>NC_044306.2:22457266-25117140 GCF_007474595.2 Lynx canadensis | reverse complement strand
GAGGTATCAGATGGGGAAAGAAGAGGAAAAGAGAGGGCTAGTCAGTGAAACAGATTCACCCCTTTAAATTTTATTTAGAGTAGCTCTCTTGTTCAGTCAGACCTTTTTCGATTATGTCTTCTGAACAACTTAAAAGTTTAAAATATGGGGAAGGTGACCTAGTCTACCAGTGATATTTTTAGAGGAGCGGGGAGTCCCTTGTTCATGCATAAATGTAAGATAAATCTACTTTTGAGATAATCACTTAAATCCCATATGAACCAGCCTGGCATAGCGCTTTCATCATCCAACAATTATTTATTAGACCCCGGAAAAGGCAGTGTGCTGGTGAAGCAAAAATGAACATGAATCAATACATCCTGGGGATGGAGTATACAGCATGACGACTGAAGCCACTGTACTAGGTATCTGTAAACTGTTAAGAGAGTAGATCTGAAAAGTTCTCATCACAAGAAAAAACAGTTTGTAACTATGTGTGGTGACCAATTCGAACTAGATTTACTGTGGTGATCATTTTGCAATATATACATATATACATGTATATATAATATTTATATGTAATAATATAAATGTATATTATAATAACATAATTTTGATAATAATGTATTTAGAATAATATATGTAATAACTTATAATATAATATATATAATAATTTGTAATAATATACATGTATATATAATATTTCAACTCTGAAATTAATGTTATATGTCGATTATGTCTCCATAATCGTTGTTGTTCATTAAATTCATTCATTCATTAAATGTTGTTGTTCAGTAAATAACACACCAAAAGAACATGCAGAGAGGGCTTGGAGGAGAAAACTCTTAGGTGCAAGTAGGTACGATACAGTTCTGTAATAGTTCAGTGGAGGGTCTGAATACACTGAAATCTCAATCCGATTTGATAAATCAACGGACACTCTTTCCTGAGATAATTACATATTTATAGTAGAGTTTCCTTTTAAAGACAATTTCACTTAGCAGCTCAGGTACACGATTAGCCCAAGGCCTCGGGGCTCAGCATGCAGGGAAGGAGGGAGCCCAGAGGGTCCTGGCACCAAGTCAGAGCTCTTGCCCCTCCCAACTTCCATTTGGTCTTCACCAATGACTTCTCTGATTCTTTCATGTGTGCTCTGAAGACACAAAGATCAAGCTAATACAAAATGGAAATTGCCAGGGTGCCTGGGTGGCTCAGTCGGTTAAGTAACTGACTTGGGCTCAGGTCACGATCTCACGGTTCATGAGTTGGAGCCCCACGTGGGGCTCTATGTGGACAAATCAGAGCCTGGAGCCTGCTTCGCATTCTGTGTGTCCCTCTCTCTCTGCCCCTCCCCGACTCACACTCTGTCTCTCTCTCTCGTCTCAAAAAATAAGTATTTAAAAAAAAAAAAAAGTAGAAATTGCCTCCATGAAAGAAACTGGGCTACTTTTCCACCGAATTAGCCAATTTATTTTAATTTTTTAATGTTTATTTACTTTGAGAGAGCCAGTCAGGGGCTCGAACTCAGGAAACCCTGAGATTTGGACCTGAGCCAAAATCAAGAGTTGGATGCTTAACAGACTGAGCCACCCTGGCGCCCCTGAATTAGCCAATTTTAATGGCATCCTTTGATTCTTTGTCTATTCGGACATTTAATAGTGTTTGGGCTGGAGGCAAGTAATTCATTGAAAGCTCAGGATGGACATTATTTTGTGAGTACTAATATATTTAATCCTTTGCTTTCTTATTATTTAAATTTTACGATTATAAAATACCCATTGCTAGAAAGGTTAGAAAACATAGAAAGTATAAAGAAAAAAGTTAACCTCCTCATAATTGCACTACCAGAGATAATTGCAGACATCTGTATTCCATTTTTATGTCTATCCTCCCAGTCAGGTTTTAAGTACAGATATTTTGTTGTATAAAATTGGGATCATAGTTTTATTGTTTTGTACTATCTTATTTCATTTACTATACCTGAAGAATGTGACTTTTATAGTTGCTTCATATTCTATCTTATGGGTTTCTCCATAAATCAATTAATCAATGTTGGGGTGCCTGGGTGGCTCAGTTGGTTGAGCATCTGACTCATGAGGTCAAGATCCCAGGGTTGTGGGATCGAGCCTCATGTTGGGCTCTGCACTGAGCGTGTAGCTGCTTAAGTTTCTCTCTCTCTCTCTCTCTCTCTCTCTCTCTCTCTCTCTTTCTCTTTCCCTCTGTCCCTCTCCCCCTGCTTGCTCTCTCTCTCTCTTTCTATCTCTCTCAAATAAAAAAATAGGGGCACCTGGGTGGCTCAGTCAGTTAAGTGTCCGACTCCAGCTCAGGCCATGATCTTGTAGTTTGAGGGTTCAAGCCTGGCATTGAGCTCTGTGCTGACAGCTCAGAACCTGGAGCCTGCTTTGGATTCTGTCTCCTTCTCTCTCTGCCCCTCCCAACTTGTGCTCTGTCTCTCTGTCTCTCAAAAATAAATAAATGTAAAAAATAATAATAATAAAATAAAATAATATAAAATAAAAAATAAAGAAAATAACCAATAAATGTTTCAGCATTTTATTTGCTGCACATTCTGTATAATAATTTCAAAAGAGCAAGAATGATAATTTCTTTAAGAAAATTCACTTACGTACTTTGAACTAAGAGGCTGCAGGGTATTGGGACATTTGATACATATTTCTAAACTTTCATCCAGAAACTTTGTGCCTATCTTACATTTTACCAGTGTTTGAATGTTCCCATTTCTCTCCACTTAAGTATTGCCAGCATTATAATTTCCATTCCTACTGCTATGTTAATGAGCAAAAAGGTATTATCTCATTACTGTTTAAGTGTACATTTTTTTGCATACTAAACTGGCTGAATTTGCTTTACTGTAGTAAAATATACCACTTTAGCCATTATTAAATGTATAGTTTAGCAGCATTACGTCCATTAATGTTGTGTAACTATCACCACTATCCCTCTCCAGAATTTTCTCATCTTCCCCAACTGAAACTTTGTATTTCTTTAACAACAAGTCCCCGGTCTGCTCCCCCACCCCCAGCCCTTTGAGACAGGGCTCTACTCGCTGCCTCTAGCAACTGGACTATTCCAAGTACCTTATGTAAGTGAAATCACACAGGGGTACCTGGGTGGCTCAGTAGTTTAAGCGTCTAGCTCTTGGTTTCAGCTCAGGTCATTATCTCACAGTTGGTCAACTTGAGCCCCACATCAGGCTCTGCGCTGACAGTGTGGAGGCTGTTTGGGATTCTCTCTCTCCCTGTCTCTCTGCCCCTTCCCTGCTTGCTCTCTCTGTCTCTCAACAAAACAAAACAAAGCAAAACAAAACAAAACAAAATAAAAAACAAACAAAAAAGCGCAAGTGAAATCATACAGCATCTATTCTTTTGTTACTGGTCCTTTTGTTACACTGGTTGAATATTTTCATATTTATTAACTAGTTGTATTTTTTAAAATTGCCTATTTAGTCCTATAGTTCTTTCTTGTTTGATGAAGCATTTTGTCTTTTGTTACTGATTTAAAAATATTACTTATATATTAGGAACATTAACCATTTGTAATTTATTATAAAAATATTTTTACTAGTTTCTCATCTGCCTTTTAAGCTTGTTTATTTATGATACTCAGAAAAATTAACAAGATTCAAACAGAATTCAAAGGTCTTACTTATTTGTTTTTTTCAATTATTAACTAGGCGTTTACTTAAGTAGTTTCTTCTATACAATTTGAAGCCAGAAATGCTGACACAAAATCAATTTGCAAAACAAGGTCATTTAATGTCTGAGATATTTTGCTTTATTTTTAATTATAGGTTTCATGTTTTACTCAAATATTCTAGCTGTCTTATTTGATTTTTCTATCTGCCCTAACATCACATAGAGCTGTCTTGCATAGAGTGAGACTCCATCAAAGCCTCTGCAAAAAAGGTAGCAGGGTCAGGGTCAGGGTACCAGATGGAGACCTAGGGGCATTGACTTTTTGAGAAACTTTTTGACTTTCAACTTCTCTCTAAGTGCAGTTTGTGTGTGTGTGTGTGTGTGTGTGTGTGTGTGTATACATATGTATCTACTAATAAAAAAAATCTTGGGACATCCAAGAACTTTTCTGGAACTAAGTACAATATCAGTATGGTCATTTTAGCTTTTAGCTTTGTGGGCAAAAAAAAACTATTTTTAGTATTGATCTCTACCATCTTGTTCAAAGGAACCATTTATTGGAAAGATATTCCAGGCTATGGATTGGAAGAATTAATATTGTTAAAATGTCCATACTACCCAAAGCACTCTACAGATTTAATGCAATCCCTATCAAACTACCAACAGCGCTTTCACAAAACTAGAACAAATAATACTAAAATTTGTGTAGAACCATAAAAGACCCCGAAAAAACCAAAGCAATCTTGAGAAAGAAGAACAAAGCTAAGGTATCACAATCCCAGATTTTAAGATCTACTACAAAGATGTAGTGATCAAAACAGCATGGGACCAGCAAAAAAATAAACACAGACCAATGGAATAGAAGAGAGAACCCAGAAATAAACCCACGCTTAGATGGTCAATTAATCTATGACAAAGGAGCAAGAATACACAATGAGGAAAAAACAGTCTTTCCAATAAATGGTGGTGGGAAAGTTGGACAACTACATGCAAGAGAATGAAACTGGACCACTTTCTAACACCATAGACAAAAATAAGCTCAAAATAGACTGAAGACCTAATGTGAAACCTGAACACATAATCCTAGAACACAGGCAGTAATTTCTGACATTAGTGTTAGCAACGGTTTTCTACATGAGCCTACCAAGGCAAGGGAAACAAAAGCAAAAATAAGCTAGTGGGATGACATCAAAATAAAAAGCTTTTGCACAGTGAAGGAAACCATCAATGAAATAAAGAGACAACCTACTGAATGGAAGAAGGTATTTACAAACGATATATCTAATAAGGAGCTAATATCCAAAATATATAAAGAACTTATACAATTCAACACCAAAACACCTCCAAACAATCTGATTAAAAATGGGCAGAGGATCTGAATAGATATTTTTCCAAAGAAGACATACAGATGGCCAACAGGCACATGAAAAGATGGTCAACATCACTCATCATTGGGGAAATGCAAATCAAAAACACCATGAGATATCATCTCACACCTGTCAGAATTGCTAAAATCAAAAAGACAAGAAATAACAAGTGTTGACGAGGATGTGACGAAAAAGAACTGTCACGAGTTGTTAGTGGGAATGCAAATTGGTACAGCCACTGTGGAAAACAGTATGGAAGTTCCTTGAAAAAAACCCCAGAAATACCATATAATTCAGTAATATCACTACTGGGTATTTACCCAAAGAGGACAAAATACCAACTTAACACAATATATGCACCTCAGTGTTTACTGCAGCATTATTTATAATAGCCAAGATATGGAAGCAACCTAAGTGTCCATCAATAGATGAATGGATAAAGAAGGTATGGGGCAGGTGTGTGTATGTGTGTGTATAAAATATATAATAGTGTATCGAGCAGCCGTAAAAAAAGGATGAGATCTTGCCATGAATGGACCTAAAGGGCATTATGCTAAGTAAAATAAGTCAGAGAAAGAGAATACCCTATGATTGCACTCATATGTCGAATCTAAAAAAACAAAACAAACAAACAAACAAGCAGACCTATAAATACAGAAAACAAACGGATGGTTGTCAGAGGGAGGGGGTGGGGAATGGGTAAAACGGGTGAAGGGGAAAGGGAGACACAGGCTTCCAGTTACAGAATGAGTAAGTCATGGGAATAAAAGGGAATACAGTCAATATGATATTGTACTAGCATTGTATGGTGACACGTCATAGCTACGCTTGTGATGAGCATAGCGTAAGATAGAGAGAAGTTGAATCATTATGTTGTGCACCTAAAACCAATGTAATATTCTGTATCAACTATACTCAAAATTAAAAATTTTTAATTTTTTTTTCAACGTTTATTTATTTTTGGGACAGAGAGAGACAGAGCATGAACGTGGGAGGGGCAGAGAGAGAGGGAGACACAGAATCGGAAACAGGCTCCAGGCTCTGAGCCATCAGCCCAGAGCCCGACGCGGGGCTCGAACTCACGGACCGCGAGATCGTGACCTGGCTGAAGTCGGACGCTTAACCGACTGCGCCACCCAGGCGCCCCTCAAAATTAAAATTTTAAATAGTAAAGGAGCCGTTTATGTGGTTCCTCCTACTTTGACTTTTAAATCCATATCCAGATGTCATTCTAAAGCATGCGCTCAAAGAAGATTCTCAGCCATAGTTTTGAAAAGTTGAGTGAAATCACTGATGAGTTTGTTTCCACTAAGGAGATGCTTTGCGTTCATCTGAGTTGTCATGTGTTGCTGTTTCTTCACAGTAGACTGGGTCCTACAATAGTGATACTATGGCATGGGTTTGAGCAATGCCTGAAAAAAATAAACGGTTCTTTTCCTTAGCTGCTAACTACAGCATGTTGGTCATTACAGTGTTATTTCTGGAAACCCCTACACAGCTCCAGATCATTAACTTACTTTAATAGCCGACAGGAGAACGGGGCTGCAGTTTGTAGTCAAGCTTGGCTTTTCATGCATAACCGATTCAGTCAATTATCTGATATGGATTCGGTTGAATTAAGATGCATTTTGGGGGGAATTGCAAGGCAACAAATTATACATTTTTAAAAGGAGACCTGGCAATAAGGCTCATGAACGGGGGAAGAGTGATGTTTGAAGACTTGTTGGGAGAGAATAGACTAGATTGGATCTCTCTAATACAAATGTTTTATTGTTGAACAAACTACTTCTGTACTGCTTATTGCCATTTTTGGGGTAAGCTGACAAAACATATAAAAGGCAAAAAACAAAAAATCAGAAAAGCCTACTTAATTTCAGGACTGAGTTCTCCAGATCTAAATTTAAAAAAATGAACCCGTGAGGATCCTAAGGTCTATGCATATGTAGACTAGGGAAGAGATCTGATATAAATCATGTTCCTAACCTGGTCATGGGTACTATCCGTGGCCTTGAGTTGCTCACATAATAATATCTCTTTATTCTTAGTTTATTTTTAAAATATCACAAAATATATGATATATAATATACTACATATTAATTATCTATAAACAAAAATAGATATAATTTACATGACAGAACAAGGATGCTGGATCATTTAACTCAGGATTTTAAGTTTTAGATACAATATAATTTGGAGGTAAACATTATTATTACAGATAAGGAATTCAACTTAGAGAGGTTACATAGCTCGCTTGATTTCATACTTCTAATAATTAGGGAAGCAAGAACTTGAATCTGGTTCTCTTTGCAATGACGATTATGACCAGGGCTTTAAAGTCAAACTATGTGAGTGGGGAGCACTATTTCAGGTCTCCCCTTTACTCAACTGTAAAATGAAGGGATTGCACCAGATGTTCTCTCAGGTCCCCCCAGCTTTAGGTTCTAGTTTGTCTTGAACTACGGTGTAACACTGTCTTTATGTTCATTTTCACTTCCTTGTATGAGGTTCTAAACACATCCGGCATTTAAAAACGCTACTAATTAAACACAAAATGTTGGAAAGGAAAAAGCATCTGTTCTGTAGGTTACCATGACTCACAGCAATTCAGAATAGCAAACTGTGGTCCATTGAGTGTGCTATTGCAAATCCCAGGACTGTACCTGCCACAGGGTAGAACCCTTTCCCCTCAAGGGCCAGTTTCTCGGGTTTCCTAAGTGCGTGCCAGAACCACGCTTTTCAGAAATCCGTAAGTTAAGCTCTTCTCCTTTCTGGACAAGCCTCCTCTACTGTCACTGAGGCCTCAAAAGGTATGTGGTGTTGTGTCTACACTTGCTTATGAAATTTGGACCATGCAGCAAGGGCCTTCACTCAAATGACTTTCTTAAAAATGAACTCTTTTTCTCCTGTGTCACTGCTCTGATTTGCCATTTATATTTGGATTGTAATCATCCCCCCCCACCCCGGACTTTCAAAATGGAAGCTTGGTATCGCCATTTGTGTGATTTCTTTCACACTTTTCACTAAGAGTAGCTTTCCAACTTCCATGCACTTAATCGCTCTTCGAAGAAACCAATCGTAATTATTAGAAAAGAATATACTCAGCCACTGTCCCAACACATTACTCTTAGAACACTCTGGATCCAAGCCTTTCCTTGCAGGGACACACTTTTGGAACAACTACCAAAACTAATAAAAAGTGACAAACACATGTGCTGGCTGCCTTGTTTTCTTGCACCACACCCCACTCCATCGAAGTCATTATGTAGTCTGTCTGGGATGTAATAATATTCTACATTTGCACAGTTCTCTTAGGTAAACATTTTATTTCCCATAACATTCAATAATTGAACAAGATATTTTGTTGCATGTTCTTTCACCTTCTGTCGCCTCCAACCAGCATAACCTCTTGCATTATCAACACCTTCCGCCAGAGCGGTACACTTGCTACAATGGATGAACCTACACTGACACATCATAATCACTCAGTGTCCATAGTTTACATGAGGCTTCACTCTTCTTATACATTCTATGTGTTTGGACAAATGTATCATGACACATATTTACCATGACAGTATTATACAGAGTAGTTTCACTGCCTTAAAAATCCTCTGTTCTTCAGGGTGTCTGGGTGGCTCAGTCTGACTTCGGCTCAGGTCATGATCTCATGGTTGACAAGTTCGGGCCCTGCATCGGGCTCTGTGCTGACGGCTCAGAGCCTGGAGCCTGCTTCAGGTTCTGTGTCTCCCTCTCGCTCTCTCTGCCCCTCCCCCTCTCATTCTCAGTCTTTCTCTGTCTCTCAAAAATAAACAAAAAAAATTGTTTTTAAGTCCTCTGTTCTTCACCTAATATTCATTCTTCCCTCCCTCCTAACCCCTGGCAACCACTAATCTTTTTACTGTCCATGCAGTTTTGCCTTTTCTGGAATATAAAACAGCTTGGATATAAAAGGCAAACAAACAAATATGTTGGAGGGGTTGGGGTTAAATGAGAAAACTCTGTACCTTACTCTCAATTTTGCTGTGAACCTATATCTTCTGGAAAATATAAAGCTTATTAAAATATATATATGAAAGAGGGTTTAGCAGAACATGGACTATTGAATGATAAGGTCAAGTATAAACAATTTGGTGTTCTAGAAGAAGTTAATATAAAGACTTTCGTAGTGGCTGAGGATTTTTTCAGAACCAAAGAAAGATATAAATCCACAAGTACAGGAAGCAGAGTATACCAGGCAGAATACATACAAAGAAATCCACACCTAGGCGCCATTTAGTGAACCTACAGAATACTTCAGAAAGAAAAAAAGAAATCTTAAAAGCACTGATGAGAAAAGATTACCTGAGGAAAATGACAGTTAAATTGATGGCATACTTTATAACAGCAAAACACAAGCCAGAGAACTTGGGAATATCTTCAAGTTGGGGGTGGGGAGGAGGGTGTCCAGGAAGTCTGTAAGAAGGTGGGTGTAAGAAGTCTGAAGAATGAATGTGAAAGCCAGTTTCAGATAACTAAGAATAGAGGGAGTCGCTAATCAATACAACTTTACTAATGGAAATCTTGAAGGATATATTTAAAGGGAAAAATGATCTCAAAGGTTGAGAGTCAAGAGAGAATGGAGAGCAAAGAAACTGGTAAAATGCAGGTAAGCTGAAAAAAACTGCAGAGAATAGAAATAATAATAATAATAATAATAATAACAATAATAATAATGTCTGATTTGGGGGGGCTTAAAAAAGACAATTATAGGGATAACAGTCAGGAATAAATAATTAAAGTATTCTAAGGTGCTTGTATTTGTTTATTGAATATGCATAGCAAGATTTCAAGAATCATCTTTAAATTTTTTTATGTTTACTTATTTTTGAGAGAGAGAGACAGAGACAGAGCACGAGCAGGGGAGGGGCAGAGAAAGAGGGAGACACAGAATCTGGAGCAGGCTCCAGGCTCTGAGCTGTCAGCACAGAGCCCGATGGAGGGCTTGAACTCATGAACTGTGAGATCATGACCTGAGCCAAAGTCGGATGCTCAACCAACTGAGCCACCGAGGTGCCCCTGAAGAATCATCTTTAAAAGAACTGAAATAGTTAGTAGGGGGAAAATGTGGAATAAGAAAACAAAGAGATTTAAAATTTTTGAAGTAAGAAAGGCAGAAGACAAAGATATAGGAGAGAGTAGGTCAAATTAAAAATACACATAAATGTCCAAATAGATCAGCATTTATGAGTAATAATAATAAATATAAATGGTCTCAAGTTGCCACTTAAAAGCCAAACCTGAGAGATCAGTTGGTCTCCAATAAAAATATAAACGAAGATAAAAATAAAAATCCAGCTATGTATTAACTTGAGCTACGTCAAAACCACTAGGATATGAAAAGATACACAGGGCAAATATTAAGCAAAAGAAAATTAGGGTAGCTACATAGACAGAAATAAAAGTCTACAATTCAAAAAGAACTATAAGTGGTGAAGAGAGCTGCTACCCAACACTAAAAAAGTTCATTTAATGACTAAAATAAAATGATTCTGAAGCTGTGTGCCCTGAATAAAATAACCTCAAAATCTACAAAGCAAAAATTGGTAGAATTGGAGAAATTGACAAATATCATGGTGGGTGATTTCTAGAGACTTCTCATAATTTTGGATAGGTTGAGCAGATGAAAGAAAAAGTAGAATAGAAATATTTTAATAATCATGTGTAGATTTCTGAATCCATTGATTAGAACACATATATTCTCTACACTGTAATACTAAGACCACACAAACAAAACAACCATTGATCATAAACTAAGCCAATGAGCAAATCTTAACAAATTTCAATGTGCTATCAAACTGACCACTGTAGTCGTTCTAAAACATGTGCAGAAAATCTTTTGCAATCTTCTCAGAAAGTAGAGTCAATGTTCCCTCTGCTTGAACCCAAGTGGTCCTGTGACCTTCAATGACGAGAGTGTGGTACAAGTAATTCTGATTTACTTCTAAAATGGTTTAGAAAAGGTCATGTGGCTTCAGCCAGTTTTTCTTGAGAGATATTTGGATATCCCGAGTCCCTGATGGGCAGAAAGAACTGGAAAGGCAAGAGAGAGAGGCCGATGTCGGAGGAACTCCATTTTAGCCCATGGCTGTTTGAGATTTCCCAACCGAGGCACCAGACCTGTGAATGGGAGAACCCTTTGAGAGATCCCAACCCTCACTACCATCTGACTGCAACTGCCCTAGAAACTCTGAGGAACAACCATCTTTTTGAGTCTGTCGACTTCTAGATCCATGAGCAAAATAACTGCCATTGTATCATGCTACTGTCTTGGGTCTTGTTATACGGACAACAGTTGTATTCTCTGACTGAAATGTAATTAAATAACGGCAGCATGCATTTTAAATGTTTTAACTCAATTTATAAAGGTACTAAGTATCACGTGATTCAAGAAGAAATCATACTGAAAAATTTAAAATACTGAATGATCATGAAAGTACTGCATATTGAAAACTTGTGGGATATAATGGCAACCAGTATTTGATGACATGTATAAGCTTAATTGTTCATACAAGCAAAGAAGAAAGGCTGCAAATGAGAGTGCCCAGCTTAGAAAAATAACAAAAGAATAAACTCAAAGAAAACATAACAAAGGAATTAATAAATAAAAGAGTAGAAATTAATGAAACTAGAAGGGATGAGCAAGCATGGAAAACAGCAGTGAATAAGCAAACTGCAAAATGCTTAAACTAATTACTAATCGACATGCAAATTGATACCATAATTAGCTGACATTTTACATACACCGGATTTACAATTAAAAAGTCTGGCAATGTCTGGGGCGCCTGGGTGGCTCAGTCGCTTAAGTGTCCGACTTCAGCTCAGGTCATGATTTCATGGTTCATGGGTTTGAGCCCCACATCGGGCCTGTGCCGACAGCTCAGAGCCTGGAGCCTGCTTCGGATTCTGTGTCCCCCTCTCTCTCTGCCCCACCCCTGCTCATGCTCTGTCTCTGTCTTTCAAAAATGAATAAAAAACAACAAAAAATTTTTAAAGTCTGGCAATGTCAATTGTTGCCGAGGATGTGGAATGGTGCTGTGGACGTGTCTATTTGCACAACTCCTTATAAAAGCAACTTTACATTTATTTTAAAAGTGAACATTAACTATGCTATGATCCAGTAATTCTGCTCTGAGGTATGTATCCTAGAGAAACTCTGGTATAACTCAAAAATGTTAGCAGTAACATTATATTAGGAAAGACTGGAAATAATCCCAATGTTCATCAAGTGGAGAATAGATCTTTTATTTATTTAAAAAATTTTTATTTAAAGTTTATTTATTTTGAGAGAGACAGAGAGATAGGGCAGGTGAGTGGGGGAGGGGCAGAGAGAGAGGGAGAAAGAGAGAATCCCAAGCAGGTTCCGCACTGTCAGCACAGAGCCCAACGTGGGGTTTGAAACCACAAACTGTGAGAACATGACCTGAGTAGAAGTCAACAGCCAGATGCTTAACCAACTGAACCACCCAGGTACCTTGAGAATAGATCTTTTACACCGGCATATTTTCACAGTGAATGACATACAGCAGTGAAAAGAAGTGAGCTATAGCTTTGTGCGACAACATGGATAAATCTCCGCAACAATGTTGAATGCAATACCAGGACTGAAAATAAAATGCTTATGTGGTAAAAGTAATTCACAAGATGGGAAGGGAATGCTAGATTCAACATTCAGGATGGTGATTGCCTCTGGAGCAAGGCAGGGAGACAAGCTGGGGAAGAACTCAGCTGGGTAGCTTTAACAGGAAAGGTAATATTCCAGATCTTCAGCTGGGTTTTGGATTAACAGCTGTTGTATTATTATGTTTTATAACTGATATTCACATATATTTTCTTGTTGGTAATAAGATTTAAAAAAATTTCTTTTTCTAACGTTTATTTATTTTTGAGAGAGAGAGAGACAGAGCACAAGCAGGAAGGGTGCAGAGAGAGAGGGAGACACAGAATCCAAAGCAGGCTCCAGGCTCTGAGCTGTCAGCACAGAGCCTGATGCAGGGCTCACACCGAAGAACCGTAAGATCATGACCTGGGCTGAAGTCGGACGCCCAATCGACTGAGCCACCCAGGCGCCCTGATATCAAGATTAAAAAAAATTTTTTTTAATGTTTATTTATTATTGAGAGACAGAGAGACAGAGGATGAGCATGGGAGGCACAGAGAGAGGAGGAGACACAGAATCTAAAGGAGGCTCCAGGTTCTGAGCTGTCAACACAGAGCCCGATGCGGCACTTGAACTCACAAAATACAAGATCATGACCTGAGCTGAAGTCGAACACTTAACCGACTGAGCCACCCAGGCGCCCCCCGCACCCCCCGCCTCCGGTATTAAAATTTTTTTTAAAAAAGTAACATTGGAGAAATTTTATTACATCGGTAAAAAAAAAAAATCTACTGTAGAGTCAGATCCAGATTTGAATCCTGCTATTGCCACCTGTTTTCTACATTATCTTGGAAAAGTTACTTCAACTTCAAATCTTATTTTCCTCATTCATCATATGGAAATAATAATACCTCCCTGGGTAGTTGTGAGCATTAAAACTGATTGTTTATAAAGGGCTCAAAACATATTTATGCACTTAATAAGCAACAGTAACTGAAACCTTAACTCAAAATCTATTTTTGATGTGTGTGTGTTCAATTTGTTTAGGCTCTTAAATATACTGTAATATTTGTAGTTGTAATTGCATTGCACTGCTATTTTACCTGTGTCTTTTTTTTTTAATTTTTTTTATGTTTATTCATTTTTGAAAGACAGAGAGAGACAGAGCACAAGCAGGGGTGGGGCGGAGAGAGGGGGACACAGAATCTGAAGCAGGCTCCAGGCTCTGAGCTGTCAGCACAGAGCCCGATGCAAGGCTCGAACTCACGAACCGCGAGATCATGACTTGAGCTGAAGTCGGATGCTCAACCGATTGAGCCACCCAGGCGCCCCTTACCTGTGTCTTAAAAGGACTCTTTTTCATTTAATTATTGTACTAGCTATCCTCCTACTGTTATCACTGAAAAGTTCCAGAACTAGTGAATCAGTGATTCTGAAAATAATTAAATCTAAATTTATAAGTTATTAAAAAGTAATTCTCTGTATCTCACTTATTTCGCTTATTTGCATTAGTTTACATTATCAAAGCCAAATAATATTAATAATAATAATAATAATAATAATAGTAGTAATGGTAATTTGACTCTGTAAAGAAACATCTACCTTTCCAATGTTAAAGTTCATTCTTATCACATTGCATCTAAGACACGGGCCTTCCATGTTTATTTCAGGTCTATGCTTAAAAAAATTGTATCATACTACTCATTCTACTAGGATGTTTAAAAGTGGGGAGATAAAATCCAAGATCGTAACCCAGCACAGAGAACTAGGAGGAAAAGCAGACCAGGCAATTTAATCTAGAAGTCATAGGACATTCTTGGTGAGTTTTGATTTGATCTGGTCCTCAAGTAGGCCTGCTCCTAAACAATCCTTTGAAATCTGCATCAAATTTAGAAAGAATGAAGGGAACACTGATTAATACGGTATAAATTTTCAATCTCTCTGCAATGATCTATCTAATTTTAGGCAAGGTAAAGGCAAGAGCTTCCACTGGCATCCTCTAAAAAGTATTAAATATGAATTAATCAGCTCACAATTTCTGTACTTTTTCCTCATCTGCCTGAGTGTCTAGGAGCTACGCTTTAGTCAAAAAAAATTTTTTTTCCTTATGAGGCTATAACAGAAACTGAACATACAGGTTTTATCATTTGAACTCCTCCTCAGAACTGAGCTTCCAAACAATAGTCCCCGATAGTCCCAGACTCCCGGAGAAGTGACAGATCCAAGCAGATACTCTGGCCTAAATCAATCTCCAGGGCAAGACGAAGAATGGCAAATGTAGGACCAGCAGCTTCCCTAAATCACTACGTGTGGATTTCTCATTCTTCGAATTTTCAAAATGAATCTAGCACTTGTCTGCACTAACAGCCTTGCGATCCAAATGGCCTTTTTTCCCCTCCATCACCAGTCTCAAATCTTAAAATCAGAAAAGGGAATCTGGATATTCCACACTTACGTAGCGGCAGGAGTCCTTACCTGAAAGTGACATGCATGGTGGAGCAGGTCTGTTGCAACAAGGCTAAGGTTTGAACAGTGCTCGCCAGTATCTTCTGTGATCGCGAAACGTGGGCTGTCAGCACATCCAGATTTGGTTTCTAGGCCACTAACGGCTAAGCAGGGCCTACAGGGAGAAACTCCCTACAGTGAAATCCCACGCGCGTGTGCGTGTGCGCGCGCACGCCTGAGCTACACAAATGGGACATTTTCCTAAAGACCTAACCTTAAGTTTTCAGTCTTGATGCTCTCAATCCTCACTCTTCCAGGCACTTCCGGGACAGCAAACACCCACTGGTCAGTAATGGCTGTGTAATAGTTTTCACTGATCAGAAATCTCAACAGAAAATACACACAGAGGGCACAGTCTCATTCCTAATAAAGCTTAACTTGAAGCAGAATTTCACAGCCTTTCCATTTTCATTTCCTAGTTCCAATACCACCCCAGGATGAAGCTCTTTTTTTTTTTTTTTTTAGCTTTTTGTTCATATATGAAGCCTATTCTCCTTTAATTTCCCCCAAATTCCAAAAAAGCACAACTAAGATGCCCCATTATATTCTTGGCATTAATGACCTCATTTCCTACTCCCAGAACTCTCTCTGGAACAGTTTTTTTCTTCTCCAGGGACAAACTGGAGTTCTTTTCTTGTCCCTAGTCCTTCACTGAGGCATGTCCTGCTCATAGTCTGTTATTAGACCTTAATGTTTCTCCTTTATTCACCTACTCCTCACCTCATTCACTCTGTCTGATCTGGGTTCTACTTCTTGGCTCTATAGAAGCTGACCTGTTCCTTCATGCTTCCCAGACAAGCAGTGCTGGCACTAATATTTATCGAGCTCTCTTTGAGAGTTAATACTTTTTATTCCACCCTCAGAAAGGCAAAGAGATCCTATATACTTGGCCTGGCTTACCATCAGTTGGAAGAACATCTGTACATGGGAAGCAATGATGTAGAAACAAACTTTAAGGCCTCGCTGACCGGGGCTTCAATAAAACAGGAGATTGTGAGGGAAAAAAGACTCCATTAATAGTTTTAGGGTCATCGGGACTCTTGTTTGCACTTGGTTGGGGAAGACTTGTCCAAGTGAATTACTTTCAAAGTCTCAGTTTCAGACTGAGATTTCATTCTGCTGGTAACCACAACACTTGTTTATAGAACTCTTCCAAAGGATGTCATAGGCATTTTTCAAGATCTGTCAGCTCTGGGCCAGTATTAAATCAGCTATTCATGTCTGAAGGGTGTAGTATTGCCCATAAAACCAACACCACCTGAATGTCATTTGTGGTCTGGGATGTATACATGTACGTGTGTGTGTGTGTGTGTGTGTGTCTGTTAACATACATCCCTCCTGACCCTCTCAGGTAGCTGAAGAGGAATGTGTAGTTAAGACAAGACTATGTGGGTTGGGTTCGGGGAGGCCCCATGACCTCTTTTATTGCATGCATCTATTTTTAACAACCTTTTTCTTTAATTAGAAAAAAAAATTTATGAGTCTTTTCTTTTAAAATTCATCTCACCTTTAATGTAATCAAGGAGTCATAACCAAGGAGAACTGACAGAGAGCAAGGATTTTAATGGCTTGCCCAGCAGGCTCAATTATTCCCTTAAAGGTCTATTTTTTTCCTTCTAATTACATGAGGCAGTGATTGGGAGGATGGTAACCAATAATAAGGGCTTCATTGTCTCTCTTTTTTTCTGAGTCACCAATACTCTAATTCCTCATAGAGTGCACTTAACAAGGAGCTCTGGAGGAGCCACGGTGTGGAACCCTGGTCACGTGGCGCGCTAGCACAGACAGAGGGCTGTAAAAGAAAGGAGCTGGGATGGCTTTAATATCCTGTTAGACAGAAGCATGACAGATTAGTGGGGGACTCCTTCCTTCTCAGGAAACCAGGCCTCTGGCTATAGCTTTGTCTTCAGCTCAGTCTTAGATCTTTATAAACACTTTCCCCCTGAACTTTAAAGGACCCATGCTTTTTAGCAACAGTTTAATGTGCATGAAACAAAAACTCAGATAAAGGGTTGAAGCATAAAATCTTATTGAAGGGTCTGATTTCTCAAGATGCTTTCTACAAACTCAACTTCACGTACAGAAAAATATTTCAACAGAAAACTCGTTCATTAGGGAAAATACCAGCCTTAAAAACGCATGAGTCTTAAGAGACAAAACAGATGAACATAAGGGAAGGGAAACAAAAATAATATAAAAACAGGGGCGGGGGGCAAAACAGACGAGACTCATAAATATGGAGAAAAAAACAGAGGGTTACTGGAGGGGTTGTGGGAGGGGGGATGGGCTAAATGGGTAAGGGGCACTAAGGAATCTACTCCTGAAATCATGGTTGCACTCTATGCTAACTAATTTGGATGTAAATTTAAAAAAATAAAACAAGATAAAATAAAAACAATGCATGAGTCTTTATATCTCAACTGCTTTAAAGAAGTGCAATCTGCTATACCCCATTAGGCACAGGTTGTAGTCAAGGTCCTCAGTTAAGTGTCTTGAATAAGAGATGTCTAAAAATGGAGCAGGGCAGTTGGGAGGCAGTAAGTAGGAATTACAGGGATTGGAACCATATGATGAAGAAATATCTGGGGAAAATGAATTATAGAAAAGGGAATGTGAATCTTTATAAAACACGGATAAAGATCTGTAGCAGATGTCTGAAGACAGTAGACACAAAAGACGACTCACAGACATGAAAAACCATGTGATATTTACTTGGAAGACTCAATATTTATATCTGTCACTTCTCCCTTAGTTAATCCATCAATGTAGTGAAATATCAAAACAACAACAACAACAACAACAACAACAGTATGTTGTACGAGCAATGATTGCTAACACATATTGAGTGCTATCTATGTTATACACTCTCTGACTGCTTTCGTCTCCTAAACAGTTTAATCCCCCAATAATCTTATGATTATTTATTTCCCCATTTAAGAATTTAAGCAACTTGCCTAAGGTCACACAGCTGGCAAACCATAGAACCGATATTCCAACCCGAGGATTCAAACTCCAGAGCTTAAGCATTATCTGTACTTTCAAATCAATGGAACTGAATCGTGAGTCTAGACATTGACACAAACAGAGGAATTTAGATTTTATTAGATGTAGGATCGTACACCATTGGCTGATTATTCAATATCTGAGGGTGAGACACCCAGGGAGCCATCTGGAAACAAAGTTGGACCATTGTCCACTCTTCACACCAAAGTATTTTTCAAATGTATCAAAAGTTTAAAAAGGAAACCAAAGAAAATCAGGGTGACTGAATGACAGATGTTGGGGGAAAGACACTGAATTTTATACTATTTGCATTTATTGTCTGTTATACTTAATTATTTTAAAAGAGAAAGAAAATAACGTGATAGGGCTGCCTACCGTGTGTGTGTGTGTGTGTGTGTGTGTGTGCGCGCGTGCGCGCACGTGTGTGTGTGTGTGTGTGTGTGTGTGTGTGTGTGTGTGCGTGTGTTACGGATAAATGCTACTGGCATTCAGAACTATTACTGAAGGAGTAAAACCCCAGAGGGGGGTTTACTCTACCCCAGAAAAATGTAGCTGTCCTGTGCCTATTTCTATGTGATATTATAGGTGGTTCACTTTTTACAGTTTTTTATTAATTTAACGGTATGAACTTCCTCTCCAGGTTACTAAATATAGTGTCTGATTTATTTGAGTGGGAGACTGTTGTAAAATCTGAGGCGTTCTTTGTGGAGCAGAGGCTGATCTTTTGTTGGAGTTTAGTGCCTCCAGAAAGTGGCCATCATGCCACATTTTCTGCAGTTCACATATCCTGGTCCATAAGAAGTTCTGAAATGGCCCAGAAGATAGTAGTCAGTCATTGTTACCAATGGATGATGAATTTTGTGTCCTTTTCTTGACAAGTACAAGTCATTCTTTTGGCTTCACTGTAAGTTTTTAAATAAAACACAATAATTCCGAGTTTATAAATATATATGCAAAAGGAATGGCAATATATTTGATTAGTTTCAACTGTATCTCAAATAAGTGTTGATTAAAGCATCTTTATTTAGTGAAGTGACAGATTATTCTCAGTAAATGAAGCACTGATTTTAATTTCCATGGAACACTGGGGGCAACCATTAGAAATAAGTTGAACTATCCCAAGTCAAATATCCACTTTTAGAAATTTGACTGTAAGATTTAACACGAAATGAATGCTGCATTTCCATTATGTTTAAGAAATGGCCACATGCTACCACTGGGGACTCCATCAATTATCTGAAAGGCTGCTGCCATTTGTGCCTTGGGGAATTAGCTGGTGAGAGGATTCATTTTAAGCTTACGACTTAATAAAGCTTTGGTAACTATCTTGACCATTACACTTTCAGGCATACTCCTTCCCAGTATGCTGCCTCTGTACATTTTCCTCTCTCCCGCGCAGGTCCTAGCCTCTGCTTTAAAAATGTTTCAATTTTATTCTTTATTACACACACATATTTAGTGTAGAAAAAATAGATAATACAGATGGATCAAGGACGGAAAGAAAAAGAGAAACCACTTTATCTTCCACCAAGAAATATGTACTACTCTTTTGTTATGTACATAACAGAACCTCTTACACCAATCACTATTTTTTTTGCCAATTAAAAAAAACTTATACACATAACACATCGCTCACATCTAAAATACCAAATATTATAGAATTGAATGAATTCAAAAGTGAAACTCCCACATCTATTGTAGTAGCTAGTCTGACTATGCAAATCATTTTCTATGCAATTACTAGTATATTCTATGTATGTATATGTATATAAACACATATCCTTTTTTGTTTGCAAATTTCTATTTAAACTGTGCTACAGCTTGCTCTTTTAAATATAAAAACATAATATACAATTAGGTACGACATACCTAATTGCTTTTAAATTTTGTATAGAACTCTGTTATATGGCTATACCCTAATTGTTTAACTAGCCCTCTAATGATGGACATCTGTAATGTGTCCTGTTTTTACCGCTACAATTGCTTCAGTGACTATCTGGTATGGGTAGGTTTCGCATCATGAGCACAGGACAAAACTATCTCCTCCAAAAATCCAGCAAAAAGAAAAACTACATATGGTTAAACATCAATATTTTTCATCTTAGAATCTTAAATATGGTAATTTTAATGAAAGTCCTAGTTTATAATTTTTTAAGTCTAAATTTTTAATTTACTTATATAGAAAAAGCATGTTCACCAAAATTAGACATTTTCGATGCCTCAGGAGGTCTGCTAATAAAGTATCGAGATACGTGCTTTTAGTTAAATAAAACTTCAATAATAAAATATTGAGATAAATGCTTTTAGTTAAATAAGACTTCAATATTCTAATATTTCTTTTGTAAGTTCCCATATATTTTAAATTATATTGCTTACTGTATTAATTTGTAATTGTAAGGCCCTCATCACGCTAAATGTCTTGCTAATTTAGGATTACCCCCAAATTTGATTTCTCCTAATAAATACTTATTGATGAAAGTGCAGTTAAAGATATTATTTAATAGTTCACCTGAGCAATAAAGGAACTCAAAGCTATAAGTCAGTGTTAACTTCATCTGAATATATTAACTATAAGCCAAAAGCCTATAAATAAAATGGAATGAGAAATTTCTAACTAGCTTCTTTGCCTTATAAAATTGAAACATTTTTAAATAGATGAAATGGAAACTAATCTGGCTTAATTTTTCATTCTGATTCCTAATTTTTAAGATTTTTTTAAAAGTAATGTGCTTTCTAGATTTATTCTGAATATGGTATCCCTTCTTTCCTGACTTCTAACATTTGAGGAAATGTGATCACATTTTCTGGTTGCTTGCTGAATCAGCAAGGAGAATCAATGCAGCAATCCAGCAAAGATGTGGCTACAGCATTCAAGGTGAATAATGTCTAAAATATAGTACTATTCTTTTCCACCAGGAAGTTAGTTTCAATTAATATATTATTAAGCTCATTGCTAACCAACTGTTCCAACCTTAGCTCAAGCTGTGTCCTAGAGCAACCTCCTACCATCAGTATGATGGCCAAAAGGCCATCCCAGAGGTTCTAAGTTATAGTCACACAAAGGATATTGAGTACATAGTTTTGTTTTGTTCTGGATTTCTTCCCGCTGTGCCAAATGATTACAAGGTTACGAGGTTAGGGTGTGCTGGATGCCCCAGATGCTTTTTATATATTAGCTCGAACTTTGCCTTACATTGTTCTGCCATGTGAGACGCCCTCAGGAAAACTCTTCTCTTCCTTCCCATCGAAGCCTAGAGAAACCCATCTCTCAGAGTATTTTCTCTCTCGGAAATTCTACCTCTTGAGTCATTGGCGGGGTAAGTATTCACATACTTCCCATCCTTTCCTTTCAGGGCTTAATCATAGTTGTTAGGAGGAGGAAAGGGTGGGTTCCTACATTTATAAATTCTAGAATGAAAGGTTATGAAAAGTCCAAATGGTCCTGTATCTGATCTGGCTAAAGGCAATGTTTGCAACTCACAAGTTCAGGCGAAAGGCTGGCTGAGAGCCTTCTTAGGTAGGAAGCGGCAGGTAAGAACTCTTACAAGTCGTACTCAGGAGCAACCTGACGCCTCTGCCCCTCTGAAAGTGAAAACCTCCCTGAAGTCAGTGTCTATTTTAAGAGAATACATTAGAGATAGAAAGAATAGCGGCTTTCTAAGAATTGCTCTTGCGAGGGACTAATTTTTTTCAGGTGTGAAGGTTAGACTAAAAAGGCCAGGCTTAACCGCGGTGACTGGAATCTGATTCCTAGACAGGAAGGATAAACAACTGTGTGAGTGGTGTTCACACAGAACCTTCAGACTGATTTACACAGAGTTCTTGGAAACTTGTCATGCATGTCGCACTGACCTTGCAAACTCAACCGCCTTAGTCAGAGGAGGCAGGATACTTGTCCACACCATCACTTACAAACCAAATCCCATCACCCCGCGCAACTAACTTTCCCTCTTTTTGGTAGGCAGGATCAAGTGACTGCAACACTCTGAGACATGAAGAACGCAGAGACAGACGTTAAAAATCTTTGGCGGTAAAATTAAAACAACAACAACAACAACACTAGACATGCCATTTGAGGAGAAGGGATTGGAGAAGGAGCAGAAGTGGGAAGTGACATTGAGCCTGGCAGAGTGTGGGAAGAGAAAAAAATTCACCACAGAGAGGAAGCACGTGTGTTTTGGCAAGAGAGACCCTGCCACCAGTTACTGCTGGCAGGAATGGTAGGAAGAAGTAGGGCAATTAAAAAAAAAAAAAGAGGGGGCAGTGATTAAAGGTAATGTAGCATTTGAAACATAACAAAGCATTGGTAATCACCACATAGCTGTTTACTGGCTTCCAAATCAAAGGCTACCTGAGTTTAATCTAGACTGTCTGAACAAAAAGGGTTGTAAGAAGTCTGTCGCCTTGCAAAAATAATGAATATATTACTGGAACAGTGATGTAAAGGAAGAATTCTTCAAAGATGCTGCTCTGAGCTCCAGAACTTATTTATTTATTGATTAAAAAAAATTTAATGTTTGTTCAGTTTTAAGAGACAAAGAGAGACAGAGCGTGAGCTGGGGAGGGGCAGAGAGAGAGGGCGACCAGAATTCGAAGCAGGCTCCACGCTCTGAGCTGTCAGCACAGAGTTTGACACGGAGCTCGAACTCACGAACTGTGAGATCATGACCTGAGCCAAAGTTGGCCGCTCAATCCATTGAGCCACTCAGGTGCCCCGAGCTCTAGAATTTATATGGGTAACTACGTGACTCTATTTAAATTTTACCTAAATATAAATCCTCACAGATTTTGGGGTATACTTTTCACACTCGGAGTGGGAACTTGACGTTTATAATATTTATTACATACGGATTACAATTATATTCCTTTTCCTTTGCTACCAGATCAGTTTACATTTTTCCTGTCGGTTTTTACTTATCATATGTAATGCTTGATAACAAAAATAAATTTTTTAAAGAGAAAACATCTCTCACCAGTTTAATTTACTCACTAGTTTACAGTAGTTGAATTCTTTGAAACTAGATATCATGAGAATATTCCAGGGTTTGGAACTTGTGCATACAAACCAGCTGGACTTTGTTTAAAATTTTAAAGCCTTCAAATATTTCACTGAAAGAAACCCAAGATATCGTTTTTTATAGGTGCCAAGAGGTCATGTTTTTACTGGTTCATCTGTGTGTCATATAAAAAGTCCTTGGTATTTTTAACCATAGTAGGTCTCTAGATTCCCTGCCTAATCGCCTCATATTATCAAGAGGGGTTAACTGTGAGTCTAAATTTTGTTAAGCACAGTACTTTTTATGGGAGCCACGTTTAATCAAACTGGTCCATCTTTCCATTAAAAGGCACGTAATGAACAAGAGCGGCAAGGTTTTACAATGCACTTGCTCTCCATAGAATAACCAGGCTACATTTTAATGTAGAAACAGTTGTGTTGAAGTAATTTGTGCATTTGGGGGGAAATTCGTGGTTATTCAACTGTACATTCCCCATAAGTCCTTTACTCTCACTGAGAACAAAGGTGAAAGTTGTCAGACATGGGTGATGAGGTGCTGGGACAGATAAGAGAGGGAGAAAATGCACCCCCAAATGCCTGGTTGTTCTTCCCCTGGTGAAACACTATCTTAGCAGATACCTGTCAAGCCTGATGATCCCTTCTGTAGTGACATCTGGAAGTTTCTGCACTGATTATTTATTCCTAGTTACTGTTCACAACCAACCAACCAACACACACACACACACACACACACACACACACACACACAGACACACACCTCTCTTCTTCCTCCCCATCTCTCTTTTTCTGTCTCTCTCACTGTTCTTTGACGCCTCTGCATCATAGCATGGTTGTTGAGTTTCTTTTTACCAAAGACGAAACTAAACCCAGAGTAACCCAACACAGTTAACAGAAATAGGACTAGAATTTAGGGGTCTGAGCTCCAGACCAGGCATCAGTGCCCTGAACCCCCGTGTTGAGAGGTGCCATTTCTGGGAACCAGAGCTGTATTCACACAAACAGCTGCAGAATCTAGCAAGGAAATTTATGTAATTAGTGAAGCAGGCAGAGATAGGATTTTTGGCTTCAGATTCAAATTCCACTTCATGATTCCAAGGTGGAGAGTGTTTTGTTATCTACCCACGTGGGACTGATTTCCCTCTTAGGCCTCTAAATCAAATACCAGGACTGTGGCAGGAGCCCAAGAAACTACGAGATTGAGGCAGAAAAATTCTCATGCGTCCAACTCCCCAAAGCTCTGGGTCACAGTTCCTGAGTGAAATTCAAACAGGGGAAGCGAAGCTGGGCACTTTGTACTATTCCCCTTGTCAGGTAGTGGTGTTAGCCACCCACGGGCCCAGGACCGGGTCACTCAGAATGACTCCAGGGCTCTGTCTTTATCAAGGAATTGGGAGACAGCTGCACATTCTTGCTTTGAGGTCTCTCTCTGGGTGGAGAAGGGACTTAGTTGGCTCTCTTTGCTCTGTGCCCCGACATGAAGCTTTAGAACCCTCTCCCTTGCTTGAGGCACCATCTCATTCAACATCCCTTCTTTTGTTTATTTATTGTGCAACCTATAGGTGTATCATCTCAATTATAAACCCAGACAGGGGCTTTCCCCTCCCCACAGCCCCATTCCCATCATCTAATAACTTTCCTTGGGTGAGCTGGCACCGGTCCTGCAGAACAGATCCCACACAGGTCCACCGTCTCCCCAGACGGCAGCCAGGGCAATGTTTTACCTCCCTCCTGGAGCCCCTGGTGGGTTGGCTGATGCATGGTCCTTGGAATGTTCTTTCAACTGCTGTGTGAATCTGAAGGGGCAAATGGCAAAGAAATAGATAGGAGGGGTGGAGGGCAGGAGTGGAACCCTAGCAAGAAAAGGGGAGGAGGAGGACCACAAGCAACGTAGCACCAGCCTTAAGCCATATACCTTTGAGTCATAAAGAATGACTCTGATGAGTGGCCCGAGTGCTGTTTGACTCAGAGAATATTCCAGTACCTGTCCCAGCTTGACATGGTTCTCGCATCTGCACATGGTTTTCGGGGGTGCTACCCTCCTGGATTTGGCGGCTAGGCAGACCCATCTCTGTTCCACCTCACTCAAAGCGTGAGGGCCTTGAGCATGTCTCCCTACGTTCTCCTTCCCCCCTGCTCTCTCTTACTTGGCATAGGTTAAACTTCTAGAAGGGTTTGGCTTTGGAACCACAGAAAGCTTAATGCATGCTAGCTCTCTTTGAAAGAGAGGGCTTTTATCAGAGAGGGGAGTGGAGCAGGTAATGATTGTCAATGTCCTTTAATGTTTTTGGGAAATACGATGTGCAGGAGAAGGTGGCGATCAGGATGGACTGGGGGTGTTGACAGTGGGGGAGATGTGTCTATACAAGATTATTCCATATCTGACCTAATAGTTTCTTGCTTCACTCTAAAGATACCACCTATATGTACATGAAGCAGAACTGAAACCCAGATGAATGCATGTATTAACAACTCTGGCATAATAGCTGGAACAATAACAAAGCTAAAAATCCTAGGAGCAGTTTTCAGTGTTTCCATAGAGTTCACCAGTGGTGGTGATCTTTTAGCATAACTATGTGAGCGAGCACTTTTTCGAAGAAAAATTCCCGCCCCTGATTCTGATCCTAAATTACAGCCTTCCTCCTCCCTCTCACCCTGGCATGAGATTGACTGGTTCATGTGCTTCCACTGCTTCTGGAAATGTATCACCTCCCTTAGAGAGAACACTCTCTGGCCAGTATACCTTCTGAGATCTAGAACATAGAGAACATATTGAACAACACAGTGCTGCTGAACCTACAGAATGTGGGCCCACTGCAGGAGCCTTGCACGTCTTGGAAGATGTTTATAAAACCATTATTTGTACACTGAAGGCACAAAGTATTTCACTCAGATATACACACTGTTACGAAAATGCGAGTAGATGCTGTGGTGATAAATAAAATGCAAATTCATTCAGAAGCGTACCAAATCCATAGCAGCTTTTTTTTGTACCATATTCCAATCAACAGGGAATAAAAGTACAGATACAATTCTGAGGGGAATTACAAAAATTTTCCTCTTCTTTTAATAAAGAACTGAGCCACTGCTGAAAAGTACCCACCTAGACACGGAGACTTTTTGGTGAAACAAACACTGTACTTACTATTACTGGAACAGCTCTCCTACTTAATAGAAACATCATAAGAAGGAGTTCAGGAAAAGATAAACAAAGGTATGGCCCTGGCAGAGGAACTAAAAACAATTTTGGAGACTCAAACATATCAAAGTAAAAGCAATTATTGTCTTGGCAACTAAATGGCGGTAAGCTATAGTTTTAACCAACTCGGTTTGAGGATTCATGGATACTTATCAAATTGGCAGATCTCTCCCCAAGTCATTGTCTGCATTTGTGTATGAGGTTGATACCAGGCAGCCTCCCTAAGTATGACTTTGAACCTCCCTAAGTAATAACTAGATCTTATTATTACAGGCATACTCCCAACATGCGTACATGACCATCTCGAGGATAGCCAGGTAGCCCGTGATTTTAGCCTCAACCCTAAATTTGTATTACCTGGCTGGTAGTCAGCTGGAGACCATCCTCATAATATTACCATACTTCTTTAATATAAGTTAAAATTGCAAAAAAATATTCATTCATACCTTCAGAGCACATTTTGCCTGCATTTATTTAGTGCTCAGCACTGGCTGTAAGACATGTGAGAAAGCATCCAGGATCAAGAAATAATTTTGAAAATGGATGGAAAGCTCCTTATTCTAGGGTCGGCAGACATTAAGGTGGAGGAGGAGCGGTTACTCCGAATCTTATTTGAGGGATTTATTCAGCCTGATGGCTGTGGCCAGACTACTTAGGATGGGAGTGCCCCCCGTGTGTGTGGAGTGAGGTGGGAAGTCATGGGTAGTGGTGCATTGTGTTGGACTGAAATAGTAGGAAGCAGGAGGAAAGGTGCTTAGTGCTTCTAGAACAAAGTGGCTAAAACTATCCAGAGTGGGAAGAAGGCGCTAGCAAGACCAAGATGGTTCTCACGGTCCAATGTGGTGGTCCAATATTCATTTATTCAAACCAGCTGGGCTGGTCACTGGGTAATATGACCCAGTCTCTTCCCGTGGTTTCCTAGCATCTTTCTGTCACATCTCACCTCCTGGTGTTCCTTTTGAAGGCTTCCGGTGGCACTGACTAACCAGATCTTATCTGTATGAAAATATTAACTGGAAACCATTGGTATGGGACACAGTGTGAGACTTAGTTTGGATTTCACCCCTCTGGAGCTAGCAAGGTATAGTCAGAGTAGACACTGACACTTAAATATCAGGAGAAAACTCTTTTCATAGTTATGTTTTAATTCATGGACTCCTCCTTCAGAGCCTTTGCAAATGTTCTACACAGAAACTATTGATTCGTGTTAACTAAACTTGTTTGTTGGTCTGGAGGATTCAGTGGAATAACCTGCAAAACCGTATTAGTGAAAAGAGAGCTGTGATGGTTATAAAGTTAAATCCAAATCAGCAGAGACTGTGAGTCTGGATTTCTCATTTCTGGTGGGTTTTGTGTATTTTGTGCGAGCATGTGCATGTGCAAAACCTGGAAATCTGTAAAGGGGAGCACCATCAGAATAAGTAAGTCGCAGAATGGATACAGATCTGGGTCTGTGATTGGTTCTGTTGGTTTCTTTTTTGTACTTGGGTTGCCAGATACAATGCAGGATGCCTGATGTCATTTGAATTTCAGATAAATAGCTAATGATTGTTTAGTATAGGTATGTCCCATGTGATATTTGGGACATACTTATACTAAAAAAACCTCATTGTTCATCTGAAATCCAAATTTTACTGATAGATCTGGCAAGCCTACTTCATACCTTGGTCTTAATGGATTATCAGTGTTAAGTTTTAAAAAAAAGTAGATGAAAGAAAGATACGTGGCTTAATTTAGAAAGGGAATAAGTAGGCAAAGAATGTGAAGTGGTCTGAACATGATGTACTGTCAGGGGGCTGGTACATGGACTGAGAAGCAGTATTTCTGTATTTCCAGAGGGACTCTAACCTTGTCACAACGTGCCCCAGTCCCGAGCACTGAGTTTCCACAGCCAGCTACTGGTCTCTATTTGGCACCTCTTGATACTGTACTGTTCACAGTCTAGTGTGAAGGTGGACACGTGGCCAGGATTTCCGGTTGCCAAGGCTCTTCTGGAAAGAAAGATTTGGCCAGGATCCCTGAAACTTAAACAGCTGCTACTTCAGCTACATTTTCCTGAAGAGTAGAGCAAAAGCAGTGGACACTGCATTTAAAACATCAGCCTCCTTCATGCCTTCCTCTACCCTGGTGCAATGGGCTGAACGCACACGAGTGGCAGTGATTCACGTTCCACTCAGTCACGTGGCCTTGACTAGTATAGGGTGAACGGCTTCCTTAGGTCTATTGCTTTACCTCAGATGGCTACATGAGTCTAGAAAGTAAACGGAGGAAAAAGGGTTTCATCCAGGCCCACTGATATTACATAGCCTACTGGTACATCCTGATACTATATCGCTAATTATGCCACTGAGTCGGGGCTAATTTCCTTAGAGGTGGGAAGGGGGCTGTGGTGTTGGGCAGGGGCTATATCTCTGCACCTTACAGCATATGGCCAAATAACATTTTCCCCACTAAACTCCGCATCTTTCTTTTCAGTATTTCCTCAATGGCACGATATCATCGAAGTCACACAGGCTCAGAACCCTGGCATCTTTTTTGACTCCCTACTCCTTAACGTATCCTCTTCCCCCACAGCCAATGGGTCATTAAGCCCAACGTATTCTCCTTCTGCAGGGCCCTTGCTATTATCCTCATTCAAGCCATCACCACTTTTCATCAAGACTATGGACCATTAACAAATCTACTGCATTTCTCTGCTCTTTAAGCCATCTTATTGAAACTGATTAAATACACCAACGTACTTAGATCAATTTTTCTCAAACACACCTCTGATTACGTCCTTGGCTATTTAAAGAATCCCTCAAAGACTCCACATCACATACCAAGTGTGGTTATGGGAGAGGGAGGCTACAGAAGCGGAGAACCAGGTGGCAGCTGACAGGTGAGTCCAGAGGCCACTGAGAATTTGCTGCCCTGTGGCCCTTAAGCAAATTGCTTATTTGTCAGAGCTGGCACAGAAGCAGGCAGGCTTCCTGAGCTATGAAGCCACTTTCAGATACTGAAAATGAAGAACAAGTTAGAGAAATTTTGCCCAGTTCATCTCCATTCAAAGGTAACAAGTCCCTAAAAATGGACTGAACTCTGCGTGAACAACAATAAGACTCCAAGTGAGCTGAGCTACCCAACTTGAGGAAATGAACAAAGGACCTTTTCTAGTGGAAGGAATCTATGTACATTCTAGGGTAAACACTGGGCAAGAGGATAATTTGGCAAATGGTTACAAAAGGGAGTTAAGGGGGTAAAAGGTACAAAAGCTAACTGAGGTAGACTTTGCTAAGCCTCCCTTTGTCTTAACATTTCCTACGTTCTTAAGTCTAATCGGTCGAGACTTTTTCTGAAAGGCTGTAAGGGAATTTAATCTGTATATTAGGGATTTGGGGACTCTTTAGTAAGCGACTCTCATTACACAGAATTATACATATTATGTGTGTGACCGGGACCATAGCTCCCTTTGGATTTTCCTGAGGTTCTTACAGTCATTTTCCTGAGGATTATGGATTAAAACTGAATGGCTTCCCAGCGGGAAGAGTGGGGTATTTTATCTACTGGGTCTTGATGCTATTATTTGTTGCCTGATTGATGATGCCTGAAATCAAGAGTCTAGCTCCTGAGGAGAGCACAGCTTTTCATGGAAGCCTCACTACGTGAGAAGTCACCATGGCAGCCATGAAAATGAATTTCTCATAACAACTGCCATTGGATCAGTGACATAACTCCAGGAGGAACCTCCATCCTCCCCCACCCCCCGGCCCCGCAAACTGTGTTTATTTGATTCATACAGTCCTGCAAACGGCATCACCTGCATGGATTATTAGTCTAGCCATAAAATCTCCAACTGGGCAGTCTACCTTCCATCTGTCATTTCATGACATGACGATTTGAGACAAAAGCAAGAACTAAACTTCTTATTTTTGGACCACTCAAGCAACAAATTTGCTCTTTGACTGACAATACACATTAAGGCCCATTTCCTTAGTCTGTCTAGAATGTTATTTTGTTTCCTAAAAAAACCCAAAAAACAGTGAGTCTACATTCTCTCTTCATTGTCTGTGTTCTAAGGAAAATGAAGATTTTGAAAATGAGGACTGGGCTAGAAGCTGTCTCAGAGAAGGTCTCTCTATGCCACAGTGACAGCATTTCTAAGAATGCTGCCACACTACTCACCCTCCCCTGCTTATTGCCTTATTGTTTTTATGAGGACACGGCTAAGACAAAAGAAAGAAAATGTGTCTTAAGGCATTTCTTGAAAGCTTATAAAGAAATTATTAATTTGAATATTAGAGGGTTTTCTACAATTTTAATGTTTGGACGAGTCAGCACGATTTCCCAGATGAACTTCTTCTTCTCAGATCTCTGGTCTGTATCCAGACCTTGTCCTAGATGCATTTCAGGCCATCGTGACATCAGGTGTCAGACAGGAATATCTAACAGGGCATTTTAAGTCTCTTTGACCCCCACCAGCCACTTGATGTTATTTCTATTGTTCCTGTCATAAAAATAAATGAGACAAGTTCCAGAAATTGATTTTTATGCTTAAAATACATAGATTAATGGTCAGGATATTACTGCCAATCAGGAAAGGGAGTGGAAAGGAACAGGCACAGGAACCTCAAAAGAAAGGAAAAGACACAAAATCCTTTGTCTTTTGTTCTGAGATGGAAATAAACTGTCTCCAGTCCCGATAAGCCTCCTTTTGATCTTCGTCTTGCAAAAAGGAGAAATAAACTACTAGTTGTTTTACATTTGCTTTCAAAATTCAGTGTGAAGTCCACACCAAACCAATTATTGATGGGCATCATTTCGGTCAGCAAGCCACAGCAATGACCTTCTCGTTATTGCATCTATCTGCTTTCCTAAGGAGGCCCCAAAATCCCCGACAGCAGTCAGGAAATGGCCTCGATGATTAGAGTTCTGTTTTTCCTGATGGTGACCCTGTGGTTATGACCGTTGGATAGAAGAGTTTAATTTATTATCATAATGTTAGGGGGAGCACATACTCCTCTGTGCAGTAAAGAAAAGGTCATGGGTATAGGAAATGAGATTTAGAGTTTCTGTGAAGTTTATTATTGGTCCAGAAATAGTACACAGGCATATATCTTTATTTTCACCATGGTATGGGTCAGAAGGAAATGTGATGTGTAGTGCTTGGAAATTTGGGGGCTTTACTACTCGATAGCTCAAGGTTAGAAATGAATTCAACACTATTCATTTTTAAGTTTTGATTTGTTTATTTTCTCATAGATAGATCAACTATATCCAATGAAATGCTATTTCCAGAATGTTTATACTTTATTATCTAAGAACTAGAACCAGAAAGAAGCTGTGGAATGTAGTAGTTCCATCCCCGCCTATGGAATTTGGATACAGAGGAATTTAAACCTAGGCTCTGTTGTTGAATTATCTAGGAGAACTTGGGCAAGATCCTTAACTCCCAAACATGAGTGTTTTCGTCAAACAGGAAATAATCTCTACCTTTATTGGGTTTGAATGCTTTTAAATTTATAACTAATATGCATAAAATACGTTGGAATATCACCTGGCTTTTAGTAGAAACTTAGGAGAGAACAGCTTTTATTGCTAATAAAAACCACCACCAGTCAGGTGTCAGGGTACCTGAGTTTCAGTCCACACTTGGGCCTTAGAATCTGCTTTATGGCTTTGTCTGAGTCTTAACGTGTGGAGTATCAGTTGCTTTTTCTGAAAAGTTAAAGAGGGGTTCTAAATCAGAATAAAAAAAAAACTGTTGGTATTACTGCTTTTCATCAAATTCTCCAAGGGTTTAAGAACGTGAAAAAACATTTCACGATTTAGGTCCCCTAAACTCTAAAATTCTGTGATTTATGAAATAAAGTTGATTTCAAGCTTATTTAGGATACAAATTTTAATTTTGGCTAATTGCTATAAGGACATGCTATGCTAGAGAAGGCCACCAATATACACTAAAATTTTTTAGGGATAAAAGATATGATGCTCACAGTTCTATGTATTAGTATCTGAAGACCCAGGGGTTCTTTTACGATGAGGCATAGAATGTCTTATTTAAAAGGGGCCCCTGGGTGACTCAGTCCATTAAGCGTCTGACTCCTGATTTCTGCTCAGGTCATGATCTCACCATTCATGGGATTGAGCCCTGCATCAGGCTCTAAGCTGACAGCAGGGAGCCTGCTTGAGATTCTCTCTCTCCGTCTCTCTCTGCCTTTCCCCCACTGGTGCACACATGCCAGGATGTGTGTTCTCTCTCTCTCTCTCTCTCTCTCTCAATAAATAAATAAATATTAAAACAAACAAACGAAGGCAGTCATAGTCACTGAGAAGAAAATTCATTAAACAGTCTTTCAGAGGAATTAGCAATAAATATGTCCTGGGGCACCAGGGTGGCTCAGCCGGTTAAGCAACCAACTCTTCATCTTGGCTTAGCTCATGATTTCAGGGTTCCTGAGTTCAAGCCCCACATTGGGCTCTGTGCTGGCAGTGCAGAACCTGCTTGGGATTCTCTCTCTCCCTCTCTTTCTGCCCCTCCCCAGCACTCTTGTCTCTCTCCTCTCTTTCTCTATCAAAAATAAAGAAATCAACTTGAAAAAAAAAAAGAAACGAGTATGTCTTGGGGTGCCTGGGTGCTCAGTTGGTTAAGTGTCCACTCTCGGTTTCTGCTCAGGTCGTGATCTTGTGTTTCGTCAGTTTGAGGCCTGCGTCGGGCTCTGCACTGGCAGCATGAAGCCTGCTTAGGATTCTCTTTCTCTCCCTCTCTCCCAGCCCCTCCCCCACTTGCACTGTCTCTGTCTCTCTCAAAAATTAAATACACTTAAAAAAAGAGAGGGGCGCCTGGGTGGCTCAGTCGGTTGAGCATCCGACTTCGGCTCAGGTCATGGTCTCGCAGTTCGTGAGTTTGAGCCCCGCGTCGGGCTCTGTGCTGACAGCTCGGGGCCCAGAGCCTGCTTCGGATTCTGTCTCCCTCTCTCTGCCCCTTCCCCGCTCGTGCTCTGTCTCTCTCTGTCTCTCAAAAGTGAATAAACGTTAAAAAATTTTTTTAAAAAGAGAAATGAATATGTGTTATGAACTATGAGTTAGTAAGATGTAAATGGGCATACATGATTGATTCCAGAAGACCACTTTGAAAATAAGTTTCTATATACTACAGAAAGCATGAGTTGACACTAATTTGCAGACGTCTAATGCTAGAGGAGTTGAGTCCCATAGGGTGTCTCGTGAGAAAAATGAGAGAGGTGGCCTCAATCATGGGCTTTTAACCTGGGGTTTTAGTCTAAGAATCTAGCCTTTTCCACACTGCTCAAAAGCATGAAGGTGGACAGGGGACCGACCACTTTGTGGCTGAGGCCTCCTACCGCTCTGAAATTCCCGTGACTTATGGAATAGAACTCATTTTGCATGTATTGTGTATGTTCATTTCACTTTTTTTATTTACCGGGTTTTAGAGCATGTGATGTGAGGGGTAGTCATCTCAGAAACTGCTAAAGAGGAAGAGAAAGTGAATTGCTAAGCTTATCAAAGATTTAGAAATCTTTGGATGGTGCAGGAGAACAATCGATTTCCCCTCCCCCACTAGTTACAACTATGGATGCAGGAAAGAACTAGAAAGAGCTGCTACTAAATTATCATCTCCTCCAAATAAAGTGTCAAGGTGTTTACAAAGGACTGGGGGAGACTTTCAGGAATGATACAATTTATGCTATTTAGGCTGAACTGACTCCAATTTTTTTTTATTCTCAATTCATATGATTTTTAAAAATTGTGGATAGTTACCGACCCAGTAGGCACTGAAAGACTTCACTGAGCTTCCATAGGGGCTCTACTTCCTTTGGAAACTTAGTTTATATGCAAGAGAAAGCAGGTTTCTATGGAAGGTCTAACCTGTAACATCTAATTAAGACTTGGAAAGGGTACTGCTAAAGATTACAATGAGGTTCAAATCCCTCGGGGAAAGTCAGTGTCTCTGGAGCAGTGTAGACCCTGCTCTAAGCCAGGATCTGTTGGGGAGGGAAGGGAGGAAGAAGCTTGGGCTTAAAGTATCTTACTGCTGTAGGTAAAAGAATGTCTGTCTGTCCTTGGGAGCAGGCTTGCATCCATGGTAGAACAGAGCTCAGGATTAGTTTACAGGCTCAGAACTGAGTCTACAAAGATCAGTAAGTCTTCACGTGATCAACCCCATAAAAACGTTGATCATAATAACACCAACCCAACAGGAACAATAATTATACTTCATATATATGGCGCCATTCTTTCGAGAAAAATGTTCTTTTTATAGACATCATTTGGGGGTGCTATTTTTATAACTAATTTATAGAGTCTGGGGAGTTAAAGAGGCAATTATTTATTTTAAGAGGTAAGCCTTGTAAGGTGTTTGTGCAAATACTTCAGTAACATACTTTCAACCTCACTAATAGAGATCCCTGATAAGAGTGCGGCCAGTGGATCCTCAAACCAAAATCACTGCTAGGAAAATATCTGAACAAGAGAAACTGAAGGAAGGAAATCAACAATTACTTAGCACCTAGTATGTTCCAAACACGTGGGTCCTGGGGTTTTTACACTTTGTTGCTCATTTATTCCTCACATTTAATCATTTCCTGTAAGATAAGTAGTAGTATTTCAACAAGTGTTATTGTTACAGTAAGATTAAATGAGGCTGTACATATAAAGAATTTAGATCGGACTTGGAAAATAGCCATCCCTCAATAAATGTCAGCCATTATTTTAATTCCCCTTTATAAATGATGCAAATTAGACTCTGTTTTAGAGACTTCCTAACTCACACAGTTAGCAAGTGACAAAATAGGGATTTGAACTTGCCAGACATCCATTTGTCAGGAATACGTACTACTTTGAGGCAACTTCTCAAGAAGGTTTGTACAGTTGTCCGAATATCAAAAAATGGAAGTTCTATTCTTCAGTAGCTTAATTAATCTAACAGCAGTTTACTAGGTTTTGGATCAAAAAGAAACAGGAATCAGCTCTCTGAATGGTTCTGAGCCTTCAAGATTCAGTTTGACAAGCTCTCTCATCTTGAGTTGCTTGTCTCTCGTTAATTTCTCCTTCTCCTTCAACTTTTTCAAATTGATGTTGCTGCATCTCTGACTTCAGACCCCCCACTAAGTAACAAAAAAGCCATTAGTCTACATACAATATTTTCTTTTCCCCATATGTTTGATGGTAATTGATATTGCTTTTCTTTCCAGCACATTTACAGGAGTGTTTTAAAGTGTCTTGAACTTTGAGTAAGTACATTTTTAAAAATCATTTTTGAAAGGTGCTTTCTGGAATTGTCTTGAATATCTTGAAGTGAATAAACATTTGAGCCCTGTTGTTGTTGCTGTCATTGTTGTTTTTAAGAAAGAGAGAGAGAGCGTGTATGCATGCGCATGCAGGCGAACCAGGGGAGAGCAGAGGGAAGGAGAGACAGAATCTCAAGCAGGCTCGACACCCAGCGCAAAGCCCTATTTGGGGGTCAATCCCCTGACTCTGGGATCATGACCTGAGCAGAAATCAAGAGTCAGATACTCAATCAACTGAGCCATGCAGGTGCCCCAGAGCCCTGTTTTTAAAGTTCCCCATCAGAAGTTTGGTTTCTTGGAAACTGGGGTGGAAATTTAAGCTTTCCACATATTCTCCTTTCTCAGACCAATCTGATTTCTTAATTTGGGGGGCTTCTCAAGAAACCAAAGAACGTTTCTTTGGTTTCTTTCTTTCTTCTGCTTCTGTTTTCAGCTACCAGGTTAAGGATAAAGCTATTTAGTTTATTGAACTTAAAGTGCCTGTAAAACTAGAGATTTTCAACAATTTGACAATTAGAATGCATTTTTGGAGCTTTCGTTAATTGCACAGGTCCATGTCTCTACCAAATGTCAAGCCATAAATAAAGCCTACTTTTTCTAGCTTAAACACTGCAGACAGATGTTTATGTGCTCATCTTTGCTTTTAACCATCTGCCCACACTCTCACTTCCCTCTTATTTTTTAAACACAACATTTTAAAAAGATCAACATATTCTTGAAATAACTGTAGACTCAGAAAAAGCTGCAAAATTAGTTATACCCGTCACTCAGCTTTTTCCCCCAAACCAGGAAATTGATTGGCATAATACACTAACTATAGGCTTTAGTCAGATTTCACAATTCTTGCATGTCCTCATTTTTAAACAATGTCTTCGTGGATGATTCTATGACCCCCATCACGTATGTATAGATCCGTATAACCGTCACCACAATCAAGACACAGAAGTGTTCTGCCACCACTGGGAACTCCTGCTGCTCTTTTAAAGTCATACCCTCCCTCCTCTTTCCTCGCCCCTGAAATCACTTATCTGTTCTCCATTTCTATGTTTGTCTTTCACAGAATGTTCCATAAATGGAGTCTTAAGTATGTATCACTTGTTTATTATGAATAAAGAACAAACTTATCTACTTATAGACGGGAATCTCTAAAATTCAAACTTCATGAGGTGCCTGGGTGCCTCAGTCAGTTAAGCATCCGACTTTGGCTCAGGTCATGATCTTGCAGTTCTTGGGTTTGAGCCCTGGGTCAGCAGCTGACCGCTCAGAGCCTGGAGCCTGCTTCGGATGCTGTGTCTCCCTCTCTCTCTCTGCCCCTCCCCGGCTCACGCTCTGTCTCCCTCTGCCTCAAAAATAAATAAACATTAAAAAAATAAATAAACAAAAACTTTAAAAAGTAGAAGTAGACAAGAATCTGGTATCAGTCCACTTTTTGTTTCTCTGGGTTTAGATTTTTTTTTCCCTCCCTTGTTTGGATGTATTCGTAGTAATTTTCTTGAAGCTCTAAAATATATCATCAAGTTGATATCTAACCACCCATCTGGGTGGCTCAGTCATTTAAACATCTGACTTTGGCTCAGGTCATGATCTTGATGTTCATGGGTGAGGGCCCCGTGTCTGGCTCTGTGCTGACAGCTCAGAGCCTGGAACCTGCTTCGGATTCTGGGTCTCCCTCTCTCTCTGCCCCTCCCCCGCTCACGCTGTCTCTCTGTCTCGCACAAAAATAAATACTAGAAAAATAAATAAATAAAAATAAAATTCGCACTCCATAGGATCTTCTTTTGTTAAATTACATTTCTAGCTTCCTGCTTTGCTCGTCAGCATATGCACTTTCTTATTTTATCTCATAAAAATATTACAATCAGCTCAGGTCCTGGTTCGGTTTTATGGCTTCCGAAGAAAATTTTAATATGCTTTTCCTTTGTACTGTTTCCTCTAGGGAAAAAAATATGAGGGATGAAAATTGCTTACAAATAAGAACGTCTTCCTTACAGAAAAGATGGCTGTGGTAGGCAAATTACTGCCTCCTCGACCCCCACGTCCACATCCTAATCCCAGGAACCTATGCATATGTTCTATTACATGACAACAGAGAACTAGACTAGCAGAATTGTGTGCCAAGCAGCTGGCCTTCAAACAGGGAGATTATCCTGGATTATCCAGTGGGCCAGTGTGATGACAAGGGTTCTTCCTCGGAGGTGAGGGCGGAGAAGGGGAGGTTGGAGTTGATGCAGTGTGGAAAGCATTTGATGGCTGTTACTGGCTTTGAAGATAGAGGAAGGGTCCTGGAGCTGAGGAAGGTGCATGGTGTCTAGAAGCTGAGAAGGGCGAGGGGACCATTCCCCGCTAGGGCCTGCACAAAGGAATGCGGCCCTGCTGACACCGTGAATTGGGCTCAAAGGGACCCATTTTGGGCTTCTGAGCTCCAGAACTAGAAGATGATCAATTTGTGCTCTTAAAAGTTTGTGGTAAATTTTACAGACATAATAGATTCACATTGTTTTAAGCCAGAGACATGGAAAATCACACGGACTCGTAGAAAACTCACACAATGGGCAACCTTAAAAGGATGAGACGAGATGTTTTGTAGAAATATTTCTCTGTGATCTTTAAAAACAGAATAAAACTTTGCCTGTCTAGACTGATGGTGAGTTAGCAGGAAGATCTCATAGGAGGTAGACCTGTTATTTGAAAATTAAATGATCAGGTCAGAAGAAGGGCGCTTACTCTGAAAACAGGTTTTATTACAAATGATATTGTCAAAATTTTAAGTATTTCCATAATTATCCTTTCTGTAAACAAGTAATAAATGATGAGAAAGCAAGTGGAAACTCAGCTTTAAATAATCTCTATTAAATGCAAAATAACAGTATCAAATACACGCCATGCTATTTTGATTAAAAATTAAATCATAAACTTAGTTCTGGCCTATCATCCACTAGCAAATTTTTGCTCAGTACCCGATACTTCCCGGATGAATTAGCAATGTGCTAGGTCCCTGAGAAATAGAGAAAACCTTCCCACGGAGTTTACAATTCCATCTCCAAAGATAAGATTCACATGCAAAACAAGCCATAATTAACAATTCCACCAGAAGATAGATAAGGGTTCTAATTTGTGTTAGACCTAAACTCTGCAGCAGCCACGGAGGCAGGTGACCTGTGAATGCAGGGAGCTCCGGGAGGGCTTCCGGGAGATAAAGGACAAGAGCTGGGCTGGAGGGACCAGTAGGACTCACACAGATGCAGATGGCGTGTATCAAGAAGCAGCAGCAGCGGCCTCAGTGAGACTCACTGAGTGTTTACTTTATACCAGGCACTGTTCTAAGCAATCTAAATAATTAGATTATTTAATCCTCATATGACCCTCTGAGGTAGGTATTATGATTCCCATTTTACAGCTGAGGGAACAGAGGCCCAGGGGCTGAGTTGACAGACCGTTAAAAGGAACTGGTATTGAGAAAGTTATCGGGTTCGACACTGAGATGGTCTCAGCTGAGGACCCTTTGCTTTCCGACTGGCACGGGCTCTTTGTGCGTTTGCTGCTTCCTCACAGGATGCCGTAAGTCCTGTCTAACAGCGATCAGAAATTACACCGTAGTGGCAAACAAGCTGCATTTGCAAAGGCAACTCAAGCGACTCCAAACTGTATACTCTTGGGAGGAAATACGACTCTTTAAGGTAAAAAAAAATGTGTGGTGGAAGAGGCAAGGACTTTTTTGTTTGTTTGTTTTTATGAAAGAAATAAAAGTGAGCTAGTTCTGCTAAAAGTTTAAAGAGCTGTTGCAACAACAAGAAAAGAGAATAAGATAGAAAGCTTACTTGTGTAGGAGACCTATCCATATTAATAACTATGAATCATATTCAGGGGTGAAAGCTGGTGATCCCTAGGAACAAAAATATTGGACTTGAACTGGTCATTGGTCACGGGGAGAGGAAAGCCTTAGAAGGGTGATGAAGTCCAAAATGTGTCCAGTAACAACTGGCCTTGCTTTGGGCTCTGGCCTTTTAAAATTATATTTACAGGGGCGCCTGGGTGGCTCAGTCGGTTGGGTGTCCGACTTGGGCTCAGGTCATTATCTCACCCCCCCGTGGGTTCGAGCCCGGCGTCGGGCTCTGTGCTGACAGCTCGGAGCCCGGAGCCTGCTTCGGATTCTGTGTCTCCCTCTCTCTCTGCCCCTCCCCCGCTCAAGCTCTGTCTCTGTCTCTCTCAAAAATAAATAAACATTAAAAACAATTAAAAAAATAAGATTATATTTACAATTAGTGAATGAGTAAGATGTTTCTCTGTGGGGTGTAATTATGTATGCACACAGACTGTGCTTATGTATCATCCATAATACACGCTCACCTTGTTACTTGGATTATTCCTCATTAAAGACACAGTTGCACTGAGACTACATCTTCAAACTGGAAAGAATTCTCTTTGAATAAGTGAAGTAGCCTTTCTCTGAACCACTATTTCCAGTTAGAAGGACGAGTGCCTGTGACAAAAGTGGACCAGTTACGTACCGGCAAGGAAGACGGCAGGGCCAGGGCAAGTAAATGGGGAGCAACCCTGAGTCGTTATCGAACAAGGTATTTTTGGTTTTTGTTTTTTCCCTTTCAGTAGAAGTAGGCTTAACGTAAGTAGGTCAAGTAGGGACCGTTTGCAGTAGGTATTTTTTTTGCTTACCGAACCTATACACCAAAAGGATTCATGCAAAATGCCCTCAAAATAAAAAAAATGAATTCCTATTTGAACCACGAATATCATTAACATTTCTGTTGTGTCCAGCACACCTTTGTTGCAGGGGTGCACGCATATATAATAAGTATGTGATTGTGCGTGTATTGTATGCATTCATATGTCTGGGTGTTGTTATTTTGACTTTTAAATTTGATGGAAGGACAAATTTCCAAAATGAAACAGCTCAGGCAATTTTAGGAAAACAGTACATGTGTGAGAGACACTGACAGAACTCAGGAAAAGCATTAAATTGTGGTTCAAGAAAAATAAAGAAATGAGGACCAGCCACTGCTAGTTATGCTCACGTTAATGAGTATCTCAGGTAAAATATTTTTGAAACTTTTATGGTGGAAAATTTCAAACCTAAGCAAACACAGAGAAAGATGATATAATCAATTTCTATGTACCGGTTACGCAGCTTCAACAATGATCAATTCATCGTCAATTGTGCTTTGTCCGGATCCCATCTGCTCCATCCCAACTCCAGTGGCTTCCGGTGAAGAAACCCAGACATCATATTATTTCATTCACAGGTGTTTCAGAATGTATCTCCAAAAGCTAAATTTAAATTTTTTAAAAAACTTAACAATAATCACACCTGAACAAATGAATGATAGTTTCTGGTAATATCTACTAAGTGCTCACATTTCTTTTATTTTTTTAATGTTTATTTTTGAGAGGGAGGGAGAGAGAGAGAGGCAGAGAGAGAGGGAGAGGGAGAGAGAAGAGGGGCAGCGAAAGGGGGAGACATAGAATCTGAAGCAGGCTCCAGGCTCTGAGCTGTCAGCACAGAGCCCGACGCAAGGCCTGCACCTGTGAACTGCAAGATCATGACCTGAGCCGAAGCCGGTGCTTAATCGACTGAGCCACCCAGGTGCCCCAAGTGCTCAAATTTTTTAATGGTCCCATAATTTTTAAATTTTTGTTTTCTTATAGCTGAGTGTCAGAGTAAAATAAAGTATTTTTATGTGACAATAATATATCAGTGTGTCTGCTCACTCTGAGAAATCTGAGGTTAAATTTTGTTTTAGCAACAAATTTTGTTATTTACTTGGGTTCTATGAAAATTTATTATATACATCACACCTTTTCCATCATTTTCTGAAAGTGTTTTTTCTTAAAGCTTATTTATTTATTTTGAGAGTGTGTGTGTGTGTGCGAGAGAGAGAGCGAGCATGCATGCGTGCATGAGTAGGGGAGGAGCAGAGAGAGAGAGGGAGAGAGATAATCCCAAGCAGGCTCCACACTGTCATCGTGGAGCCCGACATGGGGCTCCATCTCAGGAACAGTGAGACCTGAACTGAAATCAAGAGCTGGTGCCCCTGAAAGTGTCTTTTAACTAAAAGTAGATACTGGATTATGTAACATTAGTCTTCTGTATGTCATCTATTTGAGAAATGAAAATTTTCCTTGTTTTAATAATTACAAGAACTACAAAGAACTGAAAACCACGTTTAAGTTATAGCAGCTCTCAGCAAATGGAGCGTATTGTTGATAGACATTTTATAAGTATAATAATCTCCAGTCATACTTCCCTCAAATTTCTGCATAAGAAATGTGGTAACACACCCAAGGTCTGGGGAATTACTGATATAAAAATCACTAAGCAATCACTCTTTCAAATGGAATTTGAAGGACGCAACACGCTATGAGAGCAAAGGCTGCGAATGAAATTGTGGTAACCTAGGGCAAAAGTGCCAACATTCCTATCCATTTTGCTATTTTATATTTCAGATACTGTTTGAATCATTAGTGTAACCAGGAGAAATTTTGGTTGTTGGACTGGGAATCATGTAAAAACCAGCGCTATTTCTGGACGGAATGAAAAATGCAGAATCACAGTAAAACTACTCCAATTTAGTATCTGTAGAATAGATTTATGGTAGTGAAATTAACTTATTCCTTCCCTAATTTCCTCCCTACTATTTTCTGGAAATTTGAGTTAGTTACCCCCCCCACCCCGCACCCCCAGGCATGCACACACACACACACACATACACACAGACACACACACACACACACACAATGTCCCTGACACTTAAACTAAAATTTCAGATGATAGAGAATATTTAAGAAGATGGGATATATTTGCTTCTTACTTATTTCAGTGGGTATTGTATGTCTTAACTTAATTGAAATAATTGCATGTTTCAATAAAATGGTTCGGGGTCACTTGGATATCCCTAAAGGAAAAGAAAAGCTTATCTCAACCCTGACTTTATATCAGACTAAAAAAAATCAATTCCATGAGTTACAGCTCTAGATGTAAAAAGCAAACAAATACAGCTTTTTGAAAAAAAGGAGAAATTCTTCCTGTCCTAAACATAGACAAGGACTTTATAGACAGCCCCCAAAAGCACTAATGATAAAAGAAAAATAACAGATGCTCTTTGTTAAAATTAAACACTTATCAGAAGATACCATTAAAAGAGTGGGAGAAGGTTTTTCACAACACATACCCAACAATTTTTTTTATCTAGAATACATAAAGAACCCTTAAAAATCAGTAAGAAAAAGACAGACAATTCTCTATGCATCTACAGAACAGCTAACATGAAACCAACGGGAAATATCAAGTGTTGGTAGTGGAGCAAATGCAATGTCACAAACTGCTGGCAGGAGACTATACTGGTGCAGCTGGAAAACTATCTGGTAGGATACAACAATTCTACCAAATATATACCAAATAAAAATTTACCAAAATAGAAATCTATAGAACTGTTCACCCAAACACAAGCATTGGAATGCTCATAGCAGCATTGGCTGGAATAGCTCTAAACTGGAAACCATCCAAATACACAGCAACGGTAGAGTGGATAAATAAATTGTAGTATATCCTTTCAATAGAATGCTACAGAGCAATGAGAACAAACACGGGACACCACACATAGCAACAATGGGTGAATCTCACGAGCGTAATTCTGAGTGAAGGAAGACAGACACAAAATAGTGCACACCGTGTGACTATGTTTATGTCAAAGCAGAATAAATCTCTATGGTTAGCCATCAGGAACTTTAGGGAAAAAATAGAAATCAAGAACTCTGGGGGTGGGTAGTGGTGGTGACTGCAAGGGAGTGGGAGAGGTCTTCTCCCAAACTGGCAATACTCTGCTTCTGGATGGGGGTTCTTGGTTAAAAGGGTGTGTTCAGTGTTTAAGATTCACCAAGCTGGCCAGTGAGACGTGCGCTCTTCTGCCTGTATATTGTTCTTTGTTAAAGAGCGAAAAAGGCAATTACTCAGCATGCATGCTTGCTGTGCCTATATGGTTTGATTCCCTTTACAACATGAGCATGTCATTGACTGTGTGATAGTGGATTTGCTATCAGTTACTATCAGTGGCAGCCCTAGAGGTAAACCTAGAGGTAAACTCACACAGGTTGTTGGCAATCCAAGGACTTATCAAATGCAGATTGTGTTTGCAGACATTTCTTTACTTCCTCAATTCATATGTCAAGGTTCGCACGAAAGGATATCGCTTTCCTGAAGCCTACCGATTGTCTTTAAGTCCAGTCAAGCTCATTGTCACGCTCTGCACTTCCACGGTGCTTTGTTCGTACCTCTGTTACAACACTGACTCCGTTACTTCTGAAGTTTTAATTAGCTGTTTATGTACCTATCTTATCCATTAGACTGTTAGCCCCCTAAGGGCAAGCACCTTTTCTGTGTCATGGAGCGCTGTGGGTTATACATATGAGATGAAATGAACATTAACTAGATTGCTTTTAGTACTCCGGATCTGTGGCCTTTTAAAGTCAGATGCTGTTAAAAATCAAACCTAATGATGACCTTCAGGTTTGTTGCTCTGTATTTTTTAAGATTTATAAGGAAACTCTAGCAAAATATGTATCATATAAACAAATAAAGTACTACAGATTCTGTGCTTGAGGGACACAAAAGAGGGGAATTTGCTTGGCTTGCATTGTGTTCCTGGTTCCTGCTGTGTATAATACACAGACCGGGGGCACCTGGGTGGCTCAGTCGGGCAAGCAGCTGACTCTTGATTTTGGCTCAGGTCATGGTCTCACAAGTCATGATCTCAGGGTTTGTGAGTTCCAGCCCCGTGTCACATTCCGCCCTGACGACACGGACCCTGCTTGGGATTCTCTCTCTCCCTGTCTCTCTGCTCCTCCCCACTCGTGTGTGTGTGTGTGTGTGTGTGTGTGTATGCTCTCTCTTCCTATCTCTCTCCAAAATAAACATTAAAATATAAAATAAATATAAAGACGTTTTTAATTTTAATATATAAAAGAAAAGCACAGACCAATGTTATGAGTCAATAAATAAGTCAGATAAAAGACCTCTGCCAAAACTGACATTTGCTTTAGGCATAACCAGATTACTCCTGTTATGGACACTATCATGTCGAGAATTTACTACTTATTTGTAAATGTCAGAATCCATGGAAGCAGGGGAGGCAGTAGATCAACAAATCTGTAGAAACAGGGCTCAGAACACAAATTCATTTACTTTTTCACAGAAAATCCTTCTTAACTTTTTTTTTTTAGTTCCTTATTACCTTGCATGGAAGATCGTGCTTTCATATGGCAAGAGTCTGGAGTTTTCAACAGCTTTAGAACAGATAAGAGATGAATTGTAAATTAAAGATAAGGAATTGGCCTGAAAAGAGTTGTAGCAAAATACACAAAAACTGAGCACTTTCTTGAAGTTTTTCACTCACTCTTCAAATGGCATTAAGAAATATTTATATAAATATCTATTAATCACCCATCCATCCATGCACCCATCATCCAGCTACCCCGCTTTATTCCTCTTATTTTTCTTTTTTTTTGAGTAGTCTCCACACCCATCAAGAGGCTTGAACTCATCAGCCTGAGATCACGAGTCATATGCTCAGCTGACTGAACCAGGAGCCAGAGAGATGCCTCGTACCCAGCTTTATTCCTAAATAATGACCTTGTTACCAAGAAAGTTCATTTAATTATTTTGGATAAAAAGAACCAAAAGGGGGATTTTGATGATTCTTATCTTTTCCCTCTCTCTTTTACACAATCTCTCCTTACAGAATGCTTTAATAATAAATTATTATTAGATGCAAGAGTTTAAACTATAACATCTAAAGCAAAATAACCTTTATACACTTTGCTTAATTTTACAGAGGAAACATAATTTAAAGTAAGTGTGAAAATTCTTCAACGGCCATGGAAGATTAACTAAGTGCTCTGCTGTTTTCCAAAAGTGCAATAGTACGCCTGCCTTTTAAATTGTTCTTCAACAGGACTACCCTGAAAGAGTTTTATGTGGCTTTCAGAATTTAAATTGAAGTCACCTTTGATTTTCAAAGTTCTCCTTTTTGTAGCCATAGCAGATGTTCTATAGTAGAGGGTCCCAGGAATTTCCACAAGTGTGTAATCTTAGGCTCATTATTTAAACTCAGGAAGTCTCACTTTGAAATGTTAAAAACAATCTTCCTCCTACAGACATATCATGAGGCTAAGTGCCTCAGTAAAGGTTAACTATTATAATGATGAGCCCCAAACTAAGTACTTTTGGGAGCCATTGTCCAACAGACCATGAGTAGAAAGAACACAATCTTGGTAATAACATTCACTGAGAAGTAGCAAGTTGAATTTAAGAGATTCCTAAAGTGAATGTTGTAGTGGACTGGTCACCAAATCAACTCGGTCATATATAAGCACTTGCTGTATCATATTTATTCATGTACAACTCATCTCAGTTCTTAACAGGCCTATAGTGTCTTATATTGACTGATATTAAGAATCTTATTAAAACCCAAACAATCACATGAAATTGATTTTCTGAAAATGGAACATCTGCTGCATTTAAACACTGAAAATGGAGAGTTATTGTGTATGGACAAATCCACACCTTTACCATCAGACATAAAATATAGATCAGATTTTTTATAGTTTCATTCAGATTTTCTGCTTATTACACACTGAGAGCTCCTCTTTATTTTGCTATTGAAGATACATATATATTTTTTAAGTTTATCAGCAGTAAGGTCCTATTTTCACTAAAATATGTACCTATTAACATCTGGTATGGGACTTCATAGTGGCACAAATAATTAATGGGAACAATAAGAAGTGTGAAAAAGGAAGATATAAGCAAAGATTGTCTTTTGGAGTAGAGCAGAGAGAGGGAAACGCCTCTGCTTGATAATTTCCTACTGTCTTCATCTCTCTCATCATGTGATTATTTGCCAGGTTGTCCTTAATGTCATTTATGCATTCATCCAAGGTAAGTACATACTAGATCCTGCCTTCCCTTGCCCATTCAAGAACTCCAGAAATTCTCCCCTTTTCTCTTGCATTACCAAATTTTCTCTTTCTTCTAAGTTGCTTCCATCAGATAAAAACTCTTGAATTCATTTCCCTCTCCAGATATTTCAATTCATCTACTTTAACTGTTTCCTTTTACTGCTAAACTCTGTGAGAGTCTTCTACACTCTACTGTCTTCAATTCCATTTTTTCCTTTCTCTTTTTTGCCCAATCCAATTAGACCCTACCTTCTACCACACCCCCAGAGCTGCTCATCTGGAGTCACTCAAATCCAATGGTGAGTTCTCAAGGCTCCTTCATCTTCTTCTCCTTCTCTATCCTCTATCCTCCCTTCTTCTTCTCCTTCCTCCTTTGTTAAGGAAGAGAGAGAGAGAGAGAGAGAGAGAGAAAGAGAGAGAGAGAGAGAGAGAGAGAACGCACAGACAGGGACAGAGAGAGAGGGAGAGAGAGAAAATCCCAAACAGGATCCACACTATCAGTGCAGAGCCCGACGCGGGGCTCAAACTCACGAACCATGAGATCATGACCTGAGCCGAAGTTGGATGCTTAACCCACTGAGCCACCCAGGCGCCCCATGGCTTCATCTTCTTGACCTATCAGCATTATTCGACAAGTTAATCACCATCAATCACCCTTGAAAAGCTTTTTTCTTTTGGATTCCAGAGCCCTACAGTTGACCCTTGAACAACACAGGTTTGAACTGCATGAGTCCACTTATAGGTAACATTTTTTTTATCCAAACACAGAACAGTACTATAAAAATATTTCCTCTTTCTTATGATTTTCTTAATGACATTTTTTTTTCTCTAGCCTACTTTATTGTAAGAACATAGTATATAATACATATACAAAATAGATGTTAATCAACTGTTGACGTTATCGGTAAGGCTCCAGTTAATAGTAAGCTATTAGTAGTTAAGTCTTTGTGGAGTCAAAAGTTATAATTGGATTTTCACCTGTGCAGGGGTTGGTGCACCAACCCAGTGTGTTCAGGGTCAACTGTATGCTCTCTTGGTTTTCCTCTTATCTCATTGGCCATGATTTTCCAGTCTCTTGCTGGCTTTTACTATCCCCCAGACTTTTAATGTTGGAGTGCCTAAGGGCTCAGACATCTTTGATATGTTTTCTAATTAAACTCTCTTTTTGGTGAGCTCATCCAGCCATGGCCTTTTTACCATCCATATGCTAAATTTATCCCAAATTTATATCTCTAGTTCAAACTTCTTTTCTGAATTCTACCCAACTGTCAAATAGGTATTTAAACGTAATGACTGAACTGATAATGAACTCCAGATCTCCCCCTCAAAACCTATTTCTCTCTCTCAGTTGTGTCCGTCTTGGTTCCTGACAACTCCATGTTTTGAAAATATCTTCTAGTTATTCCTGCCTCCTCTCTCTCTCTCTCTCAGGCTTCAGACTCACATCAGCAAATCTCTTCTCAACCTTCAAAATATATCCACAACTGAACCCCTTCTTGTCTCCATCACTATCAACCTAGTGTAAGCCAATATCACTTCCTGCCTGGAGTATTCCAACAGCTTCCTAGTTTCCTTGCCTCCACTCTTGTCCCTTTGGAGTCTATTCTCAGTGAACAGCTGGATTGATCCTATTAAAACATAAGTCAACTAATATCACTCCTCTGATCACCCTCCATTGGCTTTCTCTCCTGCTTAGAGTAAAAATCAATGTCCTTTCAGTAGCCTACCAGGTCCTTCTTTCTGTCACCTCTCTGACTTTTTCTTCTACTACCTTTTCCTTACTCTCTCCTGTTCCTGTATTGGCCTCTTTGATGTTTCTTTAAAAGGAACCTGGGGGAGAAAAGAAACCTGTGGCTTGCTGCTACTTCATGGCCTTTGTACTTGCTGTTTTCTCTGCTTGTAAAGCTCTTCCCCCAGAGAGGTGTATGGCTGCTGCCTCATCCTTCAGGTCTTTACTTAAATGTCACCTTCTCAGAGAGTCCTTCCTTGACCACCTGATTCCAAATGTCACTCACATTACTCTTCTGCTCAACACTTCCACACTGTTCCCCTTTCCTACTTTACTTTTCTTCCCCAAAGCACTCACTGCCTTCTAACAGAATAATGTATACATAATATATAATTTACTTCTTTTCTCTATTGTTTACCTCTCACTAGTAGTATGTAAGCTCCATCACAGCAGAAAGTTTGTCTGTTTCAGTCATGGATGTGTCTGTCCTTGGAGCCCAAGAGCATTTGGCACATTCTAGGTACTCAATAAATATCCATTGAGTGAAAAAGTCTCTTTAACCTCTCTGCTTTTCTCACTAGAATATAAGTTCCTTTGGGGCCGGGATCATGTCATATTCATCATTCTGTCTTGCAAGTTTAATATAGCACCTGGCAAAGAGTAGGTGGTCATTAATATCTGTTGAGGTGAAATGTTGAAGAAAAATACACTCTGGTTTTTTGAGTATGCATTCCAAGATGTACAGAAGGATGGTAGAGGATCACATAGATGATAAAGAGGAGAGACAGAGAAAGTCAGTTAACCAACATGTGTATAAATATTACATTTTACATTATATAAAAATGTAGATAGAATTTAGGAAATAAATTGAGGCTAGAGACATTCTGGGCTTCTACTATCAAGAGACTAGGAGTGAGGAAATTAATCATAATCACTGGGGAATACTTGAGGCATTCACCATGGCTACCTCTTCAGGAGAGCCACTAACATTTGTGGAATATTTATTATGTGCCAGACTTTTTGATGCAATTTCCAGTGGCGGCTCACTGGTGTTTTCTTGGCCCTTCAACCCTCTAGCTCCAGCCTGAATAATTGCATTTCTCTCTGTGGTGGCACTTTCTTATATAAAAGCACAATCATACAAGTTAATAATATTTTTTATTCTTGCCCTCCTTCCCTCCACCTCTTTCTCCTTAATGGAAAAATATTCATAAAAATAGAACAGTTGCTTTGGGAGTTTAAGTTGCTATATAAAATCTAGGGTAAGTATTTTAAGTGGGCCCATACAAGAGAGGCAGTTTTAAATGGCTAAACCAGCTTTGAAAGCAGCTCCTCTGGTAGTAAAATTCTTACTAAAAGGAAAATAATGATAAGCATAAAATTTTGACCAGTGGTTACTCTGGGAGGTGGGAGGAACTTGCTAAGATATTGGAAATGTTTAATTCCTTAGGCTGGACGGTGAGTACAAGGATGTTCATGTTGTTACTTTTTACAGATTTATGTGAAATGTGTATTTTATGAAATATTAAAAAAAGAAACTGCTCCTCTGGATCAAGACTCTTCTCAAACAATTATCTGAAGATCTTTAACATACATTAGACTTCAACTCACCGAAGTCACTTCTATAGCATAAAAATTTTCCATGATAAAACAACTGTGAGCATTTCAGCTCTCTGTGAATGATTCTTAAGTAAAGCCTATTCAACAACAGAGGTTAAAATAGCCTCTTCCTGGGAAGTTATATACATATTCATTTTGTTTATCTGCTTTTCAGTCATTTGTTTTAAACCCCAAATATTCTTCTCTTAGCACCAGCATCACTGGAATCACAGCCAAGAAAAAGCCTCTTTAACACAAGAAGCTCTAGGGATGATTCTCTGGCCCTCACCACTAAATGCAGCTATAATTAGGTAAAAATACATTCAGATCCAAATTAAGAAGGTGATTAGCATAGAGGCAAAAGAAGACAGACTCTGGTGAGTACAGCGTGAAGTACAAACTTGTGGAATAACTATGTTGTACATCTAAAACTGATGTAACACTGTGTGTCAACTATACTTCTGTTAACAAAAGAAAAAAGAGAGAGAGAGAGAGAGAGAGAGAGAGAAGACAGGACTCTTGGCCTTTGCTTTCCTACAAGCTCTAGGCTTCAGCAGGGCAGAAGAGAAGCATCTGGTCGGGAATAGATGTGTTATGAGAATTTGGAGGCATGGCTCTCCAATAAGAATATGACGTAGGCTACCTTTTTATTTTAAGTTTTCTAGTAGCCACTTTAAAAAAGAAAGGTGAAATTCATTTTAATAATGTAGCTTAGTTCACCCAACATATCCCAAATATCATCATCTCAATAGGTAATCTCTAGAAAGATCATTAATGAGAGGTCCAGGATGAAACCTAATCTGAGTAAACATCTATGGATGATAAATGTGGATATGCTGAGAAGACGGCTGAACTTGAAAAAAAAAAAGGAAAAAAAAGATCATTAATGAGAGATTTTACATTGTTTATCTCACAGAAACTCTCTGACATATGGGACATATTTTATACCCAAAGAGTAGACCCAGGTTTTGTGAAACCTAACAATGCAATTTTGGATGGTGCCCTCTTTAAGAAAAAGACATCAGCTATTAACACAACGTTAGGTGTGAAAATTAATACTGATTTAGAAAGAGAAAAGACATAACAAGGAATTACTGGAGATTTAAAGATTCAGGTCTTCTCTTTTGATATCTCTTGGCAATTTACCAGACACATTTCCATAGAAGTGATTCCAACATAGCTTCTCCTCCCTGCCTTGAACACCGCAACTCCTGACCCTCATAGAGGTCCACCTAAGTTGGGGCTTCTGAAGTGTGAGTTTCATTAGTGCTCAGGCTGACCTTTGTCTCCCCAAATTCATATTTTGAAGTCCTAACCCCTACTACATCAGAATGGTACCATATTTGGAGGTGAGGTCTTTAAAGAGGTCTTTTAACTAAACCAGGTTATTAGGGTAGGTCCTAATCCATTTGATTGGTGTCCTTACGAGAGGAGGAAAAGATTCTAGGGGCACAAGTACACAGAGGACAAAGCAATAAGGAGGCTACAAGCCAAGGACAGAGGCCTCAGAAGAAACCAACACTGCCAACACACTGATGTTGGATCTCCAGCCTCCAGAACCGTGAGAAAATAAACTTTTCAAGCCACCCAGCCTTTGTTATGATAGCTAGAGCAACTACTACAATTAACTTCTTTTATTTTTATTTTCTTTTTTAAAAGTATTTATTTATTTATTTATTTATTTATTTATTTGAGAGAGAGAGAGAGAGAGAGAGAGAGAGAGAGAGAATGAACAGGGGAGGGGCAGAGAGAGGGGGGACAGCGGATCCAAAGCGGGTTCTGTCTGACAGCAGAGAGCAGGGCTTGAACTCACGAACCATGAGATCGTGACCTGAGCTGATACCAAGAGTCAGATGCTCAACTGACTGAGCCACCCAAGTGCCCTTACAATTAGCTTCTTGATAAAATTTCTTCTGCTGATGGACTCTCTTCTTTCCTGTTTCATCTCCTTGCTCAATAGCACCCTCTTCCTCTCTGTTCCAGTCCAACCTTCCCTCCTTCTTCAGATCTTCCTAGTGGAGAGACCTCTGGAGCTCAGGACACGCTAACTCTTACTGACTGGCGTTCATTTGAAAAGTGAATATGAGTTTCCATGGGACTGCTCTTACAATATTATCACATAGTATTATTTTTCAACAGATGACACCTTCTCTCCTTCACTAGGGAAGTCCTTTGAAGACTAACAGGACAGTATCTTTTATCAAATTTGAACATTAGAAACATTCTTGAATAATCTTTTTTGAATTAAGAGAAGGGAGTTCCCTTTTAGAGCTGTAGGATGGTAAAAAAAAATAGGCTTTAAAATACACTGCTAAAGTTAAAAGATAATCTACCTACTGCACTAAACAGACAGAAGGGGCATCACAACAGTGATGGCTGAAGTTCCTTACTCCCTCCAGCCCGTGGGTCAGAGGCATTTATCTTTGTTTCTGCTGTAGCCACCCAATCCTGGTCATTGCCTTCTGTTTTCTATTGCTTTCACCAGCAACGGAAGTTCACAAGAGTATCTTCCAAAAAGCTCTGGCCAGAACCAAAGGAAGTGAGTACATTCAAGGGATGAAAGGGTGATTCAACCTCTGCGTGCTTAATTCTTGGTATCCCTCCTGAAATTGCTGCAAAGAATGCCAACAAGTTGTAATTACCATGGTGCACCCTGGGAGGTGGCGATCTGCCAGGACTCACTGGAGTTCAACCAAAAATCCATTTTAAGTAAGTCATCGAAGGAAATGAGCATCTATTTTGGTCATCTATAGGGAATATCTATGGCTCCTAAAAAGTCCACAAACATGCTTGATACACAGTTTCATAAAACCATGCTTCTTATGAACGGGCTTAAATGTGCACTAAATATAATATAGAAATTCACCAGAGAGTGGGTGACAGAGAGCGGCCAACACTTGGTCTCAGAATCCGAGTAAACTTTTCAGCTCACAAAGAGCTACCCACAGGGAAGTACCCTTACTCTCTTAGTAAGAAAACATATCTGGGTTGAAAATATTTATCAAATGCCATATTTTTCCAGGGAACCCAGGTCCTTGGGGGTTGGGGGGCATCCATCACCATCCTCAGGAAAGGGAGAGCACTGCTTTTGCCATCAAAACAGCTTCCAAGGCCCTCGTGCCAGTTGCCGTGCGGAATGATTCATCAGCTTCAGAAACTTCCTCGGGAGCCGAGTGGGCAGTCATGAATCATCTCTCACCCTTTGCACATATCGTTACCGATCTCCTGGAATATTATGTGAAAATAATACCTTGCATTTTTGTGAAGAATGCTTTTCCTGATGGCATCAGACATCAGGACTGGAGTAAAAGCAGGCCCTGGTGAGTTGTGTATGCTGGGATTGGATATGTTCCAAAAACGTTTGCAAATGCTGTTTTGAGTCTGAGTCAACACACCTGATCTGGAAGGATGTCACAGTGAGAGGCCGGCAATGCTGGCAAAAGGACAAGGACTCCGTTTGGGGGATTAAACAGAAACAATGAATTTTATCCCTTTCATAGTCAACTTGACGGAGCACTGTAAGCTTGAATTATCCTGTTTTGTTATGGATAGAAAAGTAAACCTTGGAAAATCAACTTTTCTTTAAAAAAAAAAAAACATGGCGCGCATACACTGAGAAAAATAACTGAGCATGGTTTTCCCCTTCGATATAGCTATTTCTTATTTGTTTGGCCAGAGCTGATACCATATCTCTACCAGAGAGAGAAACCATGAGATTTTCTCTGAATCTTCTTCCCTACAAATTTGAGCATTCTTATTCCTAGCAAGTATTCTTCATGGAACATGGAAGGAACAGCTAGAACCTCAAAGACTTTGGCTTCTAATCCCAAACTTATCCCCAATTTGCCGAGTAGCTTTGGAGTCACGTGGACACCCTGGGACACCCACTGAGGACGACTAGTGTATTTTGTCTGCAGCTGGGGATGGCAGTCATTGTTTTGAAAGATCAAAAACATATGAGTCATCTCATCAAGCATGTTCTTACAAGTAGCAACAGCTGCAATGGCATCATTGAACCTTCATATATCAATAAATAGCTCCTGTCATTGGTGAACAATACGCTGAAGCGACTGTGAATATAGCTTGTTGTTACTAGAACCATGTTCCATAAAGTTGCCAGAAGTAAGGATGCTCAAATTTGTAGGAAAGAAGATTCTGAGAAAAACCTCAGAGTTTCTCTCTCTAGTGGTAAGACCTTTGTGAAGAATTAACTTTGATTTTACTTGTGTGACCTCTAAGTATACAGTCCAAAGTATAGAAGAGAGGAAGCCACATGGAAACAGATTTCAGACCAACTCAGGGCACTACTTTCTAATAACTCCTTAGAGATGACACCACAGTACTAAGTAGAATCCCCTTCCCTGGAGGGATCCAAGTGAATGCTTGATCGCTATATAGAAGATACACTGTGATTTAATTCCCCTACTTCTAGGTTTCAGGGTTCAGTGAAAAAAACAAAAAACAAAAAACAAAACAAAACAAAAACAAAAACAAAAAAACAACAAAGGATCATTGTAGAAACACAGGATGCAGCTTCAAATTTTTGCCAGTTAAAGATATCTTAATTCCCACCATTTACAATATAAAAGATACTTTAAGCTAAGAAGAATAGAAAAGACATATTGTAAGAATATATAGTTCTTGAACAGTGAAAAAATTCAGCTCTCTGAAAGATATGCCATTGATGTAAATTAAAACACAACTGATACATATACACACACACGCACGCACGCACGCACACCCACACACCCGTCGATGGGAGAAGAAATGCCAACCCATGAGTGTGGTTGCCTCTAGATGGGGAGAGGAGTAAGGGACTATAGTGGTATTGAAAAGAACTTCACCTTTATCCACAATATTTTATGTAAAAAAATGATAGCACAATATGAGAAAATGTCCACATTTGTCAATTCTGGATGCGGGATGCAAGGATGTTTGTTATATTATTCTTTTGTATTTTTCTGTATTAAAATAATTGTTCTTTCCTCTCAAAAAATGAAAACACCACAATTCACTACATTGTCCTTATTACACCGTCCACCAATGTAAACTATATTGTCTATGACTGCCGCTCCCCAGGCCATTATTTGGGGGACAGATGACTATTCTTTTATCAACAGTATCCTACAGGCTGACAATAGGCTGTGTACCGTGTCTGTGCTTCCTCCCATCCTGTGATTCTGTGGTTCTATGATTCTTAATTTTCAGCAGATACTCCTTTCACAGCTTCTTTCAGATGTTACATTTCTTCTGAAAACAGAAAGAAACTCTTCTCCAGTGAACCTTTGATATTCTGGTGCTGATTATCCTCTGGGGCTAAGAGAACTTCTCCCCATGTCACAGTCATGGTATACTACTTTGTGACACCACAAACCTAATATCAAAATATCCTTGAGTACGTCTTTATGTGAAGTCCCCTACAATCATGGCTTGAAATGAGCTGGGAATATTTCTAGTGGTGGGGACGTTTGGGACAGGAGGCACAGATGGGGAATTAATTTGGTTTCACGACTTCAGAGAAAGTAAAAACCATCCCAGAATTTTCTCCAGTTTATTTTTTCTCTACTTGGTGTTTCTTTACATCTCCTTGCAAAGTACCTGGCCTATGATATGTCCTCAGTGCTCATTTTTTTGATGGATGGTTGAGTATCTGTAAAACATTTCAGTTCCTCTTGTCTTTCTCATATTTTTTATTGAATTCTGGGAATACTTTCCAAACTAGACTTCCAAGGGCATCTAGTAAAGAGTGTATGTGTCACTGAGCCATTTGCAACATCTCAGAAAGCTTCAATACATGTGACTAAAAGTGTCCACCTTATTTGCTTTTGGATGCAGTTATCTCAACACAGTTTGCTAACAGTAGCTATCCTAAGGTGATGAGAGTCCCTAATTGTTAGGTATTCCAGCCCTTGGCTTATTTTCTAAAAAGGGAATGAGATCGAAGAAAATAAAAATTTAAGAAAATAAATGAAAATCATCTTGGAGCTAATGTTAGTTCTAGAAGAGACTTACAATCAGGAACATGATCTGAGCTAATAATTAATTTTTAAAGTACTGTTGGCCAGGGGACAAAGGGAAAAAACGTTCACTCTCCAAATTGACAGCAGTAATTCTGGCATTCATAACTTAGCCATTTAAAAAAAATTTCAAAGTTTATTTATTTTTGAGAGACAGACAGAGTGCGAATGGGGGAGGGGAAGACAGAGATGGAGAAATAGAATCTGAAGCAGCCTCCAGGCTCTGAATTGTCAGCACAGACCCCAACGATGTGGGGCCCGAACTCACGGACCGTGAGATCATGACCTGAGCCAAAGTCAGAAACTTAACCGACTGAGCTACCCAGGCGTCCCCTCAGCCATTTGGTTTGAACTGCACTGTTCAGAAAGGCAAAGTGGAGATGTTGCTCTGGTTCTAGAGGTTCTCTCTCCCAATACATCAAGAACTCATATAAAGGTGCAACTCCTTGGCCTGGCATTTAGATCATGAATTTCAACCAGATTTTACAACTAATAGCGATTTACAGCTTAGAGTGGACTGTCACATATAAACTCATCTTAATCACTGATCCCCAAACATGACTTTTTTTTATGCCACCGAATACACTGACTGGCAAATTTCTCTTCATTCCTTAGAACAACCATTGAAACATCACTTCCCTTAGGGATCATTTCTTACTATTCCACTAGTCCAGACTTTTTTACTGTCTTCTCTTTGTTCTCATCACACTGTGTATACACTTTTATCACACAGCTCTTATCTTATATTAAAAATTATTCTTGTTTTACATTAAAATTATTTTCATGTACGTCTTCCACATAGGGCAGTGAGGGGAGGATATCATTTCTATGTGTTTACAGGAGTTAGGGAAATGGGTAAAAAACAAAACAAAACAAAACAAAACAAACAGACCACGGGGCTGATGGGTTTTCATGGCTGAGCTTGAAACGGGGTCTCCTGTCTCTGGCTCCTGCTTCTTCTATTCTATACGCCACTTTTCATAGCACGTTATAACGCTCAGTTTGGCTATTTTAAGTATTACCATGTTTTTGTTTATGAAAACTGTGGCAATGAAACATTTCAAGAAAAGTAACAATGACTCTGACAGCCTGCATTTATGGTTTACAATACACCAGGCAATGCTCTAAGAGATTTAGATCAATTCGTTTCATTCTCGTAACAATCCCACAAGATTGTTAATAATTTCAAACTATTATCTTTATCTTACAGATCAGGACATTGAAGTGCTGAACAGTTCTATAATCTGCTTGAAGTCACTCAGCTAAAGAGTGGCAGAACTGCAGGGCTCCTGCGTGGCTCAGTTGGTTAAGTGGCCGACTTTGGCTCAGGTCGTTATCTCCTGGTCCTTGAGTTCCAGCCCAGCGTCGGGCTCTGTACTGATAGTTCAGAGCCTGGAGCCTGCTTCCGATTCTGTGTCTCGTTTCTTTCTGCCCCTCATTTACGCTCTCTCTCTCAAAAAAATAAACATTAAAAAAAATTAAAAATGAAAAAGAGTGGCAGAACTGTGCATTACACCCAGGTAATCTGGCTTTGGAGCCCATATCCGTAAGGAAATAGACTGAAACACTGATGTTTTCTCTCAGTGGAACTTTGGACATGAACAGCGTCGACAAGACTGGCTTCCATTCTGACACCATGCAGGCTATGGGACCAAGGTTTGGCTGCAGTTTTCCATTTATAGCCTCAACTGTAATTACAGAGCACAGAAGACAGACGGAGTTGATTCAACTGATTGAATACATTGAGTTGCATGTGGATAGTTATTATGAAACAAGCAGGGCTTTAATTTTTAGATTTCCCCCTCCTACCTTTCAAATAATAAAGCAAACTGACAATTAGAGGAAAAAAAAAAAAAGAAAAAACATCCAAAAAACCTGTTTCTGATTTGTTTGGGACTTCATTCAAGGTTGTAGGAAGCATTCAGAATTGCATTTGAGAGTGTTCAAAGCAGCCATTCTGTTTTGAAATTACTTCTGTATGAAAAAATAAAATTGTAAAATATGTAATGTCAAGTTACTATGTTAAGAATCCTCCACTGAATAGAATAAAAACTGAAACAAAAATATTCATTACAGTTTACATTGCAAAGACCACCTGAGCATAAAACACAAATAAAAACAAAATAAAATCATGCATAAGAATAAGTACTTCATAAATATTTTATGCCTCGTGATAATAATCAATCAAGAACTTACTTCATTAAGAAAGTAAATTTAAGAAGGTGATATTTAACAACTATAAGAACCCTAAAATATACCCAAGAATGTGACTAAGAAGAGAAACTTTTAATTCCTAACATGGTAGGATAAAATGTAGTCACTATTATAGTTATTTAAATACTGTTGTGGACTAGCCTTTAAAAAGAAAAATAATTTATGACACTGAGATATTTGGAGTCTCTAAAATCTCTAGAATATATTCTGAACATTCTTGTCTATACTTCTGTAGTGCTAACCTACACATTTCCAATAGTGTCCTTAAAATATATATTGAATGTTGTATAAAAAGTATTCCTGAACATAAGCCAAATGACCTGAGTCTTCATTCTCCAGACCTTAAATTACCTTCCTTCTTTTATCCCTACATATTTCCTAACCTGCCTGTCACCTTTGCTTCCCTTTGGGCTTCTTCATCTTTTTTACTCCTTATTAATTAATTAATCCATCTATTCATTCATCCATCCATCCGTCCATCATCCATCTGTCCATCCATCCATCCGTCCATCTGTCCATCCATCCACTTACTCATTCATTGATTCAACATTTATTTTGCTTCTCACATCATGACTTTACAAGTATCAAAACAGACTTCTTTCTTTTAACACATTACATTTCCTCTCTTTTTCAAGGAGAGCTTGAGATGTTAGTTTTAGAGTCAGTCTTCCATGAAAAATTAATGGTAGGAAAGTGGGATACACTCCTTTTCATCTCCTGAACACTCACCTCAGACACTTTATCCCTCTTTGCCCTTTTTTTAAACCAAAGATAGTGTTGACATCATAGTATTCAGGTTGTGTTCACTTACATATTATTCAGTTACTAGTTTCTATTTTTTTTTTCCATTTTAGGTTACAAGATACTAGAGGTAACTTAGCATCAAGTGTCAATAATCATCATCTTGCTTTTAAAATTTTTATTTGGATTTTTTTTTTTCCCAAATAGTACCTGGGCTCTCCTCAGTCAAGAAAAGAAATAGGGAATTCATTAGGAAATTAGAAACGGAAGGGAAATAAAGGTGACAAGGAGTATCTAGATTCCTTCTATTGGTTTTGGAATTGCATTGGGGATTTGGATTTCTAGCTTTGGCTATTTCCTGAAAGGGAGACGACGAATGAATTTTCTCTGGAAAGGAAGAAGTTGAACAAAGCTGGAGGTGGTGGACAGTCCTGTCTAAATGACGAGTCAGCTGTTTGTATGTGAACAAAAGTGACAGAGTGGGCTGGGGTCCCGTCCTCTCCTCTTGCCAGTGTCACTCTAAGAATATCTTTCTCCTCCATCTGTGCTAGGGGTAAACACAGGATTTTACTTTTTAAGGCAAGGGTTCCTCAGGGTTATAGGCAGAAGAGGAAATTCCTTTTTAAATAGCTTTGTGATAGGACTCTTGTCCCTTACACGAAACAAACCTTTTGGGAAACAAAACAGAATGGATGGGAAATAACATGATAAGAAAACAACTCTGTAGTTTTGTGTGAATTTTAAGTCCAATTTCTGTCCTGGGGGAGTTGTTAATGGTTTGTGCTGACTCATTTCCCTGACTCTGCTATTACCCGAAAGCGAGACTTCATTACGAGTCTTGCACATACTCATAAGCATTATTAACTTCTTGGGTCTTTGATGTGTTTTCAGTCAACAGAATCATTGTAGTACGCCTATCACGGGAATGGCTTTCAAGAGAGTCTTGAGGCTTGGAGGGGCAAAAATGCTCAGGGGGAAGAGATTCTTCTTAAGGAAAATATTGCTACAAAGCCAGAAACACTTCCAAAATCTTCATTTGGTGTAGTAAACTTCAAGGATTAGGACAAATGGACCCATGGACCAATAAATTCTGCTTGGTGTGCTAACATACAGGGTCTGTGTGGGCCGGAGGGTTGGAAAACAGAAAACCTGTGGGTAGTGCTAACCTCTGACATGAGCGAATGTCTTTACAAAGCCCCCTTACTTTCCGTTATTTGAAGGTCAAAGTAACAACAACCCCAAGCATAGGTTAAGGTTAAACACACTATTTCCCTCACACTTTAAAGATAGCTTTAGTATTCAGTAGACCATTATTGATAAGGGTAAAGCTCAAATTCCAGATTTTATAAAAACCTTCTACACAGAAATAAATTACTGTAGATGTAGACAGTTTCAGGCTAAGTTCAGCTTTTTTATCCATTCCTACACACACACACACACACACACAATCTCACAGGTTTTAAAATAAAATATTTTATTAAGCTAAAGTCATGGCTATTTCATTTCATTATGAGTAGGATACTTTACAAACGAAATAAATCACTGGCAAAAAAATGCTGCACTTTAATCATCTGAAAACATAACGTCTTTTTAAATGGTCACTAGATATTTTGCTGATTTCACCAATTACTTGTCACACTTTGGCTGGAAATTCTGAACCATTCCATTCCTATATTAACTCAGCCAGGGAACTGTTTTTAAAATTTTATGAGAATGTTTGTGGTCAAATTCCTTCATTGCCTTTACATATGACTAAGTGGAGAGAATGCTTTTCAATTGGTTAAGGGTACAAGCACCTGTCTTGTATTTTGTACTGTAACTATAACTATGACACTAATTGGCTTGCTTCTTAGCACCTTCTTGATCATACTGCCTGAATTTGGCCAGTCTTGCAATGGAGCATTTTGTGATCACATGTAAAAATGAAACAGTTATGGACCAGATGGCATTATTGGGTGGTCATACCAGAAAAAACAAACTTCCCTGCAAGTTTTAATGGTAGATGGGAAAAGAGAGATCATTTCAGTCTGCAATGTGGTCTAATATACATCATTTGCACCTCTAAGAGTAGCTAGCACTCATTCCAGGGTAGAGGCGCTGAAAGTGGGGTCCCAGAGAGTAGGGAAGAGGATGCTTTGGGGTCTGGGAAGAAAATATGATTAACTTCTGTTCGTAGTTTATTTATTTTTTATTAATGGAGAATGAAATCAGGCATTGCTAATATTTAATATGTAGACTGACATTGATTCCCACCTTCATTCCACATGTCCTGTGTTCACAGAACTCTAAGTCTACTGAGGAAGATTGGGAATTTCGTGGCTTGGATGGGTTGGCAGTCTCTGGTACTCATTTGCTTTCAGCATATACATATATGTTTCAATTTACGTATGGATAAACATAAGTAAGTGTAAGGGATCTCTTGCATTTGAAAAGAAATTTGACTGAAAATGATGCTGTTGACTTGATACAAAGTGAAGAGCAAGAAGTTGGGTGTTTCTTTTACTCCTAAAACAAACTCTTTATGTGTTGACAGTCTAATCAGATTTGGCAAAATGTCTGCCTTCATTCCCCCACCTCCACCATGAAATTATCAAAAGGACTATGAACATATTAACATGCGTTCACTATTTTTCAGAGTGACGCGTGACCTAGGGGAAGAATGTGCCTTGAGGGATCAGACAAGGATAGAACAAGGTCATCATGATTAGCAAGAAATTTTAAGCCTACACATCCAAAGCATAGTCTCTTGATTTCTTCCATGATGTATGGTTATGTGATACTCAATCTAATGTTTAATGATAAACGTTTAGAAGCCACACTTGAAAAATATCCCTTATGACTTAAAGGTACATTAAGGAAACACTTGTTCTTTATGCCAAGACAAAAATGGCTAAGAGAATCCTTGAAAAACAATATGATGTCAAACTACAATACATTCCTTTGATAGTAAACACTAGTAGGAAATGCATTAAACGGTAAACATTGTTAAAAATTGAAGAAACAAGTTTTGTAGCAAATTATGTAGTGTAAGAGGTTTGGTAGATGTAGTTAAATGAAAGTGCTGACATTTCTAATAGGTCTCAGACTATAATAAGATTTGCTAAATTTTGTTTCAATGATGGAATATAAATGATTACCTTCCCACTTTTGTTATGAGTCACTAAAGGAAAGAAAAACCAATGAGGTGATCTTCTCAATAAATGACTCTTTTAATAAAAATAATATTTTCAGAAAAACTATGAGTTTAACTACAGAAAGAATTCTAGGCTAAGTTTATAGAGACAACACTGGAAAATTGTAGATGAGCTATTTTAGCAAAGAAGCCAAAGCCAAAAGTGCAGAAAAACTACAGGTTGACACTGATATTCCAATATTGTAATTTAAAAATTAATAAAATACAATGATTTCTTCACAGTATATGAAATGAGGTAGAGAGTGACCAGAAAAACCATTTACCATCCTCATTGGTGATCCTCATAGCAAAGAACTCGAATCCAAAAATAGTTTACTCATTTTTTGTTAATAAAATAGCAAATATTTCCAATTTGCTGACATTTCTGTGATGACAAAGAGCTGTCACTATTATGTTAACTGAGCATATATTTTTCAAAAGTCTATACAATGTGTTTCTCCAAGATAAAAGTGACATTTAAACAGTGAGTGAAGAAGTAACTGCTTTATAAAACAAACAACAACTTGTGTTATATACAAAGCATTCTTAAAATATTTTGGAAATGTGTGCATTGCTATGTGAATTTATTATTGAAAATGATGTGTACATATTACCTATTAAAACTCCCATAAGTAGCATTAGAAAATTTGATTAGTTTTCTCACCAGCTGAAGTTTTTTCTAAATGAAGAGCTATAGTGATTTCAGAGCATATATAAATATAAAATATTTAAAAATATAAAAATATTTAAAAATATAAAAATATTTTAAAAATATAAAAATATATTTTTTATATTTAAAAATATAAAATATTTTTAATAATATTTTATAATATTAAAATAATTTTAATAATATAGTTAAAAATATAAAAATCAGTTTCTTATTTGTTTTCAAGATATCAAAGGAGAGATTTACGAGTAAAATTTCAGCAAAACCCTTTTGGATGACTGTTACACTGGATAGGAAATTCTGTATCGTGATTAATTTAAAAAGTTGCATTCTGTCCATATCGAGCTACACACTATTTTCTACCCTGATGGTCTTTAAAAGTAAGTGTTGAGATAAACTGAAGTTTGAGTCAGGGTGCCACCTTTTGTTACACAAAGGTGTAAAAGACAATTTAAAGCATATTCTGTCACTATTCTTTCTCTGAAAATTATTAATAACATTTATAGGACAGCAAAATGTTTTTAGGGGGCACTACTAAACAAGTAAAATAAACTCAACCTTAAAAATAGACATTTTTTAGTGTATTTATAGTATATGAAATGATTTAGAGGAGAGGCTCTAAACGGGGACAGTTTTGTCTCTGGGGGGCATTTGGCAGAGTCTAGAGATGTTTACAGGCTGCTGGCAACTGGGAAAGACATGGCTGACATGTAGCCAACAGAGGCCAAGGATGCTGTTCAACCTCCTACAATGCACAGGACAGGCCTTGTGACAAATGATCTGGCCCCAAACCCCAGTAGTGCAGAGGCTGAGAAGCCCTATTTTAGAGACACGTGAATGCTAACACATGTAATATACAGTGTGTGCCTGAAAATATTTGAATCGTGTGCACTCGGTTTAAAAAGTTTGGAGACCACGGTACGTTATGACTTCTGAGAAGTTAAATTACCAGTCGATATGCTATTTGGGTCAAAGTGCCAAATATCTGGTATTTTTTCCAATTCACTGTAGTATTTTTATTCAAAGTTCACCCCATTTTTACCCTTGTGAATGATAAATCATGGGCTGACAAGAGAAGAACTTCTCAGGAAACAAGGCCACATTTGTACAATATCTTTTGAGCCGTCCTGTTGTTGTTTTTCTAAAGCACCAAGATGTTTAAAACAAAAGGTTATATACACATTTGCATGCAGACTTCAAGAGATGTAATCTCCAAATATGGGCACTAAAATGAATTTCAAAAAACTTATTCCTATCTTATCACCTATGAGTTTCTAGGCAGAAAAGAACTGAATTTGGAAACACAGGTAAATATTTTTATTATCAGGCTCCTTCTTGGTCTCTCTTTCAGTTGGTCTTCAAAAGAACATTGTGAAGATCAACACAATTTTTTGTACTTGTCAATCACCTTTTTTTTTTCAGTAAAAGAGTATAGAACCTTATAAAAAAGTTTCAGATTCACAGTTTCCATTTCAAAAGCTAGTACAGTACACTTTCCTGTCTTTGGTGCACGGTTTTAGGGTTAAAAATTACCCAGAGGCACAATGATCACTCTCCAACTTTAAATTCTTCTTATCTGATATTCTATCAAGATTTTGCTTTCTTTCTGAAGTGTCCAGAGTTTCAGATCAATCATGAGTCATGACTTTGGAACAGAGATTTAAGGACTGAATTAAAAAATTAAAACAGTAATGGAATTTGAATACAGACCACGCACACACACACACACACACACACACACACACACCTGTTTTAGCATGCCTAATAAATGCAAAGAAGTAGGACAGTTTTACAAGTATTTCCTTAAAACCTGGAGGAGCTGAAGATCGGAGAAAGATCATAAAAACCTATAAATTTATATTGTCTGTATTAATTATATTTCATATAATATTTGATTTTGATATTAAAGAATATGAAGAATGTTAAAGAATATGAAAATAAAAAGAATGTTAAGGGTCACTGAGGACTTCTGTCTTTCTAATGATTTTTTTGAAAGCCTGTAAATTAAAAAAAAATACTGCCTTGAAAGAAATGTTTTGGGAGGTTGTGGTTGGGTGAACTACCTGTTTCGGAAGGTTCTAACTTTAGTAGACCTATTTCATATATATTAATGCATGTGTGTACATCTGTGAATAGTCAATCTTTCCTTCTAGGCATACATGTGAATATATCTATAAAGAGAATCTAAAGCTTGTTATGAGTGCATGCAGTCTTAATGTCCACAACTGTATATAATTCCCCCCCTAAAAAGCACAGTCCTTCAGGAGAGTTACTGAATATGCAACTATACGTAGAGAACAATAAAGTCATGGTGAAATACAGATGAGGGTAGTTGGCTAAAGTCACTCAAGAACTAGATGGCTTCTGCCTGGTGGTCTCTCTGACAATACAATTAAAGGTTATTTGAGATTATAGAATATGGTACTGCTCATAGAAATACCATAGAAGAAGACAAAAAAAAATCCTGTAAATATTAAATATGGGAATGGGAAGTCTAAGGCAGTGAACTAAAACCAATTATGGGCTTTCAAATGCAAAGATTATAGTTGATAAATTTTAGTGTGCTTTGGGGGGCAGAGGGTAGGAAGGAAATGTGTTTTTTTCCTTCCTTTCAAGTTTCTACAGTTAAATGCTACAGCATGGGTAAGGAAGGAACAGCAAACTTGTTGCCCATCTGTCGTTACTGATTGCTTGCTAATTTCTTGCTTTTCTTTTTAAGAACAGTTAACAAAACACAGCATATTCCCACAGTTCCCTCCTGTTCCTTTGTGCTAAGTCAATGTGTTTTTTTCCCCCAATTCTGGCTAGTTTTACATACTGTTTTAGTAATACAAAAATATTCGCTAAAGGAGAAGATCAAAGTTTATAGCCCTGAAATCTATCAACAAGGATTGTAACATTTAATGGAGGAAAAACTTCAGAAGAATAAAGAAATCAAAATACACTACGTCTGCTAATAAATTATCAAATTGGGACATACGGTGAGCCAAAAGAACAGGGTTTCTTTAAAATCTTTAATACAGATCCATATTTCAAAACCATTTCTGCAAATTCATTTGCCATGTTAAATCAGTTTTGGAAATGCTCTTTCTCTGGCTTTTAGAAAGAAGGAAATTGATACTTTGGCATTGCAGGGCAAATGGTCCTCATTTGTTATTTGGTACCTGGTGGTTCAAGAGAACCACATTAAGTTTTCCGTCTTAGAGTGGGTTGGTAGTTCAACATGTATTTTTGGCGTCTTTTGAATAAATGTTTTATGCCTTCATTACCTTCAGAATGAAACTACATCAAACATTTGTCATTCTCACTGCTTTTAAATCTCTTTTCTGAAGTTCTGCATGTGAGTCTTAAGTAATCTATTTATTCTAGGTAATTTCATTCATAGGGATAGAATTGTAATTTGAAATGAAGAGAGTCTTAGTTTTCTCATTCCTATAGATTTCTAACTACTACATAAATAACACTGAAGGGGATAAAAGGTAAGAGAAAAAGAGCAGTATCTTCTTCAGGATACTTTTAAGATAAATAATGATCTTTTTTTTCTAAAACTCACTGTAAGCTACTATATTAATTACCAACAAATACAAGTCCTGTTTCCTCTGCCTGTTAGAGAAATAATATAGTAATACTACATCACAATTGTTATGGGAAACATCAATTTCTGTTTTCTCATTCCTTGTAACTGAAACTATTTGTGGGGTGCCTCGGTGGCTCAGTTGGTTAAGCGTCAAACTTTGGCTCAGGTCATGATCTCAAGGTTCGTGAGTTCGAGCCCCGCGTCGGGTCCTGTGCTGACAGCTCAGAGCCTGGAGCCTGCTTTGAATTCTGTGTCTCCCTCTCCCTCTGTTCCTTCCCCACTCATACTCTGTCTCTCTCTCTCTCAAAAATAAAGATTAAAAGAATTTTTTTAAAAAGGAAACTAATTGTTACATCATGATAGCTATAAAATAGAAATACAAAGTAGGCTGGCATTAAAAAGAAAAGAAAGGAAAAGAAAACAAAAGAAACCCCTAGACTGAGGAGTGTGTGTGGGTTTTTTTTTTTTTTTTTTTGCTCTAAATCTACATGAAATCTTGGCAAGTAAAATTATCGTATGTATTGTGTGTGTCAGCATTCTAGAATGGAAACTTAAAAAAAAACCAGACACATTGTATGTTGGCAAACTAAAACTGATCAACAGCGAGGTTACATAAGTCATAATCAGGACTTTACACATCACAGAAAAGTCATTCCTACAAACAGCTGGTATCATGCCTGATACACAAGAAATAACCAGTGACTCCAGTTTAAACTGCAGTATAACTATGCAAACACTCTATGGAGAATTTAAATTAATATTACAAAGACCTCCATCTCTGTTGAGCAACCGAATAAATGGCATTCTTTTTTTTTTTTTTTTTTTTTAATTTTTTTTTCAACGTTTATTTATTTTTGGGACAGAGAGAGACAGAGCATGAACGGGGGAGGGACAGAGAGAGAGGGAGACACAGAATCGGAAACAGGCTCCAGGCTCTGAGCCATCAGCCCAGAGCCTGACGCGGGGCTCGAACTCCCGGACCGCGAGATCGTGACCTGGCTGAAGTCGGACGCTTAACCGACTGCGCCACCCAGGCGCCCCATAAATGGCATTCTTTTTATTTTGTTCATATAAGATGACCAACCATGCTGACCTTCCAAGCTTCCAGAGTTGCCTCTATCCCCGTCTGTATTCCTGATCCTGCCCTAGACCTACATGGGTTATTGTTATGTCTCCAGTGCCCACCACAGCTTGATGTAAATGAATGAATGAATCCATGTTTGTTGTCTAAGACCATATTTTCTGCTTGCATTGGTTTACAAGGATTTGGTTTTAGTATTGCTTCTGGCACTCATTTTACAAAAGAAGGCTGATTTAGAAACTTCATTATGTGATATTTTAACGTCCGAAAATATTATGAGAGGGGCGCCTGGGTGGCTCAGTTGGTTAAGCGTCCAACTTCGGCTCCAGTCATGATCCCACTGTTCGTGGGTTCGAGACCCATATCGGGCTCTGTGCGGACAGCTCGAAGCCTGGAGCCTGCTTCGGATTCTGTGTCTCCCTCTCTCTCTGCCCCGCCCCCAGTTGCACTCTGTCTCTCTCTCCAAGGTAAATAAATATTAAAAAAAATTTTTTTTAAATATTATGAGAGAAAGAGGAAATGGATGAAAAGCAACTGCCTGGTTTTAATGATGGACTACATGGTATTATCGACAGTGCTTGTATTTTCTCAAGTAGCTTTCTCAGAATAGTTTCAAGAACTTCAAACATGCCTTTCATCCTCATGTTATCTCTGTGATATGTGAAATATTTTCAATATCACCATATAACAGCTTGGGAGGCAGGCAGGTCTGAAAGACAGAAGTCCAGAAATGTTTTCCATTTGACCAAATGGTTTTTTTTTTCCTAGTTCTGGACTTGGCTCCTTTCCATTTAACCTGATCGACATTTGCTTTACTCTAGGGTACTGTTTTAATTTTTATTTTGTGTAGCTTTCTATTTGCTATAGTAGAGATTTTTTTTTTTAAATGCCTTCTACTTTCTTTTTAAATCTTTGAGTTTCGAGAAGAGACGTTTAACGTAGTGGGAGTTTAACAGCTACAGTTTATTTGTAATCTCATGGTTACAAATGACATTTATCTATTTACATTAATTTTGTTAATATATTGCCCTTCTCTTTAGTCTCCAAGACAAGGCAAAAGACGTTGAATAAAAACTCTGCATGACAGTTACGGACGTTACAAATACCCTAATAATGAACTTAAAAACACAATTTTCCTCGGGAATTATTATTGGCTCTAGTGACCATGCACATGTACACCCATGCCCACTGCATACAGGCTCACAACCGTGAACTACACAGATTCCAGGACACGACTCCAATCTCTGATATACTTTATATTCCTGAAATACATACACCTAACAACATACACTTCTATAATTCTATATAATAATTGAATGAACACTTCTGTTTTAATGCTTACTGTTTTGAGAGACAGAATGAGAGTGGGAGAGGGGCAGAGAGTGAGGGAGACACAGAATCCGAAGCAGGCTCCAGGCTCTGAGCTGTCCGCACAGAGCCCGACGCGGGGCTCGAACTCACAAACTGCAGGATCATGACCTGAGCTGAAGGTGGATGCTTACCGACTGAGCCACTCAGGTGCCCCATCTACATAAAGATTGAAAACGAAGGGCTCGCTGAATTTATCAGGACTCTTCAGATTTTCAGTGAGTTTAAGTTTCAACTTGGGAAGATGTTGGAACACTACTGGTTTTTAAACACAAGAATACACTATTTTAAAGGACATGGCATTAGAAAATAAATCTAATAAAGTCGGCTTTTCCCACGAATCAATTCTGAATCTAGAGGGGCTTCTGTTTCCAGTGAAGGCAGTCCCCATGGCAGAATCCTTCCCCCACTGAACTCCTCTTCCAGAACAAAATCTCATCTTCTCGGATCCTTACTATGCCTGCAGTAAGGCTCCAACTGTGCAACAAAATCTCTGACAAATGCTTCATGAGAATTTGATAACTTAATGCATTTCAGAATAGGCGTCTTTTTTGTTTGTTTGCTTTCCCTTATTAAGAAGACGTATTCTGAGTAAAATAGCCCGGGGCTTCCCTCCTACCAAATGAAGATTTCAGGTATCATTAGGAACGTCTTGCATGCTGATGTGGAAACTGGGGAAATGTTATTCATGACCAGGAAACATTCAAAATACTCAGAATGGAAAATATGCAAATGAGGAACCCTCTGACTATGGAGGGCACTCGTATTTGATCTATTTCGTGTTCTTGCGTTGTTTTAACAGTTCCTGAGGAAAGCCAATTTTTACGTTTGCAGAAGTATGTTGGCGAGCTTTGAGGATAGCGATCCTATTTGTTTTGTTTGCTGGCCTTGCAGCTCTACCTTGTTTGGACCTACTGCCTGCGGTGAGTGGTGACTGTCCGTGTTTCAGGCTTCTCTTTTTCCACTGGTGGAACGAGCCCACTGTCAAGTCTTACTGAAGAGCCCTGATTTCCTGGCAGCCGGCTTGACTGGAGTGCAAAAGTCTTGCCAGACGCCCACCCTCCCGGGCCACGTTTTCTTCTTCGGGAACATGGAAAGGCCGCTCTTGGGGGGAAGGTGTAAGGAGACAAACCAATTGCCACTTCCAGGGGTGGGGGTGGGGGGTGGGATTTGATCCCTTTCTACTCTTATCTTCATCTACTTCCAACTTTACTGATTTACCTCTGCCGGGTTCCAGAGGAGGCAACAAGGAGAGGAGAAAACACTTGATTCGAGTGCTTGTGGCCATGGCTGAGTGACAATAGATGGGTCTCAAGTGAGACAGCTTTGATAACAGCCTTAGTTCATGACTGCGGGTCAGACAGTGTCATACCCAGGACCACAGATGCACAGAGCACTTATCAATCACACAGCTGTCTAGGAAGAGGGCACAAACGACATGTGCTTCTTGCTCATTCGTACATTCTCTCACTCGTTCGGCAAATAATTTATTGATGGCTATCATGGGTCAGGCACTGTTCTAAGCGTTAGCATTAGGCAGTAAACAAAACAGCCCCAAATCCCTGCCCATTAGACGCTTACATCCTAAGGGAGCCCACATTCTACATTCTCTACATTTTTATGACAGTGAAACTGCAGGGTCATTGCCCAAATGTCTTATAAAATAAATTATTTTAAATTAAAAAATAATTGTTATGGGAAACTTTCCACCTTGGTGCCAGGCCGGGAGAATTTGAATTAAAGTATCAAACGTGGGAAAACTAAACCTCAAAGAGCTATGAAAATGCATTCCTTTATGCGTATGCTTCAAAAAATATCACCATGGTAGTGGTGTTGAAGGTGGGACAAAGTTCAAGGAAAATTCAGAATCCATATTTTCTTAGAGTTCCATGTTGATTAGACAACATTAAACACTCGGTCTTAGAAACCACAGGTAGTTTTCACTCAACACATAGGACTAGTGCATAAGGTCATGGAGTGACCTGCCTATTTTTCTGTCCACTTCTATAAAAGCCGTGACTTATCCCCCGACGTGACCAGGATAGAGCTGCTTGAGTTGGTTTACTGCCACCGGGTCGCTGATGTGAGTCCACATGGGAGGACTCTGCCTGTGAACATGGGGGCACAGGGCCTTCTGTCAGCTGCCTCCCCTGTGGCCCCTCTTATCCATCCATGCTGTTTCCTGGAAAGCTGACTTGGACGACCTTCCTCACTACACCCCCTCCCTGCTCCCATCTTTCCTCCACAGGGTGTCACAGTGATCCTTCCACAACATCACTCCCCTCTAATGGCCTTCCTGCTCCAGATGGTCCCATAGACCCAACCTCCTCTCCTTGCTGGGCTTTCAAAGTGCTCGTACTCTAGAACCAACTCAATCTGGTAACAACCATAATGATAAAGTTAATAGTACCTTGTATTTTCAGTTACACAATTGTTTGTGCACCAAGGATCTCATTTGATTAAAATTATTCCCATTGCTGCCAAGTGGGAGGAAAAGGGTCACCAGCTGCCAAGTGGTAGGAAAAGGGTCAGAGCCCAATTCTGAATTCTAGACCACTTTTCTAGTAGCTGCTTCTCCTGTTATAACACACTCTTTGCTCCTGGGGGCCCAAATTCATTTCCAGTTTCTACCACTGGCTACACTCCTCCTGATGGCTAATGCTCCCTTGTTCCTTTGTCCCATCCCTGCTTGTGCTCTGAGGCTCGCTAAAGGGTCCCTTCCTTCTTGTAGTCTTCCTGAGAGTTCCTGGACACAGTTGCCTCTTCTTTCTCCAAATATTCACCCTAGTAAGTGTAACCCAGGGTTTCTCAAACTCACTATTGACCTATTGAACCAAACAATTCTGTGTTGTGCAAGCACTGTCCTGTGTGTTGAGGGATATTTATCAGCACACCTGGCCTCTACCCATGAGAGGCTAGTAGTACGTCTGGTTGTAAACACTGCCAAATGCCACCAAAACCATCCCTGGTTGAGAATCAGTGGCTTAGCCTGTAGTTTTCTCCAGTTGAATGGTGTGGGTCAGGTATGCCTCTGCATGAGATTTGAAGAGTGGGTAGGATGTTTGTATTTTGTTTGTATTCCTTGAAGATGTCTTGCACTCAATATGTGTTATATATAGACCCTTGTCTCACCTTCTGCTTTCAAACTGGAGCCACCAATCGTATCTTTATATTCCTGGTTGATTTTGAGTTGCATAGTATAGTAATGAAAAGCCCAGGTTATAAAAATTTTAAGAGCTGGCTATAAATATCACCTCTACCACTTATTGGTGTCTGTGTGAGACACTTGCTTGATTTTTTGTTTATCTATGTCAGTATATTCCAATGGAACTATGATACAAGCCACATTAAAAGAATAAAAAGGAACAGTGAAGTTAAATTTATAATACATTTTATTTAATCCAATATACCAAAAATTATCATTTCAAAATGTAATTAATATGAAAATTATTAATGAGATGTTTGAAATTCTTCTTTTGTATTAACCTTTTGAAATCCATTGTGTATTTCATTCTTTCAGTGAATCTCAATTAGAATTAAACACATTTCAAGTGCTCAATAACCACATATGTCTGACGGCTATCAGATGTGCTCGTTACATGAACATTAGGCCATGAACATCTTGAGGGCAGAGACTGTCTTACTAATTTTATATTTTAAAAAGATTACAAATTGTCTTTTGAATAAATTACCCTGATTTTCCTGGATCAAAAGGTTGAGTCTGCTCTGGCTTCTTTTTTTTCCCACTTTGGAAACCATTTTAGACCTTATATAAAATATAGGAAACATTAAAGAAGTCAGTCTCCTCCCTCAAATGGGTTCCTGTTCACTTCTACAGAGAAGGCATACATGGATGAATAACTAAAAAAAAAAACAACAATTATTAAGTAAACTGCTTTCAACTAGAAGCTTTCACAATTGAATCGTTGAGGGAAAGAATAGTCTCTTCAACAAAATGATGCTGGGACTAGATATCCACATGCCAAAGAATGATGTTGGATGCTTAACTCATGCAATATATAAAAATTAACTCAAAATGTAAGAGCTACATTTGAGAGCTAAAACTATAAAACTCTCAAAAAGTAAACACAGTTGTAAATGCCCACGATCTTGGATTTGGCAACGGATGCTCAGGTATGACACCAAAAGCACAAGAAACAAAAAAAGTGCTAGATAAATCGGACTTAAAAAACGAAAACTTTTGTGCCCTGTTAGAGAGCAAAAAGACAATCCATAAAATGGGAGAAGATATTTGCAAATCAAGAGCCATTTCTCCAAAGAAGGTAAACAAATGGCCAAAAGTACATGAAAAGATGCTCCAGGTCACTAGCCATCAGGGAAATGCAAATCAAAACCACAGTGAGATGCCACTTCACACCCACAAGGATGGCTGTAATAATGGAAAAAAACAAAAAAAGGAAGTAAATAACAAATGTCTGTGAGAAGTTGGAACTCTCATACATTGTTGGTGGAAATGTAACATCGTACAGCCTCTATGAAAAACAGTTTGGCATTTCCTTGTTAAGCTACAAATACAATTATACGACTTAGCCATTTTACTCCTAGGTATACAGCCAAAAGAATTGAAAATGGGTATTCAAATAGAAACTTGCAGAAGGATGTTCATAGCAGCTGAAAAACAGCTAAATAGCTAAATATATTTCCTGAGAAAGATATTTTCACAGTAGCTGAAAAGTGCAAACAATCCAAATGTCCACTGATCGTTACATGAATAAAATGTGGTAAAATCACACGATGAAATATTATTCGGTCATAAAAAGGGAAGGAAATACTGGTACATGCTACAACATGGATAAACTTTGAAACCATTATGGCTAAATGAAAGAAACTAGACACAGAGAGGAAAATATTATGTAATTCTACCTACATGAAATATCCCGATAGGGAAATCCACAGACACAGAAGAATGGGTCGTTTCTAGGTGCTGGGGAGCTACAGAAACGGGGAATGATTGCTCAATGGGGATACTGGTTTCCTTTTGGGGTAATTTGAATGTTTTGGAACTAGTGATGATGGTTACACAACACTGAATACACTAAATGCTCCTGAGTTATACATTTTAAAATGATTAAAATGGTGAAATTTATGTTTGGTATATTTTACCACAACAAACAAAACTGAATGACTGATAATGGTTTCTGGGGTGATGGGGTCATCAAGGGACTTTTTGAACAAGATAGGCTTCTGAGCCCAAAGAAGATGCAAAATTTGAATTTTCATTAAAGAAGGATAGGGTGACTCAGATAGATGGCAGCTTAGCAGAATGGCTTGTGAGACAAGTGGGTTCACTTGGAAATGCTCTTTACATTTAAAGGAAAGTCTCCTTACATTTATAATTTTGGTCCAAGCAGAAATTGCTTTCAATTTTTTTCACCGTTTATTATTTTTGAGAGAGAAAGGGACAGAGGGGAAAGGGCAGAGAGAGAGGGAGACACGGAATCCGAAGCAGGCTCCAGGCTCTGAGCTGTCAGCACAGAGCCCCTGTAGTGCTCAAACCCACGAACTGCGAAATCACGATGTGAGCCGAAGTTGGCCGCTTAGCAGACTGAACAACCCAGGCGCCCCCAAGCAGAAGTTACTTTAAAGCATAAAGCATATTTTCATCAGAGGCCAAATGCTCCCCAGTTGTTAAATATAACGATCATTAAGTAAACACATAAAATAGGATGGTATATTCTTTGGCTCTTGTAATCAGATATTACTTTCTTATCATCCTTCAGAGGCAAATATTCTTGGGATCGCTCACAGTTCATCAATTTTTACAATATTTGTTTCACAATGTAGTGTTGCTGTGGAGGGGAGGGGCGGGGCCACACGCAGCCTATTTATTTTTTTTCTATATCTGGAGTGAATCTATACATCCTTGCTTTAGGAACTAAATGCAGGCAATTTGTCTTTGATTTATTACTGCATTAAAGCACAACCTACCAGAGTTTGCAATAGGGATTGCTAACTGTTCACGTGGAGATCAACGGCCTCGGAGGCGTGACTGCGTGCCCTGTCGGGGAAACTCAGCGAGAGCCACGTAGTCTGAGCGGAGAATGTCAGTGAGACTGGCTGCTGGCTGAGTGATGAAAGGCAGCCCCACAGAAGGTGTCAGGTGATAAGCATTTTAAACTTAACAGCGGGGACTTGGGCTACAGGAGTACTGGAGGTTATTCCCACGTGCAAGATGAAGGGACTATCTTTTGGGTCTTCACTTCTGAGCCACTTTAAACTCATTGGGTTTTCTCAGCCCTAACCTAAGGTCATCACCTTTCACAAGTTTTCCCTACAAACTAAACAAACACTGTTGTACCACCACGTGGGCGCCTCCGTGGGGGATGTTCGACACCACTGACCCGGATGATTGTTCCGGGACGACGTCTAGATGTCGGGGAAGAGGCCTCAGAAACGTGGCTGTCAACCAGAATCCTCACTCAGGGACCCATTCTACTCACTGGGAAAAATTGCTCCCAAAGGTTTTCCATTTCTCAACATCAAGGAAAGCGTTGCCAAGTGGAAGTTAAACTCATCTGTCCTTCTAAGAGACAACGAAGCAGGTTGAAATTCTGATATCTAAGGAGGCTTATTTATTGTTTTCATTAATTAAAATCTCTTGGCAACCTCTAGCATTCGTGGTACCGTGCAACAGAATGTATCACAGAGAATTGTACTACATCAAAAAAATTCAGGGTCACCCGCAACAAGACAGTTTTATTAAGTCTCTTAATCACCCATCCTGGTTATTAAAAGTAAGAAAAAGATGAAAGGAAAGCCCACATCTTAAATCCCAATAGTTTACAGAGGAAGGTTAAGCCTGAAAAGGTGGTTGGTGTAAATTATCCTCTATTGGATTTTGAGCTATTACACTAAAAGCGTTTTGAGAAAGAAAAATTACATTCCACATCAGCATTTTGCTGGGTATATTGATATTTTACGTAGGTTAGACACATCTTTGAAAGCGCAAGTAAGATATTAAAATTTTATCTTGATTTTCCCCTCACACCTTGCCATTCAGATTGTGCTATCGTCAGGAGTACCCAAAATTTACTTGCTAAAATTTCAAAACTGTTTCTGAAATCTGACTATCACATGGCGATTCCAGAACTCTTGCTTCTCACTATAGTTTCCCTTCAGATTCTGCCGCTTAATTTTCCTGTGTTACTGTTATTTTATGCCATTGTGTTTTCCATGTACTGCATCTTCTCTGTGATGAGAGGAGTTCAGGATTTAGAATCAATAGACCTGGGTGAAATTCTAGTTCTGTTAGTTACTAGCTGTGTGACCGTCTGGAGTCTTCTTACATATTTGAGTCTCGACTTCTTTGTTTGCAGAATGGGGAGAGTAACACTAATAGGTTTGTTAAAGGATAATCTGAAAGACTACAGAGTAGTGGGCATAGTAGGAGCTCAACCAATTTTGTTCCTCTGGCCCATCAGACTAGAAATGTCCTCGTCCCCTGCTAAGTCCCTCAGCTGGTGCCTAATATTTTGTGCAGCATCTCTGCATATAAGGCAGCTATGCTTTTTGTTTTTTAAAGAACAGTAAATGCTTATTTAAATACAATAATCTGTTTACCTCTGCGAAACCTTGCTTTTTGCCTTATGCCTATTTTTGATCATTCCCTTGCTATTTTTCTATACTGCAACAAGGATTAAAGATTCTAGAAGAAAAATCGACCACCGATGATATTCATTAAATATGGTAAAAAGAGAACACATAAAACTAACTTTAGTTTAACGTAATGTTCCAAACCAAACTATCAACATTAATTGGTATAGAAATATTTCCCTGGACACATTTTTGCGCAGGAAACTTTAAAAAAAGAATTACTTAGTTGGCTAACACCATTGGAATGTCAATTTCCAATAAACAACGAGCACTCCATTTTATTGGTCTGCTAGGAATACATATATATGAAAGTCAAGTATTATAATTTGAAAAATTTATGTTAGCTTTAAAGTCTTTAAAACTGGCTTCAACTGTTCCTATTTTTATATCGCTTTAATTTTTCAGTGGTTAGTACATTTCAGTAAAAGGTGGAGAGTTTTAAATTACACAGTAAAACAGAAACAAATCAAAAGATTTCCTAAAAATGCGAAGAATGTCTGAAACCAACTAATAAAAAGCAAAATGTACCAAAAGTATGTTTAAGAAGCTGTTTCTTTTTTGCATTTATTTTACCCTGAATTGCCATGATCAGGTTATGTAATTTTTGGAATGATTATGTGTTCTGGAGGTGTATAAAATAACTGACACATGAAAACAACTTTTTCTTTTGGTAAAAACATTTGGGATCTTTTGATTAGAAGAAATTATTTAGTATTTCACGTGAACTCTTTCCATTTAATACCTGTCGACTTTAGAGTGTGGTCATTAGGACTACTCACCAGTGCCCCAGTTCCTCTACTGGGCATTCCTCATGTTTGTCCTTCACTACCTCCTTGAAGACAGAGACGTCTATATGGCTTGCAGTGGCTAATAGGACATTTCTAAGGAGAAGTCTTTAAGAACTAACCATGGAAAAATGGTAGGAAAAAATGATGCATACTCACATGTGCAGGACAGGGTGAATGGAATGTAGAATATAAGGAATGTGAGGAGACCTGGAAAAGTAGTGGTCAAGATTACGGAGACATTCAGTGCCAAGCAGAAGTGTTTGGACTTTATTTCAAAAACAGGGGAGGACAGTTTGTGAGCAGAAGAATGAAGTGACCAGAGCTGGGTACTAGAGAGGCTGGAAAGATCTGAGGTGCATGCTAGAAAAAAACTCAAGTTAAGGGTGATTCTGGTGACAGAAAGAAAGAAAGAAAGAAAGAAAAGAAAGAAAAGAAGAAAGAAAGAAAGAAAGAAAGAAAGAAAGAAAGAAAGAAAGAGGGAGGGAGAGAAAGAAAGAAAGGAAGAAAGAAAGGGAGACGGGAAGACTTCTGCAGTCCTTCATTCCGTGCCTTCCTTCCTTCCTTCCTTCCTCCCTCCCTACCTCCCCTCCATCTCCCTCCCTCCCTCCTCCCTCCATCCCTCCCCGCCCCTCCCCCTTCGCTCTGCTTTCTTTCTTTTACTTCTTCCTCCGTCCTTCCTCCCTCCCTCCCCCTCCACTCCCTACTAAAAAGCGCAAAGTGGGTCACACCAGACACTGAAGCTTCCTGCAACTTGATCTTGGATGTTTGAGCTTCCAGAACCAGGAAAAATAAATGTTTGTTGTTTAAGCAAAAAAAAACAAAAAAAACAAAAAAAACCAAAACAAAAAACCAAAACCAAAACAAAACAAAAAACAAACATAAAAAAACAAAAAAACAGAAACAAACAAGAAGTTACTTAAAGCCAGGTAAACACAAGAAATACTCATTTACTCTTTCAAGGAGGCTGAAATTCTTTGGGGGAAATTAAATTTGTTTGCTCTAAAAAGCAACCATGAAGATTTTATAAAAATAGTGAATCTTCAATAAAAATATTGAGTATCTTGGTTTTTGAGACATGTATCCTTAAACCAGAGTCTATTTTCTAGAGGATGTCATTGTCTGAGCAGATTTCAGTCCTAGTGGTCAAACAGCTTATATGAAATAAATGGCCACTAAATCTCATTAGGTTTTTCTTCTTGGCTGCCGTTGGGCGTATGTAACATTCTTTGCAACATGAGAACGCATGGCACAGACTCATCTATTTACGAAGGACTTGAGAGCCTAAACTGTATCTGAGAGCCATGAATGCCAGTGACATTAGTTTCAGAAGAATATTCGTGATTGTTTATGGGGAAGGGCAGGCTTAGACAGGTTTTGACATGTGTATCCCTGTCTGACGAAACTTGGACATGGGGGTGGGGAGCTTTAAGTGGTAGTCAAAGGTGAATTCTATTCTGAGAAGGTTCTGATTTGTTTTTCCTGCACTGCCCACTTCCTTCCTCAAGGAGCGACTTCCTCCCAAACAATATTTCCTCACTCCTCAATATTAGCACAGGACAGGATGTATAGCAAAGGTGAGATATGGAAGTATCCACAGGAGTGAGTGCTTATAGCTTTTCTCTCTTCCTACTACCTCTACTGTAGCTACTCCTCCCAGGGCCAAGGGCCATGTTACTTATCCCATCATACTATCATACATTAGTAAGTTAACCACTGAAGACAAAACCAAAAAACTGAAAGCTGGAGGCTTCTTAAGGAATTCTGTAGGTAATTACAGAAGATGAGAGCTTTTGGATTAGGGGCTCTGTCATTCTTTCTTTGCGAGATTTTTGACGAGTGTTCCTATTTATATCAGGAAATGAAAGGCCAATCTGAAGAATTGTTGGAGAGCCCAGCCACTTAACCTCAAGGAATTAAAGTCTGTTGCATGGGGCGGAAATGTCTGTTTCTTCTATACCTCTGTGTGATTTTAAATAGAAAGCTGATTGGGAGTTCTGCCTTTAAGAAAATCAGACCTCTTTTGCAAAGTGGCTCTTAACTACGAGCAAGTTCCCCCTGGATTGCTGGAGTAGCCCTAGGATGCTTTCAAAGGCTTCCTTCTCCAGGCACTCCAACGAATGTCATCATCACCTTTACGTTTGAAGACTTCCCAGACATGGTAAGTTAAGAGATTTGTCCAACATAGTTCAAGAAGGAATGAGAACAATCTGGCTGTCACCTACAAGCAGAGAGGGCAAACATTTCATTCACTTCCCTTCCCCCTGCACAGGTATTTCTGACCTCCCCTCTGGTTGAAAGGGAGCTAAAAACTCTAAATTGAATGCATAGCATACACAGGGGAGATTTCCATGTCGAGGAGTCCATTTTTGGCAAAACAAAACAAAACAAAACAAAACAAAAAAAGCAGTGGAGATTTTTTCCCCACACTTGGACAATTATTATTTTCCCAAAAACTGATTAATCCCTTTGAATTTGAATGTAATGCTTTGTTTAGTATTAATTTCAGTTTACATTTTCAGTTTTCTCTAGGAAATTAAAGGTACATTCACATACGCTTTTATATGCTGGAAGAGACAGAAATTAGCACTTCTTACATGATAATGAATAGCACATACATCTATATGGCACTTTATAATCCACAGAGATCTGCCCAATATTTAATATAAATAAATGCCTATAGACTGACTAAGATTGACTCAGACAGCAGTTACCCTTTCCCACAGTTGTCTGCATGGTCAGGCTCAGAACATAAATTCTGAAAGTGTGAACTTCGCTTCCCCAGCCACTAGTCTGTCCTCTGGGGAAGATGCTAACGGCATCTCTTGGAAGTCACAAAATATGGCAATCATAGGTCCTAGATTTTCCAGGGTGGTCTATATATATAATATTCTCTATTGTCAGACCATCGGACTGGTCTCATTTCAGAGGATATTTTTCTCTCGATACAGATGGAAGCTACTTGATTTTCTGCCACTACCATAACTTTGGGTCCCTCTCCACTCTGTAGCCTTGGGAACCCTGGCACATGCTTGGGGTTTGACCCGAGGAAAGATCCTGGTCTACTTCAGTAGACTGTTCTGGGTATAGGCTTGATTGCTTCTGAGCCTCTTTCAAGTGGTTTGAATCAGTCTTGGGTATAGACTAAACTGGGACTCCATGGACTAATACTACTGTGAGATGTTAACCTCCATTACAACTGCAGCAAAAAAACTGGGCACAAAGGAAAAAACAGTTCCTTAGTACTCTGTGTAGTCTATGAGGAACACAGAAGGGACTGCCTGCTGAGTTTGGTCCCTATCGCCAGCTTACATGAGCAATAATATTAATAAAAACAACTCATTCTACTTTCACATAGAGTCTCATCATGGTGATCTGTCAACAAGACCTGTAACACCACGTTGTTATTGCTACCCCTCTCCTATTTGGATACCAGGATGCCACGTCTTCTCTTATGTCCTTCCCCCACTTGCATTTAGGTCCCAACCCATACCATCTCAGAGATCATGCAGCAGAAACATACAGGGCAGACAGGTCAGGAATAGGAGCCTTAGTGGATCTCCTAGATGATGAAGTTGAAGCTGGGAGAAGCTTGTGGACTGCTTGATATCACACAGTAAATCAAGTGCAGAATAGTGTGTAACATTCTCTGGAGTATATGCAGCACTGTTAGATAAAAACTCCAGACGTAGTCTGTATGGTTACACTGCATTCCCCAACATCAATGCACACCCCCAGGGGAAAAGACCTATGTGTTGCAAGACATGATAAAATTTTAGGTTTGTGGAGTTCATATCATGTGATTAGAACTATGGTAATTCATCAGGACACAGACAGTCATTTTACTTCGCATCTCACATTCAGATACCACATACAAATGGATAAATTGAAAAAAAAAAAACAAAAACAGAAACAAACAAACATTTACACACTGGTTGGATGGCTTTTGTACTTCATGTAATGAACTTTGGCCTCAATATTTTAGCATTTTTGTAACTGGTGTTTAGACTGAACTTAGTCTTAAATGTGACAAAATAGTTTACAAATGTCTCCATCCCTTTTCCTTTCCCCTCTTTTTAATTGGTAAAAGGAATACTGTAATATTTCACAGAGCTGATTACAAGAGATTATGTTTATCACAGTACTTGTAACTCTAATTGTGTATACAAACACGAATAATTATTGTTGCCACAAAACGAAAATGGCCATGGTTCACTTTACTAAGTCCTTTTTTGTTTTCTGTTTGTTTTTTTGAATTTTCCATCTGACTTTATTTTCAATAGACTTTCTTTTAAAAAAAAACAATAACACTTCTAAGCTCTTCTTCTAATATTCTTATATTTTTTCTCTTTGATTTTGTATATTTGGCAAGAAGAGGACTCTGAAATAGACTTTATTCCTCTATTGTGACATATGATTCCATTTTAAGGAGTCTCCTGTTCAAATAAACAGGAAATGCCAATCGCCAGAGAATAGTTTAAATAAAATTAAAAGAAATTTTGAAAATTATGTGTTTGATAAAAAATTTGTATCTAGAATACATGAAGGACACTAACTCAATAATAGAACGACAATTAACTCAGGGCACCTGGGTGGCTCAGTTGGTTAAGCATCGACTCTTGATTTCAAGCTCAGGTCACGATCTCGGGGTTCGTAAGTACAAGCCCCACTCAGGCTCCACATGATAGTGGGGAGCCTGCTTGGGATTCTCTCTCTCAAAAATAAAAAAAACTTAAGAAAAAAAGACAACTCAATTAAAATTGTGCAAAGGGTCTGAATGGACATTTCTTCAGGGAAGACATACACATAACCAGTAAGCACTAAAAGATGCTCAATAGCTCCACAGCAGTGGCCATGCCTATAGAACGGGAAATACAAATTAAATCCCCAAAAAGATACCACTTCATACCTACTATGATGGCTATAATAAAAAGACAGACAATAACAAGTGTTGGTGAGAATGTGAAGGAATTGGGATTCTCGTAACATTGCTGGCAAGAATGTAAAACATGGTGTTGCTTTGGAAAACCTGGTAGTTCCTCCAAAGATTAAAAAGAGCTACTGTGTGACCCAGCCATTCCACCCCCTATGTATATACCCAAGAGAAATGAAGAGCTAATTAAGTACATACAATAACTTGTGCATGAACGTTCACAGCAGCACTGATCATAATAGGCAAAAAGCAGAAACAACCCCAAATGTCCACCAACTGATAAATGTATAAATCAAATGCAGTATGTATGTATGTGTGTGTATGTGTATATGTGTATATATGTACATACACGTACATACACACACATACACACATACACGTGTACATACATACAATGGAATATTGTTTGGCAATAAAAAGAAATAAAGCACTGACACATGCTACAACATTATGAACCTTGAAAACACTATAATAAGTCAAAGAAGCCAGCCAGAAGGGACCCACATATTGGATATTCATTCATTTGAAATATTCAGAATAGGTAAATCAACAGAAACATAAAACTGATTAATGGTTGCCTGGGACTGGGGATGAGGGAAATTTGGGGGGGGGGGAAAGAGAGTGACAACTGATGAGTACAGTTTCTTTCTTCTCTTTCTCTCTTCTCTATCTTTCCCCCCCACCCCAGCTTTATTTAGATAAATTGACTTATAATAATGCACAAATTTAATGTGTACAGTGTGTCGATTTTGCGCAGGTTCCTTTTTGGAACAAGGAAATGTTCTAAGATAACTCTGTGTACATATTGTAAACTTTAAATGGGTGAATTATATACTAGGTGAACTATATCTCAATAAAGCTATTGAGGATGAGAGAGAGAGAGCAAGAGAGAGCGAATTCTTTTTCTGGATTCAAAGTTTACATGGCAGTTCCTTAATGAAAATGGTTAACTTCACAAGACGCATCAGCTAAGAGGCTCTCTACTTCCAGACTGATGAGAATTTGTCCCTAAAACTAAATACTGAAAAGTAATTCATTTCACTCAAATTGGTGACCTGCACTTATTAGGAACATTTATATCGTAGACCAGATGGATTAGTAAAGTAAATTCGGTCCCATGTGGACTAAAGAACCTAATGGCCAAAAGCTTTGATGTTGTCAAACAACTAACCAAATAACACGTTGGATAGAAAGAAAACAGATGTACAGACACCACTGACGGAGGCTTTGATCTCTTCTGTGGTGGCTGCACGTCATAAGGACACTGGAAACTTGTTGCTCTTCCTAATGAGCCCTCCTTGCTTTATTTGGTTCACTGATTTCATGCACACCACACAAGCGAGAACCAGCACTGTTTTCTAAGAAAGGACTTTGATGTTTTACTAATATGAGCCAATAACCATTTCTTGCACTCCTGCCAGTAAATAGTGATTAGAGGATATCTTCAAAAAATACGATATTCATTCTTTGCTGGTGTGAACAGAGATCGCACCAGAAAGGGTCCAGCCAAGAGTCAAGAACACCTTGGAAATCATCATCTGACCTCATGCAGCAATTTGCTTTTATTAGTTTATTGCATTTCTTTTTTCACTTAAAAGTCATTGTTTGTCTTATGATACCGGCAATTGTGAAAGTAAATGGTAAAGCAAGAGTAAGGTTGCAAAGCACCTAGGGAGCTGGGGCCACTCCTCTTCTGGTTTCATCAGCACTTGGAAAGTTGAGGGGAGACAGGTGTCCCTAAACGGAGTGTATGTCAAGGTGGCTTCGATCCAGAGACAGACAGCCTTCACAGGGTTACTTTCTGAAGAAATACCATGAATCAGGGTCTGGGCATTTGTCACTTTGCTTGTGGTGTGGAGAACGGAATGGGGTAGGGGGTTCACGGCAGGGAGAGGAAGGGACCGACCGTCCTAATCTGGGCCAGTGGACTCAGTACAGGAGAAAGTGGACCTGGCCTTTGCAGGGACTTGTGACTTTACAAATCAGTGCCTGGCCTTCACGTTCCTTAAATTCTTGGTTTATTGCTAGTCCTTAATGTCTTTTAAATCCTGATAGGAAGATGAAAAAAAAAAATCAAGGGAGGGCTTTTATCCTTGTTACTGATAGAATTGCCATTTCGTGTTCAATGCTTCCATGTATCACGAACACTAGCTGGGGGTCAGTGAATTTGCTCAGGATCCTGGACTGACCCTTGACTACTGTGTACATTTGGGCAAACTTCTCCCCCTTCTTACTCTCTGTGCCTCATTTACTAAAGAAGATGATCTCTAAAGTTTCTATTCCTGTATATTTTAAATATTAAAAAAAGATACAGATCAGTCATTAATTCCTAATTTAGAAAAAGAAATCTGTGTTCCTTGTAGACAATTTAGAAAAACACATATAAGCAAAGAGTTGGAATTTCTTTCAGATTTATTGGTCCATGATTCCTTATAATCCTGCACACTTCCAGTCAAAGGTTGATAGAGTGGGGAGATATGGCAGCAGTATCTGGTCCAATCTCTTAACAGATAGAGGAGACTAGATAGGACTTGTCCAAGTCACACAACATACTTACTGACCACATGACTGTGCTCCAATTACTTTAAAATGTCTTGTCCTTTAATTGTATGCAAATGGGATTTTTGATCATGCACCTTGAAAGCTCTCTACAAAAGTGTGAACGTGACCGTGATTTTAAGATGCAGATATGCAGAGTTCATCTTTTCTTACAAAGGAACCGCTGTGGATTTTTAATAGGTTGCTATGTCTAGTTGTTGGTGTCTCCAGAAAACAATAACCCACAATCCTTGCAAATCTGGCACATCCAATTAGGTCCACTGTGTTTACTTTTGTTCACTCTAAGACTGTCACAACGGCCCTTCTTGTGTCCTTTATTCTTTGTCCGTCTGGTGACAGCTATTCTACTCACCAAGAGGTGACGCCATTTTTCACTCAGCCATTGATATCTATCTAGCTGCAGACATAGGATGGGGGTTAGGGGCAAGAGTATTGTGAGGAGAAAAGAGCCAAGCATGCAGGGTTGGGGGAATACAGACAGTCCTGAGCGGTACATGCTAAGCTGGGATGGGGTATGATGTGTGGGAACACTTCAGGATTCTCTGCTCTCACAGTCAACCACACACACAAAGGAAATATGTAGTCATTCTTACTTCTTTGCTATTCCAACTTGATGAGTTAACTAGAGTCTTAGTGTGTGAGGAAAAGTCATGGCTGAAAAGCTGCCCACCCCCCCCCATTACCCATATTTGTTCCAAGTGACATTAATGTTGCCTTGGCAACTGCAAGACACTTACATCTACCTCATCATTTTTGGAATTTTATTTTATTATTTTTTTTTTAAATTTTTTTTTTCAACGTTTATTTATTTTTGGGACAGAGAGAGACAGAGCATGAACGGGCGAGGGGCAGAGAGAGAGGGAGACACAGAATCGGAAGCAGGCTCCAGGCTCTGAGCCATCAGCCCAGAGCCCGACGCGGGGCTCGAACTCACGGACCGCGAGATCGTGACCTGGCTGAAGTCGGACGCTTAACCGACTGCGCCACCCAGGCGCCCCTGGAATTTTAAATTCAAGTACAAATTAGCTCATGCATAAAATACCATACTGGATTAAACCAAATTCTTAGAAACAGCTATTTCTCTCATTCAGTGCCCCTTTTGTGACAGGTGACACTTCTTTCTTTTAACATAAAGGAAACAAAGATCTTCCACTTACTGGTTCTTTTATTGTTGCTCTGAAGGAGCAACAATATTGGGGAGAAATAGTGCAATGCTAAGCAAAATGAAGTATTAAAAATACAGTATTTACTTACACTTTGACTACTGCTAAATTGATACTTTATAGCTCTGGTTTATATATGTTTAGAGCCCTTGTACCATTTTACCCTCATTTCAGATAGATACTTTTTTAAAGAAAAATTATTTTTGCTTATTTTATTTTATTTATTTTTTTTAAACGTTGTATTTATTTTGGGACAGAGAGAGACAGAGCATGAACGGGGGGAGGGGCAGAGAGAGAGGGAGACACAGAATCGGAAACAGGCTCCAGGCTCTGAGCAGTCAGCACAGAGCCCGACCGGGGCTCGAACCTCACGGACCGCGAGATCGTGACCTGGCTGAAGTCGGACCGCTTAACCGACTGCGCCACCCAGCGCCCCTATTTTTGCTTATTTTAGAGAGAGAAAGAGCACACGTGAGCCAGGAGAGGTGCAAAGGGAAAGGGGAGAGAGAGAATCCAAGCATGCTCCATGCTAAGCATGGAAATTGATGCAGGGTTTGATCCCATGACCCTGGGATCATGACCTGAGCGGAAATCAAGAGTTGGACCCTCACCACCTGAGCCACCCAGGAGCCCCACTCTTATTTTTATCTGACAGAAATTTCAATGCATTTAAATATGTTTTCTTTATTTAAAAAAAGAAAGTTATTTTTTTTTCTCAAAAAGCCTAAGATATTTCAAAGAATGGATATTATTTTTAATATTTTATTCAGATCGTGGAGTATATTCCCAAAGAGAGAAATTGCACAGGATAAGAATGTACTCCATTGGAATTTCAAATAAGGTCCCATAATCTTACAATCGATATGTACCTCATCTTCTATCACATTGTTCAGTTTCGATAAAATATTTAAGCACATGAATGAAAGTGGCAGAGTTTGGCCTGTCATCTGGATATTTTGTCAACACAACATTCTGATACTTTGATACGCTTGACCTGTTCATTGTTATCCAAGCTGTTTGTTATTAAATAAATACAATCTTCATATGCCCTAAATCCTTAGAGTAAGAGGCTTGAGTTGAAGATCGGGTTGCAGGGAGATGATTCTATTGGTTTATTGTCTCTCTATTGGTTTATAACACTGAATGCCTCAAAAGTTTCAACCACTGACAAGGTTATAATAAGTAATGTTTCCTTTATTATTTTAAAATAATGGGGATATATTCAAGTCATTCCATGTAAAACCTTGGATCATGTGTTTTCATGCAACTAATTTCTCTTCAAAAAAAACCGATAACAGCATGCAGTTAACTCTAAACTAGATACTGATCCCTCATCCATTAGTTGAAGACAATGCAGGTTCCAAGAAAACATTTAGTATGGATAATAAATAGTGAGTAATGCAGGACAAGTCTGCTTCGAGCCTATTTCTGATTTACATAAGATCTGAGCTTAATTCTAATTAGCATCCTGAAATCAGCCTTCATTACTACTTACATTTTAGCTATGCAGTTAATTTAAGACAACACAATTAGCCTATCAAGAAAAGGTCTGTACATATGGAAATCCAAAGACAATATTAAAATGAAGAGCTTAGTGCTACCATCTTAGAGGAGAGGAGTCTAGCCAGGATAATATCTGTTAAGTGACAGAACACTTTGCTTGGTTTCTTTTCTAAACACCTGCCTTAGGTTCCACTTAAATGTTTATTTATTTTGAGAGAGAGAGAGAGAGAGAGAGAATCCCAAGCAGGTTGTCAGCTTGGAGCCCAAGGTGGGGCTTGGCCTCACAAAGGAACCATGAGATCATGACCTGAGCCCAAATCAGAGTTGGACACTTAACGAACTGAGCCACCCAGGCCCCCCAAGGTTCTACTTAAAATAAAACAATGGTGTAAGCTAGTTTGCCAAATGAACACTGGAGAGTGGTATGGATCACATTTTGAAGCCACGCTGAACAAGATAAAGCACAGAGATGCTGAAAAGTTGAATTCTGAGGTATTGCTTGGGCACAGAATCTAGGCAGGAAAAGAGATTGTCCTAAAAAACCCAAACGGAAACAACTGAGTTGTAAATAATGTATTTGGAAACAACTGAGTTGTAAATAATGTATTTGAAAAGCAGGCAAACCAGAAGATATCTTGAGCCCCTTAGTAAAGGTGTGAATAGTCAAGACTGAATTCTGGGGCCTTGATAAGACTTGTCTGTGAAGTCTTGCTCTTAATCTACTTTCTTCAAAAAAAGGAGAAGAGAAGGAAAAGTTCATTTCCAGAGTGTCAGGTGAGTCCCAGCCATGGCAGTGAGTGGTTACCTTGAGTTGTCTCCTTTAAACATCTTTACCATTCTATAAATGAGATATTATCATGATTTTTTGAAATGACAAAACTGACACTCAGGAAAGTTAAGTACCTTGCCAGGTCACCCAGCTATCAAAATGCAGAAACAGAATTTGAACTCAACTCTTCTGTACTCCAAAGTCCATGCTCTATGGCCTACAGCAAGATGCCTTTCGGGAGTCATTCATACTACATGGATAGGACAATCTGTAATTATTGCACATGCTCTATTAAAAACACCACTTACTGTGGTGTATTAATTTTAAAAGGCAAAGTTGAGCAAATTTATGGCAATAAAAAGAGCCATTTTTAAAAATGGAGTAATGTGTGTACTTTTTTTTTTTAAATTTTTTTTTAATTTTTTTTTCAACGTTTATTTATTTTTGGGACAGAGAGAGACAGAGCATGAACGGGGGAGGGGCAGAGAGAGAGGGAGACACAGAATCGGAAACAGGCTCCAGGCTCTGAGCCATCAGCCCAGAGCCTGACGCGGGGCTCGAACTCCCGGACCGCGAGATCGTGACCTGGCTGAAGTCGGACGCTTAACCGACTGCGCCACCCAGGCGCCCCATAATGTGTGTACTTTTAACACTTGCTGCATCATATCTGCCAGGTGTTCCCCAAAGAAGAACCAGTTGTTTACAGCATGTAAGTAAATTGTAAATTAAGTGCATAATACATTTTATTAACAGCCAATTCACTTACTATGGCTTTTATCTTCTGGTCATTTAACCCCAAAAATTTACTAATGGAAGCATGCTGAGTTCGTTGCATTTTAATAAGTATGTCCATATAATAATGAAGCAATAAAAGGAGCAGGTATATTTTATCTTTTACTCCAAGTTTACACACGAAAATGAAGTATCTAATGTTTTTTTTGACTGTGAAGTGTCATTCAATGGGCCAAGGACAAAGGTGGCCTTATTTATATTTGCAAAACGAGATAGGTAAAAGCTGGGTCTAAAGCAATAACTGTTTTTCGTTTGGAATTTATAAGGAAAATGGAGAGAAACCACACTGCTTTTCCCTCAAGGTTTAAGGCTTAAAAAAATCTGCATATTCAGGGTCTCTAATTTTTACCATTTTTCATCATCACAGAATGACAAATTTAGCATGCAATTCTAACTCTGCGTAAAAAAAAAAAAACAGCTATTCTGGAGCTAATTTGTGTCAATTTTCTTGTGCAGTAGAACTAGATGAGATATTGAAGGACAGATCCCCCTAAACTAAAATTTAAAAATAATTAATCCACGGGTTGAATCCCTGGGATAACTAGAGGTTTTGCTGAGATGAAAAAGGTAATTAAACCTACTCCCAGAAATCACTCTCGTGGAGGATGTTTCCTAAGCAATGGACCAGATGTCTCATCATCACCCACCAGGCCACGGTAATAAGTTAATTTGGACAAATTGCCACATACACATTCAGCCTTGGTGACCTTTAATTTCTAACAGCTTTAAAAGCACCCATGAAAGTAAAATGGAGAAGAAAGAACTATAAATAGCTGGCAGTCTTCAGAAGGACTGTTTGAAGACTAGAACGTTTGGTACTTACTATCCAAGACCTTAATAGTAGGAAGCAGGAATAAGCAGTAAAAGGTACAGCGAAATTAAAACAAAAACAAAAACAAAAAAAAACAAAAACAAAGAAACGCAATTAAGGCTATTACCCATTTTCTGAAGTTAAAACAGAGCCCATTTTTGAAATTCTGAATAATTTATTTGTGGTATATCTAAAATAAATTCAGTGAACACAAAACATTGAAAACCATGTAGAATATAAGAAATAACTAAAAGAAATTCTCCTGCAGTAGTTTTGAGGCCACGTACAATGTTGCAAGATCAAAGAGTATCAATCTTTCTTTAGGTATACTCTCTTTAAATCTCATCTACTTTTTCAACTATTAGTGTTACAGAATCTTGATTTTCTGTAAATTTCAAGGATTACACTTACTAGTTCAATTCTTTTTAACATTCTTAGCTCAAGCTGATTGTCTGACATCAGTGAATGGCATTATTGTAGAGTTATCTTAACTAATGGGAGATAGGATAACAGGATTCTGTCTGTTCCTCTTTGTAAAAGTGATGTTAAAGACAGAATTAAAACTTAAAATCTTGAACCCACTAATTAGCCTGTCAACCTTGTCATACAGTTGTTTCACTCATATCCACAGGAAATCGCCTACAATAATGTTAACAGTGAACAAAAGAAAAAGAGTAATTCATTGGGGTGTATTAAATCATAGATTCTTGGATTCCTTTAAAAAATTATTAAACTCTAACAATATTCCTGTTACGAGTCTGAGACAGGTAAATCTTATTGTACTTGCTTTCGTGATGGATGAAACCAAAAGGATAAATGAGGAATATTTATGATAAAGTGTGGACAGTGCAATGCTTATCACTTAAAAAAATCTTTTTAATGTTTAATTTTTTGAGAGAGAGAGGGAGAGAGAGAGTGTGTGAACAGGAGAGAGGCAGAGAGAGAAGGAGGGAGAGGGAGACACAGAATCCAAAGCAGGCTCCAGGCTCCGAGCTGTCAGCACAGAGCCCGACATGGGGCTCGAACTCATAGACCGCGAGATCATGACATGAGCTGAAGTTGGACGCTTAACCGACTGAGCCACCCAGGCGCCCCAATTATCACTTTTTATTATGAGCTTATTGAAATAAATGCGGCCTGAGATCAAGATTATGAGATTGTCTCTATCTAAAAGGATTTACTGCTTGCCAGGGTGAGATGTTAAATACTGGAGAAACAAAGCTATGGTAGATGCTTCTGGTTTCTAAGAGTCTGGGGGGAAAAGGAGACATGGATGCTTCTGAAAATAATTTGACATTTCTAAAATACAAAATAAAATACATTTAAATCGTTGTAGCTTTTCGGATTTCAATTTTCTCTGTCAAATGAAGAGAATGATTGCTTAGATGGCTATGAGGTCCCTTTCAACCCTAGTCTTTTATGATTACACAAAAATTATTCTCATGTAGAAATCCTTACATCTCTTCAGTTGTTTTGCTTGCTCTTCCAGGGATCTGTAGTGCAGTGGACAAAACCATACAAACCACCCAGAGCTGGACTCATCTATTACACAAGGGGAGAATGAAGCTTCTCACTGGTCCGGCTCCCTCGCATTTTAGTGGCCTTTCTGACCACACAGAGAAATGCCTGCCATGTCTCCACAGTGCAGCATGAAAAGCTGCATATCTCTTTCTGGGTTATAACTGATTATTCTCAAATCGTATGAACCCAGTACATCTATTGAAAAAATAACTGAGTAAGTGAAGGAATAATGAACAGGTAGAAAAAGGATCATTCTGACATCCTTTAGAGTATGTTAATAAGTATTGGGCAGCTCTGTGCCTTAACATGTAGGTTTGCCATTTATCTTCATTTTACCCCACAATCAAGTTCTGTGTGTGTGTGTGATTATTCGAAAACTAAAAATGGACTCTATCAGCTCACCAATTTTGATCATCTTTCCTCTCCCTAAGTTATACCTGAAACTTTGCTAACCTCCACAAAACCATAAACTGGGAAAAGGCACTGCCCCCATACGTGTGTGGCTTAGTGATATATCGGGACCTTTTAACAAATTAGAAAAAGGCCTCCCTTCTTCCGCTAGGGCTGTGTCACTCCAGGGCTCGGGGACCCGAGGAGAGGCTGGACTTAACTCCCATGTGTCTTCTTGGCTGGGAGCCCCTGAGCCAGGCAGATCCTGCCCAACTGTGGTCCCGGGTTACACAGTCAGCAAATGGAATCAGCCTGATTTCCAGGAAGCTCATAAAAGTCATTCCTCCCCTGTGATGTACGTGCTTTCTGAGGTGGACTTCCAGGAGGGGCAGGTACTTACCCTGGAACACCCAGAAGCTAAGCAAGGCATTTGCTGAGCATAGTGTGTGGACTGCACTTTGCTGGGAGGTAGGGGACTGTATAATTAAGCGAACACAGGTCTCTGCCTTAAGAGCACACAATCCAGACGGAAAGTGAAAACAAAACCAGGCAATGTGGTGTGATCTGGGAATCAGTTTCTGAACATACAACCACTTGTTTTTGTTTTTTCTTGCTTGCTTTATATAAAGAAGGAGACCGGGCAAAGGATTTTGGATGTTATCTACCTAGGATGATAGGTTTTGTATCTCTAGTCTACAAGAACAACTTGCAAATGTTTTATCTAGTGCTCACTGTGCAGAAACAGCTACGAGTTAAGTGCAAATGTCCAGGAGGCTTCCTAACATCACATCACATAGTATCAAATCAGGGGTGAAGACTGGGGTGAACATGCCCATATCGGGATGCTGTATAGACTAAGGCACAAAGATAGGGATTGCTACAGATGTGTGTGGAATAGGGAAAAATCTAAGGTGACAGAAGCTGGGTGTTGACGTTGGGTTATACAGCCAGGACAGGCAGGGCAAGACCAGACTGGGGTCTGCCACTCCATGCTGTCCAACTGGCCACAGGCATGTAATTGCCAAATGACTGGATACCATGCGGGGATCTGAGTTGGGTCTGTAGCTGCAGAGGAGTCTGCTTTAACGTGAAATGTGTGGGGACTGACTCCAGGATCCTGGCCAACATACCATCCTCTAAGCCCCCAATGAAACCATGAACCAGCTCAGACACATACATTCACGTGCGGGCACAAACCTCAAGAGGGAAACAATCCTCATGTGTAATCTCAGGTCTGTGCCATGTTCTCCTACTTCAAGAGGGGAATCCGATGAAGGCAAGTATGGGAAATGGGAAGTTTTCCAGAAGAAGAGTGCTAAAATACCAACTCCTGTAGAACTGTAACCCAGAGAGAAATGTACTCCTCAAACAACACCACCACTTACAAAGTGGCTCGCAGTCAGTCCGAGAGAACGCAGAGTTTGGGAGGTGAGCCAAGGACACTGCATTTCTGTGATGCTTGTTCTGGTGCAGCGATAAACATTAGTGCACCCCTTCAGCCCTCTGCCGCTGGAGAGCCGTCTACGGGGCTGCAGTGCTCTTTAACATAAATAATCTTCATCTTCAAATGAGGAGTAGATGCATGGGAACGAGATTAGGGGGACTTTTTTTCTGAGCCCGTTATGGAAACTTCCAAAGGAACAAACTTCAGCCTACTACTATGGAAGTTTCACTTCAAACAGATGTCTCTGGAGGCGAGTGTGTACTTTGGTGCTGTTTACCAGACTGGACATGCTCTTTTCCTGTAAGAGTGTTCTCAAAGTCTCAGAAGCTTTAGAACAAGTAAGAAGCTTCGCCAGATTCAAAGGTGCGGTTCAAAGGAACATAAAAATGACCCATCTGAGTCATGTGATGGTCACATGGACTCATCTACTTTTCCTTAAGATTTTTTTATTAAAAAAATTTTTTTTAAATGTTTTTATTTTCTATTTTTGAGAGAGACAGAGCATGGGTGGGGGAGGGGAGGGTCAGAGAGAGACGGAAACACAGAATTCGAAGCAGGCTCCAGACTCTGAGCTGTCAGAGCCCGACTCGGGGCTGTAACTCAGGAACCGTGAGATCGTGACCTGAGCCGAAATCAGATGTTTAACCCACTGAGTCACCCAGGCGCCCCTACTTTTCCTTAAGATGTTTTTAATTTGGTAGAGGAAAAGGATGCAACCAAAGTTTGGTGTTTTTCTTTAAACAACTTTGGACAGTTAAGTTATTAATGACCAATCTTTATTCAAATGGAAATATACATTCTCTTTAATCTGAAAATATCTTTGCTCTGAATGGGGAAAACCCCTAAATGTGCAAAATCTGAAACATTTCCTGGAAACATATGTTACCAGCACAGATTGGGCTGTTTGTTTCACACCGTCACACGGTCAGCAGGTGAGTATGATTTAGCATGCAAAGTATTACATTGTAGGTAATTTGGATAGTATTAGGTTCTTGCTTCTAATCAGGCTCCAGAGGCTGAGAAAGAGAGGGCAAGGAAGGCCAAAGAGAAAAGGGATGTAATGTAAGAGGAAAGAGGGAGGCATCTGGGGAGGTAAGGAGAAAGCAGTGGGGGCTCTTTATGTAAGACATTCATGCACCGACTCACCAGTTAGTTGACAATACTACACCTCCATAAAAAGGGGGTTTTGGCGGGTCAAATTATGGATTTCTAATATGCTTATATGCACACTCTGAACTTCTCTTCACCTGACACAAAAGCAGATGCTTATTAAATTATCCAAAGAGGTGAGAAGTGCTTTTAATTAAGAGTTAAGTAAGAAAAGGCCACGTAGGAGATTATTATTATGCAAATATCCACAGTAAACACCTTTGGTGTGACCTCGCAGGAGGCGAAATCACACAAGTATACAAGCTCTCCTACGCTAAAATTTTCAACCTGACTTGGGGCACATTTTTCTTTTTCCTTGCTTTCCTGTTTCCAAACTCATTATACCCTGTTGTACGTTTTGTTTTTTTGTTTTGTTTTGTTTTGTTTTTAAATTCTAGGTCAGGTTCAGTTGTAAGACCATACAAGGAAGAGATCTCAAAATTAATATTTTGGTAGGAGTCTCGAGAACTTAGTAGAGAAAATGTAAGGCAAGTTTTCCCCTTTCCTTCTTTTCTCCCTTCACCCCACAAGCCCTCTAAATGGCAAAGTAACACTCCCAAGAGGGGCTTTCAGTTCTTCTAACAGGGACAAAGGACCCTGGTTGAGTATCCCCCTTCTGCAGTGACTCCCCAGTTGGTGTGGTATTCTTCCACGGAGGCCCTGCTGAGCTGTTAGGAAGTAAGAGGCATTCGCACACGACTCACTATCTTTCAGGGGCCAATTAGCCAGTTTGGAATATCCAGACCCTGGGTTTCTTTCATTTCTCTTTCAGCAGCTTGCCTTTTGGTCATTTGCCATGCTTCATTAAAAGGGGCAAAGCTCAGATCTGTCCATTTGGCTCACCCTTAGGAGCTCTGAAGGGAGCTTTCTTGGGGAAGGCAATTGAAGCCATTGAAGTGAAGATGTGGGGATTATCCATGGATTAGGATTATCTAAACCAGTGGTTTCCAACCCTTTTAACTAGGAAAAGCCCTTTTACAGGTAAAAAAAACAAAAACAAACAAAACAAAAACAAAAAAAACCCAAACCAAACAAAACAACAAACCTTGTGCATACTTACAGGACAGTAATTATACTATCTACTGAGTAAGGCAAGCACTTGCTCATAGGAAGGAAAGGCTTGTTCATCTTCTTGGTCTTCTTCACACATATTCTGTACCCCTTCCAACCCCTCTTGGAAAAACATCTTTCCTAGGGCATCAATACTCTGAATTCTTTGTGATTCAGACTCAAGTAAAGTAAGGAAGGTTTACAGAGGAAGCCTGGTACCTATCATCTGCTGGAAACTAACACACAAATAGATTGTTGAGATGTTTCGGAATAATGACCAGTAAACACCAAGGGAAAAGAAAAAAAACACCTTCTTTCCATTTCATTATAGAAGTTTTTTGTGAAGACTTAAATTTGAAGATGGTTAATGATTTTCTTGTTTGGTGATTATTCAAGATGTATGTGAATCAGAAGGAATTGAAATCAACTGTGAGGGGTGCTGAAGATTATAGACAATATAACCCTAACACCTTTTTAGCAATGTTTTTGCCTATTTAGTGAATGGGACTTGGTGTCAGAATTTCTGAGGACAAGTAGAGGGCATGCTGACATCAGGAACAATTACAAAAACTTGTACAGCACCAACAGAGCAAACTTTTCTCCTGTGTTATGATATATTTGCCGTATGTCTTTGTTTTAAAAATTGTTCTCAGTATTCCAGCTCCACCTTCTCTCAACAGATACTCTTCATCATCAAGGAGATGGAGGTAACCAGGTATGAACCACTCCAAATTATTAGCAACATCCACCTTCTTGGAGCCAAAAATGCTGCTCTTGTATTCTTCTTAGACTTCCTCATTCTTCTAGTATTTGCTGATGACTCCCAAATTGGTATCTCCTGCCCTGTCTTCTCTCCCCAGTTTAGACTGGGACATACACCTGACCACTGGCCATGAGCACCTGGATAGCCACAGGGACCTGGTCCTCACCATTTCCTCCCTAACTTATTTATCCTGTTCAATTCCTCATCTCAGTGGAACCAGCCTGCCTCCAAGCATCCAGGGTAGGAATCTGGTGGTAAACCGAGGCTTCTCTCTTTCCTACACTCCCACACCCAATTAACCCCCCAGTATTTATTATTTTACTTTCTAAATACTTCTGAAATCCATCGCCTACTATTTAGCTCGGCTATACCTCATTCAGGCTTTCATAATCTTTACTCTAGAGGTTTACACTGACTCTTAATGACTCTTCATTGCCTGAAAATAAGGACCCTGCCTGTGAGTGTGGCATTCAAGACTTCTCATGACCTTCCACTTCCGCTTTCACCCGCCCTCTCCACATTCCACTTTACCAAACTGCACACACCAAGAGGCTGCTTTTATTCCTTCTCCTTGAAATCTCCTCCCTGCCTTCATCTGATTGACACTAATCCATCTTGCCTGAACCCATGACCAAGCTAAGTGCCACTCCTCTGTGATCCTATTATACCTTGTACGTACCTATTCTTTTCATCACCTACGCGTTATATTATTTGTAATTACCTGTTAATTCATATTTTGCCCTCCCCTTGACCTCCAGTCAAGAAGGAAGATGGTTGCCCATACTGTGTCAAAATTTTTTATTTATTTATTTTTTATTAGAAAAAGTGCTGGAGAGTCTTTGACACACTTCAGTTGAGAACAGAACTCTATTTTTCCTTCCCCTTGAGTTAGGGCAGGATCACCACTTGCTGGTAAACAACACAGTGTGGCTGTGTGACTTGTAAGGTGACATTAGAAGAGCTGAAGCTGCTTGGCCTTGTTCTCTGGGACATTCATCTGGGGGCTCTGTTCTACCTTGGGCGGAGTCTGACTACCCTGAGGTTGCAGCACTGGCAAGAGGTCCAGGCCACGTGCAGAGGCCACCTGTCGGTGCTCTACGAGCCCCAGCCGACATTCATGACCTCCAGACACGAATGAGGCACCTCTAGGTGACTCCAGCCCCCGCTGCGCAGCCACCCCAGCCTCTGAAACTTTCCAGCTGAGGCCCCGGTGCCCATCCTCACTCCTGACACAGGCAGTCTGTGAGCATCAGAAGTGGCGGTTCTACACTGCTGAGTCCTGGGTTCTGCAGCAGGGGTAGCCAGGACGCATGCACCCACCAGCAGGCTGCTGACTAGTCCTCCACGGGCCCTCCTCCCTCAGGGAGCTCTCCTCCTCATTCTTCCGGCGTGCTTCCTGGGCCACAGCCTAAATATGCTCTTTGCACCCAAATCCTTGTTTCAGGGACTTCTTAAAGGGGAAATCCAAATTAAGATACTGTCCGGATCCCACCATGAGACGTTATTCAGGTGGAGGTGAAAACAGTTTTAAAGGATGTAAATAACACTTTAAACATGGTGTGGAAGGACCTAACACTTGGACCAGGGATGGTGGTCCTGAGAAAGCATAATTATTAAAGAGGGCAGTTGGGCAGACTGAAGGAGTCCAGTAATAATTTTGCCTGGAACGGGGGAGATTTTTAAAGGCCATCTGCAACAATGGCAAATTACAGGAAGAAACCGAAGTTAAAGAGACATTTTCGTGTAGGCAATAGTTTTCATTTGGAGAAAAAAGCTTTGCTTCCAAAAGTGTGAAAGCATGCCTTTTAAATATCTTAGACTTTCTTTTTCTAGAGGAGTTCCAGGTAATTATTTAGAAGGCATTGATTTGACCACGAGACAATTAGGAATTCAGATGACAACAGGGATACCGTTTGTATAGAGTGAAGTTCTCAAGGTTTCAACATATATCAGTTATCCTGGTATTGGGCAGACCCACTCATAGGGCAGAATTCTGCATGGGGTTTGTGTGTGTGTGTGTGTGTCTCATCTGAAATAGAAGAATTCGGTGCTCAAAAAAGCACTTCAAAATGAAGACCAGTCGGAAATCTTGTTGACCAAGAGTACACAGAACAGCAGTCGACACCAGTCTAAATTCCCCGTGTCCGTAAAAAAGTTTCTACCTACGAAAGCAGAGTAAGTTGAACGACTTTTCCTTCGCACGGCCACATTCCATCATCCAACACTCACTTGCATACCACTACTGTCTCACTCATCTCTTCATCACATTTGTCTGAGTTCATATTCAAATATCTGCAGATAGTCTAGCAAGCAGCGTTATGTCCCAGGGTCTAGCACAGTGCCTGAGACGTATTTATAATATTTGTTGAATGAGTAAAGCAGTGCATAAGGCCAATGCATCTCACCATTTACATCATAAATACTGTTCATTCCTGCTTTGTTGTCAGCACGGTGCCCCGCCTAGAAGGGACCCTTGATTGCAAAACTTTAATGAACAAAACCCAGACTGAGTGTCCTCTCTTAAATACAGGCAGAAACAGACTCCTGTGTTAACAAGCATACCATCCAGACATCCCATGTCCTTAATCATGTTGCAAGGCGTTTCACCCATTGCCCAGAAAGAAGTAAGGTGCTTTTGCAGGTATTTAATGCATGGCCACTGCAAATAGAGAAACAGGAGGCGAAAATGTTGCTGAAATGATGGAAAGGATTCGTTACTTGGCTGGGTGCCAAGTAAAAGTCAGTTCCAGTTGTTCCATTAACAGTCAAACCTCCAGGCACTGCCAAACATTACTATCTGCTTGTGCAATTGGCACAGTTGTTACGAGGTCAGGATTACAATTGCAAAGACAGTACAGCCAGTACTTTGCCAGCAGGATTGACTATAGAAGATATGATACCTCGCGAAGAATGTCACAGTATATGCAATTATAGCAACTGTTAACACTTATTTAGCACTTACAATGTGCCAGACAGCTTTCTGAGTGCTTTGCTTTTGTGACTCACTGAATCTTCATGACAACCTTTGTGCGGCAGATGTGTTAATATCATGCCCATTTTACAAATAAGGCACAGAGAGGTTAAAGAATCTATCCAACGTTACCCACATTCTAAGTGGCCAAATGGAAACTGAGACCCCTCCAGTCTATTTCTAAGACCCATACTTGTTTTTTTTAAGTTTATTTATTTTGAGAGAGAGAGAGCACCGAAGGTGCAGAGAGAGAGGGAGAGAGGGAGAATCACACGCAGGCTCTGCACCATCAATGTGGAGCCCGATGCAGGGCTCGGACTCACCAACCGATCGATCATGACTGGGCCAAAATTGAGAGTCGGACGCTTAACCAACTGAACCACCCAGGTGCCCCTAAGATCCATACTCTTAATTGCTTTCATAATCACAATGCCTGACTGCCCCAAAGCAACACAAACGCCTGACTTCCAAGATACGTTACAAATACGCTCAAACAAGTACAAAGTAATAGACCCGCTTTGTATTTAACGTTAATTATCATACACTTAAGGCTAACCATGGCTTTGGAATAATTTTGTAACCAAACTAAGCAATACTTTAAGAATATCATAACTAGCTTCATAGTACTACCTGGGACTGCTCCAAGCTGAAAGCACTTTCTGGTTTGCATTTATTTTGATGGGATATTGTTTAGGGCAAATCAGGTAAGTAACATGTAAATGCTAAGCTGTAGTTTTGCTGTCACTTGAGACCACGCCTCTGCTCTCTGTAATCTGTGGTTATGAAGTGAAAGGCCAACGATTTGATGTATAAACTCCAGGGAAGTGGGGACCTGGTTAGTTTTTTGCCTTGCCCAGAGCAGGTGCTTAGGTGGTCCCTTAAGCACCTCTCCCATCTCGCTGCCCGGTACTCTTCACTCCTGTCTCCTTGCTTCCCCTCCTCCTCCTCCCTTTCCCTGAGCCCCTGGCCTCCTCATGCCATGCTCCTGTGCTCTCTTACCCAACCCCCTGCCCCGTTTCTCCATCTCCTGGTCCTAATAGAAACTGGACCGCCCTTGCTCCCTCCTCCTCTCCCTGCACAGCCGTCTCTGGCTTCCTAGAGTTCTCTGCCTCCCGGTCCTTATTCTGCAGTTTCCTCTGCAGTTGAGCCATCAAGTCCATGTTGGTCTAATATCCCGCTTCTCCTCCTTCTTCGCTGAAGACTAGACCTTGGTTCACACAGTGGCTTTCACCCCAAGGGCAATAGCCTCTCCAGAGGAGGCAAGGTCCCTGCAGACAGCTACACACACACACACACACACACACACACACACACACACATGCATTGTAACCTTGCAACTCCATAACCATCACCGGGCATCTGTCTGTGTCATTTTATTCCCTAGAGCGCATCATTCAGAAGCCTTCAACTGTGACACCGCCTTCTAGACTCCACCTCCCACCTTATCTCCCCTCCAGAGCGGGTTTCTGGTTGCACCCACCCTTCATTCCTGGCTTGCACCTTCAGTTCCCCAGATTCTTGCTTCTTCATTGCCTTCAACCAGGAATACCTCCACACAGAATTAAAGCTGCATTTCACTGTTGTCTTTCCACCCTCCCCTTGAAAAGGTAGCAAGTTGCCATTGGAGAAAATGCCAGTGCTTTGTAGATAGCAGTCATTGTCAATTCAAGCGCCCTAACCTCTGTGGGGCTCTTTGACTCATTTTTGGACTTGACCCTTTCCATCCTCCATGATTCCGCTAAACCACCCCCACTCATCTCAAGCCCTGATCCATTTTTAGCAGACGGTGCTGTCTGGACTGCATTAAGAAAGTTGAGGCCATGGGCTATGATCTATCTCAGCTCCCCAGACGCTCTTGTCAAGGTATCTGTTGCCACAGCAATCTTTATCCCCTTTCCACCAGCCTCAGGGCGGGGCCGCCCTCCTCCTCTTACTCTCCTCACTGTGCCTTTCACCCTGTCTTCTGAGTTACTACCTCAACAATGTCCTTAGCCCTTCCCCAGAGTTTCAACTTTAATTTCTTCACCCCTCGTCCCCACCGTAACTGGCAACTTCCTCTCAGGCTAAGTCTCTCTCATCCTGATTAAAAAACAAACACCCCAGCCAACATAGCAAACATAACAATAAACAGAAAACCAAAGCACACCCCAGCCCATTATCTCCCACCCAGAAGATAAATGTGCCCACTTATCGTTCTTTTTCCTTTTCAGGCAAATGTCTCCACATGACAAGCGACCACTGATGCCATCAGCTCCTTCACACACTGGCCATTTCCTGCCTTTCTATGTGCCATCCACTCTCCCTGAAAGGCCTTTGCCTGCCAGGAAGCGGCGGGCTGGGTTGGGGCCTCTCCTGGAATTGCTTTGGGACATTGGCCCCATTTCCACCCCTGCCCTCCGCCCCCTCCCCCTTGTCTGAGCGCCAGACACTGAGATCCTTCTGTGCATGGGATGTGCCACGTTCACTGTTGTAGCCTCACTGCCTGACAATACCCGGCGCATGAGTGAGGATCAAGAAGTGTGTCTGGAAGAAGTGTTTCCATATAAAGCTCTACCAAATGATTCTGCTCTACTCACACTGCCTCTGCATTGCTTTAATACAACTGATCATTTTGACCCAAAGTATTGCTGCTCCCTGCCAGATCAATATTGTTCCCATCTGCTTCACTAAGCTTCGCAAGATCTTACTTCTCTGTAGATCACAGAGTTCTCCCGCTGAAGTCAACGGGCCAACAGAAACGTCATTTCTTCACCCACGTGGTCTCCTCCAACACATCTGGATGTCACAGGCCAGCACAATTCCAAACTATATGGGCTCAGGATTGGATCACTAACCTTCACTATCTGAAGTGAACCTATGAATCCACATCACCCAAAACCAACTTCTGTAAGTGAGGATGTATTAATAACAACAGAAAAGTAAGAAGGGCAGATAAAGGACAGGGCTTTAAGCTGAATACATTTGATACTATTAAAAATTCAGTACATTACTGTTGGTCAGCGTGGGGCGGCCGTAACAGAGTAGCACAAACTGAATGGTTGAAACAACAGAAATGTCTTTCTCACAGTTCTGGAGGCTGGGAGTCTAAGATTAAGGTGCTGTCAGATTTGGTTTCTGGTGAGAGCTCTCTTCCTGGCTTGCAGAGAGTTGCCTCTGGCTGTGTCCTCATGTGGCCTTTCCTCTGTGTGAGCACACTCCTAGTATTTCATCTGTTTTTTTTTTTTTTTTGAAAAAAAATTTATGTTTTTTAATTTATTTTTTAAAGAGAGAGAGATAGAGCATGAGCAGGGGAGAGGCAGAGAGAGAGAGGGAGACAGAATCCAAAGCAGGCTCTGGGCTCTGAGCTGTCAGGGCAGAGCCCGACGCGGGGGTCCCAACTTGTAACCACGAGATACATGACCTGAGCCGAAGTTGGGCACTTAAACCAACTGAACCACCCAGGCGTACCTCTCTTACTCTTCTTACAAGGACACCCGTCCTTTTGGATTAGGACTCTCAACCTTATGACCTCACTTAACCTTAAATACCTCTTTATAGATGCTCTCTCCAAATACAGTCACAGTACAGGTGAGGGCTTCAACATACGAGGGAGGGGGCACAAGTCCATCCATAACAATTGCCCCTTATTTTTCTCATTTTTCTGCAGATCATTGGGAATTTCAAACTTGGATCGCACCAGTTTGTGGGCAAGGATTAGAAAACACGTTCTAAATACTGTGAAAAAAAACCACATATACAGGACCCTTAAAAAATGATCTATTGTACTTATTTACACATTTAGGTGTTATTGCTGTACTTGTTAGTAGTATGGAACTTAATCGTTGTTCTTGCAGAGATTTGCCAGTTCTTTTAAATGGCAAAATTTTTTGAGGGAAAGCCCTTGGATACGAAGACTTTTTGAACAGATTTACCCACTCATTCAAAATATTCATCGAGTACCTAACCATATAAACAGAATGCACTGAATCTGGTTAGCTGTGGTGTCATGGGAAACAACAACAACAACAACAACAACAAATTGAAATTAAAATACCAAGATCTGGATTCTAGTCACCTCTCTGAGCTTCAGTTTCTTCATCTTTAAAATGGAGATAATCATATACATTTCCTTAATCTGTTTAAAAGGATTTCATGAGGGTGATTTATGTTGAAGTTTTTTTTTTTAAGTGTAAAATACTATACTAAAGTTACATGTTAATTATTAGAGATAGCATAGCTGGAATAAAAATATTGAAGCATGCAAGAATTAGATGAAAAGCCAATTCTAAATACCAATTCCATTTTATAAAGTTATGAGACCAGTAGATCAGAGCAATGGCATGCTAGCATTTGCAAAATTTTAGTGAAGTTATTTTAGACTGGATGGGTGCTGGAACAACTACAGTCATATTTTGGCCAAACAGCTGGTTTTTAAGAGTAGTGACAATCATTATTATTATTATATTTAATTTAGAGAGGGGGAGAGAGAGAGCAGAGAGACAGAGAGGGCACAACTGGGGGAGAGGGGCAGTTGGAGCCCGACCCAGAGCTCAATCTCATGACACTGAGCTTGGGCACTTGGGCACTCAATCAACCAAGTCTCCCAGGTGCCCCAAGAGTACTGACAATTAAAAATGCATCTGGACCATTTTTATCATTGATCATGTCCTAAGTAGTATTTTGATGAAATTAAGCCAAAGTCCTTGATTAAAAGTTCCACATGGGATACTTATAAAGTCTATGGGTATCACAAAGCTGAAATAAAGAGCTAAGAGATGAAGAGATAAAGACCCAGAATTATCTCAATAGGCTGACATGATGGGTAAGGGAGGGTGTATGTAAAATGAACAAGATTAGATTTAGCTGGGACATACGCCAACTCTATATTTAGGTTTAAAAACAAACAAAATAAAACAAAACTCTGATGCAGAAGAGAAAAGGCTTGAGGATTTTGTTTCATGTTAAAAAGATCTCTTGCTTATAGGTGGTCATAAGCTTAAAGTGAACCATCCAACAGGTGTAGGTGATACAAATACAAAGAGTAAATGTATCGCAATGATAGATTATACTAATGATGTCATATGGCCTAGGAGGAATTCCTGCCATACCTGCTCAGAGCACATGCAGAGAATCTGTTTACTAAAGAGGGCTATTAACAAACTAGAAAGCATCTAAAAGAAACTGTTTTAAAGATCTCGAAATCTTTCCTAGTTACGAAAATGACAAAATAATTAAGGTGATATATCCTGGAGATAAGAGGATATCTTTTTTGCTTGCTTTCAGATATCTGAAGTTTCATCATGTAGAAAGTAAGCGAAGATATCACATGATGCTCCAAAGAAAGATCCCATTACAACTGTCCTGTTAAGAACTCTGACCAAACAGTAATGGCTCAAGAGAGGGAGTTAAGAACTGTTTCCTGGCTTCCCTCTGGTTTCAGTTCTTAAACAGACTTCCATTTTTAAAAAATTAATTAATTTTTTTGAGAGAGAGAGAGAGAGAGAGAGACAGAGAGTGGGGGAGGGGCTGAGAGAGAGGAAGATACAGAACGAAAGCAGGCTGCAGGCTCTGAGCTGTCATCACAGAACTGGATGCGGGGCTCAGGAACTGTTTGAGATCATGACTTGAGCCGTAGTCAGAGGCTTAACTGAGGCATCCATGTACCCCCAGACTTCCATTTTCTGTAAATAAGTCCTGGTTTTATATTATTTTTGCTTCCCTTCCCTTATGTTCATTTGTTCTGTGTCTTAAAGTCCTCATATAAGTGAAGTTGTATGATATTGTCTTTCTCTGACTAATTCTGCTTAGCATAATACCCTCTAGTTCCATCCACTTCATTGCAATGGCAAGATTTAATTCTTTTTGATTGCCGAGTAATACTCCATTGTATATATATACCACCTCTTCTTTCTCCATTCATCCACCGATGGACATTTGGGCTCTTTCCATACTTTGGCTATTGTTGATAGTGCTGCTATAAACATTGGGATGGCCATGCAAATATTTTAGATAAATTAAGGGATACAAAACTAAAGTGGGTTTTGAAGGAAGAAATATCAAAAAATTTTTTTTTAATGTTTATTATTTCTGAGGCAGAGAGAGACAGAGCACGAGCAGGGGAGGGGCAGAGAGAGAGGGAGACACAGAATCCAAAGCAGGCTCCAGGCTCTGAGCTGTCAGCACAGAGACCGATGCGGGGCTTGAACTCATAAACCGTGAGATCATGACCTGAGCCGAAGTTGGTCGTTTCAACCGACTGAGCCACCAGATGCCCCAAAGGAAGAAATTGTTATTGGGGATTTTCTTAACTTCTTCACATGGATGTCAGGGACTAACAATGCCTTTTTCAACCTGTCCTCGGATGCTCACTGTAACACGTCCCTGCTGCAATGTGGTTGCTCCTGAATGAGTGGTGGTTTCGTCTCCTCTAGGACAATATATACAGTGTGTGTGTGTTTATATATGTATAGATACATGTTTCTGTGCATACATACAACTAAAATCAGATGAAAGACAACTGTAAAAATTTTGGAATATTTATTATTGATTTAATTCCTCTTCCTGTTTCTTTAGTGCACAGTATTAAATCTGAAAAGACTTAATCAATCACATAGCCTATTTAAAAATTTTTGTAATGTTTGTTTATTTACTTATAAGAGAGAAAGAGACAGAGCATGAGCATGGGTAGGGGCAGAGAGAGAGAGAGAGAGACAGACAGACCGACTCCGAAACAGGCTCTAGGCTCCGAGCTGTCAGCACATAGCCTGATGCTGGGCTGGAACCATGATCATGACCTGAACCGAAGTCAGACGCTTAACCAACTGAGCCACCCAGGCGCCCCTCACATAGCCTATTTTAATTGAAAATAGCAACTGAATGGAAATATCTTTATCTGATGAGCAGGCCCTGGAGCCTGCCTTCCCACAGGCTGCATATCCTGTGAGGGCCTGAAAGTGTGCTTCGAAAGAGGAGGAATTCAGTTACTCTGGTTCATGCCATATGCTAATTTCATTTCCCCTTCTTCTCTAATACCTTCATGTATTAAGAAGTTAGAGTCTGGAAAAAAAAAAACTAACAAAGGCAGCAAATGCTTAGAAGTACAAAAACATTGGTAAGTTTTAACATCTGGACTTCATCACTGTAGCGTTGATCTCAGGACACAGCCCAGATGTTAACTATAGTAACCATCTAAAGTTTGGGTGAATGCGGTCTTTCCTTTAATTTGCAAAATCCTTTTTGCAAAAATCCTTGAAAACATAACAGCTTAGGGATCTAAGTAGTCTACCAAATATTTGGGAGCCCAGATTTCAGATTACACAAATACACCAGATTTCTAGGTGTATTCATCTCCTCAGAATGTTGTGGTCTCTCACCAGGAAATCCCACTCTCCCCTCCACCCCCCCCCAAAAAAAAGAGATAAAGAAAAAAAAAACAAAACACTTGGATAAAATGCCTGAAGGGAAACTGTAAATGTAGAAATGAGAAGTAACTAGTGCTGGGCCTTAATGGACATGTGGACATAAGTCAAGACACTCTTCCTACCCATTCAAGGGCAGACTGTCTTCTAAGTTAGTTGCTGCCTGCTGGGATGAACATCCAGATTTCTGTATGTTATGTATATTTCTCTAAATTTTCTAGGCAGTTGAAGAACAAGAGAAGACATCTGAATGCTGATGGAAAAGAAAACTATATGCCGTATCTTAATTTTTTTCCAATTTTGGTCATTTTATTGAATGAATGTGTAAATGATGGCTGGTCTACTTTTCACAGCGGAATAGCTAACGGCGGGGGGGGGGGCTATGCTACATGTACTCATCTTAGCATGATGATCAAAGTAAAATGGAATAAAATTTCATTAGCTGTCTCCTAACCTCACCACACCCTCAATTAACAGATATCATTGGAAAACCTGCTGACTGGAGAAAAACCAAACCATAGTTAAAAAAAAAAAAAAGGAAAAGAAAAGGATCTCTAGCAGTAAGGGAAAGGGATGTAGATTTGTGACTCACTCACAGATGGAAGTTCTGAATATAACATATATCTTTCTTTGTGATTCATATACTGAGGTTGTGTTATGACTAACATCACTTCACATTAACAAAATATTTGGAGTTCATTTAACAAATATTTAGAAGGCAGAAGAGTGCTGGTTAAGGGCACAGACCCTGGATTCAAATCCTGACTCCCTCACTTACTGTATGATCTTGGAAGAGATCAGTCTACTGGGGTAACTTTAAATTTTGCCTACTATAATAATGGGGGAAAGTAACACCTACCTCACTGTATTTTTGTGAGACTTCGGGATAAATGTATGAAAAGCCTGTAGCAGTATCTGCCATACAAAAGATTAATGACATTATTAGTTATTTATCTCCTTGCACCTTGTCTCATTTGCCTGAACTTATTAACCCAGTCCCATTCCTACTTCTGCCATAAGCACTTTCCAGACAATTCCAGGGACAGCTTCCTTGTAATGCTCACAGCACTGGGGGGCATTAACGTCCACAGCCATCTTTGCGGCATGTGGCAGAGTGAGGTACTCAATTCCCGTTTGTGAAATGAAAGAATATTGCCCTCTTTACTGTGTCATGGTTAATGTAACTGTCTTGAGAGTAGAGCCCGTGTCTTAGACCTTTTCACTACAATACAGCATAGCAATGAATGAATATTTAGGTATATAGCATATTTGGAAAACCCGTATCTCCAGATAAAGAATATGAGGATCACATGAGGTACCGACTTGCTCATCTCACAGAACTGGTTTAGTTCTAGAGTGGGGAATACAAACCAAAACTCTTGACTCATGACCTCTGATTGGATGAAAAAAAAAAAAGTCTTACAGGTTTGTAAGTGATCATACGTATTTATTACTATGTAACTCAAGCTTTCAAAATTCCTAAGAATTCCAACAAGGTCTTAGCTAGCCTACATTACTGTAGTAACAGTGACTTTACTTGTCACAGATTTCTAAAATAGTTTCACTAGGCTAGCGGCAAGGGTAGGCTCTCTGGAATGGCTATAGGTGACTTGGAACAATATGTCTACCAGTAACGTATTGATTAGTGTGTAGAATGAAGGATATTCCTTAAACACATTTTGCAGTATCAGACCCCCTATTATTTGAGGTCTGTGCACTGTCCTGTTTGTATTGGAAGATATGATCAGGGACCAAGTTCCACCCCAAACTTTGTAGAACTGCAATCTGGATGTCCTAAAACGGTTTTCCATGGTGGTCGTCACTTGTGTCACAAAACCAAGTTGTCTCATGAGAATTATCTATCTAATCTTGTCAGGCAGTTCCCAGGACTTCATATGCTTACCTTAAAAAAAAAAAAAAAAAAAAAAAAAAAGAAAAAAAGGTAAAAAGTCTCACATGCCTATTGAGCAAGTGAACAGCACTATAGCTATTGTTAGTGATGATCTTGTGTGATATAATCCACTTTGCATATTTTAGTCATCGTGTGAATGTTTGCAGATTCCTGAATAACGAAATGTCTGCTGTATTCAGCATCAAAAATAATTTAGTGAAATATCTTGATTGTATGAAAAAATGTTAACCGAATACAGGATGTGATGCCGACTGTTTATGTCAGCTACAGGAAAAATAAATAAATAAATAAAAAGAGGAATCGAAGCTGTGGGAAAGCTGCATGCTGAAGGTAGAACATTCTCCTAATCCAAACCAGCTGTCCTTGCTGGAACGCATGGGAATTTAATAGCACTCGCTCTGTCTCTCCATCTCTCTCTCTCACGATGTGTTTACTGACTAGCTTGTAGGCATTGTATCAAAGCAATGACACAGCTATTTTCTAGCTACAAAACTATCTAATACAAGAGGGAAATAATCAAAAGTCACCTTGAAATAAAATACATGGAACGACTAACTACAGATTTCTCCAAGACTGTTGAATGGCAGGGAGCCACAATTAAGTAATTACTTAAGCACAGCAAGTTCCAATTCACTCTTACTGCTTTAGAGTGGCTGCTATCTCAACCGGGATCACGCCGCGAATCACAAGTGTCAGGGTGACAGAAACACAACGTTCCAGCACCTGAAGACAAATAGCCTGGGCGTCACACGCCAAACTCTTCAGATCTTTCACGCCGCCCCCCCCCACTCCCCTTCACATTTTTCTTTAGGGACTGACGAATTATAAATCCTCGACTTCACAAGGAAACTGCGCTTTACTCCGAATTTCCTGAAGTAATAGATCAAGAAAACACAGAGAAATACAAGGAAAGAAACAACATTTTTACATTTTGTGTACATAAATATACTATGGAAAAAAACATGCAGAGGGGAGAGTATTCAGATTTTTCTTAGGTTCTTAAAATGGTTAGTCATGTATGTCCCCATTTATTTGGAACATTTACTTTCTGATTTTTGCTTTAGTCCTGTAAGGTTTAGGAACATCATGGACTTTGGATTCAGGAGAACTGAACTCACACCCAAATTCAAACTCTTTCTAGTCATGTGACTTGGAATAAGTCACTTAACATTTTGAGCTTGAGTTTTCTCACTTGTCAGAGGGGAAAATGATCATCTGCCTTAGTCACTGCAGCACTCACGGAGATCAGTGACTTATGCGCACTGTTGGAACATAGTAGGTCCTCAAGGAAAATCAGTTTGTATCTCTTCGACACTTGGTTTCCTGTTTGTCTAGGGTTTGCCATTTCTCATTTGGGCAGGAGATAGTCCAAAGGTAGTCTGAGAGCACCCAATTTCATTTTGTGCCTAAGGAAACGACGAGACAATAAAAAGGATAAAATCCTGATTTAAAAATGCTCACCTAGTCACTACAGTGGTGCTTGGCATGAAAATTATGGATACAAAAGGCCCTGACCCCCTCAGTACCGTCCAACATGAGATATTATAAATGCAGAATGCCCACAGACAATCCAGTGCTGTGAATCATGCAGATCTGAATTGAGTGGTTAGAATATCTTAATTTCACGAGTTTAACAAAAACATGTGAAGACAGCACTAGGGTTCCCTTGGGACCTTATAGGGAAATGTGCAATTGAGGGATTCTGATGTTTCATCAGCTTCATTGTAAATCTGCCTCTGACTATGGGATGTGGGGAATCAGTGCCTTATTATTATTATTATTATTATTATTATTATTACTACTACTACTACTACTACTATGATGGTTATTATATAGACACTACAATCTTAAAATGAATTCGTAACTTCTCCAAACCCATCCCATTTCCCTCATTTCTTTCCTACCTGCTCTACTTGAACTGGCATGTAAACTTGTTTTCTCTGAGTAAGCAATGGGAATGTTGACTTATTTGAACGGGTGTGTGTGCGTATGCTGCCTGAAAAAAAAAGTGCTGGTATGCTATGCGGGTGCATACCAGCGCTGTATACAAGTACAAGAGATGTTTTTTCTGTTCAAGTAGATTCCTATCTAATTGGGTAGAGAGGGCTAACATATGAAACAGCAGCAACAAGCTGAAATAAATAAAAAGAAGCGTATCATTCATTACAAACATTTTAAAAATCGGCTAAGTGCTACAAGACTTCAGATAAAAGGGGCATCAGTAAAGGCTGACATTGTTGTAAAGGTTACGAAGAGAAAGGAACTGGAAAGTGACAAGTTGGGTTAAGGGGATCATGCTACATTTGTTGGAGAACAGAAGCAACCTCTAGAGAAAGGAAGCCGGTGCTTTGGTGGAACAGTAAAGACACAAGAATGACTGAAGTAAGTGGAGCTAGGTAAACCCAGCATCTTCACACGCAGGTAGAAGCGTTTGCGTTTTCTGTGCCTGGAATTACATGACATTGAAGGTTTTTGAGTAAAAACAGTGACAAAATGAAGATGGGGTGGCCTGAGTGATGCTGGAGTCACAGGCAGAGACTTAGAAGACGTCAGCTTTATCTAGGTGAGGATAAAGGCAGTCTGTGCCATGGTGGTGCGTGTGGGACTAGAAAGGAAGGGGCGGATACAGGGACACACAGAAAGTAGAATCGATAGGATTAGGTGACTGACTCCTTGTAAGGGATGAAGGGGAAGGGAGGCAACCGGTAGAAGGGGAACAGACTCTGAACAATAGAGAATGAGGTTAACCTTGGGACTGATTTGAATCTGATGTTACAAGACCTCCAACATTTAACATTTATTGGACATGTCCTGTAAACAGCTGAAGATACAGGATCAGAATTTAAAGGTGTGGCTAGGACAGATAGGGAGGGACGGAGGGAGGGGGAGAGGCAGAGAGACAGAAAGAGAGAGAGATAGAGAAAGGAGACTGATCATAGATGAATACAAGTATAACTCTCATATCATTTGAACTTTGGGAACTATCAACATTGAAGCAAGAATATAATCTAGAAATACTTTATGAAAAAGCCACACAAGTGAGTATAAGGCAGAGGTTACTGATTCGAACAGCTTCTGAGTATTTTGATTGATTTAGAAAGAGTATGAGGTGGACATGTTGCATCTACTCCCCGAAATCTAGTTTTCCTTTTAGCTGGTCCTCTACAAAACGTACTCGTGCATTTTCATATATGATATTCACTTATGCATTTCTGCATTGGCAGTATGTGTGTGTTCACTTGGTCTATTTCACTACACAAATGTTTGTGTGTCAGGCACTGTTTGAAGCACTAGGAATTCCTAGGTGTACAATACTAAGTTCCTGGACTCAAGGAGAAGCTTCGATTCTAGAGGGAGAGACAGACAATAAACAAGCATATATAACATTCTAGAATAAATGGATGGCAACTGGTTGATAGGAGAATTTGATTTTAATAAAGTGATCCAGAAAGTCCTTTCAGTAGAGGTAATGTTTTAGTGAATACCTGCATGAGTGAAGGAGAAAGCCAAGTGACTATCTAAGAAAAGAGTTTTTCAGAATGAGTGAACAGCAATGGCCATGGAACAGCAAAGAGGCCAAAGAGCATGGAGTGGAGTGACTTGGGGAAGGAATATAAGGTAAAGAAGAAGAGGCAGGCAGGTCCGGGTCAGGCAAGGATTTCCTGACCATAGAAGGGATTTTATTCTGAATGTGAGGGAAAGATACTGGAGGGTCTTCGGGTGAGGAGTGACAGGACATGATTTATGTCTAAAAATAGCACTCTGGCTGCCACATTGGAAAGAAATTATAGGAGGGGGCAAGGGTAGGAGTAGGGAGGGCAGTTAAGAGGCAGTTAAGGATACAGGTTCAAGGTGATGGTAGCCTGGTCCAGGGTGGTAGCAGTGAGACTGGTGCCACGTGGCTGGATTCTCCACGTATTTTGCAGGGAGAGCTGACATGATTGGCTGATGGAAGGAAGGTGGGGTGTGAAAGAAGAGAGGAGTCAAACATGACTGCCATGAACTGATATGAAAAAGACAAGTCATATGGGAAAGTGAAGAAGCTCAATTTTGGACGTATCAAGTGATTTTTGGCAAGTTACTTAACATCCCTGGACATGTTTCCTCATTTGTAAGACAAGGCTCATAACAGAATCTACTTCATCGCGTCAGGCAAGCATTAAACAACAATGCAAGGAAAACTGATCAGAGGCTAGCACTGCATGTTAGGAGTCCAGTTAAAATTAGGTATCAAGAAGTTGAGGAAAAACTTCAATCTTTTAATCTATGACAAAGGAGGCAAGATTATCCCACGGGAAAAAGATAGTCTCTTCAGCCAATGGCATTGGGAAAACTGGATGGCTACATGCAAAAGAATGAAACTGGACCACTTTCTTACACTGTACATAAAAATAAACTCAAATGGGGGTGCCTGGGTGGCTCAGTTGATTAAGTGTCCGACTTTGGCTCAGGTCATGATCTCACAGTTTGTGGGTTCGAGCTCTGCATCGGGCTCTGTGCTGACAGCTCAGAGCCTGGAGCCTGCTTCAGATTCTGTGTCTCCCTCTCTCTCTGCTCCTCCCCCGTTCATGCTCTGTCTCTCTCTCTCCTTCAAAAATACATAAAAACACTAAAATACAATAAAATAAAATAAACTCAAATGGATTAAGGACCTAAATGTGAGACCTGAAACCATAAAAATTCTAGAAGAATGAAGAGACAATAGTTTCTCTGACACTGGCTGTGGCAACATTTTTCTAGATATGTCTCCTGAGGCTAGGTGAACAAAAGCAAAAATACACTATTAGGATACATCAAAATAGAAAGCTTCTGCATAGTAATCAATAAACAAAAAGACAATCTACTGAATGGGAGAAGATATTTGCAAATTATATGTTTGATAAGGGGTTAGTATCCAAAATATATTAAGAACTTATGCAACCGAACACCAAAAAAACCCCAAAACAATCCAATTAAAAAATGGTCAGAAGACATGATCAGATATTTGTCCAAAGAATACATGCAGATGGCTAACAGACACATGAAAAGATGCTCAACATCACTCATGATCAGAGAAATACAAATCAAAACCACAATGAGATACCAACTCACACCTGTCAGAAGGGCTAAAATAAAAAACACAAGAAACTAGTGGTGGGGAGGATGTGGAGAAAAGGAACCCCTCATGCACTGCCTGGGAATGCAAACTGGGGCAGCCATTGTGGAAAACAGTATAGGGTTTCCTCAATAAAAATAGAATGACAATATGATATAGTAATTCTACCCAAAGAATATGAAAACACTAATTTGAAAGCACATATGTACCCCTATGTATATTGCAGCATTATTTACAATAGCTAAAATATGTTAGCAATCTAAGTGTCCATCCAAAGATGAATGGATATGAAGATGTGGCATGTAAATATATATATGTTTATGTGTGTGTGTGTGTATATATATATAATGTATATATATGTATGCATATATATGTGGGTGTGTGTGTATATATATATACATATATATATATATATATATATATGTTGCAATATTACTCAGCCATAAAAAAGAATGAAACCTTGCCATTTGTAACAACATGGAAGGATCCAGAGAGTATAATGCAAAGTGAAATAAGTCAGTTAGCAAAAGACAAATACCATATAATTTCACTCATATGTGGAATTTAAAAAACAAATGAGCAAAGAAAAAAACAAACAAAACAACAGACTCTATAGAGAACAAATTGGCGGTTTATCAGAGGGGAGGTGGGTGGGGGGATGGGTGAATTAGGAGATGGGCATTAAGAGTACACTTTTGATGATGATCACTGAGTAATACATAGAATTGTCAAATCACTATATTTTACACCTGAAACTAATATATCACTGTATGTTAATTACACTGGAATTATATTATATATACAACTAATTAATTAACTAATTAAATTAAACAAACCCTTCAACCTCACATTATTTCTGAGTCTGAAGAAAAAGGGGGCTTAAGAACTCTTGCTACAAGTTTTTCTCCGTCTCCTCTTGGGTGCTACTTCCTTGGAAGAGAATGTTCATTCTAAATGTCAATCATGTCAGGTGTGCTAAAAATATTAATAATGCCAATAGTGATTGTGACTGAATAAGTAAATGAGGTACAGAAGTGATGGTCATCAGAGAGAAGTTCAAACTGAAATTAGGAGACTACAGAGAAGGGAAAGTGGTTTATATTTTGAAGAAAAGAAGAGAAAGAATTTAAAGAATTACTTGAGGGGAATATATTCCATGAGAAATGATAAAAGGCATTAAAATTAGGAGGATAATCATATGATGATGAAAATCAACACACGTTTTACAAAGTATGGCTTATGACCTTTTGGACATGAAATGACTTGTGGTCACCTTAGTAAAATGAAAAGAGATTATTTAACTGAAGAAACTAAACTCACCAAAATTGCCAGGCAACTGTAAGGGGCTGATTATATCCCCAGTTTTAAGATGACAACAGATACCTTCCCAACACAATCTAGTGTGTTGCTCCCAACTTATCCATATGGCGACAGGAAAGACTGCTAGGTGGATGGATGAACACAAGTGCAGAGGTCTCCATGTCCGTGTTCCGTAGTTTATTCAAAACTGAATAAGTATCGTTAGTTAAATACCTCTCTGGGAAAATGTTTACGTGGAGACATGGGTTTTTAACATGCACATAATTTTAAAACATGATGCTTTTCTCATAAAAGACATTTAAAAAATAAAGTGTCATTATTTACTCCTTTGATAGAATAGAATTAAAAAAGACAATCTATGCTTATAGATTAATTCATTTTTGCAAATTAATACTTCCTCCACTTGAAGATAATTATTTGTTTGAGGACAGAGTCATTTTTCAATGAAATTCAAATAGTTGGTCCCCTATGCCAGATTTTCATACTTACTTCCAGAAAACCCTTGGTCTTCCTGGAAGCCTTCAAGGGATTTGTGTGTGGGGGGAGGAGGTATCCTGTAGATATTCTTCTGTTTATTTTTTTAAAATTTTTAATGTTTATTTATTTTTGACACAGAGAGAGAGACAAAGTATGAGCAGGGGAGGGGCAGAGAGAGAGGGAGACACAGAATCCGAAGCAGGCTCCAGACTCTGAGCTGTCAGCACAGAGCCTGACACAGGGCTTGAACCCACAGACCGCGAGACCATGACCTAAGCCAAAGTCGGACACTCAATCGACTGAGCCACCCAGGCGCCCCTCTAAGTGTTTCTTAATATAGGTCATTGGGAGGATGTTTATCCCTGAATCAGATTATTTTCACTTCCTCTAATTCTTAGACTTTCTTTCCATTTTCTATTCTAATCACCTACCTCGGCTGCATTTGTACCCAAATACAGGCTCAGAATGGCAAAAATGAACTTAGTTTATTATCACCTTTAAAAAAACGTTAAATTCCAGAATAGTTAACATACAGTGTTATATTAGTTTCAGGCGTGCAATGTAGTGATTCAGCATTTCCATATACATCACCCTTTGCTCACCATGAAAAATACACCCCTTAATCCCCACCGCCTATTTCACCCACCCTCCTACCCACACTTCCCCTCTGTTCACCATCAAGTTTGTCCTCTGTAATTAAGAGTCTGTTCCTTGGTTTGTCTCTCTCTCTCTCTCTTTCCTTGTTTGGTTTCTTAAATTCCACATCTGAGTGAAATCATGTGGTATTTGTCTTTCTCTGATTTATTTCACATAGCATCTTACTCTAGTGCCATCCATATTGTTGTAAATGGCAAGATTTCATTCATTTCTATGGATGAATAATATTTCATTGTGTATATATATATTCCACATGTTCTTTATTATCACCTTTAAACAGGTACTTAATTACATTTTAGCTGACCTACACAAAAAAAACGCACTAAAATGAAACACTATTTATAACCTTCATTCCAAACCTTACTCATCTAGTCTTTGCTTAATTCTATTAAAATTTAAAAATTCTTCATGATACAATTATATATATGATATACATACATAAACTTATTATCTGTATACAAATATATGTATACATATATATGTATGTATATATGCATATATTTTTTCACATATATATAAAATTGACTCTTACTATATTACCTATACCATTTACATTTTTATGTTTTTTCAAAGTAAATATTCTATGACTTTTATAGCATTTGATAAATTCTCTTCTGTATTGGGTATTATGTATCATTGGTGGGTGCGTAAAACGTGTTGAACAATTTGGCTATGTAAGATGTGCATATGTTAGAATATGAAGTTCTCTCCTTAGATGAATTACTCTTCCATACAGAAACTTCTATACATATGTACATGGAGGTATGAGCAATAGTACCACTAATAACAGATGCCTGCAATAGCATATAACTGGAAACAATCTGAATGCCTCTCAAGAGGATAATAGATATATAGATCATGACATATTTACATACCAGCAAGTAAGAATAAATGATCTTTATGTTTTAGCATGAATAAATGTCAAAAATATCATTTTGAGCAAAGTTAGTTGCAGAAGGATACTGCAGTATGGTACCACTTCAGACTTTAAATGTGCAAAACAATAATTAATAATGCCTTAGGTTACTTAAATATGTAATAAGAACATGCAGTAAGAGAATGATTCAACACTAAGTTCAGGATTGGAGAATTGCAGGGGGAGTTGGGAGGATGAAGGAGGGAAATATGATCCAGGAGGGGCACACAGTAATTTTATATTTTCTATTTTAAAATAGTAACTTTAATTTTTTTTCTTACTTAAATTAAGTGGTTGATACATGGGTTTCTTGTATGTCTAAAATATTTAATAAAGGTAATATTGCTACCAGTTAATTGATAACATATCTAAAGATAGTTTTAGAGAAAAGGTTTTTAGAAAGCAAAGATACCAATTTCAAATGTTATCCAAACTGTATCGAATCAAAAAACAATGAGTATGTTATGAAAACAGCAACTTAAGTCACATGAGATACCGGGATCAGATTTCCCAGGGTTTGGGTGCATGGACCATTAGCTATAGCAACATCACCTTCGTTTTACAAAAGCAATTAGTACATGCTTCAGTTTTCAAAGTGAGCAATGATTACCTACTCTTAAAAAGTTATTAAAAGCACTTGGCTTTTGACCTTAGAACTCCATTGGTACATGGTACTGGGGTCAGCTTTTTGCTATCCTAATAAAAGTTGTCAAACACCATTTTCTTAGACTCCATATAAAAACAGAGACATTGCATAAGTTATTGTGATTTGAAAACATGCACTTTTATGTAGAGAGCTCAAGTAATGGTCTTTTAGTAATCAGTTAAAATATTTTAAGTCAGAATAGGGAGAAAAATATGGAACAAGGAAACGAAAGCTTACATACAAGGAGAAATTATGCATTGTGAACTGATTAAACTCAGTATCTCACTTAAGTACAAGATAAGTAAAGAAAAAGAGCAGACAATCACAAAGAAGTTTGAGAGTTGGGGTATGTGTGGGCCGGTGGTAGGGATTAATCACATAAGGCCATGAGGGTTCACTCGGGGAATCTTTACACAGCAAAATAGGAGTTGTGCTCAGGGTCACAGAAATAAAAACATTTTCTGTGAACTGGCCTCACAAGAATGGGAGCTTGGAATGTGTGTGGTGGTGACTGAGGAGGTGGGTGTGTGGCTTAGATTCAATTGTCCTGTCTCCAAGAGGGCAGCATCAGCAAGCAGTGGTTTGCCCTCACCTCCCTGTTAATGCCCTTCCCAGACCACGTGTTCTTTTTTCCTTTCATTCTTTCTTTTTTTAAAAATTAAACTTTTATTTCCCCCTTTCCCCAGACTCTTAAGCTTGGTTCTGATGTGCTGGCTAATCCTTGGGGTATGTACAGAGGGCCCGGTCACGGACTGTTGTTATTATCTTAAATGGTGCAAAGGGCATCTATTACAATAGATTTTCAGGTACTATTTTGAAATAATTTTTCTGAAGTTTACCCTCTGTGTTTATCTTTGGTTGTGCAATGATTATGCTGCGTCAGAGAGCTTTGGTTGGAAACACAGTCTTGGGTTCTAAATAATCAATGCATCAAAAAAAAAAAAAAAAAAAAAAAAAAAAAAAAAAACAAACCCAAAACTGAAGGAATAGAGGAAATGTTTCTCTATCTTTCTTTTGTAACCTACCAAAAAAAGAAAGAAAAAAGAATGAAAACAAATAAGCTTAAAATTATGCAAACTCATAAATTGCAATTGGTTACTGAATGTACATTTCATAAATTTATAATATCTAAGTGTAAACTTCCCAGTCTTATTTTCCCAATATTGTTGTATGTTCTACCTGTATACAGAGGCAAGAGTGAGGCAAACACTTTGGGTTGTCTTGTCATCCGTCTATATTCTCCAACCTGGTGGTCTTCACTGCGGGCATGTTTTGTTGGTATTTGGTTGGGTGTGGTCTGCAGCCCCAGCATAAAGGAAGGGCCTCAGTTTCCCCCTGTGATTCAGTGTCACGGTACTTTACTCTGGTGCATTCTGGCTCTTAAAAAAGCCCTCTGCATAGATTCAATACAACTAATAACTCTTAGAACATGATAATCAACCCATGTAAAATAAAACTCGAGAAGATCTGATATTACACACATCCCCACATTGCTGTGGGTTTGGCCCCATCATCTCTCTTCCCCGTCCCCACTGGTTTGTCATCTCATCTGTCCATCCACAAGCTACGCATGAGTCAACATGCATGTGCTAATTTCATTTGGCTGGAATTCCCTAAATGAAATTCTAGCTTCTTTTAAAGCACAAAGGAAAGATGTTTCTACCGCACTCGGCAATTACATGTTCAAACTTGTTTTCATCAGTGAAAAATTATAGTCCAAAGACTGTCTTATCAGAGTTGAAAAACAATATGTTTGATGACATCCTTTTCAACCTGAGATGGGCTTCATTTAAAAAAAAAGTTTTATTTTAAATACAGCATATTGTAAGGTAGATTAGGAATGCTCTTACTCATCTACTTTAGTTTTTTTTTTTTCTGCCAGATGTTTATGTTGGTGAGAAACCAATAACACTGTCTAGACCTCTAGCGTATAGTAATCAAGCATGAATAGAAAACGTTCAGAGGTCACACTTCAATCTGGACCTACAACATCCTGCTATTCAAAACCAGATTAGAGATGATGGATCATGATAAACAGAACCACATTGAATGCTGAGTCAGTGATTTGAGAGTGGTCTGCAAAAAGCTAACTATGTCACAAAAAATCTGCAAGATAAAACAAAGCCTAGACATCATTAAATGTGCTGAGCTCCTACCTCCACCCCAAGTCGTCAACAACCACATGCTACCTTGTGACTTTCACATCAGCATCCTGTAAATCAGGAATCCTCAATCTTTTATGGAGGAGTTCCTTGAAGTTATGGCTTCCTGAGGCATGTGCGTGTGTGTGTGTGTGTGTGTGCACTTGCATGTGTTTGAAATTGCCTACATGTGCTCCTGTCAATAAATGCCTGAAAAAAGAGAGAGAAAAGTGATATATGGCATCAGAATGTTCAGAGATCCCCAAGCAAGATTTTACCAAGCAGTAATATGCCATGTTTTTTCACTAGGTCTTGGTGGTTTTGTCTAGAAGTCATTAATTTGTTTTTTATTGAGAGTGTTTCAGTTTTTGACTGAAATAATTTACTGATTAGAAAGTCCTGCTATGGAGGATCAAATTCAACATGAAGATATTTTTACTGTCAAATAATCAGGAGTCAGGGTCTGAATCCTGGCAAATCACAAAAATGCCTTCTTTGCGCTCTCTGCTTCTTGGCTGCCACTCACGAATCTTTATGGAACTTTAGATCTGGAACACATTTGAGTTAATGCTAAATGCAAGATGTAGGTCAATGACTGTTTCTAAGAGGGCAAACCTTACTGCTTCCTAAGGTAAAGTGGAGTAAAATCATAGTGGAGTACTTTATGTTTTGTTTGGTTTTTTAAAGTTTTATTCAGTGGAGGGAGCAACTTGGTGAGTCAGTCCAGTTACTAGTGTATGAATTTCTTCAAACACTGAGGGACATCCAAAAAACTTACCTGGCTGAAAGTACCAATGCTACTCTGCAAAACAACTTCAACCTGAAATGCCCATATTTACCTTCACACCACCCTCCTGGCATGTGCATGCACACACGCATCACTACTAACACATCCTCATAGTGGCATAGAGACTCTTTTCTGCAACGATTCAAATGCTTCCATTGCCGTGAGCAATAGCGAAAAAGTGATAGCCATGACTTTTTAATTCTTTTCATGTTTATTTTTGAGAGAGAGAACGCACACACACGTGCAGGCATGCACAAGCAGTGAACGGGCCCACAGAGAGGAGGACAGAGGATCCCAAGCAGGCTCTGCACTGACAGCAACGAACCCTATATGGGGCTCGAACACATGAACCGAGAGATCATGACCTGAGCTGAAGTCGGATGATCAACCAACTGAGACACCCAGGCGTCCTGATAATTATGACTTTAAAAGGTAGTTGTGTCAAGGAAATTTTAGTGTAAAAATAATGTTCACTCGAGTGCAAATGAGCATGAGTCTAACACCGTACAGAAAAGCAAGTGGTGATAAAACAGTGTGGATATCCTATTGTTATAATACATTTGGACCAGAGGTGAATTGATGCTGCAGAGAGGAGACAGGGAGAGAGGGAGGGAAGGGCAGTACTGATTGGTCAGCAAATACCTTATGGTACCTGTCGAATCAGGCCTTAGAATCTTGTTTTCTCTGTAGGTCACTTTTTCCTGCCAAATAGACTCTAGACTACTGAAATTCAGACACAGTTTTTACCTTTGCGTCTTTTCTACCTCCTAGCATTCTGTCTATCACATAGTCAGGGCACAACCAATATTAGCTAATTTGTAGTTTAATAAAAGATTATTCCCATCCAGTACAAAACCCCTCTTTGTTACTCTTTGCATCAGTGGATGGATGTTTTGTCTGCCTTCTTGACTGTTCAGTGTCTGAGCCATGTCCCATACTTTCTCTTTCTCTAAGCCTCTTATTTGAAAGTGAAACATTCATTCTTAAAAACTTTCCTGCTTTCTTTCATCCTTCAGCCTCTCTACCTGGTCACACTAAGAAACTGAAAATAACTAGATTCTTTCGAATTACTAGTAAAATCACCCCTAAGAGAAAATGAGGCCACGATACATGAACATATTGTCAGTATTCAAAATATGCTTTAATTACAAATGTGAAAGCTAATAAAAGCAGTATTCATGTAAATTCTTATATTCTTTGGTAATTTTCTCATGGATTTCATTAATAACTCACTGAATAGGTGATCATTAATTTTCAAACTACTCAAAAGCACTCTAGGATGTCACTGATCCAAAATGGACTAGAATTTTTAAAGATCATCTTCTATATGGAGCTTTGCTATAATTATCTATTTAATCATTGAATTCTATTTCCTTAACTATTTTTATTGCTTAGCTAACATAATTTTGGTTACTGGTAACATTTAATAATATAATAATTATGTTACATTTTTAATACAACTCACCCATCATTATTTTTCTTTTCCTTTAAAAATGCAATATGGATATCTCAACTTATGATGGAAATTCATCAAATTATGATGGAAAAAAGAAGTCTTGGTTTCCAGTTCAACTCCCTAAGAAATTCTGTGGAATCACAAAAGACTTGCAACAGTCAATTTTAGTTCTACAGCCCACGTGTTTTGAAATCTGAGAGTGATCTCCGCCATAAATTGAGATATTTAAAGTACAACTTCCAATTTTCATTCTGATTTCTGAATCACAAGAGCACCCTATTTTAGCCAGTGACATATTTTATACTTTAGGATACTTAAACTTTGGAAAACATCAGCATATCATCTTCAAAAAATGATTAAAGTTATCGCTCCATGACATTTTGGAAGTACAATCTTTGTACTCATGTCCCGTCCCTCCCACTCATGCTTCCCCTCTCTATCTTCAGCATTTTGTAAGACGCAGTTTGTACTCTGAAAACAATAAATCCATCGAGCAGATTTTTAAAAGCTGCATATGCTTTTTCTGATACTGTCCCTTACCACTGTGTCTTCCCTCATCTCCCTGAGAATCAGTGGTTTAAAGAACAAATCAGTGATGAGTTTTAGACAGCCCTCAGTGTTTAAGAGACACTGTTGATTCTTCCTCACTACAGTGGAGTTCACTTTCCCATGTAGGGCCCCTCTCGAGTTCAAAGGTAGAATTCAGGTGTCATATTCATGGCTGGCAGGCAACAGTGCATCTGTCCTATCGTCAACCATTACCTCGCACAGTGTTTTGCATACAATGGGCTCTCAATAAATATTTGTGAGATTAATTGGTAATGACTGATAGATTTGGGTGTTTCTGAGTTCTGTGCATGGATACTCACTAATAGATTTTTAAGGTAATGCCAAGAAAATACTTAAATGGGAATAAAAATAGTAGTATATACCTCTCTGGATTATTTTCAAGATTAAGTAAGACAATGCCTTTAGAGCTCTCAGCCTAGGCGGTTGTTCACAAGCAACAGGGAAAGAGCACAGGAGGATCAATGCCAACTCCTCTCATCATCATACACAAATAATTCCAGCATGTGCTTCCTGGATGGCATATCATCTTTGTTCAAGAATGACAGGTTACAGAAGACACACAGATGGCCAAAAGGTACATGAAAAGATGCTCGACGTCACTAATCATCAGGGAAATGCAAATCAAAACCACAATGAGGTATCACCTCACACCTGTTAGAATGGCTGGTCTCAAAAAGAGAAGAAATAACAAGTGTTAGTTAGGATGTGGAGAAAAGGGAAGCTTCCTGCATTGTTGGTGGGATGTAAATTGGTGCAGTCACTGTAGAATACAATATGGAGGTTCCTCAAAAAATTAAAAATAGAAATATCATATGATCCCTTAATTCCACAACAGGGTGTTTACCCAAAGAAAATGAAAACACTAATTTGAAAAGACATACACTCTTAGGTTTACTACAACATTATTTACAAAAGCCAAGATATAGAAGCAATCCAAGTGTCCATCCATACATGAATGGATAAAGAAAATGTGGTGTGTGTATATATATATATATACACAATATATGGTGTGTATATATATGTGTATATACATACATATACATATATATAAATGTGTATATTCATATATATATATATATATATACAATGGAATATTACTCAGTCATAAAAAAGGATAAGATCTTGCCTTTTAGAACAATATGGATGAATCTAGGGTATAATGCTAAGTGAAATCAGTCAGAGAAAGACAGATACCATATGATTTCTCTTATATGTAGAATCAAAAAAAAAAAAACCCAGGACAAATGAATAAACAAAAAATAGAAACAGACTCATAAATACAGAGGCCAATTTGATGGTTGCCAGATGGCTGGAGGCAGGGTGATGAGCAGAATGTGTGAAGGGGAGTGGGAGATACAGGCTTCCAGTTATGGAATGAATAAGTCATGGGGAGAAAAGGTACAGCATAGGGAATATAGCCAGTGGTATTGTAATAGTGTTGTATGGTGACAGAGGGTAGCTACACTTGTGGGGAGCACAGCCTAACAAAAAGAGTTGTTGAATCACTATGTTGTACACCTAAAACTAATGTAACATTTGTGCAACTAGGCTTCAATAAAAAAAAAGAATGATAACTATTAAAAGCAAGTGACTATAATCAGAGATTGAAAAACGTACACAATGACAAGTTTAACTTCAAACTATACCTTAATAATTCCTCTGGAATAGAGAGAGCTTCCAGTAGAATGTTCTTTTAAATAAAGTTTTGGTTTTATGATATAGCTTCAGATCCTTAAGCATACCTGTAACTAAATAATATATCCCTTCGACCATGCCTTTGACTTTGGGCACATTTTGTTATTATAGTTATAAGGACCTTTGGCAAGATACTCAGACAGCTTATACATACTATTTTAAATGAAGAAAGTTGCAGAAGTTTTGCTCCAGGAAGGGAGGTGGCCCAAATATCCCTTTCAAGTGGCAGCCTTGACATTTAGCATACTTTTTCCCATTCCACAGCTGCGCCACGTGCTTGAAACCCCAGCCTGCTCGTGCTGGTGCTCTATTCCATGTTTGGCTCCATCTATATAGCAATTTTCAAAGCAGGTCCCAACTCGCTCGGGAAGACTTTCAGATATTGTATATGTTGCCCGACAAAGCCATGCAAGGAGTGATTTCTTCATCAGTGTGCAAAAACAATTATTCTCAAGTCATTCCGTTTTGCAATTCAGCAAGATCTGCACAGAAGTCATCTTCGTTAGATTTTTCATTTTTGTTTTTGTTTTTTTCTTCCAGAGGTAAGGAAATAAAGTCCATTTGCCATTGACATTTTACCTTTTATTTTATATTTTTGGACTGGTTGAACTATTTTTGCCCAAAAGGCTTAGACAAATTATAGTGATGTCACGCTAGCAGGCTGAAACTTCAAAGGACATAGGGCATGGGGAAAAGGGAAGTTGGGTTATAACAACCAAACTGATAGAGTTTCACTCTGGCTTCGCTATATGCCAGTGACTCTTCTAAGCACTCTACACAGTGGCTCATTTAATCTTTGAAACAATTTTATGACATAAGTACTATGACCATCCTCTTTATATTGGTAAGAAACAGACTGACTTGCCCAAAGCTATCCAGTGCAAGAGCCAGGATTCAAACCCAGAAGTCTGATGTCAGAGCAAGCTCTCTGAGCCAATATATTAGGTTTTCTCTCATCAGAGCCGACCTTGACATCAACATGCTCCTCTTTTATTGGAATAGTAATATCTAATTTAATAGATACATACTGCATCTACCCTCCAGAAATGTGACAGGGTCTCATGAAGCACCATTAATGGTTGTCTCTCCAACCCTTTAAAATGTTAACATAGCGTTGCATGCATCCAGGGAAGTCTTTGTTTACTAGAGGAACCTGCATATTTTGAAGCATACATCACTCTTGGTTAAAAGGCATTAAATATGCCCTTACTTGCTTCCCTCTGTGAACCAATGAGCAGAAGACAGTTCACAGGAGTCAGTGTTTGTGGTTTCCCATCATGGGAAATGGGCCAGAATTCCTGATGCCCCATTGAATTGGGAGCCAATGTACTACAGAGCACGTCAGACATTCATTTTGCTAGTGAATTGGAGACCTAGTCAGGTGAAATGTAAAACTATTTCACAAAAGATAGAAGATACTGAACAGTCAACAGAATCCCCCAGGGGATCCAACCTCATGTTGAATTTGTTCTATGTCCACTGAACCTCACTTGGATTGAGATTTTCCTAAATTTTCCTGGGGAAAAGCGGGGGACAGAGGATCTGAAGCAGGCTCTGCACTGACAGCAGAGTCCGATGCTAGGCTCGAACCCACAAACCATGAGGTCGTGCGTGACCTGAGCCAAAGTCGGACGCTCAACTGACTGAACCACCCCGGTGCCCTATATTGAATACTTTTTAAACAATCAGTGTGATTTACGCTATGTGAGCTGTTCTTACCTTATTAGATTCCGTGAAATAAAGGCTAATTTATTTAATTTCTTTTTGGTTTATTTCTCCATTCTACTTTGCAAACCGATGAAGTTACGTGCATGTGTGTCATCTGGGTTTTTCTTTCTTTTAGCTTCCCTATCTCTTTCTAGTCTGAATATGTGTCTTTTATTTTTCCTTAGAGGCAGTCTTATTGGCACATCAGTCCAAACTTGTTTGCGGAGTTTGTCGAATATACATCAAGGAATTCCAGCCATCTCATGTATGAGAGCTCAGCATTTCAGTCTAGGAGAATTTTTGACTGGAAGTACTTGGAAGGTGAAGTGAGGATATGGTAGGGATTCTTAATTCAGGGTCTAAGGGTAGAACAGGACGTCCATTAACTTGGATGACGAAAATTTTCATTTTTATTTTCACAAAACTGTAACTGGAATTTGGCATTTCTTCCAATTATGAATGTTGACCAACTGTCACCTCCCCCTGCCTCGCACACAATGTCATTAGCTGTCCCTGTGACTTTGTCCCCAATAGAAACCAGACTTTTCCATATCACATTACAGTTGGTGCAGCTATCACAAAATATCATTTACACTCATTCCTACCCTAGAGTTTTGGGAGTTATCACACTCACCCCAGATCACACACGATTGTGGTTTTGTGCAATCGACTTCCACAGATGTTCGCATGACATCGTTGCTGGCCCCATTCAGCCACCAAACAGTAAAGTTAAAAGTTTGCACATTGCCGACCCAGATATGGATTTTGCTCCCCAGTATTCTATCTATAATGTTTGGTGACAAGGAGATGAATCAGAGACTACTACATAGTTTAATGCTCTTTTTCTAACTAACGATAACAATCTGCACACTGGTATCTTTAAGAAACATTTAATTTATATTTACTTCCCTATATTTTAAACATCTTCATCTATGATACAATTCATTCATTTTCTATTACCACACAACAATTTTGTGTTTGGAATACCTTGATAACTATAGTTTACTATAAATGATTTCCTTCATAATTCTATGTGTTTTATTTATACACCAAAAAATATCATTCTGAGATGTGATCTGCAGGCTTCACCAGAATGCAAAAAAGACCCATTGGCACAAAAAAGACGAAGAAGTCCTATTTGAAAGGATTAAGGGGCAGCAGATCTTCCAGAATGAAATACACCACAAAGGCACAAAGTCTGGGTACCCAACGGGAGGGATGAGGCAGTACAGGCGCCATGAGGACACGTAAGAGTTTATGACGGATGCACAATTCGTCCGGAGAAGGGCTGTCTACTCTCGCCATCACCACTGTTAACCTCAAAGTTGTAATTCCCTGAAAAGTAGACGCCATCCTCTGCTTTCAGGAAAGAGACTGTGTACCTGTGAGCTTGGTGGTAGAGAGAACAGGAGTAAGAGAAACCCTGTGGGTTGTGGTTGGGCAGAAAAAGGCAATTCCATGTGAAGGAGGATGCGATTAAGACAGTGTGTTCCATCACCCCTTACAGCTTGAAGGTCTTTTCCCAGCAACGATTCTGTATTTTGTTTACATAGGGACAGGGATCCTTAAAAATAACAGGCAGAATCCCTGTTTTATATGTGAGGATTTTAAGGCAAGGAAACGTAAATGATGGTTTTCATACACAGGACATCATTTGGGAGAGTAGAACTAGGAACTGTTAAGTTATACAGAGTGTGTATATTTGTGTGTCAAAGAGACAGAGAGATAGAGGGAGATACATGCACACAGAGACGGGGAGATACACACATGCACACACACACACAGAGGGAGATACACACACACACACACACACACACACACATAAACACACGAGACAGAGAGATTGATTGACTGATTGAGAGAGAAAATACCCAACGAGGAACCTTAAAACTTTGTCCCATGGCCAAACACTTTAAATCTCTGGAAGAAATTGAAACCTCCGATTACTTTTTGAGAAACTTGATGAACGTAGTCAAAGTAATGATCATCATGAAAATAACATTTCAGGTAGTTTTAAAAGAAGGATTTTCTTCAGAGGCTTCGAAACCTTGTTTACATGACACTTCATTAATTTCACAACATAAAGTGAAGCAGATCTGGACTTTCTACTTCCCTCCATTCTTCAACAGAGGGCAAAGTGGTACGATACACAGTAGAGATTGTATCTGGTGTTTAGAGAAGTGACTTTTTGTGGATAACTGACCAGTATTATTTAGCCTTTGGTCAGTGGGAAGGTTGGGTGCAGAGGAGAAGTTTGAGGGGAACAAGACAAGTAAGTGCTCTTGAGGTTTGGATGTGCCCCAAATCAGTCTCCATCTGACAAACATTGATTGAGCCATGACCCATGCGCCAAGCACAGGGGAGGCATGAAAAGGGCCAAGTCCCCAGTAATCAGTCAGTTGTGGTAGCCAAAATTCTTTCTTTTCAAGTATAGTACCTGGATTTGCTACTGTGCAAACTGCCTAAGAGGTCAATATATATCAAAAAAAAAAAAAAAAGAAAAGAAAAAGAAAAAGAAAAACTACGCAACATAAAGAATTTCTTTCTTGGGTAGACATAGACAGCTAAAATCCTGTTTGCTGTTAGAGCTGTGGAAATGCTTAATTTTCCTCACATATAAAAAGTAACTATTTTTCTTTAAGTGGCTATTTTTCTTTAAGATGCTCCATTTTTGGCCACATAGAGACTCTGTGTGTGTGTGTGTGTGTGTGTGTGTGTATACACACATAGGCAAACACACACACACACACACACACACACACACACACACACACAGAGACGAATGACAAGACAGAGGCAGCAACTTTCCAGGGATACTATCCTTATTCTAGGAGGCCAATAGCTGTCAAAAATATCATCATTTATGAAAATATAAGGGGAAGCAGGAATGTTTGATTTAGTCTTACTCTCAAAACACCAAACAAACCACAAGATATTTTTGTGTTACCTTTAATAAGACATTGTTTGTAGAACCTTTCCATTTGTGACAATGGGTTTGTCAAATAAGACAACAATGAAGGAAACACTTTTGCTTTGAAAGGGCCAACCAATTATAGTTGTAGACTTTATACTCCTATATCTTAGTTCTTACACTTCCTCTAGCCAATTGCAAACTGTTATCACCAGATAACACAGCTTAAAAAAAAAAACTTATTGGAATGTTGGGTTTCTTAAAGGTTTTATTTTTCTAAAGCCATAATAAAATGGTTAAATTTAAAATCTTTTGCTAAAAATTTATCTTAAAGCCATAATAAAATGGTTAAATTTAAAATCTTTTGCTAAAGATTTATCCTAAAGCCATAATAAAATGGCTACATTTAAAATCTTTTGCTAAAGATTTATCCTAAAGCCATAATAAAATGGTTAAATTTAAAATCTTTTGCTAAAAATTTATCTTAAAGCCATAATAAAATGGCTACATTTAAAATCTTTTGCTAAAGATTTATCCTAAAGCCATAATAAAATGGTTAAATTTAAAATCTTTTGCTCTCTCTCTCTCTTACTTTCTGATTAGACTTGACATTGTTTACTCTGTCCTATACTGGGCAATATTATCTGGTTTAACAAGGAGAAAGATTTTCACGAGCATTTAGGACAAGCTTACAGCCTATAAGGGGATATAACTAGCATGTTATCTTCATAATCTGTCTTATCACAATCACCAACCTTAAATTTCCCCTCTTCAAGTCATGTCAGGGCTATTAGGTGAAAGCCAAATGACCTTTTGCCAATAACACACAGCACAGAAATCTGTTGACACTTGGAGGCCACTTGTAATATTGTTAACAATTCAGAACTTCATACGGATATGAAAAACAACTGGATTACCCAAAAAGGTTAAGAAGATATCACTTCTGACCCATTCACATAGATGATATAAATACAGAGACTTACAGAGCAAACAAGGAGGAGCCATGAAACAGGACTAGGATACCTTTCCTGAATTCAGAGAGATTATTTTATTGCAAAATGCTATATTACACCAATTCGTATTCTTAATACCAGGATCAGGCAGAAGTTCCTGTTTCTTTAGAGTACCCCTTAAAACACAGTCTGCCATTTGGCTGGTGTCACATGAGCCCAAGTACGTTTGAATTGCACCACTGTATTTGTGTTTTATTATATTTCAAACGCCTGCCTCCAGCATACCTGACACCCGCTTGGAACTCAGAGCAGCTCCAGGCTGCCAGAGGAAATACCAGCAGGCTCTCACAGGGCAGGGCAGATTACTCCACTGACACACAGCCCTTCCAGGCCCCTCTCTTGCAGAGACCAGGCCACCTCGGGCCAGACCAGCCCCACGGCGGACCCCCACCAGCACAACAGAGCTCCGTGCTTCTGCCTGAAGCCGCTCATCACGACTGCTTTCCTGACACTCAAAACGACCTTGCTTCTCTTTCCAAGGTTAAAAGAAAAAAAAAAAAAAAAAAAAAAAAAAAACAAAACCCACACACCTCTCATAAAACCTTATCTAGAAATAATCAGACCAGAAACCAGAGAGGCATTAGAGAAAAAAACATCCCAGAAATGCTAAATACCAGAGCAAGGGAGATGGAAATCATTGCCACGGCAGGGAGGAACTTTATCCAGCCGATGAGATCATTAATTATCCGAGTTAATATCTACGTCCGTGTATGGAACTGTTTTCCTTTTAATACCTCTCATCCCACCCTCCCCCATTCGCCCCTCACCTGCCAGCCTTCTGTCTCTGGTGTTTTTCCAAATGACATCCAGGGCTCTAGCCGTGGAGTCTCGGATGTGATCGCTAAAGGACCTCCGGAGAGGGGCTCTCAGGGGCCGAGCCATCACGTGGGCCTCGGGGTCCCCCATCCACCCGCCAGGGACTTCAGCGCAGCCCTGGCGTCGCGACCATGCCGCTCTCCTCCCGCCGGTGTCCTCCGGCGGCTGCGGGCCGTCGCTGCGCGGGGCGGCCGGGCTGCGTGCGCGCCGGGCCCGGGGGCGAGCCGCCGGCGAGCCCTGCGCCCTCAGGATCCCGGCATTGCGGCTCGCACTGCGGCCCGGGAAGCGCCGACTGCAGGCGGCCTCCTGGACCGCCGCCAAGCGCGCGCGGCTGCCACATCTGGAAAGGCTTACAAATGAGCCAGCGACACGCTCGCGCAGCGCCCGGGCTGCCTTCGTGGCTATCTAGATGATTCTGGCTTCCTGTGTAATCCAATAACTTGACTTGGTACATGCTCGGCCGTTCGTCTATTCAATAACTTGAATAGACGTCTCCTTCCCTGGCAATCCAGGTAACCTTGCACTTCTGAAGGGGAAGGCAGAGCAGGAGGCAAAAAAGCGAGGGAAGGAGAGGGAGGGTGGCAGGTAGAGGTCTCTTCAACTTCCACGGTAAATTCTCATTCACATTTGCATTTGATGGACTCGCTGTGTTTTACTAAGTCAAGGTTTTCGATGAGGCCGTTTATGACAGAGAAAGGTCAACCTTTAGCTGTGGGTGTGGGAAGGAAAATATGGCTGTCATCGGCATCCTACACATCAGTCTGGATTCTCTAGGAAATGGATACCTGAGTTTTAAAGGAAACATTAATCATCTCCTCATACCTCCCCTCTAACTACGCTTCTACTTACATTAGGTGGTTTCATCATATCATTCTAGGTTTCGCCTCTAAATAGGGTTCAACTGACCCCTGGTTTTGAGAATCTTTTAGTTCCAAATGAGCAAACTTCATAATTATAATTGCACATCAAAAACTCTCCCCCAAAGAATAAAAAAAGTGCCAAGCACCATGAAATCAAAATATGGGCCAAATGTTTCTTTGACAAGATACGTTTTTGAGTTTCTGAAATCTATTTCTTTCCAATGAGTTTGGCCGATTCTCTGCTTTTTAATGCAGTATTAATCCTCTCTTTTCTCACTATCCCCCAAATGCCATCTTTTAACTTTCAAGGTTTGGCATGGAGGCTTACTATTGGCATCACAAAGTATCTAAGGGCCAGTTCATAACCTTTGCAAAATTAGATAATGCTGTAAAAGCACTTTGTAAATTGCAAGGTACCATGTGAATGCTAATTATTATCATAATTATTTTTATATGAAATCATTTTCAGCCCACACTGATCTCCCGAGTCTCCGAATTTCGACAGCATGCATCCTCTTTCTCATCAACTTTGACAACTTAATTATACAAGGGACGATAATTACAATAGTGTGATTGTGCTTACTAGTTATAACTAACACTTGTACCACTACTTATTAGCAACCCACGAGTTTTCAATCATATTGTTCCCAAATTGTTAAAGCTTATGAGTCTCTCCAACTGAGAATGTGCATGTCAGTAGATATTGTCTTCTTTGCCTTATCATTGGGCTGGACATAGATGAGGAGGCAACAACTACTAACTGCTGTTATGTAGACCTCTGTCCCTGTGGGGGAGGGGGTCAATTCCGAGGGAAAATTCTCCATTAAAAAAATCTCAAAAAATCTGATTGCCTAATACATGGCTCGATTTTAAAACAAAGTACCCTGGGGGCGCCTGGGTGGCTCAGTCGGTTAAGCGGCGAACTTCGGCTCAGGTCATGATCTCACGGTCCGTGAGTTCGAGCCCCGCATCGGGCTCTGTGCCAACAGCTCAGAGCCTGGAGCCTGTTTCAGATTCTGTGTCTCACTCTCTCTGAACCTCCCCTGTTCATGCTCTGTCTCTCTCTGTCTCAAAAAGAAATAAACGTTAAAAAAAATTAAAAAAAAATAAATAAAACAAAGTACCCAAAGTCTGTGTGTGTGTGTGTGTGTGCGCCCGTGCACGTATTTGTTTCTCCTTCAAAGAGGTCTGAGCACTGTGAAACAGGTTGACTCATTTTCTGGTCAGGCTGAACAAGGCAGATCTGTTTGTAGATGAATATTATGAAGTAACCATAGCACAACTAGTGAGCCACACTCTATGCCAGGCATGGGAAAGTTGAGGATGAATAAGATGTCAACTCTGTCTTTGAGGAGAAATCACACTGACCACAAATAATTTCAAAATAGCGTCATAAGTTCTATGATAGACGCATGTACAAAGCATACAGGAGCAAAAAGAAGGAAAGGTAGCTTAGATTCCCAATTACTCGTAAGCACTGACCTCACCTAAATTTCCAGGCTGGATTTACAACATGCAACCATTCCTAGCATGAATATCAACCGCTGATTGTATGAGTTATGCAAAGTGGCAGAGTGTAATGAAATTGAAGTCTTTCTACACCTAAACACAGAAAGGGAAAAGGGAGCAACAAAGGGAAACAGCATTAATTGAGTACCTACGATGTACCAAAACCTCTTCTAGCACTGTGGATAGATAGACCTCCATGGACACAGACCCTTATAGGTGTTGTTATCTCCTCCTCAGAGATGAGGAAATTGGAGGGCAGAGAAAGAGATCTGAGAAAGGTCAGGTAGTAACTGGCAGATCCAGGATTCACACCCAGAGCTGTCTGCGTCCAAAGCTCATTAGCTTCCCAATCAACTTGATTGTTCATAAATTAATGACAGTGATGACAATGACCCATTAGTGTTTATCTAGGGTTAGCTGATACCAAGCTATGGGCCAAAGCTCTTTAATCTTAGCTAAATAAAATCACCACAGGGTCCGTGGTGTGGAAGAAGCCTGAGTCTCAGATGGGTTTTAGAAGATCCCACCTATGAAAATTGAAGGGCAGTGATCAAGAGAACCAAGGCCTGGTCAACACATATTGCTTAATGATAGGGCGCTCAGGTCTGATCTCCAAGGTGTTCCAGAATACCCTCCTTCTTCTCTGTGACCCTCTCTTTCAAAGACAATAATACTAGTATTTCACAGAAGCGCATCTCAGCAGGTATTGAAAAAGCCTACTTATTTTAAGCACAGGTTCCATTAGGTAGAACAGTCCATGGACCTAACCTAAGAAGTTATTATATTAAATAAAAAAAAAAGGAAGTCTTACCAACATAAATGTAACTTTTATTGACAGATGATTGGAGAAAGGGAGCATAGCTAAATGTTTTCGAGCAAGGTGGGCTTTAATTATTGATTTTACTGTATTCCAAAGTAGGGCTGGCAACTTGTTACCTTATTTCTGGAAACTCGTTAAATTCAAATTTCATTGTGAATATATTTCAACTCCTTGCAAATGAGTCTCAGCCACATATCATGGGAATGATGTAAAAACACTGATACAGTGTAAATTTTAAATTATTTTTATTTTTTTGTTTTCTGTATTGGCCATTAGAAGAAATGTTATATGCAGAAAAAGTGCTTTTCAAAATCTACTGTTTATAGAATCATTCCTCAAGTTTTATTCCCACAAGTTCCAAATAACCCAAGTGTCTTCTGAGAGACAGAGACAGTATGCCATAGTTAATGTTATCTCAGCTTGGCAGATGGGGAAAGGGGGAATATGAGAAATCTGTTGATTTCTTTCAAGATCCTCCTGGGAATTATAAGAGAAATGAGAAGAGCAACATTATGCTTTGATTACTTCTCAGTTCCTTATTGTGATAAAGGGCTAGTTTCAGCCATTGGTGGGGCTGCTTTCTGACCCGGGAGACTCTTGTTTGTATGTTAAGCTACAGACTCTGGCTCAAATATGTCCCTAATATTTTCCGTCTAAGAAAGCTATTCCACTTTGGTAACGTATTATAGATTTTATCTCATTTTCTGTAATTGATAAATTTTGTCTTCTTATTGAGGACAAAAGTTTTTAACTTTATAGTCTTTCTAGGTCCCATACGCTTTGATCTAATGCTAGAGAAAACTTATTCTTCAAGCCTGTGTAGCATAAATCCACTTTGATCTTATGGCCACTCTTATTTGCTGATGCAACTCATTTAAGCCTCTTTTGAAGTAATTAGAGCAGTAGGGCTACCCAAAGTGCTGGTAGGTTCTTTCAAAATAGTATGAATAATGATGGGAAATGAAATGTTTATTAAGAGTCAATGCCATGCTTAGATCTGGGTCTTTGGAACAGGAAGGAAATTATTAAAACCCCATTTGGTTAAGCCCCATGAGAGATCCAGCCCCTGCAACAGGACAACAGATTTAGTGAATGACATTGCCTACTCTGGCAGAATAGATCTCCCTAAAGGGCTGTAACGCCACAAAAGGAGTTCTCCATTGTGTATCTAAGTATCCAAAAGCCCATGACAAGAATTTGTAGTATGAAGCTTCTGTAACTCTGAGGAATATATAAGTGGTTTCTGTTTTTCCAATGAATAATACCTAGCGTGTAGGTTACATGCTGCCGATATCTGCTTTCATTCTGAATTTTGTTTATTTAACATGACTCTATTAATAGAGTATATTTGCTCTGGTGGAAGTGGCAATTGTATTTGTTAGTGTGCTTCTATAATTGGAACTCTAAGGGTTACACTCAGTTTGGTTGAGAATCTCCTCTACGATAAATTGTTAAATATTTTCAACCAAAGTGTTCAAGGCAAGGTTGTTTACACTATCAATTAGGTATGTAGTGATGCTTGGGAGACCAATAGACCACAATGACAATTTTCTTCAAATTGCTGATCTCTGTCTGACCTGAGGACAGACAAGAGTCTCCTTGGAAGGCAAGAAGAAAATCTTGGAATATTCACCTATTTATATAGCTGTTTATATATTTCTATTTTTTGAATATACAGAGCATACAAGTATAGTGATTTATGGATAAAGTTTATAAATCAATGTATATATTGGGTTTCTGTGCTCAGAAAGTTTTACTGATGGGAGTTAACAATCAAAGATATTCAGAGACTATTTCTCTACAACTACTGACATATACCCAAATCACACTAACTGTCAGAGTAAAAGCAACTTGTTGGGGGAATACTGTTGAATTAAGGAGAAAGGGTGCACTAAAATAAGAAGCAAATATAAGGAAAGAAAAAGATTCTTTCCTTCCTGACTGACACAATGACACCTTCTTTCCTTTTTAACTACTGAATTTCATTACTGACTAGACTTCCTGAAACAAAGTTCTTCACCTGGGCTGAGAAAAGTCACCTTGCCTCTGAGAAAGGAAACTGCTATATACTGAATATTTATGTTCTCCTCCAAATTCATATGATGAAAACTAATCCTCAATGTGATAGTATTAGAAGGTGGGGCCTTTGGGAAGTGATTAAGTCATGAGAGTTGAGCCATCATGAATGGGATTAGTGCCCTATAAAAGAGAATTTGGGGTATTCCTTGCCTTTTCTCCATGTGAGGGCTCAGCAAGAAGATGGTCTCTGGCAACCAGGAAGTAGGTTATCACCAGACACCACATCTGCGGGCACCTTGATCTTCGACTTCATTGCCTCTAGACTGTGAGAAAACAAATTTCTCTTGTTTACAAGCCACCTGGTCTCCGGCATTCTGTTGAAGCAGACCAAATAGACTAAGGCAGAGACAGACCTTATTTCAGTCCTGCCCCTTGACAGCCTTGTGATCTTGGAACAGTATTTTCACGATTGCTGGAAAGGGGATTGACTAGATCCCTGATTCTGGTCCAAAGCGGGAGACAGAAGTAAAGGGTACAGAATCACACAGGATGGGGCCTGTCCTACTGAAGTGGAACAAGAAAGTTTACAACTCTACTGGCGTAGGTGGTCTCATTCCACTTCTCAAAACTATCTCCACAGAATCTAATCTATCAGTAAATTAATTGGCCATTTTAATACTGTCCTCAAGCTATTTTCAAGTTGCTTTGAATATGTTTCTTTGGAGTTGTTCATTTGTTTATTTTGCTTTACTTGTCTCTCAATTATTTCCTTTCCATTTTCTGTTGATTAGTTGACTCTGGTTTTCTACACTGGGAATGCTGGCAGAAAGACAGGAAAGAAAAGGTGCTAGAGAATGGGAAGAGGAAGTAGTGATGCTCCCAGAATTTTTTTTTAATGTAATGATTTCAGATTTTCTCCTGTGTCATGATTTCAGAACGTTAAAATACTTTTAATTCTATAGAAATATCAACAAGGATGCATCACCAATACTAGTACTAAAGAAATAATTCATCCAAAATTTATGTTGCCTTAGCAAAGAATAGGATATCTACTGGTAAAATAAATTTTAGACACAGTTAAGTTTAGGAGGAAATAATTTCCTTGCTCTTATTTTTCATTTTCTTCTATTCTTCCTTTTGTCATTTTATTCTTCTATTATTTATTCTTTACAATATAAAATTCCAGTACATTATGAATTAAAGGAGTCCAACATTATGACACAGAATTACAGTGATGTAATTTCTCTCCAAAGATTTACAGTATGACTATCTGAATTGCTTTTAAATTGTATATATTTCAATTCATACTAGTTTTGTATGTATCTTTACATTGAGGTTAGAACCAAAAAAATCAATCTTTTGTGGATTCTGAATTATAAGACTTCTGAGAAACAAAAATAAATACTCAAATGCTTTATTTTACCTTCATGTAAACTCACTGCCACAAGTTTCCTTAAAGAATGTCAGATGTGGTTATCCTTTGGATTATAACAATTATCAATAACCTCTAATAACATGCTATGCTAATAATAAAATCAAAAGCAATTTGGGATAATGGCTGAATGGTGCACTCAAGCATATATATTCAGCAATAGTTTCAAAGTCAGACAACTAGGAACACAAATATTTTCTATGTTAATATAACCCATTGATAATTAGGTTAATGTAACCTAATTATACCTTTTCAACCATATTACTAATAAATGTTATTTATTTAGAGGACCCAAAACACTGCTAGTAACAGCTGGTTTGAATGTTTTCATAAAAAGTTATTTTACAGGTTGCCTTAACTTTTGTCCATGAAAGGATTCTGATGATATACCCCACGCCCGCCGCCCCCATACAACAAATACAAAATAATGTTTTTCAGAAATTGCACATAGGTAATACAGGACTGTGACTTCTGAAAGAGGGTAAAAGGAAATGGATGAGCTCTACCATTGCTACAGCTTACTGCTTTAAGGGTATTTTCTGGCCACAGAGTGTAGAGAGGAAAACCAAACATAATCTGAGAATCTTGAGGTGACAGAGATCAGAGTTTATGGAGACTGAGGCAGTTAGAATTTGCAGGTCAGAGTACCAAAGGAAAGAGAGCAACATAGTGAGCTCTGCAGATCCGCAGAGGAGTCTCCCCAAGCCTTTGACCGAATACTGATCTGCACAGGTGTAGAAGAAACTTTCCCAAACTTGAGAAAGAAGTAATGGAAGTCAACAGGCAGATAACACCCTGGTGCTCACACAGGGCTGCAATTAGTTTCTGTTTCCACCAGTCAGCATGAGGAGACCTCATGTAATATGGAGTATTAGATAGAATCCCTAGAAGAGTCATGCCTCGGTAGTGGCACTAAATTAGTTCTGCTCTGGACCTGCTAGCAGAAGAAAGGAAATAATAAAGAGAAGAAATCATTGAAATTGAAAACAAACAACAGAGATTAAAAGATGGTTCTTTGGATAGATCAACAAAATTGATTAATCTCTAGTCAGATTAACTAGAAAGAAAAAGTGAATTTAATAGGATTCAAGGTTAATATACAAAAATCAATTGTATTTCCGTATGTTAACAATGAACATTGCTAAGTCTCATTTACAACATGATCAAAAAATATGAAATAGAGATAAATTTAACAAATATGCATGCCAAAACATATACACTGAATGGTTTGTAAAACACTGCTAACAGCAATTAATTACCTGAATAGAGAGATATACCATGTTCATGGATTTTTAAGACTTATACAAGAACTTTTGTGGCCTTAAGTGAGATAAAGCTTTCTTAGGACCCAATATGCATCAATCATTAAAAAAAAAAAAAAAAAGGATAAATTGAACAAAGAAGACTTTGCTCTTTTAAAAACACTGCAAGGGAAAGAAAAAGTCAAGCCACTGGCTAGGAGAAAATATTTACAAAACGTATACCCAGAATATATAAAGATCCCTATAATTCATCTTAACAAAAAGACAAATAATCAGATTTTAACAAATGGGCAAAAATTTTGAAATAACACTTTACAAAAGAAGGTATAAAATGACTAATAAGTACATGAAGATACACAATCTCATTAGTCATTAGGGAAATGCAAATTAAAGACACATTGAGGTACCACTACACACTGAAATGAAAAAGACTAACCCTATCAAGTGTTGGACAGGATGTGGGACAACTGGAATTCTTATATATTGCTGGTGGGAATGTAAAATGGTTTAACCAATCTAAAAGTCTGAAAGTTTCTTATAAGGTTAAACACACCCTTACCAACTAAATCCACTCAGGTATTAGTCAAAAGAAATGATAACATACGTTTGCACAAACACTTGTAAGATAATAGTGACAGCACCTTTGTCCACTTACAGGTAACTCTATAAAAGGCACAACTATAGTGCCAGACACGAGCTCAGCGCTTGCTAGAGGCTGAGGATGCGGGTGGGGGGTGGGGGTGGTGGCGGCGGGTAGAGTGAGATTCACTATAACGTACATGAGAGCTATTTTGAAGGTGATGAAAAAAAGCAAAATGATAAATAGGAAATATTTTCAACATAAATAACCGAACAAGTGTTAATGTCCATAATAAATCACTTCTACAAATAAAAAAAAAAAGCAAAATAGAAACAACCCAACTGAAAAAAAATCATGGATTTTATTTTACAGAATACATAGAGGTGACAGAATTGGGAAACAAGCTCAGGGTTCAAATTTTGATATCACTGAAAATTCTAGGATAAAAAGCAAATCATCGGAGCTCTGGATCTTTGAGAATCAGATGTAAGTCTTCACAGACAGGTGGGGAGGAATCTGCTGCTTAGAGAACGATCACTGGCTTGGAGTATGTATGGAATGTATATATGGAAATGATATCCCAGTACTGTGTTACTGGGTCAAATTGTATGAGAGTTTTATAATAAGGCACTTAAGATATTATCCATAATAAAATTATTTATTTATTTATTTATTTATTTAAATATTTATTTATTTTTGTGAGAGAGAGAGAGAGAGAGAGAGAGAGAGAGCGCACAAGCAGGGGAGAGACAGACAGAGAGGGAGACAGAGAGTCCAAAGCAGGCTCCATGTGACAGCCCAACATAGGGCTTGAACCCACGAACTGTGAGATCATGACCTGAGCCAAAGTTGTACACTCAACACACTGAGCCACCTGGTGCCCCAATAATAAAGTTTATTTGAATGGTATCACAAAAAGACTCATTCTATATTGAATAATTATTAGTATAATTTCACACAATGTTATTAGTATTGGCATATTATTAGCCAAAGCAATAAAAATATTTCAACTCAATGATAGATTACTATTGGATCGCACTATTGTATTAGGATATGTTATTTGTATGGATACATATTCCTTTCCAAGGCACCTAATGGAATCTTAAAAAGTGATTATTTAAGTAAACAGGTATCCTGCTAACATTAGCAGAAAAAGAACATGTAACTTTCATAGTCTCTCTGATAAACAGTAAGACAAAAACCTCTTTGCAAATATTTTAAGCAAGAAAAAACAACAGGAAAGACAATGAAACTCTTACTCTTCTGGCTGGCATACAAAAAGCTAAAGGAAGACAAGTCAGGAGAAGAAAGTAAAAAGAAGAGCTGGGAAAGGGAAAAATAGTACTATTAAGGGAGACGGAACATCATTACTCATTTGCATAGGTTATGCTGTACAGGAAGTGGCAATCTGCAAACTTCACCTGAAAAAAAGGAATCTGCAGAGAAAGTCGAGCGTACTCCCACTGAAGAAAAAAAGCAGATGACAATGGGCAGTGGAGATTGCTAGAAAGTGCTTCTTTTAGACAAAATCCTTTCCCTTCCTTTCCCTCCTTTTTTTCCAGTTGTGGGGGGGGAGGGCACCCTCATTAATAGATAGAAGAAATATGGTGCCTGCACTGCTTCCCTAATCTTGAATGGGAGACTCAGGAGGTTCTGACCCTAATTTTTCCTCACACTCACTACTGGCTTGGCCTTCATGGTCTTTGAGACTTTTCAATGTGTGGCCAATGGCTGGCCAGAATCTGGATGAATGGTCAGGGATGAGCACAGAAATCTAGAGGAAGCATTTAGAAACTTCTTATAGTAGTTGGACAGAGTAATTTTATGTCTATTGAATCTAATGATAAAACACTTTTGTTTCTCTTTTTTATGTTTTTGCTTTTTTCCCCTCAGTTTTATTTTCTAGGACTCTATTTTTATTATATTTTAAAATGGTATGTGTCACCAGAAGAGTGAAAAAAAAAGGTCACCATAAACAGGTTAGGAACTTTGCTCTAAATATATGCATAAAATATGTAGAGATAATAATTGCTTGAGTATTTCAATGGGTGTTAATTTAGCTCTCGTGTATCTAGATGGAGAGAAAAGGTAAAATCACTGTTTTGTGAATTATTTAATCAGCCTCTGATTAAACAATTGTTGATGGAGCACTGGGTGGCTCAGTCGGTTAAGTGTCCGACTTCGGCTCAGGTCACGATCTCACAGTCCGTGAGTTCGAGCCCCGCGTTGGGTTCTGTGCTGACAGCTCAGAGCCTGGAGCCTGTTTCGGATTCTGTGTCTCCCTCCCTCTCTGCCCCTCCCCCATTCATGCTCTGTCTCTCTCTGTCTCAAAACTAAATAAATGTTAAAAAATATGAACAATTGTTGGTATTTGCACATTTCTTACTATTTGTTATTTATGTGGAAGAACAACATAGTAAGCAGTTTTAATATCTCAAGTTGGAAATTGGAAAAAAATGTTGAAAGGAAATGGAAGCATTTTTGCCTTTGGAGCTTCATGCACAGTGAGTGGTTCACATCTGGTACCAAGACTATAGATCATCAGTGATGTAAGAACCTGAAAACTGAAATATTCAAAGAAAAACAAAGGATGGATGGTGGCAGGAAACAGCGCAGGCCATTTTGTCATTTAAGTGTAAAATATGATTATTCTAAAGTAAACCTTTTTATCTAGCTAGTTTTTAGGAAATGGTTAGCATTTCTTAGGATGATGATTTGCTCTAAAATCAGAAAACTGGAGATCTTTAGAAGCAGCTATTTTCGTTAGTTCTCTAAACTCATATGTCTCTTCTTTATCTCCATGATGTCACTTGGTTGAATTATAATAAAGCAGAATTCATTTTTTAAAAGCATATCACCAAAAGCAAAAAGCATAACTCAAAAGTTTCTCACTTTTTTTCTAACCTCATTTACTAAATCCCCTGTAATAGCTACATATTAAAAGTCATATCTACATATTAAAAGTCCTTACAAATAGTGATCATAGTTATTATCTAATGGGTTTCTGGTATTGTAGTACATCATCTAAAAAATGATTTCTGTTTCTTTTTCCTTTACTACTGACTACAGAGTTAAGAATAAGGATGTCTAGATCTTTGCAACTGGGGTAATACCACTGATTAATTTAATAGGATTTACTATTCTTAGTAAAAATTAGAATCACTCTCCGAGGCCTGATGAGTCTGGACCCATCCATTTTTCCAGTTTTCTCTTCTCCCAAACACCACACTCCGTGCTCCAGCTGGCTGGGCTGCACAATTGCATCACCCTGCCGTGTGCATTCCCACTGTTCTAACTTTGCCAACACTGTTTTCCATGCCTAGAATTGCCTTTGATCTCCCTTTCCAGTTTTTCAAGGCTTTTATTTCACCCTTATCTTCTCTGGACCGTTCCAGACCAGGTGACCTCTTTTAGCTCACTGTTTCAAGTGTCTGAGCATCTTGCCACTTAGTTGTTACCACGAAGTTGCTCAGCAGGCTGGAAGCATTCTCAAGGGATGTGTTCTCAAGGTCTAGACCAAGGAAGTTCCTAGACAACTCAACCGGAGGAGCAGGCAGAGCAGCGCTCATCAATCTCGCTTGTTCCTAGTCCTTTTTCCCTTGGCCCCGGGCTCTCAGCTTTCGAGTGGAGGAGGGAAGAAGTGAGGGAGAAAGATGGTAGGGAAGAGAACTGGATAGGCTGACGTTTGGCGGGACTTGCACTAACCTGGAGCAGGGAGAATGCATTCCATGAAGGGCAAGCTGAGGACTGTAACCTTACTGAAAAATTAGAACATTTATATCAGTTTTCAGCAATATGTGGTAATGAGTTTCCAGGGTCACTTGCGCTGTTTCTAGGATTACCAAGTTGGAAATTAGGTAATGTTTGTGTCATTACCCCATGTCCCTCCCTGAACATCTTCACACCTGCCATCTCTTCCTTTTCCCTAAGGCATTCGTGTGACTGTCCAGAGTTACTGCCGCATGCTGGATTACCCCCTCACCCCCAATGTCCTCCATTTCACAGAGTTCAGAATTCTGTCATACAAGCTCTCGATAATACCTGCTGGGCTATTCCGAGAGGAAGTTTAGCCTAGGAGAAGAGGAGGAAATAGAGAGCTGTGGAAAAATTTATACGTAAAACAAGGACCTGGTCCAAGCAAACATCTATTTATTGAATGTGAGTGAACCTACTTACTGATATTCAGTTTCTCATTGCATAGTCTCTGTTCTCTTTTTCTCTTCCTATCATGTCTGCAGATGGGATTATTTCCACTGCTATATATTTTTTGCTCAATTTATTTAAACTAAAAAAATCCACCCATTTCTCCCACCCCTAACCCCCACCTCTGGCAAACACCAGTCTGTCCTATTCTCTGTTATTCTCCGTGTCCATGTATATGTAAAATATTCCACATATAAGAGATCATACAATATTTGTCTCTCTTCATCTGACTTACTTCACATAGCATAATGCCTTGAGGTCCATCCATGTTGTTGCAAATGGCAAGATTTCTTTTTTTATGGCTGAGTAGTATTCCATTGTACATATATCCAATTGTCCATTGATAGACAGGTTATTACATATCTTAGCTATTATAAATAATGCTGCAATGAACATGGAGGTGCATATATCTTTTTAAATTAATATTTTCATTATTTTTAATATAAATACCCTGAAGCAGAATTACTGGATCACATGGTAGGTCTATTTTTAATTTTTTGAGGAACCTGTTTCCCACAGAGGCTGTACCAATTTATATTCCAAGCAACAGTGCACACAAAGTTCCCTTTTCTCCGCATCCTTGCCAATACTTGTTATTTCTGCTCTTTTTTGAGAATAGCCATTCTAACAGGTATGAGGTGATAGCTCATTGCGGTTTTGATTAGCATTTCCCTGATGCTTAATGAAGTAGAGCATCTTTTTTATACCTATTGGTCATTTGCATGTCTTTTTTGGGAAAAAAAAGTGTCTATTCAGATCTTCTACTCATTTTTAATTGAATTATTTATTTATTTATTTATTTATTTATTTATATTTATTGCGATTGAGGTGTATGAGTTCTTTACATGTTTTGGATATTAGCTCTTTATCAATATATGATTTGTAAATATTTTATCCCTTTTGGTAGGTTGCCTTTCCATTCTGTTCGATGGTTTCCTTTGCTGTGCAGAAACTTTTTAGCTTGATGGGGGGTTCTGCTTGTTTATTTTTGCTTTTTGGGTCAGATTCAAAAAAAATCATTGCCAAGACTTATGTGAAGGAGTTTACACCTATGTTTTCTCCTAGGAGTTTTATGGCTTCAAGTTTTATATTTAAGTTTTTATTCATTTCAAGTTAATTTTTTGTGTACAGTGTAAGAAAGTGGTCCAGTTTCATTCTTTTGCATGTTGCTGTCCAGTTTTCCCAAAACTGTTTGTTGAAGAGACATCCTCTCCCCATTGTATATTCTTGGCCTATTTGTGGCAAATTTATTGACCATATATTTAGAGGTTTATTTCTGGGCTCTCTGTTCTGTTCCATTGACCTATTTTGTCTATTTTTATGCTGTACTGTACTGTTTCAATTACTATAGTTTTGTAACACAGTTTAAAATCAGGGAGGTGATGTCTCTGGCTTTGTTCTTCCTTAAGATTACTTTGGCTATTTGGGGTCTTTTATAGTTCCACACAAATTTTGGGACTAATTGTTCTACCTCTATGAAAAATGCCATTGGAATTTTGATAGGAATTGCACTGTCTGCATGTTGCTTTGGGTAGTTATGGACATTTTAACAATATTAATTCTTCCAACCCATGAACGTGGAATATCTTTCTATTTATTTGTATCTTCACCTTCTTGATTAAATTTATTCCTAGGTTTTTAAAATTCTTTTTTTTTTAAATTTTTTTTTTTTTCAACGTTTTATTTTATTTTTGGGACAGAGAGAGACAGAGCATGAACGGGCGAGGGGCAGAGAGAGAGGGAGACACAGAATCGGAAACAGGCTCCAGGCTCTGAGCCATCAGCCCAGAGCCCGACGCGGGGCTCGAACTCGTGGACCGCGAGATCGTGACCTGGCTGAAGTCGGACGCTTAACCGACTGCGCCACCCAGGCGCCCCTTAAAATTCTTTTTGATGTAATTCAATGGGATTATTTTCTTAATTTCTCTGATAGTTCATTATTAGTGTATAGAAATGCAAGAGATTTTTCTGTATTAATTTGTATCTTGAAACTTTACTGACCTCATTTATTAGCTCTAACAATTGTCCTAATGCAGTTTTTAGGGTTTTCTACATATAATATCACGGTATCTGCAAATAGTGACATTTTTTTTCTTCCTTTCCAAAATGGATGCCTTTTATTTCTCCCCCCACAAAACCTTCCTGTTCTTCCTTCTTCTTCTGCCTAATTGCTCTGGCTAGGACGTCCAAATATGTTTACTGCTTTAAAATGTTGTTATATTTAACTGACTGGATAATGATTAAGTTGGCTAGTGGCAAATATGTGAAACTATATGAACATAATATGGCATCTTTGATTACTCTGCTTGTTTAATAGACTTTTCATATGTATCTTTTCTCTCACTTTGACTGTATGCTCTTTGAGGATAGTGTCTTAAATATTTTTATAAGCCCAGTACACTATCTGGTAAAAAAAGATATTCAGAGATATTTCTGGTTATATTTATAATAAAATATGACCTTTTACTAGCCATTCAGTGTCACGATCATTTGTCTTAAGCCTTAGGATTTTTCTATGCAGTACAAACTTTGAAGTATGTATTAAGATCATATGCATGTGGAGGAAGAATAACCAGAAAACTTTCACTGACATGAACCAGTGATGCCTCAAACTTTATTTGGACTAGAACTCTCTGGAGAGTATATTACCTTTAAGATTCTTGAGTCCATGAGACTCTGAGTCAGTAGGCCTGGAGGCACCTAGGAATCTGAATTCTTAAACAAGCATTCTAGAAAATTATGATAAACATTTTAATAAACATTGCATTAAAAAGCTATGCTTTTATTTTCAAATTAAAATGCCATTTTTTCTTTCAAACAAAAATAATTGAGTGTCCTTTATGTGCAGGAATTTAAAAACAAACTAGACCTGGGTTTTATTATATAATAGAATAAGCCTTAATAATCATGATAAAGAATATAAAGGAATAAAACCCTTGTGAGAACTTCAAGTCTAGTATTTGAGAGTTCTGGGGAAAAGAGCTGATTTCAGAGTATAGGAGGTCATGGGAGGATTCAAAGAGGAGGTAAATATAGAAATTTGGAAACAGTATGAAAGGAACCTTCAGGAAAAGGTAACAGTATTAGCAAAAACACTTCAGTAGAAAGTGCAGGATGTGGGGTGTAGGTCATTCTGTGATCCAGTCTCAGGGGCAGCTGAAGGTGAAGAGGGTGGCTTGGCTGACAGGCCGGGGCTGGAGATTGTGGAGATACAGCTTTAGTTGTGTGAGATTCCCATGAGAATACGTAAGGACAGACAAGAAAAGAAACTCCAAACATCAATGCCATTTAATGCATTTAAGGCTGAGGAGGGGATGTGGTGAGACAGCACTTCCATACTAAACATTGCTTCTTAATTATATTAAATATGATATCAATGAGTGCTATGATACAAACATGCAACTTTATTTCTATGTATTCTATGATATTAACTTCTATCACTTGAGATAAACAAAATAAGACTCTCAAATTAGAAGTTTAAGACCAATATCAAAACCATTAAAATAAGACCAATAAGTACAACCATAAAAATCAAAGCATTGTCTACCTAATGTATTTCTAAAATATAATTCCATAGAGTTGATCAGATATTTGTAGTTTTTACTATCTATATCACTTATGCAGAAACTTCAAGAAATATAAATGAGACTAAATTCTAGAGAATCAAAAAACATTATGAAGTATTCCTTTGCTCTCCTTCCTCCTAAAAACAAAACAAAACAAGTAAAACCCCAAAACCCCTAAGGGGTGATAATTTCACTAAAGAAAACAAAAGAGAGGTAAGCTGCAGTCACGGGAAATGGAAGAGAAAGAGCAAAAGGCTGGAAACCTACGACAGATGGAGCAAAGACTTTCCAGATGTGGAATTCTTTCTATGGATCAGTGCTGTTAGCTTGGCTCACTTAAGTCCTACTAGAAAAAAAAAAAAAAATAAAGAGAGAGAGAAAAGAAAGGAATTATGGCTTCCTTTAACTTCTATCTGTAATCTAACTAACTTACTTCGCTGAAATTTTATATTTTGTTTCCTTTAGGAAAATGTCTCAATATCTGTGATCTGCAGGCATTTTTTCAAAATTGGCTACATTCTAGATGGGAATGCTTTTGGAATGCCTGAAGACATCTGTACGTGAGTCAGACTATCTCCATTTGAAAGACATTTCTAAGGTCTCTGTGTCACAGTCCTCTTGTCTGCATCACAAAAAGCTCAGGGCGCTCCCTGCATGTGAGGCTGAGGAGGTCACTGCTCTGTTTATGTTCTGTTGTCACGGACCATCTGGGAGAATGGCTCTTGATTAGCTGCAGAAGGATGAGTGCCATCTCAGTGTCAGGGTCACAAATTAGACCGAGATGCCTTTTTTTTGGTAAAGGCCCCCAAATCGGGTGCTCCAAAGTATTACAAAATAATGCAACTTCATGTGTATGATAAACAAGTCAGCTTCCCACTTTACTAAAGTTATAAAAGAGAAAAGCCTTTCATCCCCCCGCTTTGGGTTACCCAGCTAATGTTTGTTTTGCATAGATGAAAGCTAGTGTCCTCATCATTGCAGTTAGAATACAGCCGTTAGAGATCTTAGGGGGAAAAATCGCTGAAATGGAACCCACATGGGTGACTTTTTTTAATTAAAAAATACTAAGTCATTAGAATACAGGTATGTCAAGCAGAATTTTGATTTTTTTTCTCTTAAAGATACTTTATTAAAAAATGTGTCAAGTGTCTCACCCCCTGCTTATTTGTTTGTTTTTGTTCCTTCTTGTGGATTCACAATGTTAGATATTATTACTTAATATCTTACTAATTGTGTTTAGTGGAATGAGGGAATGTGAATACAGTCTATTGAAAGTATTAAATTGTCTGAGGCAGCAGCACTTGGCTCAAACAATTACAATGTCAATTAGAAACTGAATGGCATGTTCAGGATGAAGTTGAGTGTGGTTTTTAAACGGAGATAATTTATTTGGTCAAGGGAAAAGAAAATCCATGGGTCTCATAAATACAAGATAAGATGGTCCTGATGTAGATGAGTGTTGCTAAGAGAGTTGGGACAGATTGTTCTATGGTTGCAGGTAACTATGAAGCAGTAATATAGCTCTTTAGCATTAAAGGCAATAATAACTGTGAAAAAAATAACATTTTATTGAACATTCACTAATAATTACTTTTGGGTAGGTCTTGTGGAGTAAACAAACTAAATAGCAAACAAAGGGCGTCATGCTCTTCATGGAGGCTCTTTTACAACATATTTTGGGGGATAGTGTACATATAGAAGAAGCAGAGAATGATGGAGATATCAGGTAACATTAAATAACAGAGTATTTTTGATACTATTGTACATTCAATAAGAGTTTGGAGAAGGATGCCTAATTATGTGAGTGCAAGGAACTAGTTCATGTTAGGTCCAACGAAAAGCCTGAGGCATGAGGATACAGAGATATTGTGCAGAATGTGGGGCAGAGACCTCCTGAGAGTTGCAGCTGACACGTGGGATGGAAACAGCTACTTTTTTATCTCTTTTTCTAGTTTGCATTGTCTCTCACTTCTCTGTCTTGGCCCATTGTGCCATTTTTCTGCTCTTCTTTGCAGGATGGTTTCCTATTACTTTACCTCACAGTGCATATGAATTTTTAGCCAAAGCATCTGTTGTAGTTTGGACTGTTTCTTCAGCTCATAATTAACTGAGAAATACACACACACACACACACACACACACAGAGAGAGAGAGAGGAGAGAGAGAGAGAGAGAGAGAAGGACCGAGATGGGCGAGAAAGAAGAGAAAGAAGTGTCCACCGGTCAGCCAGTTCTTCTGACCTTGAGTCAGTGTGACCCCCACCCCCACTTGGCTGCCTCTGGCCAACAGACTCCAGCGTGGTGTTAGAATAAGGGTCGCAAGATACTAGGCTGCTCCTTTCAGGGGCAGAAGATAAGATGAGCAGTGAAACCTGTCTGATTCAAAGGAAGAGTTCATCAAAGGGTAGGGCAATTAGAGGTGGCTTGGTAGAAAAAGTGGCACTCAAGTGAGTCCTTGAAGGAAGAGTGTGGTTTGGAGCAAAAAGATAATAGAACAATGTTTTGGGAACAGTAAACTTCAGGAGCAAAGGCATAAGGACAGAAATAAGTAGATCATATAAATTATATGAATTATTACAGTTTTACTAATTTTGACCACAGTTTTATTACAACACTTGGAGGTCGAAGAAATGGCAATGTTGAGCATGAAGAAGTAGAAAACACATAAGCTTTGGAGCCAGAGGGATTGATGTTCTGTGTAGCTTAGTATAAGGAGTCATCTAGCTCTCTTTTCAGAGATTATATGGTAGTACACAATAAATAACAGCTGTTGTCATATATATAAATATATATATTATATTTAGTAGTAATATTTTATTTTTAAAACTGAAGAAATTCCAAAGGAAAGAATGAAGTAATGAAAGTCAATGGTTAAGAGAACAGAATTACTTTTACCTAAAGAAGAAAGGATAAAGATTGAAATAAGTGGACTGTGTAATATATTTTATGATCAATGAAGTTTTTTTTTTAAGTGTTTATATTACAAATGTATTAAATAAGGGGCACCTGGGAGCTTAGTCAGTTAAGAGTCTGACTCTTGATTTCAGCTCAGGTCATGATCTCACAGTTCGTGGGTTCAAGCCCCATGCTGGGCTCTGCACTGACAGCATGGAGTCTGCTCTGCTTGGGATTCTCTCTCTACCCTCCCCCCCCCACCCCTCCCCTACTTGAGCACACTAGCTCGCTCGCTCTCTCTCAAAATAAATGACTAAACTTTAAAAACATAACAAACAAAAGAATGTATTAAATAAGCTCTTTAAACTAAGGTATATCAATATAATGAAATATTAGTGCTACAAAGAAATGAGCTATCAAGTTATGAAAAGACATGGAGGAACCTTAAATGCATATTACTAACTGAAAGAAGCCAATCTGAAAACCCTACACAGTGTACCATTATTTTTCGTTTCATTTCATTTCATTTCATTTCATTTCATTTCATTTCATTTCATTTCATTTCATTTCATTTCATTTCTAGAGACAGAGAGAGAAAGAGTGGGGTAATGGGGCAGAGGGAGAGAGAGAGAGAATCTTAAGCAAGCTCCAGGCTCAGCATGGAGCCCTATGTGGGGCTCGATCCCAAGGACCCTGTGATCATGACCTGAGTGGAAGTCAGGAGTCAGACACTCAACGAACTGAGCCACCCAGGTGCTCCTACATGCTGTACCATTCCAGTATCACACAGAAAAGTTTCCCTATCCCCCATATCCTCTGTGCTTCATCAATTCATGCCTCTCTATCCCCAACCCCTGATCTTTTTACTAAATCCATAGTTTTGCCTTTAAACGAATGTCATATATTTGAGCTGTACTTGCCACTAAATTTTTCTGTGAATCTAAAACTGCTCTAAAAAATAAGTTTATTTATTAAAATACCCTTTTTAGGTGTACAGCGTTATGCTAAATGATTTAAAATTTTTTTTTATGTTTATTTATTTTTGAGAAACAGAGAGTGACAGAGCACGAGTGGGGAAGGGGCAGAGAGAGAGGGAGACACAGAATCCAAAGCAGGCTCCAGGCTCCAAGCTGTCAGCACAGAGCCCCGTGCAGGGCTTGAACCCATGAATGGTGAGATTATGACCTGAGTGGAAGTTGAACGCTTAACCAACTAAGCTACCCAGGCGCCCAGGTAAGTGACTTTTAAAAACATGCTTAAGACTATTGGAGGCAATGCTGAGACGAATCACTTGACAGAAAACGACAATCCATATATACCATTAAGTATGAAAATGGCCATATTTCAGAAAGCATAAAATTAATATGAGCAGGAGTCATCATAGAAGACTTCATGGTGAAGGTGAGACCCAAATGAGACCTTAGGAGCTGAGGGAGTTAATTTATGGAAGGGAAACAGGAGGATCAAAGGTCAAGTTACGTAGAAGCAAATTTAGGGGAAAAGTGTTGTTGCTACCATGGCTACAGCGGAAGGTACATGTTAGAAGACGATGGGAGATAAGGTTGGGAAGGAAGGTCAAGGTCAGGTTATGGAAAAATTTATTCATCAGCCTGAGGAGTCTTGGCATTTAACCACTACATACAGCATACAGCATAGTTGTTAAGAGCATGCATACTAGTCTGTGTTGCTTGCTTTGAATCCTGCCTCGCGCAAAGTGTGACTTTGGATATTTTAGGCAACCTCTGAATCTCAGGTTCCTCCTCTCTATAATATGGAAAACAGTAACACTTACCTTATAGGGTTGCTAGAGGATTTACTGAGTTTGTATCTATAAAGTGCTTAGGAAAGTGCAGGCACAGAGTAAATGCTTGCTGTTATTATTCATTCAACCATTCATTCTACAAACATTAAGTCAAAGACCTTCTAAGAGGCTGGCATTATGCAGATGAAGAGAAAATGTCTGCCTTTCAGGAAATCATAGCACAGCAGGGAAAATATCTGGATAATATATCCAAGAAGACCAGAGACTTAAAAAGGTAAATTAAAGAAGTGAAGAACTGTACTATTATCCTCCATTTACTAGTTTCCTTAAATCCCTAGGAAAGAATTGATTGAACATTTATATTAAAAAGAAGCTTATAATATTAGCAGTTGGGAGTCACTGGAATGTGTTTTCTGGTTAGACAAAATTTTAAAACAAAAATCAAAACCCCATTGTGGTGTGCAAGTGGGGGCTTTAGGGGATCATTTTGCTTAAACATCACTCCTAGAATTCTAGAAAATCTTTATGTATGTATGTATGTATGTATGTTTCTTTATTTTTGAGAGGTGGAGAGAGACAGAGCACTAGTGGGGAAGGAGCAGAGAGAGAGGGAGACACAGAATCCAAACAGGCTCCAGGTTCTGAGCTGTCAGCACAGAGTCCAGTGTGGGGCTTGAACTCATGAACTATGAGATCATGACCTGAAATGAAGTTGGACGCTCAACTGACTGAGCCACTCAGGCGCCCTATAAAATCTTTTCTATCTGATTACAGTAATCAGGAGAAAATAGCTTTTTGAATTCATGATCCATTCTCCTGAAATAGCCAGACTGGTGTTTGGCACAGCCTTCCCACAACAAAATGGGCACCAGCCTTGTCTTGGGCATGAGTAAGTTTGTTATGGTTGTTAATAACTGCCTTGGATTTCTCATTTAGATAAACCACATCTCAAAATGTGATTTTTAGTCTACAATAGAAATATTTATGCATCCATCTGGGAGAGAGATTGATCTCAAAGTTTTGCCTCTAGAAAAACAAATCAGAGTCCTTCAAACCAAAGGAGGGTCAGTGAGAGAAGAAAAGCACAGTCATACCAGTAGAGTGGTAGGTCATTTCACACTCAGGTCAAAGTAATACTTGTTATGTGTACCTTTCCAAAGTACATGCACCTCCCTAAGAAAGTAGAATCAATGTACAACTATCTTGTGGGTACATATTTGTCTATGTATTCATATTATTAATAAAAGTAACTGAACTGCAAACTGTGCACTGTGAATTCTGCAAAAGTAAATATTTGAGGGCATCTAAGAATGATCAGATAAGATTTTCAAACTACGTGAAAGTTCTTCTATTGCTCTGTAAAACAAAACTGATGGAAAGGGGCCTTTTAATAAATTGTTCTTCAGGGAAGATTGGAAGGACACGTTTATTTTTCTAGTGATAAAAGGTCAATGTCAATTAAAATACTGAAATGCAAAACTGCCTCATTAGCGTGGACTGGTAGTTCCTCGCTCCCTCTTCCCAGTCCTGATAGCCATTCTTTCAAGGGATGAAGCAGGGAACAGAATGTGCACAAGGCTTTTTGGAGGAAGAAGTTTTAAGCTCGTCAAATGTGAAGAGTTATGGTGGTTGATAGACTTAAGATTAATGTAGTGCATGCATGATTCAAAACTATTGTTTGGGTATCTACTTGTGCAAGGATCCTACACTGGGTGCAGGGTGACAAAGATAAAATGGAGGGCGTTTATACCTTCAAGAGCTCAGAGCCTGATAGGAAAGATAATTCATGAACAGGAATACATCACAGGTATCACTACATGTCATAGAAAGATCCAGCCACCTTTGGCTATGGAGACCTGAGAAGACCACTCCAAGTACAGGGGGAATCATTCAAATTGCAACTCGTTAAAGAGAAATTATCATGTACCTGTGCTGCTTGAAATATCATTGGGAAGGAAAGGAAATATGTTTGATTGGTTCTGGTGACATACTAGATTTACTTTTCCTACTTGGTAATAAATGAAATACCAACAGAACATTTAGAAACAGATTTAGAAAATTACCTGTACTGAAAAATATCCTATGAATTCAAGATTTTTGGCATTTAAGAATAGCTTACTTATATTTTTCATGAACTCCTTGATACCTGAAAGCTAATGTGTTTCCTCTCAACAGCCCAGTCAACCACAGCCAACTTTTCATGGATTAGTTTACATTGGGTTTCAGAGAAACTGAGAGGTTATGTGTGGGCATACCCTAAATTCCTTCCTCATAAAAAAGCAAGCAAACAGAGACCATAATACTAAGAAAAGTGGAGCAAGTGAGTATTTATAAGCTACTAGTATAAAAATAATGAAATTCATTTTTGGAGAGTGAAAGGGAATAAAGAGTTTGGAATGTTGGCCAAAGCCCAGCCTGGCCAGATAAAGACAATTTTCAGATCCTGCCGAACCCTGTAAAACAGCTGGGGGTCTTTGCAGTCACAGAAAGCACTTCACTTAGAATAGAATGATAAGATTCTGCATTTGGCTCTGGGAGTATTATATGTATGGAGTAAAGCATTTGTTGATTTTTTTAAAAAAGATCTTGTTTATTCATTTATTTATCAAATATCAAGCAACTACTGTAATGTCATACATTGGGAATATAAGTTGAATAAAACGAAATTCCATCTTTCAAGATGCTTACGGTCTAGTGAGACAGCACTAAAACCAGTCTGATCTGTACTAAAATGGAGACATGATATGGAGCAGAATGTTTCAAAGGAAAACTGAAATAGAGCGGTCATATTTTGTTCTTTCATTAAATCCCAATATCTGTAGATATTGAAACCTGATTTAGAGCAGAATACATCACATGGATAATTCCCTGAATCAAGCAATGATAATCAGATTGGAAAAGGGGGAATATCTTTGCATTTCAGTTTTGGGTGTTTTGTGTTTTTGTTTTTGTCATCTGTATTTCTCTTCTCAGTGATCAAAGGCAGCCAAGAAAATTAATACCAAAAGGCACCAAATCTGGGCTTTGTTATTAGGTGTGTTTACAAGGAACTTGGAATGAAATTATGAAAACCCTGATTTTTCCTCTCACACATTTGTGACAAAGAAGTATTTGATTTCTATGTTCTGCCTTACTAGCCACAACACAAAATGTGGAGAGACTGTGAATCTGTTATATGCTTCTGAAAGCTATCTTTCACAAGTGTTTCAGGCTATAATTATTCATTATCTTGGTTTTTAACATTTTCTGGCCAACAAACTAACCTAAAGGCAGGAGTACAAACATTCTAAGAAAAATGACCAAGGAATGCAAACAAAGTCAGATTCTAAGTCATCTTTCTCAATGGTGCGCTTTACATATTTGTATGAGATAGCTCCACAAATAACACCATTAATTAATTACCCAGCTGAAATATTTGGCAGTTATGGGGGTAGTAGGAGTAATGGGAGGGGGGGAGAGTGAGTTATATAAATTTTTAGAACTATATTAACATTAAATCATTAAGATTGAAGTCAAAGCATCTTTGTAGTTATAATTTATTGGTTAACATGTATTTACAGAACACTCACTTATGTGTTTATTAGCTGTTTTAATTATAGGGCACACAGACAATATCCCTTATCTAGAAAAGCTCATGGCCTAGACATGAGGGCATACCACAAAGCAAGATAATAAGATTGCAGTAACAAACACAGTTTTCTAGGGGCACGGAAAAATCAATGACTAACTCTGCTTAGGAAGTAATTCATTAAGGAGACAATATTGTTGGATCTAATAAAACAAGCAGAATTTTCAAGACACACAGGGCAAAAACTTTGCCATTTTTGGTTAATATAATAATGGTCTATTTTTCAGAGCTGCCATGCATTCTGACAAAATTTGCGAGGTGTTCTGTGATTTAACTTTAGAATGAGAGATTTCATATTACTTTATAGCGCTACTTTTCAAATATGCTCAGTCACACTTGGGTGACTAAAATGCAATGCTAATTCTCTAATTTATAGGCATCTATGCAATAGAGGACACGTTCTAAATCATAAGTGTAGACATTTTTCTCTCCCATGCAATTAAATGAAATTATATTTATTTAGGATGAATGTCCATATCTTTTTCCCTCCGAATAAGCCATTTATCTCCTTTTCTATCTCTGCCTATCATCTATATTTTTGAAAGGTGGTTGCATGATGCAGGCAAAAGTAGAAAGACACAGAGCTAGAAAGGGCTCTGTGGCTGTATGAGATGGCTGAAGTTGGATGAACAAACCAGCAAACCAACACAAGGGAAGAGAAAGGGGAGAAAATATTGGTAGGTATATTGGTGAGACTCCTCACAGGAAACAGATGCTACATTGGGTAACTGAGGAAAGTTTAGTAACAGAATTATATATAAATTTAGAGAAGCCACAAAGGCCAGAGGAGAGAATGGTTTTCAGTACCTGGGACTTGTGTGGAAAGAGTCACCTAAGAGAAGCTGGCAGGGACTCCTTGGGAAACAGATGGGGGCTAACTACCCAACTCCACAGCCCCAATGTCACACCCTGCCTTCCTCTCCTCCCAGTCTCCTCTTATTGGTGGAATAGGGAAGGAACAGGGAAGGGAATTGAAGGAATAGGGAAGACAAAAAGGTGGGCAGTCCCCTGGTTCTTTCTGTCCACACTGGTCAGCCTCCAGAGCACAGAGCTGACAAGAAGTAGTAGATCTGGGTGACAAAATGGACATTATCTAGCATAATACATTAGACTGCTTCCAGATTACAAATGGCCAGGTATGACGCAGGCAATTTGACCTTACCCTGTAGAGAGCCAGGAGGAGGAAAAAGTTAAAGCAGAAATTGATACGATCAGGTGGTGCTTTTCAAACATCACTCTGGTGACAGTGTAGAGAGTAGACTGGTGTAATGACAGGTTGAGTCAGGGAAACCAGTTCTGGTTGCTGTGGCAAAAGTCCATGGGAAGTGGAGGACTGCATTAATCCAATGGCAGGGAGAAGGGACGAGGGTTGATTAGAAGGCAGTGTTGACAGGACTGTGTGTAGGGGGTGAGGGAGGAAGGGTGGGAATTGGGAAGACACTATCCAATTACCCCAGGGACTAGGGATGTAGTGGATAATATTGTCATAGGAAAATAGGATGCAGGGTATACATTTCTCATGGACAAACTGTGAAAGCTGAAGATTATCTGTTCACAAGAGAGAACTTCACCCTAATAGAGACAGGAATTTCTAACGAGAGGTTAAAATATGACCAACTCTGTGTGTGCTGTGATAACTTCTGTCTGAAGTAACTCACTCAAAGGCTTACAGAGAAAGTGATCTCTTTTTTCCACATGGATGGCTGCTTAACTGTTAATTGGTGCCCTGAGGAAGCATTTAAGAGCTCTTGGATCAGACATGGGCAGTAGTAACACAGCTAGCTTCTATTTGGCTTGTACACATGGTAGTTATAAGCACAACTAATTATCATAAAAAACAGCTACCATTTTTTCAGGGCCTATTTTGTGCCAAGCATTGTTGCCTTACAACAACAACATGGCAGCTTCTTTATTTATACTTTAGAAATGGGAAAATGAGGAGGTTAAGTAACTTGCTCAAGGCCACACAGATAGGAAGCAGATGTGCTAGAGAGTATACCAATGGCATTGGGCCCACTCTTTAGGGGCATACAGATGCTGGTGGTATAAGGGAGTTATATGAAAATATTATGTGTTGGATACAATTACACACGAATACTTATGTGATTAATTATGATTTTTTAAAATAAATTAATTGCACCCCATTTCAGATCCTGAGAACATACATTTTGATGCTTTGATTCTTTTCCTGGTAAGCTTTCTGAATAAGGTGGTTTAAGAAATTCTCAATTGAGAAGAGGAAAAGGAAGATGCTGGCCCAATAAAACATTGAGACTAAGTTCCTTCAGGGAAAGGAACATGCCTTATTCATAAACTGCTTCCTTGATAGAACCTAAAAAGACACCTAGTATATGTTGCTGCTCGATATGTATTTCTGGAATGAATGAACCAACAGGAGGCTCTTTCAAAAGTGTCTCCCCTTGGAGATTTTTGTCATCACAAGGTGGAAGATGAGCAGCAAGATTAATTCCACCAGGCTGTATTTACATAGCAACATGGATCAGAATAGAAGATGTCTACTTAAAGCACACACAGAAACAACCACACAACTGTATCTCAAGAATTATTAATGGAATGTACCCAAAATGATTTTTTTTTTTTTAAGAGCTTCACAAGGCCTGGTGGGAATGGTTCCAGTTGGCTTGGATGAGAGGTCACACAGATTAAAAATAGACTTTCTTAATATGGAACAATAGGCTACATTCATTTAACAAGACAGAAAAAAAAAAAAAATGACAGGCCTCAGGGTGGGAATGAAGCTTAATCCTATTTAAGAGCTCAATTAACCCTCAGAAGATTGAGTAGGTCCTCTGCCTTCACTGCCATTCTTCTGTCTAGCAGAGCTTAAAAACAGAGATTCATAAAGAGGGATACATTTGTATATAACTGAAAATATTTTAAATGGGGCATAATAAAGTTTAGTAATACAAAAACCAGTTTGCTTAGGCCATTATGGTCCTTTAAGACTAGAAATAAGTCATTCTCTTTTAATTGTCAAATCTGTTACTATTATTAATAAAATATTCAAACACAAGTCTTTATCTTGACACATAAATTCACCGATTCTTAAAAAATAATTTCTTTCCTATAATTATCAAACAAAATCACATTTCCTTCTAAACTAATCAGTACACTCTCAAGAAATCTGCATCAAAATCCACGCTGGAGTAAATTCCAATTATTCTAATGTTTTAATATATAAAAGCCAGGTTCTGTTCAAATTAGTCCATCCTGGGTCAGACATCTGGGGGTCTGGATAGGTCATATGTATCAATGGGTAGACCTTATTTTCACAGATCACCTTGTGGAACCTCTTTCGGAATGGAATTTATCAGCTCTTTTCATTGGTGCCCTAGGATTATAGAAATGACTCAAATCATTAAAGAGTGACCATTTCATGTTTTTGGGTTTTTTTTTGTGGTTAGATCATGATAAAAAGTGGTGGTTTCATTATATTTATGCTTCTTGTTTAATTAGTTCTTTGTTCTAATAAAACTATCTTTAAGATATTTGAGAAGCTTGAAACACTGAAGGCTTCTCCCTATCAAACCGAAATTATTTAAATGGCAGAAGGAAAAGTAACTCTTTGGCTCTTCATTCCCTCAAGCAGTGGCATTTCTATCCCTTCTTCCTTCCCCTGCCCCATCCCCCAGCCAAGAATTCACATCCTAATTTTCTCCTTAGGGTGTAAAAGAATTTGCTGACATTCTGGAATAAGATGGCAACTTTGCTGTTATAAACTTTGTTTAAATTGCAGCTACTCTTGGAAATTACAGAGACTGTCACAACCCAAGATAAAGCATGACTTTGACCTTCTTTCTCTTTGTGATGTAAATGTTACTTAACCATTTATTTCTTGTCCCACCAGCTAGATACTAACACATCTATTTAAGGTATTAGAGCACTGGAACTATAATTTGAATTCATTTACTACATGCTATGAACCCGTTAAATACCACTGCCTTGTTAAATTGAACAATTTTTCTCTCAAACTGCCAGTTCAGTATTTTCCTTGTGTTCTGAAGGGCTACCTTTCAACATATTAGAGTCAAGAAATCAGATATAGCCTAAACAGGAGAGGAAAGTTAAGCTCATGGAAGGATACAAACTAGGAAAGCTTTTTTGTGAAAACTACCCGGTGGCAAAAGTAAGGTCACTGAACTAGAAAGAGAACATCCTCCATATAAAAATTATTGGACAAACTAATGCTTTTGTGTGAGGTCATTTAAGTCATGACATCATTTAGATGATAGCAGAAACTTTAACATGGTTCTTACAAAGTCACAAACACCAAATTTCTAAGTGATATGCTTCAAGTTTGGTAGTATATCTTCAATTTTTAAAAAAGATTATTATTATTATTATACATAAAACATAAAACAGTACTGAGGATAATCAAAAGATATTTTTGAAAAGCACCTGATTCTATCAATCCAAGTCTAATTTTTCACATTTCCATGTTTCTCCTTAGTCTTTATCCATTTCCCATGGTACTGATAAGCGTTATAATCATAGCCCAGAGCATAGATACATTTTCTAATTTTCTCATACAATCATTCATATTGCTTCAAAATTATACTTTTGATGGTACAGCATCAGCTTTAAATAAGTACACTTCGTTCTGTGACTACTATTGTAAGCTATTTAAGACGAAAAAAATAAATCTTGATGATTACTGACAATTGATTTCCAAAGGCTGTTCCCTGGTACACTAAACAACATCTAATTCTTTTCCTCAAGAAAAAAAGTTGTGGTTATGGTTACAAGTAAGGCTGCAAGAAGCATACATCTTATTCTAACATGATGTAACGTTCTGTTAGAAAACCACATTTTTTTCTTACATTCTGAGCAAAACAAATAGATTTTTCAGAAATCCAATCATAACATTTGCCTAGAAATTGATGAGATTTATGCACTTTTGATATTTAATAAAATGTCTACATGAAGATGGAATTTTATTCTAAAATAGGAAAATAGGAGGGAAAACATAACCAAATGTCCACTTACCAGCCGTTTCCTTCTCTGAAATACCTGGAATAGCCTGAAAAAAAAAAGCCACAAAAATTATGTTATCACTAGAAAGAAACATCAAAATGTTATTAGGAATAAAATGAACTACCATAAATGGAGCAAATATTAAATAGAACCCAGCAGCAGAGAAATGAGCAGGCAGGGGAACTGAATAGACATTTTTCCATAGAAAGCATACACATGGCCAACAGGTACATGAAAAGGTGCTCAACATCACTAATCATCAGGGAAATGCAAATCAAAATCACAATGAGGTATCACCTCCCAACTGTTAGAATGGTTAAGAAAAAGACAAGAAATAATAAGTGTTGGCAATGATATATAAAAAAGGGAACCCTTGTGTACTGTCAGTGGAAGTGTAAATTACACAGCCACTAAGGAAAACAGTATGGAGTTTCCTCAAAAAATTAAAAAATAGGGGGCGCCTGGGTGGCGCAGTCGGTTAAGCGTCCGACTTCAGCCAGGTCACGATCTCGCGGTCTGTGAGTTCGAGCCCCGCGTCGGGCTCTGGGCTGATGGCTCGGAGCCTGGAGCCTGTTTCCGATTCTGTGTCTCCCTCTCTCTCTGCCCCTCCCCCGTTCATGCTCTGTCTCTCTCTGTCCCAAAAAAAATAAATAAACGTTGAAAAAAAAAATTAAAAAAAAATAGATCTACTATATGACCCAGCAGTCACACTTCTGGTATGTATCCAAAGGAAATGACAAGAGGATCTGAAGGAAATAGCTGTACTTCCACGTTCATTGCAGCATTATTCACAACAGTCAAAATATGGTAACAACCTAAGTGTCCATCAATGAATGAATGGATAAAGGAGATGCGGTATATACACAATGGAATATTATTCACGCATGAGAAAGAAAGATATCCCACCATTTGCAATAACATGGACCTAGAGTACATTATGCTAAGTGAAATAAGCCAGACCAAGACAGACTCTGCATGGTATCATTTATATGTGGAATTAAAAAAAAAAAAAAGTGGAACTTCTAGAATCAGAGAGTAGAGATGTTGCCAAGGGATGGAGAAATATGGAGAATTTGATAAAAGGGTACAAAGTTTTGGTTATAAGACAAACAAGGTCTGAGGATCTAATGTGTAACATGGTGACTAGAGTTGATAAAACTGTATTGTATAATTGATTTTTTTTGATAACTGAAATTTGCTAAGAGAGTAGAACTTAAGTGTTCTCACACCCCCCCCCCCAAAAAAAGTAAGCATGAGAAGTGATGGATGTGTTAATCAAACAGATGGTGGAAATTGTTTCACAAAGTATGTGTATATTAAATCCCATGGTGCACACTTTAAATATCTTATAATTTTATCAGTTATACCTTAATAAAGCTGAAAATAAATAAAAATAAAAATGAGAGTTGGGGAACTATCAGTAAAGTTACTAGATCCAGGTATAATAATTGTCAATCATCATGTAATTCTTTTCTTCTCTGAAAACTCCTATTACCCTGAAAAAGATGTTGGCAATAAATAAAACCAAAAACATTTTTTGAATTTAGATAAAATTTTTACAGTTCAATTTCTTTGTCCTGTTTTGGAGGCAGAAAAAATAAATTGTTTGGTGGGTGTCTGGGCATTTCAAATCTCTCCCTTGTCTCTTCAAGGCTCAGATTCCTCCTTTATTAGACAGGGACAGTCACATCTACTTCTTAGGGTCACTGAGAGGACCAACTGTAGTAGCTTCTATAAAGCATTGAAGGTCCTCAGGAAAAGGTAGCTGCTGTTACTGTTTGTTTCTATGGACATTAGGCCAGTGGGTCAATTTACCGATATGAGAGGTCTAGAAGTTCAATTCCCAGCAACCATCATCTATCACTATCACTGTTTAAAAAACAGAGCTCAAAATGAGATGTTTTCAAAAGACTTTAAAGTATAAATGTCTAGTTCTACTCTCTGTGGATATTCTAAAACAAATTAAGGAAGTTGAACTTCTGGTTCCCATTCACGTCAATTATTCATGTATATAATATCATAAACATGAGGGTATTAAGTTGTACTGGAAGACTTCGATCCATCTGACCCACTAGGATTTCATACTTTTTAACCCCAAACCACTGACCAAACAAGATGTCTACAACTGACGTCTCTCCCTCTCTTCAGGGACAAAGTCCTGAGTTGGGGTAAGAGAAGTAGGCTAGTAGGCTTAAATGGGTGATTAGTTTTGTTTAAGTGTGTGTGTGTGTGTGTGTGTGTGTGTGTGTGTGTGTGTGAGAGAGAGAGAGAGAGAGAGAGAGAGACAGAGAGACAGAGAAAGACAGAGAGAGAGAGACAGAGAGAGACACAGAGAGAAAGTGAGAGGGAGAGAGACAGGGAAAGAGAGAGGGAGGAAATAGCATCAATCTTCATTTCCAAAAATATCAAATATCAAGATACCACCTTCTTTGTGAGATACTGATTAACTGTTGTGATCCTCACCTTTGGAACTTACAGAATTTGGAGACTGATGCAATTTTCAAATAAGGGGAAAATGTCTCTATGGGTAAAAAATGGAGGTTTTATTTTGGCAAAATTAATCTACAGTGAAAGTATATTTTGACCTAATATCTGTCTACATGTAGTTGTTCACTTCCTGTCCTCTGGGCATGAATGCTGACTCTGCCTCCTGGCGCAGGTGCAGCCAGCCATGAGGAGAATATCAGGTGAGTAAATGGGAGAGTGCAGGGTCATGACCAGAGACCAGGGCATCGAAGGGATTTCATAGGCTTTAGGTATTATCTTCCTCATTATCCTTTCATTTATAGCAGGACCATCTATTTCTCCTTCCCTTTAAGAAAACTGTTGAGATTCTACACTATAGGAAAGCCGCTCACCCTCCCCCCCCTTATGGGAAAATTATTGTGCAGTTTTGGTGATATTTGTTTACTTCTTATGTACCTTTTTTGAGAAGGAACAGAAACCCTCCCAGTGACAAGACTGCAAATGTTGGTGATAAGCAGTTAAAAGGCGTTCATGGAGAAAGTGCCTCAGGGGGAAAAAGTAGCTAACACTTACTAGGCTCTGAATATGGATAAGGCACAGTTCTAAGCTTTTACCTGCATAAACTCACTGAATCCTTAGAACAACCCCATGGAGTCCTGGAAAGGAAAGTAACTTATGCAAGGTCACAGTCAGTGATGGAAGCCAGGATACAACCACTGGCATGCTGGCCTCTGAGGTCATTAACACTGAGTTTCCAAATACTAATCAGAGTCTTTCTGAAACAAAGGAGGAGAAAGATTTGGAGAGATTCCATGATAAAACGCCAAGATCATGAAATATGTGTGCAGAAACGTCTATGTGAGATATTTAGAAATTATCTAAGTAAGCTCTCTCTTCTTATAGCCCACGCATTTAAGACAAAGTGAATGTGTTGCCCCAAATCACAGGTTGACCAGTGATAGGCCCTCTTCCTATTTTGTTCTATTTGTTTACAAAGTATATAACTGAGCACGTATAAGTAAATATTTAATAAAATGTTAAGCAATGAGTTGTGCTATAAAGCAAAAATATTTTAGTCTCCATGTAGCCAATGCCTATTACTTTAGAATCTCACCATGTTCTGCATGATTAATTAAGCCACCAAGGCTCCCTTCCATGACATAACTGTGTGATTAAAGAAAGGAAAGTCAAAGTTTAATGTACCCAGCCATAACAGCTGAAAGTCTCTAAGCTGATTTATCTTTGAATTTGAGGGAGAACTGTCTCTCTAGGGAAGCTTTATGAGTAAATTTTATAAATGCTGACACTTCATTTTCAATTAATTTGAGCTATTTGTTGATTCCTAAGTTACATGCCTCACATCATCCTATGTACAGAAACCCTTGGCAAAGTCTTCTTCTTTGTGGAATTCACAATCCAACTGAAGGAGATACACGACAACAGAGAATAGTTCCCATGCAGTGAATGCTCCCTGGCAATGATTAGCACCATCGCTGGGGGGACATTAAAAGGAAGGGGTAGATAGTAGGTAATTAGGACTACCTGGGTGCAAATGCAATGGTTTTCTTGGGCACTGAACTTTTGGGAAGGAGGCATTGGTCAGAAGATGTCTTTTGCCTTTCATTTCAGAGAAGAGGCATGGCTAGATTTGGGCTTCATGTCTTGGGGTTCTATAGTGTTATGTCTATTCCTGCACTGGGAACAAGACAGTCCGTGCAAAGTGGCTGTATAGACTGATACGGAGTAGGTGTTCAGCAAACATTTGTGGAATTAAAATAGCAAATACATATTCATATATACGGTTTAAATAACATGCATGACTGTTGCTTATGAGAAAGCTCCTATAAAAAGCATATTTTTGAATTCATTAGGGGTTTTTGTTAATAGTTGCCATATGTTTCATTTGAACTATATCCTCAGGAAGTGATTTAACATTTCTGGCAATAAAGCAATTAAATACGATTTTCCTGCTGCCCATATGGGTTCACTGTAACCTCATATTTTCTTCTCTCATTTCTTAATGGAACAAAGGGAAGTCTACTAATAACTTCCAAATGAGAGGGAAAAAAAAATCATTCGCGGTCTTGTTATTCTTTGTGATATTCAAATGATAAGTTAACAATCTTTTTTTTTTTTTTTAATGGCTATACTGACCCTCTAGTAGTTCCCCACAAGTAAAGATTTTCATTTAAATTGATCTGGTTTTATAACTCAACTTTAAAAAGCCACTAAAGAGAAAACTTTTTAGTTAAAGGGGAGAAAATAATTTTCTTTGTCTTACTGAGGTCTTTTAAAGCTGTGTGTGGGAGCTCAGACTGTGCGTGTGTCTGTTTATGCTTTTGACGTGAAACATGGTTGGGGGAAATGCTGGTTTTGACATGCCTTCCGGAAATGTTGTAGACATATGTTGATTCTTTTGGTCTGCTGCTAGAATGGCTTTCTTACAGGAGGGACCTCAGCTGGACACCTTTTAGAAACTTACACCAACCACACAGAAGCTGCTAACAAACAGTACTATAAGTAATAGATGTCATATCTGAATTCGTTTTTGTGTGATGACAATTGAAACATTTTAGTTGATCTAATTTCTTCTTGATGCTTTTAGTTAGAAACAGAGTATGATTTTTCCTCTTTAATGTGCTATTTTTATTAATATGCCATGTCCCTCACTTACATAAATTATTTTTTCTCTTAGTTCTTTGGAATCTGAACCATAGAACACTACCATTAAGAAGGCCCTTTGAAAGGCAATCCTTCAATCAATGGGCAGCTATGATAGACTGAAAGATCTTACATTCTATGAAAAAAAATTGTTTTTTTGTCTTGTGGTAAACAACAAAGCACTACAATTTATTTTGCGTTTTCTTTCTTCATAGGTTGTGCTTGTTTTGCATATTTTCTTAGACATGTTCACTCAGAAATGTGTAGGATATTCTGTTTTGCTCTATAGGAATTCTCTTCATTTGCCTGTTTAAATATAGCAAGAATCAGTGGCAAAGTAATTTATTCCTTTTCCTTAAAAACATTCACTTTTGTTCCCACAAAAATATTTTGCAGACAAATTGCAAAATGGGTAATTATGTCCTCAGAAATTGCAGGAAAACAACCATCAGTGAAGGAACAGTCTCTGTCTCAGATGAGGGCACAAGAGCCTATTGTGGGCACAATGGGCAACAGGAAGAGTTTGGAGATTCACATTTTTGGGAAGACATGAAAGACAACACAAAAGAAAAGAAGGTACATTGAAAAATGGGTTTGTTTCCATCTCTTTATTTAAAGACTCTTTTGAAATCACTCCAGTCTGTGATATTGTTAACTAGTCAATGATTTCTATTTGCTCCCACTTGAACAAAGAAGTTCATTGAAAAGCTGTGTCTGATTGGCAATCTGATATCGTCTGTTTTGGTTTACAAAGTATTTCTCTGACAGTCATTATTCTCTTATTAAAAATATAGGCTCTTCATAGTGAAGGGGACTTAGATATCATTTAGTTGTGTTTCCCAAAGTAAGTACTTCAAATACCACCTTTTGAATTTTAACTATATATTTGTATCGCCTATAAATTATTCCCTTACTAAAATTTAAATATTACAGTGAAATAAATATCCTTTTTATTTGACTTATTCCAAATAATAAAAATAAAATGTATGAATTTATGGGTTTGAGTTTTTGATATTACCCACAATACACATGAAAATAAATATTCAAATTTAAAATATTTATCTCTGGATCAGCTGATGTACACCAGTAGTCTATGTAACCATATATCAGGAAATACTGATCTAGTTCTTTCTCTGTCAGTTTTCCTATAAGGATGTTGAGATCCAGAGAGATCGGTGACTTGCTCGATGTTACAGATCTTCAGTTGGCCAAATGGGGAGCAGAGTAGAGTCTGGGTCTTAAAGCACTGTCTGCTATATCATTATTCATAAGACTGGTGAAGTCAAAGCTCACCAAGGTTTCACCCTCTAGCATTCATAATTTCAATTTAACTTAGTTTCTGAATCATTCAATGGAAGATAATGGAAATTCAGGTACAGGAGAAGAGACAACATGCTAGTATGAGAACTCTTTTCAGGGTACACATGTATGTGACCAGAGTGAAATAAACGCATGAAATTACCCAAGAAATGTAATTTATGTTGTATATCCTTATTTCCAAAAAGAATTTGACATGTCTTATTTAATAAAAGTTGTCAGCCATACTGAGAAAGTTTTTTCTTCCTGGCCAAGATCACAAACTTTAACAACTGTCCCTACAGGTTTGCAGACTGAAACCATAGCTTTATCTATATTCTGTGGTAAAGAAATTTGCGGTCTTGGCTTAAAATAGTTGTGTAAGTGTTTAAAGCAAAGATGAAGTTAATTCTTAAGGGATATTTTGGTGCTGGTCACACCCTTGAGCAGAGGTGGGATAACCCTGTCTGTCTGGATAAAAATGTAAGTTGGGCTTCTAACCTTTAAATTGTTTTTTTTCTTTTTCAACATACTCACATTTCCTGTATTTAAAGTTGGTGGGTTCCTCTTCAACAAAGTACAGAATCTGATTCTCATTCCATGCTCACTTCAGATAGCCAAATATTCATTTTAAGTCTGTCCAGCTCCCGACAAAACTCTTGCTGAGGCCATTTTTATTTGGAAACATGGCTTAAGAGAAAGCTAATTATTATACTCATTTGAAAAGGAAGTCATTTTTTTTTTTGCTTTGTTTTGTTTTTTGTAAGCTACATAAACAGAAAAACCCATGGCTGAGTCACATTGACTTAACTCTTCTCAGCATTTATTGAAGTTCTTAATTTTAATGCTTCTGCATTTCCAACAAATCCACTGATTAAGATATTATTCATGACAGAACTCAATATCCTTTAGATATATTTTCATGTTGTGAATTCCTTTCAAAATGTAACAAATCATGTCTCCCTTCCCAACTTTGTAATTATGAAAGTTCAGTGCTAAATACAATGTTTAATTGAAGTTACCATTTTGGCATAATCGTTTTACCTTTTACATGGCTTTATATAATTGTGATATCTTATTAATCCTACTTTGTGACGTTTGCTGTAAGTTGCTCTATTTTTGTGAATTTGTTAAGTTATATATTTTGAAAAAAAATTTTTTTTTCAACGTTTATTTATTTTTGGGACAGAGAGAGACAGAGCATGAACGGGGGAGGGGCAGAGAGACAGGGAGACACAGAATCGGAAACAGGCTCCAGGCTCTGAGCCATCAGCCCAGAGCCCGACGCGGGGCTCGAACTCACGGACCGCGAGATCGTGACCTGGCTGAAGTCGGACGCTTAACCGACTGCGCCACCCAGGTGCCCCAAGTTATATATTTTAAAACATCTAATTTTATGCTCAACCTTAGTAATTCTGGAAAGAGAATTGTTGAAGTAGCTGAGTATGTTCATAAATTTCACTAGAAAAATTGCATTATTTCTTCCTTTTTGTGTATTTGTAACTTCTTCAAAAATCAATTTGTGAGTTTTTCCAAACTATTACTTTACTGAAAAGTATGGTGAGTTGCATATGGTAGCCATTTAGAAATACTAGTTATTCAAGGTAGCTTGCTTTTTTTAAAGTCTGGTTAATGAAAGTTCACAATTAAGGAGCACCATAGACATGTAGACTTATTTTCAGTAAACATGATACTCAAGATAGGTGACTTATTCAGGGAACAATTGACTCAGAATGGCTGTTTATTTTTCTTGGTGAACAATGTTAGATTCATAATGGATTTTTTCATTTTGTTCATGTCCTTATTTTTCTAACCTGAATCACAGTTTTTTTTTTTTTGCTGGTGCGCAAAAAACTTCTCTCTGTATCTCATGGGCATTTCCAAGGCAGCCAGCCATGCTAAAATTTATTACTATATCACTGTTCTCCTTAAAATGCTTCAATGATGACCTTTCCCCCACCCCCTTTCTGGAATGCCTGGCCATTAGTAACATGCCCTGAGATCCTCATCCTCTTACGCTTCATTCTAGTGAATCAGTTAATAGACACACCTTAAGTATCCATTATATGCACAGCCTTTTATTACGCGCTGTAGTGGCACTAAACGAGATAAAAAGCTATGCTGTAAAAATAAGTAATCAAATTATGAATTCAAGACTGAAGACTGAAATAGAAGATAGAGGTGGCTATGAACAAGTACTAGGTTCCTTGCTGTCACCAATGGGCTCTGTGACTTTGGGCAAGTTTCTAGAACTGAGCTCAGTTTCCTCATCTCTAAGAAAAAGGGTAGAAGTAATATCTACATCTCAGAGCTATTTATGAGGATTCAACAACATGCTGCACAAAGATTATCATAGTACTTGCCCAGGAGCTCCCTAAGTGTAAAGTATTCCTATTATTTGGGTTTGTTATCATGATATAAAAAAGTACTTATTTATTCTGAAATAGTGCAAAGAGGTATAGGTTGTCTGTCTCTGCTTCCTCCACTTCCTTATGTCAGATTAACCTATTTTCTCAAGTTCATTCCTCCTTTATTTATTTTTAACTATTTGTAATTATTTTTTGTGTTATTGTAAAAAAAACATTTCTCCTTTTTTGGTCAGCTACTTGTTTTAAGTTTTATAAAGCCCAGTTTGGAAGCTAACATCTTCAGCCCTCACCTTTAATTCGGAGCCTGTCACCAGCTGTTACTAGGTGGGTCTATTCTTGGCCCCCTTGCCTGCCAACAAGTGATACTATTCTTTTTGGGTCCTTACACTGAGGAACAGGCTCCCTATTCTGTGCAACCTGGAGCAGCAGGGACTAAGGGCATATGTGGAAGTCACACCTGTATCAGAAAATGCAGAAGATTTATCTTCTGCACTTGTGGGGAACTTTGGGTGATCTCTGAGCTGCAGGAGATACCTGGGGCTACCACTCTTAATGGGTTTTATCATTTAACCAGAGCTCTTAATGGATTTATCATTTATTGAATTTCTGAGAACTAGAGCTAAAATGAATTCCATATATGATTCAGACATTACTTGATATATGTAATATTAATATTTTATATAAATATAATATTATACATACATACTGTATCTATATTCAGTATAATACAATTTTGGTTAATAGACTGGATAAAATTATAGAGGCAAATATACACTAACAATGAAGTAGCAGAAAGAGAAATTAAGAACATAGTCCCATTTACCTTGCACCAAAAAGAACAAAATCCCTAGGCATGAACTTAAAAAGGAGGTGAAAGACCTATACTCTGAAAACTATAAAACACTGAAGAAAGAAATTGAAGATGACACAAAGAGATGGAAAGATAGTCCATGCTCATGGATTGGGAGAATAAATGTTGTTAAAATGTCCATACTACCCAAAGGAAATCTACAGATTCAGTGAAATCCCTATCAAAATAACAACAGTATTTTTCACAACACTAAAACAAATAGTTCTAAAATTTGTATGGAACCACAGAAGACTCTGAAGAGCCAAAACAATCTTGAAAAAGAAGAAAACTGGAGGTATCACAATCCCACATTTCAAGATATACTATAAAGCTGCCGTAATCAGAAGAGTATGGCACTGGCACAAAAACAGACACAGATCAATAGAACAAGATAGACCGCCCAGAAATAAACCCATGATTATATGGTCAATTAATCTTCAACAAAGTAGGCAAGAATGTGCAATGGGGAAAAGACAGTTGCTTTAATAAATGGTGCTGGGAAAGCTGGACAATCATATCCAAAAGAATAAAATTAAGACCACTTTCTTATACCATATAGAAAAATAAACTCAAAGTGGATGAAGGACTTAAATATGAGACCTGATATCATAAAAATTTTAGAAGAGAGCACAGGCAGTAATCTCTCTGACATCGGCAGTAGCAACATTTTCTGGATATGTTTCCCCAGGCAAGGGAAACAAAAGCAAAAATAAACTATTGGGACTACATCAAAATAAAAACCTTCTGCACAGCAAAGGAAACAATAAGCAAAACTAAAAGTTAATCCACTGAATTGGAGAAGATTTTTACAAGTGAGATATATTTTAAAAAAAATTAATGTTTATTTATATTTGAGAAGGGGGGAGAGAGAGAGAGAGAGCAAGAAGGGGAGGGACACAGAGAGAGGGAAACAGAATCCAAAGCAGGATCCAGGCTCTGAGCTGTCAGCACAGAGCCTGATGTGAGGCTTGAACCCACAAACCATGAGGTCATGACCTGAGCTGAATTTGGACGCTTAACTGACTGAGCCATCCAGGCACCCCTACAAATGAAATATCTAATAAAGAGTTAATACACAAAATATATAAAGAATGTATACAACTCAACACTAATAAAACAAGTAATCCAATTAAAAAATAGGCAGAAGACATGAACAGGCATTTCTGCAAAGAAGGCATACAGATGGCCAACAGACACATGAAAAGAGGTTCCACATCACTCATCATCAGGGAAATACAAATCAAAACCATAATGAGATATCACCTCACACGTGTCAGAATGGCTAGAATCAAAAATACAAGAAACAAGTGTTGGGGAGGATGCGGAGAAAAAGGAACCCTCTTGCAGTGTTGGTGGGAATGCAAATGGTGGAGCCACTGTGGAAAACAGCATGGAGGTTCATCAAAAAATTAAAAATAGAATTATCATATGACCCAGTAATTCTGCTACTGGGTATTTATCCAAAGAATATGAAAACACTAATTAACAAAGATATATGCACCTCTATGTCTATTGTAGCATTATTTACAATAGCCAAATTATGAAAGGAGTCAAACTATCCATAAAATGATGAATGGATAAAGAAGATGAGGTATGTGTACACACACACACACACACACACACACACACAGGACTATTACTCAGCCATAAAAATGAGTGAAATCTTGTCATTGGCAGCAACACGAATGGAACTAGAGGGTACAATGTTAAGTGAAATAAGCCAGTCAGAGAAAGACAAATACCATATGATTTTACTCATATGTGGAACTCAAGAAACAAAACAAATGAACAACAACAAAAAAAACAGAGACAAACAAAAAAGCAGACTCTTAACTATAGAGAACAAACTGATGGTTACGAGAGGGAAGGTATGTGGGGAATGAGTGACCCAGTGAAGGGGATTAAGAGCACACTTATCGTGATGAGCACTGAGTATACATTGTACACTTGAAAGTAATATAACACTGTATTAATTATACTCTGTTAATTATACTGGAATTAAAAAAAAGTATAGAGGCAAAGTATTTGTTAATGGATCAACATAGAATCCTGTACAATATCTAGCTTACAAACAAAATAATTTATATATGAATTTATGAGTTTGTTTTATTTTAACTTAGTGTCTTAGAAGGCTGAGAGATAAGGAAGCATTTCACTCATACCCATCTTGACCAAGTTATTACTACCAGTTATATTCCAATATAAGTTTATGTTCATTTCAATAATTCAATGACTACATGTTCCCCTATATTACCCCAAATTTACTAATATTCTCATAGTTTCATACTTCCAACTTAAAATAACTTTGGCAGAACTAAACTTTTGATAGAAATTCAAAACATATACCCCTAAGTCATAACTGCACAAAAGATACAGATTAAAACTACTTAAATGATATACATAAATCTTTTTATGACAAATTATCACTTTGTTCACTGAATTGGAATTTGGTCTTATCAAATATTACTTCATGTAAGTGGGCCTTTGGCTGGATGCCAGAAACATTTTTGTTATAGGGAGATATTTATTGTAGTGGTATTCACTAATAAATTTGATTTGAAATATCTATTTTATATGTGCGATAAACCACAGACCTGAGCGAGGGCAAGAATCCACTAAATGTGACTGGGACCTAAGGATGAAATTTGGAGTGACAGAGGACTAATAGAAACTGGAAAAAAAATCACAAACCTGAAACTAATATTACACTATATAAGTGAAATTAGTCAGAGAAAGATAAAAATCATATGACTTCACTCATATAAGGACTTTAAGAGACAAAACAGATGAACATAAGGGAAGGAAAACAAAAATAATATAAAAACAGGGAGGGGGACAAAACAGAAGAGACTCATAAATATGGAGAACAAACTGAGGGTTACTGGAGGGGTTGTGGGAGGGGGGATGGGCTAAATGGGTAAGAGGCACTAAGGAATCTACTCCTGAAATCATTATTGCACTCTATGCTAACTAATTTGGATGTAAATTTAAAAAAAGAAAAAAAATATTATACTGTATGCTAACTGGAATTTAAATAAAAATTAAAACAAACAACAACAACAACAACAAAAAGAAAGGCTTTTGAAATGAGGCTACTAATCAAATAATAACCAAATGTTCAATGTTCCAAAGCTGTAAATTGTATGAACATTGAGATATTTAAAAATGTTCTGCTCTTTGAGGATGCATACTTAGGCAGAAGAGATGTTTGTTAGCATTTCTGAGTTATATGCCTGAATTAAGTCATAAATTGTAGGAGGAGTCTACCCTATGAGGGACAAAGAGGGCTTAATTTAGATAAACATTATGTAAAGGTCTTTCAATTGCCGGCTTTTGATGACATGATAGATATTCTAGGACCTCTCTCCTCAAATCACAAGGTCTTGGAGCCCAGCTCAATTTCTTTTACCACGCCGGACTTGAATCCCCTTCTTTGCTGGAAAGTTTCCATTTGGCCTTCCAGATTTCCTTTCTACTCTGTCTGTGCAGGAAGTCTGACCTGGATGGGAAGGGGCGCCATATGCTCTGGTTTTCCTGGGATAATCCCGGCTTACAAGGGCATCCTGGTCAGTTTAGCATTTGGCTCAGAACGTTCCTTTTAAAAAACAAACAAACTAGACTTTATTTTTCAGGACAGTTTTATGTTCACAACAAAACTGAGTGGAAGGTACAAAGATTGCAACTATACCCGTTGCCCTTACACATGCACAGCCTCCACCATTATCGACAGCCTCCACAGAGTGGTACATTTGTTGTATTTATTATTTGGTTGGCACATCCTGATCACTCAAAGTCCATAGCTTGCATGAGAGTTCACTCTTGGTGTTGTAAATTCTGTGGATTTGGACAAAAATATATGACATGTATCTACCATTATAGAATCATACAGAATGGTTTTGTTGCTCTTAAAGTCCTCTGCGCTCTGACTATTCATCTCACCCTCCCCCCAACCCCTGGTGACCACTGATCTTTTTACTGTCTCCAGAGTATCACATGGATGGAACCATAGAGCACGAAGCCCTTCCTGGTTGTTTTACCTTAGTAATTTACATTTAAGTTTCCTCCATGGCCTTTTCATGGCTTGACAGCTCACTTCTTCTTAGTGAATAATATTCCATTGTCTGAATATACCAGTTTATGTATCCATTTACCTACTGAAGGACATCTTGGATGCTTCCAGGGTTTGGCAGTTAACTATGAAAAATGCTCCAATAAGCATTTGGTTGCAGGTTTTTGTGTGGACACAAGTTTCCACTCCTTTGGAGTTTACAACTTTACCACTAAAGAGTGTAATTGCTAGATTGTATGGTAAGATAATACTTGGTTTTGGAGTGTTATTTTTTAATGATATAAAATTATGAATAGTGTATTAATATGGGTCAGGGCCTGTTTTTCTTTCTGGCTTCTATAATCTTGTCTAGTAATGTGTGATATGCATGTGCAGAGAACAAAGTTCTCACTTTGATATATGGTTACATCTGAAAGATGACTAGTGATAAAAAAACCTTTCTTCCTGGCCCTTTCCAGATGTCATCGAACAAGCACCTGCTTGTTTCAAGAACAGCATGCAGGTTGCTCGCTGGTTTAACAAAGTGCACTCGGACACACGTGGCTAGGGACAGCTCAATCCTGACTTCAGGTAATGATGGAACTGTCTGACTGCTGCCCTACTGGTCACTTGATGTACCAGTCAGTTGTTGTCTGGTGCCTGCTATGGTCTGCAGGACATACAGAGCCTGATGGGGGAGGAGGGAAACATGGGTTAGGTATATGCGAAATATGCACACATGAAAGATGTGGGGAAACAGAGTTGGAGCAGTCCTGCCATAAAGTGTATATAGTAGTCGGGGCATTCCTGTTACAGCGGTCTCATCATTTAATGTAGGGTCTAAACATCTGCAATAGTTATGTAATGATTGAGTAACATTTTTTGCAGTAATTATCATTAATTTAAACAGCTCCTTTTACTCTCAAAAGTGTGCTAGTTCGGATGGTAACTTATATGGAAACATTTTGTATGGATTCCATCAATAGGGTCTCATGCCTCATAGCTTCCAGGTAGGTTAGGCCTATGGGGACACCCAGTAGTGACTGTAAGGGTGTGATACCGTGATTTGTAAAAAGAAATACATATTTGATCTTCCACCTTGTTCCTGGCACAGAGCTTCTACAACCCCTGTAATTTCCTAAATTATAAGAGTGATAAAGGTGTCTTTTTTATGTTAATGAGGTGACTTTGGTACCTAAGAACGGAGGCTGATTGCCAGTGGAGCCAGCCAAATAATTAGAGGGTTGGCACTTTCAGCCCCACCCACCAACCTCCTGGGCTGGGAGAAGGGCTGAAGATTGAATTCAATCACCAATGGCCATGATTTAATCAATTGTGCCTATGCGCTGAAGTCTCCATAAAGCCCCAATGGATGGGGTGCAGAGAGCTTCTAGGTTGGTGGACGTGTGCAGATTTGGGCAGAGTTGTGCACTAGAGAGGGCATGGAAGTGCTGCACTCTTTCCCCATGCCTTGCCTTACACATCTCTTCCATCTGGATATCCCTGAGATACATCCTTATATAATAAACCAGTAGTCTAGTAAGTAAAATGTTCGGCAGAGTTCTATGAGCTACTCTAACGAACTAATTGAACCTAGGCAGTGGGTCATTGGAACTTCCGATCTATAGCTATCGGTCTGAAGCACAGGCAATAACCTGGGCTTGCAACTAGCATCTGAACTGGGGAGGGAAAGGGCAGTCTTGAGTGACTGAATCCTTAACATGTGGGATCTGCCTTCTGGTAGATAGTGTCAGAATTCAGTTAAATTGTAAGACACCCAGCTGGTGTCCACAGAATTGTGTGGGCAGATAGAAGTTGAGGAGAATGGAAAGAAGGTTGAGAAAAGGAAAAGTCAGAGAGAGAAGCTGTAGTCAAGAAACAGGTTATAACAGTAATCAGAAGGGTCAGCATTTTGTAAATACCTGGATGAAATGAGGGCAAAATGCCCCAATGATACAGGGAATAGGCAATGCCTATTGAGAGGTAACACTTACTCAGTGCTCACTCTATTCCAGGCACTTTTCTAAGCACCAGCAAATAATAGCTAATATAATATCAATAACTACCCTATGAAGGGACTACTGTCATTATTCCATTTTATATAAGAGTCAATCACATAAGAGACAAGGTAACTTACTGCCCAAGGTCTCAACTTTCGCAAATGGTCAAGCCAGTAATTGAACGCAGGATTTTAACACAGATTAAGTCTATGTACTCTATGTAACTCTATGAAATTCTCTACTCTATGTAACTTCTCTGGACTGAGATAATTACTTTTTCTGTAAACACCTGCTACCATAGATAGCAAGGGAAATAAAATAGATGAGAAACCAAAGATATTGGTATTGTTTTTAATTACTGGGAAATAAAAACTTAACTGGAATGTGAGTGTAAAGGAGTAATTGAACATTCATCACATTGGAGATGCCGACTGGGTGGGTGCGATGGATTTTAAAGGAGCAGGGGACACTAACACAAAGTGAAACACGAAACCCTGGCACTTTTTGCCTTTTCTACATGTCAGTCCTGGGCTGGTTGCCCCTTCCCTGCCCCCCCTGCCCGGTTTTTCCCAAGCAGACATTACTGGTTAAGAGTACACTCACTGGAGTAAAAAAAGTCACTTACTTTTTATGACCACACTCAAAAATGTTTATACACTTTCATGAGACAAACTGAATGCTCTGCAGTTTAACCTCATGTGATGCTTCCAAAGAAACACAATGGAGTGAGGTTCAGTCCAAAGCAAGGAGCAATTTAAATGGAGCTGGTTTTTGCAGACCTGGAGTTTTTCCATCAATCATCAGTGATGGTAAAATGCTGATTTATACTTATAATGGTGCTATCTTTCATCAAGGTCAAAAGTAATTGGTTTAGTGGCTGTTTCATTTACAAGAGTGTTTATGTTACAGGCACATTGACAAAATAAAAAACATTCTTCCAAAGTGAAAGTAATGCAGGAAGCATATGATGGACACCTGACCCTAAAGAGTAATCTTGTATGCTAAATGGGGTTCCATTTCCCCCCCATTGGCAAACACTATCCGGTTACGGTCTGTATCCCCAGCTTATTCCTCTCAGCATCTTCTCTAGGCTGTTGCTTAATTCTGAGACTAGATAATTAGGGCTGACAAAAAGCTGGTTTGGGTTTTAAACAATCAAATTGGCACTATATCAAATGATTTCTAGTTCTAAATATCAGCAAGATGCTACTTTATTATCTTAAACTGTGTCCTAATCACATCTGGGATATATGCCCTCCTTGTGATTTCTGCTATCCATGAAATGGGTTAAAAATGTACCCTATCTTTGCTTTGAGAAACCAGGCTCCTCTGGGGGGTAGCTCTTAACTTTTTTATTGGGTGCAACTTTGTCCAATGATCTACTTTTTTTTGGTTAACAAAAGAAAATATTGGGTAGTATGTTTTAAAATAAGATATATGAAAACCATGTCATGTATCTCCTATTGAAGGATTACAATATACCAGTATCCTAAACTCACAGAAGTAATATCAATCCAGTAACTTAAAATGCAAAATCTTGTAGTAGGAAAGAATCATACATTTTTTTTGAATAGTCATCTATGTGCTTAACAGAGAAATAGTCAATAAAGGAATTAGACACTATAAAGAGATTCCCAAGTAAGATACCTAAGCAGTTCCATATATTTTAGCAACAAATAGAATGTTCCATCTGTAATGAGGCTCTTTCCTCTTTTCAATTAATCACTGTCTTTTCTGTAGGAGGTTACCGTTACATAAGCCCTGCATCAGGGGGATAATTCATCTAGTTTTCAGGAAATTTCCTTCTTTGTTTTTGATAAGAAACAAACATAAAAATTGGCTTTTAAAAGTGGCTGTAGGGGCACCTGGGTGGCTCAGTCAGTTAGCATCCAACTTTGGCTGAGGTCGTGATCTCACAGCTAGTGAGTTTGAGCCCCACATCATCATCGGGCTCTGTGCTGATGGCTCAGAGCCTGGAGGTTGCCTTGAATTCTGTTTCCCTCTCTCTCTGCCCCTCCCTTACTCATGCTCTGTCTCTGTCTCTCAAAAATAAATAAGCATTACAAAAAAAGTGGCTGTTATTTGTAGGCTCTCCAAATAATGATTCGCACCAAATCCACATGGTCCAGATGAAAGAGGTGACTTATATAAGAATTCAGTAAATGTGCTATATTCTCTGGTAAGCCTAGTTTTAATTCCCACAGCCCTTTTCTTTAGTATTTGGGTCAAAATTCCATTAACAAAGGGCATTTTCCCACATATTCTCCACTTTGGGAGACTTGAATACTAGAACATTAAAGATTTATTGAGCTGGCCTGACAAATGTTTTGATTCAAATGCATTTTTTTCCACTGGGATTTTGAACATGTGTTTTTTTTTTTTCAAGAACTATAGTAAATTTCTTTACACTGAACAAAATTCTGAATATAATCAAATTGCTTTTATTAAATCCCTTGATTTCTTAATCAAAACATTAAAAATATTATCTACTGGATATTTTAACTGATATCTACAGCTGCTGAATACCTTCAATCATTCTGGTTTTTAAAGCAATATGTTAGTTGCTAAAATTAACAAATAATAGTCTTAATTGTTGTGGTTAATGTTTGGAAGCTTTTTGCTCTACTTAAAGGGCAAGCACCTTGAGGGCAAGCACTACAGTATTTTTACAGTATAAGAGTATACCCCCTATAAAACTTTTTTACTATGTTTCTTACTTTTTTGTCTATTTATACCACCTTTAAAACTTTCTAACGTTCATGAACTGTTAACATTGAATTGATATTATTAACTTGAATTTCATATAGAAGTGGACATTTTAACATATAATTAAACCCCAAAGAATTTACAGTGGGTATCTAGGGACCTCAGATATTGTCCTATAGCCTTAAGAAGGTTAAACACTTCAGGGGCTCCTGGGTGGCTCAGTCAGTTAAGCTTCGGAATGCCGATTTCAGCTCAGGTCATGATCTCACCTTTTGTGGGACTGAGCCCCCTGCTGGGTTCTGCACTGATAGCACAGAGCATCTTGGGATTCTCTCCCTACTTCTGTCTCTGCCCCTCTCTCCTCCCCTGCTCTAGTGCAAGTACACTCTCTCTCTCAAAACAAACTTTAATTTTTTCTGATTTTCTTTTTATTTTTGAGAGACAGTGCAAGCAGGGGAGGGGCAGAGAGAGAGGTAGACAGAGGATATGAAGCGGGCTCTGTGCTGACAGCAGCGAGCCTGATGCAGGGCTCAAATTCATGAACAGCGATATCATGACCTGAGCCGAAGTCCAATGCTCAACCGACTGAGCCAAGCAAGCACCCCAATAAGCTCTTTAAAAAAAAAAGTTAAACACTTTAGATCATAGTTTTCTTACTTTTAAAGTTTTAGCTTATCTTTAAAGTTCCAAATTTTAAATAATTCTTAATTTGTGCTGAAGTATCTGAGTTTCTCTTGGAAATGTCTGTTAGTAAAATACTTAGACTGAAACCGATGAGTTCTAGGAGGTAATATTTCTTTACTGCATAGAGATGGCATTACCCATAGAGTTTGTAATGGTTTTGATATATGTCCACAAATTCTTTGACACTCCTCCCTTTAAAAGGTAGAGCCTAATTTCCCTCCCTGAATATGGCTGAAATAACACTGTGTGACTTCCGACACTGTGTCATAAAATGTGTCGCAGCTTCTTCCTTGCTCTCTCTTTTGGATGGTTTGCACTGGGATAAGCTAGCTCCCATGTCATAAGGACACTCAAGTTGCCCTACATGTTGACATGGAAAGGAATGGAGGCCTCCTGCCACCGGTCAGGGGAGTCTTATCAGAAACACATTCTTCAGTCCCAGGCACACCTTAAGATATCTTAAGTGCAACCTCATGAGATGCTAAGCTAGAACCAACTAAGCTGCTCCTGAATTTCTGACAAATGGGTGTGAGATTATAAATGTTCATTGTTATTTTACTTTGCCAAGTTTGGGGGTAATTTTTTAGGCAGCAGTAAATGGCACACTTACCAATACATTTAAATGAAGAACTTTTGTAAACATCAACAGAACTCCAAGTAAACTAAAATTCATCTTATTTCCTAGGGAACTAGGTCTTTAAAGTCTCCTTTAAAAGACTGTTTCATGTTTGGGGCGCCTGGGTGGCTGAGTCGGTTAAGCGTCCGACTTCAGCTCAGGTCATGATCTCACAGTTGGTGAGTTCGAGCCCCACGTCAGGCTCTGCACTAACAGCTCGGAACCTGGAGCCTTGCTTCGGATTCTGTGTTTCCCTCTCTCTCTGACCCTCCCCTGCTCATGCTCTGTCTCTCACTTTCTCAAAAAAATAAAATAAAATAAAATAAAATAAAATAAAATAAATAAAAAGACTATTTCATGTTTAAAGATATTAATATACTCTTAATATAAAAAAATCACAAAATTCCCCTGCTACAATTAAATAGCCTTTCCTTTGGTGGCAGACCTAATGGAAATGAGTAGAAAGCTGGCCTCTCTTCTTCATTATTATTCTGCCTTCATCCTTTGCAGTTAACCTTTCTGCTTGGGTTGATGGTCATCATGCCTTAATTTGTGTTTATTTAGCTCCCCTGTATATTTTAAGTCAAATCAGGAGCCATATATAGCATAATAAAAATTAATTTCTCCTCCTAAGGAAGTTAAGATTTTCAACAAAGAATGATGTGAGCATACAGTTAGGCATATGGTATTCATATCATACTGATATACATAGAGATAAGGTAATGCAACAGAAGGAATAACTCATCGTAACTGACTATAATATATAGTGTCTTATTTAAATCCCACAGTAATACTGAGGCCTAAAATAAGCATTTCACTAGTTGGTGGTATTATTTCTTTTAAAAATAAATATTTTTTCTGATTATAGATGTATCTGAGAGACTTTGATAATACAGAAAGATACTCTTGTGCAGTGTTAGTGTAAATCATGTGACAAGCTGGCTTAAGAATTATGTGAGATGGTTCATGTATCTCAATGCATTTAATTCTGTGGCTTCATTAGAATCTACCAGGAGGTGCCACTGAGCACAGGAGGGCCACGTCTGCTATTTGAGAACAATGGATACAGAGTCTGGCATGTGAGATTAATTTTTTAAATCACATATTAGAGAGAGGCTGGCCATGTTGAAAAGTTTTGTTGTTTTTGCCGTTGTAGTGTTGCCTTTTAGAGCACCGTGTTGTTGCAGGCCTTTCTCAAATGTGCTAACAAGGGGACTCTCCAGAAACACCACAGAAAGCCACCTGAAGATTTTTTAGTCACTCATATTATTAAGGAACATGTAATAGACATGTCTCTAGGGAAATTTCTTAAAAATAATTTTAAAATAAGCTCTAACTTTATCAATAGGATCTAGCTTTCCTTTTCTTTTCCTTTTCTGTGTTAATCTGAGTCAGCTCTTGGCTTCGAAACCAAATTCAAACCATGGACTTTTACTTATGAAATGAAAATTGGAAGATTTTTTTCAGATTAAATCTTATTGCATATCAAGCTGTTTTACTAAACTTGAAAATTTGGGATTTAAACCAACCAAAATGCAATTACAGTTGTGTTTTACTTGCTAAATCTCAGAGGTGTTATGTTTGTATGTGTAATGTGTGTGTGTGTGTGTGTGTGTGTGTGTGCGCGCGCGCGTGTGTGTAAGGCAACTGTCAGAGTATCAAATAGTCTTTTGGTAATAATTTGGTGATGCTGTGTAAAGATGATTTACCAAAAAATCACTTGGATTCAAGTGACTGATCTATTTAAACATCATATACTAAAAACTGTTCTGAATTTCTTGAAATTACACAGCACACAGATGAACTACATAGAAAACAGACAACAAAAGTACTGAGAGTGAGGATCGTAACAGAAATTTTTTTTAGGATCCTGTAACTTCTGACAATTATTTTACAAAACTGGGGAAAAAAAACAAAAGAGAAACCTCAGAAGCTGGTTAGTCTTGGGTTTTTGCTTGTAGAGTTTGTTCAGAGCCCTGAAAGCCTGGAGAGAAGCAGGAGTGAGGTTAATGAACTTGGCTTTCAGACCAGAGCCCGTCCCTCGAGGAGACTGTTGGGTTATTTCACATAAGGCAGGGAGGGATAATGTGATACATAGGAATTTTTTTTCTTGCATCCAATAGTCATACTAAATTGCACAATACTTTATAGCACTTCTCAAACACTTAAACATGTTCTGGGACAATAATTTCATACACACACAAAGAAAATCTCAGAAGGCCATAAATGCTGCTCTGCTACATAACAGAAGGCTGATGAGTGGGTGGTTTCTGAGGCCTGATCATAAGGTAGAGACATAAATGAAGCAGGCTGTCACTGAACAATTCTCAGTAAATAATTGGTCTTTCATGTGAAGACAAACAGCTGCTGGAACTCTTTGGAAAATGCTATAGAAATTTAAGAATTCACAGAGAAAGAACTTTTGGCATTATCACAGACGAAGGTCAGAAATGAATATTCTCTGGGAAAAGCAAACACGAAGAGAAAAGACTGTCTTCTTGTATCATGTTTTAAAACACGCAGTGGTTTATATTTATTCCAATTTAAAGTTAAAAAATGACTCTACCACTTAAGACTCAATATTGCAAGGTAATGAGGAAGATATTAAAAATTATGAAGTATAATTCCTAGTCTTGGTGAACTTGAGATTTAAGAGAGAGAAAAACTGCACTAATGATTCAAGAAGCTGAGAGGTGATGTTTTTAGTAATGATTTAAGAAACTGAGAGGGTCCAGCTTTTTACTTAAGGGAGGCTTGCTTACACTTAGACCATAAGTCTACAAGTATCAGTTGACTTCCACTTAAGCATTCAAGATGTGGTACAGAACATCCAAAGGCTCACAAAAATGTACACGTAAATGTATATATCATGCCATTCGTAATTCAAAAGCCATCAAGGCCAGCTTATTAAGTTGGACAAGTAATATTGGCTCCCAATATCTTTCCTCCACTAAGTCCACTAAGAGAGCCTACCAAATCAGCTATGTTTAAGGAATAAAAAGACAAAACTGGGACTTCCAGGCATTCCCACATCAGAGTAGTTAGATCAGGGGTTCTCAAACCTGACTGTGCATCAGAATCACCTGGTGGGCCCTGCTCCCAGAGTTTTCAGATTCAGTAGGTCAGGAGGTTTAGGGTGGGGCTCCAGAGTTTCTATTTCCTCTACACTGCCCTGGGGACCATACTTTGAGAACTGTTGAGCTAGAAGAATATACTGGTTTTGTTCTAGTTCTGAAAACAGAATCAGTGGCTGGAGTCTGGTGAGTGACAGAAAGGATGGCACTAGGTGGTGTCCAGGTAATATAACAGTTTGTCTTTATGGTAAGCACTTGCATCTAAACGTGGGGATGTAGGTAGATGAGTGATGATGTGACCCACTTTGCAGTTTTCAGAGCTCACCCTGGCTGCTAAGAGGAGAATGCACGGGGAAAGAAGAGGACCCACGATGGCATTAACAGGGAAGGGATAACAGTTCAGGAAAGACCAATGACTGCCTCTTGAGCTGCAGTGAACATGGGACTGAATGAAGATGGGGCAAGCGGTCAGACCTAACTTATATTATGGAGGGGAAATCATTAGGGGTCACTTGGTAAAAGATTGATTGTGGGAGTTGGAGAGAGACAGAGCTGCCAAAGATAGTCTCCTGTCCTAAGAACCTGGGCGGATGGAATACTGCAGGAAGAGAAAGCTGAAGGGGGCTAGGGCTAGGTGGTAGCAGGAGCCAATTTCGGTTTTGGACAAACTTAACCAGACACTTAAATTTTCTTTTAAGTTTATTTATTTTGAGAAAGGCGGGGTCAGGGTGGGGGGAAGAGAGAGTACAGGAGGAGCAGAGAGAGTACAGGAGGAGCAGAGAGAGAAGGAGAGAGAGAATTCCAAGCAGGCTTTGCACTGTCAGCGCAGAGCCCGATGTGGAGCTTGAACTCTCAAACTGTGAGATCATGACTGGAGCTGAAATCAAGAGTCAGATGCTTAGTTTACTGAGCCACCCAGGTGCCCCTCAACCAGGCACTTTTAAACTGTTGGATCAGAACAGAGGTCTGAGCTAGTATAAATTTTCTGGGGCCTCAAGCTAGGGGGGTGAGGCCCCATGATGTGAGAGTACGTCATGGGAAGTGACTAGGCCTGGGACTAGATGCTGGTCTCTAGGGGCTGAGTCAAGAAGAAGCCAGCAGAGCACTGGCCAGAACCAGTCAAAGCAGAGAGAAACCAGAAGGCTTTGACATCACACAGTCTGAAAGAAGAGATTTCTGAACTGAGAGGTGCATTCTGGAAGTGGGAGGGACACCGTAAGATGAGAATGAAAATGTGATCATTTGGTGTAGCAGCACAGAAGTCAAGGAAGTTGCTGGAAAAGTCAGTAAGGGTAGATGTGGAAACCGGACTGGAGCGTGTTGAAGAGCAAGGGCAGGTAAGGAAGCCAAGACATTTGTTAATAGTGGTCCAGACATGGATTCATCCAATTCCATTTTAAACAGATATTATGCAAGAGGTACCTTGGCCCTGGGGAAAAGGTGAAGACTAAGGTTCCACCTTGGAGTGTCTCATTACAGTCTAGATCGGGAGACACGCAGGTAAACATCTCCTTTCTTCCCTCTCCTAGACTTTCCTAAAGCAAGTATTACTTCCTGGAGGTTTGACGATCTGCTAGTCTTGCAGAGATTCCCAATTTTTTTCGTATCAAGACATGAATAAAAAATTATAATATTGGTACAGATCATTGGTTAACTAGAAGGGCTCATCAAAGCTAGGTCTGTATCCTGGAAAAACTCATCCCTGTCTGTGGGTCCAGCCTGCAGGATAAACAGAATCCCAGTCCTCCCCAGACTGGTCTAAACCTGTCATCACCTCAACCTAGGTGTGGTCAGTTCTATTCATATCTAGTTTCTTCCCATCAAAATGACAGTTCAAAGAGACCCAGGGGAAAGAAAAGTCTTGCAGAAATAGTGATTTTTCTACTGAATTTTTGGGTGGCCTGATTTTTGAGTGTTTTATGATTAGGAAATAGTACCACTACTAATGTAAAATCTATCTGATCTATGTTATTATTTACAAGTCTTTTTACACATTTTTGTGTATATTTATGTCACATACTTCTCTAAACTCTAAGATCCTTCAGTATGGGACCTATGAATATATTTTCTTTCTTTTTGTTCTTCCTGTGCCAATGTACCATCTTTCATGTTGCAAGTAATGCTTATTGATTAATAGATACACAAGTATGCCAAGTCCACATATGATGCCCAGGCTTTGTAGTACAAGAGAAAGGAACATTGCTTTATCAAGACTGATTTTTGCCTTTGGCTAGTAGACTCATCCGAATCTAAAAGAACCTGGCAAAATCTGGCTGGGGTGGAGCTTTAGAAGACCATGTACATATATTCTGTGTATTGATTATTAGATATTTAACTCAATACTTGTGAAGTTTTGACTGAACACAAGGGTCTACCCCACTAAGACTGGTGTTGGCTCTGTGCCTCTTTGTTTTTGTGCCACCTTCCTATAGTGGAATGTTGCATATCCTGTGAGCACTGAGCAAACATTAACTATAGGTGATAGTTTTGAGGCCAACACATTCGAACTAGTCACCAGCTACCTTTCTCCAGGTCTCTTTTGCTAAATTGGGGACCTTTCGATTGTATGGCCGTGATGCTTCTGCATCCTGTTTATGGGCCCCAGATCCTGGGTGTGCAACCACACACGGTGAGATGGGAAGAGGTGACGGTCCAGTCAGGGGTTAGGATTGCACACATCTGTCTTTCCTTACTACACATGTTTTTATTTTTGTTTGGTTTGCTTGTTTAGCTTTTCTTCAGACTCTATGTGGCACAACAAATGAAAACTATTCACAGCGACTTTCCTCACGTGCACAGCATCATGAGCATGGACGCAAGTCACCCTTGTAGGTGGAGTTTCCTCTCTCTGAAGAATGTTCACACACCTGAACTGAGGTTAAAATGAACATAAAAGATAGATATGAAAAGTACAGATAAGGTGAAGACAATACCCAAAGGGGCTGAAAATAAGCCTCGAGGATACATGAGCCAGTAGAAGAGAAGCTCACTCACTCATTTATGACTCACTCTGAGCCAGGTTCCTCCCGCCACAGAGATTTCAGTGGATTCCTGGCTTCTATTATCCCAGCTTCCCAGTAAACAGGTTCTCACATTGGTTATGTTAGGAAATTATATGGATTGATGGCTTGTCAATAAGCTTAAACTTTTAATTTAATTGTTTAAATTTTAATTAACCTTTTAAATTTAATTTTTAATGTTTATTATTTTGTAAGTACCAAATTGTTGTTTTTCTACCGGCAAGTACCTAGTTTAGTTTTAGCTTAAAAAATAATAACAAATGACAGAAGATAAACCAAGTGGCATTTATTTCTCTGAGTCAACCTTAATTCTGAAGCGTAATTTTTAACAAAAATGATTTTTTACAGCGATAAAAAAAATAAGTCTCTCAACAATTTTTTTTATTTAAAAAATTTTTTTGATGTTTATTTTTGAGAGACAGAGAGACAGAGTACAAAGTGGGGGAGGGGTAGAGAGAGAGGGAGACACAGAATCCGAAGCAGGCCACAGGCTCTGAATTGTCAGTACAGAGCCCGACACAGGGCCCACGAATGGTGAGATCATGACCTGGGCCAAAGGCGATGCTTAACCGACTGAGCCATCCAGGTGCCCCATCTCTCTCAACAATTTAAGCTGAGATCTTGTGAGTGGTGGCTACCTTTTTAAAAGGACACTTTCTTTGCTTTCACATGGAAAATAATTGCTAGGAGAGAAAAGATGACCTTCTTGTGGGCGGCAATTCCAATCTGTAGGATTCCCTTTTGCTCAAATTTGATCAGCGCCATGAAGCCATGGCCTCAATGCACGAAGAACAAATTCTAAGCATCATGGTATTTTAAGAAGTCTGGCTCAGTAAAAGGTGACATTCCAACGAAGGCTGAGAATAAAGCATGTCCAAACTGAGGACTTGTTATGAGGATTCATATTGTTTTGTTAAAACACCTATTGTTTTGGAAGATCAAGGAGAGAGAGATCTATATGCCTGATTTTGTCGCTTGGCTGAATTCTGTTTACCATAGAATGTTTTCAAATTTAAAATGTCTGTGTCCTAATTCAGAAAGGATGCAGACAGAAATATCAACATTCAAAGAACCCCCCCCCCCAACCAAAAAGTTATATAAACCCTAAAACTCAGGAAGTTCCACTTTCTGTTTAAAAATACAACGTATTTTTTTGAAATTTGTGATATTTCAGAAGCACAAATATTTTTACATGACAAAAAAAGTAAAATATTGATGTTGGCATTAAGTCAGGACTTGCTCCTTGTTTTAAGTGGCTTTAATATTAGCCTTCCTGTGCCTTATTCTTTTTTGTTAATCTGTTTCTTGACATAATGCATGGAGAATGTGGCCACAGGACCACGTGTGTAACTTCTGAGGATGAAGGCTCAAACCATGTTAGGTTGACATCAGCCTCCATAAAACAACAAAAATTGTTTTAAACCGAGTTAGCTTCAGCATTTTTAATGACCACTAAGTCACACGACAGTAAAACCCTGATTGACCAGAAAGTTTTGGAAACAGAACATAGGCAGCATTTTTTTTTCCTTAATGTAGCTTTAAATTTCAAAAAAGAAACATTAATTTCAACCACTGTTGAAAATCGTTGTAAAGTGGACTAGGATATTTTCCCGCCTTAGCAAATAAAGCATAATGGGCACAATGCGATCTTTTTTTAAAGACTTAGGTTGATGAAGTGCCTCCAGCTTCCAAGGGTCTAAGCTGCACACCTCCCCCTTTGGTTTCAGCAAGTACATGTGGAAACCACAGGGCCAGCGGGGCACACACAGAATACCCTGAAAGCTGTTCGAAACAGTAAATATAGGTGATCTTCTTGGGTTTGCCTTTTCTCGGAGGAGTAAATTATGGGTTACTTGATTCAGCCTATCAATTAACCCAGGTTAATTGATATTTCAGGGAATTAAGATAGTTTATTTAGAACAATATATTTAAATATGATCTTTTTGGAATTATATCAAGTCTCTAGTGAAATGGGGGGATGCTGTGATTCTGCAATCTGTCCAGAAGGTTACAAAAATGAGATCTCTGTTTATCTTCTTGAAGGGAGAGGAATGGATTAAATCACCTCTATAGAATTTCTATAGCACTGGGATTCTGGAAAAGTTAAGTAAAATAACTAACTTAATTTAATTTTCTAAAATTATTTTCTAAAAGTATTTTCTAAGAAGATTATAGTATTTTTTACATAGCACATATTACTACTTTACCTATAATTGAAAAAAGTATTTTGTTGTCTATTATTAAATCCATGAAAAATTCTTACACAATATCCCTTCTTACCAATAATTTTCTTTGAGATGAAGAATAAAAATTTTCTATGACTCAAAAACTGCTCAAAAGGAGGAATTTCAAGCTTCAGAGAAAAATGGGTCTCCAATTTGTTACAAAAGTGTCCTTCACATCTTCTCTTCCCCCATTTAAGACACCACTTTATTAAGATTACATAAAACAAAATGCAGAGCAGCTGAAGCTAAATGTGAGTTCCTAAATGGTCCAGAACAACTTACTCTCCTTCTTTATCTATCATTGATTTGTCAGCTACCTGCAAACACATTCATTTTATTATGTTTTTCTTTAGAGTAAGAAACTCAATGTAAGATCTTTGCAAGCCCAGAGTTAGTCAGGCACAAAACATTTTTCAAACGCCTTCTCTGTGCCAGGCATTGCTCTAGGACTGGGAAAAGAGTAATGAACAGAACCAGAAAAGCCCCTTCTCTCATGAAGCTAACTTGACTGTTGGGTAGATTGACTAAAACCATGAAAAAAAGGAAGGTGATGTCACATTCAGATAAAGGTGAGGAAGAAGATAAAATAAGACCATGTGTTGGTGAGTGACGGAAGCTTGGAGAGGGAGTAGAAGGTGGATTTATCCAAAGGAATGGGGGAAGTTAGCTCTCGTGGAGGTGATTTTTGAGTTGCCACCTGAATAGTGAGGAGAGAGCCCTGCACAGACAGCGGGGAGAGCATGAGCTCTGGGTGCAAAGTCCTCGGAATGGAAAGGAGTTCTGGTGTGCTTAGAGGACAGAGGTAAGGGTAGAGTCACTGTGGCACAGTGAAAAAGGGGAGGATAGAAGGAATGAAGTCAGGGAGAAGGGCACAGGCCAGACCTATAAGTTCTTGTGAACATTTTATGCTGGTTATAATGGGAAGCAGCTGGGAGGGTTTAAGCAGGAAGAGTAGCTTGATCTGAGGTGTGCTTACATGCTCTTGGCTTCGATCTTATCTTTTTTATTTATGAGAATAACAACAACACTTGCAGTGTTGCTGTGATGAGTAATGAGGAAATTTGACAACACTGTGTGGTATGCCACCAAAATGCAGACTGGTATTGCTTATGACATTTATAGTGCACCTCAAGAAGACAAAATCAAAACAACACTGGGGTCGGATGTGTCATTTTTCTAACATACTTTAGATATAAAAATCATTGAGTAGAAGCAAATGATTTGCTAACTAATCACTAAAGATAAAAGAGATAAACTGGAAATATAAACACTAAGCATGCAAAAACAAAATCAATTATTTCTGGTCAGAGGCCAAAAGAAAAAGTACACTCTTCTTCCTGGAGGAAAAAATAGAGATAGAATGAAGACTTTTTCAAATACTTGCTTGGCAATACCTTTATTGTACAACTGAATTCCAGAATATTATGAGAATATTTAATTTCCTTTTATTTCTGCTATGCTAAAATCTTGATTATGTAACACATAAAAGGAGGTCTTTATTAAAGAGTATTTTATATGGGCATTATTTCTATTTTTTTTTCAATATATGAAATTTATTGTCAAATTGGTTTCCATACAATACCCAGTGCTCATCCCAAAAGGTGCCCTCCTCAATACCCATCACCCACTCTCCCCTCCCTCCCACCCCCCATCAACCCTCAGTTTGTTCTCAGTTTTTAAGAATCTCTTATGCTTTGGCTCTCTCCCACTCTAACCTCTTTTTTTTTTTTTTTCCTTCCCCTCCTCCATGGGTTTCTGTTAAGTTTCTCAGGATCCACATAAGAGTGAAAACATATGGTATCTGTCTTTCTCTGAATGGCTTATTTCACTTAGCATCACACTCTCCAGTTCCATCCACGTTGCTAAAAAGGGCCATATTTCGTTCTTTTTCATTGCCATGTAGTACTCCATTGTGTATATAAACCACAATTTCTTTACCCATTCATCAGTGGATGGACATTTAGGCTCTTTCCATAATTTGGCTATTGTTGAGAGTGCTGCTATAAACATTGGGGTACAAGTGCCCCTATGCATCAGTACTCCTGTATCTATGGGCATTATTTCTACAACACACATTAAATATTGGCAATATGGGTTTTGAGTTCAAGTAAAGACACTTTGATTCAATAAGGATTAGTTTTAAATTAAATAATGCATCATCTGCCTCATTTCAGAATGATGAATTACCTCATTTGTAATTAAGGATGGGTTCATTCATAGTTGGTCCATAAAATAATTGGTCCAATATTTTCAAAGGTCATGATGCAGGGTAATAACATATTCTATGAAATTTGTATTTTTTAACTATTTTTAATGTCTTGATTTAATAATCATATGAGCATCATGGATGGTAAATAGATGGAAACTTAAGGGGGAACGTTCTGATGTCCCACCACATTGTTCAAATTTACTGCATATATATCAGAATTTAGGAGGCTAAGGCAAATCAAGAAAACTGAATTTCTAGGAGAATGTATATCATTATTTTACATATATATATACACTGTATATACATATATATGTATATATTATACATTACATGCATTACACTACATGTATGTATATATACATACACAGTGTATATATGTATATACATGTTTATATATATATGTGTATATATATACATACACAGTGTATACGCTATATATATATATATATATATATATATATATATATACACACACACACACACATATAATTATGCCTACAAAGCACCTTTCCCATAAACTTTGGTAAAATAAGACTGGAAAGCATAAAGTTATGATTACAGAGATTCAGGACAATAAAGAAAAAATATAGTAGTTTTTAATGTTTATTTATCTGAGAGCAAGAGTGAGAGAGAGAGAGAGAGCAGGGAAGGATCAGAGAGAGAGGGAGTCACAGAATCCAAAGCAGACTCCAGGCTCTAAGTGTCAGCACAGAGCCCAATGCAGGGCTCGAACTCACGGACCATGAGATCATGACCTGAGCCAAAGTGAGATACTTAACCAATCGAGCCACCCAGGCACCCCAAAAACCTAATACAGTATTAACTAAATAGCTGAATTAAGCAAGAGTTTCTTACTGTGGAGAGTCCCATTCTTCTGACTGCTATTGATATAAACTGCATGAAAAGAAATATTTTCCCATAATATTAACTTATATACAATTTTGACCAATTAGGCTTCTTCATTTATTCTTTCATCCAGCTAGTATTTACCGATCCCTTACCATATGTTGACTAGTATCCTGCAATGTCACCAGCCTAACCACATAGCTAGAGGAACTTCCGGTCTTGGTGAGATTGCTCGAACACCACCTTTGTGGCTGACCTGATGAATTTCAAACACAAACTGGCTGCAGTTTTGCCCTGACTTGCTTTTTGTCTTTAGTCAAGTCACGTGGCCTGTTTGCCCCTCAGAATCCACCTCATGGAAACTGAGATAATTCTCTTATCCAATTGGAGGCTTGTTGGAAGTTGAAGTGACATAATATATGTTTGAAACAGTTAAAAACAGAGTAACAACTTCAGGTTCTTAAAAATTATTTTCGTTTAGCTAGAAATAATCGTTGGTTGACGTTGCAGCCACCGGTTCAGCTGAACTCTAACTCTGAAATCAAGGACGGTGGCATGGGAGTGGGCTCACTGATTTTGCCAGAAGTCAGGAGAAATCACAGGGCAATTGGCTGCTCTAAAATAGAGAAATTGTTCTTAATGTGTCCATCATAACACATGCTCTAGAAACAACCGGGTAAGCATGGCAATGGAGAAAATCAATGTTTAGTGACCATCTGTTCTTTGCCAGTGCCTCCTTTTTGTGAAGACACAAAGATGAATGAGCCCTCATTCCTGACTCTAGAAGTTCAGTCCTGTGACATCCACTCCACCCATGCACATATGTGTGCTGTGCAAGGAGTAGCAGTCAGATGATCAGGATGGGCTCATCCTCTTCTAACATGCCAAGGATCTCCGCCCAGATCACAGGGATGACTTACCAGCCTAACTGGCAACTGGTAACCATTAGCTTATTCAATTCTTGAAACAATGTTGTAACAATAAATAACCTTCACTGTTGGTTTGTGGAAATCAAGGAATTCCGCAGAATCAACAACTGTTATGAACATCTACAGTTTTACTTTTGTAAACTTTGTTTAGATGATTTTTTCACGCAAAATATTTGTAAGATAACCAAGCAATTAAACCAAACACATTTACTGATTTGGATTTGTTTTTTGTTTTCGTTTTTGTTTTTAGTAGAAGCACTTCATGGGTTACAGTTCATATGTCTGGTAACAAGACAGGGAAATTTCTATAAGAGCAGATGAGTAGGTATTTGCAGAGTGGTTAATAATACATGAATGAACTTTCTTGTCAAATAGGAATTTTACAGACTAAACTGCCGTTATCATAGAGTTGTTCTGAGGTTAAAAGACAATGAAATGATGCATATAAGAACAATTTTCCCGAGTGCCTGGGTGGCTCAGTTGGTTGAGTGTCCGACTTTGGCTCAGGTTATGATTTCACAGCTCATGAGTTCAAGCCCTGCATCAGGCTCTGTGCTGACAGCTCAGAGCCTGGAGCCTGCTTCAGATTCTGTGCCTCCCTCTCCCTCTCTAACCCTTCCCCGTTCACTCTCTCTCTCTCTCTCAAATATAAAAACATTAAAAAAAATTTAAGGACAATTTTCAGAGTTAAAACAGCTATACAAAGGGATGAATGTAGCTTAAATGATTTAGTAGTTGGCCTCTAAGTCAGAGAGGGCAAGGCACAATCAGTGTGTGACTTTTCTGGCCTTTAGGGACAACCTTTCTAGGGCACAGTATTTATAAGACAGAGTTGAAGCATGTGAAACAGTTAGCAGGGTGCCAGGCAAATAACAAGTGCTCCAGAAACAGCATTATCCTTGTAATTCTCTAGTTTCAATTTACCATCTTTCCTTTCTAGAGGGTCCGTCTTTAGGAATGATCACATCAGACAACGGATCACAGTTTAGTATTTGAGATGTTTTGTTAATATCTGCATATGTGTTTAAATCACACTTGGTTTCTGGCTCGATACAGAGTAGAGATGCCCTATCCTTGTTTCAGTTTTGAAATCAAGAGAATGGATTGCTTTCACCCCCAGAAAATTTTCTTAAGTATCAGAGATTATTCCTGATTTAAATTTAAAAGCCTATTTCTACAAAAGTAAATCTATAAGCACATAGAGCAGAAACTGGGGCCCCCAGTTTTTGAACCCCTATAATTGCATGCCGAGTTTATTTGTGCATGTGCACGTTTATTTCTTAAGAAAACAATCTCTAGCTTTCATTAAATACACAAAGGAACCGTGATTCTCTCCAAATTAAGAATTATTGGTATAGAAAGTCTATAACAATTATAATTTATGATGTGTTTCATTCATGGCTCAAGGGTTCATATTAATTTTTCCTTCTTTCCTTTTCCATTCACTTAACAAATATTGCTCGAATGTCTATTATGTGCTTGGAGCAACAGAAATATAGCAGTGAATAAAACATATAAAATCCCTGCTATTCTCATTGGACTCATATTCTGGAGGGAGGAGATGGACAAAAAGCAATGATAAAATGTAAGATCAGCCAGAAAAGCAATTAACGTAAGGTAGTAACAAGTGTTATGAAAGAAAGCAGAGTTTGCGGTAGAGTGTAATAGGGTAGAGTCTCAGATGGGGGGTCAGGGAAACCTTTCTGGTGAGGTGTCCTCAGAGCAGACACCTGAATGAAGGACAGGAAGAGCCATCCACATATCCTTTAAAGGCATTCCAGGTATTCAAAAAGGCTAGATTTCATCTTCAATGCTACATATTGACCCTTCTCTTGAATATAGTCCTGTTAACTTTCTGTTACTCCTTTTTTTGGTTGTTTTTTATTTCTTAGGCCCAATGGATGTGAATTTCTGCTATTTCCTTTTCTGTTAAATGAATGGGTCTGACTGGCTGATTGCTTAAAATGTAAACACACTGCAGTACGTGTTCTTGTTTTATTATTGTTGTAAGCTACATGTTTCAAAGGTCTTCCAAATCCAGTAACAATCTGACCAAATCCATAAAGTCCATAATTAATACATCCATCAAAGATTCACAAAAAAGTAAAATGTATGCCTTTGCTTCTGAAGAGCTGGAAATCTCTTCCAGTGATACACAGTGATATACTTCTTGGAATGCTAAACTCTGCTCTATGGCTGTATCCAATTGTAGGTGAACTATTCTTGTTCTTTGGGGGTGGTTTTACCAACACCTGGGTCTGTCTGAAGGTTTACAGTTTCCCTATGACAAAGGCATATTCTCATCAAGCTATAGGGATATTTAGGATCAATATCACTCCCTTGAGACTCATGCTGGAGGAAATATTGTGTTTAGTAGGATCTGAGTAAAAACAATGGGTATAGGATCACATTTCAGCAAAAGGACTGTTTTTCCTGTTGAACCAATTTCTATAGCTTATAATTGTAACACCCTACAAAATTAGTAATTAAACAAATACCAGAGAAAAAAAGAAAGGAAAGGAAAAGAAAGCCCTCAAGTAATGGGATAGCTTGACACATGCTATCATATAAAGCAGGACCTCTGGGAACTGTCTTGTCTCTATTGTCTTCTGTAAAACTGAGATGATGTTGGGGGTGCCCAGGTGGCTCAGTTGCAAGTGTCTAACTCTTGGTTTTGGCTCAGGTCATGATCTCACCGTTTGTGAGTTCAAGCCCCACATTAGGTTCTGTGCTTGCAGCATGGAGCCTGCTTGGGATTCTCTCTCTCCTCCTTTCTCTTCCCCTCCCCTACTTGTGCGCTCTCTCTCTCTCTCTCTCTCTCTCTCTCTCTCTCAAAATAAGTAAATAAACTTAAAAAAATACTTAAACTCAAGAGCCTGATTGGGATTCTCTCTCTCCTTCTCTATCTTCCCTTTCCCTATTTGTGCTCTCTCCCAAATAAATAAATAAACTTTAAAAATATACTTAAAAAAATTAAATGAGCTTGCAGACAGAATGAAGTTGGTGAACCTGTAATCAGCTGTGTCTCTTGTACCTTGAGTGTTGGCACGTGCTGTGCCTTTAGCTTAGAGAAGGTTCTTGAACTCTAGCATGCATGGGGAGCCCCTGAAGGGCTTGTTGAGACACAGGTTGCTGGGTTCCAGCCATAGTCTCATGGGTCTCAGAAGTTTTGATTTCTAATAGTTCCTAGGTGACGTTGATAATGTTAGGCCACATTTTGAGAATCGCTGGCTTAGACAATTCCCAGATAGCTCCTGACTGAAGCACCACAGGGTGTCATGGCAGTTGGAATGTTGTAAAGAATCATGACAGACGGCCTCGAAGCAGGGCTGGCAAGATGGTGACCGTAATAAGTGAAAAAGGCAGGCTCATCCTCCTGGTATGCAGCTGCTGAGATGCAAGATGCTTTTCAAACATTGTATAGCTCTTAGGTTGGTGCCCCAGGGAGGAACAGGCCCCATCAAGGCCAGCCAAGAACAGACTGATTGCATCTGTACCCAAAGTGTAAAGGACCAAGAGTCATCCATCAAATTCTCTAATCACATGTGTACACGAGATCAGCCAAGTTGTCAGCTAAACAATCTTTCAATAAGTAAAATAATAAAATACCTAAACTTTAAGTCATTCTATAAGCCAGGTAGTATTTGCTTTAGCAATAAACAAACTCTTTAAATTGAAATATATAAAGAGGATACGTTTGGTGAGTGTAAATTGAAGGAGTTAATCTGCTTTCACTCTGTGAATTCTAAACTAAAAACCATTTAAAATCATAAATTAATAAACTAAATATGATGGATGATCTATGACAAAACAAGTAAAGGCCTACTCTTCCTCTCTGAGGGCATATTAAATATGAAGTAATACATGACAAGTAATTGGAACTACCCTATTTACAATTTAATTTACTATGATTTGCAACTTAATTTATAATGAATTTACTATTTAATGCAGATGCTAAGAAACTATTACTTCATATTTCAGGAAAAATGTTTGAAAATACATGGCAAATATGGAGGAAACTCTGGAAGATTCTATGTGATTAGAATGGCAAGAAAAGTGACTGGTTTGGTCAAGCAAGAGATATGTGATGATAAGTGTTACGTGTTAAGTTGGCTAGTCTTTGGTACCCAGTTGTTTGGTCAAACTCAAGTCTAGACATTGATGTAAAGGTATTTTTTTTTCAGATGTGACTGACATTTAAATCAGTTCACTTTGAGCAAAGCAAATTATACTTCATCTGGGGGATAGGCCTCTTGAAGACCTTAAGAGCAAAGACTGAGGTTTACCAAAGAAGAAGGGATTCTATCTTAACACCACAACATAGAAACCTTGTCTAATTTTCCAACCTGTTACCTTGTGGAATTTGGACTTCAGACTGTAACGTCCACCCTTTCTTGAATTTCCAGCCTGCCAACCTGCTTTACAGATTTCAGACTTACCAGTCCCCACAATCATATGAGTCAATTCTTTAAAAGAAGTCTTTCTCTGTCTCTACCTGTGTCTATCTCTCTATCTTATGTCTGTCTCTGTGTCTTTATCTCTCTGTTCTGTTTCTCTGCACAACACTGACTAATACAGTGTATATCAAAGACAAGACCAGACTAATCGGAGTAGAGGTATTAAACTCAATTTTTAATGTGACTATGGTGAACTCAACAATCATTTTTACTTTGACTACTTGAAAGTGATTTCATTTCCCTCTTTTTTTAATATTTATTTATTTATTTATTGAGAGAGAGAATGAATGGATGAGAGCACACATATGGGAAGATGAGGGGCAGAGACAGAAGAAGAGAAAGAGGATCCCAAGCAGGCTCTGCCCTGTTAGTGGGAGTCGAATACAGGGCTCAGTCCCATGACCCTGGGATCATGACCTGAGCCAAATCAAGAGTCGGATGCTTAACCGACTGAACCACCCAGGAACCCCATCATTTCCCTCTTAATTCCCATTGTCCTCACCCTTAATGTACCAAAACAGCATAGGTACTTATTTTCCATATGTAGCTGATATTTCTGTGAAGCACGTTCATGTGTGCTTTCTATAATTTCCTTTGCTTGAAGATGCAAGGAAAGGTGAATTTACGATTCCTTGGTGATTTGAGGAGTTTGAGGGATTGGGTAAGTCCACTATTGTGTTTCCTCCAGTTTCATGTTGTTATCAGTGCAGCTACACCAAGTGACTATTCTGACCAGAAAGTGATGGCTCAAGGCCTGAGACAAGAACATCATGTACAAGGCTGCCGTTTGCACAACTCCTGGGATTATGCAATGTGGTGTCCCCAATCAAGTATGTTCACTGAGTGGAAAAAAGCATTAAAACTGAATGTCTCTCTGTACATTTAGAGATAAAATATCCTTTAATAAAAGTTACAAGATTGGGAAAGATTTATTGTCTAATCTGTGCAAGGCACTATGCCAAGTAATTTAGATATCAAATCTTATTTGAAATTTAAACATGTCTGTTAGGTAGATGAAGGAGGAGGAGGAGAATGATTCCCATCTTCTGGGTAAGAAAAAGAGGGTCAGAAATAATAAGTGACCTGCCAAAGTCAAGCTGTTAGTAAATTAAAAGGAATGATTTTAACTCATATTTGATTCTAAAACCTGTATTCTTTTCCTATACTGGATTGCCTTTAGGTGAAAGTTGGACTCTGGCAGTAGAGAACATAGTTCTAATGCCATTGGTTCAATGTATACATATACCCTCCTGATTTTTCTTAGAGAGGTACCTTTTCTAGACATTGGTCTGAAAATAAATCTACAGTAGGTGAATCCAAAGTCAATATTTCATATTGTTTGCACATGCTTATGGACCCAAATTTTATACTTAGTTGCATAAGTGTCCAGAATTGTAGCACAAATGGTCCAGGCCATCAGAATGTTTGGTTAGTAGTATTTCCTTTGGGAGAGTGATGAGGGTTTCTCAGAATCTTGGGATTTCTTTTGCTTTGATATTTTTTTAATTTATGTTATTATCGTATAAAATACTCATTCATCTACCTATTTATTCATTCAATATTTTTTGAATACTTACTTTACCAAAATTCTATATTTTATGCTTAGTAAAGCACAAAGATAAATTAGCTATAGGTTCTCCCCTTATAGTACTTTCAATCTAGAGGGAAGTTCTAGTAAGTAGGAAGACAGAGTACAGAGTGACAAGTGATTTTTGATGTCTTCCACAAAGCACTGCCAACAGAATAGTTCTTGCATAAAGGTGGCAGAAATGGTTACCAGTGAAATAATGCATGAGGTTAGCCATTACCCCTTTATAGCAATCACAATGACAATGACGATAATAATACAAGTCAGGTTGACATGTCAGGAAAGCAACTATGGATAAAATCATTATGGTATATTTTTTTTCCCTTGGGGCTCAGAAGTAAGGGGGAGGATGGAAAAATCCATAGAAGTGGGTTTCACTTTGTGATTAGACATAGTTTGCATATGGTGTGAAAGGAAAAAAATCTAATGGTGTGCACACATCTAACCCACCAGGTGTAGTAAATTTCTAATTATTTAATTATTTTACCAAACTGGATCATAGGTGGGTAATGAGAAATGATTAAGTTGCTCTGGTAGACGGAGAAGGCAAATAGATATAATTCCAGAACAGTGAAGCAGAACAGGAATTTAGAGCCCTCGCTCCTCTCTTATTTGGCACACGAGGAGAGTGATCCTCAGAGGGGAAACACATCTGTCCACATGTGATAGAAGAATTGCTGGAAGAAACTGAGATAAAACTTGAGAGGAGAGGACACCTTGGGGACAGAACTTGTCACCCTGTTTATCCCTCCTCAACAATATCCAACTGTCATAAACTGTGTCTAACATGTCAGGAGTTGCTGTAGTAACAACCAAATAGAGAATTAAAAAGACCTTGATTTCAGTTCATCTAGAGTAAAAAGACAAAGTAATCATTGCAGAAAAAGTAAAGGAAACGGATCTCCTTGAAGGAGGAGTTAAAGGCAACCTTGGGAGGGAAAGAGAGGGAGGGAAGGAGCCAGGAGACAGTTCAGAGGTTGGGGGGTGAGGGAGCTCTTGGGAGAGATAATCTACGTTATGGTTAATCAAGACATGGCTGAAGTAAGTTTTTCATTCACACTTTTGAACTCAGAAATGAGTTAGGGTAAAAAGCTAAGGGTTATCTTCAAAAGAAGGACTCATAAACCTTTGGTGGTGTTATGGTGTTATTCATATAAATAGTATAAAACCATTCAAATCTGTTATTTGCAAGTTTTGCACTGTGCATTTGCCATTATTATGCTACATAAGCTAGATACCTGTTACAACATTAGGAAATGACTTCACGAGAATCCCAGACATTGAGAAAAGCTCTTTCAAAACATGTCCAGAGTTCTGTACTTTGGGATTATATAGTGTTATCCTTGGAGAATATTATGTTACTCTCTACAACTTGGCTAAATTTTGAGTGTACATATTTTCTTACATGAAGAGATTCACAATAGCAGTTAAAAGAGTCTCTTTCAATTCAGCTTGAATTTTCAGCCATATTTCGTGTCTCTTGGCTTTGAGGGGAGAAAAATAATTCACAATCATAGTCTAAGATTTCAATCAGAGCAGGAATGAAATGTAGACTCGTCTGAATTTGTAAACAAGTTGTGGTCTAAATGTTCACTTTCAAGTCTGCTGTATGGAACTCTGAAATCATTTTTTCATAGACAAAAGGACTGACATGGTGGCTGGCTTACCAGGTCTGCTTACAAAATCCCTTGAAGCCATCATGTACATAAAGTTTAACTGTTTTTCTAGTTCTTTGTAACATGAGCTGAAGGTACAAGAACTTGATGGCAAAGTGCAGAGTTCCTTTAATGTAATGGAATCATTGATTTTCCCATTGTCCCGGCTGGGGATGTGTTCAGAAAGGAAGTTATGGAGTGGCTGGGTGGTCTTGTCAATGTAAACCCCAGTTCACACTCTTTTTATTTTGTAGTCACCGTGATTGGTTTTTCTGGCTTCCCCTTCCCCAGGTGCAGCAGATATTTCTGACAAGGTTTTAATTCTTCTTGGAATCAGAACAAGAGGAACATACTTAAAACCAGAATATACTGCTTTTGGTATTTTATGAGTATTTCTGAAAATAAAGGGAGGAAAAAAAATCAGGTGACTGATTTTTTTTAGTGCATCCCTTTCTCTCACTTTATGAAAAAAAAAACACACCAAAATCACACTTTAATAATGGTGATGAAGAAAGCTTTATCTACATTTATGAAGAAAATCTAATAGATCCCCAAGCATGTCATCACTGGAGCTTACAGATGTATGAGTGTTCTGAGACCGAGAGCAACAGGGCTGGACATGACTGGAGTAGCCATGTTGGAGGCAGCAGCAATATATAGCCTCTTCCTCAGTATATAGCCCATTTGGGACTGTGCCTAGTGAGCAGATTTAACCCTCAGTGAAATCAGTTTGAGGGTTAGAGTTTAGTCCCAGTTACCAGAAAGCATACAGGGGAGGAAAGAAAGAAGCAACGTGGCTGGAGTATGTCTGTGGCCACGTCCAAGATGTTAGGGTCATAAGCAAATCAGGAAGGATGAATAACTAACCCTGGTCCCTATCTTGTGGGTGCCAAAGATGAGAAGATCATTTCTGCATATGAAGTATATATGAATAAAGAGATTTCTATGAGTAGAATAGGGGCTCCTATGCCTCAAACAAGAGGGAATTAAAAACCAAATGTTTCCTGGAGATGATCTCACTTGCAGAAATATGGCATAAATGGGGGAGGAATAGAAAAAAAAAAGGTAGGTATTAAGGCAAGGAGGTAAGAGAACATGATCTCTGTGTGGTTGGTATGTGTGTGTTTGATGGTTAGGCACAAGCAGCTCCATGTTGTTGGAGTTTAAAGTACATTATGTGGTAAGGGGAGCAAAACCTAGCTAGAGAGAAGGAATACTTTGGGGCTGTGAGCCATACTAAGGAAGGTGGTTATTATTCTCTAGAGCATAGGGAGCTATTGAGTTCAAATGGAAGTGACATTGAGAGATTTGCATTTTGGATAGATGAATAGAGAGGTGTGTTGGAAGTAGATTTAAAGATGACAGACTGGAAAGGATACTAGTTAGGAGGCTGTTGCAAGAGTCTGTAAGAAAGGTGAAAAATACTTTATGAAGACTTTTTGTTAGAATATAAATAGTAGGAATGGAGGGCATGATTTCAAATTCAAAAAATATTTAGATACCTCTGATTAAATAAACATTCATTTAACTTAGATTTCCTTCACAAACATATTATAATAGTTGAAAAAACAGAAATAAAGAGAATATATAAGGGGAAAAAGGGAAAGGAAGGTGACAGGAAGACACAGAGATGTGAGCGATATCAATAACATTCCTACTCCAGAAAGATGAACTGTTTGTAGCTATGTTATAGGCTGTAGAAAGCTGTGGTCTCAGCCTTCTTGGGGGAAAATCAGTAAGAGGGAAACATATTTGTTGAGCTAAAAAAAAACCCTAAAAATGCTCAGGAATTGGGGGTACCAGTTATTCTGGAAGACTGGGACAGGCATATAGGGATAAAAAGAGGAGGAATGACTTTATATGTAGCAGTTAGATTCCCAGATCCTAAAGCCTAAGTTGTAGAGCCAGTTAACTGCCCATCGGCCATTTCAGCAGGAGACAGGAAGTTTGCTCTCTGGACAAACTAACCTGGCAGGTTCTGGACCCAAGAATACTGGGCAGAGCTGAGGGCAGGATGAGGGGCAGAAATAAAAATAGAGAATAAGGGAAAATCAGCATTCCATAGCCAGACATTACCTAGGAAATGCTAGAGAATTTTGTTCTCAAGAAACCTGTCAGCTAAAGAGAGAACAATAGATGTCAATATTTGAAAAACTTGTCAGAAAGACTTGGGTCTCAACCAGATTACTAGCCATCAGTACCAGTCTCCCGTCCCTGTTCCAATGCACAACATCCAATCATTTTTAGTGGTTTATCTTTATACATAAACAGAGCCAAAGCTCACCAGACATATAGGGAAGGCTGATAATATGAAAGGCAAAACAAAAAAGAATACATGCAAAACACAAAATTTGGAGAAAACAGAAAATGCAAGGCAGAAAAGAAAATGCAAAGAAAACCATAATTAGAATCAATATAAAAGTAAGTGTAAAGAATCCCATAATAAGACCAGGATGCCACAGAAAAGGACTATGCAGAGACGTGAAGGGTCACGGGTATTTCTTTTTTAAAGAAAAATTCAAAAATTCAATAGAGGTTTTGGAAAATAAGTTAGTATAAAATTTCTCAGAAAAAAGATTAAAAATAATGAAGACATAGAAAATGGAAGTCAAAGGTTATAAAAAATAGAGGATAAGTCCAAGAAGTCTAATATCTATATCGTAGGAAATATGAAAAGGGCATACAAAAAAACAAGAGAAAGAAATTATTTTTAAAAATGCAAGAATATTTCCAGAAATGAAAAAAATGAGTTTTCAGATTTAAAGGGATAAACAATTTACATAAAATAGAGAAAAAAAGGGAATAGATTAACACTAAGGCATATCATTGTAAATTCTCACTACATTAGAGATAAGTAGAAGAATCTAAATTTTTCATAAAGTAGGTGAAAACACATCATATATAAGTTGAGACTCAGAGACATTGGCCTTTCTAAGAGCAAAACTGTAAGCTAGAAGGCAATCAACTAATGTCTAGAAATTTTTAGGGAAACTAATTTCTAACCTAGAATTTGATACCTAACTAAACTATCAATCTGGTATCCAGGCAGATTAAAAGCATTTTCAGATGTGGAAATTAATTTCAAAAATTATATTCCATGCACTGTTTCTTAGTCATTGGAGAAATCTGCTCCATCATGACAAGGAAGTAAACCAAAATAGGGAACGATGAATGAATTCTAGGAAACAGGGGAACCAATCCAGGATAAGCCAAAGAGAATCATGGTGACAGGTTGACAACTGGAAAGAGGGATAGATAACAGTCCGCAGAGAAGCAGAAAAATGTAAAGCACGATGAGAAATATCCTCAAGAATAACCTATAGTAAGACAAAACAAACATGATAGACCACAAGATCAGTAATATCAACATATTGAGAAAAGTTTTATAGTTCTGGCAGAGAGTTTGGAAGTGAATAAGTGAAATGACTATAGAAAATAAGCTCTCCCTCAAAGGAAGCAACTAAAAGGAAAAAAAAAGTTCAAACAAGAGAATATCATAATACAATATAGTGTGTGTGCATGTGTGTGCGTGTGCATGTGTGTGTGGTGTAGGAGAGTTTAAACCTTGATCTTTGATAGCTGAATAACAAAATGGGAAAAAACAAGAAATATCAGTTAAATATGTTACTTAGAAATATAGAAGTAAATATTGGTAGAAGCAGCAAACAAACAAATAAAACCAAAACCAAAATAAAACCCGAAAATAACTTCTCTGAGAAGAAGAAAGCAGGAGATGCAAGAGATGGAGTAGGGTTCGCTAATTTTTGTTAGACACAGAAACAAAAAAGGAATAAATACTATAAAGAAAAAAGAGGCCAAGGATCTGGATTTGATGTGGACAGGGTAAGTGGGTGAGGAAGGAGAGGAAACCTGAACAACTAGTTTTCTAGATGAATGATCAGGTAATCTGAAGCTGACTATGGGAAAAGAGGAGGCATGATGGCAAGAGATATGGGGAGGGAAAAGAAGATATGCTGCATTTCACACATCCTGAATTTGAAGGTGGATGTAGCCTCAGAATGACCGGATCTAACTGTATCAGGACTCTCTCTCTCCTTTGCTTGTCTTTGGTTTGCTGACTTTAGTCTTTGACACCAGCTTCTTCATTCGGTTGCAATATTGCTGTAAGCATATTAGGAATTTTAATTTGTGACCAGAAACTAAAATAAGCAGTCTTGTCTGGCAGGTCCGAAAAACTGGAGATTGTTACGAAGATCCAAGCTAGATCACGTGCTCCCCTCTGTGGCCAGAGGCTGGATCTGTTACTAGGAAAAGGTGTCTGGAGGAGAAAAGCACTACCATACCACATCTAGAACTTTTCTTAAAATTTGTATTCCCTTTCTTTCAAGGCCCACCCCCAAATGTACCCTAATGATAGATGTTATAACTACTTCAACTGGCATTCATTTAGCCTTCCTCATTAATATGCATTGCTTTATAACTTGTATGTCCTTTATCATGTATGGCACTTAGCTGAATTTTTTTATGTGTGTATATTGTATTTCCTCTCCAAGATTTTAAGATTCTTAAAAATTGTGAAGTGTAACCATGAAGAAAAGCACCAGAAGGATTATTTCTCAATAAGAATTATCCATGTTAGAATAGTAAGCTTGGAAGACTGAAAGCTTCCATGATTCTATTCCCACCTTACCCAAAAGGCCCTCTTTATAACTGTTTTCAAACTTCATACTCATTCTTTTGGTATCCTCTTTGTAATTGTTTTCAAACTGTGTACTCATTCTTTTCGTATCATTCTTTGGAATATTTTTCCTGTTCAAGATAATTATATTTTGAAACAGTCAAATCCAATAACAAGTTTCAAAGTTGATTTTTGATACAAATATTGGATTTTGATTTAGATTTTTGTAATGGACAAATTTAGGGACAGTTTTCATGAATAAAATAGGTAACCATAGTGTGTGGTGATGTCTTCTCCCATGATTTGTAACTTGGCTGTAAAAGTCTTTCCAAAGGAGTCCCAAATGTTTTCATTTTTATTTTTATTTTTTATTAAAAAAATTTTTTTTAACGTTTATTTATTTTTGAGACAGAGAGAGACAGAGCATGAACGGGGGAGGGTCAGAGAGAGGGAGACACAGAATCTGAAACAGGTTCCAGGCTCTGAGCTGTCAGCACAGAGCCCGACGCGGGGCTCGAACTCACGGGCCGCGAGATCGTGACCTGAGCTGAAGTCGGCCGCTCAACCCACTGAGCCACCCAGGCGCCCCCCAAATGTTTTTAAACAATGAAGTTATGTATTTACTAAACATAAATGTAGCACTTATTGTGTTTTACATAAATTCATTTATATTCATTTATTCCTATAATAAACTAATGAGGAGAGTATTATTGTCGGCCCCAATTTACAGAAGAAGAACATGAATCACAAAGAATTTAAGAAATTAATGTCACAAACTAGGAAACAGAGTTGGGCTTCAGTCCCAAATCCATGTAGCTCACCATTGCTGATATGCTACACTATTGCTGTAATGTTAATTTTTCCAATAGAATCACTAAGAAAGGAGTTGCGTGCTTGTACCTTTGAGCCAAATCCATCCTTTCCAGTTTTCGTAAAGTCTGTAAACTATATTATTTGATATATGAAAAACAGTGAAAGAGCATATATTATGGCACATGAAAATTACACGAAATTGAAATTTTAGTGTCCACAAATAAAACGTTATTAGAACACATCCGAGTACACTGGTTTTTGTATCGTCCATGCTGCTTTGGCAATGGCCACAAAGCCTAAAATATTTGCTATCTGACCCTTTATAGAAAGTGTTTACTGAAACCTGACTTAGAAAAATTGTAATTCTCCGGACGCTTAGGTTCTGACACATTTCTCAAAAGAGATTGCAAATAAATCCCCTTGAATTAATTTACATTAAATTAAATATAAATTCTTATTTCAAATTCTTTTAAGTTACATTAATAACCATGCATATAGTAGCACGTATCCAGTCATTCTTTAACAAACGTTTAATTCATATATGCCAGACACCGCCTGTAGAAAATTTTAAAAACACAGGGAAGTATAAAGAGCAAAATAAAAACCTTTATTAATATCCTTTACAGTCAGTTCTCATGCTCCCCAAAACCATCTATGTAGTGCTTTGCATACCATTAAGAGATCCATAAATCTTTATTAGTAATTAATTTTGGGGTATTTTACACATAGAATGTGTTTCCCGTTAGGTGCTGAATGGCTCCATATGCTTATAAAGAGATAAAAGGAAATCATGCAGAGACAGCTTTCCGATGAAATAAATAAATAAATAAAACACTAAATGCAACTAGAAAGAGTTCATGGAGCATTGTGGTTGAGGGCAGGTCATGGAGCCAGACTGTCTGCCTTCAAATCTTGCTACACTGTTCACTTCCCGCCCAAGCTACATGCAGAAGCGCTCAGTTGGATGGATCACTTACTCTCCCTGGCTTCAGTTTCCTCATCTGTAGATGCATGTGTTTTAGACAAAAGGATCTGTAAGGTGTCAAGGATTTTATGAACACATAAGTTTGAAAAAAGGAACAGATATGACGGGTTTCAATTTTTAACATTTTTATTGAGACACTGTTTGGTGTGGTGTAAGATACCAAGCAGATAAGAATGAGGTCAAATAAATATTTACTGCTGGCTAAACATTAACCTTGCTTGGTAATGTTAGATGACTTATCTTATCCTTCCTTTAAAAATAGAACATTCACTCCTGTGGATAAGCGTATCAGTCCCTTTATTTTTCAAAGTAAAGTGATAAGTATATAATAGTAAAGATAAGTTGATACCTAAACAAATTGCCTAGAACTGTAGTTAAAGCTGAGTGATTTTTGTATTAAATCAAAATATCTGGAAATATCCATTTTATTCTTTAATTCAAAACATGATTGATTTAGAGATATGTAGAGATGGGCAATAGCCCACTTAAGATAAATATTTTTCATCTAGAGTTTTAAATTAGGATATTATACAGTTTTCATTTCCCAGATGATGCTACTCTTCCTTCTTACCTGTCCTTAACGTAGACCACTTTCTCCTGAAGGGTGATTAGAGGCGGCTTTGCTCTTTTAGGCTGCAACCCAGACAGGTTATAGAAGTTAAGCCATGGGAGGCTTGCCCTGTTCGGTTCTTAGGAGAGTAACTCCCAGGGAGGGACAAGGAGAGGAAAGGGGCATTCTGGTGAGGGGTTGCAGAGCATCTAAAAAATTTCATTGCCAACTATATATGTGGTATTTCTTCTGAGTCAGAGAAAATATGTTTGAATTTATACTTAATACCTATAAAAAGTCTCACAACCTTTTACTGCTTATTTACTTAAAATAACAAAGGATTATTTTTCTAAAGCCCCTTCTAACTCTAATGTCCTGGACTACATAGCCAGTGGCACAATTCTTGATTTACTCAAAACTGGTTGAGAGTGAAATAGGCTAATAGGTTTGTCTGTGGACACATGCTTCTCCACATTTCAGCCTCTTGAGATTCTGCCCTCCAGCCATATTGAATTTCTTTTTGTTTCTGTCATTGGCTGTGCTCTTTTATTCCAGACCTTCAAACAATATGTTTACTCTGCCTAAAAACTCATTCCCTACGTCTTTGCTTGGCTAATTACTACTGATTAAAATTCCTTCATTTGACATAGTTACTGGTGCCTTATACATACCAACTTCCTTCCAGGCCTTCCTTAAGTAAACTTTTTCTAGAAGTTTCCTGGCCCTTCTAACCAGTTAGATGCTTTTGCCGCATGCTCCCATAGCAACCTGTACTTCTATCATAGCCCTTAGAATACTTTATTGTCTGTCATTGCCAGTTCCATTGTCTAATAGACTTGACTGTGAGCTTTAGTGGAAGCAGAGAATCATCTCCACCTATGTCTATGCCTGGGGCCCAACACAGTATTTGGCATCAAGCAGCTGATAAAAGATTCACGTTGGGTGAATGCCAAAATAATTATCAGAGTTTTTAGTATACACATGCATGTAAATAGAAGTCCTTTAGAAGTAAAAAAAAAGAAAAAAAAAAGAAAAAAGAAAATTTAAATAAACTTGTTTGGTTTGAAATTCACTTACGCACCAAGTCCATTAGCCCATTTCAGTTTGCCGAATGTCACTAATATTTAGCTCACTGATAAAGCTCAGAAATGTAGAAAATGAGAAGTTTTGGGGTCCCTGGGTGGCTCAGTTGGTTAAGCGTTCAACTACAGCTCAGGTCATGATCTCACAGTTTGTTAGTTCAAGTACCACATCGAGCTCTGTGCTGACAACTTAGAGCCTGGAGCCTGGTTTGGATTCTCTGATTCCCTCTCTCTCTACCCCTCCCCCACTTGTGCTCTGTCTCCCTCTGTCTCTCGAAAAAATAAACAAACGTTAAAATTTAAAAAATAAAAATAAAACTAAAGATAATGAGAGGTTTAAAATCAATGATTATTCTCATTTCAAAAGAAATAAGACATCATTGGAAGGGTTGCATATACAATCATCACATAGCTGCATGATCTGTCAAAAATGTATTATTTTTGGAAGACTGAGGCTACCCGGTGAGGCTCTCCAGGTTGCTCTGTCCACCGATTTATGATTTTCTGCCGTATCTTTACAAAAACGGCAACTAATGGTGCTGTTCTGAAGAGACTGGAACAGAAGGGTGCAGAAGCAGATCAAATTATTGAATATTTAAAGCAGCAAGTTGCTCTTCTTAAGGAGAAAGCAATTTTGCAGGCAACTTTGAGAGAAGAGAAGAAACTTCCAGTTGAAAATGCTAAATTAAAGAAAGAAATTGAAGAACTGAAACAAGAGCTAGTTCAGGCAGAAATTCAAAACGGAGTGAAACAAATACCATTCCCAGCTGGTAGTCTACTGCAAGCTAATTCCACGGTTTCCGAAAAAGTGATACAGTCTATACCAATAAGAACTGTATCTTCTGGTGTCAAAGAACCGATAACAGGAGGAAGAGCGGAAGAAAAGATGAAAGAGAAAATTGAAATGAAAGAGAAAAAGGAGAAAAAACAATCAATAGCAGGAAGTGCTGACTCTAAGCCGATAGATGTTTCTCGTCTGGATCTTGGAGTTGGTTGTGTCATTACTGCCAGAAAACATCCTGATGCAGATTCTTTACATGTAGAAGAAGTAGATGTTGGAGAAACAGCCCCAAGAACAGTTGTCAGTGGCCTGGTGAATCATGTTCCTCTTGAACAGAAGGAATGGTGGTGATTTTACTTTGTAACCTGAAACCTGCAAAGATGGGGGGAGTAATATCTCAGGCAATGGTAACGTGTGCTAGTTCACCTGAGAAGGTTGAAATCTTGGCACCTCCTACTGGGTCTGTTCCTGGAGACAGAATTGTTTTTGATGTTTTTCCTGGAGAGCCTGACAAGGAGCTAAATCCTAAGAAGAAGATTTGGGAGCAGATCCAGCCAGATCTCTGCACTAATGATGAGTGTGTGGCTACATACAAAGGAGTTCCCTTTGGGGTGAAAGGGAAGGGAGTGTGTAGGGCTCAAACTATGACCAACAGTGGAATAAAATAAAATAAAATAAAATAAAATAAAATAAAATACTCATTTACTGAAATACATTGGAGAAAACTTTAATAACAATAAAAAGAAATATATTTGTCAAAAAATATTATTTTCTAGTGTTTGAAATTGCCATAAAGAACTAAAATTTCAAATGTTCTAAAACTTGCAATCACATTTTAAAAATAGATTTTGATACCTTAACTGAAACTTAAAAAATAGGTCCCATAAAAAATACCATTTGTTTGATATCTGTTCACTCGGCTTGGGAAACAATAACAAAATACCAGAGACTGGGTGGCTTAAACAATAGAAATGTGTTTCTCACTGTTCTGGAGGTTAGAAGTCCAAGATCAGGGTCTAGCAGATTTGATTCCAGTGAGGACTCTTTCTGGCTTGCAGATGGCCATGTTCTTGCTGGATCCTCACATGGCCTTTCCTCTGAGTACACATGAGGAGAGAGAGCAGGCTCTCTGATGTCTCTTATATGATCAGGGCTCACGATTCTGACTTCATTTCATTGTAATTGCTTCCTTACTCTAAATACAGTCACATCAGAGGTTAGAACTTCAATCCATGAATTTGGGGCAATCCAATTCTGTCTGTAGCTTTATCATCCTAGAATAACATTTTAAGTAATTCAACTCGAAGTCCTGGAAAGTACTCCTTTTTGCACGTATAACAGAAAGTCATATTGATTCATTAAAAAAACAAAAAGTCTCCCCATCCCCTCTACTAAAGCACTGATATGATGATGCAAGGGAGATTATTCTGGAGTTTGGAGTAATAGTCACTAAATTGGCATTATCTTTACAGGAACTGATTATTATCTGGCCAGATTTTCATACAAAGCATTTCCTCTTGAACTTTTAATGTAGTCTCATTTAGACTTGCAGACCTGGTCATGAACTCAGAAATAGTCCCATTCAGCTCTTCATCTTAAAGATGAAGAAATCTAGTTCCAAACAGGCTGTGTTGTCCAAATTCTTTAGCAAGTTACTCAAAGCTTTTCATGATTTGTCTCAATTTACATTTTATCTAAATTGTCCTTCCTTCTCCCGCACTGTATGTTTTCACCATTCCAGATTACTTGGCAGTTACCTTTCAAGGTCCTGCTTGAAACCTCTCCAGATGCTTCTGCCTACATTCCCCAAACAAAACTGATTATCCATCTCTGTCTCTTCAGAGTTTTTCCAAATGCTTGTATGTCATTTATCAAACTATATCATCGTAACTTGTATTAACTTATTTTCTCTATTCAATTTGAGCTTCTTGAAGCCAGCAACTGGGCTCTATATGCACCAGTTCTAACCTATAGTACAGGGCTTAATAAATGATTTCCAAACTTTATTTCTGAAGGTCACATGGCTAATAAGTAGTACATCAATAATGGAAATTCTGACTTCCTGACCAGTGCTCTTTTTTTACTCCTAGGCTACATTTCACTTTTAGGACAGTACTGTTAGAGTTCTAGAAGGTCTTTTGAGTCCAATTACTTCATAAGCGTAAGTCAAAGAAGCCTCAGAAAAGTTCTTCCCTGAGATTACATCCTACCTTACTGTCTGATGCCAAAGTGTTTCAAATATGCCATTCCAGAGAAAACTGTTATATTTCTTCTTAGGCAAATTTAACCCAACTATTCAGCACCAAAAGTCAAGTCTGACATGGACTGTTACGACTCTAGCTTGCAGGGGAACTATGCAAGGCCTGAGTGTGGTCACACTGTAAGATGCCTTATAGAAAAGTCACTGATGCCTCAAAGAGATTAAAGGTCAATGAAGTTAAGCCTGGGGCAACTGTTCTCTGAACTCTGGCACATTCTTACTGGTTTTCTGCCATTTTATTGTGTTTGGCCTTTCCTTTAGGGTTTAGCATGGATTGTGAAATTCTGAATAAAGTTACAAGAAGACAGGTTGTTTCTTCTTTTGTGAGTCCAATCATAATTCTTCAGGATTTTCTTTCTTGAGAATTGTAATAGTTGAGAGATTTTTGTGACAGATGAGTTGAATTCTTACGAAAATTGGGATGAATGAAAACACCTATTTTTTCCAATGCTGTATGAGTTACCCTGGATTAAAAACATACTACAAATTTTGCAATACTCTGAAGATGTAAAGAATGCTTGGAAGAAATTAGAAGAGGACCACTGGATAATTAAAAAAATATGTAAATTCCACTTAGGATATAAATTTTATTAAAATACCTGTATGTATCTTCTCATAAGTTAGGTATTACCTTGAAAGAGATAAGAACTTTCTGAAAAATCCCCAGATACATCTTTAAATTTTTTTAATGTTTATTCACTTTTGAGAGAGAGAGAGAGAGACAAAGCGCTAGCAAGGGAGGGTTAGAGAGAGGGAGGCACAGAATCCGAAGCAGGCTCCAGGCTCTGAGCTGTCAGCATACAGCCTGACACGGGGCTCGAACCCATGAACTATGAGATCATGACCTGAGCCAAAGTCAGAGGCTTAACTGACTGAGCCACCCAGGCACCCCCCAACCCAGATAAAACTTTAAAGGCTAATGTTATTATAACATGTTGCTTTATAACAAACATTCTTCTATCCACTTTAAGTTTTTCTGGAACTCACAGCTATAAGTCAGAAGAATCTAACTTAGTAGTTAACTGAAACTAGCGATGTCAGAACAAGTCTCTTTGCCACATATGCAAAATACACACATAAAATACACACCCATAGGTAGAAGTAGACATGTAATACACAGTTGTTTTTACTTATAAACAGTAAAATAACCTGAAGAACATTAAAACTCTAATCAGATTTTCATCTCAAAATATCAGTTTTATTTCCTCCAGATCAGTGAGATTGCAAAGTTTAAGTGCCATCTTGGTAGAAGGATGAGGGATGGACTTTGGTTTGCATTTCGTCCAAAAGCCCTTGATTTCTCTGGTAAGTATTTTTTTCTTGTTTGCTTAGCAGCATGGACTATTATTAATTTGCCTCCTATATTTTCTCCTGGCCTAAAGTAGGTGAAAGAAAAGTAACAAGAGTTTCCTTTTCCTTTTAAAGAATAAACAGTAAAATATTTTCCCATTTTATCCATTATAGTTTCTCCTTCCCAAAGAACCCAATCACAAAATAGGATTTTAATACCTTTAAAAGTACAACATACAATTCCTAAGGAAGGAGCCAAATAACAATGCTCACAGACAAGGGAAATAAAAAAGTGAGTATTCCCTTTTATCTGAACTCAAGCCCCCAAAATGGTCATTTCTTTTTTCTTTTTTATCTTCTTTGCTTTCTCTTTTTTATGTCCTCATTGCCAAAGTTATCCAAGTTAAGGCTATGTTCCCCTGCAAGTCTGTGGATGATATTCCTCTGTAACATTATTTGAAAGATAATGCTTATTTTATCAGGCAAAAGGAAAACAGTTACAAATGATCTTTTTAAACAGTATTTGTTCTCTGGCCTCTCTGCCATCTCACAAAACCTGCCCCATAAGCTGATCCGGAATTCCTGGTAATTGAAATGGCTTATTTTGTATCCTCAACCCATCAATTTAGTTTTATTGGGTAATGTTACGCTCAGGTAATGCTATACAAATCTGGGCAAATGAGTTTTACTTCAAAGACTTGGGACTCAGATTATGAGTGAAAAGAGCCCAGTTCTGCTGGTGACGTGCACCTGCTGATCTGCCTGAAGTTGATGGCGATCTCGACTCTCCGAAGGGGTGGAGCATACTTTCAGCCACTGCAGCAAAACACAACTCATTCTAAATGAAGCATCGGAGAGGAGATCTCAGCAAATCCAGTGATGCTGAAATGTGTCTGGAACAGCAATCCTGAGGTCGGCTTTGGGACATCCAATAGTGCCTTCAATTATGTAAGGAGTTTTGCAAAATTCTTTAAGAAGTCTCAAAATATAAACTAACTAGTTATCACCAAAAAATGATATAAAATAAATAGCAGCCGTGCCATGATTTCAGGAGAGAAGATGGACAGTGTTGCAAGTTAAGCAATGAGATATGATTGTAACTTGTAACAAGTTGGAAGTTTAAGTTCTGAAGCACTACAATATATATCAGAACATATGTGAAGTTTAATGCCATTCAGGTTGTTAGGGAATGAATAAACAGAATGTCTGGGAAACTAGGGATGCCATTACACTTGATGTTGTTCTACACAGAAATTGAATGGGACAACTGCTAATTCAAAAACTTCATATAAAGAGCTACTGCATCAACGATTAAAAGTGGGTATGCCAGATTCTACCTTAGGGAATTTAGAAAACATTCTCCCCAGTTTCCCCCATTTCTTCCAAAACTGGGGAGAATGCTTTCTTTGCCTATCTCCACATGAGACAGACAACCTGGGTTCAAAAGAGTTGGCGTGCCTAGAGGAATTTATTTCATGTTTCTGAGTACTAGTTTCCTCTTCTGTGAGATGGGAATAATAACATCCACCTTGTTGGATTATTTTGAGAATTAAATGCACATAAAACACTCAGCTCAGAGCCCTGACCAGGGTGAATATTCAACTCAGGTTAGTTTACCTGACAGTGGGTTACAACCCTGTCTGTACATAAGAACCCTGGAAAAAATTTAAATCTACTGGTGTGACGGCCCTGTCACAAACCAATTAACATTAGAACCTGGGGTTAGGGACTACATGCTGGTCTCATGAAAACTCCCCAGGAGATTCTAATTGCAGGGAGAGTTGCAAACCATTAAGCTATCCAATTAGTCCACCAGTGATTCTTAACCTTGGCTGTACATTGAAATCACCTGGGAACTTAAAAAAAATACCGATGCCTGGGTTTCTGCTTCTGATTTAATTGGTAAAAGGCTCAGTTTGGGAATTGGCAGTGTTCACAGTTCTCCAGTTAATTCCTTTCATTTTTTTTTTATCTCACTTTATTGAGATCTGACTGACATACAAAAAGCTGTCCATATTTAAGATATATAACTTGATGCGTGTAGAGATAAGTATACACCATAAAACCACCACCACAGTCAAGGCCATAAACATACCCATCACCTCCAAAAGGTTTTTCCACCCCTTTTATTTAGTTAGTTTATTTTTCCTCAGTTAATCCTAATGTGTTCCAGATTGAAGACCACATAGAATCAGGAGGATAACACTTGTTCTGTGCATTCTGGTTGCACAGTGTGATTTCTTACCTCTTATAAATAGCCTAATTTTTCTGATTATGCAGGAAATCCACATATTAAAAATTATTAAATGCTAAAAATAATGAAAAAATAAAAATTTAAAAAATCCATAATCTCACTGCCCAGATATAAACATCATCAACAATTTGGTTTGTTTCCTTCTTGTATGCACGGTTGGGCTCATGCTATATACAGTTATTATATTCTTCTTCTTTCTTACTTTACAACATAAGTATTTTAAATGAAATTTAATACACATTTCAGGTGTCATTTTAAAGAAGTGGCATATACATAAAAATGTCCTTTACACATTTTTATGATTTGCATATTTCAAAGAAAGTTCCAGACAAAGTATCTAGGAACCTTTTTGGCAAAATTCCCCTACCAAAATCAAATGTCTCTCCTGGTAGGGTAGGAAGGAATAGACTCAAGCTTCTTGATCAAGGCAGAACTCAAAGGACTGAGAACAGTACTGCCACCCAAATTCTCCTGATCAATCACATTTATCAGTAATCTTCTATAAGGAAGCAATGGCAGATGTTGGGCACTGGGCCAGGTAATGATTTGATGACTAGCTTGAGCTAAGATAGATTTCCAGTAGTCAAGAAGGAAGAAGGAGGAACAGAAAATGTCCTAAAACCAGGGAAATAAATCTAAGCTCAGAGCCATAGAGCCACTGACACAATAGATGCTAACCACTGCTGATTCTGAGAAATCAGCAGAACTTTCCAGTTTCCTCCCCCAAAGAGGAAAGTATGAAAAGGTGGCTAAAGTTGAATCTGTTTACAGGGCAGAGATGAGTTAGCACGTATTCAGTCTATGGGGTTAGACTGAAGACAAAATCTGCAGGGAAGGTGAACATGATGGTGCTAGAGAACATGCAGCCTAAACTTGCTGCAAGTCTACCAGTAAAACTGGAGAAAGAGCCTGTGCTTTGGGGCATTGTCAAGTCTGGCTTGTGAAAATGTCTTTGACATCCTCCAGAGCGGAGGCAAGCCAGCATGAAATGAGAACACTTTGTCTTGGTGCAGCCAGGTTTCTGGGCACTTTGTAAAGCTGGGAGGCAAGTGCCTGATAATGTAATAATTTCAAAGAAAAACGTGAAGTTAGAGGTAAATTCTGGTGTAGGCTAACCTTTCCTGGATGCATTAGCTCACATCCCGTCCACTTCTGAACACGGGCATCTATTTCCCGTAATCCACGATTAATTATCCATTATCTAGTATTGTTGCATAATTTTTGAATGTATGTTAGTCTTGTTACCAAAACAAAACTATAAACAAAGGGAGGCGTGGAAGAAGGAAAGGGAACTTACATTATGTTTAGAATAAAACTCACACTTAACATCGTCTGCAGGCCCTGCAGGTTCACGGTGCACCAGCCACATTGGCCCCTTCCTGTTCCTTAAGCATTCCACACTCTTTCCTGTCTCAGGGCCTTTGCCCCGGACAGTTCCTGTCTAGAATTCTCCTCTCCTGGCTCTTTTCCTCCACAGGGCTGGCTTCTTGCCATATTTTAAATGTTCCAGATTCCTAGAGAGGACTTTCTAGACTGTCCTATCATATCAAAAGATGTACTCCCTCAGATCTCTGTTTTCTCAACAATATACTCTCCTGTTTATTTCTTTACCACCATTCATTCATTCGTAATTCTGTCCTTGTGCATATCTGTCACCTCTGTGCATGGTGTGGGCATACAATAGTTGGTCTCTACCATCGTGGAGCCCACACTTTAGTGGGGGACATAAACATTAATCATACAGTCACACAACTAATTGCAAAATCCTAAGTCTGTTAATAGCTACAAATGAGAGCCTGAGGAACTGACCTGCAAGTATTTCTTGCAGGGATTTCTTTCCAGTTTGTTCTCTATCTTCCACTTGAATATTTGCTCCCTGAGGGCAGAGGCTTTGCTTTGTGTCTGCCCTGCAGACCTAGACCAAGCATGATGTGGAGACTTAACAAATGTCATCGAATAAATGAATGCTAAGCACTCACATTTACTCTTTCTTGTAAACTTCACGGCAGCCATGAGAACTATGTACAGTTATCCCTATTTTATGAATTAACAGCACTGAAGCTCAGATAACAAATTGGTCCAAGGTCATAAAGCTGGTGGCAGGCCTGAAATTGAACCTGGTTGTTTTTCCAAGGCTTTCTATTACACAAAGGGCACAGAAACGCAAAGAATAAATTACTGTAAACTGCTTTACTAAACTGTAGAACTAAACTCACTGGTTAAATCATTTTCACATGTTCTCCCCATACAATCAAAATAAACAAACAAACACACACACAAAACCCACCCCGCTATCATGCAAAAGAATCCTATAACTTCATTTCCCAGTAGCACTGCAGGAACAACCAAATCTAAACTCGTCAAGTATGCTCAAGTATTTCTCAGTGTTTGGTGATTGCAAAACTGCATTTCATTTGGATCTCTTTAAATTTGGCACCAACATGAGAGCTTGAAAGATCAAGAACAAAGATGTATGCTTGTGTGTCATTTGCCTTTCTTGGCTGAAGAAAACCAGGTACAAAGGTACCTGCTCTCTTAACTCTTTCTGTACTCTAAGAAGTTCTCTGAAATTTGAAAAGAATTCCTACAGTGGTCTCTTTGTTACTTATGACTTGAGTGTCAGCAGGGAGGAATGTGTGTGTGTGTGTGTGTGTGTGTGTGTGTGTGTGTGTGTGTGTACACATGCACAGGTGTGTATCTTGCTCACATGTATGCTCTTGCATCTCTCCTCCCTGCCCCCCCCCATCCCCCCGGGGATATGTCCTTCTAGATCTTGGATAATACAGTGCTAGAGTCCAACTTTAGAGAAAAGGTGGGAGAGTGAGTGAAGCCAGGGAACAAGTAATAAGGTGGTTTCTGGTCCATAATCTCAGAGCACATACTGAACTTTGGATGGAGCGGCAGCCCATCAACTTTTTCTTCTGATTTGCTCTCCTGTTTGTTCCTCCTCACCATCACACATTATTTTTAAGTTTCCAGGCCTCTGGGTAATCCAACTGTAGATCCCCTTTTGTTTGGTGGCCCTGAGTCCTGGCACATAAATCTCTTAAGCTCACATGGGTTGCCTTTTTGGAATAGGGATAGGTGATTTTTAAATTTATCATATGCTAGAACTTCTTTCCAAACCTTTCAAAGGTGAACCAAAAGTAAACACCTGTATAAATAAAAACATGTATATTTTAAGGGACATTGTCTCATATCTTTAATTCAAAACAATATGAACTGTTGTCTAAGAAACTCCATTGTCTAAGGTACTTGCAAAATCTCCCCCTCATATGTAATGAGCCTCATATTTTGCCAAGGACTAAACTCTTGGTATGTTTGAGATTGCGTGGTAAATCTGTGCCCAAAGACTTTCAACACTTTAACTAGGACAAAGGCCTTCCTGTTCGGATACTTAATTTACACTTAATCCAATCTGTATTCCATTAGTATCATCCTTAGTAATCCAATTCCATTTTTAATTTCCATTTCATAACCTCTATCCTATTACTAGCCTTTACGTAGGTCAAGAGAATGCCCTGTAGGGATACCTTCATTGACACAAATGGAGAGAAAACCGCCCTGAATTAAACTGATTACCTCCGTCCTTTGGAATAGAAGCATGCTAGACTATAGAATGTAATCAGTCAAGTGCCCACATGGCTTGCTAATATCTAACGTTATGTATGAGGAACTGATCCATCCCCTTAAGTGGTTTGCTATCCTTCCTTGTGGGTGGAATCACTGGCCTCAGTTCACCTCGAGATACGATGATATTTCCAGGGTCCTCTGGAAGGTCAGATGATTCTGTGTCTTTACCCTGCTGTAGGTGTGACTGGCCCACAAACATAAGACACCTTTGAATACATCGAAGGGACTAATGCCAGATGCCTAAGGTGCCACAGATTTCTCTTCTGAGAGCCTTGGAGTCTGCCTTCCTCAATCAACCGCTTACAACACCTTCATTGTATACCACTGAGCAAGCACTTGTGAGACGGTGTTGCTTCTGGGTTTCCAGACATGTGTCATTTCCACTGCATATTTAGTAGCACATAACTGCCTGAAGTGGGGAGACCGGAATGTGAGGCATGTCTCACAGAGGAGTAGGGTTTTCATTTAAAAAAAAAAAAAATCACTCAACTGCTAATGGAAACGTCAACCTCCCAGCCCTATTCTTTTTTTTTTTTTAAAATTTTTTTTTTTTCAACGTTTATTTAATTTTTTTGGGACAGAGAGAGACAGAGTATGAACGGGGGAGGGGCAGAGAGAGAGGGAGACACAGAATCGGAAACAGGCTCCAGGCTCTGAGCCATCAGCCCAGAGCCTGACGCGGGGCTCGAACTCCCGGACCGCGAGATCGTGACCTGGCTGAAGTCGGACGCTTAACCGACTGCGCCACCCAGGCGCCCCCCAGCCCTATTCTTAAAAATAAATAAATACAAGGAGTTCCCCATGTGAGAGGCACATTAGGGACGCAAGATATTCCTTTCCATGAAGTCACTCACAGCAGGCCTGTCTGGAAAAATGCTTTCATCTTCTGCAAAGGGAGGGGGGAAACGTATAGCAAGAAGGTTTAAAGACCAAGACTTTGAAATAGAGGCTGAAGTGGGAAAAGTGATCCTTAAGTAAGGTGAATTTAGGCCCAACCGGATTAATTTCTACGCTTCAACGCATTGTGTGCTGCACAGAGACCAAAGAATTATGATCTGTAGAAGAGAAGCTAATGCTGTTCAAATTGGGTGTCCCGCTGTCCTGGGGTTCCCATGGGGATCCAGGGGTGCAAGAGGGCAGCTGAGGTAGTAGGGTGCCCCATTGCTTCAGCCAGGATAGCTCTGATCTGCATCATGGATGTGGTTCTGCTTGAATTCATTTCACACACAGGTCATTGAGGCTCTACTATGGTGTGCCTGGCACTGTTCCAACTATGGTGACGTGGCAGCGATCAAGATAGACATGGCCTTGGCCTCATGGAGCCTGTGGTCTATGCAAGGTTCCTTGTAGACTGGTGGGAAGTGTGTGAATGGGGAGTTTCTATCATTAAAACCCTGACTCGTTTCCCAACATGTTCATTTTAAGGATGAATAAACTGAGCCTCAGAGACAGTCTCACCACTAATTAACTGAAGAGTTGGTGATAGAATCCAGAGGCCTTGACTTATACTCCAGTGTTACTGCTCCCAAGTTCAAACAGGAAGAGAAAATATTAAAAAAAAAAAAAAAAAAAAAAAGAAATCTGCTCAGCCAGAGAGGATGTGAATTTTGGTTCCTGAACTTGCCCTGACTCAGTCTTATCTCCCTTTGTATCCTTCTGAGTGCTCTCTCAAGATGCAGTCAGGGCGGTACACCCACCCATGCTTGGGCATAAGGAAGATCATATGCATGGCCTGTCCCTTCCAGACCAATGTCTCTGTTTCCCTACTGATGGGAGGTCATCTGGCTGCAGGTTATCCCAGGGGAGCCCCCATCAGTCACTCTCCATTCATGTGGTCCTACTACACAGTCATCTCTGTGAATCTGCCGGGGCTCTCTTGCATTCTTGCTGCATTGTGTCACTCCCTTCCTTCCTTTCCTGTATGCACAGGGAACACTTTCCCTTCAACCCCCATTCCTGCCTGCTCACTCTCTTAGCCACGGACTTTGCATCTGTCCCCTTTTCTCTCTATTTTCCCCTTGAGGCTATGTACTGTGTTTTATAATGCTGATAACTACATTACAGGTAGGAGAAAATTCAATTTATTCCTCTTTTGATTCTTCACTTTTGCCTTGTTCTCTCAATTCTCTGTTTAAGATCTCCCACCCTCTTCTAATCTGGGGTTTGACTTTAGTCCTGGTCACTCGTCCTGCCTGCTGTGTGTCCCTCCCCCCTTCACAGCATCTGCGATCCCTTCTCCTTGCAAAGTTACATCTGATCAAGCTTACATGAAGAAAGGCCACCTGCAATGTTTGCCTTTTAGGATGTGGAAGGTTCCTTACTCAGCCAGTCCAGACCTTGACCTGCTAGGACACGTGACGCAGAGAATTGCTGGCTATGATCCCACACTGTCCTTAAAGATCCTGTGACACACTCAGCATCCTGTTTTGGGGAGCTGCCTACAAATTAGCTCATGCATCTCAATCCTCATCAATCCTCATTGGAGGCCTGGTAGAGCATAAAGCAGCCGGCACCTACCAAAGACCTTTTCCTGAACTGTTTCTCTGTACAACACTGTTTCTTTATTATAGCAACAAAAGAAAATGATGCTTGTTTTTTGAAAAGGGTTTGCTTTCTTTTTTCAGATTGGCATGCTGAACCTTTCCCTTACCCTTTGAAATCCTACATCAGGTTCTCTGTACGTTTTAGTGACATAGCTTACAGAAGTGACACTCTGGTTTAGTCCTCTCTTTTGTGTTTTACTGCGTCTGAACTGGGCTACTTGGGGATGAATTCAGCTGGCTTGGCCGACCTGCCAGGACCATTGTGAAGAAGGTAGAACAGGAAAGAGTTGCAAGAGATCCTTTGAGTTAAATTCACAAATGAGAATGATGTGATATTATTAGAACAAGTGCCTTAGGAAAGCTTTCAATTTAGATAACGATTCTACAGAAAAAAGCACACATTCTCTTCTAGCCCAAGTTTCGATCAAAAATTGTGTGGAGTTTGAATAGTGTTTGTTTATGGCCTCTAGGGCTGTTTTCTGTGTGTAAAGCTAGTAAGTCTAGTCAAGGACCAGATATTTGACTCTGGCTTCGAGTGACCACTGTGTTCCAAGCAGCTGAATTGATTCCAGTAAGATAAAACTCAGAGTGGGAAAGATTAGAGTTGTTTTGTTGGAAGAAATGATAGGGAATTCTCAAATGGGTAAGGTTTTGGTCTCCACTTCTGAGCTGAGAGATTAATGTCCCACAGTGATAAAGTGTCCTTAAACACCACGTCTTCCAGCTCTGGGGCAGTATATTTTCCACTGCACCGAACCCAAAGTCATGTGGTGTCTTTCTTTCTTCCCCGTCTTTCTTTCCACAGAGCCTCAGCCACCTTCTCCTTCACAGTAAAGGCATCTCCTGCTGACTGAAGTGTTGCCTTTGTCCTCTTCATGTGACAGCACAACAGTAAGGTCAAACTGTTATTATTCACAGTAGGAAGATCACAAAGGACCTGAGGCTGAGACAGTAGGGTTTAACCCACCTGAAAATGCAAGATAGTGGTTCCCAACGTGGAAACAATTCTTACAAAACACCAGTATTCTAGCAGAGGGTATGTTCCCTCCAAGTTGTTCTTATTTGTGTCCTGGGCAGGCACGTGTCAGTCCTAGGAGATGAACCTAGATGGTCTGGTACGGACATGCAGGCTCTGAGCTTTTCGGCTAAGCAGCCCTAAAAGTGAGGGGAACGGTGGATTTTTCCTGACTGAAGAGAAGTGGTACTGATGTTGCCAGTGCTCTTCCTGCTCAACTGTTCTCTGACGATGTTCAGGGAGTGGGGGCGTGCAGGACAATCCTGTGTACGACCACCTTCTCCATGTTCCCAGAGCCCAGAGAACAGGTCCTGTGTCTTAACCTTCGACCTCTTTCTGTCTCCCAGGGCAGTTTGCATACAGCGCGCTTTGCTAGGTTCACTGTATTCAATCTATTGATAGAGCTCCTTTCATAGTCTAGTAAGTGCAGTACAATTGACTTTGGAAAAAAAAAAAAAAAAAAAAAGGACGACAGTCATTCTCAACAAAGTCGTCAAAGACCTGTTTTTTCTGTTGTTAAATAGGCAACTTTCAGTGTTTATCTAATTCCTTTGGTGTTTCTGCAGTGCTTAGAAGTGCTCAACCAGGTCCTTCTTCTCAAATCTGTGTTCTTGTGTGCTTTGTGACCGTGCTTGCATAGACACCCCGATTCATTTTCCTCTGAGGACTGCTCTCATGCTTCCACCAGCTCAGGCGGAAACCCCGAAGTCATCCTGGACTTCTCTCTCCGACAGACGGCATCAATCCATCAGAATTTGTTTGCTCTCCCTCAAAAATATATCTGTAATACGACAGTGTTGACCACCACCACTGCTGCCACCGTGGCCAAGCCACCTTCCTGTCTGGCCAGGACGGTCATTCCTGCCTCCTCGGGGGTCTCTCTGCCTCCCCCCTTGCTCTGACAGGCTATTCTGACAGCAGCCAGAGGGACCCAGTTAAAGCCGAAGTCAGATCATGAAACGTGTCTCCCGAGAACCCTCTCTGGGCTTCTCATCTCACTCAGAATAGAAGTCAAAGTCGTCACGATGGCTCACAAGGCTTCCGCTGTGCGGGCCCCTCTTGCGTGCTCCCTCAGCTCTCGCTCACTGCTCCCTTGCTGAGTTTCCCAGCACGGCCAGCAGCGGGTTCCTGGCCCGAGCCGTCTGCCCTCGCTGGTCCTGCACCTGCAGGGCTGTGCCTCAGCCACATATATGGTCTGCGTCCTCGCTTCCTTCCAATTCTTTCCTCAAAAAACTGATGCCGACTTCTTAGCGAGGCCCCCCTGATCGCTGTCTGAACACCTACCCTCTACTCCTTCTTCCTCTCTCTCTTTTCCTTAAACATATCCTTATTAAAAATAATAATATGCTTTTGTGGTTGTTTTCTTTTCCCTCTAATGTCCTATCACCTCTAAAAGAGCAGGGACTTATAATTATTATTGTCACCTCTGTTCAGTGATGCAGCATTTGCTATAGGGAAGGTGCTCAATAAACATTTGTTGAGTGACTAAGTGACTGGCTGTTAGTGTTTCCCAGGGTTTTGTCTTCTCTTGCACCAGTAGGTGATCGTCTCACGTTTAAAATCATCTATCTGCAGATAACACTCCATGGCAGATTTCTCCTGGGAGCTCCCAAAACTTGTGCTTCAACTGACTGCCAGGCATTGCCATGGACTTCTGCATTCTCTAGTGCATAACTGAGAAGTCCAGTTGTGGGACTGGCTTCAGGGGTGGCTGAAAGCAGGGCTCACACAATGTCACCAAAACCTGCTTGTTCTTGCTCCCCTCACTCCACTCTGCTTCTCTATTGCCTTCATTCTCAGTTTCTCCTTCTGGGATGGGAAGATGGCTACAGCAGCTGTATTCGCCTATTCTTATGACTTGAATCCCAATACAAAGGAGAGAGCCTGTTTTTGAGGAGGTCCCAAGAGATTCCTCATATCCAAACCCTAAGTGGACTTGCTTGGGACATGTGGATCCCAGCTTTCTCACTCAGCCACTGGCAACACAGACGCACACATTCACACACATACTGCCGTCCCACGTCACTTTGGCCACGGCTTGCAGCACAGGCTCTGATCTGGATCACAAGCTGTACTCTTGGAGGTAGCCTTGCCTTTCCACATGAACTGGGTATTGTGGAGGGATCCTCAAATGAAAATTCAGAAGAAGGGAATGACGATGATAAGATATTCCCTGTCTTGGTATTAGCATCCAGTTGCTCAGTCTTTAAGAGGTCTTGCTTCCTCTCTCCTGTTTATACCCAACATATTACTTTATCATACAGATTATAATTCCTTAACATACCTTAAATCTGTCCACGTCTCCTCCTCGGCATCCCTAGCACAAAGGCCTCGGTCTTTTGTTTTGTGCCTGGATTGCTATAAAACCCTTCAAAATAGTGCCTCTCCTGAGAGTCATTTCAATGTGTTTCCTCCCCATTCAGAAGAAAGTTTTCTAAAATGCAGGTATGGTTTCCCTGTTCCCCAGGGGCCTTTGCTAGAGTTCCCTTATCTTCCTTTCATGGTGTAGGAGACACATTGGAATGTGACTCTAACTGCCCTCTACTCTGAATTCAAAGCCCCCTGCACCTGTGCCGGACGGAACCACCTGCTGGTCCCCAAAGGCGCTGTGGGCTTTCTCACCTCCATGTCTTTGCTTTCACTAACTGCTCAGCCTGGAAATTTCTTCCCTTGGCTCTCTACGCCTTCACCAAGGTAAGGCTGCCTGTCCTTCAATATTAAGGAAATATGTGAGGGGACCTACTGCACGCCAACTTTTCTCAATTGCCTCAGAACTGGCCGAGGTGTCCTTCCCCATCTCCCTTGAGTTCAGATTAGTTGTTTATTAGTATGTCTTCCTGTTTAACTGTGAACTCGGTGAGGAAGCCTATCATAGCTCTAGCATCCAGCACGATGCTGGGCACATAGTAGGCACTCAATAAATGATTACTGAATAAATAGAATGTAAATAATCAAAAGATAACATGTGGTTTTTAAAAGCATCTTCACGACTAGAGTAAGGACATTATGAAAGGATGCAATAAAAGCTGTAGAGCTATGATAATTCATTCCCAAGAGTCAACTCCTCTTGAAAATACATTTCATCGGAGAGTAAGGGAGGCAGATAATGAGCACATTAAAATTGATTGGGGATCAGCCATTTGGCCTGCGATTTGAGATTCTGCTCATTGGGAAACAGTTACACCTCCTTACCATTTATATTTCATTTGTTGTTTCTTTCAAAAATCAGTGCATGTATGTTTTGGTAACAAGAAACAGGATACTAAATGTCAAAAAAAATGGGGCAAAAGAGAATGGACCTTCATCTGGGATCATTTTAAAAGCCCCAGAAAATTCCAACTGAAAAGTCCAAAATCATGCTTTCCTTAAAAATTGCTAATAAAAATTAAACATTTATAGAGAGAAATATAATTCATGTAAATCACTGTTTCTGTGGGTAGCCTGTGTGCAACCATTTTGAACACCCACAGCGGCATTGTTCTAGGATTGGTAATCGGTTCACCGGCGTCGCAAGAAAATGTCGAAACAAATTCTTCTACGGTGATGTGGGAAGAACATCATTTCTTCAGAGGTGCCAACACAGTGCAGAAATCCCTTTAAGTGTTTGCATTCATCATTGATGAAAACTGATGCGTACTTGTTGCCATTTGAATTATTACAATTACAAGACAAAGTTCATGAACTTTCTTCCATATTTTAACCAAATGCTGAAGTATTTCTTCATCTTCTCAAGTATGAAAAGAAAACATGCCATTGACAAAAACAGGAACATTAACAAAGGTGTAGAAGAGGCTTCATTTAAAAAAAAAAAAAAAACCACAGTCTTATTAACTCATCTTAACATATTGTTTAGCCCAAGATTTTTGCTCATAAAGAGGTCTGTGCGTTAAGCCAGTAAGAAGCCAGAAAAACATATTTGCCAGGAATATATGTATTTCTAGTTTATAATATAAGTTCTTTGGAATATTTCCAGTGAGGAAAGATGATTAGGATACCATAAATACCAAGACCTGGCATCTCCCGTGGGATGGCTTAGAAAATGGCAACAAAGAAGCGTGACTATAGGAAATAGCAAAGATGCTATAGCCGAAACCCAAATGACAATTATTAAGATGGATGCAAAGAGGGGTGAGTGAATTACTAATCTTTTTCATAATCCTTGTCTTCCAGATAATGACCACATTCATTAGTGTCATTTTGAATACAAAAGTATGCTGTGGGGTTTTTCTGGATGATAAAAAGCCTCCTTCATCTTCAACTTTTCTTCATGGTTGAGTATTCCAATCTTTCTGGGAATCTGACTCGGTAAATTGCTCATCTTATGCTGGGACCTGTAGGACAAGGATGTCCTTTCTGGGCTGTTGATCTCTTAGTTAACCCAATTGTCCGGGGTTGCCCTTTCTCAATTACAGACGGTCTCTCTCCTTAATGTATTCTCATACAGAAAATACTAGAATTTGGTTCAGTTCAAATAACAATTTGATATAGAATTCAAGCAAAGTGCAAGTATGCTATAAAAATATTATTCAATTCATCATAAAAACGATTTTATGTATTCCTTTTAAAGAACATATCTCTTGTATCTTTTAAGTTGAATTCTACTTAGTTAACATATAGTGTAATGTTGGTTCCTAAAGAACACATCTATGGTACGAGCTGAGGTATAATACTGGCTATCATTGGTAGAAGGCTTACTATGTATTGAGCACTCCACTAAGAGATTTACTTCCACAATTTATGGGATCTTCTTGGATACCCTTTAATAGGAGCCAGTTAAATTATTTAATCAAAATGAAAATATTTTAGAACTATTTATTAAAAAACACAAAGAAGACATATAAGTGTACATTCATAAGTGTGTCTAGCTTTATAAAATATTAAAATCAATTTTATAAATCTTTATTGCTTTGTTTTATGAAAACTTTACTATCATTTCCAGGCTTGGATTGCTTTAACAAAATCTAACCTAAATCTTATCAATTTCCAAAAGAATTTGATAAAATAGAAAAAAAGAGGGGCACCTGGATGGCTTGGTCAGTTAAGCATCTGACTTCAGTTCAGGTCACGATGTCACTGTTTCTGGGTTCGAGCCCTGTGTCAGGCTCTGTGCTGACAGCTCAGAGCCTGGAGCCTGCTTCAGATTCTGTGTCTCCCTCTCTCTTTGCCCTCCCCCCCCCCCGACTCATGCTCTCTCTGTCTCAAAAATAAATAAACATTTAAAAAATTAAAAAAAAGAAAAGAGAAAAAGCATTAATGAAGGACAAATAATATGTACCTTAAGGTGATATTTTCTGGAGTACATGTGAAAATGATATAAATCGAAGTGTATCTTCTTTTAACTTGTGATTTTTAACATTTAAAGATTTACCCATTTAAATAGTTTCAGTGGAACAGAACTGCCATACTAATGGTTGCATAGTTTGTTATGGACCAAGATCCTCCACAGTGAGCACTCTGAATCCAAGCTTCTACTTAACCTCTGAACCAGGAGGACAAAGGGCAGGCTGACACAATCTCAAATTCTTTCCATCCACTATCTTAGTTGGAAATTTTAACAGCTATTTTTCTTTTCTTTCTTTTTTTTTTTGCTATGTGATGAGAATTTTAAAAATGATTATACACTTCACAGCTTGCCTACCATTCTAATTCAGAGAAGAGCACAAAGTACATGTAACTATAGTGTAATGTATTAAATTTGGGTTTGAAAACACAGGAATATCTATCTATCAATCATCTACACACACACACTATATATATATATATATGTATATATATGTATACACATATACGTATACACACACACACACACACACACACACACACACTGTGTCAGCTCCAAAATCAGCAGGAAATATTGATATCTAAGATACTTATAAGAAGGACTTGTAGATTTTCTAATTTTTACCAGCATGAAGCCTGAAAAAGTTTAAATTGTACTCTACTTCTTCTCCAAGAAAGCATCCAAAAGAAAAGCCATTCCTATGTTGTCTTAGTTGGGTCTTCCAGAAAGAATGGTTTGACTGCAAGGAACTGATCACATGAAATCTTAAGCATACATTCTGTGCAGAGGCTCATATTTTCTCCTACAGAGAATCCGGAAAGCAATTTCACATAATTCCATAAGCACCACTCAACAATGCATGTGATCATTTACCTGTTTCCTTTTAACAATGGGAAAAACAGTGGAATGCTAGGAGTGAAACAAGCTAATGGCATGCTTTCCTCCTTGCTCTGAGCTCTAAGTTGGCGCTTCACCGAATAGTCTTCTATGTGACCTGGTGCTATCTGAGGGAACATGGTCAACCCCAGATCATGCTCTGCTCTGGAACACAACACCCCTTTCCCTTCTCCTTGTCCACACCAACCTTTTTAATCAGGCAAATTTTGAACATCGTTAAGGCAGTACAGTCAGAATAGTGTCGAGTAACTCAAGTCAGTGGGTCTCACTGGGTCAAGATTGTTTACCTATTAAATGTTGATTACTGTGCTGATTTCAGGGCTGTTTGGTGGGGGTTCTTTGTGTCAGCAAACTATTAATAGGATGAGGGGGAAAGATTTGGTGGAAACCATCAGTGACAAAAAGAAGTAGCTCATGAGTCTTTTAGATGCTTCACAATCTTGCACTGTGATTTACTAGTTTTTGGTTTTGGTAAATTAAAATGTTTTTGATGAGCTATTTAAGGACTTTGTAGTCCAGTGAGGATTTCTAGGACTTGGCTAAAGGAATCCACTAAATTTCATGCTTTTAAGTTCAAGGATGGCATCTTCTGTTTGAACTTTTAGTCCCTACCATAGAGACTGGTATACGGTAAGACCTTCAGTTTTTTTCAATGAATCAATAAAAAGGGATAGAAACTAGAGTGTGTAAGTAGGATATACAGACAAGGAGTGGCATATATTTGTGTGTATCAAATCTATATCCTTTATTTTTTTAATTTTCTAAAGGATATAAATTATATATCTCTTAATAAATTATATATCTTTAATAAATAATTACATATCCTTTAACAAATAATTCTAAAAGAATTTACAAACATAAACAATTCTATGATAAGGAGAGAGGTGTCAGACACAAGAATCCTCTTTGTTGAAAAGGGAGAATTTATTAAGTGTTTTTATAAAATAATAATCAAAATATTCTTTCAAGATGACTTACTTAGAAAATAAAAGCTTTGCAAAAATGAATATCACAAATATCTGTCAAAATTAATTATTCTTAGCCATAGATTCTTACAGAAATAGGACAATGTCAAATATTCTCTAGAGACCCTTTGCCTTATCTGTGCTTCCATATGCATTTACTGTGCAATGTACATTTTGATAGCGTTGTAAGTCCTGAAACACCTTCTGTGAATTTAACTTCCTAAAATTCCTGAAAATTATTTAAAGCTCTTTGGTTTTGGAACATTAGGGGCACAAATCTTAAATAGGTGCCTCCTAATGATGAAATGCATTTATATAAACCTAAGTTGGGGGCGCCTGGGTGGCGCAGTCGGTTAAGCGTCCGACTTCAGCCAGGTCACGATCTCGCGGTCCGGGAGTTCGAGCCCCGCGTCGGGCTCTGGGCTGATGGCTCAGAGCCTGGAGCCTGTTTCCGATTCTGTGTCTCCCTCTCTCTCTGCCCCTCCCCCGTTCATGCTCTGTCTCTCTCTGTCCCAAAAATAAATAAACGTTGAAAAAAAATTAAAAAAAAATAAACCTAAATTGCCTCATATTTTAGATCTTTTGTGTGTGTGAAGTAATATACAATTTCACCAGAAGATGGCAGCATTCTGAAAGAAAAAAAGAAACAAAAGCAAACATAAAAACAAAAAACAAGATACTGTAACTACCTTGCTTTTTATTCTTGAAAGTTTTAGTGATGACAGTCTTTTAACTGGTGTTAATCTTTTTTTCTTGTATATTTTCCTTTTCAAGGTGTAAGATGTCCTTATTCCAAGAAAAAAAACTTAGTAGTTTTAAGTGTCTACCTGTATTTACTATTTTCTCACTAAAGAAGAAAGTCCTTTGAAAGACTGAACAAGCATCTAAAGGCTACAGAATTTTAAGTTAGTGGCATATTAATTTTCTCATGGAGTAAAGAATATCTAAAAATAATATATGTAATAATCAAACTTATGACTCAAGAAGAGATCAAATGTGTTAGAATTTTTCTCCAAAATATCTTTGTGGGCTGGAGAAGCATTCTTGTGCACTGTGAAATACATTATATAGAAACACAATTTTAAAAATATGGGGGCACCTGGGTGGCTCAGTCAGTTAAGCATCCGACTTCAGCTCAGGTCATGATCTCGCGGATTCGTGGGTTCCAAGCCGTGCATCAGGCTCTGTGCTGACAGCTCAGAGCCTGGAGCCTGCCTTGGATTCTGTGTCTCCCTCTCTCTCTGCCCCTCCCCCGTTCATGCCCTGTCTCTCTCTCTCTCTCTTTCAAAAATAAACATTAAAAAAAAACATGAAAAGATTCTCCATGGAGAAAAAAATACGTAATATATATAATACAATATAGAATCTAATGTATATGATATTTTATATATTCTATATAATTTTATTTATTTAGAAACCTTTCAAAACAATGTGCTCTTATCTTAAATCTATTTTAAATTCAGACATCTGATTACATATTTATTTTTTTGTTTATACCAATACTGAAAAAGCTCTTTATCGCCCGCAAGAGTAAGAGAGCTACCCTACCCTCGTGTGCCAACTTAGTGACAACTTTAATTGAACTGAACTGAAAAGAGGCACAGGGAACATGTAGTCATGTCCTTGTAATGCCCTTTCAATTTATACAGCAAATGGATAATCTACTATAACAATATTCTTTAAACCAATTCATGAGTAACAATGCCTCTGTGTAACTTAGAAATATGCTAGGAATAATTAGGAAAAAATAAACATATGATGTTAACAGTAATAAAAGTATTGAAATGATTTGAGTTTTGTACCTCCTGCTTTTAAGTGGCATTATATAGTTTTTCCCATATATACAGTAATTACTTTCTGGCTTGATGATAATATTTTAACGAAAGTTTTCAGGAATTTTCTAAGAAAAAAATTACGTTTAGTATTCTATTGTGAAAAATTTAAGAAAAATAGTCCTTCAGCCTGAGTATAAATATAAGCAGGTATTCTTGGTGCCTATTCCTGCTGCCCATGTAACAACTACATGAGAATGTATCATCTTTGTTCCCCTGGAGTCAGCCTGACCTAATTCCCTCCACTCAGGCCTATCTGACAGAATACAGTTTTAGTGAATGACCAAAAAACACCACCTTAACTTTGAATCTGTGATTTTACCTTGCTCAAAGCGTTCTTATCTCTCAGAGGGTCCCAGAGAGCTAATGTGGTCCTGGCACTCATCGTCATAGCTCAGGACACAGATCCCCTGTGATCAATGTTAAAACTGAGGTTTGGACCTAAACCCTAAGGTGACAGATTTGATATCAAAGTGAGTTGTGATAGAGATGAAAACGTAGAGGTTGCAAAAAGTATTTTGAGGAGACATATGAGAGAACACTTAATTATCCCCCACCCCCACCCTCAAAGGATATAACAGGATTGGGAATCAGAAGATTTTGGAAGAAGTGACTTTCGGGAGAGATTTTAGTGTGCTAGGAGTTTCCCCCTACATCCTGCCCTACAAAGAAGTGTTAGTAAGTAGGGTGTTTGCTCTCATTTCAAGGCTGGTTAAAGGGACTTCAAACGGACCTTCTGAACACGGAGAGGCTGATATGTGTCGCTGTAGCATGGGGGACACAGGAACCTGATCTGGACTGAGTGGCCTGCCTATTCGGTGATGAATCAAAGGAGAGGTGGCTGTATTCGTAGCAGGTGGATTCCTAGCTCTTTCAGGAAAAGGCATGTTAGTGCTTCTTATAGATCAAAGATGTATGAGTGGCGTAATTTAAGGACCTGTTCAAAGGACTGACCAGAGGGGTAAACAAGCCCCAGCTAGGAGAAGTTAAAAGTGTCTGCATTCCGGGGCGCCTGGGGGGCTCAGTCGGTTGAGTGTCCGGGTTTCGCTCAGGTCATGAGCACGTGGTTTGTGAGTCCGAGCCCCCCGTCGGGCTCTGTGCTGAAGGGTCAGAGCCTGGAGCCTGTTTTGGATTCTATGTCTCCCTCTCTCTCTGCTCCTGCCCCACTCATGCTCTGTCTCTCTCTCTGTCTCTCAAAAATGAATAAACATTAAAAAAAAAAAAGTGTCTGTATTCCTAGGGGCTGCAGAAAAAATAAGTGACCAGTGAAAACAGAGATGTAAAGAGTCCGCTAAAGGAATTAGAGATGTGGTAGCTAAACTCCAACGTGGCTCCCAATGATTTCTGCTTCCTGTTAAACATGCCCTAGAAAGCCCCCTCCCACACTGATGGGTATTTTATGACCAAAAAGAATACAACAGAAATCATGGTGTATGGCTTTCAAAGCTAGCTCATAAAAAACACTGCAACTCCTGCCCCGGTTTCCCAGAATTCTCACCCTGGGGGATACCAGCGGCTGTGACGGGAGGATACTAAGGCTGTCTTGTGAAGAGACCCACGTGGGGAAAGACCAATTGGCCAACTGTGTGAGTAAGCCACTGTGGAGGCGGACCTTCCACTCCTATGTGGCTGCAACCTCACGAGAGACCCTGTACTGGAACCGCAAGATTGGGCCACTCCTGAATTTCTGGTACATGGAAACCATGACATGGTGATTACTATTGTTTTGAGCCATACATTAGGGTTGATGTGTAAAAAAAAAAAAAAAAAAAAAAAGCCTAAAGGAAACCAAAGATACTGCTAACACCAGCTGGATGGCCTTTGAGGAAGCTTTCAGGGAGAGCTTAAAGAAAAGTGAGGAAAGTATTACTAGGAAAAAAGGATCCTTTTTCTTTAGCAACAGAATAGTTCGCAGTACAGTTGTATGTGGTACTGTGGAAAGCAAAAAAAAAAAAAAAAAAAAAATACATATATATATATATATATATATATATATATATATATATATATGTAAGGTATTTAGGGATCTAGCAAAGGAGATTTCCAGGCTGGGTTAAAGGTATTGCCTGACTTCTTATTACTTACACTAAAATGCAAAAGGAAAGACAGAAGCTTCTTCCCAGCCTCCTCAGACAATAAATACGAAAATTAAGAAAATGTTTCCAGGGGCGCCTGGGTGTCTCAGTCAATTAAGCGTCCCACTTGGGCTCAGGTCATGATCTCATGGTTTGTGAGTTCAAGTCCCACCTCAGGCTCTGTGCTGACAGCTCAGAGCCTGGAGTCCTCTTCAGATTCTGTGTCTCTTTCTCTCCATTTCCCACCCCCCCACCCCGCCCCACACTTGCACACACACACTCTCTCTCAAAAATGAATATACATTAAAAAAATTTAAAAAAGGAAAATGTTTCTAGGTAAGATCAAATCTAGGTCGCAGCCAAAACAATATAACTAAAGATGAAATCCTTTACCAAGTCCTCAAAAATATTTAAGATAATGCCTGAGAAAACTGTCCACACAGGGGCGCCTGGGTGGCTTGGCAGATTGAAAGTCCAACTTCAGCTCAGGTCATGATGTCACTGCTCGTTGAGTTCAAGCCCCACATCGGGCTCTGTGCTGACAGCTCACAGCTCAGAGCCTGGAGTCTACTTCAGATTCTGTCTCCGTCTCTCGGAGCCCCACCCCTGCTCGCACTCCCTCTCTCTTTCAAATATAAATAAACATTAACAAAAATTAAAAAAAGCAACTGTCCACACAAAAAGCTCACTAAGGATGTTTAGGGTGTACATCAAAGATCCTTTATATTAAACAAAGGATTTCTAAGAATCATCAGAGCACTGCCTCTAAGATGACTCAGCAGGGGTCTGAGGCAGGGAAAGACTTATCTTGAAGACATTTGCAAGTTGGCTCCATCTAATGGAGTAAGCTCTAATAAGACACACAGGAGATGCCGGGGGTGCCTGGGTAGTTTAGCTGGTTAAGCAACCTACTCTTGATTTCAGCTCTGGTCATGATCTCATGGTTTGGTTTGTGAGATCGAGCCCTGCATCAGGCTCTGATGCTGTCAGTGTGGAGCCTGCTTGGGATTCTCTCTCTCTCCCTCTCACTCTCTGCCCCTCCCTTGCTCATGCACTCTCTCTCTCAAAATAAATAAATACATAAACTTAAAAAAAAAAAAAGACACACAGGAGATGCACAAAATTTCAAAGAGATTATATTAGCAGAAACACCTTTATCTTAGATCAAAAGATTCAGACATAGTGCAAAACCAATGGAGGATTTTGGAACCCCCAAACTCTATAGGCAGAAACCAAGATGAGAAAACTACTCAGCTGCAAACAGTGGTCATTTCATAAGAAAAAGGAAGCGTGACTCAAAGGGCGGAACCAAGATCTCAAAGGGATGAACCCGGAACCACGGAGAGTTAACTCCCAGGTAGTAGTAGGAATGATTTCTAGTCAAAACCATTCAAATATCTGCCATGCTGTTTTTCCGAATTTCTGCAGGTCCCGACTCCTGTGTGCATCCCATTTTCTCCCTTTTTGTATGGGAGAATTTATAGTGGTTATGCTGTATCTATCATAGCACTGATCACTGGGTATGTTCACAGGTCTTCAGGTGAAGAGGAACTATGCCCAAAGGCCTTACTCGAGGAACTATATCTTGGGAGTCTCATCTAAATTTGGATTTCATTAATATAACAAGATCTTGAAGATGGCAAAGATGCTGTCATGAGAGGAGTCTTCTGAAGGCCTTTGGAGGAGGTGAATGTCTTTGCATGTATGAAAGACATGGCTCATTTGCTGATCAGCCTTCAAGATGGCCTTCAATAATTCTCACCTTTGTAAACATTTTCCGTGTGGTCTCTTTCCATATTCAACCAGGGCTGGTCTGTATGACCAACAGAATATGGCCGGCATGGTAGGCTGACTTCCTAATTTCTTGGGCTCTCGCTGGGCGAAGCCAGGTGCCATGTACGAGGACACTCAAGCAGCCCTCCTGAGAGATCCACATAGAAGAGAACAAATCTTCCAGCACTAATCTCTGCCACACAAGTGAGCCAATTTACAAGTGATTCTTGCAGCCTCTGTAAAGCTGACAGAGGACTGCATCCCAGTAGACATTTGACTGCAGCCTCATGAGATACTTTAAGCTAGAACCACATACCAGAGTTCCTTTTATATTCTGAACTTATTAGAAACCACGAGAAATAATAACTATTTTAGGACACAAAGTTTAAATATGCTTTCTTACATAGCAACAGATAACTGATACAGCAGGTAACAGTTTCTGGAACATCTCATCCAGTGAGATCTTTTCTATTCTACTTTCCATCTCACTTCTCATTACACAGCTTCTAGCCAGTGATGAATGGGGTGAGCTAGGAAGGAAAAGGAAGTTGAGCCCCACTCCCAATCTCCCCTGGCTGCAGGCAGACCAAAGTAAGAAAGAGGGAGTAAGTCTTATAGGTAAAGGAAGATTAAAATGCTGATTATTATACATATTGAACCTTCTCATTTCTGATTCATGACTGCTACCTTTTGGAATTTAAAGCGATTGTATTATTTAAGACTGTTTAGTAAGACTCATGGGAGTCCCTGAGTTTTTGTCTAATCAAGGAGGAAGAAAAGTCGCCGACATGGGTGTTTGTTGTGGAAGATATAATAAAAAATTAGCTTGTTTGTGATTTCATTCTATCAGGTAGTGAATGTTTAGCTAAGATCACATTCCTGGAAAAACAGTAAAACAATACCAAAAAAAAAAAAAAAAAGGATAATATAACTTCCCTCAATAAAACTTCCTCTGCTAGCTTGGTTTTTCCTTCTTTTCGTTATTACCAAAAACATCCTGGAAGTATGCACGCTTAAAATAGGTGTGTGTGTGTGTGTGTGTGTGTGTGTATATATATATATATATATTAACGTTTATTTATTTTTGAGACAGAGAGAGACAGAGCATGAACGGGGGAGGGTCAGAGAGAGGGAAACACAGAATCTGAAACAGACTCCAGGCTCTGAGCTGTCAGCACACAGCCCGACACGGGTCTCGAACTCAAGGACCACGAGATCATGACCTGAGCCAAAGTCAGCCGCTTAACCGACTGAGCCACCCAGGCACCCCAAAATAGGTATATTTTATTGTATGTAAAATATACCTTAAAATAAGGTTGGCTTAAAAACCTTCCTTTTTCTCCTCTTTTCTACCTTTGCTTCTCTACTCCCTTAGTTAGTGACCCTACCATTGTCTTACTTCTTCAAGATGTAAATCTTGGATCCACTTTTAATTTTTTCCTTTTGCTAATCCTTTGCAAAACGTCAATTTTCAAACCCTATGAGTTCTACCTTCAGTGGTATATCTGAGTCTGCATCTTTCCTGTTCCTTATGGTTGTTCCCTTTGGGTGTTAATAACTATAATTTGGTTCTTGTTATATCTTTTCACAAGCATGTGCTTGGGTACCTATGCGTGCATCAGAGAATGCACCCTATGAAGGTGAAGGTCATGGCCTGTGTGGAGGAGACTGCGAGGCTACTTCTCCCTCCTCAGGGCCAAGTATATCAGTTCCTTTGCTGCTGTCAGTGTGGGAAATACCCTTTGGGAAAGGGCCTTGGCAGCAAGGAGCTGCCTCACTCAGAGTTACGTCATTTTCTAGGGGCAGCCTAATATCTGATAATCGGCTGGTGCAAGGATACAGAGGTCTAACCTCTTCCTCAATTTGGGACAATGCTGAAGAAATACCCAGCTCCAGAGACCTCCACAGAATCAGCTGAGGCCATAGCTGCTACTGCTTGAACCAATTCTGCCTACTGACCAGTTTGGCCTTTCTCACCTCCATACATGTCTGTCTTCCAGAAGCACTCACCAGTGCAGCTTCTCCAGGCAATTCTTGGTCCCAGAGTCTGAGTCCAGAGATTCCAATCATGTCGTCTCCCCCCAACCTTTTCTTTCCTTAAACTCTACCCCAGTGCCCAGCAGAGTAGCTTACACATAGCCATCACAAGTTATTATAGCTTCTTGGAAAAAAAAAAAAAAGGATTTCATAACATTAATAGTATATTACAGTTCACCTGCATTATAAATTAGAAATACTTTTTAAGTAAAATGTAGAATAATATTATGAAGATACGAATATGCCAGTTATTACATATGGCTAAGAACATTGTTCTTTATGTTTTTATTAAAGTAAGGTGTATAAATGTCTGATAAATATAAGAGAAGTTCAATATTACTAGTAATAAAAAAATTCTCTTTAACAAATATGCAACTACTTTTTGGTCTATGAAACTACATAAGACAATATTAGAAATACAGATAAAAAATATATAGAACTGCCCATTGTAGTGTTATGTATAGTAAACATACAAATAGAACAAAAAACTACAAATGACTTACAAGTAGGGAAATGATTGTACAATTTTGATACAACAAAATTCCAAATGTAAAATTAAGTACTTAGCTGATATTTGCTTAGGAAATATATCTAAATGGAAATTCTACTAGTTCTGAGTTCTAAATGTTCACCTATTAAAAATAATCTAAATTCTGACTTTAATCCCCGATAGAAACAAAGTAAACAAACAAAAAGGCAAACCTATCTACCTACAACCCAATGTTCTAAAGTACTTCATTTGTTTCACATTTACAAGCTTAATGATCTAGGCGAGCAGAACCCCAGACCCAGGCTAAGTCAAGTTGCTCTGATCCAGACTCTGCTCTCTCTCACGCTTTCTTATTTCTTATCTCCCAGAGTTCAGGACTCAGTGGTGACGAAGCTTTAGGAATGAATACCTTGCCCTAGCAGCATGGAAGTTCCGGGGGCGGCTTTACCATGATGATCTTGGAAACGAAGCAGATATATATCGGAAGCTCCCTAGACACGCAAAAAAAAATCTTCAACATTTTCTTGCTCCTATAGTTTGTTTAGTCTAGGGTTTGAACAAAACTTACCCTATGGATTGACCAAAGAAGATAGCATTCTTAAGGCCAATATATAAAAGAGACAAAAGTCAGTCAGTCTTGCTGGGGCAGGTGGAGGAAGGCAGTTCTGGGGGTTCCCAGAGCACAATCTGAACAGCACTGATTTTATTCAGTTGCTTTTGACTGTTTGGATGATTCTCTGTATTTCACACTACGGCTAATTTGATAAATGCTTATGTGGTGAGTTACTATAGTATTTACATACACAGATAGGGCCTTTAAAATGAATCAATAAAACAACAAAATAAAATAAAGAAATTTACTGTGAACAGAAAATAAGAGCCATTTTCATGAACATCAACTGATTTTACTTTGAAGTTTACAAATCCAGAATTCATCTGGATTATATGGAGTCATTACAGTGGAAAGAAAAGAGGATCACTAAAAATGACAGTGGCGATAATAACGTCAAGAATATGAACTGATTAAAAACAGAAATTAACACATAAGATGTTCAGTAAATACCCAGAATAGTCAGGAATATTGATATTTCCCAAGTGATGGTGTTTGGGGACGTAATAAATAGAAAGCAAATAATTCCTTTACTTTCCTATTTTTGTTATATGACTCCAAATGTTTAGATGTGTGATATTCAGAATACTCAAATACATGGCTGATGGTGTTATTTTTTCATTTAGAAATTGGTTGTGTGGCGGACAGCTCACAACTATAGTTCAGGAGGCCCTCTCTGTAAGCTCTGTGTAGCTGCTAGTGAGTATTCACACGGACTCCTCAGTTCAGCATTTCGACGGACTTCAGCTGTCTCGAACCAGTTGAGGCCACCAGACGCCAGGGGCAAAATTAATTATCCGTCAAAGAATCAAAGGGGAAAAGTTAAAAAGCAAGGAATATATTTAATATGTAATTAAAGCTTTGGGACAACTAGGTCTGAAACGAAGAAAGTGAGGACTCCGCGAAAATAGCTTACTGGTTACTATTACTGCTTAGTGCTATGAATTATATTCCTGGTTGCTGTGATGTGGCATGCTGTCGGCTTGCCATCTTACATCGCCCAGAAATAACTGGAGGTTGTTATTTCTCTTGGATGAAAATATGAGCTGGATTCGAGAAGTAACATCAGCACATGGAAAAACTAAATTTTTCTCATTGTAATGATGATAACATACAAAAGTACCATTCATATGACTAAACCTTAGGTTGCGGAGATGATGGCTTATTTTGCCCTTAAGGAATCTACTAAATTTTCACTGTCCCATGATCCCATATGATCCATTTCTACATCTCTCCCTCTTTTTTTTTTTTTTGGCTTTAGGAATTCTGTTCCAACTAATTAGATTATTATAAACTAAACACAAATAAGACAGAAATAGTTTTGCCAAATCAAAAAATTCTTCCAATACCATGCACTCAGTGTTTAGTATTAAGAATCAGTGTATCTGGGTACGAATTATGCTTATTTTTGACAAAATGAAGCTCCTAGATTCAAAGGGGAAAGGCTGATGTGAGGAGGTCATTGTAGAGATCAAATAACCCACCCCAAACGAGACTGTCATGAATTAATGTGTGAATGCATTGGAAACAGATGTCAGTATCTTCAAACACTAGAAATGAGAGAATTTTGAATTTATTTTAAATATAAAAGCAAATGACTATAAAAATGTTTCTATTTTTCAAAGCCCAAGGTTAATGAATTGCATATTTATCTATTATTTCAAAATCCAGAATATGTGAATGGATTCCTTTAGGCTTTACAATCATAGAATTCTAAGAAATATTTCATTATAATCATCACAGAATGATGTCCTTTTTAAATACATTTTTTCCCAATCCTCTGGTGGCTCAGTTTTTCTTTAAAAAAGCTATAAATTGTGCCTTATTTTTCTTTCTCATAAACAATGAGAATCTCAGTGAACAAAGACAAATATTTCTTTAAAAATCCACATACTTTAATGTTATTGCTTTTCTATGTCAAAGTAAAATTGCCACACTCAAAAGCATTATAATCAAAGGCATTTTTCTAAGACCATTACATTCTTGCATTTACTAATGGTAAGCTGTACTAATTTAATTTTTTTGATGTTTCAGAAGAGGCTGACAAAACTTTCTTTAAAAATTACATGTCATTTTTTCCTTTACTGTGTTATTTCTTATCATATGTGACATTATGAAATACTATTTAAATTCTAATTAATTTTATGTATTACCTTGTATGTTTTCCCAAGACTTCAATAAAAAGGAGTATTTGTAGCTCATCTTTGTAAAAATGACAATGTTTTACCCCTCGATTTTGTTTAAAATTTTTTTTTTTTTTAATTTTTTTTCAACGTTTATTTTTGGGACAGAGAGAGACAGAGCATGAACGGGGGAGGGGCAGAGAGAGAGGGAGACACAGAATCGGAAACAGGCTCCAGGCTCTGAGCCATCAGCCCAGAGCCCGACGCGGGGCTCGAACTCACGGACCGCGAGATCGTGACCTGGCTGAAGTCGGACGCTTAACCGACTGCGCCACCCAGGCGCCCCTAAAATTTTTTTTAATGTTTACTTACTTTTGATAAATAAATTAAGAGAAGCAGGCTCCAGGCTCTGAGCTGTCAGCACAGAGCCCAATGCGGGGCTTGAACTCACAAACCACGAGATCATGACCTGAGCTGAAATCTGAGGCTCAACCAACTGAGCCATCCAGGAGCCCCTATCCCTCTATTTTATTTTAAACAGTGGACAGCATTTGGGGAAATTACCAGCTGTGTTAAAAATAATCATCTGATAACCATTTAAACAAAAATATAGTATATGATATAAAAATGTAGTATATAATACCTTGGTAAGACAAAACACAGATAATACTAAAATTATGTGTGTGAATTGGGTTTTAAATTTTTTTTTTCAACGTTTATTTATTTTTGGGACAGAGAGAGACAGAGCATGAACGGGGGAGGGGCAGAGAGAGAGGGAGACACAGAATCGGAAACAGGCTCCAGGCTCTGAGCCATCAGCCCAGAGCCTGACGCGGGGCTCGAACTCATGGACCGCGAGATCGTGACCTGGCTGAAGTCGGACACTTAACCGACTGCGCCACCCAGGCGCCCCGTGTGAATTGGGTTTTAAAATATATTTTAAAATAATGTGATTTGGACTCCAGAATCTATATACTTGTTTTCAATTTTAATGCCTGCCATTTAATATATCACAACCATATAATGAGGTTAGCTTAATGATAGTATGCCTAAGATAGGTGATTGCATTTAGATATAAAATCTAGTTTACAATGAAAGTATTATGGGGAGCCCCTAATGGTTTTTCTTTTCTTTCTTGGATCACGTGTAATTTTACTGAAATTCTGTATAATTGAGACAAATGCCAACAGTGTTTTATAGTTCCTTAGCAGAATTGTTTTCACATATCCATGAAGCATAGCCTAATTTACTGCAAAAAGGATACTGTGGAATTCTCCACTAGGAAATAAACCTGAAAAAAATAATTCCCGTCAATGTGTCTGAAGTGTATTATTTGTAACAAAGGTGGTCTATGCTCATCAGATCGTTTTACTGGATAACTGACTGAATCTTCAAAACTCAGTCTTTTGAGAATCTCACACAGATATTGAGTCTTCCCACATTTAAAGGCTGAGCTTTATATGTATTTTTTATTTTTAAGCAGCCTTACATGGAAGTCCTCCTTTTAAAGATGCAACAATTAAGTTGATTATTGGTTGTCAAAGTGTCCATTAACCTCTGTCTTCTATCTTATGAGCTTTTCTCTTTTGAAACCCTTCCTCAAACCTTTTCAAACCTTAAATGTCCTATCCCAGATAAAGATACTACCACATCTCATACCTGGTAACAATGAATAAGTCTGTCTTTGTGGTTTCTGTGTTTATCCCGAGAAATTGTCTTATATAAAAAAAATATTATAAAAACTTACACTGAATAATAATTTTATGACTATATAAAAATTTAATACTTACTAATTTGAGCCATATAATTGAGAATTATTCAACACGGGTTCTTGGAAAATAACACTAGGGAATGTATGTCTGTATATACACATATACACAAATATGTGTATATATATTCTGATATGAATAGGTACAAACATATGTATATATAATCTGATATACTGTACATATACATATAAACACACATAAAATCCATGATAGATGGATGATTTAGAAAATGATGTTAGCACAATATGACCTATGCCATGCTCTGATGAACCAGCCCCTATTCTTTATTGCACAAGCAAACTGTTCTTGTGCACTCCGATAATTCAAACGTCAGCGACAATTTGTCTCCGACATAAGAATCTCCCAAACCAATTTATGTTGGTTCTGAAGCCAGGTGGTTGGCAGGCGAATCTCTGAATAAATCAGTCTTAGGGGGAGCACGAAGTATCTGGCTGCCATCCTGGCCACATCCCTTCCTACCGGGAGACCATAGGCAGCTCAGATTAGCCATTATCCATATCGGTCTCCTCTTCTATGAAGTCTAGGAAATAATGGCATCTAGCTCAAAGGCTGTTGTAAGGATTCATGAACTACGCCTTACTAATCCATAATATATCTGCCACACAGTGTGTACTTCATACATGTTTGTCCTTCTTACGTTTGATATTATTATTACACGTGCAAACATGCTTTTCTCCATCATCATTACCCGGATAAAACTTCTGGCTCTTTCTTAAAGTTCATATTCTTTTTGTCTCTGCTTTTATCAGGTACAGATATAGATTCACAGAAATACAATGAGTGACAATTTGTGTTCTTGTATGTACAGTGGCCAAAATATAAATTGATAGTTTCAAGAAAAATGTAGACTGAATAATATCTCATGGGGTGAAAAAAGGGAAAGAAGATATTGTTTTTTAATGACCTGAACTTGAATAACATTCATTTAAAATAATGTAATGTTGGGGCACCTCGGTGTCTCAATAGGTTAAGGGTCTGATTTTGGCTCAGGTCATGATCTCACGGTTCGTGGGTTCGAGCCCCATATCAAGCTCTGTGCTGACAGCTCAGAGACTGGAGCCTGTTTCAGATTCTGTGTCTCCTTCTCTCCCTGCTCCTCCCCTACTCATGCTCTGTCTCTCTCTCCCAAAAATAAATAAACATCAAAAAAGTTCTAGAAATAAAATATGTTAAAATTCTTACACAGTGCCATCACCCTCCTTTTTTCTGCACCTCAAAACATTTATGCTTTTTTTAAAAAGTTAATTATTTTTGAGAGAGAAAGGTAGGGAGGGGCAGAGAGACAGAGAGAACCCCAAGCAGGCTCTGCCCTGTCAGAGTCTGACACGGGGCTCGAACTCACACACTGCAAGTCTATGACCTGAGCAGACATCGAGAGTCGGCTGCTTAACCGATAGGGCCACCCAGGTGCCCCAAAACATTTATATTTTTAAGGGATGACAATGCTGTTGGCAAGTGAATGCCAGACCAGAATAGTACTACTTGCCTTCTATCATGCAGAGGGTCGAAAAATAATTGTATGAAAATGCCCCACTAAACTGACTATAGCATAAACAGTTGTGTTGGGGTCGTACTGAGATAGTGTTCTCTTCAACAACAGAGTAGAGTGACCACACAATTTTTGGAACTGTCAGTAAAAGCGGCTGGACTATCAGGTTGATTGCAGTATTGGAGTCTTTTTAAGTCATCGAGAAATGATCATGAACTGCAGTCAGGGTCCACTTCTGAGCTCTATTTGCGTCACGTCATGGCAGCCTGTGGACAAGGTTTATTCTGAACTGCTCTCCAGAGGAGCTGGCATTGTCCGGCTGGGCGTGCTTCTGCCTGCCTGAAGCTCCCATCCTCCCATGAGCTGATGTTTCCCCTCATCTGTCTCATGGCTATTTTGGTAGTAATAATGAAAAGATGAGGGGTGTACTCAATCTGTAGAATTAGACCCACTGTTGCCACCTTGAGCTAAAATAAGATGGATTTGTCTTTTTTACCCTCTAGCCATTACAATAATGAAGGTTAATAATTTCTGTTTTTGATGTCTTTAATAAAAGGGTTATTTTCCAGTGTGTAATACATTCTGATATGAATGCCAATATATTCCCAAATTCCTTTAGATAGTTTAGGACATACTCAAAGCTGCTCTGTCTAGCTGTGGTTCCAACATGCCCAAATGATTGAGGGTTTCATCACTGTTATTAGAATTCTATCACAGGGCAACTAAAGAAGTTTTTGGGAGACAGAGGGAAGGGGAATTTAGACTAAATTGAAAACATATCCTTGCGCTGCTCTGAATGATGCTCTTGATTATTCTGTAGAATACTAGACTCTCCCTGTTCCTCTGTTTTTTTTTTTTGTTGTTATCTAGGGCTCAGTTTTTTTTTGTTGTTGTTGTTGTTATCTAGGGCTCAGTTTATGCACTGTTTTTTTTTTTTTTTGTTATCTACAAATGAAATGCACTGTTTTTTTTTTTTTGTTGTTGTTGTTATCTAGGGCTCAGTTTATCTCTTAATGATTAATAGTAATTTAATGAAGACTTACACTTATAAGTATGTTTAGGAAAAAAACAAAACCCCTGAGGTTTTAGTGCTGAGCTTTAAAATCTTTCATGTTACAACCCCATATTAATGAATATAAGAACAACTCAAACAACCGATTACCATAGCTGGAAGGACGCCAGTATATCCTTCTATAGTGAGTCAGAGACTTTGTTTAAAACAATATGACTAATCATGGGTTGTTTGTGAAAGTGTCTCTCAAGAAAGGCATTATGACACTGTTTCAAAGGAACAAAACAAAGATTTGGGGAGAGAAACTGGTGATTTTTTGGACACAAAACACTAGACCTCTTTTATCTAATGTGTTTTTTTGGTACTGGGTATCCTACCTTTCAACTTTTTCATTTTTGTGTGAAATACATCCCTGAAATATACCTTAATGCTCATTTTTTTGGCATGATATATACATAGTATTCATGAAATATCTGAAGATTACTCCTTGGTCCTGTTCTTTTTTTTTTTTTTTAAATTTTTTTTTTCAACGTTTATTTATTTTTGGGACAGAGAGAGACAGAGCATGAACGGGGGAGGGGCAGAGAGAGAAGGAGACACAGAATCGGAAACAGGCTCCAGGCTCTGAGCCATCAGCCCAGAGCCTGACGCGGGGCTCGAACTCACGGACCGCGAGATCGTGACCTGGCTGAAGTCGGATGCTTAACCGACTGCGCCACCCAGGCGCCCCTCCTTGGTCCTGTTCTAATAATACATATAAAAGAAGCAATCTTATTGAAAAAATAGGCACTTGGAAACCCAGAGAGGTCCTACGTACAAAAGGAAAGCCAAATATTTGTGGTAGTTAGTCACCATTATAAATAGATTTAACAGCAGCAAATCAAATGTAACATTAAATAATTATGAAATAAAAGTAAACATTTTGTAAAAATATGACACGATGGAGTAGAAGGTTAGTTCATGATGGGCAGATGTCAGAAGTAGGTGTTCTTAGAATTTAATGTTTCTACTTAATATTAACATTGAAACTTCAATTCCCTGTGAAAAGAATAACTATGTAGGATACTGGAGTTTTCTCTCTTTTCACAAAATAGCCAGACTGCCGTTACACATTATCTATTTCCCAAGCTCCAAACTGAAGGGAAAAGAACCTATTTACTCTCTCATAAAATAGGTAAAATTCTGTATTCCAGCCAAGAAACAAACTAAAAACAGAGAGGTGATCCACAGCCAAAGAATTATTTTCAAACTGTAGTAAGAAGGAACTGTACTCAAAATAGTCAACACCAATAATAACAAAAAATAAAATATACACACACACATTAAAACGACACCCCCCTGCAAAAAAATGAACCTTCCTACACCCCCCCAAAAAGCCTGCTTCTCAAGCTATTTTCATTATTGGCCATTTTCAGTAAGAAATTTCCTAAAAGTCAGCTGTCTGTGACAGTGGAGTGTTTATTTCTGGGTCCTTCTCATGGCCTGCTGGACAATTTTACTAAATTATAGTTCAGTAGCTGGACAGAGTTCCATGTACAGTTGTCTAACTGCCTGTGGTGTTGGTCAAGATTGGGTCAGTAGTTTTTGGTCGTCTTGTGTGTTTGGAACCTGAGTTCACTGTCTCGTGGTTCTCAGTGCTTACGGACTAATGAGCTGTGGCATCACTGTGAAGCTGAGATCATGCACCCAGGTAACAAGTCACACCTGAACATCTGGGGAGACAGTCACGTACTATTTTATCCAAAGTTGACAACTTTTCAGTAAACATTTGATCTGGAGTGCACAAAAACGTCTGTTTCTGTTCCATAACTGACTTTAGCATTTCTTAATTTTGCCTGTGGAGTGAATAGTTCGGTCAAGTGATGTGGCAAAACATGAAACATGTGAAAACAGACCCATCTCAAAGTATTCTAAAGAATCAAGGTCCTGATAAAACCGATGGCTTCATGTTTCTCATTCTAAAACTTTACAATAGTTGGTTACCATAAAAATATATAAACATATCTCAATGGAAATATATTGAGCACATTTACAAACACGAGGGTATTGAAGAAAAACTAGGGAACTTCACTCAAAGTTGTATAAATTGTTAAAAATGACAAGGTGACCACGCACTAAAATATGTATGTTTCAAGGGAGAAACAGCAGACGCCAATGGTAATTTTTCTGAAGTAAATGATGAACACAGAATAAATATCAGAGAGAAAAGAACAGCTCTTTAGGATATCAGCAGGTGCTTTCAAAAGCGAATTTAAGAATAAATACCTTTAAAAAGGGAATTCACCTTCCTTTTTTACTTCTTATGTGTCAGCCACATACCTGTACCAATATTCAAAAAGCCAATGCTCCACCGGTTCCTACACCGTTGAGTTAAAACTGCTGAGAGGCTTTTATCTTTGTACTCAGTAAGAATATGGTGAAATGAGATCATTTGGTTTCATACTTTAATTTTGCATCTTAACCTTCATTACACACTGTGAAACAGAAGAGCACCATTTCACTGCAGTCTGCCTGTTGACACATATTATTTTTGACCCTGTTTTTTCACTGTACCCTAAAATAGCATTATGTGGTAGGTCATTGGTTCCTGCCATTTCCAATATGTACAGCACTACCATATGCATTTCACTGTTTATGTACCTACTCCCCTTGGCTAGATTGTGAGCTTTTTAAAGACAGAAAGTATGTCTTATCGCTCTCCCAGTCTTTAATCTATCATAGTGCATGGCATGTAGTAGGTATTCTATAAATATTCCCTTAAAAATGTTCTATATATTCCTGCAATTCAACATATCTACCATGTTTTAAATTCAGAGTATTCTCTTCTGAGTCCTATTTCAGACTTGCCTTTTATTTTAAAATCAGGCAAACAGGCACTCCAAACTTGTTTCTCTGTGTTAAGCTAACATCGGCATTTAAAAAAATAATATGCCACTATGATTTTCACTAAACTAGGGAAGGTTATTTTGGAGCTGCTGGGACTTTAGATATTTGAAGTAGTAATTACTTCCTCCACAAATGTTACCTTTTACAGTCAAATACAGCTTTCCCGTAGCAGTTCAACTTTTTACTTAACGGAAAATGTCTTTTATTTACAATTTACCATACCATACTATTATACATAGTAATTCTCCTTTTATTTGTTTTGGTAGCACTGTAAAGTTGATGAGGCATTATCATAATAATGATAGTAGCTTACATTTATTCAGTATTTATTTTGTGCCAAGTGTTTAAGTCCTTTACATGAGCTTGAGCTATGTCAATTAATACCCACGTAAAATTTATGATTTGTGTGATTTTATATATCTCTATCTCTCTAGCTATGTATCTAGTCTTAGGTAATCTTCCAACTAGTAAGCAGTGTGGTCAGAATAATAATTCAGGGCAAACGAACTCCAGATTTTTCATTGTTCGTTCTTTAAAGATCTGATTATCCAGCAACAAAATTTGGTACCATATATTGCGTAATTCTAGAACCATGACCCGTTTTAGTGAAGTACTTGTGTTGCCATTATAAAGCAAGCAACATATGTGAGACTGTACTTAACTAAATGCTATCAAGTTACTGCAACCAAGACTCTAAGAGTATTTTTTTCCATATTGAACGGATAAGATATCAACTCTTACCTTATGATCGTCAGCATTTCAATTAAAACTGACTGCTATCACTTACAACTTACCGTAGACTTGGGTTTGGTTCCAAAACTGGCCACTGGGGTGGAAGATGGTAGGTCACTGGATTCGGTGTTAGAAGACAAATTTGTTGGCGCCTGATTCATTGAAATGGCGTCCGCTCCACTTTCAGATCCTGACTCCAGATCCTATCAGAAAAACGTATTGATATGAAAGGCATGTACATGCTCTCTGCATGCCTTTTTCCCTGCCACCCACATCTTTCCACCTTCTCCTTTTCCCAACACACACTGAAGATGCTAAAGAGTTGCTGACAATATGGGTGCGTGGGTGGCTCGGTCGGTTAAGTGTCCGACTCCGGCTCAGGTCATGATCTCACGGTTTGTGAGTTCGAGCCCCGCATCGGGCTCTGTGCTGACAGCTCGGAGCCTGGAGCCTGCTTCAGATTATGTGTCTCCCTCTCTTTCTCTGTCCCTCCCCTGCTCTCACTCTGTCTCGGTCTCAATCAAAAATAAATAACATTAAAAGAAATTTTAGAAAAAGTTAGTGACAACTGACACTGACACGTCACCCATAACCATGCACTATTTCGTAATAGCAACCGTACTCTTCAGAGGGTCTGATTTTAGAAAATACTGGTAATTCTTTGGTAATTAAACAGCTCATTGAAAATTGGAATGGGCGGTAGTGGGAGCTAGCTGGGGCACTGCACTTAAGTCAGGAGGTAGAAGCCCATAGATATCCCTTCCTCACTATATGATCATGAGAAACTCACTTCACATCCCTTATGCAACAGGGTCACTGTGAGCGTCAAATGAAAACACAGTTCTCATTTCTCCTCACCTCACCCTCTTCTACATGCCCATCAGACCTCCATGGTGACACCTACCACAATGGCTTGAAATCATTCAGCTCAAGTGTCTATCTACCTAATAAACTATGAGCTATATGAGGGGTAGGAATTAGGTTTTGACGTGTGTGATTCAATTCTCTCACTCGGAAATGGATGTTAATAGAGTTCTGGTTCAAGATGGTGACATAGGAAGACTCTGATATCACCTCCTCCATGGAACACACCAAATTCGACCTATTAATAGAACAGTTCCTCGTGAAGAAGAACTGCAGATTGACTGAACAGCTACTGAACAACCAAAGGCAGAGAGAATGGCAAGAGAACAGCAAGAGAGATGGATGGTAACCAAGGGAACCCCACCGCAACACTGCAATCTGCAGTGGGGAGGGATAGCACTGAGGAACCAGGAACAGATCCCTCCGTCTTTGGGCACAGAAAAAAAAAAAATTGTTTAAAAGAGCAACTGGCACAGAAAAGAGACTTCACCAGAAGTCTGCCAAGCTGCGGAGGAATTATGAGAAACCTCTCCAGGTCAGAGGGACCGGACAATGGCCTGGTTTATATTCCCATCCCACCTTAAAAGCCTAGACAGGAGCAGGGTCCAGACACCATAACAGGCAGGCCCAGTCATCTCAGGGAGCTTGTAACTTCAGCAAGCTCAGGGTCCACAAGCCCATGCTAGCCCTAGTCACGTAGACACAGAAAAGAGAAGTCAAAGTTTAAAAGGGCTGAGGCGCTGCGGGAATGTTCTCTCTCCTTCAACCTTAAAAGCCCAGGCCATAGCAGGATTTGCTTGCTGTGAAGAGGTTTGGAAACCATAAATGGAGGGTCCTGATGCCTCAGAAGGCAGGTCTTGATGCCATAACTGATGAATCCAGTCATCACAGGGAGTTTGCCACCTCAGTGAGCCCAGGGTCCACAAGCCCACAAGCCCAGTTACCCTGCAGTGTTGGGGCACAGAAAATAGGCCATGGTTTTGTAGGGGTTTTGTTATTTAATTTTTTTTAACTGTTTATTTGCTTTTGAGAGACAGAGCACAAAGGGGCGAGGGGCAGAGAGGGACACAGACCTGAAGCAGGCTCCAGGCTCTGAGCTGTCAGCACAGAGCCCAATGCAGGACTTGAACTCATGAACCTTGAGATCATGACCTGAGTGAAGTCGGACGCTTAATTGACTAAGCCACCCAGGCGCCCTGTTTCTTTATTTTTAAAATGTTTATTTATTTTGAAGAGAGAGAGAGAGAGAGAGAGAGAGAGAGAGAGAGCAAGTGGGGGAGGGGCAGAGAGAGAGGGAGACACAGAATCCCAAGCAGGCTCTAGTCTCTGAACTGTCAGCACAGAACCTGACGAGGGACTTGAACTCACAAAACCATGAGATCATCACCTGAGCTGAAGTCAGATGCTTAATGAACTGAGCCACCTAGGTATCCCTAAATTTTTACTTTTAATTAAATGTATATATGGTTTTTTTGTTGATGTTGTTTGTTTTTTTACTTTTTAAAATGTGTCTTGGGGCGCCTGGGTGGCGTAGTCGGTTAAGCGTCCGACTTCAGCCAGGTCACGATCTCGCGGTCCATGAGTTCGAGCCCCGCATCAGGCTCTGGGCTGATGGCTCGGAACCTGGAGCCTGTTTCCGATTCTGTGTCTCCCTCTCTCTCTGCCCCTCCCCCGTTCATGCTCTGTCTCTCTCTGTCCCAAAAATAAATAAACGTTGAAAAAAAAAAATTAAAAAAAAAAATGTGTCTTGTTGGGCGCCTAGGTGGCTCAGTCAGTTAAGCATCTGACTTCAGCTCAGGTCATGATCTCACAGTTTGCAGGCACTGACAGTTCAGAGCCTGGAGCCTGCTGCTGATTCTGTGTCCCCCTCTCTCTCTGCCCCTTCCCGGCTCATGCTCTGTCTCTCTCTCAAAAATAAGTAAACACTAAAAAAATTGTCTTGTCTTGTTTTAATTTTTTTCTTTTTGATTTTTTTCTTTTTTTTTTCTTTTTTCTTTTCTTTTTTCCTTTTCTGTTCTATTTTCTTACTTTCTTTCATTATTTTTCTTATTCTTTCTGTAAAGGCCATGATTTAAAAAAAAATTACTACCATATACAGTCATAGCTCCAGCCAGCCAGCAAAAGTCACTAAGCCCACGGTCTGCATAGGGGACACCATACACAAGACAACTCCCTGAACTTGAGAAGTAGCTGTTTCATCTAATCCGTAGAAACAAACACAGGAAGTCAAGCAAATGAGGAGCTAGAGGAATATGCTCCACAAGAAAGAACAAGAAAAACCCTCAAAAAATAACTAAATGAAACAGAGATAAGCAACATGTCTGATAAAGTATTTAAAGTAATGATCATAAAGATGCCCACTGGACTAGAAAAAAAAAAAAAAAGAATGGAAGATCTCAGTAAGACCTTCAAAAAAGAGAAAGAAAATATTAAAAGGTGAAGAAATAGAAGAAAAGAAAAGGTGAAGAATACAATAACTGAAATAAAAAAAAAACATACTAAAGGGAATCAACAGTACATAAGAGGATGCAGACAAATGTATCAGTGATCTAGAAGAAAGGATAATGGAAAGCAAACAAGCTTTGATGAAGGAACAGCAAAAAGAGAAAAAAATGTTTTAAACAATGAGGATAGATTAAGAGATCTTGGACAACACCAAGTGAACAAAGATTCTCATTATAGGGATCCCTGAAGAAGAGAGAGAGAAAGGTGCACAAAACTTTTCTGAAGAAATAATAACTGAATACTTCCTTAAACTTGGAGGGAAATAGACATCTAAGTCCAAGAAGCACAGAGAGTTCCAAACAAGATGAACCCAAGGAGTTCCACGCTATGGCACATAGTAATAAAATGTCAAAGGTTAAAGATAAAGAGAGTATCTTAAAACTATCCAGAGACAAACAGGAAGTTACCTACAAGGAAAAACCTGTAAGGCTATCAACTAATTTTTCAGCAGAAACTTTGTAAGTCAGAAGGGAGTGACATACATGATATTTCAAAGTGTTTAAGCAGAAAAAAAAGCCCTATGAAAAAGAATATTCTATTTGACAAGGTTATCATTCAGATCTTAAGGAGAGATAAAGGGTTTTCCAGACAAACAAAAGATAAAGGAATTTAACACCGCTATACCAGCCTTACAAGAAATGTTAAAGGGACTTCTTTAAGTGGAAAAGAAGTGGCTATAATTAGACATAAGGAAAATATGAATAAAAAATAATAAATAAAATATGGCAACATATATGTAAAATGTCGAAAAGGGAGTAAAAAGGAATGATAAAGGGAAAAAGAAAAAGCAAGATTTTCCTTCCTTCCTTCCTTGTGTTTGAACTTACATGACCATCAAATGAATATGAACTGCTATCAACTCAGAATGTTATATATGAACCTCATGGAAACCACAGACCCAAAACCTATGACAGATAAACAAAAAATAAAGAAAGCCAAACAAAACACTATAGATATTCATCAATCACAAAGAAAGCAAGAAAATAAGGAACAAAAAAGAACTACAAAAATGACCAACAGGCATTGCCAAATTGCCAAAAAAAATGGCAATAGGCATATACCTATCAATAATTACCTTAAATGAAAATGGCCTAAATACTTTAATCAAAAGATACAGAATGACAGAATTGATAAAACAACAACAACAACAAAAACCAAGACCCATCTATATGCTGTCTACAAGAAATTTACCTCACCTAAAGACAATTTACCTCACCTAAAGGCCAAGACCAGATAGTTTCACTGATGAATTCTACCAAACATTTAAAAAAGAATTAATGTCAGTCCTTTCAAAACCCTTCCAAAAAATTGAAGAGAAGGGATTACTCCCAAACTCATTTTATAAAGCCAGAATTACACTATTACCAGAGCCAGATAAAGACACTACAAAACCAAATGAAACAAAAACCAAAAAAATAAGCTATAGGCCAATATCCTTGATATAGATGCAAAAATTTTCAACAGAACTCTAGCAAACAGAATTCAAGAGCACATTAAAAGCACATTACATCATGTCCAAATGGTATTCATCCATGGGATGCAAGTATGTTCAATACACACAAGTCAACAAGTGCGAGGTACCACAATAACAGAATAAAAGATAAAAATCTTATGATCATCGCAATAGATGAAGAAAAAGTATTTGACAAAAATCAACAGTCTCTCATAATAAAAGCTCTCAACAAACTGTGCACGAAGGAATGTATATGAATATAATAAATGCCATGCATGACAAACCTACAACTAACATCATATTCTATGATGAAAAAATGAAAACTTTTCCTCTAAAATCAGCACCATGACAAAGGCGTCCACTCCCATCACCCCTCTTCAATATAGTACTGGAAGTTCTAGCCAGAGTGAGCGAGCGAGCGAGCAGGCAGGCAAATAAATAAATAAATAAATAAATGTATGTCATCCTAATTGGAAGCAAAACTGTCTCTGTTTCAGATGACATGATATTGTATACTATATACAGAAAACCCTAACAACTCACCAAAAAACTGTAAGAATTAAAAAATAATCAGTAAAGTTACAGGATACAAATGAAAATACAAAATCAGTATCAGCATATAAAAATTAATTGCATTTCTATACAATAACAACAAACTATTTGAAAGAGAAATAAAACAATGCCATCTATAATAGCACAAACATAATAAAATGCTTAGTAATATATTTAACTAATAAGGTGAAATATCTCTACTGTGAAAACTAAAAGACACTGATAAAAGTGACTAAAGAATACACAAGTAAATGAAAAGCTATCCTGTGTATGTGGATCAGAAAAATTAATCAATTGCAAAAATGTTCATACTACCTAAAATGATCTACAGATTCAATGTAATTCCAATCAAAATTTCAATGGCATTTTTTACAGGAACAGAAAAAAATAGTCTTAAAATTCACATGGAACTACAAAAGACCCCAAAGATCCACAGCAATCTTGAAAAAGAAGAATAAAAGTGTAGTGATCAAAACAGCATGGCACTAGCACAAAACAGACACACAGATCAATGGAACAGAACAGGGACCAGAAATAAGTCCATAAAGCTTTCTCAAAAAATTAAAAACAGAACCACCATATTATCCAGCAATCCCCCTTCTGGGTATATATCTGAAGGAAATGAAATCAGCGTCTTAAAAAGATACCTGTACTCCAATGTTCACTGCTGCATTATTCACAATGGGAAAGACATGGAAACAATCTAAGTATACTTTGACAGATAAATGGATAAATAAAATGTGGCATATGTGTATATGTATGTGTATATATATATATATATGTAATTTATATATATATGCATATATGTATGTGTGTATGTATGTGTGTGTGTGTGTGTGTGTGTGTGTATACGTATATGTATATTGAGAGAGAAAAAGAGAGAGAAAAGCGGGGAATCCTATCATTTGTGATAACATAGATGGCCTCTGAGGGTATTATGCTAAGTGAAATAAGTCAGACAGAGAAAAGCAAATATGGTATGATCTTACTCTTACAGAATCTAAAACAATGCAAATGCTTACAAACAGAGTAGAATGGTGGTTGACCTGGGCTGGGGGTGGAGGAAATGAGGCAGTCATGATTAGTGATTAAGTGGTGATAAACTTTCAGGGCACCTGAGTGGCTTAGTCAGTTGAGCATCAACTTTGGTTCAGGTTGTGATCTCACGGTTGCTGGGTTCAAGCCCCGCGTCCGGCTCTATGCTGACAGCCTGGAGTCTGGGGCCTACTTCAGATTCTGTTTCCCAATCTCTCTGCCCCTCCCCTGCTCATGCTCTGTCTCTCTCTCTCCCTTAAAAATTAATAAACATTAAAAATCTGAAAAAAAGAAGACACAAACTTTCAGTTATAAGGGGAATAAGTTATGGGATCTAATATAAAGCATGGTGACTATAGTTAAGAATACTGTATTATACACTTGAAAGTTGCCAAGAGTAAATTTTAAATGTTCTCAGCACACATACACCCATACACAAAGTAATTACGTGAGGTTATGGGTGTGTTCATTAATCTTGTAGCCATCATTTTGCAACATATATGTATACTGAATCATAATATTGTACACCTTAAACTTACACAGTGTTGTATGTCACTTATATTTCAATAAGGCTGAAAAAGAGATAAGAGAAAAAAGAGAAACAGTATAAAAGACATACACAACTAGAGGGTATTATGCTGAGCGTAAGTAGAGAAAGACAAATGTCATATGACTTCACTCGTATGAGGAATTTAAGACACAAAACAGATGAACATAACGGAAGGGAAGCAAAAACAATATAAAAACAAGGAGGGGAACAAAACATAAGAGACTCTTAAATACAGAGAACAAAGAGAGGGTTGCTGGAGGGGTTGTGGGAGGGGGGATGGGTTAAATGGATAAGGGGCATTGAGGAATCTACTCCTGAAATCATTGTTGCGCTATATGCTAACTAACTAGGAGGTAAATTTAAAAATAAATAAATTTTAAAAAATGAGATGTGAAAAAATGAAAAAAAGACATACACAACAATAAGGAAACTGCAAGGTAATACTTTAAATATGTGTGTGTGTGCACCTGTGTGTGTGTGTGTGTGTGTGTGTGTGTAAAAACACCCACCTCTAACCAAATTTCTCATGCCCTGAGTGATTTCAAATTAAAGGCTGTTTGTTTGTTTGTTTGTTTATTTTGCATGAAAAATACAAGTATTTTACCAGAAGAGAAATATGATTCACTAAAATTTCAAACTGAATCAATATCAAATTGACAGTCATAAATAGCAGGTAACTTATAAACATCAAGTGCATAGTCAGAAGTAGCAGGTAATTTATAAGCCATTTATATTTGACCTTTATAGTTGGCAGAACTCCTTTTGCCTTCCTGTTTATAATTTGATTAGGTGATTAACAGGGTAACCTCTTGCCTTTCTAACAACACAACAGTTCTGAGGCAAACTGAAAAATATTTTAAAAATCTATCATTTATTGTGTTTTTACCTTCTAAAGACAGTACTGTACAGCCATTACCTGCTTCAACATTCACTAGCCCTACTTGACAGACGATGTAGTTAAGTCTTAAGGGAAGTAATTTGAGCAAATTCACACTATGCACCAGGGCTGACATTAAAACTCACATTTGTCAGACCCCAGAGTTCAACCCCTTTAAGTAGCTACTGCGACGTTCTGCTGGGGGCGCTTAAAATACAACTACAGAAGTGATTTAAGGAGGGTCACAAATACGTAGTTTAGCACAATTCCTTATTACTTTGTTTCCTCTCTATTCACTATGAGATATGACACAGCGGCTCTCAGAATCTCTCACGTCCATTCCTTCTTTTCTTTTTCCACTGCTACCATACCCAAACTAAGTGGCTTCAAGCCCTGAATTAGCATTACTACGGCCACCTAATAATTGTGTTGTGACTCTGCTTTGTGTAATTCATCTTCCACATCATCTTCCTACTAGGCTCCATTCATCACTGTTACTCCATGCTTCAACTGTGCCAGACAACAGGAATATAAAAATCTTGGAATAGTTCCCATTGTGGGAATACAGTCTGATGTGCTATAGTAGAGGTGTATACACAGTACAACTGTGGCATAAAGAAGTGAGTAGCTAGTGATCCATTGGAGATACAGATCTGGAGCCAGCAAAAAGGGGCTCACTGGTGACCCTCACTATGAAGGAAGTCATGGAAGCCATGGTAACTTCCAGGGAGAATATTCTGTCAGACATAGAAAGAACTGAGCCTAAAATCTGGAGATAAGATTTAAGGGGCAAATACAGGGAGAGGAGCCACTGAAATATATTAAAAGTAACTGCTTGGGGTATAGAAGAAAAGGAAAGAGAGGAGCTAGAAGCCAAGGCAGCTGTGAAATCCAGGGAGGAGAGGATACTCAATTGTTTCAAATGCCACAGCTAAAGACTGAGAGGTTACTACTGGATTTTTCAGACATGAGATGAGTTGCAGAGAAATGGTAGAGCAGTGGACAAGAATTAAATCAAGGAATATATACTAGATGAAAAGGAGAATAAATCTTGGCTCACAAGGGAGGACATGGGAGGAAAAGAGAGAAGAAAAGGAGTACCTACGGATATTTACAGTTGTGAGGCTGCAAAGTTCCTGTCAATGGTCCATTTTCTCTGCCAAGAGGAACACGAGGATGTTTGCTAAAAGAAAGGTGTAAGGGTAGGTCAGGGTTTGGGGAGCATAGTAAAATTTCTGAATAGCTGCCTTGGATTATGGGAAAAGAACCAGGAAGACAAAAAAATGCTACAGAAACATGTTGGAGGTTCAGCTAAAGGTAGTGAAGTGACCCTGACTTATATGTTTTTTAAGCTTCTCTGTGGCATAGAAGAAATACTCCAAGATATTATCAATAGTTCCTTGTTTACACATTAACTTGAACACAATTAGCAACTTAATATTCAGAATACCTTGTTACTGGGGAAAAAAAATTCCTTGGCTATCAGACAAGGAGGTTCTGGTTCTGGAAATGGTGAACAATTGTGAGTGAACGATATGCCTCTTGGGAAGGGTTATAATACAGAAGAATGAGCATATATAAAGATTAATTGTCAGTAAACACTACTGCCTTCTCCATCCCCCACTCACACTGATCCCATGAGATGGGCCATCATTTATCAGCTCTAAGAGACTGGCACACAGTGAGTACTCGGACAAAATCAAGTTTTTGGACTCTAGAGGAGAAAACCAGATCCTGGGCTGCGGTGAACCACCAAGATATAGTCAATTTGCAAGTCTCTATTATCAAGGCAACCTTAAGTCTTTATTTGTATTCTTATTGTAGTGATTTTCCATCTTCAATCCATTCTTAAAGACTCCAGTCTATTATTTTTTACACCCTTAATCATAGGTAGAAAACTCACTCTAGCATTTTCTCATAAGTAATCTCAAACTGAGGTCACGGTTTGATTGTAGTCTTGTCTTTCCTGTTAAACTGTAAATATACAGTGGAGTGTTAGGGTGTGAAAGAGGGAGGTTCTCCTCTGAATCTGGGACAGTGATACTTGCTGGATGATCAAGGTCATAATCACGCTGTTATAATCCCCTTATTCCCTGGTGCAATTATCAAAAGAAATGGAAAGTGCCTGTGGAAAAAATTTTGATGATGAGAGACTTTTAAAATTAGCTTTAAATACCAAGGAACAGAAATAAAGAACAAGGGATGACCTAGAAAAATATAAAGACCAAAAAGATGTTTTTGTCTCTGAGGGCTTCAGGTTATGTCTTATTCATCTTTCGCCCAGTGCCTGGTGTGAGTACATGGGAGAAGGAAAGAGAATAACACAGTATAAATACGTGCTCTGTGCCAGATCTGTGCAATACATCTTAATATATGTTCTCTCATTTACTCCTTCCAACTAGCCATTAGATAGAAAATAATATTGCCTTTTTTTTTTTTACATGAACCTAAAGTTGAGAAATCACATAGTTTTCTTATATTCTTAGATATTCAGTTGTGGAGCTGGTATTTGAATGCAGGTCTATAAATCCCAAAGTTCATAAGGTTTCTATTGTATTAATTTGCCTATTCCAAGTATTTATTGAGCTGAAAACTCAGAAATGGATCTCAGTTTATAGAATCAACCATCGTCAGCAATGGTGGTTGTATTCCAGGAGACAGTGCATGCAATATAAAATCTGGTTTATACTTTAAATGGAGGCTGAAGATGTAGATGTAGGCAAATGCTAAAATTATTACCTGAATTTGTCCCTGTTTCTGTTTTGCCTTTACCACTGAACAAAGATACATGTCTACCAGATAAGAGCTGCCTTTCTTTCTGAGATGGAGACAATAATACAGAGATGGGTTGGTTTTTTTCCCCTAAATACATGGGGATTGAGGAAAGTTCAGTATAGATGGAGAGTATAGGGGAGAAATTAAAAAAGACAGGGAGATATTAACAATTCCCATCAGACAACTTCTAAAGAGAAAATGTATTCTATGGCAAAGAAGTACTAAGAAATGCCTCTTGTTGAAAAATATGGTTATTTCTATTTTTATTTTTTAAATTTATTTTAAGAAAGAGAGAGGAAACTGGGGGAGGGGCAAAGGGAGAGAGAGGGAGAAGGAGGGAGAGAGAATCCCTAGCAGGTTTCACACCACCAGCATGGATCCCGATGCGGGGCTCAAACTCATGAACCATGAGATCATGACCTGAGCTGACATCAGAGGCTTAACTGACTGAGCCACCCAGGCACCCTGGGTTATTTCTGTTTTTAAAAATGATAGAAATGAGTATAAAGATTCTACACACTTTTCATATGTAAAAAAGATTAAAACACCCCTTCTTGTTGGTCTTCAGGTTACTTTGATATTAGTTTTTCCATTGGGATCCTGTCCTACAAAAGTATGTGCAAGACACTACAGCAGCACCAGAGAAGGGGTAATTGATTCTTTCTGGAAAGACAGAAGAAGCTTAGGGCAATATTTCACCGTAAAGAAAATTGGAGATGGATACTAAAGGGTAAGAAATGATTATCCAGAAGATCACAGACAAAAACGAAAATTTCATTCTACTGGCTTTAAGTTGAAGTATCTAATTTATTTCCCTCTCTCCTTCCTTCCCCTTCCTTCATTCCTTCATTCCTTCCTCTCCCTCTCTACATCAATCTATCATCTATCATTTGCTTAAGCTATAGGATTCCCAATATGGTCAGCTAGAGAACGCAGTGTGGTGTAGCGGTTAAATGGCATGACTTGAGATGAAGATTCGCTGGGTACGTACTCCAGCTTTGACGCATATAATTACTAACTTCTCCGTCTTTCACTCATTTGAAAAATGTGAGGAATGAATGTGCTAATATGCATAAATCATTTAAAATCATACCTAGCATATACCAAGGTTAGTTATCATTTTAATTTGTTCATTTACTTTGAAATATTCTGCCCCATCGTCAGAGTTAAGTCTTGAATCACTTCAGAATCAATGATAGAGCTATACTAATTAGAGAATTTGATGCAGAATAGTTCTATTTTGGTAGCTGCTCCAATTTATGTATAGGATTTTACACCCTTTTGATCTTAGGTAAATATATAATCTCTTGACTTAACGTATTGATTACTGCATAGCAAAAGTAACAGACTAATTGAAAAGGGATTTATGGCTTAATTATAAGCAAATCTACCATCACATTTGCTAGATCTGCACAAACTAAGCCATTTAATATAGAGTAAATATGTAAAGTGCATACTCAGTCCTGGAATCTGCCTTTCAAGTTTTATTTTGAATGTCAGAATCTCAGAGGAGTGTCTGTCTTATAAGAAGTTAATGCAGTGTAGAATGAAACTCTCACCTCTGTCCTATTCGCTGTATTTCATGGAGTGAATTTTAGAGTGTTTTCAAGTTAATCTCATATAAATTATTTCTTGTAGTATGCCGGGTTAGTCCAGCATCCATTCATCCACTCACCCATCTACCCAAACATCCATGCATGCGTGTGTGCATGCAGCAAATATTTAAGCATCTCCTACGTGCAATGTAAATTTGTGAAATATTAGAAAAAAATATTAAACGAGACAGACATAGCATTGCTAATGGTGCTCATAGGATGTCAGAGAAGACTGGTAATGAGAGAAACAACTACAATAAAGATGATTTGATCTCTACGAAACATAATTTCCCCAGGTGACTCTCTTTCTTGTCTAGCTCATAATAACCGTTTCCTTTTTTTTTAATTTTTTTTTCAACGTTTATTTATTTTTGGGACAGAGAGAGACAGAGCATGAACGGGGGAGGGGCAGAGAGAGAGGGAGACACAGAATCGGAAACAGGCTCCAGGCTCTGAGCCATCAGCCCAGAGCCCGACTCGGGGCTTGAACTCACAGACCGTGAGATCGTGACCTGGCTGAAGTCGGACGCTTAACCGACTGCGCCACCCAGGCGCCCCATAACCGTTTCCTTTTTAAGCACACTTCTCTTTTAAATAATATTGCACGAAGCCCAGAATTATTTGAGCGATCTTTGCGGAACAGTATCAGGGCCACATTTAGGTAGGTAGTGCTACCATCAGAGGTGTTTCATTTGCAAGAGGCACTGTATGAAATAAAGAGGTAACATTCTCATGGGAAAAGAAGTGAAAAAGAGGAAAGCTCACAGGAACGTGCCGCCGCAGGTTTGTTGGCGTGCCGGACGGAGAGGAGCTGGTGCTGAGGGCATTCTCAATGTCCTGATCAAGTTGGTCCAGTTTCATAATGAGCAGCACCATGGAGTCTAGCCGCGCCCTATCTCGATCTTCTCTTATTTCCTGAGGAACAGAACATGTTGTTACTAAATCTGAAAGGGCATTTCTTGGAAAGAATAAAAAGTTCCCTGTTCTTCAATGTGACAAAAAGGACACTGAATAATAGGCAGCCTTCTACTCAAGGGGGAAAGGAAGTTCTATTCTGTATCATCAATGGGCTCTTCATTGGGAAGATGCTGACCTACTGCCAAAGAAGCATTTTACTTGAATTTTAAATATACATCTTCTGGCAAAAAGTGAAATGAAAAAGAAGTATAACATCAGTGAGTACTGATACACATTTACTACTTTTCTGTGAACTATTCTTGGGAAAAATTAGATGTTACTTTTTTCATGGTATAAATCAATTATGACATACTAATAACTGTGGTTAGGCATTTAAGGATCCATACAATATTTTTGGAAGAATATTTCTGAGTATAGGAAAAAAATGGGAAAATAATCAAAGGTGGCAGGATTCAGTCTGTACAGCGGGCAAGTTGCTTTGTTTGCTTTGTTGTATTTTGTTTTGTTTTTGCATGGCGCCATTTACCTACTGCTGCTTCAAGCTATATCACTGTCAATATTTCTTTTCAAGCTTCTTTTTTTTCACATTAAAAAAAAGCCCCCATAACTGTATATATTTTTGTAAATGATCATGGTTACTTATCCTGAATTCTTTATAATATTGAGATATATTTATGGAAACACTGTTGCTTACAGGAATAACTAAACCTTCTCATTGACCACAGAGAGTCATTTCCACATGACTGTTTACTATTCTTGCATATTCAAATCATGTCAATTAGTATTAGGAATTTTCAGATTCCCTGCGGGCTGTGCAAGGTATCAAGGTTGGATAGGGCATTGGGTTGGGAAAAAAAGGCCATGGAAAGCACAGTAAGGTTCTTTAGAAGCAAAATCTACTGAGACATGTAATAGACTCAGGGCTAGCCCTTTGGAAGAAAACTATCATGTGTAACTCATGTTGCTATCTTCTCATCTGTCTTTGATATTTACCTCGGTGAAATCAGCTTTGAAAGGAACACGAGTGGGGACCTCAAAGGGAAAACATATCACAACAGAAGCCTGAGGGATGTGGGTACAAGGGAGCAGGTGATGGTATTGGAAGTGAATCAGACATTTTATTTTGTTGTGGCATTTTTTAATCCCCTAAATTCTCTAGCCTTCATTAGGAAGGAACCCCAAAGAACAGGGACTAACTAGGGTAAATTTCATGGATTAATCAAATTCTATACAAGTCTCTGTACCCCCAATAGCTAGAGCATTATTTCCCAGATGTCAAACAGTTGGCCTATTAAAGTGTTCAAAGAATCATTAATTAGGGTAACATTCGTAAATTATTTGGGTAAGCTGAACCTGTGTTTGGTTTAACAGACTAACATCAAATTGAAAGAGCTAGTCCTATTTCCATAAAGACATCCAGTTTGAGAATAAGTTAAGAATTTTTTTTGAGTTGTATTACTTACTTCAGAATACTATGCTGTGATTATTACTTAAATTTCCTTTCATTGTCCCTGCTGTCTACAACATATAATGAGGCTTTGACACAATTACAGGCTCTTGTCATCATAAAGTTTTATGTTTTATGCTTTATGCTTGAGAGTATCCAGGATATTTGCAAACAGACTTGAACCTTACTATATATCATATCCTTCACTGCCACAGAACTTTGTTATAGTCAAAAGAGCATTACAGTAGAATCCTGCTTCTACCTTAAAATGAAGTCCTGGAAATATTGGAGATTATTCTAAATTTAATTCTCTTCTAAATACCCAAAACATGGAAAACCTGACTGAAAGAAGACTCAAAGTCCTCTTAATTACTTCTCCAATGTATTTGCTTGTATAATTTCCTTCTTTTTAAAACCAAAGTTGTGTTTGGCAAGATAATGTTCTTTGCATCTCTACATCCACATATGTTTTTTCTGTGTGATTTTAATTTTTTTTTTCAATGTTTATTTATTTTTGGGACAGAGAGAGACAGAGCATGAACGGGGGAGGGGCAGAGTGAGAGGGAGACACAGAATCGGAAACAGGCTCCAGGCTCCGAGCCATCAGCCCGGAGCCTGACGCGGGGCTCGAACTCACGGACCGCGAGATCGTGACCTGGCTGAAGTCGGACGCTTAACCGACTGCGCCACCCAGGCGCCCCTCCCAGTTATAACATCCTCAAGCACAAAAATTGTGTTTTTCTACCTGGCAGATGAGACAAGTTATACATTGCACATGCAATATGTTTTCAGGAATAATAGTAATGAAATCAATAGGAGCCAGTGAAATAACAGCTCCCAAAGCCTTAGAAAGTGTATCTTGATATTTTTCCAGCTACTAAGTTAATGTTGGATAAAGCAGTATGTCCTGGTTGTCCTAGACCTACCAGCAGTGGTCTCAGAAACAATTTGTCTTTGAATTAACTGGATGCTGAGATTGTGCTTTAAAAACATTTTTAAATCCATGGGCTGAGCATCAAATTATTTCAAATGCTGTGCCAAAAGGAATAAAACCAAATGGCCTTGGTCTACAATATTCCTTTAGAGAAATAAGCCTATTGATTTCGCCTTCCTTCCTGGATGCTTCCTTATTTACTATCTATTACATTCAGCATCAAGTGTCAAGTACACAGACCAGTCTCCTGTGTTATACATCCATAAAACCTCACAAAATAGAGTGGACTACAATCAGATACTTTGGATAAATTTTACTGTCTTTGTTTTTAAAGCCCCAGATATTAATATTTAACAGTTCTAACCTTTCATATGTCCATGGCTAAACTCCAGCAAATAGCTCATGCCTGAAAATAGAGCTGCGTATTTGCAGGTTTTGGCTAGGTTGACTTCTTCAGTGAAGCTTTTATTTCATGCTGTCTCCATGGTCCACGAAGAGGACCTTCTTTAATAAGTAAAGCTGCCTATTAATGAAGTTCTCAACATTTCAGTACCTTAACCCCTTCAAATCAAGGCCAAGATGCTAAATTCTCTCCCTTCCCGTCTTTCCTTCCTTCTTTCCTGCAGTCGTAGCTGTTCTGGGCCAAGCACCATTAAAGGGACAAAATAGTCACAAGTGGATAAGAGATTTAAAAATTCCTGCTTTCTTGAATATTATAGTCAACCATGAGAAGACACAACAAAAGTTAACAAATTCATAAGTAGGATGGTTTCATACAGGAACAAGTGTAAGAAGCAAATAAATTGGGTAAGAATCTACACAGTCACTGAGGGGGTGTCCCACTTTGTATAGAGTGGTTGGAAAATAGTTTCCTGTGGTTGGAAAATAGAGCTAAATCATGATGGGGAGAAAAAGAATGGGGTAGAAGAGAGATACGAAGATGAAGATGGAGATGGAGAGAGACAGCAAGTGAGAGAGAAAGGGAGAGAGAAAGAGAGAGAGAGAGAAAGGAAGACAGAAAGAAAGGAAGAAAAATGAAAGGCAAAGAAAAAAGGGGAAGGGAAGGGAAAGAAGAAGAGGAAGAAGGAAGGAGGAGAACTGGGAAAATAGTACTGCACACATCTTGGATGCTAGACTGGAATGAGCTGGATGAATAAGAGGATCAGATAAAAGGTGGGGGACACCAGGAAGGGAAGTGAGAGTGAAAGGAATGAATACTAGAACAATGTGCAGGTGAATATGAACAGGAGTCAAAATATATATTGTGTCATGAAGGTCACTGTAAAGGTCAAATTTATTCCTTGCAGTGGGGCCACTGGCAGGATGTAAGCACATGAGTGATTTCCTGTGTATTTTACTTTTAGGATCCTCACCACATACTGACAATCAAACATTTTTGGAACTTCACGCTACTTTACCCCCAGCAAAGTCAAATGGCTAATACATACTAAATAGTTCAAATTAACCTAGGATTATTTTCTAGTCCTAGTCCTAGTTCTTTTTTTTTCCCCCTGAAGTCTGAATTGGACCCACATTATGGTAATTATAAGGAAATAACAAATTTAAGAGTACATCTATCTTGATGAGCACTGAATAATATATGGCATTGTTGAATCCCTATATGGTACACCTGGAACTAATATAACACTGTGTGTTAACTACACTGGAATTAAAAAAATGATATGCTTTTATAACACGGCCATAAATATTTTGAGATCGAAGTGAAAAAGAAGACACTGTCTGAGGAAGCTGTTTCTTGGAAGCAGGGAGTGGTATGTTAGTAAATGTTTAGAAACTAGATACCAAATGAAACAAAAGTCCTCATGTGTAGCATGTGCCATTTTTTCTGTGACGTAAATATTGTCATAGCTGGTTTCAAGCTACCAACAAGACATTATTGAACTCAGAACAGGAAGAGATGCCACCAGTTTGCTCTTGTGAGCTTATGCGAGCTGGTGCATATTTGTGCCAACACATAGTAGGAGTGGGGATCAGTAGGATGGAGAGACATGCTCAGAATTTGATTCAAATAGAAGCATTGCTAGTTAAATCGACAGTTGTAATTATGGCTTAGTCAACATAGTAACATATTGAAATAATGCATTTTATTTATTTAATGCATTTATTTTCCTTAACTTTTGCTCTTGTTGCCCAGGTAGAGTTCAGTATAAATTGTTGACTGAAATTTAGTGTTCTTCTGGAGACTTCTTTTTTCCTAGAAGCAGCTCACGTATCTGCCTTCTTTGCACTATCCATTATTTATGTTTGTAAAATCCCTTAAAATTCATTATAATTAACATATCTTCATATGTGTATTTTCACTTAAACAGGTCAAACAGGGGTGCCTGGGTGATTCAGTCAGTTGAGTGTCTGACTTCTGCTCAGTCGTGATCTCGTGGTTCATGAGTTTGAGGCCCACATTGGGCTCTGTGCTAACAGCTCAGAGCCAACAGCCTGCTTCAGATTCTGTGTCTTCCTCTCTCTCTGTCCCTCCCCCACTCATACTCTGTTTCCTCTCTCTCATAAATAAATATTTAAAAAAATAATTAAAAAATAAGTCAAAACATATTTGAGTAACTCATTATGTACTTGGGTACTTTCTCCAAAATTAAGACTTTAGAAATCTAGAGCTCTAGGATCATGGCTATTGGTTCCACGGTGTTCTGACTTTGCAGCTGTAGAGTTTTAAATCCAGATCACTTTTCCATTGACAAACTGAACAGAGTAGAGCCCATCTCTCCCCACTCCTTGCCTTGGTCTTTTTCCAATACTCCATTTTGCTTCCCTTTCATGGATGCAATTTCTAATTCAATGCCTATTAGGCATCATTTATTCTCTCCTTAACTACTGCAACCTGTTTTTCATTCCTTCTAATATACAGAAACTATGTTTTGGAAGAGTAGCGATAACCACAATTAAATGCAAGAAACTTTTGCATCTAGACAAGTCCTTGTACGTTTTTAACAGTCTTCACGATGTTCATTGGCCATCTCCTGTGTCCTATGCACTGTTCCCTAGGAAGCTACCTATTTCATACTTGTACAGTTATAAGGTTGAGAATTCTGCCTTCCTTTAACTTCCCAGTTTCTCCCTCCAAAAATAGACAGCATAAAGTAGTGTCTATTCCATGAAAGAGCCTTTCAAATATTTGAAGAACTACGTTGTGCCCATTTTCTTCCTTTTCTAGGTGAATCATACTCAGTCCCCTTAATGATTTCTCATACGACATGTTTTCAAATCCTCATTAGTTCTATTTACCCTTCTCTGAAAATGACATAATTCTGTCATTGACCCAATTAATAGTCAGTGCCGAGAATTAAATATACTACTCTACACGTTCTCAGACCAGGGCAGAGTAGGCAAGTATTTCCCTATGTTCTATATACCCTCTCTAACATAGCCTAAGAATTAAGTGCCTGTTTAGAACATAAATAGGCTATTCTTAATAGGATTGCATGATTTGCTTTTTTAATGAGGAAAAACTATTTAGTTGCCTGTGAGCTGACCTTGAGTCAATGGTGTGATATATGTCTCCTTTTCCCAATATCTGCCTGTGTAGCACTAAGAACAGAAACATCCTGTTGTCGAGAGACTGTAACCAGCTGTTGTCAAGGTACAGATAATATATATCACAGTTGTGGAAGAAATTTCCAGTTGTATTTCTTTCAGAAACACGTCAGTGGATGCTTAGGCAAATTTGGAGAGAAACTTCTATTCAATTCGATTTGTTGTCAAAAGCCTAATATGGCCAACCGCATGGTTTTCATTGGAAAATCTTGAAGATGTTCCTTATTTACTCCCAAGAGCTATTTAGCCCCTGAGCAGTGAAGTCATTTGGGTCACAATGGGATCTGGGGGAGATACACAGGGTTTTTAGGGGGTCATTCTCTCCAGGTCTCTGAAAAGGAATTCGTTGAACAGGAGACTCCACTACCTTCTTTCCTTCTATCTGGGGAAGATAATTCCAAGCTTCCTCTTTCCCAGACGCTCTTTATTGAGCAACACAGGACACAGCACACACACATGGAGTGGGGAGGAGGTGAAGATTACCAGACACTCTACAGATTGTGAAGTACAAAGAAAAGGATGCCTCCCCTAGAGACGCAGGGGCACCGTTTTCCTAATGCCAAGCATTTGGAAGAAAACCAAAAAAATGCAGTAAACCACCTGAATGCTTCCAAATAGTGGACATTTGGCTCAGCAAATATAGCACTGCCTGAATGTTCTGCTTGTCAACGAGTTGTGGCATCACATAGACAGCCATAATAAATTAAAGGCGAGGCCAGGAATAGAACTAAGACTTCCTGATTCATAATCCAAGGTTCTGGCCCCTACACTGTCTTTGATTCCATACGCATCTTACTGGCATTCTGGGCTGGTAATACTCCTTGTTCACCCGTAATAGAAAGGGACCTTTTAGCAAAAGACTTGGCCCGACTTCATTCTGAATTATTTGATCTGAGGCCAGCTGGATTAGTATGAAATCTCATATTAGTGTTATACATTTCATCTGAAAATAAATTCCTCACTCTAGACTTTCCTTTCTTAAAATAATATCCTGCTTAAAGAACCAGAAAGTTATTCATTTTTTTTTCTTCAGAAGCAGTGAAGATTTTTATCTGAATAGCTAGTCAGGGGCTAAAGATAATATAACTATCCTATGTTAGAATTTCTAGGCAAGTTAAACAAGTCAACCTTAATTTTTATACTGGTGCATTTCAAGATGAAATTTGTGTGGATTAGGTAATAAAACAAACCAGTAATTATCTCCGATTTGCCAGATACAGTCTGTTCAACCACAAAATCTTTGCATGTTATCTTAATAGTAACATGTGCCAATATCATTTTAGTATCAGATGATAGAGGGTGATCTAATACCCTCATTCAAAGTTACTACAAGGAATCTTTGAACTGGTATGTAAATTGTGGCTTTTTAGTGTTTACCTTCACTTCCTATGTTATCTCCTTCCATTTACAAAGCATGGTGAAGAAAACGGGTTCCTCCTTAGCTTGATTTTTAAATTCCAGTGAGGTTTCAAATAGAGCATTTTTAAACTGGGACTTCTGTAAATTGCTTACAGAGTCTCCTGCATAGACTCAAAGGATATCTCTGCAGCTGGTCCTAAGGAGTGCTCATAAGTGGCAGATGTGAGTCAGGGACAGAATTGTGTGGGCAGAAATTCTTCTCTATTCCAGGGAAATCTGAGGATGACTTCCTCCACTAGGTTTAAAGGTCCATTTTGGGGAGTGGGATATGATTTCTACTTAAATAATTTGGTAGGCATTCTGGAACCAGTGTTTACTTTAAGTGGTAAAAGTGGAGACTGACTTTCATGGTCACTTAGCACATTTTATAGACACAAAGTCAACCTTTGTGGGTTATATATTCTGTATCATCTTCCTACCTGATATCTGCAAATCTCTGCAGTTTTTGTTACTTTGGCTTTTTTGTTTTGTTTTGTTTGTTTTACAATTCTCAGTAGCTCTGTCCTTGGGCTCAGCTGTTAAAGGAGGCAGGACTTTTCCTGATGTGAAAACGTGAGAAAAACATCTACTTACATTAAAATTCCATCAACTGTTTTCAGGAATATTATGATGGTCTTTTTTAGGTGTGGATAACAAAGAAAGACAAAAGTAAAAATTTCTTCCTCTTCCATAAAAATTTATATGACTTAATTTAGAAAAAAGTCTTGCATTGAACCTGGCTTCTGTTAAATTTTCTAGTTTTACCTCTCACATTCTTTCTGATAATTCCCAGTGTTCCCCAATGTCAGTCATTTTGAGGACTACTGCTACACTATTCTTAATATTTTTCTTTAATTGGATTCATTTTTACAGGTAGATAAAAATTTAAATATATGAATGCTATATAATATGTAAGTAATAATTTTATTTTTTATAAAGTATATTAAACTATACAATTATCAAAATCAACCATACTATGTGATATAATCTTACATAAACCACTGTACTATATTTTAGAAAATGCTCAGAAGTCCTGAACTTCTTTTAGTTTCTCAAATATGTCATGTTCTCTCTCTCTCTCTCTCATTGCAACAAGGATTACTATATGTAGCAAATAAAAATATAGGATACCCAATTACATTTGAATTTCAGATAAATAATTTTTTTTTGTATAAGTATATCCCAAATACTGCACAGGATATACTTATACTAAGACATTTTATGTTGTTTACCTGAAATTCAAATGGAACTGGGGATCCTAAATTTTATCTGGCAACTGTATTTGGACCCATGTAATAATGTTTCTTAGGCTTAACATACTTCTCCCCTGACTGGGTACATCAGAGGAAATCTTTGGTTTCAAGTATCATGTCACTCCAATGGAGAGGTTTCTATACAAGGTTGTTTCCTTGAATGAATGAACAGTAATTGCCTTCTAAGTTTAGTTATACAATTTCAAAGAATAGGAATTTCCTTTTCTCAGTGTTCTATTTAGTGTTATAATCCTAGGCAAATCTAAGACTTCTCATTTTGATTTTTCTTCAGCAACAAAATAAGGTCTGAAAAGCGCACATGAGGCAGATCTTTTTAGAATTGCAAATTCACTTCAATTGTTAATATTTTGTATGAAATTTTCTAGAAATGAGTAAATCAGATTGAATTTTTTTTACCACTGTATAGGTTTTCACAACTCGCACGTGCAGTGTGGCTGTGGCTTTTTTTTGACACTAATGAGCCTTTACAGTGAAAAATTATGGGAACTACTTATCTAGCTCCATTCTCTCATTTTTTTCTGATAAGTTACTTTAGCAAATTTAAGACTTTCCCAAGCTACAAAATGATAGTGTCAATGGCTACTTGGGAAACAAGAAGCAAAGATGAAATCAAGAGACGCTGAATTTCCAATTCTTCCATTAACCTAAGTCCTGTAAATCCTTTGTTTTACTCTACAGGTGACCTAATACAAATGATCTGAAAGATCTGGGAAGAATACATATAGATTAAAAAACTGACTTAGTTACATATGAGTGGCATCTTCTTATTGTTACTAATCTACAAATTTAGAAGCTAAATCATCTTACTGATGATTTGTTCCTTTCCTTCTCCTTCCCTCCCTCCCCTTTCTTTTTCTTTTCCTTCCTTTTTTCCTTTGTTCTTTCTTTCCTTCCTTCTGTCTCTCTTTCTGTCTTTTTATTTGTCAACAGTTTATCAGTGGTTCTCAAATATGACTGTGCATCAGAACCATGTGAAGAACTTGTCAAAACACAGACTGATTCAGTAGATCCTTGATGGGATGGATGGAGCATCTGTGTTTTTTTTTTTTTTTTTTGAAATTTATTGTCAAATTGGTTTCCATACAACACCCAGTGCTCATCCCAAAAGGTGCCCTCCTCAATACCCATCACCCACCCTCCCCTCCCTCCCACCCCCCATCAACCCTCAGTTCGTTCTCAGTTTTTAAGAGTCTCTTAGCATCTGCATTTTTTTTCACAAGTTCCTGAATAACGCTGTTGCTGCTGTATGGAGGGCTAGACTTTAAGAACCTCTGAACCACATGTTAGAGTAATAGTTCTCTGCAGTGGCTGATTATAAGTATACTTGTAGAGCTTTGAAAACTTCCACATCTAAGGCACCATCCACCGAATTTCGAAGATGTAGGGTTGGGCCAACCTAGTGCGATTTTAAAGAATTCAACAGATATATTCAAAGCATAGCGAGGGTTAAGGAACATTAAAATAAATTATAATTGTAATAGATTACAGAGAAAGCAAGTCCATGGTTTCTGACCCCCCCAAAAATAGCATAATCGGAATAGATTTTTATCTACAGTGCTCCCACAACAAGAAATCCATTAGACCTTTATATTGATAGAATAAAAAATACAACAAATGTCAAAAAAGGTATTTATAACATTCAAAGCCTATTTTTTTTAATTGAATGTTTATTTATTTTCGAGAGAGAGAGAGAGAGACAGAGCATGAGTAGTGGAGGAGCAGAGCGAGAGGGAGGCACAGGATCCAAAGCAGGCTCCAGGCTCCCAGCTGTCAGCACAGAGCCCGACGCGGGGCTCGAACCCACGAACCGTGAGATCAGGACCTGAGCCAAAGTCGGATGCTCAACTGACTGAGCCACACAGGTGCCCCTCAAAACCTATTTTAAATCACTTGTTAGTGGTTTAATAAACAGAAAAACAACAAAACTCCCTCAGATAGCAAGGATTTAAAAGGCAATATTCTTAACTTGATTAAGAGTATCAGGCAATTAGACTAAGTTTTAAGTACAGAGGTGGAATATTAGAAACACTTCTATAATACTAAGAAAAAGTAAGAATACTCATTATCACTCATTTTATTCAACGCTTTGATTAGGGTTCTGGCCGAAGAAATGAAACAACAAACAGCAGCAACAACAACAACAAAAACTCAGAGTTGATTATATTACAAAGGAAGAGAATTTGTGCCTTAAAAATCCCAGAGAATCAATTAAAACAAACAAAAGAATTCAGTTCAAGAAGGAAAAACACAGGAACATTCTTGTCCATTTAAAAAATGGAATAGAGGGGGCGCCTGGGTGGCGCAGTCGGTTAAGCATCCGACTTCAGCCAGGTCACGATCTCGCGGTCCGTGAGTTCGAGCCCCGCGTCAGGCTCTGGGCTGATGGCTCAGAGCCTGGAGCCTGTTTCCGATTCTGTGTCTCCCTCTCTCTGCCCCTCCCCCATTTGTGCTCTGTCTCAAAAATAAATAAACATCGAAAAAAAATTTTAAAAAAAATGGAATAGAAAAAAATCACAGTGACAACAAAGACTAAAATATCTAGAAGAAACTGAACAAGAAATAATGAAGATTTTCATGGAGAAAATTTAAAGTGTCACCAAAGGATTTAAAAGAAGACTAAACAAATGGAGAGACACATAATTGCTCTGGATAGGAAAATTCTTTCTAAGACATTTTAAAGCAAATTTGTTATGTATATTGTCTGTTTCCCTTCTAGAATTTAGTTATCATTGCCTGTTTTGTTCAATGATAACAACCCAAGAATCTAGAATGGTCGCCAGCACATAATCATCATACAATAAATGTTTGTTGAGTGAATGAATGAATGAATGAATGAAATGTTAACTGTCTTTCAATTAAATTTTTAACCCAAGTAGTCTGACCCAAAACTCCCATGGGATTTTTTTAAAATGAAACTTGAAAAGCTGGTTTTTAAAAAAACAAAAAGAACTGGGGCCCCTGGGTGGCTCATTCAGTTGAGCGTCTGACTTTGGCTCAGGTCACATGATCTCATGGTTTGTGAGTTCGAGCCCCGTGTTGGGCTCTGTGCTGACAGCTCAGAGCCTGGAGCCTGCTTCAGATTCTGTGTCTCCCTCTCTCTCTGCCTCTCCCCAACGTGTGCTCTGTCTCTCTCTCTCTTAAAAATAAATAAAATGTAAAAAAAAAATTTTTTTAAACAAAAAGAATGAAAAGAAATCCCAAAGAAAACAAACAAAAAACTTTGTTAGTACCAATAGCTTTTGTTTATTTATTTACTGAGAAAGATTTATTTACTGAGAAAGGGGGCACGTGCGTGAGTGCACTTGTGAACAGGGGAGGAAGGGGCAGAAGGGGAGAGAGGGAGAATCTAAAGCAGGACCCATGCCCAGCGCAAGCCCAACTCAGGTCTCCATCTCAAGACTGTGAGAGCATGAACTGCACCCGCCAAAATCAAGAGTCTGACTCTTAACCAACTGAGCCACCTGGCTTCCCTGGATATCTTTAAACATATATGAAAATACAGAAAAACGTTATAATAAACTCTGATGTCTAATATATCTGCAAGCTTAAAATTTGTCAATATTTGTTAAATTTTATGTATCCCTCCCTATGTTTTAAAAAACAATATTTTAGGTAAATATCTGACATCATATTTTACTCACAGATGCTTATGATAAACTGATTTTAAAAGTCTCTTATAAGACCAAAGGAATATTAATTGTAAAATTCTTAAAAACAAAACAAAAAATTCAAACATTCTATGACACTGTATAATAATCTACAAATGAAATTTTGAAAAAATAAAACAAATGAAGAAAAAGAAACAAACAAACAAAAAAAACCCCAGACTCTTAACTATAGAGAACAAACTGATGGTTGCCAGAGGGCAGGTGGGTAGTAGGATGGGTTAAATGGGTGAAGGGTATTAAGACTACACATATCATGATGAGCACTGAGTAGTGTATAGAATTTTTGAATCACTATATTATACCTCCAAAACTAATACAACACCATATATTAACTATAGTGGGATTAAAATTAAAAAAAAATTAAAATCCACAAATGAAGACTGATAAAATTTAAAGGGCAACTGACAGACTGAAAGAAAAGATTTGCAGCATATATAATGAAGAATTCAGAAATTATTAAAAAATCAAATAAAAATGGCAAAAGCATTAAAAAGCTATTATATAAGAATTACTGTTTAAAACTCTAAACTTCATTGGTAATCAAAACAATGCAAATTAAATTAAAAATGGAAATTATTTTCATTAGATTGTCCAAAAAGAAAAAATCATCTTGACCACACTCAAGACTGACAAGGTCTTGGGACACCTGGGTGGCTCAGTCAGTTAAGCATTTGACTCTTGGTTTTGGCTCAGGTCGTGATATCACAGTTCATGGGTCTGCACTTACAGAGTGGAGGCTGCTTGGGATTCTCTTTCCTCCCTCTCTCTGTACCTCCCCTGCTCACTCTCTCTCTCTCAAAATAAATAAACATTTTTTTAAAAATGCTTAAAAAAAGATTGACAATGTCTTTGGAAATGTTAATTTCTGTCTTTTTTGGAAGGCAGTTTGGCAGTATCTTTTAAAATTAAAATAGGACATGTCCTTCAACTTGGCATTCTAATTTTAGTTGTGTATCCTAAAGAATTACTTGTATACATGCAAAAATTAGTATGCTCAATACTATTCACTGAAGCATTTTTTTCTTATGGCCAAAGTACTGGAAATAATCTGTGCGGACATCAGTAGAAACCTGTTTAACTTAATAAATTAGAGCACCATTATTCCTTAGATTATTACCCAGTAGTTCCAAACATGAGGTAGATTCATATGCACTGACATAGCCATGAATAATCTAGTCAGTTCTTCAATGCAAGTTAGATATTGTGGCCCTTTGGAGGGACACAGCCCCGTGCGAGGGTTCACTGCTTGATGAGTAAAATACAGGTGCCCAACAGTTCTCACTTTAGTCTGGTGTCCTTGTGCAGGAAACAACCTGCAAAACTGCACTCAGGGCCTGACTGCTAATAGGGAAAGCACTCCAAAAAGATTTGTTAAGTGGAGAAAGAAAGGCGAAGGATAATATTCTATAGCAGGAAATCTCTTAGGTACCAAATGAGCACACATATATGCATATGCACACACACAGGCACACACACAAAAACACACACCTGAAGCAAATTCTGTATTTCTGTATGCATATATACATAGATACACAAATATCTGGAAAGATACTACCAGTGGGGAGTGCGGGTAAAACTGGCAGGGTGCAAAGGAGACCTATATGTTTTTCCACATTGTTTGAAATTCCTACAGGGAATATGTGATTGTGAATCATAGGTTATTATTTTTTTTCAGGTAAAAAAGTAAATATTCATTGAAAATGAGAATATAAAGCACGACAAACTACAAATTTAAAAAAGGTGGAAAACATCACAAACATGAAAATGCCCAGAAAAAAAAATGTTGTTAGTGAACTGTGTAACACACTTTGTTAATATTATTTTTACTACCTTTTTTGTTATCATGAATGATTTTAAAAGAGTTTTGGTATATCCATACATTGTCATACTGTGAAGCCTTTAACATAGTGATTGAAAATCCTCATTATTGGGGCACCCGGGTGGCTCAGTCGGTTGAGCGTCCGACTTCGGCTCGGGTCATGATCTTGCAGTTTGTGAGTTCGAGCCCCGCATCGGGCTCTGTGCTGACAGCTTAGAGCCTGGAGCCTGCTTCGGATTCTGTGTCTCCCCCTCTCTCTGCCCCTTCCCTGCTCACACTCTGTGTCTCTCTGTCTCTCAATAATAAATAAACTTTAAAAAAACAACAGAAAATCCTCATTATCGACACAGAAAGATGTTCACTGAATAATATTACTAAAGGGGCGCCTGGGTGGCTCAGTCGGTTAGGCGTCCAACTTCGGCTCGAGTCATGATCTCACGGTCTGTGGGTTCGAGCCCCGCGTCAGGCTCTGTGTGCTGACAGCTCGGAGCCTGGAGCCCATTTCAGATTCTGTGTCTCCCTGTCTATCTGCCCCTCCCCTGTTCATGCTCTGTCTTTCTCTGTCTCAAAAATAAATAAACATTAAAAAAAAAAAGATTACTAAATTGTAAGGTTACTAAATTTTCACACATGAAGAGATGATTTATCTTGTCCAGCGGTTCCACCTCCCTGAGTGCCACTCTCCACAGCCAGATTTGTTGAGATCTGGTGGTCATCTCTGTGACCATCACTTTCAGTATGTTGAGTCCTGGCTGGAACAACTTGATGTATATACCCTGCTCTTCCTCCTTACTCACGAGAGTTACAATTCTCATCCTAGAGATTAGACAAGTTCCTGAATGGATACATCGTTTCCTTTAGCCCAAAGACAGAAAAGAGTACCTTTATGACCTCGGCTCTCCACCATAAAGCCAAGCTGAAATTTTGTGAGAAGTGATGTAATTATATTCCACACAGAGAAGCTACGATTTACAGAGGTCCAGTAAGTGAGCACATTAAATACAATCTAGATGATTCTATATTTGTGATTTTAAGATTTAGGGGATTCACTACACACTTGCAATGAACTAAGAATACTCTTTTTTTTTTTTTTAATGTTTATTATTTATTTTTGAGAGGAGAGAGACAGTGCAAGCGGGGAAGGGGCAGAGAGAGGGGGACACATGGAATCTGAAGTAGGCTCCAGGCTCTGAGCTAGAAGCACAGAGACTGACACGGGGCTCGAACTCAACAAACAGAAAGATCATGACCTGTGCTGAAGTCGGATGCTTGACTGACTGAGCCACACCCAGGCGCACCATGGAAAAATATCCTTATTTGACAACATTTTGTTTTTTAAGTCAAATGGCAGCTAGTGCCATGCAACTAACTTGACAGGGTTTAATAAAATTGTTGATACTCTTGATAAGTACTTAACTCAAATAGTGTTTTAAGTAAACATGCGTCAGAGTTTCTAAGATATTATTAGGCAATTTATTATGAAGGGACATCTACAGAATGGGAGAAATTATTTGTAAACCATAAATTGATAAGGGTTTAATATCCAAAACATATAAAGAACTCATAACACTCAGTAACTAAAAGCAAATAATATGATTAAAATATGGCAAAGGACCTGGAAAGACACTGTTCCAAGAAGACATACAAATAGCCAAGAGGCATATGAAAAAGTGCTCAACATCACTAATCATCAGGGAAACGCAAATCAAAACCACAATGAGATACTATCTCACACTTGTTAGAATGGCTAGTCTAGAAAAGACAAGAGAGAACAAGTGTTGGAGAGAATGTTGAGAAAATGGAAACCTGTGTGCAGTGTCGGTGGGAATGTAAATTGGTGCAGCCACTACAAAAAAACCATATGGTAGCTCCTTAAAAAATTAAAAATAGATATGATCCAGCAAAAATCCCACTTTTAGGAATATATCCGAGGAAAATGAAATCAGCATCCCACAGGTATCTGTGCTCCCATGTTTACAGCTGCATTATTCACAACAGTTCAGATTTGAAAAAAAATATCCATTTAAAAAATATCCATTAAAGGATAAATGGACCACCCCTAAAGAATTGACCACTCCTAAAGGAATATGATTCAGCCATAAAAAAGAGGGAAATTTTGCTATTTGTGACAACATGGATAAAGCTGGAGGACATTATGCTAGGTGAAAAAAGCCAGGCAGAGGAAGACTAATACTGCATGGTATCATTACATGTAAAATCTTAAAAAGAAAAAAAAAAAAGACCTGATTTTCTTGATTTTTAAAGATCTTGGGGGCATCTGAATGGCTAGTCAGTTGGGCGTCCGACTTCAGCTCAGGTCATTATCTCACCCTCTGTGGGTTCGAGCCCCGCGTCAGGCTCTGTACTGACAGCTTAGAGCCTGGACCCTGCTTCGGATTCTGAGTCTCCCTCTCTCTCTGTCCCTCCCCCGCTCATGCTCTATCTCAAAAATAAATAAACATTAGAAAAAATTTAAAGATTTTTTAGACTTGTATATTTTACAGAATAGAATGGTGGTTGCTAGGGGCTGTGGAGCAGGGAAAATGGGGAAATGTAAGTCAAAGGGTAAAAACTTTAGGTTATAAGAAAAATAAGTTCAGAGAATCTAATGTAGAGCACAGTGACTATAGTTATGGATACAGTATTGAATACTTGAACGTTGCTTATAGTAGATCTTAAGCATTCCCTCCCTAGCCTGCAAACACACAAAGTTAGCCATGTGAGGTGCCGATGTGTACATCTTGATCCTGGTAATCATTCCACAGTGTATATGATATCACATCACTGTGTTGTACACTTTAGATATACAGAGATAGATTTGTCAATTATTCCTCAATAAAGTTGAACAAGATGGACACAAATCAATGACAATTCCAACATGCATGTAATTTTCTTTTAGTATAGATATTTCTTTCATTAATCTCTTTTTGAAATTACTAATTTAAAAGGAATAAGTAGTCAGTAGTAGGTCCCTTACATTATTAAGCATTTCATGCACGTTAGTCTCCCCAATCATTCTGAAAGTCTGCATGAGAGGAGATGGGGCCTCTGGAACTCAAAAGTATTTTTAGATTAATTAACAGTTGCTTACTAAGTCCCAGTCTTTCATGAATATCTAGACAATATTATCAATCTATAAGAGCCAGTTTCTACAGAAAGAAAGCATGAACAGCTGCTATGGAACTTTCCCTTTTCTTTTTAATTGAAGAGAACTTTCCGGATGCACTGATTGGAGAATGTGTTGGCAGCATGGTAGGTCATTATTTGTGTCCTTACAAGACTTAGTAGAAACTCAAAAACGTCTTTGTGGTATATTGCTTCTGAGGGAAAGGGACATTTGAAAAATAGCCTTTTGCTTCCAAAATGTTGAGGTTACTCATCCTCCAATCCCCTGAGATCATTAAGACCTGTTTGTTTGCCTTTCTCTTGTGCATAAGGAAACCAAACAATGCTTTCTTTTTTCCCAATATGGTAATAATTCTTAACCCAAATTTCTGCCTGGGGAATCTCTCCAGCACACTGAAGAAAAATTTTTCTTTATCTATATATATTGTTTGTTCTCCATATAAACTATGTACCCATAAAAGCGACCAATACGTTTCTGTGGCTTTTAATTCAAATAGTTTAATTCCATAATATATGAGTCTCCTGCGGCGTTCACTTGTACCTATTTCCACAATGAGTAGGATTTCTTTGGCTATCATTTGAGTAAACACAAATAAAAATGTGACTGATAAAGATTGTGAGCTAGAGAGCTTAAGAACATTAAACAGCATTTTAAAATGGGATTTGGTTTCCTTCAAAAACATTTTAAAGTGTACACATAGAATACACATGTAATGAGGGTTACACAAATGATTAAAAATAACTTTCTGTGTTTTCAAAAGGTGAGGTTAAGACAATACAATATCACTCTTTTCAGAAGTCCAAGGTAGATGGAACAGTACTTAGTGCTAAATCTCCGTTATTTTCATGGTGGAGAAATGGAACAGACCACAAAAAAATAATTTAGAGCTGGGGAGTGCTTAGATGTTGTGTAGCTTTTTAAACAATGAAAAAACTGTCTAAGGTTAGTAATATCAAGAGACAATTATCTCAGTAGATTTTGACTGCTGGAGAAGGTAGACAGCAAGGAAAACAACACGTGGTTCCTGCATATTATAGCTGACAAAAGGGGATTTTGGCAACCGTAAATCTCTTCCTTTTTGGGAAGTTAACTTACTCTCGGGGCAAATTTGGGCCATCTCTCTTTTTTTGTCCCCGGTTTCAGAGAGGGGTCTGAATAAGGTTGTTGTGTGTGTGTGTGTTTTTTTTTTCCTTATTTACTGAGCAACTATTAGGTCAATTAACACTACGTTGTGTATAAGAGATAAAATAAATCTTCCCTTCTTTTAAGAAGTTTATATTACATCTAGTAGAATGCCATGCAAACAAGTAACCAAAACAAAAAGGAATGACTGAGTTTAGTGCTAGAGTAAAAACAAAAAACAAAAAACAGAAGAGAGAGAGAGAGAGGGAGATTGTTATTGGATCATATGGGGTGAGCGTCACAGAGGACAATTAAACTGAGTCTTGAAAATGAGTAAGAATGGGAAGGACTGAAGGCATGAAGTTCAAGGTGTGCTGGGAACAGGACATGAAACATGTTAATAAAATAGGCTTGGATCTGATTGAATTGAGGGTGGTATGAGCTTAATGCTGGCTAAAGCCTTGTGCAAAGCACAATAAAGAATATAAACGCCAACACACATAAAAAGCTGTTTACCTGAATTGACCTGCCTAGGTTTGCCCTGTCCCTTGAGCACCCACCAACCACTCTCTTCACCCACCAACTCCCCCTTTCCAGGCCTTTATTATGATACTGTTATAAGGACAATAACTGTATTTTTATAAAAACATATTGAAAATTAAAAAAGAGGGGTGCCTGGGTGGCTCAGTCGGTTGAGCGTCCGACTTCGGATCAGATCATGATCTCGCGGTCTGTGAGTTCGAGCCCCGTGTCAGGCTCTGTGCTGACGGCTCAGAGCCTAGAGCCTGCTTAGGATTCTTTGCCTCCCTCTCTCTCTGCCCCTCCCCCACTCACATTCTGTCTCTCTCTCAAAAATAAACATTAAAAAAATTAAAAAAGACAAATGAGCCCTTTATGCTCCCTTTGCAATCTCTACTGCCCCTGTAGAGTCACCCTCGTATAGGTCCTCAGGTGGCACCATATTTCTTCTATTTGTTTCAAGGTGAACCTAACTTTGCTGCTGAAGCAATCTGCAGCTGTAGACACATTTTATAAGCTGGTGAAGAGGATCCTCTGCTACGTCAGTAAAGTTTTACCTCACTGTTCTTTGTGGCCAATCTACTGAGTCCTAGTAAAAACAGTAAGGATAATATATTTTTACATGTGTCAAGCGAATGGGCATTTCTTATACATTCTGTGCCTACTTAATCAAAATTTCATTTCCACACCATTTCTGCTTTGGTGTGCGGCATTATTCAAGTTGATTAAATTCTATTCAAATTGTATTCAACCACAAATGTTTGCGGATGACTGAAAGGTCAAATACATGAGAAAGCACAGATCTTAAGAGTACAACCTGTCACCATTACTGATAAAGTAATTCAAAGTACATGTGCTACTGAGAGCAAGTTAAAGGAAGAACTGGATGTTTTTACTCTAAACGTCTCCTTGTGGATTGAAAGTGTTCATCCATTACAGACTCAGAAAGTCCAAGCAAGGGGAAAATAAGAATTATGATCTCATTATTTTTAAGATTCTGTTATTTGCTCAGAAAAATATAACCCAAATGTAAATTTTACTATAGCTATAAAATGGGAAGTAAATTAAATAATCCTAAGAAATGTCTATATTTTATTTAATAGGAAATTAAGGGGATATTTCCTTTTGCTATTGAAAATAGAAACCCAGAAATCCTCGTCTGACAGATAGTTCTCATGAACTTTGGAAATTAAAACAAAAGAAAAAACTCAAAAACTCATTGTCTCACCTGGAAAAAAATTAACAGTAATGGCAAAAAAAAAAAACAAAAACAAAAAACCCACATCAGATCTTTGTTATTTGCCTTAAGATATTTCTCGTACTTGGGGCGCCTGGGTGGCTCAGTCGGTTAAGCGTCCGACTTTGGCTCAGGTCACGATCTCGCAGTCCGTGAGTTCGAGCCCCGCGTCAGGCTCTGTGCTGACCGCTCAGAGCCTGGAGCCTGTTTCGGATTCTGTGTCTCCCTCTCTCTGACCCTCCCCCGTTCATGCTCTGTCTCTCTCTGTCTCAAAAATAAATAAACGTTAAAAAAAATTTAAAAAAAAAAGATATTTCTCGTACTTAGTCAGAAATTAGTTTTTAGCAGAATGGACCTGCTTTTGAACAAGTCTGTGTAACAACCTCCGTATTTAGTAACACAATGCACCTATGGGTACTGACTTTAAATGGCTATAAATATGGTAATATGCATTAACTGCTAAATTTTGTGAGAGTGAGTAGTGAGAATTGTACAAATTTTCTCACATACCACGTCTCTAGGAATATTGTCTTAAAAGCCTTCGAAGCATTTAGAATATGCTTCTTTCCACTTCCTGGAACACAACGTGCAGCAAAGGAAGAGGGTTAGGAAGAAAGGGTCACTATCTCTAAGGGAAATATGTAAGCACCACAGATGCAGGAATCAAACTGCTGTTTCCCACAAACTCCACAGCTCCTCTTGAGCACAGGAAAGGGAAGAAAGATCCTCTAAAAAAATTAGCCACATGTTAGTATTGAAACGTTGCCAGGAACACAGACAGCCCTAGAGGGTTTGTTTCAAATCAATATTGATGGAGTCGTGTGGTGGGTCAAGAGAATGGCACATCTTGCTCTCAGAGTTCACGGGACTGAGTATTTTTATTCAGCCAAAGAGGAAGACTCAGAAAACAAACAAACAGCAGTGGGAACGATACCAGCAACACTAACAGTCCGACATTTTTAGATTCATGTGTAGTGAGAAAGGGGTTCACTACCTCAATCAATCTTTCACTTAATGAAACTCCTGGGAGGCACAGGAGCTGTGTTTGGGCAGAAGGTGACATGGGGTATCACAAAGTCCTCCTGGTGAATGAAGCTGTTGCATGCTCCTGAAATTTCGGCAATATTGGGTCAGTTTCATTATTATACCATGTTGAAGCAAAAATATGCCACATTACCATGGTCAAAGTGATTGTAGTTTAACGTATATAAAGCGAAAACAAACTTATCCCCTTAAAAAACACCTAAAAACAATTTCTACCCCCTTCTTTGAATGGACTGATTTGATTGTATTCAAATTGAACAGCCATCCATGCTTAATATTCCAGGTAATTATTAATAGTCAACTTTTTCATAAAGAAATTATGGCTATTATGTATAAAAACATCTAGCGTAAAGCTGACAAGGAGTAGACACTTCACAAATGCCTCCCTTCTCTTCTGAGCCTCCAGAGCATTCTCTAAATTGCATATTGCTATAGAGATGTGAAAGGTTATGGGGCGCCTGGGTGGCGCAGTCGGTTAAGCGTCCGACTTCAGCCAGGTCACGATCTCGCGGTCCGGGAGTTCGAGCCCCGCGTCGGGCTCTGGGCTGATGGCTCGGAGCCTGGAGCCTGTTTCCGATTCTGTGTCTCCCTCTCTCTCTGCCCCTCCCCCGTTCATGCTCTGTCTCTCTCTGTCCCAAAAATAAATAAAAACGTTGAAAAAAAATTTAAAAAAAAAGAGATGTGAAAGGTTTTGTTTAGTAGTATTATCAACAATTGCAGTGGTAATGGCAAACCAATATTTTTTAGTTATCTGAATACTTGTATATGTTAATAAATATCTTCTTCTCATTTCTCAGATAAAATTCTTCCGACACACTCTCTACATTCAGGCGAACCTCTTCTTGGCCTCTTTGCCTCATTTTTTTCACTTTATCATCTTTGTTCTGAGGATTGCCAAATTTAAAGCTGAAGGAGCACTTGAGACCATGCAGTGATTTCATCTTTAAGCAGATATGACAACTGAAGCCAAGAGAAGCCTTAGTAGGGACAAGGTAGATCCCGAAATCAGTCATTCCTACCCTCAGATCTGTGTCCTAACATTTCTCTATGCCCTTCATGTTTCATCGAGATTCCTGTTGTTATAGTGCCATTGCCTAATTCTCTATTTTTCTTTCTCTTAAAGAGTTGCCTACATTTGTCCTAGTCTAGGATTTCCTCCAATTCTCCCTGCAGTCGTTAGAACTTACTTCAAGATTACTTACAATGAGATCCTACTGAAAAGTTTCTATCATGTTACGGGTTTTTCTTAATTTTGTCTGGTTTTTGCCTACAACTTGCCACTTTGAAGTGTTAATTCCCCCAGCTTTTGTCTGATGCAGATGTGGCCCAGACTTTAATCTGTATTTAGGACTTCCTGCTATTTGCTTTGAGCCCACACCCTGGCACTGTTCTTTTGTGATTGTGTAGAAGTGGTGAGCGGCACTGAGCTTCACTCTCTGTCTACCCAGTTCAGCATGCCTTTCCAGGTAAAGTCCCAGGTTTCCAGCTGGTTTCCCAAACTTTCCTCAACTACCAATGCACTGCCTCCTCCCTTCAAGCTTTTCCCACTGCTGACAACTCCTGGCTCTCAGGGTCCCCTCCTGACACTGGGGTGTTCTGTTCGTCCTCGAGGCTTCCCACCCAGGGACAAGAGGCCAGCTCCAGAGGATTACTCCACCCCACTCATCTCTCCTTTCCCTGAATGTGCACCTAGCCTAATCGTGGCCACAGACTGTCACGCCAAGTATTTCTAATTGCACAGAAACCAATTTTCTTAACATACATAAAGATTAAACAAATCTTTCTTGAGCTGTTTGTCTCTGTCAGCCTAAAATCTACGCTATTCTTCAGCTCAGAATCCACTTTATTTCCTGCTCTGTGTGGAAATAACCTATCCATTCTCCAGGGCATAATTTATTAGTCATCCTCTCTATGACCCCTTTCTTACTCTCTTTTCTCTCAGAATCGACCAACCCTTTTGCACTGCCCTCATAGGCTCCTCGTTCTGTGTTAGTCATTTTTGTCTATTTTCTTGAAAAAATGGTGAGTTCTTTGGGGTCAGGAATGAATCTTGTCTCTTTCAATTGTATGTTTTTCTTTAGAGCCTTTTACAATTTCTGCCCTTGTCAGAAACGAACTCTTAATCCTTTATTGGACTGAAGCTCTGGGATGCAGGAATAATGTCTTCTTATGTTTTTGTACTCCTCACGGTACCTAATAAAATGCTAAGTACTTGGTGGTCACTTGATTATACTCACTGATGGACCATCTGGTCAGAAATCTGGTAGCCAGAGTTCCCAGTTTGGTCTGAGAGGGACAAAACCCTCTGTACAAATGGCTTCTTTGAGAACAAGGGAAAGGCTATGATTAAAATGCGGAGCTCAGGAAGGAAAGGCTTTTTGTTTTTCTTATTAGTCTTTTAATCTCCGTGATTGCTAGGTCTCTGTGTGCGTGCCAGGGCAAGAAGATAAAGTGGCAAAAGAGAACAGCGGGATGGCAGATGCCATTTGCTGGGTCCATGCAAGTCACGGGATAAGAAAATGTGTCACTGACAAAAGATGCTGTGTGCTTTAATCATAACTTTGCTTCAAGCACACACATGGGCCTAGCTTAATGTTCTCCAAACTGGTATTTGAGGATTTTAGCAGGGATTTATTCCTCAAGATGTTAAGAATTGGGACTTGCGAAAAATGTCTGCATAATCAAACAACTTTATGAAATCCTGTTTTCTATGATTTTTGGATTCTGTAATTCTTTTCTGAATCGTTATAATGTCCATTAGTATAGAAGCTTTGAGAATTCCTAAAGTAAATAAAATTATTTAGCTTTATTTAAGCATTTCTCAAACATATACGAGCATAGAACCTTTGTCTCCAATTTTTTTGTTTTTCACAGAATACTACTTTGAGGAATGCTGACCCAACTACTTACTAGAGGGTGACTTGAGTTCAGAAGAAAAGGTGCTCCCTGGGACATTGTAGGGCACCCTTTCTCTAGCTGTTTAGTCTCTGAGATGTAAGAATTAAGTTGTCAAAGATGGGTTTCTTGCAGGGTGTCCTTCCAGGTGGAAATGGCTCCCAAAGAGCTAGAGACTGGCCATAGCTAATGCTGAAGTAAATCAATTTGCTTTTAATTCTTCAAAAAAAAAGTAATGTTTATTTATTATTGAGAGGGAGAGACAGAGTGTGAGTGGGGAAGGGGCAGAGAGAGAGGGAGACACAGAATCCGAAGCAGGCTCCAGGCTCTCAGCACAGACCCCAATGCGGGGTTCAAACCCACAAACCATGAGATCATGACCTGACCCAAAGTCAGACACTTAACCAACTGAGCCACCCAGGTGCCCTAGATCATGACCTGAGCCTAAATTGGATGCTTAATCTACTCAGTCACCCAGGCACCCTTAATTTTTTAATGTTTTTATTTATTTTTGAGAGAGAGAGCGAGCGAGAGCCCTTGCACAAGTGGGGGAGGGGCAGAGAAAGAAAGGGATCAGAGGATCCCAAGTGGGCTCTGCAATGACAGCAGAGAGCCCAATGCCTGGCTCAAACTCACACACTGTGAGATCAAGACCCGAGGTGAAGCAGGAAGTCAGATGCTCAACCAACTGAATCACCCAGGTGCCCCATAAGTCAATTTTAATAAAGCACTGTTTCCCAAAACTTTAAGAGACATACAAATAAGCTGGAGATCTTAAAATCTGATTTAGTAGGTCTGTACTAGGGCCTGAGATTCTGAATTTCTAACAAACTTAAAGGTGATATGATACTAATGATGTTGATCCTTAAAAAGGCCTTTGAGGGGCGCCTGGGTGGCTCAGTCAGTTAAGTTTCAGACTCTTGATTTTGCCTCAGGTGATCTTATGGTCTTGGGACTGAGCCCTGCATTGGGCTCTACCCTCAGCATGCAGCCTGCTTGAGATTCTCTCTCTCCCTCTCTCTCTCTCTGCCCCTCCCCACCCAAATAAATAAATACATACATACATACATGCATACATTTTTTCAAAAGTCCTTTGAGATGCAAGAGAATAGAAAGTTGAAATGGTAGAAAAGATCTGAAACTGTTGGGCTATCATGGACCTCAGCCCCATTATCATTCCAGGGAAAGGGCTTGCGCTCCCCAAGCAAGGAATGCTGGGATGATAAAACAGAGCTGAAGGCCAAGGTTCTGCAGTTTCATATGGTAGTCTGGCTCTGGTTCTGTGTTTTGCAGATTCTAATGTCTGTTCCAGCTGGATTCCAATGTCTTGTACTTGAATATGATGGGCAGTGGTGGAAATGCATGCCGCTTCAGTGTGAGTTTTCCCTAATATATCCCATTCTAGAAAGCTAATGAGTGTCCTGCCTGGTCATTTATCTGACAATCTTTTAGTATAGTTTTTTGAGTAGAGTCGTGGAAGAATTGAGAAGTTTAAGGAATTAGGAAATAGGTTAGGAGGAAACTACTCATATTGGTTTTCCAAAGTTCCTCCATACAATGATCCTAAGCCATCAATCCAAATTGATTTTCCCCTTTCCCTCAACACACAGCTCGTAGGCCCATTTAGTCTAGTCTCTTTCTTAGCCTACTCACATGCCATGCAAAGTTCCTCCTTCATGCAAGGGCACATCCATGTTCCATTTCTTTTGAATTCTTACCCAAATTGGAGCCTAGCTCAAGTTCTGCTTTCTTCATAAGGCCTGTCCTCAGCATCCCAAAGCACCTGCTACAGAATATAATTAGCACTAGTACTATTTGTTTCTTATTTCATTTCCAGCATTCTTGTCTCAGAGTCATACTTCAGTTTCTTTGAGGACAAGGGAAATCTTATTCATATCATCATATAAATTTTTATCATATCTAGACTTTCTCTTAGGCTCTCACATTTTCCACTTTTACGCTTATGGGCAGCAAAGAAAACTTGACTAAGGACTTGGTTATCTCATCTGTGAAATACAAACATTGGACTAATTTGTGTTTTTCGTATTTCTTGAAGACCAAGAACCATTTATTCAATGAATATATTACATAGTAACTCAATATGTGGAAGAGATCAAAGTAGCCTCTGGTAGGGATGCAGGGCAACGTGATGGGGTGAGGGAAGGCAGAGAATTTCCCCTTTTCTGTCCTTCTACACTTTGTAGAATCTCTGCCTAATCACGAAGTTGCACAGGAATCCAGAAAACCCTGGATTTAATGAAGTTTAAGATCTTTTGTTACTATAAAGACTTTGATTTTAATCACTAGAAAAATCTTGCTGGTTTATGATAAAATGGAAAAACACATCATGACAAATAAAATAAAATTATAAGATAAGATCCACATGCCACAGTGGTATATAAGGTGTGGCTCATGGAACACCTGCAGCAGAAACACTGCGATGCTTTTCAGAAATTCCAGATCACAGATCTCCTTCAAGGCCTACTAAATCATGGTGGGTGAGGCTGGACATTTTCAGATTACCAAGTCTCCTAGGTGATTCTTACAAACATTAGTTTGAAACCTAATGATTTTTAACAGTGGTGCACCTAAGGTTCAACTACTGAGTTTTGTACAATATAAATATCTGGACCCTACTCCCAGAAGTTCTGTTTTAATGGATCTTGGATAAGGTCCAGGCATCTGTACCTTTTAAAAAAAGTATTCAGTGGTGATTCTCTATGTACCTCTGGTTGAGACCACTGATGCAGCATAAAGAGAAGCAAAAATACCAAAAGTTTAGAGATTCACCGTTTCTGTCTTTATGCAGCAACTTTAGTTTTGAGGTTCCTATCAGTGAACCTCAAAAAAAAGAGACAGTTTTATGTATCTTTCTGCCATGCTCAACATAGTGCAGGGCAAATAGTAATATTCAATGGGTCTATTTTTATTTATTGGAAGCACTTATATTTCTTTTTGGTACCTCTTATCATGATGATAGAACCTCTAGATTTATAAAAATTTATAATTTTATAATAAATTATAGAATTTATAATATAGAATATTCTATAGAATATAGAAGTAAAAATGTGATCTATATTTCTAATTATGTTTAATTACTCTCAATCAGTAGATATGAATATTGGACTTTTAATTTGTTATAAATACTAAGTGACAATTATACATTAGAATCCAAGAATCCCAGAAGTTCCTGACTTACACATTAAAGTACAGCAGTAGATACACTTGAGGGACAGACCACTGAGACACTGCCTTTAATATTCTGAAAAATGGCTTTTAGGTTTTGAGGTAGTATGTATTGTCTAAAAATCTCTACTACAGTTTGGAAGGTGACAAAGTAGACGTTAAACTTGGAAATGCATTCTCCACTGAATGAAAAATTGGCAAAATTACCTGAAATACTTTGGTCTATGAAACTTGGTAATTGATTTAAAAAGCCTATACAATGAAAAGGCTGAGAAGAATCAATATTACATTTCTCAGAAATTCTCAATCTTACAACTAAATATTAGGAAACTCAATTTTATAAACTACTAGTTTTTTTTTTTTCAAAATGTATTTCTTGCCACTAAATTCCCAACAATGGGAATATATGTGATGGATAAATAGCTATTGAGATAGGGAAATTCCCAACAATGGGAATATATATGATGGATAAATAGCTATTGAGATAGGGAAACATTCACAATGTAATTTGAAATTTAAAAGCATTATAACATGGCATATGCAATTAATTGGTGTCATACTAGTTGCATGAAGAACACTGATAAAAAAAATGATAAGAGAGAATAAATAGACAACAAGGGAGGGTAAGCTATAAAATCCACAATTGATTCTTCCATATCAGTCAAGAGTCCAGTGAGGATTTACTAGGCAATCGCGTTGGTTTGAGTTATTTTAGTTGCCCCTCACAAAACCACTATTCAAACAAGTTTAAGGGGAAAGAAAAGGCATTGGGAATATAACTGAGAAGTCCAGTAGGTAGACTCTGACATAGATGCATTGGGGAATCAAGCAAAGCTATCATAGCTCCTTCTCTCGTCTACTTTGCAGCTTCATCTCTAGGTAAGCTTCCTCAATGTGATGACAAGCATGGCCACCTGGGGCTCAAGAGTTTACCCTGAGCTCAAGATAATATCAAGACAATCTTTCTTAATAAAAGCGCTCTCAGGAAACAAACAAAAGTATATGACTGCCGCCGGGGGATAAGGTTTGTCTGGAAAGAATGGGGGACATATTTACCTATCTGTAAGGCCTGGGAAAGGTATCTATGGGTGGGAATAAGGAAGTGCAGAGTGGAAGGAAGGGAGTCACGTGTTCGACAGTCTACCAAGTTAAAGAAAAAGAACCAGTAGAAGGAAAAGTTGTTGATAGCATAGATATTTAGGAAAATTGATGGAGCCAAGTCACTGAGGAGGTAGAAGGGATGGGATCCAGAAAACAGGTGAAGGTATTGGATGTATGGGAGAGAAGAGTGATTCCTATTTCATTAAGGATGAAAGGAGGAATTCACGAAAAGTCATGTACATTTGTAGGGAGAAGACAGGAACCTTAAGAAAATATTTGACCCATGACTCTATTTTCTCCTTGAACAAAGAGGCAAGTTTCACTGCTGAAAGTGTGTGAGTGTGTTCTGGGGCAGGGGTGCCCAGTAAACCTTGAGGAAAGTGGTGAAAGAAATCTTCAGAAATGGCACTCTGGAGGGAGGGATGGGGAGTATCATATTTCCACCAAGGAAACCTCTATTAAGGCAGGTGAATCTCAGGAAAAAAGCATGAATTAAGAGCTGTTCTTCATTAACCAATCACAAATGGCTGTCCTGAATGTGAATAGTTAACAACTGAGTCTGTTTTTCTGATTAACTGTCAAATATCTAAGTGGCAAATCCTATTATACGTTGCATGACTCTTAAGCTTTCTTCCTTCAAAATGGCAAGTAACTGACTTTTGTTTTATCTCTAAAACTGACAGACTGAAATGAGATTATTATGCAATTATATGCAGGCTGTTATCTTCAATTTGTATGATGTCAGGGTACTGTGGTCCTATAAATTTTACAAGACACGCTCTGTTGAATCAAAAAAAAAAAACCTCTCTTTTGGGAACAAACACAAAAAATGACAAAATTTTTCCCCATTACTCTGTATTCACTGGAAGGAGGACGAAAAATGGATGTTCCTACAGAATCATGCATTACAAACTGTAATTTAATTCCGTAGCATTACAAATGAATATGACATTCCAGGGAGTGTTCCTGTAACTAGCTAGCAGCAGATCTGGGGAATAATAATGACTTCTAAGCCACTGCTCTTTTTACAAAATAGAACTCCATAACCCAAGATGTCACTGCTCATGCTCTCTCTCCCCCCCTCCCCTGCTCACTCTCTCTCTCTCTCTCTCTCTCTCTATACACACACACACACACACACACACACACACACACACACACACACAGGAAACCAGTAATTTCAGTTTCCCATTCTCAATCCACAAAATTTATTAACATTGACTTTGGAGCTGTGCAAATGTGCAGGCACAGGAGTAAGTAATGGGAATGTACTGAGAATGTAGGTATGTGAGTGTCTATATCCATACATACCTGCTTGTACATGTCAGCATAAGAAAGAATGAGAGAGGAGAGAGAAGGATGATGTGGCTGAGGACTCTGGGTGGGTGCCGGAAGGATGAAACTGAATCCCATTACTATTGTGATGTTCTATCAATTGAGTCATTATTGAATATCTGTGGTAAGAAACCAGACTAGGCTGTGGGGAGAGGATAAAAAATATAATACCCTTTAATATTTGGGAATTCAAGATATAAATACTTAAGCATTTAATAAAAAGGTAAAGCAATATTCGATAAATTATCAAAGTTGGTAACAGTGAGCTGGAGCTGGATAGAAGTATCTTTGAATGACATATCATAGTGAAACTGGCACAACACAAGGATAAAGAGAAAAGTCTGAAAGCAGCTAGGGATAAACAGGCTCTAACTTACAAAGGTAGACACATAAGAATAGAAGCAGACCTATCTACTGAAACTTGGTAGGCCAGAAAGGAATGGCAGGAAATCTTCAATATGATGAACAGAATAATATGCAGCTGAGAATCCTTTATCCAGCAAGTCTGACATTCAGAACAGAAGGAGAAAGAAAGTTTTTCCCAAACAAACAAAAACTTAAGGAATTCATCACCACTAAACCAGCCCTACAAGAGATCCTAAGGGGGATTCTGTGACTGAAATGTTGCAAGGACCACCAAGTACCAGAGACATCACTACAAGCATGAAACCTACAGACATCACAATGACTCTAAACCCATATCTTTATATAATGGATTATATGCTGAATATAAATGGATTAAATGCTCTAACCAAAAAACATAGGGTATCAGAATGGATAAAAAAAAAAAAAAAACAAGACCCATCTATCTTCTGTCTACAAGAGACTCATTTTAGACCTGAGGACACCTTCAGATTGAAAGTGAGATGGAGAACTATCTATCATGCTACTGGAAGTCAAAAGAAAGCTGGAGTAACGATACTTATATCAGACAAACCAGACTTTACATTAAAGGCTGTAACAAGAGATGAAGAAGGGCATTATATAATAATTACAGGGTCTATCCATCAGGAAGAGCTAACAATTATAAATGTCTATGTGCCGAATATGGGAGCGCCCAAATATATAAAACAATTAATCACAAACATAAGCAACCTTATTGATAAGAATGTGGTAACTGCAGGGGTCTTTAATACTCCACTTACAACAATGGATAGATCATCTAGACACAGGATCAATAAAGAAACAACGGCCCTGAATGATACATTGGATCAGATGGACTTGACAGATATATTTAGAACTCTGCATCCCAAAGCAACAGAATATACTTTCTTCTCGAGTGCACGTGGAAAATTCTCCAAGATAGATCATATACTAGGTCACAAAACAGCCGTTCATAAGTATACAAGAACTGAGACCATACCATGCACACTTTCAGACCACAATGCTATGAAACTTGAAATCAACCATAGGAAAAACTCTGGAAAGCCTCCAAAAGCATGGAGGTTAAAGAACACACTACTAAAGAATGAATGGGTCAGCCAGGCAATTAGAGAAGAAATTGAAAAATATATGGAAACAAATGAAAATGAAAATTCAACAATCCAAACGCTTTGGGATGCAGCAAAGGCAGTCCTAAGAGGAAAATACATTGCGATTCAGGCCTATCTCAAGAAACAAGAAAAATCCCAAATACAAAATCTAACAGCACACCTAAAGGAAATAGAAGCAGAACAGCAAGGACACCCCAAACCCAGCAGAAGAAGAGAAATAATAAAGATCAGAGCAGAAATAAACAATATAGAAGCTAAAAAAAAACTGTAGAGCAGATCAATGAAACCAAGAGTTGGTTTTTTGAAAAAATAAACAAAATTGATAAACCTCTAGCCAGGCTTCTCAAAAAGAAAAGGGAGATGACCCAAATAGATAAAATCATGAATGAAAATGGAATTATTACAACCAATCCCTCAGAGATACAAGCAATTATCAGGGAATACTATGAAAAATGATATGCCAACAAACTGGACAACCTGGAAGAAATGGACAAATTCCTAAGCACCCACACACTTCCAAAACTCAAACAGGAAGAAATAGAAAACTTGAACAGACCTATAACCAGCAAAGAAATTGAATCAGTTATCAAAAATCTCCCAACAAATAAGAGCCTAGGACCAGATGGCTTCCCTGGGGAATTCTACCAGACATTTAAAGCAGAGATAATACCTATCCTTCTCAAGCTGTTCCAGAAAATAGAAAGGGAAGGAAAACTTCCAGACTCATTCTATGAAGCCAGTATTACTTTGATTCCTAAACCAGACAGAGACCCAGTAAAAAAAGAGAACTACAGGCCAATATCCCTGATGAATATGGATGCAAAAATTCTCAATAAGATACTAGCAAATAGAATTCAACAGCATATAAAAAGAATTATTCACCATGATCAAGTGGGATTCATTCCAGGGATGCAGGGCTGGTTCAACATTTGCAAATCAATCAATGTGATACATCACATTACTAAAAGAAAAGATAAGAATCATATGATCCTGTCAATCAATGCAGAAAAAGCATTTGACAAAATTCAGCATTCTTTCTTAATAAAAACCCTCGAGAAAGTCAGGATAGAAGGAACATACTTAAACATCATAAAAGCCATTTATGAAAACCCCACAGCTAACATCATCCTCAATGGGGAAAAACTGAGAGCTTTTTCCCTGAGATCAGGAATACGACAGGGCTGTCCACTCTCACCACTGTTGTTTAACATAGTGTTGGAAGTTGTAGCATCAGCAATCAGACAACAAAAGGAAATCAAAGGCATCAAAATTGGCAAAGATGAAGTCAAACGTTCACTTTTTGCAGATGACATGATAGTATACATGGAAATCCTGATAGACTCTACCAAAAGTCTGGTAGAACTGATACATGAATTCAGCAAAGTCGCAGAATACAAAATCAAAGTACAGAAATCAGTTGCATTCTTATACACTAACGATGAAGCAACAGAAAGACAAATAAAGAAACTGGTCCCATTCACAATGGCACCATGAATCATAATACCTAAGAATAAACCTAACCAAAGATGTAAAAGATCTGTATGCTGAAAACCATAGAAAGCTTATGAAGGAAACTGAAGAAGATACAAAGTGGAAAAACATTCCATGCTCATGGATTGGAAGAATAAATATTGTTAAAATGTCAATACTACCCAAAGCAATCTACACATTCAATGCAATCCCAATCAAAATTGCACCAGCATTCTTCTTGAAGTTAGAACAAGCAATCCTAAAATTCATATGGAACCACAAAAGGCCCTGAATAGCCAAAGTAATATTGAAGAAGAAGACCAAAGCAGGAGGCATCACAATCCCAGACTTTAGCCTCTACTACAAAGCTGTCATCATCAAGACAGCATGGTATTGGCACAAAAACAGACACATAGACCAATGGAATAGAATAGAGACTCCAGAATTGGACCCACAAAAGTATGGCCAACTAATATTTGACAAAGCAGGAAAAAATATCCAATGGAAAAAAGACAGTCTCTTTAACAAATGGTGCTGGGAGAACTGGACAGCAACATGCAGAAGAATGAAACTAGACCACTTTCTCACACCATTCACAAAAATAAACTCAAAATGGATAAAGGACCTGAATGTGAGACGGGAAACCATCAAAACCCTAGAGCAGAAAGGAGGAAAAAACCTCTGTGACCTCAGCCGTAGCAATCTCTTACTTGACACATCTCCAAAGGCAAGGGAATTGAAAGCAAAAATGAACTACTGGGACCTCATGAAGATTAAAAACTTCTGCACTGCAAAGAAAACAATCAACAAAACTAAAAGGCAACCAACGGAATGGGAAAAGATATTTGCAAACGACATATCGGACAAAGGGCTAGTATCCAAAATCTATAAAGAGCTCCCCAAACTCCACACCCGAAAAACAAATAATCCAGTGAAGAAATGAGCAGAAAACATGAATAGACACTTCTCCACAGAAGACATCCAGATGGCCAACAGGCACATGAAAAGATGCTCAACGTCGCTCCTTATCAGGGAAATACAAATCAAAACCACACTCAGATACCACCTCACGCCAGACAGAGTGGCTAAAATGAACAAATCAAGAGACTACAGATGCTGGAGAGGATGTGGAGAAATGGGAACCCTCTTGCACTGTTGGTGGGAGTGCAAACTGGTGCAGCCACTCTGGAAAACAGTGTGAAGGTTCCTCAAAAAATTAAAAATAGACCTACCCTATGACCCAGCAATAGCACTGCTAGGAATTTACCCAAGGAATACAGGAGTGCTGATGCATAGGGGCACATGTACCCCAATATTTGTATCAGTGCTTTCAACAATAGTCAAATTATGGAAAGAACCTAAATGTCCATCAACTGATGAATGGATAAAGAAATTGTGGTTTATATACACAATGGAATACTACTAGGCAGTGAGAAAGAATGAAACATGGCCTTTTGTAGCAATGTGGATGGAACTGGAGAGTGTTATGCTAAGTGAAGTAAGTCATACAGAGAAAGAGAGACACCATGTGTTTTCACTCTTATGTGGATCCTGAAAATCTTAACAAAAGACCATGGGGGAGGGGAAGGAAAAAAAAAAGTTAGAGAGGGAGGGGGCCAAACCATAAGAGACTCTTAAACACTAAGAATAAACTGAGGGTTGATGGGAGGGGGGTGGGAAGGAGGGGAAAGTTGGTGATGGGCATTGAGGAGGGCACCTGTTGGGATGAGCACTGGGTGTTGTATGGAAACCAATTTGACAATAAATTTCATAGCAAAAAAATAAAAAAATAAAAAAAAAGTGAGGTGAGCCTTCTCTCTGCCTCTGTCAATAAATCTAACAATTCCTTGAATTTATAGGCTGCTTTACTGGACATGGGGGACAAACAAGCATGAAATAGAGACTGGAGAGTAATTACTCTGATTATTTCTCACTTTAACTAGTGAGAGGTTTCATACACATCGTTCTAGGTTTAATTTTGTTTCCCAGAAGATATGTTCTAGTCTTCTTCCCCGATAACTGAATGACATTATTTGGAAATAGGGTCTCTGCAGATGTAATCAAGTTAAGATGAGGTCACACTGGATTATGGTGGGCCCTAATCCAATGACTGGTATCCTTATAAGAAGTCGGAAGTTTAGACCTAAACACAGACACACAGGAGGGAAGACCGTGTAATGAAGAGGCGGAGATTAGGAGGATGCATCTTCAGGACAAGGAAGACCTAGGATTGCTGACAAGAAGCAGAAGACAGGAAAAAGCAGGGAGTGATTCTTCCCTACAGCCTTTAGAGGGAAAGCTCTAGATTTTAGACACCTTGATTTTAGACCTCTAGCCTCCAGAACTGTAAGAAAATAAATTTCTATTGTTTTAAGCCTCTCAGTTTGTGATACTTTGTTATACAGCCCTAGGAAACAAATACAAACATTTTCTGATAAACCCACTAATGGAGTGCAAAGGGAAAGGTAACCAAGAAAGACATACAGATAAGGAATTTTAAAGCTTTAGTACAATTTTCTCCAATATAAATGAGGAAATTCAGGACTACAGAAATAACAATTTCCCAAACTGATCACGGGAAGCAGGGACCAGAATCCAGGTATCTTGCTTCCCATTATTATTATTATTATTATTTGGTTTCATATTGTCTAAATGTATATAGGAAACATGTGTTCTGTAGAGATAAATTGGAAAAAGAGACAACTACTCCTGATTCGGGCTTATTGTATTAGGTAAGTTTCGTGCTTTTCTTGAAAATAACTTTATATCAAATTTTACTGTCCAGTATTCAATTACCCATCAAGACTAATCCTTGAAATGAGAAACTGGGTCAGCACACCAAAAGGACTCACCCTTTCTCAATCTTCATTAGTTTCACTTTTCCAGACTCTCTCATAAAAAGAGATTCTGAGATTTTTTTTCAAATCATTGTCCAGACAAGTGGGGCTTTATAAATTTTAAAGTCCCTTTAGGAGTAACTAAAAAACTTTTTATTTTTTAAGCAGCTTTTTAACACACAGAGACTGGACAATGCAGAAAACAGACAAGCTGAGGAGGAAATTGTGTTTTCCCAGAGCTCTGCTCCATTGCTCTATCTTGTAAGATCCAGTACCACGTAAAAAATGCTTGATGTTATAACAGCTTATTTGTTTGACACGTTGCCAAAATGCATAAAACATTAAAAAAATCACATGTTGCTAGAAACGTGAGAACGTATTTGGCCACTGGATGCTCACGGATTTAAGATTTGGAAAAAGAACTTTCCCTATGTCTTCATACCTTTTAGGGAGAAGACCAGGGTTACGTGACCCAGCTCTTGTGTTAAAGGAGACTGAGGGTTTCCTGTATAAAACAGCCAATAAAAAACCACTTTTCTAAATATACGTGTTAAAATGCAAACTTTGAGAGAATATTTTGTAATTTATAGACACCTAAGTTTCAAGTTAATTGTCTTGACGCATGTACCCTAAACACTGAAATAGTTTTCATCATGTCACATAGATTTCCCCAAAGCTCAGATGGCCTGCTGAACTCCTACTTTGTCCTCCACACTTACTCCCATCTATTTTTGCCCTCAATGCCACTTCTGCTGTTTCTCAGGATGACAAGCGGAGAATTGAAGGCCCAGCAAACAGACTCAATTTACCCTTGAATGAAAACCTTAATCAAGGTGAAACAAAAACGGGGAGGAGATGAAGGAGGGACAGTGTTGTTTAAAGCCTGTTGTCTGATTTTCACTAGTCATGCTGCTGGCTCTCTTTTAGATACACACTGTTTTCTTATATTTCAGAACATGCCTGTGAACATTTTAATCGGTTGAGCATCCTCTGAATGTCAGAATATGACTTCTATTTTCTTCCAGTCAAAACACAGAATTCCATCTTACACACGATCTAAGCCAAAGGAATCATTTTCACAGCGAGTAATAAGGTCTCCTTTCTAGTGATTAATTCTATGTTTATTTCTTTCGGCAAATCACACCAGCACATATGACCTCACGTAATGGCTGTGCCTGAAGCTGAGAAGGGCCACATGCTTACGTATAGCAAATAATATTGTTGTATTACTCTGGTAACTAGCTCCTAGAGACCACTGCATAGGCAGATCTGCAGGGGCTTCTGAGGCTATCTTACGGGGCTGTCTGGTCACAGATGACTGTGTTTAAAACTCTCAACCTATGAAATTCCCTGCCAGCAAACACCATCAGGTCATAAATGTAGGACAAATTGATTCAAATAACAGAATCGGGAAGCTGCTGGGATCTCTAAAGGCCATTTGATACTGACACATCTAAGCAGAGTTATGCCTGCTTCAGACAACCAGGTCCCTGATCCGAATTTAAGGTTGTCCAGGGCACTGAAAAGTTTTGAGGTTCTTATAAAGTCCCGAGGAAGAGCGAACTTCTGGACAACTTATATTACACATCATTCTGCTCTCTTCTACAGTACCAGATAATTAGCTGTCACATAAAATTGACACGTGTTTGATCTTCACTATTTTTCTCTAAAACAATGGTTCTCAATCCTGGTTGCACATTACAGAGATCTGGAGAGCTTTAAACAAACAAACGAAAAGGCAAACAAACAAAACACCAATGTCCCCAACCCCACCCCAATCATGTTAAATCACAATCTCTTCGTGGACTCTAGCACTAGTATTTTTTAAAGCTGCCAAGGAGATTTTATTGTGCTACCAGAGTTGAAACTACTGTTCTAATGTATGGCATTTATCGTGAGAGGTGATTCATCAATAGTACCTTTGTAGTCTGATGGTAGGATAAAAATTACAGTTTTTGTTGTTGTTGTTGTTGTTTTTTTTAATTTAAAGTTGCCCTACCTACTTCATTCTTACTTATTTATCTGCAGTTAGGTTTCAACAGAACAGCCAGAATGACTGTTTTAAAATAAGTTAGTTCATGTCACTTCTCTAACTCAGAACAGTTCAAAGGCTTCCTACCAGTCAAAATCTGAATATACGGCAGCAAGAAGTTGTGATCTGTGATCTACTTAGGATCACATCTCCTACCGTTCATGTGTACCTCAAATCACTCTCCGCCCACTGCACTTCCAGCTCTGATGGTGCCTCTGCCACAGAAACCATTCCCCAGATTTTCACAGGCTAGCTTCCTCAATTGTCTCTCCAGTGCTCAAAAGTCATCTCTGTGCAGAGACATTTCCTGTCTAAACCAGCCACCTCCTCTCCCTGATTACTCTCCATCCACTTACCCCCATTCACTATACTTATCGGTACATACAACGATAACCCTTTTCCAACTAGGAGGCAGCAAACTTTTTCTACAATGGGCAAGAGAGTAAATATGTTAGGTTTTGCGTGTCTTACAGTCTCTGTCACAACCACTCAATTCTGCTGTTATAGTAAAAAGGCGGCCACAGACAACATGTCAACAAGTGACCATGACTGTATTCCAATAAAACTTTATGCAAAGAAAAAGCAGGGGGTCAGATTTGCCCTACTGGCAGTAGTCTGATGACCTCTGCTGAATAAGTGAAGTTCTGCCACATACTTGGGTTTAGGTACTACATTTTCTGTTACCGATACAACCCTTTCTATCTGAAAAAAATCCAATAATGCACCCAAGGATAATTTAGCAAACTTTTTTTTTAATGTTTATTTATTTTTGACAGAGAGAGACAGCATGAGCCGGGGAGGGGCAGAGAGAGAGAGACGGGGGGCACAGAATCCGAAGCAGGCTCCAGGCTCTGAGCTGTTGGCACGGAGCCCAACGCGGGGCTCGAACTCACAGACCTCGAGATCATGACCTGAGCCGAATCAGACGCTCAACCTACTGAGCCACCCAGGTGCCCCTAAATTAGCAAACTTTAAATGTCATTAGTATTTGCACCAATATTGGTATTCTTTAAAATTCTAATAGGAACATATACCTTGTATGTTTTTCTTTTTTCTTTTTTAATTTTTTTAATGTTTATTTATTTTTGAAGGAGAGAGAGAGAGAGAGACAGAGCATGAGTGGGGGACAGGCAGAGAGAGAGAGACAGAGACACAGAACCTGAAGCAGACTCCAGGCTCTGAGCTATTAGCACAGAGCCTGACGTGGTGCTTGAGCTCACAAGCCATGAGATCATGACCTGAGCCGAAGTCAGACGCTTAACTGACTGAGCCACCCGGGCGCCCCACCTTGTATGTTCTTTTTTAAGGCTTATTTATTTTGAGAGAGTGTGTGTGAGAGAGAGAGGGAGAAAATCCCAAGTAGGCTGCATGCTCAGCGTGGAGCCCAATGCAGAGACAGATCTCACGAACCACGAGATCGTGACCTGAGCTAAAATCAAGAGCCGATGCTCAATCCACTGAACCACCCAGGTGCCCGTGTTCTTTCCTTTATTTTTTTCTGAGTCAAAAATCCCTTGAAAGATAAAATCCAAACTAAAACCCAACTTCTGGTAGCAGATCTGACATCAAAAGCCCACAACTACTTGTTTGTGATTTCCCAGAAAGAAGCATTAAACCATCTTCTGAGTACCACTAATCAGTTGAAGCACACGTGGTGCCTCTGTCTTTCTGGAACCTACTTAGTACAGGAAAGAATGTCTTTCCCTTCCTAATTCATTTGTGATGAAGAAGCCTATGATAGCTCTAGAAACAATCACCTGGTAGAAATGATTTTTTTTTTTTTTTCTGTACTAACAGCTTGTTGAACTCACTCTAAGAATATCCTTCCCAGCAGGAGAATAAAATGACCAGTTCAGTGTTCCTGGAAGTGTATTCCAGCAAACACTGGATCTGTGGGATGATCACAGGTATTAGGACGGAGAAAGTCTTTGGTCTCATAAATTTGGGAGACACTAGTTTCTTTACTACAGGATTTTCAGAATATCCTAGATAAAAGTATCAGTGGTTTCTTTTGTCCATTATGAATTTTCAAGAAAATTTATAAATACTCTAGCTGGAGCTAGAGTATGCATAGGCATCTTATTCTGTTTTTATCATGGAAACCTATTTTCCTTACAGTGTATCTTGCAGAAACAGGGCTCCATGGAAACTATCTTGAGGAAAACAATTGAATTCTATGCCCGTTAAAAGTTATTTAATGATCTCTGGTGGTTTCTCTTGGTACTACTGAATTTCACAAATACTACTGATACAAACTACTTTGTTTATTGTTATTATTTGAAAACATGTTAGTAAGTATAAAGAGAGACGTAGTTTTCCTATAAAAATCTCAACATTCTTGTCTCAGCTCTTGTTGATTAAATACGTACATCAATGTCATGTTTATAAAGAGTGAGATTGCTTTTACATATTTAAAATTTCAGTAGAAAGTTAAAGGAGTCCTGCTTTTTTTTTTTTTTTTTTCTGAAATGAAACATCCAGTGCCTTTTCCATGTAATATAGGAATACTTCAAAGTAAGCCATGGTAGTGAGTCCTAAGGATAAAAGCTCAGTAAGAGAAGGAGGACTGTCTGGAGGACTTTAGGTGACAAAGTATACCTAAGGAATGCTGCAACTAGTAGGAAGGAAGTCAATTTAAAAAGACAAGTGAGAACTATTTCTCTTCAGCAGTAATTTCCTTTTTGCCTTACGACTTAGCATTTTATGTTGAACTATTTTTACTCTCTATTTACTATCTATAATATATGCTTGTAAGGACACAGCTTTGTTCCTACCTCCTCAGAAAGTGAATTCTAATTATGATTTGTGATATTAACAAACAGCCCAAACTTAAAATCTGTCCTGGGATAGTTCTACAAATTACCATCATGAAAAATTTCATTCACCTTCTGTATGTTCAAAGCCACCAAATGGACAAATATGCAGGATTTGGAAGCCAGAAGAAACAGGATACTCTGTATACATTTCCTTCATCCCCATTTTGTCCTATTGCCCAGTTTGAGTTGAAACTAAAGGAGAAGATGAGGTTAATTCCAGGAGCACAAAGACTAGCTTTGCTTTCCCCTTAACATTTATTATCTACAGTTCTTTTAGTATTTAAACAAACAAAAAAAGAGCTAAAAGAAAAAACTATAGAAACAACTATAACAAAAAAACTCTAGAGAAATAATACATAAAATTTTTATAAATCTAATGTCTTGGATTTGTCTGCAACAGACATTGGTCCTCCATCGTTTGTTAAATTATGCTGAACTGACATAAAATCACCCCCATGGCCACTGGAAATGTCAAGGGCAGCTGAAATTCTAGGCTAATTAGTGCTTTATCAAAGTGTCCAAACAAATTTTAATTTCAAAAAATATTAATAATAACCAAGAATTAATATTAAGGATTCTAGGGGCTATTTGATTAGAAAAACACAGGCAAAAAGAGCTCAGAGAAGATGTAATACTTCTCCTAGCCTTTCTATGATAATGAACATTATGAATATCCAAAAGGCAGCTGTTGTTTTGCATTTCTATAACATGTCTTTGCTAATAAATGGTTCTGATCCTTAAACTAATGTCAAATGTTTGGCATTTCTCTCCATCCCTTTTACTCAGGATTTACTGTTCTCCTTTAAGGCGCAAGCTTGGCCAGCAATATCCTGCAGCTATCCAGAATCTGCAAAGCATTATATTAGTCAAGGTAATGATATAAATACACCAATATATTTTTTAAGCTTTCGTGTAGATCCATAATGCAGAAAATTTTCCTAAAAAGCAAAGCAAAAATATCTCAGAATCATAAATTCAAAGGATAGGTTTAGAATTCCCAATCTCACGTAGATCAAATCAAACGAGTGACTGGGGACGAAGAGAAGTTTGCATGATTGATGTGGTAGTTTTAGGTGCATTCTACACTTCCAGAGTAATGAAGAAAATTACTATAGGTTAAAAACTTTAAAGCTTTATTTTTGAAGAACAAATTAATACTGACTTTTTCTTCTCACAAATTTGTCTCGATCCAATTATTATAAAATAGTATTCCACTACACCACTGCACTCTTTTAAAATTACAATAATACAAGCAAGTATCATTTGTGTTAAAAGAGATTTAGGGTAGTTGTCTGCAGTATTTAGTGACGGTTATGGTTTATGGAAATTTTCAATGTAATTTGAAAATCACCCATTTTGGGGCACCTGAGTGGCTCAGTCAGTTAAGCGTGTAACTCTTGATTTTGGCTCAGGTCATGATCTCATGGTTCATGAGTTCAAGCCCTGCATTGGGCTCTGTGCTGAGAGCATGGAGCCTCCTTGAGATTCTCTCTCTCCCTCCCTCTCTCTCTCTGTCTCTCTGCTCCTCCCCTGCTGTGCTCTTTCTCAAAATAAATAAACTGACACTAAAAAAATAAAATAAAAACACTCATTTCAGTGGCTAAGTTTTTGCTTTCTCTAATCACATTTTTTATTGATTTCTACACTTCCATTTTCTTCATAACACAGTGCAGGGACTACATATGTATTCATTGATGAGTCATCTGTTCTTTTAGGTCTTACTGTTGACCTTTTGAGTGTGAGGCCATTTTTTTCTGCACTTGCTGTTAATATTACCTTTTTGATTTTAAGATTTTATTTATTTATTTTTTATTTATTTATTTGAGAAAGAGAGAGAGAGACGCAGCGGGAGAGAGGGATAATATTAAGTAGGCACCACACTTAGCACAGAGCCTGATGTGGGGCTTGATCCTGCAACCCTGGGAATATGACCTGAAATCAAGAGGACGCTCAACTGACTGAGCCACCCAGTGCCCCAAAGATTTTATTTTTAACGTTTTTGTTTTTTGTTTTTTGTTTTTTGTTGTTTTTTTTTTTTTATTTTTGGGACAGACAGAGACAGAGCATGAACGGGGGAGGGGCAGAGAGAGAGGGAGACACAGAATCGGAAACAGGCTCCAGGCTCCGAGCCATCAGCCCAGAGCCTGACGCGGGGCTCGAACTCACAGACCGTGAGATCGTGACCTGGCTGAAGTCGGACGCTTAACCGACTGCGCCACCCAGGCGCCCCAAAGATTTTATTTTTAAGTAATCTCTACACCCAACATGGGGTCAAGCTTACAACCCTCAGATGAAGAGTTGGATGCTCTTCCGAATGAGCCAGCCATGTGCCCTTACCCTTCTGAATTTTAACTTTTATTCAACTTCCCTAAAAGTGAATATCCTTTTGTTTAGTCATTTGTAACAATCTTGAAATTTTCGTTTACACATTTTGGAAAATTCTTGACCATATTCTCTTCAACTATTGTTTCTGTCCTTTTTTCCTATCAACTCACCTCTGGAAATCCAATTACATGTTGCTAGTTATTTTCTCCATGTCAGCATCACATTAAAAAATTCCATTGTTTTATCTGTGCATTAGTTTGGCTACTACTGATTTTCCAGTTCACAAAGTGTTTCTTCTGCTGGCTAAATCTTTTGGAAAACTTATCTATTAAAATCTTAATTCCAGCCATGTAGGTTTTATACCTAGAATTTCCATCTGATTCTTTTAAATAGATGTCTCTGGTGAATTTTATGGATAAATCTGTTAAAATCTTCTATTTTATTGTTTATTATCTTCAATATTCTAACCAGTTTTTTTAAGTTCAGGACTGACAACTTTAATATCTAGATCACTTGTGGCTCTATTTCTGTTATTTTCTTGTTTCTTTCCTCCTTTTTCTCAGTATGCTTGGGTATATATACACTTTTTTTAAAATGGACTGAAGATTTTGTTGTTTTTATGGTAATCTCTTGTTAATTTCCTTTGAAGTTTCTGGCAAAATTAATTGTGTAAAAAGACAGATATGAATTGTATTATATCTTTGTAGGCATGTACCATAAAATAACCCTTGTACAGTTCATTCAGCATGTGCGTACATTATAAGACTTTAGGAAAAGGTATTAGAAGCCTGTCAGATACAATATGTTTTCTGCTGTTTCTCTAGGTATTAACAACTCTAGTTTTTCAAACCATTATATAGCATCCAGAGGTTAATTTTTATCTTTCATAGTAATTTTAGATAGGAGACGGATATATCAAACTGATGTTTCAAAAGAACATATATATACTGCATCCTAAAATGTAGCAAAAAGGGAGACTTAAAACATAATTATATCTTTAGGAAAGATTTACCAGAAAATCTGAACCTAAGGAAGACAAAGGCAAATGTGAAAAATATATAAAAATACAATTAGAAAATAAAGTTATTTGCTTGACATTTTCTAAGATAATATTCAAGTAATTGGCAATGCTTCAATACCTTTTTTTTTTTACTTTTTTTTTTTTTGAAAGACAGAGAGAGACAGAGCACAAATGGGGGAGGGGCAGAGATAACGAGACACAGAATCCAAAGCAGGCTCCAGGCTCTGAGCTGTCAGCACAGAGCCCGATGCGGGGTTCGAACCCACAAACCGGGACATCATGACCTGAGCTGAAGTTAGATGCTTAACCGACGAAGCCACCCAGGAGCCCCAATGCTTCAATACCTGTATTCTGTATTGGCTTTTATAGAGATTCAGTTGAGGCAACATCATTAAAAGTGTGTGTGAGGGTGTGTGTGCAAAAACTATAGTATTTAAACTAAATGTAAGTAGTAAAAGCCTGTCTCGAAGATGGCCTTGACTTACACTTAGTTTAAATATGGAGTTTGGAAAATACATGACTTTGTACATGAATGTCCTAATCCTTTCATGCTTTTGTGGAATTTATAAACTGAGTGATTTTAATTTGCAGACTGTTGGGGGAGATAGGGAAGGAGGCAGAGGGAGAGAGAAAGAGACAGTTGTTTATCGGCTTCATGGTCTGATCTTATTGAAAGCTCTTGGGGTCTTTCCACTTCTGTCCAAATCAGTAGGCAGTTGGCCCCAGATTGTTCTATTCATTACATCTTGAACCAGGAAGAGAAAACAGAACTGTTCTGGAGGAGAGGAGGGAAGGTACATCAGCGATGTGAAGCTCTAGGCACTAACGAACACAAGACTGTGCTTCAGAGATAAAAGTACAAATCCACAGTCTGCATCTTCACAGAACTCGTCAACCAGAGAATGGAACAATAGCCGCAGGGCTTGTAGCAGCTGACTCTCCTCCCTGAACAGAGGCACAAGTAGGGAACACCAATTATTATATCACCTAAAACAACCCAGAAGAGTAGAACATCTGGTTAATTCCACAAAAACCACTTAATGAGTAGGGACAGGATTAGTATCTATGACATGCCAGTGACTACAGACTTAACCAGACATTATTGTTGGGAGGCCTCTTTTTTGAGTGATATCATCCTACTCTGAGGTGCAACAGCTGAAAACAGAAAACAAAACAAAAATAACCCAGACATCACTCTTTTTCTAGATTAAAAACCTGAGGAATCTGCATACTCAGCACCCAAGAGTTTTCCAAGGAGCCAGACTTAATTCAGCATACCAATGTGCTACTGAGAAGTACAAACAAATGCACATTTCAAACCCTTGTCCCATATTTAGCATACTTCATCTCTAAGGAAGATTTAGAGAATCCTAAGAAAAAAACTGGGGAATGGTAAGTCATTATGGAACGGGATGGTTATTGATTGAAATAGTGATCAACCCAGTGCTAAAATCACTGTAGGAAAAGATTTGGTAGTGTATCAATTACAAAACAGAAAAGTCACACCAAAGCAAAAAACTTTTGATATGTCTTCTAAAAATTTAAGAAAAAAAAGACTCTAATGGCTGATGAGCCCTAAAATAGTTTTTTTTTTTTTTTTTTTTTTTTTTTTATTTTGGGGACAGAGAGAGACAGAGCATGAATGGGGGAGGGGCAGAGAGAGAGGGAGACACAGAATCGGAAACAGGCTCCAGGCTCCGAGCCATCAGCCCAGAGCCCGACGCGGGGCTCGAACTCACGGACCGCGAGATGGTGACCTGGCTGAAGTCAGACACTCAACCGACTGCGCCACCCAGGCGCCCCCTTAAAATAGTTTTATGGCATTTAGTAAAAGAATAGTAAAATTCCCTCTGGAAAGAATAAAAAATAACACGGACAGGTCTTCCATAACTGGCAACAAAGAAACATGGAAAATGATGGCAGAAAATCCTATTTACCCTCAATACCAATGAAACCTCTATCTTACTCAGCTTATTGTCAATGTACCACTTAAGCAACAATCCTCAGGGCTGTAAAATATATGATATAATGTATTTCAGCAAGTCTGTAACAGAATTTAATATCATGCATAATATACTGCTTTGGGGCATTTAAATATGTCTATTTGTTTTCTTTCTCTGATACTTTCAAATTGTTAGAAATGAAAAAATAACATTCTTTACTTTTTTTCATCTTCTGATTGCCACAAACCCTTCCCAATGGGAAAAAAAACTGTTACTGGAAACCATGGCCTGGGCCTGTTCATTTAGTTATGACTAAGATTTAAGTCATCATACACTGGAGGCAGAAACCTCTGGCCCTATGTAAATTAAATGGAAGAAAAAAAAAAAAAAACAAAGATAAAAAAACAAAAAAAACAAAACAAAACAAAAAACAAAACAAAACAAAAAAACTAGGACTCAGGTCTCATGTCTCTTGCAACTTTAAAACACTCCCCCAAATTTTACTGTGTTCAGGGCTCAAGCCTTCACCTGCATTAACTAAGATGTATGCTTAGCCTTGACTTGCCAGCAATGTTTTCTCCAAATGTTGATTTTTGGAATCAGAATACGGTTAATTTTCCATGGAAATAAAATGATCACCCTGGAATTCTATCCATCCTCAATACTGAGATTAAAAGTATTATCTTTTTACTAAACATTTTTTTGTACATTTGCTGTTAATATCATGTCATTCTTACATTTTCTTATAAGTATATGACTTATGATACCAACTGTTTTGAGACATTGAGTAATACCTATTTGGCATAAACTAGATTTGGTTGAGGTGAATGTGTGGTTGTGGAGAATTGGTTTGTGATATGTTTTCAAATATTCTGTCCTTATTGACCAAAGCTTCTGCTCTTTACTGCTTCTCAGTACTATTTCAGAAAAGAAAAATGTAAGTTGTTTATTAGATATTAGGGCTTTATTTCTTCTATATAATATACTTAGTGTAAAATCTTTTTCCTAGATTTTGTCAGTTTTGGTTTATGCAGAGAAGAGGCTAAGAGTTAAAGTATAAAATCATATAAGAAAACTTTAATATTGGCTGCCATTTTGGAGTAGAAGATATTATAGTTGTCTTTTATTTCTATTTTTATGTTTTTTTTTCCAGTGAGCCTAAATTGGTATTCCTGATTCTTTTAGAACACCTTGTAAATTAATACAACGTGAAAATGTCCTGTTTGTTCGTTTCACATTTTTCAGAAAACATATGCACATTCCTTCAGTTTCTAAGAGATTTTAGAATGCTGTACATGTAAATCCTCCTAAACTTTGCCCCTAGTAAAGTGAAATATAGGTCCAGGATATTGACAGCATGGATAAGTAAATGTTAAAAAAGTTTTCACTGTGAAGAGCAGAATTATAAAGATAAAACTCATCTTGGAAACTACTTCTAATCAACTTGGTCCACATGAGTGATTACAGCTGGGCAGGCTTCTTACCAGGTGACTCACCCCCTCTGCAATTGCTCAGTCCATGGTAGGCCACTGTGGGTAACTACTTACACTCACATGGAAAAAAGTTGGTAATGAATCATGAAACCCTGGAATATAAGCATACTTTTAAGTAATATGCATGGGATTTCCCAGGGTTGAACAAATTGTTTCTTTCCTATATCTCCTAAAATGTTTTTTAGGAGTTCATCTACATCATCCTTAAAATTAATCCCACCCACCCTTTCTCCATAATGTTCGGTGCTTAATTTTACTTTTAATCTGAGAAACATTCTACCTTGGTTTAGAATGTTTTTGGCGCAGATGATATAGTTTCTAACATACTGCCACAAATGTACAACAGCAGACTTGACAACAAAGAAAACAACATTGTTTCTTGACTGTTCCCTGGGAGGTACAGGGGGTTTGGAGACATCTGTGCTCTCCTAGTATGGGCTCTTTCAGCGATTTTGTTTTGAGACCAGGATGGACACAGGCAACTGAGGCTGGTCTGCAAGCATTTCATGGATTACTGAGGAAGCCCATTTAATGAGCATCTTGTACCTTACAAGCCACAATCATTCCAGAGGTTAACCTTATGAAGCAATTAAGAAAAATCATCCCAGTATTGTGAAATGACATAGAATCAGAGATCACTGGCCTTAACAAAGACTCTTTTTATGTAGAAGGCTAAGTATACAGTTGGACTTGAGTAAATAATAGTCTTTGAAGATGTGGAGATTGGCACATAGCTCAACTCCAATGAAACTGATATAATAGAAAGGAATAGATGTAACCTTTGCCTCTGCAAGAACAAGGAAGAGCCATTTGGAATTCAAGAGATGACGCTTCCAGGGTCAAACAAGGGATCAATGTCTCTTCCAAAGAGGAGATTGTGTTGATATTTTGTTTTAGTTAATGCAGAAAATGCAAATTCCAAATTTTATCTACTATTTACTGGATATTATATGCACACATAGGAGAGAATTCAGGAATCTGACACAGGAGATGGGAATCCTGTGTTGCTCCTTTGCATGTTAATGGCAAGTTGTGATGCGATATGAAGGAAAATAAAAATCTTGATCAAAAACACAATCGAGTATTATCGAACTGAAGAAAACTTTTCAACGTAGCAACAGATGTAACTTTGTAATACCAGATGACAGGTTTCTCCAACTCTACATTCATTGTGCAAGTCTCAGTAATTACGTGTGCTATTGGGATTGTCAGTTTTTATTCCCCAAACCATATCATAATTCCCAACTCTTTTGATATCATTTTCTTACAAACTTAAAAACATATTTTTAAAAAAATCAAAGAGGAATACTACCACAAAGCATATTCAGATTAAGGGTAATGAAACTTAGAAGGTTTCATTTAAAAACAAATTAGAATTCGAAAAGAAATTTATTTTTAACTGAAATTGTAAACTTTATTTTCTAAGCCTTTTTTCTTTTTTCTAATATATATTTTAATAATGTTTGATTACTTTTTATTTTCAGACTAAAAAGTTTTCCTTAGTAAGTCTTGCAAAATTAATGGCCAAGAACAAATTTTTCCAGATAAATGATCATCACAACAAAAAGATATACATATCTATGTCAGATTTTCTTAAGACTTATAAATGTGAGATAAAGGAAAGCAGAGATTAAATAAATTTGAAAAAACACGATGTATAAATTATCTTTTGCCTCATTTAGGTCACATTAAATCACTTTTGGTTATTTCTTAATCAGATTTTGCTGATATTAAGCCTGACTTGTTTTCAGCTGCATGCAGCATCCAATTTTGTTTGAGATGGCTTTAGAACTCTTATATAAAGGACGAAAGAAGACTACAGCAGTAGTTTAAGAGTTATCTAATGAAAAAAAAGTTAAAGTGGATTTAGGATACAAAATGATTTTCTTTACACATACACCTTTATAAATACATTAAACATTAAAAGTTAGTTTATTTTTGACAATTGTACCAGATTATAGTTATACCGACATCTACCCATAATTTGACTAACCCCAGTAGTTACATCTGTTCTGAAAATTGAACATCACCCAGAGTGAAAGTGTCACTCAACTCATGTTATTCTGTGTATGGCTACAGGAGATACTGAAACATTTTTTATTTGATATTAAAATATGCAGATATCCTTATATTAAATTGACAGTGTATGGCTACAGTTTTTACTTTTCAACCATTTGCTGAAGTATTAGATACAAATAACTATCATATAGTCATCAGAAGAAAACAAAGTGGCTAAATTATTCTTGTGTTCTCCAAATTGAGCTGCTTCCGTATAAACTATAGTGATCCCAAATGATGTTAGAATTAAAGTATGCTTGCCCTGGGACCCTGCATTTAGCAACAGTGAGAGACCTGAGAACATTGACTTTGCTATACGTTTGATCAGTGCAAACCACGCTGATCTCACCTGACTGAATCTTGAGTCTCAAGGTTAGTCTAAGCCCACAATCATACATACTTGGTGGTTCTGGTGGGTTACCTCACTGGGATATTCTGACGTCAAGATCGTCTATCACAGCTGTATTTGCTCAGCTAACTCCACAGCTGAGCTGACTGCATCTTCCAAATGATAACGGCTATAAGAGTAGTAATAATGAAATGACAATATTGGCTTATAGTTTCTTAGTTTTAGTCCTTTCAGAATGGATTCACAGTCATTACCTTTCTTGTTCTTCATAATAACTTATACGGCAATTTAGTCCTTACTTTAACAGAAGAACTGAGAAATAGGTAAGTGACTAGCCCATATCACAGTAAATCTCTTCAGTATTTCCACCAGAATTGATTCTGATGAAATATTTTTAAAATATATAATTATTTGTAAAAATAAAAAAATGAAATATGATTACATATATGTAAAAAATAACCAAAACATTCATTTAATCAAAAATTAATATATGTATTAAAAGACATATATATGTATACAATAAAAGATAATACATATATTCCCGTTCCTGTTTGTTATAACTATGAAAATAGAGAAATTCCTTATACACTTATTAATAAAATAGATGGCCCAGGGTGTTTTTTCCTTTTTTTTCAGAGAGAAATGTTTACTGTGTCTAAACTAAACCACCAATTCATTTGTCTGGTTTAAGAAAGCGTATCTCATTGGAAATCTCATGACTATCCTCAGAAGAATTTATAGAGATGCCACTAGCCTGGCTAGGTTTTCTTTTTATTCAACTTCCTATAATTTGAAACTCAATAGTACTTCATTACCATTGTAGAAATGCTATTATTTTATAGTTATGTGTAAGTACAAAGATGACTTCCTTATCTGCTAAAATTATTAGAATATCTGCTAAAACATGTATTAGTATATAAAAGATAATTTATTTCTGCTAATTGTTTAAGCAAATAAATACATTCTGAAGTTGTAAAATATGACTGCCTTCATTTTTTTTCTTCATGTTCCTTCAGCTGACAACCAAAAATTGGAAACGCACTGCAAAACCTTTCTCAGATTGTTAAATCATTTTATTATGTGTGCCAAGGTTTAAAATCCTCCTCATCGTTAAATGATAAAATGTTTTAATTGCCATTATGCCACTGTTCCTTGAATATGGCATCTAAAAATTAGAGCGTGGTGAAAAAGGCAGAATTATTTTTTGGACTACGTGCAGTTTGGCTTGTTCATGTAGTTACAAAAAACAAATGTTTGTCCAACAAAATGCTAAGAATCGTATCTCCTGGGAAACTTATACAAGGTCATAGTTTCATGAGCATTAAAAAAAATAATCTTGTAAAAGCAAACTAGCATGTAATGTGAGAAAGTAAAGAAGTGGTTGGGGGAAAAATTTGATTCCGTTGTTTGCAACATCTATTAAGAAAAAATAAATAAATTACCATCCTCTTAAAATACCACATTTCATATGCAAATACATTCAAAGAGTAATGATCAAATTCCAGCAATATTACAGAGAAGGCAGGAGTCAGACTTGGAACAAAACTGCTGAGGGACACGTATTGAAAACGGGGGTGTGAAAGTGTGTAATATTTGTATAATGTGCAGTATTGGGACACTTAGCTGAGGGTACATAGGTGGCGAAACTCATGAAGGATAGACAACTGTGACTTCTACCAACTCTCGGGCCCTGTTGATTTCATTCACTACTGAGTCCCCATGTGCCAAGTGCCTGACACATAAAAGACTCTCAACAATTACTTGTTGAATGACTGATTGAGTAAACAGTAAACAATCTAGTGAGACAAAGGTATAAGAATTGATTTGATATCAGAATTTATAGACAGTTCATCACAGATTAGGCAAAATGACTCCTGTGTTTATAAATCCAACAAAATGACTCCTTTGTTAATAATACCAAGTTTTATAAACAAATATCACAAGCATGAAAACATTTGCCTTTGGCGAAGGAAAGGGGAGGAGATGGAATGCTGTATAAACAGAATCATTTGTGTTCAGATATCCACACTGCACACTAATTGCCCACACAGAAATATACTTGACTGGCATATTAAAATGTGAGTATCATGTTACTCTTCTCTTCAAAACATTCCAAAGGCTCACATGACATTCAGGGTAACAGCCATGGGTCCCAAAGATCCTCAATTCTTGGAGCTTATCGCCTGCAGGCAGGCTTCATCTACCTCACACTGCTCCAGCCACACCTGTCCCCTCCCTCAGCTCCTATGTCAAGTCCTTCCGACTATCCTATCCGTGCCCATGGACTCTGCATTTCCCACATCCACACCCACACCCACACCAGCAAGGCTGGCTCACTCTCTCATGTCCTTTAGATCTTTCCTCTGTCACCTTCTCCAGGGGACACTCTTTGGCAACCCTGTCTTAGATTGCATTTCCTGTATTTTTCCTGCCTTGTTTTCATGTATCACTATATACTTTCCTACATATTCTATTTATATATTGTTTATATTATCTGTCTCCCTCTCTACAATGTAAGCTTCATGAGGGTAGGAGTTTTTGTCTGTTTTGCAGTTGGTTAGTCTATTGTTTGTATCTTAAACCGAATACTGTTTGGAACACAATATATGTCGACTTAATGAATGAACAATGAGTTAGTTAACCAAATTTTTAAAAATTGGAGGGGGTTTCTGGTTGAATTTTATTTCCAGTTTTTTAAAAGATGCTAACTGATTGAAATGATAAATATTAAATGAAATAGCAATTATTAAAAAGAAAAAAAAAAGCTTTGTGTCCAAAAAAGGAAAAGCATCACTTCTCTTCCAGGTATCATGCAACAGAGTTTTTGGTAACAGAAAAACTTTAGGTTAAGGGTTCTTAATCTGGAGTTCATGGGTCCCTAACAATTTCAGATGGGGTCTCTGAGCCTGTTTTTTTGTGTTATGCTCAGGACTTCTTTTACTGGTAAGATGGACTATCGCCTCCTTCACATACTCAACGACAATGTTTACAAAGGTATAGTCTCTTTACCACCTATGTTGGTATAACCAGGGTGGGAGGGGGTGCTTACAAAAATTGTATATTCCTGGGCCTGTCTCCAGACATAATGAAACCAGAATCTCTGGATGACTGACCCAAGACATTATGTTTTGAAATGAGTTTTCCAGTTGATTTTCATCAAAATTTTATTTCAGAATTCACTGCCTCCAGTAGGCGTGATCCCCAAAATGTGATAACCATTTCACACGGCTGTTTCTAAGATTACATAGTGTCGAGGTATACAAAGGTAGATAGCTATTCTCCTTGTTTCCCTCACAAGGGGAATGATGTTCGGGGAGGAGTGATTTGACGTAGGTTAAGTCCAAGGTTTTGGCACTCCCTGTTTCCTTTCTGAAGATGAGCTACTTCCATAAAGAATTCAAAAGGGTCTTCCTAATATTGTAGCCACAGCATTTCCAGGAGCACTCAAGAAGACACTTACTGAATTTTTCAATGTTATCAACTAAATATATAGAGCAATGTAGATAAAAAAAAAACCCAGGCAAAATGAAATTTTAGAAGCACCGCATGATACTTCTACACAGTTTATAAACATTGGGGCCTCTTCATCTCCAGCTGGCCATCTTCATGGCCAGCGTCTCCCAGCAGTGCTTGCAGGCCAACAGTTTCACATGTACAAGTTTTCAGCCTTGCCTACACTGCCCTTGAAAGCAGGATGTATGTGCTTACATCTCTTTTATATGGGACTTGACAGGTGGTAGATCCCTCAAATAAGATGGTCTCTGTGGCCCCTCAGGTTAGAAAGCTGGGATCAGCTCCAGAGTTTCCACTAATGTTGATTGAGCGCCTACTACAGTATGTTCTAGGTACTTGCACAGACTGCGGAAAATCAGTTTGAGACAACTTCATTAAATCTGCAGTGTTACTAATAGGTTCAAATGGCCGCACTGCTCATTTCATTCTGCAGTTGCCATCATTGAAAACATTGTCCATTTTTAGAACACAACCTTAATTGTGGCTTAGATGAACTATATTAAACTCAAAAATTGCATTTAAAATCTTTGTTCTTGATACATTTCTATTTCTGTGCATGATGCTTTGGTTGCACTGAGCATTTTTTTTTTAATTTTTTTTTAACGTTTATTTATTTTTGAGACAGAGAGAGACACAGCATGAACAGGGGAGGGGCAGAGAGAGAGAGGGAGAAACACAATCAGAAGCAGGCTCCAGTCTCTGAGCCATCAGCCCAGAGCCCGACGCAGGGCTCGAACTCACGGACCATGAGATCATGACCTGAGCTGAAGTCGGACGCTTAACCGACTGAGCCACCCAGGCGCCCCTGCACTGAGCATTTTTAAATGTAGCTCCCTTCTTCAGAGTATTGTGAACTCCTTATCTAAATCCAGCACTATGCCCCACTTACATTGCTTGATAAATGTTTACTGAGTAAAAGAATAAAAACAAAATTATTTTAAAAGCCACCATTTCTATGTCCATTTTGTTGGATTATTTAGCATATGCGCCAGTCAAACAAATAGGATTATATATTAATAAAAATGCTCCTGTCACATTACATTATTATAATAATGACTAGGAGGTTCTTAGATGTTAAATCAGGAGGGATGAAGCCACAGGTAGGAGTATATTACAAACGATATAAAATGAAGTAGAAAATTATTTTATAAAATATATCAGTCATGAGAGAAAAAAGAGAGTAGTATAATATTAATTTATTCTTAAGAGAGCAAGGCAAGTGTAATTACTGTAATTAAAGAATTTTGGTATTATAGGAAATTCTAAGGATACTAAGAGGAATAAAATATGAGCACTCTTCCAGAGGGAACGGATGGATAAACAAATAACGCTAAGTGAGATTGACAGTACAAACAAAGTTCACACAAACCCTCATTGGGAGCCTGGTGGTTTTAGCCACACTCACCCCTTCTCCCCCACCAAGAAGTAATTCAACCTTTACTTTTTGCCTCTGTGTTATGGTATAGCGTGAAAATAGTTGAAAAGAGAAACTATTCATCCTTTATCCAAATTATCATCACTTATCATCTTCTCCAAAACGCTTTATTAAAGTATAGAATAGGCTCAAAGAGAACCAATACAAACCACAAGGTTGAACAATAAAGTAACGGCTGTATAAAAATTGTGACCCACAGTGCAAGTCTCTAGGTGACCAGCTGACACTAGAAGAGTCCTCCAATGTTGGCAGACGGCTATTCCAAAGCCCTTTAATAAACAAAGCCGAATGATTTCAGGGACCACAGAACACAGAGTTTAAGTCATATATGGGTATACAAACAATCAAATGTCATCAGAGTTAAGAGTTTCAATGCTGGCCAAAATTTAAGCATTAGAAGTCTATTACCATTAGGTGTGGTGTGCAACCGCGGTGGAGAAATTTTGGCAAGATTTGTAATTTTAGAGTTGGAGGGAGCCTTAACGATCATCCAGTCTCACTCCCTTGCATTATAGATAAGGGGTGTATCTATATGCAAGATAAATTGAGTTTCCCAGGGTCAAATTGGGCAAAAATTAAAACACAGAACTCCTACTTCCCAGCCCACTGTGATTTCTCCCAATTGAAGTTTTTATTTTTTAGAGCCTTGATAAGATACAGTCAATAAAATGTTCTAACATGGGGGAGCCTGCTAAAGAATTCCCTTGTTATTTGAAATGCTAAGTTGACATTTGAGAAAACTCCAAAGTAGTAATTTGTTCCCTGTTACACAGAGTTCACTCTGTACAATGTATGAAAACAGTGATCTGATATTAAGTCACTACTACAATTTTGAAATCACAGATGTTGCTGACACTTCATATGTCAGTAGTTCAACATACTTCGAATGACCTTCTCAAACAGGGGCTAAATCTATAATTACCTTTTCCCCCTCGAACCAAGTTTGGTGACATTTCTACCATTATCCTACCTCTGGCATGTGTAATGAATACAAAAAAACCAAACCCACAGTTTTTCTTCACCTTGGAAAAAAGGTGTGCTTATTACTGTTGGTAAAAATCCTCAAAAAGTGTATTTATTATTCATTTGGCATCCAATTTTGTAAAATAGCGTATTAAACACAAAGCCTTATATAAAAGTAGACAGTCTTCTTTTGAAGAATAAAATTCAACTAACACACTAATCAGCTAAAAATGTGAGCCTTCAATGAAGTTCCATTACCACAGATCAATCTATTTCTTGTGTCCGGCTAATGAATAAAAATTCTTTCCTAATAGAATATGAATTTAAACAACCAGCAAACTATAGCTTGATTTTCTAAATGCAGCACTTCTAAGAGTTCTCTAAAAAAGCAGTTCTCTTTAAAGTTCCCCTTTTTCTTGCTTTATCTCTGGAGAATTTGTAAGTTGTGTGGAGCTCTATGTTTTTCATCTTTCTTTCTTTCCCTCCCCGTCTTTCATTCTCTGTCTCTTTTCTGTCTTTCTCTGGGACAGGAAGTTGAGGGTGTTGACCTCATCTGGATCCTTCCCAATGTCAGACGGTGGTCTTTTCCAAAAGGGTTCCTAGTTGTGGATTTCTTCCTGATTTTATTTTTTAGATAACTGTGTCAATAAATGAGCTCTAAATGTTTTTCCCCCCTTCCCTCCTCATAGCTCTAAAATGACTCAAGTGACTCCTTTGAGGCTAATTACTGGGCAGCCTCTTAGAGAAGTAAGTATTATCTCTTTGTTCATTGAAAGTGCACTGTGCTTTCCTGATGGGGGCAGGGGCGTTGGGCTGGGAGTGCAAGCAACAAGATGTCCTGTCCACAGTCCCTCGGCTCACAGGCATCGGAGTGCGGGCTGCTGATACCCTGGACCTACTTCTCCTGCACAGCAAAGTTAATGCAGTGTTGCTATTATGATTTCCTATTCCTATCCGGTCTAAATAGTAACCCCTTTGATTTCTAGAAAAGGGAAATATTACATAAAAACTGCTTCCTGTGAATAAGCATACTAAAACTGGAATGCCACACAATATACTCTATAAAAAGATTTTTGTGCCCAATTCTTTTTATAAGTTTATGAGGAGGAGGATGGCCTGGGGAACACCCTCCCCAGTCACCCAGGATTGCTCTGTGTACATGTGCCTGGAATGCCATCCTGATTCCGGTCTGCCTGTTCCCGAGCCTACCCATGCTTCAAGCGAACGGAAATTATTCATGCTGGCCCCTCTGAAACTTGCCCAGCTGATTCTGCTCACTGCCACAGATTAGCGTCTAGGATTGTGCTTGGAATTTATTGAGTATTCAATAAAGAACTGATGAACATGTAAAGAAATGAATGCCAGCAGCCAGGAAGGCGGCCTCACCCTGATATATACTGTTTGTGACTCTTGTAGGTTTTCAAAATATGCTATCTTGTACTCATTTATATCTGAAAAGGACTGGCCTAATTATATCACAGTATTTAAACGGCTGTGCTTCTTCTCTTCATAGTAGCTTTTTAATCTCCCACAGCCCATTGTGAAGTGCCTTCCTTGTTTATAAAAGCTCAGCAAATGTCGGTTGTCTAATTAAAAGACTTCCATAACCATTTTGCTCAAAGTCACTGGAAATCTTCTGTGCATCTATTCAGTCAGTCATCATGACGCAGTTATTTGGATCTGATTACGCACTGGAGTTGCAAAGGCAAATAAAAAGTCTCTACCTTGGAAGATCTATCAGGGAATGGGCAAAACAAAAAAACATTTACAGTTCAAGATAATGACTGTGACTCTAAAGGTATGAGAGCACAGCCTTGGGATGACTAGGATTCTGAGAAAGGACCAAAGAACGCATAGGGACATACGTGGGGAGATGATGGTACGGACTGAAATAAAGGAACACAGCGAGACTTTCCTCCCGTGTTTCCTGATAGCACACGTCTGCTATTTGAAAGATAAAAGGAATTACCACATATGAGTAGGTGTCTGCCGCTAAGGCCAGGAATATTTAGGAATCACAATGTAAACAACAAACACTAGTACTATGAGCACTGATTCTGAAGACAGATTCCATTCCTTTCTTCTGTGGAAAAGGTTGTTCAAGTTTCACACTGCGAGTGGAAAACAGGGTCTTATGGATGTAAAAATGTGTAGACAGAATGTGATAATGACGGAAGCCATCTTGTCAGTGAAATAGCATCTCATACCAAGGTGCCTTGGGATGAATTCACCATTTCTTTATGTGAAAATTCAGCACATCAGTCCACAAGGGATTTCTCGACACTCAAATACATGCACATTCATTTTCTTCCACGCCTTTAACAAACATTCACACCTTCAGCCTCTTCTTGCCCTTCCTCTCAACGCCTGCACCGTCCAGGGCATGTTCCTGCCTTCAGTGATAAACATTAAGTACTCCGTCACTACCCATCAGGCCACATTTTGGTGGAGCTTATCTTCCATAGTTTTAAATCATTACAAATTTAAAATATGGTAGCTGTTTGTCCCTTTCTCAAATACAAAATTATATTTATTACTGATTTCAAACTATGCATGGTCCTTTAAAGGAGGCATTTGTCCCAGCCTGTGCTCAGTCCCCCTGCAAAGTATTGTATTCAGTCTCCTTTTTCTACAAGTGAAGGCGTGTGTTCACCGACTTACCCAAGATCACAGAGCAAGTTGGTGGTTAAGCTGGCATGAGGCTCATCTCTTCTCTCTGATTCCAACGTGCTTTCTGTCATGCCATTGTATCTTCTTTATTTATATATAAGTCAATCGACATGGTATGCAAAGGTGCTTCCCAAGTCACACCGTGCCACATCTCTACATGTCTAGCAGTCACAGTATCAGTGGGGCATTTATCTCTGCTAACATCTAGCTCAATTACCTTGGAAGTAACGGAGAGAAAGCCCAGTTCTAGGAGCTTTTTTCCTTTGCCACCCTGCTCTGTATCTGTACTACAAGGCAGAAAGCCACTTTATAGGGACAGATAGGGCAGAATGAGACTCGTATTGTTGTTGGGACTCTAGCCTTTTCCCAGGAAGCTATGTAACTACTTGCTGCAAAACCATTGGGTATATATGTTTTATCATTCAGCAGATGTATTTTCAACTTAGTCCATACAAATTCCATACGAATCTATTCAAGATAATTTTTATTAAAAATCTACCAATATTTTAGCTGCCATTTCATCCTGTAGTCTATAGTAACATATACCGTACACGCCAAAAATAATTAAAAAGTCCACATTCACCTGGGACCTTTTCTTTCATAACTTGGTTGGAACACTATCTTGAACAGGAAGAACAAAATATCTTTGCATTCTTGTTTTTGGTAACTTGTTCTTACTGCAGATGCATCTGTTCTCATCTCAGTATTATCCCCTTTGGAAAGCAGAAGAAATGAACAGGGTTGTAATCAAAGTAACTCTACAAGGTGCTGGAGCTCACTCTACCCACAGTCCTTAGAGAAGAGTGCTGAACACGTTTTATTAGTTGCACTACTATTTCTAGGCTCCCATAACTCTATCATTTTATTGTTGGTCACTAGGATGCATAGGTACCATTAGTGCAAAGAATAAAAATAAATCAGAAGTACCTGGCCTTCCTCTTTGTCGTCGTAGACAACATACATCTGGCAATTTTGCATTGAAATATCTTGACTATCAAGGTAGCCTCTTATATATTAGGAAAACAAGCAAAGGGGTTTAGGAAATGCTTTTATCTGGTTTCCAGCATTCAAGGAACTTCACAAAAGACCGTTATCTAGCATGTCAACGGTGTGTGACTGAATATGTATCAGGTTGTCCACACTGTGGGAACAAGATCACTGGAATTTGGGCCTTGTGACTAAAATTTCATACTGTTAGTCGCAAAGAAGAATATCTGCTTGGAGTGATTCTGACCTCTTTACTATAAAGTAACAGTAATTATAGAAGGGGAATGTTTTAAAAATATGACCTGATAAAATATAGATTGGTTTCTTCAGATCTATTCAAAGAATAAAAGATTGTAATCTGATACATATTCATACTACAGGGATATTCACTATTTTGTTTTTCCCATTGATTTATTACAGATACTTGTTTACGAAAAAGCTGTAATTTTGTTTAGCTTCAGAGTAGGTCTGTTGAAACCAGTGAACTTGGTAGATTTCATGTAGATTAAAAAGCTTTTTGTGCTCAATTGTCTCCAAATTGGGACTGGTCATTTCTGGTCATGAGGAAGCAACATTGTTCTAATAGCTGTTTAGAGTTATTATTTTTGGCTTATTATTCTCTGATGAGGAAACAGAAACCTGACATTTTGCTGGATTCCCAGGACCTATGTCTTTAAAGACTAGGATTATCAACCTTCCCCAGAGAGTTGTCTGTTAGAGAAAGAGGGCCATCTGGGACTAGAGTTGCAGTGCTATTCATGGGGACATGAAAGAGCTTAGAAGGGCCAGAAGGAGAAAATGGCAGCTAACTCACTTCCTTTTTCTGCAGTTGTCCAAGGGATAAAATAAATGAAAGAGATAAACTAAAATAAAAGGAAGAGAAAAAAGATGAAATTTGAATACAGTGGAAAGTTTTTCCCCAGAGTCAATACTCAAGTTCAAGGCTATTAGGGGTAAAAATTGCAAGGTCATGGATGTGGGGTGAGGCCTTGGGCAATTAGTAGAGTTGATGCTGGAGGATACCGAGAACAAAAGCTTCCTGAAGCCTGAGAATCTTAGAAAGAGGGATCTTTGTCTTCTTATTTTAGAAGGGTAGATGTGTTGTGGCCAAGGGCACATGGTCAGATGTAATCTAGACTCACACAAAAGAAAAAGCAACACATGTAAACACAAGGCAACAGGAGACACTTTTTTTCTTCATCAAGTTGATGCATTCATGTGTCGTATTTACCAAGTGTTACTTAGAATTGTGTCATAACCTTGGCCTTTGAGCAATTCCAATCTAATTAGGGAAAATAGGTCTCAAACACAATTAATTTAAAACACAGCAATAAAAATTTCTCTAAATCTTTATGGTGAAAGCATATTTGCATTTGTTAACACATTTAAGTATCGTTATTTTATTATAATATCAAATGATGTTGATATGGAACATGTGCCCCACGTACAAAAGTTATGAAGCAACTATTACGGTGATTCTCCCGTAAATCCACCACCTCACCATGGAACTGGGGTATGATTTGAGCCCATTTATATGCTCCTTCCTATCTCATCTTTGCCTTCCTCCACTCTTAAGTTTTTTTTTATTTTGTTTTTTATTCCCTTGCTTTTAAAAAACAGGGGCTGGGGCACCTGGGTGGCCGACTCTTGATTTCAGCTCAGGTCACGATCTCACTGTGGTGGGTTCGAATCCTATGTCGGGCACATGCTGAGTGTGGAGCCTGCTTGGGATTCTCTTTCTCCTTTATTTCTGACCCATCCCTGCTTGCTCTCTCTCTCTCTCTCTCTCTCTCTCTCAAATATTTAAAAAAATAATAAAAAATTTAAAAATATTTAAAAAAATAATAAAAAATTTAAAAATAGACGCTTTAAACTGTGAATATGTGTGCACTTAAATGGGATATTACTTAGTTCCTTTTGAGCTCTACAAACATATTGAACTCTATGTAGTTTTCTGAAATGTGCTTCTCTTACACCCATCACCATTATATTACAAACAACTAGTGTAGTGGGTTGAAGTGCTTAATTTATTTTATATCTGTACAATATGCCATCGTGTTGATATTCTACAACGCATTCATCCATTTCTTCACAACTGCGTACTTGGATTATTTCTAGTTGTTTTGCTATTAGAACATTAATGCAATGCATATTATTGTACACATTTCTTGAGGGGCAAATTCAAGATTGTGTCCAAGGATATATACTTAGTAGTGAGAGTAATTTTAGATATGTGAATGTTTAAGATATAATGCCAAATTGTTTTCTAAAATTGTTATATCAATTATATTGATCTCTGGATTGTATACAAGTTTCTATGGATCCTAATCAACTCTGACATTTGGTATGTTAGACTTTTCAATTAGTGCCAATCTGGAGGGTGTAGAATCATTGTGATTTTAATTGGCATTCCTCTGACTTGAAAGCACTTTTTAAAATGCTTCCTTTAGATTGTGTTTTGATGAATTTAGAATTTCCAAATTTTAACATATAAAATGTATACATCTTATGTAATTAGTGTTTTGTGTTTATGAATTCCTCACTATTCGACTTCAAGGTTATAAATTTATCTGCTCATATTTTCACCGAAAATATTTCAAGTTCTCTTTTCATATTTAAATCATTAATCTTCCATCTAGAACTGTAGAGGAAGAGGAAGAGGAAGAGGAAAGGAGGATTTAATTTTATCCTTTTCCACACAGATAATCAATTTTCCAGGTATCCGCACCCCTTCCCTCAAGGACATCCTCCCATACTATTGTGGGGTTGTTCTTGGCTTTCTCTCCTGTTTCATTAGCTAATTTGTCTATTCCTTCATAAGTATCACATTATATGAATTCAATATGTTTAAAAATGTTTGACATTTAAGCAGGCCAGTTCTCCCACCTTGCATGACTTCATTAATAATCTCTTGGCTATATTCTTCCGTCCATGGCTCTTCCAGAGATATTTTAGAATCCATTTGTCAAGTTTCTTGAAAAACAGAACTTTGATTTTAACTGTAGAGAATGTATGGACCAACTTTGGGAGCATTGGTATCTTTACAATACTGACTCTTTCTATTTTGTGAGTATAATATATCCCTGTACTTATTTAGATCCCCTTTAATATTTCTCAGTAAAGTTTTATAATCCAGCATATGGTATAATGTGCAAAGTTACATCACATAAAGACTTCTTTGTAACATAGTTCTTGCTGCTTTCATAAATGGTAAATTTTAAAATATACATTTTCTAAATATTTGTGGGTTTGTTAAACTATTTTTTTTTATTTTATTTTTAACATTTATTTATTTTTGAGACAGAGAGAGAGAGCATGAACAGGGAGGGTCAGAGAAAGAGGGAGACACAGAATCCGAAACAGGCTCCAGGCTCTGAGCTGTCAGCACAGAGCCCGACGCGGGGCTCGAACCCACAGACTGTGAGATCATGACCTGAGCCGAAGTCGGATGCTTAACTGACTGAGCCACCCAGGCACCCCTTACTATTTTTAATAATTTGACTATTTTTGTCACATGTTCTTAGTAGAAAATCATATCATCTGCAAAAATTATGATTCTTAAGACTTTTATTGCCTTTGCCTTCCCTGCATTTGGGAGAATCTCCAGCATAAAGTTGAAGACAGACCATGGTAGTGTGTCCCCATTAGAGATCCTGTTTCTTTCTTTTCTTTTTTTAACAATTTTTTTCATGTTTATTTCGAGAGTGGGCGTGGGGGAAAGGGGCAGAGAGAGAGGGAGACACAGAATCCAAAGCAAGCTCCAGGCTCTGAGCTATCAGCACAGAGCCCAATGGGGTTTTGAACTTGAGGGTGAGGGGATGGAGAGATTATGACCTGAGACAGAGTCAGAAGCTCAATGGACTGAGCCAGCCAGGTGCCCCAGAGATTCTATTTTTTGTAGGCTTTTCTTTTTAAAATAGTTATTACTTTTTTAGGTTAAAATAGTTCTAGCTTGTTCCTGCTTTCTCAATTAAAAAAAAAAAAAAAGGGTGTTGGATTTTGCCAAATGTTCTTTTATGAATCTGTTAAGATGACCATACTTTTCCCCCTTTAACCCACAAATGATTATTTAAAATGACACATATAGATTTTTTAAATGTCAAACCACCCTTTCTATTCCTAGAATTAAACTAATTTGATTAAAGTGTTTTATCTGGTTTTATACTGCTGAATTGCTCAGGTTTTAGCATCTATGTTCATGAGTGACATTTATTCTTTTCTATTCTCTGCACAAGTTTATAAAGAGATTGAAATGAATTGTTTCTTGAAAGCTAAGTACAATTTGCTTATAAAACTGTTTTTTGTTTCCTTTGTAGGAGAATTTTAAAGGCTTTTTATTTTTAAAAGTGTTATAAGATTATTTTTTTCCTGGTTGATTTCAGTGAAAGTCTATAATTTTTAATCATTTGTCTATGCCATCTAATTTTTCAAGTTTATCGACTTAAAGTTGTACATTATATTCCCTAATCTTTATCACTGATTATTCCACTATTTGTATTATTATTTGTTCCCTCTCTCTTGACTTGATAGAGGTCAGTATACTTATTTTTAGGTTTTCCACATAATCATTTTTTTTTGTCTCCTAATTTTATATTTGCTTTTATCCTTCATTTTTCTTTTCATCTTAAGTATTTCCTTTCTTGAGTTGGGTTTATATATCATTCTATTTCTTACTCCTTAAGACACCTGCTTCGTTATCATTCACTTTTTCTTCTTTTATAATGGCATTTAATGTTTTTACATTTCTCTGTAAGTACCTCTTTTTCTTACAACCCATATGTTTAATCTTTTTTTTTTTAATGTTTATTTATTTTTGAGACAGAAGGAGACAGAACACAAGTGGGGGAGGGGCAGAGAGAGAGGGAGACACAGAATCTGAAACAGGCTCCAGGCTCTGAGCTGTCAGCACAGAGCCTGATGCGGGGCTCGAACCCATGAACCGTGAGATCATGACCTGAGCTGAAGTCGGCCGCTCAACTGACTGAGTCACCCAGGTGCCCCCAACCCATATGTTTAGATGTACACTATATCTTATAATCCAATTATTTTTTAAAAAACTTTTTTAATATTTATTTTTTAGAGACAGAGAGAGAGAGACAGAGTGCCAGCAGGGGAATGGCAGAGAGAGAGAGAGAGAGGGAGACACAGAATCTGAAGCAGGCTCCAGGCTCTGAGCTGTTAGCACAGAGCCCCACGCAGGGCTCTCAAACTCACAAATTGCAAGATCATGACCTGAGCCAACATCCGATGCTTAACTGACTGAGCCACCAAGGGGCCCCAATCATCCAATTATTTGTAAAATTTCAAATATGAGTTCTTATCTCTTGAATTCTTAGTGTGAATATGTTTTAATTTCCCAATGATGGGAATTTCTATTGTAAGTTCTAACTTAATTGCATCATGGTTTGAATATGTAGTCTCTGCAACAGCAATTTTTTGAAATTTGTTAAGATATATTTCACAGTCTACAGTAGCAATTTTCAAAATACTCCATGTGTGATTGAGAACAATATGTATATTCTAATTCTAATTATTATACAGAGTTCTAAATGTGCATCAGATTAAGCTTGCTTATTTTGTTGCTTAAAGCATTTGATGCTTTATTAACTTTTTACTCTTGATAGCCTCCCACCAAAATTGTAGATTGTTCAGAATTTCTATATAGTTCTATATATATATATATATATATATATATATATATATATAGGTGTTCAATGTTTTCTTTATGTTTTTAGTCCATTTTAGTTGTATATAGTTTATACTTATTATCATGGTGAACTGAAATTTTTATCAATATTGGTGGCTTATAATTTTACGTGGTAGTTTTAATGATTTGTCTTAAATGTCTATATTTCACTTGTATTTACCTTTTATCTTTTCCTTTACCTTGCAACCTTTCTAAACTTTTACACATTACAGATCTTTGTAAACAGCATGTGACTGGAGTGTTTTCCATACAATAAACTTAATAATTATTTAAATCCATTTCCATTTATTGTGATTTTGTCACATTTCCCTTTTTATTTATCCCATTTTTAATATTTTGCATTTATTTGGTATTGACTGATGTTTTTGTTTGTATCACATTTTGTTCCTTAAAATTTATTCACCCAAGTTCTACTCCTTTATCTTTGAAAGTCTGCCATTTATTTTTAGCATGGCAAATTTACATTATAATAAAATCTAAAGTTAAAAACATATATTAATGCAACCCCATTTCCTACAAAAGTACAAGAAACTTGGAGCTTCTGGACTCTGATCAGCCCTCTTCTGACTTTCAGCTCTAGCAGCAGCCTTCTGTTTCGTAATCTGTAACTGAAGGTCATTGCTTGATCTTAATAGGTGGGAGCTCTGTGGACCTAGGTTGGGGATTGGGAATGCTTTTTTGCCAGAGTGTTTTTGCTTCTGCCACTAGGTAGGAGAACTACTAACCTTGAGGGGCTTAGCTCAGCTTGGGCCGGCTCAAGACTCAGTTTCCCTGTTTCCATGTTGTTCTTCCAGTCTGCCCACTATTCAGGTTCTGGGTCTTCCCTTTATTCCTAGCTCATGTTGGTGTGTTTTTAGAAGAGTGCTTCATTGGTGATCTTCTTACTCCTTGTGAGACTAATGGCATCTGAGTCTGTTCTTTCTGGAGTTTACTGTGAAGTTTCGTTGGGACAATACTGCTCTCAGCAGAAATCTCCCTTTCAGTCATTTTAATATCGCAGTAAAGTTGGAATTATTATTACTACATTTACTTCTATGTTTTGACAGAGAGAGGCTAATTTGCAGAAGATACAACAGAAATTTAAGTGGGAGATTAGACTCTTGATTTTGTTTTATACTTCAATTTCATATTCTTTACCTTAAAGCTATTAAAAGATGCAAATTATTGTACAAAGCAGCAACATACTAATGCTGAGGGGAGGCAGAATAAGGACATGATCAGAATTTTTGTTCTAGTTAGAGCAACTGTTGTTTTCATAGAATATGGTGGTATTCAGTCACACATGTACTTACACACTATACTTACTCATATTTTCCACAGTTCTACCTATCCCTGCCCCTCAGTTTCCATGAGTTAGATTATCATCAGCTTTGCTACCATTTACTTGCGTCCTCTGTGACAGATTTCATGAAAATTATTTCCCACACTTATGTATCATTGTTACTCCAATCCTACAGATGACTGAGACCAACACAATGAATGACTTTCTCAGTGCCACTACCAGGAAGAGATCCAGGAATCAAACTGAATTTTGTTTCCGGAAGCCACTCTCTTATACTTTCTTTTATGAATTTTATGCAACAGCACAGTTTTCTAGGAGTGACAAAGAACTGGACAGTGATTGTAAGTCTGGGTAACAGCCCTGCTTTTTAAATTTTCACAGGCCTACTTTCCAATGTATAGGTCAAAGAGTAAAAGTGCCTCTCCTTCAATTTTGTAAATAAACAACAGTCTTTGAAGTTCTGAAGTCTTCTATATTTTAAAGGCGGCCTTAAAAGCTGAGATTAATACTGTTTTAAAAATTCCTATGTATTCCATCAGAATTGGGTTTTCCATATTAATGGCTAATCCTAAAGCCTGTACTATGGCCAGAATAATGGGTTTTGGAGGTCTGACTCAATTAAGCCAACACTTAACTGATCTGTGACCTGGGAGTATGTTATCTATTTGTCAAGGCCTCATATTTTTCATCTACCAATTTTTACTAAATTTGTAAGTTTTGTGAGAATTAAATGAGATGATGCATGTAGTCCAGGTCTGGTGCCAGCACACAGTTAATGCTAAAACAGTGTAGGAATTATAGGAATTTGGAAAAGGGAAATTACGGATAGGTTGTGTAATTTCCTATCTCCTACAAGTTTTATTGAAATTTATGTTTGAATGTTAAGATTAGCGTCAAAATTTGCAATAAGAAACATATTATTAAAATATACATCCTACATAACTGGACATGATTTTGACCTTCTAATAGCTGTTAAATTAACATTCCATGTCTAGAAAAGTGAGATACTGCTTTGATAAAGTCTTTACAGATAACCAAATGGCCCAAAGCTCTTGAGTTTTCTTGAAGGGAAAGCATACAATGTAAAGAGATACAGCCACTCCAGTTTCCGTCCTCGAGAATAATGGTAGAATAGCTTAATATTGTAGGAGAACATGTGGGCAGCGCAGCTTTTTTGGTATAAAAAGTGGCACTTGGATTTCCCTTGATTTTTCTGTAGTTTATATAAAGCACTGCTTAACAATAAATCTACTTGTGTTCAGCCACCCATTCAACCTCATTTTTCCCCTCAGTGAACAAAGTTACTTCCTCTTGTGGAAAAATTTAATAAAACATTTGAATAAAATAACCCTTTGATACAGTTGAAAAAGAGGAAAGCACATTTGTCTTATCTGACTACATAACTTAAAAGTAATTCAGGAAGAAGACATTTATTGTCCAAGGGACTTTTATTTTTATTTTATTATTTGAACATAATGTGCTAGGTAACTGTTCTACTGGCCATTTAAAATAAAGAATGCCTTTCAGCAAAGTCCCTGGAATGCTCCCTGGCAGGTCCCCCCACCCCTTTCACCCCAACCTGAAGTCACTAGTGACATCAGCCTGGGGCCTGTCTCCAGAAGGAGATTTTAGACCTGAGGGGCAGTCAGGGGGCTCTCCAACTGTGGGGACCACAAAAATCCCAAAAGTTTCTTAGTTAACACCCTTTAAAATATTGAGGCCTGTGGAAAACCTACGCACGGAAAGTCTGTTTCTATTTCAGTTGTGTATCAGTTAAGATGGAAAAATTTTAAAGTCCACACAGATGGTAAATAAATTTCTGCTACATGAGGCAGTTCCTGGAATAAAGCAATTTTCTCAAATAACAAGTGCCAACTTATTTTTTCAGTGGGACTTATTTTTAACTTTCCCAGGGAATAGTTGAGAGACTGGGAGCAGTGTCCTTCACCTTAGGAATCTGAGTCTCCTTCCAGAAGAAACTAATGCTGTTCTTGCTACAGACTTACGTGTATATATACATGCATACATACATTGAATGAAGGGAGTGGTTGTTCATTTTCTTGGAGGAAGGAATGAAAGAGAGGCTAAGAAGTTGGAAATCTTGCAGAAATATTTACGTTTTAATTCAATGTTTAATTTTCTATAATTTATCCTAAACAGTGTAACGTTAAATCCAACACTTGCTTAAGAATTCATTAGATATCTTGAATTAATGACCATTGATCCTTGGGCATTCTTTTTTTCATATTTATTTATTTATTTATTTATTTATTTATTTATTGAGAGAGAGAGAGAGAGAGAGAGAGAGAGAGAGCGCGCATGCGCAGAGTTGGGGGGCGGGGCAGAGAGAATCCCAAGCCGGCTGTGGTGCTGTCAGTGCAGAGCCCAACCCAATCTTATGAACTGTGAGATCATGACCTGAGCCAAAATCAAGAGCCTACTGCTTAAGGGACTGAGCCACCCAGGTGCCCCAATCCTTGGGAATTCTTTACACACTCTGAGATTTGGCCTGTGTCTCCAGAAGTCTTCAGTGCTCAAGTCTCCTAGGATATAGTTGAACCCCTGACGCTTTGCTGGGTCATGCTTCATTGGGAAGAAACATCCCTGGACTTCATCTGGCAGGAAATGCTAGTGTCTTAAACAAAACTATGCCATTTACTAAATCAGGGTGATGTAAACATTTCCTCTAAGTAGCAGAAGTTCCTTATTCATCAGAAACACAAACAATGACTATTTAATTAAATGGTTATAATATACTGATAGTTTTAGTGAGGGTATTACAGCAAGAGTGCTAAGTACACATCCCTTACAAATGTGTTAACTTTTTCTTGGCAAAATATTGTATTCAGCACTATAGAGGGTTTATCAATCTATCAATAAATATTTACTAAGTGCCTAAATACTAGTCACTGTAAAAGTAAGGAAAAAAGGAAAACCTGTCTTTACCTTAAAGAGGTTATAGATGAAGAGACAAATATGAAGGAATTAGAGAACCACCAAGAGGCAGACTGTGTGTTGCTGAGCATCAGAGTGTGGAGGCGGAGGGTGACGTGCTAACCTGATATGTTAAGAGAGATCCTTCATGTAGATTGAGTATTTGTGACCTCTTCCTTCCACCCAAATGATGTTGAAGCCTTAATCCTCAATATGATGGTATTAGGAGGTGAGGCCTTTGGGAAGTAATTAGTTTTAGATGAGGTCGTGAGGATAAAGCCTCCATGATAGAATCAGCATCCTATTAAAAGGGAGAGAAACCAAAGCTTCCTCTCTCCACCATGTAAGAACAAAGTAAGGTGGCCACCCATAAGCCAGGAAGAGACTCCGCGCCAGAATCGGAACATGCTGGCACCCTGATCTCAGACTTCTAGCCTCCAGAACTATAAGGAAACAATGTCTATTGTTTAAACCACCTAGCCTATGGTATTTTGTTATAGCAGCCTGATGAGACTAAGACAGACACTCAATGCTCTGGTGAAATCTATCAGTAAACCATCCACATGGAACAGGAAGACAGGTTTTTAGAAGGAAATTTTTGAAGTACTTGTTTTTTAGTGACACGGTTATCATCTTTCCATTGCAGTGACAACTTTGTGTGACAAATTCTAATATTTGAAAGTAAATGCTGATAAATAAACAACATTCACTATGCTGACAACCAAACACAATTTACTATCAAACAACTATGTGGGAATCAGAGAAATGGGAAGCTGGGGGGAAACAGAAAGATTTCCTAATTCAATACCCTCCCCAGAACAATGAGGAAACAATCCTATGGAGGGGACAGGCTTGCTCCAGGTCACAGGTGCTGTCAGAGCTGGAAAGAGAACAACACTCTTCTAGGAGGTAACTAATCCTGTGCCCTCCCCCATTATAACGTAAGAACAATAACAGGTTCCATGTTACTCTTCTGTAGTATTTATGCAAAGATGTGTCAATTTGACTTACTGAAAATAAAAGACCTCTAGAGTAACTGCCTAAATTTTCCTTCTTGGTTTTATTTGGTCACTAAGTCTCTTGTGGGTTTATACCAACGCAAAGTGCAGGTATTAACAATTAAATGAGAACATATTTTGATAGTGACATAATGGCATTTTTTAACAGACAAGACCAAATTACAATTTTGTCTAAAAAAAGTAGTAGATTCCTAAATACTTGTAGCTGGTTTTCCTTCTTTGACTTAAACGTGTTGTGTCAGGGTTGAATTTGTTTTTAAAAGACTTGAAAAAAGATGTTTTCTATAACACAGTACAGATATCTTCATAATTAAAGTTTAGTTCTAAAACTCTTTAGTCTGGAGAAAACCTTGATATTCAATTTTGGTTCAAAAGGATTTTAGTTTTCTGATGCTGAGGCTCAGCAAAGGCCATCTTTCCTATCAGGGCTTTGGCTAAATACCACTGGTTATAATAATGAATTTCCTGTTATTCTTAGCATGTGCCCAGAAGCCATGGAGATTTTTGGACTTACTTAGTGAATTAAAGAAAGAAAGTTTAAAAAGACCCTTTTATGAATAGCAACCATAGAAAATAGAGATTATAAACAGTGGTAGTTTCACAAGGAAAAAAAATACAACCATAACCACAGAATCTCTTCCAGAGATTGGGAGACTCTTTGGTATATTTCAGCTCTGAGGTAAATTTGGGGAAATATAAACCCTGAGGCTGCTACTTAAATCTTTAGAAGAATAAACTATGGTCAGTGATTGACAAGTACTGGGTATGTGGCACTAAGAAATGAGCCTGTGATGTCAAAGAGACCCGGATGTCATCTCAGAAAACTAATTAGTGTTGAGTGAAATTATTCTATAAAAAGAGAATGGATCTAAACTCATCATTACCTTCAATCTTGTGTTGTTTGTGGTTCCCACATGGTTGGGTCATTATTTCATAACCAGTTCTCCACTGAATTATGAATGGGTAGTGTAGAAACTTCTACAGGTAATCAGTTCTTAGTTTACCATTTCCTAGGGAATAAGAAAAGTGAGTAGGTTGCCTTTTAAAGCTAAAAGAAGCTATAGAGATGAATTGTGATGGGTGAAACGTATCAATTTAAAACTAATAAGTATTTTATACATTTTGAACTTTAAATAGAATATATAATGAGCTATTTTAGTATTGCTTCAGAAATCTAATTAGTGTCACTTATTGCTTTGTGAATATTAGCTCTTCCACAGATTTCTGTGAACATCCAGCTATAAGAGCCTTATTTTCCATGATATTTTTGAAGCATTAAAAAAAGCATTAGTTATCTAAAGCTTAATCTCTATCAAAACATATTGGATTGAGGTTTTCAAAACATTAGAAAAATTAAAAACAAAAGCAAATATATTCTACTAATTTCAACAGGATTTTCTTACGCCACTAATAAATACAAATTTAGAAGAGGAAGGTGCATTTTCATTTTTACATACACATCCATAACCCACTTCTTTTTAGTATGGCACTGCATAAGTCAACAATGTAATCTGGGTCCCATTTAGGTGATAAAATGGGACACTTCAGAAGATGAATGGAGGAGCAAAGTAGGCGATGTGGCGACAACAGGCATAAAGCAGAGTGGCCAGACAAACAAGGATAAATGGTCATCATGCTAATGGAGCATATTCCTTAAGTGTTAGAGTTAGGAAAGTTTTATCCTTCAAGTTTTTTTGAATTTCTTAAAGAAAATAATATTCATCTCTGATTATCTGGCAATTAACATGATGCCTAAATGTTATATGCTAAAAATAATGCTAAATAAATGAATTGATGACTGAATACATTAACAAAAATATATGTTCACGCAAACAATTATAATTTTATTATGGAATACACTCCCTCCTGTCTATAAAATCAAAGAAGACTAACACAGTAGATTGGAGGATATGAAAAGACATAACCATGAGGGAATCTTTTTTCCTTCTTCCAGACCCATAGCAAAGAAAGTTGCGTCCTCCACCAACCATACTGAAAATGGAGACAATTCAACTATAGCTGGGGAGTACACACTCACTCATCCATCTCATCTCAGGCATCCATCCATCCATCCATCCATCCATCCATCCATCGGCTGGAAAACTCCCAGTTTTTCACTATACCATATTGATCACTGAGACTACACAAGGAAAAAACACAGTTCTTCAAAGTGCATTTGGTATCACCAAATCAGGGCATTTATTAGGTTGACTTTCAAACAAAATTTTAAAAAGATTAATTATCATTCACTTATTTCCTCAGTGAAGATATTTTCAGGGAGAGAGGGAGGGAGAGGTAGCTTCAGGAACTTTAAGAAAGTAGAATGAGTTTGAAACAGTTAAGTGGTAAATGCTAGAATGAGGAACTAGGTGTGTAGAGTGACTCAGAGGCTCTAAGAGCCCATGGTGGCCGGACAGCATGGATCTGTGGTGCGTCTCTATACGACTTATTAGAGTAGTGAGACTAAGCTTAAAATTTTAACAAGGACTAAATAGAGAACTTTAAAATACAGGCTGAGGATATTACCTTCATTTGACAAAAAGCAAGACATTATTTAGCTTCTTCATGAAGGGAAATAACCTGGTGACGATGTTTTCTTAGGAAGTTTAAATCTGATTATACTGTATAGAATAAACCAGAATAAGAGGAAAAAGACTGGATCCAGGGAGATGGTAAGGAATTTATTATAGTACCTCCTCATGCAGAGATGAGCATACAGGTAGGATAGAAACATGAGAAGTGGAGATAAATCATTCCTATGAGAAGAATGGATTTCTACAAAAATCATAGAGGGGTCATACAACAGTCACCTATGCTATCCAATTCTCCTTGGTCATAATAAGGGAAGGGAACACAAATCACTAAATAATTAAGAAAAATCAATTGCAGGGAAACAGACTGCTGCACAAAAAGAAATAATTCAGGTAATACTAATTACACATTAAAAACCTCTAAACCTCACATTAAATTATCCCTATAATTAGTGTTCTCAGAGAGGTTTGAGAGAATGCTCCATCTGTAAAATATGAATACAGTACCATCAAAGAGCGAGCAGAAAACATACTTCATTTGCTTCACCTTCGCTTTTGTGGCATATACAGGGTTTTGGCTCCTTCTAATCCCAATCCCTCCATTGGCCACTGGATCCCCTCCTCTTTCATCAGTTCAAGGACAACACTCCTGCCTCCTCTGTTGTAGTAATGATACTTTCTGTACTGGGTCATTTCTTTGAGCTTCCAAATTTGATGTCCAAATCTCTCCCATTTAACATTTTACAAAATTCTCTCTTGACTACACATCTTCTGGCTTTCACCCTCTTCCTTCATTTTCTTTTACAGCAAATATTAAATCATTGTTTAATAGCTGGCTCTGCTTACTTTCTTCAATTCCTGTCCTCCCTTTTGGTCTTAAGAACTCTATGAAAGTAAACCTATGCCCCCGCCAAACTATGAACAAGCCAGCCAATGGACTTTATGCTGTTAAATGCCAAGTTTCTTGGTGAGCTACTCACAGCATTTGAAACATTCTGATTGCACTCTCCCTTTAGAAACTGTTCCTTCATATGGTATCTAAGATCCTACTCTTTGATTCTGTTCCTTCCTTTGTTCATTCTACTCCTTAGTTGGTTTACTATCCATTTGTTGGATCTCTTTTCTGCTTCCCTATACTACAGAGTAAGTCCTTGAAAGCAAAGATGTTAGTTTGTGTCTCTCACATCCAAAGGAGTGCTTGGTACACAGCAAGTGCTCAATTAACTGTTTATCAACTAGGTAACTGAATAGCAACAATTTCTAGTTAAAAATAGGACTTAAACAATAAATATTTTAAAGGGCAATGAATAATAAAATGAATCTATTTGAACACCCAGCTGTGGATCAGCTGGGGGAGGAGAGGTAGATCAAGGGATAAGTGTTCATTTTCTGAACTTCTGAAATGGGAATGAAATGCTATTTAAAATGAATAATCAACAAATGGAGAAATGAGCATTTTATTTAGTAGGCATATTCCTGAAGGCAAATATCAGAGGAAATAAAAATACGTAAATAATAAAAATCCGTAGGTAGAGGGGAGAAGCTCTGAACTATTATGAGAATACTAAATTCCACTGAAAGTAAGTTTCGGATGATAGAAAATTTGTCAGCCGTTGTTTTATTTAGTCCATTACATCGAACTATGCTTAGCATAATATAAGCAACTGCTGTGGGTTGAATGTTATCTCCCCCACCCCACAAATTCATATGTTGACAATTTATTAAGTCATACTAGAGCAGGATGGACTTCCATTCCAAAATGACTAGTGTCCTCGCAAAAAGGGGAAATCTGGACACAGACACAACACCATGTGGACATAAACGCAGAGATCAAGTGATATGTCTGTAAGCCAAAGAGCAATAAAAATTACCAGCCGAAGACCAGAAGCCAGGAGAGAGGCGCAGAACAGATTCTGTCACAGCCAACAGAAGGAACTAACCCTGCTGACACCTTGATCTCAGACTTTTGGTCTTCAGAACCAATAAAATGACAAGCAATTCCTACTGTTGAAGTACACAGTTTCAGGTACTGTGTTACAACCGTCCTAGCAAACGGATACAGCAAAGATATCTGTTAAGCACACGAATGGAATACCTCATCGTTCCCAAGTGAACAGCATAAATTCTATGTACTGTCACTAATTAATAAATATAAATAAAAGCATGTATTTTTTTTTTTAATTTTCAGAGTGCAAGTGGGGGACAGAGGATCTGAAGCTGGCTCTGTGCCCACAGCAGACAGCCAGATGCAGGGCCCGAAGTCATGAATGGTTTGATCATGACCTGAGCCCAAGTCCCACGTAAAAGCATGTTACTTATAGTTACTTATCGTCACTTAGGTAATGAATCAGAATTGGAGACAGTTAACAAGGTCAGTCTTTGGAAAAATGGGACTAGTCGGAGAGGAAATTCAACTTCATTTTATACTTTTTTTTGGCCATGTGCATGTATCACTTATAAAAAGAAAAAAAAATATATATGTAATTGGTAAATACACCAGGGCTATCTTACTGGGAGTGTCTTTTCTCAAGTTGAGCAGTGAGGCAATTTAAAGCTTGGAACTGATTCAGGCATTTTTACTTCATATAATTACTTATAATTATGGCCATGTTATCTCTCAAAGAAAATAAGCTACATTTTCTGTAGAAACGTCCCCATGGAATTTGCTATCGTTTACAGTTACTTTTATGACAATTTCCAAAGAACTATCAGATGAAATAAAAGATGAGGAAAAACTGATTAAGTGATTCAATTGGAACAAGAAAGCGGTAAAAAAAAAAAAAAAAAAAAAAAGCGTTAATTATTACTGTCCACGAAGATAATGGTCAACACACTGTGCTTGTCTCCCCTCGGGCCCTCGTTCTACAAAATGTAATAATCCTTCAAGCCCTCGTTCTACAAAATGTAGTAAGCACACACCGTGTGCCAGCACAAGGTAGGCACGAGGGGGAGAACGGTGAATAAGCTCGAAGCGTGCTGGTCGCGGCCTTCCAGGAATTTAGTTTGAGGTTAGGTCTGTGTGCTAGAAAAGTACCCTCCCCCCCTCGCTGGCCCACTGGGGAAAGTTCCAAGACCCCCGGAGGATTTTGGAAACCGCATGTAGTACCAAACCCCCTAGATGCGGTTTTTTCCCCCCATGCATACCACACACCTCCGATAAAGTTTAATTTATAAACGACGCACAGCAGATTAACAACGAATAAGGACGTCGAACGAGTCTCACAATATACTGCAAACAAACTTAGGTGAATTCGGACTCTGTCTCAAAATATCTCACTGTAGTGTACTCACCCTTCCCCGGGAGGATGGGAGACGATAAAACGCGCATGTGCAGAGGGGCAGCGAGGCGATGACACAGGGGCTGGGACCTACCCCGGCGACTACTGACGTCAAGATGCTGCGTCAGAAGGCGGGGCCTGTGCTTCCGGAGGCGGTGGGCCGCGGGTAGCTGACCGAAGACACGGTTAAGGGGAGACTACTGCAGTTTCCTGAGGCTGCCTCTTGGGGGCGCCTGGGTGGCTCAGTTCCTTAAGTGTCTGACTCTCGATTTCAGCTCAGGTCTTGGGTGATCTCTTAGTTGGTGAGTTTGAGCCCCGCCCACATCCGGCTCTGTGTACCTGATGCGGAGCCTGCTTGCGGTTCTCTCTTTTGCTCTCCCTCTCTCCCCCTTCCTCAGTCATGCTCTCACTCTCTCAAAATAAATAAATAAACTTAAAAAAAAAAAAAAAGAAAAGAGAAATACGGAACTTTTTTCTCTCACAGTTCCTGGGGCCAGAGCTCCAAGTGTGGCGGCGGGGCTGTGCTTTCTCTCCCAAGGCCCTGCGAAGGGATCCTTCCTTGCCTTTTCCAGCTTCGGGCAGCTCCAGGTGTTCCTTGCCTGCATAATCTCTGCCTCCATCTTCTCATGGCCTTCTCTTCTGTGTCTGTCTTCTCTTCAGCCCCGTATAAGTTCCCTTGGCATTGAATGTAGGGTTCACCCAGGAAATCCAGGATGATCTCATCTTGAGATTCTTAATCACATCCGCAAAGATGTTTTTTCCCAACGAGGTCACATTCACAGGTTCCTGGGTTAGGGTATGCTCCTATTTGGGGTGGGGGCTCCACAATTCAGCCACTACAATATGGGTATGAATAGATAATTCCAACACAGTGTGATTAAGTGCTAGGCTAGGGTATGTACAGAGGGTTATGGCGGGCACAGATGAAGGAGGCTCTAATTCAGTCTGAGGGGTTCGGGGGAGACTTTTTGAGTGAAGTGACATGTAAGATGAAACCTGAAGACTTCCACAGGCAGGAAAGTGGGCTGGGGGAGCTTTACGGATGAGAAACAAAGTATGCTGAATTTCGATAACTGAGAGAAGTTTAATGTGCCTATTCAATGTGAGATGAGGAAAAGCGGAAAAGACTACAAATGTAAACAGGGCCCAGAATGTGACTGTCCTTGAAAACCTTGTCTAGAATATTGGGATTTTAAAGCTACGGCGGTGGGGGCGGTGGGCAGTGGGACGGTTTTCCATTGGGTAAAGATAATTTGGAGTGCCGTACGGAGGGTGGATTTGTGGGGCTTAGGACTGGAGCCAAAGAAATCAGGATGATGTTGCAGTAATTTGAGCAAGAGATGGTGAGGGGATTAAGGGGATTGGGATGAGAAATACTGAGGATGTAGAATTATTTTCATAACTATTGTTAGTCACAGCTGAACTCGGGAGTGCATTTCTACAGTGTTTCCAAAGTGAAGTGGGATTCCAAAGGTCTCAACTTTTCATCTGCGCTTTCTTTCTGGAACTATGACTAGCCCAGCAGAGAAAGAGGAAAAAAAAGAGAGAGAGGGAGGGGTAACAATAGGGATCCGGCAACAGTTTTTGATAAGCACTTTGAATTTCTGAAACACATCTTTGACAAATGGGTTGATTTCCTTTAGCTCTTAGAGCTGTGGGCACACTTTAATTTGCATTGCTTCAAAGTAAATTTGGCTTTTCCAACTCCTTCCTAAGTGAAAGGGTGGGACTGTACATCTGGGGGGGTGTCTATTGCTTATGACTCACTCTCAATGATATGCACCTGTTTGGTTCTTTGGGTCTCAAAAAGTTACACGAGAAGCAGGTCAGGAACGCAGAAGGGTGTTATCAAGTGGCAGTGGCATTCCGTGCAGAAAGAACGGAGGCGGCAGCAGTTAAGAGAAGGTAAATAGGTGACTGTGAATATAAGCAGCCCCCAAAAGCAAACAGTAGTGTGCTTCGGGAAAATCCGTCTGCTGCTTCCCACCTGGGTGCCCACTGCCCAAAACAGGAAGTGGGACTTAAGGACTGACACACGGAAGTGAGATCAGGAGGCACCTACAAGTGGACCGGCCAGGCCCAGGAGGAAATATTTGTGAATTTGCTAATAATTCTTTCCAAATCAAGGTTTATTGTTAAGTGGTTGAAATGGTAATAACTACTTGAAAACGCCGTGTCAAGTATAACTCCTTGTATTTGAAATGCAGAACAACAACCCCCCCCCCCCCCGACAAGGTTATTATTCACCATTAAGTGTGTTGGCTACACCTCTTTGGTATTTTAAGCAGGACTTTGTGACTACTTTCCATTCCCTTCCAACAGCAAGGGTTCCTAGGTCCTATGAACTTGTATTTGCTTCTGAGTAGAGACTGACTCTTGTATTTCTTCCATGAGCCCTCATATTATGTAGGAAACCACAGTGCAGCCATTTTTATTATTCACTATATTGTTTTAGTCTCTCCTCATAAACAACAGATTTTACCTGACTTCAATGTATTTTGATAACAACTACTGGCATACAAACTTTCATTCTTTGAGCCTGCAGTTCTCCTTGTTCTCCTATATCATCCTACCCACCCTCCCTTACCTCAAACAACTTTATGTGCACCGAGCTTTGCTACAATGATCTGTGCGATAACCAGGGTTCCAGCCCGGTATTGTACAGTGCTCTGACTTTAGAAGGGAATACTGGAGGCAGATATTGGGCCGAAGCTCACATGTAGAAGTCTCTACATCAGCATAGTGACTTAATTATTGACATGTCCTGTGTAAATCTGGTCATCTTAAAAATGAAAAGATTTATGAGGCACCTGGGTGGCTCAGTCAGTTAAGTCTCTGACTTCAGGTCATGATCTCACAGTTCCTGAGCCCCACGTCAGGCTCTATGCTGACAGCTCAGAGCCCGGAGCCTGCTTCAGATTCTGTGTCTCCCTCTCTCTCTGCCCGTCCCCACTCACACGCTGTCTCTCTCTCTTTCTCAAAAAATAAATAAAAAAAGAAAAGATTTAGGGGTGCCTGGGTGACTCAGTCGGTTAAGCGGCCAACTTCAACTCGGGTCATGATCTCGCTGTTAGTGGGTTCGAGCCCCGTGTCGGGCTCTGTGCTACCAGCTCCAGGAGCCTGGCGCCTGCTTTGTAATCTGTGTCTCCCTCTCTCTGCCCCTCCCCGACTCGTGCTCTTTCTCTCTCTCTCTCTCTCTCTCAAAAATAAATAAAATATAAAAAAACTTTTTTTAAAATGAAAAGATTTATCTGAAAAGTTAGAAATTAAATTTCATAATCAACTGGCTTCCTGTAAACCATATGACTCTTGCTTATTTATCTTCTATCAATAAAATAAATCATCTCAGTGTTCAGGTTTGGAAATTTAAGATGATAATAACTATAATGTATTGCATGTGAAGAGCAGATTTATTTCCATTTTAAGTTGCCTAGAATAGGCTGATGGACAACTTAGCATACTTTTTGTTTCTAGTCTATGTCAAATTTTAAGTATAAAAACGTAGCACTTTACATAATCACTAATGTGTTTAAAAATTTTTGCGTGAAGATAATACTGAAATCTGCTGGCTAATTTCCTTTCTCTCCTTGCCTCTTTAATGATTGCTCACAGTATGGAACTTGTTTGAAATACTTTTCAGCTTGTTTAAAATTTATCATGCCTCAACCCAAACACTGAAGACATCTGAGAGAAACCACTTTGTAACTTCTAAGTGGACAGAGATAATATTTATGATAAAAGTCTCTGTTGATCGCAGGGAGAGAGTACAGAATAATTGAATTAAAGGAAAATTCATGCCTCAGGAAAGACTTTTTATTATAAAACTAGAAACTGGAAGAAGCTGAGAAAAATAAACTTCATTTTAGACTCTATTTTCAGTTTTTCAAAATTTATATTCTTGTCAGCATATACCTGAAATGGTAGTTAAATTCTCAAAGCTGTGTGGTTTTTTTTTTCTGCACACCGAGAGGACAAATGTCTGAAATAGAAGGATAAAACATTTCCTTTCATCGTTCAAAAAAACCTTAATATTAGGTTTGTGTTACATTTTGATGTTGGCCAATTCTTTCTGATTGCTTTTAAATTATAGCTTCTCCGTGATAATATGCAACTCAGCATCTTCTCTGTGGGGCAGCAGCTTCACGTTGGTAACAGGACATACCACTATTAACACTCTAAATTATAGCTCCTTGGCCTTGTCAATACACACACATTATTCCAGTTAAAGTGAAATGCAAGAGTATTTAAAGTCTCTTCCAGCTGGAACATTCCCTGAACCTATGAAAAGCAGATTCTGTCTCTCACCCCATATTTGTTTGTAGGATGCTGCCTACAACAGTCTAGGCAAGTGAATTACATCTTCCTTGTCGGGTAAATCAACATAGGACGGGATGTTAAACATCATGCTACCATCTTACAGTAGAGTGTAGACAAGATGTTGGGGCGCCTGGGTGGCTCAGTCGGTTGAGCGGCCGACTTCGGCTCAGGTCATGATCTCGCGGTCCGTGAGTTCGAGCCCTGCGTCGGGCTCTGTGCTGACAGCTCAGAGCCTGGAGTCTGTTTCAGATTCTGTGTCTCCCTCTCTCTGACCCTCCCCCGTTCATGCTCTGTCTCTCTCTGTCTCAAAAATAAACGTTAAAAAAAAATGTAGACAAGATGCAAGGGATGATAGTATTGAGAAATGGATTGAAATTACAGTCCTAATGCACAATGGCAAATACACACTGCACCCGAGAGCTCAGAAGACCAGTGCTGTGTTGCCCCAACTCCACGTCCCTGTGCCTTTGGTGGGGGGCTGGCGGTGGGGGGGGGAGTGAGAAAATGGTCCACAGACTTCGAAGGTGATATTTACTGCAGACGCCTAGCCTCCATCTGGTTTCCTTTTACATCTCCCTTGGAAACATGTGGGAGTAGAATACCACCAGCCAGCTTGCTAATGTTCCTGTGGTAGTAACCACTTAGTTCCTCTGTGTTTTGTCACATCCTCTACTGCAAGTATCAATAAAGACTGCATTGTTGCAGGAAGCCAAATACTGCATCCCAGATTGTGCTTGATTACTGCAGATATTGAAAGTTAATTTATATGCATATATAATTTTATATATGTATTATATATTAATTTACATATGTATATACATATGTAATATTTTTGTTAAGTAAACTTATTTTATCCTTAATATTCCTGCTATATAGGCTTTATACACTTCACAATTCTCTCAAGAAAAAGTTTAACTCATTCAAAAATTCATAGAATGGATTTTGTGGCACAAGTTGACATTGAATCTAAATAACATCTAAATAACGGTGTTGAAAATGAAGGTTGTCATCAGCCCACCAAGCGTGAGCACCAGTCTTTCTTTGTGTAACAACAGGGGATGAACAGCATGGTCCGAGTGCCGTCCTCTGAATACATTGTCATCCATCAGACAATTCACATCACTCATAGGGACTATGCCCTCTTATCTTTTAAAGCTTATTTACTTTGAGAGAAAGAGAGAGAGGGAGAGGGAGAGGGAGCGGGAGAGGGAGAGAGAGAGGGAATGAGCAGGATCCCAAGCGGGCTCCGCATTGTCAGCACAGAGCCCCACGTATGGCTCCATCTTGCAAACCGTGGGATCATGACCTGAGCCAAAATCAAGAGTGGGAAAGCTTAATGGACTGAGCCACCCAGGCACCCCATGTGATTTTATTATTAAAGGATTTCTTCATTGAAACTCAAGATGAAAATCGAAATTTGAACTTTTATCAGATATTCATGAAGTACATTTCTCATCTGTTATGTTCTGGCTGAAACACCTTTGGGTTCCTCTTCCAAGCGACTCTGAAGAAAATCTCCAATTGCGCACTAGGCCAATATGTGGGTGGGATGTGAAACATTGTAATTAGAATTGATTTTTTTTTAATTTTTTTTAACGTTTATTTATTATTTTTGAGACAGAGAGAGACAGAGCATGAACGGGGGAGGGGCAGAGAGAGAGGGAGACACAGAATCCGAAGCAGGCTCCAGGCTCCGAGCCGTCAGCCCAGAGCCCGACACGGGGCTTGAACTCACGGACCGTCAGATCATGACCTGAGCCGAAGTCAGACGCGTAACCGACCGAGCCACCCAGGCGCCCCTGATTTTTTTTTAAAAAATGGAATTATGCTCTTGCTTTTTTACTTCTTATGGTTTTGATGAATTATGCTGTTAAATCCCCTTGTTATGATTGTCCACCATGAATAAATTAACCAGTGGCACTCCGTTGATGATTCTTACATATCTATGAGGGTAAGAAAATTACTGAGTACTGCTGTCTGACCACAATCTTACAGCAGAGCCATTTTGTGAGTACATTTCCTGATAATGCTTTAGTCATCAAGCAAACATCCGTAATCTTCATTTCACTTCTCTGCAAACTAATCAAATACTAGCTGGGAGGAAATTAACATATCTAGCTTTTTTTTTTTTCCAGGATTCACTCATATGATGAAATCAGATGATGTATTTACTTATTTATTTATTTATTTTAGGTAAAGTAAGCCCAGAAATGACGAAGCTAAAAATCTAAGTACAAAAACAGCTGCTTTGCCTCAGCTAAAGTATGGCATATGAAGTGCTGTTCTCCTCTTTTGATGTTTATATCACCACGAAATAGTTTGGAAAACACACCTTAGCATTTAAAAGTGACTGTTTGTAAATGACTTTCTGGAAGTATTGGTTTATTTCACTTACCCTAAGACTGAAATCTGTGTATTAAAAAAATAGTAAAATTTAATTTTCCAAGAATATTAAAGTAAGGACAGAGAGATTCCTCTCCTTCATTCTCTCAAGGGCACAGTCTTTGCATCTTTCAAAGCTCAGCTGAGGCATCACTTGGTGAAACCTTCTTTGACTTCCTCACAGGGAAGCCTGTAATGCTTTTAGTTCCATAGATCTTAATACTTTCTTCCTTGGATTAGGTTGAACCATGGCGTTACTATACTTGTGGTTCCAAACCTAATATTATATGAGGTTCTAAAAGTAATAGTTATTAGAGTTAATTTAACTGAATATTTTGTCATTTGTTATTTATGTGACTTAGCCCTTTGAATAGGGAAGTGCCTTTACATAAGGATGTATATATGAATTTTATTCAGATCTTATACTGCACACAACCAAGTGCGGAGAAAGAGAATGTACTTAATATTTATTTAGTTAATGAATGCATATTCCAGGCTTTACTATATGATGATATGATACAGTATAGGATATGATATACTATATGATACTAAATCCTCTCTCAACTTTTATCAATCTTTCCCCACACTTATTCCCAGACAAGTTTAGCTTACTCTCAGATCTATAACAAGGGCAATTTAGTAAAACAAACAACAAAACAACTACTATTGGTAGCTAAAGTCCATAGTGTTGTCTATGAGCCAGGCACTGTTTTAATTACTTGTATATATTAACATTCAATGTTCCTAACAACAGAGTGAAGTATTCCATTATACAGATGAAAAAACCAAAGCACAGAGAAAACCAGTAACATACAAGACTACAAAGCTACTGGTGAGGGAAGCAGTTCTATGCTTACTTGGTTCTAGGCATACCCACAGTGTAGAAGGTGTGGAGGCTTACCATGGACCATGAAGCACTTGAGAAATCTCCAGTTAAAGTAGCTATTGACCCTGGATGCTATTTATGCTGTGAATATAGATTCTGCCTGCAAGTGTTCAGTTATTCAACTGTCAACCCACCTTGAATTTTGGTAAAAAATGGATTGTTACAGTAGTTCTATTAGGTAGCTGTTTAATCACATTTTCTATCTCATTTAATGTTCTAGCAACCTTGTGATATAGGGAATGTTGCCTCCATTTTTTTAGAGACATAAGTTTCACAAAGATTAAATAGCATACTTTAATTTAGATTATGCTCTTTCTCCTCACCATAGCTTATTTTCTTGATTAGAAAATCAAGCTCAGACCAAGCTATTCATTTTCTAGACCAAATAGTAATGCTATTTCAACTTGTTTTGAAGTGCCTGGGTTAACTTTTAATGTATATAAAACTTTTAACGTCTATAAAATCCTTTTAAAGCTCCACTGGCTCAAAAGATAGAACCCAAAATTGAAGAGCTTCGTTAATCACTAGTTTTATTCCTCTGCCAATGTAGATACAGGACAGAAAAAAAAAAATAAAAGTGTATTTTCCTATTTGCTTATGTTTCCTTTGAAAATTGTGAGGTTATCTCGAAAGTGGCACTCTAATTTTCTTGACAGTTAGAAAACTATCTGTGGAATAGAGATCTTGTTGGCAGCAGGGAGAAGTACTTTATTTCTAAGAACATGAGCCAGAAAGTGAACCGATTCCATGGGCAGCACTGTGTTTAGCGCCCAGATAACAGAGGCAGGGCCCTGTTCTGTAGGCTATGTTAGTTATCCCAACTTTTGTGGATATTGGCATTTCGTCGAGGGAGGGAGCCAAAACCTATGGTGGTTTTGTTGGTATTAAAAGATTAATAAGCTGGTCCTGGTTTCTAGTAACAGAAATCCACGAGGAAGAAACTAAATCAGTTTCACTATTACGCTTGCCTCTAATGTGCAATTGGCTCTGAAATACCCATTAATTATTTAAAATAACATCATAAACGTGTATTAATTCTTGCTCCAATAAAAGCTGATGTTGGATTAATGTGAATTTATTAATGATCTTGTTACTAAGAATGTAAATTTGAAGTTTTGATTCAAGGCACTGCTTGGATCAGAGGCCCATCGCACATCATAACTACTTTTTTTTAAAAAAAAATCTGGAACAAGAAACATCCAGATCTAATTGCTCTCATTCAGAGTATATTTTTTCTGCCTTAGAGGCACCTGGCAACAAATCTCCCTACTTTATGTGGTTTTCACAATATAAATTACAAAGAAATTTACTGTGGTGTGACACTTTCTAAACAAATCCCTTAATCTCTCCTACTCATTTATCTTTCAGTCTCTTACTCTATTTTTCCTGTCATTTCCCCTCCACTCCACTCCTGACTTCCTCAGAATGACATGAACCAGAAAAGCTGGAGGATTTCTGAACCAGTGGCCTCCCAACATTTTCGATCATATGCTCCTCAGTGAGTATTTCCTTATAAACTGTAACATATATACGTTTGTATTAATATATACCTTCTATATACAAAATTAAAGGATAAAAATTAAAAATAAAAGTGAATGGATAAGCTAATATTTCCTTCTCTACACTTACTCTTGCCCATTATCTCTGGAAACAATTGAGTAGATTCTAAATAACATTTACCCCTCAGATTTCTATGCACCAATGAGTTACAATTAATTTGTTGTTTTGAGATCAATGGTAATAATAATCAAACTCAAAGATTGCCTCGGAGAACCAGATTTTACATAGTTCTTTTCTCCCTCTTCTCTCACGCTCTGTTTTAGCATGGAAATAGCAGGGAGCACAGAGAGGAGGTTATGGTACAAAGCATGAGCTGTTTTCTGATTTGGGTTGTATGATTCCATTTTTTCTGCGTCTTTATTCTTAGGCTCTTGACATCTGATTTCGTCTTCTGAAAATAAATTCTTTACCATAACACCAATATTCATTCATTCAAACGCTGATGAATGGAGTTCTAAGCACTGGGCTGAATGCTACAGACACAAATCTGAACCTCTACAGACACAACACTGGTCCCACCAAGTTTCTGTTTTAGTTAGCAGTGGTGGGATCAAATGATTTTATAGTAAAGGTTACAAAAGAGAGAAGTCCTCTGTGAATGAGGAGAGAATCAAGCAACTAACTTGGCTGAGGAAATTTGGAAAAGTCCCCCCAAAGTGAAACCATTTGGGGATCTTGATATAGTGGCTCACTGGGGCTTCACCTGCAGCCTGGTGGCGGTGAGCTGGCGAACGCTGGCCCTACTCGGCAGAGTTCCTCATGTGAACCCATAATAATAATTCCTCTCCACCGGCTCTATGAGCACTGGAATCAAATTCGTGTTCCTTGTCTCCTTGCTAAACTCGTGCTGGTGATCACCATAAGCGCATTGTGCTGAAATAGAATCTGACTCCAGCTGCTAGAAATCCACTTTTCTCAAGGGCTTGGAGCTTTGCTTCTCCTTGCAGTTGACTGGTGCTTCTCTTGGTAACCTAATATAACTTATCCTCCCCTCTGTTCTTCTCTCTTTCTCTCTTTCCCTTTTCCTTCTCCTCCCCTTCCTCTGCCCCACCCCTTTTCTCTTTCTCTGCACTCTTTCTCTTTCCCTTCCATGCTAGCCTGAAGTGTGAGTCAAACAGAAGTCTTACTTGAGAACACTCCAGTAGTGTTTCGGGGACTATATACTATACAATACAATACAATACAATACAATACAATACGATATACAATATACTATACAATAAACATAGTATATTATGAGGCAAAATATTTGAGACCCCAGTGTCTGCAGATATGTTTCTGGCTTTCTAGTTGTTCATAAGGCAAACACCAGTTTAAATGGCATAAAACAATTCGATGGTTTTCAGTGGCCTAGCAACACAAAACGAGCTGCTCGCAAAATTGCCAGGTTTATCTGAGACACAAACCCAGTTAAAATATGGCTGGGAAGACCTAGTTACCTCTCTACATGCCCGCTTTCCCCCTGGTGGTGACTTTTCTCTGCCAGTCCTAATCCTTGAGCCAGGAAAACAAAGTTTAAAAACAGTATAATCTACTCAACAGGATTATCTGTTTCAAAACCCTGGGAACTCAGTATAAAATCATACTGTTATTATGAATCTATCTGCAGGGGTACATATACTTACTCTGCTTTGTATTCCTTCCTTTTTGTCAAATAATAGTAGGCTTCTTAACAAAGTCTAATTCTTCCACTAGTCCCTGCTTTCATTCAACATATCTGGGGGTTTTGGCCTAACCATCCTTTTGTTTTTTATTTCTTAGACAATTTTTTTCCTTCCCTTTTGTATTCTTCCAGCTGGCTTCCTATCTTGGCCCATTCTATCTTTTCCATGATTTACACTGTTCTTTATGTCACCCATTGGTCAATGACAGCCTCCTCATGCTACAAGGCTCCCACATTGGCAGTCAGGAGACAGGAAAAAACAAGAAGGTCATAGAAAGGAATGAGAAGGTCGTTTCAAGTAGAAGTGTGCTTTTACTGAATTTATACTTATGTTAGAGATAGGGTAAGGAGAAAAGACTTGATTTTATCAGTCATTTCTAATTAATATATTACACTTGTCCAGGGATAAAGTACAGTGTATACAGTATAATGTTTAATTCCTGGGAGTTTTCCATTAACAAAGTGTAGCATTTGATCAACATCACTTTGAAAAGTTTCCTAACACAGAAAGGTATTCGGTAGTGTGAAATTAAGTATGTATACAAAACACCACCTAACATACAGCAGCCTGTTTATTCCTTTCACCATAGGCCATGATGTACTGGAATAAATTTGTTAGAGTGTTGTTCCTCAACATATTTAATGGTATGGGTGATAATATAAAATTTCTCCTTATTCTTTGATAATAGAATTTTTAGCAGACGCCTGCTTACCCAGAATGCAGACTCCATTTCTCAGCCCTTATTGCTAGGTATGTCCATGTAACTAAACTCTAGCACATGAAATGTGGGAGAAAAAGAAGTGTGCACCTTCTGGGTCCTGCCTTACACGGGACTGTGGCCACCCCTGCACTCCCTCCTTTTCCCACTCACTTGACTCTCAATAAGGGCTCAAGGCGGTAGAACAGTTAGATGGAAAGGGTCTGGGGCTGTGAAAACATAGAGGCTACATATTGGTCCAGTACTGTTTATACCCAATTATTATGTGTATGTGAGAAAAAGATGTTAGATTTAAGCCACTTTTATGCTGGTTTTCTATGACAGCTGTCAAAACTACAGCAAAAATGATACAGTTTAGTTTACTGGCTCGGACGTGAGATTTATGTTCGAATGTGGAATCAGGTGTCTTCTCAAGGTTCAGATCATTTTTGCATTATATTCTGGAGTTTATATCGCTTTGTAATATGGATTATATTTTGTGTGAGCAAATAAAACTATGTTCATACATTTATATAACTATTACGGCTATGCAAAACTTTGGGAACTATTTAAATAGTCTCTAGAGAAGACTAAATGTTGGACTCTCTTTAATTAGCTAACCACCATCAAGAACAAATACACTAGTTCTTTAAAAAAGTCTAACCTCAAGCCTTTCCTTACATATTTTCCATCTTCACATCTCATTTGGTTTAAAGAGACCACTTCTTAGAGTGTCTCCCTCCTCCAGATTTCTGTGGAATTTGTCTCTGAGAATTGCCCTGAACCAGCTGCCTTACCCCAAAGACTTACCCACACCCTATAAATGCTGGTCATATGCCACATGACCTTCTGACTCATTTGCTAATGTCTGCTCCTAATCTACTTGGTTTTCCTTTGATTTCATTGGCTTCACTTTAATTATATATTTCATCATATTTAGGAGAATTATTAGCTTAAAATATTGATATTTATATACACGACAAATGTAGCCCTCTCCACTTGGGATGCTTAATAAATACATGTGTAGCCATCCTTGGATGGCCAGAGATAACATTGGAAAGCAACAACAACAACAAAAATACAGCGTGCAAAACAGTGAATGCCCGCCAAGATTTATAGATTTCAAGAAATGATAATGTATATGTAACATACAATTATATCTCTAGCATAATGCTATTTCAGTACATTCTGAGGACTACTCTTAGAAGCTCTACTTGAGTTTTATTTTTTTTACAAGTCTTAGAACCTTGATTATATCCTGACCCCCCCCCCTCAAAAAAAATCATGCTCATAAATTCAGTGAAGGATTTGGCTCACTCATATGACCATCAGATAATAAGCTGATTAAAGTTCTCTAAAAATTTATTAGTTTATATTCTACTTCACCTTTACATGCACTAATCTTAAAGCTGTCACCATGGCTGACAAATAGTTTTAAAGATACAGACAATTAAGCAAATTCTTTTTCGCATCTGGTCCCTAACACCTTAGACATGAAAATGTGGCTTGTGTGTCTCCCCAAAAGGCTTATCTGTTTTAAATGATGTGCACTGGTATTATGAATGGAGTAGTTGACTAGAATTCTTGTTGACATTTTGAAAAACTTTATACATACTTGTTTCTATTTCATAGAAGTAATGATAGTCATAATAACTATATAAAGGTCATTTTGTGCCATGCAGAACATGTTCCAAATACTTTATATATCTAGTACTATTTTGCTTTTGTACTTCTGTTCATGGCATGCATTTCATCCATCTTTCTAACACCTTTTATAACAATTATATGGGGGAAAAGGTGAAAATCCCCTGCTTCTATACTTTTAGTTCCATTCTTTCAAAATAACTGCTATTAATAATTTTATGCCTAGATAGCCAGGATTTTGCATAGTCTTATTTAACCACATAGAGGGGTTTATACCCCCGTTCCTATTTGTATTTATATTTTTATCTATAATATACACATTTTGTCATATAAGGTTGGTATGTGCTACACATCCAGGTCTGCCCCTGCCTTTTGCCAGATGTGCTGTATCATGAGATCATTCAGTTAGTGTACATGGATCTCCCTCTATCTTTTAATGGCTGCATAGCATTCCAAAGTATAGACAAACAATAATTAAGCATTCCTTATTGATGGAAATTTACATTCTTTTTTTGTCAGTAACATACAATACAATGATAAACGTATCTGCACGTTTATGAGTTTGTTCTACTATTTTCCTTGGTAAAGCTCTAAAATGGTAAATTGCCAATTCAAAGGCATTTTAATACTCATTCACTATCGAACAGAACAGAAATTCCTACAGACTTTGGTTATAGAGGTTTCTCCCATAATGATGCTTTTCCAGAGTAAAGTCCAAACTTGAAATTTTGCATTTAATCTGTTTATTACAAAGCATCCCGAAGGAATTGTAGAGTCGAAGCAAATATTCCACCAGACGACGCCATAACACTTTAGGATAATGACATGCTTAAAATAGAATATTTAAGTTAGAACTTGTAAATAGGTTATAATTACATCTCTCCTAATGTAACCATGCTATAGTGACATGTCCAAGAGAAAATTCTTTCCAGCATTCTTACTATTGATATAAATGTCCAAGTGGTGAGCATATGTTTCTGGAATGTTTAATGTTTGTCAGCAGTTGGGCAGGGTTTGTCTTATTTTAGGGGAGCTATGTCATAGGTCGGTTAATAATTTCTTATGTCATTATCGCATTCCCAGCAGATTTGATAGGATATAGGACATTTCTGGAAAAGTGACCTGAGCATGCCAATCATAACAACTTTATGCAGCATTAACATTTCAATGCGATGTATAAAGAAAGAAGAGGTTGCCAGAAACACAGAATGCTCTGTTGTCATAGAGTTTGAGCATACTGATGGTAGGCTGTCAAGTCTTTGACTTCGTTTAAACTAATTTATGACACGTCACTGAGCTAGTTTGTTAGCAAAACCACAGTTTATGGAAACCGGACTTTGTTTTTTCTTTTTTCTTTTTTTCCCCCACAAAGAGTTAGAGATTGTTTTCTTTCCTCATTGTACATAGTCCAGTTGAACATTGGTTTTATATGAGGAGAAGTGCCATTATAGATTAATATTATATCAAAAGAGGAGGAAAGATGTTGTCCAGTCCACAGGGAGTTTTCAATGCCAATGACCACGTTGCATTTATAGAAGAAATTATATTTGTATTTACATCAGGATAGTAAACCACTACATTGTGGGAAGAATTTGGGGAAAATCCTAAAGATAAGACAAATTTTGGCCAAGAGTCTACTAGCTAAGCCATGCTTCAAATAACTCCACTCCAATCTTTGCTTCTCTCACTTGGAAACTTCTAAGGGGATTGTGGCATCTACAGGAGTAGTTAAAGGAGACTCACCATAAAAAGTAATTTCAGCTATCGGTTCTTTTTGGTTCAGAATTAAAGAAAAGTTGATACACCTAATGATAGCAAATGTGCCAGGGTGTTATTTTTATAAACATATTTGGGGGTAGGGCATACTGTTGTCTTTGGAGATGTAAAGGGGTCATTTTTAACGTGTGATTCATACCACTTTAATTATGATAAAATATACTTTTTGAAGGGCAAAAGAAATAAGTCCAAATAACTGACATTAAATAAAGAAAGTATTATTACTTTCTTTCTAAAAATTAGAGAACACTCATCAGCTAGGCCTTGAACTATGAGCTATCTGGTGGCTATTTAATTCCAACTAAGGAAAGTGAAACCAATTCTGTCTTCAACACAATTCCAAAGAGCATAGTTCACAAACTATGATAAATACTATTAGTGAAATGAATAGGTTATTATATTCTAATTTTTACATATTCTGATGTTCCCCCCAAGAAGATAATCCTTGAGTTATACAGCTACACTATAGGGCAAAAGAAACATCTACATCTCTTTAATCCTGGCAAAATAATAAGCGATAGAAACAAGGATATTTATAAAATTCCAAAAACCAGATAATCTGTGCATGTGCCTTACCTTTCTTTTGCGAAGTCTGACCGGATTATCTGTGGGTTCCTGGGTGGCCAGAGTCTCCTTTAGGTGTAAACGCTGCATGCCATCTTCTGAGTTGACCTTTGGAAGACATTTGTTTTGATGTTCTAAGAAACCACTCTTCTCTAGGCCATTTTCAGCTGACATTCCATCAGGGCAGGAAGGAGGTTGCAGAAGGCAGCTTCCAGAATCTGCTTTTAATAATGGCAGTCCTCTGCCCTTGTGAGGAATAGCCAAGAACTCAGCCTGTACTACACCGCAGGGGTTTCTTTCATGTTCATCTTTAGGGAAGTCAAGTTTTCTTCGTTGCTGAGCAATTACAGCCGAATTAAGCAATTGCTTCTCAGGCACAATATCTTTCACATGTGAAGAGTCACATGCATTTGTTTGGGATGCATCTTTTACTTCACTTAAGCTTATATCATTACAAAGCTCCAGGCTTTTACTTGTAGTGTCAACAGGTTTTTTCCCCCTCTTTTCTTCTACCAGTGCCAAGTCAGCTCCGCCAGCCATTCCCCAGGAGTTACTTTGGTTACCTTCCATGACGGGCAGTGTCTTTACTAAGGAGCCTGCTCCTCTGATAGTATGTTGGTCTGATATCTTATGTCCTTGCGTAGTTAAAATTTGTTTATCATCTGTAACATAGGGATTGGGATCGGTATCCTCATCAGACACGTGCACTAGTGTTTCCGTGCTGGCCTCCAGAGAAAGAAACTGATCTTCACCTTCGGGGCTGTCATTTTCATCCGCCTCCTTTGAAATGTGACCCATTGGCCTCCCAGGAAAGTCTCTCAGCTCTGAGCCATGGCAGCAGTCTGGCAGTGAGACACACTTCTCTTTGCGATCCACATTTAAAGTTGCATCTTTTTCCATGCTTGCCTGGGAGCTGTCAGCTACTAGTCCATGATGGCATGCTGGGTTACAATCATCAGAATTAAAAGGCTGCCCCATCCATTGGGTCACATGTTCTTCCCAGCTTCTCTTTCTGATAGCTACAGACATGTCATCGTAGTTTGACAACAGACTGAGAGATACGTTCCATGCGACACTGAAGGAGATGGAACTTGAGGAGACATCACGTCATACGCGCGGACCGAAGAAGAGAGTGAATTTTATCATTTTGCCGCCTATGAAAACAAATTAAAAATTTATATGTAGTTTAGGATAATCATTCTAGAGTCAAAATGTGTCTTGGAGAAGAGAGCGCTTAATCTGTGCTAGGGAATTTACAAAGCTTCTTTCCGTAGATTTAATGATGTTGTTTCTTTAAGAAGTAGCCTAATATTAGAAGAAAACTTCACATGTAATATTTCTGGTCGAAAAACGTTGACAGCATTTGAAAGGCAGGTGGATCGACTGACCTATTAATGAATGAAGACGTAAGTCCTGAGTGTTTGACACTCCATTAAGAACATATTTGCCTTGCAGTACTTAATAGAAATCACCAGAAGAAACTTGTTACTCTAGCTTACGTACTTTCCTGCTTTACTTTTGTGAACCCAAGTTCTTACAGAAATCTATTTGTTGTTCGGTTTGAATTGCAGCAATGGCCACCGGGAGCTGCTCGTGCAAAACGTGAGCTACAGAGACAGCATGTGTAATGGACTAGTCTGTGAAAGAGCTAATACAGAGGCCAAACTACCAGGACGTATTTACTCCAGGGAGAGACTAAGAAACATGGAATAATCTGGTTTAGCTCCTATTAACACATAATTCATAAGAAAATGGAACACAGACCACTGGCCATGCCTTAGGATAAATACATTTACAGTCATGCTATTACTGCTACTACTAGGTGGCAAGCTCATCTTGTTGAGACGTTAAATAACTTGCCCAAGGCAATACATCCAGGAAGCACGCCGGGATTTACACTAGGCCCAGGTTCTAAGGCCCAAATTTAGATAGCCAACAAACTTTACTGTCTCCATGGCATGAGATTCTACCTGGACCCCTTCCCTCCACATACATTTAGTGTGTATAAAATCTAAACTCCTCAGGCAGGAACTCAGAGAACCAAAAAGAAGATGTGAGCATGATAAAACAATGGGTACAATTCTTCAGAAACTTCGGTCTCTTTCTTTTTGGCTTCCAAGGAGTTTCGTTTGTATACTTCTATTAGACTTTAGCCATAAAAATTTCAGTAAACCAGAAAACCAGGCATAAGATAGGGTAGAATATAAATACATTCCAGGTTTCCATCTCCTTTTTGCCTTGAACTATTCAAACCCCTTAGTTCAAGGAAACAGATTATACCAATGTAAACTGAACTTTGCAAAAATGACTAATCCAAATGTTGCCCCAAAATGAAACCAAATTATTGGACCATAAAAGAAAAATCCCATTCAAAAAGTAGACACTTCTCGTTTTTCCTCCACACAAGAACTGTCAGCACATAACATGGATTGGCTTATTGATTTCAGCCATAAACAAGATTAACTACTACGCTGGTTTTGGGTCACTTCAGTCTATTGCAAAGGATTCTGAGTCCCTACCAAAAACTTCAAGCTATTCTGACTAAGCACTTGCCAGAAAGGTAAATATTCCCATCCTGTGAAGACCAGCAGACTTATTAAGGAATGTACTAGAATTTGGTACCCTAACCTGACCAAATATCTTTCTGGATACTATCTGGTTCTCTCAAAGGCCTGTGACCATTTGAAAATGGTCAGCATGCACATTTTCCATGTTGGCATTCATTTTGCACTCAAAAGAAAATATAAAGTCCCCGAATTCCATGCATAAGTCATTATAGTGTGGGAGGCTACGGAAAGTGGAAAAAACGCGTAGATGCAGGCCAGAAAATTTCTGCTTTCATGGGCAAATTTGGGTTGTAATAGGGCGGCTCTGTTTTAGATGCTTTCTTTTCTTTATTTTTATCCAGTGTAGAAAGAGCAGGCTAACTTAAGAAATGCAAAGTGGTATTACTGTGTCATTCCTAAACCACATTTACATTTAAGTTGAGACTAAATTCTGAATTCATTTCTTTTACTAAAAAGAAAATGAGTTTTATGAACTCCTTGGGGGACAGATTACATAAAAATTTTGCCCCTAGGACCTTATCATAATATTAATTTATTTCACTTAACCTTGGCAAATAGGTAAGTGTTTTTATAATGTCAAAGGAAGATAGTTCAACAAGTTCTGAGGCCATCTAGTTGCGAGAAGAGATTGTAAATTAGGTAGACTGAACACAAAACATTAACTCCTGTCCTGCGAATCTAGGTTCTTTGGACATTTCCAAATCATTCTTGTGAATGTAAAGTGTCTATATATTTTTAAGACATAAAATTTCATAATTATCATTATGACTATCATCACTACATTTTGAGCGCTCATTCCATATCCTACAGTCTGATAGATTTTTTTAAAAATTTCTCTCTCCAGACTTTCTTATTCACACTTCCTATTTAAATTCTATTTATAAGATTTATAGCTATAATCTGCCTCTACGATCTAAAGGCTGAAGAGTATTAAGCAAAAGTAGTGTTGGATTATTATCAGTTGCATCTGAGCATACTGACCTCATTTTCTAAATCATCTGAATTGACTGGAACCCATGCTATAGATGGAGAAGTCTTTGTAAAAGACCTGATTTTCCCCATCAGCCTCCTCAGCAGGCTGCTTTCCTTAAAATGATATTTCTAAATACTAGTTATTTTGCAAATTTCTATTTAATATTTTTTGTAATCTTTTTTGTGCAATTCCATTCAGAATGAGCTCAGCAGCTGAGGATTTGGATGAAGGATCTGGAAAAGTATAGGTCATTGCAGGGTGTTGATTTTATGAAGTGAATTTCCATGGGGATTTTTCACTTCTTAAATGCATGTGTTCAAACACCACTGCATTAATATTACAAGAGATTCTATGTACTTCTAATTATGTAACCATTTTGGAAAATGTTTGTAAAATGTCCAAATTTGCTTTTTGTGATATTAGTGCATAGGGTGTTTAGACACAATTAATTTCAGATTATGTGAGCTAATTTTGTAACACTTAACCATTCCTTGACATAAGCATTTTATGCCATACAGTATTTTAAAGTTAATTGAAATTAAATATAATCTTTTTTATCATTTTAGAGAGAGGGAGAGAGTACATGTAGGTTGGGGAGGCAGATGGGGGGGGGGGAGAGAGAGAGAGAGAGAGAGAGAGAGAGAGAGAGAGAGAGAGAGAGAAATCCAAGCAGGCTCCACACTCACCGTGGAGCCCGATGTGGGGCTCGATCCCATGGCCCTGAGATCATGACCTGAGCAAAAATTGGGAGTCAGACACTCAACCAACTGAGCTATCCAGGTGCCCTGAAATTAAACATTATTACACTAAACAGTAACAACAATTGGAGACCTTCTAGTTTGAGAATCACTGACCTATATCTGATATCAAATGATCATGTTCTCCTTTGTACCTGCTTCTGAAATAAACACATACTATGTATTTTGGCCTGGCAATTGTCCTTAGAAAAGAAGAACCTGATGATAATCACCATTGCTCATTCTATAGCCTGAGAGAAGGTGATGCAAATAAGGCACTTGTATCTGAAATCAAGGGTGCAGCATTGAGGAGCTGACAGCAAAGCTACCTGGACAAGTCTTCAATACCTGTTTATTTACTGCCCCGGAGCCACAGACACCCCGCTAAACATTGAGAATATAAACCTACATAATATATTCTACCTTTCCTAAAGGAACTTAACAATTTTATGGAAGAAACTCACATAAAGAAAAAAAAAATAAGTCCTCTCATGGCCACAGATACCATGTAAAGTTTAACATAAAACAGAAGGTCATCAGTTTCTCCCTCCCTGTGTGCCTGCCTGCCTGCCTGCCTGCCTTCCTTCCTTCCTTCCTTCCTTCCTTCTTCCCTCCCTCCCTCCCTTTCCTGTCCCTTCCTCCCTCCCTCCCTCCTTTCCTCCTTTTCCCCTTCCTTCCTCCTCTCTTCTCTTCCTCCCTCCCTCACTTCTTCCCTTCCTTCCTTCCTTCCTTATAAATAGTGAGTGGTATGGGGATGGTGTAAATGTTGGATAGGGTTTCTAGAGGAGAAAACTAGAGGAATAAGGCCCTCTGTAGTAAATTTCCTGCCTCCACAACATCCAGATCAAATGGGAGCTGAGGTTCAGAGTTTCACTATTCTAGAATCACCTCCTTCAAAAAGATAGCAGGGGCAACAATAAACTCCAGAGAATTACTAACAACTTGAAAACCCATTTGTCATCTTGGAGGGGAACCACATTTCTCAGGTGCATTCAGAGAAAATTGAGGGGAGAGATTTAACAAATTTGTTTTCAGAAAATTTTGCAGACCCAGGTCTTCAGACACAAGGGAATTCATAAAGTATGCAGTACTACAAGGAATAAAAATAGACCACAGCAGAAAACATTATTGTGAAATTTCAGAGCTTTAGAGTTAAGCAAATGCACATACATGTTATCAGAGAGAGAAAAGAGATTATATATTATGTTTGGGAATCTCAGTGGTGTTGGATTTCTTAATAGAAAAACTGGAAACAAGACAGGCAAATATATCTTCAAAATTCTGATGAGAAATTATTTCTACCATAAAATTATATGAGGAGACTTAAAATATGTCCCGCCTCTTCTCAAGAAGCTACTGTAGGGATAGTTCCACCTAAATAAGAGAATAAATAAAGTGGAAAAGACACGGCAACAAGGGAGTCAGAAATTCAACACAAAGATCAGGGAATGGAATTTTCAGGATGAAATTTATGTAGCAGGCCTAGCAAGCAATCATTTCAAAAAAATCCCAAAGTTCTCTACAAGAGATGACTCTAAGGAAAAAACATGGATATAATACATTATATGAGGTATGTGACCACACTGAGAGGGTTTTATAATAAAGTCAGCCAATTTAGGTGGAAGAATTAGTAATAATTACATAGAAAACTAGAAAAATCAGTTATTACTTCCAGGAAAAAGAGATTTAAAAGAAAAGAAATATAGTACACTACTTGGCTTAGCTGTGAATTTTTTTGTGTGGCCAAAATAATGCAAGTAGTAAATACTGACTTAATAAAAAATTACGAAAGCAACTATTTTTTGGAACATAGCATTTTTGTAGGGGATGGGGTTAGAGATGCTGGGAAGAATAGTCTCAGACAGCTAACTCTTTATTTCCCAAAATAGGAAGTTAACAGATAATGTCTAAAATGGAAAAAAGAAATAGTATAATCATGTTGTTTAGAAATATGGAGGTAATAGGAGAAACAGCTAAAAACAATTAAACTGTTATGATTCAATGTGTTATTTGCTTGAAATAAAGAAAAATTTCTGAATCTCATAAAGCATGTTAAATAATCTAAATTTAATCTAAATTTTAATATGTTCTAGAGCAGTGATTTTTTTAAATTTTTAAATGTTTATATTTTAGAGAGAGAGAGAGAGAGAACGTGAATGGGGGAGGGGCAGAGGGAGAGGGGGACAGAAGATCCTAAGTGGGCTCTCTGCTGACAGCAGAAAGCCTGATGCAGGGCTTGAACTCACAAACCATGAGATCACGACCTGAGCAGAAGTCGAACGCTTAACCAACTGAGCCACCCAGGTGCCCCAACATTTGTTTATTTTTGAGAGAAAGACAGATACAGTGGGAGCAGGAGAGGGGTAGAGAGGCAGACACAAAATCCAAAGCAGGCTCCAGGCTCTGAGATGTCAGCACAGAGCCCAATGTGGGGCTCAAACCCATGAAACACGAGATCATGACCTGAGCTGAAGTCAGACGCTTAACGAACTGAGCCACCTAGGCGCCTCGAGAGCAGTGATTTTAAGATTGAGTTGATAGGTAAATATGATTGCAGTTCCTCTACAACACATCCAATAGGGCCAAACTATTCCCTGTATTCCCTTCCCCACTCACAATACTACCCCCTCACAATTACACATATATCTTTTTTCATTCCTTTAGCACAATAAAGGTGCCAGTTTGGGTATTTATTTTGGGCCAATAATGTCATGTAGTTTTCTATAAGATTCTTAGGTGGTATTTTTTTGATGGCCTTCTTCCTCCTTTGACTCTTTTTTTATAATTTTTTTTTTTTTTTTTTTTTTTTTTTAGAGAGAGAGAGAGAGACAGACAGAGTGCAACAGGGGTGGGCAGAGAAAAAGGAAGACACAGAATCCAAAGCAGGCTCCAGGCTCTAAGATGTCATCACAGAGCCTGATGCGGGGCTCGAACTCAAACCATGAGATCATGACCTGAGCCAAAATCGGAGGCTTAACTGACTGAGCCACCCAGGCGCTCCCTCCTTTGACCCTTTTAGGAACTTCTGCCATTCAGGACAAATATTCTTGGTAATCCTCTTAGCTATAGCTCTCTAAAATGTTATCTGAACAGAAGTTTTAAGATACAGAAAACAAGAAGCGCCGGGGTGGCTCAGTTGGTTAAGTGTTCAACTCTTGATATTGGGTCAGGTCATGATCTCACGGTTCACGAGTTCAAGCCCCACATCCAGCTCTGTGCTGACAGCATGGAGCCTGCTTGGGATATTCTCTCTCTCTCTCTCTCTCTCTCTCTCTCTCTCTCTCTCTGCCCCTGCCCCACTTGTGCATGCATGCACGCTCTCTCTCTCTCAAAATAAATAAATAAAAAACATTTAACAAATCTTTAAAATTAAAAATTAAAAATTAAGATATAGAAAATAAGCTGTACATAACCTGAACTGAGTAACTGCATATGAAAAGAGGAATTCTTCATTACACTATTTTGCAACTTCTCCGGGACATCTCATTCATAGTACTTAGAAAATGACAACTTTCCTGATTCAACCCCTTAAATGTGGGTATCTCATTTTATCCTTTCAGAAACAAATGACGTATATAGACATAAATATATACACATATATAAATAAAAATTTAAAAATTTTAAAATGTATGTATACATACACACACACACATATGCATGCAGACATGATTGACTTCTGGGTCATTTTTAAATACCTTCACACAGATTCTATGTATTTACTAGAAACTAAAGACATAATACTACTGCCACTTTCTCTTTATTTTTCTACTTTTTCTTTAGATGTCCACAGTTGCTTCTGGTTTCCCTTAGGGTCTTTCATATTAATTACTTACCCCATGTTAAATTGTAGGTCATGTTGTCCTTCTAGAACTTTTTTTAAAGCATATATAAGAGTAATATCTACCATACAGCATATTCTCAGCCATTGTGGGAAAGAAGAGAAGAAATGAGGGGAATACTCTCCTTTTAATTAAAAGTAGTTTCAACTCTCTAAAATGTACTCTTTAAAGATAAAGAGCGCATCTGAACCAAGAAAAGAACATTGCTACATTGACCTACTTTGTTGCTAATATAAGGGTCAAGTCTGTGAAATGGAGTGACTGGGAATCTGAAGATCCTGTCACGATATCAAATCTTCATGCCTCTGAGCCTACTTCCAGGGAGTCACATTTGCAACTAGTAAATGCCCCCAAACCACTTACAAACTGAATCAGACAATTAGAACAGAAGCAACAACACAGACATGATCACAACTTATTAGAGTTTTTCACTTGTAGGCTCATTAATTTCAAAGTAAATATTGATTACAGTGAGAATTTGCAGAGGACAAAACGAAATTCATTTTCTTGATGAGGCTGTCAAGGAACAAATTATCTAGCAAACCAAGTGGTGCACATTTGGGCATCTTCCTACTGCTCTCCAACTCAATGGTAACATGAAGAGGAATGCTTTTCATTGCCAAACTGATGTCTCATATTCAAGATGCTTAGGAGCAGTAAGAAAGCGTAGGCAGATATGACTCTTCTTAATTCCTTCATGTAAATGCATGAACAAAAAGCCAAAAAAGATACCACGTTTTAAAAAAGCGTTTCTATGACTCTAGTCAGGGGTTGGGGTAGCCAGATTTTAGTAAAAGATAATTAGCGCTTTTCCTTTAAAATATTCATTCTGTCTGATCCAAATCTGACAGGGCTAGTAATAGACTGTGGGAGAGAGAGATCTTTAATAATATGATGTGTGAATTTATCTCCATATGATTGGATGCAGATTTTCTTTCCTGAGTAGCAATCTGTGTCCCAATGCTTCACAAAATCATTATCCATCTACTTCCACATATTTTGTCAGATGTTGGAATTTACTCATTATGCCTCTTAGCTGTTTGTGGAAAACAAACTCGTATTGAAACTCTTTATTGGTAAATTGCTTCATGAAGCCTAAAATATTATATATGAGATAGCTACCATGCATTTAGGCTGTCTAGATATCATAAAAAATAGTATATTATAAAATAAACCGCCTATCATGAACCACGCCAGCGGAATAAGTAGTACATTCCTTTTTCCGAAAGACACATCCAAGCTTCCATCAGTTTTGGGCTTTAGAAGAAAACTGAAGAAGCAGGTACCCAATTTAAAAATATTCTTTTAACATTGACCTATTTTTCATGTGTATCTCAGTTTTTGTGAGCTTGGAAAATTTTTTCTTATTCTTAGCTTTCGGGGGCCAAAGATTCCAGGAGTTAAGTAAATGTGAAAATTAACTCTGTCAATTCACTAGAAGTCAGTCCATCATTAAAAAAAAAAAAAAAGCAGATTTCTAAAACTATAAATTATTATTCCTGTGGTGCCCTATTTTTACCTTCAGGTTCCTGCTATGTAATGCAGCCTCAGTCATTTCTTTCCTTCCTTTCCTTTCCTTTCCTTTCCTTCCTTCCTTCCTTCCTTCCTTCCTTCCTTCCTTCCTTCCTTCCTTCCTCCTTCCTTCCTTCCTTCCTTCCTTCCTTCCTTCCTTCCTTCCTTCCTTCCTTCCTTCCTTCTTCTTTCTTTCTTTCTTCTTTCTTTCTTTCTTTCTTTCTTTCTTTCTTTCTTTCTTTCTTTCTTTCTTTCTTTTTGTAGGAGGGGCCCAGATACTGGCAGAGTGTGACTTACTACCACTTTAGAGCTCAGGTCAGCCAGGTCTGCTGATTCTCTTAATGTTTTCTTAAGTAACCCACAGGCAATTTGAGGAAATCGTGGAATACTTCATAATATTTTCCTGATATCACTAAGACCTTTTTGAGGATAACTGGTTTCCAAATGATCCCAGAATTAGGAAGATAAAAACAGAGAGGGAGGCAAACCATAAGAGACTCTTAAATACAGAGAACTGAGGGTTGCTGGAGGGGTGTTGGGGGGGGGATGGGCTAAATGGGTGATGGGCATTAGGAAGGGCATTTCTTGGGATGAGCACTGGGTGTTATTTGTAAGTGATGAATCACTAAATTCTGCATCTGAAACCATTATTACATTATATGGCAACTAACTTAGATTTAAATAAAATTTAAAAAATAATACATCATGGGGAATAATACTGCATCATGGATGCAGTATTTCTAGATACATGTATTCTCTTTAGATTTGCCTATTTTTCAAAAGTACACAGTTTTCTCATTGATAGTGTTCCATCATATGCAGAATCCTTTGAGCATCTAGAACTATACCATATCTTAGATGTCTCTGCAAATAAATTAATGAATAATTAATCATTTGTTTTTGATATTTTTTTTTCTACAGAATCCCTTATAACCAAAAAAGAGAGCCTTTGCTCTGAACTTGTTTCTGCTGCGATTTTTCATGCAATAGGAAACAGCTTAGAGTTAAATTTGATATCAAGAGCTTGGCTGCTATTTTTTTTTTTTTTTTGAATGGCAAAACAGCATTTCTGTTCACCAAGGGACATGGATTATAAAGCTTTATCATCAGCATGGTGAGATGTGTCTTTGTTTTAAGTGGCCACTTTCTATTTTTAGCTTTGCTATCATTTCTAAGAACCCTCTAACGGTAGACACAGTAATCGCTCACTGTAAATAAGAGATACGGCTACATCGACACAGGTGCTTAGATTGCTAGGTGACAACAGGAGACTGAGATGGCATTCATTCAAATAAGTACGATTTCCATGGAAATCAGGAACATGAAATCATTGGGAATTTAGCTACTTCTGTTACGTCATATCCTGGCAGGGGTTGCTGCCTCTGATGTCAACTTTCCCGTCTGTATTTAATATGTACAATTCTCATTTTATTTTGTCACCTATGTACAGTTGAACTTGTTTTTATTATCAAATGTTTTTTGGATACAGAATAGCAGGTGCATCGAAAACTTCTGATGGTCACTACAATAGTAACAGTAAAAAAAAAAGACTCCCATTTCCTAAGCATTTACTATGGGTCAGGTACTGTCCTTACACTATGTCCCTTGGCAATAATATGCACACTCTAGGAAGTAGTTGCTATCATTGCCCTAATTTTATAGGGAGGAATTTTGGCAGGCCTCAGTCACTAGCTCAAGGTCAAATGCCTATCGGTGGGCAGAAGTTATTATCTCCATTTTTTTGTGAAGGCAATATGGTTAAAGAACCATTTCTTTTTCTTGGTGATTGAGTTACCTAAATGTGTTCTTCAGTTTTCTCACTTGTGTAATGGGAATAATGAAAAATTGTTGAGGGTTAAATAATAAAATTAAGCTAAAATAATAATACTAAGCTAGTGATATATGTAGAACACTTAACCCATTGCATACTGCAAGAACTCACTAGATGTTATGGGACGCAATGATGATACTAATGATGATGATGACGATGACGACTCCTTAATTTTTGATTGACCTTAGCTGCAGAATCCATGGCTGAGTATGAGCTAAAACTATCCCTTACATTCCCATGCTATTTCAATATAGATGAGCAACTTGGCCAAAACGTGAAACACCATGAGTGTTTCTTTCTCGACTAGTTGACCTATGCTTTTTTAAACAAAGATTTATTTAAATCTTTTAAACAAAGATTTGCACTGTGTGCAAAACAATTTGCCCATATAAAATCTCATGTGATGCTCAACATGACCCAGTGATATAAGTGTTCTCATTCTCTGCCACATTTTACTAATAAACAGCAGAAACTCTAAGTAGTTATGGGATGTGCTACAAATCACAGAACATCAAGTGGCAAAGATGCGAATTAGAGCCAGTTTTCTGACTCTGCCCTTGAGCTTTTCAGTGCTCCACCCCATTTAAATAGTGGAAAATGCACTAGTGCTCTGTCACTGGCTTCATGTAACTTTTCATTTTAAACTACTTCTGGATTCTCAAGCTTCCTTCTGGTTTCTAATGAATTTGTTATGTCATCTTATGAGAATGTTGTTAACCTTTGGCCTCAGGCTCTGATGATTCTTGACAACCTCTTATTTTTCCTCCCCTGTAAAAATTATTCTATCATCACAGGATGTCTGGAAAATTAAAAAAAAAAGTCCCACAATTCCCATTCTTTATCACTGGTGTTTCTTTCCTTTGTTTCCTTGTTCCTTCCTATTTATTCACAAATATTTATTGACAAATAGGTATGGACACCATATTTAAGTATTTTGTTAATTGCTGAGAATAAAAAGAAACATTAATTGAATTTCTAAACTTGCTTTCATCTTCCTACTTCCTTTCTCTCTCATTTCCATTACAGAACTTATTTTCCCTTTGAATTCCTTCAATTGTATTGCTAAAATACTTTGTTAATTCATTCATATACAAAACATTGTTTACACATATAACTAATACAACAGTTTTTTTCTGCCCATCTATCTTAATTAATGAGAACAATCATATGCATGCTGTTTAAATTGTCTCCCCCCCCCTTTTTTTTTTGCATAGGAGTCCTTATTTATTCAAGTTGACTTATATACTCTATACTCTACTGAATCAAAATCAACAATCTCTTTTTTTTAAATTTTTTTTTTCAACGTTTATTTACTTTTGGGACAGAGAGAGACAGAGCATGAACAGGCGAGGGGCAGAGAGAGAGGGAGACACAGAATCGGAAACAGGCTCCAGGCTCCGAGCCATCAGCCCAGAGCCCGACGCGGGGCTCGAACTCACGGAGCGCGAGATCGTGACCTGGCTGAAGTCGGACGCTTAACCGACTGCGCCACCCAGGCGCCCCTCAACACTCTCTTTTTAAAAGTGGTCTCAAGGTCCACACTTTACCTTTATTCCGTTTAATTTAACTAAAAACTAAGTCCATCTATTTCTCAAAACTCTATGAACTGACTACCAATTTAATGCCAAAAGGGAACCATGGAAATAAAAGTTGCATTCCTATAACACACCAAAGTCAGTCTGGAGTTGGACTTCTTTGTAAACTTGTTTGGTTAAAGTTGTAGGCATATGGGGCTTACTGTTCACATGGGGGAGGAAGGTACAACAGTCATGCCAACTCCTTCAGATCCAGAGGTTTTGACTTTTTCCTCATCCTCTTTAAATTCTCATGTACAATTATTGACATTTCTCTATTTTGATAGTAAAATTCTCCGATCCAGGACTAGGTCATCTCTTCGGAAACCTGTTGTACTGTAATGATTTCTACAGAGAGATTCTCATTGTAAGATAATACACCGTTCATTTTCCAAGAAGAAACACGTAAGAGAAAAATAAAAGATTAATTTAAAACGTCCCCAATTTAAACTTGTTTAAAGCCAGTAGGACCCAATCCTCTATGAGTGAGATGAAAGCTTGCCTAAGGTCTTTGTAGTGAGGTGGGTGCTGTGGGCAGGTTTAAATGGGGTCAGGAAAATCGTCCTTTTAAATTATAATATCCTTAAGAAAAATATAAACTGACGCATTCTTTTTTGCTAGGCTCCCTGCTAATCATGCAGTCAGTTGTATAAGCTACTGCTTCACTGAATTTATTCCTCATTCCAATGATGTGCAGTACGGTGACACCAAAAGTGTTGAATGGCGTATCTTTTAAGTGTAATAACGTCAGGAAATTCGATCTGGTTCATAAAAATGGAAAAGAAAGGATCAGGACACACATTCCCTCCAAGAAACGGCATGTAGTAGAAATGACATATATTAGTTTTATAAGAAAGTTTCTTGCCTTGGGGAGTGCGGCGTTCAGCTTGCATGGCACCATATACTGTCACATATGAAGTATGATACAGCTTAAGTAGCCAACTCTCTCATTTCACACTGCCCTGCTCAGACACTCATTTATATACTGTAAGAAATTCTACATTCTACAACTAAAGGACCTTGTAGAAGGCTCAGAGGAGATGTATGAACCAATTAAAGGATTGAAAATAAGCCATACAAGGCAAGATGAAAGCAAGTGGGCTTTATTTGGCCCACAAACGTACACTTATGTTTTCATATGTCCATTTAGGTTTTCCATGTTTCCACAGAGGAAAAACCCATAAAACTGGAAATAGGCTACAGCAATAGAGATTTAGGTTAGATAAAAGAAAGAATGTCTGGGTGCATGAGGTCCTTAGACCGGTTCTGATGTGGGGAATAAAAGCCCTGATCATTGCTGGTTGGGATAGATTTGTTATGATACCATTTGAATACGAGGACATGAATCGGACAACTCCTTCCTAGCCCTATGCTTTTAAGAAACATCAGTTTAATATTAGTATAATTAGTAGCATATGGATTTTCTTAGCATAAATAGGAAATATAACAAAATTGTCACCAACAAGTTACTCCATTGAAGGGTTAAAGGCATAAAAACTTTTGCATTTGAGAAAAGTTCATTACTTAGTGAATTTGATTCTTTTTTTTTTAAGCCATGATTTTTTCCCCCTCCCGGGTGGCAGTTTTAGGACTTTTTTATTTTTTAAAGAGGTGCTATAAGATTCTGTCTAAAAGTAGCCTTCTACTGGACATATTTCATACTTCACTCTGCATAATTATTATTACTTGAGAAGGTGATGTAGTGTAAAGATATCTGAATTACGAAGCAGGGTTCCTCTGTTATCTCTTCCACTAGCTCGCAGTATGACCTTGGACAGGTCATGTTTGAATGTCATTCCTCAGCTGCCTTGTGGAAACCTCAGGACAGTGCTTCAAGAAGTGATCTCTTATGAGATCTTTCCTTCCTTGAAATTCTTTTGGATTAGGAATTCAAATTGTGAATTATTAAGAATTATGAATTCTTTTCAATTACGATCATGAAATCATAATTTAGGTAAGTCAGCATTTTATTTTTAACATGCTTAACAATAGATATTTTTAATACTTAAAGGTAATAACACATCTTAATTTGTTAATGAATAGTTAAAATTCACCAAGATAATTCATTCTAGCATAGAATTCAGTAAGTTAGCTAATGCAACAAATGGTCACCTTGTACTGTGTGAAAGTTTAGAATTAAAACACTTGATTTCTTATGATCCAACTGTCAAATGGCTCTCATCTTTCATTTGTTACGTTTGGTGGTCATTTAATTGATTTGGAGATACGCCTGAATATTTATTCCCTTCACATGCCATCCCACATTGTTTCTTTAAAATCATTATTTTCATTTTTCAATCTTCGGAAATATAAATGTAACAGGATGCTATGCATTGCAAGTCCATTTTATTTCAGTCATTGCTAGATTTCTTACTTCATATAGTACAGGCTTAAACATTTAAGATATCTTAAAGAGACTACAGCCCCACAGAAATCTAATTTTATGATTATATGAATTATGAATACATGAATACATGCTTGGTTTTTCATATGACTGTAGTGATTTCCAGCTGCCTTAAAATGATAATAGCGAATGTCATTGTCATTCAGATTTATTTTAATTATTCACAAATATTCACACAAATATGACCTAGGCAGTGAATCTAGGAGAGCCCTTATAAACTAAGCCCAACTCTAACATTTAAAGTGTTTGAAAGTCAGATTAAATACTATTTAGGATAGAAATAATTTTTGAAGTTTCGTGTGTTTACCTGTTTCTTAATGAAACATTTAAGTTGTACGCTAACAGCTTGAGCTGTGGTTGAAACCGGTTTGGGGAACTACTGAGGAGTCTAATCTTAATATGTTTACATGCCACAGAATATTCTCTGGAGATACATCATCAAGAAAAGTCACTCTGGTGCTATCTACTCTCCCTGTTGGCAAAAGAGGGGAAGATAAAAAGAAATCACTTACCCCTCACACTTAAGTGTGAGAATATGTATTTGTTTTGCATTGTGCCATCTAACAGGAAACCTGGTCTTATTCATCAAAAAGTTAAGAGAAAAAGGGATTAAAATAAACTCTTCGTTCATGGAGAAAAAGAGTAAAATCTCTGTGGAGCCTGTTTTAGAATTGACATTGTGCTAAAACAATTTGACTCACAGTTCCTCCTCACTAAACATTTTCCACTTCTAACTTCACAGCTGAACTCCACAACTTAGGAAATCACCACTCAGTGCAAGATGCTAGCCTTTCTGTCAAACTTTCTGCCTCTTCAAAGATTGCCTCGACATACAAAGACAGAGAGTCCACAGCGTCTTACCTAGACAACGAGGAGCTGAAACGCCCAGGCATGACATTGTTCAACGCTCAGGCTAGGCAAGAAGTCCGTCCCCGTTAGTTCCTCCAAAATATAAGTTCACGTTTTCGTGGTTGAGATCATGGCTCTATTCTAAGCAGTTTTACGCAGTGTGTGATTCTAACAAAAACACCCTCTGCAGCTGGAGGGAGCCTCAGTTAAAGCAGGAGTCTGTCAAGGCGTTCCTAGTGACTTCTGTCCACTAAATTCAGACTGATGTTTTGCGAAAGGGGCCTCCACAAGCAGGCCCAGATTGCCTGGGAAGCATTTCCTGCCTCTGAGCAGTGCATGTGAGAAAGAGTGCACGAAGCAGAGGGAGGGGGGCCGAGCACAGCCCGCCTGGGCGTTTTAGGAGTTCTGATTTTACACAGAACTGAAGTGAGTTTGTCAAAGCTCTTGAGGTGATTAGCTGGAGAGTCATAAAGTCGTAGAGCTTTCTCTATCCCGCACTGCTGATGAATAAAAAAAAAAAAAAAAAAAGGAAAGAAAACAGTTTTTTCCTTCCTCTACAGCATTTCCACTATATTAAATGCATGTGCACAACTTAATCCAAATACCTTTGCCGTTCTCCTCTCAAATGATCTCTTAGGAGAGCAAGATGAAATTAGGTGTTTTAAAAACGGTAATCCCCTAAACGCAAAACTTTTTTCTTTTCTTTTTTTTTTTTTAACCCTACTTACAAGTTAAAATGCTACAGCCCTGCATACTGTACCTGACAAGATCTGTGAGGATAATCCCGAGAAGCCAGGAGATAGAACGTTGCCTTCAAACCTCTCCAATCCCAGGAATCCTTCACAGAATTAAAGTAGTTTCTGTCATGGCACATGCAGCTTTACCTCCAGTCAGAATCCTCCAGTTACACAAGCGCAGGGCTGGGAGAGCAGGAGACAGACTCCATCTTGATCCCATTACAGTCTTGCTGACATTAAGTACTTGCAAGTTCTTCCATCCAGCATGACAGAGTCCCTGAATCACATCTCCAGAGCAGCTCACGGTATCTGCACCCTTTGTCCGACACAAATTTTGTGAACTATCATCTGTTTATCTTTTCTGCTTTCTTGTGCCTCCACTGAATGACTTCCTCCTAGCTGCTTCAGGCTGGGAACTTGGACTACCATTTGGTTTTGATTAAAACCAGACAGCCAACTCTGGAGAATTTAGGGAATAAGCTAATGGAAACTGCAAATATGGCTTTAATTAGTGCATCAATTAATAATAGATGTTAGCTCGTCTTATAATAAGATGACACAAATATCAACGCAGAGGAAGCTCAAGTCCTTTCAGGAAAGAAGTTATACCAATTCTCATTCCTTTATGACCCAGAATTCTCTTTAGGGAAAGTGGAAGGAAAGGAGAGGGATGTGGCCTTAGGACATCCAGGTTGTGCAGAGGCCAGTGGAGCCGCTTTGTTGTTTATACCAGAGAAACAGGAAACAGTATCTCTGAGTTTAATTATCTTGCTTGGTTGAAATTGCTCTGTAATGTCTCCCTTCTACTTTATTTACAATAAGTGGATTCTCTTGTTATTTATGACCTAAGCATTTTTTTTTTTTTTCTGTGACTAGTGATTACATCAATCTGATTATTGGGTCTACGTGCAGCTTACAAATTTCTAGAGATTTCCCGTAATGGGAATTATGCGAACAAATCCAATTTCAATATGATAAATGAATAACATATAGAAAGGTACAAGAAACATTAAACTTTTTAGCCTTAAGAGTCACCCTGTACGTCTCTGACATTGTAAGTAGTTTTCATTGCTGGCTTCTGTTTCAGTTGGCTCTAACTTTTATAAAGACTGACAGATAACTAGATATCACAACGGCCATCTTTTTAGTATCCCCAGAGATAGTGGGTAGCTGATAACCTGAAGAAGTATGATGAGATAGCTACGATTTCTTTTCTTACTGGATAGATAACTAAAATCTCTCAGAAGTAATGCAAATCATGGACTATTAGAGAAATATGAAATAGCAAGACAAAAAGACTGCATATGAATTTAAAGATGAGAAGCATTCAAGTAAAAACATGTGGGCAGAAAAGCAAGTGTTAGAAGTTTATAGAAAAACATGAGTGATTTTAAAAATGAGCATTTAGATTCCTTTAATGTAACCTTCAACTACATGGCAAGAAGGAAGTCCATAATTTCATAAATCCTTTGAAGACTTACTATATTCATATTGAAAATACTTCCACTGAAACTATGCCCATTTATTGTTACCAATCTTTTTGTGTGCTCTTATTTTAAGTTTATTTATTTTTGAGCGACACACACACACACACACACACACAGCACTAGCGGAGGAAGGACAGAGAGAGAGAGAGGGAGACATAGAATCTGAAGCGGGCTCCACACTGTCAGCACAGAGCCTGATATGGGGCTCGAACTCACAAATCCCGAGATCATGACCTGAGCCGAAGTTGGAAGCTTAACCAGTTGAGCCACCAGGCGCCCCCGTGTGTGCTCTTATTTTTCTTTTAAATATAAAGCATTGGAAATTTGTGGAATTATTTTTCTCAGAATCACATGATGAAAAGTGACCAAGTACACACCACAACTCAGATTCTCTGACTCCAGATTTTGTGTCTTTTCCATCCTCGGAGAGTTCCACTGCCTGTCTTGACTCACACTGACTTGCTGTATGAAATTAGGAAGACTGAAACTTTCTGAGTTTCAGATCCCCCTTTAAAAATAGAGACAGCCCTACATAACTCACAGATTGGAACACAGGATTCACTTTATATACACATATATTTATAAATTTATATTTATTTCCCTCAGGAAAACACTGGAGCAGAATGGAATGGGAATTGATGTAAGTTCTTTCCTAAAATAACTTGTTTATCTCTATCTCTATCTCTGCCTAGACAGAGGAGACAGTCTGTAGTACTCCTCTACTACAGACAGAGGAGTAGACAGTAGGCGCTCAATAAATATTAGTACGCTAATTCTTAGCAAGCTTCTCCTCATGAGTGGCATAATCCCCCCTTCATACAATTTTGTCTTGCCCTGTTTCCATTGGCCTGAGGAAACAACAAGACCCTATTCACATACATTTATAAATGCCTTTTTAGAGATCTAGACACTCTTAACAGTAATTTTCTCCTTAACGTTCTCTTCTCTAAACAAACAAGACTTCATGCTTTATTCTATTATTAGAAGGATTACTTCCCAAATCTTTAATCACTCTTATTTATTTTTCATCCTTCAGTTGCCTGACTCCAAACAAATCTCAAAACTTATATTCTCATGAAGGCTTTACCAAATATGAGTATAAAGATAAATAATGAGATAATTTCCTAAATATTTAACATAGTGTCAGGCACACAGAAGTGGTCCAAAGTATTTGTCCCTTTCTCCTTTCTGCATGTAAATCTAAATACATCAGTTCCTTACACGTTTCCTTATTACTCTGAGCTAGATCACTAATCAAATATGGTATAGAGGCCATTAGAAAGCTGAAAATAGAGTATGAGCATAGGAGTCAGGCTCCAGAACTAACAATCATGATGACCCTGTGCAAGTTACGAAAGTCATGTGAGCCTCAGTTTTATAGCCTCTGGATCTAAGGATTTTTCAAAATTAGAGATGATAGTCCATGTAAAGCCATTGTGGCTGATGCGGTATTCATTTTTAACTAGGATTATTTTCACCCTTTATTGTCCTCTCTCATCCTTACTTTGCCCTCTGTGATAATTAAAACAAACAAACAAACAACTCATCAGTCTTTTGAACTCTGAATTAAATGTACACATTTGGAACATTTTTACTGGTGGAGGAATTATGTACTTATTTTTAATGTTTGTTTATTTTTGAGAGAGAGAGAGAGAGAGAGAGAGAGAGAGAGAGAGAGAGAGAGAGAGAGGGAGGGCAGAGAGAGAGGGAGGCACAGAATCCAAAGCAGGCTCCAGGCTCTGAGCTGTCAGCATAGAGCCCGATGCAGGGCCCCAACTCATAAACTGTGATATTATGACCGGAGCCAATGTCAGATGTTTAACTGAGCCACTCGGGCACCCCAACATTTTTTTTAAGAAAAGAGAATAGCAGGGGTGCCTGGGTGACTCAGTCAGTTAAGTATCCAATTCCTGATCTCGAGGTTTGTGGGTTCAAACCCCACACTGGGAATCTGTTTCTCCCTCACTCTCTGCCCCTCCTCCACTCTCTCTGTGTCTCTTTCTCAAAATAAATAAACTTAAAAAAAAAAAGGAATAATAAGGAATAGAAGTGATTGTGAAGATCAACTTTCTTCCCAGGTACTAGGACTAAATAATACCCACTGGCTATGACTGGCCAACTCCCAGGTGTCTTCATGAACTCTGAACCTCAACTTCTTTTACGGGGTTGCTCAAGGACTCTCATGTAGTCCAACAACCCCTCAGCTGTGCAAAGCCAGATCTATCCTGTGCAAAGAATGTTTTACTCTTTGTAACTTGAGTAGCAAGCATCATTAGTTCAGCACCCACATTTATCATTTGTCACATTGTGAGTGCAAGTAAAGTTTGATTCTTTCCATTTTTAGGAAGGAATAGCATCATTAGAATGGCAAACTCATAATTAATACACAGATAGAGGGAATGAATGTCTTTAAAGCACTTCAGAAGTATTCACACATATGCACTTAGTGTGATAAATGTAGGAGCACTTTGTCTATGAAAATCAATCCTCTAAAATCTGTATTTAACAACGTTGCCTGCGGCTTATTAGAGTTATCACATGTATGTCAAAGCAGTAAAAACAATATATTTAAGATTTCTAATTAAGTTTTAAAGTATTTAAAAAAATTTTTTAAAGTTTATTTATTTTTGAGAGAGAGAGAGACAGAGTGTGAGCAGGGGAGGGGCAGAGAGAAAGGGAGACAGAATCCAAAGCAGGCTCCACGCCCTGAGCTGTCAGCACAGAGCAGGACACGGGGCTCAAACTCATGAGCTGTAAGACTATGACCTAAGCCAAAGTCAGATGCTTAACTGACTGAGCCACTCAGGCACTCCTAAAGCGTTTTTCTACATGTGCTTTTTCCAATAGTTCATTTTGATAGACATACACCCACTTAGGAAAAAAAATACAGTTTTGTGGTTTGCATCTAATAATACACATGTACATTAGGATTTTTTTTTTAAATCAATCTTGTCAAACTTGTGTCAAACTCACTTTCACTAAACATTTAGCATTAATCCATAAATATTTATTAAAGGAACACAATTAAGTTTGATGATAAACTAACCAAAGGATCTGTCATATAAATTCTCCAAAACTAATTGTACCTGTCTCTTGGATTATTATGTTCATTATTTCCCTTCATTGAAAATTATTACAACCCAAGGATAATTATAAAGAAAAAAGTATCTTGATAAATTGCAAATAGCTTACACAATAATCTGAGCAAGTATTAAAAAATTATAGTTTGCACAAACGCAATAGTGTATATGGTTTTAGAAACTGACAATTCTCCCTGTCTGTCCAGTAGGGCCAGGATGCTGTCAGAAGCATGAAGATCCCAAGCCACCCATGACTTGTTTTAGAGAGGTCTGGGTGTGTCCAGCCAGTAGAGGCTAAGGTTGTTTCTATGTCACACAAGGAATTTGTTCCATGTGAAAACATAAGCTAACATCACCATGCAGCACGCTTCAGCATCCTTGCGAAGCATCATAATAACATCCTCATTTCATGGCCAAAAATGTCTCTATATCTTCAGCCAATTCAAAAATGTTCCTCTTCACTTTGGGCCTGGAGTTCACACTCTCTTCTAGCTTCTCTTACAGTTCTTTCAAATGAGGCCACACATTGTCTCTTACCTGCTCTGTGCACCTGGGAAAGAGGTGAAAGTGCCTGTGTCCAGGTGCCTTCTCTGGGATAAAATCTATGATCCACTTAAAACTCTGTCCGTGGAGAGTCACTCTACCTTACACTTTACCCCATACTCTAGAGTACAGGCCACATTCCCACCACTGTGAGAATGAGGGGGGGGGTCATGAAGTTGTTACAAAGGCTTATGTCCTTGAAGGAATATGCCTTCCATTTCTATTAAATATACTTTTTATATTTTCTCCTTTAAAATAGAACCATTTGTGGGGAACCTGGGTGGCTCAGTCAGCTGGGTGTCCGACTCTTGGTTTTGGCTCAGGTCATGATTTCATTGCTTATGTGTTTGAGCCCTGCATCAAGCTCTGTGCTGACAGTGTGGATGGAGCTTGCTTGGGATTCTCTCTCTCTCCCTTTCTCTGCTCCTCCCCTGCTTATGCTCTCTCTTTCAAAATAAATAACTTTTAAAGTAGAACCATTGAGAACCTCCGTATATACAAGTAAATATACTTAATATCTATCCACACATTCAACTAATATTTCTTTGTATTTATTATATTCACGGTACTGTTATGTACTTGGGATGCATCATTAAAAACAACCAGATTAAAAAGAAATGAAATAGAACAAACAATTCTAAAATTTGTATGGAACCAGAAAACCCCCCACAAATAGCCAAAGTAGTGTTGAAAAAGAAAACCAAAGCTGGAGACATCACAATTCCAGACTTCAAGCTGTATTACAAAGCTGTAATCACCAAGACAGGATGGTACTACCACAAAAACAGACACATAGACCAATGGAACAGAATAGAGAACCCAGAAATAGACCCACAAATGTATGGCCAACTAATCTTTGATAAAGCAGAAAAGAATATCCAATGGAATAAAGACAGTCTCTTCAGCAAGTGGTGCTGGGAAAACTGGACAGCCACATGGAGTAAAATGAACCTGGACCACTTTGTTACACCATACACAAAAATAAACTCAACATGGATGAAAGACATAAATGTAAGACAGGAAACTATCAAAATCCTAGAGCAGAAAACAGGCAACGACTTCTTTGATCCCAGCCACAGCAACTTCTTACTTGATGTGTCTCCAGAGGCAAGGGAAACAAAAGCAAAAATAAACTATTGGGACCTCATCAAGATAAAAGTGTCCTGCACAGTGAAGGAAACAATCAGCAAAACCAAAAGGCACACTATGGAACGGGAGAAGATATTTGCAAATGACATAGCAGATAAAGGGTTAGTATCCAAAAATCTATAAAGAACTTATCAAGCTCAACAACTAAAAAGCAAATAATCCAGTGCAGAAATGGGCAAAAGACATGAATAGACACTTTTCCAAAAAAAAAAAGACATACAGATGTCAGACACATGAAAAGATGCTCACCATCACTCATCATGAGGGAAATATAAATCAAAACCACAATGAGATACCACTTCGCACCTGTCAGAGTGGCTAAAATTAACAACTCAAGAAACAACAGATGTCGGTGAGGATGAGGAGAAAGGAGAACCCTTTTGCACAGCTCGTGGGAATGCAAACTGGTGCAGCCACTCTGGAAAACAGTGTGGAGGCTCCTCAAAAAATTGAAAATAGAACTACCCTATGATGCAGCAATTTCACTACTAGGTATTTATCCAAAGGATACAGGAGTGCTGGTTCAAAGGGGCACATGCACCCCAATGTGTGTAGCAGTGCTATCGACAATAGCAAAATTATGGAAAGAGCAAAACTGTCCATCGACTGACGAATGGATAAAGAAAATGTGGTATATATATGTACCATGGAATATTACTCAGTGATCAAAAAGAATAAAATCTTGTCATTTGCAACAATGTGGATGGAACTAGAGTGTATCATGCTAAGTGAAATAAGTCGGTCAAAGAAAAACATATCATATGATTTCACTCATGTGGAATGTAGGAAACAAAACAGATGAACATAGGAAAAGGGAAGCAAAAATATTATAAAAACAGAGAGGGAGGCAAACCTGTTAAATACAGAGAACAAACTAAGGGTTGCTGGAGGGGTGTTGGTAGAGGACGGGCTAAAGTGATGAATTAGTAAATTCTATTCCCGAAATCATTATTACCCTGTATGTTAACTAAGTTGGTTTTAAATTTAAAAAAACATAATAAAGAAAAAGAAATGAAAGAACTTTCCCCTCAAGGAGTTTAAATGGGAGGTAGGGGATTGGTAATCAACAATAAAAATAATAAGTAAATTATGTAGTATATGGATACTCACTGGGGAGAACAGAAAATGTAAAGCATGATAAAGAATATGGGGTGGGGGATGGGGGACACCTGGGCTCAGCTGGTTAGGCATCTGACTTTGGCTCAGGTCATGAGCTCATGGCTTGTGAGTTCGAGCTCCACGTCTCTGTGCTGACAGCTCAGAGCCTAGAGTCTGCTTCGGATTCTGTGTCCCTGTCTCTCTCTGCCCCTCCCCCATTCATGCATGCTCTTGTGCGTGTGTTCTCTCTTTCTCTCAAAAATAAACATTAAAAAAATTAAAAAAAAAAGAATATGGGGAATGAGGGTTGAGGGATGATCACGTTCCAGAATTAAATGAGAGATATCAGGGTAGGTCTCACCAAGGGACTTTCTAGTAAAGATTTTTAGAAGATGAAGGAGATGGCTATACAGGTATCGGGGTCACAGAGTTTCAGGTGGAATAAACAGGTCCTAAGGAAGAACGTGCCTGGCTATTTCCAAAAATAGCAAGGTGATCAATATGGTTGAAGGGGAAAGGGGTAGAGAGCTAGAAGATGCACTCAAGGAGGTAAGGAGGAACAGGTTAAATAGTATCTTCAAAGGACTTTGGCTTTGAGGGACTGAAAAGTGGAGTCCTTGTCAGATTTTGAGCAGAGGAGTGGTAAGGTCTGCTTTACATGATAATATGGTCACTCTGGCTGGTGTTGTAAGAATAGGCTGAAAGGGATAGAGGGCCAAAGCAGGGAGGCCAGTTAGGAGGTCACTATGGCGGGGGGGGGCGGTGAGAGACATGGTGAAGGTCTCAAATGAAGGTGAGAAAGGTCAGGTGTAAAATTTTTCTTTGGTATTTAGTGGCAAGAGTGTTTCCTAAGGAATTAAACTTGCTGCATGAGAAGAAAAGATGAAAAAACCTCTTGAGCAATTCAAGGATAAAGTTGCCATCATATGAGTAAGAGAAGGCTCTCAGTGGAGTAAATTTTATATCATATGGAGAAGAATTTTAATTTTAGATGTATTACATCTGAGATGCTTAGTAAACTTTTCTAATAGAAACGCCAAGGATCCAATTGGATATATGAATTCTAGTTTGGAAGAGAGGTCTAGCTGGAGAAATAAATTTGCAAGTCTTGAACACAGAGTTGGAATTTACAGCAAAAGACAGATCACTGAGTGAATATAAATAAAGAGGAGAAGGCGCACCTGGGTGGCTCAGTCAGTTAAGTGTCCAACTTCAGCTCAGGTCATAATCTCGCAGTTTGTGAGCTCGAGCCCTGCATCGGGCTCTGTGCTGATAGCTCAGAGCCTGGAGCTTGCTTCAGATTCTGTGTCTTCCTCTCTCTCTCTGCCCCTCCTCACCTCATGCTCTCTCTCTCTCTCAAAAATAAATAAAATGTTTAAGAATTAAAAAAAAAAGAGGAGAAAGAACTAATTGGCCATTGGATTTAATAATGTAGAAGTCACTATTGATAATGTCAGGAATAAGCTCAGAGAATCATGCGGACAAAAGTCTAGTTAGTAAGTTTTAAAAGAGAATTTGAGGAAAGGAATTGGAGATACAAGTAGAGTCAATGTTTTTGAAATATTACTGCAGAGGGGAGCAAACACATGGCATGGTAATAGTGTGAGAAGTCTTTATCAGGATGGGAGAATGAACAAGATGCTTGCATAGTTTTGTTTTGTTTTGTTTTGTTTTGTTTTTCCGTCAGTATGGCATCTTCCCCAAGGGAGGGAAAAGATGATGTAGAGAAGAGTGGAGAAATGCTGGAGAGTTCTTTTGAATAAGGAAGAGAACTTGGGATTTAGTGCACAGAGTCTAATTTTACATGGGAGGATGACACAGGTGAAAACTTGGCATTTAGTGCCAAGGTCATGAGCTATGATTTAGTCACTCAGCACACCTCAGTGAACCACTATCATGGTTTGCATTATTATTCAATTTAAATTTTTTTGCTGTTCTTGGTCACATGAAAATGATACCCATAAGAGACAGTTGTCTAATAGATAGTAGTTGAGGACCAAAAACCATGAAAACTTGGCCAATATGCTTGTCTGTGTGATTGTTTTTAATCCCACCTCCTGTATTTCTGTGATAGAACCTGGTACTACCAGGTATAGGACTTTCCCCCCCAGCACCATGCAATCCAATTCCATCCCTTAAAGCTACAAAGGTCCCGCTTTTGTGCTTCATCTTTAGATAGTATGTTTTCGCTGTTGTTTTCCGGTTGTCTTGCCAATTATCTTCATTTTTATTTCTCATCTGTCAATTCCTCAGATTCTTGTTACTTTTGGCATTTCTCCTGTGTTTTTTCTTCCCTTTATTGAGATATAATTGCCACACAATAAACTGCATATTTAAAGTCTATAATTTCATCGGTTTCGACAAATGCATATTCCTGTAATACCATCGCCACCATCAAAATAATGAATACATCACATTCATCACCTCCAACTTTCCTTGTGCCTGTCTGTCACCCAATCCTTTTGCTCCTTTCTCCCCCCCCGACCACCAAGCAACAACAGATTCTCTTTCTGACATTACAGATTAGTTTAAATTTTCTAGATATTTATCTACACGAAATCATCTGTATGTATTTTCTTCTGGATTCTTAGCATAATTATTTGAGATCCATCCATGTTGTTGCACGTATCAATGGTCCATTCCTCTTCATTGATGAGTAGCATTACATTATAAGGATATAGCATTCACAGTTTATCCACTCATCTGTTAATGTACATTTGGGACAATATCATTGGGACAAAATTATTTGACTATTACAAACAAAACTGTTATAAACATTCACGTACAAGTCTTTGTATGCATATATGCTTTTATTTCCTAGGAGCGAGTGGTAGATTCATTTGACAGGCGTATTTTTAAATTTTAGGAACTGACAAACTGTTTTCTAAGGTAGATGCTCCATTTTATATTTCCATCAGAAGTTTCTGTTCTTCCACATTGCATGCTGACAATGGGATGATTAATTCTAGCCACTCTGATAGATGTATAGCTGTATCTCCTTAGCATTTTCCTAATGACTGATGCTTATTTATCACCAGCATGTCTTCAGTGAAATGTTTGTTCAAATATTTTGTCCATTAAAAGATTTTGATTTGTTGCTTTCCTTATGACTGAGTTGTGAGAGATCTCTGTGTATTCTGCATACAAGTCCTTTATCAAGTAACTGAAAATATTTTTTCCCAGTCTAGATTGTCTTTCATTTTTAATAGCGACTTTTGGGAAGGAGAAATTCCTAATTTTGATAAATTAAAAAGTTATCAGGTTTTTTCTTTTATAGATTGTGCTTCTGGTCTCACGGCAAGGAAATTAGTTTTCTTGATATCGCAAATATTTTCTTCTATACTTTAAACTAGAAGTTTTATGATTTTAGATTCTGGATTTAGGGTCTTTGCTACATTTAAAGTTAATTTGTCTCTATCTCTCTCCCTCCCTCTCTGCCCCTCCCACATGTGCACACACAAGCTCTCTCTCTCAAAATAAATAAGTAAAACTTTTAAAAAACAATTAAAAAAATAAAGTTACATGGCGAGAGTATGATCAAAGGGTTTTTTTTTTCCTTTTTATAAAATGGATATCCAATTATTCTACCACCATTTGTGACAGTCCTTTTCCACAGAAGGTCTTTGTCACTTTAACAACAATTAATTGACCAAATATGTGTGGTTCAATATCTAGACTCTATTAAGTCCCATTGATCTATTTGTCTTTCAGAATACCACATACCATTGATTATAGTAACTTTCCAGCAAGTTTTTAAACCAATTATTGTATATATTGCTACTTGTTCTTTTTAAAAGTCGTTTTGGATTAGCTAGACCATTGCATTTCCACATGAATTTTAGAAGCACCTTGTTCATTTCTACAAACAAACAAACAAACAAACAAACAAACAAAAGCAAAGAGCAAGCCTGTTGGGATCTTGATCAATTTAGTATTTAAAACAAATGAGAAAGAATTAACATCTTAATAATATTGAGTCTTCTTTTCCAATGAACACAATGCATCTCAAACCTTAGATTTTTAATTTCTCTTGTCAGTGTTTTGTACTTTTGTCTGTAATAGTCTTGCACATTTTTGCCAGATTTATCTATATGATGCTATTGTAAATGATGTCTTAAAAATTTCCATTTCCAATTGTTTATTACTGTTATAGAGAACACAACTCATTTGTATATACTGACTAGTATCCTGCAAACTTGCAAAACTCATTAACTAGACCTAGTAGCTTTTTTGAAGATCCCCAAGATTTTTCTAAATAAGTGATCATGTTGTATGTGAATGAAGACACTTTTGCTTGTTCTTTTCCAATCTGAATGCTTTTAATTTCTTTTTTGTTTTTGTTGCTTTATTCCATGGGCTAGAATCTGCACTGCAATACTGAATAACATAGGTGAAGCGGACATTCCTGCCTTTTCTTGAATCTAAGGGAAAAAGCATTTGTTTTTTTATCATTAATTATGATATTAGCTGCAAAGTATTTTTGTAGATGCCTTTATCAGGGTGAGGAAGTTCCCTCTATTCCAGTGGTTCTTAACTGGAAGTTATTTTGTTCCCCAGGGATATTTGGAGATGTTTGAAAATATTTCTGGTCACCACAACAGGGGAAGTGATGCTCTTGACTGCAAAACATACTGTAATGCACAAGACAGCTTCCCACAACAAATAATTACTGGACCCAGAATATTGACGATGTTGATGTCGAAAAATCCTGACCTGTTCTATTTCTAGTATGCTGAGAGTATTTTTTAATCAGTAAAGGTATTGGGATCCCTTCCCCCCAATTTTTTCTGAATGAGATTTTTCTTTTTTAGTATGTATAAAGTTTTTCTTTTTTTAGTCTCTTAATAATGGCACATTTCATTGATGTTCCAATGTTAAAAGAATCTTGCATTCCTAGGATACTTTGTCATGATGTATAATTATCTTTTATATGATGTATATTTTATATGATATATTATGTTTTATATATTATTGAATTAAAGTTGCTAATATTTTATTCAGAATGTTTGCATCCTATGTCTAAAAGAAACAATGGTTTGTTGTCTTCTTGGTATCTTTGCTATTGATTTCTAATTTAATTCCATTATGGCTGGAAAACATACTATGGATAACTTGAATTTTTTAATGTATTGAGACTTCTTTTGTGGCTAAAACTATGGTCCATTTTGGTAAATACCTTCAAAAAGGATGTGTATTATTTTTTCTTATAATGTTTTCATAAATGAAGTATCTGATCAAGGTCCAGAGAATTGAAAAAATATTCCCCACTATCATCCAAGAAGGAAGAAATAGCATCATTTATTTATAAACTGGAGACATATCTTTAGATAACCCTTAGTTCCAATGGATTCCCACTGAGCAACCTAATTTCCTGGAATAGAGGTTACTCTGCTCCTAGAATTTTTAAATATTACCCAGTTTAAACTCTTCATATCAGTAGGATAATAATTTATATTTGAAATAAATATCAAGTAAATATTAGTCAAATGTTTGAAAATGGAATTCAGCCAGTTTTTAAGTGTAAACAAATCCATGCATATGCCTATTTGGGCATCCAATAGAAATCATTATTTTACTTATCAATTATCAGCCTTGATAGAAGTGGCATATTAACCATTAAAAATAAAGAACACAATTAGAACTGTCCTTTAATGAAATGACATAAACAATTATTAAACTCTTGGAAATTTTTAATATTCTGTTCAATAACCAATAGGACATATTCACATTTATATAATATCACTTCTATATCCTGGTCCTAATTATTTTCTTGGATAAAACAACACACAGTATTGTGGCTTTTTTTAAATGAATGTCAATGACAAAGTTTCCATTTGGCATGAAAAATGAACATTTTAAAAAGTCTTTGAAATTAAAGTTTTTGTGAAATTACATTATCTCATTTTGAGTTGGAAAAAAATAGGTTGGGCAGAACGTAGCAAAAACTTTGCCAATATTCAAATGTTAGAAACACAGTTTGAAAGAGTTTATAAAACATGTGTCATAATAGGTTTCTTTTATCCTTATGCTGGATGGTTGAATTTCACTATTAAAATAATCCTATTGTGGAACAAAATAGAGCAGAGTTTCCTCTACTTATATTAGGTATTCGTGAGCCAAAGCAGAGTCTTGATTATGGCTGCCAAGTTCCTATGTAGACAAATGAATCATAGGAACACAGTAGCTATTTTATTTGGGGCCTTGCTGAGCTGCAAGATTTTTAATGAGTTAAAATAATATTTTGGGTTTCGAGTAGAAAGTGTGAACTATCAAAAACACAGACATTTGACTTCAAAGTTGAGGGCAAAAACAACTCCACATGCAAAGTCATTCTGAGCAACCGACTCACAGACCTTGGAGATCGAATCCCCGGAGGGCTGGTCTCTCTGTTTCCTTTGGACTGTGTGCGAGGGAAGCCAGTCTGATGGCACTGAAGCTTTTGAGAGATTGTTCAATTACTAGTATGTATGCCCAACAATTTGCACATAAGATAAATTGTTTTAGCTTAGATCTGAATAGCCACGAAGAGATGATTATTTGCTTCTCTTCTAGTTGGGAAGGCAACAATAACGACAATTATTACTAAACACCAAGGAGACAGAAACCACAGATGGCGCAAGATATGTAAGCAAGTAAAATAAGTGAATTAGAAGAAATATTTTTCTTAGAATGGGCCAAGTAGTTGTGTTAGCAAGAATCTATTTTTTTTTCAAATATTAATTAGAATAAAGAAGATCAGTTAAACACAACAAATGTTTTTGAACACCTACAGCGAGATTCAGTACTATTAAGGATTTTGAAGATGATTGTGACCCTTTAAAGATAATTGTACCAATTCCTTTTTAATCTTATATTTGTATGAATATGTAGGCCTGCATGGCACCCTACACGGCATTTGTTTTTGTTTGTTTGTTTGTTTTAGCAAATAACAAATATCTATTTAAGCTTTATTTACTTATTTAAAGAGGGAGAGAGAGAGCAGGAGAGGGGCAGAGAGAGAAAGAGAGACAATCCCAAGTAGTCTCTCCACTGCCAGCGTAGAGCCCCATGTGGGGTTCAAACTCATGAACCGTGAGATCATGAGCTGAGCTGAAATCAAGAGTCAGATGTTTAACCAACTGAGCCACCCAGGTGCCCCACTTTTGGTATTGTTTTATTTTCCATTTTAAGTAAACAATGTTTTAAAATTTCACTCCAGATCTTTGTTTTCCGAAGGCCTAACTCTAATATCTGCTTCTCTGTAAACACCTTGCCAGATGATCCAAAAGTGTATTTAGTTATTCTTTTTTCTGTTTTCTCTTCACACTTTACGCCTTCATTCAGACATGCCTTTTGTTTGGGGATATTGAAAGAGAAAATTGTTACAGGAATACCAAAAACTACAGATGAATACTCACATTTAGGAAGGTCATTCCCTGCAACGGAGAGAAGAATTTCAGGGCAAAAGAAAGCAAATAGATAAGAATAAAGGGAACCTCTATCCTGCCGGAATGATGAAACAACTAAATCCTGTAGGTCAATGGGAATGTCACTGCCAGAGTCCTGCTTTTTCCTGTATTGTAAATATATGTTACTTTTCTGCATACTAAGTTGAATCCCATCAGACTCTCCTACTGTGAGTGCAAGGCCATGTATTACAGTTCTGTTCCTAAAACCACCCAGTTAAGAGCCAGGAAAAGAAGGGATGGAAGGTTATTGGGAAATCAGATTTGAGCATTAGTTTAATTAGATCATTTTCTCCCATCCATACATTGGAAAGAACAGGAATTTTGATTGTTGTGGACGGTGAAGGAAGAGGGTTGGGGGAGAGGCAAGGGTAACTTACAACAAGAGGCACATCTGTGCACAGAGGGGCTGAACATTTGTTCTGTAAAGACACTTTGGGGACTTATATAAACTGGAAGGAAACATGCTGGCATCTGAGGGAATGAAGGCAAAAGTCAAAATATGAGGCCTGTTTTGCAACTTTATTTGGACTTGACTGATGTATTATTTTTCTTTTCCCATGTCATGTTTATATGTTTTCCCTAAGTCCTCTGTGCTTACCTACCAACCTGCTGCCTTAGTCATAAGGCTAATGCGTCTGTGCCTTAAGAAAAATGGAATTATGCGATGATACAGAAAGAAACTTGCTTACTGCTGAGTTTTAAAAAAAAATTCCTTGAAATGCAAACCACAGAGGAAATACCTAATTGCTTTTCTAAGAAATGGTGGAAATTGGTAGGACAAGATACTCCATTTCAGGTTTTTGCTTTCATTCTCTGAAGACATTTCTGTGTTTCTTGGCTGTGTGTGTGTGTGTGTGTGTGTGTGTGTGTGTGTGTGTTTCCAGAAACATGTAGCACACACTTCAGCCAGACCACATGCCTATGAGTCAATATTTCAGCTTGCATTTGTCTTAAACCGTGAAGCTCAGGGTGTAACCTAACAGAACCTGGCAGGTTGTCTGAATAGTTCTTTCACCACTTGACCCAAAATATAGTAAATCAGATGACATATTGTTCTAATTTTGCATTAGTACTCATATTTTAATAAGGAAAGGAAGAGTGTGTTCTATCAAGATTTTTGAATACAAACAAAATCTAGCTTCAGATCCAACCTATTGCAGAAATTAAACTGGAGTCACCAAATGTAGTTTGCTTTAAAAAAAACAAACTTGATACGTACATATTTTGGCACTTGCTATGGATTCAATTGTGTCCCCACCCTCCCCAAACTTCAAATTCATATGTTGGAGCCCTGACCCCTGATGTGATGGTATTTGGAGATGGGGCCTTTTGGAGAGGATTAGATTTATATGAGGCCACAAAGATGGAACTCTTTATGGACATAATAATGGCATGGTGCCCTTATGAGATGAGCTCTCTCTCTCTGCCTTGCGAAAACACAGACACATAGGTGATCATCTGTATACCAGGAAGAGAGTTCTAACCTGAACCAAATCATCCAACACCTTGGTCTTGGACTTCCCAGCCTCTAGAACTATGAGAAATAAAGTCTGTTGTTTAAGCCTTCCAGTCGATGTTGTTATAGCAGTCCAAGAAGACTAACACAATCTTTTACAAGTTTGAAGTGTTCATTTCGTGGCATGTAAAGTAAAACTTGACCGTAGAAACTCAATATCTAGTATTGTTGTTGTTATTATTATTATTATTAGTGGTGGTGGTGGTGGTAATAATAATAATAGTTGGAATTTAATGTGAATTACTACTTCTTTCTTGCTAAAATCCCTGGGAGAAAGTCAGTTAATATGTGGATGAAGTTTTATCCTTTCTTCTAAATAAATATGGTGCCATATATATAGTGAGCACAAGAACCATTCTCAGCTCTGCTATCTCTAAGTAAAACAAAACATTTTGCCTGCTTATTTTTAGAAAGACATATCATATATGGAAAAAACACTGTATATTTCTGGTACTTTAAAAATACATCCATTTATGGAACTTCAATTAGTCTAGGTGACTGGTCCAGTCACCAAGTTGGCTAGTTACAAGGCTCCCTTCCCCACCCCAAGAAAAGCTCTTCTTGTCTCAGGGCAGACACCTAGTTTTAGCCTATGATATTTTTCTCCAAAATATTTTGCCTATGCTCTGAATTCATTAAGGTCTGACTAGCACCCAAAGGGACCAAATAAAATAAAATAAAGTAAAATATAAAATAAAATAAAATAAAATAAAATAAAATAAAATAAAATAAAATAAAATGTTAGGGGGTTCTTGCAAAAGCCAGAAGAAGCTTCCTTTCCCTGCTTTCTCCTCACATATCCCTCGAGGCAAGAAATACTGAAGTATCACTTAATGGGATGGGATGGGGATAAGAAAATGAAAGGGGAAGAGAATACTGGGGAAAATGTTTTTCTGGACACGATTCTGCCAAACTAAAAAAATACTTTAAGGATAACTCATCTCTTAGAATCCCTCTTCATCTGTTTCTTTCCTTCTGTACTTACATACACTTCAACTTCTCCTAAAATGAGGAAGCCATTATTCAGTCCTGTCTCCACTTGGAACTGTTTTTTCCCTGACTCTGTTTTTTGTTACTAAAACATTGGGAATCATAACAGATATGTATTGAGGGCTCACACAATAATTGTCAGGCCCTACTCTCAGAGCTGTATGGAATTGGTATTTAAACCTGACAACAATCCTAGGAACTAGGACCTATTAATACGCTCCTTGTGTAGATAAGGTCACTGAGGTTGAACTTGTCAATGTTCTCACACTGAGAAGTACATCAGACTTCAAGGCGCAAGTTCTTAGCTACCGTCTTTCCATCCGTTTGTGTTCTACTCCTCATTATCCTTTCTTACCCTGTTGACCCTCATTTCTCCATCTCTAAACTACTGTACTTGACCATTTCCAAAGTTCTTTTCACTATTAATCTGAAAAGTTTCAGTTTCATAAAATGAGAGTAATAAAAGTGAATATAAAGAATAAATACCTTTTTTTAAGTTTTTAATGTTTATTTTTCAGAGAGAGAGAGAGAGAGAAAGACAGCATGAGTGAGTGAGGGGCAGAGAGAGAGGGAGACACAGAATGTGAAGTAGGTTCCAGGCTGTGAGCTGTCAGCACAGAGCCTGATGCAGGGCTTGAAACCACGAACTGAGAGACCATGACCTGAGCCAAAGTCGGACACTCAACCGACCGAGCCCCCCAGGTGCCCCATAAATACCTTAAATGCCAATTGTTTTCAAATTGTATCCAAAGTTGTTTATGGCAGCATAATTCCATGGGAAATTTGGAAACAGCCTATTTTTAATTATTGTAAAAAAAACTTGGAGTATGTATTAGTTGAAATGCTCTGCAACATTAATAATGCTTACTTTAGACTAGTGATTACTATAAACAGGAAGCAATAAAACTACCATAAAGAAAAAACAAAAAAAATCACAAAAACCTATTCATAGAGAAAAGCACTGGAAAAACACATCAAAAATATAACAGTGATTCTCTTTAAGTAATAGAACCGGGCATATGTATTTCTATGTTCTGTAATTTTTAGTAGTTTCTGTTTTCCATGGTGAGCACATAGTATGGAAGGACAAAATATATTTGAAATGTAGTGGAAATGATGTTTGCAAAGAATTAACATTTTATGAAGCCTCAGTCAACAACTATCTGTATGGCTTCAGGCAAATAAGTTTGGACCTTAGTTTCCTCATTTGTAAAATTAATGGCGGCAACTAAATATTACAACTCCCATATATCACATTGTAATTTTCATTTACATTAATTTCTTAATCTTGCAAATAATCACGAAAAGAGGACAACATTAGTCCACTCTTTGTGAACAAGGAAGGTGAATTTCTGACTCCTTAAGAAACAAATAGTAGATAGTGAGGACCAAGAACCAAATCATGTATTTCCAAGGACGATTTTTCAAAATCTCTGTAATCACAAATATTTCATCTATTGTTTCCATAGTTCTGATTATTTATGACTCCCTTTTTTAATGTCATCCTTTTGAGTATTATGTCCAAATTCCTTCCAAACCTTTTAGGTCTTGTTCCACTGACTCCCACTTATGCTAGCTCTCCCAAAATATCTCACCTATTTCTCCAAAAACCTTTCCTTGATGAGCCTACTTGACTATACCTCTTTACCATTTTCCATGGTGAAGACCTTCTATGTTTGTGCCCTCTTACTTCATTAATGATAAGGACCATATCTTCACTTGATTATATGTTCTCCTTTTTTTCTTAAACACACACACACACACACACACACACACACACACACACTGCACCAACTGTAATTCAATAGAAGGCTCAGCACATTGTAACTTGGATTTTGCAGAGTAGATCAATTTGGGGACACAATTAGGGCACACTGTTGTGGAAGTTCCTGGAAAGTGGTGTGTGTGTGCCCGAAAACTCCTGGCTCCCATAGGGCATGTACCATTTCTTCCCTTTCCTGCTTCAAATGAGGCAAAGAGGTGGCTCTTTGTCCTACAGATCCTAAGTGGAAGTTGAGGTACGGATCTCCAGGAAAGGCACCACCACTCTGGCTGACCAGGCATGGGACACACTCATGGGGATGAAAACCAGTCACTGCCATAGCCAGAGCCAGCTGGGGTCAGCCCCAAAGCCACTGCCTTCTCTCTCAGCAGTGAAAACTGCAGGACTGATTCTTCTAGTATTTTGTTCCTTCTACAGACTTTCATTTGTTAAAACAGTTTTGTTATTGCACTCCTTTGTGAGTCTCTGGGGAGTGTAATGCAGGAAAATCTGAGTGATCTTGTACTGAACATCCCATCTGACCCCTGCAATGCTGCCCACCCTCCTCTCATGACCTACTCCATCTGACTCCCACTCATGTAAATGAGATCCCTATTTCTTCATAAGCATCCATTCAATTATTCAGTACATATTTATTGAAAATTTATTAGGTACTAGACACTGACCAAGGGTTTTGTCCTAGATCGATAAGAAGACAAAGCCCCTTCCCTTTTGGGATTTATATTCTAAAGATGAATGCAGACATTAACCACATGTGTATATATTAATTGTAATGGCAGCTGCTAAAAAGAAAATAAGTTAGAGCAATGGACTAGTGATACCTATGTGTGCACTTGTGTGTTTCTATGCGTGTGCGTGCATGCCTGCATGTGCGCTATTTTAGATAGGTCATTAGGAAGGAAGTTTATGGGAAAGTGACATCTGAACAAAAGCTTGGGGAAGAAGTTTCACAATAAGGGAGAAGGAAATATAAATGCCACGAGACAAAAGCATCTGGATCTCCCTGAAAATCAGGGTGGACACATCTTAGGCACAAATTGAGTTTCCTACTATACGTTGTTTATTGGTTTATACAGAAATAGAATAGACTTTCTCAAGAAAATTCTTATAAGGGCAAATTTCAACATTTAAAAATTAGAGTATATATCTAAATGATAATTTTTTTTTCATAAAGGGAGCCCAGGGACATGGCAATTGTCCTTTGAAGCTATCACACTGGTTTGTAGCAAGATTTTAATAAGTTAGGGGGTATGGTTGCTCATAAAACAAACAAACCAAAAAGGTATACATTGTGACACAAATATATTTTTAAAAAAATTTTAAGGTTTATTCATTTTTCGGAGACAGAGAGATAGAGTGTGAGTGGGGGAGGAGTAGAGAGAGGAGGAGACACAGAATCTGAAGCAGGCTCCAGACTCTGAGCTGTCAGCACAGAGCCTGACATGGGGCTCGAACTCACAGACTGCAAGATCATGACCTGAACTAGATGCTTAACCGAGTCACTCAGGAACCCCACGTTGTGATACAAATATTAAGGATTATTATGCAAAACAGTATTCTATATTTTGAAGAATATTAATATTTATAAATGTCTATTGGTTTGTATAATTCTGCTTATTACTAGATTTTGAGAACTCAACATTCTATATACAGTAAAACCTTGAATTGCAAGTAACTTGTTCTGCAAGTGTTCCACAAGACAAGCAAACATTTCTAAGAAATTTTAAATTGATAAATGAGCAATGTCTTGCAATATGGCTAGTATGTTTATTATGACACCGATGTCACAAGATCACAACTGAACCAAAGGTTCTCCTCTCGCTCTCTCTCTCTCTTTCTCTTGCTTGCTGTGGGGCTGTGGGTGATCATCTCCCATGCTCGGATGCTCAGTCTCAGGACATGGTGTTTGTAGAAATTAGGAAGTTTTCAGAACATTGTGAGGTGTCCACAAGTGGCACTAGGGTATTTTTTGTCACCTCAAAGCACCTATGGACAGTACTCTGCTTTTCCATACAAGAGGAAGCTTAGGAATGCTTTGCTTCATTCTAGGTCAGGCTGCCTACAGATACAGACCCTTTCCTCTGCTGCCTTCTTGCCAGTTACATTCAATACAGTCTATGACAAGAGTTTATTAATACTGCATTGTAGTCAACACTCATGCAAGTATATACATGCAGAAAAGGGTTGAAAAGAAAGGCAGTAAGGAGGTGATTATGGTGGAAGTTAAGAAGGACATCACTAAGAAGTATGGATGAGATCGCAAGTGGCCAAAATTGCACGATTTTATAAGAAGTCTTTATCTGCATCTTGTCTGCAGAGGAGGAGGAGAAAAGGCGGAGGAATCCCTCACTTCAAATGAGATTAGGGAGATGTGTAAAATGTGGGAAACAGTGCAAAATTTTGTAGAAAACACCACCTGAATAAGGCTGTAGCAGTGCGAGCAATGAATCTGTTTCATGGCAACACAATGTCACATTTCTGCAAAATCCTCTAAAGGAGGCAAAACCAAGTGTCATTGGATAGGTTCCTTGTTAAATCTGAACAAAAAGGAAAAGAAAGATTCCGTTAAGCCAATTAAGCCAATAGATAGCAGTGATTCCGTTAGTGATAGTGAAAGTTGTCCTCCATAATAACCCTCCTCTCCTGTCTCCCTCACACCAGTCCTGAAGGTTTTCAAAGGTAAATGCAGGTTAACTTATCTTCTTTCTTTCTTTATTTTTTAAAAATTTTTTAAGCGTTTATTTATTATTTATTATTGAGACAGAGAGAGACAGACCATGAATTGGGGAGGGGCAGAAAGAGAGGGAGACACAGAATCGGAAGCAGGCTCCAGGCTCTGAGCCATCAGCCCAGAGCCCGATGCGGGGCTCGAACTCACGGACCACAAGATCATGACCTGAGCTGAAGTCGGACGCTTAACCGACTGAGCCACCCAGGCGCCCCTAACTTATCTTCTTTATATTTTGTCTTTTCTTTATTATTTTTGTATTATATTACAGTATTGTAATCATTTTTATATGAATATTTTTGGGTTGTAGGATGAATCATCTGCGTTTCCATTATTTCTTGTAGGGAAATTCGCTTTGATATACAAGTGCTTTGGATTACAAGCATGTTTCTGGAACGAAATATGCTTCCAAACCAAAGTTTTACTCTAGTTCCTTCTTGGCCTTATAGAACCAACTATACATCTAATCGTGGATGGAGGCACAGATTCACATCACTGCTAATGAGACCTTTTGGGGCCCTACCAAAACCACGATACTATGTTTACATTGGACACTGTGCAGAGGTTACAAGTGGGAGCCTGGTTCTCATATAGCTGATAAATTAGTTTTGGGGGAAAGGAGATTTGTTTTACCACTAACAATATTAACAACAAAGAAGAAGAAACAGTATCTCCCTCTTTAGACACCAATAATGTCCAACTAAGTAAGTCGTTGATATTGATTAATGAAGAGTAAGAGGTTTATATAACACGGAGGGTAGGAGAATGCACAAAGAGGCACACGAAGTTCGGAGGTTCTATCATGAGCAGTGACAGGTGAAGCTGGAGGGAGTGGGGAATTCTAAGGATTATAGGTTATAACTGCAGAGAAGAATTAAGGAGTTCAAGGCTTTTGTTTAATGTACAGAGAGATAGGTTAAAGATGTATGTATTTTTAGGGGAGGCTACAATAAAGGAGGAATAAAAGTCTTAAGAAACAAGCTTCTTTGAGCTACTTTATTGGCACTTCTCACTAACTATGTAAAGCAGCAAGGCAGTTACGCCCATCTCCTATTTTACAAATGATCAGACTGAGGCTCTAGGAGATTAAATGCCTTGCATCCTGACAGGCAGTTAGCGACTTACAAGGCAGGACTAATCCACGTTACGTTGTCCATGGTCACAGTCTTCTTCCAATGCCCTGGGTGGCCTCTGAATTTGAAAATCACAAGCGGCCTTGCACAATGACCTACAGCCATAAGCCGTTGGCAACTTTTGGAGAAGGGATATTCCATATCCATAGGACATGGTGAAACAAGTCCTGCATTTAGAGTATCTTCAATCTTCTCTTTAATCCTTTGTGACTATGAAGTACTAGACCATCTGCATGTCAAAAATTGTTTCCATGCATCTAAGAATTGGTACCAAAGTTACCATATTTTTGGAAAACACATCATTTTGGAGTATTATTAAATATAAGGGAATTTTAATGTTTTTGAAAATTTATTTTTGAGAGAGAGAGAGATGGAGAGATGGAGAGAGATGGAGAGAGATGGAGAGAGAGAGAGAGAGAGAGAGAGAGAGAGAGAGAGAGAGAGAGAGAGAGAAAATGAGCCAGGAGGGACAGAGAGAAAGGGAGATACAGAATCCAAAGAAGGCTCCAGGCTCTGAGCTGTCAGCACAGAGCCTGATGTGGGGCTCAAACTTGTGAACCACGATATCACAACCTGAGCCAAAGTCAGATGCTTAACCAACTGAGCCACTCAAGTGCCCCTAGATATAAGAGAATTTTAAATCATTAGCATCTTTCCTACAAAACAGCCAATATGCTTTGACAGGATCTAGACCAATTAGGTGTGCTACAATTAATAAGGCAGTATATTTTGAGTCTGTAAGCTTCTATTTTAAGCACATTAAATCTTTAATTTGTCAAAAATCAGAACAGAAAATACAAACACACTAGTCTGCTGAATATTAGCACAAATTCCAGCTAAAAAGGTCTCACTAGATCAGGAGAAAAAATCAAGGAAGATAAACACTCTTTCCATTAACATGTAATGTTTCTGTTAACATCACTTTCTGTAGTTGTGTTCTGGTTCTATCGTTTCTATTCGCCACAAGTTGGCTACACTCAATCATTCTAACACGTGTTGTTATAAAATAGTGTGAACGGCAGCCCTGAATCTCACTGACTGCTCTTTTGTCACCCTCCGGAGCACAATACAACACTGACAATGTTTGAAATTCAAGCTGAACGTCCCATTCAGTTCCTCAATCAAGTAGAGTACAAGTTGTCTACACTGGGAAACAATCTCATGTCTTGAGTCAAGGTTTTCGTGAAAATGGGCACACAGGCTATAAGACTGAAGTACTTTTAGGCAAAGGATGAGTGCAGAGTGAGGGCACCTACTGATGACGGTGACAGTGACAACAGCAACAAGAAGAGCAGTGACATAACGGTAGTAACAGCCAGCCCTGAACAGCCAAGTTCAGTGTGTTCCAGGCCCTGGGCTGCGCAGATTACATCAATTACCTCATTTAAATCTCATAAAGGCTTTATGAAGTAAAAACCAAAATAATTAATATTATTGATATAATTTAAATAATTATTTCGTCACTATTAAATATCTGACGTGGAGTATCTACTACACGTCTAAAATTTTATAAGCTTATTGCATTTAATCCTCACAAAACCCTCCAAGCTTCCCTTGGGGGAAACTGACCTTTATTTATTTTTTTTTAATTGAGGTGTAATTGTCATATAACATTATATTGGTTCCAGGTTCATAATATAATGTTTCAAAATTTGTACTGTGAAATGACCAGCAGAAATAAGTGTAGTTACCATTCGTCCCTACAGAATTACAAAACCATTTCTTGTGATGAGACCTTCCAGCATCTATTCACTTAGCAACCTTCAAAGTACGCACTACAGTATTAGTAACTACAGTCTGAAATGCCCACCAGCGGGAGCAGAGATGTTGCTACTCAACATTGTTGCCGCTTTCTCCCTCCAGGTGAGGAAGGGAAGGAACGGAGACTGAATGTGGCTTAGGAGCCTGGAGGACCCAATGTTTACAAACATTCCTGTAAATGGGAACACATCTATTCTGGGCAGGCACTTCTGGAATGGTGATGTAAGCACCAAGTATGAAAGGATAGCAGCATGTCAAGAATTAGTGTTTCCAGATCTGGTTGAGACCCCCTACTCTTTGAAGAGGGTGTCAGGAGTAGCGCTGTGTCCCGGGTAGGGAATTTGAAGGCCCTGGAGATAGGCGACAATAGTAAGTTGCATCTCCTCTTAAGCTTTGTGGCCAATGTGCGTCAGAAGTTTGTGTGTGCCCTTGGCCAGTTAAAGGAGGACAGCACAGGAGGGTGGCGCATCAGTGGGTGTGGCACTGCTTGCCTTCTTCAGTCAGTACTCCTCCTTTAGCACCGGAGCAGGGTCAGATGAGTATCCCATTTCACAGACGGAGAAACAGACTTAGCATCACTATGTAGCCTGCCCGACATCCTTCAGGTAGTAAGTGGCCACGACAGGTTTCAACCTCAGACTGGCTGACTCCAGCTCTTCCCTTAAGATCGCTGCCCTGTGTGAATAAAGTAAGTACTGTTCGAAAGAAACAGTCCTCTCCTCTGCTGCCTGCTACGCGGATAACGGTGTCATCACTTGTATCTGTTTGCTTTTGCCTTCAAAAGGTCATTTCATCTCACAAAATTTTTCCTGGTTTTACATTTGCTTCTCACTCTTAAAATATAGAGCCAATTAGACATTGTCATTGTGTGTTGCATTTAGTCATTTACATTTTTTCATCCGTAATCTTTGTAAAATATTCTTCTTTTAAATAATTTCACATCCTACCATCATATTTGGTCATAATCATTATTTATACAGATTTTGGGCAACATTTGATTCTGCTTTTGCTCAATTGAGAAAAGCTCAGTTGTATTTTGGTGAAAGCCCCGATGAGATCAGCATGCTGAGAGCTACTTTAAGGAGAGCAGTTTCAGGGTGCCTGGGTCGCCCACTTGGGTAAGTGTCTTCCTTCCGCTCAGGTCATGATCTCATAGTTTGTGGGTCTGAGCCCTGCGTCAGGCTCTCTGCTATAAGGGCACAGCCTGCTTTGGATCCCCTGTTTCCCTCTCTCTCTGTCCCTCCCCTGCTTGTGCTCTCTCTCAAAACATAAACATTAGAATTTTTTTTAAAGAAGAGCAGTTTCAGTGACGTCCCTCCAATCTGCCCCTTTAGGTAGGAGACTTCTTCCCCTAGCCAGTGACTGATGCAGTGGGTGCCCAGGAAATGCCTTTCCAGTTAAATAACATCACAACTTCTGTAGGTCAGCAAGTGATAGGTTTTATTCTTTGTTTTTGTTCCTAGAAATGAGGCTTTGAAGAGTGGCAGGGTAGAGGAGGGGTGGGAATTTTAAAATTTAAATACTGAAAGATTCCAGTGAATGATTTCTAAGTATTGGGGAAGGATGGGGTGATAGAAAATGATTTCAGGTAACGCTGACTTAGAAAATTATTTTTATTTTCTTGATTAAAGCTGGGGAAAACTTTAAAATATTTTCCAGTGCGGCAAAAAAGAGAAGAAAGATGTTTTTATAAGACTAGCCACTGGCCTATTTTTAAAATCTTTCAGGAGACACAGTTTACATATCCATGGTCCCAGGTAAGCATTTCACTGCTACCTCAGTAAAGGACTGCTATGATTAAAAATAGGTTTAAACTTAAAACTTATCATCCATACATTCCACTCCGTGGTGAAATTTCAATTCTTGTAAGCAAACGGCTTTTGTGGTCTTTATGAAATCCCAAGTTTAATGAACCTCTCTAGATATGACTAAAGTGAAGTGATTGAAGCTTGTTACTAAACAAAGTCCCACTCAACATTCCAATTCTTGAACTGAATACGCCAGATAAGCACCATCCCTCACAAAATGATGTCTGGACGAACCATCTGCTTCGGATGTACGTGTCACATGTATCCTGCAAGTATTGTTCAAAAAGCATGCATTCAGGTCAATCAATTCCTGTAATCACCAAAATGCTTATTAGGCTTGAAGTACTATACTAATTATCCCGAAGGCTAGCAATGAGGCTAAGACAAGATAAGAAACCTGAACCTGTTACTCAATGAAGCCTTGAACATGCCAATCACTCATCTGGGGATATTTGTTCAAATAACAATCTAAAGACATAGTTTTGAATGTCCGGACAGACACTGATCACAGATGAAAACCAGGACAGGAGTTCAGAAAGTCCTCTCAGGATTTAGCAAATTCTGTGCTATTGGTTTTTCTGTAATAAATGTAGGATATTAACTATTTAGAACCATCACAATTCTCTGATATTCCACATGACTGTGCTATCAAATGAACAATTTAACAGGCTAAGTCTTTTTTATTGTTATTATTAGCTTTTTTGGGTTATAATTTACATACAAAGTCACCAATGTCAAGTGTATGAATTCAGTGAGTTTTAGTAAGTATATAAATTCCTATAACCATCACCAAAAACATGCTATAGAATGTCTTATTCATGCCAGAAATTTCCCTCAGTAAACAGTAATTCTTTTCTTTCAATTCCTGGCTCTAGAAGTTATTGGTTTTCTTTCTGTCAAAATGAGTTTCACTTTTTCTAGAATTTCATAGAAATGAAAGCATACATTTTATTTTGTTTTAGATCTGATTTCTTTCATTCAAGATAATGTTTTGACATTCATCTAGATCACTGCACAGGGCAGGAGTTCAACCTTTTTATTTCTGAGTAGTATCACATTATATAGATATACCACAATTTACCACAATGTTCACAAATTGATTGACAGATTATTTCCAGTTTTTAGTTATAGCAAATAAAGCAGAAACAAAGATTATATTCAAATCTTTGGGTGAAAATATGCCTTCTTTCCATTAGATAAGTACTTAAGAATAGAATTTCTGGATCATATATTGTCTATTTAGTTATATTTAAAAACTGCCAAACGGTTCTTTAAGTTTTTAATTAAAAAACTATTTTGCTTATGTAACTGTTTTGTATAACTATTTTGCTTATACAGCAATCTCTGAGAGACCCAGTTCTCTACATTCTGAAAGCACTTAGTATGGTCAGATTTATAAATTTTAGTCATTCTAATTGGTGTGCATTGGTATCCAGTTGTGATTTGAATTTTCATATTTTTAAAGATTTAAATTATCATGTGACTGAGAATATTTTCATGTACTTATTTCACACTTATGGATTTTTTTTTATAAATCATATATACTCAAATATTGTATTTTTAAGTATTTTGCCCATTTTTACTTGGGTTTTATGTGTTCTTATTATTGAGTTGTATATCTCTAATATATTTTGAATATAAATCCTTTATCAGTATATATTTTGCAAGTATTTTCTCTCAGCCTGTGGGTTTCCTTTTATTTCTTGAGAGTCTTTTGAGGAGGCAAATGTTTTCAATCATGAAGTTCTTTCTTTTTTTTTTTTTTTTTTTGGTTTGAGATTTTTGTTAAATCTGTAGATCAATTTGAGGAAAATACACCTCTGTAGCACTACTGATTTCTCAATCAATAAACTTGGGACGTCCTTAGATTTATTTAGGTCTTTTTAAACATTCAGCAATGTTCTAGTTTTCAGGTTGTAAGTCTTCCATTTTTTTTTTGGTTAAACATATCCATAATTATATTTTCGATGTTGTTCTTTACAGTTTCAATTGGTTGTTGCTAACATATAAGAACACAATTGATTTTTGTATATTGATGTAATTGAGACATGATTAAATCAATTACAAGTTCTAATAGCTTTTTGTAGATTTCTTAAAACTTTCTATATAGATGATTATGTTGTCTATTAATGACAGTTTTATTCAACGTATATTTGTCAAATATTTCTGAATTTATCATAATTCTTACATGTTTTCTCTTCTTTTTGCTATTAATATAAATTACATGGATAAATTTTCTAATCATAAACTAGCCTTACCTGTGGATACACTCTACTTGGCAATGATGTTTTAAACTAAAGAAGCAGCAGCTAATATTGTTGTTGTAATGATTACTATACCTCTCATATGTTTAGTGGACATTTATTTTTAAATACAGTCAATGAAAGAAACAAATACAAAGCAGGGAAAACATTTTTGAAAGATTAGACTCAGAGAAAATATAACTTCGCATTCTTTCCTAAAGTAGTACCTTGTACAACTGTGACATTTTGTTTCATAAATTTCCTTAACTTCAGAAATAGATAATTTAGATCAAACAGCGGATGCAGTCGTCAATATCATGAAGAGAGAATCTAAGAATGGCAAATATAATTATTTTGTTATTTTATATCATTTTTAGCCCATGGATAATAGATAAATTGTGTATATGCACACAAAGTAATCAATTTCACTCTTCTCTATCATTGTCTTTATCACTCTCTTTCACACACATAAACACACACACACACACACACACACACACACAGGAAGCATTAATACACTGGTCACTTAACTGACAAACCCAACAACCTGCAACCCAGAGAAACTACTAAGGTCATGGAGCAGCCAAACTGAAAAAATTTTCAGCAGTCATTTCCCTCATGGTCTTAATAAGAAGTGTATGGTGTACATACGGTATAATTGCTTAGAGCAAGTTTGATTTTGCGACTTATCTGTTCAGAGCAGATGAAACACAGTACTTGAGCATGAGAAAATGAAACTTGTAATAGGTGCAGAGATGGGAGGATCTGAGAGCCAACAGCATAAAGGGAGAGATTACAGAAAGCAGACAAAAGAACTGAAAAGTGTAGCAGCTGGGGCCGCTCAGCAACTGCATACTATTCTGCATGATTCAGGCCCCTGAGAATAATCGCTGAATTTTAGCACAGTCTAATAGCCTATGTTCAAGATGATGAAATGGAATCATTAAGAATAAGTTAAGTCTAATCGGCCTATTCTCTTTAACAAGGCATGGAAGTGTACAATCCATTTGGAAAAGCTGTCCATTAAAATAGTTAAAAATATTTTGGCACTTTCTCGTGTAAGCTTTATTTCTTTGGGGAAATTCACTTGGACAACATGCTTCAACGTCTCTTTGTTCAGTAATGCTGGCTAAAAGAGGAATTTGATGCATCCAACAGCAGACCAGTCACCACATAAAGGCCACACACTCAGCACACTGCCAACTTCAGGGGACGCTATTCACATAGATTTAAAGTTTAACAACACTCCGCCTGGAGTTGTGAGGGACTGCAGTGCTGTCCACAGGCGCTGGGATTTAAAGCTTCCGTTTTGTTCATCATCGTATCTCCAGTGCTAGGACGGTGGGTGGCACGTATTAGGCACTTCACAACATTTTTTTTTTTTTATTAGCTACGAATGAATGTATATGTAACTACATTTAAGCTGCAAGATTTAGAAACAAAATACTTGAGTGCTCAGAACGAATATTTCATTAAAGGCCCATTTATAACAGGATCCAAATTTTCTGGATTCTGTTTAGATCAGAGCAGAACATTCGACCCAAAGGTACCAGGGAAGTGTCTATAAAGAACGGAACGAGGAAAGCTTCAACTTTATGAATGCCACGGAGGAAGGCTTAGAGTTGTTTCTAAGTTGCCTTTGCTTGCCAGGGGTTCCTTTCCCGGCCAAAAATGGGGCCCAGGGTGGCTTCCTGCAGTCTCTTGTTTGTACAAGGTTTACCCTTCTTTCTTATTCTCTGCTTTTAAAACCTCAGTCTATTGTAAATTGATTCTGTGGTAGTGTCCGACTCTGTTTAATGTGCTTTGTCAGTTCTAGTTTTTGTACCTTATATAGCGAGCACTTAGCCAGATGATCCAATGATGACAAGGCACTGAATTTGGAATCTGCAGATTATCTGGCTGAACCATTTATGCAAAGATAAATGGTATCATAGTTGAAAAGACTCTCAATTTGCCTGATATCTTTTGTCTATGAGGTTAAAAACAACTTTTATATTATTATACTATTATGGAGAGCAAAGGAGCAATTTGGAATCCAATGTTTCCATGCTTTATGATGAATAAAATGCTGTAAACCCTATTAAATGTATTAAAAATTAACCATTTTCACAACTTTATTAATTTTTTAAAGGCACACTGGGATACCAGCCAAGCACAATAGTTTGTACATAGTCATTAGATGTGTGCATTGGCTTCAAAGACACGTTGAAGAGAATAGGGGAAGGGATTAAGAAAACAATTTTTTATAGTATCTTGTAATTCATATCTTTTATAAAGTCAAAAATAGTTTTGAAAATCCTGTAAAGCATATGCTATTTATAGACCTATGGCCAGCTTGTCAGATGTAATGGTTTTCTCATATTGGTCATTAATCTTGGTTTCAGCAATAATTGTAGAGCACCATAAATTCCAAATACCCATGGAATTTCATGGTCTGAAATTATTCTGCAATTTAATGCTCTAGCATTAAAAATAGACCAAGAATTCAAGAATTTGTTTTCTTTTAATCAGTTGCAATGTAAAATGTTTATGAATCTCAATCTTGAAAAACTATTTTAATATGATGAAATATTTTGGAACGCTTTAAAAAGCCCTAACAGGATTGAATTACATCTTTTATATTGGAATCAACAGAGGAACTTTTTAAAGCCATATTTAGCTGCAAAGTTTTACAAGATTATGTTTAAGGTGCAACTTGAAATCACCTTCCAGATGTCTCATTTATAGAAGATGACTGGTTCATCCATGAATCACCAACATGTCATTCTGCTTCCGCATTGAAGTTTTATGCAAACTAAGGAAATACCAAAGTCCTCTGTTCTCTTGGGTCTTTTATTATAGGATCCACTCAGTCTGTACAGCCTTTTGATAATGAAAGCCAGCATTAGAAGATCGGCCATGCTTCCAATGGGGTCGACATCTCAGTAATTGGCCCTAATCACTTTGGAATATTATATCCCAGGTTTAGGCTTCTTTCCATCTTCCACATTTTATTCATCAATCATGGTTTCTGTCACAACTTGGCTAGAGTCTCTGGAATGCTGTATATTGTTAAAACAACCGTACATTTCCTGAAATAGATGCTCTATGTATCCTAGAGTAAAGAAGTCTTTGGAGAAGGTCTTTCTTCTTGAATGAAGTTATGTAGAAAAAACATACTCTGAGCTTAATAATAATCATATGTTAAGTATCTATGACATATAATCTCTTAAAATCCTTTGATGAATTGACAACTTTTATTGCCTATGACTGTTTCAATTAAATAACAAGGAAACTTTCACATTATCTGACAGAAAGCTGATGATACAATAGAAGTATTATCTTGTATCAAAAGCTGTTTAGTTGGGACATCATAGTATTTTTAATTCAGAACTCATGATAAACAACTGCACAGATTTTTATAACCTTCTGGAGATTCTTAAGAGTTACTGAGCAAATATTGATCTTTCTGTGGCTTTACAGATAGAACTGAAAGCCCTCAGCGCTGTATGAAATTGCCTTCATATAGACCTGGGTAAGAGGAGCTCTCTTGCCATGGACTCAGAACTTAAAGGTCTACTCATATCACAAGTTACACTTACTAAATTTAACAAAGAAGAAAATGGGCACTTCATCAGTGATATAGCATAATGTGTTAACATTTATGTGAATGTCACTCTCGTGACTACTACTCTTCAGGCACCAAGGAAATATTTCTTTCTGTGTGTGGTCCTCTCTCCTCCAGAGAAAGGTAATGTGGTTACGTCCTCTTTCTTTCAATGTCATGAAGGTTTATGGGTTTTTCCTATATATAGTGCCTAGGACATAGTAAGAGTGCAATATGTTCACTGTTGTCGTTATGAGTCTTTGTTAGACTTACCTATCCTTTCTCTACTTCCCTCCCCCCCAACACACTCTAGATTAGCTAACTCTATTATATGAGTTCACAGCAGTCTGTACTCCCATGTTGGCCATTACACAATTGACTAGTATTTGTCTTTCTGAGTCTATCTCATTCATTCTTGTCATCCAAGCATCCAGTACAAAACTGAATTAATGAATTAGCTTCCAGAAAATAAGAGGGGGAGATTTTGAGAGGTATGTGAGGGTCTGGGATACAGAAGTAGGTGTGAAGATGACGGATTACAGTAAGCAATTTTTAAAGGCAACTTTAAAGGATGTAAGGAACATAAAATAAGTATTTAGAAAAGTAAACTAAAGGACATTGGAGGTATTTACTTAGATGTCACAAAGTATTATTACTCATCTGAAAGTGGTAGAGAATTGTTAAATTAACAAGTTCACCCCCCCATCCTTTGACTCCAGTTCTATTAGAAATATTCAACTACCTGACATCAACTGCTAAGACTTTTTTTTTTCAAAGTTAATGTTCCTTGTTTCTATCTTCTTCAAGAAAAATCGTCTCGGTTAAACCTGAGGTAATTCTAAACCTGAGGTAATCACCTGGCGTATAATTGGTACTTAAAAATGTCAAATATTTGCTTTAAGCACAATAATTATAAAAATAGTGAGAAATATTATCACTTCTGGAAAAAGAAATTTGATACAGAAATTGCAATAGAGGTTTAGGAACCTATCCTTACTCTAATCAGCTTTTTTTTTTTTTTTAAGTTTATTTATTGATTTTGAAAGAGACAGAGTAAGCACAAGAGAGGGAGGGGCAGAGAGAAAGGGAGAGAGAGAAAATCCCAAGCGGCTCTGTGCTATCAGCCAGTCAGCATAGAGCCTGATGTGGGGCTTGAACTCACAAACAATGAGATTAGGACCTGAGCCAAAATCAACAGTCAGACACTTAACTGACTGAGCCACCGAGGCTCCCTATGATCAGCTTTTATATGGATTTAGCAATATGGCGGCTTTAGTCGATAGCATATCCATTTCTGGATAGCATAGAAATATGGTCTATTTCTACGTCAACGTATCGGTAAACAATGAGGTAGGTGGTAACCAACACAATCTAGTTTCTTTGGATTGACATCATAATTCTTTAATTTTTTAGCTGAGTCACAGGGAATATCTCACATGTTTCTGACAACAGAAATCCGCTTTTAGAAAATACTTTTGTGCACACCAGAAAAATATTGGAATGTATTGAGTGAAATGACGATTGTAATTATTGACATTCAGTAAAAGCTGTTCTCTCTTTTATACCTTATGTCCCTGATTTACAAAATAAGAAGTTAATTTTCTCTTTTGCACTTTTTCCCTTTCTTTAAATTTAGTTATAACTGACCTACTACATTAAAAATCAAGAAATCGGTCTCCACTTATTAAAAAAAAAGGGCTGATTTTCTTACTCTGGGGTTGGTAAAAATTAGCAGTAAAAACACAGCAAGGAAATAAACATGTTAAGCAGAAATTAAGTCAAATCTTTTAAAGTCTGTTTTGTCCAATAATCAGTCTTAGCGAGATTTTAAGTCTATGAGTATTAGAAGAAAACACTGAATGTCAGGTAACATAATTGTATTACCATTAATAGCTTTTGAAAAAGTCTTTTCTTTGGGAGCTCATTATCCTGAACAAAATTACAAACCGTCTGAGAAAGTCCTTCCATCTCAGTTGAAAATTCTTTAAACGTACTCCAAAGAGCTAGGGAAGGTAGGCAAATTTAACTGCTTTAACCCTCTCATTACATTTCCACTATCTGTGTTTCCACACACCCATGAACTAACCCAGTGAAATCACACAGAACCATTGCTGTGCAGCTAACACACATAATTCACGTATGTGACACAACTAGTCTACAAATCGTTGATACGTTAAACAGCAGAGGGATTAAGTTTTTACACCACGTTAAAGGACGTAGTAGAGAAAACATCTGGAAAAGAACAGGTTGATTGAAATAGACCTGCATGGATTCGGGAACGGAAGGTCATATTAAACTAATCTCCAAAAGAGGTCTGAGAGTATTACTGCCAAAATAGACAAATGCAATTCAGGGATGTAAAACATTCAGATTTTCAAGGATCACAGGAAAATACTGGAGCTTAATATCAGTCTAGCAATGCATTATCCTTTCCTTTCTCGTTTCCATTGTTTTCAAAGATGGCTACCTGGCATGTTTTAAAAATACACACGGATAGGCAGAAACAGCTAAATTCCTGTGGGAAATATTTATTGTGCCTACTCTGTGCCAGCAGGTACTGAGATTAGAGGAAACAAGTGATGTATCTTCATCCCTGAGACTTCAGAATCCGAAAGCCAGGCAACTTCCCTAACCATACAATAGAGAAACACTAACACAGAATGAAGTTTTGCATGATCTGTTTGAGATGTTTAAGGGCAATGTGAATTTTAATACTAAAGATGAGGATAATTTTCATTCCTGTCCATGATTTTCTGCAGAAGCACTATGTAGAAAGAAAATAAATAATAGAATCTTAAAGCAAAATATTATGTACGTTCTTTTAGTTATTTCTACAGCAGCTTTATCTGTTTGAAAATTACCTTAAACCCTATTGAATGGATGAGTCATTTAATCAGATTGGTGACTACAGTTATGACTTGAATCTAGCTACATGTTTCATGTCCAGTCATGGAACTGTACAGCCATAAAGAAATCTTGCCATTTGCAACACCATGGATGGATCAGAGGGTATAACGCTAAGTGAAATAAGTCACTCAGAGAAAGACAAATACCATATGATGTTACTCATATGTGGAATTTAAGAAACAAAACAAATGAGCAAAGAAAAAAAAGAGACAAATTAAAAAAAAAAAAAAAACACAGACTCTTACATACAGAGAATAAATTGGTGGTTGCCAGAGGGGAGGTTTGTAGTGGTGAGGGGAGAGACAGATAGAGTAGGTGGAGTGGAGTAAGAGTCCATTCATCACAATGAGCACTGATGAATGTACAGAATTGTTGAATCATTATATTGTACACCTGAGACTAATAAACACTGTATATTAATTACACTATATTTTTTAAATCATGGAACTATACAGCTAGAGAGAATCACAGAAAACTCTGAACCAGATAGCCTTGAAGTCTGTTCTTTAACACAAAAAACCATCTTTCTATGGTCAAATAGCCTAGAAATCAATGGACTAAATGAAGGTAAACGGGTTTTCCTCCTGTAAGAATTCTCAGTGTATTTATTCTACAAATGTGTATTGTATTTTCTGTAAAAAAAAAAAAAGATGGCATTTCCCAAACTTCTTTGACTAAGAACACTTCACGGGGAATATTAATTTGAAAACTCTTTGGAAAATATTGTCTTAGCCCAGCTCATTTGCCAAGACAGCATCAAGATTCAGTGAGTTAAGTGATTTACACCGTCAACTATATGAGCCAAGACTAAGAACAGAGATTTTAGATTTTCAAGTTGGCACTTGTTCTTCCAAAATATAGTCTTCAGTTTGTATACGCATATCTCTGAGAGCACAGAAAGATTTTCCAGAAATATGTAGGCACAGAGAGTTTTAAGGGACTCTAGCTTCATATCTGTTTCTTAAGATTGATCTGCCTAAGAACAAGTCTGGGGATTGATCACGAGGACAGGCTTACTCTCTCCTTCCCTACATACCCTTCTGCAACGCAACGTTGGAGGGAAAAGCAATAGGATTTTAAGGAATTTAGCTGGCTGTCATTGGCTATCCACAGAATTAGGAATAGGAATGACAAAGTACAATCTTGTTACTTCAACTTACACAATGTGAGTCTCATTAATGCAATAGCTATCAATACCTACAGAACCTTATTAAATTTTTATAGCAGTAGCTACCTATGTGCCCTTAATTATGATCAATTAAATAACTTTTATACATCATTATAGTGCAATTTACAAACCAGCAGCTTTTATATATGTATACACAACACCTTTCTTTCTATTATTTTGGATGAACTGTGTGTCTAAGGCCAACCTTTCCATACACGTACTAAATTTCTTCCTCTCTCACCCACTATAGATAGGACATCATTTCTGCCTTTCTCTTCTTGTCTCCTGCATCTGAATATTTTTGCACTTGATTGGATTTCTCAACAGCACATTTACATACTGCTTTTCTCTCATATTAAAAACAATCCTCTCTTAAATTTTTTTTTGAACGTTTATTTATTTATTTTTGGGACAGAGAGAGACAGAGCATGAACGGGGGAGGGGCAGAGAGAGAGGGAGACACAGAATTGGAAACAGGCTCCAGGCTCTGAGCCATCAGCCCAGAGCCTGACGCGGGGCTCGAACTCACGGACCGCGAGATCGCGACCTGGCTGAAGTCAGACACTTAACCGACTGCGCCACCCAGGTGCCCCAAAAACAATCCTCTCTTGAGCCCACTTGCTCTGCCAGCTATTTCTCGATTTTTTGTTCCCCTTTATAGCAAAGCATTTTCAAAATAGCAAACTCATTTCAAAAGAGTTCCCTACACATACTGTCTCTGTTTTCTCTTTTCTGATTCTCTACAAAACCAAGTCCCATGAATCTTTGATCCCTATAATGCAAAGCTATTCTTGTCAAGGTCACCAAAGTCCTCCACATTAATAAAGCTAATGGTTGGTTCTCAGCCTTTATCTTACTTGAGGACATTTGATACGGTTGATGACTTCCTTCTGCTTGACCTACCTTCTTCACTGGGCTTCCAGAACACTACATTCTCCTGGTTCTTTGTATCTCCCTTGCTACTTCTTCTCAGTGTCCTTAGCTGGATCCTCCTCACATCCCTCAACGCTTGATATTAGAATACACAGGGCTTTCTTGTTTATCTTCTCATCTATAAACATTCTTCTTGTGATCTCATCCAGCCTGATGGCTTTAAATACTATCTATATACAAGTATATACACATGACTTTCAAACTTCTATATTGCCATCTAGCTTGCTCTTCTTGGTTTCTAGACTTACATACTGGAATATCTACTTGAAATCTCTACTTTGGTGTCCAAAAGGCATCTCAGATTTAAAATTTCCAAACACTGCTCTTCCCGTCTTCCCGTCAAATTGTCTTTTAGTTTTCCTATTTGCATTAATGATAACTCAGTCCTTCACTTTTTCATCCTTGACTCTTTTTCTAAAATAATCAAAAAAAAAATTTAAATATTTATTTGTTGTTGAGAGACAGAGAGAGACAGAGCATGAGCAGGGGAGGGGCAGAGAGAGAGAGGGAAACAGAATCTGAAGCAGGCTCTAGGCTCTGAGCTGTCAGCACAGAGCCGGATGCAGGGCTCGAACCCACAAACCGTGAGATCATGACCTGAGTTGAAGTCAGACACTTAACTGACTGAGCCACCCAGGTGCCCCTCATCCTTGACTCTTCTCTTTCTCACATGTCAGGACCAGTACCATTGAGAAACATTTTAAGCTTGCATTTCAAAATGTCCCCAAACTATGACCATTTCTTACCACTCCCACTGCTACCATTTGCGTTCAAGAAACTATTATCTCTTGCTTGGACTTCTGTTTCTATTTTTGTACTCCAACCCATCACACTTCCCCCTTCCTCATCTAAAATCTGTCACAGCAGCCAGGAATATCTTGTTAAAATGTCTGCTCAGAACATTTCTATGGCTATTTATCTGACTCACAGAAAATACCAAAGAGTTTACAACAGCCTTCAAGGCCCTACATGATTGGGTTCTCATTAACGCTCGACTACTAACCTCCAGTTCCATTAATCTGTTCTAGCCAGCCCAAGCACTTTTGCTGTTCTTTACGCATGCCAGACTGCTCTCAATGAAGGACATTTGCTCTTGCTGTTCCCTCAGTCTGTGACACTTTTCCCCAACAACTTCCCGGTTCATTCCCTTGTCTCCTTCATGGCTGTTCAAATTTCATCTCTTTGGAGAGATCCTCCCGGTTTAAAATTACAAAACTCCTCAGAGCTTCCTCTCACTCTTTGCTGCTTTATTTCTCTCCCTGTCACACACATGACCTTCTAATGTAATTTACTTATTATGTTTATTATATGTCTCCACACAGTAGAATATAAGCTCCGTGAGATGAGGCTTTCTTGCTACTTTACTTGCTATGTTATTCCAAATGGGAGGGAAAAAAAGCATGTTTGGAAAGATACAAAATATACCAGTTTTGGGGTGGAGAACACATTTGGGGAGGAACGGTAAGGAATAAAACTGGATAGAGATGACCAAGTGGCTTTAATTTTATTATTTTAGCATATTTTTGGTTTTTAATGAATCATAGTAAGAGTATTTTTTCTTTCATGTTAATGGTGGGTACAACGGTTCTAGCAGTAACTTTCCTCTGAACTTCCTGAATGTTTCAAATATTTGATAATGTGAAACAAATACAATTTAGTAAGAATGAAAGAGGGTGGCACATCAGGCAATTGTAGCTCTGAACGGCTGGAGCACAGATTGCAGAGAAGGGCAAAAGGCAGAAAGCGAGATGAGAAGGAACACTGGCTGGGCATAAGGTAATAATGGTAAGAGTGGCTATTTTATAAAAGGGTATTTGGTACAGATGTCATAGAGCAGTGCCTTAACATGCATAGGCATTTTGGAGGGATGTGCTCTAATGTGCAAATTCCAGTTCAGTTGGTCTGAGAGGGGCTGTGTCCCTCGTAAGACTCTGCCAGGTGATGCCAACATTGCTGCTCCTGCAGTGTGGCATCTCTAATATGGCTGCACATTGGACAGAATCCCCTAGAGCCTTACAGGAAACACTGACGTCTGGCTGCACCTCCCAAAGATTCTGATTTAACTATCATTGGGAGTGGTCTGGCTACCACCCAATATGTATATATAAATGAATGAATAGATGAATAAATGAATAAATATTATAATTATTTTTATAATATTATAATTATTTATTCATTTATTTATTTATGAGAGCAAGGAGAGAGTGAGAAAGAGAGGGCAAGAGAGCAAGTGGGGAAGAGGGACAGAGGGAAAGAGAGATCTCAAGCAGCCTCTAAGCTCAGGGCAGAACCCAATGACACAGGGCTCAATCTCATGACCATGAGATCATGACCTGAGCCCAAAACAAGAGTTGGATGCTTAACCGCTGAGCCAACCAGGTACCCAACTACCCGATATTTTAAAAGGTGACTTTTAAAGTGCAGCAGAATTTAAGAATCACTGTAGGGGATCCAGGCCAGGCGACTTCCTGGTAAGTTGCCACTTCTGAGCACTGCCTCATGATGCCTGTTTGCTTCAGTCTCCTTCTGAGGGGTTTTAGGGCAGAGGTCTACTTGAGCTGCTGCTCAGGCAAGGCCAGATGACAAGGATTTGGACCCAAATGCAGACATAGGATGTATATTTAACCATGTGCTTTTTACTGAATGAGGCGTGGCTGGTCAATTATTTCGAGTACCTGAATCAATATTGCATGCAATGCAAAAGTAGGGAAAACTATGCTAACTTCTGAGGAAGCTATTAGAGATGCTTCCCTTTGTTGGGAGACAATCAAATTAATTATTTGATCATTTAATTCATTTATTATGTTCAAAATGTAATGATGGTTTAATACGTGCAAGACATATAACTTAATGGTGAAGAAGACAGACTTTTTGCAGTCCTGGTAGGGCTTACATACAGTCCATCAGTTATGACCTACCATAAACAACTTATGACATGATTGCAGACTTATTTATAATGTGGTCATTGTTGTAAGCATATTCTGCTTCCTGAAAGCATGAGTAGGTAGAGGTCTGAGGAAAAGTTTTGTCCCAAGTGATGGATAAGCTGAGACCTGAAGGGTGAAGTCGTAATCAGTGAGGAGAACGGGTAGGAGGCAGGGGGAATCTGCTATTGAATACTGAGTGTTAGGTTTTTTTCTCAGGAGAATCTTCAGCTGCTTAAGCAATTTCCTTTCTCCTTCTTCTTCAAATGTTTTTAGATAAAGACTTTAGTAACTATTATCCTAAATGTTTTACTGTTTTGTTTTCAATATGAATGATCCAATCCATGTCAGCCGTGGTTCCAGACCAGACAAACTGATGAGAAGCGATGAGAAACACAAATCAGGGGAGCTGTGCTCTACTGTAGTTGCAGTGTGGATAGTTATTTTGAAAGGAGTTGGTGTGGAAGGAAAGAAAAAAGTAAGTGAAGGGTGTGAGAAGAGTCTAGAGATTGTGAAGTCAACTTGAAGACAGGTGCTCTGGATCCAGTGAAGGACACTGATGTCCTATACTGGGGAGCTGACTGAAGAGAAGCAGCCTATATGAGGGGTGTCATTACAGGATTTTGTAACTGACTGGAGGGATCTTGTTGGGGAGTGAAAGGACTTAGAGATGACCTCAAGGATTCAGACTCCTTGGCTCACTTATAGGTTTCTTTTCTGTGTTTCAAGAGTTTCTAACCTTGTACCATACTTCAATTCCCCAATCTCTATTATTGCCTAATTACTTTAATATCTAGTAATTCTAGATTTTTGATGGCATAAGTATCTCCAAATACTTTGTAATAGTAGGAAAAAGTACAGAAAATCAAATTACTTAATTTTTAAAAAGATCTGCTGTCCTTTTTATGGGAAACGGAATACTATGTCCATGGAAGTATGTTGCTAGGCATTTCTTTCTTTCCATGTGCCTTAGAACACATTGTTGCTGAGTTACTGGGCCATGGCAGAACTGACTGTAAGATTCAGTTTTATGCTGGGAGGTGGGGATGGAGTGGACATGCCAAATAGATGGAAAAAGTAGTACCTGCTTTTAGAAATGTCCAATCAAGGGGTGCCTGGGTGGCTCAGTTGGTTAAGTATTTGACTTCGGCTCAGTTCATGATCTTGTGGTCCATGAGTTCGAGGCCCACGTCGGGCTCTGTATTGACAGCTCAGAGCCTGCTTCAGATTCTATGTCTCCCTCTCTCTCTGCCCTTCCCCTACTCATGCTGTGTGTCTCTCTGTCTCTGAAAAATGAATACATCTTTAAAAAATTTAAAAAAAAAAACATCCAAACAAGGTAAGAATTTAAAACTCAAACATAAATTGTCAAAACTATTGACAAAATACCATGAAATGTCATGGAATTTGTCTTTACCTTGGTTAATCACTTTGTTCAGATATACTTGTCAAGTATTAAATAAATACCTAGTTATCTTTTCCTATGAGATAGCAAAATACTTAGAAGTGAAGACCTATATCCAATCTTTAAAAAGTTGGGAGAAACCATAATTGTAGTTTTCAACTCTCACTCCAAACAAGTGCCACTCTAAACTGATTTTGATTTTTAGCATACTTCCAACGAATACAAATATTAGGTAAGGAATAGGCAAAAGGGATGTTATTATATTTCAGAATTTTTTGTTAGAATTCAACAGTTTTAATAGGCTGTGGGGAGAGGCAATTCAGCAATTATTGGGAAAACTATAGGTCCAACACAATTGCCTTTCATGCTATTATTAATATTATGACTATAACATATGAATATATTATAATGCTATTCCACGTGTTCTCACATGAAATCAAAATCTGAAACTAATTCAGATGATAGCCTTATATCGCTAACAGCATTTTCCTTACCAAAGATTAGAAAACTTGATAGAAAACTTTCTCTCTCTCTCTCTCTCTCTCCCTGCCCCTCCCCTGTTCATGTGTGCACTTGTCTCCTCTCTCTCAAAACAAATAAACTAAAAAAAGATAAAAATATGAAGAGAATAAAAATACAAAAAAATATGAAGAGACGAGGAAAATAAGATAAATTCTAGGTAGTGACCTACATTTACACTTGAAGACTTCAACAAATTTGGTGCATGCACTTTAGCAAAGGAAAGAATTCAGCTTCTACTACCTAGAACAATGGCTGGCATTGTGAGATTTACTTTTCTGACATTTACATTCTATTGACCTGAAAAGTTCGATAATCTCACTAAAATTGAGAGATCAGACAATCAGAAAAAATATAAAGATGAGAGAAATGTTGAGATGGTAGAGCCCAAGGAATTCCTGTGTTTTAATCACTTCTATTTTTTTTTCATTTGAGGAAGTAACTTACATGTTTTCAGTTGTTTGATGTTTGAAGTATTTTTACACATTTAATTCTACAAGTGCTTTGGTAAGTCGTATTGGGTAAGTAGAATACAAATGCAAAACTGGGGAATCAGAAAAGTTGAATGCTTGCAAACAATTCGATTACTCATAATGTAGGAGCCCATTAGAAGGACCTCAGTCTCCAGGTTCCCTATCACATCTACTCTGGAATTGCGCTGATGGCGAGGGCAACTACCATGTGTTGGGTAACAAGTTCTAGTCTATGTTACCTTATTTAATAGTTAGCAGCACCCAAAAGATGGGGGCTGCTGTCCCTCTTACATCACGAGAAGCAAAAATGAAGGAGCTGATACAACTCAAGTTTGGGGAGGAGGTTCATACTTTTTTCTTCTTGGAATGTATAAGCTCCGAGGAGCCTTTTAACATTTCTTGTTGGTATTTAGGTTACCTGAAGCCCATATTTGATAGAGAGCTATGAAAACCACTCTGTAGTTCTTTAGGTCACTTTATCAAAGCTTGTGTCGGGGCCCATCTATATAATAGTTGAGGGAAGGAAGATAGCCAGTCAGATAACACAGTATGAGAATAATATGCTAAAATATAACAAGAGGACTGGTTTTAACACTTCTCATTTAGGATTAGGTAGTCCAATGAGTTTTGATCCGTTCCCTCCATTCTCGACCTTATTCTTGTTCTTGTTCTTACAATGTTCGTTATTATCACTATGTTTAACCAAGAGGAGGGATCTGCAGGAAGCCCAGGGGCTTTCACCTCCAAGCTTTTGTCTCCCCATGATTTCAGAATTATAAATTCTTGGCTTTGGGGGATGTGGCAATAAAAAAGGGCACCCGAAACCAAAACCAAAACAAACTTTACAACTTTACAACAGCAGCAATTAGCTTAGTAGCATAGAGCCATACTTACTAGCAAAGGGTCTAACAAGTTTGATGCATGAAATTCAGCCCCAGAAAAGACAAGAAACAGTCTCTGCTAGCCGGAACAAAGGCTGATATTGTGAGATTTCAGTGGCATAATATACAGGCTTCAAATAAGAGTTCTGGTCAGCGAGACATAAAGGAAGTGCTTCATTAGCTATCATAGTGCATACCTCTCCGGCTTGTACCACGGGGCAGCACGCAGCAAGGGCATGGGCGCAAAGAATGAGCTATTCACTCAGGTTTCATAATCTTGCTCTGTTTCAGCCTCCTGGGTTGACAGCTTTCAAGTTAAGCATGGAAGGTTCTAAAGAAACAGTCTTACATTCTTCAGTGATAGAGTTTGTTTTTGGAAAATGCCTATCTAAAATAAGGAGATAAAATACGTTGGGTCTGTGAGCTCAATTTATTACATTAGATGTCTTTCCCGAGCATGGTGATATTTTTATGATGGCTTTGAACGCTTCAGTAAAATAGTTCTGTGGAAATATCGGTCTCAAATGAAATTATTTGCAGTTTCTATGTCATTCAACCCTATGCAATCATATGAATATTCATTTTACAGTGAAAGCTTACTTTGTAAGTAGGAAAATTACAGTAAAATGCTTTGCAAAGATATTGAGTAGAAGAAAAATCATCCTATGTAGTAGTTTTCAGGAAAACTACTGTGAATTCCAATTTCTTTCCCCATCATCCGGAGTCACATACCACTATCCCTCAAGAAAACAGAAAACTATATAACTCAACTTCAAATTAATGGCAACATTTCTGGAATCATTTCATGTATCCTCTGTGCTTTGAAGATAAATGTATTATAATTAGGTTCTGATTTACAATAATTTCCTAGATGCCAACATCAGTATTAAATAGTATTGTCTGACGACCCAGGGATCTAACTTCATAAAATTGAATAAAGATGCTGAGAATGGTTCTCAATTTGAAAAGTGAAGGGGAAATAAATAAGGTTAGAAAATCTACGTATTATGTTGTTACCAAAGAATTTTCAAGAAAAATAGCAAAGAAATCATACAATTCAAATTCATATTTAACATTAATTTTTTGTGAAGAATAGCACCATTGATGCACTAAAATATATTAGAGGTATTAATTTTCTAAAATAACAGTAATTTCTGCCCTACACTTGTTTGGAATTTTACCAGATACTCAAATGGAGCGGTGGAAAATCATTACTTGAAAACATTAAAATCTCTGAAATATATGAATCAAAATACTTTAAAATAACGGTTTAAAATTAAAATTTTAAATTTTAGTTATTTTCCAGAAAAAACAAAAATTTCTTATTTGAAACACTAGATGTGAGCCATCACTCTAAAGTCTGGCCAGTCACATTTGTAATAGTGTCAGAGAATATACATTATATTCACAAGACCCCCAAAGACCTTCATCTAAAACAAAGATACTTTTTAAAAAAAAAATTCAGTTTATTTATTTATTTTGAGAGAGACAGAGACAGTGTGAGCAGGGGAGGGGCTCTCTCTGTGAGAGAGGGAGAGGGAGAGGGAGAGGGAGAGGGAGAGGGAGAGGGAGAGGGAGAGGGAGAGAGAGAGGGAGAAGCCAAAGCAGGCTCTGCCCTTCCAGAGCAGAGCCCGACGGGGGGCTTGAACCCACAAAACCATGAGATCATGACCTAAGCCGAAACTGAGAGTTGGATGCCCAACCGACTGAGCCACCCAGGCGCCCCAAAACAAAGATACTTCTTAATTAACAAAGTCAAAATCACTCACTACAATGTAGCTCTACATACCCCAACAAAGCAGTTCGTCTTAAGTGCCTGTATTTAACTACTCTATTTTCTCACTTAGCACATTACAAGCAGTTTCACACTAAAAGGCTATTCTGGAGGCAAACTATCTGACTAGCCTTTAATCTATTTTTCATAAAAAATACATGCTGTGGGTTCAACTGCATGTCCACCAAATTCTTCAGAACCCCAAGTTCTTCAGAACGTGCATCCCTTTAGAGATCAGGTCTTCATAGAGGTAAGCAACTTAAAATAGGGTCAATCGGGTGAGACACCAATATGGCTGGTGTCCTTAGAAAAGGTGAAATTTGGAATACAGACACACATACAGGGAGAATACCATATGAATATGAAGACAGCCGTCTACTAGTGAAGGAGAGAGGCCCGGAGCAGACCCTTCCCTTACAGCCCTCAGGAGGAAACAACCCTGTCAGTGCCTTGATTTCAGACTACTAGTTTCCAGATCATGGGACATTTTCTGTTGTTTAAACCACTCAGTTTGTGGTACTTTATTATAGCAGCCCCAGCAAAGGAATCCATCACACATATTAAAAAGAATGTTCCATCTCTCTGGCAACTTCCTTTAAAAAGAGATAACTGAAATTATGGTCATTTTTCTTTATTCTAAAAAATTAAAATTGCAATACTTGGAATGCCTTGGCTCAAACTGTGTTGCTAGTTTTTATTATAACAGTTACGTATGAATCAATTTGTCTATAATTATCTATTCAAATTAGATAAATAGTAGGTATTTAGAAAATGTTTAGAAATAAAAACTTGTTAGGGGCACCTGGGTGGCTCAGTCAGTTGAACACCTGACTCTCGATTTTGGCTCAGGTGATGATTCCAGGGTCCTGGGATCGAGTCCCACACTGGGTTCTGCACTGAGCATGGAGACTGCTTGGGATTCTCTCTCTCTCTCTCTCTCTCTCTCTCTCTCTCTCTCCCCCTTCCTCACTCCTGGGCACGTGTACTCTCTCTCTCTCTCTCAAAAAAATTAATGAATAAATATGTAAAATTAAAAATTAAAAAAAATGTGTATCCTTGTTGCATTTGCAAGATCTCATTTTATTTAAACTTAAAATTGCTAATGCTTTTATCATTTTTAAATGTTTATTTTTGAGAGAGACAGATTGCTCACGTGCATGGGGGAGGGAGAGAGAGAGAGAGTCAGAGGATCAGAAGCTGTTTCCGTGCTGACGGCAATATGGGGCTCGAACTTGTAAACTGTGAGATCATGACCTGAGCCAAAGTCCACACTTAACCAACTGAGCCATCCAGGTGCCCCTAAACTTAAGTTTGAAAACCACAAATCCAGGTAATGTGAATAATGCTCCTGTAATATTAAAAAAGAAGCACAGATAGTAAATTTACTTACATCTTTAGTTGAGAGTTTGCTCTCTATCAATTGATGAATTTCCTTAATATTTTATCTATCATCTATTTATCTACCAGAGCTTTGCTACAATAGCATCTTATAGGACATTTCTGTGTCATGCAGCTCATTCTGACTTTTGTTTTTCTAAGTTCAAAAATATTTCTAAACTATCAGGAAATTTTATATATGTTTCACATGTCTAAGACAAAGATACAGCTACTTGAAACAATAAAAATTTACTAAACTAGCAGGCTATAAACTAAAAATACAGAGATCTATAGTGTTCCAGTAGATAAATAACAATCAGTTGCAAGATACAGTGGATCACGGTACAATCACTAACATAAAAGTATATAAAATAAAATGAAGTAAAATCCATGCACTTAAAGAAATGGACAGAATCTAAATGGGGAAACTACCTAAAAGATGTCAAAGTATACTGGAATACTTGTGAAGACACGCCATATTTCTGGATAGGAAGACCCAATTTAAAAAATCCTCAATGTTTATAAATTTAGTGGATTCTAATAAAAGACTGTAGGTTTTTTGCTTTTACCCTGAACCAAGACAGGTTGGTCATAAAGGTCATTTGGAAAGATAAAGATATAAGAACATACAAGAACTACCTGAAAATGAAGGAGAGGGGTCTGGCCCTATGAGATGTTAAAACATACTACAGAGTCTGTTAAAACAGTATAGTATTGGTATGTAGAAATTGAAAGAAAAAGCACTGTACTAGAACTGAAACTCAAAACAAACAAACCACAACCCAACACAAACAAACAAAAAACTAAGTGCATATGAGAATTTATGATAAAGTCAGCATCTAAAGACAGTGGGGTAACAAAGAACCTTTTGGTATATATGGTTGAATCAATGGATAGCCATAGAGAAAAGTACAAAATTAGATTTATTCTTCACATTAGAGAAGAAACTATAAAAGAATTAGAGTGTTAACACAGAGAATAAAAAGAATCACAAATACTCTAAGAAAACTTGGGTAAGTTTATTTATAACATGGGACTAGACAAAAATGTTTAATGTGATTAAGAATCCTAGAACATAAGGAAACAGATTGATGCATTTGCTACATGAAATAAAAAATCCAACTTTTGGATGGCAAAGAGCATATGCAAATGAAACGACAAAGTGTGAAAATCATTTGGGAATGATCTCACAGACAAATGGTTAATATTTCCAATATTAAAATGATTTTTTTAAGTTTATTTATTTTGAGAGAGAGGGGCAAAGAGAGAGGGAGAGAGAGGATCCCAAGCAGGCTCTGCGCTGCCAGCACAGGGACTGATGTGGGGCTTGAATCCACAAACCGTGAGATCATGACCTGAGCTGAAATCAAGAGCTGGAGGCTTGGGGCGCCTGGGTGGCTCAGTGGGTTGAGCGTCCGACTTCGGTTCAGGTCGCGATCTCGCGGTCCGTGAGTTCGAGCCCCGCGGCGGGCTCTGGGCTGACAGCTCAGAGCCTGGAGCCTGCTTCCGATTCTGTGTCTCCCTCTCTCTCTGCCCCTCCCCCGTTCATGCTCTGTCTCTCTCTGTCTCAAAAATAAATAAAAAACATTAAAAAAAATTAAAAAAAAAAAAGAGCTGGAGGCTTAACGGAATGAGCCACCCAGGAGCCCCTCCGATATTAGAACAAGTGCTTCTTAAAAATTCAGAAGAATAAATCAAAAATCTTGTGGAAAAATGGGTACAATAAATGGACAGTACACGAAAAAATAAATATAAACGGCCCTTATACACATACAATGGTGTTCAGTCTCACTTATAATAAGAGGAATTCGATTTAAAATTACACTGAGATACCATTTCTCATCCATTAGATTCACAAAAATTGATAACTCTGAGTACATATCCCGATGGCCAGGCTCTTGGGAACCATTGTTCTTATACACTGCTGACAGGAACGCAAAATATGTATCCCCTATAGAGGGAAATTTGGAAAAAAAAAAACAACAACAAAAAAAAACACCCTACATATGCCTTTGTCTTTTGATTTGCTAATCTCACTCCTAGAAATCTTATTGGAGATATACCTCCACAAATACACAGAAAAATTCGATTCCTTTTAAGACCAAAATGCTCACCAAAATGTGAGAATTATTGTGGTACATTCCCACACAGAAGACAATGCCATTGTAAACAGAGACAAGGAGGGTGTCTAGAATAAAGTGAAGTGATATCCCAGATAGGTTTCTAAGAAAAAAACAAAACAAAACAAAACAAACAAAAACAAGTGTAAAGCAATGCGTAGAGTATGCTGAATATATATATTTTTTTTGTAAGAAAGAGTGTACAAATGTGTACTGATTTATAACTTCTCAAAGCAACTTGGAAGCATAAATCAAGAACTTTAATGATTGTCAACGGGGAATGTAATCATAGCTACAGAGAAAAAGCTAAATTTCTGTGTGCTCTTTTATTTTTTTTTTTTCTCTTTCCTTTTTGAAAACTGGTTTTACTTTGGAAGCATTGTGGAGGAAAAGAGACTTGAGAAGTGTTATCAGCCAAATGCAGCGAGGAGACCTCGATACAAGCACGACAGCTTGCAAAAAGGCATTTTTGACACAGAGAAATTTGACTACAGAATAATTATTAGATTATATTAAGGAATTATTATGTTTTAGGTGTGATAATCATCATAATGCGGTTAGATTTTTAGACAGGCATTACTTCTGAGAGACATAAACTGAATAATTATGAATAAATTAATATTTTATCTTGGATTTATTACAATGCAGTAGGGGGTAAAAAGTGAAAGGAAGGAACTGATATCTTAAAAGCCCTAAAACTGTACATACATTTTGACCAATCAGGTATAATTTCTGGGATTTATCATAAATGTATAGCTATGAATATACATAAAGATTTAATTAGAGAAACATTTATTCCAATAATTTTTTGGAGCGAAAAACTGGAAATAATTTGTGCCTAAATCATTTACTTAAATAAATCAAATATGTATAAATGTTTTCAAAATAATTTGAATGGAAAAGTCATATTATTACTAATTGAAGAAAATAGTTCATAAAAACATAATATTTTGTTAACAAAAATTATTTAAGGAGAAATAGAAAGTGTTTTATAAATGTTTATAGTATAATCATTGGGAGATTGGAATTCGGGCAACTTTTACTTAAAATCAACATTGGAGGCTTATATTTATCTTTTAAAGTACCTACAATAAACATGTATTTCCTTTGCAAAACAATAATTATTAAAGTAAAAGGTGACTTTGCATAACGTAATCAATTTCAGCAAAATTACAGAAGATACATAGGAAAAAAGAATGGAAAGTTTCAGATATTTGTGAGAGGGAAAACATTTTAAAGACATGAATAACAACCACTGTCCCATAAGCTGAAATAATTAAAAAAAAATTTTAATGTTTATCTATTTTTGAGAGAGAGAGAGAGAGAGAGAGAATGAGAGAATTAGCAGGGGAGGGGCAGAGAGAGAAGGAGACACAGAATCTGAAGCAAGCTCCAGGCTCTGAGCTGTCAGCACAGAGCCCGACATGGGGCCCGAACCCACAAACCATGAGATGATTACCTGAGCTGAAGTCAGATGCCTAACCAACTGAGCCACCCAGGCACCCCAATAATGTTTTTAATATGAGTGATATAAGATTCTCTACTCTGCAAAAATCGTTCCTCACCGTGAGATTTCTCACACATTCATCTTAGACCCTTAGGAGAAGAGATAATAGTTTATTGTGCTTAATCCACAGAACCAAGAACAATGCTGTGAAGTTTAGGTAAAGGGTAGAATATTTTTGAAAGATCTGTTAACTTAATTTCCCTTTTTCATAAACTAGATGCCCTTCTTTTACCCTGTACACCACAATGGCTCTGTGTGTATGCTGAATATATATATATATATATATATATATATATATATATATATTTTTTTTTTTTTTTTTTTTTTTTTTCCAGGAAGCAACTGGAAGTGTGTCCTGTCTCCAAAAAAAGAGAAATAAGAGAGAAAGGGAATTAGACAGGAAGACTAATTTTGACCTTCTCCCTCTGGGGGTAAGCCCCTGGCTGTAAGGCACATTTGATTGTTGAGGGAAAGCTGGACAAAGAGCTTCGCCCTGCTCCCCGTTAAGAGCTTTGAAGGAAGAGACAGTGTCTGCAGGGCAACAAAAGTAGTGCCATCGGGTGGTTAGGCCAGGAGCACCTGATTTATTTCCTTACTTCCTATTCCTCCCAGCCCTTGAAGTGGCAAGGGCTCCTGCCTACGCTGTGTGTGCCAGAGCACATTGTTTTTTTAAATTTTTTAATTATGTGTTATTTTTATTTTTATTTAAATTTGAGAGAGAGAGAGAGAATGAATGAATCCAAATCAGGCTCCGTGCTAAGCATAAGCTCAGTCCCAGGCCCTGGGATCATGACCTGAGCTGAAATCAAGAGTCAGATGCTCAAGCAACTGAGCCACCCAGGCACCCAGAGCACATTAGTTATGGCATTTCACAAGCATACATTTGAGAGAAAAAGAGCCAACCTACAGAAGGGATCCAAACAGCCATGGGTGTCAAAGCATAGGCAAGATAGCCAGGAGACGTTTCGGCAAGTTCCACTAAACTTGCATTTTGTCAGGACCCTGGAAGGAACCTAACTGGGTCTTGGAAAACACACATATTAGAATACTAAACAATTTACTGGCTCATGCTGGTTATTACAAAAAAAAAAAAAAAAAAGAAAGAAAGAGAAGTCAATTACAGGATATTCTCCCCAAAAGTATCTGCTTCTAGGATAAGGTTATGAAAAAATATTTAGCACATTAGGAGACATGAATATAGTTTATTTAAAGTATAGCTCCTTTGATCAATGTTTTCAGTTAAAAAGCGTTATAATGAATTATGTATAAATATTCAGACGATAAGGAAGTTTTTTAAAATAAACATAAAAAATGAAATCTTGAGCTATTGAGATGCTGGAAATCACTTGGAGCTATCCACAAATTATATAAAGACCAACATATGATAAAATATTATCTGGGTTGAATAAATGAAGTTGCAATCTTTATCATTAATATGAAGCTGGCTCATATTTGAGAGATGCTTTTTGAACATTTCAGACTTTTGACTCTTTGCCAAGGTGGACATTTTTGGAATAACATTAAGTATATCCTGGTTAGACTTGAATAACACACACGGGACTGACCAGGGAGCCCATTCTCTTGAAATTATCTCCCATTCTTACTAAGACCTAGACTCAGACATTTATTAAGACCTAGAAAAAGTCTATCTTTAGAGTCAACGTATTCTGATTCGAGAGAATAGTTATTAATAAAATTCTGCCATGTTTTAAAAGAGGCTATCCTAAAAGGATATGTCGGGTAAAAGAGTAAATGGGTTGGGGTGGGGGTGGTTCAGAAAGATAAAGATGGGAGTTCCTTGACCTGGTAGTATTTATTTCACAGAATCTACTTTGTGACGTTGCATTTACTTCTGTTTTCAGAGTCATTCAATGCATTTACTTAACAGATGTATCTAACGCCTTCTAATGCGTCAGGGAGGTTTTAATTTAGTGGGGTGGTGTGGGGGGACGTCATCAAATAGCTGCAAACCATGAAAGAAAGGCTGTAAAGAGTCTGGGGCAGGGGTGGGTATGAAGCCCTTCCTGAGGAAATGGGATTTGAAGGGGTAACAATAATAAATCACATAAAAAGAAGGGGTGCTGACATGCCAGCCAGAGAACTGCTTGAACCAAAGACCTGAGAACCTGTGTTTCGCAAAGCCGGAGCACAGACTGACGTCCCAATACTGGAGCACAGAAAGTTGTGCAAGATGTGCAGGCAGTCTTGTAAGGATGGTTTCAGCAGTTCCATATTTACTCTAAGACATGGTTGACAAAGAGGTGATCTCCTGGCTAGAAGATCTGCAGACGTGTTTTTGCTTGCGCTTTTGGGCCAGCATTTTTTTTTTTTTTTTTTAATTTGGGCAGGGCAACATTCTTAAATTAGTTCAGAGGCCACCTATCCCTCGTCGGCCTCAGACAAATATTTGACTTCTGAGGAAAAGGAGTTTGTTAGCTTTTCTAAAGGATTGTCAGATTTTATATTTAAAACAGCACTACAGAAGAGCCGCTGGAAAGCAAACACGGTCCGAGCCTTGCACACCCAGCGAGACCTGCGCTTGTCGGTGCAGCGCAGAGGCGAAGCTGGGGAGGGCGGGGGAAGAGGAGGAGCTCGGCGCCTGCCCGCACCCACTGCGCATGACCGCATGACGCTGCCGCCCCCGTTGCCAAGGCAGCGGGAAGGCGTAGCCCGGAAGGGGAGCCTTGCTGAGCGACAGCCCTGAGACTGATCCCCGGTGCGCTCGGGGCTCGCTAGTTCCTGAGCCGGTCTTGACCGGAACAAAGCCGATGAACACCCAAGTATGATGCAAAGGATAGCCATCTGCACAGAGGAATTCACAAGAGCCAGGGGAACTGGCCCAAACGGACTTGAGGGCTATGGCAGACCTTTCTGAGGACACCAGTCCTGATGAGGTACAGAGTTCCGGTTCATTCAGCTCCTCTGGAGGACTGCAGCCCTGGCCCCAGGCCTCTGGGAGCAAACCTGCGAGTGGAAAGCCGACCACACCCTTGGAAGACGGAGACAAACAATCTGAACTTCCAGACTACAAAAATAGTGAGGAGAAGTTCAGTAGAAAATGGATCAACTATCTCAAGGGCAAAGAAACTAACTCTGGACAGTACCAACCAGACGCTAAACTTCAGACACAAAGCACTCAGGTATCCGGTGAAGAACTGAATGCCCGGCAGTCTTTTTGCGCCCTTAAGATAAGCCTGATCCATCGCAGAGCAAACTTGAAGGAGAAAAAGAACAGCAGACAAAAAAAGCCACAGCTTAGATTGGTTGCAGAGGCTTCAGAGATAGATGTCTTAAACTGTACTGTGCCTGATGAACTTTTGAACAGAATCTACTTAAAAAACATAAGGACAGCACCAAAACAGGTGGCAACAGCTGATCAACACATTTCTTCTCAGTGCCCCAGTTGCAACAGAAAAAGAGCAGAACTGGCTCAATCGGCCTTTCTGAGACAAAAGAAGACTTTACTGGAGTCACTTCTACTCCAAGAGAAAATGGATGAACATCTTTATACCAGAGACTTTCTTACCCTTATTGGAGATGCACATCAGGGCCTCCCCAGGCTTTCAGATGATCCCAAAATAATCTGGAAAAGACTGAATGAGAAAAGTCAGATCAGAAACTCTGGTTTTGAAAGGTCAGATACAGAACAGGTGTGGCAGAATGAAAAAAGTGTTTGTCATTTACCTTTTCTCCACCACCTGTCCAAACCACTTACGCTATCCAAACAGAACACAGTGTTTATTAATGATAATGTGTAATGTGGATAAATGTTTCTGTTGTGTATTTGAATAATCATCATTTTTACAGGCACTTTGGAAACCAATTTAAGACTTTACTATGTTTTCTTCACAGATGTGACGACTAAAAACTTTCCATCCCGTACATTTTTTCACATTATAGAGGGCAACATTGTAGTTGGTATACTTGCAAAGTTTTCACAATCCAGGAGAGAGATGTTGGTAGTTTAGGGTTTTGACCATACCACAGAAAGAAGTACAGAAATGTAAGAGATAGTTAGGAGGTAATAACAGCCTTTGGTGAAGTAATGGATATGGGAGTTAAGAAAGGGTAAATGTTAAGAATGTTACTAAGTTTCTGACTTGTGCATTTGGATGAAAGATAATATCATTAAGATAGGAATACTGGAAAAGATCTTGTTTGATGGTAGTGATTAAGAGTGTGATTATCTGGACAAAGTTTAAGGTATATTTGAGACATCCACATTGAGAGGTTGAGAAACAGTTGGTTATTTGTGGTTGCAGTCTAAAGAAAAGGTTGAGCCTAGAGATTTGAAATAAAGTTGGAGGGGTGGTGGTGGTGGAATCACTGACATCTGGTTGGGACTTGAAATAAGAGATATGGTGAGCTTTTCTAGAAGAAAGCAGAGTGAGAGAGAGGAGGGGCTATGAGCAACTCCTGAGAAATTCAGCAACTAACGGCTGGGTGGGAGAGAATAAGCCAGCAAAGGAGGTTGAGAAGAAATGATCATAGGAAACCAGGAATGTGTCATGTTACAGAGATCAAAGAAAGAATATTCCAAAAAGGATGGGTTGCCTAAGCATGCTAACTCAACAGAAAGTTCCTGTGAGATAACTTAGTTATGTGTTGGATTCTGTTGACCTTAGCAATAGTCACTTCACTTACAGAAATTGGGCAGACAGACTAAGTGGATTGAGGAGTAAATGTAAGTTAAGGAAATGAAGACTTTGAATACACTATATTCCTGGTTAAGTGCAGGGAGATGGGGGGGAGGGGGTAAGCTGGAGATAGATACAGAATTGAGGAAAGAATGCTCTAAAAAGCCATTTTGTTCATAAAGATTCTATGAAACTTTTCTTGTTCATCCTAATTTCCATTCTGATGAAACAGTATCACCCCCTGGAGAATACCATGGTAATCTGAAAATACATTTGTTGGAAAAGTGTTAGATGCATTCTGAGAAATTTTATCTGTGATTTCCCTATAAAAACATAAATCCTAGAATTACCGACAGCATCTGGACGTCATTTTTCTACATGTCTAACACCTAAGCTGTCACAGTCAAAAAGAAATTTGTAAAAATCAGCACAAAACAGTTTTTGTGTCATGTTCCAATAACACTCTTTGGAGTTTAGACCTTCATTTATGTATAAAGATACTGTTGTATCCTGTAGAATTTAGCATATTTCCTCTTAGTCATTCCTAAATAAAATGGAAAACAAATCATTACCATTTTCATAGTAACTTTTTATTTAAAATCCACATTATGTCATTCTTTCTTTGCCATCTCAATATATTCACATTTCACAATCAAATTCGGAATAATTTCCCATTTAGAATTCCCCATTAAAGGTCATAATCCACCCCTTTAGTCAACTAGGCTAGAAATGTTAGAGTCATTATTTGTTCCTCTTTTAACAACCCCCAAGCTAACTACTTTTCAGCAAGACCACTGGATCATTCTTTAGTATCTTCTGACCATGACTTCTCATTTCCATCTCATTACCACTATCCTCATCATCTCAGCCTCTCACTCCCGGCTTCCCTCCTCTCCAGTCCATTGTCTGCACAGTTGGCAGAATTATTTTTCTAACACAGAGACCTGTTCAACTTATTTCCTCGATTAAAAAAGTAGTATCTGATTTATCAGTGTTGTAGAAATAGCTCAAATTAACCAATGCCACATAGAGGTTCCTTCATATCTGGTCCCCATTTACCTATCTAATCTCATCTTCTATGCCTCCCCCCCCCAAACCCCCATATTTTATCCTCTACACAACTTTCACATCTCTGAACTCTCTTGTTCTTTGTGCTGCTGTGGTCTACAAGTAACATTTGTTTTATTCAAATTCTCTTAATTGTCTTTTATAGCTGGTGTACTCTTTAATTTTGTTTTAGTTCTTCTATTTCATTATAGTAAATAGGTAATACAGTTACACGGTTTAAAAAATCAAAATGATGTTAAAAGGTTTTAGTATGCAGTTTTCCTACCACCCTGATCCCATCCCATCCCACTTAATTCTATGCTGTCCAGCCAGACCCTTGCCTGCCAGGGGTTAACTCTTTACTTGCTGAATGATCAGACAACCAGGTATCCCAGGATGAGGACAGAGGTAGAAGAAATGCAGGAATTGGGGAGTGGCCATTTACCAATCAGGACAGAGTATTTTTATATTTTAAACAGTCTGAACTGAATTAGTGTGTATGAGCTGAATATTCATGTTAACCGTAAGTAGCCACTTACGCTAGTTTCTTATGCCTTTCAAGTGTTTATGCAAACATAAACATCAAAGATAACTTAAGTACTCTCTTCTGTACCTTGTTTCCCCCCCCTGTTATAACGTGTGTATGTGCGTATATATATCATAAAATTTGCTATTTTAGCCATGGCTAATTGTACCATTCAGTGGCATAATTTACATTTACAATGTTGTATAGTTTCTCATCACCCCAAACAGAAACTCCAGATCCATTAAGCAATAACCGCCCCCCCCCACCCCGCCCCATTTGCTCCTTCCAGTCCCTGGTAGCTGGCCTCTAATGTACTGTGTCAATGAATTTGCTTATTCTAGACATTTCATATAAATGGAATCAAAATATTTGTTCTTCTGTGTCTGGCTTATTTTACCACACACCGTTTTGAAGATTCACCTATATTGTAGCATGTATCAGAATTTCATTCTGTTTAAGACTGAATATTATACCGTTATATGCATATACATTAGAGGTATGTTTACTCATTCATCTGCTGATGGACACTTGGGTTGTTTCCACTTTTTGGTTACTGTGAATAATGCCACTATGAGTGTTGGCATACAAGTAACTGTTTGGACACCCGTTTTCAATTCTTTGGGGTCGATACCTAGAAGTAGAATGGCTGGGTCACATGGTAATTCTAACTTTTTCAACAACTGCCAGATGGTTTCCACAGCAGTTACAGAACTTTACATTTCCACGAGCAAGGTACAAGGGTTCCAAATTTTCCATGTCTTGTTATGTTCTATTTTTTAAAAATGATAACCATGCAAGTAGATGTGAAGCAGCAACTCATTTCACTTTGGATTTTCATTTGCCTGATGAGGTTGAGCATCTTTTCAAGTGCTTATTGGCCATATTGTATCATCTTTGGAGAAATGTCTATTCAAAGACCTTTTTTTTTTAATTGGGTTGACTATTTTATTGAATTGGAAGAGTTATTGATATATTCTGGATCTGAAAATCTTATCAGATATGTGAGTTGCAAATATTTTCTTCCATTCTGTGGGTTGCCTTTTCAGTCTCTTAATAGTGTTCTTTGGTGCATAAAACTTTTGGATTTTAATGTAGTCAAATGTGTCTGTTTTTTCTTTTGTTGTGTATGCTTTTGTTGTCGTATTTAAGAAAGCATTGCCAAATCTAAGGTCATGTGTATTTGTCCCTCTGTTTTCTTCTAAGTGTTCTGTGGTCTTAGGTCTTGTGTTTAGGTGTTTAACCCATTTTGAATTTTCTTTTCATTTATGGTGTGAAGTAAGGCTTCATTCTTCTACATGTGGATATCCAGTTTTTCCAGCACAATTATTGAAGAGACTGCTCTTTCCCCATTGAACAGTTTCAGCACTCCTGTCAAAAATCAGTTCACCATAAATTTGAGGGTTTATTCCTAGGCACTAAATGCTATTCCACTGATCTGTAGGTCTCCTTATGCTGGTACCACAATGTCTCATTATTGTGCTTTGTACTTAGTTTTGAAATCAGTATATGTGAAATCTTCTTCTCTGTTATTCTTTTTCAAGAGTGTTTTGGCTATTCAGTGTCTCTTAAGAGTCCACATAGGGGCGCCTGGGTGGCTCAGTCGGTTAAGCAGCCGACTTCGGCTCAGGTCATGATCTCACGGTCTGTGAGTTCGAGCCCCGCGTTGGGCTCTGTGCTGACAGCTCAGAACCTGGAGCCTGTTTCAGATTCTGTGTCTCCCTCTCTCTTTGCCCCTCCCCTGTCCATGCTCTATCTCTCTCTGTCTCAAAAATAAATAAACGTTAAAAAAAAAATTAAAAAAAAAAAGAGTCCATATAAATTTTAGGATGGTTTCTTCCATTTCTGCAATAAACATCATTGGAATTTTGATGGGGATTGCATGGAATCTGTAAATTGCTTTGATAATATTGTCATCTTAACTATATTAAGTCTTCCTTCCAATCCAAGCACAAGGGATGTTTTTTCATTAACGTAGGCTTTTAATTTCTCTCAGCAGTGTTTTGTAGTTTTCAGTGTATAAGTTGTAGGATTCTTTTGTTGAATCTGTTCCTAAGCACTGTATTTTATTCCCTTGTTTGCTATTGTAAATGAAGTTTTTTCCAATCCAATTTCTTCTTGGATGTCCACTGATAGTGAATAAAACCACAACTGATTTTTTGCATGTTGATTCTGGATCCTGAAAATTTGTTTCAATTCACTTATTGGCTCTAACAGGTTTTTGTTTTTTTTTTTTTTTTAGTGGATTATTTAGAGTTTCCTAGCTATAAGATTATGTCATCTGTGAACAGAGGTAATTTTACTTTTTCCTTCCAATTTGGATAATTTTTTTTTCTTTTTCTTTTTTGCTTAATTTGGTTCTCACTTCTAGTACTATAATGAATACCAGTGGTGAAAACAGACATCCTCATCTTGTCCCTGGTAGTTTTTTGTTTTGTTTTTTTTTTTAATTGTTTTAATGTTTGTTTATTTTTGAGAGACAGAGATAGAGTGTGAGGAGGGAGATGCAGAGAGATAGAGGGAGACATAGAATCCAAAGCAGGCTCCAGACTCTGAGCTGTCAGCACAGAGCCTGATGCGGGGCTCAATCCCACAAACCCTGAGATCATGACCTGAGCCAAAGTTGGATGCTTAACCCACAGGAACCCAGGCTCCCCTGTCTTGTCCCTGGTTTGAGGGGAAGAGCTTTCAGTCTTGGACCATTGAATATGATGTTAGTTGTGGGTTGTTTATAAGTGGGCTTCTTATATTGAGGAAGTTCCCTTCTAAACTTGTTAAATTTTTATCACAAAAAAATGTTGAATTTTGTCCAAAACATTTTTTTTCTGCATCGATTGAGATGATCATATGGTTTGATGTACCATTTCGCCCAACTTAAAACCTTGTTTTCTTTGCACTCATTTGATAACCCTAAAACAATTGACTAATTAAAATCAATCATGCTCCTATGGGATTAATATAAATTCATATTAGAATACTTGTGTCTCAACATGTTTTTCCTTATTACTTGATTGTGAGCATCTCAAGTGTAGAGACTTTACATTACATCATATCTATGGCGTGTAGCACAGTTGAGCATGAATGGGGCCCAACAAAAGCTTCATGGGTGAAAAAACAAGTGCATCAAAGCAATGAAATTTAATATGTCTTTTGCACCAAAATAGGAAAAATAATTCGGGCATACCCTTTTCTGTCAACATTTTGCTTTTGTGCAGCTATCATTTTTCTTTCTCTTTCCATGGGTTGATGCTTCCCTTTTATCATGAATACACATACATTTTCTCAGTGGCAAATTAATAGAATGTTTTTGATAAGACATCTTTCCAGAAGTATGTGACCGATTAATACAGTTTTCATTTTAAAAAATATAAAAATATTTCTTTGGAATCCATGTTTTCAGACAGAAAAAAAATCATCTGAATTATTCATTTTAAAGATAATTCAGGGGCTCCTGGGAGGCTCAGTCAGTTAAAGCATCCGACTCTTGATTTTGGCTCAGATCATGATCTCATAGTTCATGAAATAGAGCCCAGCGTCAGGCTCTGTGCTTATAGTGCAGAATCTGGGGGTTCCCTCTCTCCCTCTCTCTCTGCCCTTCCCCTGCTCACTCTCTCTCTCTTAAAATAAATTAATTAAAAAAATAAAGATAATTCATGGGTTTCTGCAGTTTTGAAGCAACAAGTTTCTTGTTGCTAAACTTGAACAAAATTTTTTATTGCCTCTGAGTACATCCAAAAGGAATGAATATCCTTTTTCCAAACTCTTTATAGCTGCACTCAAGAGATTCCAGTACAGCTGGAAAAGAAAGTCCAACAGATCAGATGCTGAAAAACCACATATTTCCCCAATGCACTAAAAACGCATCCAGCAACTTAGGAATATACAAATATGCAATTTGTGTAATTGTAAGATACAAATTACATAAATATGCATCTATTTAGTTTACCTTCTGTCATCTAGAATTGTTATAAAAAATTTCTGCCTCTGCAAATCTCTATGCCTTTAATAAACAATATAATAATGAAATCCTTAAGGCAGAAGTAAGTGATGTGTCAGACGGAGAGAAAAGAAAGTTCGGTTCTGAACGTCTGAGTCATTCAAATTCCAATCTCAGAGCTATTTAGGAATGTTTGGGACACCCAGCTCAGAATATCTCCCATTTTAAACATATTAGTTTGTTTCATGGTGGAACCTAATATAGTAATTTAGTTGTATCCGCAGCAGCATGAACAAGTTGCAAAGACATAGGAATTGTGGCTCTACCTAGGTGTGGTCTTAGCCCCTCATTTTTTTTCTGGAATTGACAGATGAAAATGACATACATACATAGTTAATTTAACATACAGAAAAGGAAAAGTCAGCTGAACTTCTGTTCTCAGTTGCTAATACCCTTTGGAATAGGAAATACAGAAAATTTCCAACTTGCGGCAGACTCAAATTACAGGGAAAAATGCAAAATTCTATCAGGGTGGCAGAAATAATCTTAACGCCTGGTTTTGTTGACCCCACTGTTTGCTGACGTATTAACTGAGGTTTAGGAGAAAGTACATTGTGGTTCATGCCACCAAAAATTTGCTTTGGATGTCAAGACTGATGACCCCACACAATGCCTGAGAGGTTACGAAAGGTTTATTACTCACATAATGAAGTCTTCTCGGAGGGACAAAGGGCAAACTCCCAAGCAGATCTCCAAATGGCTCCAAAAAGAGGAAAAGAGGCTGCCTTGGCTTTTCTTGCCATTAGAGACTGGAGCTGAGGTGAGGATTCCCACCTGTGTGCTGGGACCAGCATGGTTTGAATTTCCTGCCAGTAACAAATAAGGGAGCACCTGGGCTTTCTTCTTAGCTAACCCAAATGTAGGGCAGAAGGGTGGGGCTGGCAAGTTTTGACTGTCAAACATCAAAAATGCAATCAGACTCTTTAGAATAACTCACCCCTGATATCTGACTGATGACGGAAATACACTATATTGCATTAAATGAAATTTTGACTCATTAAAGTATGCTGTAATGATGCTCTGTGAATCCTGTAGCCTGAAACTGGTGAGGGTAATAGAAGTCCCACCTACCACTTGTTCAAGAGACCAGCATTGTGTATTTTTAGAAGTGAAATGGTCACTTTGAACAACGAGCTCCAACGTGGATGTACTGTGGCTTTAATGTGTAACCTTGATTTATATTTTGAGGATCTGTCAGGCAAGAGATTCCCATAGTTACGTTCACCAAAGATAGAAACTTTGGATACGTAATTGCTGTTGCTCTCATTGGTGGAGCTGCTGGCAATGGCCCACGAGTCTGTCAACAGGCACAGATGGAATCAATTGTTGGCCAGGGTAGGATGACTGCCTAAAGTTCAGCTGATTTGGCTGACCCTTGGCTCCCATTCTCTACCAAGGATGTCCAGATTAAGGAATTAAAAGCAGAAGCTCTCCAGTAAATTCCATTCTGTGCTGTTTTGATGCTGTCCATAAAGGGTACATGCCCCCGTTGCTGTTCACTCATGGGATCCCGAAGGGCTACCTAAGTAACCAGGGGTTTGAAAGAGAAGCAACAGGTCCCCCTCTCTTGTAGGTGGAATACTCCTAAGGGTCCAGACTTCGCTGTATCTCGTAGGTAACATTTCTCTCTTGGGGAGGCTCCGGTGTTTCTGCTGAGCTTGTAGAATGCTGCCTCCATGACCCTCAGAACGATATGGAGCTTCAAAGACTCAGGGCCTGTGAGAACCTATGTTTCCAGAAGAGCTCAGTCTGCAGTCCCTAACTGCCACTCTAATGGAACCGAGAAGGGCAGTGACGCCACCAAAAATCTATGGGTGGTCCAGAAATTTTAGGAAGGATGACAAGTGTGAGAGAAACATGCTAAAACCTCTCCAGTGACTGATTCTCTGGGGGCAGGGAGAGGAACACTAACGGAACTACCTGTGTATTGCAATTTGAACAAATTCTAGAGCCCTTTGTTACAAGGGGCCCCAATTCAAGATGGGCCTATTTGTAAATAATAGCAGAAACAGACTTAAGTAAAATGTGTAAGGGAGGACTAAGTTGCCTCCAAATCCCAAAACGGCCTAAAAGATACTGGGCTTAATATGGTGGCCACAGAGAGTGACAACTGCTACTTCTTGATAGTGTTAAAGATGTAGTAGGGGCGCCTGGGTGGCTCAGTCGGTTAAGCGGCCGACTTTGGCTCAGGTCCTGATCTCACGGTCTGTGAGTTCGAGCCCCATGTCGGGCTCTGTGCTGACAGCTCAGAGCCTGGAGCCCGTTTCGGATTCTGTGTCTCCCTCTCTCTGACCCTCCCCTGTTCATGCTCTGTTTCTCCCTGTCCCAAAAATAAAATAAAACATTAAAAAAATAAATAAATAAAGATGTAGAGGCCTTCCACTTAACAAATAATTTTCAGGAATTTGACCAGGGATGCTGGGCCTTGAGACGCCCATTCCCCTTGTTGAGCTCCCTCTTTTCTTCCTTCTTTGTTTTTAATTTCGTCCTTCCATCAAAAAAAAAAAAATTATTGTATTTCATGCAACGTGGAGTGCACACATCAAAGTCACCTAGAAAAAAATTTAATGCATTAAAGACAACAATAACAACAACCTGTGTATGTGTGTGTGTGTGTGTGTGTGTGTGTGTGTCTGTGTGTGTGAAGTAGGTAGACTACATGGACAAAATTCTGGTCCCCATGGGGGAGAAATCTTTGAGGAAAACACCCCATCCATTTGACTTCATCTCTTAAATGAAAGAACGTTTCTATTGCCTCGGGAGGTTATCACACTCTGCTCCAGGCTGACAGCTTTTCCAAAGTCAGGATGTGATAATGCACACCCCTGGAGAGATTTTCTTCCACAATGAAGTGGTGTGAGGGGAAAAAAAAACAAAAACAAAAACAAAAACATTTGCACAACCACTCTCTTCAAGATAATACCATAAATATGATATTTAATATTTTCATTTTACAGTATAGGCCGTACAAACTTACTAATTCCTTAGCAAAACACGGATTCTTTAGGGGGGAAAAAGCTGTGTAAGACAATCTGTCTCTTCCTCTTGCCTAGTTTCTGGTGGTTTGCTGACAATTTTTTATATTCCTTGGCTTATAGACACATTATCCCAATCTTTGCCTTCATGTCAGGTTGAGTCCTCCCTGTGTGCATGTGCAAATTTCCCCTTTTTATGAGGACGCCAGTCGGGGCGCCCCCAATTATCTCCTTTTAACTGGACTATCTTTAAAGATCCTATCTCCAACTAAAGCCACATTCTTCAGATTAGGACTTTGGTATGTAAATTAGGACTTTGATATGTAAGTGGGGAAGGAGGGGAGTGGAACACAATTCAAACCCAAGCAGAGGGGGTGGCAGGTAAAGAATTGGAATGAAATTCCCAGAATTTCATTTTAGCTAAATCATTCTAGAATCTTAAGTTGAAGACAGGTAGTCAAGATAATAATTTTCAATCATGCTACACATTAGGATTACCTGAGAAGCTCTCAAAATAAACCACTACCCAGGCTTTCCTTCTAGGCATTCTGACTTGTCCTGGGGCAGAGACGTGGCAACAGTATTTTTCAGAAGCTTCTCAAGGGAGTATAATACACAGCTGCATTTAGAACTGCTTTTTTGGAATGATAAGGCTGAAGGCAGGAAGACCAACTCTGAGGTTGTTTTGTTAATCAAGGAAAGAGATGATAATGCTCTGAAGCTGGCATCAGCAGTGGGAAAGAGAAAGAGAGGAAGAGATAGGTGGGTTCTAGAAACAGGAAGTAAATCAGCAGGACTTAAGACTGAATGGGGTGAGGGGGTTGGTAGGGAAGAACAAAGTTGATGCCTTTCTTCCCATCAGCTACGTGCTGGTGTCATCAGCAGACATTAAAGATAAAAGAGGTTTGTTCTCTTGGGGGAGAGCGAAATAACTGAACTGATGGAATTTTTAACAAACTTGTTATTTTGAGATAATTATAGAGTCACATGCAGTTCTAATAAATAGTACAGAGAGATCTGATGTACCATCTACCCAGTTTCTTTCGATTGTAACATCTTGCAAAACTATAATAGTATATCATAGCAGGATGTTGATACAGTGGCGATACAAAACAGTTCCAGGGGTACCTGGGTGGCTCAGTCGGTTAAGCATACGACTCTTGATTTGGCTAAGGTCATGATCATGGTTCATGAGTTCAGGGCCCCATGTTGGGCTCCGCACTGGCTGTGTGCAGCCTGCTTGGGATCGTCTCTCTCAAAATAAATAAACATTTAAAAACAAATGGGGCACCTACGTGGCTCAGTGGGTTGAGCATCGACTCTTGATTTTGGTTCAGGTCACCATCGCATGGTTTGGGAGTTTGAGCCCCGCGTCGGGCTCCTTGCTGACAGCATGGAAACTGCCTGAGGTTCTCTCTCTCTCTCTCTCTCTCTCTGCCCCTCCCCTACTCGTGCACTCTCTCTCTCAAATTAAATAAACTTAAAAAAAAAAAAAGAACACTTCCATTATCACAAGATCCACTGAGTTTGAGATGCTGGCAGAGAGTGGTCAGGTAAGACTTGCTCTTCCTTACCTAGTTTTGATCACTCCAAGGTACCAGAAATCTGCCAAAACTAAGTAATATCCACCTATGTCAAGGACCTCAATGTAATAATATAACAGAGGAATTTGTAAACTTAGGATTGTATGTTTGTGCAGTGGGGTGTGGAAATACACATACCTCTAGAACCATTCAGGGAAATTGTTTACACACACATACTCATAATGCACACACACTCACAGATGCACACACATATATACCACAAGACTGTGCAAGCACAGAAACCATTCTTATTAGAAGATTCAGAATTCTGTGAGTGGCCACTCCATGAACCCCTCACATTTGAAGTGACAATACTGTCTTTTAAAGGGTGTGTTTCATTTTAACTACAGCCAAAAAGTGAGAGATTAAAAACAGCTGGAACATACGTCTATTTTCACCTCCTCCATCTGGAACTTTGTTTTTGGATATCACAGACATTTTCCAAACAAAACTCTGCTGAACAAAATGATAAATGTGGAAGAGACATGTATGTTCTTTTTTTGTTTGAAGAGCTTTATAGAATTCAAAGCATTGGTGTGTTTTTCAAACATAAAGCTAAACCTTTGAACATCACAAATAGAGTTTGCTTTCGACGGGTGACGTGGCATTGATTTCATATTTGAAATTGGGCAATGTTGTGAGCTACAATGCTGGTTCTTTAATCAGTAGGTCCTTTTAAATGGGAAATAAAAATGAAGTCTTTTCTTATATGTTGATATTTAAATACAACAACTAGACAACTAAAATAATGTGCTAGCCAATCTTGCAAGTTTCTGTTGGTAACTTACTAATTCATCCTTTTCCTTAAACTGCCCCACCAAAACTACTGTACTAGACCCTTATCAAGTCCTGCCTTAATGACTGCAATAACTTTTTCATTCTTTCCCTGACCACGCTATGCTTTTATGTCAATACCTCTATGCAATTCCAGGTTAACATTTAAAAAATGCTTTGGTAACATCACTCCCATTGTGTGTGGACTAAACTCCAAAATTCTTGACCTTTATTGTGTAGGTGCTAGTTTGAGTCCAGATTTGGTTCAAATGCCAGTTTTTCCAATTTTCCAAGTACATTCTGCAAAGGCTCATTGTCCTAGATTAACCGGTATGATAGTTACCTTAAGCTACTGTGTGGATTGCCAGAGAGAAAGAACCCAGGAAAGATAGAGGTTTGGCATGGGGCTCCTGGGTGGCTCAGTCAGCTAAGCATCTGACTTCAGCTCAAGTCATGACCTCAAGGATCATGAGTTCAAGCCCCAGGACAGGCCCTGTGCTGACAGCTCAGAGCCTGGAGCCTCCTTAGGATTCTGTGTCTTCCTCTCTCTCTGTAACCCTCCCCCCTGCCCCAGCTTATGTCTGTCTCTTTCAAAAATGAATAAATATTTAAAAAGAAAGAGGTTTGGCACAATGAGGAAGAAATCATTATTTCGAATTTTGTCTATGACATCTAGGTGAATATCTTGATTGAGAACCAAGGAAAGAGAGAAGAAGCAAAGATAAAACTTTTGCAGGCAGTAAAAAATTATAATTGCCATGTTCATCCAATGTAAGACTATTAAATGTAAATTTACTACACTACAAAAACAGATAGCCTGGGGGTATAGCATATTTAAAACCCCCAATTTTACTGGCTAATAAAGCAATAAAATTAAAGCATACTCTATAAAAATGACAGAAACAATATTAAACAAAAGTTCAAATAAAAATCTTGGTGCCATTTACCTCGAACTTTTGGCTCAATATACAATATTTCAGAGATTATGGCTACTTGACCATCTCAGCAGCTGTTTTCACAGACTAAAGATATAGACTTGGGTTTCATGGTTAAGTGATATTTATTAGACTAGGAGAAATATGGGGGGGCTAGGAGGGGTCATGGCTACTCTTTTGCTCCACATTAGGGAAGTTCTTTTGTTTTGTGACCAAGCACATAGTTTTGAGATAAGAAAAGAGAAGGTCACCTGCCTAACAAGCTAGTTTACCCCAGGGCAGTCAACCAGGTGACAGATGGAGTCAGATTGCCCTCACATTCCTATAAGAGAAGATATTTTTCACAGTTCTGGACCATATCCACTCAACATAAAACAGAATCTGATAACAATTATGGGTTGCTAGTGCACAGTGAGAAGTCAAATACCAAAGCTAGCCCTTGCCAAGTTTTTCTTTGTATTTTAACCACATGATCCATATTCTTCATTAGGCTATCCTTCATCTGTCTAAACAACAGTCTGGTGTTAGTTTATAAAACTTAACCATTCTTAGCCCAGATGCTTATGCATCCTTCTTTGGAATATATTTGTGGAGATTTAAAATCAGCAGTTTGATATAAATATCCGGAGTTTGGAGGTAGAGATGAGATATTGGTTCATTGACATATGGGAATTAAAGCCTTACAATTGGATGAGGTGGCCTAGGGAGCACCTGTTGATAGAGAAAGAGGCCAAGGGTAAGGCGCCTGGGTAATCCAACAATTAGAAGCTAAATAGAGCAAGGAGGCCAAGCACATGGAATGCAAAAAGTAGCTACATGGGTGTGATATTTATTGACTTTTGGAATGACTTTTAGAAAATTTTAATTCGAGTGTTCTGCCTCATCCCCCTATTTTTACTATTGGATGATTTACGACTTTTATACTTCAATGACGCAGACTATTTGTTGTGATGCTTTAATTCCCTCCCCCAATTAGCCTTTTGTTTGTTTCACTTATATTTTAATATCTCCCTCATTTTTTGTAGTCAAACTTACTGGTTTCTTAAACTATTACATAACTCATTGTTTTTTTTTTTTTCTTTGAAGTGTTCTTATCCTTCCACAATATATATTTTTTCAATTTTTGACCAGTGTATTTTTCTCAATTTTTAAGAATTCTTAAAACTTTAGCTCTTTAATTCATCTGGAATGCCTTTTTATAACTGAGAAGACATTTGTTTAAACTATGATGTGAATCGTGGCTAGCCAGTCTTGCAGCCAAGGTTCTTCCCACTGAGGAGGCTTCTCTCATTCAGTATCCTGAATACTACTCATAACGACAGCAGCATCCAGAAGACTATTGCCTGAGCCTGAAGCTTCTTATGGTGCAGTTTTGGGGGCCTTAGGATTTTTTTTTAGTGTTTAGTGGCTATGCCACGATCAATCTCTGTTAACAAGGTTTGGTCAAGTTAGCTTCCCAAGTATTCTATTTGAATTTGGTGCTTGTAATTAATCCCAGAAATTTTATTGAGTCATGCTTGTTAAACAGGGTCACACCCTCGGGCCCCCTCCTTTTTTCCTCCCAAATATTTCAAGCCTGAGTGCTATTTCTTTTTATTTCTGTTCAAGCGATTTCGCTTCAGTGTATGAAGAAGATATTCTGGTCTGAGGTGGCAAAGTTGTTCAAATTTCTTCTGAATTTGCACCGCAGTATTCCCTAACGCACTTCACCCAATCTGTGTTCCAGTTGGATTTGATTTTTAATAAGAGCCACGATCAATTTTGTGAACAGAGGCCAAGAGAAGGTGTTTTGGAGGGGGAATCTGGCATCCCTGATTCCAAGTGCCTGGATCCCTTAGTTGTTTTTATCAGCACACCCACTTTCGGAGCACCAGAGAATTTAACTGCTTAAATCCAGTGGGGAACATGTGGGAGCCGTTAGTTCTGTCCATCAAATATTTCTAGTTGCTTCTAGGCACACGGCAGGATTGCAATTCTTTGCTCCCCTGAAACTGAGTGTGACCGTTCGATTTGCACTGATCGGTGAAATGTTGAGTAGAAGTGATGTGTGTCACTTCTGGATGGAAGCTTTAAGTGTCAATTCACTCTTTGCCAACCTGTCAGTTCTACATAGAGGCTACCCTGCTAGCTTGGATGCTGGAGATGGGCCAGCATAAAGGAGATCAGCAGATGTGTGTCTCCAATGAGAAATAAACCTTTTGTCGTTTTAAGTCACTTACCTAACGGGGTTATTCATTATTAGAGCATCAGGGAGTACCTCTTGCCTGACACAAAATTGGATTTCTTAAGGTGGGTTTTTATGGGACTAACCTGATTTCACAGTTTATTTTAAAAGAGAAGACATATTGTTATTAGTTACACTTAGAACTGATACAATAAAAATTGATTAGGAAATCAGTCCTGCATGTCCTTGAGGAAAGGCTGTCCTGGGGACAAAGAACTTCATCCACGTGGGGGTGTGCTCATAATGGTTACGTTGCTGTACCCCAGGGTGAAATTGTCCTATTGTGACAAAGCACAGTTGAGAGAAAATACGCACATAAAAATCCTCTCACCACGTGATAATAATAAAACTTGGATAAAAAGCATGAAGCCGGGGCTCCTGGGTGGCTCAGTCGGTTAAGCGTCTGACTTCAGCTCATGATCTCACGGCTCGTGAGTTCGAGTCCCGCGTCAGGCTGTGTGTTGACAGCTCGGAGCCTGGAGCCTGCTTCGGATTCTGTCTCTGTCTCTCTCTCTCTGCCCCTCCCCAGCTTGTGCCCTGTCTCTGTCTCTGTCTCTATCTCTCTCTGTATATATAAATAAGCATGAAGCCCAAATATAAGACTTCCTAATTTAAACAAAATCCTCATGATCTTCTGAGGTATAGACAGACCTCTTTCATTGATTTTGCCTAGGGCAATCTGCCTTCCTCAGGCCTGTATTCAGTTTCGAAGAGTTGTCTGTAATTGTTGATTTTATGGCAACTGTTTTGATCTGTTTTTGGGGGTCAGCCGAATTCCTTGCTTCTGTAACTGCTGTCTATCCCAACACCGTATCAGATTCTTCCAAGTTACTTCCACCTTTTTGCCTGCGTTCTGAGTGAATTTCCACAAACCCATGCTGCACAGAGCTCTTCAGTATTCTGCATAATTCTCCTGAAGGAAGGAAAGGGTCTGTAGAGGGTCTATATTCCTCATTTTCATTGTACCTTATACATTGCTGTTTTTTTTTCCTAAACTCAGTCTTTACCTCTCCTATCGTTGGCTTTTCAAAACAATATTCTGACCCCTTTCCAGACATATACTTTCAATCTAGAGATTGCTGCAGAAGTTAGGAAAAATGATCTAATTTCAGTTTGCTCTTATGATATTTTAAAATTTCATACACAGCAGGTGTAAGTCAACAACCGATGTCACTATCACGTTTTAGTCTTGTACACTGTGAACACTCCTTTCAAATGTGATACTTGATTGACTCAATCTTGGATTCCGACTTTACTGTGGCTTTTTCTATATTTCTGTCTAGATATCTTTATTTCTTGTGAAAAACTGGGGTAGTATGAATCACAGACACTGTTTTTCTCTTCAGACATGTAGCGAATCTGAGTGGGGTGACTAAAGGTCACCAGCGAAATTGTCATTATTACTTTTCAGTCACAGGCATTAAGATCACTAAGAAAGAAATGATAGAGATGCTTCTTGCCTGTCCTCCCCAATCAAAGGCACAGTTACTTAATTTTTTTTTTTTTTTTTGCTAACAAAAATCACAAGCATGTTCTTTTTGAAAGAGAGTAGTGTTCTAGATGTCAGGTGACAATCCTCCTGACTGATTATAAATGTGTTCGTTTCATGAAAGTATATGAACTATGAAACCAACAACAGTGAACACAGCATCTTGAAATGATGGAAGCAACAGGTAAACAGAAACAACCTATCTTTTGTCACTTCGAAAGTCATTTTTGTGTTTGGAATTTTGATAAAGAGAAATGCATCAAAATGTCCTACTTTTGGCATTGTGAATAGCCTGGCCATGAATAAAATGAATATAAAAAAAAACCCTAAAAATTACTTTTTTTTTTTAAATTTTTTTTTTCAACGTTTTTTTTATTTATTTTTGGGACAGAGAGAGACAGAGCATGAATTGGGGAGGGGCAGAGAGAGAGGGAGACACAGAATCGGAAACAGGCTCCAGGCTCTGAGCCATCAGCCCAGAGCCCGACGCGGGGCTCGAACTCACGGACCGCGAGATCGTGACCTGGCTGAAGTCGGACGCTTAACCGACTGCGCCACCCAGGCGCCCCTAAAAATTACTTTTAATCTTGAAGTCTTCAAAGATATTTCAAGATGCTCCCAAGTAGAGAAAGATTACTAATCATGGAAATATGTATCATTAATGCCGTGCCAAACCTTGCCTGTGGTTTGTTGTATTCCAATATCTTAAAGAAGATCTTTAAATAGAACTGCCTTTTTTTTTTTTTTAAACAGACCCACCACTGTTAAATCAACCTAAATAAAATGCTTTCAATAAATCTTGTGGGAAACCTATGATCATGGCATGTTATGCCACTGGAATTTTTGTTTCTAACTCTGTCACTCAAAAACAATCTAGAAAAACGCCACGTTAAGAAATGTCTTCCTTTTATATATGCTACCCTTACATGTACGTATGTATGAATCTTCTAGACATATATCTGATGAGTGTAAAAATTCTCTGAATTAAGAAATTTTTAATATACCTATGGCAAATGGTCCACTTTGTATAGGTTCCCTTTTTAAATGTTTATTTATTTATTTTGAGAGAGAGAGAGAGAGAGAGAGAGAGAGAATGTGAGTTGGGGAGGGGCAGAGAGAGAGAGAGAGAGAGAGTCCCAAACAGGCTCCGTGCTGTCAATACAGAGCCCAGCTCGGACCCGATCTTAACGAACTGTGAGATCATGACCTGAGCAGAAATCAAGGGTCTGAAGCTCACTGACCCACCCAACCGCCCCTGTATAGGCTCTTTTGAGATGAAAATGATAAAGGTTATATGGGGGGAAGTTAAAATGGTGAATAAATTAATTCCAATACTATCACATTTTATAGTCAATGACTGGGTGGCTGCTTTAGCTTTGTGAGAAAGCATTAAGAACTGTCCCACACGGCCTTCTATTTATTTATGACTTTGTCCTCTGGAACTAGTAGGAGGGTGAGGTTGGAGACGGTTTGAGGACTGAAGGGTGGGTTTTCCTGGTAGAGCCTCTCAGCTGCTGTGGCTCATCACACCTTGAAGTAAGAGACTTCAGGCTTGACGGTCTCTAATTTCAGGTTCTGCCACAGAGTTTTGCGGAACGTTCCCAACCCTCCTCAAGCATCAAGAGATTCCTAAAGATCTGTCTTAAACTTCGTTGATACTTTCATGGAAAAGATAATGCTTTAGCTTCTTAGAAGGTTGGCAGAATAGCACTGGGATTTTCTGGACCATTTGTGCTTTGAACGAGAGCAGATGAGCTCAGAAAGGAGGAAGAGAAAACAGGGATACATAGGGGAGTCTTTCAAATTAAAGGTTTACTTCCTTTATACATTTTCCTAGGGACCTCCAGGTTCCTTCCAAAACCCTGACTTCATGAAACTAAAAATAATCACATGGAACATTCAAACAAACTAAGGCTGTGCTAGGAAGTTAAAGCTCAAGAAATGCTAAACACTTATGGCAACCAATGTCTTAGCAATTGTTACCTGCAGGGGTAACTGTTTTAGAGTCATTATAACTGTTCTACCGTGTTAAATGCCTGTGTACTCAGTATGGGGGTGGGGTACGGATGGAAAGCAAGCTTTTACATCTGACTTCTAAATTCAGATGTAAACACACCCTCTTCTTTTCTACAATGCTCTGTTGTTTGAAAGAGAGAAGAGTTGGGCCATCTTGTTCTTCATAAAAAAGTCCAGCAAGGACAAGGAAAATTTACATTTTTCATATTATATGCCTTTTGGACTTTTTATATTTATTGCTGTTATACTTGCATTACTGGAGCCAAATTCTTACTGAATTTATTGATATTATTTTTTTTAACATTCAGAAACAAATGGTCCACACTTAATTTGGAGAAAAAAAATCAGATGAAAGATGGATGCATTTCCAGCTTATATCTCAAGTTTTTTTATTAGGGTTGACATTGGACAACTTTCAAACCAAAGTAATGACATAAAAAGTGACTGGGCCATCTGCTTTGCCTCTCCCATTACTTATGAGAATTAATTATGCAATCTTTGTTAACAGACTGCTCATTTTGGCCACTTGAATGAGTTTATAACGCCATGTTAAAACTAACAAACAATTTGCCTTAAACATAATCCTATTTTTTGGACTATACTTTTCAGCATATCGATACATCTTACTCTCTTTAACTTAAGTTGAAATAAGCAACTCTTATACATCTACAATAGGATAAAGATCATTGTGTGTGTGTGTGTGTGTGTGTGTGTGTGTGATGGAGATAAAATCTTGAATGGAGTTGCAGTAGGCACAAACATAAGAGACACTGACCAGGCTATAAGAAATGATATCATTACATATTATATATGGATATATGTATTTAAGGAAGATATTTTTATTCAAAGTCAACATCTTGCTCTCTTGGAGGTCCCCACTCAAAATACACTTCGCAACTACAGAGACAGACTGAGTAAAAAAACAAAACAAAGCAAAACACTTATATAGACACATTGTGACCTATTTTCACCCAAATTGCTACTTGCAAGATTTGAAATGACATTATATATAGAATAAGATAGCCACAAGACAACTAAATTTAGCCACCTTTGTGTGGAATGCAGACTTGAATGCCTTATCGGGAATTAAAGTAGTTTATATAGAAAAAGAAAAGAGGTGTCAAGAGTCTGACTACTAATTTTACTCTGCCATCAGCAGTGTCTGGCCTTTGTCTAAATAAACCTCATTAGGCTCCCATTTTCTAATTTTTTTTAAGTTTATTTATTTCGAGAGAGAGAGAGAGAAAGTGTGAGTGCACGAGCAGGGAGGGGGAGAGAGAGAGAGAAAAAGAGAACCCCAAGTAGGCTCCATGCTGCCAGCACAGGGCCTAATGTGGGGCTTGATCCCACGAATCACGAGATCATGACCTGAGCCGAAATCAAATCAAGAGTCTGATGCTTAACCAACTGAGCCACCCAGGCAATTGCACCCCCCCCCCACCCCGCCCCACACACTTTCTCATTTTATAGAGAAGCTAACTTTCCTGAGTTTGGGGAGTGTTAGTTCAGATTTTTAGGCACAATTATAAGTACTACAATTTCAAATGAAAATAATTATGATACTTCAGAGAGGAGTAACGACGAAGGTGAAATCCGACCAAAATTCCACTATTTTTCCCTTCACGTCATTTTTCAAGTATGTAAGAGTGTTCGGTTTATGCTGCTAGTCAGAGCCCTTTCGCTGCCCTCTGCTCAGTAGGCCGAGGGGACAACTGGACAAGCCCAAACCCTCCTCAACTCTGCTGAGCCCACTCATGGTAGTCCTGCTTTGATTACTTTCATTATTTACATATTCAACACCTGTTCTCTTTCAAGAGAGAGTTTCTTGGCCAAACAAAACATATGAGTGAGTTATCATCTTTCTTTTACTTCAATTCATAAGCTGATATTAACAAATTTACATTTGCATACAAAAGTACACATTTGTACTTTTCTTCAGCTGACTCAAAGTAAAATGTAATATTATTGCATTATTACTTTTGTTACCCTGCTTTAATAACCAGTATGTGATAAATCAGTTTATGCAGTGGCCTTAGAATATGCTATGTCAATCCCAAGTCAACTCCCTCATACATACTGTTACATCAACTTTGCCTCACTCCATGAACAAGCTGAAATTTTGAAAAATAATTAAGAAATAATTTTTTTTACCATCGGGAATAATTGCAAAACTAACATGTCAATTATTCTGAATAAGAAAATATGAAATTCTTTATAGAATATAAATGTGAAAATTGTCCATGTTTTAGTTATATTCAGAAAAGTTTAATTGTTCCTATCATTAAAACAGAATTGAAAATAAGTCAAACATGTAACTTAAGTACCAAAAATAAAGCAAGAGAAAAGTTGCAGAAATAAATTAACACGGATGACACTTAATAATTGTGAATTAGGAAACTTACAAACAGGGGCGCCAGGGTGGTTCTGTTGGTTAAGCATCTGACTTCGGCTCAGGTCATGATCTCACAGTCGGTGAATTCGAGCCCTACATCGGGTTCTGAGCTGACAGCTCAGAGCCTGGAGCCTACTTCAGATTCTGTGTCTCCCTCTCTCTCTCTGCCCTGCCCCCACTCACACTCTGTCTCTCTCGCTCTCTTTCCAAAATAAATAAACATAAAAACAATTAAAAAAAGAAAACTAAGAGACATACTGATTTAAATGCTTGTTTTTATAAAATATACCAATAATAAAAAATTTCCCTGTCATGTGTGATCAAAACAAAAAGAAAGAAAAGAAAAATATGACATGAGAAATAATAAAACAGATATATTCACTAGAACAGGAAAGATTAAAGAATTATAAAGAGCATTATGCCAATCTCATGTTAATAATTTTATACATTCAGATAAAAAGGATAATGTCCTAGAAGAATACTAAATTACTAAAAGTAAATTGAATGCAAGAAAATAATTCAAGATCTATGGGGAAAATTCTGTTAATTATTTATCAGTAAAAGAGAAGCTGGGCTCAGGTGTTTTTTAACTAACATTTTTATATTAGTCAGAATATTCCATATGACAAAGAGATAGAGAATATCTTAACTCCTTTTACAATTTTACTGCCAAATATTGATGAAGAAGGCAGGAACCATGGTTAACCACGAACATAAGTATCTAGGAATAAACTACAGAAGTTGTAGAAGTAATTTACCCAGAAAATTATAAAGCATTATTGAGAGACATTAACAAGGATCTAAATAAATGGATGCATATACTAAGTAGACAGAAGACTCCATATTGCCATGTCAATTTTAGCCAATTTATATGTAAATTTAACCCCTATAAAAAAATCTCTTTTTTGGTAGATATTGACAGTCTGATCCTAAATTGGAAAATGTAAAAGTCCTTGAAGAGCTTGGACCATTCTAGAAAGAAAATGCACTATAAATGTCCTTATATAATAAGTAAAATATACAGGTGAGAAAGGAAAACAAATCTCAAACTTCCTATGTATGTATTGGTTTGTATGAGGTATGGACCTATTGGACATTCTGATTCAGGGTGAGTACCCTCATACACGGCCTCAATCAGAGGTACTACCCAGTTTTATCAGTTGGAGATGCTGACCCAGATGGCCATATCTAAAGAACCCATAAGCCCTGTCATTAGCAGGCAGTAACAAAAATAGGCTTCTCTTTTTTTAGGAGATGTGCCAAAAATTCAGACTCTAAGTGGCCCTGAATTATGTAATTCTCAATGATTTCTTTATGGATTTATATTTAAGTAACTGTACTATGAGGAGACATACCTGTTCCTCTGATAACCTTCCAATTAATTTACAAACTCTCTTAAGGCATGGGTTGAATAGAATTCACTGGTTGAAACCTTAAGTAAGAGGAAATCAATTAAGGAATTCCTAGGGGAAATTAAAACCTAAAGTAATTAAAATGTCTCAATGGGACTCGACATTTCTACTAAAGAAATATACCAGCATGCCTCAGAGACACTGTGGGTTCAGTTCCAGACCACTGCAATAAAGCAAATATTGCAATAAAGTGAGTCAAATGAATTTTTTTATTTCTTAGTGCATAAAAAAGTTATGTTTGCACTGTACTGTAGTATATTAAATATGCTCTACATTATATGTAAAAATGTACATATTTTAATTAACAGTACTTTAAAAAAATGCTACATCATCTAAGCTTTCAGTAAGTCATAATCTTTTTGTTGGTGAAAGGTCTTGCCTTGATGTTGATGGTTGCTGACTGATCAGAGTGGTGGTTGCAGAAGTTTGGGATGGCTGTGGCGATTTTTTGAAATAAGACAGCAGTCTGTTCCTTGATTGACTCTTCCTTTCATGAACAATTTCTCTATAGCATGTGATGCTGTTTGATAGCATTTTACCCACAGTAGACCCTCTCTGAAGATTGGAGTCAATCTTCACAAACCCTGCTGTTGCCTTAGCAACTAAATATATGTAGTATTTTATTTTATTATTTTTTTATTTTATTAAAAAAGAAATGTTTTATATTTATTCTTAAGAGAGAGACAGGGTGGTATCAGGGGAAGAGCATAAAGACAGGGAGACAGAATCTGAAGCAGGCTCCAGGCTCTGAGCTGTCAGCACAGAGCCCGACATGGGACTCGAACTCACGAACCGCGAGATCATGACTTGAACCAAAGTCGGACACTCAACCGACTGAGTCACCCAGGTGCCCCAGTATTTTAAACCCTTCGTTGTAATTTCAACAATCTTCACAGCCTCTTCACCAGGAATAGATTTCATCTCAAGAAGCCACTTTCTTTGTTCTTTCATAGGAAGCAAGTACTCATCCGTTCAAGTTTGATCATGAGACTGCAGCAATTCAGTCCCAGCTTCAGCCTCCACTTCTAATCCCAGTTCTCTGGTTTCTACCACATCTGCAGTTAACTTCCTCGACTGAAATCTTGGACCCCTCAAAGTCATACATGAGGGTTGGAATCAATTTTTTCCAAACTCCTGTTCATACTGATTTTTTAGCTTCTTCCCTTGAATCATGAATGCCCTTAATGATATCAAGAATGGTGAATCCTTTCCAGAAGATTTTTGATTTACTTTGCTCAAATCCATCAGAGGAATCACTGGCTATGGCAGCTATAGCCTTAGTAAAATATATTTCTTAAATAATAAGACTTGAAAGTCAAAGTTCTGAGGCGGCTGGGTGGCTCAGTTGGTTAAGCGTCCGACTTCAGCTCAGGTCACGATCTCACAGTCCGTGAGTTCGAGCCCCGCGTCGGGCTCTGTGCTGACAGCTAAGAGCCTGGAGCCTGCTTTGGATTCTGTGTCTCCCTCTCTGTCTGCCCCTCGCCTGCTCATGCTCTGTCTCTCTCTGTCTCAAAAATAAATAAAAACATTAAAAAAAAAAAAAAAGAAAGAAAGTCAAAGTTCCTCATTGATCCACGGGCTGCAGAATGGATATTGTGTCAGGAGGCATGAAAACAATATTCAGCTCACTGTACATCTCCATCAGACCTCTTGCATGACAACGTGCATTAGCGATAAGCAGTGGTATTTAGAAAGTGATCTATTTTTCTGATCAATAGATCTCAACAGTGGACTTAAAACATTCGATAAACCATGTTGTAAACAGGCGTGCTGTCACCCAGGCTTTGTTGTTCCATTTACAGAGCACAGACAGAGTAGCTTCAGCATAGTTCTCATGGGCTCTAGAATGTTCATAATGTAAAGAAGCATTGGCTTCAACTTAAAGTCGCCAGCTGCATTAGCCCCTAACAAGAGAGTTAGCTTGCCCTCTGAGGCTTTTGACTTCTTCTCTTTGGCCATCTAAGTCCTAGAAGGCATCTTCTTCCAAAATATGGCTGCTTTGTCTACACTGTTGTTTAGTGTAGTCACCTTCATTAATCATCTGAGCTAGGTCTTCTGGATGACTTGCGGTAGCTTCTACGTCACCAGGTGCTGCTTCACCTTGCACTTGTACGTTATGGGGATGGCATCTTTCCTTAAACCTTAGGACCCAACCTCTGCAGCTCCATGCCTTCCTTCTGCAGCTTCCTCCACCTCCAGCCTTCGTAGAATTGAAGAGAGTTAGGGCCTTGCCGTGAATTAGGCTTCGACTTAAGGAAATATGACCGGTGTGATCTTCTATCCAGACGTCTCAAACTCCCTTCATGGCGGCACAAAGGCATTTTAACTTGTCAATTCATCTGTTCACTGGAGTGACAGTTTTAATTTCCTTCAAAAAATTGTCCTTTGCCTCCACAGCTTAACTAACTGGTGCAAGGGACTTAGCTTTCAGCCTCTCTCAGTTTTTGACCGGCCTTCCACACCAGCTTAGTCACTTCTCGCTTTTGATTTCAAGGGAGAGATAGGAGCTTCTGTGGTTCCCTTGAACACTTACAGGGCATTGGAGGTTATTAATTGGCCTAGTTTCAATATTGTGGTATCTCAGGAAATAGGGAAGTCAGAGGAAAGGGAGGAAGATGAGGGAACAGCTGGTTTGGAGAGAAATTAGAAGACACGTTTATCGATTAAGTTTGCCGTCTCATGTGGGGGAGGTCCCTAGTGCCCCAAACAATTACAATAGTCATACCAAAGACTACTGATCACAGGTCACCACAGTAAATAAAATCATAATTAAAAAGTTGGAAATATGAGAGAATTACCAAAATGTGACAGCCACAAAGTGAGTGAATGCTATTGGAAAAATGGTGTGGATAGACTTGCCCAAAGCAGGGTCGCCACAAACCTTCAATTTCCAAGAAAAATGTAATATCTGTGAAGCACAATAAAATAAGTTATGCCCGTATGGTTACTCATGCTCTCTGAATCACAGAAAATTAGCTATAACTGGGGTGTCCAAAGAAATTTCAAAATAACATTAAGAAATTTTACATTTTTTGTCAATTACTAGACAACCCTCAAGCAAATAATCTTGACTCAAATCACAAAGTACATTATTGTTAAAAAGAAGGAACAGTGACAATATAAAACTCTACCACAGTACCCCTGGATAGGATTACTTTTATTCCTAATAAAGATTTCCTTTTATTTTTATGCCTTTCAAAACCTTAGGTAGTTGAAGAGATCTTTTTTATTTAAAGCAAACATATTTTAGCATAAAATCATGGAATTGGTACAAGCAGCATCCAAAATAAAGTTCCTTTTCATCGTTTCATTTTCATATTGTGTACATACATACATTTACAAGCACCAACTGATCAGGGCCTTTACTGTATGTATTCGCCTATTTGCAACATAAACTCATTTAACTACTCTAAATGGAATTTACTCATTTTATACGTCATACCCATTTTATAAGACCATAATGGATATTTTCCCAATTTAAGTTGTGTTTCATATTTTGCTTATTCAGTACTTCCTGACAAATAACATATTTGTTTATTTTCGGTCTTATCAAATGGAACACCACTTTCATCCAATCTCTTAAGATATAATCATATGAACCCTGCCTGAGGGATCCCCTTGTCCCATTTAATGTTATTCTAGGTGACAGCTTCAAGCAGCTCGAAGGTAATGCCTAGCCATCCACTAATAAGTTAGCCTTGTTCTAGGTCTGGTTTCTCATACTTTAGTTCCGGGAATCAGGTTTCTGATTAGCTCTTGAGCCCCAATTCCCATATTCCAATAAGCAGATGCTATCTTATACTTTAATGCAGAAGTTCCTGTCTGCGAAAATTATCACTTAAAATATTCTGCCCATGTGATCCCATAAACAGAACTTAAAAAATGTTGGCATTTTACCATGTGAGCCACAGTTCTCAGATAGCTGGAAGCAGGACAAATATTATTTTTCAGGCTATGTGCCCTCTTTTTGATTCCTGGAAACATCATTGTTACAACCAAGTTAATATTCACAGGGGAGTAACTGTTAGAATAATCAGAGTAACAATAAAGCTGGTATGTGAGGCGGCAACTTGAATAATTTGGTTAAGCGTCCGCTAAAGAGCCAGAGTAAGAGGTCAAAGAACAAGAAAACGGAGAAAAGAGAAGAGGGGAAGGAGTTGAGTGTGCACTTTCTAACAAATTTGACACATTTAATTTTTACTATGTATAATTTCAAGTTCTAGAAACTGCAGGCATATATAAGAAAAAAAAACACCCTCTTTGGTGATTTTGCCAGCCAAGTAACCTAGAAGTAATATTCATACTTCATTCGGGGTTATGTTTCCATAAGTATCTTCAATGTGTCCACTATTTTTCAGAATCAACTCTCTTTTTACATTTCAAAGTAAAATATACAATGTTGAACACCAATGGTTGCTGGCATCACAAAAAGGAAAGCAATCACACGCTAAATGCCTCCTGATGGAAGAACAAGGCTAACTCTGAAGTTCCTGGCCTCAAACAGAACGTGGATCCTGAATCCGAGTGGTTGTCTAGACTCAAATACCAACTTACAAACAATCCAGAAGGCAGCGAGATACGGAGTACCGTCACCATAGTACTATACTCAGCAAGCCCAGATGGGAATTCCCTGAGACTTAAAACCAGGGATTTTTCCACAAAGTGCAAGGGCAAAAAACAGAGAAGGAGAATTTGTAGATTAAAACATTTTTTAAAAAATCAATGAATTTCCAGGTGTGAACTTTATTTAGATCCTGATTTAAATAAATGTAAAAAAAAAAAGACATTTAGGAGACTACAGGATAGTTGTACATTTCCTACTTATTTGGTGATAACTAAGGATGCTTATTTTTTAAACTGTGATCATGGTATTGTGGTACAGTTGACCCTTGAACAACCTGAGGGCGAGGGGTGCCCTCATGGTCGAAAAATCTACGTATAACTTTTGATTCCCCCAAAACCTAACTACTAATATCCTACTGTTGACCACAAGCCTTACCAATAACCTAAAGAGTAGCTTAACACATATTTTGTAATGTCATATGTCTTATACACTGCATTCTTACAATAAATAAGCTAGAGAAAAGAAAATGTTAAGAAAATCATAAGGAAAATACAGTACTGTACTGTTTTTATTTTTAAAAATCCATGTAAAAGTGGACCCATGTAGCTCAAACTCACGTTATTGAAGGGCCAACTGTATTTTAAAGAAAAAAGCTTATTAGCAATGCATGCTGAAATATCTACATATGAAATTATATGATGTCTAGAATTTACTTCAAAATAACATGGAAACAAGGACAGACTGAAGGGTTATGTGTGAAACAAGAATGGCCATATGTAATTAATTACTACCACTTGGTCCTACACTACTCTGTCTGCTTTTCTATATGTTAAAATTCTCATAGAGTTTTTTTTTTAAGTTATAGCAAAATAAAGGCTTTTCCAGGCGACCGAATAAGCAAACAAACAAAAAATAAGCCTTTCAAGTTCCTACTATTTCCATGAATTTTGTTTTTTTTATACTTTCCAATTCCGTGAAGGTTTCAAGGGAAGACCTTTGTATTCTCCTCTATTTTTAAAAAAATTATTTAGATAAAAGCATTTGCAGCAAATATAATTTTCTGTCATCAGACCATTTTCACCTGTACTGATAATATAATTGAATTTTTTTATTGAAGTAAAGTTGACATACAATGCTATTTTAGTTTCAGGTGTACAACATAGTGATTTGGCAATTTTGCACATTAAGTTATGCTCACCACAGTAAATGTAGTCACCATCTGTCGCCATACAACATTACAATATAATTGTATATTTGTATAATTGTATAATTGTAATGATTTTAAGGCACAGGTCTTTTTACTAGGGTGAAGACTTATTTTAAGACACTAGACATTAAGATTTGTTAAAGTTTTACGTGGCAATACTTTAGACAGCCTGACTATTAATATAACATAAAGGAGTAAACATGCTAAATTTTAAGATAAATTGAAGATGATGAATAAATTAAATTGTTCAAAGAACGAACAAGTTTTGTTTAATGGAGAGTGGAAACAAGAATGCAAATGCATTCAAAAAGTTATCTTGCTCTGTAAATTGTCTCTAATACGGAATGGTAAAAACATACTGACTAATACTTAACTTGTAATCATTTATTTTTGCACATGAGAACAGTAATGGAAATATGGGCTCAGTTTACTGTCAGGGTGCTGACTTTTACTGTCATACATTTCTACGTAATGTTTGTGACATCTCATTGGTTTATGAGTCTTAGCAATATTAAAAAAGTAATTAACAAATACAACTCACAGCCTAATCTAAGCAGAGTTTGATTGATGAGAATCACTGAGTTTTTTCTTCAACATCTTATTCAGAGTTTCCTACATCATATGGAATAGAATAGCAATTGAATCAACAGAGAACTAATAAGATCATAATTAGGGTCTTATAAGGTTAATTTATAGTAATATCAGCTTTCTTACCAATCATAGTAGATAGCAGACTCAACATCACATTAAAAAAAAAAAAAGATGCACGGTAAATCTTAATTACTTACACTGAACGGTCCTACTCTCTACATCACATTGACAGTTTAAATCTTCCTAGTATAACTGTTCAGGACCTTTGCCCTGTTTGAAAACAACCAAGTAAATGCAAATGATTTTAAATCAAGGATGACTGTGCAATTACTTTAGGGAAGGAAGAATTAGCTTATCCATTAGTGTTATAGGTTGCTATAAGGAGAAACATGCTGTCTGTTCATTCAATTAGCCCCCAACCTCAAGGCAACCAATCATTTCATTTGTAACATTGCTGATTAAGCAGCTCTGAATTTTGTAAAAGCTATGCCTTTAGACAATATAACCTTGCTGACATATTTCTCTGGGAATGCTTAGATCTATTTGGTACCTTAGTTAATTGTCAGAAGACATAAATGATTTATTTACTAGATTTTGATCAAATCCTATTTAAAAATTTATGATAAAAAGAACACTATAAAATTAATTTTTCTAATCCAAATCACCATAAACATACATAAATATTACTTCAAAATGCAATGATAACTTGATGATATATGTACTGAAATTATTCAATAAAATAATAGAGAATGGAAACGAGAATGCAAATGCAAATCTCACACAGTATTGTCTGCTTTAAACTGAACAAGTATTTTCACTTTGAACTATACAGCAGAAATCTTAATTCCAAATAGTTACATAACAGAACATTGCAACTATCAATTATTGTTCAAAATTTATGCTTCCACACGAAAGTATTATATGTTTTTAGATGAACGCACCTTGTTTAATGGAGAGTGGAAACAAGAATGCAGATGCATTCAAATGCACCCTAAGCATCTCAAGGTTTTTTAATGTACATTTAATTTTAGACATTTTTCTCTACTTACAGAACTTCATTTCAAGAGTAAAGTATTATAACTATATTTTCAGAAACATGTGAACATGCAAACCTCTCAGATAATAATGCACATATATATGTATCATATACAGCAATATATATGTATATGTATATTAAATATAAAAGGAAGAGTAAGAGCTTTACCTGGTTAATCACCTGTGTTGGTCTAAAGCTGAGAAGAACAAATGGATTCACCAGCAATGTCTTGTCTGGTATCATGAGCGAGGTGGCCGCAGTTTCAAGGGGTGGGATTTATCTTCAGTAATGAATACCCAAGGGACTGTTTCCAATCAGGGAATGCTACTGCAGACAATGAAACCATTCTCTATTTGTTGACCGAGGTTTTGTATGTGCAATCTGCTGTGGGTGTATTCATACATCAGCACAGGAACCGACATATATTTCACTGAAGTTCATGGTATGAAGGATATTTTGAAACAAAGATTATAGGAAAACAAAACTTATCATTCATTTCTCTGAAGTTTTTCCACTGGTTTATTCATTGCTTCTAATTTTCCCCCTGTTGGAAAGAAAATCATGAAAAGGCTTAACTCCAAGCAGTATAATCCCTCACCTGATGATACCACAGCCCTCTGGAACAACACTGTGGATGGATATACACGGTCTCTGCCTTGAAAATTCTAATGACGGGAGTGCCTCGCTATTTTTAGATCTACCTTATTCAGCTCAGGACAGTGCTACCTGTTAGACATTTCTCTATATTCACCAAAACGTATGTAACAGTATTTTCACCAAAAATGTATATAAACTCCTATGTCTCCTATTACAAATCAGAACGTTTTGTTTATCTGAGAGTTACATTTTCCAGTTAGGTAGTTCTAATTTGTTGTCACACATTCGTCACCCAGTTCTGTCCATTTCTTTCAAGTATATATCCATAATCCAACTTCTCACCACTTGGGCTACTACTGCCCTAGAGAGCTGGCCATCAGCCGATCTTCCTGAACGGCTTCCCTTTTTCTACACTGCTGCCCTGCAATCTATTTTCCATACTGCAGCCTGGCCGATCCATTAAAAGATAAATCAGATCATGTTATTCTCTTGACCCTCCATTACTGTCCTACTTTAATAAGTGATCTGAAAAAATTCTCTAGTAACTTCCAGCCTCGTTTAGAATAAGATAAAACCCCTTTAGGATGGCCTGTAATAGCCTGGCCTCTCACCCCAGCTCTCTGACCTTACTTAACTCTTATCCTTCTCTTCTACTTCCCAACTTGCTCCCTCCGCTGTCTGGGTACATTGGCCTTCTGGTTGTTCCTCGAAGATGTCGGCAGTGCTCCTGCCCTGGGAACTTGACCTGATGACTATTGTCCTGGAATACCCCTTCCCAGATGGATTTCTCTTCATTTACTTGTCAGTTCAAATGTCAGCTTAACTGTGGGATCTTTCTTGACTACCCATGGAAATAGCATATACACCCTTCATCATACTCCCTCTTATCCTGTCTTATTTTTTCTTCATGGCATTCAGTTATTTATGCATTTATTTGTTTATTAGGCATATCACCCAATAGAATAAAAACTCCATGAGAATGGGGATTTTGTTTTATTTACTGACGTATCTTAGTATCCTGAACAGGGCTTTGCAACGAGTTGGCATTGAAAACATATTTCTTAAATGAACGTATTATTAAGCTTTGCTTCCTTCTCCACTTTATAGAATATTCTAACCAATAGAATCTAATGGAATAAATGAATTATCAATCTATGGTACGAGCCTATCTCGGAGATCTTGAAGATTTGATTCTAGACCACTGAAATAAGATCAATATCGTAATAAAGCAATTTTTTAAGTTTCCCAGTGCATATAAAAGTTATGTTTACACCATACTTTAAGTGTGTAATAGCATTGTGTCTATTATGTTACATACCTTAATTTAAACATACTATATTGCTAAAAAACGTTAACCATAATCGCAGCTTTCCACGAGTCATAACCACGGACCACGGATCCCATAACAAATATAATGAAAAACTGCAATACTGGGAGAATTACTACAATATGACGCAGAGACACGAAGTGGGCGAAGGCTGTGGGGAAAATGGCGTCATCAGGCTTGCTCAACACAGGGTTGCCACAAACGTTCAATGTGTAAAAAACAATATCTGCAAAGGGCAATAAAACAAGGCACAATGAGACAGACCAAGTATGCCTGTAGTGCCCCCTCGTTCATGGTTTTGGTTTTTGGTGTCTGAGGTTTCAGTTGCCCACAGTAACTCAGTCCAGAAGCAGATGATCCTCCTTCTGATGGACTGTCAGAAGGTCAATAGTAGTCTAACACCACGTCACAGTGCCTGGTCACCCATCTCACTTTCTCTCATAACGTAGGCATTTCATGGTCTCACTTCATCACGAGAAGGGTGAGTACTGTGCAACAGAATATTTTGAGAGAGAGACCACATTCACATAACTTTTATAACAGCATGTTGTTATAATTGTTCTATTTTATTATTGTTGTTACTAATCTCTTTGTCCAATTCATAAATTAAACATTATCATAGGTATGTACGTATAGAAAAAAAAAAACATAGTATATATAGGGTCCGGTAGCATCTATAGTTTCAAGCATCCACTGGGGTCTTGGAATGTGTCCCCCGCGGATAAGGGGACGGTTACTGTATGCTAATAATGGCTTATGTGACTTTGTAAACTAGCATAACCATCAAACATATATTAAAATCTTAGAACCTGAAAATTCACCCTTTGTTCATCTTCTGTGACCAGGCAGGACTGCATTGAATCTATGGACAATTTTGTTCTTCATCTCCCTTTATACCTATTCAATCGGCTTTAATCACAGTTATTATAAGAAAATACTCTCTGCATAAAACTTGGTTTCTTTCTGCAAATAATCTCTCAGGAGATTCTGAAAAGCTCTTAATAGGCCTTTCTTTTTTTATTCCTTAAAATATGCAAGGCTTTTTCTGAAGCACTAGTTTACTACAGGTCTTAATTTATATCTCCTTCACATTCAAAAAGTATCTCTTTATTCATTTCAGCAAAATCTCTACATTTATTTGAAAGCTAAAGAATAAAATATGAGGTGTCAGTTTTGTGAAACAGCATGCAAGTGAAACTATCTTTGACCCTGTTTGAAGTGAGACGTAACTTCCTAATTGTACCTTGAGTTAATCCTAATGGTTACTTCCAGACAATGAGAGAAAAAGTGATACAACCAACAAGTAACTCTCAATTTGTAAAAGTTTTAGAAGTTTGATATATCATAGGTCAAGATATAGGAGGTGATATGAAAGCTACTGTGTTAGGGGCATATGGGTGGCTCAGCTGGTTAAGTGTCAGACTTCGGCTCAGGTCATGATCTCATGGTTTGTGGGTTCGAGCCCCACGTTGGGCTCTGTGCTGACAGCTCGGAGCCTGGGGCCTGCTTCAGAATCTGTCTCCCTCTCTCTCTGCCCCTCCCCTGCTCACACTCTGCCTCTCAAAAATAAATAAACGTTAAAAAACATTTAGAAAGCTATCGTGTTAGGAGTCAGGGATGTAGAATGTTTAGGATTGGGATAGTTGTAGAATGGTCAGAACAAACAGATGTTTTATTAAGTTGGTTTAAAAAATTTTTTTTTTAAGTTTATTTATTTATTTTGGGAGAGAGAGAATGAGAGAGAGAATCCCAAGCAGGGTCCGCACTGTTAGTGTGGGGCTCGAACTCACCAATCGTGAGATCATGACCAGAGTCAGATGCTTAACCGACTGAGCCACCCTGGCGCCCCTATTAAGTTGGTTTGTAAAACAAAGCTTCATATCACTACTAGGATTTTGGCATATTTATCTATGTTTCTACATCTCTATATATGTGTCTATATATCTACCAATGTATCTATCTACATCTCTATGTCTCTATGTCTCTATCATCTATCTATCTATCATCTACCTACTCACCATACTTATATAAAGGAAAAATATTTAGAATATTTGACAACAAGTTTAGCTGAGGTAATAAATAATTGGAAAGAATTTTGGCCATCATCTTTGGAGCAGGGTCCTGGAGGCTCCTTATTTTCCAGGTATCACACTGATTTCATGGATCACAGAGACAAAGAGTCACAATGTAGGTGCTGAGCCACACGAGGGCACTCAGGGCTCCTGGGTAGCTTAGATCAAATGTGTTACTCACTCTATTGCACAGACATTTTATTCTTAGTAAAGACTTCTTAAGCTTACTTAAAAAAAATCTTACTATAAACATATAAGTTAAGGTAATGGCTTTCTAATGACTTTTATCATTTTTTTAAATGTTTATTTATTTTTGAGAGAGAGAGAGATGCAGCATGAGCAGGAGAGGGGCAGAGAGAGGAGGAGACAAAGAAAGGAGGAGACACAGGATCCGAAGGAGGCTCCAGGCTCTGAGCTGTCAGCACAGAGCCTGGCACGGGGCTCGAACTCGTGAACCGTGAGATCATGACCCGAGCTGAAGTTGGAGGCTTAACCAACTGAGCCACCCAGGTGCCCCTCTCTAATGACTTTTATAAGAGGAAATATGTCCTTTATATTTCCTTTGGAATACTTTCTCAATAACCTTTGAAGCAGTGCTCATAAAATTACTATGTTCCAGGCTTTGAAAACAATTTTCTCAGATCACATACAAGCTTAAGGTACCATTTAACCATTCTTCAGTAAAGGAATAAATTTGTTCATTTCTGAGTTCTGTGTTGTGCTTATATTAAATTACTGTCTAACTGGTTTCCATCCACTTTCCAGATTACCTTAATAGAAAATAACATTACTGCCCCAGGTCATTTCTCCTGATATAAATGGATTAGATACGTATATTTTCTTATTCCTCCTTAGAGAGGTTTAATCTGGCAGCAGCATTCTCTGAATTTGACACTGGTTAAGGAACAATGCATCCATTAGTGGCCAAGGTACAGCTAGATGTTAATTAAATCATCATGCTCTTTCGTAGGTGGATTATGTTTTCTGTTAGAGAAAATTAAATTCATAAAATAATGCTTTTCCCTTGAAAATGGAAAATCTTTTTGCATGGTTAGCAGCTGCCATTCTAATTTCTGATGCAGTGTGCAGGATGAGAGAAAAGACATAGTACTTCATAATCAAGACAGTGGCCCCGAAGAGACTGCAGTCACTTCTATACCTGGGAGAAGGCTCATTTTATACTTGGCAAGTGAACATTATTTGGAATTCTGAAATCAAACCCTTCTCTCTGAATGCGGAGACATTAGAAATGACAATTTGTATGTCACAGTATCTTCACTCTAAAGCACTTCAAGGATTGCAAATAAGCATGTGATTGTGTCTGTGGTTCTTCTTTACGGAAACAGAACATCAGAGTGCTTTCCACAGGGTGTTGGGTTTGTGAGAAGCCCTCTGTGTCTAATGGCTGGAACAAAGCCTATTATCCTAATGATCTTCTTTTTGTGCCCCTTCTGGACGAAGCCACAGGATTAATGATATATTTTTAAATTGGATTTAAAGAGTTATCTGGATGTTAAAAGTATGGTAAAGAGTTCCTTTACCCCAATTTCTATACCCAGTGTCTTAGAAATTCCCTCTCTTCTTTGTTCCTCCCTATCCAGTTACCTTTCTCGTTCTTAATACCTCCCTAGGTAGAGGGGGGTCTGGATGGGTATAGAGGGGAGGGAACAAGTGACATTTGCATTGGCTTGAATGTCAGCAGGCAGAAAGGAGCTGTTAAGAAGTGGGAAAACAGCCTAATTTTATTGATGGTGGCCCTAGAGAGACATATGTAGAAAGTCCCAAGCTAGAAGAGTGAATTCAAAAATTTGCTTTTAATTCTAGTATTTTAACATAGGCACAGGAAAAAACAAATCTCACTATATCTTACTGATTTTTTTGGTTGAAATATTAAAAGAATAATGAAAATTAAACCTATAAAATGTGCATTTTGAAGTTCTTTAAATCCAAATATGCTAGTGGCTTTTCTAATTTCCTCTTCTGAACTGCATACATGGTATCTACGCATTTAGGATAATGACCTACTTATCTGAAAACTGGAGCTGAGAAGGATTACACAATTTTATCAAGTAGAGTGAAGCTGTCCTTTGCACCTTCTGTTCAGCCATCCTCAGATGCCGTCTGTTGGCATACCCATCCTATGACTGGAGCATCTTAAGAAATCACATCTATGTTAGGAAAGCAAAGGCTTTCTAGAAGCCGCATCCAGGAGGCCTGACTGTCCAAACACCTCTCAAAGAGAAAGAAGTTACAAATACTGGCTTACAGTACTAAGGATTCATCCCTAGGGGCTCAGGTGGTGACCACTTCTCTCTCTAAAATTAAGGAAATTCCGCCATGAGAACTGTCAGCAGAGAAAGAGGAGGGGACTGCCTCTGGGTTGGCAATGGCCAGTGTCAGAGGCTGCCACACCAGATGGGATTCCCTGCTTAGGATCCTTTCTACTGGGAGGCAGATTTATAATTTTGTCTTGCAGCAGTTCAATCCCCCAGAAAACTGTAGTCGCCAGCTTCTGGAATGATCATGATAATGGTATTTCCTTCCCTTTTCCGTTGATTTGGGATAGGGTCAGTACATCAGTACAAAAAATACTTAAATTCTGTGTAAATAAAATATAAAATACGTAATTCATAATACAACTGTATCAAGTAGTTGGGAAGGCACGCAGTGTGTTTTTGTGGAAAATGCACCGGCTTTGGAAGCAATATTCAAATTTCAGTTCCGCCATTAACTAACCTTGTTACCTTCAGAAATGTATTTATCCTCCTAGAGACTCAATTTACTTACATAAAGTAGGAATTCAACTTGCAGGATGCTGTGAACATTAAGTAAGATTATGCCCATAAATTACTTATCACAACTCTTGACACATACAAGCTGCCTACTAAATGGTAGTAACTATTTAACTTATGCTCCAATATACTCATTTTATCGTAAAAATCTCATGATCTTATATGTTTCTAAGGGTGTACATGTTCCATCTGGAAAATGCATGGCTTTCCATTATAATACTCTTATTAATACAGCCAAAACATCACTTACAGGGGGTTAACAGTCTGGTGCATTAGTAAAGGTAAATGAACTCTATCCCTGTTTGCTATTCGAAGCAGGATTTTTTTTAAAATTTTTTTTAACGTTTATTTTTGAGACAGAGAGAGACAGAGCATGAACGGGGGAGGGTCAGAGAGAGGGAGACACAGACTCTGAAACAGGCTCCAGGCTCTGAGCTGTCAGCACAGAGCCTGACGCGGGGCTCGAACTCACGGACCGCGAGATCATGACCTGAGCCGAAGTCGGCCGCTCAACCGACTGAGCTACCCAGGTGCCCCCAAAACAGGATTTTTAAGCAATAGGCACATGGTCCATGCTTGCAGGTTCACTTACAACGTACCATGGAACTAAGCACTATGGATATTGTATCCTGATATTGTAAAATAGAACTCAAATTTGATAGGAAAATAAAGCTTCTAATCATGACCTTGTTGGAAAGGTAAATGGTTTCATTTTGAGTAACATGTGGTAGAACGTACACCCTTACTTAGCTTAGGACTGGAAAAAAGCTCACACATTCCTTTTTTAGAATATCAGGTGAGCCCAGAGGAAGGTTTGCACCAGTAGCTTAATAGGCTAAATCATTTTGTCAATTTTTATTTTTATTTCTTTGCACTCACATAAAATTCTAACTATAGAGTAATTAGAATATTATTAGATAACTGAGTAAATTTTCATGCATTTATATAAAGGTGAAGTTAATTTTTATCCACTTGCTAAAAAAGTTAAATTACAGCTATTGGAATGGATCTTTTAAAGCTGATTTCTTACACAGCTGTCCCTTACCTTTAAAAGCATTCACTAGAAAAAAAAAAAAAAAAACCTAGCATATTATTATGTGCTGTCTAAGATAATAAATGATTGAAGACTTAGGAGCATTTTAAGTACCACTTAACATAATGAAATTGGCTCTACTTACCACCACATTGAACAGTAATTTAATTTGCTCTATTAATAACTCAGAGCAAATTTAATGTAAATAACAAATATGCTCTCTTTGAAATCCGCATATACTAAAAAATGCTTGCACCTCCAAACACAGCTTTCCCATATATGTATTATATGAAATATATGAAAATTATATGAAAAAATATATATATGTGTGTGTTTCCCTTGAAGGAATTTCATCAAACACCCTGAAAGGTAAAAAATATGAAATAATTCACTGAAAAACACATCTCCACTATTGCACCTCCTGGGTGGAGATATTTACCCTAAAAGCAACTAACAACGGCCACGAATTTTGGAGGCTTAAAGTATTAGGTGCCTGTTGAAAAAAAGTGTCACTGTACAAGCTAGGTTAGGCAAATGATACCATAAACAACTCTTAAATTTCAGGGGGTGAATATTAAAAATGTTTGGTTTCTGCTCATATCACAGTCAAGAGTGAGTTACATGGCTGTCCTCCAAGGGACAACTCAGAATTCCCTCTCGTGATCCTACCATTTTATAATTTCAAGATAAGCCTGGTGCCATGAAGCTTCTAGAAGGCAGAAAGAGTGAGGAATCTCACACGTATGATACTTAAATACCTCAGCCTAGAAATGGATATGTATCGCTTTCACTCATATTCCATTGGCGAGAAATATATACATGCTCTAACCTATCTACAAAGGAGAAGGGACTTGGGGATACAGCCCTCCTTCGCTCAGCCACTTGCAAGAACTTATTCTATACTATGGAAGGGGAACATGAAACTCTGGTAGTCAACTAAGTGTCTCCGCGACCATCATCAACCTTCTAAGTCTAGATTTCGAACCGTTAAAAGACAGTAAGGAGGCCGACATATGGGAGGAAGCTGCAACGTGGACCAAATGTCATCAATTTATGCTCTAGAGTCTAAGGACAGCTACTAAAAATTATTTTTCAGAAAAAGTAGGTACAGGCATTCCATCTTTTTCTTTTCAACTTAACACAATTGAGAGATGAGCAACTTTTAAAAGTCATATAAAACATTTTTTATTGCCCTTAGAGAATTAGAGTCTACAAGAAAGTACTGTGGGCAACTTTTTCGGCAGGAGTTGAGCAGAATATGTTTTAGAGAACTACTCCTCCACATAAGCTTTGATTACTGCTATCAGTATGGACAGTCAGAAAACAGGAAAAAGCGACTTTCTCCCTTCTGTCTTTAAGAATTATTAAAAATTTCCATTATCCAGAGGTGGAAATTATCTTCCTCACTATCCGGCTGATCAGTTTGAAGAGATGTTAACAGGAGAGGGAGAACAGGGTGAAGATTTTCTACTAACAGAATGGATTGGTATGGAGGAAAAACCCTCCCAATTAAAAAAAAAGAAAAAGAAAACAACAACAACAAAACCCTAAATATTGTTTATGAAATAAACATTTAAAAAGTCAAGTGCAGAGCTGAGTTCACACACCCACACATTAAGAAAAGAGTAAGATAAATCTGCAGAAGCCACGAATGAAGTAGGTAAAGCTTCTTAAGGCTAAAGGAGCAGTAAGCCAGGAGAAAGATGGAACTTATGTCTTCTAAATGAATAAAGAAAATAAAAATGTAAAAAAATCAATAAAAAGCATATCAGGAAAGATATAGGATAACAGAGGAAAAAACTAAGCTAGATGTAATGGTAGTAGAAATAAAGCCAAAAATATCAATGATCTCCAAGAATATGAATGGACTAAGCCTATCAGTTATGAGAGAGATTGTTAGATGGAACACATAAGGTCCATCTAAAAGGTCCATCTAAAACTAAGGAATGAGAAACGTTGAGAGTAAAAGGATAGTGATAAGCCAGGTGAATACTAACAAAGGAAAACTGGGTTAACTGGACTCTTGTAAGGAAATGGACTTTTGGGCAAAAAAGTAAAATGGGTATTAAAAGGGCTGTTACAGGAGCACCAGGGTGGCTTAGTCAGTTGAGCATGGGACATCGGACTCTTTTTTCTTCCTTTCTTCCTTTTTTAAAAAAATTTTTTAATGTTTATTTATTACTGAGAGACAGAGAGACACAGAGCATGAGCAGGGGAGGGGCTGAGAGATGGAGAGACACAGAATCTGAAGAAGGCTCCAGGTTCCCAGCTGTCAGCACAGAGCCCCACGCGGGGCTCAAACTCACAAACCGCGAGATCATGACCTGAGGCGAAGTCAGACGCTCAACCGACTGAGCCCCCCCGGCGCCCCTCTTTTTTCTTTTTTTAAATCTTTATTTATTTTTGAGAGAGAACAAGCAGGGGAGGGGCAGAGATAGGGGAACAGAAGATCTGAAGCCTTGTCTGCGCTGACAGGCTAACAGCAGCAAGCCCTATGTAGGGTTGAACTCACCAGCTGCGAGATCATGACCTGAGCTGAAGTCAGACGCTCAACTGACTGAGCCACCCAGGCACCCCAGCATCTGCCTCTTGATTTCGGCTCAGGTCATGATCCTAGAGTCGTTGGATCGAGTCCCACTTTGGGCTCCGCGCTGGGCCTGGGGCCTGCTTATGATTCCCTCTCTCCTTCTGCCTCTGTCTCTACCCCCACCTCGCTCTAAAAAGATAATAAAATAAATAAAATAAAATGAAATAAAATGAAATGAAATGAAATGGCTATTACATAATGATAAAAGGTTCACCCTCGCGAAGAAATATAACGATTGCACACTGGATTGTAGTTGTATCACAAATATTTATAGGCAGAAATTGTTAGAGCTGTAAGAGAAACTTGAAAAGTTCTTCTTCATGGGGAAAACTTTAATATCCATCTCTCAATAATAATAGACTCTGCAGATAAAAATTCATAAAGAAGACTTGAACAACATAATTAAAAAGCTTATCAGGGTACCTGGGTGGCCTAGTCACTTAAGCCTCAGACTTCGGCTCAGGTCATGATCTCACATGAGTTTGAGCCCCGCTTTGGGCTCTGTGCTGACAGCTCAGACCCTGGAGCCTGCTTCAGATTCCGTGTCTCCCTTTCTCTCTGCCTCTTCCCTGCACGTGCTTTGTCTCTCTCTCTCTCTCTCTAAAAAATAAACATTAAAGAAAATTTTAAAGAAAAATACATGTCCACAAATGCAAATATTAGAAATAAAGATTATCTAAAAATTAGTGAAATAAAAATCCAAGTCAAGAAATTACAGAAGAAACAAAATAGACCTGAAATCATAGAAAAAGGTAATAATAACAAACGAATGTGACCTTAATGAAACAGAAGAAACTATAAGAGAGGATTAGCAAAGTTAATCTGTTTAATCCAAAGTTGACTGTTTAAAGAGACTCATAGAGTAGTCAAATCTGGAAGCGTTTTTCAAAGAAAAAGAGAAAGGGAATGCACAAATAATACTGAAACATTTTTGAAATGTTTGAGAGAGAGAAAAAAGCATGAACAGAGGAGGGACAGAGAGAGCGGGAGAGAGAATCCCAAGCAGGCTCCGCACTGTCAGTACAAAGCCTTATGTGGGGCTTGATCTCATGAACCATGAGATCATGACCTGAGCTGAAACTGAGAGTCAGACACTTGCTTAACCGACTGAGCCAGCCAGGCGCCCTCCATATTAGAAATTTTAAAAATTAAATATAAATTAGTGATATATATTTATTCATGTATAAAATTTGCTAGATATACAACCAATCTACAAAAATAATTTACTACATCCAAGGGAAAAAAAAAAACATTTGAAAACATAAAGTTCAAAATACATGATTAACTATAGCCACAAAAAATATACAGTACCTAGGAAAAAGTCAATCACAAGATCAGAGAAACTATCTGGAGAACAGTATAATATTTTACTAAAAGATATTGAAGAAAATAAACGTATATAAGGAACTGAAAAATTAACTGAGCCATTCTATGTTCAATGGATAAAAATAACCAAGTTAATATCAATGTCAATTCTTTACCAATTCTCTCCATAAAGGTAATGCAATTCTAATAGAAATCTTGATAGAGGTTTGATTAGCAGGATGACTCTAAAAATACATTTAAAAAGGTCAAAGGGCTCAAAAGAAATAGAATACTTTTAAAAAAGAAAAACCTAGTGGGTGCTCTTGGCCTATGATAACAAGGCTTATAAAGTTTTATTGAATAAGACAGTATTAGACAAAAACAGAGACAAATAGGCCAATAGTAAAGAAACAAGAATCTTATGAATTGGCTCTGACGTATATAGAAAATTTATAGATGACAAGGTTGATATTATAAATACCTGCCCCCGAAAAAATAAGGAAGGAAGGAAGGAAGGAAGGAAGGAAGGAAGGAAAGAAAGAAAGAAAGAAAGAAAGAAAGAAAGAAAGTTTTAAATTATTTAGAATAAAAGAAAGTAGACTATTTATGAAAATTTAAGGTGAGATGAAGGATTTCTTAAACAAGACAAATGAAGTAAAAATGCTAAAGGAAAGATTAAAACTGAAAATGTCTGGGTAGCAAAAGACACAACAAAAAATGAAAAAAACAAGGCAGTGTGGGGAAGATACTTGGAATGCAAAAAATTACCAAAGATTAGTATTCAAAATAGAGTTTTGAAACTATAAGTCAATAACAAAAAGAAAACAACGAAGTAGAAAAATAGAAAGAGACCCGAAAAGGCCTGTGGAAATACAGATGGCCAGTAAACACCGGAAAAAATTCTCACCCTCACTAGAAATGAGTGAAATGCAAATTAGTCACAAAGAGATGCCATTCCTCAGCCCTCAGACTTCAAAAAAGCTAAAAGCCCAACAATAACAAATGTCTTAGCCAGGATATGGAGCAGCAGGATTTCTTTTTACTGATGAGGAAATATAAATAGTTTTAATCATGCTGGAGAACAGTTGGTCATAATCTGGTAGATCTGAGATATGTATAATTTACGCCCCAGCAATTCCTTTCCTAGAGATATATACAACCAATTAAGGAGACTTGTATAACAGTGGTCATAGTTTCACTGTGGGTTCTAGCAAATAACCAGAAAAGTGAAACGTTATCAAGAGGGGAATGAGTACATAAATTGCGGTATGTCCACCAAAAGTAATACAGACATCAGTGAAAAATGAGTCAATGAGAGTTAATATATACTCTTGGGTGAGACTCACAAATATTATGTTAAGAGGGAAACAGCAAACTGTCAAGGAATTTACCAGTATGCTATGATTCACAGGAAGTGATGGGTTAGAATACATACAGATATAGTAAAGAAATGCTTGGGAATAATAAAAAGTAAATCCATAATAAAGGTAACTATGGCAGGGGCTGGGAATGTAACTTGGGGAAGGTTCACGGGAAGCCCCAACTGTGTTTCTAACATGGGTATTGAATATACAGTTGTTGATGGTATCATTATTTATGCCATTTGTACGTCAGAATGGTTTCATAACTGTCCTCTCAAAAGGATACAGATTGTGAAATGAACAATAAAAAAGTCTAGTCTGATGCTTTTGTATGTATACATACATATACACATATATATGCGCATATGCGTTTAATTGATTAAATGGTAACTGAGGGTCAGAGGGAGGAAATAACTTAATCGATGCTGTCTAACTAGTTAATGACAAAATTAAGTTTTCAAACCATGTATGTGACTCCAACACCAGTGCTTTATAAATCCCATTGCTAAGCAACATTAGAGAACAAAATGTTTAGCTCCTTTTTGCAAAGAGAATTGATTCTGAGAAAAGTTTAATTGACTGCTTTAGGATTACAGAATCAGAAAATAGGAAGTATTTTTCCCCATCCTAACACAGTCAATAAACACATTCATCAACAAAAGTGGCTTAAGCGGCTTTGATTTTCAAATCGGGTAAAAGGTAAGCACAACACGCCTGAGTTTCCAGACAGAACTTGCCTGGTGTAAAAATATCCACTAGCTGATTCTGATAGATGATTTCCCTCTGCCAATGGAAGGAAGGGCTTAGGGGGAAATATTTCAACTCACGGGAATGCACAATAACTTCACCCTCAGTTCAGAGGAGGGTGCTCAGTTATGTGCTATGCGCTGTGCACAAAGATTAGTTATATTTGTGTAAGGTGTGCATGTCTGTGTATCTGTGTGCTTGCCTGCATAGAGGCTTTCTAAGTTGGAGGCAGAGAAGGACATTAGCTATAAATATTCAATTCAAGGGGGCTTAAAGAGTATTGGGGGGGGGGGAGGGTGGCAAATTTATAATACTAAGTAAAATCTACCTGTCAAGGCAGGAGTCCACAGTGCCAAAGAGGGTATAAGTATGATGCACAGATAAATGAGAAAACAGGCCTCCCATTGTGGATTGGTATACAATAGATGGTTCCAGTAGTCCAGGCACTCATCTACTATTTAAATAATCAGACGATGTACAGGTGAGATAATGACAGTTTTAGGAGTTGAGCAGCTTCACGGAGATCCCTTTCCCTTTGATAATGCTTGAGACGCGGAATGGTTACTTTTGCATCTTCTTACAAATCCTGCAAACCTACTCAGACTTGTCTTGACATCTGAGCGGTCTTCTTTCTGCTGTATCAGGTGACCTGTCTACCTTCTTCTGTTTTGGTAAAAGGGATGGAGACGGATGGGTAATAAATGCACCTGTTTCGGGCTCTACATAGCTGTCAGGCAAAAGTCTAGGTATAAAAGAAATTACACAGAACTTAGAATTTTCAAAAATTATCGCCCACCCCCACCCCCAAAATTAATAAACTTTGCAGGGTTTCTAGAATTAACGGAACAAACATGGGAGGACAAGAATCAATTTGGTTGTTTCATTTTTAATTTGTTGAGGGTGCTTCATACTGTTTTTGATAGTGGATATACCAAGTGCCTTCCTACCAACAGTGCACAAGGGTTTCCTTCTCTCCACATCCTCTCCAACACTTGCTCTCTCTCGTCTTTTTGATAATAGCCATTCTAACAAGTGCGAGGTGCTATCTCATTGTGGTTTTGATTTGCATTTCCCTGATGATGAGTGATGTTGAGCACTTTATTCCGTACCTATTGACCACTTGTAAGTCTTCCTTGGAAAAATGTCACTTCGGGGTATATATCAGAAATAAACAAAATCATTATGTTGAAGGGAAATCTGTGTCCCATGTTCATTGCAGCATTTTTCACAATAGGGAGACATGGAAATAGCCTAAGTGGCAGTCAATGGAGGAAAGGATAGAAAAAATGTGGTATGCACACACACACACACATACACACACACACACACAATATGAGAATAATATTATTCTGGAATATTATTCAGCCATTAAAAAAATAAGCAAATATTGTCATCTTGTAACCACATGGAGAGACCTTGAGGCCATAATGCTAAGTATACTAAATCAGATATACTGTATGATCCCACTTATAAGTGAAATCTAAAAATGTCAAACTCATAGAAAAAGAATAGAATGTTGGTTGCCAGGGACTGGGGGCAGGTGAGGATAATAGGAGATATTGGTCAAAGAGTATAATTTTCCAGTTACAAGATGAATAACTTCTGAGCACCTAATATATGTCATGGTGATTGCTGTTAATAATATGGTATCGTATACCTGAAATTTGCTAATAGAGTAATCTTAAATGTTCTCATCACAAAGGGGAAAAAAAAGGTAACTATATGTTGGATGCGTTAAATAATCTTATTATGGTGACCATTTCACAATATATATGTGCATCTAATCATTGTATTGTACACCTTAAATTTATACAATTTTGTCAATTACGCCTCAATAAATCTGGAAAAAAATCAGTTTGCCCTTAGGTTCTTACTAGTCTATGGAGAAAAGCTACCTTGGCTTAGCCTGGTAGAGAAACTGAAGAGTGGTAATAACCAAAGACCATGCAAGCAGTTGTGGTGATGGAATCTCTAGTAAAATGATGAGGGGGGCTCTACTCAAGGGAGAATACCCCATAACTTTTTGAAAAAAAAATGTTTACTTGTTTATTTTAGGAGAGAGTGCATGTGCACATGTGAGCAGGGGGACAGGGGCAGAGAGTGAGGGGGACAGAGAATCTCAAGCAGGCTCTGCGCTGACCAGCGGGGCTCGATCTCATGAACCATGAGATCATGACCTGGATGGAAATCAAGAGTCGGACATTCAACGTACTGAGCCACCCAGGTGCCCTGCCCCATAACTTTTAAGGAGAATACTGGTGATTCCTATGTAACAGGTGGTGTAAATACAAAGAAATACCCCTCCATGCTCTTCCTGCATTGTGCAGCTGACAAGGGTGTGTCCAAGGATTCGTAGAGTGGATGAGAGTGATAGGGCAGGCACCAGGGGTATCCTGGAGGAAGGGTGCTTCTCACGGATTTCCTAACTTGACAGAGAAAAGACTCAGGAAAAAAGGCTTCTTCTCTTTGTTGCGGCCTCTGAGCCCAAGCCCCATCAGAAAGCAGAGGAAGCCCTCATTTGGAAATCAATCTCCTCTGTCCATTGAAAATTTAAAGCAATTATTCAGGGCTGCCCCCAAAAGAGCAGGCTTTGGCATTAAAAAAAATGTCAAAGTCTAGTCTAATTCAAGGAATGAGTCCCCCAAAGATGAACTGGAGAAGATTGTAATGGCTATATTAATTGGCTGAAGGCCAAATGCATCCAGCTGGGCCCCAGCTAATGTTACAGATGGTTTTATTTCAAAACAGCCACCGACAATCTCTTTAGGTCCACCACGAACAGACAGACTCACTCCAGGGGACTCTGAGGAGTCTACCGTTACAGCAAACAATTGCTACCATCGTAGCAGTGTTAATAATAAAAGAGGGAGGATTAGCAAGATGTGGCCCAAAGACACTAAAATCGATTCAATATCCCTGATTTTTTTTTAATTTACTGGACCTATACATTTCTGACAATGGTATCCTAAAATCTCCAAGAACGACAACGAATTTATCCATTTCTCGTGGTGACTGTATCAGTTTTTACTCTACGCATTTGGGGAATACGTTTTCAAATGCGTACAGATTTAGAATCATCATATATCCCTGGTGAATTATTTCTTTTGCCATGGCTACTTTTTATTCCTAATCTTTCAATAATAATAATATTTTAATTATTTATCTTTGATTATTATTATAAATTTGATTTTTATTTTACTAGTTTAGTCTTTTTGTGATCTATCCTTTTTCCATCTTTTCCTTGAATACCCACTGCAAAAACCTCACGAGCAAATATATGCTGGTTTTAATAAAATGAAATACATGAATGCTATTAGAACTGTATTAAAAGAACTTAAGTTTGTAATTCAGACTTCATTAATTTCCAAGAATGACAGCATTAATCTAATACCCTGTCTGATGTCATATTAATAAGACAAAACATTTTTAAGGTAAGGGTCACTCATTTCTGGAAGAGACGTGGTAAGGTCTCCCTTATGGCCGCTTACTTTTGAGGTTAATTTAACTTCGACAGGTTGTAGTTCTATCACTCTAACTAGCTTGGGACATTTTAAATTAATTTTAGGGTTTTTTTTTCCCTTGCATACTGATTTGCTTTTATTTGTTACTAGCGACACTTTGTAGATGACACTGGTAGGTAGGGTGATCTTTTAGAGAACACTGTCATCGTAAAACAATGAACAACCAGTGGGGTTGCCGCCGGGGAGAATAGACCAGCGACAAAGAGGTACCTCACAGATCCTTGATATATTCTCCCCTGGACAAATTCTCTGTAAGTGGACTACAGGAGAATATGAATAGGATCCAGTGTTGCTTTATATCAGAGTAAGGCTCCTACTCAGATGTTACCACTAAATAACAATAGCTTTGCGTGTCTGCTTCCTAACAAATGAGTCAGAGTTCACTCAGACCTTGCTGCTCTGTGGATAGTGCCCTGACTAGGCACCGTCTTTGCAGCCTCTGATCTACTGAGTCAAAATCTGCATTTTAACAGGAGCCACATGTTAAAGTTTCAGAGCTAGAGAAAACATAGGTGAAGGATGGAGTGTACCAAAGGAGACAGTCCAGGTAGAAGGACAAGCATTTTCAAAGGCAGCAAAGCACAAAGGAGCATACGCTATTGGGAAAACCAGAGCCACGCGGATTTTTTGAGATTCCAAGTAAGTGAGTGGGTATGTGTGTGAGGGGTGATGGCAGAGGTCACAGCAATAGCAATGGTAGTAATAGTAGTAAGGTAAGTAAAGGGTTTGATGCTATAGATGTAGGCAAGAATTCAATTCACTATAAAAGCTCCAGTGGAATTTAACAGGAGAGTGATGTGATGGAATTTTTTATTTGCAAAGGTCATTAATGGCAGCAGAGTGGAGATAAGACAGAGGAAAGAAAAGCTGGAGTTAGGCGGACCGTTAGCAGTTAATTGTGGTAATGCTGATAATGAATGATGGAGATCGAAACTAAGGCAGATTCAAAGAAAGGGTGATTATTCAGAAGAGAGAATTCAGACTGTGGCCATTGCAGGAAGGAGATAAGGAAGATGGGGTCATGAAGACTGGCACTGACTTCCTGCTCTCTTAGATTGGGCCTCCTGGAAGAGAGACATGGAGGTAAGATTTTGTGCAGGCAGTTTTGGGGGGGGGGGTAATTCCCAGGAATAACACTTGGAAGAGACTGAGGAAAGCAGGATTGGGCAGAGTGAGAAGTTGAACTCTGATGTACTCGCAGCAGAGGCCTTCTTTGACGTACTGGTGATCTGGGGCTGGGAGAGCCATCAGAGCTGTTCCCAATAGAGACAGGAGGGTGGGCCTTTGCTCCTCCATATTTAGCAATCACTGGATATGGATTGTCCCCGGGGAAAAGAGCATAACTTTGGGCAAAGGAGCTCTCTTTGTGCCTAAGGACACTTTTGGGGGAGGGACTCATCCATAAGCTGTCTGCATTCTTGTAGCAACTGGGGAAATGCATGCCTTTGTCTTAAAGGAGGGGAACTGGGTGGCACACCCCAGAATCCACTATTCTTGTCTTCTGTGCCCAGGCAGATCGTTCTAATATCTACTTAAGTGAGAATATTCAGGAGAAGAGCTAGGTTGGAGATACAGATGGGTTAACAAACCGACATCTATGTTTTGAGGTATCCAAGGGATCACATTAGAACTGATAATGGAACTGTTGAATATACGGGCCTTGAATTAGCAAAAAGATCTGGAATTATAGATTTAGGAAGCCTCAGAGTGTAGGCGGTAGTTAAAACCGTAGTTACTGTTGGAATCCGGTAGAATTAGAGAAATGGCTGCAGAGACTTGGAGAACAACAGCACTTAAGTTAGGAGTAGCCGATAAAAACTTTTAAGGAGATGGAAGAAGAAAGTGATATGGTGGAAGGTGACCCAAAACATGTGTGAGAAAGAACGCATGAATGCTGTTCTCCAGGGCTTCGAAGGGCACAGAGAGTGTAAGGAAGGCTACTTTGAGAGGAGTGGGATTGTGGACGCTGAACACCACCAGTGACTTCAGAGACAGCAGGTTCGGTGGGGCAGCAGTGGGCTGTGAGGGCTTGCAGGCAGAGAAGGCAGGTTCCTTCTCCATCAGTACATGGCTCTTACTGATTGCTATAGCTAGAAGAGTAGGGTCGACAACTAGGGAAGAGGCACGTTTAGTTTACTTTCAAGATGTAAGTTAGGAGCAAGGGACCTAAGAGAGAGCATGTGAGGATCCCAGGGCTATTGAGGTATTAAGATTATGGTATTGAGAAGGAGGGAGAAAGAGGAGGGAGGGTAGAGAGGGAGAGACAGAGATGCCGGGGGGAGGGATTATCTGAAGAGGGGTACTGACATTAACTATGACCTCTTTACTTGAAAGAAGTTGCCCGTCTCCAAGGTGACTCTCCAGGGAGGGCAAAAAGGAGGTTAAATCCCTGACCCCATTCTCCTCCCTTCCTTTATTATTCTCTTGCTGGCATTCTCCATTCAAATGAAACTGAAGTCAGAAAGTAAAGTATCTTTCCATGAAGTCCACACTGAGTTGAGGGAGAAGAACGGAGAGTGGATCCAGGGGGTAAATAGAAGATCTAGAACAGCTTAACGCCCAGATGGACACGCGCTCTTTTCCTTTCTCACACGTAACAAGAACTTTTGGGGTGCCCGGGTGGCTCCGTCAGTTAAGCAGCCGTCTGGCTCTTGACTTCGGCTCAGGTCATGATCTCACGGGTTTGGTTCATGAGTTCGAGCCCCGCACAGGGCTCTCTGCTGTCAGCGCAGACCCTGCTTTGATCCTCTGTTCTCCCTCTTTCTCTGCCCCTTCTGCACTTGCACTCTCTCTCTCTCTCCTCTCTCAAAAATAAACATTTAAAAAAAAGAAAGAGTTTTCTTCATTCAAGGAAAACCAAAGGATCAGTCTGCTATCCAGACCACAGAAGTGAAGAATTAAATCTGTAAGACTAGAAATATTTTCATGACAATAAAAAATACAAACATTTCAATTTGTAATATTAGAAAAATTCAAAGAATATACACACTACGATACATAGTAAAATATGTGATAGAAACTGCGCATTTTTAATATGTATACTAAGATTAGGAGACTAGATTATAAAAAATAACAATGTCAGAGTTTTTAAATTCATGTTTTTTCGTTTTGTTTTGTTTTTAAATTTGTTCTGAAGAAATGGAAAGCAGAGAAGCCTGGAGATTTACCAGGACTGAGTCCTTCACAGTCAACAATTGGCTTTTAAACTTGTAAAATATTTAGAGCATGTGTTTTTCTTTGCTTGTTAGTTTTCCCACACTACAGATTTTCTAGATTTTGCTCAGCTAATCCAAGTGCCTGGCTCATTTCTCCCTCAACATCCTTATGTATTTCCTCTGTGGATCAAATTCCCTGTCTAAATTAGTACACATTTTTCTCGAAGGAAAGACCGAATAAAAAAAAAGAATAAACGCAGGCCAACATTTCTTAGTGTTTTTCGAGCAAACATTTCTAGTATTATTCATTGCAGTTTGTTCACTTAAAAATCCCGACAGAGCTGTACTAAAGAAGTAATACAAATCGCAGTTACTTTTTTATGCGGTAAGAACGTTTATATAAGAGCTGCCTTTCTATTGAATTTTTAAGTATACACTACAGTGTCATTAACCACAGGCATTATGCTGTACAGAAGATCTCGGGACTTATTTATCTTACATAATGGAAACTCTGTATCCTTTGACAAATGCACCTACATATTCCCTGCCCCCAATCCCTGGTAACCACCACTCTACCTTTTGATTCTAATAATCATAATAATAATAATAAAGAAGGCAAACGGAAACTTCTGGAGGTGGTGAATATACAACATAGATGGTGGTGATGGTTTCCCCGTGTCCACTAATTCTAAACCTCATCAAGTTGTACACGTTAAATATATCTACAACTTTTGTATGTCAATCGTACCCTCAATATAGTGGTATAAAAAATCAAAGGTAGGTTAAGTTTGAGATTTAAAAATCTTTTTTTTTAAACTTTATTTATTTATTTGGGGGGAGGGCAGAGGGAGAGAAGAGAGAGAATCCCAAGTGTCAACACAGAGCCTGACACAGGGCTTGAACTCACGAACTGGGAACTGTGAGATCATGACCTGAGCTTGAAATCAAGAGTTTGAATGCTTAACCCGACTGAGCACCCAGGCGCCCCAAGTTTGCGCTTTAAAAATCTTAACTAAAATTACGATTTTTTTTTTTTTTTTTTTTTGTAATAGAGGTATTTAAAGGAGTTTAACTGTTTTCCCCACTTCTGGCCTTTGTTTACCCAGAGACGTAAAGTAGATAGGAAGGCTTCCATTGTATAGGGTCAAGGAGAGGTGGGGAGTGGAGTGTGGAAACAGAACCCCAGGGAAGTCTACAGAGACTTCATTGGCCCTTGGCTCACTTAACATTACAGAAGAGCCCTTCATGGATTCTGGACCACAGGCTGATGAATAGAAGGCAGAAGTGACCTGCAAAGGGCTTTTATTTTGAAGTGGCCCCATCTGGGGATGGCTTTCTTGAGGCTATTATTTGCTTTTATGGGGTATGGGTTAGCAGTATAAAGGATTTTTGGAAGCATTGACTTCTGTCCTAACCTACATATTTATGAGAAATTTCTCTGGCGGCCTTAGCCCTCCATGTATGCTTCACATTGCTTTAACGAAGCGTCAATTATACGATATGTTTATATTCACTGAGCGTCATTACTCAGACCAAGGTATCCACTGTGTCAGTAGAGAAAGTCAGGCAACATCCTTATTAAACTGGTCTGATGGCTTTGATTTGTTTTACTTCTAATCAATGATATAAGAAATTTGAAGGTATTTTTTCTTGGTGATGGTGGGTGGATGAAGAGTAAATGTTCACTGCTGTCAAGATGAAATGTAAACCCTATCTCTAAAAGGTCCTGTTATGGATGCTTTAGATCTTTGTCTCAAACCAGTAACAGCATACTTATAGCACACGCATACGCATAAATGAGAGCTTTACGCTTGTTATAAAATCACCAATTCTACGGGGACCTTAAAACTATCTAAAATCTGTAATTCCTTCATTCCATTATTTATCATGCACCAACTATTTGCCAGGAGGGTTTGGGGTCTGAGTGATACCGAGGTGAACAAGCAAATTCCCTGCCCTCCCGGTTACTGCTTAGTAACCCAACCAGTGGAAAAGCACACCCTCCCAGTTTTCCTCAGGGAACGGATACATTAAGGGTGCCCAGTAGGAATGGCACATAAACCTGGTTAGTCCTTTATTGTCTGAACAGCCAAAGCGCCTCCTGTTGGAGAGTCTGAGCTTGTTTCTAGTTAGAGCTGGATGCAAGTTTCTTTGCTGTTCTCATATTCCTCTTTGGAAGTCTCTCCATTCTAATCTGGAATCTATCCTGTACTACCATATTAATTTAAAAAAAAAAAAAAATTTTTTTTCTTTTTCAACGTTTTTTTTTTTTATTTATTTTTGGGACAGAGAGAGACAGAGCATGAACGGGGGAGGGGCAGAGAGAGAGGGAGACACAGAATCGGTAACAGGCTCCAGGCTCCGAGCCATCAGCCCAGAGCCTGACGCGGGGCTCGAACTCACCGACCGCGAGATCGTGACCTGGCTGAAGTCGGACGCTTAACCGACTGCGCCACCCAGGCGCCCCAACCATATTAATTTAAATACCAACTGTAATTGCATAAAAAAGCTTCAAGGACAGATCCTGCAGGAGCTATTCCATTTTTCAAGTAACTTTTCAAAACAACAACAAAAAGGTGAAGCTTTTCAAAATCATAAGAAATAAAGTAAGATGGTGATTTGATAGGCAGTGTGTGATTGCTATTTTTGGGTTAGGAACCTGCCTTAGTTAATTCATGACCAAACAGCTCCAAATGAGCAGGTGCCCTCTTACATGGTTCACTTCGTTTTTGATGGTATCGAGTCCCTAACATCAAATCAACAAATTTATTGGATCCTTGGGGGATGGGATGCCCTTGGCACTTTTGAAAGTCTGGTAGAAACTCCAGCCAGGAAACAAAAATGGCATAAGGGTATTGCATTCTTATTAACAATGAACGTGTTCTGAAAATGAGAACTTTGATTTTCAGTACCCCACGCGTATCAACCTTCTGTGCCTTCTCATGTTTTTTTCTTCGAAGTTCCTCGGTTATCAGGACTTAGTGAGGACTTTGGAAAGAAAGAAATCCTAAGCAGGAGATCTCCTGTGGCATTCCAACTCAAGAGTATTTATCGCCAGTGATTCCTATTTTTATAAATGTCTGAGATGTGAGTTTACAAGAAAGAGTTGTCTATTTATTGTAACGAGGTCCTTATGTTCTCCCACGACAGGACCAGGCACAAGACTAGGAATTTATCTTTTCACTCTCTGTATTTACTTTGAGAACAGTGACTCTCCCAGCACTGATTTATGTATGCGTCAAAATGATTTCTGTTAAATATTTACATGTTATGTACACAAAAGCTTCAATTTTCAGAGTACTGGGGTAATTCATTAAAATAAAGATATATTGATATTTTTATAATGCAAAATTCCATTAATCCACATTAATTAAAACAAAAACAAAAACCAAAACCGGACTGAATTTAGATGTATCAATTTCAGGAAATGTTTAAAGAAAGACAGTCTTATTTCAGAATGCATGTAATATAGAAGGAATACAATTATTAGGTCTTGAGATAATATAGTTTAATAGGCAAGTATGAGCCACAGTTACTATCTATCCTGAATATAAAAGGAATTCAAGAAAAATTCTAAGATAATGTATTGTTGGCATTTTACACCCTCCTTTGAAAATGTATGTTCTTTCGTACTCAAAAATATATTTTATCACAGCTTTGAGCCTTGAACACATGGCATCCCAGGACATCATGCATTCTGAAATGTGAAACCGTAAGTTTTTTCACAATAAGTAAGAAATCATTGATTTTCAAACACATGATTCTTAAAAAATGTTCATAATTATTATTTGAGAGCCTTCACATTTCATATAAAACTCTGTTTGCTTGGATTCGTTGGACGGCTTCATGAACTCAACTCTGTCTGACACATAGCACTATATTATGTTAATACAGTATAAAGTTGTATTTATACTCAGTGTGAACTTGCACAGCAGCGTATACATACTTCACTGGATAACAGAAGAAAAGACAGCGTCGGCTGTGGATAAGTACCTTGATACGAAGGGATTACACTGTGCCATTTCCAGAAATGCCCTTGACTCAGCATGTCCACCAACCCACGTCCCCCCAAATAAAACTCATGACTCAATATTCACTTTCAGTCCAGAGCTTTTTCTGTACTTTTTAGAGCTTGACTGCAATAATGTCCTCAATTTTTCACCTCTCTGTCCCCCTACCCTTTGTCAGGTTACTTTGCAGTCCTTCCCACTAAAGTGTCAGGAAGGATTTTTCCTGCCTGTAATTCTGAGTTTGACTATGTCACTTGCTTTGCCTATTCACTTTAAGTGGAAGCCGCAGCAAGCCTGTCCTGAGTCTAGGCCTCTAGAGACCTACCCGGCTTCTACTTCAGCGTCTCCGCATCACCATGGGGACAGGTCTGAGCTAGTCTGCTGGAGGATGAGACTTGCCTCGGTCATGTCGGTCATGTCGGCTGAAGCCGGTCTAGACGAGCAGATTGGTCGGCCCACCCCTGACATACAAGCCAGCCCAGCCTTTATACACAGAGCTACTTAGAGATACCCAGCTTATTTCGGTCATTTAAACAACAGCTGCTCATTGCATGCACTGCAGCTTTGTGTTTTGTTGTTAAACAGCAAAAATCAACTAATACAACTAGATAGGAAAATTCATTACTTTGGAAGCAGGGAAGGTTATGCAGTAGTTTTTCTTTTTTTTAAGTTTATTTATTTTTGGGACAGAGAGAGACAGAGCATGAATGGGGGAGGGTCAGAGAGAGAGGGAGACACAGAATCTGAAACAGGCTCCGGGCTCCGAGCTGTCAGCACAGAGCCTGACGCGGGGCTCGAACTCACGGACCGCGAGATCATGACCTGAGCCGAAGTCGGACGCTCAACCGACTGAGTCACCCAGGCGCCCCTATGCAGTTTTTCGAAACAGAGCTTTCCAGTGCCTATGTCTGAATTGTTTTAGTATGCTTGTTAGAACACAGATAGCTATGTCCCATCCTGTACCCACTGAAACAGAATCTTTGTGGGGAGGTACCTGAAAATGGACATAGAACCCAGTAATTATTAAAGACATTAAAAGCCGAAGACTCCTGACCAATGGACTGGAAATCTGAAGAAAATGTTTCTTTTTTTCTCCCCAAGTGGTGGCAGCAGAAATTTTCATAAGGGATGTTTTCCTGGGATATTTTTTGGAGGCCTCTTAAGTAGTTCTTTTTGTTAGATTTCCACAAGCAGAGAAAGTATAAAAGTCACAGAGGAAAACAACCACATGTAGATTTTCATGGTCATGTCTGTTTTATGTTCTGTAAATACAGTGTTCTAAAATCTTGATGTAGTTTTGCAACCATAGACAGATTTACTGGCAACAGCACAGATGAATTAAAAGCCAGATGAATTAAGCCCTGGGCTGAGACACTCAGTGATGTAAATTTCTAGATACCTTTAGATCATAAGAAAGTTATGTTCAGTCTTTTTTCCCCATGCATACCAAAAATGTAGGAAGCTCTACATTGTATAACTCTACGTAAAACCTTAATATAGTCTTACATAAATTACTTGTTTTTTTTTTTTTTTTTCTTTTGGGATTCATAAAAACCATTTCAAATGGTTGGCACTAAATGTTCCTATGACAGATATGGACACTGTAAGAACTCACGTTTTAGACTATGGGTTGTCTAATGTTCTATAGTTGAAATAACATACATCATTACTTTTTTATATCCTGAAATAACAGCAAAACCTTTCCATACCTTTAGCTTTATGATTCACTTATTTTGATGTGATTATTAAAATAGAAATGCAGATAACTGGCCATTGAGTTTCACACTGGCCATTTCAGCATAGTTTTGGACCCTGGGCTCCAGAGATCAGACACATGCTACTTATGAGCTCATAAAAGGACGCATTTGAGCCCTTTTTAGTGTACTTGGTGATCCACTAGTGATATCTACGGACTTTTTCTGTAAAGAGCCTGAGAGTAAATATGGCCGGTTTTGCAGATAATAGAGTCTCGGTCTTTACCACTCAAATCAGCCACTGTGACACAAAAAACGGTCCATAGGGGAGGGAGAGGCTGTGTTCTAATAATGCTATTTGCAAAAACAGGTGGTGGGTTAGATATGTTCATGGACCATAGTCTTCTGACCACTGTTTTAGCTGAAAGATTCATTTCCAGATTGCTTCTACTGTCTCTTGCTCATGGGGACTATGGCTTTTTCTAATTGTTATTGCAATAATTTAATGCAGTTAAATTGGCATGTGTCTTAATATATCCTGACTATATATTTTTTGCTGCTGGTGGGGGAAGTACTGGAAACTACACATGACTATCATGGCAATCCAGTTGTCTATCCTGGAAAGGCTTGTCCAGTGTGGAACCAGGGCCTGGGGAAAATTGTGAGGGTGAGCTGCAATTTAATCAGCACCTTTCCATTGCAAAAGGGCAGAATCTCAATTTAAAAATGGTGGGGGTGGGGGGGAAGGACCTTTATTGGCTCACACAACTGAAGAGTCCAGAAATTGATTTTCAGGTACAGCAAGATCCAAATGATGAAACAATATATTTAGAAATACCTCTCCATCTCTCAGCTATATTTTCCTGTATGTGGTCTTTCACATTGAGGTGTAATTTCCAAGTGATTTCAAAAATACTTTCCAACATGCCTGCGTTCGTTTCCTACTTGCTTGGTAATCTCAGTAAACACGTGGATCTTCTCTTCCTATTTCAGCAAAAGTTGTAGGAATGATGCTTATTTTTCTAACTTCTGTTGAAGGCTCATTCCTTATACCTGGTGCCTAAGAGGATAGGACCGACTGTTGGGCCAGGTGTGCATCACCTTCCCACACTCTGCGTAGGGCATGGGTTTGGTCCCAATGAGACCATATGGACTGAAAACTGAGGTAGATGAGGTTCACTAAAGAAAAGTCAGGCTGTTATATCTGAAACTGACGAAATGCATAATAGGTGACCAAAACCAGCAGGTGGCATACACCATAATTTAATGAATTTATTTTTCATAGTTTTCCAATAAACTTGGGCGAATATTTTTTAAATCCTCATATATGACTGCTTCAGGGTGGGGTGATAATGAAAACCACAGAAATTTTTACTAAGTTGAGTTCCATCCCTAGAGATACTATCAATACAAAATTTGATTCAGTTAGAAACTGACACAATGTTCCTATCCTCAAAAAAATGTTTATCAGCTTAAATGTGAGACAGGAAACCATTATAATCCTAGAGGAGAACACAGGCAATAACCTCTCTGGTAGCAGCCATAGCAACTTCTCACTAGGTATGTCTCCTGAGGCAAGGGAAATAAAAGCAAAAATATACAATTGGGGCTGTATCGAAATAAAAAGCTTCTGCACAGCGAGGGAAACAATCAACAAAACTAAAAGGCAACCTATGGACTGGGAGAGGATATTTGAAACTGGCATATCCAATAAAAGGGTAAGATCCAAAATATAAAGAACTGACGACACCTAACATCTAAAAAAAAAAAAAAAATCCCATCAGAAATGAGCAGAAGGCATGAACAGACATTTCTCCAAGGAAAACATACAGATGGCCAACAGACACGTGAAAAGATGCTAAACATCACTCATCATCAGGGAAATACAAATCAAAACTACAATGAGATGTCACCTCACACCTGTCAGAATGGCTAACATTAACAACACAGGAAAAAACAGGTGTTGGCAAGGATGCAGAAACAGGGGAACCCTCTTACACTGTTGAAAGAAATGCAAACTGGTTCAGCCACTCTGGCAAACAGTGTGAAGGTTCCTCAAAAAGTTAAAAATAGAACTACCCTATGATCCAGCAATTGCATTACCAGATATTTACCCAGAGAATATAAAAATACTAATTTGAAGAGATACATGCACCCCAAAGTTCATAGCAGCATTTATCAACAATAGCCAAATTATGGAAAGAGCCCAAAACTTCATTGACTGATGAACAAAGACATATATATATATATATATATATATATATATATATATAATATTATATTCAGTAGATTATTACTCAGCCATAAAAATGAATGAAATCTTGTCATTTACAACAACATGAGTGGAGCCAGAGAGTATTTATGCTAAGTGAAGTAAGTCAATCAGAGAAAGACAAATACCAAATGATTTCACTCGTATTTGGAATTTAAGAAACAAAACAAATGGCACAGTGAGAAAAAAGAGAAGGAAACCAAGAAACAGACTCAACTATAGAGAACAAACTGCTGGTTACTGGAGGGGAGGTTGGTAGGGTGTGAGTGAAATAGGTGATGGGCATTAAGAAGAGCACTTGTGATGAGCACCAAGTGTTGTATAAGTGATGAATCACTAAATTCTCCACCTGTAACGAATATTACACTCCATGTTAACTAACTGGAATACAAATAAAACCTTGGAAAGAAGAAAAAAAATACAAGTTTGGTAAACATAGAAAGTACATATTTATCAAGCACCTTAGAGAAATTGCTGCTTTTAAGACATGAATGAAAATAATCTATTTGAAACATAAAACTATCCCACTAAATGAATACTCTGAATCTGCAATATGAACAGAAAATACAACCATTTATAGCATAAAAATATCAATTTTAATGAAAATAAAATGAGGATGTATTTAAGAATTAGATTTAAATTTGGTTCAGTGGTTACACATTCCAGATGTTTACATTTATTACTTGCTTGTTAATAAATACAGATTTGAAATTTACTGACCAATTTGTTCTTTTCATTTTGTTCTATATTTATGGCTATGTATGCCAAACTTGCCTTCCTAGAAGACTATGTAATTCTTTTATTCCAGAAGGAAATAACATCCACCAGATGGTACAGGCACACATACATAAAGCCCAGATGTCAATATTTTCAAAACTTCATTTTTAGTGAGCGGAGATGAACACAAACATGCATTACATAATGGTTAGCATTCAACATTATTCAAATTCTGGGGGGAAAGCTGAGAATGTTCTCCACTAGTACACTTGTTGCCTATTCAAAATCATAGAAAATTAGATAAGATAGGATATCGCTACAATCTTTTTGCCCGAAATGTACTAAGGAAATTGTAAATCTTGAATTAAGACACACAAAGTCATCTGTAAAAGTACAACACGAAGATGACATTATTTAACAGAAACATATGCGGAAAGATTTAGAAGCCTCTCAACATGAGACTTCATATGATGCCACTTGAAAAAACAAAAGTTAATGTGATGACGAGTAAAATAAATTCAGGAGATGACAGTCTTGTTCCAGTATGCCCTAGTGTGAAAACACATGGGGAATTTTGTGAAGTTCTAGGCAATAAGCACTACATGGAAAAATGACAAACAGGAATTCACCCAGAAAATAGCAGCTGCGTCATATGAGGAACATTTATTACAACTGGGAATATTTAAGTTGGGGCAAGAAGACTTAGAAGAAACAAAGTATTGTCACAAGACGGACATAAGGAAGAATGTGTACAGATAATAGAGGACAAATTTCCTATTAACATAAACTAAAACATCCTAACATTAATGTTGATTCTAAATGGAAAAGTTTTTATTGGGGGTTGTAAGATTCTGGCACTAGGGACACTCATGGAGACCAGAGAGTCTAAGGGCAGATAATAGGTATTCTGTCAGTATTTTGCGAATGGATAAGTGCAGATAGGGAAGATGATCTAAATTTATTAAGCAACTACTGGTTTTATATCTAAGAAAACAGTCATATAATTTCTTCAAATAATCCTTTCCAGAGCAAATATAATTTTTCATTTTGTTGATTAGACGACTAAAGCTAACTCATGGAAGATCACAAAATAAATGGAGACCCAGAATTCCTCCACAGATCTTTCTGGCTCTAAAACTATGCATGCTCTGCTAGGATTTTTTTTTGTAACATCAAGACTGCATATCCATTGGTTAATATAGATAATGGGAGTGGATGCTGATAAAATGCAGCTACCTGAGCAAGACACAAAATATTAGATATGTGCAAATAAAGACAACACTACCAAACACAAAGCTTTCTTCTGCTTTGCTCCCCTGTCCCAGGAGAGACTGGAAACAAGATTGTTTTAGAAAGTGCTAAGCACTATAAAGAAAAAGTACATGGGGGCACCTGGGTGGCTCAGTTAAGTGTCCAGCTCTTGATTTCAGCTCAGGCCATGGTCTCACAGTTTATGGGATTGAGCCCCACACCTGGCTCTGTGCTGACAACATGGAACCTGCTTGGGATTCCCTCTCTCCCTCTCTCTCTGTCCCCACCCCCGCTTGCACATGCACATTCTCTTTCAAAATAAATAAACATTAAAAAAAAAAGGAAAATGTAGGGGTACCTGGGAGGTTCAGGCAGTTGAGTGTCCAACTTCAGCTCAGGTCACGATCTTGTGTTTCATGAGTTCAAGCCCCACATCAAGCTGTGTGCTGGCCAGCTCAGAGCCTGGAGCCTAGTTCAGATTCTGTTTCTCCCTCTCTCTCTCTGCCCCTCCCCCACTCATGCTGTCTCTCTCAAAAATAAATAAAAATTTTTTTTAAAGTTTAAAAAAAAAGAAAATTTAAATGTAGAGTAGTAAATGGAGGAGACCTTTGCATAAGGTGGTCAGGTAAGGCCTCCTTGAAAAGGTGAGATACAATGAGACCTACATGATGAGACAGAGTCAGCTGTGCAGACAGCCAGAAGGAATGAGTTCAAGCTGAAGTAACAGGAATGAGCTTAGCATTTTCAAGAACGTGCAAACCAAAAACAAAAACAAAACCTACCCCAGAACAAAATAAAACAAAACAGACAAAAACCTCTATTATTGAAACCTAGTTGGCGTGCCTGGGTGGCTCAGTTAGTTAAGTGTCTGACTTCAGCTCAGGTCATGATCTCACAGCTGCTGAGTTCAAGCCCTGCATCAGGGTCTGTGCTGACAGCTCAGAGCCTGGAGCCTGCTTCGGATTCTGGGTCTCCCTCTCACTCTGCCCCACCCCTACTCGTGTTGTTTCTCTCTCTCAAAAATAAACATTAAAAATTAAACAATAAAAGAAACCTAGTGAATAAGAGAAATGAAATGAAAGTTGGAGAGAAAGGGCAGACAATAGATAGACCTCTTGATCTATGCCAACTTGTGTAGATACTCTTCTGTGTTCAGTTGGAAAGCCTAACATGATCTGGGTCATGTATTAAAAGTTGTTTATTACTGAACGGGGAGAATATTTTCAAGATTGATAAAGGTAGAAGCAAAGAGATCAGCAAGAAAAATATTTCACAAGAATGAGAAAGAGAGGTTAACAGTGGAAACGAAGTTGATGGATAGTTTCCATCTTATAAAATCATCTTTACTGAAGTATACGTTACATGCAATGAAATGCACACATTTGAGGTTTCATGAATTTTGACACATACGTGTATGCTCAGTTACATTTTTGAGGGAGCACCATCAAGAAATAATAAATCTCTTGGATAATAGAAAACAATTAGCAAGATAAAAATGAAGTTGGGAAAAAATTGAGGTAAACATCCAGAGTGTAGGGCAAAGGCTAGAAATATTGACAGAAAAGTTAAGAGACCTACAGCATCATTGCAATCTCAAACTGTTAAAATTTTTTTAAAGTGAAGAATACAAGTAATATAAAACCATGTTCCTTATGCTTTGTAAGAGAAAATGCAGATAACTTTGAAAGAAACAAAACTCAGACGATATCCAGTCTGAACAGTAGTATTGATTGTTTTTTTTTTATTTTATTTATTTATTTTTTTTTTAATTTTTTTTTCAACGTTTATTTATTTTTGGGACAGAGAGAGACCGAGCATGAACGGGGGAGGGGCAGAGAGAGAGGGAGACACAGAATCGGAAGCAGGCTCCAGACTCTGAGCCATCAGCCCAGAGTCCGACGCGGGGCTCGAACTCACGGACCGCGAGATCGTGACCTGGCTGAAGTCGGACGCTTAACCGACTGCGCCACCCAGGCGCCCCTAGTTTGATTGTTAATTGACAATGCGACAGGGTCTTGAAATCTGAGAAAATTATTTCTAGCCTAGAATTCTATACCCAGCCAAACTACTAATCCAATATGAGAGTAGGGGTGGCTGGTTGGTTAAGCATCCCACTCTTGATTTTGGCTCAGGTCATGATCTCACAGTTCATGAGTTTGAGCCCATGTGAGTTCAAGGCCACATCAGGCTCCATGCTGACAATGCCTAGCTTGCTTGGGATTCTCTCTCTCTGCCCCTGCCCCCACTCATGCAGTCTCTCTCTCTCAAAATAAATAAATATATTTAAAATTTCAAATATAAGAGTAAAATAAAGTCATTCTCAGATATACTTTATACCATTTTCTTGGAGTTTTTGAGAATGACCTTTAGCAGAAGATGGAAGAGAAAGATACAGGATTCAGGAAACAGTAGCTCCAGCCCAATGTAATAATAAAGTGACTCTTCGATGGTCAGTTAGGTTTGGCCCAGAAAACCAGAATGTGAGAAGTTCATGAAATTATCTGAGAGTCATCTCTCTGAGAAAAGAGTGTGACCTAAATTATGATGACAAATTTAGAGAACTTCAGAATGTAAATAAGGTAAGTGCAATTTGGAAAATGTTTTGTTGTTATGCTCCACTAATAATCCATTTCAGAGATTAACTGGATACAAAGAACATAAATATTATCAACTCTGATGATATAAAGGAAGTAAATACATATCTGACATCATATGTGGAAGAGGCAAGAGAGTGGAGGGAAAGGTAGGAGTAACCAGTTCCTCATTCTACAAGGCGAGGACTAAAGTGGTACTGTGATTAATGGGTCAAGAGTAGGTGGTTTAATTTTATTATTTAAACTTTCTACAGTAATCAAGGAAGCATCTGTAAGCAATGAAGTCATTATTAGGATAGAACGAGCAGGAAAAATGTAGCTTAAGTGAGCGAAATTCTCCTATCTCCTATCAGAAAGTCAACAATGTCTACAGTCAATAAATCAAGAGCATCAATAGGACTAATGAGTCAGAAATGAGGAGATAACTACCAGAAGAATTCAGAAAAACAAAGGGTTTTTTTCTCTCTGAAAGCCAGAAATGAAGAAAATAGTGATTAGGCAGATAATCGTTTCATCCTAAATTTTTCAGGAAGGTTTGAGTTTTTTAAGCACATATATGTTTCATGTATTTCTTGGATAAACAGTTTTTTACATTAAAGGGTCTGTTACTGCTAATTAGTAATGTAATTTCTGAAAAGTTAGATATGTTGAAAAACTTCTGACTGTTATGAATTGTTTTCCCTAAAATATCTAACATGTCCATTGAATAACTTCTCAGTAATATTAAAAATATGAATGTGATAAAAAGTATTACCTGTATCCAAATAGGTAGAAATGTTCTATTACCTTTGGTGAAAAAAAAAAATAATGGTTTTTAGAAATGATAAAAGAAAAACATCGTGATAATTTTCTGGAGTGCGTTTCAGTTGATTATTATTTATCTTATTTATTTGTATGTTCTTTCTCATTGCCAGGCAATGGAGATATTTATACAATTACATCACAGATTTTTATTATTATGTGCTGGAAACTTTGATAATAAAATAAGAACTCATCTTGCTCACTAAACTCAATTCAGAACAATTTTAATAAAAAAATTTGGAAGAATTTTGGAAGCAATGAGCCAAGCACTAATAAAAATCACATGTACTATAAATTGCACAAGATCTGAATATAATCTGTTCTTTGTTAACATCAAATAATTATCCAGTAGCATGAGGTTTCAATTCACTATATATTAGGGATATTCAATAGTTGTTAGTGATAAATCACATAGCAATATAAATTAAGTGTAATAATCAATGAAGTTTGATGTGTTGCCATTTCTTGATGTCAGATGATCCATTAACCTCTGAATGATTTTTAATTGAAATAACTTGTATAAAGGTTGAAAAAAATATGATCTTTATTATTCAAAATTATTTATGACAATATGTCCATATGGCTGGCAATCTTTATATTCTAGACACAAAATGGTTTGCACAAAATGGATTGGCGTGTTCTTGTTTCTTGGCTAATAATAACTTCTATGGCATGCGACTGTGGAAGCATGAACTTGAAAGCAATCCAAGAACTTTTACATCTCTGAGGGACGAAGGAAAGGAACATGCAAACTCTGACCGGAGATATTTACTTTTCAAGTACATTTTTATTAAATTTTTACTTTTATCTCATTTCCAAACATTTAAAACATGCCCTTGAATCACGATGTTATACTTTGACATTAATTTTGGTTAAGTTGTGTTGGGATGGCATTATGAAATCCCGAGTCCTCAGGTTGATTTCCTCTACTTTGACATCCTTCTTTTTTCCCTGACCTGTCACACAATTACAGCTTTGGATCTCTCTCCATAAAATATATACTATTTAAATCTCAACTAATTTTCTTAATGATTAACTCTGAAATATATACCACCCAGTATTTACTCAAGGGTACTTTCTGAGTAAGTTAGTTTTTAAATTTGTTTTAGCATTTTAATATAACCCATTTTCGTTACATAGAAGATAACTATATATGAGCCAACAGTTCGTGAAAGTCACAAAAACACCAAATGGTTGGAGCATGGGGAAAGGAATGGTTGCTATAGGAAACTGGCCTAGACTAACATTTTTTATCTGCCTTCTTGTTTCTCTTTCAGTTAAGTTGCATCAAATCCCTAATTTTTGTATGGTAGGGAGAAGCATAATTTGGAATAATATCAATTAGAGCCAATTACCATAGAATATATTGCCTTTCCCACAGAGCCACATACTAGTAACCAACAAATTGTAAGATATACAGAAGTAGAAAATATATTGAGAATTGAAAAGGGGAAGGAAGAGAAGGAGGAGGGAAAAAAGGCCATACACATAATCTGCTAGACTATCAAATATGGTCCAAAGACACCATCTGATACTGTGCTAAGTTTCCGAACTCCTTAGACAAAATCCTTAGAAGTTAATTCTTTATTTGAAGATGAAGTTTTTCCTTCCCAAGGGTTTTTCTCTGCATGACATGTGTGATTTAACTTAGAATTCGGATGGATTGGCAAGTAAGGTGAGTTTGTGGTGAGGTGCCTCCAAACTACTTAGAGTCAATTAAAAATAAATGAGCACTCCATCTTTAAAAGGTTAAGTGATTGCTCCTTATGGGGCATCCATTTGTGGGCACTGGATACTTGCAGGAGAGTGTGCTCCCTGCCTTTGTCTAGGTCACGATGATCTGTGTAGTCAGTACCCTTCCCTATGCACCCGAAATCTGGAAACCAACCCTGTACCCTTTTTATAATTTATGTATTAAGAATATCTTATTATGTCTCATGATGCTACTCTTAAAACTTATTTCCCACTTGGTAATTAATCCCAACTTTTGACATTCCTTTAATAAATTATTTTTTCAAGCCTTTTAGACATAGGAAGTTTGAAACCATTCCAATATCTCCAAGCCACTCTAAAATTTTGGCCAAGATGCACTATGATGTGACCCATTCCACCAGATAATGGATTTGGATTACAATCAGAGAAGTATGAGGTACAGGAGGTAATGAACATCTCAGCCAGTTAAAAAGCTATGAGTAAAGATGTTATTTGAACACAGAAAAGTAGACAGTATTTCTCTATTTAGCCAAACGATTGAATCTTATCAGGTAAAAGGCAGAACTTCCTGTTGAAAAGTGAAAAAAACAAAAAATGAACAAATGAAACAGTTAACCAATCTTCCCTTTAGTCTCCAAAATGCCACGTAACTGCCATATTTTTTTAAAACACGTTTTCGGTCAGATTATTTTTTGTAGAAAATGGGTTTTAATAATAGAGCAACGGGAATTTTTCAACTACTGCCAGTTCTTTTCTGTTTTTTAATTGTAAAAATTAAATCATATCACAAAAAGCTCAATTATTCATAATGCCAGAAATCTAACAAGACTATTCCAATTTTGTCTACTCCTTTCTTATCTTTGGCAGGAGCGTTTAGTGGGCACAGAAACATGGCTTAAATCCTTTTTAGCCTGATAGGACAAAGGGGGTTTGAAAGGGAAATCAAGAAAGAAAGAAAAAAAAAAGAGTAAAAGGTTTACTGTTTCCAGCAGGGCAATCTTCCCAAAAGTAATTCCTTCTGGCCCCAAATCAAAGGGACTAGATAAGCAATTCCTCCCACTATCCTGGGAAAAGTGCAGAGCAGACTGATTTTGCAATCCACTCATAAAGGACTGTGGGAATTCTGAGATCTGAAATGTGGTCAAGATGGAGTCTATGAAAGGGAATTCATTCATTCATTCATTCATTCATGCATGCAAACCATTACTGAGAACCTACTATGTGTGTACTTTACTATGCAGTAGGAAGGCAAAAAATAAATAAAATATAGTTTCTGAGTTTGCAAAATTCAAGGTCAATTGAAAGACACTGATGTGCAAACAGGTAAGTAACGATACACCATGGCAAGGTTGCAACAGAAATATCAACAGAGTCTTGTTGGAGTAATGGGAATGCACAGCTCAATTTGATTGTGGAACTTGGAACATCTTCAATAGAAAAACTACAGCTGATTCGTGAAGAATGAGTGGAGATTGCAAGGTGACAGGTAAAACGATGGGGGAAAAGAGGAACACTCCAAGTATTCAATTAGATTAGTTCGTGGGTGGCATCTTGGCAGTCAGTATTCACACTGACAATCAGAAAGAAATATAATTGGTTCTATTTAGCTTCTCACGTATGAGATACCTCTTACTGCTTTCCATGCAATATCTCATTAATTTTCACCACCACCATGTCAAGTTAGATATTATTATCCCCGTTTTACTAATAAGGAAACCAAGCTTAGAGAGTAACTAGCTTCATGTCACAAAGATTCCAATCCACTTTTATCTGATGTCCTATGACCAATGAGTTCATGCAGTTCAGCTACGCAATCCTCAGGCTACACCAGAAAACCTAAAATCAGTCTTGGGGAGCCAGACAGAAATACAATCTTAAAACAGACATCTAACTTTTAATGCAAAAAACAAAAATAGAACTCAACTAAAAGCTGGGTGAGTCCAAGAGTGGTCAAATCAATGACTGAAAATTCACTGAAGTCAAGTAAACCACTCACAGCTGGTCAATGTGGGCTTAGAGTGAGCATTCCATTTTGATCTTGCTGATTAGATAGAACCTACCTTTCTGTCAGTCTTTTAAGAGACAAATTACATAGACAGAGTTTACATACCTGGCACTTGAATCCAATAGGATTTTTTTGAGGAGGGTCTACTGCAAATAGATGCCTACTATTATAATTTTAGTAAGATATTGCCATCTGGAGGTAACCTAGAGAACTGATCGACATTGGCAAGCCAAGATCTAGATTCAGGGTAGGCATTTCGAAGCCAGTCATTGTATTCAAGTAAATTTAAAAATATATGCTTTAAGGACATTATTGTACTGAACACACAGCAGGTAAGTTTTCTGTAAGTACGGCTACATACTCTTTAAATTCACTATTAAAAAAGGGTTAAAAAATACCTTTAAAATATTCTGGGCACATATACATTTTAAAATTTATTATTTTCTTTCTTTTTAAAATATTCACTATTTCATTTGTGCCATTTTCTCCTAAGATTAGCCTATATCTAGGACAATCAACTTTGCATTTGTTAAGCAAAGATAAGTATTCATAGACCAATTGTCAATTACCCAGTTATTGGCTATGTTCCAAAAATTATTTAAGTGTTCGTGGGAGCACAGTTTTCTTCTGAAAGCCAGCTATTCTTAATAGGAATTCACAAGCCATTTTTTTTTTACCATATAACTGTGTTGAAACATTTAATATTTCTAGTGGAGAGATGCGAATACAATCTTGATGCATAGATCGTACACAAAAGGTAGAGTTGGATATGAGGTAGGCATTGAATTAGAAATAGGTTTTTACTTAACATCAAATACAGTAACTGTGTGTTTCCAAAAACTTCCTTCTGGTTCTCACCTTTTTGAAGCTAGATGACTGTATTTTTCTTCCTGTATGTCTTAGTCCTCATTACTTATCTAGAACCTTGGATCTAGGTAACTTGAGATCCTGCTTCTCACTTCCTTTTTCTTTCACCTTGCTAATCCTAACTTGTCAGTGTTCCACTTTCATTCCCTGACCTGTCAAAGTGAATTGTGAAGATTTAATTTTTTTTTTTTTTTGAGAAAGAGAATGCATAGGGGAGAGGGAGATTGAGGATCTTAAGCAGACTCTACCCTCCGTATGGAGCCCGACGTGGGGCTTGATCTCACAACCGTGAGATCATGATTTGAGCCCAAATCAAGAGTTGGAATCAAGAGTCAAAATAAAAAGTCAGACGCTTAAGTGACTGAGCCAGCCAGGTGCCCCCTGAAGAATGATTCTTAAAGGAAGTAGGACGGTGCAGGAGGACAGGGAACATGTCCAAATCTTTAAGTGAGAATGATCAGTTGAATCTGAGTAGTTCTCTCTCTATCTCCCTGCCAAATTGATAACCAGGGAGCTAACAAAATAAATTTTGATTTATTAATTCATTCAATCATCACTGATTCATCCACTTATCCATCCGTCCATTTACTCACACAACACTCATGCATTCTGCATCGATTATGTCCCAGACATTATGCTAAGTAGAGTATTAAACATGATAGCGGGGATTCTTAAATCTTATCATCTGGTATTACTAATCTCTAGTGAAATATCTTCCCCTCCCAATGTTTCTCTAATGTCTTCCTTGCTCTTTCCCCCAATTAATCTCTTTTTCCTTAAACACGTTAAACCACGAGTAGAGAACTTCAGTCTATTCAAAAGATTCAGTCTATGCCCTTTAAGACTAGGAAGAGTATGTGGGAAACCTGGGGCATCTTTTTTTTTTATTTTTTTTAATGTTTTTTTATTTCTGAGAGAGACAGAGACAGAATGCGAGTGGGTTAGGGGTAGAGAGAGAGGGAGACACAGAATCCGAAGCAGGCTCCAGGCTCTGAGCTGTCAGCACAGAGCTCGATGTGGGGCTCGAACCCACGAACCATGAGATCATGACCTGAGCCGAAGTCGGACGCTCAAACAACTGAGCCACCCAGGCGCCCCTGGAGCATCTTCTTAAGATGGCAGCTCTACCTTAATCTACAATAGTCTGGTTGATTTCATGTGATCAACTCAGTTTGTGGTCAAATGTTTGGATTCTTCAGAAGATGACTTCATCAGCTACTAATTCGATGTCCTTATTCTCAGCTACCCATTCGATGTCCTTATTAAATATCTGATTCAACCCTGGATTTCCTGATATGAGTATGTCTTTCAACAAGCAAGAGAATGTCCATCTTAGTTTTTATAATTCCTTGATTCTCATTACCTGACCTGCTGCCTTAGCAGTTTGATGCCATGTATCCTACAAAAATTGATGGGATTTCTTTTAGCTCCAGGATCCTCTGCAGCTTGTCAGTTTTAATTATTTGTTCCATGACAAGGGCAGACGTGGCTCTGTTACTAGCAGGCAGAAGACACATGGGAAGAATGGCATTTGATCCCTACAGTGAGGGCAAAAAGAATCTCGCAAGCAAAATTACTAAACTCTTAGATCCCCACCACCCCCAACTCTCTAGGGCAGGGCAGACAGGCAAGGAGTTCTATGAGATAAAGTGCAGGACAGACAAGAAAGCTAAGACTTGACAGAGTGGAAGGATTTTGAGCATTGAGCATTGGCTGGTTATCTTGCAGGGATTGAATAGAACTTCATGGAAGAAAAATATCTTTATAGCAGAGAGGTGAAGGAAGGGTGGGAATAAAGAAACAGCCTAATGAGACTGTGCCAGTTTGGTGAGGGGCTTTCTTCCAGCCACCAATTTAGGGAATGAGCCCCTCAGGTCTAAGTAGACCTTTGTTTTCTGGTGGAAGAAGGGGAAAAACAGAATGGAGAAAACTCATCAGTTTCCTAAATGCTCAGAAGAGGCAAATGTCACTTCTACTTACATTCTACTGGTGAATAGAGAAAACATAAAGTATGAGAGGGATTTCGTGCCACTGAGAAATAATTTCAGTGTTTTCATTGTGGTGTGAAAACTGTTCCCTTATAAACAACTCTAAATTATATTAAACCCACAGGATCAAATGTTTATTTTTCATAAATGTTCAGAAGCTTGATGCTTTTGGTTACGAACATTAGTTTAGGAATTAGTAACCAATATACCTAAGCAACAAAAGCCCTCATTATTATTTCATATTTATGAATCTGAAATATATGTAAAATAAAAAGATGAAGTTACTTTTCAGTTTAAAACCCCAGAGACAACTCATCTCAAGATAAAATCTTCAACGCCACGTGATCTAGTCCTTACGTACATTGTCAACTTTTGTCTCTCTCTTGTCTCATCGATTATCACACTTTGGTCACACTGCTTTCTTTTCTGTTTTCAGTCAATTCAAGAGGATTGCTCTGTCAGGACCTCTGCTGCTTTCTGTTCTCATAATTCTTTTCCCTCAGTTCTGAGCAAGCCTTTTTCTCAACATTTCAGTTTAACTCAAATATCACCTATTCAAGAAGCCTTCTTAGCCACTCTACTCTATTTGGTTTCCACATGACCTTATCTCCTCTATTTATACCTTTATTGTCTGATTCCTATTGTCTGATTCCAGGTATTGTTTTCTGTTCCCTGCTATTTCTCAAGCATATAGAATATAGGTATCTGGCTTACGGCGGGCACTCGATAAATATTAGATTAAATCTGAGATAGATTTTACCAATATCCTAATATTGTATAGATTTTTTCCTTGGCTTGAAGATCCAAAGAAAAAGTTTTGGGTTAAAAAGGCTGAAGCACATTATTGTAGTATTTTTATCTTAGAGAAAAAAAGCCATTACGAAATGGGAACAAGTTAGGCACATGTTAGCATTAAGGGTGTGTGTATGTGCATGAAGGTGAACTCTTTGAAAGCCTATGATGTTCAGTGTTTATGTAAATTATCTAATTTAATAATCAAAGCAACTATGTGAGGAATGTATAATGATGATCATTTTCTGGACAAGGTATTTCTGACTCATTAAGCTTAATGGGTTTTCACTTTGTTCAGGGAATAAGTCAGTAGAACTGGAATCCAAACCCCAAGTCTACTGAAGCCTTTCCTTAGTCAATGTCCTCCATATTCAGAAAAACCTCTTCCCAATAGCATCATTTCCACGGAAAGCACAAACTGGTAAATTGTTTTTGTCACTTAAAAATGAATCAGCTAATCTACCAAAACACCCAACTGATGTAATTATTGGAGATATGGAATAATATAGGGAATTCTCCAGTCCCAACCTGGAAATCTAACACTTCAGAATAACCTGGAGTTTCAAAGAAATTTACACTAAGAAAGAGTGCCACCTTGTGGTAAGTTTTACAACAGGAAGGTTTTACAAAAGGTTGCTAATACACTTGTATTTTTCATCCATGTGCCTATCTTTGAAATTTGCAGACACAGAGAATAAAGTAACGTTCTGTTAAAGACAGAGAAAGCAATACAGTCTTTGAATGCTGGTCATAATTAGAATCCCTTTGTACTTCAGAGCAAGAAAAATCCATCCTGTGCCTCAGTTTGTAGTCATTATTTTTCTGCTTTAACTTATGGGAATGTAAGGTGGACGCTGTAGCTCTGTGCCTTATGTACTGTTTGGAAATGTTGGAATCTAAGGGGAACCTCAAAGAGAGGACTGGGATGAAAAGGAGAATGACAACTGACATGGAGGGTTGGCTCATTTCTTTTCTTCCCCAGATCTCAGAACATGGCACCAGCCTCACAACAAATAATAAGAATCAAGTTGCAAAGTGACTTTCTATTCATTGAAGCAAGCTTCAGGATTTTCCTCAAATCCAACCAAGAACTAGTATTCAAGTTTGGAATTAGTCATGAGACGCTCAGTCTGATCTCCTCTTATAGAAACGAACACATTGGCATTTACCTAGTGATTTTTGTTTTTCCTTTCTTGTGGAGAAGTTGGAATTATCTAATCAATTCTGACGGTCGCCTATTATTCCTAAGTAAAATGCATCCAGGTCTGTGAAGATTATTTCCAAGAACGTAGGTAATACCAAGAGAGGGTACATTGGTATACCCAGAGAATCTCCACCTCAAGCTTCTTTGTCTGCACATCATTCTGGCTTGTGTTGTGACTTCTAAACTCTGTGTATTTAGTCTCTCAAACCACTGGGTGATGGGATGGCACCATTTAACCTGCATTAAGGTGAGAGTAAAGTGGGTGGGTGACAGCCTATACTTAAAATTTCTGCTCTAAAGGAGGTAGTAAAAGGAATCAAGAAACATTTCACTTTGGAGTTTATTCCCCCCCCACAAAACTTAGCTAGTGTCAGTGTTAATTATTCCCATCAGCTCCCTTGACTAAGTTGAGTCTCGGGCGCTTGGGAGTGGTAGACAGTGAAGAATCCCACTGGAGGCAGAGCTCTGGTGGCTGCCCAGGTGACATGAGCACACCTTCTGATTTGCACTGACAGATGAACTGATCACCCTCTCGGTGTCCTGAGACGTCCAACGCATTGTGAAGAAAACAAGCTAAGAACACCCCGGTCTACTAGAGAGATGCGCTACCTAGTTTCAGTTGGTCCTTGGCTGAAGGAAGAGTTGATTTCTTCATGAGCAATTCGAGACACCGCCATGCCAGTTTGTCTGAAGTGATGCCCTTCACACGGTTTAACAGAATATGTGCTCTGGGCTTGAGCTGGATGCCTCACAAGGGGGGTAGCCCTTGTTGATTACAGGCTGGTAGGCATATGAAAACAAAACAAAACAAAACAAAACAAAACAAAACAAAACAAAACAAAACCAAGGATGAACAGGGGCTGAAAGAGGAAAAGAGCAAAGTGAAGTAAAAACACCCGCAAAACAAAGGAAACAAAAACCCAGAGGGACATTTCTGTTCCTGTGATTGAAGAGAAACCTGGGACAAGACAAGGCTGGAGAAACAAGGGCCAGGTCACAGAGGCTGAGTGCTTTAATGCCAAAATACACAGGCACTTGTGTATTAGCGGGACTGAGACGCACACGTGCACACCTGCTGTGTGACAATCTCATTTAAGGCTCCCGATAACTCTGTGTCTGCAAAGTCTTAGTTTTGTAGATGTGATGCAGGATTTAAGAGGATTGAATTGATCCACCTCATGGGGCACCCGGGTGGCTCAGCTGGTTAAGCGTGTGACTTCAACTCAGGTCATGATCTCACTGTTCACGGGTTCGAGCCCTGCCTCTGGCTCTGTGCTGATAGTGCAGAGCCTGGAGCCTGCTTTGGATTCTTTCTGTCTCTCTCTCTCTCTCTCTCTCTCCCCCTCCCTTTCTGTCTCTCTCTCTCCCCTCCCCCACTCAAGCTCTGTTTCTCTCTCTCTCTCTCAAAAAGCAAATAAACATTAAAAAAATTTGTAATTGGTCCACTTCACTGGAAAACGTGGCAAATCCTGTGGAAAAATCCAGTTCTACCTGCCCATTTTTAAATGATTTTAACTTAAAATACCATATATATGTCTAACATTTTACACACGCACATACATCCACACACACACACACACACATCACATATTCTCTACATAAAGACATTCAAGAATTGAAGCAATTATACTATTTCTGCGGGCTGTGGATACCAAGCTTGGCATGTGGGTAGTAGAGACGTAATCAGTGTTTGGGACCGATTCTTACACCATCTGAAAGTCTATTCAGTTGTACGTGCAGCTCCTTTCTCTCATTCCTTCAGTCCTTTCATTTTTCCTGCCTCTTCCACCTTCATTACCTTTACCCTGTGCTCCCTTCTTAAATTTTTTTAATGTTTATTCATTTTTGAGAGAGAGAGAGAGAGAGAGAGAACATGAACAGGGGAGGGGTGGGGGGGGGGGGACACAGAATCCGAAGCAGGCTCCAGGCTCTGAGCTGTCAGCACAGAGCCCGGTGTGGGGCTCGAACCCACGAACTGTGAGATCATGACCTGAGTCGAAGTTGGACGCTCAACCGACTGAGCCACCGAGGCGCCCCTAACCTGTCCTCCCTCCTGATGTCCCTTTATCTCCCCTTTTTTTCTTTTCTTTCCTCTTCTCTCAACCGGGTGAGATTTAATCTTGGTTGTACTAATGGCATACTAGCAAATGTATTTTCTCATCCTAAAAATGTCATCATGTATATAGTTCCCACGCACTATGATGAGCAAGCAAAACCAACACGAAGACAATCATAGATCCAGCAAATGAACTGGTGGCTTGGGAACAGCTCAATAGTTTGGAGTCAGAAGAGTCGCACTTGAGGCAGATTTTGGGACGAAGCCTCTGCAAAGCAGAACTTCAGTTTTCTCACCTGTATAATGAAGATATCTTTTGACTTTCTGACCTCATAGGGTCATTGCGAGGATACTGTAAGTGGAAATGATTTGTCACTAATTACGAGCCAGTAAAAACCACTGCCACTTTCACTAGCGGCACTCAGATCCTTTAGCTGATCATGACCTACTGTTACGACCCTTCTGCAAAGCTTTTAAATTAACAAGTGTTAATTTAGATGTTATGCTATTTTGCTCAAAATCACCCTTAAGTCATGAAGGATCACATTTGTGAAGTTGTTTTTGTTTTGTTTTGTTTTGTTTTTGTTCTTACTTTGGAAAGGAGCGGTCCTTTGACTTTCAAATAGTTTGGCATCCCCTGAGCCAATTCACATTTCCTAGCGTGTTGTCATATCGCCATCTGCTGGCACTTCAGGAGGCTGACACGGAAGACTTCAAGGACATGGGAATCTACTCCCAAAGCCAAGAGCACACTGTACACGCTGTATGCTAGCTAACTTGACAATACATTATATTTAAGACGAAAAAAAGAAACGCTAAAAAAAGACTTAAGCGAGAGTATCAAGATTGCATAAAGACAATAAAGACAGGCTCTTACGAGCTAGCTACAAATAACCGTCAGCTTTTGAAATAACGATTCGTTCTCTTCATATATCATGAAGCGAACCACTATGTAGTACTTAAAGCAATGAACTAACTCTGAAATGAAAGTAGCTTTAAGATTGGAAAATCTAAGAAACAAGATACAGAACACTATTATTACATTACTGTTGGAGTTCAGATGCAAAATATGTCTGCAAGTGCATGTATTTGCACAATTTTAATAGAAGATATTATACATGTTGTCATTTTAACTCTTAACACTGTCTGCTTTGGAGCAAAAGGCTTAGTGGAGATAAAGGTCTATTATTTTTTAAATGTCTATATTGTTTGAATTTCTATCTTGTACTTATTTTATTTTATTTTATTTTATTTATTATTCTAGAGAGAGTACATGGGCAGGGGAGAGGGACAGAGCAGAGATAAAGAGAATCTCGAGCAGGGTCCATACTCAGCACCACATGGGGCCCATGACCCTGGGTTCATGACCTGAGCCAACATCAAGAGTAGGACATTCAACCAACTGAGCCGCCCAGGCGCCCCTATTTTATTTTTAATAAAATAATTGGGGCTATGTGGATAGGATCCGAAGTCATTCCTTTCACTTTTATATTTGCCCGTATTTAAAAATTATGTTAGTAAATGTATTGTTAAAGTATTATCAACTCCTTTCTTTCTGCCCTTATCACATTTTGTCTATATTTATTTCATAGTACTTACATTAATTTGGTTTCGGCATAGTTACTCTCACAATATAACCTACGTTTTCCAGAAAAAAACATGACTTCAAATATTCTGGCCTTTTGTCCCCACCAATTGCCTGTGTAGGTTTTTAGACTTTGAAGCCTCTTTCTTCCAATTATAGTAGGTAGCTCATAACAACAGGCTTTGCTACCAGCTTGTGTCCTTGGGGAATATTCCGTAAGGCCTAGGTGCTTCAACTTCTTATTTGTATAATGAAGATAACATTATCGATCTGAAAGGGTATTTATGAAGCTTATAGATCATGAAACACATACAAAATACCCAGTATTCATAGTTATTAAGATTGCGTGTGTGAGTGTTGTGTGTGTGAGTGTTGTGTTTCTCTCACCCGCCCTAGTTTGAAGTTTCAAGGCTCAGACGTGTCTTATCATCCTCAGCTCCTCAGGACTAGCAGAGTATGTTACATGATAATTATATCAATGGAATTAATATAATAAATAATAAATAGAATGCATACATGTTACTAATAATATATATTTAAAATACATTATATTATTATCTACTAAATATTAACATCCATTACTAACATATGCTAGTAATAATAACTCTGTTTCAATTAATTTCCTAAGAGTGTAGGGGAGAATTGACAGAAAAATAAGATCTAAGTATTAAGAGAAACTGGGATGTGAAGGTGACCCTTTGCAAAAGTTGAATTTTGGACCCCAGATATTTTTCCGAGTCCTCTTTTGACTAAGGTGTTTTATTTGCTCATTTGTGCATTTTTTTTTTTTGCTACACAATTGTTATAATCCTTCCAACAGTGTATATATTATTAACTTCACCACCTATAAATGGAACAGGGTAGTGCATGCATTAATTTATACCTGAATGTAAAAGTCTGCGTCAGTTTTAGATGTTCCAGTGTCACTAGGCATTATTATCTTCCAGAGCTATAGGGTATTGTGTGGATATACCACACTTCGCACATCCCTTCACCTGTACGTTGACTTCTGGGTGGTTTCCCATTTTTAACTATGGTGTATCAGAGCATCTGTAGATGATCATATATTGGTATTCTTTTCATGTGTAACTAATAATCTTCTTTGGTTCCAACAAAAACATAATTTTATCAAATCTTTGATGGTAAACATAAGAGTTACCCCTTCCTGATTCATGTTACTACCACCACCCGGTTAATCACCCTTAAGATGCTACTAACTTGCTTGGGACATCTTTGATGACTCCCCACCACCCGGGTGTGACTCAGTAACTTTTTCAGATAGTATTTTTCTTCTCTTTGCTCTGTATAATTTTTGTCCCCATGACTAATTCCCTTATCTCCAGAAGGTGCCTTCGCCATGTGCTTTAGGAGACTTCATGTTATGGGGCCAAAATGAAGTTGCTAGGCAAGTTAAATGCTACCAACATCCAAGTCTTCAAAGTCTCTCAGTTGGTTAGGCCTGCAACTTCGACTCAGGTCCTGTTCTCATGGTCCATAAGTTGGAGTTCTGCATCGGGCTCAGCATCAAGTTCCGGGCTGACGGTGCGGAGCCTGCTTGGAATTCTCTCTCACTCTCTCTCTCCCCTCCCCTTCCAGGTGTGCTCTCTCAAAATAAATAAATAAACAAACCAAAAAAAAAAAAAAAAAAGTCATACTCTCCGCCTCCCTAAAGTGTAATTTGGGAATGTGTCTGGCTACATATAATTGAAAACTCATCCAAGGGCGATTTAAACATAAGGGTGTGTTTTTCTCACACCATACCAAGTTCAGACGTCGATGGCTGGCACAGTTCAGCTGATCTGCAACGTCCACTCAGCAAAATTACTATCTCCACGTAAATCTTTTAAATATTATGATCACAGGGTGGGGCGCGATAGATACAGACACCAGGAGCACGTTCAGAGCGAGAAGCAGAAAAGGCAGCTAGGCCACCTCCCTTTGTTTCTTCCTTAGGAAAGCAGAGGATGTACTTGAAATCTAGCAGTTGCCACTTACATCTCATTGCCAAGAACTGTTTCGCCTGACCACATCTAACTGTGATTCTGGGAGGTGAGTATTCATCTCTGACACACTACCGTGGAAGTGAACAAAGAATGGGGGGGGTGGGATTGGCTGTGGTTCAGCTAATCTACAGGATCTGGCAGATGCTGAGATTCTCCAGGTGTAATTCCAAAGCCAGTATATGAGGCTGGAGCCTCATCTTATCTTCTATTTTATCTAACAGGATTCTTACTCCAGTTGGGATGCTTCACTGTTCTTCAGATGCTGCATTAGTGTCCTTGCTTCTGCAGCCTGTGTCTGATCCCTCTCCTTGATATCCTTTCTCATGCATCACCACTTATCATTGCTTCTTCAAGTCCTGCTTGCTACACGAAATCTCCACTGGCCTCTCTCACACTGATTTATATGTATCTATCCATCTATCTATCTATCTATCTATCTATCATTTCAAAAAAATTTTTTAATGTTTATTTTTGAGAGAGAGAGAGAGAGAGAGAGAGAGACAGAGTGTGAGCGGGGAAGGGGCAGAGAGAAAGGGATACACAGAATCCTAAGCAGCTGTCAGCGCAGAGGCAGACGCAGGCCTCGAACTCATGAACCGCGAGATCATGACCTGAGCTGAGGTCGGATGCTTAACCGACTGAGCCCCCCAGGCGCTCCTATCTATCATTTTTTAATTTTATTTATTTTTAGAGACAGAGAGGGACAGAGCATGGCTGGGGGGGGGGAGGGGCAGAGAGAGAGGGAGACACAGAATCTGAAGCAGGCTCCAGGCTCCAAGCTGTTAGCACAGAGCCCAACGTGGGGCCCAGCCCACGAACATGACATCATGACCTGAGCTGAAGTCAGAAGTTTAACCCACTGAGCCACCCAGGCACCCCTGATTTTTATCTTTTTAAAATGTACCAGTAGGGCATCATATTAAATTAGTGATATTTACATAGCTTCTCAATTTTAGAGTGTGAATAATATCTGTATGATTTATAGAAAAAAAGAGAGATGAATTTGAAAATGAGCATTTCATCATTTGGAACAGAAAGTGCACAGGACTCTTGGAAGTTCCTACTTTCGAAATAAGCCATACAGAGATAGACAGATACCATATGTGTTCACTCTCATGTGGATCCTGAGAAACTTAACAGGAACCCATGGGGGAGGGGAAGGAAAAAAAAAAAGAGGTTAGAGTGGGAGAGAGCCAAAGCATAAGAGACTCTTAAAAACTGAGAACAAACTGAGGGTTGATGGGGGGTGGGAGAGAGGGGAGGGTGGGTGATGGGTACTGATGAGGACATTTTTTGGGAAGAGCACTGGGTGTTGTATGGAAACCAATTTGAGAATAAAGTTCATATATTAAAAAAAAACACTTATGACTATTTAAAAAAAAAAAAGAAGTTCCTACTTTCTATAGGAAGTCATGATTGTTACCTCCTAACAATATTTAAATCGATTTCCAAGGGACCTAGTAGGAAAGAGAATGAATGTGCTTGCATAAAAATTCTTATCCTATAATTCAGTGACTGTTGGTCATATAGAGGCTGAATTAATATGAAGATTTCCTGGATCTTTTCCTAAATGTAATGATCCATATTAGCCTTTAGGCCCTAAACCTTTATTTACATAAGGGTGTCAGGTGATTTTGAACCAGTCTTCTGCTCACATTTTGAAAGTCGCCACCACAGAGAAGGTGGAACCATTAGAAAAGCCACAACCAACGGAGGAAAATGAGAACTACAGCCTTGTGATTGGAAGGCATAAGCATTAGCTATGACCGTCTGGAACTCTTTGTCAGGACAGTCCAATCATTGCAAAATAAGATCAGTTTGAGAAACAAAGAAGGAACTGTGGACTCAAAAATAATTTTCCTTTGGCCATTATGTGTAGTAAAATATATAATTCTCACAACAGAGTGGGAATTCAGTCATTTTTATTTATTTTTTTTTTAATTTTTTTTTCAACATTTATTTATTTTTGCGACAGAGAGAGACAGAGCATGAACGGGGGAGGGGCAGAGAGAGAGGGAGACACAGAATCGGAAACAGGCTCCAGGCTCTGAGCCATCAGCCCAGAGCCTGACGCGGGGCTCGAACTCACGGACCGCGAGATCGTGACCTGGCTGAAGTCGGACGCTTAACCGACTGCGCCACCCAGGCGCCCCATTTTTATTTTTTTTTCAGAACGTATTTATCAAATACATTTACCAAATTTCAAAAGGTGATTGTGGCGTTTCCTCTCAAGCACTATGGCAGAATAGATGTTCAGAGAAACTGTTCTACTACAGTGTTCCTAAAAATGCTGAACACAGGTATAAACAAACAAACCCCGCAAAACAAAAGCATAGTTGAGGAGGGCAGGAAACCAAGAGAATTCCTTACAGAACAGAAATGATAAGAAAGTACACATTCTAACAGTTTTCTAAACATTGAGTTCAGAGGTCTAAAGTACAGCATAGTGATTACAGTTAACAATACTGCAGTGTTTACTTGAGATGTGCTGAGAGTAAATCTCAAGTGTTCTCACAACACACACACACACACACACACACACACACACAAATGGTACCTAGACGGGGTGATGGATATGTTAACTAGCTTGACTCTGCGATCATTTCATAATGTATACATGTATCAAAACATCAAATTTTATATCTTAAATACATACAATTTCTGTTTATCAATTACATCCCAGTAAGCTGAAAAAGAAAAACAGAAGAAAGTAGCATTAGCCTTGAAGAGACCTGTCAAACATTGGTGGCTTCATTGGGCTGCACAAATAAGACGGAGTACCAAGGCTGGGGTGTAAGTAGGTTAGGATGAGGAATCAGGGATTTGCAAACAAAGCTGGGGTCCCCAGAAGGATACGTAATCATATTGTTAAGTAGGAGAAAATCCGTTTTAGAGAGGAAGGTAGTATGAGTATTTGCATTTCTCAGTAATGGAGTAGTCAGAAATGGAAATAACCCCTGAGAATTCCCAACCATACGCATATTTGGAGTCAAATTTCATAACCCCTGTATGGCCGGAACAAACTCAAGCTAGATTGCTTAGTGTTCCCGGCTTAGTCTGTTTGGGCTGCTCTAACAAAATACCACTGACTAAATATTTCTCACAGCTGTGGAGGCTAGGAAGTCAGTCCAAGGTCAAGGTGTCAGCAGGGTCACCTTTTGATGAGGATTGTCTTTTTGGTTCATAGCCAGAGTCATCTTGCTAAATCCTCATATGAAGGATGGATCTTTCTAGAGCCTCTCTTATAGGGCACTAATCCCATTTATTAGGGATCTACCCTCGCAGCTTAAGCAACTCACAAAGGCCTCACCTACTAAGACTGTCAGAATTGGCATTAGGATTTCAACATGTGAATTTGGGTGGGGGGAGGGTGGGATGGGGACACAAATATTCAAACCACAGCATCCTGCCCCTGGCCTCTCAAAATTCATGTCCTTTTCACATGTAAAATACGTTCATTCCATCTGGATAGCGCCCCAAATCTTAACTGGTTCCAGAATCAACTTAAAAGTCTTCATCCAGTCTCATCCACATATCATCGAAAGCAAGTATGAGGGAGACTCAAGATACCATCCATCCTAAGGCAAATTGCCTGGATGCCTGAAACCCTTTATATACCACGTATTTTCCTATACGTATGTCCCTAAGATAAAGTTGAAATTTTTTTAATGTTTTTATTTTTGAGAGAGAGAGAGAGACGTAATGCCAGTGGTGGAGGGGCAGAGAGACCCAAGATAAAGTTTAGTTTAAAAATTAACCCCAGTAAGATATTAACGATGTTAGTAAAACTGTACAATAAATTATTGTACTGTACTCACCCTCCCTCTTGCGATGCCTTGAGATGATGAAATGCAGAATGAAGAGATGAAGTGAAGTGAATGACACATTGTGACGTAGCGTTAGGAGACCCTTGACCTTCTGATCATTTATTTGTCAGAAGGAGGAGCACTGTTTCCAGGTGCATGCAGCTCCGAAATGGCGGAGCAAAGCGGAGACAGCGAAGCCACTCAGAAGGGGGATGGCAGCAATAGGTCTAAAGGGAGACCAAAACCTAACAAGGCAAACAACGCTAAATCCCCCTTGGCTCCGTGCCCCACATTGCAGCTGAGCCCCCAGAATTGCAGTTGGCTGGAATCGCAGGCCAACAGATCTACCAATGTGGGTGGGGTTCATGGGGACCGTGCCCTGCTCCCATGGCCTCGGTGGGCAATACCCCACGGGGGGCTCTGCAATAGTCTTGCGCCCAAAGCAGGTCTCTGCCTGGGTGGAGGCTCTCAACGACACTTTGAAATCCAGGTGGAGGCAGTTGTACCTTCAGGGCTCTTGGGCTCCACAGGCTGGTGGAGAAGGCGCCCCCTGGAGGTGCAGCCACATCGTGGGTGTCGAGCCCGGGGCAGTTGAGGATTTTTGCGCCACAATTGAGATTCTGGAGCTGAACCCAGGATGTGAGGTGGCCCTGGACAGTAGAGGTTCTTCCTTTGCCATTTTTTTTTTCCCTTGCAGGTGCCTTCTACTCTTCTCTACAGATGGGTGGGTAGTGTGAGGGCCAGCCCAGAAGATCTCTGAAATGCCTTCAGGGTCATGCTTTCATTGCCTTAGAAAGTAGGTTTTGGCTTGTTTAGATCAACATCTAAACCAATCTCCCCACCATCTTGATGAATAACTCCTAGTTTCCATTGAGATGATGGATGTACACCAATCTCTATCCAACTTGGCCACAACCCTTGTGTTCTCTGATGAGCGTGGTTTCTTCTTCCGATATGGATAGGCTGAGAATTTTCCAAATATTTAAGTGTTGTTTCCTTTTTGATTAACCACTCTGTCTCCAAATCATTTCTTTCTTCTTAAATTTGACCGTAAACATTCAAAAGAAGCCAAGCTGTTCCTTCAACGCTTTGCTTGGAAGTAGTTTCAGCCAGATATCCAATTTCATCGCTCACAGTTCTACCTTTCCCCAAACACAAGGACACAGCACAATTCAGCCAAGCTCCTTGTCACTTGATAACAAGGATCGTCTTTCTTCCAGGTGCCAATAACATGTTCCTTCCTGCCATCTGAGACCTCATCAAAATAGCCCTTACCATTACTATTTCCCCCCGACGTCTTTTTCATGAACACTCAGATATTCTCTTATAGATTGAGGCTTTCTCTACAGCTCTCCTTTTCTCAGCCCTCCCCAGCTTTGCCTTTAAGAGTTCATTCAAAGCAGCATAGGCTTTTCCAAACATGCCTCTTCGGTTGCTGCCCATAATAGAGCGCCAAAGCCACTTGTACAGTTTTAGGTATTTGTGATAGCAGCAACCACACTCTTGGCAACAATTTTCTTAGTCTGTCCAAGCTGCTATAGCAAAATACCCCAGACTGGGGGACTTCTAATAAACAGCAGAAATTTATGACTCACAGTTCTGGAAGCTGGAGGTCTGAGATCAGGGCGCTGGCATGAGTGGGTGAAGGCCATCTTCCAGGTCACAGACTTACCATTGTATCTTCACATGGCACCAGCAGGCAAGGTATCTCTTTGGTGCCTCTTTAATAAGGCACTAATCCCATTTATGAAGGCTCTACCCTCCGGACTTAAACACCTTCCAAACCAAAGGCCCCATCTACTAATCCCAACACCTTTGGGGGTTAAAACTTCAGCATAAAAATTTGGGGGGGATATATTCAGGCCATAGAAGTTCTCCCCCCTTCCCCCCCCAAAAAGGTTGATTGTCACCTAGGTAAAGCAAGGGCAACCTTAATCTGGAAGAAAGGAATTTAAATGCAGGCTCAAACGACTCCTACAGTTAATATTTCAAGGAACACAAGCCACGATAAAAAAAAAAAAACAAACAAACAAACCCACAAGCATGAGAGAGTCAGGAGAAACTCCACCCTTGTTGCCTGTGCCAGGCTGACTTGTAAGGACTATGTCCCATGCCCTCTGCTTTTAGCTGGAGCCAGTCAGGGTGGAGACTTGACAGAAGATGGTGGAGGTGGGGGAAGAAGAAAGATGGAAAGATAGTTAATCATCCGATTTCTCTCTGCACAGTGACTCATTCCAGTTTTATTCTTCCACAGAGAGTCATTGCTTATCACAAGGCAGACTGCAATATACAGATGTCTCTCCAAGGGTTGGAACCTCCCCCCATCTCCTTGTTCCTTAGGACCTAGGATGTTAACAGGTTTGCTACTGCTTAGATTTGGTTGCTGCGTGTACCCTGGTCTGCCTTCACCTGTCCAGCTTTCAAATAGACACTTTATATACAGCCTCATTCTCTTTGAATTTTTCTAATTTGAGTGGGCCATTTATTTCTTGTTTTCCATGGAACAGAGAACTGGAAGATAGAAACAAGCTGATATGGGTATAATCTTAATTCCATGAGTCAATGACGAGAGAAAAATGACAGAAAATATATAATATGTAAAAACACAAACATAAAAACTGATGAATATCCAGTACTTATTAAAGATACTAAGCCGGGGCGCCTGGGTGGCTCAGTCGGTTAAGCGTCCGACTTCAACTCAGGTCACAATCTCGCGGTCCGTGAGTTTGAGCCCCGCGTCGGGCTCTGGGCTGATGGCTCAGAGCCTGGAGCCTGCTTCCGATTCTGTGTCTCCCTCTCTCTCTGCCCCTCCCCCGTTCATGCTGTGTCTCTCTCTGTCTCAAAAATAAACGTTAAAAAAAAAAATTAAAAAAAAAAAGATACTAAGCCTCGGATATGGGAAGAAAAATGTACACCAAATAAAATAAAGATAAATTCCATCTATGTAAAACAGATACTGCAGAAAAAGAATTAAAGATCTCGAAAGCTGTCAGAATGAAAAGTGGGTGACACGTAAATGAGTGGTAGTTAAACCGATGCCTTTTCAATAGCAAACAAAGAAGCCAGAGGCTGTAGAATAATAGATTTAAAAGATTGAGGGAGAATATCAATCTAGAATTATAGACTTGGGAAAAATGTTTCAATGAATGAGGGTAAAATAAAGACAGTTCCAGACAAATACAAACTGAGAAAGTTTATGACCAAGAGACTCTACTGAAGGAATTTTTTTTTTTTTTTTTAACAAATGTGGTCTGGGAAGGAGACAAATGATCCCCTGAAGGAAGTTCTGGGAAGCAAGAAAAATGCCAAGCTCTGAAAATGGTAGACCTGTGGGTAAGCCTAAAGAAACAACTATATAAATCGATAATAACACCTCTAATTGGTGGAGTTGAAAAAAGGGATTTTAAATCTTGAATAGCATGAGGTATCATTTGGAGGGTATATATTGCGGCATACCGAGTAAACCTCCACTTGTTTGTTGTAAGAATTGCCGTGGGTGGTTATGAGTTTGTACACTAAGGCTCAGCTTGTATTTCCATAGTAGAGATTTACAGCAATTGCCTGGGAGTAATTCAGGGGGAAAAAAAAAAATCTCCGGCAATTTGCTGCATCCAGAGAAGTGCTTGGCATGTTGCTGACTTTCCTCTTTTAGCCCCCTAAAGCAAATTGCAACCATATCTTGCCTTCAGACAAGAAAGTGCAAGCCCCTAATGGGCCGAGATACTGAGGAGGTACCTTACCCTACTTGGGAGGGGTCTCCAGAGGAGCTTCTCTTCCCAATTATACATCCTTTCTTTCCAGAGAGGCAGCTGGAAGGTGAGGTAACTTATAAATTGGAGAAAAGGTTCATGTGGGAATGGCCAGCCTGATAATCACTAAGGACGGAATTACCAGCCAGACCAAGCATTCCCTTACACCACTTCAGGGTTTTCTTTCATTACAGTAGATTTCTCTGTATGTTTTATGCAGTTCTGTACCATGGCAGACTACATGTAATGGACAAAAAAAAAAAAAAAAAAAGGTCACGGAATCTACTTTTTTATTTGCTGCTTTGGTTGTGGCCCACTCTGGAAAGTACAAGGATTCTGTTCCTTTGCAATCCCGGGCCAGTCCAGGGAGTCAATTTGGTTTCATTTTGGCTTGAATGCTTCCTATGGACAGGGTCTGATTTCTTCCAATAACCGTTTTGGCTCCCGCCCAAGAACTGGCTGGCTCTTCACTTACCTTGTTATTTCTTAATGCTCTATTAAGCCCCAAATTCAAAGCCCAGACTTTTACTTTCTGTCCTACAGAAATAACTGACTTTGGGCCCCCCGTTTCAAGGGCAATATAAGCAGTTTAATAACCTAGAAAGGTTTTCATCATCTCTTTCACTCAACATTTTACCATTACCCATGGGATACAGAAAATAAAGAGACTGCTTTTCACATTGATTTGCTTTGCTCAGAGCAGAATTTTCAGTCTTTGGTCTCACTTCAGAGACAAGTATAGGTCCTGATGCATCCAACTGCATCCAGGAAAACTAAGAGCTCTCAGTTAACCTCATGAGAAGTTCCAGAGGTATGTGGCACTTTGGGGGACTCAGGTTAATCTACTAAATACAATCTTTCAGGCTGCCTATCCGCTGCTTATCAGCATCAGGCTCTGACATGAAAAGAATTTGGCCTCTAAAAATACTAATTTGTATTTCTCAAAGGCACTTGACTCTAAGACCTGAATTCTTTGCAAAGCAGGATTTCTATCGAACAATGCAGAGGAAAAATAACTTTCCTAATACAAGTTTCCAAAAACAATGCAGCATTGAGGTTGAGGGCTCTCAAGGTCCTTCATTTTTGGAATTAACAAATTAAACAAATTTCTATGGAAAAGATAAAATACGGATAAGGGCTCAGATGCCCTCCAGCTGGCATGGAGGAAATTCCTTTTCAGCTTTGTTGATGTCAGAGTTATCCTTTTAATTAGTGAAATTCAGTTCATAGATCTCTGTTTTGTGAGTTCACTTAGATTTCTATATTCCACATAAGGCACTGAAGGAATTCTATATTTTGTAAACTTGAAATATCTGCCCATACAGGCAACAAATGTTCCTTTTTATGTGCAAATAGATCCATATTTGTTTAAAAAGTGAAGTTGTTACATTTTAAACACATTTTCTAGTTTGGAAATACCTTTCCTCCGGACAGCAAAGTACACAAAAAATATACATGTACAGTTTAATAAATTCTCATGAAGTGAAAAGCTATGTAACCACTACCTACCCGAGTCAAAATAGAATGTTGACAACAGTCTAGAAGCACTTCCCAAATATTAAACCCCTTTTCTTTCTAAATGTAGTCACCAACTTGACTTCTAAAATGACAGTTTAGTTTCCCCTGCCTTGGAAATATATTTAATTGGAGTTATTATGCATATATATGTGTATATAGATATGTATATTTCTGTTGGTATTATACCTAGAAGAAGATTGTAGGATTTTTGAGTTCCATGTCTGTTCAGACTTGCATGAATAAAATGCTCTTTTTATTTACTTATTTAAAATATTTTTTTTAATTTTTTTATTTCAACGTTTATTTATTTTTTGGGGGGACAGAGAGAGACAGAGCATGAACGGAGGAGGGGCAGAGAGAGAGGGAGACACAGAATCGGAAACAGGCTCCAGGCTCTGAGCCATCAGCCCAGAGCCTGACGCGGGGCTCGAACTCACGGACCGCGAGATCGTGACCTGGCTGAAGTCGGACGCTTAACCGACTGCGCCACCCAGGCGCCCCTAAAATATTTTTAAAATGTTTATTTATTTTTGAGAGAGGGAGAGACAGAGTGTGACTGGGGGAGGGGTAGAAGGAGAGGGAGACACAGAATCCGAAGCAGGCTCCAGGCTCCGCCTTGTCAGCACAGAGCCAGACGCGGGGCTCAAACTCACAAACTGCGAGATCATGACCTGAGCCAAAGTCAGAGGCTTAACTGACTGAGCCACCCAGGCGCCCCTAAAATGCTCTTTTTAAATGGCTGCACCCAGTCAGTCTCCTGCAAGGAGCATTGATTCCATTTCTTCATGCTGTTAGCGATTGGCGATGTCGTTCTTTCCAGTTTTAGCCATGCTGGTGCATATGTAGTGATGTCTCATGGAAACTGGAATTGGAATTTTCCAGATGACTATAAAGTTTGAGCACATTTTCAGTTGTGGGTCTCTTCTTTGTCCCTCTTGCCCATTTCGTATCGTGATGGCTATCCATTTTCTTATCGATTTACATGAGTTTTTTTTTTAAACATACTTCATTTGAGGCTTTTCTTGGTTATTTGTGTAGCATGATGCATTTTGTACAATATATATTGATGAACGGATATTCTTAATTTTAATGTGGTTCATGTCTTGGGTTTCTTCCTTTAAGGATAATGCTTTTTGTATATATATTTTAAAATCTCTCCCTATATCAAGGCAATGGAGATAGTTTCCTGTATTATCTTCTGGAAGTTTTACTGTACTGCTTTTCTTACTGAGAGCTACAGTTCATCCGGAGTTACTTTTTGTAAGATTTGATGTGCGAGTTTTGTTTGTTTCACATGGATATACAGATTACAGAAGTCCCCAGGTTTCCTCTCAAGATTCTCAGACATTGACACCACATATCCATCCTCTGTTATTTCTTCTGCATTAAAATACAACACTCGTATTTTACAAGTTAGCATTTAGTGCACATTTATTATTTAACTGGTCAGACTTCAGCAAAACTTTTGTTTTACAGAGGAAATGGATATGAAAAGAGTACTGAGGAATAACACATTCTCTCTGCTTAACTAGATTTTCTTTAAAAAAATATTTTTTTTAATGTTTATTTATTTTTGAGACAGAGACAGAGTGTGAGCAGGGGACAGGCAGAGAGATAGAGAGGGAGACATAGAATCCCAAGCAGGCTCCAGGCTCCGAGCTGTCATCACAGAGCCCGACGCAGGGCTCAAACCCATGAACTGTGAGATCATTACCTGAGCTGAAGTCGGATGCTTAACCGACTGAGCCACCCAGGCGCCCCTTAACTAGATTTTCTTTAGAGAAGGCCACATAAGTGCATATGGGTTAGCAAATCAACATCAGCTTTGTGCTGTAAAATAAATCCATTAATAAATCTATTATTGGATTTATATGGGTATTTAGATTCTTTTTCAAAAGACATTTTTCCATTTCTAGAAGTAACCTTTTTATATTTTTGAATTACGTTACTTCAATCAATAGCAATCTTTACTTACAGCATAAATGAATTACTGAAATTACCCCTTTATAATTAAAATCATTTTTTATATTTGAAAATGATTAAAATCGCTTGTCAATCACATTGCTCTAATCAAGTGCATAGGCTACACATAGAGGATTGTCTATACCTTTTTAAAAAAAGAATAAAAAATATTTGTTTTACACGGATTGAATAGTAATTTCAGTTAGTGTCTCCAGCCAGTATTTGATACACATATAACGTCTGGAATACCTGGGCACCAGGGTGGCTCAACTGGTTAAGCGACCGACTCTTGATATCGGTTCAGGTCCTGACCTTGCGGTTCACGAGATCCAGCCCCGAGTCAGGCTGTCGGGCTCTGACAGCTGAAGACTGCTTGAGATTCTCTCTGCCCCTCCCCTACTCGTGTGCACGCTCTCTCTCTCTTTCTCAAAATAAACAAATAAACTTAAAAAAACCAAAAAACAAAATGCTTTAATTCCAACAGTTAAATTCATTGTACTCATTGTTTATTAATTTGATAAATGTCAGGGTGAGAGCAAATTTATGGTACTATAGGTAAGAAGAATGCATTAAATGGAACTAATATTAAAACCTGTCATCAGTTATCAAATCTCAAATGTTTATGTCTCAACCTTGTAATGCAACCAAAGTGGAAAGTTAATAATTGTATTTATATGTATTTTGATTTATTACATGTGAAAGTATAATTACAAAACGTGACTAATTCTAACGTGAAATAATAATTAAGTCGTAGTTAATTAAAACAGTGATAGTTGAAATTTAAGGACTGCAAGACTAAAAGTGAAATGAGCTTGGGCAGAGCTTTTTAAAATTTTTTTTTTTTTTTTAACGTTTATTTATTTTTGGGACAGAGAGAGACAGAGCATGAACGGGGGAGGGGCAGAGAGAGAGGGAGACACAGAATCGGAAACAGGCTCCAGGCTCCGAGCCATCAGCCCAGAGCCTGACGCGGGGCTCGAACTCACGGACCGCGAGCGTGACCTGGCTGAAGTCGGACGCTTAACCGACTGCGCCACCCAGGCGCCCCTGGGCAGAGCTTTTTAAAAGAAGCATTATTAATGGGGGCACCCGGGTGGCTCAGTGGGTTAAGTGTCCGACTTTCGATCTTGACTCAGATCATGATCTCACAGTTCATGAGTTCCAGCGATGTGCTTGTGCCTGCACTGATAGCACGGAGCCTGCTTGGAATTCCGTCTTTCTCAGTCTCTCTCCCTCCCCCTCCCCCACGCTGTCTCTCAAAATAAATAAATATGAAAAAAATTAAAAAGCATTATTAATGGCATCTTTATGGGTCCATTATCTTCTTTTCGGTATAAACTGGAAAAATCAAATAATTTGTAATGTATATTTTTAAAACTTACTGTATTTCTTTTGTTCAACATTATGACTGTTTATTAAAACCTTTTTCCTCAGTCTTGTCCTTTTTTTCTATGCGTAGTTGATAGTTGACTTGTTTTCCTCAAATTTCAATGTGTCTAAAATTAGGCATATGATATTTCCCTCCAGAAGGATACTCTTCTTCCCATTCCTATCTCTGTGTGATTTGAAAGTTTAGACCTACTTTGACTTCTCATCCCTTTCATTCACTCATTTGCTAAAGATCACTGCGTCTCACTGTGTCTTATCACGTCTTCTTGGCTGTTGTCCCTGTCTTCATCAACTCACCTGAATCCTGACACTGATATCCTAATGGTTTTTCTCCTCTTACTCTGTCTTTTTCAGTCCATCTTTTACACTACCAAAAAATTTAGTTTTATTTATTGATTAAAAAAATTTTTTTAATGTGTATTTTTGGGAGAAAGAGATTGACAGAGTGTGAGCGGGGGAGGGGCAGAGAGAGAGGGAGACACAGAATCCCAAGCAGGCTCCAGGCTCTGAGCTGTCAGCACCAGAGCCTGTTGTGGGGTTCAAACTCACAGACCTGGAGGTCATGACCTGAGCCAAAGTCAGACACTCAACCAACTGAGCAACTCAGGCGCCCCCAAAAATTTAGTTTTAAAACTATGTAGTTTGAATAAGACCGTGCTGAGAGTAAAATCTTCAAATAGTTAGATTCTGCACATGATTTTAGGTGTTTTGCTAGATCTACCCCTACTCCCCCATATAGAATCCCATCAGTGCATTCTTATTTTTTTTCCTCAACAGTCTTTGACATTTGAATTCACTCTCGCACCACCTTTGCAAATGAATACTTTGTCCTACTTGCAAGGTCCCACACCGTACTCTTCAACTCCAGTCTAAGTCTTGTTCTAAGGCTGGATTTCTGCTGCTTAAACCTTTATTTTATGGAGGAGATAATGAGAGAAGAGAAAGAGAGAAACATGGGAAAGGATTCACAGAGTAGGTGACTCTCCTCTTCACTGCATTGGCCGTCCATTTTCTACCACATTTAATCTTGTCAGTCTCCAAATTTAGGACCTGTGTGTATAGTCAGATAAAATGACTCCCTTACTGTACAAAATGAGGTATTAATAGCATTCACAAATGGAGCACATGTGTTCTTAGAGCTACTCAAGAAATTTCTAAGGGGTTCCATGTCTAGAGTGATTAACGTGATAAATTATTCGGATCTCAAATAAGGTAAGACTTGCCCTATCTGGGCTTCTGACATAGTGTCTGTAGCTGCCAAGTTTCCTCCTCGGGACCATGCCCATCCCAGGGTTGACAAGATGTTTAGCTTCAGATTCTCCATGTGTTTAGCTCCAGCTGTTGCCTGACCTGAATTGCAGTTCAGGGTCCCTCTTTGCCCAGTCTGGTTTTCTCTCTGTGTCTGTCTCTGTCTCTCTTTTTCTGTATCTCAGAGCAAAGTAAAGAAAACGTCATTAAAAAACAGGAAGAGAGAAGTTTCTTATTTCTTCTAGGAAGTAAACTCATTTCAAGTTTCCATGAATTATCTATTTATCCTAGAGGCTTCACGATTTGCAAAAAATCAGCGTGATGCAAGACACCCACCTGTTAAGAGCTCCCCCCTGCATGGTTGCCATTCCCAAGGTCAGCAGCACTTGGTGAGACTTTGGATCTCCATTGCAGACTTCAAATGATTTCGAGAGACAGGAAAAGGAGGCGTTCCATGTTAATTCTGACAGATCAGTGTTATTCTTTCAGATGAAAGCAACATAGACTAGAAATAAATCAGTTTTATTCTTGAAAATTTACTTAGTCTCTGGGCATATGTTTTCCATTAACTTTTCTAAGAGGACATATTTTTTCCATTAACTTTTCTAAGAGATTACTGCAGACATTAAACCCACGTTTATTTTGTATCTGGGTGCAAGTTTTCTGCTTGCTGTTCACCATCGACACTTTATGTAGCGCTGAATCCCTTCTGTGTACTTATTTGATTTCTATTAACCTAAGAAAATACACTGTGAATAATATTTAAATCATGCACTTAGCAACAACTATTAATACACTGTGCAGACCCTCACTTACTCATGGACTGATGCTTTCCTGTGTTTTGCTGTTCATTTCTACAAGGTAGATTAAACTGCATTCATAAAAACTGAGCTGTTGCTTGTGAGCAGATAGGGGGCAGAATGTTCCCCAATGCAATCTTAAGCGTAATGCTCCTGAACTTTAAAAACTTGGCTCCATTTGTTGGGGATTAATTCTTCTTTTTCAGCCGTTGATGTGCTGTTCTCATTCTGCCCAATGTATAATTAAAATGCATTTAGAGTCTAGCGGATAAAGTTTAAAAGAGGGAGATAGCAGTTTTATTTTAAAGTGCCAATATTTACCTTACCTCAGAAGTCCTTTGAGCTGATTTAAGTGTATGATAAAGAATTTTAGGTATTGGGGCTCCTGGGTGGCTCAGACGGTTGAGCGTCCGACTTCGGCTCAGGTCGTGATCTCATGGTCTGTGAGTTCGAGCCCCGCGTCGGGCTCTGTGCTGACAGCTGGGAGCCTGGAGCCTGCTTCAGATTCTGTGTCTCCTTCTCTCTCTACCCCTCCCCTTGCTCACGCTCTGTCTCTCCCTCTCTCTTGAAGATAAATGAACATTAAAATATTTTTTTAATAAAAAAAAGATTTTTCTATAAGAGAAGAAAAAATTATAGCGGGTACAGTATATGGGGTCAAGATACTATTTAATATAAAGACAGCAGAGAATAAAACATGATTCTTTGCTAATAGCATGAGCTTGTGGAGACAGGGCCATTGTTCAGGCTGGATGGAAGCCCATCGCTCTAGCAATCGTTCTCAAGCCTGAGGGCGCAGGAGAATCTTCCAGAGGGCTTGTTAATTTACAGATTGCTGGGCTCTATTATGGAGTTTCAGATTCATAGGCCTGGGGGGAGTAGTATATTCAATCTGCATTCTTCACAAGTTGCCAGTGAGATGGCTGCTGCTGTTGCTGCTGGTCTGAGGGCCACTTTTTAAATTTTATTATTTTATTTTATTTTATTTTATTTTATTTTAATTTAATTTAATTTTAATGTTTGTTTATTTTTGAGACAGAGAGAGACAGAGTGTTAGCGGGGAAGGGGCAGAGAGAAAGGAAAACACAGAATTCGAAGCAGGCTCCAGGTTCCCAGCTGTCAGCACAGAGCCCGACGCGGGGCTTGAACTCATGAACCATGAGATCATGACCTGAGCTGAAGTTGGACGGCCAACCAACTGAGCCACCCAGGCGCCCCACGAGGGCCACTATTTTATAACTACTGTGCTGGAAGTGTAGCCTAGCACGATTTTCCTCCATAGTTACATCAGAGTATCAGAGGAATTAGCTCCAGATAATGAGGAAACTATGGCGGAAATTCACAGAAGGAATACAGAAGTATAGGGGATATTAGAGGATATTAGAGGAGGTGATTTGGGATAGTTCACTCATTCATAGTAACAAGAAAAGGCGAAGCGTATGGGCACAGCTAGAAGGAGAGATGAGATGGGGTGGTGAGACGTTGTGGAAATTCTGATTTCAACAGGGAGCAAACCATCATCTGAGGGCAAGGAGAGGAAAGGAGATGTTGGAACTTTTGAGGACAGCGTACAAGTGTAAAAACAGTGGAGGGTCTGGTTGATTCCCTCAAGTAGACAACCTTGTGTTCCTAAAACAACCACATCATGTTTGTTCATCTGACACGGAAAGAAACAGATTTCAGTGAGTCACTGGTTTTTAACTTAACAAGTCTTATTTCTTTCAGATGGATTTAAGCATTTAAATTCAATAGGCTTTTTATTTCCCATTTTGCATTATCTCTGCCTTCTCAGCATTAGAGCAAAGAAAACCTTTGTGTTTTGTTTTGTTTTGCTTTTTCTGCATCACACTTTGCGCTGTGTTTGGGTTTCGCAGTAGGTCTTAGGAAGTGAGTTATTTTCAGCATCATAAAATGCTGTGTTTTAAAGGTACAAACATTTCCGAAGCGTAGCTGGGTAATTCCAGATTCACTAAGATTTTGAGGTTAAAAGCAGTGTCACCACATTATCAATGCACCATTTTGCTTATTACTATTTATAACCCATACGTTTCCGTTTGCAAGTTGAAATCAACTACCAAAACGTATGAAGGAAACTTCAATAGTTCATCTTAAAGAAGCTTTGGCTATAGGTTATTCTAAGTAATCAAATGAGTAAATTACTCCAAGTGGCTATTTCCACTATTTGTCTATTTCCTGTGCTCCTCAAATAGTTTCCAGATAATCCTTCTCTCTTGAAGTATGTTAATTTTAACTCTTCATGCTGACTGTTTAACACAAGGCAACATAATTACAGGTGATACGCATTGCATTAGTCTCTCACTTCTTGCTGATGCCTCTGTTTGAACTAATGGGTGACACGCTACCACATGGGTAGATATATAAATTGTGAATTTAGTAAAAGTTGAACTATAAATTTAGCAAAGTAGAAAGTGGTTCCCGAGACTATACCAAATAACCCTTGTTGTATGACATATCACCACAAAATTTGGCGGCTGAGAAACAAGTCTTTATGGTACTGGGGTGGGGGGTGGAATTTGGGGTTGAGCTCACTGGGTCTGGCTGCCTGTGTGTTGGCTGCGTTTATCTACATGGCTACAGTCGGCAGCCAGTTTGGGTAGGTGATGGCTGGCTGACTTGTTTCTGTTCCTTCCTGGTCTTTGATTCACCGCCCAGCCAGAGCTGAGCCCAGGGCGGTGGAGGGTTCCAAGACAAAGAACACAGCGTAAGAGGTCTTTGGAGGGCCAGGCTTGTGACTGGCAACATCACTCTGACACAGTTGAAAGGTCAAAGCAAGTCACAAGACCAGCAGACATTTAAGAAATTCTACCTTTTGTTAGGAGGCGCTGAAAAGTCATTGCAAAGGAGCTTGTATTCAGGCAGGTGACTAATGTTGATTAATTGTGTAAAACTCTACCAGAGTGACAAATCAATCCAGTGGAAGTGACAGTGTAATGGTTAGAAATGGGCAAGTAGGGGCGCCTGAGTGGCTGAGTCCGGTAAGTGTCCGACTTCGGCTCAGGTCACAATCTCACTGTTTGTGGGTTCGAGCCCCACGTCGGGCTCTGTGCTGACAGCTCAGAGCCTGGAGCCTGCTTCAGACTCTGTGTCTCCCTCTCTCTCTGCCCCTCCCCTCTCACTCTCAAAAATAAATAAACATTAAAAAAAAAGAAATGGGCAAGAGAAAAGGCGGTGGAGAAAAGATAGTAGGGGATCTAGGTGAAGAAACAGAAGTCACGTGTGTTAGCCAACACAGGAGGATGTTTGGTATTTTTGTTTGCACCGTGACTTTAGCTCATGCCTAGACAAATATGGTATGCATAATACACTTGATTTATTACAAGTGAGTTTTAGGTTCCAGGTCATGAAGGCGTTATTACATGACCCAGGAAATAGTTTCTTATTATTCCCCTTAAAACTATTTGCTGTTTATCTTGTATGACTATATTCCCTTTATCCACTGCCTATCGATACCCTCCGTGAGGGGCACGTGGGTGGCTCAGTAAGTTAAGCCTCCTACTCTTGGCTTCTGCTCAGGTCATGATCTTACAATTCATGGGTTTGAGCCCCTCTTTGGGCTGATGGCATGGAGCCTGCTTGGGATTCTCTCTCTCCCTCTCTCTGCCCCTTGATCTCGTTCTCTCTCTCTTTCTCTCAAAAATAAACATTAAAAAAATATCCTTGGTTAAAGCATTTAGAAAATTAAGATTTTCAATGTTTACAGGAATACGTTGCATTACATTAGGATTACTTTATATGTAGTTTTATACCATGGTCTTAAAATGAGCTTTTTAAGCATTTTATCATGTAAAAGAGATTTATTAGATCCCATCTCAACAAGACACTAAATCAATGTGTAAGTCCCATATAGAGCTTTAGGAGTGATCCTTTAAAATTTCTTAAGAATGGTCTCTAAGTGGGACAAATGACTTTATTCATAAGTCTCCCCCGCTCCCACATCGCTATTTTCATCTAATCAGGGAATATTTAAACATATTGATCACAGAAATGGCAGAAAGCAAGACGAAAATAGCCCTGTAGGTGGCAGTCAATCTCTGAATAATGAATTAAAAATTTTCTGCTTATTACAGGTGATTGCTATCCTTGGAAAGTACTCTGAGTTTTAAAAAGCCAACATACTTTACAATTCTCATTATTTTGCAATATGTCTGAATTATTAAATCACAGTCATTTCAGAGGCACTGTATAAGAACTTTGGAAAACTAAAAATGAGAAGTATGACATATAATAGGATAGTACTTCTAAGTCAATTGGATTAGAAATATGTTTGTTACAATTCTAATTTATGAGTTATAGGCATTTAAAGTAATGTAACAAGGGGCGCCTGGGTGGTTCAGTCAGTTGAGTGTCCGACTTCAGCTCAGGTCATGATCTCATGGTTCATGGGCTCGAGCCCCGTGTTGGGTTCTGTGCTGACAGCTCAGAGTCTGGAGCCTGCTTCGGATTCTGTGTCTCCCCCTCTCTCTGCCCCTCCCCTGTTCGCGCTTTGTCTCTCTCTCTCAAAAATAAATGAACGTTGAAAATTTTTTTAAAGTAATGTAACAGTAGAAAAATAATCTATTTTACTTAATATTTATCAAGTAAAGAATATGTAAAAAATAATATGTCTTTTCTCTTCATAGCAGTAAGCAGAAGTAGTCACTTTGTTGCTTTAGAGAGGCATTGCCTTAACTTTCACCCTTATGTGTTTATAAGAGGCTAGTTACTGCTTTATGTTACTCAGAATGATAGGACTATCTTCTTCCAATATTCATATCTTAAAGAAAAGAATATACAATTTGTATTTGAAAGTACATTGATAACTTGGTATGTGTTACCTATTACATAGTAAAGGTGGATCAAAGGAGGAAATTAGTTATTGAAACTATATAGACAAAATCTATTTAATTTCTCAAAAAATTAAAACCTTCAACAATGTAAATAACCTGAACACCGACCAATCAGAAGTGATGCTGGCTAAAAACAACACGCATGGGCCTATGGGTGTGTACCAGCCTAAGCTCACTCAGGTATTATTATATCTTTTGGAGATTCTGAAAATAGGGCTGCCTATTTTCCAAATAACCATTAAAGCTAGAATCTAGGTTGATCTGACATTACTCTTATTATCTTGCTATGAAATTTAGAGGAGTACATAATACTATGTACTTATGTGCAATGATGGATTTTGCTGCTATGGTTGCAGAAGTAGAATGAAATGAACTAAAGGACTTTATATAAACAAACTGATCAAATGACTAACTCTAATCTCTTCTGGCCCTAGTCCACTCTCCTCAGGTCCATTTGAGACACCTTCTGAAATCATCGGGCATTATAATTGAATAGTTAAAAATCCAGCTTTGTTCCAAGTAGAGACATTATGTTGGCTTCTGTTCTTGGATAAAAATTCTTAAAATGCAAATGTTACTTGCCCCAGCGATGTGGATTGGGAAGCAGCCACTGAAAAAAAAAGTCATAGAATTTCACAAAAGAGGAGCGTGAGCTAGATTTATTTTGGTATGAATAATAATAATAATAATACAATGGCATATCCACTTCAGGTGGTGTTGCTGGTGAGGAAGCGGGTGTTATTGTTATTACAATGAAGCGTGTGTCAGAGAATGTGTCAGGAGCCTATGTAATTGTGCATTGTCTTGTTATTTTCTAACTGGATTCCATTTTTAGCGGGAGTGTTAATGTGCAGCTGTAATAACACATTTGCAGCCTTCCTTGCAGCTAAATGGGGCCTTCGAAATTGAAAAAGAATAATTCTCTCAGCCCTGGACTTCATTTAATATTTATTGAATCTCTAATATGTGCTAGTCATTACATATCTAGAATACAGTGTGCTAGCCTGGATTTTAAAGATGTGAATAAATTCCCATTGATTCTGAAGAATATTTGATACTTTCAAGGGACAGCTGAGAGCATAGGAAAATCCATCTAGAGGTGTAATAAGTTACCATTTTGAGATTTAACCTTCAGTGCTTAAATAATTTCTCATTTTAATTATTGTCCACCAGTAAATATCTATTCTGGGAAAGAAAATTGCAATCTGATTCCTATTACTGGTGTTACTTCTGTATATCCCCAAGGGAAAATAATAATTTAGAATTTGTAGGGTTTTTACATGTATTCAGTAATGCAATACCCTTGTCTACACGTGTACCCGCATGGCTTGTTTTTTAACTTCAAATATCTATAATATGCTGATGATACGAGGTACAGAAAGTGAGCTTTTTAATACATGTTCTTTTTATTCTCCTTGTATTTTCCATTCTCTTGCAAACAGCGATTCTGTTGTTGTGTTTTCTTTAATGGTAAAGAGACACTAAGTCACCCTCTGTGTAAAATCCCTTTACAAAATCGGAGACCGATTTTCCTTTGTTTAAGCTGAATAATCTCCTTAGGTTTATCCCTCTTGCTACGCATGATTTTATGCTATTTAAATCGCTGAACCTTCTTCAAATTCTTCATCGACTTCTTCAATATTAGCTGTCATAAATAAACATTTATCATTTGTCCAATAAAAAAAAGATATTGCAAAGTAATCCTGCTTCCTTAGTGGAAATTTTCTGGTAGTACCCATGTATACCATATCAAAAATGGCTGTGGAGTGAGGAAAAATGCAATGTATTTACATTTACCAAATGGTCCTTTTCTCAAGTAATATGATCTTTTCTAGTCGATCAGCACTGTTATAAGCCACCATAAACATCTAAAAAATTAATACTTCAACGATTTTTTTCTTTTAGTAAATTGGGATATATCTAGAAAGTAATAGAGATTTAAATTGAGCTTCTTATTTTTAATACACTTTGTTTCCGTAAACTTCTGCCTCTACCATTTCAACTGTATTAGCTTTCTTTTCTTAGTTATTACTCTTTCTAAAACTGTAGGTTCAGAAGAATCTTAAAGAATGTACTTGAGAAAGTATTTACCTTTCTAGGCTTGAATTTCTTTATCTGGAAAACTAAGGAGTGGGATCAGATGAGCTCTCAGATTCCTTCCAGTTTTAGGTTAGAGAGTGTCAAAAATTAAGGAAACGCATTTTATTTTTTCTGATGTATTGAATTTATATTTCCCTTTTTTGTCTTAAGTTGCACCACATTTATTTCTTTGGCTTTTAGGCTTTCCTTTGCAGACCTCCTCACCCATCTTTTCTAAGATTCCCATTTGTATTTCTGCTCTAAGTTCTTATATTCATTGTAACCCTGCTACCTTATTAAGAGGAGGATGGCTTTGGGTATGGCCCCAGGGCTGTGGCGAGGAAAAATCAGAGGGTGTCCCTTGAAAGAATTGGAATGTTACATTTTATTTCAGGGCAGCAATGATTTTGCCAGAGGGAAGGAATCATTCCACTTTGGCTGTTTCTCTTTTCTTTTCTCTTCTTTTCTTTTCTTTTTTCTTTTCTTTCTTTTTCTTTCTTTCTTTCTTTCTTTCTTTCTTTCTTTCTTCCTTTCTTTCTTTCTTCTATCTTCCTTCCTTTCTTTAATATTTTTACTTTTGCATCTTTTACCCTTGGATGTTAGTGCCCAAACCTACAAGTCTGCTAAATCCTTCCATGACTTTTTATCACACTACAGACAGCATCCTTTCAAATGCAAGGTCAGGGTGTAAGTCTTTTTTGATATTGTGGTTGTGAAATGAGAAGTACTGCTTATTTCAGATAAAACTTCTTTCTACCTTTCCATGAAAGCTTTATTGTTCACACACAATATCTGATTTTAACATTTTCATAAGAAACAGAATAAAACTGAGGAGATGGAGTAATAATGTTTGTGGCTATTGAAGTCCCAGAAATACATGACTGGATGATACATTTCCAGGTCATTTATTTCACCCCTCCATTGTCAAAGAAATTTGCTGTTGAATCAGCCAGGGAAATGGGTCTGAAATCTTTATGCTGCTCTGTGGCACCAAAATCTAGTGCTGCTTTTTTTTTTTTTTTTTTCCAACGTTTATTTATTTTTGGGACAGAGAGAGACAGAGCATGAACGGGGGAGGGGCAGAGAGAGAGGGAGACACAGAATCGGAAACAGGCTCCAGGCTCCGAGCCATCAGCCCAGAGCCCGACGCGGGGCTCGATCTCACGGACCGCGAGATCGTGACCTGGCTGAAGTCGGACGCTTAACCGACTGCGCCACCCAGGCGCCCCTAGTGCTGCTTTTTCAATACATAGTGTTGTTAGGTTATTAATTCAGACTCTTAGCTGTACTTAAGTCATTGGACCTTCAGCTTGCAGAAGTTTTTGTTCTTAAAAACTGAGACATGGGGTGCCTGGGTGGCGCAGTCGGTTAAGCGTCCGACTTCAGCCAGGTCACGATCTCGCGGTCCGTGAGTTCGAGCCCCGCGTCGGGCTCTGGGCTGATGGCTCGGAGCCTGGAGCCTGTTTCCGATTCTGTGTCTCCCTCTCTCTGTGCCCCTCCCCCATTCACGCTCTGTCTCTCTCTGTCCCAAAAATAAATAAAAATGTTGAAAAAAAAAATTAAAAAAAAAAAAACAAACTGAGACATATGACTGGACATGACTCCTTAATACACTCAAATTGTAATTTCTTTCATGCTTTGAGGACAAATGGGGATGGTTGCACATTTTCTTTGGAATCCTCCTCTCTTTCAGTTAGTCTTGCTTTATTAAGATCTAGGTATGAATTCCCAACTGGTAAGTCAGTCAGACTCAGTTCAAGGCTTAGACAAAGACTGATTTCCTTCTTGAAGGTTGGGGAAGTATAAAAGTGGTAAAGAGTTATTTCACTTTCTCTTAACTGATTTAAAAATAAAGTGTATAAAACAGTAGGTATATAATTGTATTATTTAGTGTATAACATATAGAAATGTTATTTGCACAAAAGAGGTGAATGAAAGCAAAGCTGTATTGAGCTAAGGAAATGATCCTAGATGGCAAACTGAAACCACAGGGACAAACAGACCAGAAATGGCATATAGGAAGATACAAATACATATGCTATAAATATAGACTTTCTCTCTTTTCTTCCCTTGGTTTCTTTAAAATAAATAAAATTATATAAAATAATACTTAAAGCAACATATAATTGGGTTTGTATTGTATGAAGATGTAATATATGCAACAATGATGCCAAAAAAGGGGGGAAAGACATCAAGCTATATAGCAATAATGCTTTTATACCTCCAAAGAATTAATCTAATATAAATCTAAAGTACATTCTCATAGGTTGAAATGTATTTAAAGGGGTGTCTGGGTGGTTCAGTCAGTTAAGCATCAGGCTCTTGATTTTGGCTCAAGTCATGATCTCATGGTTTGTGGGATCGAGACCTGCGTAGAGCTCTGTGCTGCGCTGTGCACACAGCAATTCACTGTATAAGAAAAAATTAAGAATTTAGGTGAATTCACCGACAAAAACTCAGTGAATTTGGGCTAAGTCTACAAAATAAACTGTTTTTCTGAAAATGTGGAGGAAACTATTTTAAATCATTTTCAAAATGTCTTATTTGTATGTTGGTTTTCAGAAAAACTTATCTAGTCTATGTAGAAATTCAGCCTGAAAGATGAATGAGCCAAAATTATTTTTTTAAAGTGCACCTATATGTATATGGGATAAGTTTTTGCTGGGATTTCAAACTGATGCAATGGCCTACACAGGATAAGGACATAAAGTTTGGGTTTATCTTCTTTACCGTACAGAAATCATCTCTATAAGACAATAATTATTTGAATCTCATCAGTTTTTTTTTCAATTTAATATCTAATCTTATAGTTTAGGCCTTGATTAACAGTACATAGAATGTTTCCACTAGAGGCTCAGAAACTCTTAGGCAGCTTTGTTATGTGGTGTTCTGTTATCACGTGAAAAGGCTTGCAGTCATGCTTTAACTTGATTTTCAGTGTTTATCTGTGATATTATCTACTGCTATTTATTATCTATTGCTATTTCTCGGCATGTAGTTTCATCTAAGAAATGAGGTGGCCAGAAGCATGCACTTCTTGATGTTAATCTCTCCCTCCCTCTCTCTCTCTCTCTCTCTCTCTCTCTCTCTCTCACACACACACACACACACACACACACACACACACACACACAGACTTCAAAACATTCATGTATAAATGGTAGCTGGAGAGGCCGGAGAAACATAGCTAGTATTCCTTTAGGGCTACAGAATTACAACTGAAATTATTTGGAAGCCTAGTGTGTGCCTGTCCATCAATGTGTTCTTCCCCATCCCCAAACCATCCTTCTTTGTTCTTCGTCCTGTTTTGTGATACTGGAGGTGGATTCTGTAAACACTTCTCCTTTAACAGGTGGCAAATGTTAAGCATTACAGCAGAAGGCTCTGGAAGCACACCACCGGAGAAAGGGTCTTCTCTTCCTGAATCTAGCGGTTTTTTCCTTTTGCTCTAGCTGAGCAGCTGAGCCGCCATTAGCTGAGCCGCCATTAGCACTCAGGGGTGAACATCCAGCTGGGGGGCTTCTGAGCAAGTTTTGCCAGAACACTAGAGGCAGCTTTCTAGTAAGGTTTGTTCTCATTCCAGGGATGGCTTTCCAGCAAGTGTCAGTGCCCCACCCCCACTCCCAGGCTGGTGACTTCCCATTGAGCGTTGGAGGAATTCATGTGGGCAGTTTCTGCTTTCCAGACCTGATGTACAACGGCTCAGCAAAATTCTCTGCCATCAGGGAGGTGACAGTTGAATTTTCTCCAACCATTTCTGAATGTCCTCAGTCTTGATGGTCCTCTTCTGAGATTCTCTTTCATGGATACTCTCTTTCAGCAGTGCCTACCACCTATATCTGCTATTCCTTTATTCTTTACATTCTCTCTGCCCTTCTTATTAGCCAATACCCCCTGATAAATTAATAATTCTTCATATTCAATTTTCCATGTTCAAACGACTAGTTTTGTTGCTATTTCCTAACTGCACCCTGAGTGATACAGATAACATTTTTTTTTTTTTAATTTGGGGGAGAGAGAGAGAGAGAGAGAGAGAGAGAGAATGAGTGAGCGAGTGAGGGAGAGAGGCGGAGGGAGAGCGAGAAAAAATATTAACCAGGCCCAATGCTCAGCACGATGAGGGTTCTATCCCAGGACCTGGGAACATAACCTGAGCTGAAATCAAGAGTCAGACGCTCAGCCGACTGAGCCCCCAGGCACCTCTGGATAACATTTTATTAGACATTTACCTAAACGAAGAAGGTAAGGGTAGTTATTTTCTACATCACAATATGAAATGCTTCTTCATATTTACATAAACATCTTTCCTACATTTATGTAAATATTTAATTTTTTCAATAGTTAGTTCATGGTACACCTCATCATGTAATCTCATTTTCAAAAAACTGATCTTTTTTTCTGAAAATTAAGAAAAAATTTCTTTAACGTTTATTCATTTTTGAGACAGAGAGAGACAGAGCATGAACAGGGGAGGGGCAGAGAGAGAGGGAGACACAGAATTGGAAGCAGGCTCCAGGCTCTGAGCCATCAGTCCAGAGCCCAAAGCAGGGCTTGAACTCACGGACCGCCATATTGTGACCTGAGTCGAAGTCAGACGCTTAACCCACTGAGTCACCCAGGCGCCCCTTCTGAAAATTTAATTTAAAGCACCATAAAGATTCGCAATTTTACTGTGACAGAAATGGAAATATTTGGAAGCCACCTTTGTTTTACTCTCTTGACATAACCCTTTTTAAGATAGGAAATTACCGATTAAATTTCCAGTTTGCATTTTCAGAAAGGAGAGTGAAGACAATGGAGAAAAAATAACCGTTTCATAACTCTAAATTATACCCCACTATAGCTTGGTATTTCAGATATTGTTTGTATGGCTGTGTACTTCCTGAAAGGATGCTGAATGCAAAAAGAAACATTTCTTCTTATAATTTGACAGAATGTTTCCAAAAGCAACCTTTCCAGTTTCTAGGGGGTGTGTTCCTTCTTTTAGTAACTCACTGATTCTGAAAGATTATTTGAGAAACAAGGAACATAATCCAATATTGGGAGAGATAAAGACCACTTTCCATGAAAAGATTTGGCTGTCACCATATATAAGATGTTTTTAGGCATGCTGGAATCATATGGTTAAGTTTTACCTTGTTTCCATTGTGATTTTACTTAGAGACTTCTCATATAGTAGCTGTTTGAAATAGCTGCTTTGTAATTGGAAATGTAGGCACTTAGGCCTTTTAAAAATGCTAAAGAACTTTAATTTGTAGTTGGTGAAATAGTGCTTGTAATGATCATTAATGTTTTATAACTTGAGGAGAAATCACAAACCAGAAACTGCAAGATTCAGTAAAATATAATTAAAGACCTCAAGCTATAGTCATTTAATGGAGGTAAAAATTGTAAAGAAATCTCATTTCTATAAGCGATATTCTGCAAAACACTGAATTTACCAAGGGTTTCCATTTTGCAGATTGTCTAATGAATTGACAAAGTTTACATCATTTGACCTAATATTTTCTTCCTTGCTTTTGATTCAGCTCTTGATTATTACTTTACCATTTCCTGAATTTTGAAACATGTTACCTTGATAATTCTACAGAATTCCCCGCCTCGTGATGGTTATCACAAATCTTATGCAGTCAGGTGTAAGGGAAGAAGTGATACCATTACTAAATGGTTTAATTAAAAAAAAAATAATGTTTTTTATTTTTGAGAGACAGAGAGACAGAGCACAGGTGGGGGAAGGGCAGAGAGAGAGAGGGAAACACAGAATCTGAAGCAGGATCCAGGCTCTGAGCCGTCAGCACAGAGCCTGACACGGGGCTTGAAACCCACAAACCGCGAGATCGTCACCTGAGCTGATGTCGGATGCTTAACTGACTGAACCAACCAAGCACCCCTTAAATGGTTTATTCTAAACTTTGTACCATTCAATACAAAAAGAAAAAAAAATTCTTCTCAAGAAATAAAGGCACGCTCAAGAGATATCAACACCAGCACTCTTGTCATGTCTGTTTGTCATATTTCACTCTCTGAAAAGGACACACACTATCAGCGTAACTAGATTCCAACTTTGTTTCTAATTTCTATCGCCAGGGGGAAAAAATGTAGACAACACAGTCGTTTAGAGACAAAATTTATCATTGAGAAGAGGGCGTGAAAGACAGAGTCATTTGAAAGAAGTCGAATATTTTACAGTGATGTAAATATACACTTGTCTTAACAAGTACAAAACCTAGGTCACCTCATTCAGATTACCTACAGACTCTGTTTCAACCACCGTTTTGCCTTTAGGCAATTTGAGAAAAAGCATGCATCAAATGTGTAAACATTTCAGTGACTGTCCTTCATTTCAGTATCAAACAACTATTTCTCTATCTATCTATCTATCTATCTGTCTGTCTATCTATCTATTTTTCCCACTCAGGTTGTTTTGAAAGTATTTTTTTTTTTTTGTGACTGAGAACAGTTGAAGTAAATTTTAAAAACATATTTTAGTGGCATTCAAGAATAACTGTGGAAGTTCTTCCTTCTAGGAGAAAAAAAATAAAAGCACTTTGAGAAGTTCATACACATTGAAGTCACTAATGCATCTTAATATAAATTTCTACTGCAATAAACTATGGCTCTACATGACTATTTTAGATCAAATGTAGGAGTTTCTAATAAATATAAAAGACATCACGCAACTGGTCAGAAAATTATGAATCAACATTTGAATTCCGATATTAAGAATCTCGAAAATCCAATCTCCTGTTCAATTGCTCTGATACTGATTAGAAACAAATATGTACCATTTAAATATTTGAATTATAGCACTAGGAGCTCCTTCATTGAGTCATAGTAGGCAGATTAAAATGTATCCTTTTTTTTTTAAGGTAACAAGTTTTGTTAAACTTTTAATTTATGTCTTCTGTTCACGCTTTCATTTTAATAAAGTCTGAAATTTCACAATAAGAAACATGAAGTAAACACAGAATGTATATGTCAATTATAGCTCAACAAAGCTGGAAGAAAAAAACGACTAAAAACACTACTCATTTCAAAAGATTTTCAGGGGCACCTGGTCAGCTCAGTTGGTTAAGCGTCTGATTTCAGCTCAGGTCATGATCTCGCAGTTCATGAGGTTCATGAGTGCAAGCCCCGCATGGGGCTCTGTGCTGACAGCTCAGAGCCTGGAGCCAACTTCGGATTCTGTGTCTCCCTTTCTCTCTGCTCCTCCCCTGCTGGTGCTCTGTCTCTTTCTCTCAAAAGTAAATAAACATTAAAAATTTTTTTTTCTTTAAAATAAAAAAAAGAAAAGACTTTCAGAGGACTCTTCTCACTTCTCTGATCAATCCAGACAAGCATAGGTGGGGCAACCCTGGGTAGACCACATCCTTTGGACATCGTTCAGGCTCTCTATGGCTGTATGTGCTCTACCCAAGATAATAAAAATGATGAATTGTGGTATTTTGTGTCTATCATTATTGCCCTAGGTATTTATAAACTATTTAGAGTTTTTTGTGGAGTTATATCTTTAGTTAGGTAGGAAAGTGCTGTCATTGTAGAATATTCATGAACATACATTACACATGCAGAACTTTGGGGAAGGAACAGAGTTGAGGCTCTGTGGTAGGTTCCCAAAGATGTGCATAATCTAATCCCCAGAACCTGGAAATATGTTACCATGACAAAGGCTTTGGCAGAAGTGATTTAATTAAGCACCTTGAAAGGGGAGGTCAGTTGGGATTATTTGGGTGGGTCCAATGTAATAATAAAGTTCTCAGAAGTGGACGATAGAACCGATGCCACAGAAATACAAAGGATTATAAGAAAATATTATGAAAACTCAGGTCATGTTTTCACGGTTCATGACCGGACTCTATGCTGACAGCTCAGAGCCTGGAGCATACTTTGGATTCTGTCTCCCATTCTCTCTGTCCCTTCCTTGCTCACACTGTCTCTCAATCTCTCTCTCTCTCTCTCTCTCAAAAATGAGTAACCATTAAAAAAAAAAAAAAGAAATGGATAAATTCCTAGAAACATATAAACTTCCAAAACTGAATCAGGAAGAAATAGCAATTTTGAACAGACTGATTACTAAAAATGAAATTGAATCAGTAATCAAAAAACTCCCAACAAACAAAGGCCCATGACCAGACAGTGGCCCAGCTAAATTCTACCAAACAGCTAAAGAAGAGTTAATACCTACTCTTCTCAAACAATTCCAAAGAATAGAGGAAGAAGGAAAATTCCAATTCATTCCATGAGGCCAGCACTACCTTGATACCAAAGCCAAAGACACTCCAAAAAAGGAAAACTACAGACCACGTCTCTTATCAATGTAGAAGCAAAAGTCCTCAACAAAATATTAGCAAATTGAATCCAACAGTACATTAAGAAAAGGCAGAAGATGGAGACAGAAAGGTCAGTCAGGGAAGAAGACATGATGATAGATGCAAGGTCAGGAGATGTGATGGGAGAAGGATTCCATCTTTTGTTGCTGGCTCTGAAGATGGAGGTCTACAGAGGACCACAAGCCAGGGGTGGTTTCTAGAATCTATAAAAGGCAAAGCTATGGGTTCCTCCTTGCAGTCTAAGGAAAGGAGCCTAGCTTGGCTGACACTTTGATTTTTTGCCCAGGGAGACCTGTGTCAGACTTCTGACCTACTGAACTGTGAGAGAATATATTTGTGTTGTTTTGAGCCACTAAATTTGTGGAAATGAGAAGCAATATAAATCTAACACAGGATTCAAAATGAACAGTTTAGAGAGAAGACCAATTAGTGGTTGAAAAGTTAGAGGCAGTGAATAGTAATGTAAGGAAGCAGAGGACTTTGGGAAGTGGAGAGCAATGGCATAAAACAGGCAGAGCAGTGGTGCAAGAGGCAAAAGTATGCCAACATTTGGGGACTAAAAGCGTTTGAAATGACTGTGCCAAACACTAAACCAGAAGAGACATGAACCTGGGAAGGTAATTAGGAACCAGAGTATTAGTCTTCTAGTGAAGGTAATGGGTGGGGCTGGAACAACTCTGGATGCAAAGAAAAAGTCAAAAGCCCATTGAAGTAACTTAGATTATAGCTCATGTCTACAGGACAACTGTAGCGAGGACAAAAAGAAGTCTGTGGGTTTGAGAAATGCTTAGGAGGTAGATTAGGCTGATAAGTGGAGGAAGATCAAAGAATCAAGGATAAAACCCAGGTCTCTTGCTTGAACAACCAAGTCACTTATTGAAAGATGGCCTAGAGAGGGGACCAATCTTGTGAAAGAAACAGTATGAGTTCCATCATGGAAACATCGAAGTTGACAGGTGCATGAACCATTTAAATGGAGAGGAACATTGTGAATTTGGGTTAGGTTTATGAGTGAGTTTGGGGCTGTTGGTACACTGTGAGAATTCCTAGTATAAGGATGATGCTGACTCTCTGAGAATGAAAAAAAATGGAGAGTTATTGTGCCTACACCAACATGTGAGAAACCAAGACATGGCATTTGGAAGGTAATAGAAGAATACAGACAGCAGTTGCTGGTACACAAAAAAACAAGGTTGATTCGTGGGTTTGTAGCATTTACCGGTTTCTCTGGGATAAACATTCCCACCATAATTTATATGTGAGCTACCAACGTTACATCCCTGTGCAGTTGGGAAGAGAAACACATAATTGGCGCTCTTGAATCAGTGTGAGCTGATTCCATTATATCGCTGAGAAGCTTGGAAGGAGAAACAGAGAACTGAGAAGCAGGAGTAATGAGAAACTATAAGGAGTGAATGTGGCAATTCCCTTAGAGACTTTGATTATGATAGGAGGAGAAAGATGGAGACTGCAGGATACACATTGTTTTGTTTTTGGTTAGAGGAAGAACAGAGTAGATTTGAGTAATGGGTAGCCAGCAGAGAGGACAGGAAATGGGTGGTGGAAAAGTAGGGTCTCTAAGGAGCTGAATAGGTGTATGAGGACTTGGAGGAGGGGGGGACATCCCATGGGATCTTACGGATAAGATGAAACTTTTGGACAGTAAGCTCTTCTCTTACAACAGCAGAGAGCAGGAAGGGGTAAGTTGAGTTTATATGTTTATGTGCTGGAATTACAGTAGTTATTCTCTGATATATTTTACAGTGTAATGAATCAAACAAAATTTGACGCTGATGGAAAGGTGATGAAGATTGGAAATTTAAAGCGATTCCAAATAGGGAACAAACATTTCTGGGAAGTGTTTCTTTTGTTGAGGTCAGTGACCATGGATTGATACAGGCACAAGTCTATCTGGCAGTGAGATATTCTCCAGAAGCTCCCAGAAATGCAGATGTAAATACGAAATCAGGCAACTATACTTGAACAGCATCGGCCTTTGTGAGATGGAGTGGCAGAGGTTCAGTGGGGCAAGAAATTGTGTAGAGGAACTCTAGTAAAGGGATGAGGTGTGGGAATTTTGCTCTATAGGAAAAGAAGTAAAGATAGGTAAGGGCTGCTAAGTACAAAGAAAGTAGGGGTAGTAAGAAAACCAAGTAGGTAAAAATATAGCATAAAATGAGAATATCTGATAAATAATACTGGGAAGAATGGAAATTGTGGTAAGACAGGTATAGGCTAGATTATAGAGACAGAGTTAACTTGAAAGCCATAACTAGACAAAGACCATGGGAACTGAAGACTGTATAGAGAACAAAGGCAATAGGAGATGAGATCACAGGACTGCAAGGTCAGGGTTATGTATTGGCCATTAATGTGGACATTGAAGTCACTGACAATAATGCCAGAAATTAAAGGCAAAGACCATTGGCTTTCAATGATGTGGATGATAGTGTTAAGTGGGGGAGGGTAAAGGCTGTTGTATGAGTAACAGGGGTCTGAAAGCAGCAAGCATTTGACTTGGGTTGGGGAGGAATGACTGGAAAGAGCAGTGGCTGGTAAGAGAAGCTTGGTCTTTCTATCGTTTATGGGGAATGCTAAAGCTTTAACTGATAATTTTGGGGTGGGAGTGAGGATGGGAATCAGATTCTGGTTGACTCTACACAATGAATATACTGTTTTCACTGGAGCAGGAGCCTAACTGCTGTTTTCTGAAATTCAAATCTTAGAATTTTCTTAGGCATGTTCTCCTTGTCAGAAGACTTACCTGGTAATTTTAGGTTTGGAACAATCTCAATGGATTAATGCGTATAAAATGCGAACACCTTATGAGAACAGGGTAATAATACATATACATACACTTGTGCTATTATTTATTTTATCATTTGAATAAATGAATTGATCTGTTGCTTTGTGATGAGATGCTTTGAGGGAAAGGAGAGAGGTAGGAGTTCAAAGGCATTTAAGGCATCGGTGCAGAGAAGGATGGGAGGCAAAATGCTAGCAAAGGAGAGGAATTGCTGAGAACATATCTAAGAGTAATATAATTTTACTTCTAAACTTCCAGCTCTTATATAAGCCTTAGGTTGGAGAGAATGAGCAGAGATGCTCAAAGACTGGATACTGACTTTCCTAGTTATTTCTAAATGGTAGCCTCTGCGCCTCTTAACATTTAATATCTCCACTTCAGGTGGCTACTAAATGGGCACATTGTTTCTATTAAAGCTATACTCTGTTTGTCTCTTCAAAAGTATACCTCCCTATTTTGTTATTGCCTGTTTATCATTGTCCTCCAGAAAAACTGGCACCTACATTAATACCAAATGAATTCATAATGTGTAAAAGCTATCCAAAAAGTCAGCAAATTAATAACATTGATTATAAAAGGTGTTACTTTTAAGAAGCATTTGTTTGAGATGACTGTCAATGCACTCCTTCCTTTATTTAAATTTTATGAGCTGCTGAATTTAATACAGCATAGTGGGGAAAAAGTGAACTATTAAGTAAAATCAATTAGGTAAAGAATCTCTTACCTTCTACCTGGTGAAAATGATTTTCAGAATTCAGATGACACTTTAATTCCTTCCTACCTCAGGTAGTTTATGTCCTGTGCCTTTTATGATAACCCATCCAATTTCACGACTGATGGAGACAACCCGGAGATACGGGGAATCACGCACGTCCATGGACTTGTACGGTCGTATGCGTGGTGGTGCACATCCAGAATACTGTGTCTGTGAAAGGGAGAGGCCTTTATGCTCTATCGAAGAGAAAAATGTGGAATGTGTTCAGGACACAGGAACACAAGAAAAGGAGACATAAACTTAAAGAACTTTATATTTTAAACACATTATTTTTATCAAGCTTAAAAAGCCCAAGAAATAGAACTTAACTCACCCTTAATAAACTATACTTCCATGATTTGGGATTAAATTTTTTAAATGATGGATTGATTTCATTTTTTTTAAAGTTGAAAGCCACCTCGAGTTTCAAAATAATCTCAGTTCATAAAACCAAGCATATGCAACACTCAGAGTAGCTAGCACGAAAGAAACGATTAACGTTACTGTCGTCATTATGATTATGATTATTTATAACACAAAACAAATATTCGTAGAACTGTGTGCCTAATGGCATAACTGAATGTTGAATAATGGGGAAGTTAATAAGAATATATATATTTAAAAACTTACAATATTTTAATGCGCTTAGAGCAAGCCTATCAAATTTGCATATTGCCCTTCAAGCTATGCAACTTTAATTTTTACTTTTTAATGTATTTGCCTTCCTGCCCAAATAACTTGGTAAATCCCTGGAAGGAAAATAATGTATGCTTTATTCCTGTTTCTGATGTCAGTATCTGCTTTAACACATGGCACATAAGTGAGACTCCATATACTTCGCATCACTATCACTATTTGGTTGGATAGAGGTCTTCCAGATAAAGGGAAATTTGGAAAGGGTAGCCTCTGAAGTATTTACTATCATGTAAAAATAAATTTGAGGTGAAATTGTAATAGTATTTGCGTCTTAGAGACCAAACATAATAATCACAAGACTCTTTCCATTCCTTTAGGACATTTCTGCAGAGTGAGTATCTTCTAGGCATTTAAAATCTCTTTTATTGTTTGTTTGTTTATTTATTTATTTATTAAATGTTTATTTATTTTTGAGAGAGAGACAGAGAGGGAGAGAGACTGAGAGAGAGCTGGGCAGAGAGAGAGGGAGAGAGAGAATCACTCACAACCGTGAGATCATGACCTGAGCCAAAATCAAGAGTTGGACACTTAACCAACTGAGCCACCCAGGGGTCCTGAAATCTCTTTTAAACAAGTCCCTTTCCTTACTCTTTCATATACATCGGAGTTCTTAGTAAATTACAGAATCCATTCTTACTACTTTTAATAGAAAATATGTTTTGAAAGCATTTTTTAATACAGTGGCATGTTTAAGGAGTTGATAATTCTTTTACTATATGACATGATTATTTTCAATAATTGTGAGATGAGATAAATATCAACTATTGCCAGAGAAAAATGCAAACTTTTTTTGTTGACTTTTCAATATATAATAATACCAATAATTTTTTTTTTCTTAAATCACAATTAGAAAAATAAATAGAGGTGCCTGGGTGGCTCAGTCAGTTGAGCATCGGACTTTGGCTCAGGACGTGATCTCACAGTTCACAAGTTTGAGCACCTCATTGTGCTGACAGCTCAGAGCCTGGAGCTGCTTCAGATTCTGTGACTCCCTCTCACTCTGCCCGTCCCCTGCACATGCTCTATCTCAAAAAAATAAATAAACATTAAAAACAATTAAATATATATTGCTATATAAAAAGGAAAAAGTGATACTTTTAAAATACATGAATACATTTCTTTAAAAACTGAAAATTCATTTTCTATATATTTCTCATAATAATGGATAATATTATACTTTCTGTTTGTCGACTTTAACTTGGGAAAATTGGTCAATGACTTCACAGAAATGGATTTTCTTTGTATATACATGTTCAGCACGTAGTATATCAGGTCAGTCTAACTTCACTTATAATTGATTGGAGAACTTTTTTTTTAATTTTGAAATTTTCACAAGACAACAGGTACACAAATAATATGCGTATTTTTAAGTATGAAGTTTTAGAGCCTTGGCACCTGAAATAGACCAAACTACTTAAGGTCACTTTCACCTCTGACAGAGAAATTGCACATTGCTGGCTTTTTACAGAGGAGAATTAAGTTAGGGTGCTTGGACCTAGGAGGATTTATACAAGTAAACTTTTTCATATTTACAGTAAATATAAATACAGTAAAAATAAAATACAGTATCGATAGAAGTTTCTTCAGAGATTTTGTTACATTTTTGTTGACTGAAACAAAAGGATCTCACTATGTTTATTTAAATTACATTAAATTAAATTATAAATTAAATTTACTATAAATTAAATTTAACTATAAATTAAAATTAATTTGTAGTATAATCTGACACTGAGATCAGAAAGAGCAAGGTTCAAACCCTTCGTTTGGTTGGACCACATTGTTTTTATGTTAAGACGAATCCCGTAATCTCAGTGAAGCTCACTTTCTTCATCTGCAAAATTGGGGTTTTCAGTATCAACTGACCTCTATCTAAAATACTTAGGCCAATGGGGCGCCTGGCTGGCTCAGTTGGTTGGGTGTCCGATGTCCGTGAGTTCGAGCCCCGCATCGGGCTCTGTGCTGACAGCTCGGAGCCTCGAGCCTGTTTCGGATTCTGTGTCTCCCTCTCTCTGACCATCCCCCGTTCATGCTCTGTCTCAAAAATAAATAAAGGTTAAAAAAATTTAAAAAAATAAAATAAAATACTTAGGCCAAGATAAGAAAAGCACGTATGTGATACTAAGTAAATAACTGTTGAATAACGTTTGCTTGTCCTGTGGTTTGTATTCAATTTTTGCTCATGAAAAACAACAAAATATTAGAAATATTCTTCTCATGATCATGTTCACACTGAGCAGATAACACATTGGAAGGAGAGTTCAAGGGATTGACTGATGCTTGTTTAAACACATATACACTCACACAGAAGCCTAACAGTTAACCTGCACACCAGCACCCTGTGGGCTGACCTGTGGTTTAGGATATTGGTTGTCTCTATCATGCTTGGAGTAGTTACGAGTGCCACTGGAGGACTGTTTACAGCAATCCCAAAGAAGCAAAGCTTTTAGGAATAGATTTATTTACAGATGGCTCTATAGTTTTACTATATTTTTCTATGTAATACATAATCCGTGTACTTTAAGGACAGATTGGTTGGGCGGCTGGATGATGAAAAGAATAAAACAGAGGAAAGGTGTTTTCCATGATAACCAACTAGCATCTCCTTACTTCAAGAAGAGTAATCATATTTTCGTCTTCCTTTTTGGAATTTCGGCCACCTGAAGAAAGGCAGAGTACCTACAATCATAATTTTGGAAGTTTAAAAAGGAGGGACCAAGTGTCAAAAGTGATTCAGAATATTTTCTCTCATAATTGTAGGGGAGAACGATTTGCTTATTCCAACGTTCTATTCTCATTGAGTATTAAAACCAAAGCCTGCATAATGATTTTTAACTACCTGGGTTTAAGTGGTCTGGGAAGGTGGAATGGTTACCTCTTTCCATTTACAGTAAAACGTTGGTTTGTGAGCATAATTCGTTCTGGAAACATGCTTACAATCCAAAGGATTTGTATATCAAAGCAAATTTCAAGATGCAGGGGCTCAGTTGGGATCATGTGATGCTTGGCATCACATACTCCTCATACTGTGAGACATCACTCGTTTATCAAGTTAAAATTTATTAGAAATGTTTGCTTGTCTTGCGGAACACTTGTGGAACAAGTTACTCGCAATCCAAGGTTTTACTGTATCTTCTTTTTCATTCAGGCAAACTACAGCTGTTCAGATACAGTAATTCCCACAAGAAGTTTTCTTTGGTGAGTTACTAAACACACAGAAACCCAAATGACTCAGTTAATAACGCATGTCAAAGGTATCAAACCACAAAAAAAAAATGTCCCTTCGGTCTCTAATCCTTTTTAGATAAAGATACACATTTAGCATTAAACACAACACACAACAGAGTATCAGCCTTTTAAAAGATTTTTGTTTGGATTCTTCAAGTTGTCCTCGGGAGGGTGTGAAAGGCCCCTGGGCAATGTTTTTTACCAGATTGTGTTTTGTTAACACTCCTGAACTTATTCTATGAATAATTAGCCGTACTGGAATTCTAGAAATACTGTTCTTCTGTTGTCAACTATTTTTCCTGGGAAGACCTCAGAAATTACATTGAGCAACACGGGAAGGATACAACACAAGACTAAGCTATGTGACTCCAAAGTGAAATCTGATGCACAAAAGGTAATGTGAATACATACAGCAAGCAGCTGGATCTTTCAACCAAAGCACTTAACCCACGGTGTCTCTGGTGGATTGGACTTCTTTGCATCGTGGAGGCATCAGGGAAGTTCTTTCGATGGGGGCTCATCGCTCCAAGCACGAAGGGTCCGGGAAGCAGAGAAGAAAAGTAGCAGCACCTTTTATGAACCAGCTTTGGAAGTTTTACAGTGTTACTTCTGCTAAGCTCTGATTTTATACTATTGAGTCACGAAGTCTGGCCTAGATTCAGAGGGAGGGGATGTAGACACCACATCTGAACGGAGGAATGAGTTGTCAAAGGATTTGTGGGTATGTTTTAAAACTTGATATAGGCAAAATATATACCGGTAAATGGTCATGAGGCATGCTAAATTAATTTGCACTATCGAATTTATAATTTGAGTAAGAAGCCAACCATGGCAGCAGCATAAACATACAGATTGGAACACATGGAGACGGCATTCCAATTAATTCATTACTTGATCAGATTCTCCTTGGTGGAGATATGATAGGTCAGATAATAGTTCAGAGAAGAGGATAAGAAACTCTGAATATGGATAAATCAAAGGATCTGTCAACAAAGTTTTAAGGGATGTTAAGATTTTTGACATGAAACAAAGTTTCCTCGTTGAATAGGGTAGGGAAAGTGAGAGAATTGAGTCCTTACCCAACTCACAGTGGAGTAAACCAGCTACCTTTCAAAGAACCTGCCTCTTAATAGAGTTAATTTACAACCACGATTTAGTGATCATTGTGAAATTAATTTTGTTCATTTGAATTAGTTTTGTAGGTTGTACTCATTTATTTTTTTTTATTATTAAAAGGTTTTATAAATGTGTAAGAACTTTAAAAACTTACCAGGTTTGTGGTGGTACCTTTTAAATTGGCATTATAATAACAGTAATTTACATTACAAAAAGACATTGAAGAAATCATTTAAACTGCATACAGGAGAACTGAACAATTATGGTAAACATTGTTGCTTTCAATATGGTCTGTGTGAAAATGTCATTTAAAAAGTATGTGGGGACACCAGTGTCCCACAGTGGCTCAGTCCATTAAGCATCTGACTTCGGCTCAGGTCATGATCTCATGTTTCTGAGTTGAAGCCCCAGGTCAAGCTCTGTGCTGACAGCTAGGAGCCTGGAACCTGCTAGGGATTCTGTCTCCCTCTCCCTCTGTCCCTCCCCTGCCTTTGGTCTCTCTCTCTGTCTCAAAAATAAATGAATATTTAAAAGGAAAAAAAAATATGTGAATTGGCTTTTATATTGGAAACAGGAAAAAATCAAAATCTTCTTAGTTTAAAAACAAACAAAGACCAGGTTTTGAAACCCTGGCCAGATTATTTAGTACATGTCTCTTAACTTTTAGGAGGTGTTCATTTAAACCATGCCAACAGTATAAAATATTTTAAAACTATCTCCACCAAAATATATTCTCTTCAGTTCTACAAAGTGACATCATTATGCAGTAATATTTAAAATTCATAAAAGAAAGTACTTGATTAGAAATTGCAAGATACAGATTTCTTTATGTTAATGAAAGAAAGTTCCCTAGAATATTTCAGCTTCTTCCTGATATTTAACTTCAATAATTTTTCAAAGATGCTTTTTAGAATTAGTTAAAACTAAGTTAGCTCTTAAATCCAGTCTTCTATGTATCTGTCTATGGTTTTTCTATTTCTAAATATTACCAAGACTGATGGATTTGCCTTAACTGAGAACACAAAGTCATGTTTTAAGTATTTTTTTGTATCTCCTCAAGTTTGGGACATTGAAACTAATATAAGCATTTTATGGAAACATTGTGAATTACTATTGGGCTGAAACTAGGCTAGATGTATACTTGAGAAAAGATGATAATGATGATGTAAAGTAAAACTGTCATATGGATCCTTAAAAGCCACCATGTAACTTTGGCTACATGTGTACAGAAAACAACCCTTATGAAAACACTGATCTAATTCAGTCTCTGCCCCCCACCCCCCAAATTTCAGTTGGGAAAGTGTTCAGATGAGAGAAAAACAGTCCTGTGAAGGTTTCCTGACTCTATTTTGAAAGTTTTGTATGCTTGAAGTTTATAAACATACAAATTTCTATTACTATGGTTTTATAAAATAAAATTTTTTAGTTTCTCAGAATCAAATGGAAGGATATACTTGCTTATATCTAATGATTCCTCTGATTGATAATATTTGCTTAAAAGTCCATGGTTTAATTTTTTTATACATTTCTTTTAGTAACGGTTCTGTTGTTAGGACAATAGCCACCAGAGGGCAGTAAATACGCCTGTAATACCAACTAAGGCGTCCTGTCTCAAGTATTTTTTTATTGTGTAGTTTTTGCATAGCTTGTATTTCAAATTGTTTTTAAATATTTTATACTATGCAATAATTTTATTTATTAAAATGTTTTTAATGTTTATTTATTTTTGAGAGAGATTGACAGAGCACAAGCAGTAGAGGGGCAGAGAGAAAAGGAGACAGAATCAGAAGCAGACTCCAGTCTCTGGAGCTGCTGAGCTGTCAGCGCATAGCCAAACACAGGACTCGAACCCAGGAATGGTGTGATCATGACCTAAGCCAAAGTCCAACGCTTAACCGACCGAGCCACACAGGCGCTCCTACGAAGTTCTAAATAGCAAACAATCTCAGTTAAACGAGGGCTATTCTGCCGTTAGTTATGGGCTGAGTTGTGTCCCCTAAAAACTGTTATGTTGAAGCCTTAACCCCCAGTACCTCAACATGTAACCGTATTTGGAATTAGGGTCTTTAAAAGGGTAATTAAGTTAACACAAAGCCATTAGGGTAGGCTGTAATCCAATCTGACCATAAGAAGAGGAAGTTTGGAAATAGGCCCAGAGGAAAGACCATAGGAAGACCCAGGGAGAAAACTGATGTCTACCAGCCAAGGAGAAAGGCCTCCACTGAACCCAGCCCTGCCAACAGCTTGATCTCAGGCTTCCAGCCTCCAGAATTGTGAGAAAATAAATTTCTGTTGGTTAAGCCATCCAATCTGTGGTGCTTTTTTTTTTTTTTAAAGTTTGTTTATTTATTGAGAGAGACAGAGAGAGAGAAAGAGAGCAAGCATGGGGGAGGGTCAGAAAGAGAGGGAGAGAGTCCCAAGCAGGCTCTGCAAATGTGAGTATGGAGTCCGATGCAGGGCTCGATCCCAGGACCCTGGGCTCATGACCTGAGCCAAAATCAAGTGTCAGAGGCTTAACTGACTGAGCCACACAGGTGCCCAGGTGGTATGTTTTTATGTCAGCCCAAGATGACTAGTACAATATATTTTCCACGAAGAACAACAATGATACCAAGGCTCTATTTCACCGACATATGCCCTACTTCTCAACACTATCCTATCTTCTAACTACCTATAAAGGTAGTGTGGGTAGTACCAGTATGTCTCCTAGTATCCAAAGTCTAACAAAGAAAACAAATTGGACTGATGACGTAAAAGTAATAACATTGAAAGGGGAGGGGGAAGTGTTTACATGAATAATGTTGAACCGGATGTGTCTTAGTCATAGTTTCAATGGAGGTCTCCAGGCAACAGCTGATGCATTTCAAAGTGAGGGGCACAGCCCCCTGCAGAACTTTCCAAGAGGTTTCCTAACTGGTCGTGCTATCACAGCTGAACACCGATGTACGGCCTATGCAATAATTTGGAGAAAAAGCCCAGGAATTTGAAGAAGACCTTGGAGAACTCTTTCTGTGCTGAGTGCCAGACCCCTTCACCGGCAGACTCAGGAGAGGGACTTAATGAGGCCGCTCAGAAAGTTTGATGCATGCCCCTGGAGCTTGGAGGACACACTAAACTGATGTCTCATTCATGTCTCAGAAATCTGAAGGGTGAAAAGTTATGATTGGTTAGTTGTTCTGATGGCAGAAGGAAAGAGTTTCCTGTTAATCTAGAGTGTGATGGTGCAAAGGATTCTTTGGTCTTTCCGATGCACTTGATGAGGGCCATATATGCGAAAAACGTGGAGTAGAATTGTCTTATTTTCTCTATAAGGGGAGAGCCTTGAGAAGCAAAAGTCCTCAGCTGAAAAAAAAAAAAAGAAAAGAAAATTAAAAGGACCATCAGATATCTAGGCTCTGAGAAGGTAAGTGCATGTGGCCAACTGGAACAAATACACACTTGCACGGCTCAAGAAGATTCCAAATGACTGATCTCCCAGAGGAGAAGCATGTCTTGAAACCTAGAGGTCTAGAGGGCACCAGTGTAGACCACGCTAACATCCAAATAAACCAAATGAGAAATGCTCACCATTTTTCCGGCTTCTCTCTCTTCCTTCCCACTTTCCCTTCCTGAAGGGTTAAGGAGCCAACATTCATACAAGCTGAGAAAGGAGTAAGAAGGACAAATTAACGGAATCTGTTCTTCTTTTTTCCTTATCATGAACACGCGATGTGTTTAAATGAAGTTGCAATTGACTAGTTATTACACTGACTTGAACATTCTAATCACAGTGACTTAAAGCGCCGTGTACCTACCTTAGTCTTCATTCAGAGGGTGAGGAAATGGGGAAACCACCTGAATTTGTTTTCTGGTTATACTCTACTAGTCTCCCTTCCTCAGTAGGATAGTTAGTACAATTTATGATATTTATGCAAAAAATAATTTATAGCAATCCAAATCTTGAAGTCAGAACCCTCAGACACATAAATTTAACAATATTGTAATGAATTAGGATGGACAGTATTCAGTCTGAATAATCAGTGCCTCATATGACGTTGAGCTTATACGTTAGTATAATGCATACTTGAAATAATTTTTATTATCTGAGCTAGGAAAATCTCTTCATTAGAAAATATATCCTTAGGTTTCATTTTGTAACATGCTTACAGCATATTGAGCTTAGAGATGAATTGTTCATTTAAGGTTCATTTAGAAGTGTCAGACAGTACCATAATTTAGCACTTTTCCCCCCTGACTGCCAACTTCTACTTGGCATCGTGCATCAGGCTGAATGACACAGGTTTTTGGAGACTGCCATTGGTTTCTGCATGTCTCATGGGCACGAATAACAACTTTTCAAGAGCACTGTCCTTCCCAGAGGGTGTAAATAAAAGGCCGTCTAATTTGAATTGCTTTAAAAAATAGCTCAGGGGCGCCTGGGTGTCGCAGTCGGTTAAGCGTCCGACTTCAGCCAGGTCACGATCTCGCGGTCCGTGAGTTCGAGCCCCGCGTCGGGCTCTGGGCTGATGATGGCCCAGAGCCTGGAGCCTGCTTCCGATTCTGTGTCTCCCTCTCTCTTTGCCCCTCCCCCGTTCATGCTCTGTCTCTCTCTGTCCCAAAAATAAATAAACGTTGAAAAAAAAAATTTTAAAAAATAGCTCATTGTGGGGTGCCTGGGTGGCTCAGTCGGTTAAGTGTCCGATTTCAGCTCAGGTCATGATCTCGCGGTTCATGAGTGTGAGCCCTGCGTCGAGCTCTCTGCTGACCGCTAAGAGCCTGGAGCCTACTTTGGATTTTGTGTCTCCCTCTCTCTCTGCCCCTCCTCCACTTGTGCTCTGTCTCTCAAGAATAAATTAAAGCATTTAAAAAATATTTTAAAAATACCTCATTACAAATACATCTGATTTATCCTGCCTGCTCATTTAGTCACTATTAGCCATAGCAAATCATAACTGTTGACCACTATTCATTTCCTAATCAGGCCTATTGAACATTAATCAAAAAGTGATTTTTCATTTTATGGTCAGCCATCAATTTTAGAGCTATAGAGAATTTGAAAAGCAGAAGATAAAGAAATCAAAGTAACAATTTCCCTGGGGAAAGATTTGCATATAGCAAGACAAGTCAAAACTTCGAGCAATACCCCGTGTGAGTGCTGTTTGTAAAAATCCACCATTTATGGAACCCTTGCCCTATGTTAGGCATAAAGCTGATACTATTATTATTTTCATTGTCCAGGTGAGAAAAAAGTGGCGGGGGGATTTACTAACTTAGTCTTATGGGGAGTGAGTGTCCGAGGTGGGCTCGAGTGTAACGTTGTCTGACATGAAAGCTTACGTACCCGGACACAGCACTACTCTGCCTCTCTTGAAGTGCTTTCCATTTAGAATCTCAACTTCTGTATGGATGGTTGGACAGAACTTAAAAGATAATAACAATAAGTTACCAGCAATTCTGAAGGTTATGTAATTTTCCTCTTAATTCTTAAATTACAATAAAGGTTTGTATCCTGTAACAGACACCCTAAATAACAAAGGCTTACCATGCCAAACTGAATTTTAATGATCTTCCACCTGACTGTCTAGGAAGAAGCTGTCTAGGATTGCTTGGTCAACTCTGTGGTAACAGACATAAAGCTGCTTAGTGAGTTGTCTTCATTTTCAGAACAAAGACAATTCCTGCCGCCATGTTTACCTTCCAGCCAGGAGGCTGAAGGAAAGAGAAACAGAGGGCACGCCCCTTCTTTACAACACCTGGAAGTTGCCTGTATTTCTCTTTTTTTTAATTGAGATACAATTCACATAACATAAAACTTACATTTAAAAATTGTAAAATGTATGATAAAGTGATTTTCGGTATACGTACAGAGTTGTGCATCATCACCACTCTATTTCTGTCATCGCCCACCCAAAACGATTACCTCTGTCCCCTGGCAACCAAATTATTGCTTTTATTTCTTTGTCTTCTGCTTTTTTTTTTAATAGCTCGAAGATTGATAAATTTACTTTCTTTTTCTATAGGTTTGCTTACTTTGGACATTTCATATAAATGGACTTCTACAGTACACGGCCTTTTGTGACTTCTTTCTTTCACTTAGCCTAATATTTTCAAGGTTCATCTATGTTGTAGTATGTATCAGGACCTTATTTCTTTTTATTGCAGAATAATATTTCATTATATGGAAGTGCCTGCATTTTATTTATCCATTCATCAGCCGATGGGCATTGGATTGATGTCACTTTTTGGCTATTATGAATAATGTTGCTTTGAACAAACATGTGCAGCTTTTGTGTGGACATGTTTTCAATTCTCTCCGATACAGACAGAGGAGTGGAATTGCTTGGCCATACGGTAAACTCATGTTTAGCTTTTTGAAGAGTTCATATTACTTTTTTCTCATATATCTTTGACCAAGGCTTTGTCAATAATGATTTGCCAATAATTGCCAAATAATTACTTGCCAATAATGCTATTGGGGACACTGAGAAAGTTGAGAAATATAGTCTAAATTATGGCCACTCTTGCTCAGCTAAAAGTCTATTAATAATCTAGTAATAAATCTAATTATCCATTATCCTCAGATAAGGAAAGGATAGGTATTTGGAGTCAAATAGTCTTTACCATAATGCATCTTTTTGACCACACAAATAACAATACATTCTTTTCTTCCCATGCAAAGAACACAGTCACTACTCCCCAAGAAAGACAATCCAAATTTCTGCCATCTTCAACTAAAAGTCTTGAATATTTGAGAGACGTCCTCCAAGTGTATCCCCTCTAAATTAAATGACACTTATCTGCCCCCCCCCCAACACACCCAATATATAATGATGATAGAATAGGAAAACCACATGGTAAGCTACTACTTGGAAAAGGCAAGAATGGAAAATACCAGCAATCAATGATCCATATAAAATATCATGGACTATTGGACAGGAATAGACAAGTCCTGAGTGAGTAGTTGAGTAAATGCCTTGGTTAGGCCATCCCCTGGTTTGCTCCCTGGAAGAATCTATTTTCCTCTATTGTTCTCTGTGATCCCAGATATTGTTGACTGGAAGGTTCTTCCTTGTCAATTAATCTACACAAGTCACACCCAAAGTGAACATAAAGAGAGAATTAGCTATCTGAAAATAGACTGAGGTGATAAGGAAGTTATCGTAATCTGATGTTTAGCTGTTTGATTGGTTCACATTGCTTTTTTGCTTGCGTGGGAGAAATCCTCTGGGCCGCAGACTTATCTCTTGCTAAAACCATATTTTCAGAGTCACTTTTTAAAGTCATCTCAATGGGATTTATTAATTCTACAAGACATCAGATGACCAGATTCTTAGTCCCTTAAGTTTTAGACTGCAGATTGAGAAAATCTCTAGAAAAGAGTCAAATTCCCTTCATTTTCAGCCTACACAGTTGGTAGCAGTTAATCTTAGTCATTCTTGTTCAACTTTGTTGAAGGCACCAAGAAATAACGAATATATGCCAATTTTGTGATTTTCCCACATAGTTTCTCCAAGCTCAGAGACATGGTCTGCTCCCCAACAATTGCAGATAATTGCCCAAAATGCTTCCCCATGGCATAATAAGGGCACTAGTTTTCCTTTTTTGCAGTTTCTATTGTTGCAATTGACTTCAGATGATGATTCAAATCAGATTGGTTTTTTTATAACTAAATTTTGTGTTTGTTAGGGTATTCAGTTACTATACTACAGGCCTAAATTTACACTGAATTATCTCTTCCATATGTGGTCTAGCTATAAGTAGGCAATGATGGGTGGTATAAAAATGACATCATATCATGGATTCAGGTTCATTCCACATCAGTAATTACTACAGCATTTCTAGGGTATTGCCTTTTATCACATAGTTCAAGATGGCCCATCACCTTGTCTGCATTCCACCGAATGAAATGGTGAAAAGATAAGAGAGGAGCGCACACTCAATTTTAATGGTTTGACTCAAAAGTTGCACAAATCAGGGCACCTGGGTGGCTCAGTCAGTTAAGCGTCCCACTTCAGCTCAGGTCATGATCTCATGGCTGGTGAGTTTGAGCCTCGTGTTGGGCTCTATGCTGTGACAGAGCCCGGAGCCTGTTTCAGATTCTGTGTCTTCCTCTCTCTCTCTGCCTCCCTCCCGCTTGTGCTCTCTCTCTCAAAAATAAATGAACATTAAAAAAATTAGATAATGACAAATTATTGTCATTCTCTCTCTTAGGCTTTAAGCTTTACTGTCACCCTTTTTTAAAAGAGACATTCCAAGAACGGAAAAAAATAAACATTCTACACTTAAATATTTCCCTTTGACTTAGTGAGCATGTAAGAAATGGAGGAAGAGGGTGAAAACAATAACGATACAATGAAATGAAATGAAATGAAATAAAAACTAGCTCTCCAGAGTTGATTTTAATTCATGCATTGAGTAATAAACCAAGTGTCAGATGGAGCAATGTTATTCCAACTAAGCTCTAAAATATTTATAAGTAAGTCTTTTGTATTTTAGCGACAGAAATTTTGTTTACTCAAGGTTCATCCTTCTTGGCTGGTAACACTTCACCTCAATGCTTTGCTTTTCCTTGCCCATCAGCCTATAAGATCTGATATTAAAAAGAGAATAATGGCATCATTATGAACATTGGCTTTATACATTATGATTTCATTCTATTTGATGATTTGGTACTCAAGTTGAATTTGATAATTTATAGTGGCCAATGTTTTGTTTTGAGAATGAATGTACTTAAGGTATCTTTTGGTTGCTTTTCGTAGAGTGTTCATTTTACTTAAAAATCTAAATCTAATTTCCTTCCTTTTATGTGTGGAAGTAAAAACTGAAACAGGTGTCAGGTGATCTGGATGATTATAGTCCTTATGTCACTCTTTCAACAAATTGTAATGATGAATCATACAAAAATCCAACTTGCTTTCATTACAATAGTTGTGGGAAACAGTGTATCCTACAAACACCATAGGGTGTATGGCTCCTCGAAGGTCATCATAAGATCTATTAAAAAAAAAAAAATAAACAGATTCTCTTAACACATCCTGGCTTGGAATAGATGTATTTTTTATATTACAAGTTAGAATTTGGGCCAAGATACATTCCCAAATGGCTGCCTGTGGGCCACAAATGGCTTGAGGCTACATGCTGTTTGGCCAATACCGTACCTTAAAAACAAGACTGAATTGATTGCTGATGTCTTAAAAATTATATATGTTACATAAAGAATTCATATTTTTCTTTGAAAAATGAAGGTTAAGGCTTGGCCATGTGGGGTCCCCATTGCCATATGAGCTGAGTAGAGGCTGCCCTCTTAGGGGGCAGTGGGGTATTGTCTCTGGCTCAGGCTTGCTGCTACTGGTCTCCTACTGTGGTCAGATATTCCACACGTGGCTGGCCGTGAGACTACTTGATGGACTTGGAAGGCAGAGGAGAGAGTGGAAGGCAAGCAATATTAGCTAAGCCTCGCTTTTTACGGAGATTTCCAACGATGCCCAATCTCATCGTCCGCATCCTTTTCAAAAGCTCCCCCCCATGCTTCTACTTTCCATTGTCCTTCTACCCCAAATGCCTCTTTAGGAGATGCTGCTGTCACATGGATAAAATAGAGCTCTTTTCTCAGTGCCTTTGCATTTCTGCTAAAGCTGGAGTCACCTCTAAGGATTGCTGTCCCCTTCCTTAAAGGGACAAAATGTGATTTTCTTTTTATTTAGCAGAACTAGCTTTGACCCAGAAATAGGATTAGACATAGCATGGTTGTAACAAGTGCCGTGATAAACTGTAAGGGAATTTTGGAATTATAGCAAGTAGTGTATTCTTAAGGAAACTATTAAATCTGACATTTCTAATTCCTGTTGAAATGTTAATTCCATTTACCGAATATAGGTACAAAAATAATGTTCATTATAGTTAAGAATGCAGACATAGAATTTGTATTATGGATACTTGGAATAAATCTAAGAATCCCTGTAGCATGGATTAGACATCTGTATCGTAGAAGGTATTCTCTCGTTACTGCTTTATACAACTAGGTTATAGACCTAGACAGACATGTGGAGTGATATTCATGTATTCTTGAATGTTTCAGAGATACTGATGGGACCAAGGTAACTATATAACCCATCTCCGAAATTTACAGAGAACTGACGTGGAGCCTTAATCTCCTCCACATATAAAGCGAAGCTGCTCGACTTGATAAGTCCTAATTTCCTTAGATTTTAATTGTGACTTTCATAAAATGAAAAATATTTTACACGTGGAAGGTGATAGCAGGCAAAAATGAAAATCTGGCAAAAATAAAACAGGCAACTTCTGGAATATGCAACAGTTACAGAACCACGCCCCCTCTTTACTCTGCATCCCAAACAGTCCAGATTGATGCATCAATGCTGCAGGCATCACAGGCAGTGATCCAGCGCCCGCATTATTTACTACAGTGCTCTGCCGGTGGGTACCTGTAAACCTCAAGAGGATACGGACTCTGCTCACAATTGCTGCGTCTTGCTTCTTATGCTGTATTTGTCCCTAGCCTTATCCTTTCATATTTATTTACTCATGCTGAGTTACGTTAGTCTGTAAATTACTTCTCTGGGCTCCAATTCTGCCCAAGTTATTCTGAATTCAGTTATGCTCTCTTAGCTTATCTCTCTCGTTGGGATTTTCTTTCCTTTTCTTTTTGAGCATTTGCAAACTTCATCGTTTTTCCTGCTCACTTTTTCCCCAGTCTTTGAAATAAAAAGTGAGCCAGAGTGGTCTTCATATTGATCCCCGCGGCACCTCACCTGCCACCACTCACAGGCTCGAAGGGTTTGCTCTCTTCAGTCATCTGTCTCTGGGCTGTCCTCCTATGTTACAAATGGTGCCTGTTGACCTTGGGGATTAATCTGCGGTTGGTGATATTTTAAAAAATTCACTGAAGTTCAGGTACTGTAATTCATGACTATGGTTTACTTCAGTCAGACCTGAGATATTATTCCTTCATAAAAAGGCTGGCGTTGGGGCGCCTGGGTGGCGCAGTCGGTTAAGCGTCCGACTTCAGCCAGGTCACGATCTCGCGCTCCGTGAGTTCGAGCCCCGCGTCAGGCTCTGGGCTGATGGCTCGGAGCCTGGAGCCTGTTTCCGATTCTGTGTCTCCCTCTCTCTCTGCCCCTCCCCCGTTCATGCTCTGTCTCTCTCTGTCCCAATAATAAATAAAAACGTTGAAAAAAAAAATTAAAAAAAAAAAAAAAAGGCTGGCGTATATGTGTTGCAAACTTGTCTACCTGGAAACAATTATTCTCCTTTTAACCATTTTTGCTTCACCAGGATAATTCCATTTTGGTCCATAGCATCACAGGGCATTTATTCTCTCTACCACCCATTCTTCTTTCTGGGGCAATAAAAAGCATTTTGCTACTTTGTTGTTTGGTCCAACATCCTAAGTCGGAACAAAAAGCCTTGGCTTCTAGGTTTGGCTCAGCCGGGTACTGATGACCCGACATTGGGCAAATCCCTTGCCCTCTCTCTAGCTCAGTTTCCTTCTCAGTGAAATGGGCATAATATTAACTGGGCATCCTATTGCACAAGATTTTTTGCAAGGAAAATACCAGGTGTATGGAAAAGAGATTTGAAAGTTGAATGCTCTATACAAGGAAGTTAATAGTGCATTGTCACAGGCTAGCAGGCTAACTGGCACAGGTAGTAGGGCATGAGATAAATATTAAATGTCACATATTCAAGTTATTTATTTTCATGGATTCATAGAACCAAAGGCAACCTTATGCCATGCCCTCACACGTAAGGTCCAGGAAGATTCCCTGTGCTAATAAATGGCAAATCTGGAGAGGATTTAAGACTCCTGACTCCTGGCCTTGCTCACTGAAAGCATACTTTGGACCACTTCTTCTCATCTGTATGTACACACTGTGGATGTGTTTGGCTTTATTAACAGTCACTGTCGATTTTAATGCTCTTCAGTGAGAGAAACGTATTTGCTCCCTTGCGTTGATTCTGGGAACGAAGAACGCAGAGAAAGTAAAATCATTCTACTCATGTAACTTGCCAAGTAATCTCAATGTTTTCTTGAGGTTTTAATTTCTTGGAGCACCCAATCTTTTCTCTTTCCAAATTTCATTATGCCTCAGTTCAAAGTCCTCATGAAAACTTTTGCTAATTCTCAGGGTTGAGGTGCAGTTACGTTCCCTTGGCCTTCTCTGCCTCCTGGGCTCTGGCTTCTCTCTGTGGAGCTTTGCTTCTACACTACCTAAACCCCAAGGTGAGAACTCTTTTACAAAAATAAATCTCCGCTATGAAACATTCATCAGCTTAGAGGACTTTATTGGATAATATTTGTGGAGGGGTCAGCTGTTTACAGTAAAGAATCTGCAATATTTGCCAGCTTTTATTTTTCTATTGCTATGTTCTATTTCTTTATGTTATCTCTGTCTCAGATTATCTCAAGAATTCCAAACACTCTCCTCTGTAATGGGTAGAGTCACTTAGCTCTCTGTAGGAAAACTTGGCGAAACACAGAGATACAGGTTAAAAGTTGTGGGTTGGTTTATTTCATTAAATTATTTTTCAACACAGTTCCTATGAGAAGCTCTGGCGGTGTTTCTCTGTAAGTGACATTCCTCTGTTTTGACTTACAAACCCATATTTTCTTATGATTATACCAATGCAAGTTGCTAAAGCCTTACAGGCCAAATTGATTGCTTAGGACTTTATGTTGTAACTGAATAGTCAGCATGAACTGTTTCAAGTAATAAAACTTTGACGTTGATTTGATTTGGCAGCTGGACACTGTCAATAAATAATAATTTTCACGTGTGGGTGGCCCCCTTCAAAAAGGTGGGTGCTACCATTTGCTGACATTTGCTGTGTCTTTCTTGTCCACACTTGAAAAGTGTGTCTGCCCCTCAACTTTAAGATTAAAATTCTGGATTTTATGCTAATTGCACTTGGTTGTTGCATGCCCACTTCTGAATCAAATCACTATGATCAAGTGGATAAGGTTATGCCGAGTGATTTAGACTAATAAACGTCCACCGTTGGATCTGAGTAAGAACTCGATTCATCCAAACCCATATGGTTCAATACGGGGGAACTTTACCCCCCCCCCCAGTGAAAATCTTGGGGCTCATACGACATTGAGTAAAAAAAAACAGCAATTATCATCTATCCCATATGAAAATTCTCTCCCCTCAAATCATATGAATCCTAAAATGGGAAAGCCTATTATTTGCATCTGACTTTTAAAAAGATTATATTGATTACCCTTTTTCAGAGGCAGGGACAGCCAGTGTTGAATATCATTAGTTATAAACCAAATCCATTTTTCACCTGTTATAGACTGTGGTGAACATCATGGCTGCTTACTGAATATTGACAGCTCTCTAACTTCAGGGTACAAAGACCTTGAGACTAGTTCTGGCCAACAGTGCGTTCTTTCTTTCTTTCTTTGCCGGTGAAATTTCAATGGAAGTGAGATTCAGCACTAGGGGGCCAGAGCATACAAATGAAAGACTCTTAAGATGTTTGTCCTTATTGCAGCATCTGGGATAGATCCAGGGAACAACTGTACAAGCATTGGGGATCTCAAAGTAAGGACAGAGAGGAAATATTGAGCAGAGCTCCCAGTTGACCCATGATGGACGTGGAGAATGGGTAAGAAATAAAAGTGTTCTTTTAAGCCACTGAGAGCTTAACCTGGCCTATTCTAATCTATACATAATGATCAAGTTATAGCCTGGCATACTGTCACCTAGAGATGGCAGGAGCTACGTTTTCCAGTTCGCCCTTCTTGTCATAGGAGTATCTATGTTTTTCCCAACAGAATGGGAAAAGAATGAATGTATTCAACTTCTACACTGCTTGTTTGAAAGCTGTCTGTTTCTCTGGGTTACTGTTTTACTTCAATCCTGGTTTGGAATGGTGATGTCCATGGTAAGTGTGAAAGCCTCATGTTAAGGAAGGCAGAGCCTAGCCCATATCTTTGGTCCATGGGTGACTTAGTTGATCAACAGCAAAATGCAGTCTATTAGATCAGTGCTTTATGTGAGAGAGAAATAAAACTTCTATATTTTTCAAGTCTCTTCATTTTTGGGTGTTTACTGAAGTAGATGATAAAAATATATATATATATATATACATATATACACACACACACACATATACACACACATATATTATATATAGTATAATGTATAAAATATATACAACATGTATAATGTATAAATATACAAATTATATAACAAATATATCAATCCGAACATCTAATCAGTCAGCAAAAATTTATATATATAAATTTATACCATATTCCTCTTCAGGGATTGAAAAATAAGCAAAAAATGTGGCCTTTATTTTGACTATCTAATTCATTTATTCGTGTATATGTTCAATAAAAATTACTAAATTATTACAATGTGGATAGGACATTATCTGATGTGAAGAGTGGTATTAAGAATACAATGCAGGGAGAGCGCCTGGATGGCTCAGTCAGTTGGGCGTCCGACTTCGGCTCAGGTCATGATCTCGCGGTCCGTGAGTTCGAGCCCTGCGTCGGGCTCTGTGCTGACAGCTCAGAGCCTAGAGCCTGAAGCCTGTTTCAGATTCTGTGTCTCCCTCTCTCTGACCCTCCCCCGTTCATGCTCTGTCTCTCTCTGTCTCAAAAATAAATAAACGTTAAAAAAAAAAGAATACAATGCATGGTATTAAAATAAAGCCTTTAGAGAAAACGGTGAAGTAGAATAAGGCCAACGCACCCTGGAATGGTGAAAGGACCCTGCACTTTGAAGGTAAACAAAAGCAAGATCTGCATTTAGACTATACTACCTGCTAATTGCATGATGTGGGGTGACTATAAAATGCATAATATTGTTGTTTTGTATGGTCAGTGTGGTTATGAGCAGTCTTATAAGTTACTGCCTAGAAAATTAATGGAAAATAGGAGGCACTCAATTGATGTAGCTTTTATTAATGTTATTTCCAAGTAGTTTGGATAAGCAATGAAATGTCAAAGAAAGGATACATTTGCAAGGGGCAGCAGAAGTACAGTCTGTGTAGCTAAAACTGGGAGGAAAACTGAAGTTTTTAAGTTCCAAATGACTTGCCCCAGGAAAGGAGATCGACAACTGTAGGCAGTCAGTGCGTGGGAGCACGAGGTGAAGTGCGCGTGGTAGGGATGGGGCATGGGAACAGCAGGAAATGTATGTTAGAACAGAGTTGAGGCAGAGGATGGAATGCATTTTAACTCTTGTCGTGCATGTAGCAGGCAGGGATGGATCCTATCCTGAGGGGTCTTGAAAGATATCATTTGGGAGCCTCCCTTTTTTAGAAAGAAAACCCCTCATGATAAATACAAATTTACGCACTGTCAGGTAAATGGTAAGCAGCAGGTCTATAATGCCTTCTACCCCTTTTCCAGGGCAAAGGGCTGCTTTCAGGAAAGAAACATGGTGACTTCGTCAGATTTCACTGGCAACTTTCTGATGGCAGGCCTCTTAGCAAGCAAACCAGTGGTATTTGCTAACAGGAGAGTTATTGTGTTTGGAACTCTTTTGTAAAGGAAAGATGTGTTTTAGGATTGCTTGTGCTCAACAAACACGGAAGTTCGAGTTTTATGAGATGGCTCTGGGGAAAATGTCACAGTAACTACGTAGGTATCTGAATATAAAATGGAGACATTTTCATGCCAAGAATGCCTCCTTCTATGTAAGGGGTGTGACTATCTACATCACTTGAAGGTCTCATATATAAATATAGGCCCAGGACACATGTGGGGAACCTTATCAGAGTCTCTGGACCTCGTTGCTTTGCCTGAGCCTCATGATTACTCAAATTTTCTATTAGTAAAGCTTGATACTGGGTAATATCTCTGGTGTGTGTGTGTGTGTGTGTGTGTGTGTGTGTGTGTCTACTTTGCCAACGTGATCCCTCATGTGATTTTGGATTTGTGCTTTAAGCAATGTTATGTTTCAGATCCACCAATCACAATAGCCGTTTAGTATCATTTTGGCAAGAAAAATGAGGAAAATATGATGAGCACTTAATGGCAAGTTAGCCACTACTGACCTTTGCATGAAATGCTGAAAATCCAAAGTATATTACTGGGATAAGTCTTATCAGTGGAATTTGTAGGAAATCCTTCTAGATCTGGCATAGACGACTAAATGGCTAGACAAGGAGTAGCAGGAAAAAAGGCAAATTAATTAAGCATTCTACTCCTGGCCATTGTTAGCAGCCTCGATAAAAGCTAGACTTGTAAAAGGAGAGCAAATGGCAGTGGGAAAAAATGAAATCAGTAAGATTAGATTTTTCAGTTCGAGAAAGTTTCTCACGTTTCTTCTATCATCAGGAGAGATGTTACTTTCACTTGCGAAGTAACTCAACTATGACTGTTGACAAACCAAAAAATGATACACACTTCTAAAGTCCAGGTTCAAGTAACTGTAGGATCCTGAGGGGATTCCTGCTGCTCAAGGATTAGGACAATTAAAAACAAAATATTAGAAAAGCCTGGAAAATGATTATTGGCATGAGGAGGCATGCTGCCGACCCTCCATACTGCTAAGTGACCATTTGGGTTATGGCTGGTTCTCAAGTGACAGGACTTTTATGAGCAAAGTCATCTGGATGGTCTGTGACTAACCAGCTGTGTCATGGATGAAGGTGAGAGAGCTTCCTCAACTTCACTCTTACCTCTTAAAGGGCTGTGGCAAATTTCCTCTAGCTGTCCTGCGTGGACGAATTTAATCCCTCAGTTAAAGTCTAAACCATAAAATCTGGAAAAGATTTACTGAAAGGTCAAGATCTGCTTGCTTAATCTCTGGCAAGGGATTTTATAGACTGTATGCAATGATTAGGTCAAGTGGCCTGGGGCCGGTAAGCAAAGCTTTCTTAGGAATGTTAGATATGGGTGCCCAGCGTAAAATAATTCCTATGTTGGAGGGAGTGGGGAGTGTAGGAACTGTGCTCTGAAAGGCATTAGAGGTGTTAGGATGAGAGGGGTTGCTGGAGAGAACCAAGGTGGGGTGGAATTATAATTTGGAAAATGTGACCGGAGAAGGGTCATTTCTTTCCCTTTTCCTGAATGCATGCAGAGCATGGGTATTATGTGCAAATCAGGCATGTTTACTCTTTACAAAAAAAAAATCCGTTAAATCCATCTTTCATGTGATTTCAATTGGCCATGGTAAATGGGAATTTTTGGAACCAAGCCTTCCTCAGCAATAAACATTAAACTATAGAGAATTCCAAGAGAGAAATGAAATTGCTGCTCTCATCAAGAAATGGTTGGGGTGGGAGTTTTAATTCCTCTAGCTCCCTTTTTTAATAGTCCTGTCTGGCCAGTACTTAGGGAAGATAGTGTTTAGAGGTTAATACTAGACTACTGAGCATTAGCCAATGTGGTTCCTTTGATTGCTTTAGCTGTACTTGATACAGTGGGGACTACCCAAGAGGGGCAGCAGACCAGTGGGGACTGGTATGATGTTACCTACTTGGCTGATGAATTCTTTTCAGCCCAGCTTTGGAGTTCAGCCAGGTACAATTTGTGGTCTTGTGGAATGGAAATCAGCATGCATTTGCTGTTTTGATACAGGGAAATTTGAATTCTCAGGCATATGGCCACACTTTAATGAGGTAGAACTTGAACTTGCTAACCATTAGAGCAAGTTAGTACGTTGCTTTGATGACATGATTATCACTGATGTCTCAGATAAAGAGGCTCTGCAGAACAAACAGAGGCTGGCAGACATAGCTAGCTAAAAGTCAAGGTTTGGTTTAGTCTGTGAAATTCCTGGGAATCACATAGGCTGGAACAGCCAAGGACATTCCTGTAACTGACAAATATGTTCTCAGACCCTGCCAGTAAGAAAGACACTAGAAGTCCAGTAGGACTATTCAGGTTTTAATGAAATAATATTCCTTTCTAGGAATCCTAATGGCCCCTATTCACAAAGTGAATAGGTTATGAAAGAAAGGAAGAAGGAAAGAAGGAAAGAAGGAAAGAAGGAAAGAAAGAAAGAAAGAAAGAAAGAAAGAAAGAAAGAAAGAAAGAAAGAAAAGGAAGGAAGAGGGTCCTGAACAGAAATACAGATTAAATAATTAGAGAAAATGGTGCAGGCAGTCCCATTTCGTTGATATGAACCATAACTATGTATGAACCATACAGAGGCCAGGGCCTTTGTCAGAAATCAGACATGGCAAAGACATCCTGGGTTTTGCATTTGTAATCTGTCTGAAGCAGCTGCTCATTGTAGACCCTTATAAAACAGTTGTCAGCTTGTAACTAGGTGGCAGTGAATACTACCCACGTCAGAGAAGTCTCAGGTGAGAAATACCGATCGTGTCTTGGGTGATGTCAAAGCAATTTGAATAGGAATGGAGAAGCCAGAAAAATCAATGATAAAGTGGTAGTGATGTAGTAAAAGCATTCTGAGGGTGACAAGTCACGGGAAAGGGGGCAGATATTAATCACGTGCACTAGGAAGTTGACTTTATAGAGCCCTGATAGTAAATAAACTTGGAGTCTATGAATTTACTGGAAAATGTCTCCTGAACTGTGTAACTATTTATATATAAAATGGAGATGTGTTAGGATCAAAATGGGTCTCTCTGTAAGTGAGGGCACTGCACACTTTGCCTATTGATATCCTTATTAACTTGGACCCAAATGGGAGAAGAGAGTCCCTGGGGAGCTGCATTATAGGTCTTGGCTGTTTCTCTGCTTTGTCCCTGCCTCACAAATGCTCAATCTCTGAAACTATTTGTGAGGTATGATATCTGAATTCCAGGAGTCTGATTTGGCGATACAAAAATATTTACCTGGATTAAGAAAAGTAAGTACAAGAAACCACAAATCTGAAAAGCTAATGAAAATCCAGAAAAATGATATGATAGTTTTGTTACTTAGTGCCAGGTGTGCTTCTATGACCTCTTTTTCTCCTGCATGATTTGGTATAATCCTCCAGAATCACCTCTTCGCATGATACTGATTTTGAAGTATCACTCTGTGTAAGAAGAGTAGAAAGATACAGTTCTGTCTTTCTTCTAGCCTGGCTATTTTCTTTTTCATAATTGATGAGTTAGATTAGGGGCTCACGAGAAATTAATCCTCTGCTTACAGTTGTAAATTACGGAGGATTGCAAAATCCTACACAAAATGTTCCTTGGTACATTTCAACCTTGTTTCTCCCCCACTACACTCATATTTTGACTGCAGGCACTGTAGGACATCTACATATCACCTGACCTTGAATTTCTTTTCATGACACTGGGTGTGTTGGTACAGTGGGTGGCAGAAGCAATACTGGAGACCATTCCTTTCCTTGTTGGCTGGCGATAACTTAAATATGCATGATAGTGACCGTGAACTGCCCAGAGGCACTCCACTAAATACAAAGTAAATATCCTGCTATAGGCTCACCTTCCCTTTAGCTGGATCCCCCAAATCCCTAGTCACTGCAACACTGCTTGCCATGAGGGCAAATGTGACAAATGGGAGGGAGGGGAGGAAAGGGCAGAGCAACTATGTAAAAAGTTGCTTCATTTTTGTCAATTTCATATATGATACTATGAACACAGAGCTAGGGGGCTCTTCCCCCTGTGCAAGCGGGGAGCCCTTGATATTAAACTTCGTTACTTTCATGGTAAATCTGTCTCTGAGTGAGGCCAGATCTGGAAACGATTTGAAAACTTGGCAGGGAGAGCTGGGTTTGATTCAGTCTGTATCTAATATATACAAGGGACGATATTATAACCAGATAGTTTAGAAGTTCAGGTTGAGTCAAAGATACGTAAGATGGTTTCCATATGTTAAGATGATCAATTCAGCACTCATCAAATTATTATAATATCAAAGCTCCTCAGAGAAAAATGTTTCATCTTAAAAAAAAATTTTTAATGTCTATTTATTTTTGAGAGATAGAGAAAGCACAAGTAGGGGAGGGGCAGAGAGAGAGGAAGACAAAGAATCTGAAGAAGGCTCCAGGGTCTGAGCTGTCGGCACAGAGTCCAACGTGAAGCTCAAACTCACAAACCACGAGATCATGACCTGAGCCCAAGTTGACACTTAACCTACTGAGCCACCCAGGTGCCCTGAAAAATATTTCATCTTTGCTAAAGTTTCCTAATAATGGGATACTGGGTGAATACAGGTTGGTTTCATTAGGGTTAAATACATTGGTGATGCATTAAATCATCCCCTAGCTACATCAAACGGTTATCACTCTCCTAAAATACCAACAAAGAGATTCTAGCTCAAACTTACATGCAGGTCACCACCCATTTCAGACTTAAACAATCCGGTACCCTTATTCTGATGTATTTTCTAATGCTGTCTAAGCAAATTATCAACCACAAACCTGTTTCTTCCTTTGTTCAAATTAAATGTGTGTTTGAAAACAGGGTTAAAACACTTACCCTTTGTTGCCATTATCAGGAACAGCTCCTTTGGTTGCCAAAACTGAAAGAGTAATCCTGCAGTGGAAGAAGCAGCCTTAGTGATTAATTCATCTGACTGATGATTTATGGTAGAGAAATTTATGCTGGCAAAGCAATGGAAACATGGAGAAGTCAGTGGAATGTGGACCCTTCTGGCAGCAGCAAACCACCCCCTTGGAATGGAGAGGAGGCCAGAAATAGCCTAGTTGGATTTATTCCCCCCTCCCAGCTTGGTGACACTATGTTAGACATGGCCCAGTGCACAATGGGGTTGAGCTGGTGAGTATTCCCTACTCTGACTTGAGATGTGCTTATTGAACGGCTTATCATGCCGTCCGTTTAGGTTATCGCTGGCACTTCAAATTAACGTGTCTACCACCAAATTTCTCCCCAATTTATATTTCCCACATCAGTAAATGCTCCTGCCTCCAGTTGAGTATCCAGTTGGGTAACAGTGAACACTGTTCTCTCTGACTCTATTTTATTGTAGCGTTTTATTATTTTTCATGTGTTTCCCATGGTAGCTTCCTCACCAGCTTCTCTGCCTTCAGCTTTTTTTTTTTCAAATCCATATTTCAAAACACAACCAGAATATTCTTAAAAGGCAAAACGAAAACAAATCTAACCATGTCAGTCATCAACTTAAAATTGTTTAACGGTTCCTTCTTGCCATCAGTATAACATCCAACTTTCATAATGGCATAAAAAGGTTTCTGTGTCTGGTCCTGGCCAAGTTTTCTAGCGTTGTTGACTGCTGCAGTAAGGTTCTCCCCCTTGCCCATTCTAGCTATACCAAAGTACAGTAAAACCTTGGTTTGGGAGCATAAATCATTCCGAAAACATGCTTGTAATCCAAAGCATTTGTATAGCAGAACGAATTTCCCCATAAGAAATAATAGAAACTCAGATTTGCTCCACAACCCACAAATATTCATATAAGAGTGATTACAATACTGTAATATAATACAAAATAATAAAGAAAATACAAAATATAAAGAAAAATAAAAAAAATTAACCTGCACTTACCTTTGAAAACATTCATGGCCGGTGTGAGGGAGACAAGAGAAAGGAGGGTTATTGTGACAGACAACTTCCACTATTGATAACGGGATCACTGCTATCTATTGGCTCAATGGAATCTTTTTCTTTTCACACAGCTTTAACAAGGAACCTATCCAATGACCTAGAATGAAGCAAAGTATTCCTAAGCTTACTCTTGTATGGAAAGGCACAGGATTGTCCATAGGTGCTTAAAGTGACAAAAAATACACTAATGCCACTCGTGGGCACCTTCCAACGTTTTGAAAAATCAGATTTCTGTCAAACACCACAGCCTGAGGCCAAGCATCTGAGCATGGGAGATGATCACCCACAATCCCACAGTGAGTGAGTGAGAGAGAGAGAGAGAGAGAGAGAGAGAGAGATAGAGAGAAGAACTAAGGACCATCGACTCAGTTGTGATCATGTGATGTTTGGCATCACATACTCCTCATATTGAAAGACATCACTTGTTTCTCAAGTTAAAATTTATTGGAAATATTTGCTTGTCTTGTGGAACACTCACAGAACAAATTACTTGTGATCCAAGATTTTACTGTACTTGTACAGTATTCATGGTTTTGTTTTCTACAGTTTCAGTTATCCATGGTCAAGCTTGGTCTGGGAGCAGATGGTCTGCCCTCTGACATATCATCAGAAGGTCAACAGTAGCCTATGCTTTGTAATTCATCTCACTTGACCTCGTCACATAGGCATTTTATCATCTCATGTAACACAAAGAGGAAAAGGGTGAGTACAGGGCAATAAGATATTTTGAGAGAGATCACATTCACATGATATTTATTAGAGTATATTGTTATAATTGTTCTATTATTCGTTATTGTTGTTAATCTCTTACTGTGCCTAATTTATATATTAAACTTTATTATTTAAACTTTATGCAGAGGAAAACACAAAGCATATCCAGGGTTCTGTTCTATCCGTGGTTTCAGGCATCTTCTGGGGGTCTGAGAACATCTCCCCTGCGGATAGGGTGGCACTACTATAATTTGCTTTTTATCCTCTGTGCCTTTGCATAAACTATTTCTGTCTACTTACAGTGTTGTTCCTCCAATTCTCTACTACAAGGCTAACATTTCTTCACCCTATAATCTGTCTCTTCTCTATCTTGAAAGTACCCTGTGCTGTAAGTATTTTTTTAAATTTCCCTTATGCAAGTTATCAAACTATATCAAAACTATGTGTTTCATTATTTATAAGGACAGGAACTATCTTACTCACTTTGTATTCCTAATACCCAGACCACCCTTGGAACATGTTAATGAATCAAAAAATGGATGTGTTTTGGATGCATGAATAAATGTAGGCTATAACTAAGAGACCACTCACTCACCAAGACAGATGTTATTTTTTTTAATCCATCAGATATTTATAAAGCAGGTCAAGCTTGCTGAAAAACACCCTATAGACACAGCATAAAATATGATTCTAACAAAACAGAAGATAAATCATACCAAATATTAAATACCCTTGTGTTTGATTTTTTTTTTACTGACCATAGAGGATCACTACGTTAGATTCACCTGGGAATGTTTGGTCGTTCAAACCAAGTATGATACAAGTGTGTTGCCTGAGAGGAACACAAAGCAAATGGAATCCATGAGTGAGATATACAGAAGGTTTTCAGGGAAGATCCAGGAGAAATGAAACATGAGACATGGATTTGACTGACATTTGGGACTGGTGACCATTTGGTCATGGAAAAGTAAATATGGTCCATTAACGTGGTCATACACCTATGGGAGAAGACAATACCAGTGCTCAGTCTTATTCTGATACAATAATTGAGATGGTATGATTTACAGTGGTTGATTTAGAGGGGCTGCAACCCCCATTAAAAATTGAAAAAAGTTTTTTAAACCCTCCATTTGATAGTAATGGTACCTTAAGGCTATGTTTTTGGGGATAACGACTTATTAAAACCTACTCAGTATTTAAAATATTTTAAAATGTTATTGTATTAATTTTGTATTATCATAGATAATGAAAAAAACCACAGTAGTGTGTAGAGGTGTGCAAGATACAATGGATCAGTTTATGGACAAAGCTTGGTGCTCACATGGGTTCATAGGGGTCTCTGTATTATCGAAAAAAAGTTATTTCCTTCTCACGTATAACCATTTTGGAAACCCTTGAGAAAAGCATTATTAGTCCATTTCTGTAGCATGTAATGGTTTCTTCAGCACTATCATAATTTTCCATGTAAATGCATATTTTGATATGTTTTGAAATGAATTAAAAAATAGGTCATATATTTATCTATGAATCTTACCTCTCCAAACCTTTGGGATTTATTGTGTTAAAAATTATAAACACCAAGTTTAAAGGAAGAATTTTAAATATACTTTATTTTACATAAATACTAAATATTTATGTGTGGATCACTGGCCTATTAAATGTCTAAAATAACTGTTTCATTTTATCTTCTTGGATAAATATATCTGGAGTTCCTATGTATGTGCCCCAATTTTACTACAAGCTTATTGAATAATATGAGACCAGAAGTACAACTGGATTTTCCCAATTACTTAAGCAATGTTTCTGCCTCTACATTAGGTTGTATCCAAGAACTAATTGAGGGTGAAGCTTTCTTCCTTAATCACATATCAATAGGCTGAGTATCTAAATGTACTAGTAGAATGATTATCCTAATTTAAGCACACATATCCCCATAGAGCTAAAACTATTAGCTAGTAATCTTGATTTTTCTGTATTTTAAATCATGCAAGTTTAGACCAATGTGGAAAGGAATTAAAACCTAGTCTTAAATGGATTATGTTTATAAAAGCTTTGCCTCAGGTATTTTCATAAACCCGTCAGCAAGAATTTTAATTGGAAGGATATAACCTAGGGGAATATCTAAAAGCAATGCCCTTAGAATGGCAGTAATCTACAGTGTCTCTTTGTTGCTGCACTGGTGAAATCCATACCCATATCTAGTAAAAACCTCCCTCAATAAGCTATCCCATTTTTTGTCCCATCTCTCATTTTCAATGTATCTTCATCCAAAATGATATTTGCTTACTTGAACATTAATTTTTACATTTTTTCAATTTTAATTTCTTTTCTAATTTAAAGGTTTTATATGTACAACATAAAACAAATAACACCACTAAAGTTTATGAAATCCTCACTCTCCTTTTGTGCATCGAATCCCTACTGAAGAATGTAGCTCCTGAAAGTGCCCCTCCCTTCACTTTCATTTCTGCCACATTAATTTTTTCCCTTTCTTTTGGATTGATATCACCCTGATATAAACAAATTATAATGGCCCTATATTTATAACAGAATTCCCTTTACTCTATTTGTCTGGTTCTTTCTTCTGCCCTCATTTTATCTAGTGCCTTATGCTGTGTTTTTTAATACTCAATACTATATTTCCAAGATCTATTCATTTTGAAAGATTTAGAGCACTCATTTTAACTACTGTGTGGTGTTCCTTTATATGAAAATACCATAACTTATTTACTCATTTCACTATTGAAAACCAGATAAATTCCCAGTTATTTATTTGTAGTTAGAATGCTTCAATGAAAATACTTGATTTTTGTTCCTTGGGTAAAATATGAGTGAGATATTCACAAGACTATATTAGTAGAAATAGAATTGCTGGGTCATAAGATGTAACAAAGTTAGATATATTAGGTATTGGGAAATTTCTGTGTTGGTTGTACCATTTTACAACCTTGCTAGAAGTGTGTAAGGTTTCCAATTTCCTCACATCCTTGCCAGTGTGCTTGCAAATTTGATGGGCATGAAATGGTATGTTATTTTTGTCAGTTTCATTGAAACATAATTTATATACAAAAAATTACACTTTCCTGGGATTGGGTCTTGGATCCCTAGATGATGGCAGGGAAAAGGGAGGCCATGGGATGGGACCACCCCCTCCCTGCTTGAGGCATCAAGTGCTCTATGCTGGGAGCACTGGGCAGAGAAGGGAGGGCAGCTGTCTGACTCAGTTGCGGGAGTTCGGTTTCTCTAGTCCCTGGCAAGTCCAGACCCCACATACATGCTTCCCAAGAATTCAGAGAACACCACAAGGGCCAGAGAGGTCTTCACTTGGCTCCAGGCTAGCATACATATTCACCTTACCTCCCAAAGAAGGGACAGATTCAGGTCTTTGGGTGACCCTGAGCTCTTGGGATCCAGGACTGGCACCCATTCCAGAATATCTTATAGACTCTGGGAAGTACAGTGAACCAGACTATTTTTAAGGCAGTTTGATGAGTTTTGTCAAAGCTATACTGCTGTGAAACAACCATCACAGTGAGGATAAAGAGCATTTAAATCACCCCAACAAGGTGCCTGGTAACTCTTCCTCACTCGGCACCTCCCACTCACCAATGGCTTAACAAAAACTGATCTGCTTTCCATCATTGCGGACGAATTATCTTCTCCCTTAGAGTTTCAACAAGGGAAATCATACAATAAGTACTCAATTCTATCTGTCTTCTCTCACTCACCATGTTTCTGACATTTATCCAGGAAGGAGTTCATTCCCTTTTACTTCTAGGTAAATTCCATCTTATGTATACATTCAAATACATTTGTTTATCCACTTGTTGATTGACCTTTTGGTAAATTTCACTTTTTGGTTATGTTAATAAAGCTAATATAGATATTGTGTATATGAATCCTTTCACCATATGTTTTCACCTTTATTAGGTAAATACTTAGGAGATGTGCCATGTGGCAAGCATATGTCTAACCTTTAAAGAAAATGCCAAAGAATATTCGAAAATCACTGTACTATTTTACATTCCCACCAATAACATATGAGCGTTCTCGATGCTTCTTATCCTCACTGACACCAACACCAATACTATTGATATTGAATGACCTTTTATAAGTTTATTTCAAATACCTTTTTTGGCAAAACGTCTTTTTAAATATTTGGTCATTAATTTGTGAACTTTTATATATAAGTATATTTCAAATTAATTTTTGTTCATATTGTGAGTTAAGGGTGAAAGTTTATTGTTTCTATGTGGATGTGTTGTTCCAGAAAAATATATTGAAAAGCAATCCTTAATCCACTGGATTATACTAGCACGTTTGTTGAAAATCAGTTGACCATGTATGTGTGTATCAATATATTTCAGCACTCTCTATTATGTTCCACCGGCTTATATGTCCATCCTTATGGATGTGATCCATATGATCATAGTTACTGCACTTTATTACTGAAATTCAGAAGTGTATATCCCCTAACTTGATTCTTCTGCTTCAAAATTGTTTTGGCCATTCTTAGGTCTTTTGAGTTTTCATTTAAAAAATTAGAAACATCCTTTTGTGGGGCGCCTGGGTGGCTCAGTCGGTTAAGCGTCCGACTTCAGCTCAGGTCACGATCTCGCGGTCCGTGAGTTCGAGCCCCGCGTCGGGCTCTGGGCTGACGGCTCAGAGCCTGGAGCCTGCTTCCGACTCTGGGTCTCCCTCTCTCTCTGCCCCTCCCCGGTTCATGCTCTGTCTCTCTCTGTCTCAAAAATAAATAAACGTTAAAAAAAAAAAAACATCCTTTTGTTTCTACAAAAATCTTGCATCTTTAAAGGAATTTGTCCATTTTTTTTCTAAGATGTCAAATTTATTGGCACAACTTTGACTGGGATTGAGTAGAACTAACATGTAAATATTGAGAGAATTAACATTTCAACATTATTTAATCTTCCAATCCATGAGCATTGTACATTTCTTCACTTTGCTATGATTTCTTTAAATTTTCAGTAATTTTTTTGTGATTTTCAAAGTTCTTGCATATATTTTGCATTCCTAAATATTTTCAATTTTCAATACTATTTAAAACTTATTCTTAATTTTATGTACCATATATTCTTTCCTATATGAAGATATACAATTTATTTTGTATTTTTTGTCCCATAATTATCCTGTATTCATTTAATGCTAGTGTTTGTAATACCCTTAGGTTTTTTTTAACTTCTTTTTTTTAATCTTTATGTATGTCTTTTTTTTTTTTCTTGACTTGTTGGACTGCCTTGATTTTCAGCATAATGCTTTTTTTTTAATGTTTGTTTTATTTAACGTTTATTTATATTTGAGAGAGAAAGAGAGAGAGAGAGACAGTGGGCAAGCAGGGGAGGGGCAGAGAGAGAGAGAGATGGAGACAGAATCGTAAGCAGGCTCCAGGCTCTGAGCTGTCAGCACAAAGCCCTATATACAGGGCTGGAACCCATGAGCCGTGAGATCATGACCTGAGATGAAGTCCTACATTTAACCTACTGAGCCACCCAGGCGCCCCTATGTTTATTTAGTTTTGAGAGACAGAACATGAATGGGGAGTGACAGAGAGAGAGAGGGAGACACAGAATCCAAATCAGGCAGCAGGCTCTGAGCTATCAGCACAGAGCCCTGTGTGGGGCTGGAACTCACAAATTGCGAGATCATGACCTGAGCCGAAGTCGGACACTTAACCGACTGAGCCACCAAGGCGCCCCAGCATAATTCTTAAAAGAAGTGTGAAAACAAGACATTCTTTCTTTTTCCTAAATCTGAGAAGCAAAATTTTGACTACTTCATCATTAATTATGATACCAGATGCATTTATCATAGATGTTCTTTTTCAGACTGAGGCTGTTTCTTTCTCATCTCAGTTTATTGAAGTGTTTAACATAAATTACTATTGGATTTTGTTGAGTAATTTTTTCTATATTGACATTACCATGTGATTTTTTTCTCTTTATTTTGTTACTATGGCAGTATTATGATTGATTTCCAAATGATAAATGGACCTTGCATCCTTGAATAAAACCCACTTTGTCATTATGTATTATTCTTTTAAAATATCACTCTCTTAGTTAATATTTTGTTAAGGATTTTTTATATTTGTATTCATGTGTGATATTGGTCTATAATTTTCTTTTGCTTCGTTTCTTTCTTTTTTAAAATTTATTTAACGTTTTTATTTATTTTAGAGAGACAGAGAGAGAGAACAAGCAGGGGAGGGACAGAGAGAGAGGGAGACACAGAATCTGAAGCAGGCTCCAGGCTCTAAGCTATCAGCACAGAACCCGACACGGGGCTTGAACTCAGGAACTGTGAGATCATGACCCGAACCATAGCCAGTCACCTAACCGACTGAGCCACCCAGGCACCCCTTCTTAGTTTCTTATGATTGATGTTTGCCTGGCACATTCTTTTCCATTCTTTTAATTTTAATTAATATATATGCCTGTATATTTAAGCCATGTTTTCTAGAGATAGCATATTAGTTGCATCTCGCATTTTTATTCAAATTATCCCCCTTTTCATTATAATTTTTACTGTATTTTCTTTTCTTTCATGTTCGTATTTGTCTATTGTGATGCTATTTGTTGTTCCTTCATCCCATATATTTTTTTTTTAATTTCTTTCCTTCTTTTTGTTTAAACATATGTAATTAAATACACTATTTATTTCATTTAATAATTGTGCTTAATTAAAATAAACATATTTATTTATTTTATTTTTTCTCTTAGCACTTTAGCCATTGTATTTACTCAGTTATCATGCCCTTAACTTATCGTTGTCTACTTAGCGTTAATGTTATGTTACTGCATATAAAATCGAGACGTTTCCAAAAATTCCTCTGGCATGTTTTCTTCTTCAGGGCTATTGTGTCATATACTTTAGATTTACATACATGTAAAATTTCTCACACAAAATAGTTTTTACTTTAAACAGTATGTTAACTTAGAGAAATAGGTAGAATGGAAAAGAGGAGAACATTTTGTACTTATCTGCAATTGTAACATCTTCACTCTAGCTGGTGTTCTTTGCTTCCTCTGGAGTCATTTACCTTCAGTCTAAAGGCAGATTTTAGCATTTGATGGAATACAGGATTGCTAGCAATGAATTATCCCAGCTAGTGTTTATCTAAAAACATTTTCTTTCATTCTTGTTTTGAAAGATATTTTTACTGGAAATTGCCTTTGTTTGATCCCTACTTCTTTTCCTTTCAACACTATTATTTATTTAATTTTAAATCAGAGCTTTCATTTATTTTTTTTTAAATGTTTACTTATTCTTTACAAATCGCTTTACAACAATTTTTGGAGATGTCTGGCCATTTTTTTACATAGTGAATTCCACCCCATTCTTTTTCTCCTCTCCCTCTGAAACTCAAATTTTTCAAATTAGACCACATGACACTTTTTCCACTCATTGAGGCTTTGTTTTGTTTTTAATTTTGTAATGTTTTCTCCTTGTTCTTCAGGTTCGAGTCAGATTGCCTTCGGTCCACTGCTCTTTCTTCTGCTGATGTCAAACTTAAAAAAAATCATTTTTATTTCAGAAGGTCATCTCCCAAGTTTTACTTTTGATTAATTTTGATTAATAAATTGTTCCCACTTCTCTGCTGAGATTTGCCATCATGCATCTGACCACATTTTCTTTGAAGTCCTTGGATATGTTTGTAATACCTGCTTTCAGATTCTGGTCTGCTGCTTGGAGCATCTGTGTCCTATAGGATCTATTTCCATTGGCGTTTTTAAAAATCATATTTCCATAGTTTTTCAAGTCTAGCATTTTATAAAATTCTAAACTGGATATTATAAGTCATGGAGACTTTTTTTTCTCTAAATAATACCGTGTTCTATTGTAGCAAGCAGTTACATTATGGACTGAGATCCTTGCATTTATAGGTTTGATTTTACACTTGGTTAATGTGAGTTTGTAAAAAGTATTTCCTAAATGCCTACGATGTGACATAACTCAAACTCCAAACTGTGTCTCTCCTGTACTCTGGGGAGCCCTTCATTTCCTTCAGCCTTTAAGCTGCTGTTTTCCTCGGGATACATGGAGTCTCTCCCTTGCACAATTCGGAGTTCAGGAAAATATTTGAGGGGGACTATCCCTTTGTGGTTTCCATCCTCTCTGGTGTTTCCCTTCCACTTACAATTCTCCTGTAACCCCTTAGTCCATTCTCTGACACATCAAGCCAGTAAGACCGAAGTTTTTCTCATTCGATTCTATCCACCCTGACTGATAAAGATTGCAGCGTGACTTCAAGATAAAACCATACATGTTTTGGGGTGTCCGGGCAGCTCAGTGGGTTAAGATACCGACTTTGGCTCAGATCAGGATCTCACGGTTCATGAGTTCGAGCTGGCGTCCGGTTCTCTGCTGTCAGCGCAGGGCCCACTTTGGATCCTCTGTCTCCCTCTCTCTGCACCTCTCCCGTGTGCTCTCCCTCTCAAAAAATAAACATTTAAAAAAAATACATGTTTTTCTCACCCAGTGCATGTCCCACTTCAAATTCCCTGTGGGTATTGTGCAGTGTCTTCAGATAGCTGATTTTTATATATTGTCCAGAGTTTATAATTTTTATCCGTAGGACAGTGAGTCTAATATTAGTACATTACCATAGTAGGAACCGAAATAACATTAAATTTTAAGCTAAGACTGTTGTTTGTTCACTTAGGGCTTTTTAATGTCCAAAGACCAACGCCAGTCATGAAATGGAGTCACCCTATTATCAGGGTAATTGGCTCTGCCTATGAGGATGATGTAGGGATGTGGGTATTCAATTGGTTCAGGGAAAAACATATTTGGCATCTGGTAAGAGACGTGCTGAAGTCACAAACTGAGAAGGGCATTATGACCATGGAGTCAGATACCTCAGCAGCAAGCCATCCTGGCCAGCAATGCTAGAAATCTAGAATGAATAACAGAGGAGGGAGGCAATGAAGAGCTGTCACATCCCTGTGACAAAGATGCAGCGAGAGGAATGTATTCATTCAAGCAAACTTTTTCTACTAATTTTTCCAGGAAAAGAGTCAGCCAGAATCCTGGAGAGCGATTTCCAGGTTGGATGAACTTACTATCCAGAGAAGGTGGATAGGAGAGGCAAAATGGAGTGGTTTGGGGGGATACTGTGGGACACCGAGTACATATCCCACTTGGGAACTGAAGGCACCCATTCCCCAAATTGTCAGCAGCTTGGGATGCAAAGGAAATACAGCTAGTGGATTACATGCTAATGTCCCTCTCAAGGCAATGCCCTCAGTTTAGGAGAGCTGCCTCAGGAAATGTTATACTTTGTTCTCAGGCAAAGTGCATAGCCTACTGGTAGACCAGTGGGTACACAGTACTGGACCTCTTGCCACACTGGGATATCTCTGAAGGACTATTATAGCTTGAGCTGTTCACAGTTTTGAGCTGTTTGTTGTAGCCACAACACAAGATGTCCCCAAGGGGATCTTCCTGCCCTCACACATTTAAAGTTCTTTTTCTATGAGTGCCCTCTAGAAAGTGTCCAGCACGTGTATCTCCATCTCAGGGTCTGTTTCTGTGAATGCAACCTAAGATATCTTTTAGTAAAATTGGATCATGATCACTATAAATATTTTACTTATCTTTTTTTAGATTTGTTACTCCTAGGCATATTTTATTTCATTTTTTATTTTTTAATAATTTTTTAATGTTTATCTTTGAGAGAGAGAGAGAGAGCAAGAGGTGGAGGGGCAGAGAGAGGGGGAGACACAGAATCCAAAGCAGGGTCCAGGCTCTGAGCTGTCAGCACAGAGCCTGATGCAGGGCTCGAACTTACAAACTATGAGATCATGATCTGAGCTGAAATCGGATGCTTGACTGACTGAGCCACCTTGGCACCCCTTATTTTATTTTATTTTATTTTATTTTATTTTATTTTATTTTATTTTATTTTATTTATTATATTTTATTTTTGAGAGAGAAAGAGAGAGCACATGTGTGCACATGTAAACTAGGGTGAGGAGCAGAGGGAGAGAGAGAGAGAGACAGAGACACAGAGAGAGAGAATCTTAAGCAGGCTCCATACCAGCAAGGAGCCCAGTTCAGGGCATGATCTCACCACCATCAGATCGTGACTTGAGCCAAAATCAAGAGTTGGATGCTTAACCCACTAAGTCATCCAGGCGCCCCTCCTAGGCACATTTTAGATTTCTGTAGTTATTATCTGTTAAGAAAGAGATTATATGATACTATCTGTATCTATTCTGTTTTTTTGGTGGTAGTTTATTAAATATGTTATATATAATTTGTTCTTAATAGTTTTAATAGGTTTTTTAAAATTTAAAAATCATGCTTTAGACTTCAGTATTTACCCAGTGTGGAGTTTCAGGGGTTGAATTCACTTCTCCCTTTTGTTAAATTTCTGCTGGTACAATAGATAACAAATTACCACAAATTTAGTAGCTTAAAACTTCAGAAATTAAATTTACTACAGTTTTGGGATCAGAAATTTTGAAATGAGTCTCATTGGCTTAAATCAAATGTAAGGGCTGCATTCCTCTCTGGGGGCTCTAGGAGAGGATTCTTTCCTTGCCTTTTCCAGCTTCCAGAGGCTCTCCACACTCCTTTTCTCATGGCCACCTTCCATCTTTAAAACCAGTAATGGCTGACCAAGTCTTTCTTACTATACTCTCTTTTTTTTCACTTTTCTTCTTCCCTCCTCCTCATTTAAAGGTACTTGTGATGACCTTGGACACACTCAGATAATCCAGGAAAATTGTCTTATTTTAAGGTCACCTAATTAACAACTATAATTTCTTCTGAAGCCTTCGTTCTTCTTTGATATTAACATATTCACAAATTCTGGGAATTAGGATGTGGGCATCTTTGGGGGGGCTAGTATTCTGTAAATCTCACACTTGAAGCAAAAAAAAAAAAAAAACACAGAGAAAGACATATAGCAATGGTTTTAAAGACACTGAACATCGGGCAGTGAATGACAGTGATCTCTGAGTTACAGAAAACGAATGAAGTAAACCCAATGCCTGGCCCAACATACTGCACTGAGAGAGTTTCTGAGCCACAGGGCAGGGAGGAAAATCCCAGATAAATCTCAGAAGTTTCTCTGAATTGACCAGATGGGGTTGAGAGTTTATGGAGACCCAGCTAGCCTAGACAGGAAAAAATACCAGAGAAAAAAGAGGTATACTTACAGAAAACTGGAGATCTTTGGACATCTCTGTAAAGAGTTCAGCTAAGTACCAGTGGGTGCATATAGGTGAGGAAACTACCCAAGACTGGGGAAGAGGCATCTGAAAAGATTAAAGGTGCTTAGCTTTCACATCGGGTCAGATGTAATATCCATTCCCAGAAGACTGACATGGAAACCTCACCACTCCTGGAGCACTGGGAAGAGTACCAGTAAGGCTGTTGGCTCAGCAGTGAAGAGTAATGGACACTAAGTTGAATGCTGCTCTAATCACAGCCAAGAAATCTTAAAAATAAAACCCCAAATGATCAAAAATTTCCAAGTAACTGCAACTCAGAACAAACTTCAGAATATTTATAGGAATTCAAAAACATCTTCCACTGAAGAAGTTAAAGTTCAAACAATAATTGGCATTCAATAAAAGGCGCCCAGGCATGCACAGAAGCAGGAAAGTACAAACAAGAAAGAGGAGGGAAAAACTCAATTAAAAGTGACTCAGCAATGCAAAGGAAACAGAAACTATGCTGGATGAGGACATAGCAATAGAAACTGTCCCAAATGAAACAACACTTAGATAGTTGAACAGGGCAACATAATACCTGTATAAATGGAGTCCACAAAAGAAAGGGAGGGGGTATACAGAAAATATATTTGAAGAAGTAACGACTGAAATGTTTCTGAATTTGTGGAAAAGTGTACCCACAAACTACAAGAGGCTCAATAAAGTCCAACCACAAGAAAATGAAGAAAATGGCACCAATACGTATAAATAAATTACTCAAAACCAGTGATAAAGAGAAGTCTTAAACAGCGAAAAATGACACGCTATGTACACAGGAACAGACCTAAAAATGTGGCAGATTTTCTGTCAGGAACAATGTAAGTGAGACGAGAGTTCTGTAACATCTCAGAGTACTGGAAGAAAAAAAAAAGCTATGCTCATAGAAATCTATCTTTAGAGAAACACCTTATGAAAATGAAGGCAAAATAAAGATGTTTTTCAGAAATTCAAAAGCTGAAAGGATTCATCACCAGCAGACCCACGTTATAAGAAATGTTAAAGGAAAACCTTGAGGCCAAAGGAAAATGATACCAGATTGAAATAAGGATCTACACAAAAGAATGAAGGCCATGGGAAATAGCAGGCCAATGGGTAAACGCATGTGTTTGTTTGTTAGGACTGCCTTAGTACAGGGTGCTTGAAACAAAGTACTACAGGGTGGCTTGAAACATCACAACTTTAACCCCAACTTTAGCTATCAGCACAGAGCCTGCTTGGGATTCATATTCTCTCTCTCTCTCTCTCTCTCCTTCCCTCCCTCTGACTTATCCCCCACTCATGATCTGTCTCCCTCAAAGATAAATAAATAAACATGACAAAAAATTTAAAAACAAAACAAAACACAACTTGATTGTCTCTCAGCTCTGGAGTCTGGAAGTCCAAAACTGACATGTCTCAGAGTCATACGCTCTCTGAAATCTGCAGAGAAGCATTCTTCCTTGCCTCTTCCTTCCTACCTTCTGGTAGTTGCCTGACAATCTTTGGAATTCCTTGGTTTGTAGCTGCATTGCTCAGTCTTTCATGTGGTGTTCTCCCTTGTATGTCTGTGTATCTCCCTCTCTACATCTCTGCGTCTCTTCTCTCTAATAAGGACACAAATCATATTGGTTTAAGGGCTCCCTCTGCTCCAGTATGACCTCATCTTAGCAAATTACATCTGCAATGACATGATTTCCAAAGTCACATTCTGAGGTACTAGATATTCAGATTTCAACGTATCATTTTGCAGGGCACAATTCAATGAAGGACAAAGCATGATACTTTTTTCTTATTATTTAAATTTCTTTTTAAAAATAACCATTAAAACAATAAGAAATGCAGTATGAGTTTATTCTGTGTAGGAATTCCAGGTCTCCTGTTAAATGAATGTAATTGTTTACATGTCTAAGTTACTTCAGGATAAAATGTATACATTTATGGATGGTATTGTGTGTGTGTGTGTGTGTGTGTGTGTGTTAATTTGAATTGAAATATGGAGACAATCTGCTAGCAAGTATATATAATCCCATCTATGTGGACCCCTGCTTATTATATATGAATATACTATGGTCACAGTATTTTTAAGTTCCCTGAGAAATAAGTTGGCAAATCAGAGATATGTAGCTACACAGAATGCAGTATTCGTTAAAACTCAGCACCTCAGAAGTACAAACTAAAATGTGTCTGGCTCAATGATTTGCTTCAGCTTCAGAGGGAGACCTCTGTCTGTAATGTATACACAAATAGTGAATGAGGAATCTTTAAGACTTCTAGGGAAAAGCTATAAAGTTATAATCCTTAAATTAAAATAGCAAGATAATTTTTTTCTCCCAACCATCCCTACCCCAACTATAATCTATACCTCAAAGTGACTACAGTTCATCCATCAGAATGGGAGAGGGAAGGGTAAAGTGCTATTTTTCAATTTCATCATTTGAAAATCATCTGCCTTGCAATAACGATGGTCCTGTGAGCTCTCCTTGCAGTGTTTCATAAGTGTTAGCACCCGTGAATTAGCTCTCTCATTTTTAAATGGTGAAACCACGTCACTCGACTTTTTCAGTTTAACCACCCGGCCAGGAAAATCACGATTTCAAGGGTCAAATACGCTTTAAATAGAAAGCAATCATTTAACCTCCTGTAGGAGGTCTTTCTGGAATGGGTCAGAATAGCCTTTTCCAAGTGCCATGGACGTCTGGAGAAAGAAGATATTTATAAACCTATTTCCCAATGCCTTGAACTGCTGTAAGATATTTTATGAAGAACCGGAGACCATTTTAGCTTGTTATAATCTCACAGAGGAGATCTCAAAATCTTGAAAGAGAGGATTCTCTCTCCACTGACCTTATCACAGAATCATCTAGGCTAAAGCTGCTTAGGAGATGCTATAGAATGAAAATGCTCTAAAAGGGCTGATTCAACTGAAATTGGTAATGATAAGCAAAATAAGAAAAGAAGGTTTTTCTAGAAGACAAAATAAAGCAATTTACCATTAAAATAATATGGCATTGATAATGCTTTGGGAAGTGTTTTTGACTATTTGGCTTGGAATACGAGCTGCTTGGAAGACAGTTCACAACTTAAGACTCAAGAATAATTATGCTCTATCTATATTAGTTGGCAAAAAACAAAAAACAAAAAACAAAACCCTTTAACTGATGTTAAAACCATAACCAACTCTGAATTACAGGGACTGCCATGATAAGAAAAAGAAAGAAATAACACTAAACTCAGGGCTGTATAAGCCAAATTACTTTGAGACCACAGAAATGTTAGGAAGGCAAACACAGGGGTAGGAAAACTAACAGCCTGAACTTCTGATGGGCCAAATGTCCAAATTGAACTCCCATTTCATATTCTTGATTAGCATATCCTGGAGAGCTGCAATTTTATCTCTGCTCTATCACCCGTTGTTAGAACAATCTAGGTTTTTACATTCTTGCATACACTAACATGCCCACTGCATATCAACATATGTGCAAGCAACTCCATTCTTAGAAACCAAGATTCCCTAGTCTTTCCTCGTTTCCTAAAGCTTTTAATGCCATACACATTCTGTCCCTCACCCTACAAGTGTTTCTTTAGGTCTTTTACCGATGGATGTGCATTTTACCAATGCTTTCCTTTCTTTATTACTTCCTACTCATTACACAAGGGGTAAAACTGTGTTTACAGGTTTGAGGACCATCTATTCGTTGTGAGATGAAATGTCTTGAATTTTTCAGTAAAAATTCTCAGAGCTTGCTGCCCCGAGTCCCTACCCACAGTTGATTGTCCCAGTGACGACTTACAAGAGATTTCTATTTTTATACCTCCTATTTGTTTCACTGTGCTTATATGGTTGGATTATGAGGCTGACCATTCCATGACCACCAGACTAAATATTACAGACATCTTTCCCAAGGTGCTTCAATATTTTCTGTGGCCAGAGAATAGGATAACATTCAATGTGTAAATCCAATTTCTCTTGCAAAAAAAAGACAGTTATGATGAGGAGCCATTCCAATACCCCTATCACCAATTAGAAAAGATGTTTTATTTGTACAACAACTCTGGGCACTAAATGAAGTAATACTGCTTTCTTTTCTATTTGTCCCTGATCTAGCTGTTCTGTTTTTTATGCATAGTACCTACTGCGATTTCACAGTTGTATATTTATGTTCTATCTTTTATTCTGTCCCATCTCATCCTGCTAGCAAATTTTTATTTGTTTCATTTTATTTTTCAAATAAAATTTTCCAGAATGCACGTATTACAAGGCCACATGGAAAGCCCTTTATTCTCTCAAATCTTCAAAGAGATGTGGATGCTATGATGCTTCTTGTTATTCTGTCCTTATATATTTGTTAATCTTCCATGAACCTTCTTTCAAAGAGGCTTATAAATAAGGTGCCTCTATTTTACTTTTTTCCTCTATCCTGAAAGGATCACAGAGGTTCTAAAATAAAACTACACTTAAAAAATCCTAAGTTTGCTTCTTAGGCCCAAAGTGCCTTTGGTCTTCCAAAGTCAAGTCACAAGCCAACAATAAATTCAAAAACTGCCCACCATTCTGGACGTGGATAGCTATTGCCATGAACAGATTGTGAGACGTGCCTTATTTATTAAGCCTCTTTTACTATAATTAAGACTGTCACTGCCAAACAACTATCTTGTGAAGAAGGAGAAGGAGAAGGAGAAGGAGAAGGAGAAGGAGAAGGAGAAGGAGAAGGAGAAGGAGAAGGAGAAGAAGAAGAAATAATTCTCTTTTTCCGGAAAGATCAGACCCCATACCCAGAGAGTTTCTCAGGGATTAAAAGAAAATTTTTGTAACAAGTCACTTTTATGACCCTCTAAAAGAGTGTGTGAGATCACCTAAGAATATTCTCCTCCTCTTCACTCATAGAAGCCATCAGATGACATACAAGAACAAAGAGGAAATGGGAGAAATAAGGAAATGTAATTTGTATGCTTCCAATCTGCTAGCATGGCTCAACAGATTGCCAATCCAGCCCATTTGTTAAGCCCATAATGTAGTTTACTATGTAAAGAAAAGAAAGGCAGATAAATTTCCATCGTAATTGCATTTTGTAAATATACATTTGGATTTCATCCAGAGAAGAAAGGTCGTTCATATTAATCTGTTTTCATAACTACATGAAAAATTTCAGGATTGCATTTAGTTTATCAAGAAGCACATAACATGGTCAATGTCAAAAACAAATGTTTAGGGGTGCCTGGGTGGCTCAGGCGGTTGAGTGTCCTAATGTGGCTCAGGTCATGATCTCATGGTTCATGGGTTCATGTCCCACGTGGGGTTGTGTGTTGACAGCTCGCAGCCTGGAGCCTGCTTCTGATTCTGTGTCTCCCTCTCTCTCTGCCCCCCCCCATTCACACTTTGTCTCTCTCTCTCAAAAATAAACATTAAAAAAATTTAAAAAAAATGTTTGAGATCCCCATACGTACTCAGTTTAAATGCCAATTTACAAGAGAAGTTTGTCACACCTTTGAGAGTCAACTACACATTGACTACATACTTCAGCCAGATTCACCTGGGAGAGTAGAATGACAAGTTATAATTCTGAAAAATGAACTGTTGTGACTTTCATTTCCAAGAATGGCCAAATAGTTTATTCATACCAAATGTCCTGCTGTACACAACAAAAATCTTCAGATGGAATACATTTAAATACCTCCTTTGTAGAAACAAAGACCTGACAGGTTTGAATGAGATTATATGAAATCGAAGGGAAAATCAGAATGCGGAAATACTGATAAGGTAAGAAGCCTCTTTTCCCAAAGGGTATTTGCTGATTCACGAAAATCTGTGTTTGTCTTGCTTTCACGATTTGTAGACCACTATTACTTCTCACCTCACTTCTCACTATTTACTCTTGTTTTCTCTGTTCTAGACACACTGTCATTTAAATATTTTGTGATTGTCCTGGTAATCACTATGTGATTTATTAACCATTTATCATTATGTTAATAACCTTACAGCATAAATATAGGATAATCACACCAGGAATCAGCTCAGTCCAAAAAGAAAATCTACCAAATAATACACTGAGGTTTTCAGTGTATGAAAATATATGACTCTCTGGTATAGGTATTTGGTTTAGACCATGGAGTGAAGAATGTTAATCATATTTTACTATTTCCATAATTTCCCCTCTGCTCTTGTGTGCCATCCAATGGCTTTCACAAGAAAGCAAAGATTTGTCAATATAAACTGATTAAGACTGATCCCAGGGAATGTGAGTACAAATCTAGTTACCGTTAATGCCTTTTGTTTGTTCATACCCAAAGACAAAAGGAAATATGTTTCTCTAATTTTTATATTGGTCAAAGTAGAATGAAACTATTTACCCTCTACAGATCTAATTCGGAAAAAGAGGCTGTTGAAAATCACCCAAGGAAGATTGTGAAACAAGGGATATGTCTACTTTTTATTAAAACAGGGTAAAATAAAAATTAAATACAGTGTGGTCCCCAGTTCTCCTCAACTATGATTAAAAGTGAAGAGTAGACAAAAGGTTTGCACAAAAAAGAACAAATTTTCTGAGAACTTAAATATTTTGTAGCTGGTATATCTGAAAGGTCTCACCATGAGCTGTTAAGAAATCTGTAAATAAAGGAATTTACTTAGTTGATTAATCAGTTTGAAATAAGTATCAAAGTGAGGTTAAATTTAACTATGCTTTACTTTATTACACAACTCCAGGATTATTGTGATTCTTTCAGAAAAGAAATGAAGACTCATTTGATTTAGTAGACATCTTAAGCATCTACAATTTAATCTTTTTTCTTTTGTTTTTTGGTTTTCTGAAATATTTCATAATGAAGTAGAAATCATATAATTTTGCATATTTGAAGGGTATAATATATTCATTTATACAAATTAGTATAACACTCATTGAAACAAAACAATGAATTTAGCGCTTGTAAAACTTCCACTGAGCCTTATCTATGCAGCTAATGTTCTCTCTAGCCCCTGACAAAACCAATCTACTTTTCCCTCCAGAAGTAACGCTTCAGTTAAATTTTGTGTCCTTCATCATTTTGCATTCATCCATTTCATTTTTAACATTATGGTTTCCTTCAAATGGATATATCTGTGTATAAAAAATTATCATTTTAGTTTAGCGGTATAGAGGTGGTGACATACTCTACTCCTCTCTCTTTTCATTCATCATTTGACATTATGCTTTAAGACTCAGCCATGTTGATTTGTGTGGTTCTAATTAAATCAACTTAACTGGTCTGTAATATTTAATCGTAAACTTTTTAAAATAACCTCAATTCTTCAGAGTAGCTTTGGGTTCACAGCAAAGTTGACAGCAAAGGCACAGAGATTTCCCCATACACTCTCTGCCTCCACACCTGCATAGTTTCTTCCATTATCAACATCCCCTGCCGGAATGGCATATTCATTAAAATCCATGAATTCACGTTGACATGTAATTATCACTTGAAGTCCATAGTTTACATTAGGGTTTACCCTTGGTGTTGTACATTCTATGGGTTTCGACAAATGTATAATGATATGTATCTGCCATTTTAATAGTTTTCCTCCCCTAAAAAGATCCTCACCCTCTGCCTATTCATCCCTTTCTCTCCCTTAATTCCTGGCAAACACTGATCTTTTTATACTCCAAAGTTTTGCCTCTTCCAGGATGTCATACAGCAGGAATCATACAGCATACGGCCTTTGCAGACTGGCTTTCACTTAGCAATATGTATTTAAATTTCTTCCATGGATTTTCATGGCTCGATAGCTTTTTGTTGTTGTTGTTGTTTTTAGTGCTGGTTAATATCTCATCGTCTGGATTGCCACAGTTTACCCGTTTACGTAATTATCATCTTGATTGCTTTTAAGTTTTAGCATTATGAATAGAGCTGCTATAAATACATATGTGTAGATGTTGTGTGACTTGTGTTCAATTCCTTTAGGTAAATACCAAAGAGGGCAATTGCTGGATCATATGGTAAGAATATATTTAGTTTTAAAGGACACTAATTGTCTTCCAAAGTGGCTGTACTGAATTGCATTCCCATCAACAATGGAGGAGGATTCCTATTGCTCTGCATCCTTCACAGCATTTGGTGTTGTCAGTGTTCCAGATTTCAGCCGTTCTAATAGGTATGTAGTGGTATTTATTGTCATAATTTGTATTTCTCTGATGACATACGATAAGGAGCATTTTTTAATATGCTTATTTGCCATCTCTGTATCTCCTTTGGTGAGGTGTCCGAATCTTTGGCTCATTTTCAGTCAGGTTGTTTGTTCTTTTGAGTTTTGAGGGTCCTTAGTATATTTTAGATAATAGTCCCTTATCAGATGTATCTTTTACAAATATTTTCTCTGAGTCTGTGGCTTGTCTTTTCATTCTTTTGACAGTGTTATTTGCAAAGAAGAAAAAAAAGGTTCTTTACTGCCATCCAGATTATCCATTCTTTATTTCATAGATTGTGCCTTTGGTGTTGTATATAAAAGGTCATCATCAAACACAAAGGATTTTTTCTTATGCTGTCTTCTAAAGATTTTCTACTTTTGTGTTTTACATTACATTAGTTCTGTGATCCATTTTGAGTTTATTTTTGTGAAGAATGTAAAGTCTGTGTCTAATATATTTATAATAGCTATTTTGAAGTTCTTTTCTGTCATTTTATCATCTCTGTCATTTTGGGGTCCATTTCTATGGTCTGATGTTCCTCCTGGCTACGAATCAGATTTTCTGCTTCTTGGCCAGTCTTGAGATTTTTGAATAGATGTTAGACATTCCAATTTTACTCTTACTGAGTGCTTGATTTGGTTGTTTTCTTCTAAGGAGCATTGGATTTTGTCCTTTCAGCAAGTTACACGCATATTAGTTTGATTCGTTTAAAGGCTTGTCGTTAAGCTCTTTAAGGTCCAGAGTAGCCCATATTCTCAGGCTAATTTAGCCATACTACTAACACATTGCTAATGAACACTTCATGTATTTATTTATCAAGTTTTTTTCCATTTTATCTATTGGAAACTTAAATATTTTATAGTCTTGTGTGAATTCCAGGAGTTATTTAATTTATATTTCACTCACATGTGTTCTTTCCCCCAGAAGATGTTTTATGTTCTGTCATGGGTGTGCACCCTATGCATGTGCAAACTAGTGTTCAAAGAATGAATGGAAAGCTATGGAAATCTGATTTCTGGGGTTCTTTCATCAACTCCTTTTTCTCTGGTAGTACTTCTTGCATATTCTTAGCTGCCTTAGTCTTCACAACTCTGATGTCTGTCTCCTTAACTCAGTGAGACTAGTGGATTCTGCCTGAGTTTCATCTCTCTGCACTATAGTCCCGAAATGGCCTCGAGGCAGAAAGTGAAGGCCATCAATCACAGTTCTCACCTTGTATATTTCTCTTTTCTCACAGATTACAATCCTCTGTTGCCTGTTGTCCAATGTCTTAAAATCATCTGCCAAATTTTATGGGTTTGGGAGTATAGGGGTCTTTCTGGATCCTGTTTATTCATCATGCCTGTAAGTGGAAGTTTATTGCAATACCATCTTTTTCCATCTAATCTGGTGAAATTATTTTGGAATCCGAAAACATACATCATTTTTAAAAAGTGTCAACAAAATATATGCATTTAGTATTTATACACATTGAAAATGTCATCACCAATGCATTGGTTTTATTATTGATTCATTTCTTTGCTTGTCCAAAATATTGACTAAATAGAGACAAAGTAATTTTCCCACAGAAGCTGTCAGTTTATTTAGAGTAAGAATACTTCATTTTGATTCTGATTTATAGAATACCAAGCATAGTCTCTTTGGCACATCCAAACATTTAAATTATGAGATTAAAGTCCATTTAAGTAAAGCTTATGACTTTTACAATTTCTTCTCTGTTTTTAACTATGACATTTTCATTCTAATATTATCTGTTTCTTTTTTCTTTTATTCTTCTTGTTCAAACTTGAAATAGGTATATCTATTTGTTTAGCCTCTACAGGCAGCGAGATTTTAATTTTGTTTCAGTCTCTATTAATTCTTTTTTATAGTTCATTAATTTATTTCCTCTTTTTCTTCTACTTTTTTTTCTGCAGGGAGTTGTAGTTTTGTCTGTTAGCCATTCCTCCCCTACCCCACCCCACACACCAATTTCTTGAGTTAAATTCTTAGCTTGCTAATTAGCAGCATTCTACATTTAAATACATTTAAATGTATATTGACACAAGTTTCCTAGAATCATATAGAGCTACACTGAGGCTTTTAATTCCGGACCTTGTGCTTTGAGCAAAATAATATGTGGTACTTCCAACTGGGGGCAGTTGAAAATATATTTGAGCTTGCTGGGTACTCTTCTGTCATATTCTGGTGACCACAGAGGCCGTATGATTTATTTTCAACATTACAATTGATCAAAATTCTCTCAGCCTAGACTTTAAACCAGTAGGTGAAACCACTCACCTCTTTACTCTCCCTGCTGTTATCAACCAGCACACAATGAACATGTTGTAAAATGAGAAATCAACATTTGCAGCCGAAATGTGATATTTTGCAGGTAATTTGACACAGCAGTCCCACATATTGTTCTTGCCAGAAAATATACAAAAATTGTAACCCCCAACTTTTATCACATTATCAACTTAGAGGAGTGACATCAGAAAGATGATGGAATAGGAGGCGTGGGCTTCATTCTCCGAAGAGATGCTGATGTAACAACACTGTATAGTCCACAGAACCTTCATGAGAACTCCATAAAGCAGTTTAGAATTTTCAGTACCTCGGGCAAATGCAAATGTAAGAACAGCTACATAAAAAAAAATGGTACAAAATACTAAAAAGATGCAAATTTGTGATGCTGATAACAAAAGCGGGGAGGGATATGTAAAGGAGAAGAGTTTTTGTGATTGAAATTAAGTTGTTTTCAGTTTAAAGTAGATTCTATAACCTTAAAATGCTTTGTGTAATCTTCATGATAACCATAAAACTGAACAAACTAGGAAGAGAAGGGAATTACCTCAACATGGTAAGGCCCATAATATGTAAAGCCTGTTTTTCAACTGAGATCAAGATCAACTAAGTTTTTTTTTTTTTTTTTTTTTTTTTTTTCTCCCTGGAGGCTGCTGTGCTGAAACCTCCCTTGTCCCACTTCTTTGCTTCTCCAACCCCCAGGTCCCTCCAGGGTCACCTTTGATTCCCTGGTTGCAGGTTTGGAGGCAGAGTGGGGAGGGTCTAGAAATCTCCCTTGGGCATCAGTTCCTTATTTTCATGAGGTAGTGGCTAGCAGAACCAACAAGAAAGCTGGGGATCCCCATCTTTCCATCCTGGATTGCGCCCTGCCCTCCACAGTATTTGGATTGTGTGCTGATGGGTGACCCAGTGGTGGGTACCAGGGGGAATCTGTTTGACTACAAATTGTCTTAAAATTTTTTTTTTAATTGAGATATATTTGGCATGCAACATTATGTAAACTTCAAAGTATAGAACAGGATGATTTGATACATTTATCTAGCAATAGCCTGCTTAGGCCACTTCCAATTAATGTAGTGCAGGAAGTCCTAGCCAGAGCAATTTGGCAAGAAAAAGAAATAAAAGTCATCCAAATTAGAAAAATAAGAAGTAAGGGCGCCCAGGTGGCTCAGTCGGTTAAGCATCCGACTTCGGCTCAGGTCATGATCTCACGGTCCATGAGTTCGAGCCCCGCGTTGGGCTCTGGGCTGACAGCTCAGAGCCTGGAGCCAGTCTCAGATTCTGTGTCTCCCTCTCTCTCTGCCCCTGCCCTGTTCATGCTCTGTCTCTCTCTGTCTCAAAAATAAGTAAACGTTAAAAAAAAATTAAAAAAAAATAAAAGAAAAGAAGTAAAATTCACAGATGACATAATCTTATAAGTATAAAATCCTAAAGATTCTGAAAGAACACTGTTAGAAATAATAAATTAACAAACTTGGGAGATACAAAACTAACATGCAAAAATCAGTTGTACTTCTATACATAATAAGAAATAATGATGAAATAAAATTAAGAAAACAGTCCTACGTAAAATACAATAAAAAAGAATAAAGTAGTTAGAAATAAATTAACCAACGAGGCAAAAGACTTGCACACTGAAAAGTAAAACACATTGCCTGAGACATTACAGAATATGCAAAAAAGCGCAAAGACAAACCACGCAAGGGGTTAATACCCAGAATTTATAAAGAAAGACAACTCAACAACAGAAAAACAAATAACCCAAATCTACAAATTGAGCAAAGGACTTAAATAGATACTTGTTCAAAGAAGGTGTACAAATGGCCAATAAGCAGATGAAAAGATGCTCACCGTCACTAATTATAAGTGAAATGCAAATCAAAACCACAGTGAGATATCAGCTCACATATGTTAGAATGATCACCACCAAAAAATCAGAAAGTAACAAGTATTCATTAGGCTGTGGAGAGTTTGGCGCTTTTTTTTTTTTTTTTTTTTTTTTTTTTTTGTGAGATTGTAAAGTTGTGCAGCAGCTTTAGAAAATAGCATAGAGAGCCCACACCTGGATCCTGGGAAGATGGTGGCATAGGAGGACGCTGGGCTCACCGCGTGTTCTGCTGATCACTTAGTTTCCACCTACACCTGCCTAAATAGCCCAGAAAACCACCAGAAGACTAGCAGAATGGAGTCTCCGGAGCCAAGCGCAGACGAGAGGCCCACGGAAGAAGGTAGGAAGGGCGGAGAGGTTGGGTGCACTCCACGGACTTGCGGGAGGGAGCTGGCACAACGGCCAAGCAGAGCCCCTGAGTCTGGCTGGCAAAAGCGGAGGGGCCGGATGGAGTGTGTTGGCACAGCAAGCAGGACTTGACATCTGGAAGGTTATACGCTAACAGCTCTGCTCCAAGAATGAGAGGGCTGGAGGACAATGGGAGGGAGAGTTGTTGAGCCCCGGATGACAGAGCTCAGCTTGGCGGGAACAAAAGCGCTCACCAGCACCATCTCCCTCATCCATCCCCCAGCCAAAATCCCAAAGGGAACCAGTTCCTGCCAGGGAACTTGCTTGCACCCGGTAAACACCCAATGCTGTGCTTCCGTGGAACCATCCCTCCGGGGGGTCTGACTCCTTCCAGGTGCCGCCAGGGCCCCGTCTGAAGCGGATCTCCAAAGGAAAAGCGAGCTGAGCCTTCCCCTCCTGCCATGATGCACCTTGCCGATCCACCCCAGCTAATACACCAGATCCCCAGCACCACAAGCCTGGCAGTGTGCAAGTACCCCAGACAGGCCACGACACCCCACAGTGAACCCCACCCCTAGGAGAGGGGAAGAGAAGGCACACACCAGTCTGACTGTGGCCCCAGCGGTGGGCTGGAGGCAGACATCAGGTCTGACTGCGGCCCCGACCACCAACTCCAGTTATTCAAGACAGTACAGGGGAAGTGCCGGGAAGTTCTGCATCACTCCAGGGACTATCCAAAATGACGAAACAGAAGAATTCCCCTCAAAAAAAAAAAAAAAAAGTCCAGGAAATAACAACAGCTAACGAACTGATCAAAAAGGATTTAAACAATATAACAGAAAGTGAATTCAGAATAATAGTCATAAAATTAATCGCTGGGCTTGAAAACAGTATAAAGGACAGCAGAGAATCTATTGCTACAGAGATCAAGGGACTAAGGAACAGCCAGGAGGAGCTAAAAAATGCTATCAATGAACTGCAAAAGAAAATGGAGACAACTACGGCTCGGATTGAAGAGGCAGAGGAGAGAATAGGTGAACTAGAAGATAAAATTATGGAAAAAGAAGAAGCTGAGAAAAAGAGAGATAAAAAAATCCAGGAGCATGAGGGGAAAATTAGAGAACTAAGTGATGCACTAAAGAGAAATAATATATGCATAATTGGTATTCCAGAGGAGGAAGAGAGAAGGAAAGGTGCTGAAGGTGTACTTGAAGAAATAATAGCTGAGAACTTCCCTGAACTGGGGAAGGAAAAAGGCATTGAAATCCAAGAGGCACAGAGAACTCCCTTCAGACGTAACTTGAATCGATCTTCTGTGCAACATATCATAGTGAAACTGGCAAAATACAAGGATAAAGAGAAAATTCTGAAAGCTGGGAGGGATAAACGTGCCCTAACATATAAGGGGAGACCTATAAGACTCGTGACTGATCTCTCTACTGAAACTTGGCAGGCCAGAAAGGATTGGCAGGAGATCTTCAATGTGTTGAACAGAAAAAATATGCAGCCGAGAATCCTTTATCCAGCAAGTCTGTCATTTAGAATAGAAGGAGAGATAAAGGTCTTCCCAAACAAACAAAAACTGAAGGAATTTGTCACCACTAAACCAGCCCTACAAGAGATCCTAAGGGGGACCCTGTGAGACAAAGTACCAGAGACATCACTACAAGCATAAAACATACAGACATCACAATGACTCTAAACCCGTATCTTTCTATAATAACACTGAATGTAAATGGATTAAATGCACCAACCAAAAGACGTAGGGTATCAGAATGGATAAAAAAACAAGGCCCATCTATTTGCTGTCTACAAGAGACTCATTTTAGACCTGAGGACACCTTTAGATTGAGAGTGAGGGGATGGAGAACTATTTATCATGCCACTGGAAGTCAAAAGAAAGCTGGAGTAGCCATACTTATATCAGACAAACTAGACTTTAAATTAAAGGCTGTAACAAGAGAAAAGAAGGGCATTATATAATAATCACAGGGTCTATCCATCAGGAAGAGCTAACAATTATAAATGTCTATGCACCGAATACCGGAGCCCCCAAATATATAAAACAATTATACACAAACATAAGCAAACTTATTGATAAGAATGTGGTAATTGCAGGGGACTTTAACACTCCACTTACAGAAATGGATAGATCATCTAGACTCACGGTCAATAAAGAAACAAGGGCCCTGGATGATACATTGATTCAGACAGACTTGACAGATATATTTAGAACTCTGCATCCCAAAGCAACAGAATATACTTTCTTCTCGAGTGCACATGGAACATTCTCCAAGATAGATCACATACTGGGTCACAGAACAGCCCTTCATAAGTATACAAGAATTGAAATCATACCATGCATACTTTCAGACCACAATGCTATGAAGCTTGATATCAACCACAGGAAAAAGTCTGGAAAACCTCCAAAAGCATGGAGGTTAAAGAACACCCTACTAAAGAATGAATAGGTCAACCAGGCAATTAGAGAAGAAATTAAAAAGTATATGGAAACAAACGAAAATGAAAATACAACAATCCAAATGCTTTGGGATGCAGCGAAGGCAGTCCTGAGAGGAAAATTCATTGCAATCCAGGCCTATCTCAAGAAACAAGAAAACTCCCAAATACAAAATCTAACAGCACACCTAAAGGAAATAGAAGCAGAACAGCAAAGGCAGCCTAAACCCAGCAGAAGAAGAGAAATAATAAAGATCAGAGCAGAAATAAACAATATAGAATCCAACAAAACAAAACAAAACAATAGAACAGATCAATGAAACAAAGAGTCGGTTTTTTGAAAACATAAACAAAATTGATAAACCTCTAGCCAGGCTTCTCAAAAAGAAAAGGGAGATGACGCAAATAGATAAAATCATGAATGAAAATGGAATTATGACAACCAATCCCTCGGAGATACAAGCAATTATCAGAGAATAGTATGAAAAATTATATGCCAACAAACTGGACAACCAGGAAGAAATGGACAAATTCCTAAACACCCACACCCTTCCAAAACTCAATCAGGAGGAAATAGAAAGCTTGAACAGACCCATAACCAGTGAAGAAATTGTATCAGTCATCAAAAATCTCCCTACAAATAAGAGTCCAGGAGCAGATGGATTCCCAGGGGAGTTCTACCAGACATTTAAAGCAGAGATAATACCTATCCTTCTCAAGCTATTCCAAAAAATAGAAAGGGAAGGAAAACGTCCAGGCTCATTCTATGAAGCCAGTATTACTTTGATTCCTAAACCAGACAGAGACCCAGTAAAAAAAAAGAGAACTATAGGCCAATATCCCTGATGAATATGGATGCAACATTCTCAATAAGATACTAGCAAATCGAATTCAACAGCATATAAAAAGAATTATTCACCATGATCAAGTGGGATTCATTCCTGGGATGCAGAGCTGGTTCAACATTCACAAATCAATCAACGTGATAGATCACATTAATAAAAGAAAAGATAAGAACCATATGATCCTGTCAATCGATGCAGAAAAGGCCTTTGACAAAATCCAGCACCGTTTCTTAATAAAAACCCTCAAGAAAGTCGGGATAGAAGGAACATACTTAAAGATCATAAAAGCCATCTATGAAAAGCCCACAGCTAACATCATCCTCAATGGGGAAAAACTGAGAGCTTTTTCCCTGAGATCAGGAACACGACAGGGCTGTCCACTCTCGCCGCTGTTGTTTAACATAGTGTTGGAAGTTCTAGCGTCAGCAATCAGACAACAAAAGGAAATCAAAGGCATCAAAATTGGAAAAGATGAAGTCAAGCTTTCACTTTTTGCAGATGACATGATAGTATACATGGAAAACCCGATAGACTCCACCAAAAATCTGCTAGAACTGATACATGAATTCAGCAAAGTTGCAGGATACAAAATCAATGTCCAGAAATCAGTTGCATTCTTATACACTAACAATGAAGCCACAGAAAGACAAATAAAGAAACTGATCCCATTCACAATTGCACCAAGAAGCATAAAATACCTAGGAATAAATCTAACCAAAGATGTAAAAGATCTGTATGCTGAAAACTATAGAAAGCTTATGAAGGAAATTGAAGAAGATACAAAGAAATGGAAAAACATTCCATGCTCATGGATTGGAAGAATAAATATTGTCAAAATGTCAATACTACCCAAAGCTATCTACACATTCAATGCAATCCCAATCAAAATGGCACCAGCATTCTTCTCAAAACTAGAACAAGCAATCCTAAAATTCATATGGAACCACAAAAGGCCCCGAATAGCCAAAGGAATTTTGAAGAAGACCAAAGCAGGAGGCATCACAATCCCAGACTTTAGCCTCTACTACAAAGCTGTCATCATCAAGACAGCATGGTATTGGCACAAAAACAGACATATAGACCAATGGAATAGAATAGAAACCCCAGAACTAGACCCACAAACGTATGGCCAACTAATCTTTGACAAAGCAAGAAAGAACATCCAATGGAAAAAAGACAGTCTCTTTAACAAATGGTGCTGGGAGAACGGGACAGCAACATGCAGAAGGTTGAAACTAGACCACTTTCTCACACCATTCACAAAAATAAACTCAAAATGGATAAAGGACCTGAATGTGAGACAGGAAACCATCCAAACCCTAGAGGAGAAAGCAGGAAAAGACTTCTCTGATCTCAGCCGTAGCAATCTCTTACTCAACACATCCCCAAAGGCAAGGGAATTAAAAGCAAAGATGAATTACTGGGACCTTATGAAGATAAAAAGCTTCTGCACAGCAAAGGAAACAACCAACAAAACTAAAAGGCAACCAACGGAATGGGAAAAGATATTTGGAAATGACATATCGGACAAAGGGCTAGTATCCAAAATCTATAAAGAGCTCACCAAACTCCACACCCAAAAAACAAATAACCCAGTGAAGAAATGGGCAGAAAACATGAATAGACAATTCTCTAAAGAAGACATCCGGATGGCCAACAGGTACATGAAAAGATGCTCAGCGTCGCTCCTCATCAGGAAATACAAATCAAAACCACACTCAGATATCACCTCACGCCAGTCAGAGTGGCCAAAATGAACAAATCAGGAGACTATAGATGCTGGAGAGGATGTGGAGAAATGGGAACCCTCTTGCACTATTGATGGGAATGCAAATTTGTGCAGCCGCTCTGGAAAACAGTGTGGAGGTTCCTCAAAAAATTAAAAGTAGACCTACCCTATGACCCAGCAATAGCACTGCTAGGAATTTACCCAAGGGATACAGGAGTACTGATGCATAGGGGCACTTGTACCTCAATGTTTATAGCAGCACTCTCAACAATAGCCAAATTATGGAAAGAGCCTAAATGTGTGTCAACTGATGAATAGATAAAGAAATTGTGGTTTATATACACAATGGAGTACTACGTGGCAATGAGAAAGAGTGAAATATGGCCCTTTGTAGCAACGTGGATGGAACTGGAGAGTGTGATGCTAAGTGAAATAAGCCATACAGAGAAAGACAGATACCATATGGTTTCACTCTTAAGTGGATCCTGAGAAACTTAACAGAAATCCATGGGGGAGGGGAAGGAAAAAAAAAAAAACAAAAAGGAGGTTAGAGTGGGAGAGAGCCAAATCATAAGAGACTTAAAAACTAAGAACTGAGGGTTGATGGGAGGTGGAAGGGAGGGGAGGGTGGGTGATGTGTATTGAGGAGGTCACCTTTTGGGATGAACACTGGGTTTGTATGGAAACCAATTTGACAATAAACTTCATATATTAAAAAAATAAAAATAAAAAAAAAATAAAAGCCCACACCTAAAAAAAAAAAAAGAAAATAGCATAGAGGTTCCTCAAATGTATAGTTTCAGTTTCCAAGATGTAGAAGTTCTAGAGATTTGTTGTACAATAATGTATGTATAGTTAACATTACTTTGTTGTACACCTAAAAATAGGTATGATGGTAAATTTTATGTTATATGTTTTTACCACAATAAAGGAATGCATAGTTGTATACTGACCATTTCCTTTGTTTTTCGTTTTCTTCTTAAATGTTTTTATTTATTTTTGAGACGAGAGAGACAGAGCATGATCAGGGGAGGGGCAGAGAGAAAGGGAGACACAGAATCCAAAGCAGGCTCCAGGCTCTGAGCTGTCAGCACAGAGCCTGGTGCGGGGCTCAAACTCATGGACTGTGAGATCATGACCTGAGCTGAAGTTGGACGCTTAACTGACTGAGCCACCCAGGCACCCCCGACCATTTCCTTTGTGACCAATTCATTACTAATGTATTGGTCCTCTTCATGTGTTTAAATTCTTGATTTTGTTCTAAATAGCAACCATGGAGAGAAGTTTTAGGCATCTTACCTTTAATACGTTCATGTCATCAATATGAATGATGGCGCCATAGTTAAGGATTATAGAATCCTTGATCATTCAGGAATCCTAAACTTATTTTGGTAAGAAAGTCACAGTTTATATTGTACCAAAGCCACTTCTACTACTCTCTCTGTTTGAAAAGACAAAAACCTTTAATTTCTGTATAAAATTTCCAATTATCTAGGAAGTATCAAAGAGATAATGTGTATTTTTGAGAAAAAGTGTGGTTGGTTTTAGGTAGAGGGTAGTAAAAGTGAACTCTTTGACAGGAAATGGTGTATTGAAACAAAACAGGCAACTACATACCACATCACCACATATGTTTAAAATGTCAAAATAAATTAACAAGTGTATCTGATAACTAGACTGAGCTAGATGAATAAACCCATTTTAAAAAACAACAATACTTGCGCTATTGAGGCAATGATAAGGGATTATTAATTAAAGAATGGTTAGGAGGGGCACCTGGCTGGTTCAGTACAGCATGTGACTCTTGATCTCAGGGTTGTGACTTCAAGCCCCACGTTGTGTGTAGAGATTACTTAAAAATAAAATCTTAAAAAAAAAGGAATGGTGGGGAGAGACTTTATCTTGGACTTTGCTAACAACAACTAAGCTTTAACCCTATCAATTGTGAAATTAAAATAAATCTACCTTTCTTCGATAACTAGTGCACTTTTTAGCTTGGAAGGAGAGACTGATGCAAGTTGGTTAAAAATGTCTGAAGTGTATTATTGAAAAATTTTAGTGGGAAGCACCTAGAACCTAATAAAGGAATAAGAGTACTAAACAATACAAGGATCCAGCTGGCAGAATAAATACATATTGGGATAAATTGACACAATTGTGTAGCTTTTCCAAAGCTCAATTATTGCAGAGAAAGAGAAAACTTAAAGGTTTACTTATGTTGACCAGGTATGTGTTTGGAAACGAAATGAGCATGTTAGCAAGATGACAATGGAACTGAAATGAGCATGGGTCTATATTGAAATGGACATCAACAGGAACCAGAAAGAGGCAAAGTAGTAGACTAAAAGGGAAGAGAAAATGAAACTGTGAAATAAAGATAAAATAAATGACCAAAAAGGAAGGCCAAGATAAGGTGGTTTTTTCCAGTTATAGGAGGTGGATGTCCTTTGTAATCACTGCTGCAAGATAACACTATACTAATAGGTGGCCCAATAAGGTGGAAATAAGTACCATGAAAAAAATTTTAGGAGTGTGAATTCAAAAGTTAGAAAAGTCTTCATTGTGAATGATGATGTTCCCTGGATTGAAAATAAGTAACAGAGGGAGGGAAAAATCTGGATTCAAGTAATAAAATCACTAGGATATGTTGAGAAGTGTGCTGGATATATTAGCAGTAAGGGAGAAATGAACTTCCTTGGAATGTATTGTAAGTGAAAGAAGTAATCAGGGGAGCCTGGGTGGCTCATTCGGTTGAGTGTGTGATTTCAGCTCAGGTCATGATCTCACCGTTCCCGAGTTCTAGCCCCACATCAGGCTCTGTGCTGACAGCTCAGAGCCTGGAGCTATTTCATATTCTGTGTCTCTCTCTCTGTCTCTGCTCCTCCCCGACTTGTGCTCTGTCTCTGTCTCAAAAATAAATAAACATTAAAAAACAACTTTAATAAAAAAAAAGAAAGAAAGAAGTAATCAGGAAAAGAGCTTAGGAAGCTAAAAGTAGACTAACAGAAAAGAAGAAGGTGGAAGAGATTATAAATGCTGATAGAGATACTTGGAAAGAAGCAAAAAATTAAAATTATTATTTTAATTGACTAATTATGATAGAATAGTAAAATTCCCCTTTTTAAGAGATTTCCAGGGAAGATGGCAGAGTAGGATGACCCTACGTTCACCTCATCCCATGGATATAACTAGATAACACCCACATCAGTGTAAATAACCCAGAAAATGACTCAAAGCCTGGCAGAACGGACTCGGAAAGTTGAATATAGAGAAGAGGTCTCATTGCTTGAGGGATGCATGGGCATGAAGAAGAGGGAGACACCATACCCTCATGCCAAGAATTCTGGGCATGGGGAGCCTGCAAGGGAAGACAAGTCCCCATGGCATTTGGCTTTGAAAACCAGAGGACTAACTTTGTGAGTTCTTATAATCAATGGAGCTTAACACCTGGAACTTTATTTTTTTTAATGTTTTTTAAATGTTTTTATTTATTTTTGAGGGAGAGAGAGAGAGACAGAGCATGAGTGGGGGAGGAGCAGAAAGAGAGGGAGACACAGAATTTGAAGCAGGCTCCAGGCTCTGAGCTGTCAGCACAGAGCCCAATGCAGGGCTCGAGCCCACAAACTGAGATCATGACCTGAGCTGAAGCTGGAGGCTCAACCGACTGAGCCACCCAGGCGCCCCAACACCTAGAACTTTAAAGATTGGTGGGCTTGGCTCTGGGAGAGTCAGAGGGCAATAGGAAGCTGAGTCCTTGCCCTTAAAGAAACAGCACAACAAACAGCCTTGCTGAGATACAGCATAAAAGAAGCAGTTTGAAAAGTGCCTGGGGTGTACCAAATGATTTATTTATTAATCTCACAGCCTGTACTGGAGGGGTGGGGATCTTTGGGAAACTTCTCTAGGAGCAAAGGGGCTGGTGGGGGAGCCAATTTCCTCCCCCACCTCTCAGCCTAAACACATGGACACCTGTGGGAACCGCAGAGAACCACCACTCTCCACCTAACTCACTAACAGCACACTCTGCCCCCATATTCTCCTGTGGACATGCCCCTCCAGCCCTGCAGTAGGAGTTTTCTAAAGCAGTTCTGGTTTCCCTTCCACAACAGATCTGCCCACCTTCAATATGCCCTTGGCTGGAGCCCATCCAAAGGGGTGCCACAAAACTGGTAGTGTGCAAGCAGCCCTGATAGGGACAGTACCACTCCAAAGTGACCTCTGCCCCTGGTAGAGGGGGAGATAACAACACACACCAGTTCCACTGTGGACTCAGCAGTGAGCTTGGGGCAGACATCTGGTCTGACTGCAGGCCCTACCCGCCAACGAAAGCTTCTCAGGGGCCAATGTAGGCAAAGCCCCTTGCAGTTCACTGATACTGCATTTTTAGCAAACACCTGGTCTCAAGTCAAGCCCACAGTGGCCTGAGACTGGCCCACCAACAACCCAGGGACAAAACCTTGCCCACAACAAGCAAAGAATACCATCACAGATGACTGGACTGAAAGAAAAGGCAACTCTACCACAACAGTAGGGTGCATGCAACACATATAGGAAATACCTCAAAAGTGCCAATTTCTGGTGAACAAGAGATATTGTGCTGCAGGGTACTAAAGGACCTTTTCTTAATAAGGCCACTACTTTCATGAGCAGGAGATGTAGCTGTCTTTGTAACACACAGAAACAGACACAGAGTTAAACAAAAGGGAGGCAAAAGAATATGTCCCAGATGAAAGAACAAGACAAAATCACAGCAAAAGAAATAAATGAAATGGAGATAAATAATATGGCTGACAGAGAATTTAAGTAAGGGTCAGGAAGATAGTGGACATGAGAAAAAGGTGAAGGATCTCAATGAGAACCTCAACAAAGAGATAGAAAACATAAAAATTAATCATAGATGAAGAACTCAATAACTGAAATAAAAAATACACTCGATGGAATAAACAATAGACTAGAGGAAGTAGAGAAGCAGATTAGGGACATATTGGTCAGAGTAATGGAAAGCAATCAAGCTGAACAAGAGAGAGAGAAAAAAATGAAAATAGATTAAGAGAACTCAGTGATAGCATCAAGCATAATAATATTTGCATTTTAGGGTTCCCAGAAGACAGAGGAAGGGGGCAGAAAATTTATTTGAAGAATAACTGAAAACTTCTTGAATCTGGGGAAGGAAACATAAATCCAGATCCAGGATGCACAGAGAGCCCTCAAAAAAAATCAATTCAAGCAGGTCCACACCAAGATGCATGGTAATTAAAATGTTAAAAAGTAGTGATAAAGAGAGAATTTTAAAAGCAGCAAGAGAAAAGAAAATAGTTACATACAAGGGAAACCCTATAAGGCTATCAGCTGATTTTTCAGCAGAAACTTTGGAGAACAGAGGGAGTGTCACGACATATTCAAATTGCTGAAAGGAAAACAAAACAAAACAAAGCCTGTAATCAAGAATACTCTATCCAGTAAGGTTGTCATTCAAAATAGGAGAGATAGTTTCCCAGACAAACAACATTAAATGAATTCATCACCACTAAACCAGCCTTAAAGAAATGCTAAAGGGGACTGACTTGATGAGTAGAAAGGAAAGACCATAAGTAGGAGAAAGAAAAGTAGGAAGCAAAAAAGCAGTAAAATTAGGTATATCTATATAAATCATTCAAGAGATACATAAAATAAAAGGATGTAAAGTATAACACCATATACCTGAAATGTGGAAAGGAGAGGAGTAAAGAATGCAACAAATTTAAGTGACCATCCACTTAATATAATCTGCTATAGGCATAACATGTTGTATATATAAACATTATGGTAACCACAAATCAAAAACCACTAATAGAGATGCAAAAAAAATTAAAGAGAAAAGAATCCAAGAATATTACTAAAGAAACAGAAGAAAGCAAGAGGAAAGGAATAGAAAAGAACTACAAAAACAACCATAAAATAAGTAATAAACTGGCAATAGGTACATACCTTTCAGTAATTACTTTGAATTTAAATAGATTAGATGGTCCAATCAAAAGACATAGGATAACACAATGGATAGAAAAAAACAAGACCCATCATATGCTGCTTACCTGTGATTCATTTAAGACCTCAACACATGTAGATTGAAAGTGAAGGGACAGAAAAAACATTTACCATGCAAATGGAAGCAAAAAGAAAGCTGAGGTAGCAATGCTTGTATCAGACAAAACAGACTTTAAAACAAACACTGTAACAAGAGACAAAGGACACTATATAATCATAAAGGGAATAATCCAACAAGAAGATATAACAATTGTGAATATTTATGCACCCAACATGAAAGCACTCGAATACATAAAACAGCCATTAACAAACATAAAGAAAGGACTTGATAATAATACAATAATAATAGGGGACTTTAACACCCCACTTACATCAATGGATAGATCTCCCAAACAGAAAATCAATAAGGAAATAGTGGCTCTGAATGACACATTGGATCAGATAGCTTTAACAGATATATTCAGAACATTCTATCCTAAAACAGCAGAATACACATTCTTTCATGTGCACATGGAATATTCTCCAGAATAGATCACGTCAGGCCACAAAACAAATCTCAAAAAATTCAAAAAATCAAAGTCATACCATGCATCTTTTCCAGCCACAACACTATGAAACTATAAAGGAACTCAAAGGAAAAAATCTGGAAAAAAACACAAATACTTGGAGCTTAAATAACATGCTACTAAACAATGAATGGGTAAACCTACAAATCAAAGAAGAAATTAAAAACTACATGAAGACAAACGAAAATGAAAAAATAATGTTCCAAAATCTTTGGAATGCAGTGAAAGTTGTTCTAAGAGGGATGTTTATAGCAATACAGGCCTAGCTCAAGAAGCAAGAAAAATCTCAAATACAACCTAACTTTACATCTAATGGAACCAGAAAAAGAAGAACCAACAAAATTCCTATCCAGTGGAAGGAAGGAAGTAATAAATATTAGAGCAGAAATAAATGAAATAGAATAAAAAATAAAATAAAATAAAAACAATAAAAAATAGAACAGATCAAGGAAACCAGGAGCTGGTTTTTTGAAAAGATGAACAAAATTACTAAACCTTACCCAGACTCACCAAAGAAAGAGAAAGAGAGAGAGACAGAGAGACACAGAGAGACAGAGAACTCAAATAAAAAATATAGAAAAGAAACGGGAGAAATAAAAACCAACACCAGAGAAATACAAAGGATTCTAAGAGAATATTATGAAAAAGTGTATGCCAAGAAACTGGGCAACCTAGATAAAAATGGATACATTCCTAGAAACATATAACCTCTACATCTGAATCAAGAAGAACGAGAAGATTTGAAGAGACCAATTAGCAGTAATGAAATTGAAACAGTAATAAAAACCCCCAACAAAATTCTAGACCAGATAGCTTTACAGGTAAATTCTACTAACCACTTAAAGGGGAGTTAATACCTATTCTTCTCCAAGTATTCCAAAAAAAAAAAAAAAAAAAAAAAAAGAGGAAGGAAATCTTCCAGATCATTTTATGAGGCCAGAAATATCCTGATACCAAAACCAGATAAAGACATCACCAAAAAAGAGAAGTATAGGACAATAACTCTGATGAGCATAGATAAGAAAATCCTCAAGAAAACATTAGCAAACTGAATCTAAAACTACATTAAAAAAATCATTCACCAGGGGCATCTGGGTGACTCAGTTGGTTAAGTGTTGGACTCTTGATTTTGGCTCAGGTCATGATCTCACAATTTGTGAGATTGAGTCTCACACTGGGCTGGGCTCCATGTTGACAGGGTGGAGTTTGCTTGGAATTCTCTCTCTCTCTCTCTCTCTCTCTTCCTCCGTCCCTCCCTCCCTTTCTCAAAATAAGTAAATAAACTTAAAAAAAAATCATTCAGCACAATCAAGTGGGATTTATTTCTGGGATGCAAGGGTAGTTCGATATTCACAAATCAATCAGTGTGATACATCACATCAATAAAGAAAGGATAAAAACTCCATAATCATTTCAACAGACACAGAAAATGCATTGGACAAAGTGCAACATCCATTCATCACAAAAGACTTCAAGAAAGTAGTTTTAGAGGGAACATACCTCAACATAAAAAAGGCCTTATATGAAAATGCACAGCCAACAACATCCTCAATGGGGAAAACTGAGAGCTTATCCCCTAAGGTAAGGCACAAGACAGAGAGGTCCACTCTCACCACTTTTATTCAACATAGTACTGGAAATCCTAGCCACAACAGTCAGACAACAAAAAGGAAGAAGTCAAATTTTCACTATTTGCAGATGACATACTATATATAGAAAATCCTAAAAACTCCACCAAAAAAAAATACTAGAACTGATAAATGAATTCAGTTAGGTTGCAGGAAACAAGGTCAATATACAGAAATCTGTTGCATTTCTATACACTAATAATGAAACAGTAGAAAGAGAAATTAAGAAAATAATTCCATTTACACCAATATAATAAGACCTAGGAATTAACCTAACCACAGAAATTATATATTTTTAAGATTTTATTTGGTCTCATATTTGTTATGCTTACTTCATGACACTGCATTGGAAAGTTTTCTCAATAAAGAGAGGAAATCAGTAAAGGTGAACATACATCTAAGAATTAAAAAAGAAAAAGAAATTCCTTAGAGGTCAGTTGACTTCAAAATTAAAAAAAAATTGCCATCTAGCTTTTTCTCAAGTTATAATTTTAGTTCAATGGAGGACAACACTTTGTAGCTATGATAGAGATTAGTACTTATGACAAGAATAGCTGGGGAAGCCAGTTAAAAACAAAAAACAGATCTGTTGGAAGGCATCGAAGGACTATCAAGGCAGCCAGGCATTGAGGGGCAGACTCCAGAGAGAAGGAACTATGGCAACATTCTTCTAGCTTCTTTACCTTCTGGAGCATTTGTTGATTTTCATAGTGGGAGAAGAGGCTGAGAACCCTAGAAGAAAAAGAAAATCCAGTAGCGTTTTTGACAATATCATGTGTACTGGAAAACAGAATTCCAAGCTCCTGATTGTCAAACTGGACAATACTTGAGGAACAATATCCTGAAAACATAGATGTTGCAGAGATGTGAAACTAAAATTTGGGGTTTTACCCTTCTAGGCATGGACTGTTTACTTACACTAAGCAGAGCAATGAGACAAGACACTCAAAGTTTCTGGAAGGGAGAATGGAGGTTTTGGCAAGCTCACCATGCCAAAGAAGCCAAAATTTAGAGGTTAGGATATATCAGTTTTGTAGAGACAAATTAAACACTGCAGAGTCTCAGATAGGACTTCTAGAAAGGAATATTCTCAGAGTAAAGTCTAACCACAGATAGACTGAGAACTAGAAAACTTCAATCCAGCCTGGAGTCAGTCAAGTCCTGTATTTGATCAAGACAGTTAGAAACCATTCTAGCTTCATATCAGAGGTTAAGACAAACAATTTCTGGGTAAGAAAATGGCACACAGAACTTCTATAATTTTTATACATGACATTCAACAATCAATAAAAATATCACCAAACATAAAAAATAAGGCCAATAGCAAGATCAGATCATAGAAAAGACCCACAGGTGACCAAGGTTTTGGAGTTATGAAACACAGACTTTTTAGTTAATATGTTTAAGAGAATGGATATTTAAGATACAGATATAGATAGATACAGAGTCACAGAGAATAGTTGTGTATAATAAATAATCAAATGGAAATTCTAAAATTAAATAATACATTCACTGCACTTAATCATTAGACAAAATCAGCCACATAGTGAAAAAAGAAAAATATTAGTGAACTTGATGATGGGGTTGTGTAAAAAATGTCCAGTAAGAAGCAAAGAGAACAAATAAGGATGAGGCATGAAGATAAGAATTCTACAGGCAAAAGTGTGTGAAATTGGGAGTCCAGACAGAAAGGAGAGAATGGGGCACAAGCTAGATTTAATGAGAAATTACTAAATGTTTCTAAAACCATAGAAACACTTAGCTATGAGAACAGTAAATGCTGAAAACCAAAAGTGGAATGGATACCTCAACATAAACATTTGTAACAAACAAACAAAAAAAAACCAAACAATAACAACAAAAGACAGGAAAATATTAAAAGTGATTAGAGAAAAGAGATAGAATGCATTCAATGAAAAACATTATAGTGATTTCTCAAGAGTCAAGAGAAAATGGAAAGATATCTGTTCAATGCTGAAAAAAATTCCCCAAACAATAACTGTCTAGAATTCCATAGAAGAGAAAACATTCCTCGAAGTTAAGGCTATAAAAACGCATTTCCAAGAAAAAAAGAAAACTTGAGAGAGTTTGTTGCTAGGAGAACTTCACTAAAAGAAAAAAAAGAATTTATGGAATTTCTAGGGCAAAGGAACAATAGTTGTTAAAGGAAACAAGGAAACACAGGGAAAAATAAAGAGCAAAACATAGTCAGATCTAAGTGAGTTTTGGCTCTATCAAGCAGTTGTAGGGAAAGTCTTGTTTGGCTCAAAAATATATGTAAAATTAAACACACAATAAGAAGAAGCCAGGAAGTGTGTAGAGGTGAAGTGTTCTAAGATCTTACGTTATCTTAGAAGAGAATAAATTTGTTAATTTATACAACATTGCAGTAAGTCAAGTTATCTTAAAGAACCATTAAAATAGCAACAACAGGGATGATTTGGTGGCTCAGTCAGTTAAGTGCCTGACTTTGGCTGAGGTCATGATCTCATGGCTTATGGGCCCGAACTCTGTGTTGGGGTCTGTACTGACAGCTCAGAGCCTGGAGTCTGCTTTGGATTCTCTGTCTTCCTCTCACTCTGCCCCTCGCCCCATTCACACCCAGTCTCTCTGTTTCTCTCAAAAATAAATAAACATTAAAAAAAGCATAAATAACAAACTAATTGATATAGCCACCTTCAAAAATAGTTTGGTACTTTAAAAATGTTAGATACATCTACCATATGGTCCATCTATTCCATTCCTAGGTATTTACTTAAGATAAAAATTATTATGTTTTGGGGTACCTGGGTGGCTCAGTTGGTTAAGCATCCAACTTTGGCTCAGGTCATGATCTTGAGGTTTGTGAGTTTGAGCCCCACATCTGAATCTCTGCTGTTAGCACTGAGCCACATCAGATCCTCTGTTTTCCTCTCTCTGCCTCTCCCCCACTCATGTAAAAACAAACATTAAAAAATTATTGTTCTATGTTATAAATGTATATTAATATTTATTATATAATAAAAGTAATATATATTAAAGTATATATCTTTATAAAATCTTGCATATAATGTTCATAATAGCTTTAGTTGTAATAACCACAAACTAGAAACAACCCAGATGTCCACTAATAGGTGAATGAACAATTATATATTCATATAATGAATACTAAAAAAAAAGAATGGACTCTTAATAAATGCTATAATGTAATGAATCTTAATTATGTTGAATAAAATAAGGAAGACATAAGAATATCTATTATCAGGTGGCTTTCATATAAAATTGAAAAAGTGCATATTAATTCTCAATGAAGGGAACTAGGATGGGGATTGTGAATGGGGGAGGAGAGAGAGGGAAGGGCAGAAGGGAAAGATTCCAAATAGGTCCTAGGAACCTTCTGGAGATGATGGATATGTTCATTATCTTGATTGTGTTGATGAGTTGCTGGCATACATATGGCAAAACTTATGATGTAAACAAATATGTGGACTTCATTATATGCCAATTATCTCAAAATTATTTAAATCAGGAGATGTCTTTATTATAAAATGTTCAAACAAAAAATCTAAAGCAAATGTCATGCTTATTTTTCCCTATTTTTAAAGTTTATTTATTTTAAGAGACAGTGAGAGAGAGTCCGGGAGGAGCAGAGAGAGAAGGAGAGAGAATCCCAAGCAGGCTCCATTTTGTTAGCATGGAGCCTGACTGGGGACTCGATCTCATGAACCATGAAATCATGACCTGAGCTGAAATCAAGAGTCTTATGTTCAACTGAACCATCCAGGCACCTCTTTTGCTTTGAAATAAATAAAACAATGCCTGATACCACTCTTACTAAACATTTTAGGAAAGTATTATTCTTCAGAAAATTTAAAAAATATATAATTTTTAATCTCACTAAAAATATTATTACCTACATGAGAAAATCTTTACACACACACACACACACACACACACACACACACACACACACAAATTATCAAGGGAAATTATGGCAGGCCTAAGTAATGGTGTGATATATGATGAATATGAAGATTCAATCTTTTATTGATGTCAATTCTCTCCACATCAGTCTAGAGAGTCAATGCATTACATTAAAAATTTCATGGACAGTTTTTCAAAATTTATAATCTGCTATAAAAATTTCATATTAAATAAATCACCAGAAATGACCAGGCAATCTTGGCAGGGAGGGAAGATGGCGGCGTAGGAGGACGCTGGGCTCACCGCGCGTCCTGCTGATCACTTAGATTCCACCTACACCTGCCTAAATAGCCCAGAAAACCGCCAGAGGATTAGCAGAATGGAGTCACCAGACCCAAGCCCAGACGAGAGGCCCACAGAAGAGGGTAGGAAGGGCGGCGAGGCGGTGCGCGCTCCACGGACTTGCGGGAGGGAGCCGGGGCGGAGGGGCGGCTCGCCGGCCAAGCAGAGCCCCCGAGTCTGGCTGGCAAAAGCGGAGGGGCCTGACGGACTGTGTTCTGACAGCAAGCGCGACTTAGCGTCTGGGAGGTCATAAGTGAACAGCTCTGCTCAGAAAGCGGGAAGGCTGGAGGACAAAGGGAGGGTGAGCTGCGGAGCCCCCGGACGACAGAGCTCAGTTTGGTGGGGAACAAAGGCGCTCACCAGCGCCATCTCCCCCGCCCATCCCCCAGCCAAAATCCCAAAGGGAACCAGTTCCTGCCAGGGAAACTGCTCGCTCCGCACAAACGCCCAAATCTGTGCTTCTGCGGAGCCAAACCTCCGGCAGCGGATCTGACTCCCTCCCGCTGCCACAGGGCCCCTCCTGAAGTGGATCACCTAAGGAGAAGCGAGCTAAGCCTGCCCACCAGCCACCGTGCACCTTGCCTACCCACCACAGCTAATACGCCAGATCCCCAGCATCACAAGCCTGGCAGTGTGCAAGTAGCCCAGACGGGCCACCCCACCCCACAGTGAATCCCGCCCCTAGGACAGGGGAAGAGAAGGCACACACCAGTCTGACTATGGCCCCAGCTGTGGGCTGGGGGCAGATATCAGGTCGACTGCGGCCCCGCCCACCAACTCCAGTTATACACCACAGCACAGGGGAAGTGCCCTGCAGGCCCTCACCACGCCAGGGACTATCCAAAATGACCAAGCGGAAGAATTCCCCTCAGAAGAATCTCCAGGAAATAACAACAGCTAATGAGCTGATCAAAAAGGATTTAAATAATATAACAGAAAGTGAATTTAGAATAATAGTCATAACATTAATCGCTGGGCTGGAAAACAGTATACAGGACAGCAGAGAATCTCTTGCTACAGAGATCAAGGGACTAAGGAACAGTCACGAGGAGCTGAAAAACGCTTTAAACGAAATGCAAAACAAAATGGAAACCACCACGGCTCGGATGGAAGAGGCAGAGGAGAGAATAGGTGAACTAGAAGATAAAGTTATGGAAAAAGAGGAAGCTGAGAAAAAGAGAGATAAAAAAATCCAGGAGTATGAGGGGAAAATTAGAGAACTAAGTGATACACTAAAAAGAAATAATATACGCATAATTGGTATCCCAGAGGAGGAAGAGAGAGGGAAAGGTGCTGAAGGGGTACTTGAAGAAATCATAGCTGAGAACTTCCCTGAACTGGGGAAGGAAAAAGGCATTGAAATCCAAGAGGCACAGAGAACTCCCTTCAGACGTAACTTGAATCGATCTTCTGCACGACATATCATAGTGAAACTGGCAAAATACAAGGATAAAGAGAAAATTCTGAAAGCAGCAAGGGGTAAACGTGCCCTCACATATAAAGGGAGACCTATAAGACTCGTGACTGATCTCTCTTTTGAAACTTGGCAGGCCAGAAAGAATTGGCACGAGATTTTCAGTGTGCTAGACAGAAAAAATATGCAGCCGAGAATCCTTTATCCAGCAAGTCTGTCATTTAGAATAGAAGGAGAGATAAAGGTCTTCCCAAACAAACAAAAACTGAAGGAATTTGTCACCACTAAACCAGCCCTACAAGAGATCCTAAGGGGGACCCTGTGAGACAAAGTACCAGAGACATCACTACAAGCATAAAACATACAGACATCACAATGACTCTAAACCCGTATCTTTCTATAATAACACTGAATGTAAATGGATTAAATGCGCCAACCAAAAGACATAGGGTATCAGAATGGATAAGAAAACAAGACCCATCTATTTGCTGTCTACAAGAGACTCATTTTAGACCTGAGGACACCTTTAGATTCAGAGTGAGGGGATGGAGAACTATTTATCATGCTACTGGAAGCCAAAAGAAAGCTGGAGTAGCCATACTTATATCAGACAAACTAGACTTAAATTAAAGGCTGTAACAAGAGATGAAGAAGGACATTATATAATAGTTACAGGGTCTATCCATCAGGAAGAGCTAACAATTATAAATGTCTATGCGCCGAATACAGGAGCCCCCAAATATATAAAACAATTACTCATAAACAAAAGCAACCTTAATGATAAGAATGTGGTAATTGCAGGGGACTTTAACACCCCACTTACAGAAATGGATAGATCATCTAGACACACGGTCAATAAAGAAACAAGGGCCCTGAATGAGACATTGGATCAGATGGACTTGACAGATATATTTAGAACTCTGCATCCCAAAGCAACAGAACATACTTTCTTCTCGAGTGCACATGGAACATTCTCCAAGATAGATCATATACTGGGTCACAAAACAGCCCTTCATAAGTTTACAAGAATTGAAATTATACCATGCATACTTTCAGACCACAATGCTATGAAGCTTGAAATCAACCACAGGAAAAAGTCTGGAAAGCCTCCAAAAGCATGGAGGTTAAAGAACACCCTACTAACGAATGAGTGGGTCAACCAGGCAATTAGGGAAGAAATTAAAAAATATATGGAAACAAACGAAAATGAAAATACAACAATCCAAACGCTTTGGGATGCAGCGAAGGCAGTCCTGAGAGGAAAATACATTGCAATCCAGGCCTATCTCAAGAAACAAGAAAACTCCCAAATACAAAATCTAACAGCACACCTAAAGGAAATGGAAGCAGAACAGCAAAGGCAGCATAAACCCAGCAGAAGAAGAGAAATAATAAAGATCAGAGCAGAAATAATATAGAATCTAAAAAAACTGTAGAGCAGATCAACGAAACCAAGAGTTGGTTTTTTGAAAACATAAACAAAATTGACAAACCTCTAGCCAGGCTTCTCAAAAAGAAAAGGGAGATGACCCAAATAGATAAAATCATGAATGAAAATGGAATGATTACAACCAATCCCTCAGAGATACAAACAATTATCAGGGAATACTATGAAAAATTATATGCCAACAAATTGGACAACCTGGAAGAAATGGACAAATTCCTGAACACCCACCCTCTTCCAAAACTCAATCAGGAGGAAAGAGAAAGCTTGAACAGACCCATAACCAGTGAAGAAATTGAATCGGTTATCAAAAATCTCCCAACAAATAAGAGTCCAGGACCAGATGGCTTCCCAGGGGAGTTCTACCAGATGTTTAAAGCAGAGATAATACCTATCCTTCTCAAGCTATTCCAAGAAATAGAAAGGGAAGGAAAACTTCCAGACTCATTCTATGAAGCCAGTATTACTTTGATTCCTAAACCAGACAAAGACCGAGTAAAAAAAGAGAACTACAGGCCAATATCCCTGATGAATATGGATGCAAAAATTCTCAATAAGATACTAGCAAATCGAATTCAACAGCATATAAAAAGAATATTCACCATGATCAAGTGGGATTCATTCCTGGGATGCAGGGCTGGTTCAACATTCGCAAATCAATCAACGTGATACATCACATTAACAAAAAAAAAGAGAAGAACCATATGATCCTGTCAATCGATGCAGAAAAGGCCTTTGACAAAATCCAGCACCCTTTCTTAATAAAAACCCTTGAGAAAGTCGGGATAGAAGGAACATACTTAAAGATCATAAAAGCCATTTATGAAAAGCCCACAGCTAACATCATCCTCAACGGGGAAAAACTGAGAGCTTTCCCCCTGAGATCAGGAACACGACAGGGATGCCCACTCTCACCGCTCTTGTTTAACATAGTGCTGGAAGTTCTAGCGTCAGCAATCAGACAACAAAAGGAAATCAAAGGCATCAAAATTGGAAAAGATGAAGTCAAGCTTTCGCTTTTTGCAGATGACATGATACTATACATGGAAAATCCGATAGACTCCACCAAAAATCTGCTAGAACTGATACATGAATTCAGCAAAGTTGCAGGATACAAAATCAATGTCCAGAAATCAGTTGCATTCTTATACACTAACAATGAAGCAACAGAAAGACAAATAAAGAAACTGATCCCATTCACAATTGCACCAAGAAGCATAAAATACCTAGGAATAAATCTAACCAAAGATGTAAAGGATCTGTATGCTGAAAACTATAGAAAGCTTATGAAGGAAATTGAAGAAGATTTAAAGAAATGGAAAGACATTCCCTGCTCATGGATTGGAAAAATAAATATTGTCAAAATGTCAATACTACCCAAAGCTATCTACACATTCAATGCAATCCCAATCAAAATGGCACCAGCATTCTTCTCAAAACTAGAACAAGCAATCCTAAAATTCATATGGAATCACAAAAGGCCCCGAATAGCCAAAGGAATTTTGAAGAAGACCAAAGCAGGAGGCATCACAATCCCAGACTTTAGCCTCTACTACAAAGCTGTCATCATCAAGACAGCATGGTATTGGCACAAAAACAGACACACAGACCAATGGAATAGAATAGAAACCCCAGAACTAGACCCATAAACGTATGGCCAACTCATCTTTGACAAAGCAGGAAAGAACATCCAATGGAAAAAAGACAGCCTCTTTAACAAATGGTGCTGGGAGAACTGGACAGCAACATGCAGAAGGTTGAAACTAGACCACTTTCTCACACCATTCACAAAAATAAACTCAAAATGGATAAAGGACCTAAATGTGAGACAGGAAACCATCAAAACCTTAGAGGAGAAAGCAGGAAAAGACCTCTCTGACCTTAGCCGTAGCAATCTCTTACTCGACACATCCCCAAAGGCAAAGGAATTAAAAGCAAAAGTGAATTACTGGGACCTTATGAAGATAAAAAGCTTCTGCACAGCAAAGGAAACAACCAACAAAACTAAAAGGCAACCAACGGAATGGGAAAAGATATTTGCAAAGGACATATCGGACAAAGGGCTAGTATCCAAAATCTATAAAGAGCTCACCAAACTCCACACCCGAAAAACAAATAACCCAGTGAAGAAATGGGCAGAAAACATGAATAGACACTTCTCTAAAGAAGACATCCAGATGGCCAACAGGCACATGAAAAGATGTTCAGCGTCACTCCTTATCAGGGAAATACAAATCAAAACCACACTCAGGTATCACCTCACGCCAGTCAGAGTGGCCAAAATGAACAAATCAGGAGACTATAGATGCTGGAGAGGATGTGGAGAAACGGGAACCCTCTTGCACTGTTGGTGGGAATGCAAATTGGTGCAGCCGCTCTGGAAAGCAGTGTGGAGGTTCCTCAGAAAATTAAAAATAGACCTACCCTACGACCCAGCAATAGCACTGCTAGGAATTTACCCAAGGGATACAGGAGTACTGATGCATAGGGGCACTTGTACCCCAATGTTCATAGCAGCACTCTCAACAATAGCCAAATTATGGAAAGAGCCTAAATGTCCATCAACTGATGAATGGATAAAGAAATTGTGGTTTATATACACAATGGAATACTATGTGGCAATGAGAAAAAATGAAATATGGCCTTTTGTAGCAACGTGGATGGAACTGGAGAGTGTGATGCTAAGTGAAATAAGCCATACAGAGAAAGACAGTTACCATATGGTTTCACTCTTATGTGGATCCTGAGAAACTTAACAGAAACCCATGGGGGAGGGGAAGGGAAAAAAAAAAAAGAGGTTAGAGTGGGAGAGAGCCAAAGCATAAGAGACTGTTAAAAACTGAGAACAAACTGAGGGTTGATGGGGGGTGGGAGGGAGGGGAGGGTGGGTGATGGGTATTGAGGAGGGCACCTTTTGGGATGAGCACTGGGTGTTGTATGGAAACCAATTTGTCAATAAATTTCATATATATATATATATATAAAAAGAAATGACAGACACTTTCAGCCTAAAAAAAAAAAGAAAGAAATGACCAGGCAATCTTGAAGAATAATAACAAAGTTGGAAGACTTAGACAACCATATGTTAAGACATACAGCTATAAAGTTAATAACGCAAGAATAGAAAATAGACCAATGGATAGAATAGAGGATCTACATATTGCTTGATTTGTTTATCATTATTTTTTAATTAAAAGTTTTTTTTTAATGTTAATTTAGTTTTGAAAGAGAGAGACAGAGACAGAACATGAGCAGGGGAGGGGCAGAGAGGGAGGGAGACACAGAGAAGCAAGCTCCAGGCTCCGCGGGGTCAGCATAGAGCCTGATGCGAGGCTCAAACTCACAAACCATGATATTATGACCAGAGCCAAAGTAGGACACTTAGCTGACTGAGTCACCCAGGCGCCCATTGCTTGATTTAAATAAAGGTTCTCTCTTGTCAATTGGGAAATTGTTTCAATCACCTGGATGCCCGTTAAAAAAAAAGACCATTTTCCACACCATTAACAAAGTAATTCCAGATAGATCGCTGAACTAAAATGTGAAATTTAAGATAATAATAATTCCAGAACAAAATATATAAGAATACATAAATGACTTTGGAGAAGGAAATGTTTCTTGAACAGGGAAAGAGTTTTAACAATAAAGTTAGAAATTGCTAAATTACATCACATAAAAGGATGGACTTCTGTTCACCAAAAAACATCAAGAGAGAGAGAAAAGGTAAGAAACAGAATGAAAAATGTTTATAATTCATATATCTGACAAAGGTATTATAAGTTTAATAAAGAACTCCTACCAAAAACAAAATAAATAAATAAATGAATAGAAAGAAAGAAAGAAAGAAAGAAAGAAAGAAAGAAAGAAAGAAAGAAAGAAAGAAAAGGAAAGGAAAGAAACCCTCTGGACAAAAACTTGAATAGATCTTCATACAAGAGGATAAATAAATGACAATAAATGTATTGTTTCTCTAGTATCAGTCATTGGGAAATTGTAACTTAGAAATACAATGAGAGGGTGCTTGGGTGGCTCAGTCATTCTGAGTGCCTGACTCTTAATTTCAGCTCAAGTCATGACCCAGGGTCATAGGATCAAGTCCCATGTCAGGCTCTGTGCTGAGCATGGAATCTGCTTAAGATTCTCTATCTTTCTCTGCCCCTCTCCCCCACTCACATTCTCTTTCTCTCTCTCTCTCTCTCTCTCTCTCTCTCTCTCTTTTTCTCTCTTTTTAAAATACAAAAGAAAAAAAAGTTTTTAAATACAATGAGGTACTACTACACACACATAATATAATAAATGTTCAAACCTCAATGTTCCTCCTCAATATGGAAAGCATTGAAAACTTTGACATCTTAATTCTTCTCCACTCTTCGCTGTAACTTTTTAATATGACTTTTAATTGTGATTCTGTCTCAAAAAAGTATAAAAAGTTATAGTTTTGTCATCTGAGAAAAGAATCAGAAATTGATGATGAAAATTATAATTCAAGACTTTGTGAATCATACCGTATGGTTGTAAACAGAAATATGGCAGGGTATAAATAAGCATGTATTCCAGATTTTATCCATTGTCTCCATTTGTCTAGGTAGCCTGTTAATAATCATGTCTCCTGCAGCTAGGGAGAACTGTAGATTGGACTTCCAGCTGTCAAAGCTTTAATAGTGCTTTTTATTTTCAGAGCAGCTACAAAAATATTTGCTCCATTTCATTTGCAATGTTCATTTTGCTGAAAAAAAACTTCAGGAGAAAAACCTGGAGTAATTAAAATGTTTGGATAAAATGTTTATATATATATATATTTTTTTTCATTCTCACAAATGACTTCACATTTAATTGGACTTCGATGCATTCTATTGCAGGTTTTTAGGTCCCCTTCAGCAAAAGGTGTTCATATTATAATGTTATTGCTTACACCATTAACAGTTTGGTTTTGAGACATACAAGTTACTTTTCCATTAAATTACAGACTCAGTACTAAATGTGCTACGTTTTCACCATGAAATGAACACTGTGGATTCATAATTAGTAGAGCTAGACCTGAGTTAGTTTTCACAAGCTTTTTGTGTATCTATTTTGTCCCCTCGAGACTGCAACCTTAAGAGGTGGGGCATGGGAGTGTGCATATCTGAAATTATTTTTCAAGAGAATTGAAGACAACACTCCTCTTTCAGGCATGTATTCTTTTGATCAATGGTCCTCAATATTGGCTACACAAAGTATCTCCAGGGATACTTTTTTTTTTTTTAATTTTTTTTTTCAACGTTTATTTATTTTTGGGACAGAGAGAGACAGAGCATGAACGGGGGAGGGGCAGAGAGAGAGGGAGACACAGAATCGGAAACAGGCTCCAGGCTCTGAGCCATCAGCCCAGAGCCCGACGTGGGGCTCGAACTCACGGACCGCGAGATCGTGACCTGGCTGAAGTCGGACGCTTAACCAACTGTGCCACCCAGGCGCCCCTCTCCAGGGATACTTTTAAAACTCCCTATGACTAGGTATTATAGCAGACCAATTGCGTTAAAAAATACTGAGTGTGGAGCCCAGGCATCAGTATTTTGTTTTAAAAATACTCCAGTAAGATTCCAATGCGCAGGTAAAGCTGTTAACCAAAACTTTTAGATGCTTTTGTGAGTAGTTATTTCACCTGGCATAGGGAATGACGGCCTGCATTTTAACAGAGGATAAAATCGAGTTTCAGAAGAGAAATACTTTGTGTAAATTCCTGTTGTGAATCTCGGCTTTATTAGAATAGTGAGGGCACCAAATGAGAAGGTTCAGTCTTCCTAGTTTTAAAGACAATCTACCTACCTCAGAGAGGGCCAGTTCTATTTATAAAAAGCTACAGGTCTTTTTCATGGCTAAGAATTGCCAGGCAAAAGGTAACAGTGGACCAGTTGGCCATTAATAAGTAGAAAGAGTTGCCTAAAACAAAAGCCATAGGAGCTGTACATGCCTCAAAGGATGGTTCCAGAGGTTACTTGGGTCTTGACATGGGGATATCTCACCTTCAATGACTGAATGAACTGAAGTGATATATTCTACAGAATGCTGAGAGATAATAGGACTTTGTGAGGCCTCAGGAAACTATAAAAAATTGCCAGACTTGAAGATCCTTGTTTTCACTTTATGGATAACATAAAGTTGATGTTTAATGGGAAATATTTCTCTTTCTTAACAGAATGTTTGAGAATCTGTCAGGCAGAAGTTTTGGAAGTTTCAACAAATGTTGAAGGACTGGCTGTAGCTAAAAGTGAATATGGCATAACCCTTCTATAAAGTAATCTCAAGGGCAAATTTTATTTTGGGAATTCCTGACACAGGATTTGGAAAATTGAAATTTATTTGTCCCAAAAAGTCTGTAAAAATGTTCGGTACAGGGCTTTTTCTGGAAAATATGGTGTTTTCTTTCTTTTTTTTTTTTTTTTTTTTTTTTTGCCTTTACCTTTGCAGTTGAGTAATTTGAATCCTTTCTCTTGAAATGGAAGATCCAGTCAGGCCATGCGCCATCAATCCCAAACAATTTAGGACAACTCAAGCAATGTCATCACTTACAATTCACCACAAGCAACTCATCTTTCAGTCACATTCTTACATGATCATCATCTGAATGTTCCCATTTTTGAAATTATTTTAAAATTTCTATTGTATGACCATACCCTTTTAAAACACTCCCCCTACCCCCTGCCCATGATACCCTCTTCCATCTTTGTGGAACTTCGTGAGCAGGTACTTCTTCTTACCCTCTAACAGCCCACTCTTGTCTTCACCCCCCTTGCAGTTCAGTTTGGATTCTAAGGCTCATTCAAAAAAATTTACTCCCCTGCCATTATTCTAATGGTCTTTAACCCAATGAAACTCCAAGCCTTAATGAACTCTAGTAACTACATTCTCAGTACTTGTACTTGAGCAGCTGATGACATCTAGAGGAAATGGATGGCAGGTTTCAGTGTAAACCGTGCTACTAACCTCAATCTGACATATGGTACTGCCAGTCACAACTGACATATCTTTCTAGTTACCTCCATGGTGTGGATTGGAAAATCTTTAAAAATGGTTACTGGTGATTCTCTTATTTAAAAGACCTTCAACTTCCCTTTTATTCTCATCCAATGATCCTGCTTCTTGTGACACAGAAAAAGTAAAATACATGCTATTATTTTGTTAACTATCATATTGACAAAACCAGCTGTGGCTACACCTACTTTTGAAAGATTTCCTCCATGTTACAATAGAAGAAGTTCTCTTGTTTATCCACATCTAATTCTTTTATGTGTGTCCTGGGTTCGGTCACTTACCTTTTCAAGGTCATTGAATTATCATTTATTCCCCCTCTTATAAATCTCTAATTTCTCCTATATCAGCATTTAGAACATATAAACAATTTACCAGGAAGGAATTTGGCATTCTCAAGGAACTGTGATGTGATGAGCTGGTCAGAGAATGGCACGGAATGAGTTTAAGACATGGGAAGGGGGAGACGTATGTAAGGACACATAGGCCATGTAAAGTTTAGATTTCATTCTCAAAACAGGAGAATCCACTGGAAGTTTCTAAGAAAGGAAATGATATGATCTGGTATAGATTTTAAGAAGAGCACTCTGTATTTTGAGAAGAAGGTGAAGGGAGATAAGAGCAGAAGGAGTCGAGAAGTTAGGAGGGTGCTACACTAGTTGAAACAAGAAATACTAGTGCTCGCTTAGGAGTGGTAGTGAGAGACAAGTGTCATTGACATATTTTAAATATATGTTCATGGAGGAACTAAATGCCATTGCAGATGGATTAGATACATATTGGGAAGGAAAGGAAACATCTGGAAATCAGAAGAGAAGTATGAACTGAGAACACAAATTTGAAAGCTGTCATAAGGTATAGTATAGTGTTTCTGAACCCTGACCACCATTAGAAAGAATAGAGAAACATATAAACAAGAAAAACAAAGAACAAAATTAAAAAGCAATGTCTTCTCTCTCAACATGCACACACAGATTCCTAGAACACTTCCCCAAAGCTTTTGATTGAATTGTCATGAGATGGGGAGGCTTAGCCATGGGTATTTTTCTTGTTGTTTTTGCTTATTTATTTTGAGAGAGAGCACAAGCAGGGGACAGTCTGAGAGAGAGGGAGTGGGAGAATCCCAAGCAGGCTCTGCACCATCAGGGCAGAGCCCGGCACAAGGCTCGATCCCACAAACCACGAGATCATGACCTGAACTGAATTCAAGACTTAGATGCCAAACCGACTGAGCCACCCAAAAACCCCAGTCATGGGTATTTTTTAAAGGCCCAGATAATTGTAATGTGCAGTCAGTATTCAGAGCTATTGCTGAGCATTGTAAAGAAAGCCATGGCAATGAAATGCATCACCAAGAAAGCACTTAGTGTTAAAGAGGAAAGAGGACCAAGGCAAGGGCTAGAAGAGTATCAACACTTAGACACTTGTTACAGGAACAGAAAACAAGAATAAACAAGAATAAACAAGAAAAAACCCAAAGTGGAATTCTCTGAAATTAAGGTGTCATGGAAGCTAAGAAAAGGAGGGGGGTAATGTTTCAAAAAAAAGAACTAGCAAGCAACTGAATGCTGCTGAGAGAATGATGGGGACGGAGTCTATACATAACAACTAACAAGACGGACTGGAGTGGCTTTGACAAGAATATTTCTGCATAGCAGTTATAGGCCAGATTGGCATGGATCTAGGTGAGAAACTGGGATTGACAAAGCAGAGAACTCTCAAGATGTTTTGCAAGAAAGAAGACAGGGAGAGGATGTGAAAGCAAAGGAACGTTTTCTATATGTTTTTGCTAAAAAGTGGAAAGCATTAGGACATGTTCCTAGGCTGATGGGAATAATCCAGTGTCAAAGATACTGATGATGTAGAAGAGGTGAGAGTAGATAAAGAGGTCAAGCTGAGAGTCTGGCCTTTCACAGAAACCAGGAGAGAAAGAAGATGGTGGAGTGTGCAAGTAGGTTTTGCCACAATGGTGAGAGGATGAGGGAGTTCAAACCAGGTAGTTCTGTTATCTCATTGAACCTAAGGTAAACTTCTCAGTTGATTGTGACAGTTGTAGAAGGGTTGTGAGAGATTTTAGGAAAGAAGGCATGAAATAGAGATTTATGGGATATCTATATCTATAATGGGATTGCCATGTGGTATCATGCTCTTGAAGCTTATTATCATAAATTTAAAGTAAAAATAGCTTGTGTGCGTGCGTGCGTGTGTTTTCCAACAACGTTCAGTGTTTCTGGAGAAAACATTGGTATATTCTGGATTTTTTCTTCTTTTTAAGGCAAGTATGATGGGTTAGAGAAGAGCAAGGAAGTAGAAGTTATTTCTCACAGAGGACTGACAATAAGGTTTCATAGAATTACAACTGGTAAAGGTACAGACATAATTGAGAAAGTAGTAGGGTTTATAAATATGATCTATCAGTAATTAGTCATTGTGACCTTGGAATATTTCAATAATGTGAAGTAGAAGAACAAGAAGGAATGCTTGGAATGTGTGTGTTTATGTTTCACATTTAGGTACACATTACTATGTTGACAAAAGTCTTCATTTGTCTGGTGTAAAGGTCCAGGAGTGCAATTTCTGGGTCGTATCGTGGCTGTGTAGTTAAGAAACTGCCCAAATTTTTTAGAATGGCTATATCATTTCACATTCCCACTAGCATTATATGAGTGATATGGCTTCTCCACATCCTTACCAGCATTTGGTGTTGCCAATTTTTAAATTTTATCTATGATAGGTATATAGTGATACTGTAGCTTTAACCGGCATTTCCCCAGGGGCTAATGGTGTTGGATATCTTTTCATGTGCTGATTTGCCATTTATATATTTCTTCAGTGAAATATTTTTTCATGTCTTTTGCTCATGTTCTAATTGTACTGTTTTTATTTTTTATTTTTTTAATGTTTATTATTTTTGAGACAGAGAGAGACAGAGCATGAACGGGGGAGGGGCAGAGAGAGAGGGAGACACAGAATTGGAAGCAGGCTCCAGGCTCTGAGCCATCAGCCCAGAGCCCGACGCGGGGCTCAAACTCACGGACTGTGAGATCGTAACCTGAGCTGAAGTCGGACCCTTAACCAACTGAGCCACCCAGGCACCCCCTTTTTTTTTTTTTAATTTTTTAAATGTTTTGTACTGTTTTTATTTTTATTTACTGTTGAGGTTGACAGTTCTTTATATGTCCTAGATACTACTCCTTTGTCAGATATGTGGTTTCCAAATATTTTCTACCACATTGTAGCTTTTCATCCTTTTAACAATATCTTCAGCAAAGCACAAGTTTTTAATTTTTATGACATTTAATTCATCGATTTTATGAATTTTATGACTTTGAATTCTGGTGTCAGTAATAAGAACTCCTAGTCCAACATCCAAAGATATTTTTCCTATATATTTTTTCAAAAGTTTTATACTTTTACATTTTACATTTAAATCTGTGATGCAGTTTGAGTGCATTTTTTTAAAAATAAGGTGTGAGGCTTAGGTTGCAATTTTTCTTTTCTTGCCTGTAGACGTGCAGTTGCTCCTTCGTCAAAAAATCATTGGGGGCATGTTTGTGAGAATTGTGTATTCTTTGAAATAAATATTTTAAAACCTATTTTTCCCATGAAGGATATATCACGTGGGCAATATCTTGAGAGTAGATAGATGAGGTAGAGAACTAGTTCTCCGTAAATGAGGAAGTCATTGAATCAAAAGTGTGAGGCTTTGGTGGGTAGCTATCCAACAAGGATGTTAAAAGCATTGATAATATTGACAAGAGCGGAATGAGAAGTAATCAGGAGATCAATAGGTGGTAACCGGGAGGAGGGTTGATACCATATTTGAAAGAGGTTAAATTCAAAGGGCCAGGGCAGTCTGCTAAAGAAAAGAGGAGCAGTGGCTGAAAGACAGCTGTGCAGAATTTAAGGGAAAAAAAATCCACTTGAGATTGGTTCCAGGAGTAGTTAAGTGCAACTCAAGGCAAGGACACCTAAAGGGCACTTCTGAGGAAAGACTAGGGATAGAGTAGAGTTTGCTAATCAGAGAGAGACGTTTCTGGAGAAGGAGAGGCAGTGAGAGATTGTGTCAGAGTTGGAGGCAGCTGTCTGGCATTGTGACTCCAGGTGATAACAGATGGTAGCAGAGAGAGGCTGGATTTCCAGGAAGGCCTGAGGGAAAGCTTTGTGGGACATGGAAGCCATCTCTGAGACGTTCTGTTCTCAATAGGGCCTAAAGTGATCTAATGGCCCACCCCCAGCCCCTCCCCAAGCACAACCATTTGTTCTCCATGTACCCTATCTTGGTGAATGGTGCCATCTCTCAAGCTGTTGCTCAAGCCAGGAATCCAGGGTCATATCGGAATGGATGTTCCTCAAACACATATCTAGTCTTGCTCTTTCCACTTCCAAAGTATTTCAAAATTTTGTTTAATTTTCTGTATTCTTATGGCTTGCAACCTAATTCAAATCATCATTTTCTCCCACCAGATCATACTTGGTTAGGTTTTGCTCTCTATGAATCCATTATTACTCACATTGTAGCCAATGTGGTATTTTAAAAGTTAAATTTTGATCATTTTACTCTCTTAATTAAAACTATGTAATTGCTTCTCTTGCTCCTTAAGACAAAATCCAAAATCTTGACGTGGCTTACGATGCAAGGCATCAGGTCATTTTGCAGAATCATCATCTTTAAAAAAAATTTTTTTTTAATGTTTATTTATTTTTGAGGGCGTGGGGAGGGGTAGAGGGAGAGGGAGACACAGAATCCGAAGCAGGCTCCAGGCCCCGTGTTGTCAGCCCAGAGCCTGACGTGGGGCTGGAACTCATGAGCTGTGAGATCATGACATGAACCAAAGTCAGACGCTTAATTGACTGAACCACCCAGGCGCCCCTGAACCATCATCTTAACCCATCTTCCCTTCCTCAGTCTCTGCTCCAGCTGCACTGGCCTTCTCTTCCCTTCCCCAGATTGCCATGCGTTTTGTACTCAGGATTTTCATATGCACTCTTCCCTGTTCTTGGAACATGCTCTCTGTTCCTCTTTAGTGAGGTTACCAGATTTAGGAAAATGTATAGGATGTTCAATTGAATTTGCTTTTCAGATAAAGAGCAAATCATTTTTTAGTGTTAAGCATGTCCCATGCAATATCTAGGTGGCTTGTATTTTGTCTGGCAACCCTATTCCTTAGTCTATCCAATTCCTCACCTTTCAAATCTCAGTTTAAATGTTACTTCCTCCCTAGTCTTTTCGGACTAACTTAGGTTTCACTTCTTACACATTCTCATAATCTGCAATATGGATATTTATTTAATATTTGTCTTTCTCATTAGATCCCAGGCTCCATGATTTAAAAATGTTGTTTGGAAAAAAAAGGAAATATAAAATAAAATAAAATAAAATAAAATAAAATAAAATAAAATAAAATAAAATAAAAATAATGTTTGTCCTCCAAGTATCTAACACAATATTGACACAAGCTAGGAACTCGATAAATGTTTTGGAATGAACATTTAGCAAATAATAATTAAGCCTGGGCCTCACGGAGTATTACCCATGCAATAGACACCCAGGTAGTCCTGTGTTTCCATTCCAGTGTTAAGCACCATCAAGTGAGTAATCTGGGGTAAATCTATGTTTGTTCGATATAAAATTGGGATGATAATACCCTAATCACAGGGTTGTTGTGAGAATTAAATGTGAAGGTACACAATAAGTGTTCAAACAAATGTATAGCATTCTTCTTTCCTTATTCTCAATTTACAGAACTTTGAGGCAGCCTCATCATCCATCTTCTGCAAGTTAGTTGAAAGTCCCCTCTGATGCAAACGGATTCGCGTGGCAGCAATCAACACGCTAAGTCCCCTGCCCGCCCTTTCCCTCTCATTCTGTTGACTCACAGATCGGGGCTCTCATGACTCACAAATATCCTCTGTGCCATGAGTTTGCGGTGGTAAATGCATGTGAGGAAGTGAGGATTTGGCCCTGTGGGGTCCACGTATATAAAACTGCTTCATGTCTTTTGGTTTTGCTTTATTTGTAGTCACTCTCCATGGCCCGTTGTCTGAGGCATGGCAGCAGGGGCTCAGCTTTCCCTGAACCTTCCTATGTAGCACATCGAGTGAAATCTACTCAACTCTGTGGTCTTGAAATTCCCTCTGTGTCCCAAGTTCATAAGTAACTGGCACTGGAGTACTGCTCACTCAATTTCCCAAGCTCCTTCCCCTCCATTCCAGGTCTCCCAGGAGTCCAGGGTACAGTGTGAGATGGAATGAAAAGGGAATCTGTTGTGTCAGGCTTCCTATTCTGTGCCTCCTGCAGGAGTGATAGGCTTCAAGAATTGGTTGTTTCCATCTTTACTTGTCCATACAAGTAGTCACGGAAGAAGAGAACACGGCACCTGAGTTATTAATTTAACAAAAACGGATTCCTCACAACTGTCTTGCTACGTCCATCCTGTTCTTTCCCCTTCTTCCTTCCTTGCTTCCTTTCCTAGTTCCACTAGATCCTTCTTCCTCTCTTCTTATCTCCCCTACCATTTTTGCACATCCCATCATCTCTCCCTTTCTCTCTTTCCATATCTTCTTTCCTCTTTTTCTCTTCCTTCCATATTACAAGAAAACCTATGCCTTTATTTCAGACTTGTAATTTTTTTTTATAAAATACCCAGTGCAAAAAAATCTATATACCTCTAACTCTATCAGATAGTAGAAGAACTTCCCAGCCCAAAACTCTGCTGAGCCCAGCCCTGAACGTCACCACAGCCGCTTTTCTGTCAACCGCAGCATAGCTTTCTGCACTGTAGCTGTGCTCCTGTCATCTGTTAACTGTTAGCCTAATATGACTACACTGGAAACCATGTCAAGTAACATAAAGACTAGGCTAATTCAACCTAAAGTGCAAGATTCAAGAGTAGCACCACCAAAAGATGAAAACTCTTACCCAGCAATTCCCAATCCTTTTCACCCAAATACTGGTTGAAAAATCTTAGTGCATTGGGAAATACAAGATATGATAAGATAGCTGAAAAATGAACTGGTCTCAGATGAATACACCGTGTGTGTGTGGCCAAATGAGTATTGTATTGTCTTTGGCCCTAAACTACTCCTGCACTTCCCCACTGTGACAGGTGCTTTATTAATTTGCATCTAAAACCCGGCACAGCTGGGGATAACACATGCATTTCCTCCACCTGCAAAAGCAGCCTGGAGAGATACAGGAGGGAGGACAGCAATTTTCTGAGGCTGTGATATCATCACTGAATGCCCAGTAATACTGCAAGGAGAAGCCTGTATGTGAAATAGGCAACAACCTCTATATAAAATAGAATGATCCCAGCGATAACAGGCAGATTAATAAATCGCTTTTACAACAGAAACACAGGAACATGGGAAGGGAGGTCAGCATTTTGATGCCCTCAAGATATGCTGAAAATGAGAAAAACGGCAAGTAATTTTGTAAGCTCTTATCATGGAAATCAGATTTGACCAGGGAATGGTTCATGGTCTCAGACCGAGGCCATCTGATTTCTTCTTCCTTTATTGCAGACTTCTCTTTGAACTTTCATTTTAAAAAGCAGTGTTACTTGTGGAGGCACCTCCTTTCAATCATTTGTAGGGTTTTCAAGCCTGTTACCTTGTTTGGAATATGCAATACAGGTATATATTACATGTACTATATTTAGGCAGAAAAGATTGACATACCTTCCCCAATATCACATAGTAGGGCTATTCCCATAGCTTCAGAAGGCTTGCCATTATAATAGATTTTTTTTTCTCAGAAACTTAAAAAGAAGGTTAAACTAAAGGAGTTCCATTCCAGAAATTACCCCTGCTATTTAAGATACTCCCTTTGTATCAAAGTTCCCTTCAGGAAACAGAAAACACATTAAGAATTTTAAGCAGAAAGGTACAATATAAAGAGGAATACAGTACAAAGAGGTTGGTGTTTACAAAATAGGAAGAAGGAGCAAAGGAGAGGACTCTAAGCAGGACGCGTAGGGATGACTTCTAGAACAATTCAGGATGGACTCATTGAGAAAATCACTTCTGGGGTTGTGACTGAAGCCAGGCCAGAATTGGGAACCTACGCCCACAGTCTTTGAACAGCCCAGGAGCTAGAGAACTGATATCTGTGTCTGCCACCCAAGACAGAGAAAATTTCCGCACAACTTCCTCTACACACAGGAAGCTGGAGCCGTGCTACGAAACATAACGGAGAGGCACGTTTGTAATTTCAAATCTTCTCGTAGCATCAGTTTTGAAAAGGTAAAATGAAACATCTAAGTTAATTTTAACCTGTTTTGTTTAACCAAATTGAAGCATTTCGAAATATAAGCCATATAAAAATGTGTGGAATACTTTATTCTCACTTTCTTTTTCACTCACCTTTGTTTGGGTTTTTTCTTTTTTTTTCTTTTTTTTGTTTTTGTTTTTGGTGGGTTTTTTGTTTGTTTTTTGTACAAAGACTTCAAAATCCACTGTGTATTTTACTGTTACAGAACATTGTCATTTGGACTAGCCTCAATTTGAGTACTCAGCAGCCACATGGGGCCAGAGACTACATAGTGAGCACGGCAGGGCTGGGAGAACTTGCTGCTTCACTGCTGCAGAGAAATCTTTGTTTTCGCCATGTATTTCTAAGCAGAAGCAGACAAAATGTGACAGGGTGATAGCTTCTGCCTCAATGCTGCCTTCCAAATCTCCTGCCATGCACGTGATTGGCGGGTCTAATTTGCCTCCAGAACCTTGCCTTCAAAGGGATCCGGAAAACGTGTTCTGTTTGTTTTGATTTCTAAACTCAGTGAGAATGGTGAAATGAAGTTGGAATAAACCAACCTATGGTATCCGGTGGTTCTTTGGAAAATGGGGAAGAACAATTCCATGGGAATCTATGCATCTCATTTCTTTCATCCTCCAAATAATTTAGGATATGTTACTTTAACCAAAACCACCAGTTTGGGGTACCTAGGTGGCTCAGTCAATTAAGCATCTGACTTCTGCTCAGGTTACAATCTCAGGGTGTGTGAGTTCAAGCCCCACATCGGGCTTTGCACTTTTGGATCCTCTGTCTCCTTTTCTCTCTGCCCCTGCTCATGCTAGCTCTCTCTCTCTCTCTGAAAAATAAACATTAAAAAAAATAAAGACTTTGAAAAAAAAAAGAAAGAAAAACCACCAGTTTATTTATCTTCTATTCTGGAGCACGTGTCATTAACCAAGGCCTGTTTCATAAAGTTTATTGTGTTTTTATAAGCAGGAACACAATGGCGTATCTCTACAATTGTTTCCTGTAACTCACTCTGTCCCAACGTTACCCCCAACATGCAGTTGTGGAGGTTCTGATCACAACTCAGGAGAAGGGCTTTCCTAGTTGTTTTCTTAGGATGCCTACACAAAAGGGCATCGGCACGCAAACTAAATCCGTTTTTAAGTGTTTAGATCATTTACAGCATGTACACATTCTTAGAAATTGCATGGGTCCAACTGGTAATTCAACCTGACTTTGTAGCCAGCATAACTCATTAAAATGCACAGTAGCAATGGAGAAACCAGAAAATAAGATGCACGCTTGTGGTAAGGATTCCTATTATGAGAATAGAGGAGCTCTTAGGGATTATTTATAACAAAAGTAATGAAATGTTAGTGAAGTTAAGGGCACATTTTCTGAGAAAAATATAGTACTCTAGTAAGGAATCTACAGTTCCATCTGCCCAAAAGCCAATCGATGAGACATTACACCCTGCATCTTTACTCCCACACTCAGCACTTCAATTTATCGCCTCTGCTCAGTGCAAGAATGAACTAGTAGCTCGAAAACCTGGATAATTTGTTCCGTTTAGACACCCAGAGTTTCATAAAAATCGAGGCCTGTCTCCAAGTCATAAATAGTGACTTTAGATCATCTGGCACTGTCTTGTACCTTGTAGTGTCCTACGTAAACATATTTGGTAGATACTCAAGTTCATACACGATTTGTTAAAGTGAGTACATACAGGTTTTTTTTTAAAAAAAAAAACATTAAACTGATGCTTAATGCCAAATGAATGAGGAAAGATATTTGAAAAGAACACGTGGTAGGCTGGTGATTTCAGGGAAGGATTCAATGGCGACACTTCTCTCCCAGAAAACTGACATCTCCAAGATCTCTTCATAGGCTCCTGTATGGTCTTTGCAGAGGGACCTTGTCCATGACTGTATTTGCAATTAGCACTTCCACGTGGGTGGACTCTCAGATCGATGTCTTTAACTTGACTTCTCTTTTTAAAATCCTCTCTTACATTCCAGATTCACATTTCCAACCGATGTGGTGATAATCTCTGCCTTTCTGGCAGGCAAAACTGCAAAGTCCAAAATTATTCTTTTCCTTATACCCAATGCAATCCTCTGAGTTCACTATTTTTGCATATTACCATCACATGAAATACTTATCTTCCTGCCTATGTTGAAAGCTCTGAATAATCTTGATTTCTGTCTCCCTCTTCCTTTATGCTGAACTATTAGCTTAATCCAGTGTATTACTCTTAGATATCATATTCACATCAATTTTTCTTTCCTTTATGCAAGTTGCCATCCTAATCCACACATTGTTGTCATTAAGAAAATCATACAATAGATTTTTTTTCCATCAAGTATACAGTTCTACAAGCTCTAGCACATGTAAAGATTTGTGTAAACACCATCATAATCAAGATTCAGAACAATTACATCACCCCCAAAAAATCCTTTATGCAATTTCTTAGAAATCATACCTTTCCCCCATTTCTAAGCCCTGAGAACTACTTATCTGTTTTCTATCCAAAGTTTTGTATTCCTTAGAATGCCATTTAAAGGAATTCTACAATATGCAATCCTTTGAAACTGACTTCTTTCACTCAGCATAATGCCCTTGAGATCCATCAAGCTGTAGCATGTATCATTCATTTCTTTCTTTTTAGTGCTGAGTAGTATTTCACTGGATGGATGTACCCCCATTTGCTTTATCATCTTCCAGAATACATGAACTTTTTCTAGTCTGCTGCCCAAGGACCCTTGCCATACATCTCCACCTGGTGGCATTGTTGCCTTGACTCTCTGCCTTGTACAGTTTTGATCAGAAAGACTGTGCTCCATAATGCCATTATATTAACACTTCCCTTTCCTTTTTATTTTATAAAGTTTCTTCCACTTTAAAAAATAACTTGCCCCATAATCTCTATTCTATTAAAATCTAACCCATTCATCAAGACCAATTTCCAGGAATCTTTTTCTGGATCTTTTTTGTTCCTCATTGATGTTTATTTATTTTTGAGAGAAAGAGGGAAAAAGAGAGAGAGAGAGAGAGCACGCACGAGAGTGACCATGAGTCAGGGAGGGGCAGAGAGAGAAGGAGACACAGAATCTGAAGCGGGTTCCAGGCTCTGAGCTGTCAGCACAGAGCCCCACGTGGGGCTTGAATTCATGAATTGTGAGATCATGACCTGAGCCGAAGTCAGACTCTCAACTGACTGAGCCACCAAGGTGCCCCTCTGAATCTTCTGAAGAGTTTGTCTCCCTGAAGGCTTTATGTGTAGTGCTTTGTTTGTTACTTATGTTGATTCATAGCCATGCTTGTCTTATAGATTGTACATGGATATAAGAGATGAATCATAAAGTAAACATGATGTCTGAGAGTACATATTACAAACCAAGATATAATGGATTATTAGACATGCAAAAGCCCTTTAACTAGAGTTTTCCAAAGGCTTTCACAAAGTGGACTGAATGTACATGTGGTGTGTTTAGCCTTCTGTAAACATTAATATTTTCTGATGTCTCTTCTTTGAGGGATTTCTATTTCAATATCCATTCAAATATCTTCTTACAGGATAAGTTCTCTGCCTTATTAATGAGATATGCCCTATCTTTGGTCTGAGGTTCAGTTATATCCTCACTGGATAAATGGTGTCTAACTCACAGAATTTGAGTCCATTAAAATCTAAATTTGTATGTCTAATTACATTTTTTTCCCTTTCTCTATTAGTTTGCTAGTACTGCCATAACAAAATATCATAGACTAAGTGATTTAAACAACAGAAATTTATTTTTTTAAGTTCTGGAGGCTAGATGTCCAAGATCAAGATGTTGGCAGATTTGGTTTCTTCTGAGGCCTCTCTCCTTGGCTTATAGAATGTCACCTTCTCATTGTGTCCTCACATATTCTTTCCTCTGTGTCCTCACATCCCTGGTGTCTTTTTGTGTGTTTATTCCTCTTCTTATAAGGACATGAGTCAGACTGGATCAGGGTCCACCCTAAGGCCTCATTTTAGCTTAATTACCTCTTTAAAGGCCCTCTGTCAAAATACAGTTACATTCAGAGGCCCTGGGAGGTAGGACTTCAACATATGAATTAGAGAAAAGGGGACATAATTCAGCCTATAACACTTACTTACCAAGCAATTTCTTGAGAACTTGCCTTCCTATATAACTTACTTATGGGGGAAAATAGATTGGTCAAATTCATTCAATTACAGAGACCTGACAGATATATTTCTTATGACAAATTAATAAATTGACCTTCTAGAAAGTCTCTTGTGAGCTTTGGTTACATAATCAGCATTTAGTTGCCAATCAACTCTGGAACATGTATAAAATAAAATTTTGAATTGTTACGGCGGATGCTAGAACCAGAACTGTGGCAAATGCTGGAAGACAAATGCTTGTTCTGGGAATCTGTTTTGGAAAGTGGCCCACTTTCTCCAGTTACAGTTCTGTGCATTGACTCACACTGTGTAAGTTTCCATTTGAGAATTCTAGTCTCAGTCCCCCTAGACATTTAAGCTTGAACAAGCTATTTCATTTCCTTGATTACAAAATAAACATTTTTCACATTTTACCACATTTCTAATTAGATGTATGAATTATTAAGTGGTATTTCATGGTTCATTGACTTTCCTTATTCATACATAAAATTAATGATGAAATTTAAAATTTATAGCATCTTTCTTTAAAGTTTATTTGAGAGAAAGAGAGCAAGCGAGCAGGGAAGGGGAAGAGAGAGAGAGAGAGCAAGAGTCCCAAGCAGGTTCTGCATTGTCAGCACAGATCCTGATGTGGTGCTTGAGCTCATGAACCCTGAGATCATGACCTTAGTTGAAACCAAGAGTCAGACACTCAGCCTACTTAAGAAACCCAGGCGCCACTAAAATTTATAGCATCTTAAGTTTGTTGAAGTAGGAGACCTCTTCTTTAGCCCCCTTTTCAGAATGGGGAAAAAAAAGTACCACCTCCTTGTATTCTGAGAATGAAATAAGTAATCCATTGCTTAGTATAGGTCTTGGTGTGTGATATGCACTCAAGAAATATTAACATTTGTATAATATAAATTTCTTGAGAAAATTTCTTTTTCTTGTACAAAGCCTCACACATAGAAAATTAATAATAAATATTTATTTTCTTGAAAAGGAATTAGGATTCCTAATCCTAGGAATTAGGATTTACTTTTTTTTTTTCAATGACAAGAACCTATAAACACAGAGAAATGGTCTGTTTATAAAGGTCCATTTCCCCTGATCCAGAACTTGTCAGCCAGAGGGGGAAAATGAAGATCAACACTTACTACTCCGATCAGGTGCTCAAAGACTAACCCCAGATACCTGCTTATTTCTGGGTTATGATAAGAATTTGGAGTCCAATGGATATAAAAAAAATAGGACAATGAATTTGATGATATCCCTTTGGTGTTCAGGGGAGATCCCCTTCAGGATATCTTGTTCTTGGAGGAAAGGAATTGGAATGGAGCTAAATTTGCAAAATGTCTTTCAATAATGCTCCTGAATTCATTTTTTGAGAGCTATAAAGACTAGGAAGCAAATGGAAACTTTCTTCTGAAGATGGTCAACATGGGATGTGAGCAAAGCGAGCACTGGATTCTTCACAGGTAGAGAGTTGACCATCTTTGATTGAACGTTGGAAGTTCAGGTGGATTGGGAGGTGGCTGAGGGCTGGAAGGAAGGAGAGATGCATAGCTGCTATCGCCATGGTGGCACAGGGACCAGGGTCATGCAACAAAATGTACTCCCAAATTGGTGAAATGGTGTTAAGAAAATATTTACTAGGTTTACAAGTAATTAAGAAAAGTCTCGGCAACATCCTCTTTTTATTCTGTCTGGAGCTCAGATAAATTTAAATTGTCTTTTCCATTTACTCATCTGTAAAGAAATAGCCATTTCCATGTTTCAATATTTTCTTCTGTCATTAACATTTCTCCTTATTGGCCATTAGCTTGAAGCTTAATGAAAAGCTAAAGGTTTTATTAATACTGATCTTCTAATGGATTCTACTCATAATCCTGTATTTATAGGTTTTATCCTTTAGCTGTTGACCTGAAGGAAATCATTTTGCTGAACCATTTCTTGGCAGTCATCATGCTAAAGAATGACAAGGAAAGGTAGATGACACTGAACTTCTGTCTTTGACTTTATTTACATATTCCTATAACCCAGGTTCCCAATTGTCCTGATTCATTAGTTCCCAACAAACAAGGTTGATGTAGATTATTTAGCACTGTTTGGATCCTTACTAAACATATAATGTCTGCTTATGCATAAAATAAAAGACATTTTGGTGAAGTAATTTCTGGATTTAAAATATTATAATGTTATCTCATATTTGATCTGGTCCTAAAAATAAATGAGTGAAGCAGCTTTGCAAAGCAATATAAAATAACTTTTATCTCAGAAAGTTGCCTACTGATCCCAATACTAATAAAATTCTCCTAAGGGGTTATCTTAGGATCAGGAGCTCAGGCTGCTGTAACAAATTACTATAGACTGGGAGGCTTAACAACAAACACTTATTTCTCACAGTTCTAGAGGCTGGGTAGTACAAGATCCAGGTACTGACAGATCCAATATCTGGAGATGGCTCACTTTTTGGTTTATAGACAGCCTCCTTCTTGCTGTGTGCTTACATGGTAGAGAGCTCTAGTATCTCTTATTTTTCTTATAATGACATTAATCCCATTATGAGGACCCCGCCTTCATGACCCCATCAAAATCCAAAAGCTCCATCTCCATATACTATCATATTGGGGATTAGGGTTTCAACATATGAATTTTGTGGGGGATACAAGCACGCTGTCCATAAGAGATGGATCCCAACTGATAGTTTGCATATGCTTAAGGCATATTTTTTAAAACTTTGTGATATTTACTACAAAATACATCTGCGTCAGCCATGTCCTTCTCCCAATTTCCTGGCCTCTCAAGGAAGAGAGAAGCACATAACTGATTGTGATATTCCTGACCATGTTCTACTCAGCAATCTTACTTTTCTCCTGTACCCCAATTTATCTCATTGTCTTTTGGATATTATTGTCATCAAACACCACAATATACTTATTAGTGGTGGTAATAAGTGACAAAAAATGTGAGGCCCTCCACAAAGAAAGGATAGAGATCCCAAAGATAATACAAGAGTATTATTCTTGGACTTCCAGGGAAGATGGTAGAGTGGAAGAATCTGAGGCTTACCTCCTCCCATGGATACAACTAAATAACACTCAAATTGGTATAAAGAACCCAGAAAACAACCAGACAGAACAGACTCTCTGTAGCTAAATGTAGAGAAGAGGTCATTGAAGAGGGCCGAAAGGGTGGAGATGTGGTCAGGAGCCAAACTGACCTACAGGCCTGTCCAGAGGAGGGAGGGATGCTCCTGGCACAAAGAGAATAGAGGAGCAGACCCCAGACCAGATACCCCAGGTACATGGAATCTGCATGGAGGAGACAAATTCCCGTAACATTTGGCTTTGAAAACTAGAGGGACCTAACTTTGTGATTGGCCAGCTCAGCTCTGGGAGAGCCTGAGGGTAAGAGGAAACTGAGACTCTGCCCTTAAAGAGACAGCACAACAAATAGTCCTACTGTTTACAGAATAGAAGCAGCACTTTAAAAAATGCCTGGAGTATACTGGAGGCAGATCTGTTTATTAATCTAGGAGAATGTGTTGGAGGGACAGGGATCTTTGGGAGACTTCAACAACAACAAAGGAATTTGTATGCACCATTTCTCACCTCCACCTCCCAACCTAGATACAGGAACAACTGTTGGAACCAGCCCAGCAAGAACACTTTCCATCTAGCTGGATAACAGCGTACCCTGCCCCACGCTCTTCTGCAGACACATCCCCTCCATCTGGGCCTGGGCAAGAGTTTTCCCAGGAAGCTGCAGATCTCTTCCCACAGGAGACTAGGACAAAGCTTACTAACACCACACGCCTTGCCCCTGATAGAGAATTTAAAGTAATGGTCATCAAGGCACTCATTGGACTTGAGAAAAGAGTGGGGGACATCAGTGAGACCTTCAACAAAGAGATAGAAGACATAAAAAGGGACCAATCAGAGACGAAGAACTCAATAACTGAAATTAAACATACACTACACAGAATAAACAATAGACTAGAGGAAGCAGAGCAGATCAGTGATATGGAGGACAGAATAATGGAAACGAATCAAGCTGACAGGAGAGAGAAAAAAGAATAATAAAAAGTGAAAATAGATCAAGAGAACTCAGTGACACCATCAAGCATAAAAATATTTGCATTATAGGAATCCCAGTAGGATAAGAAAGAGGAAATAAGGCAGAAAATTTATTTGAAGGATTAATAGCCGAAAACGTCCGAAATACGGAGAAGGAAACAGAAATCCAGATCCGGGCACAAAGAACCTCTAACAAAATCAACCCAAGGAGGCCTACTCCAAGACACATGGTAATTAAAATGGCAGAAAGTAGTGATAAAGAGAGAATTTTAAAAGCAGCAGGAGAGAAGAAAACAGTTGCATACAAGGGAAACCCCATAAGGCTATTAGCTGATTTTTCAGCAGAAACTTTGCAGGCCAGAAGGGAGTAGCAGGCCAGCAGGATATATTCAAACTGCTGAACGACAAAACCCTGCCACCACTCTATCCAATAAGCCTATTATTCAGAACAGGAGAGATAAAAATTTCCCAGACAAACATTAAAGGAATTTATCACCACAAAACCAGCCTTAAAGAAATATATAAAGGGACTCATTGAGTGGAAAGCAGGGATAAGAAAATTTGGAAGCACAAAAACAGTAAAATCAGTATATCTATAAAATTTAGTCAAGAAGTCCACAAAATCAAAAGATGCAAACTGTGAAACCATATCCTAAAATGTAGGAGGAATGGCATAAAAATCCAGTGCTTTTAGAACTGGTTCAAACTTAAGCAGTCATCAATTTAATATAGACTGTTATAGGCATACACATGTATATATAAACTTAATGGTAATAACGCATCAAAAAACAGTAACAGATATGCAAAAATAAAGAGAAAGTCATCCAATATATCACTAAGAAAGCCAGAACACCATCAGAGTAGAGAGCAAGAGAAGAAAGGAACAGAAAAGAACTATAAAACAACCATAAAAACAGTAACAAGGTGGTAATGTGTACATAGCTATCAATAATTACTTTGAAGATACAATGGCCTAAATGCACCCTCAAAAGACATAGGGTGACAAAATGGATAAAAGTAAGAACCATCTATATGCTGACTCATTTCAGACCTAAACACATGCATATTGAAAGTGAAGGGATAGGAAAAGCATGTATCATGCAAATAGGAGTGGAAAGAAAGCTGGAGTAGCAATAGTGATATTGAACAAAATAAATTTTAAAACAAAGACTATAAAAGGAGGCAAGGATACTATATAATCATAAAAGGAATAATCCAACAAGAAGATAGAAACATTTGTAAGTATGCATCCAACCTAGAAGCACCCAAATACATAAAGCAGCTAGTAACAAACAAAGGAAGTAATACTGATAGTAACATGATAATAATAGGAGATTTCAACACCCACTTGTTCAATGGATAGATCATCCCAACATAAAATCAACAAGGTAATAGTGGCTTTGAATGACACATTGGATCGGAAGGATATAACAGATATATCCAAACATTCTATCCTAAAACAGTAGAATACACATGGAACATTCTCCCTAATAGATCACATATTCGGCCATAAAATAAGTCTCAACAAATTCAAAAACATGAAGTCATACCATGTATCTTTTCTGATCTCAACACTATGAAACTAGAAAAAATCTCAAAAGAACACAAATTCATAGGGGTTAAATAACATGTCACTGAACAATCAAATGTCAACCACGAAATCAAAGAAGTTAAAAAAAATACACGGAGACAAATGAAAATGAAAGCACAGCAGTCCAAAATCTTTAGGATGCATCAAAAGCTATACTAAGAGGGAAGTTACAGCAATACAGGCCTGCATTAAGAAGCAAGAAAATCTTAAACACACAACCTAACCTTAACACCTAAAGGAGCAACAAAAGAGAACAACAAAACCCAAACCTGAAAGAAAATAATAAATATAGGAGCAGGAATAATGCCAGAAACTAAAAGCAGTAGAACAGATCAATGCAACCAAGAAGTTGGCTCTTTGAAAGGTCAACAAAAATTGACGAACCTTTAGCCTGACACATCGAGAGAGAGAGAGAGAGTGAGAGTGAGAGAGAGAACTCAAATAACAAAATATGTAATAAAAGAGAAATAACAACTGATACCACAAAAATACACAGGATTGTAAGAGAACATTATGAAAAATCATACACAAAAAAAATTGAACAACCTAGAAGTATGTAAAAATTCCTGGAAATATATAACTTCCCAACTGAATTAGGAAGACACAGAAAATTTGAATGGACCAATTATCAACAATTAAGTCGGATCAGTAATCAAAACACTCCTAACAAACAAAAGTTCAGGACCAGATGACTTCATACGTGAATTCTACCAAGCATTTAAAGAATACCTATTCTTCTCAAAGTATTCCAAAAAATAAAATAAGAAGGAAATCTTCCAAGTTCATTTTGTAAGGCCAGCATTATCTTGATACCAAAACCAGATAAAGACACCACAAAAAAGAGAACTACAGGACAGTCTCTCTGATGAACATAGATGCAACAATTCTCAACACAATATCAGCAAAATGAATCCAACAATACATTAAAAAATTCATTCACCACAGTCAAGTGGGATTTATTCCTAGGATGCAAGTGTGGTTCAATATTCACAAATCAATCAATGTGGTATGTCACACAAACAAGAGTAAGGATAAACACCATATGATCATTTTGATAGATGCAGAAAAAACATTTGACAAAGTACAATATTCATTCATGATGAAATCCCTCAACAAAGTAGTTTTATTTTTTAAAGTTTATTTATTTATTTTGAAAGAGAAAGAGAGATCATGAGTGGGGGAGGGGCAGAAGAGAGAAGAGAGAGAGTGGATCCCAAGCAGGCTCTGCACTGTCAGCACAGAGCCCAATGTGGGGCTTGAACCCACAAACTGTCAGATCAAGACCTGAGCCAAAATCATGAGTCAGTACCTCAACTTAATAAAGGCCATATATGAACAACCCACAGCTAATATCATCCTCAGTGGGGATAAACAGAGAGCATTTCCCCTAAGATCAGGAACAAAACAAGGATGTCCACTCTTCATACTTCTATTTAACAATCAGACAACAAAAAGAAATAGAAAAATATCCAAATTGGTAAGGAAGATGTAAAATGTTCACTATTGACAGATAACATGATACTGTATATAGAAAACCCTAATGAGAAATTAAGAAAACAGTCACACAACCGTATTCAAAATAATAAAATATCTAGGAATATACTCAACCAAGGATGTGAAAGACATGTATTCTAAAAACTATCAAACATTGATGAAAGAAAATGAAGATGACACAAATGAATAGATATTCAGTGTTCAAGGAGGGGGAGAACAAATATTATTAAAATGTCCATACTACCCAAAGCAATCTACAGATTTAATGCAATTCCTATCAAAATACCAATAGCATTTTCCATGGAACTAAAATAATCAATAATCTTGAAATTGTACGAAACCACAAAAGATCCTAAATAGCCATAACAATCCTGTAAAAGAAGAACAAAACTGGAACTATCACTGTCTCAGATTTCAATTTATACTACAAAGCTGTAGGGGCACCTGGGTGGCTCAGTCGGTTAAGCGGCCAACTTCGGCTCAGGTCATGATCTCGCCGTCCGTGAGTTCGAGCCCCGCGTCGGGCCCTGTGCTGACGGCTCAGAGCCCGGAGCCTGTTTCAGATTCTGTGTCTCCCTCTCTCTGACCCTCCCCCATTCATGCTCTGTCTCTCTCTGTCTCAAAATTAAATAAACACTAAAATATATATATATACATACTACAAAGCTGTAGTAATCAAAGCAGTATGGTATTTGCACAAAAACAGACACATAGATCAATGGAACAGAATACATGCATCCCTATGTTTATTGCAGCATTATTTACAATAGCCAAAGTATGGAAGCATTGCAAGGGTCCATCAATAGACAAATGAATAAAGAGGAAGTATATATCTACAATGGAATATTAGTCATAAAAAAGAATGAAATCTTGCCATTTGCAATAACATGGATGGCTCCAGAAGATATAATGCTAAGTGAAGTCAGTCAGAGAAAGACAAATACCATAAGATTTTACATAAGAAATAAAAGAAATGAAGAAAAAACAAGAGTGACAGAACCCCCAAATAGACTCTTAACTATAGAGAACCAACTGGTGGTTACCAGAGGGGAGATGAGTGGGGGGGAATGGGTGAAATAGGTAAAGGGGATTAAGAATTCACTTATCATGATGAGCACTTAAAAATGTACAAAATTATTGAATCACTATATTGTACACCTGAAATTGATATGACACTGTATGTTAATTGTTTCCAAATTAAAAATTTAAAAGATACGATTCTTTCCCCAGCAATGTTACTCTTATTGAGTTTCCTACCAACGGAAAGAACAGAGTTCATTTTTTTTTTTTAATAAGCAAATCTTACTTCCAGCTAAGAATCTTATGAGGGAACAATGAAGCTGGAGGAAACTGTGGTCACACTTGTGTCCTTAGGGTCACCTGGAAAATTTCATCCCTTAAATTGCAATCTCCATGACCCAGAAACTCCACTCAGTGATAGAAACACACTGCGTGACACAAACCTTCCGAGCTCTGAGTCTTGCTCTTACTACAGGGTGACTTTCAGGCTGGATCAGGGTTTCTGGCTTAGAGTTGTGCATCATCTATTCTTGATCTGATCTCATCAAAATGATATTCAAATCATTGCTTAATTATATGGGAAATACTTGTGTTCTGCCTTGGACATGAGAGTGGGTACCAGGGAGAGGACAGTTTATCTCGAGGGGCTCCTCACAATATTATTGTTTGGCATATAATCTATACTCAATGGATATTTGTAGTAGAATGAATAAATGAGTGAATAAAACATGAATGAAGGAACATACACAGATAGTCATCCATTCAAGAAAACCCACTAATTAAAAAAAAAATTATGAAAAAAGTTTAGAAATACAGCAAATGGCTTGACCAAATTATATTTAAAATACTCATACATTCCAGGGCTGCATTTTCTAATCTTTCCTTTCAAGGGACATACATAAATCAAGCCAAACAGTTTCGTTAATGCGTGTCTACACATGAATGTTAACTGCGTCCTTTCCAGTTAAGAGCAGTGGCCTTCCTGAGACTGCCTCCTCTGATTCTCTACAGCCAGGGCCATCTGGCCGCCTCAGTCCTGCCCGATTTACTCAGTATGTCTGCTTCCACTGATAAAGTGATCTCCCCTCCACGTGGCAGCATGTCTCTACTGCATCACCCAGATGTAAGTCACTTATAAAGATGAAGAGAAAACTCTTCCATTGTGATATGATTTGCCAACCAGTGATTTACATTGATTGAATCATAACTGAGATCTTGTCCCAGCAAATAGCCATTTAGAGTTTTTCTTCAACTTTAATTTATAACTGCAATGCCTGTCTTCAAATTTCTGTGGTCGTGAGCATTTTGAAAGAAAAACAACTCCCATTCTTGAGGTTTTATTAATATTAAACAAAAAGGCAGTCAGCTGCCAAACAAGTCAGTTATTTGGACATTATAAAGGATAAATGATATTTGCCTTCCTATCCAAAGTTAATTTTGTAATTGACAGATTTTTCCATATATTTCTTATGGTTTTATTAGCATTTTATAGCATGTTTTATATTTGAGAAAACTGCTTTACACTCATTTTAATTAGTTATTTCTCATATATGTATCAATTAGTTTCAGTAATGGCAAGAGTAAAGTCAAAAAGATTTTGAAAAGCAAGATGTCACATATGCATACAAATTAAAATTTAATGACTTCCATCTGGGGATTATTACCCAACATCACGAGCAGTTTTAGAGAAAAATTGTATGAATGACAAATGGGCCTTGCTAGTTTTCCCATCTCATCCAGAAGAGGGTGAAATGACTCAGTTTTTAAACATCTTTTAGGTTGCTTATGAAAATTGGCATGCTGGGTAACTACAGGTAGGCGGAAAGAAGAAATAAATGAAGCAAAACCTAATACCTGTGCAGAGTCGGTAGCCAATGTGATAATGAAACATCCAGTTAACACTCAGTAACACAGGCTTTTGGAGTCTCTGACCTAGGTTTGACCTAGGCTTTACCACTTACTAGCATGTGACAAAGCAAACTAGTTAATTTCTTTTAACCATGCTTTTCCCACACGCTTGATAGAGATATCAACAACCATCTTGTAGGCTTGCTTTCAGGTTTGAACAAGCTCTTCTGTGAAGTGCTGAGCTCAGTCCCTGACACACGGCATCAGGTCTAACACCTAAATAATGCTAACATTACTTGTATTAGTCATCCTAAGATTGCTTTTCTGTACGATGTTATTATTGATCTTCATTCCTGCTCCAACTTGATTTTTACCAGAGGCTATTGAAACTGCACTGCTTGTAATGACAAATCATAATGTGACTTGATCACTATGGGCTGGAATCTAAGATTATTCACCTTTTATCACTCATAAAAGGTGATATATCCCTTATCTCGAAGGAACTTTTGGCCATTTTTAAACTTTCTTTCCATGTCACTAAACTTGCCCCATGGAGGAGTATAAATACATTTACAACATATCTAAACAGATATAAATAGGTATATGGAAAAGCTCCAAAACTTCCCTGCCTCCTAAAGTGAGCAGATGCTTCCTCTTAAAATGGCAAGTGTGGTATGGGACTTGTGAGGAGCATCATCATTTAATGTGTTGTTGATGACATTCTGTTGTCCAATTAAACCAGGTTCTGTGTGGATGTCAAACAATCAATTCTTAGTACCTCAAAGTTCTTCTAATTTCAGGATTTGCATGGTTTGAAATTCAACCAATAATTAAAAACCAGCATCAAATTAGAAACAGCAAGAACATTATTGTCCGGCTGGAATATATTCCAGGCTGGACAGCGTCACATCAATGTTTATTTCAATTTTATTTTTCAATATTTATGCATATTTTCCAGGCCTCTGAAATAGCCAAAATACTCAATGTGTGTTATATTTTATTAAAATAAACAGATGCTTTCATAAGACCCCTCAATATATCATAAAGACATCATCATATGTAATTTTTCTTTCATGTATTGTTAACAGTTACTGGGGTAAGAAGTGGAAATGAACCCAACTAGACAAAGACATATGACCTTTTGAATTTATTGTTATAGATATGTGTTTGGGTCACGTGAGTTTTTGCTTCCTACTTATTGTTCAAGTAGCCTTTGTATTTCAGGAAAAGCACAGAGATAATGCATTAAAGTTTTTATGTGAATAATTGTTACACTATAAATCACAAAAGTCACTGAAAATAATGTGTAGAAACAGCATATACTGAGAATCCAAATGTTAACATGAATCCATCCATAGAGAAAACATATTTAATGTACTAGCACTATGCTGGGCACAGTGGAATCTAAAGAGTAAATTGTTGACAAAAGAGTGTGCCTTTAAAACTGATAGAGGGGTGCCTGAGTGGCTCAGTCCTTTAAGCGTCAGACTCTTGATTTTGGCTCAAGTCATGATCTCATGATTCACGAGATTGAGTCCCACATCGGGCTCTGCACTGACAGTGGAATTGGGATTCTGTTTCCCTACCTCTGTTTGTCCCCCACTTGTGCCCTCTCTCTCTCAAAACAAATAAATAAACTTAAAAAAATTAAAACTGATGGAAAGGTGTCCAGAAGCAGGATGCTAGACCAATTTTCTTCCTGGTAACTGGTGACCATTCACACGAGTTAGCGTCTATCGCTACAGGCCTACGCTAAGCCCTGCCTTCTCGCTCGGTAGTTCTGGCTGGTGTTGATACCAGGTTTGTCCACGAGCTTTCAGCCTCCTATTTGCCTCTATTTGCATCTGGCATCTACCTTCCTGCTACTCTTGTATGTGGATCTTGCATGCCCGGCTCCATCCATCTCAAGAGGTTGGTTTTCCCATTTTGCCAAGTCTCTTGGTGTCCAGTGCCTGGGTGGACCTTGATTGCCACTTGGTTGGTCTCATCTTTACGTCGCCTGAGTCGCTTCATTCTTCTATGTGACTGTGACAGGTCAAACTACTGAAGAGTCTGGAGTTCAAATGGACTGAATATACCAATTTGGAAAGTCTAAATAATGTGTAAATAATGTTACGTTGCGTGGCACAAGTGACACTTATTGTAGGAATTTGAAGAGGCTGTGTATGCATGTGTACGCATATGTCTTTATTCATTTATACACCGTTTTCAGGAGTACTGTATTTATATACCACAGGCAGATCTGATGAATCGGATAAGCGCACACACACAAACACAAGAAACACACACAGCTATGGACGTATATAAGATGGGCACATATATCATATAGCAGTGTGTATATGTTCAATAAAGTTTACAACTTTAGCATAGTTAAATAAATCACTACTGGTCAGCCACCCCTATTCCCCTGGTTTTCCTTTTGCTTGTCTATAGGGATGCTTTCAAATAAGCCCTTGAAAAACAAGCCTATAGGAAATTATTTTGCCTTGATCCTCTCTACAATTTTTCTCTTTCTGGCAGCGACATTACTAGATTATTTATTGTCCCATACCCCTTCCCCTGGAGAATAGGAAATATCCAAATGCTCTCAAAAGAGGTCTGCAAAAAATGGGCATGTGGTAGAATTATATACACCTGATGTCCTTAGGATATTTGCATGGGATCGTGATAAGGAATCTTCAAGGATATAAATCACAGATATTGAGGAAATAAGTGAATTTCCTGTTTGTAAGCCTGGTGTCTTAGCTAGAGCTGTAGTAACAGAATGCCATACTCTGGGTCACTTGAACAGCAAGCATTGATTTCTCACAGTTTTGGAGACTGAAATTCTGAGATCAAGGTGTCAGCATGGTTTGCTTCTTGGTGACGCCCTGGTTTACAGACAGCCATCCATTACTTGTATCCTCACATGGCAGAGAGAGGAGAGAGATCCCGTTTCTCCTCCTCTTTGACAAGGCCACTAATCCTATCACAGGGGCCCTACATGATATCATGTAACCTAAAATCCTCCCCAAAGTCCTACCTCCAAATATCATCATACTGCAGGGATTTCAACATACATGTTTGTGGAGGGAAATGCAACAGTCAATTAACACCCGGGAAAAAGAGAACTCTGTCCAAGAGAAAAGATAGAGGGAACAGTCCGCTTTGAAGAAAGGAGAGATTTTCCTACTTTAGTTTCTATATGTAAGATTCCCCTGGCATGACTTTTCCAGGAAGACTGCAGGAAGTCAAAGCACAGGGATTATACTTTGGTAATTCTTTGGATGGAAGCCACTAGGAACTCTCAAAGGGAAGTTCATGCACATTATTCATAAAAATGATCAAATATACAGGGCTGACAGATAAAATGCAGGACGGCCATTTAAACTTGAATTTCATATATAAACAATGAGTAATTTTTTTAGTATAAGTATGTCCCAGGCAATATTTTTATTTGCTAAATCTGGCACCCCTATTAGTGGGTAATTAATACATTTATAGGCAATTATATTCTCAGGCAAACCATTATGGAAGGGGAGGTTACCAGTGAAAAAGATAAACACTTGCAAATTAAATATTACTAACCTAGTAAAGCAAAAAGTTTCATAGGAAGATTTTGAGATAATTGGCCAAAATAGCCAAATGAGAAATATTATGGAATGAGGACACTGTAGATAAAATTATAAAGAAATCTACAATTAGTAATAATCAGTCTACAATCGAATAGAAATAATAAATGTGGCCATGTTTCCATAAATGGTCACGATTTGTGAATGCATTTCTTCCCAGTGAAACCTTTATACACATAAAGTTTGCGTGAGTAAGAAGTAGATTAACATAACCTGAGTGCTTAAGTATGGTCTAAGTTCAAAATACCATATTCAGCAAAGTCCTTACAGTAGAGAAAACTTTTGTGATGGGCCACTAGGTTTTTGACTTATAGAATCTACGTTAAGACCATTGAATTATGCATGTATTGACACTGAATCATACAAAATTATTACTGTATTTCTACAGGCTACTGATTTTATTAGCATGCTCATCATCATTAATCAGGTTGAAGATAGGGAAGAACTTAAAAACACACGGACCAATAAAGAGTTTTATGACTTATTCATTAAAGAGTATGCTTGAAAGCATTCATCATGGCCATTGGTTTTGGACATGAATCTTTTGGTCTTCTGTGAATATGAAAAAAAAGTTTCTCATAGTCTTTCCTTTGAGCTGCTAGCATAGCTAGTATATGGGCTTGTTGTTAATGTGTAGTGATGATATTTTTAAAACAAAGTTTCAAATGCAATTGCCTAAAATTTCTGTGATAAAAACTAGAATTAACTTGCAAAAACAAGTGAGAGAAAGCTTAAATTAGGACCAGGACACTTGATAAAGTGAAGGAGGAGCATATTTTAAGCTTTGGTTAACCCTGTTCAATAATTTTAACCTATATTCTTGAACTAGGCTAATCTAATAAGAAAGATTCTAACTGTATATAATTATAAAAAATATTAACTAAATAGCATTTGAAGTAACATTTTAATAGCATTACATTATATCATATGAGCTTTGGGGGCCATGTGCTCACATTCAGGTTTATGATTATTAAAATTATTCTAGGTCGAAAGGTCATTTTTTTTGAGCTCTGGAATATGCTACATAACATTACTTCAAGAAAAATAACGTGTACTTCTTGCACTTGAACAGCATGGATATTGCTTCTATTTTTCCTGTTGGTGTCAGTAGCTTCCATAGTTCCCTTAAGAAGCTGAGAATTATGCCATGCTGAGGGAAAGTGAAAATAAATGGCATCTGAAACTGAATTGAATTACAGGGTATATTCTGTTGGGGCTCCAGGGTTACCCGCTTCTGCCCTCCCTGTTACGTTGCAACTTTAATTGTTGCTCCTACTTACAAGGTTCTCAGAACCTGTGGTCCAAGCCATTGTTTTAGCCTCGCTCTGACTTGTTTACTGGACTCATGGTTCACGTTCCTCCCACAGCAGCTCTCGTCTTTACCCTTGCATTTAACCTTAGTAAAAGTTATTGCATCCGTTCGACATCTTCCATAGCAGCTCTTACAAGCCACTGCCAAGAAGATCTACGCATTTTCTCCTCGGCCTGCTCCAGCTATTCTCCGTGAATTTAGTTCCAAGCCAGCCAATCACCTTGGAGGGTGCTTTACTGGGAGTAGATACTGGACTCCAGAATGCGCCCTTCGGGGCTGAAGGTTGTCCTTAAGAATAATTATGAGCTAAGTTTTAGCTTAGCTTTAGGGTTGTCTGTCTGTTTCTCTCAAGGTCAGGACTGCCTCCTGGCCACCCAGTAACCTAGGATTTAATGGGTTCCATGACCAGAAACTTTTCTTACTTCTTCGCTGATTTGCATTTTTTGGCACTGTCTCTTAAAGAGTTAATCAGATAAACTAACTGGTCACAATACGATATAAACGCCTATACTTTATTTGATGTTTTATCCTAATTGAAAGACGTATTTTCCCTAAAGTATCGCAGGGATTCTTGTAGGAAATACAGGATGCGTTGAGATTCCTTCAGTGAGATACTTTTAGGCAGGCAGGTCTTCCACTGCTCCTCACATCATACCTTGTAATCAAATATCTCTGCTACAAATGTGTGAGCCAGCCCGGAGGCTATAAAATCCTCTGGAAGTGAGTCACAGAGTCCCTCGGTTTTATAACTTTCCTCTGCTCTCTCAGCCAAAGACCCTCTCCTCCTACTTTCCACAGTAAATAGAAGACAACAAAGAACAACGTCCTTAAATTTCTACCACCAAATCTAAAAACTGACCTTTCTTCATTCATACGTATTTGTTTTTTTTGGTTTGAGTGTAATGTGATATAAGATTATTCCTTCTCACTCTGCGGTACTTTCAACTTCTCCCTCTCCACTGGCTCCTTCTCATTTGAAATTCTAAAGTTGGTCTAACTTAAAATAGCCCTTTTTCGATCTCATATTCCCTTCCACAATCTGTTCTCTACATTCTTCCACTTTGGAAGCAAACTTCATGAGCAAGTTATGTATGATCACTAGTTGCATTCTTCAGTCTGCTAAAATCTGACATTTTCCCCACAATCCATTTGTCTGGTCCAATATGTAGCCACTCATCACCTGTGGCTATTTATGCTAATAAACAGATTTATAAAAAAATAAGAATTCAGTTCCTCAGCACCACTACTCACATTTTAAGTGCTCAACAGCCACATTTGGCTATCAAGCTATTCTAGATAAAATCACCACGGTCTTCATGTTACTTAACTCAACGGGCAGTTTTCAATTCTCCTATTGTTCTGTTAGCAGGATTCAGCACTCTTGACTCTTCATTGCTTTTCAAAATACATCCTTTCCTTAGCTTCCCTGTCACCACACATTTTCTACCTCTGAGCAATTTATCAGTCTTCTTTGGCATTGACACTTCTCCTTCTCTGCACTCGGTACACTCTTAGATTCCAATCCTTTGGATTAAGTTTCCATTTATATACTGCAGTGTTCCAGATTTTTTTTTTTTTTTTTTTTTTTTTTGCTTGCCTAGACTCTCTTGGTTGAAACAAACATCTCTAAAACTGAAACTGGATTTTTTACCTCTTCCCCCAAACATAAAAACAATCTTCTTACCTTTCAGCCTTCCCTAAGTCAGTCAGTAGCCATCATCCATTCAGTTATATTACGAACAACTGGCATTTACCTTGTTACTGTGACCACACCTAAGCAATCTCCAAGTCAAGTCAACCTCAGGTATTACAGGGGCTCATAATTGTCAGCTTCTACTTTTGATCTGTTCCTATATTTCTCTACACTTAATCCAAAATATTTTTTCAAAAATCATATTGATTCTATTACTTTTTTTCCTTGAATCCTTTCAACGGATTCCTGTTACTTTTAAAATAAAACCCCCAACCTGAACACTGCCTTCTAGGACAGTCCACACATGCACTCACCTTTCAGTTTCTCTCACAAATCAAGATCTTCAAACATTCTGTGACTTTACCCAAAATATTAGCAGCTTTCTCCTGCCCATCTGGTTCATTCTTTGGGTCCCAATTTACGTGACAGTTTCTCCAAGAGACCTTTCTTGAGCACATCCCTGGTTAGTTTATATCTTCTTGTTCAAAGCTCCCCCACATTCTCTATTCATCTGTGTTATCAATTGTTTAACATTTCTTATAATTCGTTCAACATTTGGCTGTGAAGGTAAATCTGTTTTGGTGAATGAAAACATAAGTGGAATGGACCTTAACTGTAGTTTCCAGATTAGTCAACTGCTTTCCCCTGTAGTAATACACTATGGTGTGACAGAGCCATGACTTTTTCTCTCTGTTCCTAAGGAGGAAATTGAAGTCTTGAAGTCTTGTGACTTCTGAATAGATGTGACGAGAGAAACATAAACATGCCAGTAGGATTCTTTGTTCTGTTGTCAGAACTCCCAATCCTCTGTCCTTTGGATTCGCTTACCCAATGAATCCTTGTATGAAACTAAACGTTACTGATACAATTACCCATGCCTCCCTCACTTCTGTTTGTTGGCATCTTATTTTCAGCTTGGGTCCATTTCAAGGATTGCTATAGTTGGCCCCACTGATAATTTTTGTTGGAGGAGAGGAAGGGGAACATGAACAAAATATAACCTTTGATGTAATCTTTGTCGGAGACAGAGGAACATGAACAAAATACAATCTTTGATGCAGCAGAATATAAAATAAGCAAATACAATTTTTAACAAGCTTTGGCTTGTTGTTCAAACATTGACCATAAACACTAGCCAAGAAAACATAATTATAATCTCTGCAGAGATGAAGCAGTTGTCTGCCACGCCTGTGATGAGTTTCCATGTGGATTAGGATATACGGAGACTACAGATTCCATGGAAAATAGGTTATGAGCATATGCTGACTATGGGTTCAAAACCCAAAGCATCTTGATTAGGGTTTGTGTGACCTTATCTATAGTAACTACTTTTACTTTTTAAATCTCCAAAGACTACCGTACTTGACTGCAGCACAATTACAAATATTTTCATAATTACTGGGGGAAATGATTTGCATTTATTTTCAAAAATGCCTCTCTCTCTTTTTGAGGCGTTGCTGTTGTTTCCCTTTGTGCTCCTGCTCTCTGTACTGTGTGTTGATGCTGAAAACAATCACATGACAGAGCCGCTTTCTTATTAAAGACAAGGTCTTTTTCAAACCGAGAAAATAATTAGAAACCTGACAGGAATTCCTTTGGGTACAATAGTGTTTGTAATGAGAAAATTGTACATCATTGAAGTCAAAGGGCTTGGCCTTGGGAGCTGAGAAATGCTCAGCTTTTGTCCCAAGGGCTGAACCCAGATGCCTATCACAGCTCTACTGGAAGCTTGTTGTTCATTTTCCTGCCCAAATATGCCAATCAGTGCCTTTCTGATATGTTGCTGCAATACTTCTTAGGTAAATCCTGAAGTGGTTACCCATTTCATTATGTCTGGAAAAAATCCAGATACAGGTGCATGAATCAAATCACTTACTTGTGCATCACTTCAAGCATGAAGTTCAAACTCATTGGAAGCCACAAATTATATGCTTGAGAGACTTCTGCAATTTCAAAAAGGACTATACTTGACTGCTGGAAGAAAGGAAGGACACACAAGTGCTAAGTTCTATTCTGTCTGCTGGCATGTTGCTGATAGCTTAGTTAGCACTGCAAGGAGAATTCCAAAGGTCAGAAGAAAAAGCAGGGGAAATAGTGCTGTGACTCATTCCCACACTCTTGTCTGAATAACAAGAAAAAAAAATTGGAGGAAGAAATACAGAGATTCTTCTACCAATAATTTGAAAAAATCCTAGCAGTCCTGGAACACTCCTGTTACTGGAATGTAGCACAGTGCAATAGTGAATAGAAGGTAAAAGGTAAAAAATGTGTTTAATCAATGAAATTAGTAAATATCTAAGTTACCCATTGTAGCATTATTCATTCCCCAGCACCAATACCTTCTGACTGACGGAAATATGAATTCGTCAAGAACAATATTGTTTTAGGAACATATTCGCTGAAGTTCCTGTCATGAATAATGGAAAAACAATAAGCTTGCAAAGTGTTGTAGCTTAATGTAATTGGACAACCATGTGATTTTTAAATGTTGCAGTTAGCAATTCAGTTTTCTCTCTCCTAGGTCATTTGTTAGGATAAGAAAAGTCATTACCGATGAGACATACATGACCTCAATTTGCATATGACCTACTGGTTTCCAGAGAGAGCTAGTTAGGAACTGGTATGGATAAGAAAGGAAGAATAATAAGTTGATTTTTTATAATGTGTTTCTGGATCTTCTTGTACCTTCCAATTCTAAAGGAAAAGAAATTTTGGCTGCTTAGAGATAATTAAATGGAGCTAGAAAAGATACAAGACATCACTGCCAAATTGTTCTGTTTTTAACTTTGAGTATCCTAGTCATGCTCCAGCAATAGGGGATGGGTAAATCCCTTGATCAGATCAGCTACTCAGGGAATCTCTTCTTGCAGTTCTATGCAGTAACATCAGTGTTTTGGCTCAAGCTGCACGAGTGGGCCAAAGAGGAAGACATTCTTCCCCAACAACTTATGCTTTTATCCCTTTCTTTCATCTGTTGAGGATGCTGGGAGAATCTGCTGGGTTGGTTATATTTATTCATGAGCATGTTTGTGTTTTCTCATTTCTCTTCCTCTTCCTCCTTCTTGTCCCCCTCTCTTTCTGGCACACGTGCGTGCACACCCACATAAGATAGAAGCAGTAGTACAAAAGGATACTTGTTAGAGAGATGATTGTAGGACATGAGAGTTCCCACAATGGACTCAGACAAGGAAAGATCCCTGGCATGTGAGGAGGATAAAAGAGAAGATGCATGACTTACATGGCTTCCATATTTCTTTACTTCTCTTTTTCTTATGTTTACTAAGCATCTACTCTGGACTGGACATTGCAAGGGCAATACGATAAAACAGAAAATGATATTTTAAGCTTATTTATTTATTTTAAGAGAGAGAGAGAGAGAGAGAGAGAGAGAGAGAGAGAGAGAGAGAGAGAATATGAGAGCATGAGCAGGGGAGGGGAAGATAGACAGGGAGAGAGAGAATCCAAAGCAGGCTCTTCATTGTCAGCATGGAGCCCAATGTGGGGCTTGATCCCTTGACCCTGGGATCATGACCTGAGCTGAAATCAAGAGTTGGATGCTTAACAGGCTGAGCCATCCAGGTGCCCTCAGGAAATGATCTTTTAAAATGTTTTGTAATATAGGAAGAAGGTAAGACTTGGCCATGATTAACCCTGCACATTTCAGGAGAGAAAGATGTTTGGGAATAGGAGAGAAGTATAATTGTGACTTTTTATTTCATATTGTTAAATATATGTAGTCTAACAGAGAAAAAGGAAACAATGGCATATAAAGGAATATGTTTTGGACTTTATGAAAGAAGAAAGTCTGAGCATAGAGAGAAAAATTTAGTTTACAAAAGAAAAGAAGGACTTGAGGACCCCCATGCTTCCTCGAATCTGTGTATAGAGAGTAGCTACTGGTGCCTTTGTAAGGAAGGTCTGGCCTGAAATACAGTAAAAATACTGCCTAAAATCAAAATATTTTTATATTTATTTTATATCAAAGTATTTTGTACTCTTAAATTTTTTTCAGTTTATTTATTTATTTTGAGAGAGAGAGAGAGAGAGAATGCATGTACATACACAAGCTGAGAAGGGGCAGAGAGAGAGGGGGAGAGAGAATCCCAAGCAGGCTCTCAGCTGTCAGCATGGGGTCTGATGCAGGGCTCAATTCCACAAACCTTGAGATCATGACCTGAGCCAAAGTCAAGAGTCAGATGCTTCACTGACTAAGCCACTCAAAGTACTTTTTAAAATAATCTTTCTTTACATAATTTTGGGGCTTCTTCTTTAGGCAGATGGGAAGACTGTCCTGTTATAGGACTAGTTTTAGTGCAAGCTAAGCCAGCCCTGAAGGCACAGGCTATGGCGCAATAATACCTGTTAGGTATGGGCACTTACGTTGCTTCACATAGAAATATTAAGCACTATGCCACGAGTGTAAGCATCGGAAAAAAGTTTCCATTGAGAGAAATTTCCTCTTGCTGTTGATATAGACCAGTGCTTTCTAGCCTTTTCAAATCATTCATTAATTTAACAAATGACCATTGAATACCTAATGTCTGGTCGCCATTGTTCCAGGACCTTGGGATAAGTGTGTGAACAAAACAAAGATCCTTTTCTCTATGAAATTTATAGTCTAGCCCTTTTAGAAAAAGGAAATGTATACAGTGATGATTGGCAGAATGGGATGAGGCTGTTTGCTGTTTCAGGTAACTGGTCAGGGGATTTTGGAGACTGGGCCCTGCCAGGATAGGAACTGTGGGATCAATATGTAGGCACTCCAGTACGTCTATTTAAAGTGTATGAATGTGCTTTGGATGCTCTGGTCTAGACCACACTGTGAGGGTATGTATCTGTGTGCCGACATTTGTACATGTGCATGCATATATTGGAACTAAGACAGAGCTACCTTTAGTATTTGTGGAATTGGAACGAAGCCCAAATTGAGGCTCACAGCCTAAGTGCCTATGTCTCCATATTCTAAGTTATGTATGAAGTCAATAAGCTGTTTAAAAAATGTCCTATCTTCATATCTTACCAGACAAAACTTTGTTGACACCTGGATGTCCAGGTTCAATTTTGATTTCTCAGAGCCTTTGGAGATCAGGATTAAACATGGCAGTATAGGGAGAGCCACTCCTAACCCCAGCCTGCAGCCCACTCCTCTTTCCTTCCCCTCTCTGGTATACCACAAGAGTCTCAGAACCTTGTATTTAGATACGGTAGCCACGATTCTTAATTCAGTCCACAACTGTCTTGTTCATGTCCTTCTTCCTTCCTCCTTTTCCTCTCAAAAAGCCACCCTGTAGCTACCTACACCTTAAACCTAAGGCTAAATAAACTAGTTGTGTAATTATTGACTTCAGCAGGACAGATTCAGAAAAGCTAGACAAATCCCAAAATAGGCTTAAGAACTATTTGGCCAAGAAATTCTCATTCTTTGAGCCAAAGACTCAAAGAGGAGTGTGGGCTCTGCAATGGCAATTCCCCTTGGTCTCTCAAACTCCTTAGTACATGGGAGGAGGTGCAGGGGAGAGGGCAGAGTGGAGTCACAGAAGCACTGGTCCAGGTCAGTAATACTCTTGCCCAAGTCTAAGGACAGTACTGACTAATGCATCTACTGGGTTATGAGAAAACACTCTACTCTGTACCTCATATCTGTGGGGAAAGTCAGAGGAGTCTTAGAGTACTGAATTCCACCCAAGATACCCATTTTGAACCCTTCTGATACCTACCTTCAGCCACCCTTGCTCTCCCAACAAAGTTCTCATCACTCTTGGTAGAGCAGCTCTGACGGGAAAATGGTACTGCAAATATCTTAAGGCCAAACAATTCCAGTGTTTAACAGGGTTTGCTAAACCTAAAGAGGATGGGATGGTGATTTGTACTCCAGAAACTTGAGAAAGTACTTTCTCAGAAGCCAACAGATCTGAGAACTAAGACAACCTAAATCAACAAAACAGAACTACTGACTGGGATTGAGAACTGAGATAACCTGTGTCAACATGGGTTGACTACTTGAGCCAGGAAATATTTCTCCAGGAAGATAAAGATGTAAATCAATAAATTGCTTAAGTGTTCACTGCAGGCAAATGTTGTAAACTAATGTCCGGGCAAACGTCTTGCTCACCTGGAAAAATGCTTGCTTAACTTGCTTAGCCATCAATGAATTGCTTCAGGAACTGCACCACTGTGTCATAAACTTGGCCCAATTTCAACCAAGTTCTTATGTTTGAAAGACCTGCCTTTCACCATTTGAGCCAGACTCCCAAATTCTAAACTTGTCCTCCTTGACATTTCCCTTCTGAAATTCTACTGTGACCTTAAACCTCAGCTAGGAAATGGAGTGTGCCCTTGATGGGACCCGCATAAAAATTTTTCCCTTGGAACACCCCAACGCTTATTTAAAGCAAGAATTTTAAATCCTTTTTTCTCCTATGTTTTATTCCCTGAAAGTTGACTCATTTTTTAGTATAGTCTGATATATCCAGGCAATATGTCATGGCATTTATAATAAAGTGGTAGGAGAGTGAAGAAAACCACAGCTTGTTTTCTATATTTACCCCACTGCTGGCAAATGTGTGATATACATGGAGAAATCACATCCAGAACATTCAAGGAGTGACTAGCATTGCAGGGAGGGCGGCCTTGATGGCAGCTGGAAGGAAGTAGCAGGGAAGAAACAGCCATGGGCTGTTGACTCAGATGTGGACCTGTGGACTTCACGTCCCTCCACCTACCACCAAATGGGTTAGGAGAAGGTGAGAGGCTAATGTTGGAGCTCACACAAAGCTTTCTAGTATAACATCACCTTTAATTCACTCCCATTTAAATTTTTATATTCATATCTTGGCAGTGGGACTCTTTAAAGAGTGTAGATGAAAAACAGCTTTTCAATTACCGTAGCTAAACAAGTGTGTATTCAAAATGAAAAAAAGATAAAAAGAATTTTAGGCAATTATCTCTTAAATGTAAGTGGCTTATTTAGAACCATTGCAGTTGTTTGGCAAATAGCTTTTCAGAGGAGAAAGCTGTGTGGATCGCAGCGCATTCTTCTGCTAATTAAACAAAAGGTGGTTGTGTTTTGGAAGCAAACTCTATCTTTCATTCCACATTTTTCCCAATTCTGTAAGCTTTCTCGAACTCTCCCATTGTGGATCAGGGGAAGATGGGAGCTTTATATTCCTCACATGGGGTCATCTCATCAGGCTATAATTTAACTTGTGTTTAACCAAATATGTAGCACACTGTCCCTCCGCTCCAAAGTTCACCATTGTTGTTTCTGCTCTGTCACTCTATGACAGATGACTAGGAAACTAGAAAAGTCCATCTGTCGTTCTCCTGTTCTCTCCCATCTACATTGAGTTTCACTGGTGCTAGAGAGCTAGACAAGCAATAATAAGGGAAGCACATATCCAAAACAAGAAAAGGAAGAGATTGCATAATAGCGACTGCAAAGGAGGACATCCTGGGAAGTAGTCCTAGTCATAGAAACAAAAGGTGGAAGGCCACACAGCTAGGAAACTGGCATCTCAGGATTTTCAACGTAGATCTGTTTTCTGTCTCATTGCCAAGTCTGTCTCCCTTCCTCCCTCCCTCCCTCCCTCTCTTCTTCCCTTTCTTCCTTCCATCTTTTAGCTATTGGGAAGACTTGTAGTATAAATCTGCTGAAGAAAGGAGGCAATCTTGACTTCTGGTGAGAACATTAGCCTAGAAGATTTAGAGTTGCACTGCAGAGCTACAAGGGGTAAAGAGAATTCTAGACGGTCTAAGGTGACTAGATTTGCCCCAGTTACTATAACTGGAGGCAGATCTAAGGCACTCGTGTTCTCTACAACAAAGGTTAATCGTAACCTAATGTACATGCTCCAAATGATTTCGTTACCTGCTTTTTCAAGGACATATCTGGCATAAGCGTCAGTGGTGTGGCAATTTAAAATTGCTTTTAGAAAATCCTTAACGCTCTCCTATTATTGTAATAAAACCTAAACTACAATGTCAAGCACCAGTTGTAGGCACTTTACGCTACCTTCCCATGACTTGGGTGCTTCTAACTCCCATGTCTGTTTCATACAACTGAGAATTCTCAATTGTAGACACTGTAATGGTCTTTAAAAGTGAAAAGATGAAAATGAAATATGCTACTCTGGACAGCAGAAAAGTACCCTACAAGTTCATGTGCTTTTATTGAACAGCACCAATAGTCAGTGCGATAAAAGGAAAATTCTGTCACAAGTTGAACGCATATGTTTGAAAACACTTAAATATGCAGTGACAATATTGTGTGAAAAGGCCCAAGAGGAATTTTATTGAACAGAACGTCTGAATGAATGTAGCATTTACTTGGCTTATCCTTCGTGTTTGAATGAAAATGTTTTGCTTACCCAGCACTTGCAAAAGGAAGCGAAATGCAGAGCTATGCAGAGCCAAAATTTGGAAAGGCTTCGTGCCCACAAATGCAATTTATTGATGAGGAGGTGCAAGAGAGGATCAACAATGTTACATAAACTAAATCCTAGGAGGGCCAGTTCAGAAGCATGATTAATTCAGTATCCAGGAATAGAATGAAATATAACTACCATATCATGCCAAAATCTTAGGTTACGTCCACTTTTTGTAAGTCATAAAATATAATCTCTCGATAACTGCCTTTCAAATAACATTCATGTACTGAGAGGGCTAACACATAAAACTAGGAAAATATCACCTTGAGACTTCCAACAGGAGCAATGATGAAATGTCACATCATTTATCAAACAGTCATATGTCTATCTGTGGATTTTTTATTTCTTGGAGAGTATCTGGAATGGACATAGTAAAACAATTTACCGATAATTTCCAAATATGATCTTTTCCCTTGGAATTCTTAACAGAGAAATAACACCAGCACTTTTTCTATACCTTTTCTATACTTACTATAGGTCTTGCTATACTTATGGAAGTCTTCCAACTCTTTTCTGAGAAAGATCTATATTGTTTAAAAAACCCAGGTAGGTAGGTGAATGTTTTGATTGCCCTTTCACAAATGATGTTTTTCGTTTATAAGATAAATAGCTCTGTTGATTTTGAGGTTTCAACCTAATTTACATATGAATCTTACAGTCTTTAAATTTCCTTTCTTTCTTTCTTTCTTTCTTTCTTTCTTTCTTTCTTTCTTTATTTTTATTTATTTTTTTTAAAGTTTATTTATTTTTGAGACAGAGACAGAGCATGAACGGGGGAGGGGCAGAGAGAGAGGGAGACACAGAATCTGAAGCAGGCTCCAGGCTCTGAGCCATCAGCCCAGAGCCCGACGCGGGGCTCGAACTCACAGACCGCGAGATCGTGACCTGAGCTGAAGTCGGACGCTTAACCGACTGAGCCACCCAGGCACCCCTAAATTTCCCTTCTTTGAAGATACTTAGTGATAATTTTATGTACTGACGTACATAGAATTTTTTAACTAAAGGTTATTGAAATATAATTTACAAGTGTAATTATAATGTATACCACATATCATATATACATATATAATAATATGTAACACATGCAAATATCGACCGTTCTTAGTATATAAGACTTAGGAGTTTTAACAAATTCATACAGTCATATAACTACCACCATAATCAAGATATATTTCTATCAACACAAAATATGCCCGTGGGCCAGTTTGTAGTAAATCCCTCCCTTAATCTATAGCCCCCAGCTAACACTGATTTGTTTTCTGTCCCTATATTTTTTTCTTTTCCAAATGTCATATAAATGGAATCAGAATATGTAGCATTTTGATTCTGGATTTTTTCATTTGCTATAATGCATCTGAAATTCATCCACAGTATTGCTTATATCAGTTATATATGTATACACACACACACACACACACACACACACACACACACACACACAAATATACACACAAACACACACCCTGAATAAAGAAAATTACCAAATGTAATTTGGTTATTTTGGTAATTTTGTTACTGGCTAACATTTTTCCATATCTTTCTTTTTAAACACTTTTTAAGTTTATTTATTCATTTTTGAGAGAGACAGGGACAGTGCAAGTGGAAGAGGGGCAGAGAGAGGCAGAGAGAGAAAATCCCAAGCAGGCTCTTTGAGGTTGGTGCAGAGCCTGATATGGGGCTTGACTCACAAAACCATGAAATCATGACCTGAGCCAAAACCAAGAGTAGGAGGCTTAGCCAACTGAGCAACCCAGGTACCCCATTTCTGTAACTTTCTTATATAAAATATTTTTATTATAAAAAATCAAACAATATAAAAGGATATGAATAGAAAGCTAAAAGTAATCCTCTCCGTGCTTATTTCTGCCTCATAGGTAACTGTTGTCATGCTAAAATATATTTATATATGTATTCAGAGTTTTTCTAATCATATAATATTATCTATCTAACCAGCTTGCTATCATGTATTTGTACAGCATCTACTTTACTATGTAATTGTCTAGCTACCAAGCACCAAAATTTGGCTTTGAGTTTCTGTCTAACAGAAGTCTGCTATTAAACTTTGGATCAGCCTTGGCTAGTGCAAGACCAAATATTTGAATGACTACTCCTGTGTCATTTTTTGCATCCTTTAACTTGGGTCTTATTGGCCATCAGTGAACACATAGGTTAATATCATGCTTCATCAAACACTAGTGATGCATGCCATTCAGATTTTTTGCTAATATCTAATGATTTACCTTCAATTTTATGTCAACTTTTAGACATAATTAGGAGTGAAAATATTCTTATGTGCTTTAGGTTTTGAAATTCTATCATTCAGTTATAGTCCAAATATTTATTTATTGCTGCAGGTGGAAAAGGGTAAAAAAAATTGATGACTATTATACAGACTGATAATTTTAGGTACAAATATGATTACAAACTTTCAAGTAGTTAAATAAACTAGAAAATAGATTGACAGAAAATGTGTGTGTGTGTGTGTGTGTGTGTGTGTGTGTGTGTGTGTTTATTGAGAGACTGGATAAGCCAAAGAATTGTAGGAAAATAGCATTTCCTTTTTGGGTGAACTTTCACCAAGGTTAAAAAGCTAAATGGTAACATAGATAGTAAAAATAGATCATTTAGATCATTTCACAATTCAAATTTGTGTCAAAGTGCCGGATACCCTACTATTCATAACAAACAAAATAAGCTTCTAAAACTGAATTTGTTATTTAGATCATGAGTTCCTCCATGAAAAAGTTTTGTTTGGCAATTTTTACAAAGTGGGAAGACAGATTAAAAGTAGCAGGTCAACTTTGCCATTTCACAGTCATTGAGAGGGAAGATTTCCAAAATCATACACAACACATATGATAAATTACCTTTGTTTAGACATAATGGAAGCATAAGGATAGACACAAGAATAAAGTAGATTTCGATTTCTTTAAATTCTACGGATGATTTTCAAACTCAATCCCTTTTTCTCTTAACAAAATTTGACACAATTATCCCTTCCTCCTTTTTGAAATACTGAATTCCACTTAAATTTCACCACATGCTTCCTGTTTTCTTCCTATTTGCCTGGCCACTCTGTTGAATCTCTTTGCTGATTCGTATTTATTTTCCTAACAATTCAATGTGGGATTTTCCATTCTCCTCCTATTCAGTACTTTCTCCATAGGTGATCCCATTTGTCCCCGTGGCTTCAAATAACTCTGTACTGATAATTCCCAGATTTCTGTTTCCTGTGTAGATTTTTCCTTTGATATATAGAGTAGGCACATTTAACTGCATTTTTTATATATCTGCTAGGAAGTTACAAATGAACTTCAAATTGAAACTTTTTACACAGAACTTTATAATTTGTCCTATAGTCTTCCAAATTCTGCTGCTCAGTCCATGTGGTTGCAAAATAAAAGATCATAGGATCTTTCTGTGATGTCTCCTCCTACTCGTTCCTAATCACTAATCAATCACAAAGAACTGCTGCTTTCCTCTTACATTTTTTTTTTCATTTCTCTCACCCTATCCTAGGTCTACAATCTGACATCTTTTGTCCAGAATGTTGCAGTGGCCCCATAACTCATCTCCTGTACAAGCCAGTCCTCCCTGTCTCAACTCTTTTTCTCAACTTAATAAAATGCAAATCTGATGATACAGTCTCACTGCTTTACATACTTTGTTGGCTTCTTTTTGCTTTTAGATATAGAACAAGTCTATACATAATCTCATGTTATCCTTGCAATTAGTCTGTATTTTCTACCTGTTAACAATTCTTTTTAAATGACTTCTTTTTAGTTCCTTCAGTGTATTCTTCTCATTTGTATTTCAGGCTCTTAGCAGAATGTTTTTCTGTCTCTCTCCCCTCTCGTTCCCTGTTTGACTCTTGTTCACTTACCCTTCTGATCTCAACTGAGATATCATAGTACATTCTTTTCCTTTATAGCACTTAACACAGTTTGCAATTACAAATACTTAAAATTATATCCATTTCCCCATGAAACTCTTAGGGAAACCTGCTCTATTTTGTTTTCCACTCTTTGTTCAGCATCGTGTAATAGAGATAATTTTCAATAAATATTTTTGATTTGCATGTATGAAAAGTATGTACTAGAAGGACAGAATTTATAAGGAAAGAGGGTCAGGAAGGAGCATGAAATCCCTCTGTGGACTTAAGGTTCTCAGTTTTTAAATGAAAGGTCCCTTCTTGCTACAACATTCTATGCTTTCTTATCACCAATATTTGCTCAATTTTAGAAATATATATTCTTTAGGGGAATGAAATTTCTCTAGTAATACTAATATATCTTACAGGTTGATTGAATCTGCTGTTTTGTGATGATCACAACTCAATAAAGTGAGATGCTTGTCATCCCTAGCAGATAAGGTTTCAGCCTAAAAACATATACATAGCACACAAATAAATATTTGAATTTTTGGGTAATTTTTTTCTTTTTAACTCAAAAAAATCACATCCTAGAAATTCCAAGACTCAAAAATCTATCAAATTAAAAACAAAATTATTTTCAAAAATGAATCCATTATATGGATTTGCCATCTATTTATTAATTGATATTAACAGTACAGGCTACTGTTTCTTGGTTTTCTATTTTTTAAGTGAGGGTGCATATACATATCAATGGATAATCACAATTTTGCTCTTTATGCTTTATATGGCAAACTCAAAACAAATATATTAAGCCGTCTGCATCTTGAAACTTTCGAAGCACAGATAAAAACACAACTTACTGTTGAGTTCCTGGCTAGCAAAAGAATTGCCTTTTCAAAACTCTGAAAAATCTTGGCACCAACAGTGCTGCCCAGATTACCTGTACAGGTGGTAGCTGTTAAGTCCAGGCTTAGTTTTCTACAACCACGTGTTGAATATTTATGTGATCTAAGCGAGGAACATCATCACGAACCTGAAATTAACAGCCATACAGAACAATTTGATCTGGCGTTCAACCGTTTGCTGCAGATCGTCCGCAACCCACCCAAAGTCTCTTAAAATAACTTTCGTGTATTTTCCAAAGTAGGGCAGATGACATTGCTACATACAATTTTGAATTAGAGATTGTGTGTGCAAGACATCAAGTCAAGGATTCTCAAAGCATAAAAAGATGAAGACACCACCCCCCCCGCCCCCGTCCAAAAAACAAACAAAATTAAAACAAACTAACAAACAGCTCTTTGACGAGAGTCCACCGCTAAATGCCATAGGATTAGAGGCAAGCTGTAGCTTGTAACAGACTTGCTACCTGACCTCAGCGGCCTTTTTGTTTTAGTTACACTGTTCTGCTGTTGAGGCTGGAATTAATGCCATCCTCCAGCCCATAAGAAGATAAATGAGACATTAAAAATGTGTTGGAATTTGTCCCCTAAAAAGAGAGGGGGTGATTATGATTTTATAATGCATATTGTAAATGTCAATTGTGCTGGAAAAAAGCATGTAGGGATTTGTTTTCAGGAATTAAGAGGTTATTAAATTTGCTTAAACTTCATAGTAACATTGCCTTTATTTCAAGTCATTAAATTATTGCCTAAGAATTTATCTGAGCTAGAAAGATATAATCTTTATCTGGAAGATCAGATATTATACTATCAATTCAAAGTAGTTAGTAACCATCAAAGAATGGCTAAGATATGAAATGCCGCACAAGATAATTAAAGTAGAAAATAGACTTCTAGGGATATCATATCAAAGATGAAGGGCTATTCACATCTGTAAAAAAACAAGATTCTGACAGTTGAATATTTTACTCTACATTACTGCAACAGATATTTCTATCACCCAGTTTTACTTAAGTACCATTTTATTTTTCTATCAGAATATGCACTGCATTTTTTATATTTTCACTTGGAAGTAACTTTACTTATTTAACAATTTGAAAATATCTCCATTAAAAACTTTGGGATCCATGTTACTTTACAAAATAGAATATTCTACTAATATTCCTACTAAATAATTTCTACAAAGTCAGTCTATGTTATTGAATCTCATATACTTCTAAAGTTTTCAGCTAATAGTCAAAAAAGAAAGCAATTCAAGACATAGTTAACATTGGATTTAAAACACTGTATTTTGTATTGGGATAGGATTTAGGTTGGGTATGTTAAATGTTGGTGCTTCTTATTTCCAAGATAACAATGTTTTTTGGCCCACTTTTTTCTCTCAGATTTTTTCTCTTTTTCTTATAGACTTATTGGAATTATTAATATATTCTGATAACTAATTCTGTACTGCAAATTTCCTCTTCTGGTGTTAGTATAATAATCTTTTCCTTTTGATGTTTGAGATTTGTATCATGTCTATGAAATATTATCTGCCCGCTCCCTGTAAAAATAATAAAGATATTCTCCTATATTCTCCTTTTAAAGTTTTCATGATTTTTGTATGCAAGGTTAAATTTTGTATTCATTTGCAAGTGAATTTTTGCAGAATTAGATCCCTTTTCTCTTAAATGATGTTTAACTGTCCCAGCATAGATAACTGAGAGTTCTATACTTTCTCTACTGTTCTACAATGTCATATATCAGGTTTTGCAGGTGCCCTAATGGATAAATGACCGAGTCAAAGCAGCAAACAGAATACTCTGACTCACGCATACCTAAGGTGTAAGCAAGTTGCTCATGGTTTTCCTAGAAGTGAAATTGACAGGAAGTCTACTGAATTCTTACTTGATCTGTATACACAGAAAAGTTGTAAATCAAGTCAACAAAATCTAACGAAAATCATAAAAACAGAAATTTAGTAGAACTCTTTGTGTGTTGTTTTAGGAGAAGCACAGAACACCCCCCACCCCCGAAACCAGACATCTATTCCAGCAAAGACTTATGTTCAGAAAGATGGACAACAAATTTCTGAAGAGGATCACTAGCAGAGAATTTCAAAAGACCATTCTGCTTCTACTTCTCAGTTCTAAGACGCATGTGTTCTACCTATTTTCGGAACACAGAATCATTTAATAACTTCTAAGTATAAAATGCATCTTGAAAGACAATACCCTAACCTCAGAATGTGTTATAGTCATGCTGCTTTTTGAAAAGCTTATTTCAGAAAATCCACGTTTTGAAATGAAGTAAAACCGGACTTGCCCTTTCTGCTGTAAATAATTACAGAAGTGGGAAAAATATATGAAGCAAATATTTTTATGTACACCAGTTTCCCCTAACCATCATCTCAGTTTCCGGAGTGTCTGTTACCCATGGTCAACCACAGCCTGGAAGCAGATGATTCTCCTTCCAATGCATTATCAAAAGGTCAGCAGTAGCCCAACATTAGATCACAATACCCGCATTATTCACCGCACTTCATCTCTTCACGTAGGCGTCTTATTAACTCACATCATCACAAAAAGAACAAAGGTGAGTACAATACAGTAAGATATTTCGAGAGAAAGAGAACATATTCACATAACTTTTATTACAGTATAATGTTATAATTGTTCTATGTTTTATTATTACTGTTGCCAATCTCTTACTGTGCCTAATTCATAAATTAAACTTCATCCTGTATACATATGTACATATAGGAGAAAAATATATATATATATAGGGTTTGATACTATACTATAGGGTATATATCCGTAGTTCGAGGCATTCACTGGGGATCTTGGAATGCCCCCACTCCATGGATAAGGGGAGACTACCATATGGGACTGTGGTCCCTGAAATAAGAGAAACAATTATAGTGAATCTTCCAATCATTCCAGATTTCTGAGTTGGAGGATGTTCCACAAGGGCAATAAACCCATGCAAATGACAATCTTACTGAAGTGGGGAGACCGAGATAAGAGATAACAGGAGCTAAAGTGGAGAAGAGGTTGCTATGTAGATAAAGATATCCAGAAATCTCATTGGAAATTCTAGTGTTTACTGCGGAATACTAAGCTATGTATTTATTTGGGTAAAATATCACAAGATTAGGTAAAGTATGGCCATGAAGCGATACACTGACCAATTCCCAGAGCTCATATAGTCCTGAGTTCCATATAGGTCTCCTCTGGCTGAGAGTCATTGAATTCACAAGACATTTGATAACCTAGATATGTAACACCTTAAATAGGTCTTAAATAAGACCCAAACTGGTCCTAAAGTAAAGATCGCTGTAGACATACCATGGGGCACACGGCTGACTCAAATGGTAAAATGTGCAACTCTTGATCTCAGGGTAGTGAGTTTGAGGTCTACGTTGGGCACAGAGATTACTTAATATATTTTTTTTAAATCACCGGAGACATATTGTAATTAAATTAAAAAAAAAACTTGAAATAATTAAATTGATCTGCAAGCAATTTAACACCTTTCCAGAACAACATCCAAAAACCATTAAAAGAAAACAACATGTAGCATCCAACAATGCAAAATTCAAAAAGTCCAGTATCCAATTAAAATTTATGACACATTTGAAGAAGCAGGAGAATGTGAGCCATAAACAAGTAAAAATAGTCAATAGAAATAGAAGCAGAAATGACAGAGATCCTTATATTATGAGAGCAGAAAAGGACTTGGAAATGCCATTACAAGTATATTCAGGAATTTTTAAAAAGCATGACAATGAAGAAGAGAGAAAAGAAAAACACAAAGTAGAAACAAATGAAACTTACAGAGCTGAAAAATACAATTTTTGCAATGAAAAATTCGCTGGATGAGATCAATTACAGAAGAAATCAATGAACTTGAACACTAGCAATAAAAACTACTGAGACTAAATTACAGAATAAAATCAAAATTTAAAAGTAAAGTCTAGGCAATATTAGGAATTCTAAAATGTGCATAATTGGAACAAAAAACCACTTGAGAAATAAACATAGAAGTTTTTACCAAATTTGGGAAAAACTATAAACTCATAGATCCAAGACATTCAAAATCGCAAGCAAGATAACCACAAACGGGAAGTCACAGTAATACACACTATAATAAATTTGAATACTAATAAAAAATAACAAGTTTTAGGGGCGCCTGGATGGCTCAGTCGGTTAAGCGTCCGACTTCGGCTCAGGTCATGATCTCTCGGTTTGTGGATTTGAGCGCCGCAGGGCTCTGTGCTGACAGCTCAGAGCCTGGAGCCTTCTTCGGATTCTGTGTCTCCCTCTCTCTCTGCCCCTCCCCAACTTGTGCTCTGTCTCTCCATGTCTCTCAAAAAATAAATAAATGTAAAAAAAATATTTAAAAAATAACAAGTTTTAAAAAGAACCCAAAGTATCCATTTGATGGCAACAAAGAGAAAAAAATGCCACACTCCTCAACACAAGCCACATAATAATGGGATATCTTTAAAATTCTGAAAGTAAAAAACAAAAACAAAACAAAATCCCCAAAAACAAACAAACAAAAACCTCTGTCTATATTCAATGGGGAAAAAAATAAAAATGAGAGTTTAGAATAAAGACATCTTCATAAGGGGCGCTTGGGTGGCTCAGCTGGTTGAGCATATGACTTTGACTCAGGTCCTGATCTCGCGGTTTGTGGGTTCAAGCCTGGTGTAGGGCTCTGTGCTGACAGCTCGGAGCCTGGACCCTGCTTCGGATTCTGTGTCTCCCTCTCTCTCTGCCCCTCCCCACTCATGTTCTGTTTTTCACTCACTCACTCTCACTCTCTCTCTCTGTCTCAGAAATAAATAAACATTAAAAAAATTAAAAACAAAAAGACATCTTCATAAAAATCAAAACTGAGGGAAATTTCTAGTTCTTTAGGAGGAAGATAATAATACAAGATATTAGTATCTACGTCAGAGAACAGAGAGTGCCAGATAGCAAATATGTGGGTAAATACAAACAATTTTTAAAATTTTCAAATTTTTAACAATTATTACAGAGTGTTGAATACAAAAATGAAACATCAAATACATTCTATAACATATATATAATTAAAATGAATGACAACAGAACAATGGATGAAAGGAGAGATATGGATTATACTATTATACATAGGCTAGTATGATATCACTACATTATTCATGATGTATTATATTATTTAAAGTTTGTGATAAATTAAGAGTACATATAGTAAACTTTAGGGCAAACTAAGATTTTTTTTGAAAATGGAGAACAGTGGAGATAAAATTGAATAGAAAAAATATTAAGTTAATCCAAAACACAAGGAAAACTGGGAAAAAAAATAACAAAAAAATAGAGGGAATAGAACACAAAGAACCAAGTAGTAGACTTAAGCCCAACCAAATCAATAATTTCATTAAACATGAAAAGCCTTATACGCCAAACAAATGGGAGACACTCTCAGGCTAAATAAAAAAGCAACATTCAACTTAGGATATTTACAAAAAAATACATTTTAAGTAAAAAATACAGAGAGGTTAAAGGTAAAAGAATGGAAAACCATATGTCGAGTTATCATTAATCAAAAGCAAAGTGGTTTGGGGGCACCTGGGTGGCTCAGTTCCTTAGTTTCAGCTCAGTTCATGATCTTGTGGTTCATGGGTTTGATCCCCGCTTCAGGTTCTGAGCTGACAGTGCAGAGCCTGCTTGAGATTCTCTCTTCGTCCCTTTCTCTGCTCCTCCCCTGCTTGTGTTCTTTCTCTCTCAAAATAAATAAATAAACTTTAAAAAGGAAGGAAGGAAGGAAGGAAGGAAGGAAGGAAGGAAGGAAGGAAGGAAGGACAGACAATGTACTACTGGACAGTCCCAGATCTCTGACAAGAAATAGATGGTTCAAGAACTAGAGGAACAGGTTCAAGTATAGGACTGGTATAATCCCAAATGTAAATTAATAAAGTTATTCCAGTTCCAATAATAGGTAAAGCAAAGTGACAACTTTACAAGTTTACTTGCCTTCAAATCTTACTTTTAGATTATTTCCTTACCATCATTTTTATAATATCCCACCAAATTCTAATGTTATTTTAATAAATCACTATATTTCTATAGAACTGACACGAATATTTCCTATGCTATTAATACTGGGATGTTGAAACATTACCCACATCATAACATCATTAGTTAATTACCTAAATAAAAAGGTCTAATTGTATGGCATATAAAACAAAACTAAAAAGTAGGAACTTTAAAATGGTAAAAGCTACCAGAAGTCCCATAGACCTTAGAAGGAGATGGCCAGTTTTTATTTTCTCTTCGTATTCAAAGTTATTAAAGTGCCACAGCATGCTAATAACAGGATACACAGTGAAAACTAATAACAATGACGGAAAATTTGTGGTGGAATTTTTTATTTGTTTAGGAGAGTAATAATCTCTAGGCTCATTCACATAATTCACTGCTCTTTTTAAAATGATCTAAATTAAGAGATAAACTATACAACCATATAATTGAAATATGAAAAATTACAGCACAAGAGGATATTATAGGAATAAAATAATTTTTCAAAGTTAACTTATGAGTAGTTTTCTTAAATCACTTTTCTAATAGCAGCTTTATTGGAATATAATTCATATACCATACAATTCACCCATTTAAGCATACAATTCAGTGGCACTTAGTATATTCAGAGTTGGGCAACCATCACCACAATCAATTTTAGAACATTTTCGTTATCCCCAGAGGAAATGCTATAGCCATTACATCATTTCCTATTGTCTCCTACCCCCTCACCCCAGCCTGAAGCAACCATTCATTTTTATTCTGTATTCATAGATTCTCGTATTCTAGACATGTTATATAAATGATAGCATACCACGTGTGATGTGTCTGGTTTCTCTTATTTACCACAGTGTTTTCAAGGTTATATATACTATAGCATAACTCAGTTCTTCATTACTTTTTATGGATGAACGACAGTCCATTGTGTAAATGTGCATGTGTATAGGCAGACATATACATATGTCTATATATATATGGCATATTTTGTATAAATCTTTCTCTGTAGCTTTCGAGTTTTTTTTGGTCTTGAGTATCAGAGGTGTACACACCAGACCAAAACTATAAATGCTTTTAATTAAAAACCCCAAAATATTTAATTTATTTTTTTGGCAGCAATACCCGATTATTTTATCACACCTAGTTAGATATGCTATTATTTTTCAAAAAAAAGGTGTCAAATAATAAATTAAAATGCCTTATCTTAATTCACACCTCTATTTTCAACAGGTCATAATGGGTAATTGTTTACTAATTATATTTCTGAATTTGTACATGATTTTCTATCCTGGTTTTAAATAAAGCCTGAGTTAAGGGATCATGCTGTGATAATGTACTAATTCTAAAATATATTTAACTATCATTCACCAGCTGATGGACATTTAGGTTGTTTCCATTTTTTGGTTACTGTGAATAGTTCTGTTATGAACATTTGTGCACAAGCTTTTGTTTATTTATGTCTTATTTTTTAGAGAGAGAGTGCATGAGTGGGGAAGAGGGGCAGAGGGGGAGAGAGAGAGCATCTGAAGCAGTCTTCCTGCTCATCGTGGAGCCCAACATGGGGGGTTGATCCCACGACTCTGGGATCATGACTTGAGCCAAAGTCAAGAATCAGATGCTCGACTGCTGGAACCATCCAGGTGCACCACAAACTTTTGTTTAGACGTAGATTTTAATAATTGTTTCACTATATTATTTCGAGTTATTTTTAAATAATTCCTTTGGCAGTTACCAAATCCTCAATTTATCAAAATCTTTTCAGATTTATACCAATTCCAGTGAGACATGGATATATTGCTCCTAATAACTTAATTCTATTTGTCCCCCTTTTTTTGCTATTATTCTTATACATTTAATAGCTATGTATATAACAACCATTGTAATTATTACTCTACAATTTTCTTTTAAAAAAGCGGAGGGGAAAATAGAGGAAGTATGTTTAGACAAGGTGTTCAACTAATCTTATTTATCATTTCTGTTTCTCTTAATTTGACCTATTCAGTCTAATATAGCTTTGCTTCTGCCCATTTTCTTCATGCTCTACCGATAAATACATTTCTATATAAGTCCAAAAGTACATTTATGTTGTATTAATATATAATTATATAATTATATAAGACATTTATAGTTATATATATTTATGTCATATGCAATATATATACAATTGCATACACATTGTTTTGCACAGTTGATCTTAAAATCAGTTAAAAAGAAGGGAAATACACATTTATGCTGTTTTTCATAATTGCTTAATTACTTTTTCTTTTTAATTTTTTTTAATGTTTGTTTGTTTTTTGATAGAGACAGAGCGTGAGTGGGGGAGGGGCAGAGAGAGAGAGACACACACACAAAATCCAAAGCAGGCTCCAGGCTCTGAGCTGTCAGCACAGACCCTGACGCGGGGCTCCAACTCACAGAGTGTGAGATCATGACCTGAGCTGAAGTCGGACGTTTAACCGACTGAGCCACCCAGGCACCCCAATAATTGCTTGATTACCTTTAACAGTGTTCACAGTGCTCTTTTTTTTCCCCCGCCTGGGGATTGGAAGTGTTTGTGGTCACGTGCTTTCAACCTGAAACATTTCCTTTTGTATTTCTTGTAAGATGGGTCTTCTAGCAACACATTCTTTCAGTTTTTCTCTGGAAGGTCTTCACTCACCTTCTTTTCTGAAAGATAAGTTTGCTGATATAGTATTCTTGGTGACGGTTTTTTCTTCGAGTACTTTAGATATATTGCCCTGTTGTCTTCTGGCTTCCATTATTTCTGATGATAAATCAGCTGTTAATCTTATTAGCATTCCCTTGTAAGTGACAAGTTATTTTTCTCTTTCTTAACATTTTCTCCTTATCTTTGGCTTTCAGCATTTTTACTATGACTTCTCCGTGTGTTGTTATATTTGACTATCTTGAAGTTTACTGAGGTTCTTGGATGTATACTAATGTTTTTCATCAAATATTTTTTTGCTGCTCCATTCTCATTCTGGCATTCCCGTAAAGTGTATGTCATTATGTGTAAGTCATTGTATTTAATAGTATCCCACATTTCCCTGAGAATTTTTTTTATTCATTTTTCCCCCTTCTGTTATTTGAAATGCATAATCTCTCTTTAAGTTCACTAATTTTTTTTTTTCAGTTCAGATGAACTATTGAGCCACTCCAATGCATTTTTACTTCAGTTATTTTGCTTAACTCTAGAATTTGCATTTGGTTCTTTAAACAATGATTTACATCTGTGAGTATTCTTTATTTTATGCAATATTGTCATCATGCCTTACGTGATTCCTTAATCATGGTTTCCTTTAGTTCTCTGAACATATTTACAGTAGATACTTTTAAGTCTCTGTTAAATTTGGCACTCTGTTAAATCATAGGCATTTTCTGTGGTCTGCTTCTCTTCTTATATATTGGTCACATTTCACTGTTTCTTTGTATGTCACATATTAAAAAACAAAAAACAAAAACAACATTTTAGATGATACATTATAGCAACTTTGAGGGCTGCCCCCTTCCCCAACCTTTCCAGGGATTGTTATTGCTGTTTGCTTGTTCAGTGACTTCCTGGATTATTGTAGTGACATCTATTTTCCCTGAAGTGTGAAGTCTTTGCTGTCCTTACTCAGAGGGTACAGCCTTGGGAATTCACAGTCACCTGGAGAGAATAATGGTGTTAGCAGGGCTGTTGCTAGGTCTTTCTCTTACCTCTCTGTTAAACTGCCTCTATTGGTATCAGACACAGCTGTTAGTTTTCACTGATTGCCTACTGATTGCTCTATTGTTCTTGACAATGACCTAGGGTACCTTTCTCTAAGGTATGATACATTAAATTCAGATCACTCTGCAAAGGTCAGTGTTTGAGGTCAGTTCTAATCCCAGGAGTACTCTTCTTAGCTGCCTGTGCTCTTGATTCTCTCTAGTAAACTAGAGAAAATCACTTAGGGATTTTCACTTGTTGATCTAATGGAGCCGCCAGCCTCCCTTCTCTTAAATGCTTACCACCAGGGGCACCTGGGTGGCTTGGTCAGTTAAATGTCGGACTTCAGCTTAGGTCATGATCTCACTCACGATTTCTGAGCTCCAGCCCCACATGCCTGCTTGGGATCCTCTGTCTCCCTCTCTCTCTGCCTGTCCCCTACTTCTCTCTCAAAAATAAATAAACATTAAAAAAAACATTTTTTTGGGCGCCTGGGTGGCTCAGTCAGTTGAGCGTCCGACTTCAGCTCAGGTCATGATCTCGAGGTCTGTGAGTTCAAGCCCTGCGTTGGGCTCTGTGCTGACAGCATAGAACCTGGAGCCTGCTTCGAATTCTGTGTCTCCCTCTCTCTCTGTTCCTCCCCCGCTCATACTCTGTCTCTCTCTCTCCTTCAAAAACAAATAAAAAAACATTAAAAAAATTTTTTTAATTTGTTTTTTAATGCTAACTACCAAAATTGCCATTATTTTTTAAAGCACTTGTAGGCTCAAATTTCCCCACATTCTGTTTTATATAAAGTCTGTTCCTTTCTTTGCAGAGAACTTCAGAGCTCTCTGTTGTTAAGTTTTGCCTTTCCCCTACAGAAAAATCCCTTGAGTTTTTTCTCCAGAGCTGGGATAGTAACAGGGACCCATGTCTCTGGGAGTGTCCTTCCTGCTTTACAAGCAGGGGAATGGGTTGGGATACTATCCTATCATCTTTGCAATTTACCTGTCCCAGTTTTGAACCTTCCCCATGCAAATGATCTGGGAAAATCTAAGCATTTGACATTCTTGGCATGACATGACTAGAGTAGAGTCTCTGTCTTTTGAATAGGGAATAGGTAGATGGTGGAAGGGAGACCTTGTCCTTGAAGCTGCCCTTGCTTGGAATTTAGACTTGCCAGCACATTGCCAGGAGAACGACACAGGTTGGGGAAGCTATGGGGAAATGGAGCCTCATTTCTTGATCATCCCTACCCTATATTAGAGCTTATTTAATGTTGAGCCAATGAGGGGGAAGTAGGGATAGAATGGGTCATGGTTTAGGTGCTGCTGAATTCCACAGCCCTTAGTCTTCAGAGATGTAGTTAATCTCCTTGAATAAATACTTTTTTCATTTGCTGGATGTCTAAGGAGCTCTTCACACTGTCACTCCAAAAGTCATACTACTCTGAAATATTGTAATTTCTTTCTTTTCACTATATGAGAATTATTTTTCTCTATCATTTAAAATTTATTTACAATGGAATCTAGATATCTTCCTAGTGTTAATATTACTTCTTCCTCTATAAATGACACAAAGAAGCCATGAAACATATGTAGCACTATTAAATAAAATTATAGTTATTAGAAATATAGAATAATCACCCTTTTCCTGGAACAGCATGATGTGTGTTTTTATAGAAGCAGGCATAGAAATAAGCATTTTGATTTGTATTCTTCGAAATAAATATCTTGCTAAACACCAGACACCAGAAGCTTTTTTTAACTTTTTTTTTTTTTTTTTTTTTTTTGCCAATATGTGAAGCAGTTTTATGGTATATACGATTTAGGAGACTATTCAAGACTATGATTTTCACAATATTTAGACTGGTTGATTTATATATGGTGTTTTGAGAGAATCAACTGACAGTTTCTCGTAATGAAACATGAAGTGCCTTTTTAAATAGGCCTTTAGAAATGCGAAACTTCTTGTTGTGAACAATTTAATGTACAACTATCTCTAGTTATTTAAAATCTGAATGTCTGATTTCCTCACCCTGCAATGTTGCCTTTTATAGAGACACCAAATCTAATGTGCACATTTTCATTTTCTTTTACAGAGCCTGCTTGTTGACTCATTAAGAGTATAAAATATCTGTAGAGAATTACCCATAAAGTCCCTGGATAAAAGCTTTGCAAATAACAGTTGATATACCTTACGAAGAAGTCTATCAGTGTGAAGGTATATAAAACTTAAATGTCAAAAGGAAAGTTCCCTTGTAAAGAGAACAAATAGAAGCCATTTTGAAAACCTATTTAGTTAGGCCTTGGCATCTTTGCTTTAATGATTTTGAAGGGCAAAGAAAAAGTCATGTGATTTGATATCCATTATCATACATTAGAAGTCACTCAAAAGTTTTGGCCATGTGTTGTTAATGAGAGTAAAAATAAACCTAGTCGTTATGTCATACCTCGATTTTATATATTGGCTATAATGTAAATTAATCTTTAATTTGATTCATCCAAGAATAATCCTAAACAAGCCACAAATTCAAGTTAGATTTAATCATTTTAATTACTTATATATTCACTTCACAAGTATGTATTGAGTACGTATCATATATTAGGCAGTTATTTTAACTCCTTGTTGTAAAAAAATTACACTCTCATTATTTAAACTTACTCAACTTTTGTATGTACTTCACATAGTTCTATTCATACATTTGGCCAGAACTTTCCTAAATCTGTATCAGCTGAATATAATAGGTAGATTAATTATGCTTGTTAAGAATATTTGATATAGCTACCTAGTTGACTAGGATCTCGTCAACTGGTCCTAATACTGGTCCTAATACTACATTCCTGAGAAATGGTTTTAGATTTACCCCGGTTTTTCAGGTACTCTGATGGATGTGCCATCCAGATTTTCTCTCAGAAACGCAGGATCTCTTTTTCCCACATGTTGAAAGGGTTTTAAAAGATACTTTTCAGCTTCCGCTCTTTTTCAGGACAGTCTTGATTGAAGAACACTGCCTTGCCCAAAATCATGCCTCATTTCAGGACAGACTATGTCCAATGACTGATCAATGAGAAGATACAGAGGCCTGGTCTTATCTCTAGCTCAAAACAACTCTGAGGCCATTCCAACCTCAAAGCAGTACATCTTCTGTTGGGACCACATCATGGCTTTACGTCACACTCTGTCCCACCATTTCTCCTTACCTTCCCTACATGCTAACGTCATCTTAGAGTCCACTTCCTGGAAACCAACTGGAGGCAGATATCAAAGTTTGATCAAGTGGACAGAGTCTACGGCCACATTTTACATAATGAGACAAGCCCCTAGCTATGAAAGACAATGAAAGACAGAGGGGTTGTTGTGAACTAAGACACTATGAAAAGTGTTTTCTTCTGGAAGTGGCTTTCCAAATGCTGGATACCACAAATGAGTCCAATTTCACAAAACATTTTGAGGTTAACACTTTTTTAAAAGAATTTCTGCAAAGTTATCATTATTTCCTACTATTGCCACCTTTCAGAAAACCAAAAAATTTGATCCCCCAAAATGGTAGAAATATATTGTCTAAGAAGATGATAAAAATTAACTACATGAAACCAATTATCATGTCACATTTATTAAAAATTTAATTCTTTTTACTATTAGTACAAAACAGAAAACACTCTACTGTGAAGTTATACAAGTTTAGAATCTATCCCTGCCTAATATTTAAAATTGCTGCTCTTTCTTATCATTGGCATTGTCATCAAAATTATTACATTTTAAAAATATCACTTTTCCACATAACAATATCAGAAAATAGGTTGTTGTTCTCTAGCTTTGCAATAATACTTCCAGACAAGTATTCCAATTCATGTTAAAACTACTGCTCCTTTGAGCATACTACCCTCTTCTTCATGTATTATTTAAAGCTATTATGATCATCTTCTACATTTACTGTAGGCTTTTGTATGTGGATCACACACTTGAGATTTGTACAACATCACTTCATTATTCAGAGGGCCTTTCGCATCATTACACAAAGCATCCTCTCTACAAGGCCAGATCCTAACCTGAACTGGTCAAGCTCAGAATTTTAAAATATAATTTCTTCTCTGACCATGACTTACTGTTTTTTTTTTTCAGCAAATTTACTTTTTTCCCCTCCACTTTATCTCATCAAATTTCCCAAACCTTGCTATTTGACTTCTATAAACTATCAGATGCCTTCCCACCTCTCATCCTTCCCTAACCTTTCCAAATCTCATGTCAAGTATCTGAACACCTCTTTCAGTAACCCAGATTCCTCTAAACATATTATTGTGCCACTTTCATTCATCAAAACCATGCTGAATAGAAGCTATGGTCTGTATTCTTTGCTCAGATTCTTGGTTGAGTAAATGTTGATGAGATGAATATCATGTCAGTGATAATATGATAGTCAGAAAGTTTGACTGGGACCTCAACATATCTAGTATATGCTTTTACTGATCTTTGTTAGCTCTCTCTCATTATTCTAAACTTTCATGACTTTCCCATGTATTTTACCTCAATTTCCTCCTCTCTGATTCTTCCTGGATAATTTCCCTTCCTCTTGAGAAAAAAAAAACAATCAATCAAACAAAAATATTTGGACCCATTAGTGACAATCTCACTCCTCTTACATACATCTGAAAACATATCCGTTCCATAGTCATTATTCTTTTCCCCATCAGTCTTAAGGATCAGTTTTCTTGTTCTGTTTGAGGTAAACACCTTTACACATTACCTTAATTTCCTTTCACTCCCACGAGTGACTTGCTGACTCAATAGTTTCCTCTTTCAACCATTTTATTTTGAATCTCCTTTATCTCCTTTATAGGCAACTTTTCATCAATGCATAGATATGTTTTAATATTCTCGTATTAAACAAGCAAATCAACAAAAACAACATTCTCTCCTTTCTGCTACTTACACTAACAGCTGAGTATTTTTCCCTCCCCTTTCTACGGAAATTAATCAAATAGTCTTCACTTATTCTTTGTACTTCTTTATCTTCCAAATACTTCCCTAAGTCTCCTTAATATTGTTTGCTTTCTATGTGACACAGAAGCTCTTTTTACTGTAACCACTGATGACATTTAATTGATATGTTTGATTGGTATTTTTCTTGGGGAAAGGTCACGCTGTTTTTGAGGCTTCTGGATGTATTCTTCAGAGTGGCTTTCTTAAATTCCATGTCTTATTATTAATTGGAAAAATGGGAAAGCAAAAATCTTTATTTAATTAGCTCTCTTGCAGCTATGATTTTGGTTGTGAAATGGGTTTTTCCACTAGGATGCACTCAAGGAAGATTAGGACAGAGAAAGTGGAGAACTGTTTCCTGTGGCCTGTGGCTATCACTGCTGATCAACAGGATTTGGAAAAGGGCGGATTGTCTCACATCTTGCTGTCAAGAAGTGACATCAGCCACAAAACTCTTGATCTAATTTTCTAAACCATGGAGTGATCTGAGGTTTGTGTACCCATTCTCCAGCATTCCGGTTGTGAAAGTTTTTTGGAGAGGCACCAGGGTCTCCTGTTTTCTTTATAGTTCTAGTGATGGCTTTGAAGACACTATCTCTTTTTGTGTTCAGTATCATCGGGGAACACCTAGACTGGAACCTGAACCTTTCAGATTTCTGACAATTTTATAAAAACCCCATGATTGGGTTAAATACCTTTCTGCTTACAAAACCAATGATATATTCTGAAATATTTTGAAACAGGAAATGAAAAATCAGTGAACTTAAAAAAATATATATATCTCATTTTTCCTAGATCATTTAAAGTGCAAATCTAGACAGGCCAAATATCTTAAAAATATAATCTGCCATTCTAACTAAAAGTAGGGGTGCCTGGGTGGCTCAGACGGTTGAGTTCCCCACTCTTGTATTTGGCTCAGGTGATCCCAGGGTCATGGAATGGAGTCCTCTGTGGTGGGGCTCTGTGCTTAGTGTGGAGTCTGTTTAAGATGCTCTCTCTCTCGCTCGCTCTGCCCATCTCCCCTGCTTGTGCTTTCTCTAAAATAACAACAATCAAACCAAAAAATTAAAAAAATATATATATATTTTTTTTTTATGAGGGAGGAGATAAAGGTATAGGAGTCCTCTTGCACAGGAATAGTTTGACATGGTCTAGACACATGAGGACAGGTTTCTGGTGGGTCCTGAAGGAGACAAATTAACTTATCTGGCTCCATGGTGAAAGAACCACATGACCTCTTAGTCCTGAAAATCTAGCTGGTGCGTTGTGATAACAATACGAGATTCTCAGGAAATTATAATTCCTTTTGGAAAGCTGAGTGATTCCTTTCTTTAGTGTATTGAAATTCTAGAACAGAATTAATCTACATGTTAAAGTACATGTTAAAGTCTTCTCAGAAAAGTCCAATCCACACTTTGCTATGGTAGCCTAAAACCACATCTTTAGAAACTTAAGAGTAGAGAAATTTCCCAGACCAACAGGAAGCCTCTCAAATGGGGGAATCATTACAATAATTGATAAGGTAAATTGAATTAAGGATGAATAATGCAGTTATAGGACCATCAGGCACTCTAGGAAATAATTGCTCTTAACAATATCTATTGTGCAATTCCTTTATATCTGTGAGCAGCTTTAGGTACATTTTCTATTTAATCTGGATACAAGCCCAATGATATATGTACTATTTTTGCAATAGTAAATAATATACATATATTTACATATATTTAATATTTAAAAAATTTAAAAAAAAACTGATATATCATGGGAGTGATGATAGCAGGGTATGTTAGTTTCTTAGGACTGCCATAAGAAATTGCCACAAACTTGGAAGAATGAAAACAGCAGAAAGAAATTCATTCTGAGTTCTGGAGGCCACAAGTCCAAAATCAAGGTGTTGGTAGGGTTATTTTCTTCTGAAGGCTCTAAGGAAGACTCTCCCAGTTTCTGGTGACTGCCGGCCATCCTAGGCATGGCTGTCAGACCTCTGTGTCTCTGTGTCTTACCCTGTTCTTATAAGGATAATTGTCACTGGATGGAGGGTCCTCACAAATCAAGGATGATTTCATCTTGAGATAATCACAACGGCGAAGTTTCTTTTTCCCAATAATATCACATTCTCAGGTACTGGGGGTTAGGACTCAGACACCTTTTTAAGGGACACAATTCAACCTACTGCAAAGGATATCACGATGTTGTGGAAACATGCGATGGCTCTATCTATGCAGAGCTACATTCTAAAAAGACATTATAAAGAGACCAGACTAAAGGCTTAGTTTTGTCACTGCTTTTTGGTTTAATTGTTGTCAAAAATACATTACCAGGGAGAGAATCCCAGGCTCTGTCAAACTGGTGAAAACAACAAAAACAGATTCCAAAGTTCAGAGTTAATAAAACGCACATGCGGGAGTTACCGCATTTGCTAATTCACTTAGTTTTGTATAAAATGAAAGGGAAATTCTCTCTTGTCGGCGGATTAGGAAATAAATGATGAGATGCAAAGGTTTTCATTCATTTAGGCTCCTGTTTAGCTTTTCTGACTACAACTCTCTCAGCAAGATACACATGTTTTACTTACTGTGTGTATTCCCAGTCTCCCTCTCACTGTCATTTTTAACACCTTTTCAAAGAGTTTACCTTGCTTCAATATTTCTGATTTACCAAATACTCTACAAGAAATATGTATGTTTGCACGATTTGCAACTCATAAAGTAGCTTTTTACATTACATTCCAAGTGAGACTGAAAGAGTCATGATGTTAGGCCTGGCCACATTTTGAGGGAAACTTGACACATGACAGTGATATGCAGAACACGAATGACACGATATCAACTAAGCTTATATATTTTACACCGGTGATAACATATCAAGAGTCAAAAATGAATCCTCCTGGACTTTAGTGCACAAAAATGTCTCACTTTGAAAACTGGAATAGCATTTTTAGTTCAGTAAGAATAGGAATATATTTGTGAAATATTAGTCTTTTGTAGTATATAAAATCCCAAGTTGATAGGCTTATTGTCAAATGTTTAATACAAAAAATATTCATAGTGATAAATTGTCAAAGAATGCATAATTAATCACATATGCTTTTTCATTGAAAAAGCCAAAATCATAGTTAATTTAGAAAGCTAATTAGATACTTATAATTATTTTTTAATGTTTATTTATTTTCGACAGAGACAGAGACAGAGAGAGAGAGAGAGACAGAGCATGAGCAGGGGAGGGGCAGAGAGAGAGGGAGGCACAGAATCCGAAGCAGGCTCCAGGCTCTGAGCTGTCAGCACAGAGCCCGACGCAGGGCTCGAACTCACGGACAGTGAGATCATGACCTGAGCCGAAGTCGAACACTCAACCAACGGAGCCCCCCAGGCACCCCTAGATACTTATAATTTTTGAGAAAATATGTTATAGATGCTGTAAAGGTAGGATGGCGAACTTAAAATTATGAATACCGTTAGAAACCGTATACATCTAAGCAAGGATAGTGTTTCTTAAAAAATGCTATCAGTTCCTCACCTGAACTACTGAGATGCTGATTTCTAAAAAGAAATAGGAGTGGGGACAGCCACAGAAGCCCCACGCTTTCCAGTGATATTTAGCCCAGGTGTGGACTATGCGAATTTCAAAATTTCTAAAGCAATTCTTCAATTCATATGATTCTCAAATATATATATATATATATTTGTTATTAGTCATTGATACAGAGAACAATGAGAAGTTGTTCTGGTTATATCCTTGCTACTTTAACATTCTATACCTCAAGGTCAAATCCATTATCTTGTCTTATCAATTTACCACTAGACATTTTCATTTATGTTAACTTCGCTCCACTTCAACTGCTGATGTATGCTCAAAACTTCTTTAAGCATTTTTTATCCCATACTACTCTCCCTCATTACTTTTGTATTAAAATAAATATCAACACCATTGTAAACTAGAGAAATCGTAGCCTTCTCAAAAGATAGCTATACATTTAATGAACTCATCAGCTAATTAAAACCCGCATGGGTTAACCATGTTATATGTAAAAGCCACTAGATGAGTATATGTTGAAGTTTTATAGGTGTATAAAACATAGTTCCTACTTTTTAAGGCAACACATTTACAATTTTGGTAGTCTAAGATAGATACAAATATTTTGCTGTCTTACTGCTCCTTGCTTATTATTTTCTAATAAGAAAAGAATATTCTATTCTTTACTAATAATTTGACAAATATTTATTGAACATCTTCTGTGTTCTAGGTGCTAGGAATATGACAATGAGGCATATCATACCCCTGATCTCCTACAATTAAAATCTAACAAGGAAGTAGGCATGTGGATCAGACAAATAAATAAATATTTACTAATAAAATCACATTTCAGTGCTGGGCAAGGACTGAAGATGATCACTTTCTTATCCCATACATTGACATAGTTTTAAAAAGTTTGCTGGTTTGCCAACTTGTCAGATAGATGGAGATCCTTTGAGTATTCTTTCTATACCCAACGCAAAGGCTACCTGTAGAGCCTGATAGGTTTCCTGAAGAACACCTTTTTTTTTTTTTTTTTTTTTAACTAGGTCAATCGCATTGGATCTAGTTGGTGCAGAGTGTAATACTCATATATTATTACCATGTTCAATTGGATTGGCACTTAATAAGCCTAATTCTCCATATCTTAATACAGAATTAATGGGAAGGTAAGGTGCAATAATTTGAAAAAAGACTTCTTAGAATTACAGTACTATAAAAAAAAAAAAGAATTACACTACTATATCTTTGGGAAAAACAACAATCCAGACACCATTTTGCAATGTGATCGGTCTTACAAAGAATCAGGTTGCACACAGGTAGGAAGCAAAAGACCTAGTGTACAAAGCTGAGAGGTAAAACAGTGTCTGGAACACGATGTACAATCATTTCTTGAAGCTGTTTGCCCTAAAAGACAATGACAAATGGAAAGAAATTCAGAGAAGACAGAGAAGGAGATTAAAACATTAAATATGAATAAGCTGTTAAGGTCAGGTTAGTGCTTACCAACTGTTTGGTAGAGGAGAACAGAGGAATGGTCCAGAGACATTGGCGTTGAAGGAAAATATTTTAATTTTCTTTCCATCAAAATGGCTAAACAGCCGGGCACCTGGGTGCTCAGGCAGTTGAGGGTCCAATGCTTGATTTGGGCTCATGTCATGATCCCACCGTTGTGAGATCGAGCCTCATGTCGGGTTCCGTGCTGAGCATGGAGCCTGTTTGAGATCCTCTCTCTCTCCCCCTCTGCCCCTCTCCCCTGCTCGTGCTCTCTCTCTCTCCAAAGAAAAAAAAAAGGCTAAAGATAAAAAAGATTTCCTAACACACACGCAAAATCATTACATATTCCCATTATTTTGTTTCTATTGAATTTCCTTATATTAACTGACTTCTTTATCTATCTCTTCCTTGTTTTTTTCCCCAAACTTCTCCTAGTATTTCTATGTTCAACATATATATTTATCTCAAATAGCTTGTAAGACTTTCTTTCTTTAAAGTGTGGTAAAATTATTTACTTTTAAGTTTTAAAGAAAATGCATGTTCAATGGAAACAAGCTAAATTAAGAAGGGGAGGGGTGATATTACAATGCTACAATGAATTCTGAGAGAAACAACTTGAACAGAGGTCCCAGTATGGTATATTAGAACTCTCCGACCACTGAAACGCTCACGAATTATTGACAAGAAAGCTGAATTAGAGTTTTGATAAAGTTGCCTAGAACTAGGTGACATGATTTGCTGCTCTGCCCTGTGCCTACACAACTGGAGATCTCAAAATCATTAATCAAATCGTTTATTCACAACAGGGTCATACTCCCTGGGATCCATAAAGTTTTACATAAATACTTTATAATAATATCATTTATTTTCTTGTAAATAAGTTTTTACTATTTTTGGTAATGCAAAACATAGAAAACAAGAAAATTAGAATTGTGTGTTGTAAAGCTAATATAGTGATTCTAATGAGGGGTATACTTTCTGTTCCCAAATTTGTTCTATAAAAAAAAATCCAAGAAGCTTTTATGTTTATCAAATGTGTCAATGGACTTACAAATTTTTTTAAAAACACTGGTCTACATAACACAATGGAAGGAATCTTGAAGAGCTAGAAAGGATCAGAAAGGATCAAAGTAGATTTAGAGTCTCTAGAAAAAAGAAGCCAGACAAATGCTTAGTCCCAGGGTTAGGGGTTCAATTAGTATGATCAGGGAGAAGGGCATGCTCAATACAATACACTGATTTACCTACTTTTCTTCTTGAGGCTAAACTGAAGTGGGAGAAAATGAGACTCAGTTTGCATCGGCCCATGTGGATGAGGGTAGAGAGAATATGACAGCAACAAACCTTAAAAGTGGATAGTAGAGGACAAGTATTAACTGACTTGTCAGGAGAAATCTTAAACTGACTCTGGAACCCCAGGAGAAGGCCTGAAGCAAGCAAATTAATAAATGCACTGTCTTTCCAGAAGACTTGTGAATTGGGAGAAATCAGTATATGTAAACGTGGGGTTGGAGGTGAGGCTATCTATAAAGGAGAAGACAGATTCTAACTGTTTTTGCCAAAGAGAATCTTGATTCCTTTCTCCATCCTGTGTAGATAGGTAACTACCCTTCAACCTAGAATAACAGGAAGATTTGCTTTGTAAGGAAGTGTAACTAGAGAGACTCTGGATTTGCAGGCATTAGATACAGCTGAAGAAGAGGATTATGTTCTTAAGACAAGGGGGCTAAGTGAATATACAACTCAAGGTGCACTGTAGTCGACATGTCTCACAGAATGCTGACATCTGGGTTCAAAGCCTCTCGTGGAGAGAAGGGAGGACACGATTCTCTTCCGTAAAATAAGGACAGAAGAAAGAAACACCTACAGAAAATGACAGGTTGGTTTTGATCGGCATAGGACTCCCAACTCTAGATCTACATAGTGAAAAGTGCTGTCCATTCAACAAAACAAAGAAATCACAGGAACAGAAGCAAACACCTAAAGATAGATTATATAATATTACCTTTTTCAGGTAAAAGAAGATATATACCTGCTTTGGAAAATCATTTGGTGATTTCTGTTAAAGCTAAATGTACAACCACCCGTGACCCAGTAAATCCACTCTTAGATATACACCTAAGAGAAATGAATGCAAACATAAGAGTTTTGGCAATACTGAGTGCTGAAATGGATGTGAATCAGTGGAAATCCATCTATACTTCTGGTTGTATTATAAACCCGTACAAGTGTTCTGGAAAAAAATTAGCACTATTTTGAAGTTGAACATTCTCATGCCCTACAAATCAGCAATTATTCCTTATCTAGGCAAACACCTCAAATACTTTATATAACCTCTTAACAGATATTTTCCAGATATGTAAGAATTTTCATAGCAGTTACCCACTGTAGGAAAACAAGAGAAAAACAACTCAATGCCCATCAACAGAAAGATCAGTAAATCAGCTGTCATATATTCACATGATAGACTCTCATAATCAATGAGAGTGAGTATATTACAACTCTAAGTATCAATGCAGTATTGAGTGGAAAAGCAAATATCATAATAGTGCATACAATATAACACTATTTTTTGTAAAGCTTAAAAAACAATGAAAAATATTGTTCCTGAGTGAAAATAAATTAGAACAACATTTTATTTGGTTTTATTTTATTTTATTTTTTTTTTTGAGAGAGAGAATGCAAATGGGGGAGGGAGAGAGAGAAAGAGAGAGAGAATCTTAAGCAGGGTCAACACCCAGCATGGAACCTGAGGCAGAACTGTGAGATCATGGCCTGAACCGAAATCAAGAGTTGGACGCTTACCCAACCGAGCCATCTAGGTGCCCCCAGAACAAAATTTGAAAAGCAAAGTAACTACAACACAAAAGTTAAGAGAATAATTCTCTCTGGGGAGAAACAGGGGAAAAGACAAAGAAAGAGCCCATCAGCAGATGGAATGATACATGTAATATTATATTACTATGTATGATAGAGAGCTCATTAGAATTTAATTATTAGTATTACATATATAGTATGTATAATATTACCTAACTTGAAAAATTAAAGAAAATAGTACCAGTGGGGAAAAAAAAAAAGATTAAAGAGTGAGAATATGCCAGTGGACTGACACACATCTCTAAGGTATATTCTTGAGTGAAAAGGCAAGGTCCAGAATGTTATCATTTATTTATATTTTTAGAAAAATATAGGATTACATATTTTTAAAAGTTTCAAAGTGTAAAAGTTTTAAAATCTGGAAGGGTACAAAGACTGTTAAAGATGTATGGTTCCAGGATGGAGACTGATCATTTAGGGGTAGTCTGTAAGTCGGGAGACTATATTCTTTGCTCTCTTACCTATTAAAATGAAGGAAAATTGGAGACGGATAACGAAGGGACAGATGTCCTCTGAAATCCAGTGTTTTCAGGAGAGAGAAGGAAGAGAAAGAGGGGAATAGAAATGGAGGAGAGGGAGAGAAAGACAGGAAGAGAGAGAAGGAGAAATTCCAGAAAAAGCAGACAAGTATCACAAGAATTCAAACACCAGCAACAGAACAGAAATCAATGCTTTTGGAAAATCAGACCCGACTGAAGAAAATTTTAAGGATTCTGAAGTCCAAGAGAGGAAATGTAGAGATATTCAATTCAGTTTCAAGAAAATAACAGCAGGGGTGGGGGAACTTTGTACTTGCTTTAAGGACCAAAAAAACCCTTCCCCCTTTACTAAAGAGAAAAAAAAAGAAACACTGATTACTGTTTTCTTGGCATCTGAGACAGGACAGAATCACCTCTTCTATTGACTTGTGGTTCCAATAACATTCTTCCATGGCTTATTGTAATGAAATCTGGGGTATATCGATAACTTTAGTTTTATGTTCAGTAACTGGATACTTCTCTGAGTAAACAGCCATCTTCATTTGGAAAAAAAAAATAGCAAGAATTATGTTTAGTTCTTTTGTAATTTCTGAGGCCCACAAGCATAGGTTTGGGTTTCGTTCCATTGACTGAGGTACACTTTTACTTATCACTTTCCCAGAACACCTCAGAAGCAGTCTGTAAATGTCTCAGAACCATATAGACAGCTTTTACTGACAAACGTGATCATTTTGTCTGCATTGCTAAAAAGTGTCAACTTATAGCTAGTGTCCACTAAGCGATGCTCTTTATATTTTATTCCACTGCATGAAATAAAAATATGTTCGGGTGAGGTGTCTATGAAAATGAGGTGAAAGAAGTTCCTCCTCCTTTCAGTGGATGGTTAAATTTACTGAGATACCTGAATCTTCTATGCCTCAAGTGTGTAACCAAGTAAAAGTATAGTTATAACGAGGGGGCCAGCGAGATGCTGCTCAGAATAGCCCCTGTTGACTTTTTAAATGACATTGAGTAGAAAAGACACACATTTCTACAATTGGGAGACTCTAAGTAATAAGACAGGCAATGTGACCTCGTGGTTTTTCGAGAGTGGGCTCCAGAACCTGGTTATATGGGTTCCCCTCCCAACCTCATGGCTACTCTGTGGCCTTGGCCAAGTTATTCAACCTTTTTATTCTTCATATTCTTCTCTGTAAAATGGAAATAGTAGGGATTTTGAGAAGATTAAATGTAATAATCTACATAAAACGCTTAGTACAGGACTTACAAAAAAGTGCGTTGTATACTAGCATTTGCTATTATCATCAGTAGCAGTAACAGTTAAAACTTGCATTATTGGGGTGATTGGGTGGTTTAGTTGGCTAAGTATCTAACTCTTGGTTTTGGCTCAGGTCATGATCTCAGGGTTCGTGGGATTGAGCCCCACGTCAGGCTCTGTGCTGGCAGGCATGGAGCCTGCTTGGATTCTCTCTCCCTCTCTCTCTGCTTCTCCTCCCACTCATGCTGCCTCTGTCTCTCTCAAAATAAGCAAACTTAAAAAAAATTTACCATTATTATCATTCCTACACACTGTAAGAAAAATAGATGAACTGGTTAAAATGTATATAAGTAATTTACCTTGGTCACCTTGGTATTGATAATACAGGGAAAATTTATGGCTGAGACTTATTTAAAAATTTTTGGCATTTCACTTTGTTGATTTTATACGTGCTCATAGCACTCAATACATTGATTTGTTCATTCCCGCATTTTTAAATCATACAGTCACAAGTAACTTGTCTCCGCCCAGAGACAAGCAGATGCCATATGCAATTGAGTATCCTGTCCCAGGGTTTTGGGAGACAATTTATTGGTGACTGTGCTGAGCAAGTGTTTTGCACTGAGCTGACCTGCACAGTGATACTAAGTTGTTATTTAATCTTCTAGAGGCATCATCAGATAGAAACAACCCCCTAAAGTATGAGGTTCACTCTGTTACCTTAGTGGGGATGCAAAATGTGTAGGGAAGACACCCCAGTATTTATATAAAAGTGTGGAATAATATGGATTGTAATGAATGAGAAGAGATAAATATGACTGGAAGTGCCCAGGGGAGGGTTAATGAAGGAACTGGGGGGGTATGAACCGATCTCTGGAGAAAGGAGTAACCGGTGGAGATAAGACTGGGTGTGGAGAGTGGGTATGAAATAGTGTGGCAAGTTGCAAATAAATCTAGCATTTTGTGAGACTAATGAGCAAATTAGCTTTGGTGGACTTTGCATTGAAATTCCCAGGAGGATGCTATTGGACTCAAAATAATAGGAGAGGTGAAAATAGTTCTGTGATAGAGATAAATAAGCCAAAATCATTTCAGTCTTTTTCTCTTCAAATATAGTTCACTCTTGAACAATGGAGTTTTGGCCTGTTCAGGTCCACTTATATGTGGATTTTTAAAAATAAATACAGTACTGTAAATGTATTTTCTCTTCCTTATTCTCTTAACATATTTTCTCTAGCTTACTTTATTGTAAGAATACAGTACGTAACATATACAAAATATATGATAACTGTTTATGTCATTGGTAGGGCTTCTGATCAACTGTTGGCTATTAGTAATTAAGTTTGGGGGACATAAAAAGTTACATGAAGATTTTCGACTAAGCAGGAGGTGGGCACCTCTCATCCCCCATTATTCAAGGGTGAACTATATTCCCCTATGCTCCTCTCCTTTATTCTTTTCTTAGCCAGAGTCATCTTCCAGAAATTCTACTTGAACTATAGCAGAATTATACTTCTGACCATTCTTGACCTTCTTTCCATATTCCACTGCTATTCCCAAACAGAGAATAAAGATCAATGATAGTGCTTTTGTGTCCCCAGTGTACAGAAGTGTGCCTGTGCACAGTAGGATCCTAAATATATTTTAAAGGAAATTATTGAATGGAGCCCAACATTGAAGAAGGAAACACTGGACACATAATCTCAAGATAATGGAACTTATCATTAGTTTGCATTATAACCCAGGACTGTGATGGAAACAGATGGTCCTTTAACTCAATAACATTCAGTTGGAGGAAGTCATCTAAAGAATGTGACCCTGGTGACCTGAGAGCTGGAGCCTGGCAATCAGAGGCTCCTTACCCGCTTTCCTGTCCTTGGAATGTATGTCTGTCCACCATTCCATAATCAGAGCCATTTTTAGGGTCATGGCTTTGAAAGAGAGACAGACAGAAACAGAGAGGGACAGAGAGAGACTTTGGCCACGAGGCACAGAGATCTACTCCTCTCACGGCTGCCCAAGACAAGCGTCATGTGCAAGCTCCCTTGTTTGTGAGACCTGCCCCTTCTTATGTGGAGTGGACTTTCTTAGGTCTCTCCTTGCCATCTGAGGATGGAGGGTCAGTTTGTAAACCAATGCATTACAGTTATGCAAAGAGGGGAAAATGAACAGTGTAACAGAACTGAGGAGACCGTAAGTCTATTTCCCTGTTTGAACAATGTGCCTAAAATGTATAGATAATTTTCAGAGAAAATCACACTGACACTTATAGTGAGGAATTCATCAGTGTCTTATATCCATCGCATCTCAATTCCCCGACCTGAGATCCACAGCGTGTGCTCCTTCTAACCAGCTGAGAAAAATTTTGGTATGTAATAGTCAGTTTACACTGTGAACAACATACACCAGAGGACAGGTGCCAATGAAGCTTCTGACTTCTGAGAACAGAGAAGCTACAAGAGGAGTAAGGGTGATTCCTGCCCTAGAGAAGTCCTTGCCGGCCACCAGCGGTGACTAAAGAAACACTATGGTCGGCACATAAAAAGACACACTGTGTAGGTAATGAGCAAGGTCACTATTCTTTGCTTAACCTATCTCATGTATTTTCATTAAAAAAGTAACCCAAGCATAACAATTCAGTATGTACAACAAAAAGCCATTTTTAGCACAACTCCATTTTCGTTTTTTATATTTTTTAATTTATCCTATTGCAAAAATATCTGCCAGTACTATATGCTCGAAAAATATTTTTTTCCAGGTGTATTAATCAGTACTCAAATTTGAAATAAAAGAATGGTTCTTATCAAGAATATTGGTAGAGAGCTCTAAGTTTGCTTGTATATGTTTATCCACTGGGATCAACAAAATAGGTCAGCTTTACTGCTCATCTGGGTAAACTCATAATAGATGACATTATAACAGAGATATTTATCACTCTAGATGATGAGATCTTTGTTTCAGAAAAATTATTGCATTATACTCTATAAGTGGACCTTAAAAGAAAAACCACAAAGATTGTCATCTATAAACGCATCCTATATTCTAATAAGAGAATTGTTTGGCTTTTATTCCTGAGAAGTTTTGGTTAGATTTATCAGAGGTAGAACAGTGAAGTCAAATCCCTGCCCTGAGGACATAAGCAGAAAACAGCCAGTTTATCAGGAAAAGGCATAAACACAGACATGAGGGATTTAATTGAAAACAGTGGCAGTAAATAAGAAGAAAACTTAAAAACCTAGGAGATGGTCCAGAGAAGGTTAAGAATAAATAAGCAGTTAAAATTTGTCCATTTTAGTTTTCCTGGCCAAATTCTCTGCTTCCTCACTTGGGATAGAGTGTCAAGTAAAAATTATATTAATATGTTGGGCCAGCTTGATTTATTATTATTCAGAGATTTACCTTCTTCTCCATGAGGTCTCCCTCCTCGTGAAAGATTATTTCCTCATCACTTTGAGGTCTGGTTTTTTCCAGCCATTTTCTTCCAGATCTTCTCTTCTATCTTCCATGAGATCTGCATGGGCCTAGGTGGGGGCTATTCCTTCAGCCTCAGTCCCAGAATGACAGTAGGCAAGAATGACAGGAGCAAAGACAGAGCCTACGTGCATGGCCATGTAGTGTGAGTGACAAAAGTGTCGCGTCACTGTAAGCTGCTGAAATGTTGGTGCCAACTGTTACTACCTCGTTATTAGGCTGCACTAAATGGGATCATAAACAAGGTAGAAAAGAGTACTTTAGCAACATTTGGAAATGGAAATTTAAAGTAAAGCATGATTCAGGTATCTAGTAATTATATTTCCTATCTGAAACAGGTTTAGCTGAAACTTAGGTTTAGCTGAACAAGTATGGTAAAAATGTACACATTTGCATATAAGCAAGCGGCTTTTGTGTCCTTGAGGCCGAGTACTCTGAGTAAACCCACAGTTCTTCCCTAATGTTTGACTTTTAACTGAAGCATAGTATGTGTGACTTGTGATTTTGATCTCTTATGCTAACGTCTTTACTTAGTTCATTTTAATGTGGTCCTAAAATTTTAAATGAATCTCCAGTATTATAAGTCACATTTTTATCATATGTGTATGTTAAATCCAATATGCTTTGACTTTCAAAATTGCCTTCTTTAGATTATTTTACATATAAATTCCTAGAGAAAATGGATGTGCACGTGTAATATTCCATGGAGACAAACAGCTCTTAGCACACTATCCATTTTGAAGAGATGCTAAATAAAAAAATGAAGAGCATTGTCATGCAAAAATTTATTTACATAGTTCATATTTTATTGTATCTTATAATAATGTTGTTTTATTTCTACACGTTACTTGAATGCTTTATTTCTTGGAGAATTACAACCATATAACTTGGTAATACTATGTATTTGAGTAGTATGCAAAAAAGAGAAAAGTTGCTAATAATGATCCACTTGCCTCTTTTGCCTCTTGGGAATTGAAAATATAACTTCTATTATGGCTAAATATATTTCTTCTATGGTTGAATAAGCGTGAGTCTTCCCTAAGAATCCATGAAGTGTGGGCATGGGAGAAAGTGCTTACTGACAATGCTCCCAAGGGCTTGGAAGTAATTGTCTGTATGATAGAAAAATATGTGAATCTGACTCAGCTTTAGGAAACGCTTTGCCAACAACTAATATTACCAATAGAAAGCCTATACTATCAAGAGTGGTCTCATTCAGTGAGAGCTTTATGTCCGGAAAAATAATGCCAATCGTATCCTAAGTGGATTTCACCAAAGACATTTGTTATTATTGTCCTCTAGGTGCTGGTAGAATATTAATCTTTCACATGACGTGAAACTAGCCACATATCTGTGAATAAAATGCAGAGGTCCTTTATGACCTTTTTATACTGATGTCAGATACTGGGAGTGGATCCAGGCTAGATTCCCCTTAAAGTGCATCATGTGTTTTAGAAAGACACGTCAAAATTATGAACAACTGTAATTTCAGTACTGGAAGGACCATCCATAATATCATTTCCCTTAGTCTAGATAGCAAAATTAATGTGATGCTTAAAAGCAATATTTATTTACTCAACTAGCTTTGTCTGCTCAGTTTTAAAACCATAAGTGGCTCTTGAGCTTTTCCGCCCACTGATTTTCAGTTCAACTGACATTTTAATTGATAATCAAATCCTATGTCTTTCCTTTGATGGTATTTATGTAATGGAAATCAACAGAAAACAACTTAAAAACAGCTTTAGAAAGGTAATGGGACTTAATGATAACTTATGTGGCAAATCCGACTTTGACTCAGAGGGCAAGAATATCTATGGGAGATACTTTATTGCAATTAAACAACAACAAATATCCTTCTTTCACCCTTTGAGGAAAATATGGGGAGGAAGATAATCTCCCCGACATACAGTCATATTAGACTAAGGCAGGAAAGAGACCTAGATTTTCACACTAAAACTCAGTGTTATAAAACCTCTGAGTTATACATTGTTCAGTGTGTTAATTTGATTTAACTTATGTGCTCAAAAAGCTTTACCTCCTCTCCTCAACCAAATCCAGTCTTCCTCCGATGCTCCAATCCCACGTTGATCAATGTCCCATCAATTCTCTCATACAGAGGCCCTGCACCTCCTAACCTCACCTCGGCACAGCTTTTGGAAAAGAGAATCAACATTGTCTTTGCTCTCTGCTACACTTTGTTTTACCTACTGTTGCCTGATGATTAGCTCCCCCCTACTTGTAGTTTAGGATTTTCATACCCATTTATTATACTTTTTCTAATCTTTCAATTGCTAAGATATATGGTATAACAACAAGGAACACCCAGAAGAGATGCCAGCATTTCTTCCCTCCATTCTCCAGGACTACTCTTTCCAGCTGAATCTGGCCCAGTCTTTGAATTATTCTTTTATTCTCAATACAGTGAGTGGTCCAGGCAACCGATATTAATTGCTGTGAATTTGCACACAAGAACTTTCAGTCCCACTTAACACCTTCTTGATTAATTTCAGCTCAAATCTGAATTCTCACCCTGATCTCCTGTCACCATAATTGAGGAATTAAATATTTATGTGTTAACTCTTTAATCACTCCTGCACATAATTTTTGTTTGCTTGTTTTATCTCTTCAGCTCCATTGGATTTCCATGTAATTCTATTTTTGCCCTCACTGAGATAGCTACATTTGGTATCTAATCATCAGTAGGAATTATTGTCTTTAAGATCTTAACCTCTGAAATGCCTCTCTGTCCATACTCTGTATCCCTTAATTTTATGAAACATTTTCATACAGTACCCTTTACCTTCAATATTCCTCTCAATGACCTCCTTTTCATATTTCCCACACTCCATAAGTACCTTCTTTGTTTACCTCATCATCCTTCAATCCAGTTTGAACCCTAATGGGAATCTCAATCTGCTCTCCTACTGACATTCTATCATGTCCACCAGGCAATTCTCAACCATGAGTTAACATTTATTTATGTAGGTCATTGCACATCTCTGTCCACTCAACCTTTGAAGAGACTGCATGCACTACATGCTTCAGCGATTCGAAATATGCAGTTTATAAAGAGGTCTATGATTCCTTCATTTTCTGTATCATGGGTTTTTCTTCCTGATACCTTTGTAATCTCCTCCTCTAAAATACTATCTTCTCTATGGCTTTGAGGGCTTGAATCTTTTAGGATGTTATGCTTGAACAGAGGCCTGCGAGATAACAAGGAGTCAACCTGGCAAAAATCTGGAGGGAGAATACTCTAGGCAAAGCAAAGAGTTTAAAGGCTTTGATTCAGAAAATAGTTTTGTGTGTTGGAGAAACACAATGTGTGGCTAGAGTATACTGTGTGAGGTGGTAAATGGAGGTAAGTTCTGAGAAGTAGGAAGGGTTATATAGAGCTCTCGAGTCCATGGTAAGGATTTTGGATTTTATTCTAAGAGTTACAGGTTATCTCAATCTTGGTATTACTAAAATTTGAGGCCACATAACAGATTTTTAGGACATTTAACATCATACTTCTCTTCTACACGCTAGATGACAATAGCATTTCCCCCTCACTGTGACAATAAAACATGTCTCCAAACATTGACACATTTCCCTTCAGAGACAAGATTACTATCCAGGAAAGCCATGGTTGCAAAGAGTGGAGGGAATTGAATTGTGTGCTTAAAAGTTGTCAATCTGGCTTTTTTTTTTTTGGAGAATGTGCTATAAGAAGATAAGATTGGAAGCAGACACAGTACAGAGGCAACATCTGTCCTCCAGGGGAGAAGGTGGTGTGATGGACTATAGTGCTTTTTATGAAGATTATTAAACTCAAATTATGTTTGAAGGTGTTCCTAGAATTTGGTCATATGATTACTGAAAAGTAGAGAAAGCATCCACTTCCCAATTAAGGATGTGAGTATGAAGTTATGTAGAAATAACAAGCTCAGAGGAGAGTTGAAGACTGAATTCACTAAAACAAAAAATTGCAGTCATCAGCATTTGATTGTAATTGTTGAATTTACAGATGATGACCAGTGATTAATGGCCCTTTCTTTCTCTCTCAAGTTGAAGTGATTAAAATATCCGTAGAGGACTCCTTCCTCACAGCACAAACAAAATTTGACTCCAAATGGACCAAATACCTAAATGTAAGAGATCAGGATATAAACCCCATAGAAGAAAACTTAAGTGTACATCTTTATGGCCTTGGATTAAATGATGATTTCTTAGACATGGCATAAAAACTACAAGCAACAGAACAAAACAATATATAAGTCAATCAGACTTCATCTAAAATAAAATCTTGTGTACCTGAAAGTGCACTATCAAGGAAGTGAAAACACAGCGCACAGAATGGGAGAAAATGATGGTCAATTCTACACCAGATATCTAAAATTATAAAAATTATTACAGCTTAAAAAACACAAATAACACAAATTAAAAATGGGCAAAGGATTTGAACAGCTATGTTTCCGGAGAAGATACAAAAATATCTTCTTGTGAATAATCACATTAAAAGATGCTCAACATCATTAGGGAAATAGAAGTCAAATCATGATGAAATACCACTTCACGCCCCCTAGAATGGCTATAATACAAAAGATGGATAACAACAATATTGGTGTGGATGTGGAAAAATTAGAACCCTCAAATATTGCTGGTGGGAATGTAAAACGTTACAGCCACTTTGGAAAAGTTTTGTAGTTTCTCAAAGAGTTAAATAGAGTTACCGTATGGCCTGAAAATTCCACTTAGATATATGCTCAAGGTAACTGAAAAAATATGTCCATGAAAAAAACTTGTACACAGACATTCATAGCATTATTCATAAAATCCAAACAATGGAAACAAATATCCATCAACTGATGAATGGACTAACAAAATGAAAATTTTGCAATGAAATATTATCCAACATAAAAAGGAATGAAGTACAGATTTATCTACAACCTGGATGAACCTTGAAAACAAGGTTAAGTAAAAGGAGCTGGGCCTAAAAGGTCACATAGTGTATGATTCTATTTTTATGAAATGTCCAAAAGAGGCATATCCATAGAGGAAGACAGTAGATTAGTAACTAACAGGGGGTAGAGGAGAAGGCAGAAGGAGGAGGATGAGAGCTAATGGGTATAGAATTTCCTTTTTGGGATGATGAAAATGTTCTAAAATTCTGTAGTGGTGATTGTTGCACAACTTTGTAATACACAAAAGCCCACTAAACTAAACATATGGTATTTCATTTATCTCAAAAAAAGGGCACAGACATACACACACACAGATTTGGTAAACCTGTTATTTGTTATTTGCCTAAGACATCCCCCCCCCAAATACACACACACACACACACACACACACACACACATATACAGAAAAACACACACACACATACATATACATATATGTAGAGAGAGAAAGTGGAGTTCAAAATAGTAATTATAGATAAAGCTGAAAAGAAGTGTGCCAATTACATATGTGGGCACAATACGCTTCTAATCTTTACCTCTGAATTAAACAGATTTACCCAAGCAGTCATAGGCAGAATTGTTACTGGGACATTTCCCTCAGAGATGCATTGTGGGAAATCAAATCTGAGAGCATCTTCCCTACAGGTAGGCTGAATAAAACAGAAGTCCTGAAGGAGCTCAGCCAAGCAAAGCAGGTTTCTTCTTGCAAATACACCAATTACATAAGAAGTAGAAAGAGAGGGGCAGAAATGTGAACCCTACTTTGGTCCTTTCTTGTGGAAACATGAATTCAGGGGAACGGAGTCCTTTATGGACACATAAAGAACATATCTGAGAGGATATGAGTTCTGTTTTGTGCACATTGGATTTGTGACCATGAAACTTCTCCAGGGAAGGTGTTGATAGAAAGATGAGTATATGGTTCTAATGTTATAGCTCCATGTGACCCTCTTAAAATCTGCCTTAGAAAATGACAGGAGAGGGTAACAATAAGTCTCTCAAAAGTTGACTTTTCCAGTCCACCAAGTCAGGCCCATAGCCACCATGAGAGTAGTTTAACGGAAACAGCAATCCTCTGCTTAAAAGGATGGATAGGTCAATTTTGAAAGTGCAAATTCATGATGGATGCCTACTATAAGTTTTAATAGTTCTTATTCTATGGAGTTTACTGCTTTCCTAACATTTGTAGTTTTAGGTATGGAGACCTTTAATTTTTGTTTTGTTTCGTCTTTTTGGCAGTGGGAAGAATCCTTCTATATAAATTTATTGGCTTGGGAATGAGAACAAAAATTAAAAGTCATGATGCCTAAAAATTTTTCCTAAAAATGTTTATTTGTGCATTTGTAGAACCAATAGGCATCATTTTATTACCATAAAAAGGAGGAATAAATAAAAATCATTTCAGATGTGGTCTACCTTTCCTAGGGATTATATTGAGTGGACTGTTTTATTATGATAAGCTAAATAATCCAAAAGCTTCCACACATTGGAAACTTAATGGGTTGTGAAAGAAAGGTGTCCTGGGAGCTGAAATAAAAACATGGATATAAAAGCAGATAGACACTATGTCCTCACGTTCATAAGAAAATTATCCAATTCATTGAATACTGATTGCCATTTTATTATCTGAATCGATACCAGTGCAGTTAATGTGGCATTTAGAAATCATAAAAATAAAGATGGGATAATTGTTCCCCTAAACAGAAGCCTTGCACGGGTATTTTAAACCTAAGGTAATGAAACCACACTGAAATTTCGAGAAAGGTGGATGCAACATATTCTGCGAACATGTAACTAAAAGTTTCCTTTGCTTTTCTATAGACTTCACTTACAATTTAATCAAAAGGTTAGCTACTGCCAAGCCCGAAGGGATCAAGAGTTTAACAAATTATTTTTCTCTTTTGTTAAATACTTAAGAGATTATGTACAACTAAATAAAACATTGAATATTCTATTACCATTCTGTATCTTAATTGCATTAAAAATTAAAAGATTTTAAACTTATATTTCTCAGGTACAACAGATTCAAAGAATTTTAGAGGTAGAAATAATCATACAGACCAGCTAACATAATTATCTCATATTATGGGTGGAGATGCCAAGGTTTACAAATGTTAAATAATCATAGTTACATTTTAACTAGAGCTGGAGAGAAGACTGTAATGGCTCCTGAGCCCAGCTTCAGAATTCCTTTTAAAAAACCATGTTGCCTCCAAAATTTTGTGGCAGGATGTTTTAAACAATTAACATGTTAAAGTCATCAATGAGACATTTGCTTTTTTAGGTTAGGGTGTTGAACACCTCTTTGCATTATTCAATATGCAACTTCACAAAAAAAATTTTTTTTAAAGCTTAGATTGAGATCTAAGTGCATGTGTATAGGCTGATAAATTTCCATATACTGACTACTCTTGAGTGATCTACCACAAAATCAATGAAAGATTCTTTGTGGTTCAGCACTTGGAATTTCCTTTACATATAACTGGTCAACCTCTCTCCTTCTCTACTTGCCTCTTTATTTTTATTATTTTTAAATTTTTAAAAAATATTTATTTATTTTTGAGAGACAGAGACAGAGCATGAATGGGGGAGGAGCAGAGAGAGACACAGAATCCAAAGCAAGCTCTGGGCTCTGAGCTGTCAGCGCAGAGCATGACGCAGGGCTCAAACTCATGAACTGTTAGATCATGACCTGAGCCTAAGTCAGATGCTTAACCCACTGAGCCACGCAGGTGCCCCACTACTTGCCTCTTTAACGTATAGATTGGCTTGATCTGTTTTTGTGCATTGTATATAATGATATTTTGTTATATATAGGGCATACACTCTTCTGTCTATTGGACTTATTTTGCTCAAAATTACGTTTGGGAAATGTACCCATTACATAGTTGCAAATCATTCATTTTCATTATTGTACAAAATGTTATTGTATGAATATATCATAATTTACCTATGTATGCTACTGTGGGTTGCATTTGGTTATTCTCTAACTTTTGCCCTTTACTAATACTGGTGCTATAAATCTTCCAGTAATTGACTCATGGTGAACATGTGTATGCATTCCTACTGGAAATATAACCAGGAGTAAAACTGCTTGGTTATAGAAATGAATGTTTTCAAATGCCAGTTTTGCTAAGTGATTTTAGAAATTTATATTGGTACTAATAGTATTTGAGAAATTCCATTGCTCTATTTCTTTATGAAAAACAGATATTATGCTCTTTTTCATTTTAAATAGTTTTTGGAGACAATATTATCTCATGTTGCATGCAAGCCCATATGCATTTGCATTCTCCCTTTCCCATCACATCCTATTTTCTATGAATTGATCTCTTATATGTGATAAGACGCTTGTTTTAAATATACAGTTTAGAGTCTGAACAAATGTAATAATCTATGAAACTTTCACCTCAATTAATATATAGAACATTTCTGTCACCCGAGCAAGTTTCCCTTTGTCCTTGTGTATTCAATTTTCTCTGCCCCAGGGGCAGCCACCACTCTCATATTTACTACTGTAATAAATTATTTCTGTCTGTTCTTTAACTGAGTGAATGGACTCATACCATCTATACTTTTTTGAATCTGGCTTCTTTTACTAAATGCATTCTGTCAATTCATGCATGTTGTTACATGTGACAGTGATTTGTTTGTTTTGATTACTGAGTAGTATTGTATTGTATGACTCCTGTATTATTTGTATTTATACATCCAATTGGCATTTGAGGGACATTTGGGTTGTTTCTAGAATGGGGTTATGATGAATAGGGCTACAATGAACACTGTTGTATAACAATTTTGGTTGTATATTTCTGCAGAAGTAGAGTAGGGTTATATTTAATTTATAAGACCTCTTTTTCTAAAGTGGGTCTACTCTTTTACATTCCCACTCAAAACACCACAGTGCCAAGTGCTTCACCGACTGTTCAACATCATTGACAAGGCTTGGTATTATCAATCTGTTCAAATTTAACCATGCTTGTGGTTTTGAATTTTTTTGTTGCTGCATTTTTAAAATTTTTATTTACCGGTTAATTAATGATGTCATCTTTTCATATGCTTATTAGATGGCCATTCATGTGTCTTTGTAAAGTATCTGTTAAAGTCTTTGGCCCACCTTACTAATTGAATTACTTCCCCTTTTATTATTCAATTGTATAAATTCTTTATATATTCTAGGTACAACACTATTTTATATATATAACATATATAACATGTATTATATATATGTATATATAATTATAATCTCAAATATTTTCTTCTACTCTTCTACTCCATGTCCTTTTTCATTTTTTAAGATATAATATGATGAACAAAAATTTTTAATTTTGAGAATTCTAACTTACGAATATTTTTATGGCCAGTGTCTTTTGTGTGTTTCTAAAAGATCTTGGTCTATCTAAAAAATGGCAAAGATTTTTTTTTTCTCAAAAATTTAAAGTTTTAACTTTTGTTCTATGTTATCCATCTCAAATTAATTTGTGTATGTGTTGTGAGGTAAGGGTCATAATTAATTTCTTTTCCACATGGATATCCAGTTTTTATGTTTTTTTTTTTTTAAACTAGCTTTTTCTTATTGAATTTCCTTGGCACTTTTCTCAAAAATTTATTCACCATATCTGTTTTGTCTACTATAGCTTATAGCTTTAAGTTTGGAGAATATCTTTTTTTTCAAGATTGATTTATCCTTATTTTTCAAGATTCATTTGTCATTGAATCTGATGTTTTTATTTTACATATATTTTTTTAGAATCAGCTTATAAATGTCTCAGTTAATAATTAATAATTGATTTTTTAAAATATTTCATATTCTAATCCAGGAACTTGGCATAGATCTCCATTTATTTATAACTTTTCAAATTTCATTCTTGAAATTTTAGTTTTTAATTTTTCAATTTTAATATTTAATTTGCATTAGCTAAGAAAATCCCATCAGGATTTATTAAGGAATTCTACCTAATTCTGTATATATAAACAGTGATTTCAACTAGCTGCGCTATTTTTGAGAAAGTATACTTTCTCTGATCTTAAAAGAAAATAAAAGTGCAGTTCTATCATCAGTGCATGCATTTATAAGAGTCATTCATGACAACAGAACATTTTCTTTGTCTCAAGTTTGTTAGACTTTCATATTTTCTTTATAAGCATATTTTTCTTTACAATTTTACCACATATGAATTATTATGCTTATATTGAGATCATTGAACAGAAAATACTTAAGAAGATAAAACAAAATTTACATCAATATTAGCGTGGTACTAAAGCCTCTGTTCTTACTTTTTTTTTTAATGGTCTACAACAGAAAAGAAGAGAGGGCAAAATAAGAAGGTAGTTAAGGGAAGCGGGGGGGGTGGGGGGGAGAAGGGAGAAATGCATGTTGATCTGTGTTTGTGGCTGAGATGACCGTGTTACTGAGATTATTGTGTTACGGTATTATGGTGTACTCTTCAATACAGTGCACTGAATTTTTGCAGTACACTGATTTTTCTTCTTAACAACTCTACTTTTAGATATACCTACCAATAAATGTGTTCAAAATATATCTCAATGAAAGGGAAAATACCTAATTTTCAAAGGATATTTTGAAACAGTTATTGAAGTCCTTTGTGTGGATTTTCACTATTAAGGAACTTAAATGTTTAGCATCACTCTTGATACTTTACTTCTATTATATTATTTTTATGATGACAAATACTATAAATTTTACACTCCATCATGAGTTACTTAGATTTTTGTAGCCAATTCCTTAGGTGATGATAAACAATTATATTTTTTGCAACAATTAAAAATTAATCTTATTCCGAGATATTTTTCCAATCACATTATTTTAACTTGAGATAAATATTGATGTATAGTGGTTTTTTAAATTTTGGCTAGAATATATGGCACATTATGACTTTTTGTATATTTGTGTGTATGTTTGTGTGCATGAGGCTATAAGAAAGTGGTCATGTGAATGTGAGAAAATGAACTTACATTTAAGCAAGAGAAAGAAATTAACATATTAGTCTACTCTAATTTTCATTATGTTTTTATTGTTTTATTTTTTTTTTACATTGTGGTTTTTGTTGGCATCAATAAATACATGTCAAAATTTAAACTTTGTTTAAAATAAAAACTGACACAACAAAACAGAATGATCAGTTCATCAGTATGCCACAAGCGGGGCATAGGGATAGAGAGAGGGAGGTACAGAAGATCTGAAGTGGGCTATGTACTCACATTAGCCAGCCTGATGTGGGGCTCGAACTCATGAACTGAGCGATCATGACCTGAGCCAAAGTTGGACACTTCAAATGACTGAGCCACCCAGGTACCCCTGATTGTGGTTACTTTAGAAAAGAAAATTGCAATTCAGATGATAGAACTGATAGGACAAGGGCAGGTAGAGGCATATACAGGTCATTCAATGCACCAACAATAAATCAAGGAGGAATAATTAGAAACAGGTTTGAGAGAAAGAATCATGATGAACTCTTTGGCGAATTAACTTCTTAGAACAAATTAGAATCCATACAAAAGGAAATGCATGCAATTTGGTCACGAGCAGTGACTACTTAGTAATGCAAAATGTGTTTGTAAATCAACATATAATATGCCAGCATAACATATTTAAAGTCAGCTTTCCTGTAGAGAAGATACTCCCCTAAAGGGGAGTTTCCACAGAAAACAACTCAAAAGATCAATAAGATCCAAGATTAAAGAAAAATAAAATAAAAGCATGTTTTTAAAACAAACTACCCAGAAAGATGGGAGAGTAATCTGATTTGAGTTGCTAAGTTTGATTTAGTTTAACTGAGTTCAGTTTAACTGAGTCAGTTTAACTCCTCTATAAATGTGTTAATCATCAATTTCTGAAAATAATTCATTTATTGACTAAGAAGGGCTCTTATTCCTCCAACATTGAGCCGTGTGTACTGTTATGACATTCTAACAAGAAAATTCTTCTTTGACTCAGTATACACATTGCTACATATTCCATGCAACCAATGTTCTGATGTTGTAAGAAATTCTGACTGATGTAGAGGAGAAAAGAAAACAGAGTTGTTCAAAGGAGAACTAACACCCAGAATAACCAAGGAAGCAGAGGGCTTTGTGTGAGGGAAATCAGAAAGGTAAAGTATTCAATAAGAGATCACAGAGAATAACCCATACTGCCCAGGCCTCTTCTACCAAGAGATATGTTTTGAAAGCATATCAGTAATAACCAGAAGAAACCTAAGTATCCATTGATAGATAAATGGATAGATATACACATATACACACAGTGGAATATTACTCAGCCATAAAAAATAATGAAATTCTGCCATTTGCAATGATATGGATATACCTAGAGGGTTTATGCTAAGTGACATAAGTCAGAGAAAGACAAATACCATGTGATTTCACATATATGTGGAATCTAAAAAACAAAAGTGAACAAACAAGACAAAACAGACCCATGATACAGAGACTAAGCTGGTGGTTGCCAGAGGGAAGTGGAGTACAGGACAGGTAAAATAGATAAAGGAGACTAAGAGATACAAATTTCTAGTTATCAAATAGGTAAGTCATGCAGATATAATGTACAGCATAGGGAATAATATTGTACTAACTTTGTATGGTGACAGATGGTAACTAGACCTATTGTGGGGATCATTTCATAATGTATAAAAATATCAAGACACTATCGTTTATACCTGAAATTAATATGTCAATTATAATCCAATAAAAAATAACCAGAATAAAATACTTCACTATTTACATTTCTGCCTTTTCGGCAGGACCTTTAGCCTACCTCAAATTCATCCCAAATTGCTCTAGGGGCCCCCAAGTGAGAAGGAAAGCCAGTAAGAGCAGATAAAGAGGGCCAGCAAGATGTCCAAGGCTGGATACTCCCCTTGCATGCTTTTGGCTTCTGTAATCTTGCTTGCCTCTTACATCAGCCAGCAGCCAGGAGCCAGAAACTTAACTATATTAGTCCTGCCCACCCAGAAGCACATATATACAAAAGATCAGTAAAACCTGAGCCGGATGCTCAGCCTTTGGAGAGGACTCTGCTGGGCCAGCACCAGTGCAGAATAAACAGTCTTTTCTGATCCTCCGAGTGCGTGTTACTTACCTCTTCCTGCATGCCAAGTATTTGCTATAATGAAAGGAGTTTATTTGTGCTCTGGAACTAGTCTTTTTAGCTGTCATATAATAGGCACCATTTTCTCTTGTTACAGATCTCACTAGTACTTTCATGGTAGATGATCACCGTACGCACAAAAGAAGGTATTTTATCTTCTGCCTTATAGAAACTGTATTTATCTAGTGGCATCTGCTATAAATCTTAGTATACAATGCTGAATACTAATGATAAAAAGACCACTAATCTGGACTATAATGCTTCCAGCTTGGAGTATATAATCACTAAGTTTGGAGTCTAACTACCACTTTTTCCACTCCACTAAATATGATTTCTATTAGTTTGAGATAGAAATTCTTTTTTGTATTTAAAAATATTTTTAATATTTATTTTGAGAGAGAGAGAGAGAGAGACAGGGCATGAGCAGGGGAGGGGCAGAGAGAGAGGGAGACACAGAATCTGAAGCAGGCTCCGGGCTCTGAGCTGTCAGCACAGAGCTCACAGCGGGGCTTGAACCCATGAACCATGAGATCATGACCTGAGCCGAAGTTGGACGCTTAACTGACTGAGCCACCCAGGTGCTCCGAGATAGAAATTCTTTATCACATCAAGGGTATATCCTTCTTTTCTCAATTTATGTACGCAAATTAGATGTTAATTTTTTAAATGTCACATTTTTAATGAATATTTAATCAGTGTGTGTGTGTGTGTGTGTGTATGTGTATCAGCTAAAATTCAAAGCATTTGTGTACAGTAATAAACAAAAAGCACAAAAGTCCCTGTTCCTACGATACTAACACTGTGGTAGAATAAAAACCAAGACTTAAATACAATATACAGTAGGTTAAAAGGAAAATGCATATGCTAAAATTTCAACAAGGAAAGAAAACAATGTTTGAAAGGGTAAATTGGAAGTCTGAAATCACGAAATCACCAGTGACGTGGTGATATTATAGTAAAACCTGAGGTGAAAAGGGGTGACTAAGGGAAATTTGATCAAAGAATATTTCAAATAGAGGGAAGAGAAAATAGAAGGGCATGGAGGGAGTCTTAGATCTGGCATGTTCAAGAAGGCTAGTGGACTTAGGCTGAGAAGGGGGAGGAGGTGGAGTAGGCGAGGTAAGGGAACAAAAGCAGAGCCGAGCCCTGGGAGACCACAGAAAACACAAGAAGCTTGGATTTTACTCTGCATGAGATATAACACTATTACAAGGTTTTGAACAGCTGAGTGACACATTTTTACTTACATTTCAACAAGATCACTGAATACTTGAGAATAGATCATAGAAATGAAAAACTGTAAGCAGAGAAACCAGTTAAGAGGTGTTTACACGAATCCAGGTAAAGGATAATGAATTGGTATGTGGATACTGCAGCCAAGGAGGTAACAAGTGATTGGACCTATGTTAGGTTATGAATTCCATCTTTTTTATTTTTTGAGAGACAGGGAGCAAGAACAGGGAGGGGCAGAGAGAGAGGGAGAGAGAGAATCCCCAGCAGGCTCCGCACCGTCAGCACAGAGCCCAATGCAGGGTTTGAACCATGAACTATGAGCTCATGACTTGAGCTGAAATCAAGAGTTGATTGATCAACCAACCAACTGAGCCACCCAGGAACCCCACATTATGAATTTTATCTTGACGTGAATTTTGCAATGAAATTCTTCAAGAAAGTTAAGTGATTTTCTGCTGTATATATCTTTTTTTTTTTGAGTAACAATTTTTCTCTCAAAACTCATTTTATGCTGCTAAATAATCTTCCAGTGTTCCTATGTTGCAATAGAAGAATAAAGCCACCCTGGCTGATTACTTCTTACATAAATATACTGTGTGTGTGTGTGCATGTGTGTGTGTGTGTGTGTGTGTGTGTGTGATTTTTTTCCCAGACACAATTCTTATAAGGCTTTTGTCTACCTCAAGTTTGATTTTTCTTAGGATTAAACTAGAACAATAGTTTCCCCAGCAAATTGAATCATTTGGTTTGAAAACTTGTCTTTTGTCAACCCCAAACATATTTTATCTTCCTGTATCTGTTGTTTTCAGATGTATTTTGGAACTCTTGTATCTATTCTCCTTTTAAAAGATATTTTCTTCATATTTTAATTTCTGCTCCTTTTGATTATTCTGTGGATTTTTCCAAGTTTTTCTTTTAATTCACCTGTTTGGTTTTCTGTTCCTGTCGTTATGTTGTTTTCTGCTTCTACTATGTACCTTTCTCTAATTTTGATTACAGACATAACTGATGTAGCTTACAACAATAAAACGCAAATGTCCAGTTTAATGAATAATTAGGGAGTGCTACTAACATGGTCACATAGTAGATATTTCTTGAATGGAGGAATAAGTGATTGAAATAGGTGAGTCTGTTTTTCAGTGTCTAGTTTCCTGGGTGTTAGTTGGGGCACCAATAGAAATCCAACCAGCAAGCTTCCCACGCTGCTCCACTTCCAGACCACCTTATCAGGACAGTGGGTATGTGAAGTTACTTCATCCATGATTCTTTCTGTGGATTTTTAATGTGGGGAACTTGAACAGGTAAGACGTGAATATGTACCTATATGATTTATAACCTATGATGATGTTAATCAAGTAAGTGAGAGAATCTATGGGTCTGGAGAATACCAAAGCTCTCTCAAGTATGCATTTTACATAATGCTTGAATTTGCCATTTTCTGGGGGTATGGAGCTTCCTGGACTATGTATGAGTCTCCTCGGTCTAAGTATTATTGAATTCACTTACATGTATTCGTGCAGACATTAGGGAGTCTAATTCCATCTGGCTAAATTTTTAGTGTTGTTGACTCCTCTTTAGAGATCAAGAGAACCATCCAGGGTTCTGTTTGTTTCCTCTTTCTTGATTCTTCCCTTCTTTCTGTAAGTTTGTGACAGAACTAGTGACTTCTTTTGAATTTACTAATATATCTGCTTGTATTTCTACTCACTAAATTTGACACATAGATGCTTCCAGTAAATTCTCCCATCCCTCAAGGTCACTATTTCTCACACCACAGAATAAATGCATGAAGAATAGCAGAGATGTTTACTCCTTCTGATTAAACTTCTTTCAACACAGTACACTCTATTTATGACTATTTGTCCTAAGTTACGTTTAACACTGTTGAAGAATATAAATGTAGTGGAAATGGACATTTAAACGGCCAGCATCGTTATTTTACAGGGCCCTCCCACTTTCTAATGCTTAAGACCTCTACAGATTGCCCCAAATAGAAAATAAGCATAAGAGCCCTGATGTAACTAATGTAAAATCACATTTTGTTTCCACACACAAGCCATTCTTCAAAATCTCTGTTCAGGTTAAATGTCTTTCAAAAATTCAACAAAGAATACAGCATGAAAATTGACTCTTAATAACACCTGTTAAGGGAAAAAGAGAGAAGGGTATTTTACACCAGAGCAGTGAGAGGAGAAGCTGGGAGTGTGACTAAAGGGAGTATGAAAAATTCTTGTGTTTATGCCAACACTGATTTCACACTCCATAGCTGCCAATTCTATTTTAAATTATTGGGTCTCTGCTGTTAAAAAAATATATGGAAAGTAGCATGAATACTGCAGTCTTCCACGCTGTCAGGAGTTGATATATCTGTGATATATACCACCCCTGAGTGATACTAGAAATTGTCCTTGGAGTAGAGCTGAATGAGCAAGTGAGATGTTGACAAAATAGGGCTAAAGTATAATTATTACAAAATTAAGACTGAGCTGGAGAAACACGATGCTTTGCATTATTTTGAAACGTTTTATGAATGTGGATATCTTAACCTTTTCCTATAAAACACCCTAAAAATTTAACAATTCTTGACTACTTTTCTTGACACATTCTATGGAAATTCACATTCCTATGGATCATAGAGAACACATTAGCAGATAAACTGGTCAAATACTATCTTTCTAGAATATCTAAAATATCAGAGCCAGTTGTCTTTTTATTTCTCTCTTTTCTTTATACACATTTTGCAAATATATAAATAAAGTGATATAGAGAGTATCAAACTCATAACTCCAATGTTTCTTTAATGGAAGCAGCTGTTTTTGGAGTGGTACACGTAATAAGTATATTTGACCTTTTAAAAAATATTTTTTAATGTTTTTTGAGAGGGGGGGAGGAAAGGAGTGGGGGAGGGCAGAGAGAGAGGGAGACACAGAATTCCGAAGCAGGCTCCAGGCTCTGAGCTGTCAGCACAGAGCCTGACATGGGGCTTGAACTCACGACCCGTGAGATCATGACCTGAGCTGAAATCAGATGCTTAACTGACTGAGCCACCCAGGCACCCCTAAGTATATTTGATGTTTAATCACACGCTTCTGATGGTTTGCATTTTCATAGTGTAAACATGTTCATATAATACTTTTGGAGTTTATAAAGCTAATGAGCTGCAAACACATGTTACCTTTCTGGAAAAGGGTGGATGAGTCTGAGGCAGAATCATGGGCACAGAGGGTGGATCCATGGGCCACAGAGGATTATTCCCAAGGCTTGAAACCTAATAGAGTTATCCCTGTTAGATTCTGAAACTGCTGGAGACTGATGATTCCATTGTTCCTTGCATCTTCTCCGTTTTTGAAAGAGAGTATCTATAACTATTATTCTATGCCTATTTCACACTTTTATTTGGGAAGTAAATAACTTATTTTCCACCTTCACTGATTCATTGATGGAGAGAAAATTTTCCCTAGGATGCAATATACCCAGAAACCACCTACCTAATTTAAGTGGTTTAGATAATGAGGTTTGGAGCTTTTGAGCTAATGATACTTACATTAGGTTTTGGACTTGACCTGATACTATAATGTATCCCAATTAATCGGGACTTCAGGATGGGGCAAATGTATCCTTTATATGAAATGGATGTGAATGCTAGAGGGCCAGAAAGCAGATGGTGGCAGGGTGAACAATGGCCTTTCCAGTGGCCCAAAAATGTCCAAGTCCTAATCCATGGTAGCTATGAATATGTTACCTTCTGTGGTAAAAGGGACTTGCAGATATGATTGAGGATTTTGAAATGGGAAGTCTTTTGGGATTATTTGAGTAGACCCACTGTAATTATAAGAGTCCTTAAAATCACATGATTGCCTCTTAGTTTAGTAAAGGAGGAAAAGGTTGGGCTATATCAAACACCATATATATATATATAAATATATAAATAAATCTATACATCTATAAATCTATATATACATATATGTATATGTATATATATGTATATATACACATATATGTGTATATATACATATATACACATATATATACATATATATATATATATATATATATATATACACACACACACATATATATACATATAATAGAGTAGTTCATGACTAGGCTCCAGGAAACATCTACCTTTACAGGAAACTCAGCTGGATTTCCAGATATATTTTCATTGTCTTTTTAAATTTTCCTTAATAATACAGTTCTCACTTTGGGGCTTTTTACAGGAACTAATATAACCATTTTATATCTGGTAATTTCCTGTGTTGCATTTAGCTCGTGAATCTTATTTAGAGGCTTAAATGCAACTACTCAGCCTTTGGCAAGTCATATGATCAGACAACTTATCCTCTAACATATGACCAGGAGGGAAACTCCAGGCCAAAAACAGACATATCATCTAGGCAACCTCTTCATCAACAAAATTTTGGCGATGGTAAAGATGTACATAGTTTGGATTAATGTCCTACCTCCTGACTTTGGCCTTGGACAAAAGAGGGGACTAGAAAAGGAAAAAGTTTAAAATAGCTCACGACTGCTCTCAACAGGAAGCTGGCCTGGCTTTAATAGTTAGGATTCAGTTTTCTCCTTGGACATAAATGATTTCACACAACACCAACAGTAGACAAGGTTATTCTAACCAGGATAAAGCAACAAGAAAATAAAACCACTCAATGATCATGCCTGAGCACAGGAAAAAAAAAAAAGAACCCTGTGCAAACCATGATTATACCCAAACATTGCCCACCCTCCTCAGCTTGGCTAGCTATGTAATGTTTGCTACTTTACCAGTTACAGCTCCCCTTTAATTGAATTCTAAATAAAAGATATTGAGATACTACATCACGGAATTAACCCTGCTTACTGAGAACACCCAATCCAGAGTAGGATGACCTCGCTTGCTTGAAACCTTCCCCAAATACCTGACATAAATCCAAATCCTATAAGTTAATCTCTCCCAAATCCCTGTGCTGACAGTCCCCATGTTTCTCCATCATGCGTGGTCTGTCTTGTTGCAACAAGTACCCAAAACCTCAACTTCATTTAATGATGGTTATTCCTGATCGTCTTGGGATGGCACTCATATAACACCGTCAAGTTTCTAGGACATCAAAGAATCAAAGTTTAATTCTCATTTATATTATATCTGTTGCAAATTGACAGGGAAGTTCTATGTTACGTTGCCCTCAATCTGGGAAAAATGATAAACCTACCGCGATCTTCAACGTAAGTGGTTGATGTAGAAGAAGGAAAGAGGAGGTACTGAATTGTGCATTGGCTCACATCAAGTTTCTGCTTGTAAGAATATGCATTACTTCTGTACACATTGCATTGGCTAAAGCTAATCCCATAGCCATACCTAACATTAAGGAGATGGAGTAGGAAATCCCACCATCTGCTGGGAGAAGAATCTAAAATATTTAGTAGATTGAACTCATAGCTATCATAGGCTTGCTTTTTGCAGGGGGAAAAAAAAAACAGTCAAGCTGTGCTGGGCAGAAGGGTTTCTCAGGCATGGTGTTGTTTCATTTCAGCCCAGGGTCTTACTTATACATATGTTCTGTTTATTATTATTCTTTAGAGCACATACACATTTCTTATATTTTGTTGTACGTGTGCTATATTTTGTTGTACGTGTGCTATATTTTATAATAAAAATAATGAGATACAGACATAAAACTTAAATATATAACCTGGAAATAATAAATGGAATACTGAACTGGTGATTTTATTACAGAGTTTGGCATCCTTATTTGTCTACACCATTATTTATGTTATGAAAACATCAACCAGTGCATTGAAAAGTATCTAAACAATTCTTAAAAAGCAGAATCGTATTATTTGGGAATATTAACTATACATTAAAGTCTAACAATACATTAAATTTTCGTAAATTTGGCTCTACTAACTAAACCTATTAGTTTACAACTACCAACCTTTTGTGAGAAAAATGAGAAAAAAGACAAAGATATGGAAAATAAAAAGTAAGAATTACCCAACTACTACGAATTCCATAAAGAAAAAGGGGATATTATAAATCACCAAAGAAGTGATATGAGAAACTTCCCCAGAATGGAAAAAAAAAATATCAACCTTTAGATTGTAATGATTTGCTAAATCTGTACCATAAGTGAAGAAAAACCCATATTAAGCCATATAACTTTAAAGTTTCCTCAACATCAGGATAAGGAAAATATAGTAAAACCTTTAAGAGAGAAAAAAATAAGAAAAATACAGGCAACTCATACATGGAAGCCAAAATTCTTAATAAAAGCAAATTGAACATAACACACTATTCTCAGAAATCAACCTAAGAACAGTTTAGTCTCTTTCTTTAGGGAAACTAACAAGAGGAGAGTAAGTAAGACAAACTATAACACAACAACACTCACTGCTTCAACTGGTCTTGGGGTGGTGTCTTTTTGAGGTCCCAGGACTGGTTCCAGTTGCTGGAAGTTTAGATAACTGGCAGCAGTATTAGTGGGTGTAGCCTTGATGAGTGAGCCCCTGCTGTTGAGCCCATGCCTATCCTCCATACACACCATTACACCATGGCTACTCCAGTTAAGAGCAACTGGCCAATGCTGGCCATGACTGAAGACGGAGGCTGGCTGATATCAACTGACCAAGTCATTTTGTCTACTGAATTATTTAATGCCTCCTTTGTGGTGGATTCTTGCCGGTGAGTGTTAAAATGCAATTACAAGATCTTCCCCTTGTGCTTACTCTCATTAATCTAATCATATGCAGTTTATACAGTTCTATCTGGTCACAGAAGAAGGTTGAAAGTAATGGAGAGCATATTGGAAATGGTAAATGAAAAATAGAGAGCACAATTCATTCCTTTTTTTTTCCTTTGGCATCCAGTCTTATCATTCCTCCAGGTGAAAACGGTCTCCCTAATACAAAAGACACAAAAAGTTCTAGAACCAACATGGAATGTGAAATTCTAGCTACCACCAGAAGAAGGAAAGAAAATACACAATTACTATAAACATAGTAATTGCTGTAGTTCTCACTTCATTGGTTGGTCGTGTGACCCAAGTTGGCAATTTCAGGTGCCTTCTGCTATAGTTTATGTCTTCCTAACCTTTATCCACATCCCATCTGAATGACATTATTATCTGGTGAAATAGCTCAAATCCTTATTCCTACAGTATTTAAGCCTTTGGTTATATTCCCACATTTTCTTGCTGACCTGAACTATTGGTCAAAGCACTACAAAGGAGAGCTACTGAATCATGAATTACTTGGGCTCCTGAAATTGCTGTCCTTTTTCCCACTGTGTTACATCAGGGCATTTTCTCCTTGAAAATCAGGGTAAGTCAGCTCAGGTAATGCAATAATCCCTTCTCCATCTGTGGTATCAACAGGAGTAAACATAAACTGATCAGAGTGCAATCTCAACTTACAATTTAATAAAATCATTATGGTGGAAGTATTATTTTTTTTGAGCACAAAAATCTAAATACCCAGAGAGCCCATATTAACGGAGATGGGGAGCCAAAATCCTTCCAATAGGTTATGTTTTTAATACTGAGAAAAATTACTCTCTCAGCTCCACTCTGGCTCTTAAACACATTCATCCCATCTATGGCAGAGATTGCACTACATATTGGCCACTTATTTGAGGCATATAATAAACCTTTTGAGTGACATCTTAATTTTTTAGGCCATTAAATATTGCTATCAAACATGTGCTGATGGAAGATATGGTAAGACCTATGAATTATATGCCATCTTTGCATTGCTAGAACATATATCTTTTGTTCAAAGAATATTTTGTATGGAATACCAGGACAATTGATAAGACATTCTATAATTACATATATGGTAGTCCTCACAGAAGAGTTGTGGATATAGATAGTCATATGTTTCTGGAATATATGTGTTCCTATGTGCATGTACAGGATGGGATGGAGTGGTTTCCTCTCATTTTGTGGAAGACTGCATTATTGCCTCAGGTATCAGGTCCTTCCGTTATAAGAGGATTATATGCCAATGCCTTTCACTTATGCGATTTGCCCATCCTTCTGGTAAACAGCCTACAGAGAATCCTTTCCCTATCCCCATTGTGGGGCTTAGTCACAGGGACTGTTTTGGTCAAAAGAAAATGAGCGGATGTTATTTATGCCATTTGCACACAGAAAGCAGAGGCTTTTTATGAGTTGATCCCTTTCAACCTCTTCTGACTTTCCCCTCTGTCACAGACTAGGATACACCAAATTGGTGTGCTCCTTCACCATGGGTTCCAAATCAGAATAGTAGAAGAGGAGCCAAATGGAGCAGACCTGAGGTCAACAAATGTAACATGAACAAGAAATAGTTTTTTCTGCTGTTTTTTACTGGGTTAAGCTACTTAAAACAGTGGATGGTTTGAGATTGATTTTTACTGTAGCAAAATCTACCTAATAAACACCTCCATTTATAAGGGATCTGAGCTAATCAACATGTCATCAGGTGGCCAGTTAGTACCCCCAGGGAATAAAATGAAATTGGGAGTGAAACATTGGCATTTACTTTTGGCAGAGTGAGCACAGTAGCCAGAGCCAAATGAGCCTGGGAGAGCAAATTACTTCTTGTCCAAACCCCCATTCCCACTGTTAATACCGACTTTGTAAATAGTTCCATTGAGAAAGCACCTGATGACCGACAGTCATAGGGTCTTTAACATGCTCCAGCTCATTTTTGAAAGCTTTGTTCATAGTGAGAGCCCACTGGTAGGCCTTTACAGGGGTCACAACTATTTTTACACTCTTCGGTTGTTTTGAGAGGTCCATACCTCACCCCAAATTTCTTGTCACTAATCTTCCAATTTTGTTTTTTTTCCAAGACCCTGATTCATCAGCCAACCCATTAGCCATTGTCCATGAATACACACAGATCTAAATTCCAGGCTATCTCTCCTTATGTATGAAAACATACTCCTTCTTCCCACAAGTCTGCTGACCAGGGGGATTTCCCTACAGCCTTCCAATGACATTCCTGAATGGGGCTGTATCATAGGAACTATCTATTTGTTTCTTGCATACGGTGCACATTATTCTATTAAACTAAGCCTATACATTTTCTTTCTTTTCTTTCTCTATAAAATGATCATAAGTAGAGTGATAATAGATCCTGATTTGCCCAGAACACTCCTGATTTACACCCACTGTCCCATCTTAATTATTAACAGCGTCACTTTTCACTCTCAAGAGAGTATTGGTTTGGATGTTCACTATATAGTCACATTAATCGTAGATGTAGGTTGAGAGAGAAGTGGCAAGGTCTTGTGAAAACATGTGTATCTGAGCCTAACTCTTCTGCTGTTTATCTGTGCATTCCAGACTTGCTCAGGTCCAGTCTCATAAATTCCCTTTCCATCACAGAATGGCATACTACCATTCTCATCCAATTTTATGATCCAGTTGATTGTGTGCAGGAAGGGACGCATGATTGCCTGCTATCCCATCATCAGATATTTTGTTCTCAGGGTGGACCCGTACCAAGTCACAAGGTGCTTTTCAGGTGGAGAGGAGTTAGTGATTGAAAGGGCCAGGACTTATTTTCAAACCTTAGGGGTCTGTGCTAATTCACCTGTTGAGGCTTTTCAAGAGCTCCGCAGAGCATCTCCATCTGCCATAAGAATGTTTGATAGTATCAGGTCTCCTCAATGAATCCAAATCGCAGGGCATCTTTTCCCTCCTTCAGTGTTTTCTTATGCCACGTACCATTCAAAACTGGCAGGTTTATGGGTTATCCAGTAATGGGTCAGAGATGTACACGTATGTATGAAATAGGTTGTCTCACAAACCAAAGAGTCCCAACAAGCACCGACCCTCTTTCTTTATGGTGGGCCGTGAAAGGTGCAGCAACCTGTTTTCACTTTAAAGAGGACGTTGTGAGATTTTCTGTACACTACTGAGCCATGGAAACTTCCCTGAGATGGGAAGTCTCTGAAATTTTGCAATGTTTATAAACCGTTCTCTTGAATGGATGTATCTTAACTATAGCATTTTGAAGGTTTATTAACTTCTCATAATCAGATCCAGTTAGAATTCTGTCATCAATATAAAATAACAGTAATGAGCAGAAATATTTCGACTTTACTCTGACATAGCCCTAAGTCAGGAGAGTTAGTGTATACTGACATCACTGCTTATTAAGTTTAAAATGTTTTAGGTCAAGTTTATTGATAGGCATGGGGAAAAAAAAAGTTCTTGCACACAAGAGACTGTATGTGTTAATTCACTCTAATAAAGACACTAACTTCAGTGACTTAACTTCATCATCACCTGATTAATTTTGTAATAATCTATAGTTTTTCTCCATGACCTGCTTATCTTTTGCACTGGCTAATAGGTGATTGAATGAGGTTGGGCAGGAATCGCTATCCCTATGTCTTTAAAATATTTGTAGTTGGTACTAATCTCTGCACATCTGTCGCAGATTGGCTTGGCTTTTTGTTTACTCTCTTGGCTTCTATCTGGTCTTATCTATCATAACAGCCATCACTATACAGATCAAAGAACCCATGAAGGGATTCTGACAGTAATTAAGTGTACCTATTCCTACTATATGATGAGACATTGGGAAAATGTGTGTGCCATAAATCCCCTACTGCAACTAGCTCTAGAATTTTATACTTGGATACATTGCACATTCCTAGGCTGCTATTCTATTTTATTCCTGGTAACTTCTTGGTCAATTAACCATTGCCAAAGACCTCTGTCCTTCAAAAATAAGATTACCATCTAACTCAGGGGCTTATTACTCTAAATGCACTCACAGATCTACGTTTCCACCTGACCTATATATCTCTAGGTTCCTATTATTTCTGCCAAGATGATGGGGCCCAATTTTATTGCAGAATCCCTCATTGTTCGCTCTGGCTTATTAAAAGTGACCACTATAGAGCTTTGCATTCTGGTGTCCCTCTCACCAATACATTTTTTAAATAATTTGGTGAATGTTGTCTCCTTTGGGTCATTGCAGAGAGGGGAATTTTTATAGGTAAATGAGCATTTTAAATGTTTCCTTATTTTTGAGAGAGAACATGAGTGGGAGAGGAGGAGGAGGAGGAGGAGGAGGAGGAGGAGGAAGAGGAGGAGAGAGAGAGAGAGAGAGAGAGAGAGAGAGAGAGAGAGAGAGAATCCCAACAGGCTCCATGCTGTCAGCACAGAGCCCCACGAACCCACAAACCATGAGATCATGACTGGAGCCAAAATCAAGAGTTGGATGCATAACCAACTGAACCACCCAGGTGCCCCAGTAAATGAGCATTTTAAACATCACAGAGTTGGTCTAACATTCATGGCAACCCAAGCCCTCAAACTCAGCCTGTGACGTTTTGGTATTTGATCCCCAATGACTGTGGGCTATTGTTGAGCTCAAGTTCAATTATCCAAGATAGTAAGGGAGGTTGGCGAGGTTTAGGAGAGTTTGGAAGTTTAAAGATTTCCTACTAGCTCCATTCCCGGATACCCAATTCAATACAGTAAACCCTATTTCACAGATAAGTATGCCTATAAATATATTGTCATAATCAATATTTATATTTTATCCTTTCTACTTTAATATCTGTAGATCCCACTTATAAAATATTCTCCAAACTCCTAATGATAGAAATTAGTGACATCCTATACCATATTTGGAATATAGACTATCTCCTCTTGAGGAATGCCATGATATTTCCAGTCTAACCTATGAATATTTAACTTTTCATGGGCACGAGGGCAAAAAGGTGAGGTGAAGGTATGCCCTGAAATGAGTCAGCAAGCTCTTCTGAGGAAACAGCCAGAGGACTGTTTTAAATTATAGTATATTAAGAGAAAATTTTTGAGTCATAGTAAGGCCAAAAGATCAGGAAATGATTATCATTAAAAAGACAGCTTATCACCCATACTTCCCAAGAGGAGGGGGTTTGCTGTGCCATGAGGGATCACATGGGGAACAACAGAGTTGCTGACACAGGCAGAGGGAAAAGGGGAATTGAGAGTGAGAACCTCTGTTGTGGTTTCCATAGGAAGGAATCGGTGAGACAGAGTAAGCATGTTTAGGATTGGCTAGTTTGAGTAGTTTCAACAGTGTCTGGGACACAGGGACTGTTACTCATCATCTGGTACTTAGAGCCTGGGGGGATTAGGGCAGGTGGATAGTGGCCCAGAGTGTGAGAGCCCGAAAAGGGAGGTGAATCAGTGTGGGCTCTGGATTAGTTGGTTTATATTTGAAATGTACACTCACATTTGAATTGTTTACTATCTCTAGGAACTGGCTAACTGGGAGGCCGGTCTCTCCAGGGGGAGCCAGAGTCCAGATATTAAAGCATCAGAATATAGAAAGTAAAGGACGTTGCTAATACAAAGATCAACCATAAAATCATTTATGCAGAAGGATGTTAGCCCTTCAATGTGTGTGTGCCCATGTGTGCGCATGTATGTGTGTGTATGTGCGTGTGTATTGGGTGAGTGTGGGTGTGGAGGGACGATATTTTTGAAGGCAAAATAGCTTCAGGGGTATTTGGCTGTTTGGATTTTAGCATTGCCCACCTCTGCTCACAAGGTCCCCACCTCATGTTTCAGGGTTTATTTCCTTATTAGTGACTCATTTAGCATAAAATTCTTTCAAAGTTTGGTATTTGTATGGTGCTGTAATTTAGCAGTTTTTAATATACATTTATTGCAATTCTAGGAGATGAGAGCCTCTTCAAAATGGTCCTAAAGACTTTCTGATTTTTTTCTTCAGTTTGTTCTTAGTTGCGCATTTAAGGACTTCAATTTGTCCTTTTCACTATTTATGGCTTTCTAGGCTTGTGAGAAAAAGCCAGCAGCTGACTCCACAGTCTTATAATCATGATCATTACTATAGTTACCAACTATGCCAGCCACTTGACCTCCATCTGAACAGCATCCTTCATCTCATGCTACCAGTGGGGATAATTTGAGTTATCATGATACCACCACATGCCACAGAATTACCATTGGCCCATTATTCTCAGCAAAGAGGTTATTTTTTTTTCTCAAATAGATGATCAGCTCAATAATAGAATCTCATTTTGATATGATTCTATAATCCTGAAAGGTGGAAAGCCCTGTCTCCTAAAGCTATTCCAAAAGCCAATTACTGGTTTAGCTGATGTCCCAGCTGGAAAAAACATGGAACATTCGCAGGGAGTAACCAGTGAAAGTTGAATAAATGGATGTTGTACTCAAGTGTGGGCAGCGTATAAAGATGCCATCGGGGATATTGCAGTACCCTGAAGTTAGCAAATGTAGGCAGCCTTTTCATACTTCGATCTCAAATGGCAGGAAGGGACAGCAGTTACCTAACTCAGGGTGGGTAGATATTTTGAGAGGATTCTCTCACAAGAATGGCTGTATTAGAGGAACGCAGGTGTTCAACAGTGACCCGGAAGGAAGGGAGTCTATAAAATAAAGAGCTAACTTTAATTGCTTCCTATCACGTTTCCTTTTCTGCCAGGCCTTTCCATTGACTGAAACCAAACAGAAGCCCAAGGATGTGAGCAGGGAGATACAGCCCATACAGATCAGCTTCCCATGACACAGCGGGAAAAGTCTAGGGAAGGGACCTGAGAGGACAAACAGAGAGTACCCAGCACAGGTACCAGCCTGAAAGGAGAAAGCTTAGAGCCAGCTTTAGCATCTTGATATTTTTCTTCTATGTCCATAATGGGTTTGTTCCTTTCTATAAATATAATGGTATTAAATATTACTTGTTGATTCTATTCTTTTCTTTTTTTATATATATATATATGAAATTTATTGACAAATTGGTTTCCATACAACACCCAGTGCTCATCCCAAAAGGTGCCCTCCTCAATACCCATCACCCACCCTCCCCTCCCTCCCACCCCCCATCAACCCTCAGTTTGTTCTCAGTTTTTAACAGTCTCTTATGCTTTGGCTCTCTCCCACTCTAACTTCCTTTTTTTTTTTTTTTTTCCTTCCCCTCCCCCATGGGTTCCTGTTAAGTTTCTCAGGATCCACATAAGAGTGAAACCATATGGTATCTGTCTTTCTCTGTATGGCTTATTTCACTTAGCATCACACTCTCCAGTTCCATCCACGTTGCTACAAAAGGCCATATTTCATTTTTTCTCATTGCCACATAGTATTCCATTGTGTATATAAACCACAATTTCTTTATCCATTCATCAGTTGATGGACATTTAGGCTCTTTCCATAATTTGGCTATTGTTGAGAGTGCTGCTATGAACATTGGGGTACAAGTGCCCCTATGCATCAGTACTCCTGTATCCCTTGGGTAAATTCCTAGCAGTGCTATTGCTGGGTCATAGGGTAGGTCTATTTTTAATTTTCTGAGGAACCTCCACACTGCTTTCCAGAGCGACTGCACAAATTTGCATTCCCACCGACAGTGCAAGAGGGTTCCCGTTTCTCCACATCCTCTCCAGCATCTATAGTCTCCTGATTTGTTCATTTTGGCCACTCTGACTGGCGTGAGGTGATACCTGAGTGTGGTTTTGATTTGTATTTCCCTGATGAGGAGCGACGCTGAACATCTTTTCATGTGCCTGTTGGCCATCTGGATGTCTTCTTTAGAGAAGTGTCTATTCATGTTTTCTGCCCATTTCTTCACTGGGTTATTTGTTTTTTGGGTGTGGAGTTTGGTGAGCTCTTTATAGATTTTAGATACTAGCCCTTTGTCCGATATGTCATTTGCAAATATCTTTTCCCATTCCGTTGGTTGCCTTTTAGTTTTGTTGGTTGTTTCCTTTGCTGTGCAGAAGCTTTTTATCTTCATAAGGTCCCAGTAATTCACTTTTGCTTTTAATTCCTTTGCCTTTGGGGATGTGTCGAGTAAGAGATTGCTACGGCTGAGGTCAGAGAGGTCTTTTCCTGCTTTCTCCTCTAAGGTTTTGATGGTTTCCTGTCTCACATTTAGGTCCTTTATCCATTTTGAGTTTATTTTTGTAAATGGTGTGAGAAAGTGGTCTAGTTTCAACCTTCTGCATGTTGCTGTCCAGTTCTCCCAGCACCATTTGTTAAAGAGGCTGTCTTTTTTCCATTGGATGTTCTTTCCTGCTTTGTCAAAGATGAGTTGGCCATACGTTGGTGGGTCTAGTTCTGGGGTTTCTATTCTATTCCATTGGTCTGTGTGTCTGTTTTTGTGCCAATACCATGCTGTCTTGATGATGACAGCTTTGTAGTAGAGGCTAAAGTCTGGGATTGTGATGCCTCCTGCTTTGGTCTTCTTCTTCAAAATTCCTTTGGCTATTCGGGGCCTTTTGTGGTTCCATATGAATTTTAGGATTGCTTGTTCTAATTTCGAGAAGAATGCTGGTGCAATTTTGATTGGGATTGCATTGAATGTGTAGATAGCTTTGGGTAGTATTGACATTTTGACAATATTTATTTTTCCAATCCATGAGCAGGGAATGTCTTTCCATTTCTTTAAATCTTCTTCAATTACCTTCATAAGCTTTCTATAGTTTTCAGCATACAGATCCTTTACATCTTTGGTTAGATTTATTCCTAGGTATTTTATGCTTCTTGGTGCAATTGTGAATGGGATCAGTTTCTTTATTTGTCTTTCTGTGGCTTCATTGTTAGTGTATAAGAATGCAACTGATTTCTGTACATTGATTTTGTATCCTGCAACTTTGCTGAATTCATGTATCAGTTCTAGCAGACTTTTGGTGGAGTCTATCGGATTTTCCATGTATAATATCATGTCATCTGCAAAAAGCGAAAGCTTGACTTCATCTTTGCCAATTTTGATGCCTTTGATTTCCTTTTGTTGTCTGATTGCTGATGCTAGAACTTCCAGCACTATGTTAAACAACAGCGGTGAGAGTTGGCATCCCTGTCGTGTTCCTGATCTCAGGGAGAAAGCTCTCAGTTTTTCCCCATTGAGGATGATGTTAGCTGTGGGCTTTTCATAAATGGCTTTGATGATCTTTAAGTATGTTCCTTCTATCCCGACTTTCTCAAGGGTTTTTATTAAGAAAGGGTGCTGGATTTTGTCAAAGGCCTTTTCTGCATCGATTGACAGGATCATATGGTTCTTCTCTTTTTTTTTTGTTAATGTGATGTATCACGTTGATTGATTTGCGAATGTTGAACCAGCCCTGCATCCCAGGAATGAATCCCACTTGATCATGGTGAATAATTCTTTTTATATGCTGTTGAATTCGATTTGCTAGTATCTTATTGAGAATTTTTGCATCCATATTCATCAGGGATATTGGCCTGTAGTTCTCTTTTTTTACTGGGTCTCTGTCTGGTTTAGGAATCAAAGTAATACTGGCTTCATAGAATGAGTCTGGAAGTTTTCCTTCCCTTTCTATTTCTTGGAATAGCTTGAGAAGGATAGGTATTATCTCTGCTTTAAATGTCTGGTAGAACTCCCCTGGGAAGCCATCTGGTCCTGGACTCTTCTTTGTTGGGAGATTTTCGATAACCGATTCAATTTCTTCGCTGGTTATGGGTCTGTTCAAGCTTTCTATTTCCTCCTGATTGAGTTTTGGAAAAGTGTGGGTGTTCAGGAATTTGTCCATTTCTTCCAGGTTGTCCAATTTGTTGGCATATAATTTTTCATAGTATTACCTGATAATTGCTTGTATCTCTGAGGGATTGGTTGTAATCATTCCATTTTCATTCATGATTTTATCTATTTGGGTCATCTCCCTTTTCTTTTTGAGAAGCCTGGCTAGAGGTTTGTCAATTTTGTTTATTTTTTCAAAAAACCAACTCTTGGTTTCGTTGATCTGCTCTACAGTTTTTTTAGATTCTATATTGTTTATTTCTGCTCTGATCTTTATTATTTCTCTTCTTCTGCTGGGTTTAGGCTGCCTTTGCTGTTCTGCTTCTATTTCCTTTAGGTGTGCTGTTAGATTTTGTATTTGGGATTTTTCTTGTTTCTTGAGATAGGCCTGGATTGCAATGTATTTTCCTCTCAGGACTGCCTTCGCTGCGTCCCAAAGCGTTTGGATTGTTGTATTTTCATTTTCGTTTGTTTCCATATATTTTTTGATTTCTTCTCTAATTGCCTGGTTGACCCACTCATTCGTTAGTAGGGTGTTCTTTAACCTCCATGCTTTTGGAGGTTTTCCAGGCTTTTTCCTGTGGTTGATTTCAAGCTTCATAGCATTGTGGTCTGAAAGTATGCATGGTATAATTTCAATTCTTGTAAACTTATGAAGGGCTGTTTTGTGACCCCGTATATGATCTATCTTGGAGAATGTTCCATGTGCACTCGAGAAGAAAGTATATTCTGTTGCTTTGGGATGCAGAGTTCTAAATATATCTGTCAAGTCCATCTGATCCAATGTCTCATTCAGGGCCCTTGTTTCTTTATTGACCGTGTGTCTAGATGATCTATCCATTTCTGTAAGTGGGGTGTTAAAGTCCCCAGCAATTACCACATTCTTATCAATAAGGTTGCTTCTGTTTATGAGTAATTGTTTTATATATTTGGGGGCTCCTGTATTTGGCACATAGACATTTATAATTGTTAGCTCTTCCTGATGGATAGACCCTGTAACTATTATATAATGTCCTTCTTCATCTCTTGTTACAGACTTTAACTTAAAGTCTAGTTTGTCTGATATAAGTATGGCTACTCCAGCTTCCTTTTGGCTTCCAGTAGCATGATAAATAGTTCTCCATCCCCTCACTCTGAATCTAAAGGTGTCCTCAGGTCTAAAATGAGTCTCTTGTAGACAGCAAATAGATGGGTCTTGTTTTTTTATCCATTCTGATACCCTATGTCTTTTGGTTGGCGCATTTAATCCATTTACATTCAGTGTTATTATAGAAAGATACGGGTTTAGAGTCATTGTGATGTCTGTATGTTTTATGCTTGTAGTGATGTCTCTGGTACTTTGTCTCACAGGGTCCCCCTTAGGATCTCTTGTAGGGCTGGTTTAGTGGTGACAAATTCCTTCAGTTTTTGTTTGTTTGGGAAGACCTTTATCTCTCCTTCTATTCTAAATGACAGACTTGCTGGATAAAGGATTCTCGGCTGCATATTTTTTCTGTCTAGCACACTGAAAATCTCGTGCCAATTCTTTCTGGCCTGCCAAGTTTCAAAAGAGAGATCAGTCATGAGTCTTATAGGTCTCCCTTTATATGTGAGGGCACGTTTACCCCTTGCTGCTTTCAGAATTTTCTCTTTATCCTTGTATTTTGCCAGTTTCACTATGATATGTCATGCAGAAGATCGATTCAAGTTACGTCTGAAGGGAGTTCTCTGTGCCTCTTGGATTTCAATGCCTTTTTCCTTCCCCAGTTCAGGGAAGTTCTCAGCTATTATTTCTTCAAGTACCCCTTCAGCACCTTTCCCTCTCTCTTCCTCCTCTGGGATACCAATTATGCGTATATTATTTCTTTTTAGTGTATCACTTAGTTCTCTAATTTTCCCCTCATACTCCTGGATTTTTTTATCTCTCTTTCTCTCAGCTTCCTCTTTTTCCATAACTTTATCTTCTAGTTCACCTATTCTCTCCTCTGCCTCTTCAATCCGAGCTGTCGTCGTTTCCATTTTGTTTTGCATTTCGTTTAAAGCGCTTTTCAGCTCCTCGTGACTGTTCCTTAGTCCCTTGATCTCTGTAGCAAGAGATTCTCTGCTGTCCTCTATACTGTTTTCAAGCCCAGCGATTAATGTTATGACTATTATTCTAAATTCACTTTCTGTTATATTATTTAAATCCTTTTTGATCAGCTCATTAGCTGTTGTTATTTCCTGGAGATTCTTCTGAGGGGAATTCTTCCGCTTGGTCATTTTGGATAGTCCCTGGTGTGGTGAGGGCCTGCAGGGCACTTCCCCTGTGCTGTGGTGTATAACTGGAGTTGGTGGGCGGGGCTGCAGTCAGTCCTGATGTCTGCCCCCAGCCCACCGCTGGGGCCACAGTCAGACTGGTGTGTGCCTTCTCTTCCCCTCTCCTAGGGGCGGGATTCACTGTGGGGTGGCGTGGCCCGTCTGGGCTACTTGCACACTGCCAGGCTTGTGATGCTGGGGATCTGGCGTATTAGCTGGGGTGGGAAGGCAAGGTGCACGGCGGGAGGGGGGTCAGGCTTAGCTCGCTTCTCCTTAGGTGATCCACTTCAGGAGGGGCCCTGTGGCAGCGGGAGGGAGTCAGATCCGCTGCCGGAGGTTTGGCTCCGCAGAAGCACAGATTTGGGTGTTTGCGCGGAGCGAGCAATTTCCCTGGCAGGAACCGGTTCCCTTTGGGATTTTGGCTGGGGGATGGGCGGGGGATATGGCGCTGGCGAGCGCCTTTGTTCCCCACCAAGCTGAGCTTTGTCATCCGGGGGCTCAGCAGCTCTCCCTCCCTTTGTCCTCCAGCCTTCCCGCTTTCCGAGCAGAGCTGTTAACTTATGACCTCCCAGACGCTAAGTCGCGCTTGCTGTCGGAACACAGTCCGTCAGGCCCCTCCGCTTTTGCAAGCCGGACTCGGGGGCTCTGCTTGGCTGGCGAGCCGCCCCTCCGCCCCGGCTCCCTCCCGCCAGTCCGTGGAGCGCGCACCGCCTCGCCGCCCTTCCTACCCTCTTCCGTGGGCCTCTCGTCTGCACTTGGGTCCGGTGACTCCGTTCTGCTAATCCTCTGGCGGTTTTCTGGGTTATTTAGGCAGGTGTAGGTGGAATCTAAGTGATCAGCAGGACGCGCGGTGAGCCCAGCGTCCTCCTACGCCGCCATCTTCAAGAAAGATCAAGGACGGGCGCCTGGGTGGCGCAGTCGGTTAAGCGTCCGACTTCAGCCAGGTCACGATCTCGCGGTCTGTGAGTTCGAGCCGATTCTATTCTTTTCTAAGAAAGTCAGTTCTTCTTTCATTCCCAAATATTTTAGTCTTCCATATCAGAGGGCCGATGTTTTATGAAATTTGTTAATATTTTCCTCTTTGTCTTATTTTTCCATATAAGATACTTAGCTACTAAAACAATACTGAGAGGCAAAAGGCATTCCTCCCTTAACATTCATTTTTTGTAATGTTTATTTATTTTTGAGACAGAGAGGAACAGAGCATGAGCAGGGGAGGGGCAGAAAGAGAGGGAGACACAGAATCCAGGCTCTGAGCTGTCAGCACAGAGCCCCACGTGGCGTTTGAACTCAGGAACTATGACATCATGACCTGAGCTGAAGTCGGCCACTTAACAGACTGAACCAATCAGGTGCCCCATCAATTTTTATCTAAATATATGACAAAGGAAAGGGAATAGTGTAATAAGATAGAAGGGTTATAGTGCCATTTTCTGTCCAGAAAATAATTTCTAATTCCTAAGACCAAGCCCAGGCTTTGCCTCTTTTTAGCTTTATTACCTAGGTAGTTTTTCAAAAATTTTCCCTGAGTTTCATGGGCATCTGTGTGTCTCAGTTGGTTAAGCATCTGACTCTTGATTTTGGCTCAGCTCATAATCTCACAGTGGTTTGTGAGCCCCATATGGGGCTCTGTGCTGACAGTGCAGAGCCTACTTGGGACTCAGGGATTCTCTCTCTGCCCCTCCCCCTCTCTCCCTCTCCCTCTCAAAAATAAGTAAATAAAAATAAACATTAAAAAAATTTTCCTGAGACTCAGTTTCTCCATTATTAAAACAGGCTATAATAACCAACTTGAACAAAAAATGGTTATTATTAAAGATAAAGTAGCTAATGCTCCTGGCATGGTTTCAGGAACACATTAGGCATGAAGTAATTGGGAAGGATAGAAGTAAAAGAGAAAATATTGACTTAGGTGTCTAAAAGATGAATGAAGATCCTTGAAGAAATTTAGAAACTAATTCTTAAAACATCTTTAATAATTCTTAGAATCCTAAAAAAAGACAGATGTACTTGTGTACCTGAGATCTGATTGGAAATGTCTAACCATCAGCCATGTCTGTGAACTAAGACACAGTTCTTTTCATTTTTTTTAACTTAGAGTTATCACCAAATCCACACAGGTTTCCTTGCCATAAAGGAATTAAACTATGAGCCAAAGAGTTGAGAAAAGTGTGTGGTCCAATACATTGGCTAGTTTGGTACTTAACAAAGTAAATTGAAAACATCAATGATTAATGGGAAATAAAGATTCCAGGCTGGACTGCAGGTATTACAAAGCAGAGACACCATTAGATTAAAGGCATTTACATTTTGAATTTCAGCATTCCCCCAAATCAGCTTATATGCAAAGCTCCTTATACTAAAATGAGCTTAATGTCTGGTTGTAAACAGTTCTGCTGAACACCGTATATTTCAGGCTTCATGAGGATCCCTTGTTCAATTCAGATTAGCTTAGGAAAATCTCTAGTTACATTAAAAGCTTGTATGGTGGATTTATTCCTTCAAATTTATACCAAGAATTTTCTAGTGCATTTTTTTTCTACTAGTGGAATTTTTTCCATCAGTGTTTAGAATGTTAAGGTGGAGGGCTACTGGTGGGCAAAAACCATTCCTTCTTCCCTGACATATATTTTTCCTATTTGAAATGAATACATTACAGCATTTTTATTACTTTTATATAGACTCATAATATTATCCATATCTTCTCCTTTAAGAATTATAGGATATACTAATATTTTAAAAATATTTTAGGAAAAATCATTTATTGGTTTGGATTGACCACCATGCTTTCTTCTTTCTTTTCAGTAACATTTTCTGAATTGCTTTTCAGATATGCAACCCTTCCCCGGGCAGTCCATGTAACTTGGTAGAAGGTGACCCTATTCACAAATCTTTCTTCCAAGGTAGTCAGTACATCCCTTCAAGGTGTTCATGGTGTTTTGTTCAAGGATGGATTCATGATCCCATTGAAGTCAATTGACACATGAGTATATGTTCTCTATGCATCATTCTTGGGAATGAGCAGTTCTAATTTTTGACAAAAGTTATTTGGAGAGAATATTTTATTAGCTGGAATTGAATGAGGAAGACTATAGCTTTGGAAGATGATGGCAGCCATTCTGTGACTATGAGGGTTTCTAGCCTTAGCATGAAATGGACATAATGAACGAGAGAAAAGAGAAATGGAAAAAAAAAATGTAGTGTTTGAAGACACTAAAGCCTGACTGAAGCCTTCTCAACTTCTGAACATTTTCCAGTTTTAGGTATATGTGCCCCAAATTGCCAGCCTTCCAATGTTCATATGTGTACCATTTTATGACTTGGGCCCATTGCTTGCAATAGAGAAACTTCTAACTAATGTAAGCATTGATCCATTTTAGTACATTTAAAAAAATTTATCTGTTTAAACAACATTTCCATCCAGTTGTCATGTGCCATTATGAAGGCTCAGAGCATCCTGTAGAGCTTTCTATATATACAGAGACTTCAAAATTTTTCCACTTTCAAAGTTTTCATAGAATGTTGTCTTGATCTGATTTAGATATATGAATGTATTTTGGTTACATTTCTGAAAAACTTTAACTGTGTTTTTGCTTCCCTATTTACTCAGAACTGGCACCGAGTTTAGCAAAAATGTGAATAAAAATAATGTTAGTTAAAAATAATTAAATATTATAAAAATGTATACAGAACTGGAAAATTATTTCAATTAACTTACCTATTTTTCATTTGGGTAGGATGAAAAAGGTTATTCAGATTTCTCATATTATTTAAAATTTTGGCAATATTATTTATCATTAAACAGTAAAAAGGCACTTTAACACACACAAATACAAAATTTACTTCTTACTCATGTTACAATCAGTTCATTGATTTATAACTTGTTCATAAAAATTAAAATTATGTGCATAGCAGCATTTGACACACAAACTAACTTGCTATTAAATTTAAATACATATTAGAAATTTAGTTTCTTTTGTTAAAAAAATAATTCCACTTATCAATATTTTCCTTTAAACAGGAGAGTTGTTGTTCCCATGATGTCAATGTCTAGATTGGACTAATATCATCAAAAGAATATTTATCGTTTTATTCAGTCTAAAAATATGCAGAATTAAACATGATTAAATCAAAGCACTAAGCATTTGGAAGAAGAACTTATCTAGATGTTTGATGCAAAGTTCAATCCATTTACCATATAAATTGGTAAAAAAAATCTCTTTTACTTAAATACTCTCATACTGAAACATATTTTTTTTCTCAAAAAATATTGTGTGTGAATAAAACAATTCACAGGGAACAAGTAGGTTTTTATGGAGCTATCTAATATTTGCGTCTAAAAAGCCAAAAACACTGCTGGATTTGGGTAAAATGAGAGTTAGAGCTAGAGCAGCAATTTTACAAATAATGTGTTTGTAAAGCAAACATGTTCAATGATAGCTGCTATTGCACCGATATAAATGGAGAACCATGTGCAGTTTTAATCCATTCCGTTGGCCAGTAAAGTCTGTACCTGATCCAATCATGGAAACAAATGTGAGGAAGCAAGGGGTACTTTTCTTACTGACAACACACCATGCAGGACGTACAATTCGACGACTGAATAAATGAAGAACAGAGACGTCAACTAAATTTGCCTCAAGTTGCAAAGTTTGAATTTGGGATTCAAAACCCAGTATTCAGACGTAAATTCCATTTTGTTCATTAATAGATTTAACTCAATAATTACCCTCACCATCATAACAATAACAGTAGTTACATATGTGTGTGTATATATACACACACAAATATACATATATACATATATATATGTATATATGTATATGTATATGTACATATGTATATGTACATATGTATATATGTATATTTGTACATATGTATATGTATATATGTATACATATATACACACACAAATATACATATATACATATGTACAAATATACATACACACACACACACACACGTGTATACTTTTAAAAAATACCCCCTAGATCACTGGCTGGCCTTAGTTTACTAGCAATCATTCATTAGACAGTAGAGATAATCCTTTTCTTTTTTTTTTAATCTTTATTTATTTTTGAGAGAGAGAGACAGAGCGTGAGCAGGGGAGGAAGAGAGAGAGAAGGAGACACAGAATCCAAAGCCGGATCCAGGCTCTGAGCTGTCAGCACAGAGCCCGACGCGGGACATGAACCCACAAACTGCGAGATCTGAAGTCGGACGCTCAACCAGCTGAGCCACCCAGGCTCCCCAGACAGTAGAGATAATTCAATGACAAATACAAAGCTCATCAATCTGAGTGCTTTTGTTGCCATATTTATCAAAATTTAGTTCTATTATATAAGTGGGTTTTTTTTTTTTTTAACGAATTGAATCTCCGAATGAAAAGAAAGAACTTCCAAGTTTTAGTTCAGTATCTGGTGCTTTGAGACTTGATCCACAAGGAGCACCCTGAATGAAGGTAGACATGAGCACCAATGTTGTCTCTGCCTAAATCCTCCGTGACTTTAGAACTGCTTTCTTCCCATTGCTAAGATACAGATGTCTCTGAAAAGTGAGTATGTGCTCAGAAATATTTACTAAAAAGCACTGTCAAATTCCCAGTTGAAACTCTTTGGAGGGCAAACACCAAAACAACAATAAAACTCAAAAAGCGGCCAGGAAACTTTTTAAAATACAGTAGTTACTGACGTTTGAGATAATGGTACTTTAAAGGAGTCAACAGGCAAATCAGACTACAGAAAAATTTTCCCCGTCGGAAATCACTGCTTTCACTTTCTTTTCACTGAAAAAAGCCTCTAAAAACAACCTGTCAAAATGCTGGATATATTTTTCTCATTACTTTATAAATAGACAATTTCTATCCAACCACAAGTGTTTTCAAAGCCATTAATGAGCAAATTGTTAACTAAACAATAAGATGGGGACACACAGCGCTTGTGATGAAAGATTTTCCATAATTAATTAGGCTGAAAGGACAGAGTTCTGATTGTCCCCTCCCTCTTCTTTCCTCTTAGTGAATACTCACATCAACTGCTAGAATGCAATTTCAATCTTTGACAATTGGAGCAATCGTCAAATATAGATGATAGTGTTGCATTAATGACAATTTTAGTATTATTTCATAGAAACACATTTACCATTCGAGTCAAGTAAGTTGTATATTGTAAATTCCCCTACTTTCTCAGGAATAGACAGTCAAAATACACTTGTGGTCTAGGTAATAATCTTCTTTTCCAGAAGTTATAGCTCACAAGCACCCTTTTCTCTGAATAATTATTCAAAACCTGAAATGAAACATTTTTTGACTGTCCCTTTTTTCAATTTTGATTTTTCTCTTGTTTTTACTATTGTATATATAAAAACAGATTTAAGAGCTAATCTAGATACAGTCAACTAAGTGAAACATGGAAAAAATTTTTTAACTCACTGTTTTGACTGGATTGAATAGTCTGAGACCGATGGGTAAGTTTAAGATGGTGGAAGTGCCCAGCTAGCTCAGTCAGTGGAGCATGATCCTCTTAAGATGACAAAGTGCTTGACCTCGTACCCTGTAGACAAAGAAAGTTCTTCTGTTTTAGAGCTAAGCTTTGATATCTGCATAAATATTTACATTCACATCATGGACAGTGGCATTGCTACCATTTCTATAGTTCACTTTGTGGGCAGTATACATGAAATCCAGAAATGTCGGTAGGGTCAACGCTACATGATGACTGCAGTCAAGAAACAGGTTTGTGAGTACATTTGTTGTAACTGTCAGGGGTTCCCAAAATTGACTTTGGAACCATTCAGAGGGAAGACTAAGGTTTGACATTGACTGTAGTGTGGTCCATGACCAGAAGACAGTGTAACAACACTATCATTTATATCACCTTTAATATTTGCCAAACGTCTGCAAAATGGAATACGTGTCTGTGACGGTTAATGTTATGGGCAAACTCAGCTAGGCTGTGGTGCCAGTTTTTTGGTCAAATGCTAGTCTAAATGTTATTGTGAAGGTATTCTGTAGATGAGATTAACACCTACAATCAGTTGGTTATAGAGAAAGGAGAGAACCTTCAATGATAACATTAGGTCTCATCCAATCAGATGAAGGCTCTAAGAATAAAAACTGAGATTACCTGGCAAAGAAGGAATTCTGCCTCAAAACTCCAAAATAGCCTTCTGGCTTTCCTGAAAGATTTTGGATTCAAGATCGCAATATCAACTCTTGCCTGAAGTTCCAACTTCTTCTAGCCTACCCTATGGATTTTGGACTTGCCAATCCCCATAATTACTTGATCCAATTTCTTAGATATATTTATTTTTATTATTAATGTATATGATATATAATATTATATATATACATATATATCATATATATACACATATATATATAGAGAGAGAGATAAAGATACATATAGAAATACATATGCACACATCTCCTATTGTCCTAATGGTTCATTGGGACTCAGGAAGAATTTATTTGTCCCAATTATCAAATTATCTGTCTAAAATACCTTCTTATAACTCAGAGGGGTGCTTATAAGTGTTAAAATATTTTATTATGATGTTGATTCAAAACTGGGGTGTGTGTTCATTACATGCACTAAACATGTCAGTGACAATACTACATTCTCATTAACTAGTCTAATATTGCTTTTGTCAAAATTGTTTTGGCATATCATTTTAAAAGGATAGGCCAGCCCTAGATGAGGAATTTCATTTAATGAAATTCATACTTATTGAAGACATACCGTATTATAACCAGTATAAAAGGCTGTAACATGAGGATCACTGCCATTAAGAGGCTCTTGTTTCTTTCCAGGAGAGAATTTGAAGGCCTACCAAGAAAAGAAAAGAAAACAAATAAATACAAGAAATTCCTGGATCTGAGAAAATGCAGTCATTTATTTCTCTTCAATTTGAAGGCAATGTAATCTGCAATCATTTTTTTTAACTTTTTAATATGAAATTTATTGTCAAATTGGTTTCCATACAACACCCAGTGCTTATCCCAACAGGTGCCCTCCTCAATGCCCATCACCCACTTTTCCCTCCCCCCACCTCCATCAACCCTCAGTTTATTCTTAGTATTTAAGAGTCTCTTATGGTTTGGCTCCCTCCCTCTCTTTTTTTTTTTCCTTCCCCTCCCCCATGGTCTTCTGTTAAGTTTCTCGGGATCCACATAAGAGTGAAAACATATGGTATCTGTCTTTCTCTGTATGACTTATTTCACTTAGCATAACACTCTCCAGTTCCATCCACGTTGCTACAAAAGGCCATATTTCATTCTTTCCCATTGCCAAGTAGTATTCCATTGTGTACATAAACCACCATTTCTTTATCCATTCATCAGTGGATGGACATTTAGGCTCCTTCCATAGTTTGGCTATTGTTGAAAGACACATGCAAAGATGCTCAACGTCACTCCTCATCAGGGAAATAAAATCAAAACCACACTGAGATACCACCTCACGCCAGTCAGAGGCTAAAATGAACAAATCAGGAGACCAGATGCTGGAGAGGATGTGGAGAAACGGGAACCCTCTTGCACTGTTGGTGGGAATGCAAACTGGTGCAGCCACTCTGGAAAACAATGTGGAGGTTCCTCAAAAAATTAAAAATAGATCTACCCTATGACCCAGCAATAGCACTGCTAGGAATTTACCCAAGGGATACAGGAGTGCTGATGCATAGGGACACTTGTATCCCAATGTTTATTGCAATCATTTCTGTATCATGTTCTCAATTTAACAAACTATGTTCTCTATGACAAAATGGACAATTATTTAACAGCTCCTTGAGACAAGGGTAAAATTTCTAAACCTATTTCCAGAGATAGAGAAGACCTACTGTAAGAGAATTTATATGGCATAAGTCAGTTTGGGTCTTCAGCAGAGGAGATGTTAAAATAAAAATAACACTGCGAGTCAAGCTGGGAGTAACACCAGCTTACAAACATATAAACTAAGCTGTTTTGAAGTGCAAGTCAGAGTTTGGGTGAGGTCTTAGGATATCAACAGAGACAACATTTATTAGAGTAAATTAGATGTAATAAATTAGATATAATAAGTAAATTGGAATAAATTAGAGTAACTTAGATAAACCTTCTAGTGACTCATGAATTCTGGCATACAAAACATGTAACTAGTTTTCTCTATAAGAGTCTTTTTTTTTTTTTTTGCCCTAGTCATTTATAGTGGCAGGGAAAGGCTTCCAGGACATGACCTTGAAAATGTAACTGCTAGAGATAAGGAGTACAGAGTAAAGACATACTGATGGGCCACTGCCATTTAACACATGGAAGGAAACTCCTTCCCTTACGTGCCCTTCCTGTCCCATCCGGTCTCATCCTGTCTTTTCTTGCCTTCTATTCTTTTTCCAGCTTTACTGAAATATAATTGATAACCAAAAATTATATATATTTAAAGTATACAACATGACATTTTGACTTATGTATACATTGTGAAATAATTATGATAATCAAGCTAATTAATAAATCCATCACCTCACATAGTTACCATTGTGTGTGTGTGTGTGTGTGTGTGTGTGAGAGAGAGAGAGAGAAAGAGAGAGAGCACTTAAGATATACTCTTTTAGCAAAATTCAAGTACATGAAGTATTATCAACTATAGTTACCATGCTGTATATTAGATCTCTAGAACTTCTTCATTCTGCAAACTGAACCTTTGCACCCTTTGGCCAACACCTTGTCATTTTCCCACCACCCAGCCCCTGGCAACCACCAGTCTACTCTCTGGGTCTATAAGTTTGACTTTTTCGGATTCTCATATAAATGAGATCACACAGTATTCATCTTTCTCCGTCTGGCTGATATCATTTAACATAATGTCCTTCAGTCTCATCCATGTTGTCACAAATGATAGGATCGCCTTCTTTTTAAAGGCTGAATAATATTCAAATATATAATTAACATATACCTAATTTTATTTATCCCTTAACCTCTCAGTGGGTGCTTGGTTGCTTTCATTTCTTGGCTATTGTGAATAATGTTGCAATGAATGTGAGAGTGCAGGTATCTCTTTAAACTCTAGATTTCATTTCCTTCAGAAAGAAACCTATATGTGAAATTTGCTGGATTGTAAGATAGTTATTTTTTAATTTTTTGAGAAATCTCTATACTGTTTTCCATAGTGGCTGATAACTTTACATTCCCACAAACAGTGCACAAGTCTTCCCTTTTCTCCACGTTTTTGCTAACATTGTTATCTTTTTTTGTTTTGTTTTGCTTGGATAACAGCCATCCCAACAGAAGGGAGGTGGTATCTCATTGTGGTTTTTATTTGGGTTTTGCTGAAGATTAGTGATGTTGAGAACCTTTTCATATACTTGGAAACTTATATGTCTTCTTTGGAAAATGTCTATTCAATTCCTTTGCTCACTTTTTAATCAGGTTATTACTTTTTTGCCGGTGGGATGTCGGAAATCCTTATATACGCTAGCACACAGCTGCTTTCCCCCTGCTTTCATCTAGGAGGTTTATAGTTTCAGGTCTTATATTTCAGTTGTTTAATTCAGTTTAATTCATTTTGAGTTGATTTCTGGATATGATGTAAAATAAGGGTCCAATTTAATTCTTTTGTATGTGGATATCCACTTTTCCTGAAACCATTTATTAAAAAGACTATAATTTATCCCTTGTATATTCTTGGCACCCTTGTTGAAGATCAGTTGACTGTATATGCATGGGCTTATTTTTGGGCTCTGTATTGTGTTCCATTGGTCTATACCATACTGCTTTGATTCTTGTAGCTTTGTAACATATTTTGAAATCAGGAGGTATGATGCCTCCACCTTTGTTATTCTTACTCAAAATTGCTTTGACTATTCTAATTCTTTTCTGGTTCTATATGAATTTTGCTATTGTTTTTTCTATTTTTGTAAAAATACCACCACTATTTTTAAAGACATTGCATGGAACCTGTAGATTGCTTTGGATAGTGTGAACATGTTAACATTACTTCTTCCAATCCATAATCACAGGATGTCTTTATACCCCATGAATTTTTATCTTCATTTTCATTCAAGCACTGTGCTAATTTAAAGACACTGTGTGATCTTAATCTTATGAACAGATATAATTGTAGCTATTTCACTAGTAAGGCATTGAAGGGAGCACTAAATTACTTCGAAAACATCTCCCCACTCTTCTACTTCATCCACCATTGTACCTAGATACTCATGACATATAATAATAGTCATATAATTGGGCTTTCTGTTTTTGTTGTTCACCTCCTAGAGCCCTCTGTTTCTTTTTAAATTTTTTTTTTCCAACGTTTATTTATTTTTGGGACAGAGAGAGACAGAGCATGAACAGGGGAGGGGCAGAGAGAGAGAGGGAGACACAGAATCGGAAACAGGCTCCAGGCTCTGAGCCATCAGCCCAGAGCCCGACGCGGGGCTCCAACTCCTGGACCGCGAGATCGTGACCTGGCTGAAGTCGGACGCCTAACCGACTGCGCCACCCAGGCGCCCCCAGAGCCCTCTGTTTCTAAACAGCAACCATCTTCAAATAATCATATTAGAATCACACACTTGGAAAAATACATTTATGATTAGAAAACTTGACTAGAACCAAATTTATCTATTTTATTATCTGTAGACTAAGTGCCACTTTTGTTTTTTATGGGTTTTTTTGTTTTTGTTTTTTTTTTTTTGAGAGAGAGAGAGAGACAGAGAACGAGTGGTGGAGGGGTAGAGGGAGAGAGAGACACAGAATCCAAAACAGGCTCCAGGCTCTGAGCTGTCAGCACAGAGCCCAATATGGGTCTTGAATCCACGAACCATGAGATCATGACCTGAGCTGAAGTTGGATATTTAACCAACTGAGCCACCCAGGTGTCCCATAAATACCGCTTTTAAATAATCCAGTAGTAAAGGTTACCATATTTACTAAAATTATACTAAACCAATTACATATTGGAACATTTTTTAATAGGGAATGATAGTGGAATAGAATTATCTAATATTTAATTTTGTTATAAAGATGGTACATAGCATAGACATTTCAGTAGTCTTTGTTTTGTTTTGTTTTGTTTTGTTATGTACACCCCTTTAAGTAATCAATGTAATTTCTGCAGTGTGTTGTATAAACTAACATATGTTAGGGATACCCTACATAGAATTTAAATCCTCTAAGATTAATTTTGAAATGAGTCTAAGTTAATTTTTCTTTTGGGTATATCTATAATCATTCTTCAAAACTGTTTGTTTTAAATGTATTCTACCATATTATAGACATTTCCTCTGAATGTTTAACACAGCCTTACTATTCAATCAATGAACACATCTAAGTTTACTTGTCCTACTCAGCCATATAGTATATTTAAGTATTATGACTATATTTATAAAGAAATTTGATGTTTATATTTTAAAGTTTTGAGCAAATTTCTAGTCAAAAAATACCTTCCAAATTACTCAGACTCCTGCTAAGGAAGGATATGCACAGTAGCAATTAGGACAGTTAATCAGTTGGATTTGTCATCTAAAGGGGAAAAATCATTAGCAAGACGCTGGGTGGCCAGTGACAGTTTAAATACTTATAAATCACAAAATTGTCAGCTCCTTCATTTAAAAGGGAGAGGCTGAGCCGTTTTCAATTTAACTTTCTTATTTATGTCACTTTGCCAAAAACCTTAAACATGGAATCCTGTCATGCAGAAAACTTGAGAACTTTGGTAAAAGTTAACAAGCAAATTATCCTAGAAAAAGTCACAAAACTCATGTCGGCACATTACATCAGAACCTCATCAGACCTTAATAATCATTATGTAAATTCCCACATACTAGAGGCCAGCTAGTAAACACTTACTGTGCATTTATAATTGACTAGGTCTATTTTTCAGAATTGAATGAGAAATAGATCCTGTCATCAAGTGGTTGACATACCAGTGTCCAAAAATATCCCTTGAAACATAACAATGTTCAAAATGCCACAAAATTAATGTATCTATTCTCTCAGATGGCTCAAATGGACAAAACCATGGCTGTGCTAAAAAAATTAAAAAAAAAAAAAAGCCAATTATGTCTGTTGTTTGAGAATCAACACTAGTCTCAAAACCACCTTTAAGTTGACCTTAACTAGGAAAGTATCTGGAAGATCTCTAGTGAAAATATTATGTATACTGTTTTTAACATTAATTTTATATCCATTGGAAGCCTAGGCTCATCAGTAACTGTCTTTGAATTAATTTTTTTTCATTCCGTTTTCAAAGTTCTCTTCTGCATATTTATCAGGTTAATCACATAGTTGAGCCAACTCAGGACACTCTATTGTGTCCTAAGGGTTCCTAAACTTTCTAAGGTAGATGTAAACTCCATGTGCAAAACTTATTCATTTCTTCACAATTTTCTTTATAATAAAACAGAATGCAAAAGTCACTGGGGTCCATAAGATCCAAATTAGCATGTAGATTTTATTCTAAGAATCATTGTGGCCTTGTCATCATTGAATTAACTATGATTAATTCCTCAATTTCTGAACTGTGTTAATACACACACGCAGGACCAATTTGATTTGCACAATTTACTTAAATGGTGCTTAAAAATAAATAGTCAGCAATGAGTATAAAATTGCCACCATTGCAACTCTTCAAAGGAGCCTTTAAAATTAATTACTCAAGTGATGTCACTTGAGTAATTATTTATCAAATACTTGCAGAGAGCTTACTATGCTTTTGACAAAAGAGCTAAGAGTCAGCAAAGCTTTGATCAAATAGGTAATACTTAGTTAATAATCTCTTAACTATATTAATGGTACTTCATAGACTCTTAGAATTGGGATATAACTTAGGTAGTCATTAAATTCAAGCAAATTACATGTGTAGTGGAAGGAGTGGAATTTCTTATTTGAGAATATAACTCTTTTGCTTTAGTATTTAGATGCGTATGGAGATCAATGAGATAAAGCAACAAGAGTCCTGAGAAAGAGTTCAGAGAGAAAGCAGAGACAATGTCAAGACACATATTTATGGTCCAAGTAACCTGGACCAGAAGAAGAAAGAGAAAAGAATGGAGTTGTGTTTGTGTCTTAACCAAGATCGTATGTGAGAATTTTAGAGATAGGTGGAAGTTAGAAGGTCCAAATAAAGACTTTTTTTTCTCTAAAATCTTTGTAAAACTTTAAAGGCCCTATGTTGAAAGTACAAGGCACCCTTGCTTTGTTGCCTTTGTAACATGCTATAAAAACTGAAGGCGATGAGTACTTAGCATATTACCAGATAACATAAAGGGACAATGCACGGGGGAATAAGACCGTTCTACATTTGAAATGCAGAAAAATCAGGGAGAAAATCAGCAACTTTAGAAACAAAGGAAAAGGCAATGGGAACATTGAGTACATGGATCGTAAGTATACAACTTGACGATTTTTCATAAACTGAATACACTTGGGGAAACCATCACCCAGATTAAGAAAAAGTAATCTTTATTGCCCTTGTTGATACAAGACGCTCCCCACCAAAGATAGCCAATAACCCAACTTCTAAAAACTTAGATTGGTTTTGTGTGTTTTTGTTTTCTATATACATGCTAATCCATAAGATGCAGTCTTGCAGCGCATGCTTGTTTTACTCTGTTTGGGCTGCTATAAACAAAATACCATAAATTGGGTAGTTTAGAGACAACAGACATTTATTGCTCATGCTTCTGGAGGCTGGAAAGTTCAACCTTATGGTATTGGAAGATTGGTGTCTGGTGAGGAAGCTTGCTTCCTAGCTAGCTGTCTTTTCTCTATGACCTCAACTTAGGTCAAGGGGCAAGGAAGTTCCCTCAGAGCTCTTTTATGAGGGCACTCTTTCCTTTCATGAGGGCTCTCATGAGCTAATCACCTCCCAAAGGTTTCACCTGCTAATATTATCACACTGGGCATTAGGTTTTCAACATATGAATTTTGGAGGAAAATAAACATTCAATCTATAGTAATGTTCTTTTGTGTATAATTTATCTCTTTAGCACTTACGACATTTTTCCATATGAGGCATCTAAGCGTACTGTATTCTCACTGAATTATGCCTGATACAAATTTCAGCACAAAATGGGTTAATTTGAAAATGAATTAACTTTGTTTTTCCTTTCATTTGTTAGAAAAAATATAGTTAGCGAACAAAGCCGTGATTCAAAGATGTGAATGGATGAGGCTGGAACATGTGTGTCTGTTAAAAGTAAGAGTGGATTTAAAGAAAAACATTTCTTAAATATTACTGCAGGTTGTACATAGCAATGGCAAAAATTATGAGTTATGCTTGATGGATGGCATATGTCAAACAGTGATTAGGGCATGAGCCTATGTCATACGATTCCCAGAAAAAAGAAGGAATAGAGTGTTATAATCAATTGGATCAGTTGAGGATATCCTCTCAGAGCCAAATATGTGAGTCATGGGTCATCTGTTAGATTAACCGGTTGTCAATTTCTCTGCTGAATCTCTTGAGGTTACCTAACTCAATGTGATCATTACAAGGAATCCAGTCGTTTTACCAGTTATTTTTTCACCTAATTTTTTTTAGTTATTCTCCATGGATCAGAAAGAGAATTGTAAAGTTCCTTCTTAGAAAAGAAAGGGCATAACCACTGAGCTTGAAAAATCCTGCCAAAGTTGATCACCAAGTGGCAAAAAAAAAACCCCAAAACACCAAAAAACCAAAAACCAAAAAACCACAATTGTCGAATGTATTCTAATGTTTTAGACCAAAGAGCTAAAGATAAAGCTGGTCTGGCTGATTTCATCAGTTTGGATGAACTTAATCATAATTTGTTGTAATATATTGGTTTAGATCCTTGGAAAAATATTAATATTCTGCAAAGCTGGTGATTAAAGCTCAGATTCACAGTTCTTTTTCATTCAATGAAGTTGAGATGTTGGGACGTCCATGCCACACTACAGCAGAAGGAGTCCAAAGTCTCAGAAATATGAGAATGTTCAAGTTCAGCTACTATGTGCAACCTATTAGCCATATGCTAATCATAGGCTTCAAGAGGGCCCTCTTTGAGGGCATTCTTTTTACTAAGGAATGAAGACACACGTTAGTGAAGGGAGCACTAACATCATAGAAAAGCTCTAAGAGATATTACCATGGAATTAAGCTAATGATTTCAATAGAATAATTGGATCCTGGAATAGTGGTGCTTAATCTTCAGAGACAGAGTAGGTGCAATTACTATAATAGCATGGGGCGGAGTAGTATAAAATGATACGTTTTGATCTACAGGGATCTATTGTCACAGCTAGTTGATTAATAGGCTTCCACCCCTAATGAATAGATAGTGTATGCAATAACTGCTTCATCAATATAGAGAACTTATTTTTCCAGAGGTCGGAAAACTGATTCTTGTTAACATAGTAGTTATACATGACTATTTATCTAGTTCTCAGCTTAGTCCATTCACAGACCTGTTACCCCTTTATTGAGGAGGGGTAAGATCCTCATGAAGAAGAAACTTGAAAATTGACCATATTGTATACTATACAGTTTCCTTTAAACCTTTCCCAGGAAACCTGCTTTCATTTAATGAGTTGAAGGTATCCTGAAGAAAGGAGAATATGTAGGCATTCAAGAGCTTATTAGAAACTGGCTAAAGATTGACACTAAATCCTGGAGGCCCACAACTCCACCACTGTCTTGAGGTTAGATTTGAAGGATAGGAGGCTATGGAAATCTGGTGATAAGTGGAAATATGGTCCAGTCTGTTTCTCAGCTCGAATTAAAAATTGTGGTTATTCCCCAGTTCCTGAATGCATACTTGTAATAAATGAACTTAGCAATTGGTTGAATCCACAGAGTGGTTTCCTGACATATAGAATCCAAGACTATTGATAGGAAGCAGCACATGGGAATCTGTATAACTGTCATCCTCAAATAATAATCCAAGAGGAGAATTTAATCCCATGCAGAAATTAGAGCCACCATCAGAGGCTTGAGAGATAAAGATGAGTGGTTTATATCATATTCTTGATTAACTCACCTATTTGGCTTGTGCAAAAACCAGGTGGTTCTTGGAAATGCTGGAGTAAATAAGCTATATTCCCTGGTACTAAATAAATAAATAAATAAATAAATAAATAAATAAATATAATATTATATATTATATAATATATAATATATATTATTATGTAATATAATTATAATATATATTATATAAGAATATATTAGTATAATTAATATGTAATAAATATATATAATATATATGTCTATGTATCCATATCTCTAAATATATATACATATATATGTATATGTGTATGTGTGTGTGTATTCTGAATCTATATATTCAGAAGTGTTTCACCTTCATGTGGCAAAAGAGACCTTCAATGTCTTATTTTATGGCTATAAGGTGCTCTCCTACATTCTAATGCTGAGGGTCTTTAAACATATGTCCCACAGAACGTTGCCACAGGTCCATTACATTCATGATATTTTGTTCATTTGATCTGCTGATGGAAATGGAATAGGAATCCTGGATGATTCAATAAGATAGAAGTGTGCTAGAGGGTAGAAGAAAAACCCTATGAGATAAAGCTGTCCTATAAAGAAGTTGCTATCATCAGTGATCTCATATATGTGGGTATATATTCTCTAAAGTTAGAAACATTAGCTTTAGTTTTCAACAACTACCATGAAGAAAGAGGCAATATGTTTTGCGTAACTATTTCGATTTTGAAGACAACATATACACAATCTGGGTGTGCTGATCTAACCCATATACTGGAGAACTTAGGAGGCCCCCAGTTTTTTGTGGGACACAGGAGAAGAGGGGACTTAACATAAGGTCATGTGTGGTGTAAGCTGCCTTAAGGTCTGGGTCTTATGGTTGAACATCAAGTGCCTTTTGAAGTATCTGTGGCAGATGGGGGTCAGTATGGAACCTCTATAGGGAAATTGCAATGCAGACCCTTGAGAGTTTGAAACAAGCTATGATAATCTCTTCCGCCTACAACTATTCTCTATTCAAAAAGACACTCCTGGCTTGCTACTGGGCCCCTCACCATGGTACACCAAGTCGCTTGGCAACCACAGCTTGCCAAATAATCCAGTAATTTTTCAATCCATAGAATCATAATGCTATTGTATGCAGCAGCATTCCATTGTTAATGGGAATTCTGTGTACAAGATCAGGACTCAGCAGGTGCAGAAGACACAGGTAAATAGCATAGCATGTGGTCCATTTACTCTATTTCCTTCCACTGCTTTACTGTCACTTCTCCAACCTCCTACCTATGGAATCATGATCTGTTTTCAAATACAGAAGAGGACACAATCAACCAATTAACAGATGAGGAATTCATGGAGGCCTAGTTAGCCAATGGGTCTGTATGGTGTGCAGCAATCACACATAGAAGTAGAAGGTTGCATTTTAGCTTCATGCAGGGATAATCCTGTCAGACAGAAATCTTTCCAGTTGGCAGTGATTTGAGCCATAAATTTGTTCCCCTTTTTGGAAAGATCCAATTCCACACTAATTTCTGAGCAATGTTTAGTGGACTGGCTGGCTGGTCAAGAAGTTAGAAAGAACAAGTTGGTAGACTGCTGGCAGGGAAATTGGGGGTGGTGGGAATTATGTGGATTGACCTATCAAAACAGGAACAAAGTGCAGATAGTTGCATCATATGCAAATTCCCTAAAGAGCATCTGTTACAGACAAGGGTCACAATGATCAGGTAGACCAGAAGACCTATCTGTGGTCTTGTCCTTTGTGTACTTGTGAATCTATTTTCAGATGCCTCTCCTCTTGCTCAGTCAACCCACATACCAAGTGGCTATGTTGGCAAGGATGCAGACTAGGCATAAACTGAATAACATGGACTTTTCCTCATCAGAGCTAATCAATTTTGTGCCCATAGGACCAATAAAAAAAGGATGATGCTGAGCCAATGTGGCACCATTTTCCAGTGGACTAACCAGCCACTCAATTGAAGACAGATTACACAAAATGTTGTCTTTTGTGAAAGGAATAGCTTGTTCTCGCATAGAGAATTATTCTAGATACAGACTGACCATTGCTTCCTACAGTACTTCTTCCAGTGCTACAGTTCATACACTTATAGAATGCCTATTCCTTGCCACTTAGTCAATACAACATTGATTCTAATTAAGAAATTCATTTTAACACTTACAAAGGGTGCCAGAGATCATGCTACAGTGGAGAGAAAAGGGCCCTCTCACTATAATATCTAACAATCCATTCACAATATTTTTCTTCCTATCCACACAAATCTGCGTTCAGTTGAATTGGCAATCTTAGTATCCATAGAGAGATGTCTAAGCCAAGGATCAGAACCATGATTCCATTAAACTGGAAGATGAGACTGCCACTTGGCCATTTTGAACTCTTCTTCTACAGAACTGATAAGCAAATGAGAGGATTAATCTTTAAGCTGTAGTAATTTGTCATATCAAGGGAAAACTGGATTATCTTTAAAAAAGCAGAGAAGGAGGACTATGTTTGGACCTGGGGGCTTCCTAAGAAACTTCTTTGCATTGCCATGTCTAATGATAACGTCCGTGAGAAACCAGGGCAACTAAATAAGGTCAGGACCAATATGGACATGTGTTCTGTAGAAGTAAATTTTGGCATTGGCCAACCAAGTACAGAACCCAAACCGACCAAGATAGTGGGTAAAGGGAATCAGGAATTCAATAGAGGAGGAAGGGAATTGACTGCTGACCTTGATCTTATAACTAGCTAAAAAGATAGGGACTACAGCAGTTATCTCTTACGTCAAATGATTCATTTTTTCTCACTTTGGAAAACTTTATAGGGCTAATGCTGTAATTTAGGATCCATGGAGGATTTGATCAAGCGGACATCAGCCTCTGGTGTTATGGTGATAGATGGGGTTATGTGATTTTCTATTGGTCAAAAATGGATGCTAAGTTGCAAAATGTGTGAAGTATTGACTAATCTCCATCTGTCACTTCCCCCTTCTCCAACAGACCTATTTTCTGCTGTTCTTTTGTCTAATTCTGTGTTTTAAGGCATAGAATCGTGTGGACTGCATTACCTGGGTTTTCTTGCCTGCTGGCTTCATGTTGGATTCAACCAATTGAGGTCAGCAGCAAAAGATTGTAGAAAATGGAACTAAGTGTACTTCTCCACATCCTTCCTCAGTTCTGGTAGCGGGTGCCACAGAAGTCACAGTCCTGGTAGTGACTGCCTTTATAACTATAGGCTCTGTTGAGCATCCCTTCTTCCACTATCCAGCTGACTCTCAGAAGCCTAGTGGTGGTGATAGCTTCATGCTGTTGCCAGCTCCTGGGTTCCGTAATATCTCTGCTTGGTTACTTTAAACTTTCCCACTCCTTTTATTAAATTCTCTTAGTGATCCTGAGTGTGCCTTTTATTTTCTGCTGAGATAATCCCTGTCTATAGAGTGACTTTAACAATCGTCAAACATGTTTCCTCAGATATGTGTATTAAAATTGTTTTTAGAGACTCACTTTGTAAAAGAGATCAAGAAGTAACGGCTAGAAGAGTGAGGGTGGTGGTCTTGATGTGTGCTTCTGGGAAAGCATTCATTTGCCTGCCAACTTGCAATCTCCTTGGCAAGCTCTTGAATCACATCCAAGGGGAATAAGTGAAATTTTCTGAATTATATGTTGGTTTGAGGTTGTACATGGATAGATTTTACAGCGATACTGGACTGTTTTACTAACTACTGCTTTGATCTACGTGAGACTGGTTAACAAGTCCTGTGCTACTACGGAGGTTACCTGGGTTACCATCCCCATTTCCCCTGCTCCATTGCCCTCATCATTCCATGGGGGAAATTGATAGATCCTAAGGTACCAACTTGTTGTAAGGATTAAATATGATGAGGCACGCAAAACATTCAAGACAGTGTTTTGCTCTTAATAAGTGATCATTAAATAGGAGCTACTGTTACTCCACTCGTTCACCTGCACTCCATAGACAAGAGTACAGTTTTATTGACTTTATTCCCCACTCAGCCTTATCCTCAAAAATCTAGGAAAAGGCTGTACATGAATTTAAGAGGTAATAGCAGCAATGAGTTCCCCAACATGACTTTTCAGGTACTGTCTTATATTGTGTTCTTCCATTAACTAGCATTTTAAAAGTCCCTAATTATGGGTCTTATGCCATTGGAGAACATGAATGGCAACATAACCATCTAACTTTCACAAAGCTTAGTTTATGATTATGCTACATTTCCTTTTAATTTCCTCCAATGTTTTCTCATTAGAATCCCTCGTATGATTAAGCTTAATTTTCCTTCTCGTTTACCTCCTGAGATCGCATCATCATTCAAATTAAACCTTACAGCAACATATTTAATTGAAATTTCAGTACCTAACAGTACTAAATATTTCTGTAAAAGAAAAACTATTTCAAACATCTTATTTAACCCACATTCATGCTATGTCTTTTTATCTCTTTAAAAGTGAAAACTTAGGAGGGAAATCCATTACCTCAAAATGAAAAATGAATTATAATTTGACATTACGTATCACTGAATTTGAATTACAGGACCTATTCACACACTACAGAGCTCCGAAATGAGAAAGATATTTGAAACAACAAGGGACCTATGTCAAATAACCGCAGGAAAGTTGATTGCTCTGAATGACTTCAATAAAGCACGTTAATTAAAACCTGCACTCAAGCCTCCTCAGCAGTTTGGCAGTTGACAAAAGCACTCCAAAACAGTTTGAGCGGATTATGCGTTTCATGTTAGGGAGCAATTGAAAAGTCAGTAATGCCTCAATCATTTAAGGTAGAAAAGGCACAATCTAAATGGGCCTGCAGAGAGGTAGATAAAATAATCTAAAGTATACGCATTGTGATGTTCTTTTCTCTACAGCCTGATAAAGTCTAGCCTATACTGATATAGTTATAAAGCAGGCCATATCAAAGGGAGATTTATTCTAGATTTCATTTCCATCACTTAGGACAGAAGAGTATGGAACAAAAGAACTTGCATGGAAGTTATTACTAAGTTAAAACAAAACACCCTATTTGCCTAGCATTGTTGGGGAGTGCAGTTAGAGACTCCTTAACTGAAGGTTAACTCAATAGTGGAATAAACAGAATGAAGAGACTTATAAATAATTGGCTTATTTGCATATTTTGCATATTCTACACGTTGCTGCAGACACTTAAAAGTAACTTCAATTTACTATGTAAAACTATAGGTGTAAAATTCTTTTAGGATTGCACAGTTGACTGAGATATTACAGCACTGTTTGGATGTCCTACTGTATTTTATAATGATTTGGGATTACTTGAGCCTAACGCACATAATATTTTCCAGTTTCCTGAATTTTTAATTAGTAATGGGAAAAGTCAGTGGGCCATCAAGTTAAAACTCAGTAGAGAAAATCTGTTGCAATTGAAACTTTCCATAAGAAATAGATTTCATAGAGGTCAACTTAACAATCTGCTATTAGTATTTTGATATGAATTACTAGACATACAACAGAATAAGATAAGTGCCTTTTCTTGCTTTATTGGAGTTTGAGCAGAGAGTATTAAAATAGCTGCCAGATCACCTATTTAAGACATATATAGTGAGCAATCAATTATGGGACCCTCATGCTCACTACTCATCTCCAGAGTATGTCATAGAAATAATTTAGAAGGCTAAGGGAGTTAATAGTGAGGATCCTGTTGCAAGGTATTGTCAGGATGCTATTCATTAATCCCCAGTAATGTCTCTATTTCCCGAAGTAGCAACCTCAGTAATGCACACATATATTTGATTTTATTTTCTCTGTGTTATATTCCCTAAACTCCGTCTCCTGTTTCCTGGAATAAACTACAATTGACTATGCCCATAAGAAGACATAGTATTTCTTGCTAACTATTTGTTTTACCTTAAGTGTTTTTTTTTTTTTTTTAATGTTATCACCTCACACCTGTCAGAATGGCTAAAATCAAAACTCAAGACAAGTGCTATTGAGGATGTGGAGAAAAAAGAACTCTCATGTATTGTTGATGAAAACATAAATTGGTGTAGCCATTGTGGAAGACAGTATGGAGGTTCCTCAAAAAATTAAAAAATAGAACTACTTTATGATCCAGTAATCACACTACTGGATATTTATCCTAAGAATATAAAAACATTAATTTGAAGGGATATATGCATCCCTATGTTTATTGCAGCATTACGTACAATAGAGAAACAACAGAAACAGACCAAGTGTCCATTGATAGATGAATGGCTAAAGAAGATGTGATATATATATTTTGGATCCATGTATATTTGGCCATGAAAAAGACTGAAATTTTCTGATTTGCAACAATATGAATGGATCTACAGAGTATAATTCTAAGCAAAATAAGCCAGTCAGAGAAAGACAAATACTGTATTATTTCATTCTTGAGTGAAATTTAAGAAACAAAACAAAGGAACAAAGAAAAGAGACAAACCAAAAAACAGATTCTTAACTATATAAGAGGACAGATGCTTACCAGAGGAGAGGTGGGTGGGAGATGGGTGAAATAAGTGAAGGGGATTAAGAGTACACTGGTGATGAGCACTAAATAATATATTAAATTGTTGAATCATGGGGCGCCTGGGTGGCTCAGTCGGTTGAGCGTCCGACTTCAGCTCAGGCCACGAATTCGCGGTCCGTGAGTTCGAGCCCCGCGTCAGGCTATGGGCTGATGGCTCAGAGCCTGGAGCCTGCTTCGCATTCTGTGTCTCCCCCCTCTCTCTGCCCCTCCCCTGATCGTGCTCTCTGTCTCAAAAATAAATAAATGTAAAAAAAAATTAATAAAAAATAAATTGTTGAATCATTATAGTGTATCCCTGAAACTAACACCATGTCCTTACTATAATGGAATTAAATACAATTTTTAAAAATTTACAAATGCTATCGTCATTGTAGAAGTCTTACAAATTTCTCAGATTTATTCCTAACTATTTACATTTGAGGCTTATATTATTTTTGCTCAGTTGCAATAAAGTTTAATTATGAAACATTTCAAACAAGCACAAAAGAAGACTGAAAAACGTAACTAACCTCTATCTGTCTGCCACTCATTTGTCAAAATCATATGGCTGTTTTCCTTTCTTTGAATTGTTTTAAAGAAAATTCCAGATATTGTGCCATCTCTAAAAATATGCACATTTTTATATAACCAAAATGCTATTATCACATCAAAAAATTAGCAACACCTAAAATAACTGATATCTTTATTCCCTAAATATTCAGATTTCCTCAGTAATTTAAAAAATGTTATTATCTGTTGTGTGAATCAAGATCCAAACAAGATCAATCCTTTGGATGAGAGAATTATGTCACTTTATCTTCCTTTACTCTGAATAATGCTCACAACTTAATTTTTCTAATTCATATTTTTTTTATTTGTTGAAGAAACCAGGCCAACTGTCCTATAGGATGGTCCACAGTTTGGATGTATTCACCTCCTAGTGCTATTTTTTGTATTCCTCTTTTCTCTGTCTTATAATCTTCAAATGATTTCTAAAGGTTTGATTAGATTCCATTCAAAATTTTTTGCAAGAATACTCAATAGGAAAGAGGTCCTGTGTACTTCATACATGTAACAGACATACGTACATATTAAGGTACTCAGTATCTGGCGGTAGCATTCTTAGTGATGTTGACACAGATCAGTGGTTGCAGGTGGTGAAATCCTAGCCCTTCATCATAAAATTCCCATTAATGTCTTCTGATGGTTTCATCCACTGATAAAAATTTGCCTAAATCAATTATTTCTAGTGGTGTGCTGGAGCCAACATCCATTATCTCATAAGTGCCAATTATGCACATTTCTTTGCAACTCTGTGTTCAAAGACTTCATGTTGATGGCTTGAAATTGACCGTGATGTGAGTATTTACACAAAAATCAGCAAATCCTACAAATCAGAGCTTTTCTTTTTAGAGCGTCACTTGTTCAACACATCCTTAATCATTTCATAGATTAAAAATCATGGCTTTATAATTCTGCCATTAACTCTACATTCACAAACTAAAATTCTTTTGTAAAGAATGTTTTGTCAACTATGACTTTTTGGTAACCCCGAAAAAAATGCTGTGTTATTGGTCTGTCAGTGTCGAGATACTCATTGCCTTTTGGGGCTAAGCCTGGTTAAGAAAAAAGCTTTTGTTCCTCTGCCTGGACAGGCCTCTATTTTGAATCTCTCTCTTTCTCTCTCCAACTCTCAGGATTAATGTAACACATTCAGTTATTATAATAACTGATATGCATAGATTTACTCATGCCATCACATTAGAATTAAACCATGCTTTTGCGTTGATTTCTGCACTCTTCTTGCCTTTGGTGGGATTGAGTTTCATTTTTTTCTCTTGTTCCTCTTGAAATTCAACCTGTTTCAGTTGTTTTAGTGGTGACCTTCGTATTTTTAACACCTAAACTTAAAATTATATTTTATCTATCTATCTTCTTTGAATGCTTATACTCAAAATATTTCACATTGGTATACCTGGGCATAGAAAAGTCAGAAATGACAGATACCAGGCATAAATAACCAGTAGAACCTGTCTGGTCTATATGAAATAAACATAAACCTACTTTTCTTCACCAGGTAAACACCTTAGCATGCTTTCACTTTGTTCATTTCTGTCACATCATCTTATTACAGGAACATCTGTGATTTTATGCAATGGTTGATATTTTAAATTATTATTTAACAAGGTAATGGACTATAATTTTTTTAAGCCAGTGTTCTGTTCCTCTTGTATCATCCTGACTCCATTTTTGTTCTCTTTATTCAAGATTGTTTAGGCACTTTTATTGTATTACAATTTTGAAATTGGCTTGATCACCACAAAATAAATTAGAATTTGATTAGGATTGCAATAAATTTAAAATAAATTTTGGGAGCACTCTCAGCGTTTCAATATTTTCTTCAATCCATGAATTGTAACACTTCCTCCTCTTCCTCTTAGAAAAAAAAAAAGATTTAGATATTTAATAATTTATCTCCATAATGTTTTATAGTTTTCCGTGTAGCAGTCTTGCACATCATTAATTCCAAAGTATTTTATGGTTGTTTTGCTGTTATAAATGGAATTTAAAATGCTTATTTTTAAATTTTGCTTACATATATATGTATATATATCTATATACATATATATGTATCTGCATACACACATTATAGATCATTGCTAAATGTTCTTATTCATTCTAATATAATCTTTAGCTTTTAGATTTTCTACACGCATAATATTGTCTTCAACTAAGGACAGCTTTACTTCTCCATTTCAATCTTTAACATTTTATCCTTACCTATGGTAGTGCAGTGTTTATAATAGTGGTTATAGCAGACATTATTTTTTGTTCTATATCGCAGGGAAAAAAAATTTCTGTTAGGTATAATATTTTCTATAGATTTAGCATAGAAGTTTTTTTTTTTTTTAAATCAGGATGAAGAAGTTTTCTTCAATTTCTAGTTTTTTGAGATTTTTTTTATGAGTGATAGGTAAATTTTATCTCTTACCTTTCTCTACATCTATTTGATATGATAATAAGATTTCTTCCTTTATCCTGTTACTATGAGGAATTACATTGATTGATTTTCTAAAATAACTTTTTTTACATTTATTTTTTAGAGACAGAGTGAGACACAGTACAAGCAGGGGAGAGGCAGACAGATAAGGAGACACAGAATCTGAACCAGGCTCCAGACTAGGAGCAAGTGTTCCTCACAGAGTTTGATGCAGGGCCCAAACCCACAAACTGTGAGATCACGACATGAGACGAAGTTGGTCACTCAACCAACTGAGCCACCCAGGTGCCCCTACATTGATTGATTTTCTAAGTGAAATACCATCCTTACATACCAGGAAACAATATCCTTGGTCATAAATATGTTTTTTTTTTTATATATGGTAGATCCAGTTAATATATTTAGAAGTTTGGTGCTTGTGAAAGAAATAACCTTGTAATTTTCCTTTTTATAATATTATTTATCACTTAGATTATTCTAGCCTCATAAAAAAGTACTTGTTCAATATACCCACTTTATCTCCAGTTGTGAATTTGTCTACTTGTAGGTCCACCATTTTGTACTTTTTACATATTGAAGCTTTTATGTATTTAACCATGTTCAAATTACAATAATTGTATCTTCCCAATAGAATGAACATCCTATCATTATAAAATATATTTTTAAAGTGTTTATTTATTATTATGGTAGGTATACAAGCTCTATTCTGGGTATATATTGTATATTTTTTATCATTTTACTTCCAACTTGCTATGGACTGAACAATACGCCACTACCCCCAATGTATATATTGAAGCCCTACTTGACAATGTGATGGTATTAGGAGCTGGGGTCTTTGGGAGATAATTAGGTTTAGATGAGGTCATGAAGGTTGATGCCCTAATAAGGAGAGGAACCAGACAGCTTACACTCTCTGCCATGGGAGGATCTAGTTGTTTACAAGCCCGGAAGAGAATCCTCACTGGAATCCAACCATGTGGTGCCCAAGTCTCAGGTTTTTAGTCTCTAGAACTATGAGAAAATAATATTCTGTTATTTAGACCACCCAGTCAATGGTATTCTATTATGGCAGCTTAGCTGCTAAGACACAGTCTTTCAGCATACCCAAAAAATGTAAGGATTATCTCTTGTAAGTAACTCTTGGTTAAGTATCATTTCTTTATCAACCAAATAATATTTGTTTAAAAAAATATTTTTACTTTTTTTTTTAACATTTACTCATTTTTGAGAGGCAAAGAGAGAGAGTGTTAATCGGGAAGGGACAGAAAGAGAAGACGACACAAAATCTGAAGAAGGCTCCAAGCTCTCAGCACAGAGCCCAACATGGAGTTCGAACCCAGGAACCTTGAAATCATGACCTGAGCTGAAGTTGAATGCTTAACCAACTGATCCACGCAGGCGCAGACTGGACTATGTCTTCCACCACACCAAAGAATAAACTAAAGAAGACTAATACATGGATCTAAGAAATAGACTCTAGTATGAAGAGAAGGGAATTTTTTTCTAGATGAAGACAGTTCCCAAGGCAACAGCTGACCTACAGACTTAAAGAACAAGAAAGGAATTGATAGAGATATAGTATACTTCTATAGGGAGTAAACTTAAATTTCTGATGAAGAATTTGGGGAACTAGAAATAGGTACACAAAAAATCAAGTGAACACAATGTAATTACTGTCTACAATAAGTGGGAGCGGGAGTAAAAGAAATAAAGTGTAATTATAGCACATACCACATCAATTTTGGCTGAATAATAGTCAGTGTAAAAATCATATTATTGACTTAACCAAAATTATATCCAGATAATTTGTAAGAGGAGAATTATGGTTATTTAAGATAGCTAAATCCTCATTTTATCAGAAAATGAATAAATGATACCTAAAATCGAAAATTAAAAAAAAAAATCAGAGTAAGCCTGTTATCTAGTTCATGCAAGTAAATGAGTATTGGAGGACAAGAATCAGAATTGGAAGGAATGGGACTTCATGCTACTGTCTTCCGCATATCCTCTGGCCTCTTACACCATACAAATTTGTTATCCAGATTAAGCAATAATTTAAAAAGGAATAAAAATAGATTTTTGCAGAGAAATGTAAGAAGACACTAAGTATGTGAAATGACTATAATGGATTGTTCTTTGCTAAGAAAATTCATTTTTTTCCCTTCCTCTCAGAAAGTTCTAGAAGTTACAGTAGTCTCTGAATCACAGGATGCAATACAATCAATATTGGTGTACATGTCGATTTTTGCTTCACAATTTGAATCACAGAGCCCACAAGAGAACAAATAAATTCTCCAATAGAAAAAAAAAGAATACCTTTAAAAATTATACAAAGAGATTCTTTAGAGCATTTTTGTTATAAAATGTAAAAATTTGAGCTGTAAAACACCTTCACTAGAACTTATAAATATCTTTTAACAATTCTGTCACAGACAACTCAGTTATTCTCAAATTTCTCAAACTTGAAAGTTTTAAACATTCAGAAAGTTTTTATTTTGTATTTTTTCATTCTTTAGGATTTAGTCCAAATAAAGATGTAATTTATACTTTTGTTATCTGTTTATTCCTTCAAGTTTAAAGTATTAGGTTTTATTTTAAGTCTCATACTTTTTCAAAAGTTTCAAACCTTCATTGAGAAACCTGGGAAAATCAATCTAGTATTCAACCCAGTAGACAATTACCTCAATATTTTGTAGCTACCCTAGAGAAAATATACTAATAAGGCTATTTTTATTAACAAAGTAAAACTTGAACTAGAATTTATAAAAAAAAAATATATATATATATATACCTATATATATATATGTATATATAGGTATATATATATCAATTTCAGTCACCTGGTGTATCTCAACAAGAATCCTTTTACAATTTGTAACCTCCAATTAAATATTTAATTTAGCCAAAACACTTCAGGGATTCTATATATTCTAACCTTTTACAGAACTAAGAATAAAGCACTGGGATTTTCAGGCAACCATTTAAAAGCCCATTGCCATGTAAAATAACTTACCCATGAATTAAAATGTTCTCTTTACTATAAAATCACAAAAAGATATTAAGGTACATGCATACAGACTGGGAAGGAAAAATAAATCTGTCATTGTTCATAGATGACATGATTGTCTATACTGAAAACCTGAAAGAACTGACCAAAACCACCTGGAACCAAGAAGCAATATGACAAGGTTGCCAGACAAAAGGCTAATATAAAATAGTCAGTGATTTTCCTATATACTGGCAATGAATCAGTGGAATTGAAGTTAAAAACGCAATACCATTTGTATGAATGACTCCCAAAATAAAATGGTTAGGTAGAAGTCTAACAAAATATGTATAAGGAAAATCACAAAAGTCTAATGAAAGAAATCAAAGAAGTAAACAAATGGAGAGAGATGTTCTATGCTAATGGATAAAAGGACTCAAATTGTCAAGATGTCTATTCTTCCCAACTTGATCTACATATTCAATACAGTCACAATCAAAATCCCAGTAAGTTATTTTGTGGATAACAATAAAACTCATTCTAAAGTTTATATAGACATCCAAAAGACCCAGAATACCCAAAACAATATTAAAGAAGAACAAAGAGAACAGACGCAAACCAAATTCAAGATTTGCAATAAAGCTATAATAATACTGTGATAAAGCAGTATTGGTGAAAAAATAAACAATGGATCGATGGAATAGTGAGTTCAGAAATAGATGATCTTGGGTATGGTGATGAATTTTTACATACAACACCAAAGCACAATCCATATAAGAAATAATTGATTAGCTAGACCTCATTGAAATTAAAATTTTCTGCTCTGCAAAAGATAATGTCAAGAGAATTAAGAGACAAGTGACAGACTGGGAAAAAAATATTTTCAAGAGACACATTTGATAAAGCACTGCTAAGATATCCAAAGAAGTCTTAAAACTCAACAATACGGAAACAAACAGCCAGATTACAAAACAGATCAGAGACCTTACCCACGCCTCACTTAAGTAGGCATACAGAGGCTAATAAGCAAATAACAAAATGCTCTCCACCATAAGTCATCAGCATAATGCAAAGGAAAACCACAGTGATATACCCGTACACATCTATAGGAATTACCAAAATCAAGAGCACTGATAATACTGAATAACGGTGAGGATATGGAGAAACAGGAACCTTTCATTCCTTGCTGGTGGGGATGCAAAATGGTACAGCCCCTTTGGAAAATAGTTTGGCAATCTCTTACAAAAGTAAATGTATTTTTACCATGTGATCTAGCAACCATGCTCCTTGAGAATTACCCAAAGGAGGTGATAGCTTGTGCCCACACACAAACATGCACCTAAATGGTATAGTAGCTTTATTCACAATTGCCAAAAATTGGAAGCAATCAAGTAGGTAAAGAGAGGTGCACCCAGACAATGGTGCACAGAACATGGCATCAAGCCATGAAGAGACATAGAAGAATCTTAAATGCATAAAGTGAAAGAAACCAATCAGAAAAGGTTACATACTATGTTTCCCACTATATTACATTCTGGAAAAGGCAAAACTTTGAAGACAGTAAAAAGATCAGTGGTCGTGAGGGGGTTGGAGAAGCAGAGGAGGGATGAATGGTTGAGCACAGGATTTTTAGGGAAGTATAAATACACTGTATGATGCCACTATGATAAATACATATCACTGTATATTTGTCCAGATCCACAGAGTGCACAACATCAAGATAAACTGTAACAGAAACTATGGGCTTTGGGTGATTATGATGAATTAGCATAGGTGCGAATAATCAATGTAACAGAGTATCATTCTGGTAGGGGATGTTGACATTAGGAGAGACTACGTGTATGTGGGGGGTCAAAGGAGACATGAGCAGTTTTTTTTTTTTTTTTTTTTTTAATGTTTATTTTTGACGGAGAGAGAGACAGAGCATGAGCAGGGGAGGGGCAGAGAAAGAGGGAGACAGAATCGGAAGCAGGCTTCAGGCTCTGAGCTGTCAGCACATAGCCCGATGCGGGGCTCGAACCCACAGACTGCGAGATCATGACCTGAGCCAAAGTCAGATGCTTAACCGACTGAGCCATCCAGGCACCCCGAGACATGAGCAGTCTTACAACAATGCATGCAAAGTTTATTTGACTCCAAATGTCATTCATAAACAATATTTAAATATGCATAAATTTAAAACCGTCTTCATTTTAAAAAGCGATTTACTTTGCAGGGAATATATGCATTGATCTCTAGAATCTGTATTTACTTGAAGAACTCAATTGCCTTGCCAGTACTTATTCTTCTGGGAATGTCACTAGCAAATAAAGCAGCCCGGTGTCATTGGCTTTGTTTAGAGATGCCAAGGTGAGGCTGCAAGAGGTCGTGTAATTTTTTTTCAATTTTGAAAGAAAGTGCTCATGAAACAGACTTATGTTCTTCTTTCTGAAGTCACTATTAACTCTCTAGTAAACTATGATATTTAGCGATAATATGTTAGTGAAAATTTTAGAGCTGACATAAGACAACTGTCTGAATCCAAACTCTGCTCAGCAAGATGACAGCAAGATAGTGTAGTATGTTCTAATTGCATATACATTAGCCACAATATGAAATACTGTAAAACTATCTGGGAGCAATCATAAATATGTATTTTCTAAGAAGTACAAAGCATTTGAAATAAGACTAAGGGCTGTTGCATTTTTGTTGAAGGGAAATCGTAAAGGGGAAAAACCAAATCAATACATTTCGATATATTTATGAATACAAATATATTCAAATGCTGCTAATATAGTTCAGATGATTTAATCTTCAAGTCTCTTGATACTCTCTTTAAAATTGCTAAAGAACCTTATCATCCTATGCAAAATTAACTATGCTTTACATTTATTGCATTTCTGACTCTTACAGACAGAAGAGCTTCGTAAATGTGAACACTGAGGCAGGAGTTAAGCCTAAGCACATGAAACTCTAGTGTATTTTTTCCTTAGAGATCCTGGTTGCTATTGCCTCTGACATGTACTCACTTTGGAGAAAGGTGCGGATGGTGGTTGAAAAGGGGTTATAATAAGAAGCTAAGAGGGGCGCCTGGGTGGCGCAGTCGGTTAAGCGTCCGACTTCAGCCAGGTCACAATCTTGCGGTCTGTGAGTTCGAGCCCCGCGTCAGGCTCTGGGCTGATGGCTCGGAGCCTGGAGCCTACTTCCGGTTCTGTGTCTCCCTCTCTCTCTAACCCTCCCCCGTTCATGCTCTGTTTCTCTCTGTCCCAAAAAAAAAATAAATAAAAAACGTTGAAAAAAAATTAAAAAAAAAAAAAAGAAGCTAAGAGAAAAGCATGATACGTGAACACCGAAACCATAGAGCGAATACAGACCGCCAGCTGCCTTTCACTGGTGAAGGCGTGTGACTGGAGGAAGTAAATGACTTACCTCATATAAAAGAACATAATCAGAAGGTATCTGATGCCATGTTCTGTGCACTTCTCATACATCTGAGGTGGACAAGAACTCTGGCCTATAAATCTATCAATCTTAACTTTCAACGGCCTAATTTCTACACTTTGCAGGGATATGAGTTTCAGAGGAAGGAGTATCACTGGAAAGTCTAATTGGAAGGATCAATCGTGACAGCTCTCCCAAAGTGGATATAGAATTTTTCAGGATGGAAAAGCACATGCCTGGAATCAACCCCACTTGACCACGCAGCCTTATGTATGCGCATTTGGACGCAATACTCTCTTCAGCTTGGGGTCTCATCCTTCATTTACCGACACTTCGTCAATATTCGGGGGTGATCACACCACAGAATTTACAAAAGCGGCTTTCCTGAGTCATCTTTAAAAGCTCCACCACACATGTGGCACTAAAGCCCCAGAAGACAAGAGAGATGCTTACCTTTCACTTCCAGCTAGGGTCACAATATTCTCTCCATCTCAAGCTTATACATACTTTTCCACACACCCCTTTTGGGGGAAGTGGCAGGAAACTGTTGCAAACTATCACCATCGACTACCTGTGTTACCACGGCTAGGCTAGAAAAATGAAAACTATCAATTGGTCCTTTTGTGGGGAATCTATCAGCACAACTATCTTTATTAGTTGAGAGACAGAAACCTGACAAGCAGCAGTCTTTAGTGACAGTCGTAAGAAAGCCTAAAAGTATATAATTTATTGTTTCTCCATAGTTTTTTTTACTTCCCAGCTCTATTCAAAAGGTAATATACCTATTATTTGTATTAGCTTTCAGACTTTTTTTTTGAATCCTAAGTGTGGCTTCATTATCATCTCTAGTGACAAAAGTGCATCCCTATGGAATGGCACGGCCTACAGTTCCTCTGTAACTTTGCTTGTTTGTTTGTTCCATTTGTTTTCTGTTAACAATTATTTGTTGACTGTATCCTGTGAACCAGGTATTGTGTGAGGCACTGAGAAACCCAAAGAGGGATCAACTTGGTGGGTAGGCCTCAGGGTGCTCAATGAGTGGTTTTAAAACTCCCGGAAAACAACTCTGTGATAGGCTCTTCTTGGTATCCAAGTGGTCTAGCTACTTTTTTTTTTTTTCCCCAGTATGAAACGTGAAAACTTTTTGAGGGTTCTCTAAAAATGCCTTATCTTGCCTTCTGAACTTAAAAGTAGGTTCACTTCAGCTGTCAGCCTTAATATTAAAAGAGAGAACTCTGCTTATCAAAACTGAAAAGTCATATTGCTCTTAAATACATAACTGTCCATCATAGTTATCTTGCTTCAATCTGATTAAATTCTATTCTCTGAGGATCAAAGACTGCTAATATTCCATTTTAAAAGTCAGAGATTTTATCCGGCAGCATGACTGAAAATCAAATCCTTTAAGCAACTTCTGTTGAAACATTTCAGAAAGTGTATACTTATTTAGAATAATCTCTGCATACTGGCAAGAAATTTAGGTTCTAATTTTAATGATTCAGTAAAAAGTCGTAATATTAAAAACTAATACTTGTGATTTTTTGGTCTAAGATATGATAGTAATTAATAAGACACACAATGGTACACATATTTACTTTTCTAGTTAATTTATTATTTTCAAACATTGTCTTAGTGACTTTAAGCAACGTTTTATATATACATACGTATATAAAAATTATATACAGATATAAATTATATATACATAAATTTTATATATAAATACATATATACATAATATATGCACATGGCAATATGTACTCCTTGGGTAAAGCATGATTTCTTTTATTCTGGAGAAAGTTGAGCTTTCAGAAAGCCATGTATATCTAAATATGATTTTTAATATTAAATATACTATTTTTAGAGCAGTTCTGGCTTCATATCAAAATGGAACAGAAGGCACAGAGATTTTCCTTATATCCTCTACCTCCACACATATGCAGCCACCTACCTTCAAATTCCCACAGTAGAGAGGTGCATTACAATTGCTAAACTGAAACGACACATCATCATCACCTGGAGTCCTTAGTTCACACTGTAGTTCAATCTCAATGCTACACATTGGGATATATATATATATGTACAAATACATAATGATGTGCATCTACCCTAAGAGAATCGTACAGAAGAGCTTCACCGTTCCCAAATCTTCTGTGCTTAGCCTATTCATCCCTTCCCTGTGAGCCCTGACAACCAATCCTCACCGTCCTCATAGCCTTGTCCTCTTCGGGATGTCACACAGTTGGAATCACATAGTGTGCTGCTCTCTCAGCCTGGTCTTTTCCACCTAGCAACGTGCACCGAAGGTTCCGCCATGACTTGATAGCCCACCTCTCCTTTTTGTCGAACAACCCTCCATTGTCTATACACACCACAGTCTATGCATTCATTCCCCACTGAAGGACATCCCGGTTGCCTCCATTTTCTCAAAGCAGAAGTGTTTAATTTTCATGAAGCTGAGCTGATTATGTAATAATTATACAATTACTTCTTTTTTTTTTTTTTAATTTTTTTTTTCCAACGTTTTTTTATTTATTTTTGGGACAGAGAGAGACAGAGCGTGAACGGGGGAGGGGCAGAGAGAGAGGGAGACACAGAATCGGAAACAGGCTCCAGGCTCCGAGCCATCAGCCCGGAGCCTGACTCGGGGCTCGAACTCACGGACCGCGAGATCGTGACCTGGCTGAAGTCGGACGCTTAACCGACTGCGCCACCCAGGCGCCCCACAATTACTTCTTATACAGATCTGCTTTGGTGTTGTATCTAAAAAGTCATAGTTGGGGCACCTGGGTGGTTCAGTCGGTTAAGTGTCCGACTTCGGCTCAGGTCATGATCTCACGGTCTGTGAGTTCGAGCCCCACGTCGGGCTCTGTGCTGACAGCGCAGAGCCTGGAGCCTGCTTCAGATTCTGTGTCTCCCTCTCTCTCTGACCCTCCCCCATTCATGCTGTCTCAAAAAGAAACATTAAAAAAAAAAATTAAAAAAAAAAAAAGTCATACCCATACTCAAGGTCATCTAGGTTTTCTCCTATGTTACCTTCTGAGAGTTTTAGAGTTTTGCATTTTATATTTAGGCCTGTGATTCCCTTTCCACTAATTTTTATGAAGGGTGAAAGACCAGTTCTAGATTGTTTTCTTTTTGTTTATTTGCATTTGGATATCTGGTGGTTCCAGCACCATTTGTTGAAAAAACTACCTTTGCTTCACTGTATTATCTTTGTCCCTTTGTCAAAAATCAGTTGACTATATTCGTGTGGGTGTATTTCTGAGCTTTCTATTCTGTTCCTTTGATACATTTGCTCTTTGTATCAATACCACACTGTCTAGAATTTTGAGATTGCGTTGAATCTATAAATCAAGTTGGGAAGAACCTATATTTTGACAATATTGTGTCTTCTTCTTTATGCATGTGGAATAACTCTCTATTTAATTCTTCCTTGATTTTATTTATTAGAGTTTGAGGTTTTTCTCATAAGCCTTGTACATATTTTTTTTTACATTTTTACCTAAGCATTTCATTTTGGGGGGTGCTAATATAAATGATATTGTGCATATTAACTTTGTATTCTGCAGCTTTCCTATAATCATTTATTAGCTCCAGGAGCCTTACTGATTCTTTCATATTTTATTTCAGACTTTCTATACAGATGATCATGTTATCTGCTAACTTTTTTTATTCCTTCCCAATCCGTTTATCTTTTATTTCCAGTTCCTGTCTTATTGCGTTAACTATGACTGCTAGTATTATGTTGAGAAAAACAAGTGAGGGGGAATATCTTACCTTGTACCTGATCTTAATGAGAAAACCTTGTTTCTCACCATTAACTATGACATTAGCTATAGGTTTTTTGTAAGATGTTCACCAGGTTTAATAAGTTCTCCTCCATTCTTACTTTACTAAGAATTTTTATCATGAATAAGTGTTAAAATTTGTCAAATACTCCTAATTTCCTGATATGATCATTTTTTCTTCTTTAACCTGTTATGTGATGAATTGTTTTAACCAACTTTCAGATTGAACAAACTTTGCATGCCTGGGCTAAATTTCACTTGGTTGTGGTGTATGATTCTTTATATTGTTGGACTCAATTTGCTTATATTTCGTTGATGATTTTTGCATTGGTCTTCATGAGCTGTATTGGCTCATAGGTTTCTTTTTTTTTTGGAATGTTTTTTGCCTGGTTTCAGTATGAGAGTAATGCTGGCCTCATAGAAATAGTCAGAAAATATACCCTCAGCATTTTTCTTCTGAAATTTGGTAGAATTCATCAGTGAACCCAGCTGGGCTTGGTACTTTCTGTTTTAGAAACTTATTATTTAGCAATTCAATTTATTTAATACATATAAGGGTTATTCAGATTATTTCTTTAAAAAAAATTTTTTTTGAAAGAGAGAGAGAGAGGGAGAAAACACGAGTAGGGGAGGGGCAGAGAGAGAAAGGGACAGAGGATTCAAAGATGACTCGACTCGTACTCACCACAGAGAACCTGATGCTGGGCTCAAACCCACAAACCACGAGATCGTGACCTGAGCCGAAATCTAATGTTTAGCCTACTGAGCCACCCAGTGCGCCCAAATTATCTTTTTATGTGAATTTTTAGAGATAGTGCCTTTCAAGGAATTGATTCATTTCACCTAGGTTATCCCATTTGTGGGCATAGAGTTGTTTATTTTTTTATCACCCTTGTAATGTCCCTGGAATCTGTGATGTCTCCAATTTCTGATATTATCTCTTTTTCTAATTAGCCTGGATACATGCTTATCAATTTTACTGGTCCTTTCAAAGAACTAGCTTTTGATCTTGCTGAATTTTGCGGATTTTTTTTCAATTTCATTGATTTCTGTACTAATTTTATTTTTCTTCTTCTTTAGATTTAATTTCTTATTTTGGATTTCTTATTTTGGATAAAATTTCTTATTTTTTCTAGTTTCTTAAGGCGGACCCCTATTGACTTAAAATCTTCTTTCTTTTCTGATACGCATTCAATGCCATAAATCTCCCTCCAAGCCCTTTCACTGCACCCCCCCCAAACTTTATATTTTCATTTTTTACTTGAAAATTGTTTTTAATTTCCTTGATAATTTTTTCTTTGAGCTATGTGTTATCTAATCTCCAAGTATTGGGGGGATTTCCTAGTGATCTTTGTTAATTTAGTTCTAGTTTAATTCCATTTTAGTCTGAAACATACATACAATTTCTATTCTTTTAAATATGTTAAGGTGTGTTTTATGTGTTCTTAGTGAATATTCTATTTGACTTTGAGAAGAATGTATTCTGCTCTCCTTAGATGAAGTAGTCTATAGATGTCAATTTGATCAGTTGACTGACTGATGGTGGTGTTGAGTTCATCTAAGCCCTTACTAATTTTCTGCCTGTTGAATCTGTTTCTTACAGAGCAGTGCTGGTCTTCAGCTATAATAGCGGACTCATTCATTTCCTTTGGCAGTTCTGTTAGCTGTCTCAGCTATTTTGATGTCCGATTATCGGGCTCATATACATTAAAGATTGTTATCTTCTGATTTGACCTCTTTATTATTATTTAATGTCACTCTTTATTCCTGATAGTTTTTCTTGCTCTAACATCTGCTGTGTCTGCAATTAATGTATCTGCCCTTCCTTTCTTTGGTTTAATGTCAGCATGGTATGTATTTCTATAACCCTTTACTTTTCACCTGCATGTGCTTTTATATTTAAAGTAGATTTCTTGTAGACAACAGAGTTGGGATTTATTTTTTGATTTACTGACAGTCTCTGTCTTTTAATGGGTGTCTTTGGTTATTGATGTTTAAGGTAATTACTGACATAACTGGACTAATCTTTATCACATTTTTTACTGTTTTCTGTTCACTGATCTTTTTTATTCCTATTTTCATTTTCCACACTCTTTGTCTGCCTTTTGTGGTTTTAACGGAGTATTTTATAAGACTTATTTTTTCTTTCTTAGCATATAAATTATACTTAAACAAGTTTTAGTAGCTGCCCTAGAGATTGCAATATACATTTATAACTAATTCCAGTCCAATTTCAAATAATACTATGTTACTTCACAGGTAGTACATGTAGCTCATAAAACAAAGTATTCTGAAATCCTCTCTGCCACCCTTTGTATCATTGCTGTAGCTCATTTATATATAAGTAAAAACCATCAGATTGTTGATCTCATTTTAAATAAGCTGTTATCTGTTATATTAAGAATAGGAAAAAGTTTTTAGTTTCATTTACATCTTCTCTAATGGTTTTTCTTTAAGTATATCTGAGTTTCTGATCTATATCATTTTCCCCCTCTCAAAAATCTTTATATTCTTTCAAGGGAGGTTTCATTAAAATGTTAAAGTTCATAATGTTTCTTGCAAGGGACTAATATTTTTTTGAAGAACAAATTCTCTCAAGTTTTGTTTTTCTGAGAAAGCCTCTGTTCTCCACTACTTTTTGAAGGATAATTTCATAGGATACAGAATTCTAGGTTGGTGGGTTTTTTTTCTTTTTCTCAATACTTAAAAACTTCACCCCACTCCCTTCTTGCTTGCATAGTTTGCAAAGAAAAGTTAGATGTGATTATCATCTTTGCTCCTCTATATGAGGTATTTTTTCTTGACTTGAGATTTATCTTTGTCATTTTCTACAAATTTGAATTTTTATACAAATTTGAATACACACACACACACACACACACTTGGTGTTTTTCTAAGATTTTTGGATCTGTGGTTGGTGTCTGACATTAATTTCGGAAATTCTCAGTTACTATTATTTCAAATATTTCTCTTCCTTTTTCTTTTCTATTTTTTTTTAAAGTTTATTTATTTTTGGGAGAAAGAGACAGAGCGTGAATAGGGGAGGGACAGAGATAGAGGGAGACACAGAATCCAAAGCAGGCTCCAGGCTCTGAGCTGTCAGCACAGAGCCCGATGTGGGGCTTGAACTCACCAACCACGAGATCATGACCTGAGTGGAATCAGACGCTTAACTGACTGAGCCACCCAGACTCCTTCTAGCATCCCCATTATGCATATGTTATCCCTTTTGTAGTTGTTGCACAGTGCTTGGATGTTCTGTTCCTTTTTAGTTAGTTGTTTTCATTTTTTTTTCTCTTTGATTTTCAGCTTTGGAAGCTTTTTGACATTTCCCCAAGTTCAGAGATTCCTTCCTCAGTTGTATTTTGTACTAATGAGCCCATCAAAATCCTTCCTTATTTCGGTTAGAATGTTTTTGATCTTCAGCATTTCTTTTTCTTTCTTAGAATTTCTCTCTCTTTGCTAACATTACCAGTTGGTTCTGGTATAGTGTCTACTTTTTGTTTTAGAGCCCTTAGCATGTCACTCATAATTGTTTTAAATTTTCAGTCTGATAATTCCAACTTCGCAGCCACATATCAGTCTGGTTTTAATGCTTGCTCTGTGTCTAGCAACTGTATTCTTTGCCTTTAAGTATGCCTTGTAATATGTATTGAAAGCCAGGCATGATGTACTGGGGAAATAAACTCCAGTAAATTGGTCTTTAGCAATGTGATTGTAAGGTGTGGGGGGAGGCGACACATATAATTCCATGATCAGGTCTAAGTCTCTCAGTAAGATTTTCTTCAGGACTGTGAACTTCACACATACTCCCCAGTGCCTTCCCCTAAACCTTCCATGTGGGATGGGATGGTAAAAGTGGAATAAAGTTAGGTATTTCCCTTCTCCAAGGTTAGGCTCTGATAAAACCCCCCAAAGTTAGGCTTTGGTACAATAGTTTTTCTCGAAGGCAAGCCTTGTTAAGAATGTTCTAGTGTACTTCAAAATGGTTACTTTTCCCCTTCCTTCTTCTGGAAGCCCAGGTGGATTTTTCTTCCCCCAATATTTAATATAACTTGCTAGAGCTTTCTAGAAGGGGTACTCACAAACCTGGGCATCCTGACATAACTGGACCCTCCCTGGAGTTTTTTACCTCTCAACTTGTCCATACTGAGCTTCCAGTGATTCCTCTAGTACAGTTTGGATTTTTCTACCCTGGTACTCATTCCCATAGTTGTTTCTGCTTATGGGGTTCTGCTCCACCAAATTGTAATTTCCTGAAGCTGCCTGTTTGTCTCTCCAATTTTGCAAGCAGTGGTTGACCCTTCTCTGACAGTTCTAAGACTGGTTGTTGATTTTTTTTTCCATTTAGATTTTTATTTATTGTTAGAATGGAATGCCTTCTTGCAAGGTCTTTACATGCTAGATCTAGAACTAGAATTCTCAAGTATGATTTTGTACAAATGTGTGTATGTTTTCCAAATGTCTCAATCTAAAGATCTAAGTTCCCTGCCAGTTTTTATAGCTCTTGAAAATTTTACTTTTATTCATTTCTTTACTCCAATGACAAAAAGAAGCTGCAACTCAACTCTGGGGAGCCTAACTTATAGCTATTACGTGTCTTCAATTGAAATTATGTTTCTGAGCCAAAGAGTCAGAGGAGAAGGAAATATTATTTAGACACACTTGAAAGAGTTTTAAATGAAAAGTAATATTCCATATCTTGCTTTCCCTGATATGTCAGATGTGGGACAAACTCCTTATTGAGTTTGTGTTTCCCAAAGACTAACTTACCTTCAACAAATGAACATTTGATTTCAGAGCATCAGCAGTTAAAAAAAATAATACCAGGGGGCGCCTGGGTGGCGCAGTCGGTAAGCGTCCGACTTCAGCCAGGTCACGATCTCGCGGTATGTGAGTTCGAGCCCCGCGTCGGGCTCTGTGCTGACAGCTCAGAGCTTGGAGCCTGTTTCAGATTCTGTGTCTCCCTCTCTCTGTGCCCCTCCCCCGTTCATGCTCTGTCTCTCTCTGTCCCAAAAATAAATAAACGTTGAAAAAAAAAAAATAATACCAGATGAGAATTTGTGATCGATTCTATGGAATTCTAAAACTCTTCCAAGTGATGGCAGCATGTTTTGGGACAAATATATATACACCCCAAGTGACAACTTTGAAAAAAAATAACACTGACTTTTTAAAGTATCACTAATATTACAAATATACTGAAAACATAAGAGAAAGCAGTGCAAACCTATATACCACGGACACCCAAGTAATGTTAATTATGATTAACTCCCTAACAATTTAGGTAAATAAAACAGCTGTGTACCGTGATAGTCATGAAATACTTCATAATTTCTAATTTCTGCCTAGTTTTTGAACTCTCCATTTCCAACGGTGTCTTTTAATTTGGTAACACATAACTATTTACTGTAGAACCATAATTTATCCAGAGTCACAATGACAATTAGTCACATAATTAATTGGAATGTGAGATATACTTTCAGTAATTCATCTTTAGCAGAAAATGACAGAGTTAAATAGTAGTGATTAAAAGAATGGTGTTTATCTCTAGTGTTATATTTATGTTTCAGCTAGGACCTAAATGTCAATGTGTCACAGAAGAAAATTACCAACCCAACTTCAGATGACCAAGAAAATGTCTACACATAGTTTGATGAACTTCAACATATGCATAAAAAGACACATTTTAACCTAAGTATGTCAGGAAGTAATTAAATATGAGAAAATATCCTGAGAGGTAAGAAGGCTCGTAGATTCCAAGTATCTGCCCTCTCTAGTCAATGGGAAACAAATGATTTCTCCTTTCGTTCTCTTCACACTGACAAGCTATGGTTGACATTGCTGGGGAAATATAACTAAAAATAAAGTCTTCACCCAACCCAGAAAACTTCTCCAGAAGGGAGTAGAAAAAGAAAGTCCTAATACAGAATAAACATTAAATCAGAATGAGACGTATGTCATAAGACATCCACTAAAACATTGCAAAGACAGAAAGGTATCTCGTCTTTTACTACAACCAAGCAGATACAACCTATTATGTACATATTGTCAAGATAAACAGTAACTAGTACTCTAGTGAATCAAGTTGACAGCACCATTTGTCAAGCAGGGTTTATTCTAAATTCACCTGGTCATTGAAGGGACTGTCTGTATTGGCTGATTGGCTTCATCGAGAGGAAAAACAGACTTCTCATACCTTTTGACAGTGGGTAGTTTTATAACCTGGAGCAAGGTGTTTACTGAAGTTTAGCCTCCTTCCCTCCCACTCAAAGTGGGAGATAGCACCGCTATCTCTTTGGTATTTATATTTCAAAGAGATGACTCACAGGCCCTTGAGAAAGACCTTCTGAGGTCATGAAGCTGACAAAAGCCCTATCTAGTTTTCAAAAAGATTTATGTATTTTCCTAAAGTAAATGTTCTAAGAATAAGGAGGGGAAGGAAATCTCTTCCCTTGTTTTCAAAAGGGGAGAAGTAAGCCTCTTAGTTTGCATTTGTAAGTATCCTTTCAAGTAATGTTAATGTGGTCTGGGGGTGTTAGAAGTATACAGCAGATAATTTAAAATAGAACATAAATAAAATAAAACATAAAAACACTACTAATATCTATTTCCTCTATGTCCCTTGTTGTGCAGGATACTCTCACAACCTTAAACTCAGGTAACATAAACTTACGTAAGAAGTAAGGGAAAGCTGGGGCGCCTGGGTGGCGCAGTCGGTTAAGCGTCCGACTTCAGCCAGGTCACGATCTCGCGGTCCGTGAGTTCGAGCCCGCGTCAGGCTCTGGGCTGATGGCTCAGAGCCTGGAGCCTGTTTCCGATTCTGTGTCTCCCTCTCTCTCTGCCCCTCCCCCGTTCATGCTCTGTCTCTCTCTGTCCCCAAAATAAATAAACGTTGAAAAAAAAAAAAAAAAAAAAGAAGGGAAAGCTGAAGAAATGGTGAGGGACCGAAAATAGCAGCAGGCATTAGCCAAGACTTTCTTTTTAGAAATGGAAGAATTAGAACTCCATCTCCTTGTTCTAGTTCTCCTACCACAAATTCAGTCTAAGCAGGACATTACCTGTGCCACAGACTGACGTCTGATGAGGTGAGGACAGGGCAGAGAAGGAGGGGCACCTCTTGGGACTACCCCAAACAACCCTTAGCACTTTTTTCAGTACAAACAGGAGCTCCTTAAATTGTTTCAGTCATAGTGGCAGTAATTGAGAGCTCAAACCACATGATCCATTCCCCAAAATAAAGGCTGTAGAGGGTGATTTTTCCTTCAGTGATGTCTTTTGTGTTGGAGAAGATCCTGCTTTCTGGACAGATAGAATTTTACTTCCCCGCATCAAGTACTATCTACTCCAGGCTTCAGAAAACCAGAGGGGGAGAAACTCTGCCCTTCATTTATGATTACTCCAAAATGAAAAGCATCTTGGGTCCTTTAAAGGCATTGCTGAGAGTGAACACAGTACAGCAGCTAAATTCTGGCACCATTGAAATACATATAGATAATGAGGTCTCAACTGCATTTCAGCCAGTTAATTATTCATTGGATTTTTCTTGAGTGGCAACCTTCATTAGGAAATTCATGCAGGGCACCAAATACCAAAGGCTACTGGTTAAAAAGGATACATGAGACAAAACCAGCAACATCAAACAGTACTGAAATCACTTATAAAATAGATTGTTTACAAAAGACTTGTCTGAAAGCTTCCTCTGAATGAAGGGGATCCTGGGCTCTGGGCAGTTGAGTTGATAAAGAGTAGTTTGCCCAGTAGTTTCAAGTTTTCTAATCAAGAGATGCTAACTCTTTTAGCAATCAGTTCAAAGTTGGTGAAGATGCATCAGTAAAGACGCCACACATAAGTTTGAAAAGATTCAGCCCTTCTGAGGCCTTAGAAATCAGTCACTACTTTGAATTCTGTTCGGTAGCAAAAGATGAGAAATGCAAAACTTCCTGGGGTGCCTGCTCCTTCAGAAGCCTTAGTATTTAAATGAAGACAGCCGAAACTCTAGCCCAGAGCTTGTTTGAGGAGTATTTGACCACCCCCACCTCCAAAAAGGAGGTAATGTGGAGGAGTTTGGGGAGAAGGGAGAGAAGATGGAGAGAAAGGAGGTTAACCAGAACTCTTTGTTCCCAATAGGCAGGGCTTCACTTTTGCCTCTTTTTTGAGAAACTATGCATTAGTCAGAAGATAAGAAAACAGAAAAAAAGGAACTTAGAAAACAAAACTAGTCTGAGCTCATTTTATCCTGATGGATTTTTTTGTTCGTTTGGGTTATTATTCAAACCCACACTAGTCACATGTCTGCCTAAGGAAATGTTTCCAGTAGGTTAACTTCTTTCCTAGCCACTGGATGATCCCTTTTCTCCTGAACCCTGAGAGAACCCTCTGGTTTCGGAGTAAGTGTAAAGTTTCTCACCAGAGATGCTCAGTGCATCAAAATTGTTCTTTTTTTTTTCCTTCCCTAAATTCTTCCTATGTTCAAAATTTGCTTGCCCTGGGCATCTTGGTAAAATATCAGTGTAAGATAAATGTCAATTGATAAACAACCCAACTCCATTTTTTTTAAACCTTTACCTATAACTCTACACCTCACGGAGACATGAACATAGAGCCTCTATGTTGTGAGGGAGGAGCACTGAAACTCCATGATGTGTTCTCCACCTGAATTCCTCTGTGATGCCCTGGTTACTCCATGGAAACCTAGGGTTCCAGGAACTCAGTTTGAAAACCATGATCAAGTCAGTCAGACTCACATCCCGAATCTTCTGACCCATTTTTGTTGTTGTTGTTGTTGTTGAATACACCTGTAGTCAAAGAGCCTGTGACATCAAAAATGATCATTTTTAAGAGGTTAATTCAGCAGAACCCCACACATATGCCAGCTTCCTTCCATGTCTGAGTCCTCTCTTCCTCGCTGAGTTCCCAGAGGCTTTCCTGTTAGTACTTCTTTTCTCCTTTAACAAACTTTAATTTCAGTATAGTTGACAATGTTCTTGTTAGGTATTTAAAATATACCAACTTACGTTTTATTGATCATTATCTCTTAATTTTACCCTGCTGCTCTAGACTATTAGCCTCTAGGAGAACAGCCACTGTATTTTATACGTGTTCAAATCCAACACTTAGAGAAGCATCTAGCATTTACTAAACTCTCTGGGTTTGTCTCTATTGGTAGTGATGATTAGAACTCTCAGATTTTGAAAAAAAAGACATTTTTGAAAAAAAAAATTAGAGTTTGAGGTATATGTTCCCATTCTCCTCAGCTCCACTCATCTTTAGGATGTTTTTTCCTGCGGCTAAACCCTGATCTCTGTTTCCTCAGACCATTTATTTTAGAAAAGTAATAATTGCAAATTCTTTCTCTACCCCTTTGAGATGGAAATTTATTTAAAAGCTTCTTGCCCCAGGGCACCTGGGTGTCTCAGTTGGTTGAGTATCAGGCTCTTGATTTCAGCTGGGGTCATTTCTGGAAGTTCACTAAGTTCAGTGAGACCGAGCCCTTCATCAGGCTCTGCACTGACTGTGGACACTGCTTAGGATTCTCTCTCTTGCCCTCTCTGCCCTTCCCCCTGCTCACGCTTTTTCTCTCTCAAAATAAATAAACATGAAAAAAATTTAAAAAAGTTATTCTCTCTCTCTCCCTCTGTCCCTCTCCCCCACTCTCTTTCTAAAATACAAATTAAAAACTAAATAAACATAAAAGTCTCTTCCTAGTTTTAAAACAGGATGGTCTTTCTCAAGGAACCACCTCTCTGAGATGTAATTATCAAGGAAGGTCCTAACCCTTTCTCCCCGCTTCTGTGTCTGGGTAGAATTCTAACCCACAGAGCACCTTGCTCTAAGTGGCAAAACTATTTCTTGTCATGAAAATATGAGCAGATTGCTTTTCATTTGGGTAAGATCAATTAGCAAACATAGATGGCCTACAATTTTCCCCACCTCATGTCTTAAAAACTCTGCGGTCCTTTAAGCTCAGACTGAGTTTTGGCTCGTCTCCCCTGTTATAATAGCCTTGAATAAAATCTTCCTTACCGGTTGAAATTTGTCTAGTTCAAGTTTTGCTTTGACACAAAAGCTTTCGCTCCCCTGCTCAAACATAACTTGCCCTAATAATATGAAACTATATTTGCAGAGAGATGAACAAGTTTGTTTTTTTTTTTTTTTTTAATTGTTTCCTCCCAAGAGAAACTTTTTTGCTAATTGGCAATGATAAGGAAAAATCTGAAGAAATTGTTTTAATAAAACTGACAAAAACTATCATTTACTGGTCTGCACTTGTGCAATCTGTGTAAATACATTGATCAGCCTTTTACAAAACACTGAGTCAAGATCTTCTTGTGTGTAAATTATATCCTTGTATCAAAACTGCCTTTAGACTGTGCAGTAACTTTTTCAGGACACGAGGGATAAAGTATATCTTGCTACTAGTCGACTCTAAATGGTACACTTCTTTTTTCTTGGCAAAATAACAGAATTTAAGTTATCCAGTTTTAGAGCTAACTGCTCATATGAGCAGTTTCTATACCTTTCTTCTCAGATGGGCTGTCTGTTCCAGGCTCTGTCTTCAGGGCAGCACCTGAGTATATACCTGACCATCCACCCTGAATTCATCTAGGGGGAATTAGAGCCGAGCAGAATTAAAACCAGGTGGCATAAGAAAGTAAACTGATTTCATAACATTATTGGCTGAAAATGATCTTTGGGCTTAAAGAGTGCTACTTTTTCATTTTGGAGCTGAAGAAAATGTGAACCTCCATGGATTTGCACAATAGTTAATGATAGAAATGAGACCGAGAGTTAAGAATCACAAAATCCTTGGGGCGCCTGGGTGGCGCAGTCGGTTAAGCGTCCAACTTCAGCCAGGTCACGATCTCGCGGTCCGTGAGTTCGAGCCCCGCGTCAGGCTCTGGGCTGATGGCTCGGAGCCTGGAACCTGTTTCCGATTCTGTGTCTCCCTCTCTCTCTGCCCCTCCCCCGTTCATGCTCTGTCTCTCTCTGTCCCAAAAATAAACGTTGAAAAAAAAAATTAAAAAAAAAAAAAAAGAATCACAAAATCCTAGTCTACTTTTCTAGTTCTCCTTCTGACATTTTTTTCTGTTTTTGTCACTTATTCCCACGTGCTTTGGTTCTGTGTTCTCATGCTGCCCCACTTAGATTCCATAAATTCATCCACTCTAAGATTTTATAGTCTGCATGAGTAACTCTATCTAGGGGATACGTAGGTTTTTAAAAGAAGAGTGCAGGGAAATGTTAAATGGAAAATCATGAATAATCCATGGTGGAATTTCCTTCTGCACAGTGGGTGTTTTTGCACTGGGATAGAGTACTTCTCCCTCCCCCATGCTATTTCTGATACAAAAAAGAAAGCTTTAGCATGACAATTCAATGATCTGACTAAATCACTGAATAGAAATCTGATAAAAGGCTGATTCTGAATAGAGGGCAGTAACCGAACACAAATAACTTCAACATACAACTTAAGGGAAGGTAACTTGGTAGGTTTCCATCTAAGTTTTCTCTATCCACACTGCTACATTCTCATTTCTATTTACTGGGAGAATGAGATTATAAGGAAAATACAAAGAACACGTATCACTGCTTTTGGATAGTTCCACCGCTTTTTATGTCTCCTCCATGCCCTGGCTTAAATAATGTCAACTGAAGACATTCCAACATAAAAATAAATTAACTGGCTTAAACATGCATGCACATGTGAATGCATGCAGTCACACACCCTCTTCAGTGAGTCTAGGGCAAAATCATTTTTTGATCAAATAGATTTGAAATACAGTAAGTTGGGAACTGGTTTATCACTTTAACTTGACTCTAAATTGGCTTTCTTTCCGCACACTGGAAAATACCAGCCTCTAGTGTCATAATAAACTTGTATCTTCTTATTTTAAGGACACTGCATTGGTTCTGAGGCAGATAGCTGTCTCTAATGCAACTTCCATGTGAATTCACTGTCACTGCAGGGTTCCCTAGGGTTTTTTGCCTTTCCAGTCTAACTCAGGGAATCAGCAAAGTATTATTGTCTTTTAAGATACCCCAAGTTCCCACAGGGCTGTTCTTTGAACAGATAAAAGTGGAGAGTGGAACTGACCTTTTAGCATATCCTTCATTTTTATGCTTGTTAGCAAATTGTACATTTTGAGAGCTACCTGAGATTTTTAAGGCTGTGGATCTATTTCGTCAATTCCCTCACCTACATCAAGTATCTTTCTCTAAAAAGGCAACAGCTACTCGGTTTAACGTTGAATATTAGAAAATGTATTTAAAAGAAATGCTTACAATACTGAGAAGGATCCTCAACAGTATCAAGTATCATGAAAGATAGTAGTAGGACTCATATTAATAGAAAATGTTTCCATTTATAAATGAAAAGAAAAAAATTAAAACGAGGAGATGAGGGAAGAAACACAGGAGGGCACAGGAATGACGTCCATTTATTTTGTTAGTTTGTGTTACTTATCATTACTTTTACTTTAAAATTATGTTAGATATTAACATGAGGGGAAGATCTGAGTGTGGGCTAATTGGAGTCATAATTTGATATAGGATACATTGAATACATTGAAGCATGAAAAGGTAACTTTCTTTTCTTCTAAAACTGACAGTTTAAAAAATAAAAGATCACACCTTTAAATGTCAGACCTGGAATTATGATGGTACCAGTGTTGTTCTATTTTTCTTAAGAAATGTATGATGGCACTAAAAAAAATCCTCAAAGTAAAATTCATTATTCTGCACTTCAATTACCAAACTTCAGAAGTGGATACAATACATAGTATTAGGGATCAAGTAGTTAAACGTCTTCGATGTTTAAACAATATTGTCCCTACAAGCATAAAAACTTTATTTTAATGTTTGTTTATATTTGAGAACGACAGAGTGTGAGTGGGGGAGGGGCAGAGAGAGAGGGACACACGCAATCCGAAGCAGGCTCCAGGCTCTGAGCTGTCTGCACAGAACCCCACGTGGGGCTCAAACTCATGAACTGTGAGATCATGACCTAAGCCGAAGTCCGACACTTAACTGAATGAGCCACCCAGGCGCCCCTGAAAACTTTAGAGTTGTGATTTTTTTGGCTTGTTTTGTTCACTATGGCATCCCAAGTATGTAGACCTTATGCCCTGGCTCAAATTAAGTGCACAGTAAATATCTGCTTGATTGATGTCCTGGATAAGCATTTCTCAAAGCATGTCAGAGAAACATTGGAGTATTCCTTCAGTTGTTAATAAATATTTCATGAAAAGGGCATCCTCTGATTAAAGAAGTTTGGAAACCACAGAATATAAGGATTTTATTTTAGATATTCAAGTTCTATGTAAAATCAAATGTCTCTGAGAATTCCTTTATTAAAGAAGTGTGTAATTGTGAAAACTTATTGACTATGGTAACCTCTTCATAAGTAATATGTTCGTGTTCATTTTCTAGTTCCAGCAGGAAATGCTATCCTGGGCTGCGCCTGCCCTAGCTCACAATATGTCATTATGCCTTCTGTATGCTCAACAGGGCACCTACTTTGAGTTCAGATTCCAGGGAGGAAGTCATTCTTTAAAAAAAGATTGAAAGTCAGCATTCATTCTTTGCTGATCCTCCAAAGAGAGCAAAGCTCTCATGGAGGAGCAAATCCAGATTTATAATAAGTAAAAATCGACTCTGTTCTGAGCACCATCTTAAACAATTTACATGCATTATTTATTTACTCCCCCATGTAAGCCCATGAGATAGGCAGTGAATTGTCTCCATTTTACAAATTGTGAAACTGAGGCACAGACCATTTATGCACTTTGCCCATGCTCACGTAGTCATTGGCAGCAAAGCCAGGATTTGAATGCAGCAAGAGGTGGTCTGGTTTTGGTACTGCATTTGAAATTAACTTCAGTCATGACCTCTTTTGTTAACCCCCCATAGTAGAGATTTTTGTGATTGTCATTTTAAATAAAATGTTTCGATTTAAACATATATTGGATATTATCCTATTTATAGGGTACCAAAGATATATTTTTAATTTTAGATGTTTGTATGCTAAGTCAGCGTTGTAAACATCCAAAGCTAAATGCCAAAAGAATAAAAACAGAGTGAATAACTAGCAATCCAGTAAAGAAAAGAATGCACAAATAAAAAATAAATCAGTGAATCCATAATGCAAATATTTTAAAAGCAAATGAGTAGAAAAATGTTAACAGAAACAAGGTAAAATATATAATCACAATAAATGTAAATTCACTATACTTGTCAGTTAAAAATTGAGATCATATGATTTTATGCAAAATAAAATCACTCCTAATGGGATTTATAAGAAGGAATCATTATGTCTCTCTAAAATGCTTATTTTAGGGCTTTATATGAAACCTTGCCCGTCAATGGGACTATATTTGAAGATAAAGGATTTAAGGAGTTAATTAAAATTAAGTAAGGTGATGAAGGTGGTGACCTGATCTGACAGGTCTGGGGTCCTTGTGAGAAGAGGTAGAGACACCAGAGATCTCTCTCTCTGTGGAAAGAGGCACAGAGAAAAGACCAGTGAGGGTTGCAAGAAGGTGCCATCTAGAGGTCAGGTTTCCAGACATCAACCATGCTGGCACCTTGATCTTGGACTTCTAGCTTCCAGAATGGTAAGAAAATAAATTTCCATTGTTTAAGTTGCCCACCCAGTGGTATTTTGTTAGGGCAGCTTGTACACACTAATACAAGCACCTCAAACCTTCTCTTCACAGAAAGTTTGAAAGGAAAAGGATGTTAAAATACCTAGTAGGCAAATACTAACCTAAAGGCAGCTGGTGAGCCAATATACCATAAAAAAAAATTTGACTTTATTAGGGATAAACTGTATATCTAGTGACAAAAGGTCTGATTCACCAGGAAGGTCATTAGATGCATAAAGTTATGCATCTAGTTCTATAACCTTGGACTATAAAAAGCAAGAATGGAAAGAACTACAGGGGAAAACTGACCAGTCCTTCATTATGGTGGGCATATTTCTATGGAAGTTCCTATTAACAGGTCAAGCAAACAAAGGTTGACAGACATACAGAAATTTTGAACTCACTTTAGACATTTTATTTATCAGACATCTAAGGAAAAAAATACAAATAGCATTTTTCATTTTAAATTGTGTTGTGATACATACGTGTGTGTATGTGTATGTATGTATATGTGTGCGTGTATATATATACACGCACACATATTATACACATACACACACACGTTATGTATATACATAATGTATATAATCACATCTGTACAGCTTAAATGATTACAAAGTGATCACCCAAAGGCCACAGGCTAAGAAATAAAATATACCACCAACATTTCCCATTTATCCCTCCACAAACACATTCCCCACCTCGTACAGCAAATATTATCCTAACGTTACAAGCAAGAACTGCATACTTGTTTTATCCGTGTATTTTTACTGTTGTATGTCCTCCTAAATAGTATAGCTTAGTACTGCCTATTATTGAACCTGTATAAGTGGAAGCATACGATTCTTTTGTGCCATCCTGATTTTCTGTTGCAAGTTGATGTGACAACTTTAAATGTATGTTGATGATACCTCAGGTGTACAGAACTGAATTAATTACAATTCTTGGACCATGACACTTTTTTGGTGGCCATTATTTACACTTTTATTCATAACCTAATGTTCAATGCAATAATTAAATATTACGAATAGTCATATTCCTGTATATAGTACAGGAATCATCTCTCTACTTCACTGTGCTCTTGCCAGGAGCAACCAATCCAGTATTTTTTTTATCACACCCTTGTTTAAAATATATATAAATATAAATTAATCAAGTTTATAAGTATATATGAGCCCTATATTGTTGACTTTTGCTTATTTCTTTTTTTTTTTTTTAATTTTGTTTTTCAACGTGTTTTTATTTATTTTTGGGACAGAGAGAGACAGAGCATGAACGGGGGAGGGGCAGAGAGAGAGGGAGACACAGAATCGGAAACAGGCTCCAGGCTCCGAGCCATCAGCCCAGAGCCCGACGCGGGGCTCGAACTCACAGACCGCGAGATCGTGACCTGGCTGAAGTCGGACGCTTAACCGAATGCGCCACCCAGGCGCCCCGACTTTTGCTTATTTCAAGGCATCACAAAAGTTACACTGCATGCAGCATTTTTAAACCTGAATTTTAAATCTTCAATTATGAAGAAAATTTGTTTTGGTCATTCTATCTTTGATCAATTTTATCATCAATTGTGTTACTGATGCAACAACTGAACATATTTATAGTATACAATTAATGAGATTTGACATACTTACATATTATGCATAATATATATACATACATGTATATATACGTGTGTGTGTGTGTATACACACACACACACACATATACATATCCTATCAGCAGGAAACCCCTGATCTGCTTTCTGTCACTGTAGATTGGTTGGCATTTCTATAATGCTATAGTAGTGGAATCTCAATACACGTTCCATTTTTTTCTGGTTTCCTTTAGTTGGTATATTTATTTTAGGATCTATCCATGTCATGCATATCAAGATTCATTGCTTTTGACTGTTGAGTAGTGTTCCGTTATACAGATATACCACAATTTGTTTACCCATTTACCTCCTGATGAAGGTTTGGTTTGTTTATGGTATTTGGCGATGACACAGAAAGCTTCTATGTATAATTCTTCATACGACATAACGTTTCTATCTCTCTTGGTTAAATATCTAAGAATTGAGCGTCTAGAACAAATGATACCTGTATGTTTAATTCATTAAAAAAACGCAAACATCTTTTCCAGAGTGGTTGCAATAGTTTATATTCCCATTAGCAGCATGCTAAGAGCCTAGTTGCTGCAAATGGTTGCCAAAACTTGTTATGTCATACCTTTTATTTACACATGGCAGTAGGTTTGTAATACTCTTAGAGTGTGGTTTTACTTTGCACTCCTCAAATGACTAATGGTATTGAGCATCATTTTATGTGCTTATTTTCCATCTATATATCTTCTTTGGTAAAGTGTTTCTTTAAATTGGCTTTTAAGAGTTATCTTAGGGGCACCTGGGTGGCGCAGTCGGTTAAGCGTCCGACTTCAGCCAGGTCACGATCTCGTGGTCCGTGAGTTCGAGCCCCATGTCAGGCTCTGGGCTGATGGCTCAGAGCCTGGAGCCTGTTTCCGATTCTGTGTCTCCCTCTCTCTCTGCCCCCACCCCCCCCCCCCCCCCGTTCATGCTCTGTCTCTCTCTGTCCCAAAAATAAATAAACATTGAAAAAAAAATTAAAAAAAAAAAGAGTTATCTTAATATTCTGGATATATACATATGCATATATATACATATATATGGATATATATATGGATATATGCATAAGAGTTATCTTAACTCTTATGCATATATAACTATATAATTCATATATATATAACTAATATCCATATATATGGATATATACATATGCATTAAGAATTATCTTAATATTCTGGATATATACATATGCATATATATACATATATATGCATATATATACATATATGCATATATATGCATATATATACACATATGCATATATACATATATGCATATATATACACATATGCATATATACATATACGCATACGCATATATAAAAAATATTTTCCCAGTATGTGAATTATCTTTTTATTCTCTTATGTGTTTCAGAGAGCAAATAGCCTTAATTTTGATAAAATTAAATAATTTTTATTTTTCATGGAATACGCCTTTAATGTAATATCTATTAAATCTTTGTACAATCTATGGCCAAAAAAAATTTGTCTATATTTACTTCTGGAAGAGTTATTTAGCTTTAGGGTTAACATTTAGGTCTATAATACATTCTAATAAATTTTCATATGGTGAGATAAATTTTATATGGTTCATTTCTTTGCATATGGATATTCAAATATTTTAGCACAGTTTGTTGAAAAAAGTATCTATTTACACCAAATTCCTCTCCATCCCTGTCAAAATCACTTACCCTTATATATGAGAGTCTAATTCTGGGATCCTTCATCTCTCTTATAGAAGTTATTTGTCCATATTTATGAAAATACCACATTTCCTTGATTACTGCATTATAACAAGTCTTTTTTTTAAGTTTATTTATTTTGAGAGAGAGAGAGAGATGGGGGGGCAGAGAAACAGGAAGAGAGGGGCTCTGTCAGTGCATAGCCTGATGAGGGGCTTGAACCCACTAATTGTGAGGTCATGACCTGACCTGAAATCAAGAGTCCGATGCTTGGGGCGCCTGGGTGACTCAGTCTGTTAAGCATCGAACTTCAGCTCAGGTCATGATCTCATGGTTCGTGCATTTGAGCCTTGCATCAGGCTCTATGCTGACAGCTCAGAGACTGAAGCCTGCTTCAAATTCTGTGTCTCTGTCTCTGCCCTTCACTCGCTTGTGCTCGGTCTCTCAAAAATAAACATTGAAAAAAAATTAAGAAAAAAAAAAGTCAGATGCTTAACTGATGTATCCTCCCCCTTTTTTTTAACCAGTCTTGAAGTTAGGTAATTTAAATTTCCAAAAATATTAGTATTTTCTAAAATTGTTTTAACTTTTACGTGTCCTTCATAATGTACAATATTTCTAATCATGTCATCAAATTTTGCAAAAAAGTCTGAAGAAATTTTGATTAGGATTGCAGGAAAGCTATAGATAAATTTGGGGAGAATTGGCATCTTAATGAAACTGATTTTGTGATAAATCAACACCATATGTCTCTCCATTTACATAGATCTTCAGCTTCTCTCAGCAATGTGTCATAGTTTCCATGCAAATGATTTGCAAGTAATTTCTCAGAAACCTATCTGCATTTCCTATCAGTTGATGTTTTCTTACAATCAATGTCAGTTACTGATCTTTCTTTGCTACTGTGTGGAAACAGAATTGACTTTCCTATATTCATCATGTGTGTTCTGTAATTATTCTTCATTATTTGTTCGAGTAGCTTCTTACATTTTCTGAAGGTTTTTCCATATTGACAAACATCATCTGTGAATAAGGAGAGACTGGCTTTATTTCAGCCTGGGTGCCTTTTATCTCTTACTGTTAGTTTATTTCCCTGGCTCATACTTCCAGTACAATACGGAGTAGAAATGATGAGAGTTGATATCTTCGCCTTGTTCCACTTGCTTAGGGAAAAGACACTGAGTCTTTCATCAATTGAGTATGATGTTAGCATAGATGCCCTTTGCCAGGTGAGAAATGTTCCTTCTATTCCTAGTTTGCTAAGTTTATTGTTCCCTCTTTAGGAATAATTGTGACAGTTTGTCAAACACTCTTGCTGTATCTATTGAGATGATATTTTTTTTTTCTTTCTTTCTTACAGTGTTAATACGGTGAGTTACATCGATTGATTTTTGAGTGTTAAGTCAATTCTGTATTCTCAGGATAAATTTGACCAGCACAGACATGGAAATTGTTCCTCTGTCAAGGGAGCTCAAATGAAAGACTCCTGTAGTTTTATAGCTCTAAGGGGTTATAGGGGAGGTGGAAAGGGAGTTAGGGGTGGGAAAACGCTGAGCCCTGAGAGTGGGGAAAAAGTGTCCTCCTCAAAGCTATTCTCTTCTGCCCCAGTAAGACGACCTGAAGAAGACTCCCACAGAAGGCCCCAGATAGAGAGACTTCGGAATGAAGGCTCCTGAACTAGGAAGGCAGACATGCTTCAAGAGGACGGCCTGCCAGGGCTTACCTCCCAGGCTGCAATGCACTAACCGTGCATGGGGCCTGGTCGTGAGGAGAATGGCATTTCCCGTGATGCCTGCCAGGTAAATCCAGGTACTTGCCTGTAGCTGTCCTGAAAAATCACACGTAGGCTTCTGGCCATGAGCTATACTTCTGAGGAAATATTTCATTTGCACTTGGAATGTGTATGCCAATTAAGTAATAGTTGATAGTGTTTCAGTCTTCAGTACCCTTACTGAGAACTGAGGGCCAAGTATTTCTGCCAATTTTCATGAGGGAGGTTAGCCTGGAATTTTCCTCTCTTGCAGTGTCCTTAGTTTTTTGTATTAAGACAGTACTAATGCAGCCACTGTGGAAAACAGCATGGAGGTTCCTCAGAAAGTTAAAAACAGAACTACTCTACAACCCAGTCATCACACTACTGGGTATTTACCCCCAAAATACTAATCCAAAGTGATAAATACACCCATTTATAGCATTATTTGCAATAGGCAAATTATGGAAGCAGCCCAAGTGTCCATCTATAGATGAAGAAAATGTTGTATTTACATATATACATTTGTGTATACACACACACACACACACATACAGGAATATTATTCAGCCATAAAAAATGAAATCTTTCTTATTTGCAGTGAACTAATGAATATAATGGTAAGCAAAATAAGTCAGAAAAAGGCAAATACTGTACGATTTCACAAGTGGACTTTAAAAAGCAAAATGGGCACCTGGGTGGCTCAGTCAGTTGAGCGACCGACTTCAGTTCAGGTCATGACCTCGCGGTTTGTGAGTTCGAGCCCTACATCGGGCTCGCTGCTGTCAGCACAGAGCCCATTTTGGATACTCTGACCCTCTCTCTCTGCCCCTCCCCTGCTTGCACTTTCTCAAAAATAAACATTTAAAAAGAAGAAACAAAACAAATGAGCAAAGGGTAAAAAAGAGAGAGACAAACCGACAAGGAGACACTGAGCTAGAGAGAGCAAACAGATGGCTACCACAAGCGGGTGGGGGATGGGTGAAATAGATGGTGGGGATTCAGGAGGGTACTTGTTGTAAACACTGGGTGACGTATGGAAGTGTTGAATCACTGTACTGTACATCTGAAACTAATATAACACTGCCTGTCGATTAAAGTGGAATTAAAATAAAAACTTAACAAAAGATGGTGGTGAGGTCATAAAATGAGTTGGTGAATATTTTATTATTTTCTTTCCTCTAGAAGAGTTTTAAATAACGCTGAAGTGACTTGTTTCCTAAATGTTTATAGATTCACCAGGAAAGCGATCATCTTTAAAAATTTTTAATGGCATGTATTTTTGATTACTGGTTCAATTTCTGCCATGATTTTTGAACTTAAGTTTTTTGTTTGTTTCTAAGTCAGTTTTCATAAGTAATATTTTTCTATGAAGTTTCCCACTTTATCCAAATGTTCATATTTATTGGCATAAAGTGATTCGTTATCTTTGTATTTATGTTTTAGGGTTTAAAGCTCTGCAAAGTGATAACAGAAACAGTTCATCAGTGAATTTATAAGCGCAAACGTATTACAACCATTAAATGGATACAGAAAAACCTACTTAGTACATTACTTGCTTTAAGCATCATATGCCTTGTATATAGAGAATGTCTCTATCATTTTTTATCAGTTTTTATTTAAATTCTAGTTAGTTAATGCACAGTGTAATATTAGGTTCGGGAGTACAACTTAGTGATTTAACACCTCTATACAATACCCTGTGCTCATCACAACAAATGCACTCCTTAATCCCATCACCAATTACACTGATCCACCCTACCCACCTCCCTTCTTGTAACCATTGGTTTGTTCTCCATAGTTAAGAGAAAGTCTGTTTCTTGACTTTCTCTCTCTCTCTCTTTCCCTTTGATTGTCTTTTGTTCCTTAAATTCCACATATGATAACCTGTATACCCAAGAATCCCAGGAAGCTTTCGGTCCAAGAGTTACTATCACTACAAAATCAGACATCTGGTAGCTTGTGCAATAATGTAGATGAATCACAGTTCAGTGAGTCCCTGTTCAGCCAGCTAACCATGGTACATGTGCTGTCATTGGTTTAGGATTGGTTTCCCAAAACAGGAAGAATAAAAATACTCTCTCCCATTAGACAATGATGGTTAGCCTATGGCGGGCACTCTTTTTCAGTCACCGTGCTCCCCACTAGTTAACCACAAAAAGAAAAGTATCTGATAGAAGTATGTTTTCGAAACTCAGGCTTATTCAAGCTTATATATGTTACTTTACCACTTGGCAATAGATTTATCCCTATAAATGATAATCATTTATGCTCAATTGAGGAATTATGTCAAAAATATCCTATCTTATGAGAAACACCAGTACCATAAAAATTTCCATATGTAAGGGAAGTCTTGACTGTTGCTATGACTGATAGAGTAGATTTCTTAAATACTTCTAGGATGAAACAAAATTGTCTAACTCACACAAATGAATTTGTTAAGCAGACTCTATTAATGATAATGATAGACTGAGGAGAATTTTTATACTACCCATATTACCTCTTCCTCAGAAAAAAACGAAACATATTGAGAAGCTATATTAGCTCTTTCAAAACCTCACAGTGTTAAAAGTTTTCCTGTTTTCCACTTTAGGGAACTTTTCTTGTTTAATATTTATCTATTGAATATCTATTGTCTTTCTTTTTCACGTGGTGCTATTTATCTCATGCTATACAAACTTGAAAAGTTAGTTGAACTGCAAAAGAGAAGAAAATCCTGGATTATTATCTAAAAGAAAGTACAGTTTAACCCCCCAAAATAAAAAATTACTGAGAGTTTCGACACACTGATTTGGAAAAATAAATGGTGAAAACAATTACTACTAAAATCCTTAACTCCTAAGTAAATTTAGGGTTACTAACTCTTTAAAATGAAAATTTTAAATATGTATTTATTTCTATTTTTATTGTTTTCTTCAAGAATGGCAATGAGTTTGCTATGACTACATGGAAACCTGTCCACACAAATGTCTGAAGCTGAAAAATACACTTCTATTTGATATTAAGTTTCATAGTTTATTCTTTGTGTGTGCAGCCATAAATACGTGTAACAGTGCAATTACTTATATTTTACTGCCAGCAAAAATGAAATTTAAATTCACTTTAAGGAATATCACGTTTTCCTCCCCCCAAAAAACTGGTCCTAGGAATGAAGCCTTGCCTTTCAGTTAAAATAGTTTCACTATAGATATGGATTTGTGCAATTTGTGTAATTGTGTTGTTTTTACACCAATATTAAGAATACTTTAAAACGAGTAGGTGGGTTTCAGAGACCAAGTGAGCTCCTAACGTCATTTGCATTTGGTGGTTACTAACTACAAACAGTCTAAGGAAAATAAGGATATATTAGCGTTTGGTTAGAACTCTTTAATCACAAAGTGCTGCATTTCAATAGCTCAATTTCTAATTTAAATTTTTTTTATCTGTTCCTACCACAGATTATTTCTAAATCTTGAAGCCCTTTGCTTTAACTAAATCGTCAATTTAAAGTAATTAAGCCAGCATTGTCTATCTTCTAAGATTGTAATCCCTTTATTTTTTTTCTTATATATTTTGATACATGGGTTTTGGGCAATATATCTGCTTTCCTAAAATAATGTGTTATATTACTATTCCTCATAATTTCAGACTAATGTTCCCTAACAATGAAGGACATGGAACTGACGTCCTTGGAAATCTGGTAGATCCCAAGATATTTGAAATGAGGAATGCCTTTTAATGTTTTTGTTTTGTTGTGTTTTAGCGGATTCAGACTCTGTTTAAAACGAAATCCTTGCTTGTTCCAATATTAATATATTTTCTCCACAATACTTATGTGAATTGATACTTCATAGGCACCATCTTTATTCTATGGCTCACAGGACCGCCCAGCCCATCTCTGTATATCCCTAAGGTTTACAAACATTCAAGCTTGACGAACAGATCACCAGATATGATGGGTTGTATCCAACACTCGCCTCTCATTTTATGTTACCTGAATTTAGATGAAAACCTTAAAATTTAGGAAGAAAAGAAAACCTGATTTTTCTTGGATGATGTAAACTATGGGTTTACAAAGATTGGTAGTCATACAGTATAAAAATTGCCTTTTTTTTTTTTTTCAAGAAAAAGAAAGTGAGACATAGAGACATAGAGGGAATTATCCACAATTCCAATGGAATTGAAGAATTAGAATTAAAGATCAGAAACTCTGGGAAACTTGGAGTGTTTCTAACGCCACAGCTCTGCCTTTCTTTGGTTATTGGAAGCTAATCTCTTCTGACACGTGCTTCTGCAGAAATGACAGCCTAGTCATCTGCTGGATATAGGTTACGAAACTATATCCTTTCTGTAGTTTTGCTCAAGACATTTGCCTTTTCAAGACATTCTGAGTTCCTCTCAAATTTGCAGGTAGAATTTTATAGAAGACTACAAAAGGTTTATCATCGTGTAAAGATGATGCCAAAAGGACAATCTTTTCCCAATTTTATACTTTCAAAAACCTTTTTTAAATGCTTCCTTCACCGCTCAAGGAGTGATATGCAGGTACAGCAGCAAAAATACAGTGAAAAACAGCCTTCCTTCCTCGTGACTTTTCTAGTTCATTCAAACATGCTGCCTAGCCTTACCCTTTGTTATGCCTGTAACTATTCCGTGATTAAATGTGTCAACTTCAGTGGCACCTTTTGTGATATTTTTAACTAATTACTTTCAAGATTCTGCAGGGCCTATGTTTTCCCTAGGGTCTTGCTGCCTTCTTCCTTTCTCTGGTTCTCCTACATACAACCTCCTTGGACTGTCTGGTCTCATTGTTAAGCAAGTCAGAATGTTCCCTACAATATGCTGCTTCATGCATCCTGACTCCAGCTGAATAAAAGTCCTGGCAGATTTCCAGTTTATTCTCTGCTCTAGATTTTATTTAGTTGAAGAAATTTTGCTTCATGAAGATATTTTTTTTTACCCAAGTTATCCTTCTTAAGACTGACTCTAGCATATTTTTTTACTCTTGAAATTTTTTATAGCATTTGCTCTCTTTAAAATTAATCTAGGACTTTTATTGTACCAGCTCTTATAGGTTATTTAATTCAACAATATTTTTTATTCTATAACTTTTCAGCCTTATCGAGGTATAATTGACAAACTAAGATATTTAGAGTGTATCATGTCGTGATTTGATGTGCATACTGTGACAGGAATACCCAGATCAATGCAGTATTTGTCAATTGTAGTCACCAAGTTGTAATTAGATCCTCAGATCTTATTCATCTTATAACAAATTGTACCCTTCAATAGAAGTGCTAACCATGCAGCATTTATCTTTCCCTAGCTGGCTTAATGTCCAGGTCCATGTATATCGTTGCAGATGGCAAGATTTTAAGGCTGAATAATATTCCATTGTGTATATATGCGACACTTTCTTTATCCATCCCTCAATAGACATTTAGTTTGTTTTCCGAACAAGGCTGTTGTGAATAATGCTATAATGAACATGAGTAGAAAAATTCTTCGAGATAAAGGTTTTATTTCCTATGGACATATACCACGATATACAACCTCATGATGTCACAGTTTGTGAGTTTGAGTCCCACATGGGACTCTGCGCTGATGGCATGGACCCTGCTGGGGATTCTGTCTGTCCTTCTCTCTACCCCTCCCCGGCTTGTGTGCTCCCTGTCGCTTGCGTTCTCTCTCAGAAATGAACTTAAAGAAAAATTTAATAATAAAAGAATTAGTTGACCATTGATGCATGGATTTATTTCTGGGTTCTCTGTTTTATTCCATTGATGTAGGTCTCCTTTTTTTAAGGCCAATATCATATTATTTGATCCCAAGAGCTTTGTAACCTAGTTGGAAATCAGAAAGTACAATTATCTCCAGCTTTGTTTTTCCCTCCCAAGATAGTTTTTGTTGGTTGGGGTCTTCCGTGATTCCATGCAAATTTTGAGATTGCTTTCTGTTTCTGTTTAAAATTGCCATGGATGGGGCACCTGGGTGGCTCAGTCGGTTAAGCTGCAGACTTCGGCTCAGGTCATGATCTCACGGTCTGTGAGTTCGAGCCCTGCGTAGGGCTCTGTTCTGACAGCTCAGAGCCTGGAGCCTGTTTCAGATTCTGTGCCTCCCTCTCTCTCTGCCCCTCCCTGTTCACGCTGTCTCAAAAATAAACGTTAAAAAAAATTAAAAAAAAAATTGCCATGGAAATTTTCACAGGGATTGCATTCAATCTGTAGATGACATTGGGCAGAATGGATATTTAAACAATATTAATTCCTCTAATCCATGAATATGGAATATCTATTTAGTTGCATCTCTAACTTCTTTAATGATTTTGTTTTCGGTGTACAGATCTTTCACTTCCTTGACTAAATTTAAACAAATTTTTTTAGATGCTATTATAAAGAGGACTGCTTTCTTAATTTCTCATTCTGATGATTTGTTATTAGTGTACAGAAACATGACTGACTTTTATATATTGATTTTATAATCTGGAACTTTACTGAACTTGTTTATTAGTTCTCCAGGGGAGAACAATTTTCCAGTGGAGTCTTTAGGGTTTTCTATATATCATTTTATCTGCAAATATAAACAGTTTTCTGATTTAGAGGGTTTTTCTTTTAATTTTTTATTCTTTTTTCTTGCCTAGTTGTTCTGCCTAGGACTTCAGAACGATGTTGAATAAAACAGCTGATCTTAAAGGAAAAGCTTTCAGTTTTTCACTGTTGACCATGATGTTAGCTATGGACTGGTCACATATGGCCTTTATTATGTTGAAGTACCCTCCTTCTATACTCAGTTGAGAATTTTTATCAGGAAAGAATGAATTTTGTCAAATGCTTTTTCGGCATCTATTGAGATGATCATATGATTTTTATCCTTCATTTTGTTAATGAGATTCATCCCACTGATAGATTTGCATATATCGAACCTTACTTGATCCTTGTACATGATTCTTTTAATGTAGTATGAAGTTTCATTTGCTAGTATTTTGTTGAACATTTTTGCATGTTCAACAGGTATATTGGTAATTTTCTTGTAGGGTCTTTTGTTGGTTTTAGTATTAAAAGAACACTGGCCTTGTCAAATGACTAGGATTATTCCTTCCTCTTCTGTTTTTTCGGGAGAGTTTGAGAAGGACTGTATTTCTTTTTAAATGTTTGTTAGAATTCACCAGTGAAGCCAGCTGGTCCTGGGTCTTCTCCGTTGGAATATTTTTAATTAATGATTCAACATCCTTACTAATTATTCAGGTTTTCTATTTCTGCATGGTTAAGTCTTTGTAGATTGCGTTTCTAGGAAAGTATCCATTTCTTCTAGTTTGTTGGTATATAATTGTTCAGAGTAGTTTCTTCTGATTTTAGTGTTTCTTGTTATGACTTATAGTGTCTCTTCTTTCATTTCTGGTTTTATTATTTGGGGCTACTCTCAGTCTTACTTTTTTAGCTGATTTAAATATTTATCCATTTTGTCTATCTTTGCAAAACTAGGTGTTAATTGTATTTATCTATTTGATTAACTTTTAGCCTCCGTTTATTTCTGCTCTAATCTTTGTTATTTTCTTCTAACTTAGGGCTTACTTTTTTAGGTTTTAGATCATTTAGCTGTAAAGTTAGGTTATTTAAGATCTTTTTCTTAATGCAAGCATCTAGCACTATAAACATCTCTCTTAGGCCTGCTTTTTCCTGTGTTCTCTAAGTTTTGGTATGCTGTGTTTCCATTTTTTTTTTTCAAGATTTGTTTTAAATTTCTCCTTCAATCCATCTGTTGTTCAGAAATATATTTGTGAATGTTCTAGTTTGTGGTTTTTTTTTTGTTTTGTTTTTGTTATTGGTAGCTACTTTTATATCACTAATCTCCATAAAGATGTTTGATAGGATCTCTTTCTTAAATTTCTTGTTATCCCTCAGTAAAATAAAGATCAAGCTGAGTGGTCAGCACATAGGAGGATCCAATAAGAAAGGGGCTGCTGGTATATATTTTTTAAATACAGTGAATACAAATGTGCCATGAATGCCTTCAACTCTCATGAATCCAATTATGTGTTTGAAAAAGAGACAGGAGAGATACGGAAAGAGAGAAATAGATGAGACACACAGATTTTCAATAGCACAGGGTGTACCTGTGCCAATCTTTTTACTCAATGAATACATAACCCAGAATGAGTATGACATAGAGGACATCAAAGAACTGTCCCCAGTTGTTAGTTCCTGTGTGCTGTTCCAAATGTGAGCGTTGTACCCTATTATGATCCCAGGGTTAAAAGTTACACATTTTTATGTGAAAAGTATAAAAATGAAGGGCAAATATTTTATTCAGAGCTCCCCCCCACCAAAATAAATTCTTACGATATTATGAAAAGAACGGTGTTGAACTTGATGAAGAAAAATCTTTTATGTGCCAAGGTTTGCATTACTATGAGATTCTCAAAAATAATATCTGATCTTTAGCTTGCTGACTTCATTTCTAATTCCTCAGTAGGATGCAATTTCTCTGTGATAGTTTACAATTGTTGCCACATAAGATTCTCCAACTTAACTGCGTAGAACAGAATTATAGATTCAATTCGCATTTACCAAAACTGATCCTCCCTCATTTTTACTTCTTAGTAGCTAAAACGGTGCCTCAATCAATATGGTTGCCCTAGCTTGAGGCTAAAAACATTAGGGCCATCTGAGATTTCTTTCCCTTTCACATATATATCTAATCAATCAGCAGGTTATGTCATTCTACTTTGAAAATATTCCCCAATTTCAACAATTCCCTTATCAATAACCCAAGTTTGGCATTATCAGCTTTTGCTATAGACTTCCTATCATGACTAATTGCAAAGTTTCCTCCTGCAATCCCCAAAATCGTTCTCTTTCCTGTCCCCAAATTCCAGATCCTTGTCCTTTCAAGTTGTAAATTTGATTAGGCAACTCTTTTGGTTAAAAATCTTCTATGTTTTTTCAGTGCAGTAATATAAAATCCAAAACCCTTACAATAGCCCAATTTAATGTACCCACTGCCTATAGTTCAAGACTTCATTTCCTCACATTAGTTCCTGATATTTTGATAATCGTGCCCTGTGGACACACCAAAGTTTATTCGTCCTTCAGATATTTTGTTTTGCTGTTTGCTCATGTAAAATTCTCCTCCCCAATGTCTTTACATGCCCTCTGCCCTAGACCCTCATGCTCTATCACAGCACCCTGTTTTAGATTCTTTATATCAATTAGCATTTATAGAAATTATAGTATTTGTAGCCAATGCTCTATTAACTAGTATGTGAGGTCTGAGCTAATAGGAACTAGGTTTATCTTGCTCACTGTTGTATCAAACATTTAGGAAAACATCTGGCAAAGATGCTCAAACTTGGCCAATCAGATGCACGCAAACTGCACTTGGACTTGGGGAGAATTTTCTGCTCCTTTCCTTCCTTCCCTCCCCTCACCCCATCTTTTTCAATCACTTAGGATTCATAAGGTCAATCTTCTCTTTCTTCCACATCTATCTATATATACTTAGATAGATATGGAAGATGTAAGATATATCTTACTATTTATCTATAGATATATATCTTATAGAGCTACATATCTCTATATCTACCTACCTATCTATATATCTGCCTATATCTGTTCTCCAGGAATCTTTTGATACAAATGCATAATATTAGTATATTTAAATCAATAGGTCAACTCTTTTACAGAACTTTAATATTTTAAGATTAAAAAAGATAAGGCATAAAAGAACTTGAACAGAAAGAGGACACAAATGGAGGCACAATGAGACATTTGGTAACCCTGAAAACATCTGATACAACAGCTTTCTTGGGAGCTCATGGACCGGTGTTGGATAAAGAAATAATTTATATTCATTTTACTCTTGAGATACTTACTTGTCTTATGCCAGCTGTGATACAAGTCTGCAGAACCCTGAGTCCTCTCTACAGCATAATAAAGTGTTTTAGTTTGCATATTAAGAATTTAGATCACTGTATTTAAAAAGTTACCATGGCATAATTCTGTAGCTTTAGGAGGAAATGATATTGTCAAAAAATTCAACAACACAGTTATCTTGCAGAGGAAGGCAGATCAGGCATCAGTAAGTCCTTCCATGGTTCAGTACCAATGTTCTCTAAATTTGAGGATAAAATGAGACTGAATCTATAATTAAACTCCCCGATACAAAATGACAACTTCTTTGCTACTCTTACCACTCTAAGAATGAAAATAAAAACATATCACCATAATGTAACATTACATTTGATTCTAATTATTTCTAATGCATTTGTGGGGGAAAAAGGATTAAAAAGAAAAATCAAATCAACTTGTAATATCCAAATCTCGGGCCATTCGATGAGCTGCATAATGCTAACTACAGACACTACTATAAATTACCGAATAGGACAGAAAGATATATGGAAGTCATAATTCTTGCCCTTAACAAGTTTTCTCTTATGTAAGTAAAACTCAACTTTATACTGAGGCATTCTACCAGGGCTAACCATGGACTGATTTGAATTTTATCTTCCAGGGCCCCCCAAATTAAGGTAAACTAGCAATGAACAGAGGCTTGGGCAAAAGAAAGTCAGGAGGAAAACAAAGGAGGCAAGAAATATAGAAACACAATACTGAACAAACAGTCCTTGGTTACCTATAAATAGGACTTTTGGTATTATTGCAGGAAGCCTCCAGGATGGCTTCACTTGACCCCAACTCTTTGTATTCCCTGCCTTATGTAATTCCTTTCCATTGAGTAACTTGCTTCTGGTCAGAATATGATAACGTTGAAGAGATGTCGTTTCTATGATTAGGTCACAAAAGATTACGCTCCTTTCTGGTAGACTGTTTCTTTCTTGTTCTCCTTCTCACTTTCTTTTTCTTTGGCTTTGGTGAAGTAAGCTGGCATGTTGGAAAAGACTAGGCATCAAGAAACTGAAAAGTCTCCAAATACAGACAGTGCATAAGTGAGGTTATGCACAATGAAATAAACCTGGAAAAATTAAATTGCATTTCCAATCTTGTGTGGTTGGAGACACATCCTTCCTCAGGTGGGCCTCAGATGAACCTTTAGCCTCAGTCATGGCCTCACGAGAGAATATTCACTATATAGTGAGAAATCCACCTAAGTTGTGCATGGAATTTTGATCCACAGAAACTAACATAACAAATGTGTGATGCTTTAAGACACTAAATTTTAAGGTAATTTTTAATGCAACAATAGAGAAGTAATACACATATTATACAAATAGGAATTTATCTCTTCTAAAGAGGTCAGATCATTTTATAGCTAATCTGCCAGGGATAAGTTGAATTCTAACTCTGCTTTGCATTGTTTTTTCAACACTCTTCTGCTGGTGAGAAACAAGTTAGTCAATGGGAGGGAATTACATACTCAGCAGATACCTGGAGGTTGGGATCCTGTGAGGACATCGTAGAGGTGTCTGTACAATAGCAAAAGTGACATTTTTAAATACTAGTTTTTGTTTTTTGTTTTTTTTTTTTCAGTAACCATGAAGACTCATTTATTTTTTTTATTAAAAAAATTTTTTTTCAACGTTTATTTATTTTTGGGACAGAGAGAGAGGGAGACACAGAATCGGAAACAGGCTCCAGGCTCTGAGCCATCAGCCCAGAGCCCGACGCGGGGCTCGAACTCCCGGACCACGAGATCGTGACCTGGCTGAAGTCGGACGCTTAACCGACTGCGCCACCCAGGCGCCCCTGAAGACTCACTTAAATGAAACAAGTATCAGGGGTACCTGAGTGGCTCGGTTGGTTAAACGTCTGACTCTTGATATCCCCTCGGGTCATAATCTCAAATTTGGGAAATCAAGCCCCGCACCGGGCTCTGCACTGAGCAGGGAGCCTGCTCCAGATTCTTGCTCTCCCTTCCTCTCCCAAAATAAATAAACTTAGAACAGTCAATGACACAAGTATTGGATTTTTAAAATATTTTAATACTTTTCATACTACTCCTTTGATTATCCTTCAGCACTATTCTTTTTGAACACCACAGATCATTTTTCTGAGCAGGTGACTAGCCCACTCATGACACTGTTTTGCAGGTGCTCGTAAACTCGTGTATTTTTTCCCCTTTGCTCTTGGTGCGACATTACATTTCCCTCTTGTTAACCTTTTATTCTTACTTCTAGTTTTACTCTGTATTTTATTTTACGACGTTCTTCTCAAATTTCCATCTGACAGCGTTTACCTTAATTATATATAAATGTATTTCTGCATACTTGTGAGAGGTCCATGGTGGCCCATTGAGCCCAGTACATCCAGCAAGAAGCACTCACTGCTCTTTCCATGCTACACCACAGGGCCTTCAAGGGAGCCCTAGGCATTGTGTTCCAAGAGAGTGATCTGATAGCTCAGACCTGGATTCCTGATTCAGAATGTTTAAATGATGAATAATTCTTTAGGAGAATTATGTCTTATGGGACACGGAGATAGACGATGGTCACAGATGGGATACCATGTAATGTATGCCCACATCTGCTCACTGTGAAACAAACTGTTCTGTCATTTTATGAGTCAATTTTATTTGTCCAAAGATGAATGATTAAGATACCTGGATTGCAAGAGTTTGATGTAAAATGAAGTTTAACTCTTTTGGGGGAAAATAAAAACAAACAGGAGAGATTCTCAATGATACACATTGCTTATTTTCACAGCTGATTTCATCATTTCAAATACACATCTATAAACACACAATACCAACTAAAACATAGAAAAACTGTTGTAAGGATATCTAAGATCCTGAGTAAAAATGCTAGCTTCTGTCTCCTGAATTATTTAGGACACTGCTTAGATTTCTAAAATCGTTTGATGATCTATCCTTAGAGTCTGTGCTTGTCAGATAGTAAACTATTGAGAGATAAACAGTTGCTTTTATTTTAGTAAACAATCTATTCTGATCAAAATTATTATAAACTATCAGCATATGGGAGCTTGGGTGGTCAGTTGGTTAAGTGTCCGACTTTGGCTCAGGTCATGATCTCATGGCTCATGGGTTTAAGCCCCACCTCGGGCTCTGTGCTGACAGCTCAGAGCCTGGATCTGGTTTCAGATTCTGTGTCTGTCTCTCTCTCTCTCTGCCCTCCCCCCCACTTGTGCCCTGTCTCTTTCTCTCAAAAATAAACATTAAAATTTTTTAAATAAATTATCACTATATAATAATTTATAATCTATTTTCTGCATTTGCATATATTTAAGATGGATGGATCATTACAAAACATGCTGATCAAAGAAATACATGATTCCAAAAATATGCCATATATCATAATAGTAACAAGGATAGTGAAGTTCAAAAGTAACGATTATGGACAATTGTGATACCAAGTCCATAGAAGTTGTCAAACAGCAAGTTTGAATTGTAATGCTAATATTTAAGTGAGAACGCAGGGGTTAAATGCTAGAGCAATAAATAAAAATGGGGATGGAAAGGAAATGGAAACAGAGACTGCATTTAAAATGCATTAAGTCAGGGATGCCTGGGTGACTCAGTTGGTTAAGCCTCTGACTCTTGATTTCAGAAGCTCAGGTCATGATCTCACATTTCTTGAGATTGAGTCCCACTTTGGTCTCCATGCTGACAGTGTGGAGAGTGCTTGGGATTCTCTCTCTGCCCCTCCCAGGCCTGTGCTTTCTTTCTCTCAAAAATAAATATTAAAAAAAGAAAAACCTTTCAAAATGAATTAGGTCAGAAAAATCAAAAGATGTTTGTGTAAATATTTAACATCTTGAGATTTATTAATTCAAATTAATTCTCTACTATCAGACCATCTCAAGGGTCTGGATTAAAAAGCAATACTATCTTTTTCTTTAAACATTTATTTTGAGAGACAGAACATGAGTGGGTGAGGGATGGAAAGAGAGAGACATACAGAATCTGAAGCAGGCTCCAGGCTCTGAGCTGTCAGCAGAGTCTAATGTGGGGCTCGAACACACGAACCCTGAGATCATGACCTGAGCCAAAGTCGGATGTCTACGTGACTGAGACACCCAGGCGCCCCAAAAGCAATATTATCTGTAATGCAGAGGTGGGAGAAGCTTAATTACTAGATACTTGAAGTTAAAAAAAAAAAAAACATATAAATACTAAATTAACTTGGCAGAGAATTCTGAAAGATTCTCTGAAATTAAAATAGTCCATAAACATGTTTAATAAAGGAATCCTATTGCTAACACACCCAAATACTCATGTAAATAGGGTCAAGGATTAAAAATGGGGTCACATTTGAGCCTGAAACTGTAAATGACTATTAATATGAGCCACTTTTTACCTATGTGACTATGAAAGAATACAAAGCCACATAATCATGATCTTTTAGGACAACACAGATATAGTGAATCAAATTATAACTTTAATGATTTAAGATAACTAATTTCATGTGAAATAATCAGGTACTATTTTGATATTTATTTCATGTCTATAAAGGACATGGATTCAGATAGAATTAAGACCTAAGTGAAATAAATCATACAGAGAAAGACACATACCATATGTTTTCACTCTTATGTGGATCCTGAGAAACTTAACAGAAGACCATGGGGGAGGGGAAGGGAAAAAAAAAAAAGAGAGGGAGGGAGCCAAACCATGAGAGATTCTTAAAAACTGAGAATAAACTGAGGGTTGATGGGGGCGGGGGGAGGGTAGGATGGAGGGCAAAGTGGGTGATGGGCATTGAGGAGGGCACCCGTTGGGATGAGCACTGGGTGTTGTACGGAAACCAATTTGACAATAAATTGCATATTTAAAAAAATAAACAAAAATAATAAAAAAGTAATAAAACATAAAAAAAGAATTAAGATACCATCCAGTACTCACAGAATGTGACTTTAGAAGGAATGAATGGATATTCTGCCTGCATAATATCCATACCATCCATTTACCTCAATGTTTAGTATCATTGATACCTCTCATCAGTCACACTGGACTGTTAAAAGAATCAGAATTCCCTTTTGACATGTAAATATTTTAGATAAAAACATGTTGAACCATTACCAAAAAAAAAAAAAAAAAATCTAGTAAGGTGTCAAAAGGCCAAGAAGTAACAGAAGTGCCATTGTTAAGCTAAGGAAGTACTTTTGAGAAATATGGGTTTGGGATTTGATCTCAGAGTTCTGCAATGGGATGATGACTTTAAAAAGACAACAGGGCAACACGAATACAAAGGACCAAGAATTCATACACAAGTCCTGAGGTTCCCTGAAGACCTAATTAATCCACTGTACTTTTTGTTAAAGTGTCTAAAAAGGAATTCTCAAGTCAGTGTTATATTCAACTTTTGTTCCATCTAATATTAACCATGCCCTTTTATGGGCTGTGTCTATGGGAAGCATTAGTGTCTTTACTCGAGGGCATGTTGTTAGAATCAAAGTCTGTCTTGACATTTGGAGAGAGGGACCAAGATGGTGACATAGGAAACTCTTGGACTTCCCTCCTCCCAAGCCTGTAGCAAATGCACAACTACACATGGAGTAATTTGCTGGAGAGAATTTCAGAAACTAGCTGCTGACTCCTGGACACTGGATGAATGAAAATCGCCCACATCAAAATGAGTAGGAAAGGCTGAGACACACTCTCACTATAAACCCCAAACCCAGCAAAGTTCCATACAAACAGGAGATAGCCCCCAACTCCAAGCCTCTCCCTTGGGAACTGAGGGTTTAGCTCACACATGCAGCACCACAACTTTTAAGACTCCCATGTAAAAGATGAGCCCCCAAATACCTAGCTCTGAAAGCCAATGGTAATTGAGTGCAAAAGTGCCAGGGGACTAGAGCAAAGAAAGAAGTTCCTAATGGGTCTCTCCAGAGCCTAGTGCAGAGGCAACAGGTAAAAATGCCTAATCTTCAAGTCCTTCCCTGGAAGGGGTTTGTGACTTTACAAGATGATGCCGGAGGATGGGACGTCTAATTAGAATACAACTTGGTTCTGACTGCAATCCCTCCCTGAGCTGGAAGGAGCCAGTGTGCACTTCCCCCACCCTCTCCCCTCCCTCCAGCTCTTTCCAACAATAAAACCAAATCACCAGTATCTTCCCAGAAGGAGCTTATCAACACATCTAACACCCCAAAGTTTACAGATGTCACCTGAGGGATGACCCCAAATCATCTAATTCTGATCATCAACGGGCTTGATTTTATGGGTCCCGCAGGACTATACAAAGAAGTTTTAACCAGATGCAGGAGTACCCCCCCCCCCCCTTCACACTCTTTGTGGCTATATACCCAGAAATTAACAGAAGTTGTTTCTCTAGATGGCCACAAGCTTAATGCAGAAACACGTACACCAAACCACAAAAACAAAACAAATTAGAAAGGGTCATACATCTAAAACACAATCCAAAATGAATTTCAAATAGGTTTTGAGAGTTAGAAAACATGTCATAGGATTCTTAAAACTAGAACATGAACTGAAATCAGTTTTTCTGAATCTGAAGTGTACAATAAATTATTTGCACATAAATCTATTTGCCAATTGCCAAGGATTTGAATTTATAATTAAGGTATGCTTTTAAGTATAAATGAAAAATTTTCTAATATTTAAGGCTATTAAGTACAGTTTTCCATTAGAAATTGTAATGTAGGTAAATACTTTGCTTATTTTCAATTAAGAACAAAGGAAACTTTTTTTAGTGTTAGTTTAAGCATGAGAAATAGTTGGTTAGCTAGCTAAAAAGGAAATTAGGGTTCATCCTAGAAATATTGGATGAATTTAACAATGTCAGGAAACAGCACAGTTTGACATATTAATAGAATGAAAAAAAACCCCACGAATATTTCAATAGATACAGAAAGAAAAAAATGATAGAACTCAATACATTTTTATTATAAAAACATGCAGAATTCTTCTAACAAATGGAGAATGCATGTTATGTTTAAGTATATTTGGAAAATTCACCAAGGCAGACCACATAATAGGCCATATGACAATTCACACACATTTTTAAAAATGAAATCATGCAAAGAGTGTTCTCTGGCCATAATGAAGCAAGAAGTCACTAACAGAAAAATAACTGGAAAAGCCTCAAATATTTAGAAATTAAGCAACACAGTTCTAAACACATACTAACTTTTGCACTTAGCAAAAGAAATTAGTGTAGAAGTTGAAAAAGATCATATAAAATTTTTCTACTTGTAGATTAGCAAGTATACTTAGAAAAACCTAAGAAATGAACTAAAAAATGACCATAAGAAAATAAGTTATGGGATATAAAATTAACATACAAAAATAAGTATCATTCATATGTATAAACCATTCCACATTAGAAGAATGGAAGTAAAGCTTCCATTTATAGTAATTTAAAAACAGTCTCCAAACAATTTAATACAAAAAAAATTGCAAAACCTTTATCATATGAGGAACACTTTGAAACAATCCTTAAAATGCACCTGGACAAATGGACAGTCTATAATACTCTTGTAAGGGAAGATCCAAAAGAAAAATGTTAGTGTTATTCTCTGGTAAACTATAAAATAAATACTATCCAATATGAATATATCCACCAATTTTTCCTAATCCTACACCAATTGATTCTTAAAATCAGTTATAAATTTGAAGAAGCAAAATAGCCTGGAAAATTCTGAAAAATAAGAACAAGATATATGATAGCTCTATTAAATTCAGATAGTCCACAAAACCTCATTAATGAAAACAAAGCAGCATGAGAAGACACATGGTCAAATAGACTAATACATTCACTTAGAAACTCCAGACAGAACACTTAATATATAAGGGAGTTAGGGATAAAATAAAGATGTTATCTCAATGGACTATTTTCCATATATGCTTTCATGAAAAAATTTTTAGCTATTGTAAGAATAATCATGCAATGAATTAATTCAAATTAGCATTAGAAGGGACTTGAAAAAAAATCCAGGTTAAAAATAGTAAATAAATGATATTACTAGGCAGTTTATACAAGGTGACAACAAAATGTGTCACAGATGTAGAAAAAGATGCTCAATATGACTAAGAATTAGAAAATATCAAATATAAACATTGGTGCGATACTCCTTTATATCTACTATCTGGAAAAACTAAAGAAGATATTACCAATGGCTGAATGGGAAAACTATTTTTACACGTTATTCATTTGAGTAAAACGTATTGCAGATGTTTTAAAGAGCAATTCTGCCATAGTTGGTAAAATTCACAATGCATAATATCACCCAACATCCTCACTCTTGGGTACATTTTCCAGAGAAACTATATTTCTAGGGCATGGGGTATTATGAAGATGCTCATGTCAGCATCACTTATAGTAAGAAAGTAAAAGTAAATATCCTATCATAGTGTTCATGCATATATAAAATATCCTACAGCAGTTAGTAGATCTGAAAACCCTAGCATTGCACATCAGACTACTGAAGCAAATGTGTTTGGGAGGAATATGTATTAAACTCAGGAGAGACCAGTAAGAAGGGTGCTTTCAATGACTATTAGAATAGTGTGGCATAAGAGGAGGAATATGAGCACCTCAAATATCTATATCTCAGGTAAATATAAACTTTAAAAAATTTCTATGGATTAAGGTGTTTGATTTAGCAAAAAGGTTTTTTTTTTTCTTTCTGAAATCTAACTGATGGGATACAGAAATATAAAAACAAGAATCACTCACTGAAGTCAAGAAAGCTTGAAATGGTGTAACAAATTCATCAGGTGATGGGCATTAGAGGATGCTTGGTAGCATCCAAAGCATCTAGGATCAAACTGATGAAGAAAGAAATCACATGAAATCCTACTCATGGAGAAAAGTACTATGGTTGTAGAACAGTAATACAAGAAAGGCAAAGCATAGCACTCCTGGAAAGCAAGGCTTCCTACCAAAACCTTGAGCAACCACACAATCAGAGACAGCAGGGTATAATAGGGGACAGTCTTCAAATCAATTAATTTCAGACTTTGGGAAAGTGGTGCCATTATCTTGGTATCACAGCTGGTTGATCTCCCACTTGGCCTCAAGATAAAGGCACAATGATAATTTGTAAAATACCCTAACTATCTGCCATAGGGATTTACAGAATGGGTATTATTGTTGGGCAAAGAAGCAAAGCGAGTCCTAGCTTCCTATTTCAAAGGACAGGACATATGCATTCACATTTCCCATTTATTTAAAGACAAGCTAATCTTTTCACATGTCCAAATGCCAACCCCTAAGCACTGGCTTCCCAATTCAGTTTGGTCAGTAAAGCCTCTACCTCATATGGAAAATTTCTATTTATTGTCAGAAAACAGTGCTTAGGAAACACTTCTGCTCTTTTGCAATTTGTTTTGTTTCATGAAAATTATGCAGTAAGCAAAAATCACTGCTTATTTAAATATATCCAGTATCATGAAAGACAATCAAAAATACCAAGAACTGAAAAAGCAGCAAACTTTAATATAAACAGAATCCTCAGAGGAATAAAATGATCCCACAAACTAAAAACACCTCATTGCTTGAAAAAAAGCAAACAATGTAATATGAAGAAATGATAATTTCAAAATAGCAGAATGTAGTAGAAAAACTGAGTAACAGAAGGTGTATGAAAATAGACTAAATAACGAGCTGGAAGAAATTCTTAGGATTTAGACTAAAAGAAGACAATGTTAATGGGCACAGAGTTAAAGTTTGTGGAGATATATTCTGAATAACCCCAACAGCCTAACTGGAGCTCCAAAAGAGAGACTGAGAAAGAGAGGAGGGAAAAACTTCCAGGAACAACATTTTCCAGAGTTGAAGCAAGATTTGAATCAATAGCCAAAAAATTATCCACCAGTTGCCCTACAGGAAAACTTAAATAAGCCTGTACTTGACCATGGCTTGGTAATATGAGAAAAGTAAAAAAAAGGAGATAGCTCATGAGAATGGAAATAAAAATATGGGTAGAAAGCCTGAAGAGACATTTTCCTAAAAAAGGCATACAGATGTCTAACAGACACACAAGACACTCAACATGATTCATCATCAGGGAAAGACAAGTCAAAACTACAATGAGATGTCACCTCGCCCACACCAGTCAGAATGGCTAAAATCAACACCACAAGAAAAAACAGGTGTTGGCGAGGATGTGGAGAAATGAGAAACTTATGCACTGTTGGTGGGAATGCAAACTGGTGTAGCTGCTGTAGAAAAGTGTGTGGAGGCTCCTCAAGAAATTAAAAACAGAGTTATATACAATCCAGTAATTCCCCTACTGGGCACTTACCCAAAGAAAAAATAAACACCAATTTAAAAAGATATATATACTCTTATGTTTATTGTAGCATTATTTATAATAGTCAAGATATGGAAGCAGCCGTATCAGTTTTTCCCCCATTAAGGATGAGGTTAGCTGTGGGTTTTTCATAGATGTCCTCTATTATGTCGAGTTATATTCCCCCAAATAGACTCAGATACAGAGAACAAACTGGCAATTGCCAGAGAGGAAGTAGGTAAGGGGATGGGTAAATAGATAAAGGGATTAAAAGTATATTTATGGTGATGAGCACTAATGTATAGAATATACAATTAGTATTTTATATAATTCTAGTGTATAGAATGGTTAACTCATTATATTGTACATCTGAAAATAATAGAATACTGTGTTATTTTTATGTCAATTACAATATCGCAAAAAAAAAAAAAAAGTGGATATCAAACTCATATTAAGCTTTTGTCTCCAAAAGGGCTATTCTGGGTATGTCTCTGGGGGAATTTCTCAGTGAGATTAACAATTCAATCATTAGACTAAGTAAAGCAGATTGCTCTCCCTAATGTGCGTTGACCTCATCCAATCCACATAGAACATGAATAGAAGGAAAAAGCTGAGTAAGAGACAATTTCTGCCTGTCTTTGAATTCGAACATTGGTATTTTGCCTTTAGACTCACATTCAGAATGCAATCTATACCACCAGCTCTCTTAATTCTCAGCCATTAGATGCAGACAAAAATCATACAATTGGCTCTGCTGGTTACCCAGCTTGCTGACCCCCCCACCCCCTCCCCCACACACACACCATACAAGTGTGGTAGGATGTATCTATATCTATATTATCTATATCCTATTGGTTCTGTTTCTCTGGAGGACCCAGACTAATATGGTGGTAAAGTGGGAAGTAAAAAAAAAATCCTGAGAAAAAATTCCTTTAAAATCTAGTTTTAAATCAACCAATCTATATTCAAGTGTGACAGCAAAATCTGTTTAGACATCTAAAAAGGCAGAAATTTACAAGTCAAATAGTTTTGTCTTTTCTACAAGCACTTAGGAAATGATTAAAACATGAACATATTTCATGTCTTCAATGTTTATTAAGTGTTGCTTATCGTCTGTATCCTCCAGCATACCATATTCAAGATTCCCATTGTGGCTGTTGATCTACTGACCCTCTTGTACTGCACTCACTCATCTTGCAATGAAGTGAGAAGATAAAATGTATACGTGATGAGATGCAGTGACGTGTATGACTAGGCACTCTGACTAGTGTTGGACTACTAGTGACCTTCCGACCATAGGTTAAAAGGTGATCATCCCCTTCTCCATTGCAGTTGACCACAGGTAACTGAAACCACAGAAAGCAAAACCACAGATAAGGAGTGGAGGGAACTATTGTAAAGCATAAGCTTATAAAATAATCTGATACAAGAATTACGGATTAATATACAAAAACTGAGAAGGAAGCTTTTGAGACAAATTAAAGCATAAGAGTGTCCTATTTTGGAGAGAGATTACTGGAAGACAAACTACCTCAGTATGCACACATATTATTCATTTTAATTAGAAATCTGAAGACAGTCATTGGTAGGTTTACAAAAAGAAACTGAAATTTTCCTTTCGCTGGGCTACAAAAGATATAAAAGGAAATCCTGGGCAGTATAAAACAATGTATTAATACAATTTAAATTAAACATAATGAACACAGTAGGAACTAGAAATAGCTACCCAGCCCCCCCAGCACGTGAACCCCCTTCCCTCCATAAGTAACCAGTGCAAAATGGTTTGGGTGTGAATTTTAGAAAATCTCAAAAAAATTCTGATTTATATTTAGAAACTGTTCTAGAGATTAGAAATAGATGATATTGAATTTATTTCACTTGGCTAACATAAATAATAAAAACCTAGATACATAAGAAGAAAAAAAAAACTATGCTTGCCTTTACCTGTGAATATATCCACAAAGATCCAAAGAAGTTACTAGCATGCTTTATGACATTTCAAATGTACAAGATATTCAACGAACCCTTCTGCCTAATAGTTATAAGTATCGATAAAGAAATAGGTAAGTAAATTAATTTTAAAAATCATAGCTATTTTTAAAAATGAGGTAGATTTGTGCATACTGATATGAATATGTGTAGAGCACATATTTTGATGGGAGACTCAAGGCATAAAACAGTATGTATATTATCCTTTCTTTTGATAAATGTATTTGTGCATGTATATGTATATTACATATCTATGCTAACAATGTATATAAAATAGACCAAATATGATGGTTCCCCAGTGAATCAGAAATGTATACTTCTTTCCAAATTATTTCAATTTCTTACAAACATTTGTAAATTTCAACATTGAAAATTAAACTTTTCCCCAGACGACTATGTGTCAGAATAGCTATAGATGACACAAAACGTATTGAGAGTACATTTTCCTTCCCTTGGAGCAAGTTTAAATGCTTTAGAAATAGTTCAAACTTACTCATGTAAAAACTTAGACACGTAAAAAGAAAAAAAAAACTATGTTTGCCTTATTCATGTGACTTATTCATGTGAAATTCATGTGAAAACATATTTCTTTAATTTTTTAAAAACATTTGTTTACTTTTTGAGAGAGACAGAGCATGAGAGGGGAAGGGGCAGAGAGAGAGGGAGACACAGAATCCAAAGCAGGCTCCAGGCTCCGAGCAGTCAGCACAGAGCCCGACACAGGCTCCAACTCAGGAGCTGGGAGATCATGCCCTGAGCCGAAGTCAGACACTGAACCAAGTGAGCCACCCAGGCTCATGGAAAACATAAATCTCTTTTAGGGCATGACCTTATTTCTGTACTTTCTTTCCTTTTTTTAAAAAAAAATTTTATTTTGTTTATAATGATTTTTTTTTTAGCTTAATCTTTTTTGAGAGAAAGAGAGAGTGAGAGAGCAGGGGAGAGGCAGAGAGAGAGGGAGAGAATCCTAAGCAGGCTCCACACTGTCAGCACAGAGCCCGATGTGGAGCTCGAATTCATGAACTGTGAGATCATGACCTGAGCCAAAACCAAGGGTGGGGACACTTAATTGACTGAGCCACCTAGGTGTCCCTATTTCTCTACTTTCTTACTGTTAATATCTGAGAACTTCATGTGTGTATGACTATTACCCTTTTCAATGAACTGAAGTGTTTGCTAAAATTTCATCAATAGTGAAGCCAAGATTTCTTTCAAGGACTCTCTGATTTCACTGTTGATGTTTGCAACCTTGATATTAATTCCCCTGGAGGAAATAAACCTAAAATAGTTATACCTTAGGTGCTGAATACTTCAAACTTTAAATTATAACACACATTTTATTAAAAATTATTAGAATATCTAAACAGTCACAGCGACCTGCTTGGAGTCATCTTAATACATGTGAGAGGATTATGGAGATCCCACAGAATTATGGCATAAAAATTGAAAGAGGAAATTTCCCTTAGCATTCCGTAGATCATGCAATATATTTTATAGATTTCATGAGAACTTAGGAAAGCCCAGTGCTGAGACTTTTGCTACAGCTTAGGCTTTGACTTCAAATTTTAAATGTTGTTCACTAAGATCTGGGAGGTTTCCTTAAGAATAAAATCACTCTGGACGTTGCCCATAAACTCTATAATATACTGTGCTTCATTTCACCTAAGACCTTAGATTTCCTGGTAGCTGTTAAACCTTTACGCTTGATAGAAGAGTTTTGTAGATGACATGGCCATACCTTTACTTTGTCCTAGAGTGGCTTGCTAGTGTTCCAGAGTTTATTGACTATCTTTCCTCCTCAATGTCTTCATAGGGCCTAGAATATAAAATAGAAGAAACGGTCCCTGAATAGAAGGTCCTTTACAAAACAGACTTATTCTGAATAAGTGATTTGGTAATAGCAAAATATGGTTCTTTTTCCTACAAATACATAATTTGTGAACAAAAATTATAAAAGAATTTTTAAATTTTATTTATTTTTTAAAATTTTAATGCTTATTTTTGAGAGAGGGAGGGAGGGAGGGGGAGGGTCAGAGACAGGGAGACACAGAATCTGAAGCAGGCTCCAGGCTCTGAGCTGTCAGCACAGAGCCCAATGCGAGGCTCCAACTCAAGAACCATGAGATCATGACCTGAGCCGAAGTTGGACACTCAGCCAACTAAGCCACCCAGGCACCCCTGAACTTTTAAATTTTAAACCATAAAAAAATTTACACAAAAACAGCTTTGTATAGACAAATCATTTTGGCAAAAAACTAATAAAGGGTAACGAAATGATCAAGATTTATAACCTGGATCTGTGTGTTCTTTGCAACATATCCAGCTTTGCCCAAACAGATACGAATCTGTGGGCTTGAGGAATCAGGTGATTTTCTCACTCTTCTGCTCATAAGCTGGCATCAATAAACCATATTCTAAGTGAAGAAATCTAAAATCTTGTTTTGATGTTTTTATTACATTTTAATGACAAATTTTCCATAAAACAAATTAACCATTAGTTTTAGGAGCTCTCACATTCACAGACCCACTTCCAAATTGGTAGTGGCCTACAAGTATTCCTAAGGTGATATGTTCCAGAAAATTTGAAAAATTAGATAATTTATTGTAGTTAATAAATGTCACTGCTTTCATCCATGCAACTCCCTCCAACACACTTCCCTTCTGATGCCGTTGGAGTGGCCATGGAAACTTTCTGATAGGAGAAAAGTTAAGGATTTAGTTTGGATTCAGGGGGATATAGTGATGTGCTTCACAAGTACCATGATGTGCTGTTAAGTTACTTTTAGCTGTTTTCACTGTAGGAATGGCTACCAGGAAATCCATGGTCTCCCACCGTGATAACTCATCTAACATTATGACAAGTAGGGGCAGGATCATACCTTATTTTGTGACTTAAATGTGTCATAATGTATGAATTACTAGAACTATTTGGGTATTGAAGGAGAAATAAGGACTGAACTATATGGAGCTGAACACTAGCCTGTGGAAAATTCTTCTAATCATCACAAGGTATAATCACACATGGAGAATTTGGTTGTCATTGTCACCTAATCAAAACTGACGTTATCTCCCAATAGCACATACTAGAAAAATTCAGCATATACAATTAAAAATGTTCCCTAAAAATAGGAATTTCCAAGAATCCTTGTATTTGTAGGACACAAATCTGTAGCTGTACTACAAATAGTATTGTACGCATTAGGTATCTCAAGGGTCAACAGATTTACATCAGCCATACTGAATGCAAGACAGATACTCTAACTCCATAGACAATATTACAAAATGATTAGCATGTGAATAAGTGAACATTTCATTGACCAAATACCAAAACATTGAACTTTCTTCTCTTTTCAATCTTTTGTCTCAAATTATTCCACTTCCATGGGAACACCGAGCTCCACCTTCAGCCCCTTATGGTCATTTGCTCTTACTGGCTATATTTGGCCATAAGTAAAGGGGAGTTTAGGCCCTTCACTTAGACTTAAAAGCATCAAACACGTGGCTTAGGTCAATGCAAACCGCCATTATAATGGATCTCCTTGTTGTCCTTTGCAGTGAAGGATTTAAGACAATAGGTGTCAACTCTCCCAAGTTTCAAAATGAGGGGCTATAGCATTATAAATGCTAGAGTGGAAGTTCTAAAAATCAATTTATGACACTAATCAACCATCCTCACACAATAGAATTAAAGGTTCAGAAGTCAGCCATGCAGTTCAGAAATTAAGAAACAAAGCGTAACGAAGAATGCTGTTGGAGTGCTGTGGCATTTTCTCAACATATCCTCCAACAGCGTGGGGAGGAAATTCTTCTCCCTCACCTCTATCCAAAGCCAGAAAGTTTTTAAGGGGTAACACAAAAGGTATAAATAAGTCCCTCTGGAAGTTTGGAAGCTTCACTTTCTGTTGTAACCCATACCTAGAACATTTTATTTTTTTTTTATTTTATTTTTTTTTTTTAATTTTTTTTTTCAACGTTTTTTATTTATTTTTGGGACAGAGAGAGACAGAGCATGAACGGGGGAGGGGCAGAGAGAGAGGGAGACACAGAATCGGAAACAGGCTCCAGGCTCCGAGCCATCAGCCCAGAGCCTGACGCGGGGCTCGAACTCCTGGACCGCGAGATCGTGACCTGGCTGAAGTCGGACGCTTAACCGACTGCGCCACCCAGGCGCCCCTAGAACATTTTAAAAGACAGTGGCTGTTTTTGCCTATTTGGAGGAACACAGGGATGGAAAATGTAAGCAGAACATTATTACAATGGAAATGAACTACCAGGATTTTAAACTAGATCACATGTGATCATACATGTTATAACCAAGTACATGTTCTCACCTAACAATTAAAGGATACAATTAAGCTTATTCCTCTTTTTTTTTTAGGCCACCATCGTCCTAAAACCTAACTCCAAAGAAAGGATACTTGCTGGGAAAAAGTTACTAGAGAGGATGTCAGGAATATATACATAAAATGAAATGGTCAATTTTCTTTAGACCAGTGTCAGGTAAGTGTGTTTATCATAATGAGCAAATGTTTTGAGACCATATATCTGGTGGCTTTGTCCAACCCTACTGTCAAAGGGACAGATTTAAAAGCATCAGGGCAGCTTAGTTATTAGAATAAAACATTATATGTAACTGGCAATAGGACACTATGTATTTTAGTAGAGCTTTATAATTTTACTGACTTTCCCTATAGAAAATGGTGATAAAATAAACCTTTGGCCTCTACCACTGTCAATCGGCTTATAAAAGGTTATTTTTACGTGTTGCAAAGTACAACTCATTATTTGCTCATAAAATGTCATTGTTTATCAGTATTTTCTTCAATTCTCATAGAAAATGATTAAGTATACCTTTTAATCTTGTGAATTTTATATATGTGAATATTTCTGTATATTCCAGCTTGTGACAAATAAAAGTACTTTGTACGATGAGTAACAGTCAAATATTTTAAAGGTCATTGACCCTAACTACTCAAAGACCAAAATTGTCAATTGGATTTCTTGAGTATTTTAACTTTTTTCAATAATTCTAATTATAGGGGCGCCTGGGTGGCTCAGTCGGTTAAGCGTCCGACTTCAGCCAGGTCACGATCTCGCGGTCCGTGAGTTCGAGCCCCACGTCAGGCTCTGGGCTGATGGCTCAGAGCCTGGAGCCTGTTTCCGATTCTGTGTCTCTCTCTCTCTCTGCCCCTCCCCCGTTCATGCTCTGTCTCTCTCTGTCCCAAAAGTAAATAAACGTTGAAAAAAAAAATTTAAAAAAATAAAAAATAATTCTAATTATAGGCAATATGTTTCCTTATCACAAGCCTAGACCTAGAAACTAAAAGACAATGATGATTATTAACTCCAACTGAATCAGGGATCAGAGAGTAGAACATGCAGGAAAAATATGAATATGCTTACTGGCACAAGACTGGGGATAAATGAAGGCATTTATTATCTCACCTGTTTGGGGAAAATTAAGTGAAGGCCACAAAATGCTTCAAATTTAGTTCTTCCATGGTACTTGCTTACAACTGAGCAAATTTTAGTTCATAATGTTAATTTATTTGTATCTTTTGATTTAACTACTCTCATGAAATTAAAATCTCTCATTTTTTCTAAGAATCTTAGGTTCTTTTCACTAGTATAATTTTCGAGATTACAAATCTATTCTTTGAGTGATTAGAGGTGTCTATTTTCATGGACGTGCCAGTAAAATACTAAGTAGTCAAAGGGAGAAATAACAATGAAGCAGTCAATTCCAAGTCAGAATTGTTGTATCATGAGATATCCAAAACCGAAACAATAGTAAACCCTCTAATTAAAGGACTTTTCCTCAAGTGCCTACATTACTGGATAGGATATCTTTATTTTCCTAAATAATTGACATAACAGACATTTATTGAGAGCCTGTACTTTCCCAGGCATTGCAGTAAGAGCTAGGGATTCAAAGATCAGCAATCCTACTCTCAAGATTCTCTTGATTTCAGTGATACAGTTGTGAAAATTTACACTTTCAATATTGTATACAAAGCATACAAGTTCAATAAGCGAGAAACTTTCATGTTTATCCTGTGTCAATAAACAAAGTAGTAAAATTGGTAACAAGAAGGAGAAAAAGGAGGATCAATGGGTGGTGATTCTTGGAAGAAAAATTAGAACCAGATTCCAGAGCATATTAGATATGATCTTACTATGTTTGATGTTCATTTCCAAAACAACTGGAGAACAATTGAAGCCTTTAAACAGAGGGATGATTTAATCAAATTTTGACTCAAAGTCCATTTGAGTTACAATTTTAAGATTGGAGTCAGGAAGGCAATGCTTAGTAGTGGAGAAGTATATTGGTATGCCACAGAAGTTCTGGTGTAAATGGTGTAATTATCAACTGTGACACTATCAATGGTGATAAGACAATTGTTGAATAATACCATCCATTTTGAGAAAGGACTAATCTTCATGACTAACTTGATCCTAGTTATTAGGGACAATTTATTTTTTTAATTTAAACTTCTACATATTTTGGCTTGGATGACTAGGACAATGGTAGCTTTTACCTAGTATAATTAAAAATAAAGAAAAAAGTAGGTCTCAGGGTAGAATAAAAAACAATGAATTGAATTTAACTTCAATACTTTGCGGTTAAGGGTGAGAAGGCCCAACAGTTCACGATATGTAGCTTAAAAAGAAAAATACATCCCAGACAGAAAATATGGAGTTACCAATGTATAGCTCTCAAATGAAAAGGATTTAAGTACTGAATAAGAATAATGCAAGTTCAGGTATAGAACAATGAGGAAAATTCACATGTAAAGCACAGTGGAAGAAGAGCTTAAGCCAGAGAAATGTTAACATGTATTTAGAGACTTATGGAAGAAAAATCAGGAAAGAATAAAATAGAAGTTAATTCTTTCTGAGAGCCTGTTACTCTCAACACTATAGGTTTTATTTACTTTTAAGAGCCCCAAAATGAAAGATAGCAGTGCTTAAAAAGAGATACATCTAGAAGTGCAATAACCAAACTGAGAAAACTCTTTCAGCCTTAAATTCATGCACAGACAGGATATAAATCCTAGAGAAGAATTCTATTATCAGTTATCTGGGAACAGAGGAAAATCAGGATCGGTGAAGTCTAACATTTGATGATTTTATAAATGTCCTTTACATAGGTACAATGTTATTTTAGTAATGGTATAATTTTCATGTTGTATCCCTAATTTGCTTGGTCAAATTATCCACTATATTCATGTTGAATAATATCCTAGCTAGGCTGACCTATGAAGGCAGCCCAATATTATAGCTGTTCAGAGGCCTTAGTTTTATTCCAATGTGTCCTGTACTTTGGGACATTCCTGAAATCATTCCCTGTTTTCAGCATTTTTAAACAATTCAGTCATGAGTTTTATCAGAGTAGACAAGCATGAAATGAATTTTCTATCATGGTTTATGAATGCCAGGAGAGCTCAGAGATCAGTAACATTAGAAGGCATTGGTGCTTGATGTTTAACTTTTCCTCTGTATTTAAGTAGGCAAATCCCTTCGAGCATTATTTTGAAATGCCATGGACAGTGGTTGATCTAATTTTAGAATAGTATATTTACTCTAAATAGAGGACTTTCTTGTATAGTAGTCTTTGCTATTAGAAATAGTATGTCTAAGTTTTGTGAGAACATTTAGCCATTATGCCATTTATATGGATCTCAATAGAATGTTGTATACTCTAGTGCCAATTCTAAAAACTATTTCATTATTTACTGTTTGTAATACTTTAGGTAGCTGATTTAAAGAGTAACAGATCATATTAGATCACTGATTAGAGTGTATTGAAACAAGATTCTGTATTAAAAATTAAACACAGCAGATAAATATATGTAAACATTTTTCATTCTGTTAAATTCACAAGTATCATACCTGAAGAATACATAATTGGCCTACATCTCTCAACTGCCAACATATATAATAAGATTGTCAAACTGTATGTAGATCAGAACTTACACCCTGTTACTTCTCTTGCATTTATACATCCGCATTAAACATTCATGACTATTTATTGTCTCAGAGGATTTAAATCAAATTATTTCTGTTAAAAACCTACAAAGGCAAATGTGGTTTTTTTGTTGATTTTGATTCTCAAGGGTACTTGGAAAAATCCTGGGACCTTGAATGGAAGGAATCATTCCTTTTACGGTCATGGAGATGGTGGGCAGACTGATCACTGGGCATAATTATCTGAGGTAGCCCCCAAACCATTTCCTACTCCAATTGGTCTGAGGGATTATAAAACATACAATAGTCATAGAACTAAAAATGTTCAGTTATTTTCTGTCATGGTGCAATACAGGCCCCCTCCCCATTGTGCAGCATTTTCCTTACTTTCTAGAAGATGAAGAGAATTGTTGCACAAGTCTATAGGAGCGCAGTAAATTTTCTACCAGTCTGATTAAACTGCTACTACCAGGTAGGAAAAACCTTGTGCAGAGAAAAAAAATCAAACAGTTTAAGGCTCATCTTACGCCAAAGGATTCTGTATATTAAGCTTGAATGTCCCCCAATCTGTTTCCTCTGCCCTTCTATAGAAACCTCCGGCTATTCCCTGAATATTTGATTCTTTTATAGTTACTTCTTACCCATTTATTGTGTTTCTAATACAAGATTTTTAAACCCTGCAGTTTCGTTTTCTGTCTACTATAATTCTAGAGCAAAAAACAAATTGTGTGATTAAGTTTCCTTATTTGGGTAATGATTGTCCATTTAACGTGAGGTCAGTTGAAATTCTAAAACCACGTGGCTTCAACATTCTGCAGCTAAAATCTTTTTAGTATCTGCTTTTGAATGGCATCCGGAGAAGAGCACTTGACACACCGTCTCCCAACTACCTAAGATGAAAACTAACACAATACAAAACTAGGGCACAAAAATCTGGGGAGGGGTTGGGAGAGAGCACTCAATTACTTAGCAAACAATGTTCAATTGAAGGAAATCAATGTAGTTATCCCTCAGGACATCCAGATGTCCTTCGTGAAAAGAGAAGCCACCAGAAAAAAATAAAGGAACACAAAAGACAGGTACTGAATCTATCTCATGCCTCAAGAACTAAAGTGGACAGAAAATTGGAAAGGTATTCCTTTAACCTGTATAACCCGGTTTTTGAGGTATCCAAGTAGTGATCTTTTTGTTCCCCCAGCAACCATGTTTGTAGAAACTACCAGTGAACAATGAAGAAGTAAGTTATATGCATAGTACCGATGGGGGCAGGAATAGATAAAAAGGGCACTTTTTTTTTCGTATTCACCTGAAGTTATTTATGCCATATTTTATATCGTATAAAACACAAATTAGGCAACATTGTTTCTTTCCCAAGGACTTAACATTTATATACCAGAAAGAAGGCATAAGAGTCTATCTTCCTGACTAAAAGTAAAGCCACAACGCTCAGAGTCTGCTTTAATTTTTGCAATGAAATTTTGAAGCTGGGCCATGTTTTACCAACTTTTGATAGGATATATAAAACCACGCCATCAAAAATTTTATTTATAGTTTGCCTTTCTTTTGCCAGGATAAATAGCACCACATAACAAATAATTTGCTTTCATCTTTGAACTCAAGTTCTGCAGATTTCTTTTTAAGTCCCAGAACTACCTGCTGTGTCTTGAATATGTATTTTTTCTACTAGTAGTCTAGAAGGCTACATTAGTAATAAGAATTCTCATGATATTTTAAAATATGAATATTTATTTAAGAACGAATATCTAGTTCCCCAAGATGCTAAAAAAACCTAAACCAAACTAAACCAAAAATAAGATACAACAAAGTTTGACATAACAATGGAAAGGCTAGATACAGTTTTATTTCTAAAACCAGAAGCACATGGAGGAGTTTTCTAATAAAGTACAGTGACTTTTGTTGGTCCTTTGTATTTCAATTTATTTGCCACGTAAACTCACTGAATTAGAAAACATTCAGCAACATGTAATGGAAGGAAAAAAAAATAGAATCCGAAAGAATTAGGATGACAATTTCTGGGGATTAGAATTTGATTTAGGGGTCTTTTTCTCGCTTATACACACTTCAAGATATTCAGAATATTCCAAAATTTCTCTTACAAGCATGTATGAATTCAAAGTATAAAAAGCCAAGCAAGAAATGCAATTTAAATATTTCTCACAGAAAACCAGTGCTGTGAACCAGTACTGAACCAATGACTAGAGATCGAGGTAGGAGGATTATTTGTGGCTCTAGCGGTTTGAAGCTGTTTTTGAACTAGCTCAGACTGAGCATAGTGGTGGATGGGTCAATCAGCAATGTGGGTGTTTGGAAGAAAACATAGGAACAGAGTTTAGAGTCTCATAAAAGCTTGCATCTGGCAGAAGGGTGACTAACTCTTATTGTATATTCTTGGGAAGAGTAAGCAGGTGAAACTTGTTTTCAGAATGGACAAGGATGGAATTCACATGCGAGTAAGGAAATGCGTCATTGTTTTATCTTTCTCATGCTCAGATTGCCTGGGACTTGCTGTAAAAACAAATTAAATGTGATATTTTTAAAAATTTTTTTAATGTTTATTTTTGAGAAAGAGAGCATGAGCGAGAGAGACAGAGCACACGCAAGTGAGTGAGCAGGGGAGGGGAAGAGAGAGACGGAAACACAAAAAAATCAATCTGACGCAGGCTCCAGGCTGGCAGCACAGAGGCCGATTCGGGGCTCCAACTCAACAAACCATGAGATCACGACCTGATCCGAGGTTGGACGCTTAACCGACTGCGCCACCCAGGTGCCCCGTGATACATGCATTTTCTATGTTCTTCCTGTCAGGGGCGGGAATTAGCTTTTTACTTATACATTGCTCTGATTCTATGAAACCAATGTAATTCAAAAGTTCATATCAAATATAAGGATGCCTTTTTTGGTTACATTCAAATTTGTTGTTTTAATAGATTTTTACTTGTTAAGTATTTTTCTTATTCTTGTGTTGATTTATTTTGCATAGATATGTAATATGTTATTATCACTGATGCAAACGTCAGAAGAGGGGCATTGATTAAAATGTCCTTTTGTTCAAGATAATTTCTTAGATTGAAATTCATTAAATCCCTGAGCACATTTAAATTTGATTTTTACATTTCACAACAGATCTAGTCATACTCTCACAGCTCTCTGTTGCCAAACTCATGGTCAACAATGGTCACCTTTTGCTGTAAGATATAGAAAATGGCAATTCATAGACTCTGTAGACATTAATGCATACCCTAATATGACATATATAGGTATTTGCAGGTATATTTATCATGAGGGTTAAGTTTTCCTGAGATCCCTTGATTACATTTAGATTTATTTAGGTTCTTCCTTGATGTTTGAATTGGTATCTCTTTCACTATATCCCGATTTCTATTTCTGTCTTTTCTGGTTCTCTTTTTCACATGTTAATATCTAGTTAATCAGAGGCAAGCTAGCAGGAATTTCCTTGGAAACACAGAATCTGCTAGAAAGTTGCGGCAATGCTTAATAGCCTCTATACTAGAAGAAACTTGGGAGTTATTAATACGAGCAACAGAAACAACCACGTTCATCATGAACAAAGACATAGTAATTCCTGCGTCAAATACCATCTTAACTATCTTGACGTTTATAATTATCCTAGCATCCATCATTCTTTAGCAGCATGGGAAAGTTATCATAACTGTCTCATTACTATATATGAAAGTCAACATTTTATTTAATTTGATGCTTTAAGGGCTGTCAGTTTAATTCTACTTGTGACTGTCAAAAAAAAAAAAACCCTGCAAAAGCAAAAATCATTATGATGATTACTCTAAGTTTGGTCAATAATTTTCTGAGCCTACTTCTTCAGAGTCACCTAAAAATGGTGCTGCTGTCATGGCTTTGTCATAGTTATTTGAGATTTATAGAAAGAGTTTTTACCTTGAGAAATAAACTTTTTGTTTTATAAGATCCTAAAAGTGGCTGAATTAATACAATGTTAGTTCATGTTAATTAGAAACATTTTTAAGGGGTGCCTGGGTGGCTCAGTTACTTAAGCTACCAGCTTCGGCTCAGGTCATGATCTCACAGTTGTGAGTTCGAACCCCATGTCGGGCTCAAAGACTGACACCTGCTTCTGATTCTGTGTCTCCCTCTCTGCCCCTCCCCCAACTCATGCTCGCTTTCTCCCAAAAATAAACAAGAAATAAAAACAAAAAAGGAAACATTTTTAAATAAAAACATTTCAACTCAGTAAAATTGATTTAACATTTTTCTTTGAAAATTGAATGTTTTGAAAGAGCATATGATACCATTTAATTCTTAAGGGCCCTCCAAAACTATCAACTGACATGAATATGGCTTAAATATTGAATATATTTCTAATGACATGAATATACAGATATTAGTAGGCAAATGGGATCTCCTTTTAGCATATTAAAGTAGAGCAAAGAGATTAACATTAAATAAAAACAGAATACTGTTTCAAGAAAAATAGTCACTGATATTCATGCTAGTGTTCCCAACTTAAAATTCTCCACATAGCTTTTTTCCACTACAGATCAAATTCTTTAGCTCTTAAGAAAACGTTTTCAACATACCAGTCACTGTCCATCACAGTTGAGGTCAGAACCTGACTTTTGACTGTGGCTTTCTTTCAAGGGTTCTCCACACCGTCGTTACTATCAGAAATTCAAACCATTTTTTTTGTTTGTTTTGTCTAAATTACCTCCCAGAAGCACTTCAGGCAAACTGTGAGGCTGGAAAAGTAGTCTTCAAAACTTCTCTACTGCAGTATCTGCTGTGGGACAGAGCCACTCCTATCAAATCCACATCCACTGTCACCTTAGGTTAACTTCTGATCAGTAAACCCACTCAGCTCAAGCCAGTGTTACGACTCACTCGTACCTTATCCACACCACGCCTCACCAGTCACCAACTTCCGGTCACACTACTTCTCTTAAGGGCCACTCAACTGACTTATATACCACTTTAATTACTAAACTGGCTTTTTCTGAGGGGAAAAGGGCTGCTAATTCACTTCAAAACACACCTGCATATTATTAGGGACTTCCCTGGCTTGGGTGAATATTCTGGTTTGTCAGAGGAGATATTTCGTGGAGAAGGCCTCTTTGAAATCTGTTAATTTGGGTCCTCCAGGAATAAGATGCCAAGGAGTCAGAAGTACATGTTTACTGCGGAGAATGTCTGTGAAAGACAAAGTGGGGGGGGGGAGTAGAGTAGTCAAGAACTTTAAGTCACTGATGCAGGTCTGACACAAGTGGAAGGAGAAGGGGGAAGGAGGAGGGCTGAATCAAAGAGACCGGGTTGGGAGATGTAGCCCTGAGAAGGTCTTGGACTGCCTGCGGGTGAGATTCAGCACAAAGACTGGACAGAAGTGGCCAGATTTCAGCCAATCCACTGTGCTCAGTCATTGGCTAGAAGCTGCCAAGGAAGACGCCCTTGACCTGTGATAGCTCCCAGGTGCATTGTGCCTGGATGTGCTCCTCACCGCAGAAATGTACGGGGAAGGCGGGATCTTGAACCTAAGGAAGTGGCTGCTGCAAATTCCTCATGGAACACAATATGTTCATCTAAAAGGTGCAGTGCATGGGACACCTGGGTGGCTCAGTCGGTTGAGCCTCTGACTTTGGCTCAGGTCATGATCTCAAGGTTCATGAGTTCGAGCCCCGCTTCCGGCTCTGTGCTGACAGCTCAGAGCCTGGAGCCTGCCTTGAATTCTGTGTCTCCCTCCCTCTGCCCCTCCCCTGCTCGTGCTCTCTCTCTCAAAAATAAATAAAGATTAAAAAAATTTTTTTGAAGTTGCAGTGCTCAAACCAAGTTTTTAATTTTTCTGTACAAAGTCACTTTATTCTGAACCTACATATATTTGTCCACTCTTTGAAGTCTGTATTTTTACCTGTTTTGACAAAACTATGAAATGACCTTTATCTTTATCCTTGTTGCTTCCTTGCAGTCACTTTTCACTTTATTCGGTTCTGTTACTTATTTGCTTCTCAACTTTTGTTCATTATTTAACTACATATATATATATATATATATATATATATATATATTTAGGCAGTTCATCACACACATGTAAGGTAAATTACTTATTTGAATAGTTGGTATATGTACTTCAAAGTACATTATCTATAGCCTGAGACCCAACTTCTTAAGTGATCTTTCATTGATTATTTCTACAAATCTGCAAACCTATTCATGTAGAACAAACACCAATATAGAGCTCACATGGTACAGATTGGCATGTTCATCTAATAAAAATGATATAATTCCATATGATTTCACTTCTATGTGGAACTGAAAAAACGAAATGAATGAGCAAAGGGGAAAAAAGAGAGACAGACAAACCAAGAAACAGACACTTAATTACAGAAAACAAACTGACAGTTACCAGATGGGAGGTAGGTGTGGGGGGGGGGCGGGGGAAATGAGTGAAACAGGTGATGGGGGTTAGGGAATGTACTTGCTGTGATGAGCACCAGGTGATGTATGCAATTCTTGAATCACTACATTGTACACTACATTGTACATTGAAACTAATATAACTATATTTTAACAGGGATTGAAATAAAAACTTTAAACAATTAAAAAAATCAGGATGCCTGGGTAGCTCAGTCAGTTAAGTGTCCAACATCAGCTCAGGTCATGATCTCGCGGTTCACAGGTTCGAACCCCCGTTTGGGCTCTGTGCTGACAGCTCAGAGCCTGGAGCCTGCTTCGGATTCTGTGTCTTCCTGTCTTTATGCCCCTCCCCTGCTTACACGCTCTCTCTCTCAAAAATAAATAAACATTAAAAAATTTTTAAAATTAAAAAAAATAAACACACACACACACACACACACACACACACACACAATGCTGTAACTCCTATGGCTGGACTGCTTGATTAGCACAGCCTGTGCCTGGCATAGCGGCCACACTCCTGATGGTGATAGGTGATCAGTATCAGGCACACATGGATGGTTTGTAATATAAAAGCCCACCCATAGTTTTGAAAATTCTAAAGAGAATGCGAATTTAGGATCTGTGAGTGTTATGATGACTCCAGGCAAACAGAATAAAGAGAATTCCCTGCTAAATGATGCCTGTCCTTCTGGAGTCTTAGCACTCAGCAGGGATTAATACGACCCAGAGGAGCAGAGGCTCAAATGTTATCGCAGGTGTAATGTGGTTGGCCAGCTCACCACCCAGAAGGGGCTCTGATTGGCCAGGAGCCTGTTTAACCTGCCTATCAGGAGACAAGCTTTCCACAAAAGCTGAGCAGAATCCTAGACATTATCCTAGATAAGAATCACCGCCGGGAGAATAACTTGGGAGACAAACAGGATTTAGAAAGAGGGTGGCAACACGGAGAATAGATCAAACATACCCCAAAACAGAGCCGGAAAGGAGTGATTGACTCAAGATCAGTTCTGGCTTCCGAGAAGTAAAGAATTATCTTCATGTCAACACTCCATTAATGAACATCTTGGGAAGGTCACTTCTCTTGTATACACTGAATGTGATCATCGTTTTAATTATACATGATAATACATGTAAGATGCTTGGAACAGTGCATGGTATAGGACAAGTATTACATAAATGTGACCCACTAGTAAGTACCCAAATGCTACCTTTAGATAACACTGGTAGGTAATACAGCTCAAGCGTTCCGGGAGGGGAGATTCACTCTCAAATAGTACAGTGAGGAGCGCCTGGGGGGCTCAGCTGGTTGAGCATCTGGCTTTTGATTTCAGCTTAGGTCATGATCTTAACAGTTCATGAGACTGAGCCCCACATTAGTCTCTGCTCTGACAGGGTGGAGCCTGCTTGGGATTCTCTCTTTCCCTTTCTGTCCATCCCTCCCCTGCTCGTGCACACACTCATTCATTCTCTCTCTCTCTCTCTCTCTCTCTCTCTCTCTCCCCCCTCTCTCCCTCTCCCTCTCAAAATAAATAAGTGAACTTAAAAAAAAAAAGAATAAAATAGTACAGTGAGTCCCTACCATTTTCCCATCAAAGTGTCTTCAGGTGTGCACGCACACACACATGCACACACACACACACACACACACACAAATGATACTGCTTGTATAACCCCCAGGCTAGGGGTTCCAGACACTCTAAGCCTCTTCTAGATGCTCTGAGGCTGAAGGGATCTGTACATCACAAAACGCCAGTGTGCTGTGGCACATCACTTGAGAGGCTCTGCAGTAATGGTACATTGATAAGCTGAGTCACTCCGCTCTCTGCCGTCCGGGAAGGCATTCGACTGCAAGCTATAAAAACCCTCAGGTAATAAGAATACCAGCATCGACAGTCTAGGTCTTGTCTGGCAGCCCAACGTCCTTACCCCACCATCATTTTCCCCTTGTCTTTATCTCTTCTCACCACTCACAGACCTACCAACCTGTTTCAAGCACCAAGAACTCCTGCCTGGATTATTTTATTTTCTCCGGTTGCTCCCTATGCCTGCCCTCATTTCCCTACAGTCTGTAATTACTACAGGAGCCAGAGGGATCGTTTTAAAACCAAGTAAGACTGGGGTGCCTGGGTGGCTCAGTCGGTTAAGCGTCCTATTTCAGCTCAGGTCTAAATCTCGGGGTCATGAGTTTGAGCCCTGCGTTGGACTCTATGCTGACAAGTCAGAGCCTTGAACCTACTTTGGATTCTGTGTCTCCCTCTCTCTCTCTGCCCCTCCCCTGCTCACACTCTGTGTCTGTCTCTCGCCCTTCAAAAATAAATCCACATTAAAAAACTTAAAATCAAAAATTTTTTTTCTTTTTTTTTTTCAACGTTTATTTATTTTTGGGACAGAGAGAGACAGAGCATGAACGGGGGAGGGGCAGAGAGACAGGGAGACACAGAATCGGAAACAGGCTCCAGGCTCTGAGCCATCAGCCCAGAGCCCGACGCGGGGCTCGAACTCACGGACCGCGAGATCGTGACCTGGCTAAAGTCGGACGCTTAACCGACTGCGCCACCCAGGCGCCCCAAAAATTTTAATTAAAAAATTAAAAAATAAAATTAAAAAATTAAAACTAAGTCAGACCATGTGCCCAAGAGTTCCTCTCTCACTAAGAGAAAAGTCAAAAGTTTACCGTGGTGCAAAGACCTGCAGGAGCAGCCCCTTTCTGAACTGAACTCCCCTAATCTGTTCCCCCCCCAAGGACATTTAGTCTTTCTTCCTTTGGCTTGATTGCCCTTCCCCTAGAAACCCACTGTCCCCATCTCATTAGGGTCTTTGCATATTTTCTTCTTTACAATTTGTGATGGTTAATTTCATTGTCAACACAGCTAGGCTCTCATGCCCAGTTGCTTGATTAAACATCAGTTTAGATGCTGCCCTGAAGGGTTCTTCCCAGAACCTGTAAACTCTAAGGAAAGCAAGCTATCATCCATAATGTGTGTGGGTCTCATCTAATCAGTTGAAGACCTGAAAAGACTGGAGTTGCCTGAAGAGGAAGAAATTCTGCCTCTAGACTGTCTTGGGAACCAAGACTGCAACATCAGCTTTTATTGGAATTTCCAGCCTGCCCTGCAAACTTCTAACTTGCCAGCCCCTAAAATCTCTGCTCCTATGCTTACACATCTTACTGGTTCTGCCTCTCTGGAGAACTTTGATACTCATTTATTCTACACAGCACTAGCACACTCTGTCTTCCTTCACTGTTTTATTTTCATCTGTGTTTATTGTTTGTCTTTTCCCACTACAAGAATAGCCACACTGGGGCAAGATTTCCGTCTTTAGAATAGTGCCCGATCCATGGTAGGTTGTCAATAAATAGGCGTTGAATGAAAAGAAATCATCCTGCTCTCTGGCTGCATCTAAACCCTTCGTTACCTCTTCATTGTAAGGTATAGAGATGAATGAGGTTGACAATGAAAAAGTAAAAAGAAAGAACGAGAGAAATCCAAGGAACTTATAGGTGTAGGAACACTTAGGGCTGAGCAGAGGGTGAGCAGACAGTAAATTCTGGGTCACACATGATCCAGAAAGCAGGTGTTTCAGAGACAAAGGAGAATGGAAATGTAAGGAAGAGAGTGCCCAGCTGTATTAATTTTTTTTTAGTAAATCCAGCGGGAAAATGATTAAAAATTGAGAATTGCTCTGGATTTGGAAGAATACATTTTTTTAAAGAGGAGTTTCATTAAAAATGAAAAACGATGCCTCTAGAAATAAGCTTAAAAAGCACAGCTCTGAAAAGACATAAATTGATGCGAAAAGTTCTGTTAAGTATAGAATTAGAAGACTTGACTTCTAATTAGCTGTGTGAACATATGCAATGCACTAAGTATTTAGCGTTTCCCTCAGATCTAATATGAGGATTATAATGTCTGCTTTCCTTCCCTAGGACAGCTTTATCTTTCCTCCTAGACCAAATCAAATGACAGATCTAAAAACTATAAACAATGAAATAAATAAAACTGCAAGTTACTATTCTAGGAATGTTTATAATAAAAAGTAATAATGGAAAGATAATGATTTTGACAGGGTATGCTTTATAAAAAGCCTAAATATAAGTGGACCAAAATATCAAATTAAAAAAAAATAAATTGTCAAAGTGAAAGGTCAGAATAGTGATGAAGTGGCAAAGCATAGTTTGTAGGATGTGAGTGAAGAATTTAATTTCTCAGAGAGAAAGAGAATTCCCTTTATTTGTGCCAAACACCTGAAGAAATTGATATCCTCTAGCAGTTTGGAGAAAATTGGAAAGAAAATTACAAGTCTAGTTTTTCACTCTTTCTGACTCTTATAAAAATACATTATTTAAGTTTATTGCACAGTTGTTGTCCCTAGAGATGTGTTAAATAAACAGTGTTATCTTAAATGCGTTATTCTGGTTCCTCAGTTTTGGAGGTAAACTTGACTTGAATCAGGCTGTTCACCATGGTATTGTTATTCTCCTAAAAAAGCCACATTACACTCTACTTTAAAAAAAAAGCATACAATTTTTTTGACAAACAGCACACAATTTATAACTTTACACTGACTGTAAACTCTATAATACTTTTGTCCCCATAGACTTATATTTAAGGAATTCAAAAGCATCGACAAATATTCAAAATCACAGTAAGTGTGTGAAAGAGAATATTGAGCACGGAGTTATTAGTGAGACAAAATCATTTTGTTCATAATTTGGGAGAAAAAGAAAGGTTGGTTTCACAACAATATAAAATTCAAACTCTATTCCAGTTTGATGTTTAATAAAGTGACCATTAGCCAACCTGTTCTTGAAAAGTGTGTGTCAGATCTTCTCCTTTCTATTTAATATCAGCAAACTACATGGTTAACTATAATCCAGAAGTCCATCAAATCTTAGCTATAGTTCAGAAATCTATATATCAATAAATATTGAACTTTTTTCTTGTGCATTTAGAATTCTTAGAGACATTTGGTAGCCACGGTACTATTTGGCTTGATGAGCAAGCACTGTATACAAATGAGCTTGGTCTTTCATGACCAAGTTTGTGTCCCACATAGCCATGCAATAGAGTCAAATGTCTGCAGCTCATACTAAGTGTAATCGAATGTTAATCTAGGAATGAGTCATATTTTACCCTACCTGCATCAGAACTAACATCTAGTCAGACTGTTCACACTGGGATCTGTGCCTTTATGAGATAAGGTAAGTACAATTGCTACAAATTTGGTTCAGAGCAGAACATTCCAATTGTAGAACATTCGTGTGTAAGAAGGAAACAAACAATTAAATGAGGGTGGGAATTTAGGGATGTGCTTACTCTGTCTCTGACTGGACACTCGCATATGTACTGAAAGGAGCCACAACATTCAACAGGTTGGGCTTTTACATTCATTGTAGAGAAACGGCCAAGTACAGAACTGAGAGTATGGAAATGAGTGGCATTGCATATTAATAATTCCTATGATGGGAGGAGTTGGAATTAAAAATTGTCATACCAACATCTTCCATTCTTCATGAGAACAGAATATTTAGATACTGCTTAGAAAGTTCATACTGCCTTCCAAATGTTGGAGAAGATCCAAACATGATTGCATCATAAAAAGGGAAGTTGTCCTAGGGTTATGTATGGGGCAAAGTGCTCTCAGTAATGAAAGCCAGATATTGAAAGGAAGAAGGGCCATGGGAAGAAGAGTAGGTGAGCAGCATCGGATTTGGGGGAATATAGCACACGCAGGTGCAGAAAGGTAATCACCTACGATGACAGCATGAGCAGAGATGTCCAGTTCTTAGAAATTATATTGTGGCTCAATTGTGGGTGAAAGGTGACATCCAGGAGTAAACTTTTAGGAAAGCTGTGTAGAGTTTCTAGATTCACCAAGAGAGTAGGGATGGAGATGCAAGAGGATGGCAGAGCTTGTTCTATAGTGTATGAAATTATTTCCTCATTTGCAGCCTCAAAGGAGAGACTAAAGGTTACTTTTTCAAGTTTATTTATTTTGAGAGAGATAAAGCACGAGTGGGGGAGGGGCAGAGAGAGAGAGGAGAGAAAGAGAGGGAATCCCAAGCAGGCTCCTGACATGGGGCCTGAACCCATGTACCGTTAGATCATGACCTGAGCCCAAATCAAGAATTGGACACTTAACCGACTGAGCCACCCAGGTACCCCTATTTTTTTAGATAATTGCTGACAATATATACAAATATTTTTGTTTAAAATTGAAAGTCAATTTTAGAATGACCGTCCCTTTACTTCATTAAAAAGTGTTCACGGAGAGCATTGATAGGTTTCCAGCATTTTAGAAGTCTCTTGTGTCACCCACATTGTGGCTCTGTGTGTTCAGAAGGGAGTTACAACTGAATTGTAATTTTGGATCCAATATCAAGCTTAATTTCATCACTAATGTCACAGTTCTCAAATATTTGTCTCATCAGAACCCTTAAGGCTGCAGTAGCACACTTAAAATGATGTTGAATTTCTTCCTTCCTGTCAAGTTTCTGTGAAAAACATCTTTCAAGTTCGTTGGGTCAAACGTGATGAGAATGGCTGACACCTGAGAAGGAAACCAACTCTATTCTCAGCATTGAGCCAAAAAGGAACAGAAGATATTTTCAAACTTCCTTAAGATGGCCTTAAAGTGTAACAGTTGGAGCAAATATAAAATAAGGACCAAAGCCATTTTATAGAATAGGCACACTACTTTTGGAAAAATAGAACTCGTTCAGTTTTTACATTTTCAAGAGCAAAAGGAAAGAAGGAATGGCAAGAAGGCATGATGAATCATACTTAAAATAGAGTTTCTGGGCTACATTCATTACAAGAGATTTTTACTAAAGATGTCTTATTGAACCTTCCTGTGGACTAACCTGAGTTTTAAAAAAAGAACACGCCTTACTAAAGTAAAATCTCACATACCTGGCTTTCTCAAAGACTAAGAAATTTGGATGCATGCACATCCCAAGCATTGACTCTTTAAAATGAGGACAATGTAATTCCAGCAGAAACAGCCATGGGCAACAACGTGACTCACGCCTTCCTTTGGGTAGTGTTCTTGCTGAGTAATGGCTTCTCAGCCAAGAACTACACATTCAGATCTCCTTTGAAAAAACGTGTGGCCATGTGATGTAATTCTAGCCACAGAATATTAACAGAACTTACGTACTGCCCTTTCCCTTCTATGTCGATACTGGAGTCAGATCATGTAGCTTGGAGCAGGAAGAGTGCTCAAATAATTTACACGTGAATGGTGAAAGCCCATAAGTAGAGAAAAACTGGCAGGAGAACTGGAAGAGAATGTGGTAGTGACAGGGAATGAGGAGTTTTAAGAATGCAATGAGTGTTTTACTGTTAGCGTGTAGCAATGATATAGGGACCAAGAAAACATCCATTCATTTTGAAACTTGGCGATTGTAGGGATGATTTGGGAAGAACATCTTGAGATGGGTGGTGAAACTAAAACCCTGATTGCAACTTTTGAATAAGGAAGGGGCAGTGAGGAAATAAACCACCACAAAGTAGGCACCTCTAGAAGGTTGAATGGAAAAGGAGAGATGGGGGTTACACGGAAGGGAAGACTGCGGCACAGGAGGGACATGTCCTTAGGGTAGGGAATGAGTTCAGTAGAGAAAGAGAAACAATGGGAGCGAGAGATGTGGGATTGGGTAGTTCAATCTGGTCCTGAAGAGTGACAGCAGATGGGATTAGGAGGGGATTAAACAAAAAAGGAGCCCAATCTGTGTCTTTCGATGAAAAGAAATTATCAATGATTACATATCTCCACATCATGCTCTTCCAGTCCCCATGTAGTGAAAAATCTGAAAGAAGCTGGAGGTGCTGTTGCTTGTATCAACTCTGGCTAATCATTCAATCAACTAACTAATCCACAAAATAAGAATCTAGCAGTTACTATGTTCTAAGAGCTTCAAGAAACAGCCACCACTCTTCTCTCTTTTTACAGAGATTGTGATGTAGTAGGAAATTTTACTAAATTTCAGTTGATTAAAATGTATCTCCTCAGAAAACATGATAGTGGGTGTTAACAGTGTTTGTCAGATTGTTTCTTACTAAATCTTTAAACTAACATGAAGGATCTAACACCAGTAAGTGAGTAGACCAATTTACAGTTTGCGGTTTATATTTTTATCATCATTTACCATCACATTAATAGTGAACTTGAAAATTGAAATGCATGACAGAAGTAGCAATACTAGGACTTTCCTTATAATCATTAAAGTGGTACATTGTCAGGAATAAACATAATTGAAATCTTTGTACTCGGATGCATAGTAGAATAATTATGATCTATATCAAAGGCTTTTTGAAAATTTCAAAGTATTATGATAAAAACAGTAGGTCTCTCATTGTAACAATAAATCAAATCTATTTTAAGTCAAATCTTTTTTATTTGTGTTGTTTCTCTCCCTTTCTTCATTCCTGGCTCCCTCCATCCCTCTCTCTCTCAATAGTCTACAGACCTATGTGTATATTCTTTAGCTACATCAGGGAAGATAAATTTATTGCCTTAAATTTCCATTATTGACTCATTATTGATTCAATTGTCTTCACCTCAGAAATAAATGATCTAATATTAAAAGGTTCTTTATGAATTTGCCAGCTAATTTCTATAAGTTCTTAACTCTGTCTTTATATTTAAAATAAAATACTAAATAACTTGAAATTTATTGAAAAATACATAGTATAAAGTTAGAATACCTCTGATCATAATTTCCATTTTCTATTACATTCAGTTACTAGAAACACAAAAAAGTGTTAACTATAAACCATTTTCACAATGACTACACTAAATTAGCTTACAGGGCAAAAATCTCAGGAACTAGTAAATGAAGATAATTATCCAATGAGAATCTTCTCTTCAGTAAAGGATCCCTTTGGCTTACACTGTGCTGTAAGTACAAGAAATGTTTATTCTGAAATGAGTATTACCCTTAGGCAGTAGTCTTTGCAACAGGAGAGATGAAACTCCTGATGTATCCTCCTTCCCTGATCAAAATACCCTTCCTCTGGGGGTGTCTGGGTGGCTTAGTCAGTTAAGCGCCCAACTGTTGACCACAGCTCAGGTCATGATCTCACCATTTGTGAGTTCGAGCCCTGAAGGACTCTATGCTGAACTGGTGAAGCCTGCTTGGGATTCTCTCTCTTCCTATCTCTGCCCCTCTCCTGCTCACACTCTCTCCTCTCAAAAAAAAAAAAAAAAAAAAAAAAATCCTTCATCTGGAAATATTCACTTCTCTTGCAAAAGCATAGGTTGTCTGCTAAGTGCTTTCTGACACAGCCTTAACTGATATGAAGATAACACAATCTGGTGTATATTCCCGTGTGTCATTTACAAGCTATTTCCTGTTTGTCCTGTCTTCTTTTTTTTTTTTTTTTTATTATTTATTTATTTATTTTTTTATGAAATTTATTGACAAATTGGTTTCCATACAACACCCAGTGCTCATCCCAAAAGGTGCCCTGTCTTCTTAAGAAGCGTGTTCTTTCATGGCATGTCATCAAGTCTGTGTTCCTTTTTACAATGCCTGGCACAAATACTGGGTATTTAGAGAAGTAAATGTTTGTTTTTTGAATATTCCCAAGTCATAATCTTCAAGATGCATTCTAGAAAGCCACTGCAGTATTATTTAGATACCTTCAGTTATATTTCAAATCATTGCTAAAATGAACATATTATAGAATAATTATGATATTCCATAATTGTATGTATTTGAAATAATTATAATTTAATGGAATAAGTATAATAGATATTTTTCTAAATTTTTTTCTTGTTTCCCATCTTTATATGACACAGTTAAACAAAATAAGTTCAATATTATTTAATATCTCATTTGGAAGTTTGTTTATTTATTTATTTATTTATTTATTTAAGTAATCTCCATTCCCAGCATGGGACTCAAATGCATGACCCTGAGATCAAGAGTCACATGCTTTTCCAGCCAGGCACCTCTCAGTATCTCATTTTGAACAAGAAAATGAAATAATAATAGCTTAGTATTCATTTAAATTATAAATGACATCTAGGTGTCAATGTGTTAAGAAGAAACTTAAGAATTATAATAATTAATGGCATTTATAAAGGGCTTTACGGTTTATTAAATATTTTCATGTACCTAAGTAATTCAAAATCTGTTTGTTTGTTTTTTCATAAACTAGACTTGATAACAACCGAGGAATGCTTTTGATTCAATGGGAGAGATATTCTGATAATGAAACTTTGCTGCTCCAAATTTGCAGTGAGTAAAACCAAAAAGCAAACCAAGCTTTCCAGGGGATAGACAGTGGTCTCATACTTCTGAAACAAACAAACAAACAAACAAACAAAACAAAAAACAAAAAACAAACCTAAAAAACAAACAAGAAACCCCAAAAACAAAACAGACAAAAACAGCTTACATAGTAAAGATCTAGACACTAGAGAAGGGTCCTCACTGATTTCAGAATTAGAATCCGGCTACCACTAAAATAGAAACTGACTATTGAAAGCCTCTTTCAAGTCGATGGCTTCCTGCTAGCAAATATTTCAATTACATCGTGATCATTTCAAAGAAAGGAATGGGTAACATCACCCAAAATCTCCCTAAAAAGCAATTGATTTCTTCCCTTAAGTTTACATTTTAAAAAGGAGCAGGAAATATTAAAATCACCGTGGAAACTGAAGTTTTTATTATAGTGTTCAGAGCTTGAGTAACTTAAATGATGTAATTACAGCAATTAAATGTAGAAACAGGTAGGACATGTCTAGCATATTATATGTCATACAGATAAATTAATAATCATCCAAGACTTGAAATGTTATGTGTTGAATTTTAACATATTTGAAATTGATGTCTACCTTTATATTAGCAGAGCTTATGACATATTGCTGACAACGAACTATCTTAGGAAAAGATAGTAAAACTTTCTAGCATGTGTTCCCAGTGAGGTGTTGCTAGCTGTGTGAATATTCACTGGGCAATGTAGGTACATACATGGCCAGTACTGCTCTTTAATTTAGAGCTAAGGCATGGGAAGAGAATGGACAGACGGTGCTGCTTGCCGATTCTATGGAGTATTTCTAAGCATACATACGGGAAGCGGCTCATCAACATTAAGTTCTACAAGGTATTGCACAAATGGATAAAATGGCCTTTCAAAATAAGTCCTCCAACCAGATCCACTTAATGGGTAAAAGAGGTAGTAGAGGCCTAAACACGTATTGAATTTCATATGAAACATGAATGGCAGTGATTGTTTTCCAAAGTCAGCAGAAAAAAAATACTCTGCCTTGTATTTCATAAAGGACATTGCCAAAAGGTCTCAAAGTACTTTGGCCATTGGTTTAGAAATTCCTTTTACCTGAGATGAATTATGTTGGGCAATGGCACCATATCTCCAGGAGTCTTTTTTTTAAAGATATAAATAACCTTCAGAAGAGGGTATACAGCGTATGGAGAGTCTGAGGAAAAGGTAACCAGTATGCAAGGAAGGCACCTCACCTGTGTGAGGTGTCAGGGTGCGAACAGGGGTAGAAGGGACCACTTAAGGTCTAGTTATTCTGGGACCTAAGAAAGGACCTGCACTAACACTAGGAAGGGAGGGGAGCCTGGGTGGCTAAATCTGTTAAGCTAAGCGACTGACTTCAGCTCAGGTCCTGATCTCAAGGTTCACGGTTTCAAGCCCCGCATATGTCTCCCTCTCTCTCTGCTCCTCTCTTGTTCATCCTCTCTTTCTCTCTCTCAGAAATAAATTAAAAAAAAAAAAATGAAAAATGAAAAAACAAGCAAAGAGTAGAAAGGGAAATGCAAAAGTCCCCAAATCAATCTTCTATTTTGCTATTTTGGCTAGCCACGTCCTGCAAAACAAATCCAGCCCACCACTTTTTTTTTGTAATTAAAGTTTTATTGAAACACAGGCACACGAATTCATTGACGTATTGTCTGTGGCTGCTTTGGGGCTCCAAATGGGAGAAGTGGGGAGTTGTGACAAGCCCATAATGGCTGACAAAGACTAAAGTAAGTTGGTATTTGCTCCTTTGCAGACAAAGTGTGTTGAACCTTGCAGTAGAATGAACCCATAGTCCGGTTATTCTACTTCAAAAATAATGGAGAGCTAAGTAGATAAAAAGGAGGGCAGGTATCCATCTTTCTCTCTCATACTGTACTGAGTCCTTGTTTATGTTTCCAATGGAAGTGGTGTCTTTCTCAGTCTCTATAGTTAATTTCTCAGCTTATTCAAGTGGACCCAAGGATTGGTGATGCTTAAAGGATTATCAGTTTGAAATATTGTGATGCATTTACATGATGTTTCTTGCATTTAACAAAAATGATTATATAACGAAACAATCTACAGGCTGGACTATTTCTATTTTAAATTTGATGAAAATCATAACTAAATTTTACTCTTGAACTAAAAATTTGAAAATAAAGGGAAACCTGAGTGGTTCAGTTGGTTAAGTGGTCAACTTCGGCTCACATCATGATCTCACGGTTCATGAGTTCGAGCCCTGCATCGGGCTTCTAGCTCTCAGTGTGGAGCCTGCTTTGAATCTTGTCCCCCGCTCTCTCTGCTCCTCTCCCACTCATACTCTCTATCTCACTCTCAAAAATAAATAAACATTAAAAAAATTAAGAATAAAAATTCAAGTTGATATCTGCTATTTATAAGTTAATGTTAGGGTATCTGTTGTTGTTGTTGTTGTTGTTGTTGGAAAAGAGTGAGGGAGAATTTTATTTCTGGTGCCAGCAGCCAGGGCAGGCAGCAGGCTGAGGCCTGAACAACCGACCTCTTCTCCCACCAGGTGGACACCTAGAGTGTTATAAGGAGAGGTTGACAGTGCAGGGCATATGCGAGAGAGCAAGCAGGGAGCACATGATCATGGATGGGGGTCGGTATGTGTTCATCTCCTGATCATGGTCAGGGAAGGGGATGTGGTCTTCTAGACCTTCTGTTGCTTATGAATGCTTTTCTGGTCTTGAGATCGGAATGTTCTAGTCATTGCAAAACATCTTCATCGGTGCCTCCAGAAAGAAATAAGAGTGATGGGTTTTAGTTAGAGGCTGAGTTAAGCATTCTTTCCTATTTCTGGTTTTAACTGTTAATCTTAGGGTATTTTTAAAATCTATGTTACAAAAACATCCATTCCAGGCAATACATGTGAGAATACAGGTCGGCAGAACACTTTTTTTTTTTAAGTTATTCTGTAAATCATTTATTTGAGGTAGGCAGGTAGAGATAAACACACAAGGCTTCCCCTTAAGATGGTCATGGGAGAACAGGGATAAACATTTGGATATAACCATGACAAGGTCTACCTGTCTTACCCTGAACGGCTTGGACCTTTGGTAGAGCAAGTAGACCCTGTGGCGTTGATGGAACAGGAATACAAGTCCTTGGCTCTTTGGTCAGAAAGTTGTGGGTTTGAATCTTGCCTTTGACACTTTCAGATGTGTAACTTTGGGTGAGTTTCTTAATTTCTCTTGTTTCTTCATTATGAAATGTGGCTAATATACCGTTGTGAAAATTAAATATAATATTGGACTTGAGTTTAGCACATGAATTAGATCCATGAATTAGGTTAAAAACTCAAAACAAGCTGTCTATTAATCCAATTTTTATTATTGCTAAACTTTAGGTGTAATCACTGTTTTTCTCTTACCTGGCATTTAATCAGCTAATTCCTTTTTTTTTTCTTTTACCTGGCATTTAATCAGTTAATATGACCCCGTCTGCTGCTACTTAGTGTTGTAAGAACCAAATATAATAGTGACTACAACAACCAGAGTTTTTGTTTTGTTTCCTTTTTAGGGATTTATTTTTCCTTAATATTGAGCAAACTGAAAAAAATCTTGATTGATAGTCCATACCTGGAAAAGACTATACTTGGAGAACTCACTGCCAGCCAAAGCTATCATATCCTGTGATTTGACCACCATCCAATTATCAACACAGACAAAAAGAAACTGACAAAATGGTGTCTTAATAAACCAATACATCACTGTCAAAGAGCATATGGAAAACCATATCAATAAGGCCACTAGAATCAGAACAAATTGAAACCTATTAAAAAATGTGTTGCCTAAAACTTGTCATCATTTATTATCTTTACGTGTAGAACAGACAGGGTGGTATGTTAAAAAGATCAAAGATTTTATTTTCAGAGACTGATTTTACATCCCGTCTACCTAACTTACTATTGTGATCCTAAAAAAGTGAATAGTTGTGATTTCATACTTGCCCAGAATTGCCTCCTCCATGGACCTCATGTGGTAATCAATTATGTAACCCACCCTCTCCCAACACTGGTAATGAGACCCAACCCCCTTCCTCCCTGATTGGTTCAGGGAGGTGCATGTGACCAACTTGGGACCAATTAGTCCTTCCAGGGATTGTCACATAGGCTTTGAGAAAAGAGATGTTGTCTTTCTTCCTAAATCCTGGGAGGATTACATATTGGTAGCAACTGCGTCTCTCTGAGGACTGAAGCCAGGCCACAACAAGCGGAAATCAGTGCTAGAGATAGGGCCCTGATACATGTTGTGAGCCCACAGATGCAGCCCCAGAAGAAATCTGGCCCTGAAAAAGCAGAGCAGAGAATGAAAGAGAGAAACACAATACAGTCATCCATGCAAGATTAACTCTAAAGACATGGGATTTTGATAACATTAATAGGGCACACAGTGGGTCCAAGACCGTCTGAGATCTTTCCACATGTCCTGTATAATTGCGTCTGATTCAGTCCCACATATGAGCTGGTTTGGAATAATTTCTCCCTGCTCACAGCTCGGTGTCTTCTCGTTACCCACATTGAATATATTGTTAACATCTTTTGCTGCACCTGTTGGGGTTGGGCTTGAAGTAAAGGACAGTCAGAAAAATTGTTAGGAAACGTAGAGGAAGGATTAAGCCGTGTGAAGTTTTGGATTCTCATTAGTGTTATTCTTTTCCAACTGGAGAGTAGGAGCGATCCATATAAATTGAATGGAAATATTCTTTTAGTTTTTACATTTATTAAAGCCAAATTAACAGGAGAGAGAATATAACCTAACAACTTCCCATACAAGAAGATAAATTGTTCCCTCAAGAGCCTTACGCAAACATCATCGTGTTTTACGAGATGTGAGAAAAGCTGCAAGGAATTGCTTTTGATAATATTTCATATACTAATACCGTCAAAGCACCTGCTTAAAGGTAAATCACATACATTGTTATACTTAGAACAATACTACCCTTACTCACCTGTACCCTGGCATGCTTCTCAGAGAAGGAAGGGCACCCTACATTACAAAGGCATCTAGGAAAGAAGATATCTGAATGCTGTAGCCTGTACGGGTTGCCTGTTAGGGATGTTTAAAAAAGGAAGCAAATAAACATTTGTGAATAATTACCCTAAAAAAAATCTCACTGATGATTTGAAACCCACATTTGTATTTATGTATCAGTAGCTAAGGTTCATGTATTTATTTTGGACTTAGGGTGTGGCAAAAGTCATACAATTTTATGTAGGTGGTATGATTATGCACGTCTTGGATTATTTGAGGAGAGAAAATATGTAGTTTTAACCTGATCTTTCAAGAGGTGATAACCCATATAAGGAGGAAACCAGTATGTGTAAGTGCACCCGTTGACTTCAAGGTCACTTCTGGTGGCTAGTGAAAGACAGTGCCAAAGTCTCTGTGTGAGTCCGTTTTAAAGGAGATCTATATCAGAACAGGTTTTCACTTACAAATTTTGAGTATTCTCCATCCAGTTGTGAAACTAGATGATTGATAGATCTCCCAATAAAATTAGCCAGGTTTTTTTTCAATAGTAACAAACGATGAGAATTCTCATTAAAATTTTTTTTCATTAAAAAAATTATGTTTTTTTTTTTAAATTTTAAATGTTTATTTATTCTTGAGAGAGAGAGAGAGAGACAGAGACAGAGCATGAGTGGGGGAGGGGCAGAGAGAGAGGGAGACATGGAATCTGAAGAAGGCTCTAGGCTCTGAGCTGTCAGCACAGAGCCCAACGTGGGGCTCCAACTCATGAGCTGTGACTTGAGTTGAAGTCAGACGCTTAACGACTGAACCACCCAGGTGCCCCTCTCATTTATCTTCTTTAGCTCTTCATTACATTGCCAAGTAAGCAGTGGTCTTATTTTAAATGAAACCTTCTATAGCAAACCTTTGTTTAAAATAAAGCCTGATCTGGAGCGCTCGGGTGGCTCAGTCGGTTGAGCCTCCGACTGCGGCTCAGGTCATGATCTCGTGGTTGACGAGTTCGAGCCTCGTGTTGGGCTCTGTGCTGTCGGCCCAGAGCCTGCTTCGGATTCCATGTCTCCCTCTCTCTCTGCCCCCTCCCCCGCTCATGCTCTGTCTCTCTCTCTCTCCGAAATAAATAATCATTAAAAATATTTTGTTTTAAATGGAATAAAATAAAACTTGCTCTGTAAAACAAAATGCAAAATCCATGTTTGGAGCCTTATTTGCCAAACACAGTCTCTGTTTTTGTTGTTCAAACAGATGGAGAAAGCCCTCTCACACACTTCACTTCAGATGATTTCAGTTATGCTCATGTCAGTCTGTGACAGAAACGGCCTCAACTCACAGGGCAATAAATGTGAGTCATTACACCCATTCTGGTCTTATAAGTCAATACTAAGCTGTGTCCAGAGGGACAAATCATATGCCCCTAATTTCCTGTAACTCATATCACTATGTTATTGCTGTTCTCCTCACACAATTATCCAGCTATTTAGATGGTTGGCAATGAGATAAGTTAGCTATGAGCTGAACATATTTAATTACTTCTTTCTGTCATTGGAAAAACTGATTTTCATCAAGGGAAATTAGAATTTCAAGAGCAATAAAGGAGGAAGGAATGGGATGGCCTTTGTCAAAGTTTTCCCAAATAAACATGAAAAATTGTCCTCGCTGCTACGTGAATGTTGAATATTAAAAGAGCAGAGGTAAGATTATTATCTTTTAATAAAAGAAATTGGTGTTGTTATGTGCGTTTGACAGATGGTACGCTCTTTGGGCACGACCCAAGTGAGTCTATCGTATCCTCCAATAGAGGTATTAACGATGCACCCCAGGTTTTGACAGACTTATTCCTATTTCCCATTTAATATGAGTCCCGGGCTACTGCTCATTTCAGTACGAAGAATTCCCTTTCCTTGCTCTCTGGCAAAAAGTCACTGCAAACTATTTAATTTGCTTCTCATTCCCCATTTCCAAATCAGTTCTTTTTTTTTTTTTTTTTTTTAATTTTTTTTTTCAACGTTTATTTATTTTTGGGACAGAGAGAGACAGAGCATGAACGGGGGAGGGGCAGAGAGAGAGGGAGACACAGAATCGCAAACAGGCTCCAGGCTCTGAGCCATCAGCCCAGAGCCCAACGCGGGTCTCGAACTCACAGACCGCGAGATCGTGACCTGGCTGAAGTTGGACGCTTAACCGACTGCGCCACCCAGGCGCTCCCCAAATCAGTTCTTAAATCTTTAATATGTGATCCTGGATCTGGATGGCCTGTTCTACCGTACTGGTATCTCGGAATGATTTGGCAAGCTGGGAAAACAATGAAACCAAATAGATAAATCTATCACTTTAACGCAAAAAAATTAATTACAAGCAAATGAGAGCCACATGTATTCAAATCCGCGTTTGCCTTGCTGTGTCCTGAGACTTGGAAACAGGTTGACAGCATGTTCTTCCTCACTGGAAGGCAGGAGACGCTCCCAAGTGAAAATGTAGTGAGCAGTGGGTGTTGTATGTAAGTGAGGAAACACTGATTCTACACCTGAAACTAATATTACCCTGGATGCTAACTAGCTGAAATTTTATGTTAAGTTTTTATTTATTTAGAGAGAGAATATGTGTGAGTGAGGGGGATGGAGGGAGAGAGGGAGAGAGGGAATCCCAAGCAGGCCCTGCACTGTCAGCACAGAGAGGCTCGAACCCACGAACCCAACTGCGAGATCATGACCTGAGCCGAAAACCGAGTCAGATGCTTAAGGAACTTGAGCCACGCAGGGGTCCCATAATTAGCTGGAATTTAAAGAAAAACGTGGAAGAAAAAGTAGAGATTCCACCACATTTTTCCCATTGTTAAATTATGCACACCTCCACAAAAATACAACTCAGCGATCTTTGAAGCTGTTAAAAGATAAACTGAGGCATATTAAAAATGTTGAGTTTTAAGCAAAAGTGGATTGAAATGCGCCAGTGCCAAGCCGTTAAGTGGTTGGGAGATCTCCACAGATAGGGGCTCGGAAAGATTTTTATAGAGAGAAAGCAAAGTAAGAAAATTGTTGATTAGCTTATTAATATTATTGATAACTTAAAGTCTAGTTAGTCGTTTGTGATTGGTTGTCCGTAGGGTTTTGTTATTTGTGACCTTGGGGCTTCGGTTTTGGCTTCATTACTTAAGCTCCCAGGGCATGAGAGCCACTTCAGTCGAATGGCCTCCTTGTTTGATTAATTTAACGCGGCTAAACTCAACTCAGTCACGCCTGTCAAGAGCCTTCCTGGAATATACTTTGAATCTTGTAAATCAGTATTTCCTGGGCAAGAAAAGCCCATTCTGGATTTTGGTCCACTACCTTTCCAAGATTTGTGTCTCTACTAGGTGAGGACTATCAGAAGGGCAGGTAGTGGGGGCGTGTCCAATACTGTAGCGTTTCTTCTATTGTGTAACTCTGCTGGCCTCTTTGACTCTCATTCACTACTTTCTTAGAGAGGAAGATTTGCATATTCCAATTGGTGACCTTGAAAGGAACACTCAACCACACTTGACCAGCACTTTTCACTTCCCTTCTTTCTGAGAGTGAGCTGTCAGGAGAGTATGCATTAAGCTAACGTCTTCCAGGGCTCGGCTTCGTGGCCGGAATGAAGAATAAAGTAGCCAGCCTTGGTGGATACAGGGCTGGCTGCCGAGGTCTGGGCTTATGGTACTGCAAACATAAGCTTTCTTCTCTAATACCTACTTTAGCACAAGGTAAAGTGATATTCTGACTTCTATATGTTTATGCTTTTGTCTTATTTCTGAATTGATTTAGAACTTGTATAAGAAATCAGGTATTATTTACTGATAGTTTCTTAAAATGCTGAATAAGGACCTTTGGGTATGCCCTATATTCTTTCCTTCCTGAGAGTAGTTCCTCTTGCTAAAATATGTATATAGACACCGAAGTTTTGGGCTGACCGAGGACAACTTGGTTCATCCCATTCTGGCTGAGGTCTATGAAAATCTAGAAGCAAATGTGCCTCTGTGTTTGCTGACTCCATTTGTGACTCAACCCACCACAGAAAAATCAGTTGCTGTAGTTTCCAACCCCCGCTCTGGGTTTCCTTAGGGAGGAGAGATCAATGGTGGGCAACCTATTTGTTCACACACACAAAGCCCTCATTGGAAACATCAGACTTGTCAAAGGAAAAGAATATTTGCCTCATTTGCAACTCCCCAAGCCCATAATTTTCCTAGTGTATTTTCATGGTAAATCGTTATATCATCACTGAGGATTCTATGAGGGTTCTATCATCCTTCTAAAATTTACTAAAACTTTATTCTAAGCCACATCTACACAAAAACAGATCCATCCATCACTTCTGTTGCAATTGTTTTGAGTATAGTTGACACACAATATTACATCAGTTTCAGGTGTACATTCAGTGATTTTACAAGTTTATACATTATGCTATGTTCACCACAAGTGTTGCTACCGTCTGTCCCATTACATTGTTATTACAATATCATGGACTGTGTTCCTGATGCTCTGCTTTTTATTTGCAAGACTTACTCATTCCATAACTGGAGGTCTGTATCTCCTCTCCCTTTCTACCATTTCATTTTGACCGGATTCCCAGATTCCCTCCCCTCTGGCAACCATCAATGTGTTCTCTCTATATAGATCTGATTCTGTTTTTGTTTGTTTGTTTGTTTTTTTAAGATCCCATTTGTAAATGTAAACACATGGTGTTTGTCTTTCTCCGTCTGGCTTGTCTCACTTAGCATAATACATTCTAGCTCCATCCATGTTGTAGAGAGGGTGAGGGGAAGAAGGAACCATCATGCGCTGTTGGTAGGAGTTGGTTACAGCCACTGTGAAAAACAGTAGGGCGGTTCCTCAAAAAATTAAAAATAGAAATACCACATGATCCAAGAATCCCACTTTTGTTCCAATCTTAACAAGGAATCGAATGTGGCAGTTTTTTCAGAGTCAACACAGTCATGAAATTAGCTGGCACAGTTATAAATTTGACATAAATATTCCAAACATCATCTACTAAACCCCATATAGGCTCTAGAACAAGAAGATACTCCTCCACAAAAATCAGATATTAGTGGCTTTGGTATCCTATAATGTTTAGCATTTTTCAGGTTCTGAAGCTCTCTATCCTTGACTTATTTGAGTCACCACAATTCAAAATATTCTACCCCTGTCACTGACATGGTGGTTTAGTTCCTGAAAAGGAATAACTTCAGCAACATTTAGAAAGCCTTTTAATTGAAATCCTACAGTAACAGCTCTATCCCTGAGAGATATATTCTCCAAAGCATAGAGAGTGTGCATGTAGAAAGTATAGTAATTTTATAAGAAACTGGATTTGATGGAGGGTAAAAGAAAACTTGAATTCCAGTTATAAGGTCATGAGGGAATTTTGGTAAACTTTCACAAGGTTGAGAAAATCTAATTCTCTATTTAAGTGTGTCTGCAGGATGTTTCTTTCACTTGGCTCTTGGTTTCTGAAAATCATAATGGTTCTTATCAGCTTGACTCTCCTGTGCTTTAATATGCAATTTTGGCTTCAGTGAAGGTTGACAATTTTAATGTGAGGTGTAGCTGTATAGTGAAGCAGAGGTCCCAAACCCAGTACAACAGCTTTCAAATTATAATCTTCACAAGAACTGAAGTTGTTCCAGGGCCTGATACCAGCTCAGAGATGTATCCAAATAATCCTAGACCTGCAGTTAACAGTGATTTAAAATAAATAGGATATTTATTTTAAACATCTCAAAGAATGTTGAAGGAGATCCAAAATGTATGTTATAGAAAATAGTTTTTGAGAGCCCCTATCCAGTCTCATCTACTGTTCTCTGACATTTTATATCTTTCCTAAAGCCTCTCACATTTCAGTCCCCACCTCTCAGTGATGATGATGATGACAAGGACAATGAAAATAATGAGTATTATGAAGTAACATTTATTAGGTGTTTATTCTGTGCCATAGATTGTTCTAAGTGATTTACGTGTGTTGAATGATTTGCATCTCAACCCAAGAAAAGACTAGCTCTGTCCCTCTGCCTCTCTCTTTCTTTCTCCTCTCTCCTGTTCTTTCCCAAGTCTCTCTCAAATTATAAATTTTATGTAGCCTGACTTAGCTTTTCTGGGTGTTTTTCATCACTACCCATTCTTTCTTTTAAACATCATCCACCTTCTATATCACACACACACACACACACACACACCACACCACACAAACAGGGCTGTTAAGAACTATATTCTTGGGGTGCCTGGGTGGCTCAGTCAGTTAAGCCTCCAACTTCAGCTCAGGTCATGATCTCACGGTTTGTGGGCTCAAGTCCCACGTAGGGCTCTGGGCTGACAGCTCGCAGGCTTCAGCCAGTTTTGGATTCTGTGTCTCCCTCTCTCTGCCTCTCCCCACTCGTGCTCTATCTCTCTCTCAAAAATAAACATTTAAAAAAATGAATTTTCTCACAGACTGAACAGACCAGTGGGTGGTATAAGGGATTTAAGGAAGATTGGGAACATGCAGACTTAAATAGCTCATGTCTCTAACACACATAGGTTTTAGTTATTTGTACTTTGCCTAATAAACTCAAAATTTGAGGAGACTTTTTAAATAGATATATTTATTTTCAATAAGTATATATATATACCAGTGTGTAGATACATGACAAAAAATCATTTCTTAGACATGCTAAATAGGTTGGGGTCATGGACCCTCATGAGAATCTGATGGAATTATGAGTCTTTTCAGAAAATGACCTATGATGACATAGGCACATCATTGTATGTATGAGACATACTTGATTGAGGGGAAGATATAAGTCTTGAATATAAAATATCTCCTACAAAAATTACTTGAAACATGTTTTTCTGGTTCTTATTGTTTTTCATGTAAAATTTAATTGTTCCTCCTGACAACAAGAAATAGATTTAATTGGGCAAATAAAACAGGAAGGCACATTTTAATTCTAACAAAGGCAATTTTAATAACAAGGCTATTGTTTGGCATGCATACAATTTTGAAATTGTAACAAGATCTCTGTTATGACACTGATCAAGTTGTTTTTGAAACCCAATCAATGTTGGTTCTTCGTTGGCAATACAGTATTGAAATCTTTGACTCACAGAGGCATGTCACAGAAAATGAAATCTGGGCTTCCATTGCTGACTCTGCTTTGTAGTGATAGGCTTGTGTCAAAGAAAACCAGGATTCTCAATACATCTTGAGTCAAATTTATGTGCTAACATTTACTTTGTCCTGAAGTGAGTGAGGTCTGACTCGGCAAGGTCTCTGCCATTGATGGCTTTGTCAGCAAGAAAACGATTATGAATCCATGTTTCAACGTTAAGGTTGTCTGAAATAAAGTAAAGTTTGAAAGTACTCTGTATTGTGTCCAAGTATCAGAAGATTTCTGTCTGCAGCCAAGTTGATAATGCTTTGTGCCTCTCAACCCTCCGAAGCTCCGGAAAGTTCTTCAAAGTTGCCTCCTCCACTTTCCTCCTCCAAAATGGCACATTAGCCACACAAGCTCATGATGTTTCTGCAGCATAATTGATGGGTTTAAAAGAACAAAAACAAAAACCAAAGATTTGTTTTCAAGTTTAGCAACACAGACCTCAAAATTGGCCTCTGAAAAGTCAATGTATTTTGTACGGTAGAGGAAAATACTGTATTTAGTACCTATTTCCTGCTAAAACTTCTCAAAATGATGGGAATTCAAAGGTCAATCAGATAAACTGACAACTTGTCTGTCAGTAGATCAGATATATTTTAGGATTTTTAAAGACCCTTTTTAGTGCCTGTGCATACAAATATGTAAAGCCAATGGCTACCATGGAGGATGTCACTATTGTCACATCTTTTGTCTTCTGGTTAAGTGGCATGGTGATGTTATTCAGCCATCGGCCTCCCGCAATTGAAATCCAATGCCTTTATGCTTTAAAACGTGTTTATATATTTTGTCATTTCTTGGAAATTTTGTTGAGAAAGTAAGTCTGCAACTTATTCTCACTCTACATTCTGATAATTTATTCAGTGGGCTCTCTTTGAAAGTATATTTATTTAAGATAGGTAAGGAACTAATATTTATTAGTATCTACTCTGAATCAGTCAGTCTACTAATCTATGTGTATATTCTTATGGACATATATATGCCTGATCAATTTTGTGGTCAAATATTTACCCCTACATTTTTATATGTGTTTATACGTATATATACATGACATGTGTGTGTGTGTGTGTGTATACACACACATCATTTCTTTAAAAACTATAAATTTATTAATATATATGTATATATAAACACATACACATATACTTATCACACATAAATAATTAGATCCTCACTATAACTCTTTAAATTATTTTTATCCTCATTTTGCAGATTTATTAATTCCAGAAGGCATTTATTAGCCACCAACTATTGCCCTGTGCAATGAATAGGATCTAAATTCTAGTTGCCTTGATGAAGGTAATTTACCATTTGCAGAAAAAGTAATTGTGGTCCAGAAGAATAAAAAAAAATAATTAAGTTCATACAGTGAGAAAAAGAAATGAAATCCAGTCATCAAAGCCAAGGAGCTCCCATCCTTGAAAATCAAAGCTACATGGCTTTTTTTATTTATTTTTTAAATTTTTTAAATGTTTATTTATTTTTGAGAGAGAGAGAGACAGAATGCGAGTGGGGGAGGGGCAGAGAGAGAGGGAGACATAGAATCTGAAGCAGGCTTTAGGCTCTGAGCTGTCAGCCCAGAGCCTGAGGCGGGGCTTGAACCCGCCAATGGTAAGATCATGACCTGAGCGGAAGATAGACACTTAAGGGACTGAGCCACCCAGGCACCCCAAAGCTACATTGCTTTAATACTTCTTTCCTTTTGCCTTTTCTGTATTTACTCATTCTTGACACAACCACAAAAATAGTTCAAGCATTGGACCATGCTGGACCTGCCTACGCACGTTTAGCTTTGCTAATATCTTCTCATTTTCAGGATTGGCTAATTTGCCACGGATGACTGATCTTATCCCTAAATACAAACTTGATCAACCTTTTATGTTTATATAGTATTCTGTTCTTTCATTGTTGAGTAGTTATCATTATTTTAAATTAGGTACCCGTTTATGGTGATTTACTTAATATTTGGTCTCCCATTGGAGTTTTATGAAGACTAGAGCTTTTTCTGTTTCTTTGTTTTTCCTAATTTGATGGCTACCAAGAGCCTAGTATGGTGTATGGCTTATATCACTTGCTTAAACATGTTTGTTGAATAAGAGTCGATATGAACACCTAACTACTGGTACAGGGCATATACCTCTTACCAACAAGTTGGGTCCTGGAGCTCTCCTGTAATGTAAGGCATTGACTCTTTGGCTGCTGAAATGTGAGGATGCCTGAAAGGTCTGAGAGATTGGCCAGGGTGTTGTGGTAGCATGGGTATGGGAGCTTGTGGGCCTCAGAGGGGTGGGCATTTAACAACCAGTATAGAAGCGTTTCTGTATTTTAATAATGGCCGCAGCCACCCATACGCTAGTTGAACGTCAGCATGCAGAAATGCATAGGCTAGAGCTACTTGTTAACTTCTTCCTTCGTGCTTATAATACTAAAGATCTTCGAAATTTGAACAGGGTCAATCATATGGTTTCCTCTCATGTCATGCCCAAGTAAGACTGTTAACAGAGTGCAAGAATCATGTCCATTTTAATTTAAATTCATTTTTGTAACTTATTTCTAAGACAATCCTAATTTTTAAAAATGTTTTTAATGTTTATTTATTTTTGAGAGAAAGAGTGACAGAGAGCACGTGGGGAAGGGCAGAGAGAGAGAGGGAGACACAGAATCCGAAGCAGGCTCCGGGCTCTGTGCTGTCAGCACAGAGCCCGACGCAGGGCTGGAACTCATGAACTTCGAGATCACGACCCGAGCTGAGGGCTTAAGCTGGGGCTTAACCAACTTAGGTACCCAGGTACCTTAGGTAATACTAATTTTTCACCAAAATGTTGACTTTTACTCCAGTGAAGTTATCATATGGATGTAAATAACTTTTGTTTAGAGAAAACCAGATGATTTAAATATATTTTATATTTTTAATATTTCAGAACAGTGCTTTTTTTTCTGGTGTGTTAGCTTATTTCAAAAATTCATACTGCTTTTAAAATACGATTCAAATAAAACTTCCTGAAGTCTTTTATGATTATTGGAACCTCGTTTCTGTGCAAGACTCCAGCTGTGGCCACACGCATTGCCTATTTCCACAGTGAGGCATGCCAACAGTTGCCTTTTGAAATAAAAACCTGGACATACACCAGAACTAGAGAAGGTAAAATTGTAGAACACTTTCATAGAATGAAAGCCCACCACATGTATTTCTCAAACATCTTTGGATACATTTTAATGTTTTGATAACATCTCATAAATCATTGAATCTAATCTAATATTATGTAGCTTTGAAAAATTTAAGAACTATCCTTGTTATATAGTTGCAACCTCTATTTCGTGGCATTTGGCATTTGTGTTCCCTTTGCGATCGATGTGACCTTCAGGCCTCACCATCTACCATTCTCCCCTTACAAATATTATTCCAACTGCCATGAAAACATTGTACAGTCTTTTTCATAATGTGCCTGCCGCCTCAGATGTTTTGCTTAGCATGGTTATACTTTAAGATTTTATTTACACATTTATTCAATATTTCTCACTCCCCAAAACAGAATTATTCAGTCCTCTTCTGGCTTCCAGCATTACATTGAGCAAAGTTTTATTGTGATATTTTATAGATCGCTGTTTTCCATTTCTCCTTTCTTTTACTAAACTGTGAATTCTTAAGAGCTGGTTCTATTAATAATCCACAGAATCCTAGAACCCAACCTAGTGTGTACACTTTAGGGACGTTTCAATAAAACTGTATGGAAATAAAGTCTTCTGACTGCATCACATCACAGTTATTATTATTATTATTTTTTACAAATCCCAAATGTATGTAATTGTTAAGACATTTAAATTACCTTCCGTTGGGCATACCTCAGCTCTCTTTGTTATTGGTTCCCAATTATCATTAGTGCCATTTTAAATCTTCTGCTGTTCATTTTTCCTTGTCTGTTTGATAATTCCCTTTCTCCTAGCTGAGCGACAAAGAGAGAGGGAAAATATAATTCAAGCAAGAGCGTGATTATTAAAATATACTGTCATAAACTTGTCACCTGGCACATTTGTTCTGTTTACCTTTATGCAAAGCATTATGATGCATTATTTATAATGCTTTTTCTAGCTCATCTATTAAAGGCAATTAAAACAAAAGGAGGAATAATGTGCTGCAGCTGCTTTTACCCCTAGGACCTTCTAGGAAAAGGAACAAGATGAGCTTTGGTATTTATGAAGTTTGTTGTCTGTTAGGCCTCTTAACTGAGGCTAACACAACCTTTCACACAATCTTAATTAGATTTGATGTTTTATTTGTCTTCATTAGGAGGCAAATTAATTTTTAATTAAAAAAGAAAAGATTACTGCATCACTGGATTATTAAAAAAACAACTTCCCATCCCTTAATTCTATAAGCAAGGCATAATTATAAATGACTAATGCTTCAGGGCAATAATCTAACACATTAAATAACTCACTTCTCTGGGGACTAAGAAAAACAGTCAAATAGTTTTAATAGAGATGTTTTCAAATTTTCTTTTCATGAATATTTTGTGTTAAAAACTAAAACTCTTGAAAGAATTCTTAAAAGCGCAGGAAGCCTAGATTTTATATGAGCACCTTCCGAAGCAACTGGATTTAAGTCACAAAGTACTCAGGAGCTGTGTGAATTTCTCTGTGCATTTATTCTTTCCTTCATTCACAGTGGCACCACCATACGGATCTAGAGAGATGGCAACAGATATAAAAGAACTATATTGTAGGTAAACTATAAAATGGCATGTTAAAAATATATAATGAATGAAAACAAAAACTGAAACTTCACCCAACTTGAGAGCTCTGGAAAATGGGTAACTCTCCCTTCCGAGTTATGTTAGCCAAGGCTTAAGGAAACTAGATTGTTTCTATTAAGAGCTGATAGTCATTCCCTCACTCAAATGGTTTGCCAGGAATGTTGAGCACCAAATAAAGCCCTCAAGCAAAGAAATGGAGGAGATAACTGGAAGTATAGAAAACACACACTGCGGCATGAAGGGTGAGGGGAGATCAGCGGGGCATGGCATCTTCCTAACTAAAGTCCACATAAATATGAACGTGTGTAGGGCTTATAACTGAGATTGACTTGAGACAATTAAATTCTTGTCAGAGCTTGCTATCTTACTAAATATATTTATTATAATCTTTATAGTTATTCTGTGTCTGGAATTCGTTAAGAGACAACTGAAAGATTTCTGAGCCATAACTCATACACTCGCTTTGCTAAAGGACCACAAATAATCTGTTGTATAAAAGCTACGAGTCAGTGTAGCGTTAACCTTGTAATGATATGACAATTAGGTGCATTTGATTGTATTTTGATCTGATGACATTTCAATCGTGTAAAAAGTGGCATATAATGGTGAATATCTTACTAGTAGGTATTATTTATGGTAAACTGGTTTTTAGGACACAGAAAGTATACTTATAAATAAAACAAACTCCATTAATAAGTCTGCATATTTTACAAATGTTGATTTGTTATATTAAAAGTAAGTAGATCCTAGTCTTGTCATATTCATAAAGAAATATGGAACGCTCTCAGAGTAAACAAAAAGCATAAATTGTATATAAGGAATATGGAGATACATATAAATTAATTAATTAAATATATATGTGTATATGTTTATGTCTATACATATAAAGATGTATACACATATGTATTAATTCTTTGATCAATCCATCTCTTGACTTTTTCTTATGATTTTATTTAATGAAAATATATTTAAAAGCCTAGAGGGCAAAGATTTAGAACTGTAACATGTTTGTAATTCTGAGGCTTTTACTTGCCTTCCCTAATCAAGATATTACTATTTAAATTAATTGTAGACTTATAAAGCAGTGTAATACTCATCAATATTACTAAAGACATTCTAGGTTAGTTATAGCTTTAGTTAATGTGCATGAAGAAGAAACTAGTAAAGAAATAAGTTAATTAATAAACATTTTAAAATAATTATCTATATTGGTCTTGACAGATGCAGAGAAACAGGATTTTGAGTCAATGGTTCCAATAAAACAGATTTGAAACTAAAAGTTATTTCTTTGAGGATTTTTTAAAAATTATAAACCTCTAGTTATAGAGATCAAAAAAGAAAAGAGAGCAAAGACACAAACTATCAGTATCAGGAATGACAGAGTTGACATCACTAGAGATCAAACATATTTAAAGGATAATGAAGTAACACTACGTACATCAGGGTAATATAGCTGACCATTTAGAGGCAAAGAACAAATTTCTTGAAAGACATAAACTACCAAAGCTCACCTAGGAAGAAGCAAACAACCTGGTAGCCTCATGTCCATTGACTAAAGAAAGAACTTATCTCTTCTTTGGCTAAATGCTTTCCTCCAAAGAAAAATCCAACTCTAGCTGTTTACTACTAGAACTTCATCAAAAATGTAAGCACCAAAAATATAACCAACTCTGTACAACTTCTTTTAGAAGAGGAGGAAATACACCACGACTCATTCTATGAAGACATTATGTATTCTCTGATACTGAAACGAGACAAAGGCATACAAGAAAAAAACAAAGCTACAGATTAATGCCCTTCATGAACATAGATAAGAACATTAAGAAATTTAGCAAATGGAGCTCAACAATATATAACAAGCTAATAAATCATGACCAAATAACATTTATCCCAGGAATGCAAAACTCATTCTTAAACATTCTTAACATTAACATCCTTAAGCCAATCAATGGAATTTACCACATGAACAAATTTTTAAAAATTAAAATGGAAACAAACATATGCTCATCTCTATAACCATAGATAAATCTTTGACAATGTTCAACATTGACTTCTAACAGAACATCCTCAGCAAACAAGGATTATTATTAACATTTCTCAACCTGATGAAGAGCTATGAAAGAATTTACAGTAAGTATCATACTTCATGGTAAAAGATTAAGCATTTCCCCCTTGAGATCAGGAACACTAAAGGATGTGCATTCTCACCACGTTTGTTAAACATTGAAAAAGAGATTCTACCTACTGCAATAAGTTAAAAATAAATTGGTGGTTAGATGGATGATAGATGTATGGATAGATATCTAGTATCAACTAGATAGATGGATGGATAGATAGATAATCATGCAAATAAATGGAATTCAGATCAGCAAGGAAGATATAAAACAGTCTTTCTTTGTAGATAGCATTAAATGTTGGGTTTCTCAGATGGTAGATGGTATTTTCCCTGTGTCTTCACATCATCTTCCCTCTGTACTTGTGTATCTTTTTATAAGGACATCAATCATACTGGATTAGGGGTCAACCTTAATCCAATATGACCTCAATTTAACCTAACTAGTTACATCTTCAATTAATCTATTTCCAAATAAGTTTATATTCTGAGATACTGAGGATTGGGAATTCAACATATGAATGGGGGGGGGCATAATTCCACCCATAACATACCTTAAAACTGTAGATGACACAAATATACAACAGCAAGTTAATGGACAATTGTACTGAGTTTATACAATGAAATACTACTCAGTAATAAAATACTTTAATAAACTATTGATACATGCAAAATTACAAATGAACCTCAAAGTAATTATGCTGGGTGAATAAAGCCAGACAAAAATATATATACACTGTATTATTTAACATATAAAATTATAGAAAATGTAAACTAATCTAAACAGTATAAACTAATGTAAACAGTGACATAAAGAAGATTCATGTTTACGTGTCGATGAGGAGGGAGGTTTGTGGGATGCAGAGAGAGTATGGAAGGGGAGGTTACAAAGGAATGTGAGGAAAGTTTGAAGTATACTGGATATGCTTATTGTGATTTGTGTGATGGTTTCATGGGTATACACATACATCAGTTCTTACTACATTATACAATTTAAACACGTGCACATTTTAGTTTATGAATTCTACCTCAAGAGAAGTCTTTGAAAATTTTAAATATGTCTTTTCACCAGTCATCATCCTTTTAATAGAAATTTAAAAACTGACTCAATGATAAATTCTACAATTAAAAAACACTGTTCATAGTAAAACAAATCACTACTGATTATCAATGAGATTGCTAAATGATAAAGAGTCAAAACAAATAAAAATTTGGGAATATAGAGTTCTGTTAAAATGTACACCAAGAATCCTAAAGAAAGAACTTATCTCTCTTTTTTTTTTTGCTCCAGATGATCTAATGGAAATGGATAATTTATCAATTGCCTTTTTTAAAATGAAAACATTAACAGAAAACTAAAAACCATTCATAATAAATTTATAGATAAAATAATCAAGCGAAAAAAAGACGTTTGGACTGTTTGTCCAACTTACACCAAAAAGTGCAAACGTTCAATGATGTATTCTTTATCAGAATTTTTGTTGCAGGGTTGACAACCTCCAAAGTTTTCCAAGCCTGGTCATCGTGTAAAATGATGAGGAGAATAGCAAGACAACATTTATAATAGGATAAGATTTGCTTTTGCACAGTACCATTTGTCAAGGTTTGTTGGCAATCTATGCAGGCCAGACGCTTAACAGGCAAACGCTAGCTTCCAAAGCTACTTTAACAAGATGCTTTATTCAGATAGAGGCATAAATATGGTAGAGTCTTAGAGGAACCTACTCTAAATTCTCATTGTCAGAGATGGAGAAACTGCCGCCTGGAAACAGTAAATGACTTCCTAAGGCCGTACAACCATTTGTTAGTTTAGTCAAGACTAAACTTCTGATCTCTTAATTTCTACTATAATGTCCTTAATGCTATCACGTCTTTTTTAGTCCTTTTTGAGAGAAGTGACAAAGACAGGTTTCCATATATATGACTGCTCTGCTAGAATTTATACAGAATTTATTAATTACCATTAATAAGATATTAAACCAACACTTCCAACACTGAATTAATGTGGTTTTTTTTTTTTTCTGAATGGTTAAAGATTATACATTTTAATAGACATTTGTAGGCAAATGGTTAAGTTCTACAACATGAGAGTTAATGCTTAGGACCTACCACCAGGGACTAGGGACACTGATAAATTAGCTATGGCTTCTGCCCTTGTCAACATAATTAGTAAAAGTTTAACCCGTCTAGATATGATGGCCATGATACTCGTCATAAGAATGTGCATTAAATAAATACGTGCTTCTGTATTTATTATATTTTAGCCAAGAGTCCTAATGATTTAATGAGATGGCATTGAGAAAAAAATGAAGAGGGAGAGACTGTAGCATCCATCGTAATTAGTGCTGCTAAACAGAGTTAATGAAGATGTGAGCATTATTACGTCGTTAATGAAAAATGATATCTAAACATAGTGGGTAAGCTTATGATATATGAACTTATTATCCAATGTCAAAATCTGGGGAAGGTTTACCTAATTAAAGCAAAAGCTGTTTTGCCCCAGGGAAAAGGAGGGAAACATGATTTTGAAAATGAATGAAGCTTTTTGTAAGTCTCCCTTAATTTTTAACTCATGAAACAGAAAATTAAGTGACTTGGGGACAAAATTTTAAACTTTTCTTTTTTTTTATTTCTTTTTTCTTTTTTTTTCCTTTTTTTATTTTTTGCTAAGACTTTTAAAACCACTTTACACTAAAAAGCACTATGTCATCTATGGGGAAAAATGCCTTTGTAAGCAATTTGAAAAATGTTAAAGAAAAAAAAAACACCTTAGAACATAAAAAACTCATTATAATAAATCCATTCATATAATTATATGTCAATGTGTCCATCCACTCAATCCTACAAGGTATTAGCTTTCTATTACTGCCTTAACAAATTATCACTCTGGGATGTGTGAAACAATACCAAGTTAGGATCTCACAGTTCTGTTAGCTTCCATGCTTGCTGTTGACTTCCCATTGGGCTTTGGCTGGTTTCCTGTTCTTGGCCTCAAAAGGCTCAAATCAAGGTTTTGGTCAGCCTGGGGGGAGAATCTGCTCATTCTCGTCGTTACAGAATTCGTTTCCACAGAGCTCCAGGATTGAGGGTCCTATGTCCTGTCTGATTTTAGGCTGAGGATTGTTCTCAGTTTCTAGAGGCTCCCCGCATTCCCTGGTTTATGGTCCTCCTACTCTTCAAAGCCACGCGCAGCAGATTTACTTGTTCTCCTGTTTTGAGTCTCTCCCATCTACCCTTCTGCCATCCTCTCTGACTTCAGCAGGAGAATGTTCTTTACTCCTAGCAACTGTCGTGGTTAGATTGTGTCCACTGGGATAATCCAGTGTGATCTATTTTCAGGTCCGTAACCTTAACATTTGCCATATAAAATAACCTATTCACAGGTCCTAGGGAATAGGACATATTTGGGGGAGGGAGGATTTTTTTATGGGATGTACCTGTTTAAGAAGAGTTCCTGCTAGGGGCGCCTGGGTGGCGCAGTCGGTTAAGCGTCCGACTTCAGCCAGGTCACGATCTCGCGGTCCCTGAGTTCGAGCCCCGCGTCGGGCTCTGGGCTGATGGCTCGGAGCCTGGAGCCTGTTTCTGATTCTGTGTCCCCCTCTCTCTCTGCCCCTCCCCCGTTCATGCTCTGTCTCTCTCTGTCCCCCCAAAAAATAAATAAACGTTGAAAAAAAATTAAAAAAAAAAAAGAGTTCCTGCTAGTCTAACTTTGTCAAAAGCAGTCTGCACTCCATTTTACCCACCAAGGAACTTTATTTCAGAGTATTGCTAAATAGGTCATATGAAAACCAGAGGTAACATCCTGCTTGTACAGTTTTTATTTATATATGAAATATAAGGGCACATCACTTGTTTTGTCTTTGTTATAACAAATCAAACTGTTAGTTCATTTCATGCTCTTCATTGTCTATAAATCCTTACACATGCTTTTTTCACCAGCACATTTTCGGTCTTTCTCTTTATATTATACACAAATCGTTTCTAAAGTGATAATGCATTTAATAATCTAATATGTTGTCCGACACACAGTAGTTGCTCAATAAATATTGTTTCTCTTATTTTGCTTCTTTTCATTAACTTATTTGATGATCTTCCTGACCATCTTTTTTAAAAGAAATTAACATTTATTTATTTTTGAGAAAGAGAGAGAGAGAGAGCAGCGGAGGGGCAGAGAGAGGGAGACAAAGAATCCGAAGCAGGCTCCAGGCTCTGAGCTGTCAGCACAGAGCCCCACGGGGGGCTCAAACCCACAAACCCTGAATCATGACCTGAGCTGAAGTTGGAGGCTCAACCGACTGAGCCACCCAGGCATTCGACTTCCTAACCATCTTTATGAATAGGCACTAAAAATCTACAGAAGTATTTCTTTCTTCAAGAAAATCTCATTTCACATGAACTCTTCTCCTCCCTGAATTACTACACCGTTTCATAGTCCAAAAGTATTACAATTTAGTAATACAATATTCGGACTTAAGTTATTGATGCATTTCTGTGCATGTTGCCATTACTATGAAAACAATGACAGAAGGGGGGCCCTCAAAGTCAAATGCAAAGCTGTACCTCTACCAGTCTGGCTTTGAGTGTGTAGTAGCTGTTCAATAAAACCATGGACTGACGTCAGTTATTATCCCTATGAGCAGATATATAAAGGTAGGGAGAGGTCGGATGATAAGAGTGTATTCTGGCAGTGATGGGGAAACTGTGATTATCTGTTTCACACGGAAGCCTAAGGAGACAAGAAAAATGATACCACTGGGTCTGTTTTTTTTTTCCCCAAAGCATAGCTATTTCAATGAGAAAACTTTGATCACAGAAGATAATGCAGGTTCATAGTTATCTATGTGACATTCCAAAGCCCTAAAAGCTCTGAAAATCAAAACTGTTTCCAAAAATCATACATTGGTGGTAAACAATAATAACTCAGTCAAAGAAGAAAATAATGTATATTGTATCTATTTATGCCATTTGGTGTGAGTATATTTTTTAGCAGGAACTTTAGTGTGATTTAACACAGATACTGCCTCAAAAACCCATTAGGCTATGCAGTATATGCAATGCGGTACCTTTCTATAATCTAAGAAAAAGAAAAAAAATGAAGGAAAGAAGGAAGGAAAGGCTGAAGTCTGAATCATATCTAACCTAAAAGTTTTGGATAAGAAATGATGAGACTTTACCTCTTTATATAAAGCAATAAGGGGACCAAGAACAAATTAATGATTTAGTACTTACTTCTAGGAGAATTATAAATGTGAAAAAGCATTTTAAGGTATGCAAAACTTAGAATTTTTAAACCACCTGTACTTATTCACTCTCTAGGTAATTTTTATGGAGATATCCATTATTGAAGGGGGTGGGAGAGTTTTTAAAATAAGAACAGTTTTACGTAGCTCAGATGTCCTAAGTAGTTCTTGAATTTCCTACATTTCTTTGAGAAGTTGTGCTCACCGATCACACTAATGGAGTTTGCTTTATATATTTGTTTTTACCATACATCCGTATTTTTTTTTAATTTTTTTTTCAACGTTTATTTATTTTTGGGACAGAGAGAGACAGAGCATGAATGGGGGAGGGGCAGAGAGAGAGGGAGACACAGAATCGGAAACAGGCTCCAGGCTCTGAGCCATCAGCCCAGAGCCCGACGCGGGGCTCGAACTCACGGACCGCGAGATCGTGACCTGGCTGAAGTCGGACGCTTAACCGACTGCGCCACCCAGGCGCCCCATACATCCGTATTTTAAGAATAAATACAAGAATTAAATAAAAATGTGTAAAAATGTGCGCATTAGCAATTTTTACGTCATTCCATTAATTATCAACTACATGGCTGTATTTGTATAATTATTGCCTTTAAGTGCTATTATGCTAGTGGGCTATTCTAGAAGAATACACTCTGTGGCAGAATATCCTATGTAATTATAAGACTAATGATGATGAATTTGATGAGCAAACATGATAATTGAATAGTATAACTAGAAAACATCTGGCTGCGAAAGTTTATGCAAAACATAATTCTATGTGAAAAAATAATTGGCTTCAGTTTTTATCATTACAACACTATTAATTTTTTAACTGTGTTTTGAAATTCTGAAGTGGTTTCTTATCTGCTATGTGGTTGGTGGTGGTCCATTCAACACTGGAGTATGTCAATACTATAACAAACGTATTCTTGCCTTCATAATATAATTCACCTTCATAAAATGAATTCTTCACTGGAAGAAACAACAGTGTATTTGTCCTGCAGAAGCAGCCATTGGAGACAGAGTGGAATACCAATTATTTTACCCAAAACTCACATCAGCATGTGGTTACCCATTGTGTCAAGATTCCCAGGATATGTGAAAGAGACCTGAGTTGGCCAATGGGAAAAGTGAAGGTCAGACCAGGAAGTATTTTATGAAAAGTGAATGTAATCTCTAATGTCATCGCAAGACAGGAAAGAATAAAAAGGCATGAAAATACAATATTCTATTCATATTCACTGAATTATGAAACAGAATCATGTTGATTTTATCAAAATAAACTATTATATTACAACCAGGGAATTTAAATTTGGAATTTGTAGGGATTCCATTTGAATAATAGCAAGAATTAAAACTTTTAACTCTTGGGACACCTGGATGGCTCAGTCAGTTAAGCATCCGACTGTTGGTTTCAGCTCAGGTCATGATCTCACGATTCATGAGATCGAGCCCTGTGACGGGCTCCGTATTGAAAGCATGGAGCCTCCTTGGGATTCTCTTTCTCCCCCTCTTGCTGCCCCTCCCCTGCTCATGCTCTATCTCTCTCAAAATAAATAAATAAACTTAAAAAAACCTTTTTAGTCTTAATTTGTCTTTTCATCAAATTAATAATCAATAAATGAAATCAAAAGTTATTGTTTGGAGCCAAATTACAAGTATCTCAAAACAAGAAGTAGTTTGGCAGTTTCTTAAAACACTGAATTTGTACATGACAGCAATTCCACTCCTAGGTATTAATCCAAGGGAAATGCAAATATATGTACAAGGACTTGTTAATGGAAGTCCTTAATGGCTTTTCTGGAAAAGCCAAAACTGGGGACAGCCCGTAAGTACATAAGCAGGTTACTTGAAAAATACGTTGTGGCATATTTTGGTATATTCACACAATGGGAAATTTTGCAGCAATGAAAAGGAATAAACCACTGACACCATAACGACATGGACGGATCTCAAAACCACGCTGAATGAGAGGCCACATGCAAAAGACTACACCCTGTATGATTCAATTTCTTTGAAATCTTAAAACAAGCAAAACTAATCTATAATAAAGGACAGCTGATCAGATGTCACCTGGGGCTATGCCACCAGTGGAAAAGTGAATATTTTCTAAGGGGCATGATGGTATTTCTGAAGATGATAAAAATATTCTATACGTTGATTTTCATGATGGTTACATGGTTATATATGTTTGTACAACTTGAAAGTTTTATATGGAAAGTGGGTACATCTTACAGATATTTTACCTCAATACAGATTAATTTAAAAATATTAATTATAGGAATGATTGTCTACCTGTTAAGTAACTTAGTAGCTCACAGCAATGGAAAAGATTAAAGAGATTATACTATCTAACAACTCAGTCATCACACTTCTGCACTGATTATATTAGCATTTTGAATGGATAACTCTTAAGAAAATTTCTCATTTGGTATTTTGTAGGTAATAGCAGATACAATTTATTGAACACTTAGTAATGTCTTTAAGTGCTCACGATAACCACATGAAGCTTGGTTCTGTTATTATCTCCATTTTATGAATGAAGATTCTGAGGGTTGGAGAGATTATAACTTGCAAAGCTAGTTAAATGACAGACCCAACAAACCAATTCCCACCTTTTTTTTTTTTTAATTTTTTTTAACGTTTATTTATTTTTGAGACAGAGACAGAGCATGAACAGGGGAGGAGCAGAGAGAGAAGGAGACACAGAATCTGAAGCAGGCTCCAGGCTCTGAGCTGGAGCCCGACGCGGGGCTCGAACTCACGGACCATGAGGTCATGACCTGAGCCGAAGTCGGACACTTAACCGACCAAGCCACCCAGGTGCCCCCTTTTTTTTTTTTTAATTTTTTTTTAAATTTTTTTCCATCTTTTTTTTTTAACGTTTATTTTTGAGAGAGAGAGAGAGAGAGAGAGTTCAAGTGGGGGAGGAGCAAAGAGGGGAGGACAGAGGATCTGAAGCAGGCTCCTTGCTGACAGCAGAGAGCCCAGATAGCCAGTTGTGGGGCTTAAACTCAGGAACCCTGAGATCATGACCTGAGCCGAAGTCCGACACTCAACTGACTAACCCACCCAGGCACCCCTATTCACATCTGCTTTCTCGGTGGATGTTAAGAGGTAACCTGAAAACCCCGTAATTAAGAAAGTTTACTTTCTGCTGAAGTCAGATCCTACTGTTAGAGAACAGCTGTTAGGTTTTTAGTCAAACAATATTATAATATTTTTTGATATTGAATCTTTATTTCAACCCAGGCTTCTAAGCAGAGACATTGGTGCCATTAATAACACAAATGAAAGAAACCATAGATTGTCACAAAGTGTCGGGCACTTTTCCAAAAGCTTCATTTTATAATTCACTTAAATCTCACAACACCACATGAGGAGGCATTGTTTTTACCCTCATTTTGTATGAGTGAACCGTGAACCAGGAGAAAACAAGAGTGAGTGAGTTCTCTAAGGGCATTCATTGGGCCATGAAAATTGTGTTGGAATTGAGAACCTGGCCGCCGAATCTGTACTTTTAACCATCGCACTCTCCAGTCTGCCTCAGTTTGTGTAGCATGATGTCCATGGATTTTCCCTGCATGTGGAAATGGCGCAAAGTGAGACACCATTCTGATACGTACATATTTCTTTTAATATAGTATCATGCACAGTGAAGACTGTCTGTATGCCTTAGGGAAAGTTTAAAGAAGATTAACAATTTCAATATGATTCCATACTGGTAGTAATCTGTAGTATTTATTATCTTGCTGTATATTATCTAGGGAAGTATTTCATTATAATAAATGTCTTGGTATTTCCATTTTTAGTGGACATATATTGATGCACATTCATTATCCATAAAAACTGGCTAGCTGTCCTTTAAATTACCTTATTCTTAATAATTTATAATTAAAGATTTCCTTACATAATTTTTGAACTATCTGTGTAATAACATTTACATGAATTATACACAGTAGGACAATATTATCTACATTTAAACATAGAGATTGTGCAAAAACTCCTTGAAAAGGAAAATAATTTTATGCCAGGACACCTTATTCTGATCATATATTCAAATGAGCCACCTAGGGCATGTAGAGGTCAGATATATTTTCTTGTGATTAAGTGAAATGCTGAAGCTACATATTATTAAAAATATGCTTTAAGCCCCTCCCACATATGAGGGAAAATCCATACATCTAAGGACTATGGGGCTTAGAAAGATTATTCGTTCAAGGTCCACCCTTAGTAGGTGGCAGAGTTGAGATGTGAATCCCCATCAATCCATAAAGCTAATTCTCCTTCCAGCAGGTCAACCTGCTTTATCCGGGCCACAGACAACTCATCTGTTACTTGCGCATTTCCAAGTTGACTTTCTCACGACTGGATAAAGCCTTTGGATTTATCTCCCATATATGTTGGCTTGTTTGATTTAGAGGTTATATTTAAAAAAAAACTAATCGAACAGACGTTAGATAGGTGCTATATACTTCACTCTCAAAACACTGGGAAGAATAAAAGGTTGTTTCCATTCAGCTCTAAAATATAGACATCCCCTCTCTTGTCAACAGTATTCTCAAGGGTTTCATCTCTCCCACTGGATTAGGACCAGCCAGGCAATCTGAAATGTAGAAAACTAGTAATTATAAACTGAAATACGTTTCGAAATCATATTGCAGAGTATATGATTTTTGTTTGTTATTATTGTGTGATTTGTGCATTTGATGACATTTGTTGAGTACCTACAATATGCCAGAGTATCAGCTAGGAATCAATGATCCAACAAGGAAGAAACAGACAAGTGTCTCCATGAAGCTTATGTTCTAAGGTGGGGAAATCAATTAATAAGAAAACAAATCGATGTGATGAGAAGGGGACAGTGCTGTGGAGAAGAACACATCACAGTTAAGGAAAACAAACAAGAGAGTGAGGATTGGGAGCCTGATCCCAGTCAGGGATATTTATTTAGAGGTTACAGGAAAGACTCCTATAATGAAATACCAGTTGAGAGCAGAAACATGAAGGAACTGAGTGAGGAGAACATTTCACGAAGAATGAACTGACACTGTAAAGGTCCTGAAGCAGAAGAAAGCATGCTATGGTCAAGAAGCAGCAAGGAGGGGGCACCTGGGTGGCTCAGTCGGTTGGTTAAGTGCCGGACTCTTGATTTCAGCTCAGGTCCTGATCTCACGGTTCATGAGTTTGAGCCCCACATCAAGCTCTGTGCTGGCAGTGTGGAGTCTGCTTGGGATTCTCTCTCTCTGCCCCTCCCTTGCTCACACTCTCTGTCTCTAAATGAATGAATGAATGAAAGAATGAAACATTAAAAAAGAAGCAGCAGCAGCAAGGAGGACAGTGGGGGTGAACGGGGGGAGATGTCAGGGGATGAAACAGGAGACATAGCCAGGGCCAGACCATGTTAGGCTTCATGGGGCTTACCAGGACCTTGCTTATCCTCTCATGATCAGAGAGTTAGAATAATGTGACTCCCTCTTTACAAGGCTTGTTGGGGCTACCATGTGCAAGAGATGGGGGCAGGGAGGAGGCAGACTTCGGGAGACTGTTGGGTGGTTATCAGAACGATCTGGGCAAGAGATATTTCTGGCTTGCTTGGTTGTGGCATTGGTGGTAGAGGAGATCAGCAGTACATCAGAGCATCAGGCTCTGTGCTGACAGTGCAGAGCCTCCTTGTAATTTTTTCACTCTCCCTCTCTCTCTGCCCCTTTCCTGTTCCTACTGTCTGTCTGTCTGTCTGTCTCTCTCTCTCAAAATAAATAAATAAACTTAAAAAAAAAGAAATTTAAGATCTGAGAGACTGGATAAGTTTACCTATGGAGCAAGAGGAGAGAGAGAGATAGGGAGGAGACACACAGATAACAAGGAGAGAGGTGAGGACAGAGGAGATGACCTCTGAAGTCAGGGACGTAAGGCGGATCTGGGAGCAGAGGGAGAATGAGTGAGAGGCAATGGCAGGAGAGGCAAGAAAGGTGGCATCCAGGAAGCCCAAGAGAAGGAAGCGTTGTAAGGAGTGGGTTCTACACTGTCACAAATGCTGCTGAGAAGTCAGAGAAGGACTGAAGACTGATCGCTGGATTTGCCAACACGCGGGGCACGGTGACCTGGACAAAGATTGTTGTTAAGTGTTTGGATTGAAAAAGTGATTGAAGCTAGTTCAAGACTTAATGAGACCAGAGGTATTGGAAAATACTTTCAAGAAATTTTGCTGCAAATTGAAGCAGAGACACAAGGCAATAACTCAGGAGTTTGTGGGGTCAAGATAGTTGTTATTTAGAAGCTTTTTTTAAAATTTAAAATGGAAGAAATAGTATGTTTGAATGCTAAAAAACAGACAGACAAATAAACATGAATAATTCAGGAGAGAGAGGGGAGAATTGCTGGTGTCCTACCTGAAATGAGAACCCGCGTGCCTTTGGAGGGCTGGTGTGGGCAGTTCCTTACCCTACCCTTCCCTTCCCTTCCCTTTCTTTCCCTTCCCTTTCTTCCCAGTTTTATTGGGATACAATTGACATAACTTTGTATTAGTTTAAGGTGTACGACATAATGATTTGATGAAAGTATATGTTGCAAAATGGTCACCATAAATTTAGTTAACCTCCATCAACTCAAATAGTTACAATTCACACACACACAGCCACACACACACACACACACACACACACACCTCCCATGATGAAAACTTTAAGATGTTCTCTTCTTAGCAACTTTCAGATCTCTAATGCAGTTGGCAACCACAGTCACCATGCTGCACATCACATCCCAGGATTTATTTATTTGTACCTCGTTTCCTCTGGACTTGACTTTTCATCATGACTCTTCTTTAAGTGAAACAGCAAAGCTCATTTGAGGATGAAGCTGGGTGGGGGGGGGGGCTGTTAAAGATCTGAGGAGAGAGGGAAAGTAAGAGCTAATGACCTAGGAGAATGAAAGGGAGACCATGCTAGAAATGAAGTAGAGTCACTAAGCAGTCACACCTGTGATAATTACCAGAGTTAGACTTATTTTTATTTATTTATTTATTTATTTATTTATTGACAGAGGTATAGGGAGGGGAGGAGAAAAGTGTTTCTGGCTAAGGTTGTTTTATCCCTTTTTCATCCTCTGAATCAAGTCTTTGTTCTAATTGAAAAATTCAGGATAAATCAGCACATTATGCTTAAATTAGGGCAGCATTCCATAACTGTCTCAAAAGAATCATGAGCACCGTAGACTTATTTAAGCCTATTAGTACTGTTTCCAAACTTTATTGGTGCTAAATCTATACAAATGAATGAAATTCTAATGACTTCTAATTTGCTTCTAGGTTCTGATCCAAATTCCAGTTCCTTCTTAGAATGTGTTAACAGTGAAAGACTCCTTCGGCTTACTTTGTGTGAACTTACAGGAACAAGTTGTTGGGGCAAGGCAGCCATCTTTGGCTTCCTGTTAATATAAACAGAAAAGCTAGTGTAAAACACTGACATGAGTGTCTCCTAGCCCGAGTACACGCCATGTTACTATTACAGATTAATTAAATGATTGACAGACATGATTAAGTGAATCACAGAATGTTGGAGCCAAAAAGCAACTTTGAGATCATCAGGTATGATCCATTTAATCTATAAATGATGAAAATGAGACCCAAAGAGTTGGGAAATTTGCCAGTAATTTTAAATCTGCTAATGGACTTAAAACTCACCGGTCCACTTATCATGGTCTATTTTTTAAGTCTTTAATTCTTTTCTTCCTCTTCAATTATATAACAAATTATTACTCAATTATGTAATGTCTGACATTATTCAATTACGAATTTGTTTGCATATTCAGTAAGCCGCTTATACATGTGTAGCAGAGTGGTTTGCTCTGTGCAGGTGACTGTAGGTAGTGGGCTAAATCGTGTGTCCTCCAGATTCATGTCTACCTAGAACCTCGGACTATGACTTTATGTGGAAATCGGATCTTTACAGATGTATCCAAGGAAAGGATAAAGATATGATCACACTGAATTCAATTCTATCCATTGAGAGTATCCTTATGAGAGACAGAAGGAAAAAAAAAGGACATGAAGGCACACGGAGAAGAAGGCAATGTGGCAGTGCAGACTGAGATGGGAGGGACATGTCTACGGGCCAAGGAATGACGATTGCCAGCAACTACCAGGACCTAAGAGAGAGACTTGGAACTGTTTCTTCCTCAGACTCTGGAAGGAAATAACTTTCTAACACCTTGATTTTGAACGTCCAGACCCTGAACTGTGAGAAAATATAAACTTCTGTTTTAGATCATCCAGTCTGTGGCAATGTGTTATAGCACAACTACAAAACTAATGCATTATAGAAGGAAGTATCAAACCCCAAGATCTGAAAAGGAAACAGAAAAACAAAGAAAACCCAATTCATGTGTTTAGGGCCATTATCGGGCATTACCGTGCAGCCTCCTCACTCAGTTGATGAACGTGACCCTTCTTCTTTGGACTTGAAATGGAAACATGAAGTGGATTCTATAATTTATAACGGCACTACAGTCTATGTTACAAAGACCATGTGATACAGCATTGGGGACATTCGATGCCAAGCCCTTCAGAATTTGGATTTTTTTTCATGTCAGTATCAGAGAGTATTACTTTTATCATGTTTGTTGTATACTTCCTGGGAAGGGAAAGGAGGTAACATGGTATTGTTTGGATTTTAGAGCATTTATTGAATAAGCAGTTTCTCTGCACTCATCTATCTCTGTGCGAAGGGGTTTTACTAAGCTCATTGAATTACAAAGCATATTAGTACTCGTATCCATTTCCCATTGCTGCATAACATGTTATCATAAGCTCAGCAGCTTGAAACAGCACACATTTATTATCTCACAGTTTCCATGGGTCAGGGATATGGACATGGTTTAGCTGGGTTCTCTGCTCGGGGTCTCAAAGCTGCAATTAGGGCATTGTCTGTGCTGTTCTTATCTGAGGTTCTGGTTGTTCTTTCAAGTTCATTCAGGCTGTTGGCAGAATTTAGGTCTTTGCAGTTGTCGAACTGGTATCTTTGTGTTGTTTGTTAGTTCAGGTTTTTTTTTTGTTTTTGTTTTTGTTTTTTTTTTTTGGTGCTGGCTGTCAGTTGACATCAATCTCAGCAACTAAAGGTCCCAGCCACTTGGCCCCTCTGTATGTGGTTCACAATGACACGGTGGTCTGTTTTCCTCCAGGCCGGCAGGAGAGGGTCTCCATCTCTCTCAGTCTCAGACTTTATTTGCCTCTGACCCAGCTTTAAAGGCTTTATGAGATTAGGTCAGGCTTGCTAAAAAGTCAGCCAATTAGAGACTTTAATTACATCTTTCAGACAGAATGTAATCTAATCGTGGGGATAAAATCACATCATATTTGTAAGTCCTGCCCACACTCTAGGAGTGCTTCCCGGGGGGAATCTTAGGGACCAATTCAGAATCCTGTCTCCCACAGCACCAGTAACAGTGAGCCTTTATTGATTCCTAGCATGTGTTTTTTGTTTATAACTTTGGAATATGAGTATTGGCAGGGGTTTCAGAGATCATTGGTCTAATGCACTGTCTACTCCCGGGCACTTCCTTCCTCCTTTCCTATTCTCCCTTATTTAATATGTTTTCAGAATAACCAACTTATAAACGGCCCCAGTGGCTTGACATCTTTTGTTCTCACTTATCTGTAATGGAAGTGGCTCATCCCTTCTTAGATTTCACACAAGCATAACAATATTTGGAATAAAATGTGAGTTATATATTTTACGAATGAAGTTAAATGGTCAGAGAGGAGTAATAGGTTTGAGTTCTGGCAATATATGTGCTTTTATCATTTTTTCTAAAGGGGATTTCTCTAGCAGCTCCTACTATGACCTCTCCGAGCTTCCTACTGAAAGAGCTGCAGAAGATGAAAAAATAAAAATAAAAAAGATGAAAATTCGCAGCAGTGTTGATAACTAGACCTAGGACTGAACCCAAGGGAGAGGGTCCACTCTCTCTGAAGGGCTGAGAGACCTGACATGAATAGTGGATTGAGTCATTTATGAACTCCACACTCTTCTCTGAAACCCCAGAGCCAGTCCACCTGCACATACACGAATTCACAAAGGCCGACCATCCTTTCCTACCTTTTTCTGTTTGACCGTTGTTTCAGCAACGCAATCTCTTCCAAAAATGAAAACCGTATGACTACTGATTCTTATGCTGCCCAGAGTGATGTTTTTCTAACCGTGTTACCAAAGCCAGTTTGCCAAAGCATAGGTAAAAAGCAAAAGAGAAGGAAGGACACTGAGAGGCCAGGAAGAAAGAGTGGGTGTGTGTGGACGTGTGCACATGCGCTGGGAGGGCTGCTGGTGCGTAGTCTCATCCCGGGAATATAATCCTCAGCAATAAAGCATCGTCAACTGCTAGGGGTGATGGAGTCCAGATGAGCCTCGTCCAAAAATACAGATTCATAAAAATGATAGTGGGCCAGAAATCATATTTAAGTCCAGCCGAGCCATGTGTGTTTTAGAATCTCTGCCTATAAACTGCCACTGTGAAGAGTATCAAATCAGAGCTCAAGTGCTCCAGAATGGGGTCAAGGACAATTCATACGCTCTGCCGTTGGTAAATAGCAGGAAGGAAATGATTTTCCATCATCTAAACATCAGTAAACCAGAAGAAAATCAACGCAGAGCTTGTGAAAAGTCTTTTAGGAAAAAAAAAAGACCTTGGAGACATCATCTTAAACATTCAGAAACAGGGACACTTGTGGGGTAAAAAAAATATAAATAGCTAACAGATGTCAAAAACAAAATCAATAGACAAATGAGATTTGGAAACATTTTTTTAATGCAGACAGTAGACAGAGGGCTAATGTTTATGACATACAAAGACTTCTTGAAAATTGACAAGAATGGGATAAACAAAGCAGTGAATAAAGACATGATGAATTAACTGTCAGAAGAGCAAATCCCACTGACAGACATAAAAAACATATTCATTGGTAGTCAGAGAAATCCAAATGCAGATAACAGCAAGGCAGGACTGTTGACTTAACATCGATAACTTTACATCGAACAGAATGGCAAGCAATGCAGAAAAAAAAGTAGCACGATTGTTGGCACACATGTGGGGTCGAGGTGCATTATTGGCAAAAATGAAAAAGGTTCAATCCTTTCTGAAAAGATATTGTGAAATAAAAAGCACCAAATGCAGACATGTACACACAATGTCATAATTGTAAAATGGAGAAAAATAATATTCATAAATGCGAATGAGCTAATGCATATTATTATATCTGTATGTGATCAGATGTGCATGAGAAAAATATGCAAGGATACATATTAAGTTTTTTGTAATGTCTACACTTGAAAGAGGAGAAAAATGAACCGGAGAAGTGACTTGGGTAAACAATGCGAGAAGCAAAAGGAAAAAGGAACTTTGCCTAGAAAAGGAAAAGCATATGGCATATTTTGAACTTTACTTTTTATTTGGTTATGATAATACAGTGCTGTGAATGTCCCTCATCAAGCTTTTATAAAAAATATCATTTTATATCTAGAACTAAGCATTTTCATGTAACGATGCTTAAGAATCAATAGACAGCAAGGAAGTATTCCAAAATCTTCAGCCATACCCTTCTGAGAGTGAAATCTGTCCTTTTCATTTTCTTCTTGTATATGACACACTCTATTCCTATAGTCTTGATATTTTTTAGTAATGAGATTTTTTTATAAGAAAGGATAGACATCCTAGTTCACTCAGGTTTATGTATAATAGGATTTAAATTGGGTAAAATTTTCCCTAATAATCCCACATTTTGTTTAAGGATGTTAAGTGAACTTTCTTTAAAATAACATCAAGAAATGATTAGTGGTTAATATACTGCCTTGACAACTTAGCAGAGAAGTCTAAAGAGGAAATTGTGATCACACTCAAATGAAGATGTTTTGACTATAAAGATGTTAAAACTGGCTTCTGTTCTCATCTTAATGGATGATCAGATTTCTCCAGTTGACAGTGAGTCATATCAGTAGTTAAAAGAGACCCAAACTTTTTGGATTACTTAAGCATGTTCTCTCTTGGAACCCTAGAGGTTGATATTGCTTTTGTAAGAGTGAGAACAAATAGGAAAATTGATTACTTAAGAGCTGCATGGGCGCCAGAAGAAACAAAGGAGATTAACTGCTGGTCACAAGGGGGAGAATGCCACACTTCAGTCTTTTATTTTTAAATTTTTTAAACATTTATTTATGTTGGGGGTGGGGAGGGGCAGAGAGAGGGAGAAACAGAATCTGAAGCAGACTCCAGGCCCTGATCTGGACTTTTAACCGACTGAGCCACCCAGGCTCCCCACACCTAGTCTTACAACGTTTGTGTTTCCAGATGCGCTTTAATGCAATATCAAGATAAAGCATAAGAGACTGTTAAAAACTGAGAACAAACTGAGGGTTGATGGGGGGTGGGAGGGAGGGGAGGGTGGGTGATGGGTATTGAGGAGGGCACCTTTTGGGATGAGCACTGGGTGTTGTATGGAAACCAATTTGTCAATAAATTTCATATATATATAAAAAAAAAAAAAGATTTCCCCTTCCATTCACAGAAATTGCTTTAGGATCCAAAGAGGAAACCAGATGCTTTTGAAGAAATCAACAATAGGCTGACAATGTATGCTTAAAATTTAAGAAATATAGATTAGATAGATGATAGGTAGATAGATAGATAGATTTTGAGAACAGGGTAAGAGTAAAGAAAGTAAGTAAACATCTTAACAGACAATTAAATTACATTTGAAAAGAACAGTCTGGGCATTATTTGAATAGGACAGAAGGCAGTATAGTATTGAGGAAAAAATCATAAAGGATAGTTTATGTTAAGTGAAATTTTGAATCTGCAAATACATCACATAAATACCTTTGGATTAGAGGTATTATAATAGGATTACAATATATAATATAATATATATAATATATAACATATAATATAAAATATATAATAGTAATATTATATAATATATAATATAATATAATATATAATAAGTATAATATGATATATAATATATATAATAGGATTATACTATATATAATTATATATAGGATTATAACTTTGTTATTACTACTATGCATGTATTGAGGGCATGCTTTATGAAAGAGGAGATTTATAACTGAGAACTAACACACACACAGTCAAATGACTGCTTTGTTGGGTCTTTTGGCGTCGTACCTGAAACATGTCTGTCTAGTTGGTCTTGAAGGAGTCAGCTGGACCCAGAACTTAAAATTCACTGTTATTTTCATTACCCCAAATCACCTGTGCTTTTTCTAACAGCAACGTTCTTTTCGGCACATACTTTGAGAATGGTATAGAATAAGCCCTTCGTGGTATCTAAAATAAATTCTAAGTAAAGCTAAAATTTTCCAATAAATTTGTCTGCTGAGCATTACGATCATTTTTATTGTATTCACAAAACGGTCTCTCCTTTAGGAACAAAGACACAACAGATACAACAAATATAAGCAATATTTCAAAATAAAAACTTGAACTCTACAGCTCTATCTACAGAAAGAGAAAGAGAGATGAACAGAATGGAGAATTAACAGATTTCTTACGGGGTTTGATTAGTAAAGCTATGCTTTGGGTTTCCTAGTTTTGTTTTGTTTGGCTTTTAAATAATTGACAGTGAATTCTAATAGTTGTTTCTTTAGCTGGCTATCTGGGATGTTAGTGCTAACCTGACTTTTTCCTCATTATCCAGAATGCATGACACCGCCCCCCAGCCCCTGCTTACTAAATCTCAAGGGAACTCCATTTCTGAAATTTATCTTTTGCCAACTACAACCAAATATTTCATCACAGAATTGATTTTATTTTCTCCTCCATGGACACATCCCATAGATACTACCCACCCAGCATGACACCTGTTAAATTGTCCTATAAATCATTCTCCCCTTCAGTTTCCTTGCCACCATTCAAGAGAAACCTGGGGTAATTGATCCTGATGCAGTCTTTCCAGAAGATCTATTTCACCATCCAAAAGGGACTTTTCCACTGTCCCACTAAATTCTCCCAACAGTTTTCAAGTGACGCATGGTAACATGCTTTTCCAAGGGGAAAAAGATTTTTGACAGTTTGAACTTCAGAAGAAAGAAATCTGTGACAAATTAGCTGTTGCCTCCATCTATGCTTTTCTTCAGTCTGTCTCTGCAGCTCGTTAACATCACTTATTTATCTGTGAGTTCCTTGCCTGTTGTAGACCAATTGTTGATGAGCACCCTTTTAGGCCGCTCACTGATTTCCATGAGATCTGCCTTTCTGAGTCTAGTCAAGGGCAAGTACTTCATTTCATGGTTGTTTTAAAAATAATGTTAGGGATATCATCAGTTTGTGTTTTAACTTGAAAGCAAAATTGGTACTTTGACTCAGTGCCCGAGCCTTGGATTTCTCAATAAGCAATGTCTTACAGAGTTTGACAGCCAGACCTAATACCTAGAGCATATTCCAGATGCTACAAGAGGAGTGGAAGAGAGTTGCGAAATTCTATCTTCATATCATGTGCTCTAGCACTTTGTTGGAAGATTACCGACGCACTTGAGATTTTAGAAGCTCAGAAAAGGCAAATCTTTATTATTCAACAAAAAGCAGCATGACAAGGGCATTTATTCATTCAGTTTTCCATTGTGTTCATTTTTCTCTTGTTATGGTAATGTGAACCTAAAATTATTAAACATTCGTTAGAAAAAGAAAACCCACCCCTATCAGCATGCTACATGAGAAGCAAATCAAGGTCAGGTCCTGGGGTTAAGAAAATAGTGTTAAAAGGCTTGTTAAGAATCTCTAATTGCATCATTGACATCATACTGCTTTTTTAAAACAATCAGAGAAAATTAAGAATAATGAATCAGAAACTTGAGCATTACATTTTCCTAATAAGAAATATATTTTTAAAATAAAGAAAAAGCCTCTCTGAAAGATATATCCCAAATTGAGAATACTTAGTTTCATCTACGAGCTGAACATAAAGTAATTTAGATTTTGAACCCAATAATCTGAATGCTTATAACCTTAAGACCATAATATTATTAGCATGTATCACTTTTGGGGATCAAAACTTCTGGATCTTCACGATGGAGAACGTATTAAGAATTTTTTGAAGATTCTTTGAAATTAAGAATCATTTTAAGTTAGATAACTTCTGTGATCCTAGCTCAATAAATATTTGAGTTATTCTCAGCTTTGACAGGATTTTCTTCAATTAGTATATAATTGTATATAATTGGAGCCACTTATATTTCCTTAAAGTTTTTGGTATAGTTCACAAGAATAAAAAGTACTTAGCTTTGAGTATAGAATTAGTTTTGCTTATATGTTTAAATTTTGTATTTATCAATAATGCAGAAGTATTAAAATATATCTGGCAAATGCTATGAAATTGATTTGATCTCCAGAGAATAGTTCCCTATGTGCTAAGGAGATGACAGGCCTGAGTCAATTTCAGGCAAAGTGTTTGCCTAAGAAATACTCTTACTACACAAGAAATATCCTGTCCCTGTGTAAAACTGTTAGGAAAACCTTCTTGTGCAGTCATAATTAAAATATGAACAGATAACCAGCTCCTTTGAATGGAAGTGTTTTTAGAGCAAACTACAGTCCATGAGCCAAATCTAAGGCTGTTTGTTTCTCTAAGAATGTTTTTTTTACAGATGAACATCTATACTAGATTGATGGTAAGAAACACTAACTTTAAACTTCAGTTACCTGAAACTAATATAACACTGTATATTACCTATACTGGGATTGAAATTTAAAAAAAAAACTTAATAAAATTTTTAAAAAGGAATTTTGTCCTCCTGCCACAAATGAACTCCATTCTTTTACCAGTAGACCTGTATTATGAGTGTTCCCAATTACTATATTTTGAAATTCATGAATACAAATTTGTCACAGTTATTTTACCTCTTGATAGTCAAGTACCTACATAATAGCCTCAATTTTGCCTGTTGGTCACAAGATTAATATATTTGCTTTTTAGGCCTTTACAGAAGCAGGATGCCTACTTCTGCCTTAGAACAATATGAAAATCTATAGAGATAGAAAAGGAAGTTTTCTGCCAAATAGTAAAGAACAGAAACTTTATATTCACATAGGGCTTGATTGGATCCAGGACCTAACATTTATTACACTGTGAACCTGGACAAGTTGCTTCCACTCACTGAACTTCGGTTTATTCATCTATAAACATGAGTCACTGTGATATTGTAATGGGGTTAATAATAAGATACCTACCTCATAGGATTGCTACAAAGATTAAATTGCCAACCTCATAGACAAATGTAAACAATTATATATTATAGGGAAACAAATGTTCAGATGCTCACCCTGGTTTTATACGGAAATTCAACCCTTGGCAACCCCCATGAGCTTTGTAAACATACAAGCGAAAACATAATCATAGAAGGCAAACTGACTCCCAAATACTTCAAGGAAGAGTTTGAAGAGGGAGGCTTCTGTTTTCAGAGTTTTTTTGTTTGTTTGTTTTTGTCTTGTTTTTCCCTTGGTAATGACTAGGGCTTACTTAGGTTTAACAGTCTATTATTATCAATTACACTGTGATCAATTGGAAGTATGGATAATTGGGAACCTACCAAGCAAGAGGCTTATTGGAAAGGACCCCACAGAAGTTTTGGACCTGGTTCAGGACACTTGTTCTAGAAGCTTGCTCCCTTTACCCCCACACACCCAGGAATTGCAAGATGGGTTTTCCCAGGAGAAGAGGCCTTAAGTTCCTGTTGCCCAGTTGGAATGGGTGATAGCCCATGAATCCACTAATTTTCACGCGACATGACTGAGAATCCCCCTACCTGTGTTCTGGACTTGTCTGCTGTTGACCTTCTAGTTTGTATGAAAAGGGGAAGGTGCCTCACACCAGGGCTGCATGGCTAACCGCCCAGCAAGAGAGTAATGGACTCTGTGCTAACAACGAACACTGACACCATTAGCACCTTCCGTGTTAGGATCCTTTTCCAAGTGTTAAAGGACACCAGGGAGGGCTGTGGTCGCCTCAAGGATCAGAAGGAGGTTGTCTCCTACTGATGCCTGGTGTTAGCAGTACCCGGCCCAGCAGGTGTATCTCCTGGAAATGGGTCTCTTTCCTCTGTCTTCAAAAAAGGCAAAAGGGAGAATAAATAAGTGGCTTTCTCCCACTGCAGTTTCACATTATGTATTCTGCAGCCCTGAGGAAGGGTTTCAGAGCAAGGCCTACTTGGTCACAGAATGATTCTCTAGCATAAAAGACTAACAGAATGGAGTATGTTAAATTATGAATGCTTTAACCTTATGATTCGTTGGCACCTAGAAATTTTAATCTCAGTAATAACACCTATTGGAGAAAGGTTTCCATTTACAACGAAGCATTTTTTTTTTGTCTATTGAAAATAAAATGAACCAAACAGCACAAATTACCTGAAATATTTCACATTGGCATTCCCTAACATCACAAGGTACTGTATCTTCTTCAATGTAAAGAAGATTGAAGATGTGGTTGATGTGTTTTATGGTGTCTGTATTTTTCATAGATGAATAACTTGCTTTTTATGAATATTCCAAAAGCAAATGAGGAATCTATTTGCATACCTCATTAATGATCCCTTTTTAGCAAGAGCATGTTCCTAATTTTATATATCCATAAACATGTCCTTTCATCATCTGAATGAAAAATAATATATTTTCTGCCAGAATTTATACTTGGGTACTGGTGTTTGAAAAACATAAATTATACTAAAGATTTTGATATTTGAGAAGAATAAATTACAATATTGATATTACCTGAACGATGTTCGTAGTACCCTGGACTCTCATTTTCTCGACTCAGTCCTTACATTTCCATCTATTGATCATCATTGGCTTTAGCTTTATTATTATTTATATTTTTTATGTGAATATGGGAGAAATGTGATGTTAAGAAATAGTGTTTGATTTTCAGATAGTTGATAAAATGTTTTTATACATGTAATCATTTATATTCTTGGATAAGGATTTCTCTTATTTGCCTTATGTGTACTTTTGTTTTTATGCTAGAACATGCCCCAATTGAGCAAAACCAGGATACATAAATGTCTCAGCTACTACCTGGAAGTTGCACACTCCTACTTAGAAAGATAGAAGATGAACAGCAAGTATTAGTGAACTTCCATGAAACATAATTCTTTATATTCAAAATAAGACTACTAAAAATTGCATGAAGGGAATGGAACTGACTTCCCTGTTTTCCACACATTTATTTAATGCATTTATGGAATGGCCACCAAAAACACACAAATGTGGGCAGCTCAGCCCTCAGGAACCAAAATGAAATAAATTCAATAACTAAAAATGCTAATGTGTTATCGTAGAGGTATGCACATGGAGTATGGAAGCTCATAGAGGATCATTGATTTTATGATCAAAGAAGACTTCTCAGAAGAGGTGTCATATGAACTGAGCTGGTGAGTAGGAGTTTCCCAGAAGAGGAATGTCATTTCCTCAGGAGCATGTGTGGAGATCCAGAGAGCAGCACTATTTTTAGGACTTCATATTTTCAACAGCAAACAATGAATCTGAAGGTATAGGCTGGAAACTAGAGAATTTGTATTTGTCTCGAAATTCAGGAGAATTTTGAAGTTCAACAATAGGATAACTAATAGATTTGTTTTAATTTCGCATCATAGTGAGATTTGTTTTATTTTCACATCCTTGGTATTCTTTTATTCATTCTAGATATGTTCGCAGAATTCAATATGTATGAGCTCCCCCACATCGTTTTTGTTTTTTTTTTTTTTTTTTTTTTTTTTTTTTAATTAGGACAATTGGACACATAGAGTTAAGTGACTTAGCCTACAGACCACAATTTCAGGTGATTAAAAGCACTAGATGCCAGAATTTTTCATTTTTTAGATAAATGTTCAGTGCAATTGAACATGGGGCATTTTGCTGCACTACCTTTCTCTTTCCAGGATAATAGTGAACAGTTTAATGAGGTATTTAAAGAAACCATTTACAGTTACAAAATGTACAGGTCCCAGTTGGGATGAATTTAGATAGTAATGTGTTAAACATGTAGTCTACACCAAAAAAACCCACACTATGTGTCAGCTGCTCAGAAAGAGCGTGTTGACTCCTTACAGGTGATCATCAATTAGATGATATATCAGCTCTAAGTGGCAGCTCTTTCTGTCTGGGGTGCAGAAAATCGCGATAAAAATGCCCTATGTACTAGCGATCCCGTTTGCCTGTGCTATTAGGAACTGTCCTTATGAATGTGTAACTTCTAGATGCTTCCCTGTAGCAACACCTTTTTAACCAGTATAAATTCAACAGGCATTTTCTATCAGAGAAAGGAAATGTCATCGAAGTAATAGATACGGTATCAATTCAATTGATTCTAATACACAAAAATGCTTAGGTCTGTACTTAGTTAATAATTTGTGAAACAAAATATTAAGCTGATTCTAAAACACTCTGCTCAAGACAGCCCTAGACAGAATGTATTATATTGCTTCGAAGAGCAGTCAGGAAAAAAGCCCTAATGCTAGACCACAGAGAGGTATTTTAAGGGGATAAATACAAATAACATAAATTACGGTAATTTCAACTGGAGAGATTTAGTGACAGTGAAGGGAAGGGGTAAGACTTCTTTACTCATCTTTTCTAAAGCACTCCCTTCCCTTCCCTTCCCTGCCCTGCCCTTCCTTTTATTTCTTACCCTTTCTTTTTGGGGTAGATTTCTTTTGCAAACTGAAATGAAATATTATCAATAATGCTGAACTCCCGGCCATCCCCTTGCTTGCCCATCTCTTCCCTCCCCTGAAGTTGATGCATATTTTTGTCATGTACTTCTCCTGTGTACAACATACCCAAATAAGTTTATTATTGCTATGTATATTTTTGTCTATATATTTTATTCAAGTATAATTAATATACAGTGTTATATTAGTTTCAGGTGTACAATATGATGATTCGAGAATTCCACAAATTACTGAGGGTTCATCATGATAAGTGCATTCTTAATCCCTCTATCTACTTTCCCAGTAAATTTATTACTGTTTATGTATGTTTTATGGCCTTAAGTGGTATGATACTGTTTTTATTCTTCTGCATTTGTTTCTTTAACTCAACATTCTACAAAATTGTTATGGACGAATATGTTTTATTTGTATATGTTATGTATATATAAATGTCAGGGTGAGCTTAATCATCCTTTTCTTCAGTGATGGACAGTGTGTAGCCTACACATTTTCGCTATTAGTCACAGTGGTGTGGCAGCCATGTTGTATCTGTCTCCTTGTTCATACATGTGACAGTTTCTCCAGAGACACGTCATGACTAGGGCTAATTCATGAGGCACATTTGTGGAAATTAATACGCATGTATTCTTGATGCAAGAAACCCCATGTGGAAATTAATACGCACGTATTCTGGAGGCAGGAACCCCCACATCAGGGTGCATAACTTGCTGTGCACAGCAGAAGACAAATTCACCCTTCCATGTTATCCTTTGCCTAAGTCCTCTTATCTCAGACACAATTTGGTGGCTCTGGTAATCTAAAAATAAAATCACTTGGTCACAGGGAATGAAATCTACAGATTTCTCTTCACCATGTTTGTATCGGTTACACGGTCTTCAGTAGGGTTTAATAGCTTACAGTTTCCCACTTTCAAAACTTCTGTCTTGCCAATTCCTTTTTTTTGGTCCATTTGACAGAGGTGAAATTGTATATTGTTGTTGCCATAACGGATCATTTCCAAGACACTTGTGAAAGATAAGTCTGTTCATGGATATACCCAGATTTTGCCTGGTCTTTCTCTTTGTAATGGGGCTTTTTTGCTTCCCATAAAGAAGTTTTAAAATTTTAGCATGCACATGTTTATCAGATCTTTTTTATAGTTTATCCTTATTATGTAGACTACCTGCCATAATCACTTGCTGCCTGGAGCGTGTGACAATTCTGGGACTCTGCCAAGGGGCTGTATCAACCTGTAAATCTCCATGTCAGGTTAGACAATCTCCATGCCCGTCTCTCTTCCAAATCGTATGAGCTCTTTCGGGCCTCACAGTCATGATAGTACATATGGTGATCATTTTCAGTTCAATACAATTGCATCAATAATAATGAAATATCTAGCTACCTACCAGTGAAAACATAAAACGGACCACAGTAAACCAAAGATCAGTAACAGACGAATCAAATTTTAAATGTAAAGTGTCAATTATGAAGATGATGAAGAAAATTATAGGTGAATATCTTTTTCATAATCTTTGGAATTCAGAAAATTTTAATCAAATTTTAGAGGTAACTTGGAGATCATAAATAAATGATAGATTTGAATTCGTGAAAAAAACTTTCATGCGACAGAGCACCATAAAAATCAAAATAAACAAAACTAAGGAAAAAGATGATAAATTTTCTGAGACAGATATGGCATACAAAGCATTAATATTTTCATTACATAAAACTCTTTACAAACTGAAAGAATATACTTAAATGTCAACAGAAATATTAATAATGCATAGAACAAGCTGTTATTAAAGAAGAAATACAAGCTGTTGATAGTCACTTAACCTGTCTTCAGGAAACTGCACATAAAAACTGAGGTATTAATGTCTTGCTTACCAGATTGGGAAAAAATAAGGATTAATGAGATTATATAAGGTATGACAATTAATAAGGTGGTTTTTAAGCTCTTAATACAATTTATATCATACGGTAAATGTTCACTTAACAGTAGTTATTTATTGATAATGTCAGATGAGGATATGAATAAAATAGTACCCATATACAGTACTGTTGGATATGTAAATTGGTATAATTTATGTTTTAAAAATATACTCTTGGGGCTCCTGGGTGGCTCAGTCGTTTGGGTGTCCGACTTCAGCTCAGGTCATGATCTCACAGCTCATGAGTTTGAGCCCCGCGTCAGGCGCTGTGCTGACACTCAGAGCCTGGAGCCTGCTTCGGATTCTGTGTCTCCCAATCTCTCTCTATCCTCCTCTGCTCATGCTCTGTCTCAAAAATAAATAAACATTAAAATATATGTATATGTATACTCTGACTGCAATGTAGAATGGGTTGTTAGAATTGTATGCAAGATTGAGTGGCTTAAGGACTTTCATGAAGCCAGTGTTTATGCTAGCTCTGAATTGGAAAGAACTCAAATTGTTGTGGTTAGAGAATGTGGTTAAATTGTTATATATCTAAGAACTGGGATACTAGAAGCTGTTATAAATGATACTGTACATCAAAAATCTCCTTGATACATTTTCAAGTTGGAAACAAACACTACTTACCAAAGAGTACAGGATATTATCTTCCATTTATAAAACAGTTTATTACACTTAAAATATTTAAATATATTAAAATTAATATATATAGGGTCATATAAATTTTGTGTAATATAATATTAAATGCATAACATATAAATGTATTTAAATAAAAATTAAATATATATAATAAATTTATATATAATCTAATCTATTATATATAAAAATCTTATCTATTATATATATGTATACATATATAATCTTATCTATTATATATATACATATATATAATAATAATATAAGATAATAAATCTTATCTAATATATTAGTTCTAATATATAAGTTCTTCTTAACTGAACTAGTTTTACATGATAAATTGCAAAAAGAAAACTACTTTGGGGCACCTTGGTGGCTCAGTCGAATAAGCGTCCGACTCTTGGTTTCAGCTCATATCATGATCTCACGGTTTGTGGGTTTGAGCCCTGTACTGGGCTCTGTGCCAGAGCCTGCTTGGGATTCTCTCTCTCTCCTTCTCTCTCTGACCCATACCTGCTTTCTCTCTCTCTCAAAATAAATAAATACACACACATACAAAGAAAAGAAAATTACTTTGTTTTTCTCAGACCACTGCTTCAGTCACATTCTATCAGCTGTTCAGTGGCTTTGGATAACATTTTTGACAGATTTTGTATGCATGATTCCAGTTCGCATCAGAAAACAGGTGTCATAGTGAACATTGAAATAAAAAGGAGTTCGATAAGATGGGACTACAGAGATAACAGCAAGAGTAAGGAAGCCAAGAAGTGATGAAGCACTCGGGGACTGCCAGTGGTGGACACCGATACCAGCAATAGTTATGCCTTCAGAGGTAAGATTTGGGAGTTGTGACTTGAGCCCTTGAAGCAGGAAACCAAACTTTAGCTATAGGGCTCTGCCAGAGTTGTCACCATGGGTAAGAAAACACAGGCATTACCCAGACATCCCCAGTAGAGGGTATAAGTGAAGTAAAAGGGCTTAAATTCTCTTTCTTTCTCTCTCTGATGTCCGGCTGGTGTGGTGCCCTAGCTGGACAGACACAATCAGAAGTCACAGGATACGGGGGGCCAAAGAGATGCAATGCACTGGGGTCACCATACTGGGCAAGGAACAGGGCAGGAAAGAACCAGAATGGATCAGAAAGTGCAAACCTAGAATAACCAGTATAATATAGCTTTTGGGTATATTTCAGACAATAAAACAGTATCATTTTCAAATTTAAAAGTCCAGTCTAGTCTATAGAAAAACTTGAGTCACACATTTAGCCTAAGGCCACTTCCTTTCCACCCCTAGAGGCCAGCAGTGGCCACCACATTGACAGTCTTTTTTTTTTTTCTCCCCCCTATCCATGGTGTTACCTCTGGCTTCTCTAGGGATCGGGCAGGTTGTGGGGGGTTATGAATAGAAGAAACAGGATTTTTTTTCTCAATATTGTTCTTGTCCTTACTTGACTGATAAAAGCTTTCTGTCATGGCAAGCCTCCAAAATGATCATTCATTTATGGGCTATTTGTGGGATCATTGGATTGGGGACCTTCACATCATGAACTGTGATCTTTTACATGGACTATGCACTGTCCTGCTGCTGTTTTGAGATGTCCCTCAGCTTCTGTCCTCTAGTGATGTCAGAAGACTGGTGGCTTTCTATATAGGTCACTCGTCTGAGTCATCTTTTCCTCTAAAACTGTAAGTTATAGAAAATTGATAGTAAAGCAAATGATTCGTGTTCATAGAAATGCAGATTGCGTCCGGTTAAGTGCTATTGATTACTGCCCTCTGGATTGTTGCCCGTTTTGCATCTATTAAGCAAATGAATTTCAACATTTTTGTTGGGTTTCTATGTTTGTCTGTTCTTTGGATTCTTTTTTTAAACCCGTTGTGACCACTTACCAATTCCCTCGTTAGCAAATGTGCTAAAATCTTTGATACGTGTTTATTTTACATGAAAGCCACGGTTTTACCTTTGTTTCTTTAAATATCCTTTATCAAAATGTTATGACCTTTCTTTCCTAGTATCTACTTGCTCCACCGCCTGGTGGAGAGGTCCTTTCTAGATGGCTTACTTATCCACATCCGACAACTTCCTCCTGGTTTATGGGAACTCAGACACCCATGACTTATCCAAAGGCAGAAGTACAGTGATGCTAACTTCTACTCTCTCTCCTCATTCTGCAGTTCAGAAGAGCTACAGACAGGTGTGGGCCAGAGAGGGAACTATTCTCATGGTTTTCTTAAAGACATGCATAATTTCTCAAGCTCTTTTATCTGTTATCTTTTTTTTTTTAATCTCATGGAGAGGGAAACAAGAACACTACAGAACTGTTTATAGCTTACAAATTCCTACAATCACCCCACCTCTGCCACCTTCCCCAGTTATTTAGTCCTCCTTTTGATTGGTTTTCAGGATCAGTTTGCAATTGTTGCAGACTGCATTCCCTGGGAAGCAGGCTCTGGTAAGAAGAATAGTATGCAAGGTTTTTGGGAGTGCTTTCAACATGTAGGGTGGAGTGAAGGGAGAAGGATTTGGGATAGAGAGGGGTTTAGCTATGATGCAGTCAGAGCAAAGCCCTCCACAGATTCTTTGGAGGGTTCCAAATCTTCGAAGGCCATTTCGAGCTGTCTGAATTTGACGCAAGAAGGCCAGTCCTTTTTAAACCTTCATCAAAAATCTCCCAACAAATAAGAGTCCAGGACCAGATGGCTTCCCAGGGGAGTTCTACCAGACGTTTAAAGCAGAGATAATACCTATCCTTCTCAAGCTATTCCAAGAAATAGAAAGGGAAGGAAAACTTCCAGACTCATTCTATGAAGCCAGTATTACTTTGATTCCTAAACCAGACAGAGACCCAGTAAAAAAAGAGAACTACAGGCCAATATCCCTGATGAATATGGATGCAAAAATTCTCAATAAGATACTAGCAAATCGAATTCAACAGCATATAAAAAGAATTATTCACCATGATCAAGTGGGATTCATTCCTGGGATGCAGGGCTGGTTCAACATTCGCAAATCAATCAACGTGATACATTACATTAACAAAAGAAAAGAGAAGAACCATATGATCCTGTCAATCGATGCAGAAAAGGCCTTTGACAAAATCCAGCACCCTTCCTTAATAAAAACCCTTGAGAAAGTCGGGATAGAAGGAACATACTTAAAGATCATAAAAGCCATTTATGAAAAGCCCACAGCTAACATCATCCTCAACGGGGAAAAACTGAGAGCTTTTTCCCTGAGATCAGGAACACTACAGGGATGCCCACTCTCACCGCTCTTGTTTAACATAGTGTTAACAAGTTCTAGCGTCAGCAATCAGACAACAAAAGGAAATCAAAGGCATCAAAATTGGCAAAGATGAAGTCAAGCTTTCTCTTTTTGCAGATGACATGATATTATACATGGAAAATCCGATAGACTCCACCAAAAGTCTGCTAGAACTGATACATGAATTCAGCAAAGTTGCAGGATACAAAATCGATGTACAGAAATCAGTTGCATTCTTATACACTAACAACGAAGCAACAGAAAGACAAATAAAGAAACTGATCCCATTCACAATTGCACCAAGAAGCATAAAATACCTAGGAATAAATCTAACCAAAGATGTAAAGGATCTGTATGCTGAAAACTATAGAAAACTTATGAAGGTAATTGAAGAAGATTTAAAGAAATGGAAAGACATTCTCTGCTCATGGATTGGAAGAATAAATATTGTCAAAATGTCAATACTACCCAAAGCTATCTACACATTCAATGCAATCCCAATCAAAATTGCACCAGCATTCTTCTCGAAACTAGAACAAGCAATCCTAAAATTCCTATGGAACCACAAAAGGCCCCGAATAGCCAAAGTAATTTTGAAGAAGAAGACCAAAGCAGGAGGCATCACAATCCCAGACTTTAGCCTCTACTACAAAGCTGTCATCATCAAGACAGCATGGTATTGGCACAAAAACAGACACACAGACCAATGGAATAGAATAGAAACCCCAGAACTAGACCCACCAACGTATGGCCAACTCATCTTTGACAAAGCAGGAAAGAACATCCAATGGAAAAAAGACAGTCTCTTAATTGTTAGCTCTTCCTGATGGGTAGACCCTGTAACTATTATATAATGTCCTTCTTCATCTCTTGTTACAGCCTTTAATTTAAAGTCTAGTTTGTCTGATATAAGTATGGCTACTCCAGCTTTCTTTTGGCTTCCAGTAGCATGATAAATAGTTCTCCATCCCCTCACTCTGAATCTAAAGGTGTCCTCAGGTCTAAAATGAGTCTCTTGTAGACAGCAAATAGATGGGTCTTGTTTTTTTATCCATTCTGATACCCTATGTCTTTTGGTTGGCGCATTTAATCCGTTTACATTCAGTGTTATTATAGAAAGATACGGGTTTAGAGTCATTGTGATGTCTGTATGTTTTATGCTTGTAGTGATGTCTCTGGTACTTTGTCTCACAGGGTCCCCCTTCGGATCTCTTGTAGGGCTGGTTTAGTGGTGACAAATTCCTTCAGTTTTTGTTTGTTTGGGAAGACCTTTATCTCTCCTTCTATTCTAAATGACAGACTTGCTGGATAAAGGATTCTCGGCTGCATATTTTTGCTGTCTAGCACCCTGAAAATCTCGTGCCAAGTCTTTCTGGCCTGCCAAGTTTCAAAAGAGAGATCAGTCACGAGTCTTATAGGTCTCCCTTTATATGTGAGGGCACGTTTACCCCTTGCTGCTTTCAGAATTTTCTCTTTATCCTTGTATTTTGCCAGTTTCACTATGATATGTCGTGCAGAAGATCGATTCAAGTTACGTCTGAAGGGAGTTCTCTGTGCCTCTTGGATTTCAATGCCTTTTTCTTTCCCCAGTTCAGGGAAGTTCTCAGCTATTATTTCTTCAAGTACCCCTTCAGCACCTTTCCCTCTCTCTTCCTCCTCTGGAATACCAATTATGCGTATATTATTTCTTTTTAGTGTATCACTTAGTTCTCTAATTTTCCCCTCATACTCCTGGATTTTTTTATCTCTCTTTTTCTCAGCTTCCTCTTTTTCCATAACTTTATCTTCTAGTTCACCTATTCTCTCCTCTGCCTCTTCCATCCGAGCCGTGGTGGTTTGCATTTTGTTTTGCATTTCCTTTAAAGCGTTTTTCAGCTCCTCGTGACTGTTCCTTAGTCCCTTGATCTCTGTAGCAAGAGATTCTCTGCTGTCCTGTATACTGTTTTCCAGCCCAGCGATTAATTTTATGACTATTATTCTAAATTCACTTTCTGTTATATTATTTAAATCCTTTTTGATCAGCTCATTAGCTGTTGTTATTTCCTGGAGATTCTTCTGAGGGGAATTCTTCCGCTTGGTCATTTTGGATAGTCCCTGGTGTGGTGAGGACCTGCAGGGCACTTCCCCTGTGCTGTGGTGTATAACTGGAGTTGGTGGGTGGGGCCGCAGTCAGTCCTGATGTCTGCCCCCAGCCCACCGCTGGGGCCACAGTCAGACTGGTGTGTGCCTTCTCTTCCCCTCTCCTAGGGGTGGGATTCACTGTGGGGTGGCGTGGCCCGTCTGGGCTACTTGCACACTGCCAGGCTTGTGATGCTGGGGATCTGGCGTATTAGCTGGGGTGGGAAGGCAAGGTGCATGGCGGGAGGGGGGGCAGGCTTAGCTCGCTTCTCCTTAGGTGATCCACTTCAGGAGGGGCCCTGTGGCAGCCGGAGGGAGTCAGATCCGCTGCCGGAGGTTTGGCTCCGCAGAAGCACAGAGTTGGGTGTTTGCGCGGAGCGAGCAATTTCCCTGGCAGGAACCGGTTCCCTTTGGGATTTTGGCTGGGGGATGGGCGGGGGAGATGGCGCTGGCGAGCGCCTTTGTTCCCCGCCAAACTGGGCTCTGTCGTCCGGGGGCTCCGCAGCTCACCCTCCCTTTGTCCTCCAGCCTTCCCGCTTTCCGAGCAGAGCTGTTAACTTATGACCTCCCAGACGCTAAGTCGCGCTTCCTGTCGGAACACAGTCCGTCAGGCCCCTCCGCTTTTGCAAGCCGGACTCGAGGGCTCTGCTTGGCTGGCGAGCCGCCCCTCCGCCCCGGCTCCCTCCCGCCAGTCCGTGGAGCGCGCACCGCCTCGCCGCCCTTCCTACCCTCTTCCGCGGGCCTCTCGTCTGCACTTGGGTCCGGTGACTCCGTTCTGCTAATCCTCTGGCGGTTTTCTGGGTTATTTAGGCAGGTGTAGGTGGAATCTAAGTGATCAGCAGGACGCGCGGTGAGCCCAGCGTCCTCCTACGCCGCCATCTTCCTGCGCCTCAGTCAAGACAGTCTCTTTAACAAATGGTGCTGGGAGAACTGGACAGCAACATGCTGAAGGTTGAAACTAGACCACTTTCTCACACCATTTACAAAAATAAACTCAAAATGGATAAAGGACCTAAATGTGAGACAGGAAACCATCAAAACCTTAGAGGAGAAAGCAGGAAAAGACCTCTCTGACCTCAGCTGTAGCAATCTCTTACTCGACACATCCCCAAAGGCAAGGGAATTAAAAGCAAAAGTGAATTACTGGGACCTTATGAAGATAAAAAGCTTCTGCACAGCAAAGGAAACAACCAACAAAACTAAAAGGCAACCAGCAGAATGGGAAAAGATATTTGCAAATGACATATCGGACAAAGGGCTAGTATCTAAAATCTATAAAGAGCTCACCAAACTCCACACCCGAAAAACAAATAACCCAGTGAAGAAATGGGCAGAAAACATGAATAGACACTTCTCTAAAGAAGACATCCAGATGGCCAACAGGCACATGAAAAGATGTTCAGCGTCGCTCCTCATCAGGGAAATACAAATCAAAACCACACTCAGGTATCACCTCACGCCAGTCAGAGTGGCCAAAATGAACAAATCAGGAGACTATAGATGCTGGAGAGGATGTGGAGAAACGGGAACCCTCTTGCACTGTTGGTGGGAATGCAAATTGGTGCAGCCGCTCTGGAAAGCAGTGTGGAGGTTCCTCAGAAAATTAAAAATAGACCTACCCTATGACCCAGCAATAGCACTGCTAGGAATTTACCCAAGGGATACAGGAGTACTGATGCATAGGGGCACTTGTACCCCAATGTTCATAGCAGCACTCTCAACAATAGCCAAATTATGGAAAGAGCCTAAATGTCCATCAACTGATGAATGGATAAAGAAATTGTGGTTTATATACACAATGGAATACTATGTGGCAATGAGAAAAAATGAAATATGGCCTTTTGTAGCAACGTGGATGGAACTGGAGAGTGTGATGCTAAGTGAAATAAGCCATACAGAGAAAGACAGATACCATATGGTTTCACTCTTATGTGGATCCTGAGAGACTTAACGGGAACCCATGGGGGAGGGGAAGGAAAAAAAAAAAAAGAGGTTAGAGTGGGAGAGAGCCAAAGCATAAGAGACTGTTAAAAACAGAACAAACTGAGGGTTGATGGGGGGTGGGAGGGAGGGGAGGGTGGGTGATGGGTATTGAGGAGGGCACCTTTTGGGATGAGCACTGGGTGTTGTATGGAAACCAATTTGTCAATACATTTCATATATATAAAAAAAATAAAAAATAAATAAAAAAAATAAATAAATAAACCTTCATCAGCCTATGATGGGATATGGGTTGCCTCTGGGAAGGAGAAAATATCAACTTTGTTTAGCCAAGTACAAGTTGTGGAGAGTCACCCAGGTTACCATACCCCAGAATTAAGTGGAATGAGTGTTTTGGTCTTTGAGTGGGAATCTGGTCCGGGGTCAGGGGCGGGGGTGGGGGTGGGGAAGAGTGTATATCTGCTCATGAATCCTAGGGCAATATACTTAACACCTTGTGGTGTGTTAATATTAATGTGGAGGCATTTGTTTGTCTATGTTCACAGCATCCTTGGGACTTTACCCCATAGGTATCAGATATCAGGAACTGCCTCACTCAACATGCAACTATGAGTTATATACATACATAGGTGAGTATATATATAACGTTTTAAAGCGTATAGAGGTATTTGAAAAGAAAATATTACCACTGGGTGTCTCTAGGTGGTGAAATTTTCTTGCCCTCTTTTTTTTCCTTTTAACATTTTACATATTCTTGAATTTCTTGAATTCTGTCAGTAAAAACTCAGCATGTAGAGGCTATGAATTAAAAAAAATAAGCAAGCAGACAAACACACAGATAAGAAAAATAAACTCAGAGCCCACTTTAGTTCATGAAAGAAAGCATTAAAATACATTCAATAGCTCTTGGCTTCAGGTGAAGACATCACCTCCACTGCTTTTGGGCAAAGACAGAAGAAATTGAATTGCTGACACCATGACTTCTGTAGTAGAATGGGTGGCTCCACCATCATACTTGTCTGAAAATTGATTCTACACGGGAGCAAGTTTGCAAAAACAATTTTACATGGGTGTGTTTGATCCACACGGTCTATGTGACATGTCCACACCCCAGTTTTATGTCTCTATTTTCAGCATGCAGGATTTATAAGGCACAGAAGTTTCCAAAATAAGGAGTACTGAAAAGGTGCTTAGTAACCAGAAAACATAACAAGTGACCATTACCATATATTTTCAATATAATTAGAAAAAAAGTAATCTTTAATTAGAAAAGATAAAACTTTTGACACTCATATCTAGACTTCTAACTTCCTTCCTATAAGCCTGTTGTTTATGCTTGAAAAGTGATTTTTAAAATACATTTGAAATATGATTAACCAGTAAAACCAGCCCGTGTTTACAGTACTGTTTCATGTTCTAAGGCTAGTTTTTCCCTATTTGGAAAGTAGGAATGCTGATATCCGTTATGAAATGTTGTTTGTATTCTAGAAAATGATTATGAAGTGACAGACTTGTAGTAGTCATTGGTTAAACAGTAATTGAGCATCATTAAAGTTACAGGTATCCTTATTGTCAACGCTCTATTGATAAGAGTAGGGCGGACATTCTCTCTCTCTGGTAATTTTATTATCTACATGCATGTTTAATGCAGAGAAAAAGTGTTGACTATTTTCCTGTAGGCTTTTCTATCGTCGGATCTTTGGCATACACACTGTTATTCTTATATGTCATTTTGATCTTCAGCTTCCTGAGAATGTGTCACACCTACACATTGTCCCTGTCATTGGCCGTTCTGTTCTTTGTTCATGGAACATTTCCTCATAGTTATCCTTGCAATAAGTGTCACCATTCTTCCCCTGAACAATAACATCTCGATCATGAAGCGCTTAGTTTACAATGAGAAGAAGATAATGCCCCTGAGTAAAATTTCTAAACTAATTAAATATCGTTTTTTTTTAAAGTCTTAGAACTAAAATGTCCAAAGATCATACTCCGTGAAGATATTCTAGGGAGGCTTTTGTAGGATGGAGTATTCCTGGATTATATTCATCAAAGATGCCTCACTTTGTTTCACACAGAAGCCCATGTTCATCAAGTCGCTTTATAGAAACAACAGGGGCACCTGGGTGGCTCAGCCGGTTCAGGGTCCTTCGTCTCAGGTCATGATCTCATAGTTTATGAATTCGAGCCCCAACGTGAGGTTTTGTGCTGACGGCCCAGAGCCTGGAGACTGCTTCAGATTCTGTGTCTCCCTCTCTCTCTGCCTCTCCCCCACTTGTGCTCTATCTCTCTGTCTCTCAAAAATAAAATAAACATTAAAATATTTTAAAAAGACGACATATTTAAGATGTATCTTTACCTGAAATCTTTCGTATTTCATTGATGAAATCGTATTTTGGCCGCCGCTAAAGTCAACAAAAGAAGGACTCAACAAATTAAGAATTACGTCTTGCTTTTCTCCTCTCATAACATCTGACACCTTGTATTAAACCAGGTAGTTGACAGTTCTCCCTTCACTATACCGTATGCTTCAGGAAGAGAGGCGTAGCTCTTTGCCCGCAGCCTTCTCCCAGTCTCCTGGCACAGTTAAGAGTATAGAGTTGACTCCAAAAAAGTGTTTGAGAGGCTGCCCTGAATTTAAAATGAACTACTTTTGGGACGCCTGGGTGGCGCAGTCGGTTAAGCGTCTGACTTCAGCCAGGTCACGATCTCGCGGTCCGTGAGTTCGAGCCCCGCGTCGGGCTCTGGGCTGATTGATGGCTCAGAGCCTGGAGCCTGTTTCCGATTCTGTGTCTCCCTCTCTCTCTGCCCCTCCCCCGTTCATGCTCTGTCTCTCTCTGTCCCAAAAATAAATAAACGTTGAAAAAAAAAATTTAAATGAACTACTTTCCAATCCATGGGAAATCACTGTAAATATTATTTCAGGCAGTGTCAAATATTTCTTCACTCTCATACTTTAACAATCCTTTCTCAGCTGTAGTTTGTTACGAGAAGGTAACCAGGGGTTGAAAATAGAGGTAAGATACAGTTTTATGTAGATATTCCTCCTAGTTCTTCCCATTTCTTTGGGAACGCTTGATTATTTTCAGTGATAGCAAGTGACATCTGGTTACTTCCACGGGGAAATTAGCTCTGTGGTCCCCAGGCTGGAGTTTTCTTCTATGTAATGAGACCACCAGGAGGTTACATCAGGCAGTCCAGAATCAAGACATGCAGTTTACTTTCATTGGCTAAAAGAGCAAAATCAAGGCATACAACAGATCTGCTGTACCCAAAAATGTATTGGCCATTCTCGCGGGATCAGCACGATTTATATTGTATGAGCAGGAGGCAATTCAACATTATACCTACAATGGACTAAAATATTTTCCTTTTGCTATGTTTAATGGAGTGGAAAGAAAATGGGTAGTTCAGCTGGTAGGTATGAAATTGAGCATATACCTGGGTTTGACTTTGGTGTGTGCCATTTTGGTGAAAATCATGAATTCCATGTGTCCTGGGGCAAAAAAGAAACTAACTCAAAGGATCAGATATTAGGCAATATTTCCTCCACCCTATGTGGCAAGATTTTGAAATATTGGTATGCAATGGGTGGCGCTCTGATCAAGGTTGCATTCTAGAATTTCTACTGCATATATATGGGTTGTTGATTATAGGAGCATCTACAATGTTTTATATATGACCTATAAGTGTAGCAGTATGAAAATTTTTACTCTGAGGATTGTTGACATGTTTATACACCTGACCAGTAGGACATCCCGTGTGTACATTCACATAATGCAGGATACATGCCATAATACGCTCATTAAGCCCATCTGAATGAGGTTTTGCCTTAGGATTGGTCACAACCATGAGAAAGGCATCATCCTTTCCCATGAATATAGAGACACTAAAACTGGACTTCTTACAGTAGAAGGACATCTAGCAAACGTCATGCTTAACATTAAGGAATTGGAACTTGGGGGGAAGAAAGCAAAACCAAGTTCTGATTTTACATGATGCAAGAAAATTTGATAATTTGAGAAAATAACACTCTGTGGTAAAGAAAGCACAAAAACTTGTGCTTTGGTGGAGTCGTGGAGACATTGTAATGTGTGACAAATACGTAAGGGAATGTGTTGTTAGACATTCAAACTGCTTAAAAGCTTATATGTTGGAGGGATTTTAGGGTAATGTCTGTGTTTTATTTATGATAACATTTCTTTTTCTTGTTGAAATTTCAGCGATCCTTGAATACATTTATCAGATCTTATCATCATTCAACTGTTTTACGAAAAAAACAGAAAAAAACGTCTCAATTGTACCTCGGGGGACAAATCAAACCACAAGCTAACATATGGGTGAGCGGTTAGACTAACACCCAAGTATGTTAAGTTGGTGAGAGAGAGTTCAGTAAAAAGTGAGTCCGAGAGGCAGTTAGGACTGAGTAAAGGACATACATTTTCAAATATCTTACTAATATCCTTTATTTCCCCCCAAATTAGGATTATCTGTATTTAAAATCTTGCTGTTTTATTTTGTATTCTTATTTTTCACTTACCTGTTGACTCCTTAGAACTGATTTAGTGCTTAAATACATTTTTCCAAAAACCCACAAAACCATGAAGGTAAGTTTTTCAGTATCCAATATGGTGCTTTATCTCCATCACTAAATGCCACGTCTGCTTTATGAGCAGGTGGTTTACAACTTATTATAGTTAGTTCATATTAATATTACATTACTTGAATTGTATTATTTGCAATGTGTTTATGAATTGCCTCACCGTCATTCATGAATTATATTATTTTATATTTACATAATCTGCAGTAAAAGTATTTACAATTTTCGCGATCATTTAAAAATACTTCAGATTTTAGATAGATCTCTTTAAGCGAATTCTAACTACAAAAATTTAAGTAAACGTAAGGGAGAAACACTCACAATACAATTACTATTCAGGATTCTTGGTCTCAAACATTGTTAAAAATAGATGATATTGACGGGGTTGAACCGCTGAAGAAGAGCCATACACATGAGGTTCTGTTATTGATGAAGGGCTACATGGTATTAAAGTGAAAGAGAAGGAACCGCTTCGTTGTGTTTCTGGGTGTCGGTGTTTGAACTCAGGGTTACAGACATCAAAGTCAGAAAGACATGCTGGACGAGAAATTGCAAACATGAACAGCGTGATCAATGTAGTGACTCGTGGTTACCTGGCCATAAGACAATACAAAAGAGGAATCCTTCTATTCGCTCTTAATAAATGGATTTTCTGCCTAGCAGTGATTGTTGGGTCTTTAAGAATATTTTAGATAGAGGTTTTCAGGGCATTCAGCTACCATTGAAACCACCTCAAAAAATTGGCAAGATATTTGGCAGGAAAGATTGGGGAGAGGAAGTAGATAGAGAGGAATAAAGAATTAGTATCTGTATAAAAACAAGTGTTTTTGTTTTTTGTTTTTGGGAATTTAGATTAAGAAGTCTCCAGTGGGGCACTGTTGTATATCTTAAGCTGCACTAAAAGATTCTGGATTATATAGTTTTTACAGAGGTAAGCTATTTTTTTTAAATTTTTGACTCTAGTGCAAACATTTTTAACAACAGATTCAGTCTGGTTTTTGTCCATTGAAATATTTCCTGTAGTCATAGTAAGATAATCCTACCCTAACTGTTTTGAAAACTTTGATGTCTTTAAATCAATCCATAATATATTTTTGATTTGGTACTATTTGTAATATAGATTTTTAAATTCATTCTCACATATTTTGTTCTGTTTTCCTACCAATATATATGCTAATGTGTTCACATATATTGATAGAGCCTTACCTCTATATTGTATTATTGGATTGATTTTTTCCTCCTTTTTAATTGTAATTTCAGAGTGTTTATAGCAGTTTACAATTACAAAAGTAGGAATGAGTAAATTATTTAATATGTACACTTTATGATTGTGGTGGACTTCTCCTAGTTTTGTAAATCTCCTTTTCTTACTGCATCTTGGATCTCATAATAATGATGTAGATGAGTTCTTTTAAAAATATTGGAGTCACCCCTGGGTGGCTCAGTTGGTTAAGCATCTGACTTTTGATTTAGGCTCAGGTCATAATCCTGGGGTTGTGAGACCAAGCCCCCCTAGGTTTGGGGGGTTTGCACTGGGCTTGGAGCCCGGTTAAGATTCTCTCTCTTCCTCTCTCTCCCCCTCCCCTGCTCATATGCTGCACAAATGTGTGTACACATGCTCTCTTTCTCTCTCAAAAATATTGGAAAGTTTTTTAAAAATAAAACCGATATGTCTATAGTTTTGCAAGCCATCAGGCATTCCAATTCATTAGGTAAAATCTAGGGCTAATAAGATTATGTTATTAATGCTTTCAAACAATGAAAAAAGAAAATACAGAATTTTGAATCAGTAAATAACATTATCTAACTGCTGACTTTCTGTCTTTTCGAAACTGGGTTCATCCTCATTTACCTTTTAGCAAGATAATGTTTTTATCAAAGGCTATGTAGTTTTATTCTCATAAATCTTTAACAAAAACGTTTGGAGATCTAAACTTGAAACAAGTAAAATTAAAGGTGCTCTGGGAACAAATGAGCTTTTAAAATAGCATTGTGAAATAACAATTGGATTATAGAACTGCTGGTTCTGTATGTTATTACTAAATATAAAAATGCCACAGTTCTCCAGAGTCTCTAATGCTACAGCCTTAGCTCACATGCAATCTGAACTCTTGTAAAAGGAGAAATGATGATCTAGGTCTAAAGCAATTTTTATGTAGTATGTAATTTTATTTACTTGTCATCAAAACCAGGTGTGTCAAATATTTATGTGCAGACATAGAAGCTTTCATGAATATTAATAGCCAGTAAGGTAAGAGAATCGAATTCAAAGTGATAGCATAAATAAAACAAAAGGGAAATTCTTGGGGTAAATTAGAAAATTTTTACTTAAAAAATATTGCTATCTGAATATTCGATAGACAGGTGATTTGAAAGCATTTCTTTACACAATGACATGGAGAATTTATGTAAGTGAAATCTCAGGTAACAATATAGCTCCTTGCCGAAAAACCTAGAGCAGCATTTCCAAAGATATGGTTCAGTATGCTACTCTCTGTTAAAAAAGGTTCTCTGCTTCAGTAACTGGGAGACATTGCAAAATGTGTCTCCACGTTGAAGTTATTCAACATGTATTAATCTTTAAGTAAAAAAAATTGTATGACTTTACTTGTCCAGTCGTTCTCATGGTTTTTCTTGTTCAGTTCTGTTTTGTCCATGTGACTTTTTTGTTTTACCCCTTGCTTATATTTTGTGGAACTGGTGTGTAATGAAACATACATTTGAAGACACCAATTCAGTGTGATATGTCTGCATTAAGAGACTTATATCCTAGTCTGGTTTTAGGCGAATATCGCCTATTTCCACAGGCTGATTCTTTACAGAAAAATTAATTGAAGAAAGTGCATATTTGTAGAATATCCTCTACTCATGAAAAATAAAAGGCATAAAAAATAAAAGGCATATTATCATAGAAGAAATAAAGGATCAGTTTATCTTCTGAGTAACTATTTTAATCTAAGATTCACTTTATTAGAGGTCTCGATCTTTATAATAATATTTATTTACCACTATTTTCCCAGAGACTTCTCTTCTTCCTAAAATAAATGATGTTGTTATAATGGCAAAGCCTTTGTTCTAATGACACACACTTATCACATTTGACCAAAATTTGTACTAAATACTTTTATTTATATTTACTTTAAAAAAAACCAATGAATATGCATTTAAAATTTTTACAATATATTGCATGTATTTTTAAATAATGCCAATAAAACTAATTTATAAAAGGATATAATACACTATTTAGAAATTTTATTGGAATGTAAATATTTTATTATAAAAATAATTTGACTAAAGTTATATTTTAATATTAAAATGTACAAGATTACATTTTTGGAAGATATGCTTATACATCTTAAAATTATATAGGGATATCAGCTAAACTGATATATATTATATTGTCTCAGAAAGTGAAGTTATGTGGTCAAAATTCATTCTTTCCTCTTGTTATCCGAAATATATGGCGATTATTTTTTTCTTTAGGTATAAAACTTTCAGCCTTTTAAAAAGCATAAAATGTACTATATAGGAGTAAAAATTAAAAATTCATAATACTTAAAAATAGGTAAGATTTTAAAACAGGAGGCAAAAATAAACCCAAAAACCTCAAAACCAAGAAAAAAAAGATGTGATTCCAGCACACTCTTAAGGTAGAGAACATGTTTTTCTGCAAACAAGGCTAGTAATCGTGGAAAAAAATACAAGGACTTTCATGCATTTTTGTGAAGAGTTGACATACAACTCCCAACTTACCCAAAGGAAGCTAAAGGTGTGCATGTTAGATTATGTAAATTTGGGGTAAGCATAATTGCATTAAAAGAGTTTCCTATACATTGAATAATCATAAGGTCATTTCTGTGAAAAGTCTCATAATCGAGTTTATTCGAGTGGCCCAATTTTCAAATAAAAATAGAGCATGTCTTTGTTAGTGTAGAATAAAAATGAGATGCAGCTAATTGAATTTTCCATAGTCAAGCAATTACTAAGTGAATTCTGCTTAAAATTTTTGCCCAGTAACACTTTTATATTAGGAAAATCCAGTCTTTTATTTTGAAAAGCAGCTTCTTTTGTTGCAGATGTTCCTGTTTGCAAATAGTGAATTTGGGTGTTTAGGTTAAGATCATTTTGTTGAATTCCTTGGGTAAAGAAAAGTGTCCCAGTTATATCTTAATCTATTTGATAAATGTATTTGGGGAAAAGTGCAGGGAATTAAATGAAAACTTGTAGGTACCAGATTATTACTAGCTTAAATACATCTTCAGATTCAGAAATGCTAACCTAGTCAAACAGTGAATAATTAATACTTTAAGCCATGTACTTTTCCTTCTGTTTATTTTTTGAGATGATTCTTCTTTTCTGAGGTTATGAAAAACCAGACTAATCCAGACACCATGGACTGAGAAGCTAAGCCTGTGGAAATTGCATCACTTGGAGGATATTATGTGTCTTTTATTTTCTCAATATATTATTCAGTGTGTTGAAGTCATCATGGAGGGAATCATGTTTGTAAATAATGGCTTTGAGTTTAATACAAATGATGCATTTTAATGAGAATAATTGCCTTTAATCTTTGACTATTTTTTAGATATCAATTTCGCTTTAATTTTCAAAATATAGCTCTTATCATTCATTCACCTTTTGAACACATTATGTTTTATGGGCAATGACTGATCACTGCACTTAGGTTAAGCAGACATCTGAATTCCCTTTCAGGATCCATTTACACACCATCATAGAATTTAGAGGCATGGTAGGACAGAAACTAAAACCATTTCCTGATAATTCATATCAAGTTGTTGCCGTTACACGGAATGGATTAAATATATTTCCCCACCAGAGCAGGACAATTTAACACATTGTTGCAGATAAAATGACAATTTTCTTTGACATTTGCAGTGCAGCATCTTAAATTTGAAAGTATATGGCTAAACTAGGTAAAAAACTATACGTTTTATACAAAGTAGCCATGTTCAAATAGTGCTCAAGCTTATCTTGTATGTTGTCTTGTAGAGTTTATTCCAGTAACTTTTATGCTACGAAAGATTTTAACAGTTTTTGCATTTATCACATTATCATGGTAACTCAACTAGATTAATCTTATTTCAACTTTTAGGAATTTAGAAAGTAGAGTACAATCATATAGAAGCATTTTCTAAATGTGGATTAAGATACTGATTTTAAATACAGAACAAAAACAGAGAAAGAAAGATAAAGTTGAGGCTGAAGAGACTCGATTGGATTTATATTCCATTTCCTGATCTTTAGTAGGATAAAAGATCATTTAATTTTCTTGATCACGACACAAATATGGACCAGGGATTACCTTGGGCCACTATTAAAAAAAAACCCTTTACTTAAACTAGATTATGAAATAACACTTAAGGACAACTTTAGAAATATGTATGGATTTTATAAGTCTATAAGGTATTTGTGTCTATTTGGCTTTACCCATTTAGGGGGTGGTGAAAACAGGGTAGGTCAGTTTGGCTTTTTTTAAGCAGTGTGGGGACGTTGATGAGTCAGTCAGAGCCTCCGAATCTATTTTTAGTATCAACATTGACAGTAAGCGTGCTCCAAACTGAAATGATTTATCCTAGAAAAAAAAAAAGTTATTGTAATGCAAATGATGGTTACTCTAAGTTGCTAATATTAGATGCTAGTCCTCTGATTTGATTGTTTTTGTTTTAAGTGTTTAATTAGCAAGTATTTATCACCATGCATTTTCTTATGCTAACTATGCTAAGATAACCATACCGCATAATAACAAGCCATATTTAAAGAAATGACTTGAGCTGTATACTCTTTAAAAAACCATAAAATCTAAAGGTTCTGAATTGGAAAATTATCTGGCTCAAACCTCTCTATATTATGTATTAAAACTTTGAAAATTGAATGTTGGAGCTTTCAAATACCGCATTGCTTTTAGGCCAGTCATTATGGTTGGCATAAAGATTTATTGGACTATTCTGGGGACATTGTAACAACACAAAATCTTAGGATGCCTAAGTAAAAAGAATAACTTACCCAAACCCCTCTCTTCCTATAATTCTACTTTTCCTTAGGGGCAAATGACCAAGGTGTATATTTGCAATTCAGTGTTTTCCATTATAAGTATTTGTCAAATGCCTTTAGAACAATTCAAGACACAAAGCTGATAATCTATTACTCAATCATTAAAACTGCAGGAATAGTAAGAATCTTGTCACTTGACTCAATAGATGAGTCCCAGAGAGAGAGACAAAATTGCTTTAGCTTGGGATATATTTTGTGATAATACTCAGGTCGATTTTATAGCTGACTTCTTCTAATAGATACATGAAGAGGAAAAACAACTAATAAGTCATTTGATGTAATATGAGAAACGTTGAAGTTTCAAGCGTTTTGTAAGGGCTACAATCCAGAGTAAATATGGCATCCCGGTAGAAGGTGGTTACATTATGAATTAATATATTTTTTTTCAGTACATCGAGGATTTTATTTTTTATCATTAGCATTCTGAGATTTATTTTTTGAAGGGGAGATATTTCATAGTAAAATAATTTTTGTTGATACTGGGTAAAGCATCACACTCACACAGGAAGAAGCATAATTTTCCACATGTAATCAGGACATAAAATCAACAGCAATCATGGTCTGTGTTAAAAGAGAGGATGTCTGACGCTAAAACATGAAACCTTACATGCAATTATGACCTAAGCCATGATATCAGTTTATGACTTTGAATTCTACTATAGATTGAAAAATTGCTGTGAATATTTATTCTTGAATTTTTTAGAGAGAGTGTGTGAGGAGGGAGAGGGAGAGAATCTTAAGCAGGCTTCACTCTCAGTGTGGAGCCCTATGTGGAGCTCAATCCCATGACCCTGGGATCATGACCTGAGCCTACATCTTGAGTCCAATGCTCAACCAACTGAGCCACCCAGTCTACTGAAATCTTGATACTAACTTCCTAATTAACTTCTGTTATGACAATTTTCCTAATTGACATCCTTGTATTCAGGTGGTTGGGTTGGCCACATTCTACCCCAGATCACCAGATAATGTTATAAAGAAAGCCCTTTGTGACTTGAAATTACAAGGTTATTCTTTTTCTTCAAGTGCTTATTATAAAGAGTGAGACTCACCCTGTCACTCTTTGCTTATTTTCTTCCTAGAACTTTTCATTTTATGAGATAATCTTATTTATTTTTGTACTATTTGTGGTCCACATTTCCTTGCCAATCCAGAAGCTCCACAAGAGTCAGGGCCTTTTCTATCTCTGGTTGGTTGGCTACTATTTGTTTACCAATTCCTAGACTAGTAAAATAGTGCCTGACATATGTAGGTACTTGTTATCATTTATTAAATAAATGAGCAAATGAATGCATTAAAATCAACTAAACATAAAAAGTATAATAGTTGATTTACTTAACTTCTCTGAAATACAACTTTCTTGTCTATAAAACTGGGAGTAATTAAATTTAATCCAAAAAAGAGGTGAGATTATAATTAAAGAAGTAACATTAATTAAGTGTCTTAATTCAGTGTACAATGAACAATATAGCTTAACCCATGTTAGTTAACTTACTTCTATCTTTGAACAGTAGACTGTCATGTAAAATTGTTATCCAGAGCCCAGATAATTTACATAACTCAGGCAATTCCATTGTGGACTTTGAATTACAGAATGGACTATAATTCATCAAATGCTTGACAACTGCCACCTCTATTCCTTATTCGTTTCATTTCAGTACATTGCTTTATAGGTTATACTGCCACATTAGAGTAAAAGTAAATCTTATATAGCACAGAATTAAACCCTTTAAAACCATAAAGCATATTAAGGTGATATTGATGCATTTAAAAGTAGTTTGTATTTAACGTCTTTAATTTACAATTTAGGAAACTGAAGCCTAGTGTCGAGTTGAAAGAACTTGAAAATCATTTCACTGCTAAAATAGGGCAGATGTACTGCAATTAATCAATCACTCCAGAACCCCTAGACATTATAAATGATCATGTCACTCTTCCTGGAGAGCTTCAACTTTGTTCTGGAATCATTCTCAGTACAGCGTCCCATACTGATAGCCCCTTTCAGAGTTGGTCAGAGTTGGCATGCAAGGTGAATCCATGTGCAATCACAAATGAAGTTTAAACCTCTTGCTTAGATTAGATGTATGCAGATTATTGAATGACAGAGCAATACAGGAATTAGAATCTGATTTTTTTTTACTTCTACTTTACTGATGCTCCTTTCTTAAAAATCAAATCCATTTACTTGTAAGGACTGCACTGCTTCGAGATGGATAATGGATCACAGTAAAATTAAGTCATTTGTAGATGTCAAAAGATGATATGTAAAAGGAAACTTATATTTTGATATTTTACTTTGAAATTTCAGTTATTATTTAATGAATTTAAAATTTTTATATTATGGTGCTCTGCTCTAAAGCCATAACTTATTAAATTTATTTTTTTTCTGGGCTTTCATATCACCTTTAAACAGCGACTTCAGTATAATGTGCTATACATTCATAATATACTGAAATGCCATTAAGTCAGCTATAAATTCAAGATGATCTGTAAAATCCAATCGGGTAGTGAGATTGACCCAAGGACACAAAGTATTATATCTCTCTAGAATTTGGGGTATGTCTTTCATTGGCTTTATATTTCCTTCATTAATCGTAAGAACAATAGGTAACTTTCTACAGATGTCCAAAAGCCCTCAGGTGTGGTGGCCAATGAATTCAGAATCTTTTAGCAAGTTGTAAACATCAAGAAAATACTGAATTCACCATATTCATAAAATTCAAATGGTATGAAATTTTACCAAGACTTTTCATCTACAGTACTTTTCAAACTGTCACTTTCCTGCATTATAAACCAAACTCATTTATAGACACTGCTATATGACACATAACAATTGCGTAATAAGAAAAACTATATATTTTCAAAAATATCTGTCAAGATCTCACATGCTTTGGATCTATTCCATTTATATTTGACATCTTACACATTTTGTATACTTTGTATACATTTGGGGTAATTTATTCAGGTCTTAATGAATAATAATTATGAATCAATTGAAATTCTCATGCTTTGTAACACTCTGATCCTATAGCATCTTATCATGTATAACTATTAATAGTGAATGGAGGACAAATTTTTAAATGAAATGATTTCTTTTAAGCATTGTGTTTTCTTTATTGGCCCATGGATAAATACCTAGGCCAGAAGATTCTTTAGAGTTAACATAGGAAATGTTTATGCATTGTGAAGCGACATACTTATTTTTCTCTAACGACATACTCTAATCCATTTCCTTTTAAATATTGACTTTCAGGAAACTTAAATATAAGCTTAACATTCAACATATTAACTAGTTTTATTTTAACGATCAACCTTTTTGTTCCTTCATTCTTCTCTGTGGCTTTAATTTCATTTTTATTCTGTTTTAAGTGTTGACTCTATGTTATAAGAAATCTGATATTCTTTCTGGTAACAAGCGATATATTGGAAACTAAGTGATCACTACCTAGAAAACCTGATTAGATCAGTTAAAATAATCTGCAAATGTAATTTGTTCTAATATTTAATTGTAACATAACATGCTTTCTGTGCCAAACCAATGTATTTATCTTATCTTCAAAATTTATATCCACCACAAGAAACAAAAAAATGAGTGGACTGGGCTAGTTCTGAGAAAAAGCATAGTATGTATTTGTAAGGTGCAATTAAATCTTTATGAGACAATCTTTCTCCTTTTAGTATCAATGCTATTTCTTTAAATAACAAAACACCAGAGGGGCAATTTATATTTTCAATAATTTCAAGTTATTCCTTTTTTGAGTTAGAATACTTTTTAACTGGAAGAACATATTTAAAATCACTAGTGATTACTATAATAGCAAGATTTTTCATTACCATATATCTTACTTTCATAGAAAGTAATATTTCTTATTGAAACTGAAGAAAAAAATACATACATATACATACGTATATGTATATATATGTATATATATATGTGTATGTGTGTGTATATATATATATATATACGTGCCATTGCACGTGTATATATTTATGTGTAATGATATGGGTCTGTGTAGGGATGTATATTTGAGCAAATAGCAATTCGCTTAATCTTAGCCCCAGAATCATATCATGGAGATTGCAGAAGGGATGAACTATTAGTTAATCGTTTGGTAAAATGTAGTGACCAAGAATTTTAAATCAATGTGATTCCTCTAGTTTCACTGGGCATATGTTTAAGAAGAACAATATGTTCAATTTTTCATAAGGGAAGCATCTTTATCAAGTATAAATATACAGATTAAAGTAAAATTTGAAAAGCATATGTCTTACTAGAATTGGTATCTAAAACACATAATTGAAAAAGGTCTCTAATCACTACAATACCCACATCCCTCCTCTTCAAACTTTTTTTTTTTCAGTTAAATAAATGATAGCATGTAAGTTTTGATCCTCTTTGTTTTGACTATCACGTTTAATCATGGTTACACAGTAGCACCAAAATCAGGACAAAATACAAGTATTACAGGAGAGATCTTAAATTATATGAGCTCATTGCATGCTTCAAAGGTCTCATTTTTTGAGGAAAACAAAGTTTCCAACTGCCAAACTGGTGCGTTTTCTCCCAAAAGAAATAGAACCCAATCCACCCCAAACTAAACAAAAGATACAATAGACTGATTTTTGAATAGATAGGTTATCTACAGTTTATGGGACAGGTAGTCCATTTAAATAGAAAAAGATTGGTTTTACATAAAGCAAGATAGAGTACAAAAGCACAGCTTTTGTATTTTGGTAATATTGCAATTTTACAAACATATTGCATAGTATGTGTAAGAAAATAGTTCCATTTTTCATATATCTATATATACAAGAAAACATTTACATGAATATTACAAAACAAAATAAATGAGTAGTGGACCTGGTTTAAAGAATCGTATAAATAACGAGACACTCAAACTTGAAATTACGTATCTCCATTGTTAGCGAATGTCCTTGCACATCTTCAACCCTGTTTGGCTCTTATTTATAAATATTCAGACAAATGAGGTATTAAGACTGCAAAAACATAAACGATCACAGTTCATTATACCTCATTTCCTTTCATGTTTTTCATTGACTTTCTCAAAGAGTGGAACCGCTTCAATCAACACTTAAAAAATAGCCCTCTGGTTCTGAAAGTATTTCAAATTAATTACATTCTCCAAAGAATTTTTACCAAGCAATGAACGTTGAAACTCCGCTGAGTAAATCCATCCGGTGCCCATTTTAGGATATAGTCTTTATATACTGGTCTTATGAGTATCAAGGAGCTTCTTATGCATGTATAAAAGGTAAGTGGACTATACTAACAAAATTTTCCTTCCAAAACCACAACGGTAATTAATGATCTACAGCTCAGAATCCTGCACGGAGGATGTTTACTGCCTCATGTTATAATTATAAGCCCTCCTATTCATTTGAATAAATTAGTAGAAGCAGCAGGGTTGCAGAGCTAAATACAATAGAAATCCCAGTCTTTGGTCTTTGATATTTAGATAACTAATGAACTGCAGTATAAAACAATATGAATAACAGTGTTCAATGAGGTCATTCATTAGTTTATGATTATTTTAAAAGAATAAAAATACAATATCATTTTACCTTGTGATAATGATATTATGCAATATATGCAATATACATTACTATCATATACTACTACATAGAGAAAATACGTTCTCCAGGTATCTTTTAAATATGGTCACATGAACAATTCGAATTAGACCAAAGCTGCTGGAAGAATAAGGTAAGGCCTTACTCTTAAGTAACTCAAATGTGAATTTGGCTTTGATGGCTGTATAGAAAATTTGGCCATTAAATATCTTCAGCTATTTTAATAATTTAATATTAGGATACTGACACTGTTATAAAATATAGCACTTAAGTGCATTAAACACTCTCCAGCCTTCTCCCGACTGCTGCCTCACACAGAGATTCCATGCTTGCAGTGACACAATCCATGAGGAGTTTTTATTGCATCCAATGCCAGTTTTATGAAATGAGGCACAGTCCAATTGAGTAATTCAGAGGGTAGAATATGCAGCAAATTTGAATGGTTATACAAATTCAGCAACTGACTTTGGTGATCAAATTACCTTTTCTTGAAGGTAAGAAGACCAGTGCTTTTTAGTCTGATGGGGATAAGTAGGAACAGAATGACCAATAGAGTATTAATATTTGGTAAATATCTCTATTAATTTCCTAAACAGTCATTGTTAATGAGACCCAAATATATTCTTTTTCATATATTTAATGTCAACCATTATACTGAAGCCTGTCAAGGAAGCATTATTTCTAAAAGAGACATTAGTGTCCACAAGGTAAGAGCAAGAAAGAATATAGAAAAAGGAATAAGGGGCAGGGTGCTGGAAAGATCCGCATTTTAACATTTACAACCAACATGTTAAGGTAGAGAAGATTGCTAATGCTAGTTTAGACGATGCTACTGAACTCAAGATTGCTGAGTCTCTTCTTGAGTGAATCAGTGAAATTTAGAGATGAAAGTAACCAAAGGAAACTTCTAGTTGGCTGTACCACTCTCACAGGTAAGTTAACTGTGGCTGAGATAACGAAGCATTTTCCTTAAGTACTTTTCTTGAGTAGATAGGGGCAGAACTAGAACTCAAACTCCAGGCTCCGTTTTCAGAGATTTGGGGGACTGAAATCTAAGATTTCCTGATTAGTGTAAAATTCGAAGTATAGATTGATCTTAAATCCTTTAGTAAATAATTATGTACCAAACTATCAAGCTTGTGGTTCCTAATAAAATAAGGGGGGGGGGGGGATAGGACCAAGAAGTACAGGGTAGAAATTTTAGAGAGGTTGAGCAAAAGAAACAGGAAATTTGGAAGTATATTTTTTTGAGCGTGTCTCATTTAAATATTCTAAAAGAACAAGGAATAGTGTGTCTTCTTTGCTTCTCTCCTTTCAACCTCCCCAGAATCAGAACTCAAATACTTGCTGTTCATTCATTCCCAGCTAAAAATTTTAATGCTAGGAATACTGTCAATCCCTGTCTTTCCTTTTATGCTCCCTGCCTATGGGCCTGCCTTCCTCCCTTCTTCTCTTCCCGCCTTCTCCAGCATAAACAGAGTTTATTATCTATGTGGGACACCTTAAAGGAATTATTTTTTTCTGAGTTAAATTTAGGAAAGATGAAACCTGCATCTAAGTAAACTGCACTATATTTATATGTGTTGTCATATAAAAAAATGCTATTGGGGAAATATGATGAATTTGTTTGGTCTGCAGTTAAAGAAACTCTGTAATAGGAAAGAACCAAGCCTTCATTTATGAGGAAATGAAGGACTTTTAGGAGCAATCGTCTATGCCTTCAATAGAAACTCAAACTCTGAGGCTGAGTCTATACTTAGATTTTCAGGAATCTAAAACAGCCAGCCGAGTAATTTAAACCAACCACTCAGTGTTGGATAGGAAAAGCCATCTGTATCACTATTTTTTTGTACTAAATTGAACAGATATTTTTACATCATTCAGACCTAGTCTAAATCTCTTAACATATATTTCAAATTGTGTCTATACCATTTCAGAACTTATTTGAATGCGAAATTGGACAGCCCGTCACTGGAACTGGATTTTATACCGTTTGTCTCCTCATTCTCTTTCCTTTTTTCTCCTCTTATGACATATAATTTTAAATTTCAGCGGCCCTTCCACCTCCTAAAATATTTGCTCTTGGAATTAGAACATGCTAGAGCTGGAAGGAATCTCAAGAGACCATTTGATTCAGTACTTTTGTCGTATAGTTGAGTAAACTGGAGTCTGGAGATATCCCCAGACCGCCTAAATCAGCTCACTGATCAGTAGAGGACAGAGCTGAGATTAGAAACAGCGCTAATTACTAATCAAAAGAATTGTTACCATTTGACTAAAAAAACCTTTCTAATTGTTTTAATTGAGGGATGTTTAGAACTTGAATATGTCCAAATTAATGCACAGTGTTTTCCTAAAAGGTCCATAACACAGTGATTAGCACCCATAATTTCTCAAAACTTCTTGTGTTATATACTTTGTGTACTTGGCTAACCCAGCATGAGAATTTCTCATATTAAATTCTAATGTTTTAATTTACATAAGTTGAACTCTTACGTTATGATAGGACTTTGTAAGCAACTGCATAGTGCTTACTTCAACAGGAATTTGAGTTTTCTATAATAACTTCTAAGCACAAGTCAAGTTCTATTGTAAAAAGTGATAAAAGTGCGCTAGCTTTCTGACTTTTTGCTGAGTACAGAATGCATTTTAGTAAAATGGAGCTTTTTCAAGCATTCAGTAGGTTAGGTTATCCAAACAAGGGTATGTATGTATTCTGGCCAAATGGTTCAGTTTGTTGCTTACATCACCTAATTTTTCCTACTTTTGCTAAATTATTCAACAGGGTCCCATCCCCACTTTGCTGCTGTGGAGGCCTGACTTTCAAAGGATCTACAGTCACGGAGCCCCGAATGAAGCTTGCACACGCCTGCCATCGGGTGCATGGGGGAAAAGGAAATTGATTGACATGTGAAAATTAAGGACTTACCTTAATCAACTCATCTTCCCATAATAGGAAAGACTTAAATACAATTTTACATTCTTGGATTCTGTAAGTTTGAAGAATTCCAGTTAAGGAGTGCTGTGAGCAACAAATCTGCATTATTCTGGAGTTATTTATTCGTGCTACTTTACAAAAATAAGCAGTGGAGAATGGAAGGAGCTAGGATTTCTGATGCCAGGTAGCTTAACAGTCTAATAAAGGTAACCAAATGTTAAGAGCTGAAAGGAAACACAACCAAATTCCTTAAAATAGGAATGTAATGGAGTAAACACATTTTCAACATGTTTGTTAACATTTATAGTTTTTACTGTTTAAGCAGGGAGTTATAATTTACTTTCGACCATCCTTAAATCTTAATCTCCAATAAAAAAGAATACATAGATATAATTCTGAAGGTTATATTCCAATGGAAAGTGAACCCATTCTTGGCATAATGCATCACATTAGTATTAATTTATTTAGAGGATATGGTTGAATTTTAGCAGTCAGAGTCAAATTTAAAGGGAGTGGAGAAAACAAAGAGTTGTACTATGAGAACCTAGTGTAAAAGATAGCAGGTGAATTAAAAAAAAATAAAAATCTATGGATTCCATACCATCAGTAGATCTCTCTTAATCCTATCTTATATCGGAATAAATTAGATGTTTCGTTAAAAGCAAATACGTCACATGCAAAAGCCAAGTAAATACTATATAAGGCCATTCAGATCTGACAAATGACAGTATAATGGCATTTTGTTAATTCTGTAAAGATTATATTGCTGAGTGCTTTCAAAATTACCTAATGTACAAAATTCTAGACTTAGTAGACAAAGAGTAACAACACACGGAATTCAAAGAAACAAATAAAACTCAAGGTGGGGTTCTGTCTTGTTTTGTTTCGTTTTGTTAAAAATCATGTATCGAATTTAATTTTTAGTAAAGCAAGCATTATATAATGCTTCAAAATTTTAAAATTCGGGGATAAAAGTTTACATCCAAAAAGATGATTGGAAAATTGTGCTTTCAGACTGTCGAATTAGTTTTCTGACAGGGTCAACCATCTCATCTTGCCATTGGATACTGAGAATTTCATCTATGTAATGTGTATGTGTGCAGTTCATATCCAGGTCCTGCAAAAATCTAAAACTGTGTGCTTCACTTCACGTAGCAAAGGCACCTATGTTTTTCTCCCTTTTGAGCAAAAGTTATGATCCAGTTTTCCCGCGGAAGGTGATTTTTTTCCACTGTTCTGTCACCCACACTCTCTGCGTTGAGCAGTACAGTAAATCACAAGAGAAGGTGGCAGCGAATCCCTGCTTGCATGGGAACAAGTTGCTCTGTGGACCATTCGAAGAAGCTCTGGACTGATCACAAGGGAAACCGAGCAGAACTGTGAAGCAGACGGACGGGAACAAAAGGCTATTCTGGTGTGAGGAGAAATCAGTCACTTCAGCTCCACAAGCAGATGCTGCTACTGGACTGACAAGTGGAACCTAGTCCCGCTGGAGAAAGGTAAAGTTTGCCATTGGGGCAGACACACAGTTCGTACACTGCCTGCCGAGAATTCGAGGAGCTGGGTGAGGACGATGAGAAAGAGCCGGTCGGTAGATTCCCCAGCCGGATTTTCTCTGCGTTCAAAAAGATCTAGGGGGAAATGAAAGTGCATTTCAATTCATTTTAGCATTCTATGTTCCTCGGAGCTTTACAACAGGGTCTAATAAGAAAGACCAAACAACAAACAATGCTATTGGTTTTAGCTGCCACGCTTTGTTGAACAAACAAATTACATTCCGAAGGCACAGCCCAAAAGCTCGGCAGCTCTCTGCTCCTTTGAGACGTGGTACATTCTGACAGAAAGCCCTCGATCTGAAAAGCAATACTGCTCAATCTGCTTAAGGGGCCAACCCACTTATTCAAACACCACAGAAAATTAATGAGTTTGAAAGAGTCTCTCCCTTTCAACTTCTCAATCGTGCCTGGTCTAAAGAATATACAAAGAAATAAGGATGTGCATGGAGAGGGCGTTACTGAAAGGATGGACAGTTAATAATTAAAAAAAAAAATTACTCTCTGGCCTGATGTTTCAAAAGTCATAAAATCGTGTTGACAGAGAGTCTGAGGGAAATATACCAAGTAGATAATTCACACTATTAACAACAATTATTAGATACAATCAGGTTTGAAATCTCCATGAAATGTATTACTTGTATGCCACACTTCCTTTGCTGTATTTTCTAAGTTGCAAAATTACTTCACTTATTCCAAACATGGACTTGCCACGTTGAGGGACAGTGATCACGTGGTTTTGACATGCAGGGGGAAAGTTTCAAAGAAAGAAAAGCTGAGTCATGAATTTGAATGAGCAAAGAAACCGCTTTCTGGAGCTATTTCTTCATTCCATTGTTAGGTAGCTAATTACTGCCTACAGGCGTCTCTAAATTGACAGGAGAGTCTGAGATTACTCCATTTCCCACATATTTGCTTTCCTCCAAGTCCTATTTGTTTCTCACCAGAAATCCTAGGATAGCCCCCTAACTGGCCTGCCAGCTGCCATTCTTGTCCTCTTAGAGCCTATTTTACATCATCTTGCTTAGTGAACTTCTAAAAACTACCGACCAGGTCTTGTCCCCCCCCCCCCCCCCCCCCCCCCCCGCTCAAAATTCCCTGATGGCCTCCCACCACATTTATCATGAATATGGGTTCCTCCCCAAGACTCAGGAGCCCTCCAAGATCTGGCCTCTCTCTAACACCATTTCCGGTCACTGTCTTTGCTCCAGCATTTGCATTTTCTCCAACATATCAAAAGAACTCTGGCCTCAGGTCTTGTTTACTCCCTATTTCCTCAGCCTGGAATACTTTTTTGCTCCAGATATTTACAAGTGGGGTTAGCTATTCACGGGCTGGTTAGAAAACGGGGGTAGGAGGGCGATTTCTGCTTTTTGCCTTTTTTGGGTATTTATTACTATTTTTAAGTATGTATGTATTTAAGTTCAAGTTAATTAACAACTACTGTAGTATTAGTTTCAAGAGTCTAAATTGAGATTCATCACTTACATATAACACCCAGTGCTCATCCCAATAAGTCCCCTCCTTAACGCCCATCACCCATTTAGCCCATCCCCTCCCACCTCCCCTCCAGCAACCCTCAGTTAGTTCTCTGCATTTAAGAGTCTCTTATGGTTTTTATCTTATTTTTCTTATTTATCTTATCACTGTTTTTATCTTGTTTTTCCTTCCCTTCCCCTATGTTCATTTGTTTTGTTTCTTAAACCCCACCTATGAGTGAAATCATAATTTGTCTTTCTCTGACTTGTTCTGCTTAGTTTTTATTATGTTTTAATAGCCAACTCCTTTATGTTTTATTTTTTAATTAAAACATTGAAATGCAGGAATCTATCGCATGCTGCAGATAGGACAGAAAAAGAGTTCATATACCAGAGACATGTATATTATAGATTACTTTAGATGTGGTCAGATCTCCGCTAAAAGGTCACCTATAAAAGGGTTTTCTTAACCACTCCATGAAAATAACACTAATCCATTAATCTCTCTTTGACAGCTTTACTTTTCTCTATAGTACCAGTCCCTTCCGAACATTGTATTAAGTGTGCATTCCTTCATTGTTTGCTTCTCTTACTTGCAAGGTCGATCTACAGCTGTCTTTGGTTCACAGCTGCAGAACAGTGCATAAAATTGTGCCACTGCTTGGTGCATGAAATCGTGTTCTTCCTTCGCCAGTAGGCATGTCTCTCCCCTCTAGGGTACAAGTGTCACCCTCCAGCAAAGCCCAGTGCATTCACTTCACCCTCCATAGAAAAGGTTCTCCTTACTGGTTCTCCCATAGACACGTATTATTATATTTTATTTTGTTCCTTAGTTGATGCTATTTTACAGTCCTATTTATATCTGCCTTTATATACTAAATTATATCCTCCTTGAAGATAGAATCATACCTGAAATTTTTTATAACTTCTCAGTGTTTGACTCTGCAACATACAGTTTCCACATAATATACAAATGGTGGTGGAATAAATGAGTAGATCGGAAAGCATAGGGATGATTGAATTCACCAACAACATTCGAGTTAAGGTGTCATTAAAACTTTCATTTGTAGGTGTCAAATATTGAAATTTATCACCCCATAATTACTTCTTTAAGGGTTACATAATTACTGCTGTGCTCCCGTTCTCATTTCTTTAAGGAGACTTTTTTTTTTTTTTTTGCCTGATAGGAAAGTTAAAAGTGCACAAATCTAAGCAGAAGGAAAAGACATATTTTGGGGTAGAGAGGCTGGGCCTCCTTTCTCCTGGCTCTGTGTCCCCTTGTTGAGCGACATGAGCGACTGTACCACCAACTATTGACATAGTCTGGGCTCTTTAGCTCGCTTCTCCCCAGGTACCGAGGGATGACTTCTCTACTGGATGGGTTTAAGAGAGGAACTGGGCTCGCACTTTCCTCACTTCGTTTTAGAAGCTAGCATGCTCTCAGAAAGCGGAAATCTCAGCTTTGCCAGAAACATGTTAGCGGGCGAGCTCTGGGACAGCCGTGTTTAGGTCTGCACGTTTGCAGAGGAGTTGGCTCCGAGGAAACACCAGGAGCTGGTATTTCGTCCAGAGAACCACGGACAAATAAATAAGACGATGGAGGGTGGAAATGGAAAGCTAACGAACGTGGGCTGAAGAGGCTCCTGTAGGATGGGACCGGAAGACACTGTGAGTGGTTCATTTATTAGTAAGCACAGAAATCCACGTGGCTGGTTAGCCCTGGCAGTTTGGCGCAGCTTTGCTGACACAGTTTCTACAGCTATGGAACTGGTCATCCCCCTGCCCCTGCCTGCAGCCTGAGGGAACAGCTGTGGAGAGTGGCGGTTTCTGTACAGGCAGGGTGTGCAGGTGGCAGCTGTGGACACAAGCACAGCTGTGGAGGCCTCAACCATTTGGCCTGATGTGAGCAGAGCAGCAACCCCCCCCCCCCATGTTCTCCAATCTCTACTCTTGACAGCTTGTCCTCAGAGGACAATACTTAATTCCGTGAACTTCTGAGATTCAGACTGTACCCTCACCCGTTTAGGGGACGTATATTTTATTAATAACTTTAAATGCGTGGGGCTTTTGGAAATGATATTGTCTTGGCTTGAGATAGAAAAAAATAAATCGGGAGGTAAAAAGAGGTGTTTCACGTCGACCCTTTCCAGCCCAGCTTTGCCAGGTTTCCGCAGCATGTTTGTGAGACCATCAGGGACCTCGGGAACAAGTCCCTGCGCACCTGGAAAACTCCTTGCTGCCTGCTGGCCACCATGAGTTTTCTTCTAAAAAAAAAATTTTTTTTAACGTTTATTTATTTTTGAGACAGAGAGAGACAGAGCATGAACAGGGGCGGGGCAGAGAGAGAGGGAGACACAGAATCTGAAACAGACTCCAGGCTCTGAGCTGTCAGCACAGAGCCCGACACGGGGTTTGAACTCATGGACCGTGAGATCATGACCTGAGCCGAAGTCCGACGCTTAACCGACCAAGCCAACCAGGCACCCCGAGTTTTCTTGCAGAGCAAAGCACCAGCTAAGAGGCAAGCGAGTCCGGGGCAAACCAGCTTGCGCCAAGACAGAGCCCAGTACTGAACTTTCACCGACTTTCCCCCCTCATTATGATACTAAAAATCATGCCCAGGGGTGGAGATTTAACGTGTTAATTAAACGCGAGCAACACTTGAAGAAGCAGGACCCTTAAGCGCACAGGTGCTTCCACTCCACCCTCTTTCCACCTGCTTCTTTAAAATATTCTCCCTGACCTCTCCTCGGAGAGTCAGCCTGGCCATTGCTTCGTTTGTGCCGCCTCCCTGGTGCTCCAGCCTCAGGAGCATGTGCTTTTTCATCTTGGGCCCGGCCCGATTTCCACCATTGCTGGACCCAAGGACGCGAGTCCATCTGTGGACCAGGAAGGGGCCCTAAGATGAGACGAGACCCAGTAGAACTAGGGATGCTAGACCTGCACCAACACCCACAACTGAAGGGCCGCCAGGCCTCTCTGTTCCGAGTCATGGGGACTGGTGGGTCTCCAGTCTCCCCTTTTCCTCACTGCCCTTCAGGCAATGCTCTGGCCCCATCCCTTCACTCCTATCAGGATTTTCTTTTCTATCTTCTCTTAGCAGTTTTGTTTGCTCCCTTGTTTTCCTTCAACAGAAGGACGTAATCTAAGTGACCGGCCTGCACCAGGGCTCCGCTCCTCGCAGGTGGCAGGGACCTGTCCCAGGCCCTGCAGGTGCAGCCGGCCTGGGCCTTCAGAAGGTAGTTGATGCCACCCACAGACTTGGAGCATTTGAAGCCTCCCACCGGAGCAGGAGCCCCCTGGTTCTTATCTTTGCTACCAGTACCTTTGGAAAAAGGGACTCCCATTTAGGTCCCTTTGAGCGGTGATTTTGGGAGATTCCCGCCAGGACCGATCAACCCGGTAAGGGGCTAGAGTTCCTGGGCTAGAGTTAGAGTCCACTTTTGGGCTTTTCTTTGTCCCTTTTTTTTTTTTTTTCTAACCACCTTTTCTCCCCTCTGGCAAGTCCCCGATTTGTAACTTTGTTTGAAAACCTATTTACTTTTGGTGTTGCCTGGATGGCCCAGTGGTTTAAGCATCAGACTCTTGATTTCAGCTCAGGTCATGATCTCACCGTTCGGGAGCTTGAGTCCTACATTTGGCTCTGTGCTGACAGTGCGGAGCCTGCTTGGGGCTCTCTTTCTCTCAAAATAAATAAACTTTTAAAAACCTGTTTACTTTTGGTATCTGTGTACTCAACTGTGGACTTAAATCTGCCTCATTTAAAAGTTAAAAAGGACTATTCCAAACCCCCCCTCTCAGTCCCCACGAGACTAAAACCATGCAGTCTTGCCCATACGCCGAACTTCAAAGCCTACAACTGTCTGAAAAGTCCTCTCATGATTTGTAGTTGAACCGCCCCCTTCCCTGGAAGCATTCTCTTCTTTGAAGACGGTATCCTCAGCAGCTATCCTAACTTGACCGGAATAAAACCTTTTTTTTTTCCTTTCTCTTTAAAATTTTGTTCGACTTTGTTCATTTTGCGCCGACCTTTCCTGGCATTGGGGACAGGAGGTTGGAGCAGCTCGGCTGACAACCCCCGGGGGCTCCTCTGGAACTGGCAATGGGGGACCAGCACCCACTCTCTGTGAACCCTCTGACGTCTCAGCACCTCACGGGTATGTCGGCAAAGAGACCTGATAGCCAGACGCCCTCAATTTAAGCTGATGGTCCTGCTTTTTTATTTGAGCTGTTGAGGGTTACCGCTCGTGCTCTCCAGGTGGAAAAAATTAAGGATCACGTGAGTCTCAAATAGGGCTCTTCTGACATGTCTAAATTAGTTTTCTTGTACACAGAATTAGAAAAAGCTGGCTATACGACTAAACAACCAAAACCTAGGAAGCCGTTTGGTTCAATCAGGGAAGCCTCCCACTTTTGGGAAGGAACCAGGTATTCTAGGCTTCATTTGATTTATTTGTTGCTGCGGTTTTTGGTATCTTTGCACAAAGTCAGCTGTGTTCTAAATGGAAAATAAAATATAACTAATGAATGGATCCATAAATTATAATGCTATCTTACAGTTAGGTTTGTTTTAATAAAAACAGGATATTTAGAAATCGGGTTTGTCATGTCTTCTCCACAAATAGTGAAACAGGCTAGATTTTGTTTGCATCTTGTTTGTGTATATGTGTCCATATGTGTTATAAATACGAGATATTTTTTTCTATCTCCAGATGGTATTGCTAAAATTAATTTGTAAAGGAGCTCTATGTAATTGGTTTAAAGGCAAGCACTTGTAAAAACTGGGCATTCTAAAAACGACTCAGATAAAAACTAACCCGTATGTTTTTTAAGTTCACTAGATCTGGGATGAACTTCCTTACATTCAGGCCTATACATTACTCCATAATACAGATGCCTCACGGGAAGGGCCCTACTTGATGCTCCAGAGAAGTGAGGAGGAACAAAAATCTAAGACACCTGACCCCCTTCCCAATAATCAGAATACTGAGGAAAAGGAGGAGGGAGATGGGGAGCGACTAGAAATCCTAAATCCACCTCCCCGAGGACGAGCACCAGAACTGATGTCCGACCCACTACCTGCTCCTGACCTCCCCCAGGGGGCTAAAGGGCAACCAGAGAAAAAACATGTTTGGCAGAAGGGAGAGACCAGCGACAGAGATGGAGAAATGATTGTCCAAACTTTAAAATCTGCCTCTGGCCTTGCCGGGGGCTCCCTGCCATCTCTTCCTCCCCCTCCTCCTGTCCCCTCACCACCACTGGGGCCACTCAGGCTGCTGGCTCCTGCTCCTGTACCATCCCTGGGGCCTCCAGCACCGTCCGCGGCCCAAGAGCCCCCCTAGACTTAAAGCGCTCACTTTCAATTTCCCCACAAGAGCCCCAAGTAAAATGGACAGCGGGAGCAAACAGATTGGCTGTTTAGTGGACACAGGTGCGACATCCTTGGTATTCAAGCTAATTCAAGGCTGTTGGTTTAATTAAAAACATGTCTTTCGGAGTTATCAACATCGAGCTTTCATTGTACCTGAGTTTATTACATTCATGTTGTATCTGTTACAATTGGTCAGCAAAAATGACTTAAAATAATGTTAGGTTCTTTCTGTCTCCTGAGGTTTTCATGGGTAATTGTTAAGAATAAGTAAATTAAATAAAAAGGTCTATAGCTTTCAAAATCTTTGGTAACCTAAAACTTTAAAGCTTTGCTAGGTTAAGTGATACATTGGGTTAAGTTCATTGGGAATCTGAATCTTTTCAAAATAAGATAAAATACTAACACGTTAATTGCTAAACAGATTCATCTGCTTTTGGCTTATTACAAAAAAACTAAAGATACATTTGAATCTGTTGGTAAACATGTTTTATGCTATATTAAATGATTGTACCATAAAAAAGTTCATGTTTTTAAAAATTATGAAATGTATTTGTATATTTCCAAAAAATTTGTAGATTGCCAAAAGTAAAGACAATACTGTTGTAACAGACTGTTCATACCTGGTTACTACCTAGTTTTTACTAGAAATTGAGGTTTCTAAGACTTAAAATTCTGACAAATGTAGTTGAGACTGCTGGAAATGAGAAGGAAAACAACACTGAATTAAAAAAAAAGGAAATATGTTTAAAGAGGCATAAAGAATGAAGAAAATATTTTTGTTGCAGGAAGAAAGTAATTTTGTCCTAAGATGAGACTGTTTAGAGAGAGAAGGCTTAGGACAAAATCTGAATGAAAAAGAAAGCTGCAGAAGGTTTGTGGAGAGAATCTTTGGAAAAGAATGTCATGTTGTCAGGACTAAAATTAGAATAGATGAGTTTTAAAAGTACAGTGGTATAAAAATAAAATTTGGTTTTTCTATTAAAGAGACAAGGTTTTCTTGCATTGTTGGTCTGCTCTTAATAAGAAATTATAAACAAAGTTTTTTTTTCTTTGTCCAGAAAAATAAGATTTCATATTTGTTTTTGTTAGGTCTTTGATTACTTAAGTAAATGAAATCTTTCAATAGTAAAGGAGCTAAATTTTGCTAACAATTGTATAATCCTATGTATTTGTCTTTGGAATAGTAAGATTTATAGTAATCTCTGATCCTACTTAGGCATGTGCTTGTTTATATGGTTTGTTAAGTTATAAGGGAGGCATTATTAAACAAATGATAATAAACTTTCTTAGGTTATACTCTATGGGTCATTGTTCTAGAAATTATATGAATTACATGAGTTCAACTTTATGAATTAAGTTATTTACAAATAACTATTCCAGAAATCATATGAAATCCCTAAAGCTTTAATATGTCCTGGTATAAGGTTGTCACTTGACATTTTAATTGTTAAAATGTATGTTACAGAAATACCTGGATTTCCTTGTCAACTACACTATAATGAACTCTCATCAGATCTTTAACCATGTCCATTTTTGAGTCTTGTCATTTACAGTCATTGTTCTGATGCTCTTGCAAATGTTTTCAACCTCAAAGAGGTTCATGAAAAGAACTTTTGAAAATACAGGTTTTTGACACCCTTAATATCATGAAATTAAACTAGGTAAGAATTTTTGGACTTGCTGGGAAAACTGTATTTAAATAGAACAAAAATTAGTAATGTGGGGCTGAATACATAGTTTTTAAAAAAATTTTTTTTATGTTTATTTCTGAGACAGAGAGAGACAGAGCATGAATGGGGGAAGGACAGAGAGAGAGGGAGACACAGAATCAGAAGCAGGCTCTGAGCTGTCAGCACAGAGCCCGACGCAGGGCTCGAACTCACAAACTGTGAGATCGTGACCTGCGCCGAAGTCGGTCGCTCAACTGACTGAGCCACCCAGGCACCCCCTGAATACATAGTTTTTATAACTTTTTAAAAAAAATACTGCTGGTTCACTAACATTTTTTCTTTCAGACTGCAGGAAACATGTTCTCCTATGATGTCTATGTCTTACAGAAATTTGATAAAACATTCCTTTGCAAATAAGTTAAGACCTTTCACTTTTCTCCCTACCTGAATCCTTTAAAATTCAGAAACTCTCAGTGAGTATTCTTTCTTTCATGGCAATTATAATTGTTTACATAAGTTCAATAAGAATTCATTCTTGTAACAGTACGCCCTTGGAAACACTGATTATATCACCAAGACTTTGACTGGAATGTCATAGTTGAGAAAGGTATGGATAAACTGATATGACTAGGCAACTTTAAGGAACTAAAGTTGACTTTATGGAGCCAAAAGAGCCCCTTGGAACTGTTGGCCTGGTACCTTGCTTACAGAGTTTCCAGCAGCCTTATGGGGTGAGTAAAGTCACTTCTTGGCAGGTGCAGACTCCTAAGGATATGTTGGGGACCTCAAGATGAATTCACCCAAATGTACAGGTAGTTCAGGCAATTATAATGGCAAGTATCTGGCTTGACTTCTGGCCTGGAGAGGCTATTAAAAGTTCAAACTAAAATCCCTTACAGGGGCATCTGGGTAGCTCAGGCATTTAAGTGTCCAACTTCGGCTCTGTACTATCGGAGCTTGGGATTCTCTCTCCCCCTCTGTCTCTACCCCTTGCCCACTTGCTCTCCCTCTCTCTCAAAAATAAATTAAAAATAAAAACTTAAAAAAACTTTAAAAAATAAAAATAAATAAGTAAAATAAAAAGTAAAAAGTAAAATCCCTTACAAAAGTTCCAGCAAAGTAGATTTAAGAGAACTTATGTGGTCAATCACTATTCTTGCTGTACTTCCACAAATAATTAGACCAAGTTTGTTAAAACTAGACTTGTTTTTACAAACAAATTTGTTTTAGTTTGGTTATGTTTGATGAATAGGAGGATGATTTTAGAGGGCAAAGTATGTTTCAATAACGTACCTTTTGTGGATGTTAAATTCTAGTTCTGATCAATTATCTTTAAAGTGTTTATTGTTTGCCTAGAAGACTGGTGTGGATCCTGAATTCTTCTGGTTTCCTCAAACATCTGGCTATGCCTCTTCAAACTATGGCTTCCGATCTTCTTGCATTTTCTTGTCTTGGAATCACTAAGAAGGAAAACTGTTCCTTTTCCTGAAGCCTTGCACACTAAAGCTAGACAACTTGAGGGACATCTCAGAGAAATGGCCACGGTAGCTCCTGTGTAGACACTTTTCATGCCTGTTGCTCTCTGGGCCCCTCAAAAAGATCACCAGAGAATTTGAACTACAAACCAGAAAAAATGCATCAGATTGTTGCTGCCTGTGCCCACTCCATCTGACGGTGCTTCGAGCTTGACATCCAGAAATCTTCTCACCGGAGTAGTTAGGATTCAGAAACTGGGTTTATAATTTGCTCCAACCATCAACTTGTGTTTTTCTTTTATTGTCACAGAAACGCCTCTTATTAATTACCTAATTGCTGGTTGAACAAGGTGGAGTCTATGCCATTATTAACAAAACCTATTGTGCCTATGTAATTAACACAGGAAAAATTGAAGTAAATACATAAAGGGTTTATGAGCAGGCATCCTGCCTGCATAGGCACAATTTAGGGACAGATCTTAACTATATCTGGTCAACAATCAAAAATGCCCTCCCCAGTCTCTCTTTTGTTTCTGGGTGTTTGTTTGTTTGTTGTTTTTTTTTATATTTACCTCTCCTGAGACTGTTGGTGGCTATCCTCCTGCTACTTATTTTTGGTGTCTGTTTGACCTGTTAGTAAAATCTGTGTCCTCCAGGGTCCAACAATTCCAAGTCAAGCTAATGGTAACACAAGGATTCCACCCTGTACCTCTACAGGAAGATTCAAATCCTGTAAGTCAGTAGAACAGTCCATGAGAGATTTTTACCCATCCAGGTTAGGACAGGGACAATGGCCTCATGCAACGGGAAGCAGTTTCAGAAAATGAGACCTTTTATCCTTTCTCCTTCACAATAAGGAGGATGAAATCCCTCAAGGACTTTGGGAACAAGCCCCTGTGTATCTGAAAAACTCCTTGCTGCCTGCTGACTGACATCACGTTTCTCATAGAACTCCCTACTGGCTGTTATCACTTCTTCAGAGCAAAGTACCAGTTGAGGAGCAAACCCAGTCCAGTCTGCAAACCAGTCTGCACCATCATGGACCCCAGTGCTGAACTTACACTGACGTTCCCCCTCATTATAATACTAAAAATCATACCCGGGGGCGGAGATTTAACATGTCAATTAAACAAGCGATGCATGAAGAAGCATGATCTTTAAGTGCACAGGTGCTAATAACCCCCCCGCCTCTAGATGCTTACATGGAACCCCTTTTCCCACCTAAGTTTCTTCAAAATGTTCTCCCTGACCTCTCCTCAGGGAGTCAGCCTCAGGATTCCTTCCTTTGTGCCGCCTCCCTGGCTCTCGAGCATTAGCCCCAATAAAGCCTTGCCTGTGCTTTTACATTTGGAGTCCAGCCTCATTTCTATCCTTGCTGGGTCCAAGCACTCTAGTCCGGTAACAGGCTTGCTCATATCTCTTTTCTGCGAAGGCAGTTACTGTGATACTGTTCACCCTCCATATTCTAAAATTGATATTTCTATTCTATATTGCCCATATAAAACATATAATCCATTTGTTCTAAAACTCTCCGTGGTACTCAGGATCACATGCCTGAGATTTTATATCACCGTCCACTGTCTTTTCTGCACCAAGAACTCATTTATCCCTTTCTTACCCATTGAAATCAGGCCTATCAGTGTTATAGAAAATCTAAATTTGCAAAATAATTTTTTCTCCTTCCCCAGTGACCTTGTAATATGTTGTATTATTGCATTGAATGTGCTTTTTTTTTTTTTTTTTGGCTTGCGCTGTTTTAATACTGTCAAAGTTCCCCCTATATTATGATTCAGATCGTCCTCAGAAGTGAATTTCAAATTCCTTGCAATATTATGTCTGAAACGCCTAAATCTTCATCAGTGCAGAATTTTGTGTGCAATTTCATTCTTAAGCATTTTGTCTGTTACTTTGTTACCTCAATGCCATGTTTGTCTTGATCTTAACGACTTCAAAAACAGTCTAAGGGAGGGACTTTATATCTATCTCTTTTGTTTAGTAAATGATCAATCCGCCCTTCTGTGCAGAGTTAGTGAAACAAAGAGAAAGTTTTAGATAACTTCACACTTTTTCCTAGGAAAATTAGATATAATTTTATTCTACTATAAAGTGCTGTGCTTTCTTGTGTCTTTATATTATTAATATAAAAAATGACAACGGCTGAAAATCTCTGGCTATGACTTATTTATAGCCTAATATTCAATTCACAATTAAATGCTAACCTGTAATTGAATCCAAGGATTCATTCTGCTGATACACTGAATTAAAGAACATAAGTAAAGTGCTGAGTAAATAGGAACAGAACAGAGATTAATAACAACCAATATTTATTATGGTGTGATTCATTATGAATAATTTGAATGCAATAATTATCATGATAAAAGCAACTCTTCAAAAAGGATGCAAGATATTTAAGAAAGATTTCTATCTTGTTGTGGTAGACAAAGTATTGTATTCTGTAACTGTAGTAGAAAGAAATCTTGAAAGGTAATATGGATATACTCTTAAGATATTAGGAAGCCTATTTCTAGATCATTTAAGTTGTAATATCTGCTAAGATGCTAATATGGTCCTGCCAGTAAGTTTGTTTATAGAAAAGTAACAAAATTTATAAGGAAAATTTATCGTGAATCAACAACTGAGATAATGGCTTAACCAAAGGAACATCCTCCTTTGATTCTATTCATTTGTGCCTTCATCTTTACATCTGAAGACGTATAAAATGCTTTAGAGCATCTTTCTCAAATTGTTCTTCCATTCTTTTTCTTCTCAACTTGATCTTTATAAACTTACAATAAAATTAACACAAGAAGGAAGAAACTACTTTGGGACTTAATTGGTAGAAACAGTAAAAAGAACTGATTTAGACTTTCAAGGCCTTTGAGAGTCGTAGTAAAAACACACACAATAGGTTCTGTGTGTAAGGATTTGAAATAATTAAAATAGAATTAAAAGCAAGCAAACAAAACAGCAGCTACCAAAATGTCCAGGCAGATTTGAAAAAATAACAAATGAGAACCCTAAAAGGGAACAGCATGATTATTAAGATGAAAAGCTCAGTGGAGGGATTAAATAAGAAATTAGATACTGAAAAGAAACCTGAGTATGGATTGCTGAAAGAATAAGCAGAGTGAGGCACAGGGAGACAGAGGAATAGAAACTAGGAAGGAGAGGCTAAGAGATGTGGAGGGTAAGGGAATGGAAACACAGTATTTCTTCAGAGTTCCAGAAAAGAGCCATGGAGCGGTAATGGGGAGTGGTAATACCTGAAGACCGAATGCTGAGGAGTTTCCAGAAGTGACAAAAATGTAATTCTGTTGATACAATAATCACAGTGTATATAGCAAATAAGGTACATGAAATGAACGTGTGCCTCTGGCACTCCAGTGAAAGCTGGCAGAAGGAAGATGAAGGGTTCTTCATCACTTCAGTGAGGGGAGGAAGTGAGTGATCTTTAATGGAATGAGAACAGATTTAAAGGAGATTCTTGGAGGAAATAAAGTAACATGGGAGAAAAATATTGCCATGTATCTACCTCCTTATCTAGGGAATGACAATCTGGCTAAGTAGTAAAATAACTTGTTTCATTTTTCTTTTAGAAGACACATAGGAACCATTTCTACAGAAATAAACATCCCAAGTAACTCCTGGAAGAACTTTCTGGAAGACCAAAAGAGGGAAAAAAAAAAAAAAAGAAAAAGAAAAGCCTGCCTTTATTCTTGATATGATCTTGAAATTATGTTTATCTGTCAGTTCTGAAACTACAGGAAGTTAGATGCCCCACTTATAATTGACTCATGAATGGAAGTCGTTCCCTAGAAAATAAGTGGGGCTTTGTTTTAAGAAAATAACAGAAGGTTTACCAAATTTCATATTCAAGAAGTACTATATTTTCATAATTTAAGCTGTTTTACGAAGCAGTTCAACATATGTCACCTGGAGGAATATGCATCTAATTTGAGGAGCAGTCACGGGCCTCTTTGCCCCCTGGGAACTCACCTCCCCCTCTGTAGATTGCAGATGGAGCTCCTTCCTGCAGGTGGCCTTGAAGTCTCCCGCAGCAGCGCTGACCTGGACCCCTCGAGGAGCCTCCATGATCAAGGACCTGGTGGGTGATTCAAGCCTAAGGGTAAAACAAAAGACTCCTTCATAGTAAAAAAAAAAAAAAAAACAATTATGATGGACTAAAAGATAACATTAGTGACTAAAACAAACAAACAGGTAGGCATAAATAAAAATCTTTGCCATTTCAAAAAAAAAAACAAAAGGCAAAACGAGTTTTAGAATCCTTTTTTATTGCCTTATCTATTTTTTGGTTCTTTATGAAACTTCATTTGTTCACATCAATTATTTACTCTCATTTGTTTAATGATTTAATAACAGTTTCTTATGTTGTTTCCTTTCACAACGCACATGAAAAGTAGGTCGTGGTAAGTTTACTTGCTTAAATCTTTTATATATTTTCAAAATTAATGATGGAGTTTTAATAAATTTCTACCAACTTAGCATGTAGCTATCAAGAGTCTCACAAAGACGAGAGAGCTTTAATGAAAATTGTTAATATTGTGAACTTTCAAGAATTCCACAGTCAAAATTCTGTAAGCCTGAAAAGTTTCAAAGTACTCATTACACGTTTAGAAATTAATTAAAATGAAGAAATGAGACATTTCCTACATCCACTGACCTCTACTGGCCCAGGAAAATGTTCACAGAATGAATGACATTATCCTGACAGAGAACAAGTAAATGAGCCGTGATCCACCTCTCATTTAATTAAATATGAATAAAGATTGCATACATTTTGAGGGAAGAAAACCCCAATGTTTATTTATATATTTATTTGAGAGAGAGAGAGGGAGAGAGAGAGTGTGCAAGCCGGGGAAAGGAGCAGAAGGAGAGAGAGAATCTCAAGCAGGCTCAATGCTTAGTACGGAGCCTGACACAGGGCTCAATCCCACAACCCTGGGATCATGATCTGAGCTGAAATCAACAGTTCACACTCAACCGAGACACCCAGGTGGCCCCAAAACCAACTGTTTTAGCTTGTTGTGCCTGAAAAGAAAGATAGTTGGGAGGCAGTTTCAAATTATCTCCAAATATAAAACTAGAGGCAAGAGCAAAAGAAGGCAGAACATGGAAGCTAGAATACAGTGGTAAAAAGCGCTAGTGTGATAAGATAAAGGGCCCCTGATACGGATAAACATTCTGTTTATGGGGGAGCAACTCTGTGTGTTCCCCTTGACCACACAACTTTAGGACAAGAGTCCCCTCAGGTTCACATTCACCATCATCCAAAGCAACTGGTTTCCTCTGAGGCAACAGATCCAAAGCTGTTTTGCAGGGAGAACCACATCAAATAGTTAGATCTCTGAAGATAAGCTCTCTTTCAGTAGTGAAGTTGAACTTAGACTCGAAAGTGATATTGAAGGAGTAGAGCCAGCATTTAGAAGAAGTGATTTTGACATTTTCAATGTTTTTCACTCACCTAAGCAACTCTGAAACTTTCTATGGGCCTCTTGGGCATATTTATAAAACCCCTGGAGGGGTTAGGTTATATATATATATCCCTATATGTTACATATATATGTATGTGTATATATGAATATATATATATATATATATATATATATATATATATCCCTATATGTTACACACATATATATATATATAAAACCCTATCTACTTATCTTCTACTTGAAACAGTGTTATATTGTTATATATATATTAATAGATGTATTTTTTTGAAAAACAAAAGTCACATATTTTTACAGAGCATTTGAAAACCTGAAAATAAAATAATCATCGATAATTTTTTTCACTCATAATACCCATACTTTGCACATTCAATCTACATTTCTGTTAAAATGTGTATTTTATCATTGATTTCCCCTAATAAACCCCCAAATATAGACCATCTTGAGTAGTATATCTGTGACCACTACTATTTTCATCGGTTAATTATCCGCAACATTAAATGTAATTATATATGTTTGGATTGATGAACCATTCAAATAGAAGTCAGATAGGCACTTAATTAAAATGAGTTAATATGCATAATATTCATATTAATATTCTAAAATTATGACTCTGACTTTCAAGAAAACACAACTCAGTGAACTTATAAGTGGAAGGAAAAGCACACTTACTTTATCAAATAATTGATGTGGTTTAGTTTGTTTCCAAGGATAAGGGGTTGAGGTTCTTGTTCATATATTTGATAGTATGATATCTATGACATCCATATTAAATGTATACATGTTTTTGTGTCATATTTCCATCATGTTTACATTTGGGACTAGAACATTAAAATGTATTATGTCTTTCTGGGCTTTTGAGCCTTTCCATTCTCATCTTTATTAATTATTTAATAAAATTTTTTGTTATATTCATTTTCATTTTAGACCTCAGGTATCCATTGCCAGCGTAGCCATTAAGCAGGGTGCTTTGCTAACACTTAGAGCATCTCTATTCAAAGAAGTGGTGAACACTGAGAGATGGGTTTGGGAAAACTAACCAGCAGTAACCAGACCCAGTTTCAACATCTCTAAATTGAAAGTTATACAGTTCTCATAGGACAATAAGAAATGTCTTAGGAGAATTAATGGAGAGAAAGATGGGGTAGGGTAGTATTTTGAGATACTGGTGGCATTTCCTTCCCTGTCACGTCTCCTTAGAGTTCTGCCACTCACTAAACAGTATCTTTTGCCACAAGCAGTGGAAGATGGATCAGAGAAGCTGATAAAGACCTTTTGAGTTTCCTAATCTTACGGACACTTTGAGTTGGAGAAAAACCTAGCCATTTAGTATGTTGAAAATGATTCAGCCCATGAACAAACACATCAAAAGAAAACCAAAGTCAGTGAGAGCTTGCTGTGTATTTCCACCTGTTGAAGAACTGTTTTCTTGATTCATGGGGTAAAGAAGATTTGGATGGGAAATCAACAGAATTGATTTCAAATTGTTCTCTGTGTTCCTCTACTTGAGGCCAAGTTCTACATCGTAGGGCCTTTATTCTTCAGATGCTAGAGCTCTGAGGAATGTAGGGATATCTCAGGACTAAGACGACTGAGGACAAGAGACCAAAGATTCTCAAAGGAGAGAGGGACAGTGACCTGTGGTGGAGGAATACTAAGTGAAGAGAAGAATGAGAAACTCTCAGCAAATGCTACTTTGGGTCATGAAGCTACCAATGACCAAACGTCGCCCCCAAATCTTTGACACGGTGTAAGCTCCTTGGTATCCTTATACAACCCCAAGGAAAAAGAAGAGAACTGAACAGACTGGGGCTGAGTTTCTAATAACAGTGCAATGGAGACAAAACATGTAAATAAAGTTTTACAAGAATATTTTCATTTCTTGATATAAACTCAATAAATACATAAAAAACATTCAAAAGGTGGTAGCAATTTTACAGTACTGCTAAATCCTTCAAGTTACGAAGTGAAGAAGACTTTGAATTAAACAGGCTTCAACTGTATGTTTTGTTAATCTTGATAAAACTAAGTGTGGTAATCATTAAGATATAATACAAATTTTATTTCCACAACCATATGGTCAATTAATCTTTGACAAGGCAGGAAAGACTATACAATGGGAAAAAGGCTGTCTCTTCAACAAATGGTGTTGGGAAAACTGAACAGCAACATGCCAAAAAATGAAACTGGACCACTTTCTTACACCATACACAAAAATAAATTCAAAATGGATTAAAGATCTAAATGTGAGACCTAAAACTATAAATATACTAGAAAAGAATGCAGGCAATAACCTTTTTGTCATTGGCTATAGCAACTTTTTTTCTAGCTATGTTCCCTGAGGCCAGAAAAATAAAAGCAAAAATAAATTATTGGGACTTCATCAAAATAAAAAGTTTCTGCACAGAGAAGGAAACAATCAACAAAACTAAAAGACAACTTACAAAATGGGAGAAGATATTTGCAAATGACATATTTGATAAAGGATTAGTATCCAAAATATATTTAAAAAACAAAATTCAACACCTGAAAAACAAATAATCCAATTAAAAATGAGCAGAAGACATGAACACACATTTCTCCAAAAAAGACATCCAGATGGCCAACAGACACATGAATAGATATTCATCATCACTTATCATCAGGGAAATGCAAATCAATGGGCTATTACCTCACACCTGTCAAGTGGCTAAAATCAACATCACAAGAAAACAACAGGTGTTGGCAAGGATGTGGAGAAAAAGGAACAGTCTTGCACTGTTGGTGGGAACGCAAACTGGTGCAGCCACTGTGGAAAACAGTATGGAGTTTCCTCAAAATTTAAAAATAGAACTACCCTATCCAGTAATCACACTCCTGGGTATTTACCCAAAGAATAGAAAAATACTAACTCAAAGGGATACATGCACCCCTATGCTTATATCAGCCTTATTTACAACAGGCAAATGATGGAAACTTCCCATTATATACATATGTATGTGCATATAATGTAATGGAATATTATTTAGCCATAAACAAGAATGAAATCTTGCCATTGCAATGACATGGATGGAGCCAGAGTGTATTATGCTGAGTGAAATAAGTCAGAGAAAGACAAACACCACATGATTTCACTCATATATGGAATTTAAGAAACAAAACAAATGAGTAAAGGGAGAAAAGAGAGAGAGAAATCAATAAACAGACTCTTAATTATAGAAAACAAACTTATAGTTACCAGAAGGCAGGGGAGCTGGAGATAGGTTAAATAGGTGATGGGATTAAGGACTGCACTTGTCATGATGAGCCCAGGGTGGTGTATCGAACTGTTGAATCACTATTATACACCTGAAACTAATATAACACTAATATAATTCCAGTTAGTGTGTTAACTAACTGGAATTAAAAGAAAATTTAAAAGGCCAAAAAAAGAAATAATATAAATTTTTATTATTAATAATACTGTCTGGTTTAAATAATAGCCAATGCAGATGAGTAATATACACTAGGACTTAAATTACTCATAGAGAGTGCTCAAAGAGTATGTAACGAAACTATTAGACCATTTGGAGGATTTAATAATTCTCTTTTCACAAGTGGCAGTACAGTAGTTCTTATGAATATGAAAATTAAAGTAAGCTTGCAAACTATTTTTTACAAGCTTGCCTATCTAGCATAATAAACTAATTTTCTGTAGCATAAATCATTGTGAACATTTACAGATACATATATCTGAATCATCCACTGTCAATTACATGTACAGTTACACTTACATATATGCACATATATTACCTCCATACCAATGTACATTGTCTCAAGATCTAGCTATGCTAATAGGAAAAGAATATTTTTGTCCACAAATGGTATGCAAATTTGCTGTAAACCTCCATCTAAACTCCACATGTTAAACTCCATGAATTCCGGGAATAAATCTTTGCATTTAAGCACAATCAGGCACTTTGAAAAGTCTTTGAAATTAGATAGGCTTATGATTATAACATTACCTATCCAAAGAACTCTAGAGAATAAATAGATTTAGATACAAATTTTTTTAAATATAAAAGTAGGCATCACCTATTACTAGCCATGCCAGCTTATCAAAATGGCTTGATGATTTCGTTGGCTATTTTATTAGTAATATTTTATTAACACTAATAAAATTGTAATAGTATTTTCCCAAGTCATTACTAGAAGCTGGATGCTTCTAAAAGCTATATTATAAATTGTAGAATCATAGAAAATAATTCCCTGTATTGAAAGTTCTGCTGTATACTGAAGTAATGAAAGTTATTTCTAAAAAGTAGTCTGGGAAATTGAGGTTTGTACTCACTGAAAATTACTGTGCTCGAGATATGTCGACCTAATGAAAGAATTAAATGTAGGACTTTGAATAAGAAACTCATAGGTTCTACAGAGTTCTACTCAAATTTTAAATACAGTTGATCTCTATGGGGCTCAGTTACCTGATAAATAAAATCATAGAATACGTTAAAAATAAAATATTGTAGCCATTGACAACCATCATTAAATTTACCCTTCTTTATTAGTGAATTAACCATATAATTATAATCATCTAATACTGGGAACTCATTCTATACTTAAAGCTTTGCATGGATTATCTCTTAATCATCCCAGCAATTCTGAGAAATGCATACTCTATCCATATTTCACTTAGGAAGCAGTTGAATCTTAGTGAGGTTGAGTCATTTGCCTAGGATTATGTAGCTAATGCAAAGATCACAGAATATCCAAAACCATATGGAAAAAGAACAATGTTGAACTTAAAACCTTATTGAAAAACTCTAATAATGAAGACAATGCTGAGACACTAGAAATAAATTTTAACATGTAGGGTCGTCTGATTTTGACAAAGGCAGTAAAGTGATCCAGTGAGAAAAAGCAAAGTCTTTTCAACAAATGCTGCTCAAATAACTGATCTCTGTAAGGACAAAATGAATCTCAATATATACCACCCACTGTTATCAAAAGTAAAAGCTAAAACATAAGGTTTTTAAAGGAAAATATCTTTGTGACTTGGGAGTAGGAAAAGTTTTCTTAGGCCACAAAAAGGAATAACTAGTAAATATTAAAAAAATATATATAAATTAGATGTCTTCAAGGTGAAAAGCTGCCTTTCAAAATCCATCAGTAAAATGAATATACCCATAGATTGGGAGACAATATCCACAAAATACAGATGTTACAGATGTTACAAAGGACTGGTGCCAGGATATATAAATAATCCTCCAGCTCAAAGATAAAATACAGAAATATAAAATACAAATACACAAAACATGGATCGCCTTGGCGGTTCAGTTGGTTGAGCATCTGACTTCAGCTCTGGTCTTGACCTCACGGTTCCTGGGTTCCAGCCTGGCACTGGGCTCTGTGCGGACAGCTCGGAGCCTGGAGCCTTCTTCGGATTCTGTGTCTCCCTGTCTCTCTGCCCCTCCCCACTCCTGCTCTGTCTCTGTCTCTCTCTCTCAAAATTAATAAACATTAAAAAAATTAAAAATGAAAGAAAAAATACAAAAAACATAATTAAAATAAACGGACAAAAGTTTATAAATAAATGGATACGCCACTAAACAATATATGGTCGTTCCATATGCACAAGCAAAAGTCATTAATATCATTACTCATCAAGTAACGGCAAATTAAAAACACGAAATAACACTAAACACCTACCAGAATGGTTCAAATGAGTAAGAATGCTAACACTACTGAATACTGGGGAAGATGTGCAGCTGCTGAAATTCTCATTCATTTTTAGCAGAAAATGATATAATCACTTTGGAAAGCTCTGGCATTTTCATATAAAGCTTAATATATGCCAGCTATATCCCAAGTGTCTATCAATTAGGAAAATACATACATAAAATATTATATGTTCATATAAAAGAATACTAATCAGTAAAAGGCAGAAGGAACCATTGATGCAGTCGACAACAGGGATGGATCTCAAAAACATCATGAGGAGTGAAAGAAATCTTGCAAAGAAGAGTACATATTGTATTGTATTTTATATTTAGTACTAAATCAATCTAATCTAATCCAGAGTGAAAAGGGTGAGGGAAAAGTAGCTTCTTGTGGGTAGTGGTGGTGATTTCCGGGAAGGAGCATAAGAGAACTCTCTTGGGTGATGATGATGTTTTATTTCTTGACAGGAATTTGGGTTACACAGGTAAATGCATTTGTCAAAACTCAGGAAACATGCACTTAATTATTTGTGAATGTCATTGTATAATTATTTTACAATAAAAAAAACTTTAAGCAATATTGAAAACTAGATAATGATATGCAGGCCAAAGTGATCAGGTAAAGTGTACAGATGTGTACAATTTATGTTCAAATGCATAAAAATAAGATCTACTGGCAGATGGCTAGTGGAATGTGTACATATGTGATTAAAGACCTACAGGAGAATGATAATGGAGGCATCTAGCTGGGAGTATATAGGTGGTCACTGCAAGATGCTTTCAATATTGAGTGTGTTCGAGAATTTTCATAAGGTGTTGGGAAAGAAGGTGTGGTCTCAGATCTTATAGGAATATCCATTTTGTTTGTTTTTGGTTAAAGTTTATAAAACATCACCTATGCAGATCCAAATAGGAAAACTGTTAACTGATGCTAGTGTTTGATTGTCATTGACTGTATTAAAACTCAGTAAAGAATAATAATGATATGTTAGCTAACTTGGATTTAAATAAAATTTAAGAATGAAAGAAATACTAATTACAAAAGGGATGTTTCTAAACTATATATAATTCCATTGCTAAATGACCATATTAATATGAATGCTATAACACTCAATGTGTGTATTTCACAGCTATTTCTGGGAGAGGGATATCTCGAAAGCACATCTGATATTATTTACCTGAAAATTCAAGAATCTGATATATTCTTGGATAAAAGTAAACTCGTATCTGCTTTCCTATCATAAATCCAATATTAAAAAAGTAATAAACATATGTAGTAAAATCTCAACAAGAATCCAAAGAGAGTCTCTTGAAACTTAAAACATTATGTTAAACTATTCTGGGGAGAAAAGTATGTGCAACATTTATCAGATTTTTATTTACTTTATTTTTTCAATTCCTTTTTAAAACTTTCTTTCTTTCTTCTTTCTTTCTTTCTTTCTTTCTTCTCTTTCTTTCTTTCTCTCTCTTTCTTTCTTCTCTCTTCTTTCTTTCTTTCTTTCTTTCTTTCTTTCTCTCTCTCTCTCTCTCTCTCTCTCTCTCTCTTTCTTTCTTCTTTCTTTCTTTCTTTCTTTCTTTCTTTCTTTCTTTCTTTCTTTCTTTCTTTCTTTCTTTCTTTCTTTTTGAGACAGGGAGAGAGAATCCCATGAAGTGCAGAGAGAGAGGAAGAGTGAGTGCAGAGCCCATAGCAGGGCTCAAGTTCAGGAACCATGAGATCATGACCCGAATAGAGCCTGATGTTTAACCAACTGAGCCACTCAGACACCCCAGACATTTTCTTTTTTAAATTAGAAATTAACATGAAATTATTTCAATTCAAAAGGAGATTGGAATTAAAATATAAATTTCATCAATGGACACAATATAATTTAAATAGATCAAAAGTATTTATGATAAATTAATATCTGACAAATGTAGCAATCATTTTGGGTGGAAATACTAGGTTACTTAGTCAATGATGCTTACTAAATTGTCTATCCATACTGAAGACAATAACATTAGATCCTTAACACACTCTGCAAGAATAATTTCCAGTTCTATCTATTCTAAATACAAAAAGTAGTAAATCACAGGCTGTAATTTTCAGTAGCAAATCAGAAGAAAATTCAAAACATAATTTCCCACTGTGTTTATTCACAACATAAAACTATAAAATACCCAGTGTAAAACTGACAGAAAATTAAAAGAAAATACTGGAAATACCCAAATACAAAACAAGACAACCTTTGAAACAAGATGGAAGGCCCCAAAATCATAAAGAAAAAGAATTGATAAAATTTCACTAAGCCTTAGGTTATATTGGTTTTCTCTAGATACCATGACCTTCTCAAATAAGCCTAGAATTCCTATAGAAGTCCTATAGAAGTCTGGAACTCAAACATTCCAGAATACTCTGGAACTCAAATTAGACTAAACCTGTATTCCCTTCGAGAACAATCTGGTAAGTAGACTCTTGGCAATACAGCATTAACAATTAAATGATGCCCTGCTTCTGTCCTATATAGCAATTGTCAATCCTCCCCTGAGGAGGGTTTACAACATAGTAGAGGTTTCATTTTAATTCATTTTATTACAAAACATTCTCTAAAGGGGCCTGTTGAAAAATGAAACTCATGTTTATTTGCAAAGCTTGTGAATTCCTATGTGATTAGTCATTGGAATTAGTGAAGTACTATTTGTGTTCATTTTGAAAGCATTATAGCAATCATAGTGATGGATTTCAGACTAGTTTTTATAGTAGGTACCAAGAGATTCTTGTAGAGAAAAGGAGTAATGTCGAAATTCAGTCACCCTACCACCTGTTTTTTTTTCCCCAAGAAATGCTGTTTTTATTGTGTTTACATACTAAAGATGCAACAGATTTTGTTTTTATGGTATTATACAATTCTCAATTTGAAAAAAAAAATGCCTAGGTCTCTAGAAGAACTTTCAACATTCTGAGAACAGAATTCAGACTCCTTTTAAAAAGTAAGTTGTGAGATGCAATTACTAAATAGAAACTTAAGCAGAACTTAAGCATCATGTTTCTGGTTCTTCATAAATGTTTAACACGGTGTCAGGCATTTAGTGAATTATTTTTTATTTCAATGATGGAATGAATAGAAAATTGAACAGGAAAATGTTTTAAGCGGGGAAAAAACACAATGTAAACTTTGACCTGAATATACAAGCAATTTTACTGTCGTATCACTTCAAGCTGTGGAGAGTTTTCTTCAGCTGCAAATCACATGGTTTTCGTGGCCTCTATTTTTTTGGTTGGTTTGTTTTCTGCTTACTTGCACTTTCAGTTATGGTCTCTTTCTTCAAATTAGATCAAACAAATGTTTACATCAATTGTTGCTCTATGTTTCCAAGATTACACCCTAATACAAGCTTCTGATAATGATCATTTGCTATCAACTCTAAATAAATATATACATACATAGAATGAAATAGTAAAAGGGAAGAAGAAAGAAACAGAGAGACAGAGTAGAAAGGAAAAGGGGAGAGGGAAGAGGGGGGAGGAGAGGAGAACCTCTTATTGACAAAACATCTCAGTGCAAAATCCTTACTACCTTATACATGGTGGCTTTTCCTTGAACACAGTAATGACGTATATGAGAGCTATGTGTTTTCGGAGATCAGTTTGGAGCCTGCAAAACTTAACATTTCAGTTTAAAATTACATTCACACAAGAATGAACATGATGAAAAGATTCCAGCTACATCATTACATATTAATTCATTTTACTGATCCCAAGTCCAGATTAGTTTTGTTTTGTTTTGTTTTCTTTTCTTGGAACAGTTAATGAAACTCAGATCCAAACAATCTTTGGGCAATATAAAACGGGTTTCCTCACTTCTCACCATAAAGTGCAGACACTCTTTTGAACTGTGATAATTTAGCTAAATTAATTTAAGAAATAAAAAAGGAAGAACATTCATATTTGTGCTATTCTGGGAAAATATACCCTTATGTCTCGACTACTCAATATACATTGTTTTAGCCTTTTTAACACAGAGGTCCCTAGTGAAAAGCAATATAACTTTGTGTAAGACATCATAGAAAATCTACATGTGTAGGTTTGAAATGCACATGGAAACTAGAACAGAATTTGGCACACATTAAGCACTCATCAAACATTCGTTGAATAAATAAATTATAGAAATCTACTTCATGTCCACACCAAAACATTCCCTATACTCTTTAATAAACTTTTTGAAATGTATCTTTCTAAAGTCTCTTATTCTCGACAAAAACAAAATTAAAGACAACACGGCTACTTACTCCCCAAATTACCATTTGATTTACCTGGCCAACCAATCTCACCTTGTTGATTAGAATTAGGTGTCGACTAAGAGTACTTCTTACTGCCCTGAAAGGAAAATTGTCAGCAGGACTTGTAAAGATCTTCTCAGACACTCTGCTTTTAATCTTCATGTACACAAATGAATAATTGAATACCCCCATCATTACTGTGCTTTGCTTCTGTCTCAGTTTCAAATTTAGATCAGTAACGCTCATCTTGGGGGTTACTAATTTGCTTTTAGCACTAGCAGATAAACTCAGCTTAGTGCAATATTTAAATAATTGATGAATAATTAGAAAATAAAAACCAGAAACACCATATACTAATTATCATTTAATTCACATTCACACTTATGAATTTTGAGACGTCAGCAAGGTAATTAAAATAACACTTCCTATTTTTCTTTTAGCAATAGATTTTCATAACGAAAATCATACACTGAGTATATAATTACTAAAATGTTAGACGTAAAAAGAAGTTTCTTTTAGAATGGTGTAACAAACATTTTTTTTAAAGGAATGAATCAATTAACTCTGGCATCTGTATTAACACACAGTTCAAAAACACTTGGAGTCAATGTCAGCCACCTGGGTCCTAATAATGCAGTAACGACCACCACGTTTCTTATGTTACATGCGCTCAGTGTCCTCGTTATTGAGTTTTGCTATATCAGTATTTCACATTAATAAGTATTTATCAGACACAATTATGTGTGAGATATATGTTGACTGCTATAGCACTGAAGATAAACAACGAAGATGCAGATGTTGGTCTAAGGGAACATACACCTTTGTTAGATGGGAAGGGAAAAAATAAACAATCACACAAAAATGTGGGAATTCCTAACTGAGAAAAGAGCCCTAAGTTGAAACTATAACGCATTATGAGTTGCTGTTTACACATACTCTTCAACCCGTCTAAATCCTTTGGCACTGAGTTGGGATTTTGGCATTGAGCAAACAGTTATTATCTTTGTCTAATAAAAAAGCGCCTTGATCACAGGAAGATCGTGGCCACCTTCTTCTGGTTTTGTCAACCAGCCGGTTTGAATCTGAAATACTGCGATAGTGAGAAACTGCGTTCCTTAGAAAATTTTATCACAGAACTATAAAGGTCTGAAAAAGTTACTGTTGTGAAAGTATGGCTTTTTTAAAACATTTAAATTGTTTTACTTTATTTTTCTATTTTCATTTGAGCAGTGTTTTCCGCTCATCCAAATGAGAGGGGCTGCACCTGATCTTTATGAAATAATTTGGGTTTTGCTTAATATTTATATTGTGTTTTCTAAGACAAAGACTGTCTCCCAGGTTGATACTTTGATTCAGCTTTGAAAATGATTTCTAATGTGTGATTTACTTTTTAAATATCATTATTGTCTTTTTTTCATCCTATAGAAATGTATTTTGGAATGTAATTTATCTATCAGAGAGTAACTATATAAAACATCTTTTTTATTGACATATAAAGTTGTATTAGTTTTAGGTGTACTACCTAATGATTTCATGTACATAAAAGTTGTGAAATGATTACTGCTATAAGTTATATAAAATATCACTGGACCCCAAACCTTATTTATTGAATCAAGGTCATTCATTGGTCAGTTGATAGATTTTAATATTTCAAATTTTATTAACAGTTGCTGTGATTTTCTTGGGGAGAATTCCCTATGAAGTTGTCATCTCACAATTTTCTGGGTAGTGAGGGCTGTTATACAACTGTGTCTCTTAGAAACAGAACATTGTCGGGAAGCACCTATTCCATTGGAAATACTAGACTGAGGAATCCATCATAAGGTAATTAAGTTCTGTCTTTTTCTGGTTACTATTCATATTTGCTTTGTATTTCCCTTTACATAACATTCCCTGACCATTTATAGCTTTTTTCCTACTCTCTGCCGCCTCTTTCTTTCTGCCTAGATGTGTCATGTATTTCATTGTCTATGTTGGATTTTCTAGAATCGTTATTTTTATTAATTCTCCTCTAAATTTCCTCTATAACTGCCTTTTCCACACTCCTCATGTCTGATATATTTATTTTTATATTCATTGTATGTTTGTTAGGGGCAAAAATATACAGAAGTTTACAATAATAACACACATCTTCTTGTCCTCAAATACTTGGCATTTACTATGTAGGCAGGGAATGTCAACTCTTTATACAAATATGTAGCACATTTTCTATTTTACTTCTTTACATACCAAGGGCCATCAACAGTGATGGAAAGTCTGACATACGTGGAAGAGCCAGAACTTACCTGAGGTCTTGGGAAGGTTCTGCTCTGATGTGAGGTGTCTCAACAGAGTGCCCGAATACTGCTCCTTCGGTGCCTGGACAGAACATGAATCCAGTAGTCAGCAGTCGATACAAACAAGTAGACAGACATGTTGGTTTTCATCTCTATTTTTATGCATCAAATATGCATTCAAAAAGGGGACAGCTAGAAACAGGAGTCCAGAAAATGAAATAGAAAAATTGGAAAAAGTGTTCAAGGTAGTGAAGGGCCAAGAAGGGTAAATCTAAATGTCCCTTGGTAGCTAAATTTTAAGATGACCGTATTTAGAAAAGTTTAGATTGAGGTAGAATTTTCACTCTCTGATCAAAGATCCATCCCCTTCCCCTTTCTTATTTCCCAGGTAAGTATATTTGAGGGAGGGATAGATCACAATACTCAGTTCTGTCTTTCTACAAATGGCAGAGCATGAATGAAAATGTGGAGAGGAGCTCCTTTGTAGTATATCATTAATTCTTTTTTTTTAATGTTTATTTATTTTTGACAGAGACAGAGCATGAGCAGGGGAGGGGCAGAGACAGAGGGAGACACAGAATCCGAAGCAGGCTCCAGGCCCTGAGCTGTCAGCACAGAGCCCCACATGGGGCTCGAACTCACAAACCGTCAGATCATGACCTGAGCCGAAGTCGGACGCTCAACCGACTGAGCCACCCAGGCGCCCCTATCATTAATTCTTTAAAGACATAGGTCTCATGGGACACTTGGTAATTCTCCCCCACACAGCACCCACTTTTATTAGAGTGATTATCAATAGCAATTTAATTTGGCTTCTTTGGTAATAAGGCTCTATCTAAAACCATAAACTGCTCAAAATCATTTCTATAGAGTTGACTTCATGTGAGGTCCTGGTTACCTGAACAGGTCATGCACTCTAACACTTTGCTCAGGCAGTTGAATGGTATTCCATCTACACTTTCATTTATTGACTCCAGGTGATTTTCCTGGATCCCAGAGCTTTTCCATAGTTTAACTGAGCAAAATAAAATTATCTTCCTTTTCAAAAATACAAAAAAAATATTGATGACAAAATCTCATTTTTGTTCTTTTGTAATTTCACATAGATGTTTTAGATCATTCCATCTGGATTAATTTTATTTTCTTTTGGTTTAATCTTCATCAAACATTTTGGTGTAAAAATGTCATGTCTGCTCCTTCAATGGCCCCAACACCAGCTTAATAATACAAATTATACAAAATAATACAAATAATGCAAATAAAATACATAAATTTTAAACCTATAAAATAAAGTTGCTTATGCTTATTGTGAAGAACAATGAAAAATGTATTGATTCAGTATATGAAAAACAAGCAATGATTTCTTCAGTAAACATGAAATTTTCACTAGAAAATGAGAGCTAACACCTAAATTCCTTAAAAATAAGTGGCTTTATATAGAAATATACTGAGATCACCAGACAACTCCTGTACATAAAACAGCAATGCAGACCTTGATCTTGAATCAGAGAGGAAGAGATTTTTTTCAAAGACAGTAACATGGTTTCATCTATATTATGGTTCTAAGGATAAATTTACAAGGTTCTGCAGTAGTAAATTCCTAAGATTACAGATTTCAATTTACAAGCTAAAAGCTATTGGCATTTGTTGACCTCTCACTGGGTTGGTTTTACTACTTGTTGATGTTTTGTTAAAGAGACTGCAGGGCATATGATACATAGACAGGCTATCAGAGCAATTATTTCTTCAATGGAGTTTGCTCTTTTGATATTTTATAAGGTATTTTATTTCTGTGAGTGGAAAATTATTAGGAATAAGGTCTTTGAGAATAAAGTAACAGTTTTAGATAAAACCCTAATTTTGTGATGGTGGTGAAGGTGGCATTTGAGAAAACATTCCAATGTATAAGTTTTCATATCCCAACGAGAGACCCCTTTATCATTTTAAGAGGATATAACTTCCAGAAAAAATAGTTATCCATCTGTAAAGTTTAAAAATTAATTTCCACTATTCTATGACTTTGAAGACTTCCCAAACGAGATGACAAAAATATAATTAAAGAACAGTAGCAATATTTATTTTCAAACATGGAATGGAACATATAGTAACTTAGCACAGAACATATCAGCGAAAGTAAAAGGGGAAAGCTATCAAAGCTTTAATTTTTCAAAGAGGATTAAAAGCTGATAGAAGTCTTAATTCTAAGTATCAGTATAGAAAATTATTGATGATTAAAAACAAACAATTCTTGAAGAAATAATGTATAATCATATCCCCTAAGGGGCTAACTTGAAAACTGAATAAAATAACATAAATAAATTACTAACTATAGACCTCCAGATAATGCGAAAAGTACTCTTAACTTCTCCATTATTGTCCCAGAATGAGCCAAGGGGGTAATAATTAATAAGCAATAATGATAATCTTAAAAGGAAATTGGTGAAAGAAGATAAAAGCCATCTGAAGCAAGCACATACTCTCACAGCCTAAAAAGGCAAAATTAAAATACATATTTCTGGGGCGCCTGGGTGGCTCAGTCGGTTGAGCACCTGACACTTGATTTCGGCTCAGGTCATGGTCCTGGGGTTATGGGATACAGCTCCATGCTAAGCATGAGTCTGCTTAAGATTCTCTCTCTGTCCCTCTCCCTCATTCATGCGCTCTCTCACAAAATAAATAAATAAATAAATAAATAAATAAATAAATAAATAAATAAATAAATAAAAATATGTATTTCCTTTGTAATTTTTGAAAGCTTATTTGTTTATTTTGAGAGAGAGAGAGAGAGAGAGAGAGAGAGAGAATATGAGCAGGATTGGAGAGAGAGAGAGAGAGAGAGGGAGACAGAGAATCCCAAGTAGGCTCTGTGCTGGCCGCTTGATGCAGGGCTGAAACTCATGAATCTTGAGATCACGACCTCAGCCGAAATCAAGAGTTGGACACTTAACCAACCAAGCCACCCAGGTGCCCCTAAAATACATATTTCCTTGGAATTGGGAATTTTTACAAATGTCAGATGATTAGTAAGGTTGCCAGACTTAGCAATTAAAAATATAGGGGATCACATTAATTCTGAATTTCAGATAAATATGAAATATTTTTTAATATAAATGTGCAATATTTGCATGGGTCATATTTAGAGTAAAATTGATGTGTTGTTTATCTGAAATTCAAAATTAAATCACTATATAGTATACCTGAAACTAATATTACACTGTATGTTAACTAACTGGAAGTTAAATAAAAAATAAAAAAATAAAAAAATATTTTAAAAATAAATGAATTGTAACCTATCCTCAACTGGGCATCATGTATTATACCTGGTGACCCTAACCATCAGTCAACATGTATTTGGTACCAAGAGTACAGATGTGTACAGACCACATTTACTCTCATTTCAGGAAAAGAAGGAATGTGTGATGAATTTTCACATTGTAAGCTATAAAGTCCACGGAAACCGAAAAGACAGAGGGACAGAAAAAGGACAAGAAGGTGCAAAACGCAGATGTTTACTTATATATCATAATATATATAATATGTATGTAACTTGTTGAGTAAATAAACTTGTTTTTAAATTTTATTCTATTGTATTATTTACTTATTTATTTTAATTTATTTGATTTATTTTAATTAACTTTTTAAAGTTTATTTATTTATTTTTGAGAGAGACCACAAGTGAGGCAGGAGCAGAGAGAGAAGGAGAGAGAGAATCCCAAGCAGGCAGGCTCTGCATTGTCAGCACAGAACCTGATGCAGGGCTCGAACTCACAGACTGTGAGATCATGACCTGAGCTGAGGTCGGATGAAGCTTAACCCACTGAGCCACCCAGGTGCCCTTTATTTATTTATTTTAGAGAGGGAATGAGAGCACGTGCACAAGTGAGCTGGGGAAGGGGTATGGGGGGGGAGAGAGAGAGTGAGAGAGAGAGAGAGAGAGATAGACAGACAGACAGCGAGAATCCTAAGCCAACTCCATGCTCCCAACATGGAGCTTGATCTCACAACTCTGGGATCATGACCTGCGCTGAAATCAAGAGTCAGACCTCCACCAACCCAGCCACCTAGGCGCCCCAAATATTTGTTGTTTAATATTGTTTTAAGGGACCATTCAAAAGGGTATAATGTTCTATTCTGCTTGACTATATAGATGTTGAAGGGTATATCAGTTTAAAGTGATGATGACGTTTTAAGACTTGGGGAAAACATAGACTGTTGACTATTGTAAAGGTCAGGAAAGATGAGACAAGCAAACTTTTGGATCAAAAAAACACTGGATGTCATTCAATGATAACAACTGGCTTCAAAACCAAGTAAGCAGGATGGCATATTCTGCTTTGCTGGGGAGGAGAAAGACTATTTACATGGACTGTGATCCTACTCCACATTTAAAGACAGTTTAAGAGAGTGTAAGTAGAATGCTACTTTTTACAAATGCCTAACATAAAATGCCATCCTCCGCACAAAATGAAAAATGCCATTAAAATTAAATTTACATATCCCTCCTAATGTGGTTATCCATACTCTAAATGTTTTACTTGAAGTTGTTTGCCATTAGCCCCAGAACAGAGGTCACCAAAAAAAGAAACCAAACCAAAAATACTTGGTGTTCCCAGGTTCTTCCTTGAGTTTATAGTAACTAAATATATATTTATATTTATATTTATGTTTATATTTATATTTATATTTATATTTATGTTTATATTTATATTTATATTTATATTTATATTTATATTTATGTTCATGTTCATGTTCATATTCATTTATATGTATGTATGTTCTGTGAAATGTGACGTTTTTCTGGCCACTAGCTTCATAAATTCCATTACAGTTAATTTCAGAGAAAATTTTATGAGGTCATTGGCTTTGTGTGGAGACACCTGTGATCAGTAATACACATGGAAGCAAAACAAAGATACCCCTGTGCTTTGAAATATTAATTTGACATAAATTATCTCATTTTTTCTTACAGACTTTTTTATTTGTTTAGAGAGAGAGTGAGTGGGGGAGGGGCAGACAGAGAGGGAGAGAAAAAAAATATCTCAAGCAGGCTCCACTCCCAGCGAGAACGTCGAGACATTGGGCTCAAGGTCACAACTGTGAGATCATGACCTGAGTGGAAATTAAGAGTCAGATGCTTAACTGACTGAGCTGCCCAGGGGTCCCTCTCACAGACATTTTTAATGTAAGTAGATAATATATTGTTTACATCTGAAAAATGAGGAAGCTGTAATCAGAGAAATTAAATACCGCATTGGTGAGCTAGAATTTTGGCCTTCAGGTTTTCTGATGTATACACTAGGCACTTTGAAGCCAGCAGACAGAAGGAGACAACTCCAGCTCCTTCATTCTTACCTAAATGACTTCAGCAAGTCATTTCATCTATCCAAACTTCAATTTCCATAGATATAAATAAAGATAGAAATAACAACCTTACAGGTTGGGTTAGGGTTTTCTTAAATAGGATATAAATGTGCCTGGTTCGCTGTAAGAATTCAGTATTCCTTAATTCCCTCTGTCACTTTTATTTATGAAAATCAGCCACAGAAGACATACACATTGTGTTTGTAGAGTTAATGGCCCACCATGGGTCTAGTCGTTAGTACGTGAAATCACTGATCCTAAAATGTCAGCTTCAAGTTACATGGTCTCATGCTGAATTCTGAAATCTGAAATTTAGACGCTGTAAAGAGATTCTTAAATAGTGAATTAATTTTATTAATCAAGACTCTATTCAGTAGTCAAGGAATTCCCTAATGCAGCTGCTTAGTTACCAGATACGATCGATCAACACCCAAAAACCTGAGAAAGAAGTTTCTTCTAAATAGTTATGTCCAGCATAATCTCCCTTTTAATTGAACTTTATCCTAATGCTTAAACAACTGCAGAAAAATGAAAACAAATATGCATAGCAGGTCCTGTACTAACTACAATGGATAGCTGCGATTTTTCTGTGTTTTATACTTAGCTCTCTGCGTGGGGTTATCAGAAATTCATCATAGGAGTAGCTGGATTGGTAAAACAGTCATTAACTCCACCAGGGCTTTACCTCCCTTTTAAAAGTCAAAGGAAGGGGCACCTCGGCAGTTCCACTGGTTAAGCGTCTAACTCTTGATTTGGGCTCCAGTGTTGATCTCATGGTTCTTGGGATTGAGCTGCGCTGGGTTTGTGTTCACAACATGGAGCCTTCTTGGGATTCTGTGTCTCCTCTCTGAACACCCCCCCCCCCCACCAAAAAATAAACTTTTTAAAAAATAGTCAAGAGAAAAGTTAAGGAAAGAGTAGTACAGGACGCCATTCCTGAGGATATTTCTCTTCTCAATGTGAAATCTCAGTCATGGAATTTATAAGAATTCCAAGCTAGCAATTAGCACTAAGAACTTAAAGAGGTGGAATCTCACTAACGGTAGCAGCGGCACCTTCAATATCCAGTCCATAGGACAGTTAAGAGACTTAAATAATAATAATAAATAAACTTTAGATGGACAGTACTTTAAATTCCTCCACTGGAATGGGGCTGAAGTCCAGAGTGAATTCACTGACCTCTCAGGGGCAATAGTATTCCTATTTATTCATTATCGCCAAGTTTGAACCTGTGCTATTGAATGCACATAAATTCTTTGGTTAATTATATTGAAAGTCCCTTTCCATTGTAAATTATAAATTATATAAAATTATAAATTATAAAATCATAATTAATTATAATTTCAAATTATAAAATCTTTTTTGTATTGCATTTGAGATCGGGGGCCTTTTTCACGCTGTAGTGCCACTTCCTAGCACTTTATCTGGTATTGATAGACTTTCATTAAATGTCTCTCTGAAGTTGTTGCAAGTGAAACGAAGAACATGGCAGCGCTTGCTGTCCAGGAAGAGACTGGGCGTCCCTAGGGCCTCCATATCAGCTGTCAAAAAGGGCTTCAGGAGAGAAGGCTAAGGCCTGGCATGGAATATTAGCTGTTCTGGAGAGTGAGAGAGAAGAAAAAAGAGAAAAGCCAGATGGAAGAGGAACAAAGGAATCAGGAAAGGCACACCGTGGGAAGGAGGCCAGAGAGAAGTAGAAACATTTAAATTCTTGGATACCGCTTCTGCCTAGCATACAAAACTTTTGTAATCTGAGCCCATCCACCTGCTCAGACTTCTTTTCCTTTACTTAGCTATGAAACCTCTTTACTAATTTTTCCCACCTTTTCAGGTAAATGTAATCTGTTCATCCTCTCAACATATTTAGGGTGTACTACCTGTCACACTCATTATAAATTATGTGTTATTCCCCATCTAAACTAAAAAATTACAGACATATTGCTCATCTTCCACTGTATTCTTGTACACAACATGGTGCCTTATATATTGATGTATCTATCAGTAGCAATATTGATAAAGATCAATATTTTAAGGACCTTCTCTTGAAAGTTTTTCTTTTCCTCTTGTTTTTAATGCTAGTTTAATGAATAGAATAGTAATTCAGAAACTGGGCAGGGGGCGCCTGCGTGGCTTAGCCGGTTAAGCATCCGACTTCGGCTCAGGTCATGATCTCGTGGTTCATGAGTTCAAGCCCTGCGTTGGGCTCTGTGCTGATGGCTCAGAGCCTGGAGCTTGCTTCAGATTCTGCGTCTCCCTCTCTTTCTCTGCCCCTCCCATGCTCACGCTCCTGCTCCTGCTCATGCTCTGTCTCAAAAAGAAATAAACATTAAAAAAGGTTAAAAAAACAAACAAACTGGGAAGTATGCGGAGATGCCCTCCTGTGTTCAATTTCAGTATTAGTTTACTTCTTTCCACAACTTCAATATCACTTTTGTTTTCTCTCAGTTATTCCTCCATACCACTGCCATCTAACACTCTAAAACAAAACTTATTGTGCAATTCTCACTTAAAATGCTTCCAGAATCCAATCGCCTATAGAAGTCAAGCCCAAATGCCTTAGTAGAATTTACCTCTTCGCAGTGCTATCTATGCATTTTACACTTGAGTGACAATAAAACTCTTGCAGATTTTGAAATGTTTACGAACTGTCATGAATACTACTTCGTCCCAACTTACCCCTCAGCCTCTCTCCCCTTTGGTAATAATCTCTACAGATTTTTGAGGGGCTGATTCTAGATTATTTTCTCTGTGAAACAAACATGTTCTGGGTCCTTTCTGCTCTTCCTCTATCTGGTCAGCATCCTCGGCCCCTTGTGAAAATTCCTGGTATAGCATTTATCACATTGCTGTGCAATTTGCTTTGAATTCTTATCTGGTAACTTATGAGTTCGTTGAACTCAAAGACTTCGTCTTAACTAATTTTGCACACTTAGCACTGTTCTTCTGATATATAGTTGAGGCCAGTAAGTGAAAGAAAGAATTGGGAATGGAAGAATGAAAGCATGAACGCATTAACAATTATTCTATTTATAATTTATGTGTAAAACATGGGAACTTCCTGTTTCTTACTATATTTCTCTGTTTAACACTTCAATACAAATCAGGTTATTAATAGCCTGAGGTGACTATCTACTATCTGCATTTATTGAAACTGTTATTATGAGTGTAGCCAATGTTAATTATTCCAATGAAACAAGGAAACAATATTGTTAAATTGTCTGTCTAACGGAAACAAAGAACACCATGTTGTTCATTTGAAACTGGAGAATAAGCTGCCAAGATTTCTGAAAATAAATTATTGCAAAATCTGTTTTTACTTTTCAGTCAGCATTTTTTATGATTTAAAAAATATCTCAAGGCGTTTGCTCCCAGATGCCGAATCATGTCCTCTCTTCCACTTCTGAAGGTTTTCAGAAGATAAAAAGATAATGGGAAAGATACTTAATCAGATGGAAAAAGCACTCGAATAAAACTATTTTCTTCAAGATGCAGTATATTTCAAAAATATTTGATTTGTCACCAATGAAAAAAAGACTCAAATACATCAAGAGTAGAAATAATATGGGGAGACCTCCTACTCATGTTTTATAACCTTCAAGTAGCTTGTATTAGACTAGCATTTGCTCCTCTGAAGAGGGGAGAATGCCTCTTCATTTGTTAACTCATTCTATGGCTTTCAATGAAGCAAAAATAATGGAAATTTTAAAGTATGTGTGATGAAAACAGAAGGGAAAAGAAAATAAATTATTCTCATATTGTATGCATATGTAGTTTGATGAAAATTACATCTAAGGAAAATATACAGAAATAACCCCTCCTTCAAATTCCTTCCTCCCCCCACAAAATATTAGAATAGTTAAGAAGAGCTCTCCTCATTCACTCTGAAGATATATTTTTCAGGAAATAAGAAATTCTAAGGTCTAAGATAACTGACGTCATTTTGCCCTTTAATAATCACTAAAGGAATGGGTAGCAATATACATCTGGGGCTTTTAGAAAATCCTAAATGAAAAAATGTCACCAAGAGCATATCTTTAGTAAACGTAATAATCATAAGATTCTATTGTTACGGATTTGTTAAAAGGCAGGAATGTCTGAATCGATTTATCACTACGTTATAAACATTCTAACAGAAATTGAAATATAAAACTATGAAATAACTTGATAACAAATGAACTACCTATATTGGGTTTTTTTTTTTTTTTTTGTAAAAAAAAGTTCATAAAAGAGTAGTTCATGGTAAGATTTAGAAAATTAAGAAAACCAGATCTCTAGGTGAAGTATCTTTTTACCACATTTAAATAGATTTTTTAAGCTTTGAAATATTTAATCTAGGGGCTCCTGGGTGGCTTAGTCGGTTATGCGTCCAACTTTGGCTCAGGTCATGATCTCACAGCTTGTGAGTTCGAGCCCTGTGTCAGGCTCTGTGCTAACAGCTCAGAGCCTGGAGCCTGCTTTGGATTCTGTGTCTCCCTCTCTCTCTATCCCTCCCCTGCTCACACTCCGTCTCTCTCTGTCTCTCTCTGTCTCTCTCTGTCTCTCTCTCTCTCAAAAATAAATAAACATTAAAAAAATAAAAATAAAAAAAGAAATACTTAATCTAGTAGTCTATTTTGTTTTGATGTTCAGCATTTTACCTAACATGCAGATGGTATATCTAATACTAGTTTTGCTTCTTTAAGGTCATGTTCATTTTTATGCATGCACATTTTCTGTGTACCCCTCTCCTTTAGAAACTCAGTCATTCCTCAATCCATATGCCCTTGAAGCTTTTCTGATCCTTGTGGAAATTCACTTATCTAAAAATCTGCTGTCAGTTGCAAGAAAAACTCATGTTTCTTTGGGGAAGAAAAGTGAATACCTTAATTCTGCCTTTTTGTTATATTTTATGCCTCATGTTCTTCACCCCTATTTAGATTATTCTCTGAAGAGAAGATGGGCTTTCTACTGCTGTTAGCCAGAGACAGGAAGACTGTGTTCTTACTGGCACACCATGCTGATCACTACCTGATGGAATGTGCAAGGAGAGGGACTCATCATCTCAGCCATACTTTTATTTAATTCCTTAATTCCCTGCTCCTAAGATTTTTGATACAATGCCATCAAATGGGTACATTTCCATTGCTTTTTATGGGAAGTAAAAATCAGTAGGGAAGTTGTCCAAAACAGAGAGTACCTGATTGTCTTCAGTGACTTCAGATATTACATTCTTTATGGATTTATTTGAACCTTCTACAATCTTTTTTTTTTTATTATGGAAAAACACCCTGGTATATTCAAAAGATGCTAATTCTGTAAATATCTTTACAAGCCTCAGCTACACAGTTAATCTGTACAAACAGATATGTGAACAAAGCTAGGACTTTTTTTTTTTAATTTTTTTTTTTAACATTTATTTATTTTTGAGACAGAGAGAGACAGAGCATGAATGGGGGGAGGGCCAGAGAGAGAGGGAGACACAGAATCTGAAGCAGGCTCCAGGCTCTGAGCTGTCGGCACAGAGCCCGATGCGGGGCTCGAACTCACGGACCGTGAGATCGTGACCTGAGCGAAGTCGGACGCTCAACCGACTGAGCCACCCAGGCGCCCCCAAAGCTAGGACTTTTAACATGATCTCTCATTAAACACAACTTACACTCTCCTCAAGAAACCCAAGTGATCCTAAAACATCACAGTTTTACCTATCATTTTCTGAGTATCTCTGTTGATGTGGACAAAGTCAGAATCTGGAATCTTTGCGCAGACAACTTGCCTTGATATTTATGTTTTCAGTCATTTAGTAATAACTGAGTTTTATACCAATTCAGGTGAAAAAATGAAGTCTCCAAAGCCTATCCTGTAATAGCAGGGTAGTGTGGCATCCACAGATAGAGCCCAAATGGGAAACAGCTAGGTACACAGACATCGGAAAGCAGTTGTTAGTGCCAAAATAAATTTCCTTCATCCTTTTATTTCTATGAGGTTTCACTTTTTTTTTTTAACTTTTTGTTGTTCCAGATTGCTCCTGTGAGTTTTATGTTATCAGCTGCCATGTAATTCATTGTGTGCCAATAGGTAAACAAAGAGCTCCACTTACTTGGGTTTGTTTTTTACCCACAAGAGGACTGGTAGCATTACTTTTAATTAATGTAAAGAATAGCAGGGTTTTTTTGTTTTTTTGTTTTGTTTTGTTTTGTTTTTACCAAAACTAACCCTGCTTTCCTCTATAATGATATCTTCAGCATGAGCACCCATCATATTCCCAGCTGGGATTGCCATGAATACCTCTGCACCATACTTGGAGCAATTCCAAGCAGAGTAAACCATTAGAGTTTTATGCAAATCATAACCAGTCTGCGTATCCACAGTTTGTAGGTAAGTCCAGGGATCTTCAAACTTCTTGAGCTGTCACGTCACCCTGATTTTAAATGTGTGGTCTGTGGGCCACACTAAGTAGCTTTAAAGATGGTGGTCCTCTGAGCTACAAAATAATGCTTCAGAGTTTTATAGAAATCAAATCTTTTTATATAAATGGGTCTGTGCTGGTAAGTTGGGGGGTAATGTACAACAGAACCATGATTCATCTAGATTCGTGATTTTACATTTCTGGAATACACTGGTATACTCACCAAATACCTCACCAAATGACCTGTTAAGCAGAGACACAATATTCTGAGTATAAAGTTTCCATGTTTTTCCAGAAAGCATAAGTTGTGACACAAACATACATATCTGTGTGTGTGTGTGTATGTGTGTGTGTGTATGTAGAGTATAGCATCTCACTGAGGACTACCAGACCCAACTAGTTTAGTTTGTGAGTCATGACAATATTATCCAAATAAAATTCCAATCAAATGGAAACATTTTCGGAGAATTGGAAAAGAAAACACGACGCCTTAATACATCAAGGATATTTTCAATACCAAACTCAGACAAGAACAACACAAAACAGAAAATTTAAAGGTTCACATTTGTTCATGGGTATAGATACCAAGATCCTAAAGAAAATATCATGTTGAAACCAACAATCAAGTAAGAAGCATCAGGGTCTTTTCTTTGGCATTTATTATAGGAATATAAGTTTTGTTTAACAACAGAAAATTAACAAAATTATCAAGAGTAACTTATTGCTGGAGAACATTATCTAATCATATCCAAAGATACAGATATACCACTCAAAAAGTTCAAAATTCTTCCGTGATTCACTACATCGATCACAACAATTACCGCCTTTTAGGAAAATGGAGGTGAACTTTCTCCCACAGTTAAGAGTCATCTACAACAAAACCTACAGCAACCTCAAACTTCCTGGTGACACATTAAAACATCTCATTTACGAGCAGCAGCAGTACAAAGGTGTGATGTGGTTTCACCTTTTGTCTAGAATCACCACTTCAATTCAGCTCCCCACTACAGTTCTTGTACTACCCCTTGGTCAGAAGGGAAGGAAGAATGAAGATCTGTGAAAAACATATTGTTTGGGGAAAAAGTAACAAATTTCTCATGCTTCATGTATAATACAGTTTTCTACACAGAAAACCTAAAAGAACCTAAAGGTAATTTAATAACATTAGAGAATTATTTTGACTCAAAATTTAATGAAAGTTCTGGAAGCCCTTTATAGAATGAATCATCGAATTTAATCAAAAGATATTAAAGCCATTTTAAATGTAATGTGATAACAAATAAAATATTAACCTAAAGTTGTTCATTTTCTCCAAAACCTTGAATAGATTTAATGCAATCTCAGGTCATCAATGATGTTTTCATGGGATTTGACAAGCTGATTGTAAATCTATATGGAAGAATATTGGGCCGAGAATAATAAAGCAATTCTGAACCCCGTCCCCAATTTCAGTAGGAAGATTTTTCCCTACCACATAACAAGACACATATAAGGTTCAAGTTACTAAGTTGGCGTGGCTGTGGTAAAAAGAGAGAAATAGACAGTGGAATAAAGAAGGCTCCAGAAACTTACCAAAGAACTTACATCTGTATGCAAACTTGATTTATGACAGTCACTATGAAAAATAAGTGAGTAACAAATGATTATTCAATAATTGATGCTAGGATAATTGTTTACACATATGGGAAAATCAAACTGTATTCATCACTTATGCAAAATAAATCTCAGCAGGATTAAAAATGCGATGGGTCAAGTTATAAAATACGTAGACGACAACATAGGAGAATATCTTTTTGACTTCAGATTAGAGAAGGATTTCTCACATAAAAGAAAAAAATGATGATACTCATATACTGAAATTAAGCATTTCTGCTGAACAAAGAGCATCACAAGATGCTGAAAGGCAAACCTTGACCTTGGGGAAGATATTTGCAGTACATATAATTGACAAAGATCAATTTCCAAATACCAAAGAACTCTAGAAAGTAATTGAGAAAAATTAAACTAATAGAAAATGACTAAGAACTTGGGGAGACACTTCACAAAATAAAAAGGTAATTAATATTCAATAACCATCTGGGAAAGACAGTTCATTTGTAATCAAATGAAACAAATTAAAACTGCAATGTGGCACCAAGTTAAACCCTCTAGTCTTGCAGAAACTTTACAGTGAAAAAACATATTTCTTATGGGAAGGTATGGATAAACGCTTAAGACAGAAAACATATAAAAGTTTAAGAAAACAAATTTGACTATATTAATATAAAATGTTTCTTAACAATAAAATATACCTTAAACAAAGTTAGATACTAAAACATATACATAGTCAACAGCAAATATAATGGATAAACAATTACGATCTATAACTTTTTTTAATGTTTTTATTTATTTTTGAGACAGAGAGAGACAGAGCATGAGCAGGGGAGGGGCAGAGAGAGAGGGAGACACAGAATCTGAAACAGGCTCCAGGCTCTGAGCTCTCAGCACAGAGCCCGACATGGGGCTGGAACTCACGGACTGTGAGATCATGACCTGAGTTGAAGTCGGATGCTCGACCGACTGAGCCACCCAGGCACCCCAATAATTACCATCTAGAAAATATAAGGAACTCCTACAGACCATCAAGAAAACAACCCATTCTAAAAAAAATACTAATAAATAATTCAAAAAAGAAACTTGAACAGTCAGTGCAATGGGGGGGGGGTACTCCATGTTGGGCATTATAAATGAAAACCAAAAAGAGTTGTAATTTTATTTGAATCTTTTCTAGTGACCAGGATGCTAGAAAAGTCAACCTGTCATGTTGGTTTCTATCATCTTTCTGGCTGAATAAAGCATTATTTCGTAGTTTCCACGTTAGGCTCATAGCCAAGGGATGCTATTATGTGGCTGTTTAGAAAGTGACTATAAAATATTTGTGGAATTTATACAAAGTGCATTTTTCACTGAAAATAAACTTTCTTGGAATTCTTTTTTTAGGTAGCTCTTTTAAAATAACACACCTTACTAAATTTCCAGGCTTGTTTTGAATTAAAAAGGTTTTGCCTTCTTTTAAAATCTTACCTGAAATATGAAAATAGAAATCAGTTAGATAGAAGTTAGACAGAAGTTAGAGATAGATAGTTAGATAGAAGTTAGATAGAAGTTAGATAAAGTTCGCTATTCAGTTAAATGGTTGTGTGGCAATATTTACTTTGTTAATTCACTACTCAAAGTATCAGAAAGTATTTATTTTTTCAACAGGGTAACATTGGAGGGGATATACAATATCATAGAAAACATGTCAACGTGTTGTCTTGCTATGTCCCATTAGCAATGTGGCATTCAGTAAGCCAATTAGCTATCTGAAATCTTAATTTTCTTATATGTAAACAACAACAACAACAACAGCAAAAACCCCAAAACCCCCAAACCAAAACTGTGTGTCTTTTCCTCCTCACAGGACTGTGATTTTTTAAAAATATTTTTATCCATATTATATCTGTGTTATTTATATCTATGTTACTTCACGATTGCTTAGCATTATTGGTTATGGGTAAAGTCAGTTTAAAAGACTTACTGATCTATGGTGGTTTAGGAATATGAGAATTCTTATTCACTGCTGATGAGAGGGCACATAATGAATACCTTCTAGAATCCTTATACTTTAAACAAATAATTCAGTTTCAAGGAAATTATCCTAAAGAGGTATCTTTGTATACAAAGATGTAACTACAAGGAATTTGAAGACAGCCCTGTTTAGGTTCATTGAATATAATCCAGATGTCCAATAACAGGGAATTAATTCGTAAATTATTGTGGTTCAATAAAATGGAATACTTTTAGCCAGTTAAAATATAGAACACCATTGAGTGACATGAATTAAAAATGAAAATGAGATTTCCATAAGATATGCATAAACATCTTTTTTTCTGAAGAGCCTCATAAAGTCTCCACTGGTCAACATTCATCATTTGGCAAGCTTCTTCATTTCCCCTCCCCTTGTTTTTAGGCCCTTTTTTCTCCTTCATCCAATTAGAAACTCAAACATACTGCTTAATTTGCAGAGAAGTTTGGGCAACATTGTTTCCTCTTAAAGCTTTCTACTCAAACACATAAAAAAAAAAAGCTTTTAATGGTATTTTCCTAAAAAGTGAACCAGCCACCTTAAAAGATAGCAGTATCTTAATTAGATATCACCTTAAATAGAAGTATTTAGGTAAATGTTGCCTAAAGATAAATCACGGTCTTGAGAGGTTATGAGATTTCTGTCAACTGTTGGAAGGGAGAATGACCATATTACAAAGACATAAGAGAGAAGATTTAAACTTGGTGGGAAGTTTGTAAGAATTAAAATTTTGGATAATTTTCAAGGCTCAGATTCTATATTTATTTCACCTATCATGCAATAAAGGATTCATGAGTAAGAAGACTGGCTGCTGAAAGTTTATTCTGATTCACTTGTTCCAAAGTCCAAACCAACGAGGGTGATTACTAATGACTATCAAAAAATAATTCATTTCGGGGCGCCTGGGTGGCGCAGTCGGTTAAGCGTCCGACTTCAGCCAGGTCACGATCTTGCGGTCCGTGAGTTCGAGCCCTGCGTCAGGCTCTGGGCTGATGGCTCAGAGCCTGGAGCCTGTTTCCGATTCTGTGTCTCCCTCTCTCTCTGCCCCTCCCCCGTTCATGCTCTGTCTCTCTCTGTCCCAAAAATAAAATAAACGTTGAAAAAAAAAATAATTCATTTCATTTCTCAGTCAGGAACTTAATAGAGGCCATGCAATGAAACATACTCTTCATCAATTTTGTATGGGTTTTGTATTCGTACCCATACGAGGAGAAATGTTGGAAGAATTGTGGATAAGTAAGAAACGGATTCCATAAACAAGTATTTTACTTGATGTAGAAGAGATTTGCAACATTTATATTGTGATTAAGCTATTCTAAAACATCTTCCTTCCCAATTTTATAGGCATGTCACATGAGATTAATAATTCATGTCTGGAACCATGATCAAATCCTATATATTTTATTTTCTGAATGAATTGGGAAAATTTCCTTGGCTCATGTCTGATTTCAGCTTACAGATATGGAGGACAGTTCCAGAGTACCTCAGACTCATATACACTACATCTAACTTCGAGAACGTGGTGATATGTATATGTATAATATGTAGTATCTCTCTGCTTCTCAGAGCCCCAGGAAACAGGCTCAGCACAAGCAGCACCCAAAGGTCACCTCAAAATGCCTCACCAAGGAGTTAGTACTCCGGAGGCTACCTTTCAACCAATGGGGGGAAAGAGCTGATGAATAAATGCACCAGCCTTGTCTTTCAGTTGGACAATTATGAGAGGCAGTTTATTTTTCAGCTTGGCCACATTTATTTTTTTCCTATTTGAAAGACTATTTCTACTTCATCTACTTCCCTAAAGCATTTGGATGTATACATAAGTGAAATCTAAAACATATAATCATGGGGCACCTGGGTGGCTCCGTCAGTTGAGTGTCTGACTTCAACCCAGGTTATGATGTCACGATTTGTGAGTTTGAGCCCCACATCAGGCTCTGTGCTGTCAGTGTAGAGCCGCTTCGGATCTTCTGTCTCCCTTCCTCTGCCCCTCCCCTGTTCATTCCCTCTCTCTTTCAAAAATAAACAAACATTAACAAACAAAAATAAAAATAAAACATATAGTCATAAACTAAAGATACAAATTTTGTACGAAGGAAATACAATTTAGAATAGAAGAGTAAGATCAGAGGGGCGCCTGGGTGGCTCAGTGGGTTAAGCTCCGACTTTGGCTCAGGTCATGATTTCAAGGTCCGCGAGTTCGAGCCCCGCGTCAGGCTCTGTGCTGACAGCTCAGGGCCTGGAGCCTGCTTCAGATTCTGTGTTTCTCTCTCTCTCTGCCCCTTCCCTGCTCACACACCCTGTCTCTCCCTCAAAAATAAAGATTTTTAAAAAAATTTTTAAAAAGGAGCAAAATCAGAAAAAAAAAAACAAAAAACAAAAAACAAAATGTATCCATAAAGGTCAAAATGTATAAGAATGTGATTGAGCCACCAAGGTGATCAGAACTCCCTGGTGAAAAAGGGAAAATGGGAAGTAAATAAAAAATTTCCTAAGGTATAATATGTATCCAAGAAGTTCTCATATCAGAATTATAAGACTCCATGCCTGTTTGCACACAGAATACCTTACCTAACTAGAACCCAGTTCAAGAAATAGGTCATTATTCACAGCCTAAACCTGCCACTGGCATTTCTAGTTAGTGCTCTACCAGGGCTGACAATAACCATTTGCCTATCTGAAACATTTTGAGAGTTGCTTTTGGAGGCTGAATGTTTATGAGATGATATGCTCGAGAAAAACAGAAGTTTTCTGGCCTTTAATTCTAAGAGTACTTACTTTTCAAATCCAAGGTTCATTCTCCAGCCCCTATGTTGCTTGATCTCTCTGGCATTTAACATCCCAACCTCCCCAGGTTTTACCTTCTGACTGTCCCTTGTCAGGCTTCAGATGATGCCAAATCACTACCAACCTCTGCCCTTTTGTATTCTCAGTTTGGCCACATTTTAAAGAGAAAAATGCTTAGTCCAAACTTCAAATCATTTGTATGGTGTTCCTTCGTACATAATATTACTGATTCTTAGATTAACCTTGTGAAGAGACCAGGAACTAATAGATGAAAACACTGATAATCCTACTACTTCTCCTTCTTCCATCCTCTTCTTCCTCCTCCTCCTACTTTTTTTTTAAATTTTTTTTAACGTTTATTTATTTTTGAGACAGAGAGAGACAGAGCATGAATGGGGGAGGATCAGAGAGAAGGAGACACAGAATCTGAAACAGGCTCCAGGCTCTGAGCTGTCAGCACAGAGCCCGACGCGGGGCTCGAACTCATGGACCGCGAGATCATGACCTGAGCCGAAGTCAGCCGCTCAACCGACTGAGCCACCCAGGTGCCCATCCTTCTACTCCTTCTGCTGCTACTACTATTGTTGCTGCTGCCATTAATGATGCTGATGATCATGGAAAACATTCATTGAATACTTATATGCTTCAATCATGTGCTAAGCACTGAATGAAAAGCAAGTCAAATAATGTGATTCTTACAATAAAACTGTGAGAGATTATTTTGTGGGTTGGAGAACTGAAGCACAGAGACGCTAAATAGCTTGTTCTAAGGCACACACATTTAGATGAACTAGGGTTAGAAAGAGCACAAACCAATTATTGCCAGAACATAGATAAGCTTAGTCCCAGTTCAGTTTTCTTTTTCTCACCAGTTCTGAATTCAAGAAAGAAGGCAACTTATACCTATTGGTTCTATCTTCCAGGAGCTGTCCGTCTAGTGTGTAAAAATATTGTTTAGTGAAATAGTGAAATCAGTTATCAACTAGTGTCGTTGCAGAAGTATCCTTTACCCTCACCAAAGATCCAAGTACTAATCACTGATATCTGTGAATAGGTTACCTTAAAAGCAAAGGGGGGACTTAACTATTTTTAGAACAAATTGTTAATGTTTTTATTTATTTTTGAGAGAGAGAGAGAGAGAGAGAGAGAGAGAGAGCGAGCGCACATGAGCAGGGGAGGGGCAGAGAGAGAGGGAGACACAGAATCCAAAGGAGGCTCCAGGCTCCGAGCTTTCGGCACAGAGCCCAAATGGGGCTCGAACTTGTGAACCAGGATATCAGGATATCATGACCTGAGCCAAAGTGGGACTCTTAACCATCTGAGCCACCCAGGTGCTCTAAAACAAAGAAGAATTTAGATGATAAACTGGAATTGTCATCGTTAATCCAGGAACCAAGGAAGGCCTAGGGCCTCTAGAAACAGGAAAAAATAAACAAACAAACGTATTCTCCCAGAAAGTAGTACAGCCCAGCAAACACGTTGATGTTAGACCAGTGAGAGCCATTTCAGACTTCTAACCTCCAGAACGTTAGACAATAAATTTGTGTTGTCTTAAGCCACTCAGTTTGTGGTAATTGTCATTGCAGAAACAGGGAATTAATGCAACCAATTAGTAATCGGCAAATATAGGCAACCCACTCAAGCCTGTAACATCTTTTCCCTTTCTCCTTCCCTTTTCCCTTCCTATCTTTATTGTGAAATGAAAGATTGTCCTCTTGATCATGTATATGACCATGAAAATTTTATCCACTTACTCAAAACACACCTACACAAAACTCCGAAGTTGAAATTTGGGATAACATTTACTTTGACACACTCTAGCAAGTCACCTTTTGAAGACAAAAGTCATCCTGATTAATGAATATTCAGTTGGTAAAATGAAAATTAGTTATTTCCCAAATTGCAGTGGACTTTCAAAATTTCTGACCAAGATTACATTAGTGTTTTTCCACTGTGACTACAGCATCAATCATTTACCTCAATCTCTTTCTTTGACGTTGTTTGGTATATCATGAGCTTTCAACTTAGATAGCTACATGAAGATAGAGAGGTTACTCCTGGAGCTCTCTAAGATTTAGTTGAGGAAGTCAGATATATAGTATTTAAATGTGCTCATTCCTCTTCACCTTTAACTTTTTCCAGCCTACTAAATAAATCTGCTTGAAATAATGACCTACCAACTAAATAAATCAGATCCTAGAAGCTCTCCTTCTTTTTACAGAAATTCTTATTCAGGATCTGAATGTATTATACACATATGCATAGATGGACACAGATAAAATGAAATAAAAATGAGACGGGGCTCCAGTGAGAAGACACAGATATACTTCATCGTCTGCCATTGATAGCTATGTGAATTTTGTGCAACTCACTTAACGGAGACTCCGTTTGTGAAATGAAGATAATGGTAAACACCTCCCTAAATACTGAGGAGTAAATTAATTAGTACAAACGACTATACTTTGCCAATAGCAAAGGGTAGTCCAAAATGTTATTAATTTCATTATTTTGATTAGTTGTGAATTTTTTTTTGTTTTAAAACTTAATATGTACTACATTTCTTATATTTATTTTTTGTTCCTTTTATCCCATGTGGTTTTCACTTAAATGCCCTGGAAGACCTATTAAAATTACTTTTATTACACTAGATTGAATAATATTATTCAGTATGATATGAAGTGTTCAACATTTTCTTCTATATAGGTATGTGTATACGAGAGAGACAAATGAAAAACAATTAAATTTAGAAGGTCTTTACAATAAGTGCCACCAGAGGAAGAGTGTTGTTTCGTTAACATATAATATAAAGTAACGCTTTTATGTCTGTTATAATAACAATGATAATTCCTTACACTTATTGACCACTTAGTATGTGTCACACATCATGCTTTACAGGGATCAGCTCACATTAATTCAGTGAAAATACAATGAGGTGTTATTATTTATCATCCTCATATTTTATAGATGAGGAACTGGTCACTTTGAAACCTATTAACTAAATTGCTCATGATCACTCTTCTAGAAAGCAGTAGAGTTGTAATGCCAGAGGCAAAGTTCTTAATTGCTGCACCTTGAATCCCTCCAGTAATCTCTGCCCAGTTTATTCCTCTCTGAACTCTATTCCTCCTTCCCCATCCGACCTTTCCAAACAGCTATACTGTCATGGAACTGAACATATTTGGATTCAGTGACAGGTTATCATTGCCCAAAACTCATTTTGTTGAATAAATCCCTGAGAGCTAGTTTATAATGGGCCAAAGTTAAAAACTTCTCTTCAGGTTTCTAGTGTAACAGTAACTCAAAAATAATTGATAAAAGTCATTGTTTGTCAAATTAGGTTTAGAATCTACTGTAATGAAAGAGTATTTAGGGGCGCCTGTGTGGCTCAGTCAGTTGAGCGTCCGACTTTGGCTCAGGTCATGATCTCACGGTTCATGGATTCGAGCCCCGCGTAGGGCTCTGTGCTGACAGCCTAGAGCCTGGACCCTGCTTCGGATTCTGTGTCTCCCCCTCTCTCTGCTCCTCCCCCGCTCATGCTCTCTCTCTCTCTCTCTCTCTCTCTCCTTCAGAAAATAAATAAAAAAACATTTAAACATTTTTTAAAAAAGAAAGAGTATTGGGATGTGATTTATTTATTTGGCTTAGAACTCCATTTTGTACATTTTCTCCTATTTTCCCTATTAGTTTTAGGACAGTATTGGCTAATGACATTTTTATGTTATTTGAAGGATGCCACTATTAATCGTGACCTCTGGAAGGCACAACCATTCTTATCACTTTGAAGTAATGATTCGTGTTCTTTCTCATCTGAATTTTTACTTGATTCATGAGCAGTGTAAGTAACTATAGATTTCTTATGTTCTGTGGAATATTCATAATTTTGAGGGTTTTCAATATGCCTGTCCAATCAGAAAATACATTATGATCTGAGTAATGTTCAAATTATTTACAAGGAAGCAATATATGTGATCCTTAATCTTGGAATAGACTGGCCAGGCCTCATAGGATGTGATCATGTTATTAGGTTTTCAAAACATGTGTTTGAGAGACATCTCTTTTGTGTATTGTATTATTTATCCAGATAGTACTGGAATTTTAGCTCCTATAATGAGGCAATAAAAAGAACTAAAAGTTATATAGATTAAAAAGGAAGAAATGAAATTGTTTCTGTTTGGTATATGGCATGATTATCTATATGGAAAAGCCCTCACATCTGCAAAACTTTTCTATAACTACTGAGTTTAGTAAAATCACATGATGTAAATATATTAATTCAATACATGAAAAAAATCAAAATTTACGTATTAACAATATTCATAAAATATGAAAAATTAAAATACTATGCCAAATATGATTACTTCAAAAAACATTAAAAAGTTAAAAAAGCATGTACCAGATATGTGTGCTGAAAATAACAAAATGAATATATGTTCACGTTCATGAAATATATCAGTGAAAACCTAAATATATGGGGAGATATAACATTTTCATGGGTTAGAAGACTCATAATAGCAAAGATGTTAATTCTCTTAAAATTTATGTGTGCCTTGAATGCAATTCCTATCAAAAGTTAACCAAGTTTTTTCATTTTTTGTTTTTTTTAATACATAGAAATACATATTCTGAAATTTATATGTAAAGGGACAGGCCATACAGTTATAAAAACAATGTTGAAAATAAGGTTTGTAATACTCTCTTTACCCAATAGTAAGACCTATTTTATAGCTATAGTAATCAAAATATTGGGATATTGTCAGAAGGATGAACAACTCAATAAAGATAATGAAAAAGAGAATTTAGAAGTTGGCACATGCCTGACTGATTTCTGACAATGATGTAAAAGGAAATCAATGAAGACAGGAAATGCATTGGAGCAACTGAATATTAATAGGCAAAACAAACAAACAACAAACAAACAAAAAAATTGATCTAAAATTCATATTATATTAAAAAATTAATTAAAAATGTATCACAGACTAAAATGTAAAACATAAAACTATAAAACTTTTTTTTTAAAAATTAAACAAAATCTTTGGTATGTAGAATTAGACACAGCAGTCTCAGATTCAATAGAAATAGTGTGAGTCATAGAAGAAAATGAAAATTTAAAAATTTGTTTCATTAAAGACCCTGCCTGTTCAAAGAACGAAAAGACAAGCGACAGAGATGCGAGAAAATATTTGCAAACCATATATTTAACAAAGGACTAGTATGTAGAACATAGAAAGAATACTAAAAAAAAAAAAAAAAAGCAAAAAATACAAACAATCCAATTAGTAAATGGGCGACAGAGTATATAGAGATATTTTACTAAAATCGATGTATGAATGGAAAATAAACACATGAAGAGATGTTGAACATCACTGGACGTTGGAGAAATGCAGAGTGAAAGCACAATGGATATTACCCAGTTATCACCATGTCGCTACACAATTTTTAGAAAAAAAAATGACAACATTAAAGCTGGAAAGGATAGAAAGAAACTGAACTAATCCTACATACATTGCTACAAAGAAACTAAAATATTACAGCTACTCTGTAAAACAATTGAGCAGTTTCTTTTAAACAACACATATATCCATCATATCACCAAGTAATTATAATCTTGGCCATTTATACCAGATAAATAAAACTTAGGTTTACACAAAATCCTGTACACACATGTTCACAGTAGCTTTATTCATAGTAGCCAAAACCTAGACAACCCAGATGTTTTCCAGTGGGTGAATCAATAAACTGTGGTACATTCATACTATCAAATTCTACTCTTTAATGAGAAGGAAGAAACTATTGATACATATAACAACTTGAATGGATCGCCAGGGAATTAGGCTAAGTACAATAAATAAATAAATAAATAAATAAATAAATAAATAAATAAATAAATCCGAAGTGTCACTACTGAATGGGTCTATATATAATGTTCTTACATGAGTAAATTATAGAATCAGAGAACAGATAAGTGATAATCAGGGTTGAGGTAGGTGTGGCTTCAAAAGGGCAACGAGAGATCCGTGTGGTGATGGAACTGTTCTGTGTCTTGACTATATCCATGTCGGTATCCTGGTTGTGATCCTCTACTATAGTTTTGAAAGTTGTTACCATTGTGAAAAGCTGTATAAATGTTGCTTGGAATCCCTCTGTATCATTTCTTACACCAGCACGTGAATTTATAATTATTTCAAAATAAAAGTTTACAGTTAGCACTCACTTGGTAACTTGTCTCCTAAAGTCAGAATTTTGGGGTCAACCTGAGTATACTCACTTTGATAGGTAAGCCTGCCTCAAACTTCTTCCTTAGGACAGTTGGACCATGTCAAAAAGTGATCTGCAGCCTATCCCAAAGCACGAGTGGGATAGTAAGAGGAACTTGAGTTGTCTAACCTGACAGACAAGTCAGAATTGAGACCCCGGGTGCCTGGGTGCCTCAGTCGGTTAAGCATCCAAGTTTGGCTCAGGTCATGATCTTGCAGTTCCTGAGTTCGAGCCCCGCATCAGACTCTGCTGTCAGCATGGAGCCTGCTTCGGATCCCCTATCCGCTCTCTCTCTCTCCCCCCTCCACTTGCACTCTTTCTCTCAAAAATATATAGAAACATTAAAAAAAAAAAAAAGAATTGAGACTCGAGTTCATTGATGATATGATGTATTCTATAGAGTAAGGTGACCATGGTTTTGACTCTACTGCCAAGAAGGAACCAAAGGAGAAATGAAATGGATTCAAACTCCAGCATCCCCTTTCAATCAATGGCACAGGACTGTGCTTTCATTTACCTACTAGGGACTATAGTCTTCCATTGTTTGCAAACCAGCTGCTATAAAACCTTACCAAGGCAACTGATATTTGAGAGCAAGAGACTAAGGGACCATATAACTTTTGTTGTGTTAGATTCTCTGAGAACTAGCGTTGTATCAAAGCCATATCATCAGAAAGCTACAAACAAATGCTATGTAAATATATTTCTCTATACAAATGTCTTCACATGATTGAAATTTAATATTGTATACTTGATTTTTTAAAACTTTAATAATCAAATAACTTGGCAATTTTCTGTGGACTGAATTTTGTCCCGTCAAGATTCATATGTGGAAGTCCTAATTCCCAAGGTGATGGTATTTAGAGATAAGGGCTTTTGGAGATAATTAGGTTTAATACATTTCTGAGGGTGGGGTCCTCAAGATGAGAGAGATATCAGGGCTACTCACTCTCTCTGTGTCATGTGAGACATGTTGAGTAGGCAGCTGTTTGCAAACCAGGAAGAATGCTCTCACCAGAACCCATCCTTGCTGACATCTTGATCTTGGACTTCTAGCCTCCAGAACTGTGAGAAAATAAATTTCTACTGTTTAAGCCACTCAGTCTATGAAATTTTGTCACAACAGCCCTAGCTGACCAAGATACATGTAGCGAATATTTTTCTATATTCTGAAAAATGTTATCTATGGTTTATTTTGTTGTTCAAACTTATATTCCTTGCTTAAAACAATTTTAAGCCTAAAGAAAAGTCACGAGTATAATTAAAAAAAAATTATGGGGGCACCTGGGGGCTCGGTTGGCTAAGCATCCGACTTCAGTTCAGATCATGATCTCACAGTGCATGAGTTTGAGCCCTGTGTTGGGCTCTGTGTTGATAGCTCAGAACCTAGAGCCTGCTTCAGATTCTGTGTCCCCTTCTCTCTGCCCCTTTCCCACTTGTGCTCTGTCTCTCTCTCTCTCTCTCTCTCAAAAATAAATTAAAAACATTTTAAAAATTTAAAAAATTGTGTATATCCTTTGCTGAGGGTCCCCATTCAAATTTTGCTAAGTGAAATTGGCTTTAAAACATGCCTGAAAATTCTTTATACTTTTTTCATCAAATCATTTTAGAAAATTTCTAAATTTTCTATAAAGCTCTCATTTTTGAGAGCTTACCCTTCAAGCCCAAGTACTATGAAATGAGGAAACTGAGACACATAGAGAAACCCTATATAGATGTTCTGGTAGACTGTCCTTCCCAATGTCTCTGACGACAGCTATTATCAACTTCCAGGCATGTGAGTGAGCAAACCTTCAAAGGATACAGTCTCCTGAGTTTGAGTCACCTCAGCTACAGCCAAGAGAAGAAGACACCTGCTGTCTCCACTGGGCCCTGCCCAAACTGCAGGGTTTGAGCAAAATAAGTGTTATTATTGTTCTAAAGCCAATGAGTTTTGGAGTGGTTTGTTACACAAAATTAGATGATCAGAACACCATTTGTTCCAGTAACATACTTTGTTGACAAAGGAGCTGTTCTAGAATCACGTGGTGCACCCATTTGGTAAATATGTCATTTCCTTTAAGAGTGCCTCAGTGTTTTATGACCTTAATATTTTGTAAAATGCTTCTCCATTTGAGTTTGTAATACATGTCATTATGACTATTCTCAGGTTATGCATTTTTGTTTGAAATAATGCAGACGTGTTCCTCAATCCCTGTTGCAGCCTAGCAAGTATAGCATGGGGCCTATGTATACCATGACTAGTGACGCTTTTGAGTAAGATGGTAGCCAGAACTTACCGTTGTAAAGTTACTCGTTTTCCCTCTTGAAATTAATATTTTGTTTGAAATATGCATTGAGGCTATCTAAAATTCAAGCCTTATCTTACTTCATCCCATTAGTTTTACTGTCCACTGATATTTTCCTCTGATATATTTATTACTGCAATGACTGTCAAATGGTGCCTTTCTAATTCCATAATTGCTTTACATTTTTAATTCACATCCCACCGTAAAAAAGAGATTTATCTTTTTCTTATTTATCAATATGGATTCATGGATTTTTATTTTATTCCTTAAGACAAATTTTTAACTTCATTATACGCATTGATGACCAAAGTGCCTTTAAGAGCCTCTTTGAACTGGCTTTTGTCTTTTTTGACATGTTCCCAACCTCAACTGAGTATTGTCTTTACTTTCTGGCATATGAAAGGCACTTTCTCATTTTATTGTTTTTCTTGCTCCAGCTTTTAGTATCATGCATTTTTTACCCAAGAAGCCCTTAACTATTTTTATTGGAGAATGTTATTTTGAAATAAAATCTGACAACTAGTTGTGTTCAATGCTACTAGGATCACTAATCCATAGCCATCCCTACAGATAGTGCTAGGAAATGCATATATATATATATATATATATATATATATATATATATATATAAAACACATTTTCATATTCTTATCTAGATCTATTTCTTTATCTACCCTTAGGTACTGAAAACTATGAGTTCATATAAGTACTTCCAGTCCAATGACATAGAGCTAATTCTGGCTTGTTTTCCTCCTTCCATAGTTCTACCACCTTCTCAATAAGTGAGAAACCTATCTGCTCTAGATAGGAGGATATCAATATATTTAACTATTGGCTTAAGCCCCCACATGTATCCAATCTTATAAACCTGATGGAGCTCTATACCTCTCTGATGCCCCCTCACCTGTGCCCTTGCCCCTGCCATGCTTCCTTCCCAAGCTACACTATTCTTGCATTACCTCAAATGCCACTGACCTGGTTTTTTTGCCCTCCACATGCTGGCTCCTGCTGTACTGGCCTGTCTTTGTCCTTGGCTGCCTGCCTTCCAGGAAAGAAAGGAAGAAAGGAAGGAAATTAGGAAAGGAGTTAGGAGAGAAAAAAGGAAGCTAGGAAGGTAAGAAGGTAGAAAGGAAGGAAGTATAGAAGGGAGAAAGGAAGGAGGGAAAGGAGGAAGGAAGAAAAGAAATATCGGTTCATCTACCATCAGCCTCTTCAGTTCTGTTTCTACATCTATAACTTTAGGTCTTTGACCCATAAAGATGGTTTCTACTCCTTAATACAGTACAACACAATTGCTTTGTTTTTAATTTGACTTCCACACAGATTCTGTCTCCATCAAGCTCTGCAATATTGCAATCTCCAGATTCACCTCACCATTAATCTTCTGGACTTGATGTTTGGGAATTCCTTAGCACTTCAATGTCAGAATTCCTCTATTGATCTGACTTGACTCTTTTCACACAGCTCTAGAGATTCTGAGCTGCCTAAATGTAAAAATTTCCACTCTAACTCTTTGGTACTCAGTCCTTGACTTCAAGTATTCTGAGTTGCAGAGAGATGGAAAATTGAGTGAGTTGATTGATCCAACTAGAATGTGTTTGTTGGAAAGAAATAAGAAAAATGCCATACTAAATGTTTTAAGAATCTTCATACTAGAAGTGAGGTTTCAGTGTAATAAAGATTACAACAGGGAGTGAAGATATGGCCTTGATGTACTGAATGGCACGATAGTAAGGGCTTTTAGAAAATAGATATGTCAGAATTAAATGCATGGGAATCTTCAGCAATAGGTAAAATAGGATAAGGGAGATCGTGGTGGACTGAAGAAGAGTGCAAATTTAAGGATCATTTTGAAGCCTGATATTGTCTAATGGATAATATATTAGCATTTTTTCTTTCTTTCTCTTTGAAGTCACATATCAGAATTCTGTATTATTAAATCACTTCCTGTGGGAGAAATGGTTCATTTTCTCACTCGATCCATTATTTCTTTGTTAATTGAAGTATCCAGCCAAAGTTTTAACAAGGAACAAAGCCTCATTAGAACTAACCTTTCTCTGCTACCCTTGCAGTTACCCATAAGCATATGACTAAATTTTGGCTGATGTAATATTGTGATATTCTTAGAAAAGCATTTTCCTTCTGCTTCCTCTTTTTCTCACTTCTCCCATGCTGGAATGCAGAGATGATGGTAGCCTCAAATTCATGGTGAAGGACAACAATGTGGACTAGAAGCCTGCAGATGTGTAATTTCTTTTTTTTCCCCAATGTTTATTTATTTTTGAGAGACAGAGACAGAGCTTGAGTTGGAAAGGGGCAGAGAGAGAGGGAGACACAGAACCCCAAGCAGGCTCCAGGCTCTGAGTTGTCAGCACAGAGCCCGACGTGGGGCTCGAACCCACAAACTGTGAGATCACGACCTGAGCTGAAGCTGGAAGCTTAACCGACTGAGCTACCCACATGCCCCTGGATGGGTAATATCTAAGGAACCTGTTCACTGGATGCCTCACAGAGCCTGCCTATGTCTGCACTGTTAAATGAGAGAAATGAACATTTTGAGAATATAACTAATATAACTTATCTATCTTCTATCCTTTCTGCATTTTGGCTATAAGTCTTCAAATATGTATACAAATCCAGTAAAGTATACAATTTCCCATTTCTAATATTGAATATACAAGTTTTCACTTCATGTATTTTTACCACTCTTTTTTTTCCTTCACCCATTATCTGATGTCTTTTAGTTTTTTGTAAGTATTTATTTTTAAAAAGTAAGCAAATGAGGAAAACAGTAACGATATTTAAAAATTTTTACATGGTGATATTTATTAAATACCAAATTTGTATCAGGATTGGTCTTAAGAGATTTTCATATGTGTCTTTTACCTTCACCCAAATCCTATGGGTTGGGTGTTTCTCATAATGCTCCTTTGAAGATGAAAAAAAAAGGCCTAGAGATTCAAAAGTGATTTTAACATTTATAATTCATATCTGTGTGTGGAGGTTGTCATAACCCAATCTTTCTGCATTCAGACATCTAAACAAGTCATGATTTACAACCTTTGGTTTTTAACTGTCTAGTTTCTTTCAAAGCACAACTCTGTGCTTGTTTCCAAACAATATGTTCATGTATGTTTTGTATAGTATTATTACCATTTTTGCCAAATATGTTTTTTGCATTTTGGATGAGTAGAGAGTACTTAAGGTTACATTCATGTCATTCATTTGCTGTTGTAAACCTATCCAGTGAGCTAGTAGAAATTCTCCTGTGTTCTATTTGGTCAGTCTCCTGGGATTGTAAAAGGTGCTCCTCGGTAGTACTCCCAGCCATAAATTTACAACAGCTGAAAAGTTTGTTAGAACGTGTGCAATAAGGCAAGAAAGTATCTGCAGTCTTATTTTCCCTAAGAAATTCCCTATGGATGTCATAATTAGAGTATATTGAACAAATATTTATACTTATGCAGCTGCATAACAGTGAAATAAAAATTTAGCATAAAAAGAAAAAAAAAGGCTTAGAGAGTTTCAATAATTTGCATAGTATGGCAGGCAGAATATGGACTCCCCCTACCCAGGATATTCACATCCTAAACCCTGCAGCCTGTGAATACATTACATGACAAAGGGATACTACAGATGTAATTAGGGTTACTAATCAATGACCTTAAAATAGGGAGATTATCCTGGATTATCTAGGTATCTGGATAATGTAATAAGGCAACGCAATCATATGAGTTATGAAAAGCAGATACTCTTTTTCCAGCTGTAGGCAGAAGAAATACGAGAGATTCAAGGGGAGGGAAAGTTAGAGGGATTTGAATCATGAGAGGGACTCACCCAGTGTTCTTAGAGGCAAGATGCTTGGAAAGCGTGAGGAGGAATATGGGTCACCTTCAGAAGCAAATACCAGCTCCTGATTGACAGCCAGCAAGGAAACAATGAAACTGCAGGCAATTCTAGTAGACCATATTCTATAAGTAATGTATCTTTCGAATGTCATCACAATATATAAGAAACCAGACTCGTCATTCACACAGTGGCAGGATAAATTATATCTTGGGGATATTTTGTGGATTTAAGACGCATAGCTATGGGAAGAAATTTAAATATCAGTGGGGAAATGTAAAACCAATACACAAAGATGTTGATTCAAGCCCCCCACCCTCTGACCTTATTTATAAAGGAGTTGTCCTCTTTTACAACTTTCTTAAGATTTCTATTACACAATTATATTTTCAATAAGTTTTGCTTTAATTAAAGTAGGAGACATGTAAATGACAGCTTGGAAAAATAAAATAAGTCATGGGAAGGAGTGTCGGTAAGGTGCTCAGGGCTTATTGTTTGAGGATGGCATGGTTCATTATTTATATACCTCGAAACCTGTAATCCTTTGTCACCTGAAGATCTGGGAGGGGGGGGCGGAAATAGAACGGTACTCATCTTTAGCGTCTCTAAAATCTGTATCCTCGGTGTCTTTAAAAGGCAATTTGAAAACGGAGGTGAGTGATTTACCCAAGTCCACAGACTTGAAATGCCACGCCTGAGAAAATTGAACATTACGTTTCTCAGCACCCGGTCTAATCACGTTTCTTCTGGTGCTATTCAAACCACGCAGCTCCATCCTGCTGGCTGTGTGTTACCACACTCTTGGCATTTGGACAACTTGGGGAACAATGGTCCTCCCTAATAGAAAGCTTGACTCCAAGGTTGACCTCCTCACAGCGTGCCAATTTAACAGACAAGAACAAGGATGTAGAAGACTAACTAATAAAAACAAACCAGAAAATATTGATTACCACCCTGAAACATGGTGTTGAATCTAAAAGACTGCTCTTCAGAAAATCCTTTCTTCTGTCATCAAACAAGAATTCGAGCTTGTCTATCTGTCCAACCATTCAGTTAGAACAGGGACGAAGGAATGATATATTCTTGGCTTTTCAAGCAAACATTAGGGCACAGGGTGGATTCTGGGATGGGATCCACTATCCTTTCAGATTGCCAGTTTTAATTTCTACTGCCTGAAAAAAATGAGATATCCTTTCTCCTTATACATTTAGCTATTGTCCACTTTTCTCTCATAAACCAAACGGAGAGGTCTAAATCCAACTGACAGCATTTAATTTAACGTGAAGGTACTCCATGCAGCTAAAGTTTTCACTTTCAAAAGTCAAACGACATACACTTGCACTTTGTTTTCTAAGTTAATATACTACTTGGAATACCAATGAACGTGCAAATTGCAGGTGATTGATTCTACCTGAAAGCCCTAAATTTAAGAGTCTTCTAAGTGTAAAGGTTTATATTTTTTATTTGTTTACCTGGTCTCAAAAGATAATTGCAGTAAGTAAGATGTTTGAGCAATGTTAGGGAATGCTAAATGAAAATGAAGTTTTCAAGTATGCACATGTGGTCTAAAGTGTAACACTCCAATATATTTAGTGATGTAGAGAGGGCATATTAAGGTCATAGAAGCATCTTCCTATTAAGATTTAAGCAAGCTATTCTGGGGCAAGTCATTCGGTATCAAGAATAAACAATTCCAAATTTTAAGCACATGGTTGTTTATCAGGGTGATGGGGTAATGAGGCATGTTCCTTCTTCAGGTAACCACTGGCGATTTTATTCTATCCCCCTGCACCCTAGGAGTCTTTGAATGTCTGAGGTAAATTCCTGCTACTTTCTAAGTAGAGTAAATGTAAATATCCTGAGTTACACTAGATCTGCGAATAATTTCAGTCATAAGTGATTTTGCCTCAGGTATATAGACACGTTGTCTAAATAAATTCATCCATTTCTGTCATCCTGAAAGAGAAGTCCATGTATGAAATGCCACTGCTCATAAAGTATGAAGCCAGAAAGAATCAATTGTAATTCCAACGGATATTGCTTAAGTAGAAAATTTTGTGCCACAAATTTAAAATTCTGGAATCAACCTCACACAGATCTCTTGTCACATGGAACTTTGAAGTCTTGTCAGCACAGCTACCTAATTTATATGAAGCACCCTGGAGTCAGTGTCTCTTTGTAGTGTTATTTGTCAAATGATTCAAGCACTGCTTTAAAGGATATATGAGTTTCCAATCAATCCCTGTGCCTTTAAATTGTATGCTGCACTATGCACAATTTTCCCCTCTGAGTATATGAAATTCTAAGTTATATTTGCCTCTGATATCTCTGTTTTCCTTTATTTTAGAAGTATCGCAGCAACGAATAAAGCCACTGTAAAGTGAATATTCAATATTCTGGTAAGGGAGAAAGGACCTAGCAGGAATTTGAGAGGGTGTGTGAATGTGTGTATGTTTGTGTCTGTGGGTGTGTGGGCTCATCTGGGAGGAAACAGAAATGTGACTGCTTCCTGGGGAGGCGGGGTGGGGGATGGGTTCCAATCAAATGAAAACACTCCTCAACTTACCATTTCTTTGTTAATAAGGGGGAGCTTCTTCTATATCAACATCAGGTTAGAAATTGGGGTTACTCGTTACAGGCGCGCTCATTCCCTCATCTTAAGTGTTATGCTTCAAACCCTTACAGAAATTTCTGCCTGGATTCTGCAGTCATGACCTCAAAATTATATTATTTTATTATTTAGGATCTTCTGGAATACATGATACAGACCTCCACTATAACACTGATTCATTTTCTGAAATAACTGAATAATAAAAATCAATCACAAATAGTTCGAAGAATAAACTCAAAGTGATGTATATATGTTTGAGACAGAAGGAAATGGAAAAAGAAAGCCGGAATGAGACATATGTATTTATCCATCTATACATCCACATATATCTACATGCCATATATTCCATCACATGCATACATTCACATATATATGGTGCACAGGGCAGGGGAGAAAGAGAGACAGAGAGAGAGAGAAAGAGAGAGATTAAATCAGCAGAGCTGACTCTCTGAAAGCAGTTAATTGACAAGCAGAAAAACTTCGATTTTTCAGGGAGCACCTTCTCCACTGACTTTCTAATTTGCTAACTTAATAATTCCACTTAATCCAAGGATGACAGCCAGCCTACCAAGAAAAAGAGGAAAATAAAGGTGAGTACCCATGTACCTCAAAGAAAAATTTAAAAACTAGTTAATGAGTCAAATTTTGTGAAGACAGCATTTCATTGCAACTGTTATGAGACAAGTCAAGTTAGCACAAAGATCAGAGAAAGTTAAAATTCCATGAGTTCATAAAAGCTGTCAAAAGCTCCAGAACTTCCTGTCACTTACAAATGCAAAGTACTCCATGGGAATATCTGAATATGGATAAGATAATTTTTAGGTGAGTGTGACATGGCCTAAAAGCTATCCCAAGATTAAAGCTGATAACCAGTAGGCACCAGCAAAGTTAAAAGAGTGTTACATACTGAAATCACATCTACTTGATCCCCCTGAGTGTGTTTCTACCCCGTCTTCCCACTTTCCCACCAACCAGCAACTCAAATGTTAGTACTGAGGGCCCTAAAGTCAATGTCCTGTCCTATTTGTGCTCTGTGCCAATCAAAACGCTCGTGCTTCGTGTTTTGTTCCCTGATCCCCCTCCACGCACCCCCCCCCCCACACACACACTCAGGGCTTAGGAAGGTCAATTTTTTCCTGCGGTGGGGGCTTCTTTTCCTGACCTCTCCAAGCAGTCTGAAGAAAGAAAAGGAGAGGAGGCATTTGGGCAATTTGGGGAATACTCCAAACACCAACCCGATGGCGCAGCCTCCAGCTAAGTGGAACATCCCACGAGAGAAAGGACGCTTTGGGAGACGGAACGCGTGGGTGGTGGCAGGATGTGACCCAGGCCATGGAGGCCCAGTGAAGATCCCCATTCAACTATCTTTTTGTTGAATTTCAGTGCCATTTAATAGTATACCTTTCTTGCAATACACACAAGCCCTCATGCCTGCAACATTAACAATATTAATATTGCCTTTATTTTTTTTTTAATTTTTTTTCAACGTTTATTTATTTTTGGGACAGAGAGAGACAGAGCATGAACGAGGGAGGGGCAGAGAGAGAGGGAGACACAGAATCGGAAACAGGATCCAGGCTCTGAGCCATCAGCCCAGAGCCTGACACGGGGCTCGAACTCACGGACCGCGAGATCGTGACCTGGCTGAAGTTGGACGCTTAACCAACTGCGCCACCCAGGCGCCCCTATTGCCTTTATTGATAAATAGAACACGCTAACCTATACAATACCTTCATTATGTGCTAAGATATTCTAAACACCTATAAGTACACATAAGTGTGCACACATACACCGGTGTAATTTGACCACTAAAGTTATCGTTATCATTTCAGTCACTTAGATGAAGGAAAATGGGAGGCATAGAGTTTATTTCAATATTGAACGGTAGAGGCAGGATTCAACCCAAACAGCCTGAGAGCAGAGACCAATTCCCATGCTAAGTGTTCTCACATGGCCCACAGGGCTCAGTAGGACCTAAATAGGACAGATATCCCACGAGCTATTCCCAAACTCAAATTTGGGAAAGACTAGGCCAACTTATCTCATTTTTTTAAATGTAGGCCTCTTGGGGTATTTCTTAAATATGTTATCAAAACAATACAAATTATGATGACAAATCAAGTGATTCAAAAAGATTATGCTTAAAAGTCTTCATAAAACCCTTCCTCACTCCCAGCTTTGCTTTTAATTTTGATTTCTGGTTTTGTTTGCTTTTTAATTTCGGTTGGTGATTGACTTTAATAGCCCTAACATTAGAATGATGACTTTAATAACTTCTCAATAATATGTGGATAACATTATTTCTTGGTGCTTTTGAGAGTAATTACAAGATCTGAAGAAAAGAATTTAGTTTACTCATAATCTTTCCCCTACTTCAGTCTACCATCGATATTTGCATTTTAGGTCTTCTTTGCATGTCTTTCACTTTTAAATAATACCTCTGAATCTTATACGTCTATCACCTTTAGTTAGCTTTTCTCAGTGTCTGAATTCTAGGCTGTCTTCCACTATCCTGACCCACTTTGCTCTGCCTATCCTATTCCATCCACCTAGGACGCCTAGGACGTGCAGCTGTACTTCTATGTCACTGAGGCCAATGTTTACTTGTCTTCTGGCACCACAACCAGTGCCTTCTAGTTGAAGACTACTGGAAAACCAAACGGTGGGAGATCATGTTATGATGCGAACTCAATGTGAGGCATGGGAATCGTACATCTTATGACGTAGCTCTTGTTCAGTTGCATGTTCTTTCGAGAAGTAAACAATGTTCCAAGACCTCAAGCTACAGTACCTGTAACTTTCAGCTTTTCAGCCCCAATGGTAATCTCATCTTCATCTGCAGAGAACAGCACTCTGCCATCTTCACTCGCTCTCACTTCAAATCTCTTACACTGAGCTTCCACAGCGTCAGCTCCTATGGTCAGAGGAAAGGTTTAAAAATGAAACTGGCATGTAGGAAACCATTAACATGTATTATTTTTAGAAAACAGAGGAGAAATAGATATATTAGGTTTTTTTTTTTGTCTCTGCAGTACATTTTATACCTGAATTAATATTTTGAAATTGTTTTCCCTTCCAGTAGGCTCTCTAATTTGGTCGGGTGTCCTGGGCTAGGATGGCTGGGCATACATCTGACCTCTAAATGCTTGCATAGTCCTAACAAGGTTTGTAGCCTTAGCCAACTAAAAACAAAACAACAACAACAACAAACCCAAACAAACCAAAAACCTTTACATATGCACAAGGAGAGATGACGTCTACTTTGTTCTTGGTTGTAGCCTGAACACGCGGCATTATACCTGGCACATGCCGGTTGCTCAATAAATACTTATGGACTGAATTACTCCCCTGTTCTCTCTGCAAGCAGACAATAGTGCCTGTGCTTGCTACATGGCAAGGTACTTGTAAAGCATTACTCAGTTGTGAACCGTTAGCTACTCTACATTTCACAGATTTTAATATTGAACTTTGTTCACCCTTTACTGTCACTGAATGTGAATGCATTTTATAGTTAATCTTGCAAATATAAATACATATATGCATATATATACACACACATATATATGTTTTTAGTGCTCCCCAATGTATTTTCTCATCAAAAGTTTTCTTGATTTATTAAAATATACTATTAAATATAGTTACATCATAGTATTGGAAATCTGTTTCTGATACTGGGCAATTTTGCATATTAATCCATCTACAAACCACGAAGGCAGCTTCCATATTCGGAATACATGATCAATTTGTAAGTTTGAAGGGCTTCAACAAGAGGATCAAACGGGTCAGAGGGTGAGGAATTGCTATTTCCATAATATCTATTTATTTCTTTTGGCATAACACATTTGGCATATGATATACCTTCCCCTCCTGTAAGATCCGGAGTATCTCTCCTCTGCTATCTACGTCAGAAACTCTTGTCAGATACAACCCAGCCCAATCACGAACCTAGGCACATCACGTTTGCTCATACCTCTTTTCATTTGCTTTCCATATACTATGGACTGCTTGTTTGTGTCTGCCCAAAAATCTTCTGTTGACATCCAAGCCCACAATGAGATGGTATTAGGCCAACTTCTACCTCAAAGGCCATCTATGAGAGGTAATTAGGTCATGACGGTGGAGCCCTCAGGAATAAGATTAGTGGCCATACAAAGTTTGCCTTTTCTCTCTCTGCAGTCTGCTGAGTGTGGACGCGGTGAGAAGCTGGTATCTGCAGACCAGGAAGCAGCCTCTCACCAGATGCTGGCTATGCTAGTGACTTGCTGTTGGAATTCCTAGCCTGGAATACTGTGAGAAGCAACTGTCTGTTGTTTAAACCACCCACTCTATGGGTTTTTGTTACAGCAGCCCAAACAGACTAAGACAATGTTCTACCATAATTTGTTTGATATGCAACCCCCCGGAATTCAAAACATGAGATCATCTTCGTATTCCAAAATATCCTCCAAATTTAAACTTGGGTCTGATTTCTAGAGGTGCTTAGGGTAGAAGCTGGATAGGTGAATGAATACCAGACGTAAACTTTCTTTCCCTTTCCTTGGCCCTCAGCCCCACCTCGGCCTTGTTGCCAGTCCTAGCCCATGGGCTTTAGTATCTTATACCTTCCCACCACCATAGCTTCTGAGGGGCACTTAATAAGAGGAAAACATTAATTACAAACCCTGATGACTTGTGGGATAATTTCTCTGAAAACAAGATGTATATTTTTCTTTTAATATAAGAAACTACCTACATGTTTTCAGGTCCACATAGAAATTTTAAAAAGCTTCAACTTTTTATGACAATGCTAAGTAAGATAAAACTGATGTTAACCTTGCAGTATGTCAAGACCCAAACAGCATGAATTGTATTTCAATGTCTGTTATATATATATTTTTAAGCAAAGCACTTTTTTAAATGAAATTTAATGGCAATATTGGAACCACGGGAGACCTATTGTCCTTGGTAACAGTCTTTGCCTTTGATCTGGCAAACATTATTTAGCAGCCTGTATTCAGTGGAGTGTGTCTTCTTCTAATCATGGTCTAACCTTCCAGTATTGTGCTTTTAATCTTTAAACCATAGTAACCCAACTGGGTGATGTTCAAAAAAGCGTGCTTGGGGCTGGATGGGTTGATAAATGTGACTTCTAAGTTTTGAGGCCTCTGTGTCTCAATCTGTCTTCAAGGCACTCAGACATAACCTAAATCCGAACTGCCTGAAAGATATTCTAGATATTATACACATAAAACCTTAACATGTATATTACATTGCTTTCTTCAAATATGCTTAATTATTGGGTGAATTGATCCACAAAATATATCAGTGATTTTAATGACATTGAAGTGATTTATATCACTATATGTATATAATATATATTTTACACACACATACATACACGTGCCCCATAGAGACACAAGTTGATAAGACTTTTCTTGGCATAACATTTGATGTCATTAAATGTAAGATACTTTATTAACATAAGCATGCTATATCGAGTGTCACATAAACTAGTAGAAATACACGTGGAGAATCTGGATATGGCAAAGTGAGTTGAAATCTTAATTCAATAAATTTAAATAAGCAAAAGCAATAAGCTAGTAAGAAAATATATGCACACCTGGAATTAAAAAATGCATCTAGGCCATAAATAAATGCATGCAAAATCATTCAACTAAAAATAGACATATAAATTAATACTGCAGACTACACTTTATTCAACATATTACTAACATTTCAGAAGGCATATTTGCAAGCAATTAGCAATACTTGACAGTAAATATTTTAAATCAGAAAACAATTTTGAATATATTGTGCTGTTGTACATTGCTTTCCTTTTCTACAAATAGCAGACAGTAATGCATGCAATTAGACACATAGTGCATCACTGTGAATATTTATGTTTCAAGTTAATTTATTAGGCGAGATGAAGCTGAATTTATTATATCATAACATGTTTTGCGTTGTCTTACTCTGTTTTCCACATTCTTGGCTTCACATATTTGTAAGGCTAGGTCAACTCGGATCCAGTTGTTCAGAGGAGCTAGGTAAATGCTCAGTTCCATTTTCTTCCCAACCATCAATGCTTCCCGAGTTGCAGGAAAGCAATATGCCTGAATGACTCTGGATAAGGAGCTCTGATTCCTTAGCAAATAGGTCATGTGGCATGGGATGATCCAGACAGTTCTATATTTTACTAGTCACCTTAAACACTAACTTGCTAACTAAAGTCTCAAGACTAAATGTTTCCTTAAGAACAGCTGAGGAAGTTTCTGTTAGCAACTGCAAAATCAAACAAAAAACAGTCAGGGATAAAATAAGTAAAGAGAAGGGGCGCCTGGGTGGTTCAGTCGGTAGAGCGTCCAACTTCAGCTCAGGTCACGATCTCGTGGTCCATGAGTTCGAGCCCCGCGTCGGGCTCTGGGCTGATGGCTCAGAGCCTGGAGCCTGCTTCCAATTCTGTGTCTCCCTCTCTTTCTGCCCCTCCCCCATTCATGCTCTGTCTCTCTCTGTCTCAAAAATAAATAAATGTTAAAAAAAAATTTAAAAAAATAAGTAAAGAGAATTAGCAGGAAAAAGGGAGAAACCATGTAAGCAAAATAATAGATTCCACAAAAGGACTGAAGTATTAAATATATTTCCAAATATTTTCTCTAGTTCACTTAACGTTCTGTATATATTCTTTAAAAGCAAATAAAGAAAAGTAACAGCAAAGCTAATTTCTTGCTCTCCTCAGAGATGGCTCCATTGCCTTTTTGGAACATTCACATTTCTTAAGACATAGTCAGCAGCCAAAGGCATATTTGCTGACAAATAGAGAGGCTCCAGTAATTTATCTACTGTTTTTTCATTTTCTACATTAAATCAGTCAAACACACAAATTAGAAAATTTTCTCCAATAAAAACCTCTACAGGAGCTCAAACAATATATTTCCATAGGGCCTCTTGGTACTAGTTAGTCCTAATTTAAAGAAAACAAGGCAAAGATAAAAATGGATATATCTAATTATCTCTGGTGTGTTTTCCTCAAGCATATCATGATGGATCTTTCTTCCTATATAACTCTGATTTTATGTGTTGCCAATATTTTCAAGGTCTTGAAGAAGAGTATAATTAAAAGATTAGAAATTCCCACAAGAAAAACAAAAGCAAGAGTCAATACAGTCAACTAAATCCAGAGTTCTCAAATTCCTGTTTTGGAATTATCATGGGCCAAAAAAAAAAAAAAAAAAAAAAAAAGGCTGAAACAAAACAAAAGAAGCTGCTTTCGTGAAGTATAAATATAAATGAGCACTATATTTTACTCTATACAATGTATGTCATTAGAAACTCGCCTGCAGAAAGTGTACTATGAGTGTACTTGGGGGGAGAAGGAGAAGCAGAATGAGGGAAAGATCATAGGGGCCAGGGTGGGAGGCTGATCTCGGAACAAGGGCTCCAGGGCCTTTGGCAATTGCAATCTACATTGGATCCTGTCTGAGATTAGCACACCACCCCTCTCCTCGCACCCCTACAACCTAGCCCCCAACCATAGGAACTGATTTCTGTTTCAGAATTGGAATAACCATTGTTTCTCTGGCAAATAAGGTAGTTATATGAACCCTGAGGTTGCATTCACCCTTGTATCCCTACCTGGGGCTTCCTACCATCCTGTATCTAGACCAGTGCCTTGTATACAGTAATTCCTCAATAAAAGTTTGTTTTTTACAAAACAAAGGAGCAAAGGGGAAGAGAGAGAGGGATGGTTGGGGGCTGCAAACCAAGAAACAGACTCTTGACTATAGAGTATAAACTGGTGGTTACCAGAGGGGACGTTGGGGGTGGGGACGGGTGAAATAGGTGACTAAGGAGTGCACTGTCATGGCGAGCACCACGTGATGTATGGAATTGTCAAATCGCTATACCGTACACCTGAAATTAATATTACATTGTATGTTAACTATCTGGGATTTGAATAAAAACCTTTTAAAAAATGTTTGTTTTTAAACTGAAGTGCATTCCACTCCTTTCCACACTCTGTATTTTTATGCCTTGTTTATCACTCCTTCACCCATCTATACCATAGCCATGACCTCATACTATTATTCTCCATCTTCCTTTTATTTAATTAATTAATTAATTAATTTTCAAATATGAAATTCATTGTCAAATTGGTTTCCATACAACACCCAGTGCTCATTCCAACAGGTGCCCTCCTCAATACCCATCACCCACCCTCCTCTCCCTCCCACCTCCCATCAACCTTCAGTTTATTCTCAGTTTTTAAGAGTCTCTTATGTTTTGGCTTCCTCTCTCTCTAACCTCTTTTTTTTTCTTCCCCTCCCCCATGGTCTTCTGTTATGTTTCCACTCTTATGTGGATCCTGAGAAGCTCAATCTTTCTTTTTAAAAAAAGTTATGAAAACCTCATACATATAAAACTTGCATACATAATATTTCCCACCATATGGCTGGAGAAATAGCTAGTGAAGTGAAGCCTTTAGCATCATCTTTTCTGTTTTTTTTTTTTTTTTTTGTCTTCTGTTAAGTTTCACAGGATCTACATAAGAGTGAAAACATATGGTATCTGTCCTTTCTCTGTATGACTTATTTCACTTAGCATAACTCTCTCCAGTTCTATCCACGTTGCTACAAAAGGCCATATTTCATTCTTTCTCATTGCCAAGTAGTATTCCACTGTGTATATAAACCACAATTTCTTTATCCATTCATCAGTTGATGGACATTTAGGCTCTTTGCATAATTTGGCTATTATTGAAAGTGCTGCTAGAAACATTGGGGTACAAGTGCCCCTATGCATCAGCACTCCTGTATCCCTTGGGTAAATTCCTAGCAGTGCTATTGCTGGGTCATAGGGAAGATCTATTTTTAATTTTTTGAGGAACCTCCACACTGTTTTCCAGAGTAGCTGCACCAATTCGCATTCCCACCAACAGTAGCATCATCTTTTCTTAATCACATGTACCTTCATCCTACGGGAACTCTGCATGTCAGCATTATTCGGAAATGAGTTCTTACCACTTCCATTTTGTAACTTTACTACTTAACGTATGTATCCTTAAAACATTTCTCTCAGTTTTGCATGTTTTGCAATACACACACACACACACACACACACACACATACATAAATGCATACACAAACACACAGCTTTATATTACTTCTATTTTTTAGTGACTAGGCTTTTTCACACAGTATTAGGCTTGTGAGATTCATCTCTTTTGATACATGTGGTTCTGATTTATTCACCTTCACCGCTATAGTCTTTTATATGGATATCCCAGTTAGGGATCTACTTTCCACTGGTGATCTTATAGGTTTCTAGAATATCTGAATCAGTAACAAGGACACTATAAAATTTTTCCTACAAGTCTCCTTCTATACTCAAGCAATTCCAGAGCTTTTGTGTTGGTGTGAAATGGCTGGATCATAGAGAATGTACTTCAAATTTACTAGATAATAAAAAGTTACTTTTCAGACTGTTGTATCCATTTACATTCCCACCAATAGAATAGGAGAGTTCCTGTAGCTCCACATCACTGCCAACACTCAGTGTTATCAGACTTTGTAGTTTTTGCCAATCTGAGTTCCTAAAATGTATGCCACAATGGTTTCAATGAATAATTCCTGGATTACTGTTGGAGGGACTATCTTTTTTATGCCACTGCTCCTCAATCTCCTTTACTGATAATATGCTCCCCACGATCAATCTATGGGGGCAGGAGGGGGGTGCTGACTCTCTGTCTAGAAGTTGTTCAGTTCTCTTCAACCAAAACAATTAATTCATACACAAGCACATGACCCACTCTCGTGATTTTGTTTTATGATTTGAAAAAGAGGCACAATCTTCTTTCCAGATCACAGACCCAGAGCATGATATAAACTTAATCTTTTAAGGCTAGCTATACCCCTATGTGGAAAAAGTCGGCCTGAGAATTCAGCCAATCAGTGAAAATGGCGGGGGTGGGGGGGAGGAGGTGGGCAGGGAGAAGGTAAGAAGGAGAATGAGAAGGTCAGAGAGACATGCCTGAAACTATTGCTTAAAGGCTGGATCCCATGAGACAAACTAGTCTAGCCCTGGGCTTGCCTATTACATGAATCAATAAATAACTCATCCGCCCCACCCAGGTTGAGGAGTTCTTAAACTCTGAATTTTCTCCGTTCATTGTTCTTACTCTTTCTCTGTTTACTTCTTTAGGTTCCCATGTATTCTTCTCCCTCTCTCTCTCCCTCTCTGTCACGCTTATCTTTATTAATTAGAAGTTAGAAACCTTCCACCTTTATGAAACACTGCCCCACCACACATGCACAATATACAAATCATCAGTGCTTAATTAAAAGGGGAAAAATATGCTCTAGGACTTCCTAAAATGATGCTGTGGAAATGGACACCATAATATCCTGGGGCAAATTGTTTTATAGCCTTTGCATTGAGCAAACTAAATTTCTACTTAGACAATTTCAACACTTAATGGTGTAAATAAAATCTTTTGTGCTTGTATTCTTCCCTCTTTTTTGGTGATTCATAACAATATCATAATAATATTGTTCATTAATTAATCATTATCATTGTACTTGTATGACTACCTAACCAGCCATTTCATAAATTACTATAGTATTTTCTCCTGGACCTGGCCTCTATGAATTCTGAGAGGATCAGGTAAAATATGCCTCTTTATCTCACTTTTGTTGACTATGTTGTCTAAGACAAGTGAAAGCATACATCCTTGACTTGTGATTTTGTTTAAGAGGACCAATGGAACAACATATGCATAAAATATTCTGTTTTTTTTTTCAGTATAGTAAGCAGACATAAAATTACAGCATTTCAAAACTATGAATAGCACAAAGTTGGTGAGTGAAATACTCTCTAAATTTTTTTTATATATCATGACCATTCATTTTCTTTTAATATATAAAGGAAAAAATTGAAACAAAAATGCATGTCACATGCAGTGAAATAAATATGATAGGATTATTATATAAGAGTAGAAACAGTGAATACTTAAGTAATGAGAAGAGACTGCTTATAACTACATTTTTGCTAAGTCGATATTATAAGAAAGGAGAAAACAAATTCCTAATATCTTCTGGTAATCTCTCATTGCCTAACTTTTCGGCAGACATTAATAATGTCTAAAATGAGGCAGTATAATTTATGGAAGTTGTGGTAGAACATGAGACTTGAAAACTCATTTCTTGGTAATACCCAACTAAAATTATTCCCATTGTGGTGTATTATTTTTAATTTTTAACTTATGTCTCATAAGAACAAGTAACTTCTCAGAATTTTTCCTTCTTTCTTGTCAGCTTGACCTGGTCTTCTGCTACATTTTGACACAATTATCAGGGTAGTTTCATGTACATGCTTAAAAATTTTATTTCTTTTCCTTTCTAACATGCATTTTATTTCAAATAATAATTAATATGTGTATCCATGTTTAGACATCAACACAAGGATGAAAAATGAGTTGGTACAGTTTTCTGATAATATTTTTATGCAAATTCCCTCTAAATTACATGCAATATAACTTGTTTGGTTGCGATAGTATAATTTTGCAGATGTATTCACTAATAATGCGGTCTCATGGTACCAATTAAGTACAAATTTCATACCAGATTTCAAGATTACGTTTTCTCGATTTCCAAAGTCATCCAACTTTTGGGACACCTGGGTGGCTCAGTCAGTTAAGCATCTGACTCTTGCTTTCAGCTCAGGTAATGATCTCATGGTTAGTGAGATCAAACCCAGCCATCGGGCTCTGCACTGACAGCACAGAGGCTGCTTTGGATTCTCTCTCTCTCTCTCTCTCTCTCTCAAAAATAAATAAACATTTTTAAAAAATCTGACTTTGACAACTTATTACCTAAATATCATAGTGAAAGTCACCGTAACAGTACTTTTATTAACTTTTCTAATGTAAGAGGTCTTACACAGAACCCATTCCATACAGAGAACTGTATTCTTGAAAATGATACGAAAAAGTAACCACCTTCACTACAGAGTAGTACTTGCATATTTATTTATATTACCTACTAACACTTCTTAGTATGAATGTATGAGGCGTGCTTATTGATACTTAGTTTTTACATTCAAAATGTTCCATATTCCCCTTAACATTAGGCAGGTTGTCTCTGGATTTCATTTAGTGGTAACACGTTTTTAGTGTTATAAATCAGTTAACTGAGCACGAAACAATAAACTTCCAGATAAGCAGTTTAAGAAACCTTAGCATAAAATACAGTTTTTATTATAATATGATCATTTTAGGCAGTTAGTCAACTGTGCATTATTATTGATTTGTTACAGCTGATGCATATTTTTATGATTACATGTAATTCTTAGAATTGCTTGCATTGGAACACATTATTTCTGATTTCCAAGGAAGCATCAGTCTCGGGTTTCTAGAAAAATGACCAAATCGGGTCTTGTATCAGAGAGAATGATCTAGTTTATAATCCAATGAAACAATCCCTCAAATTAGAGTGCCTTAGGCCAGCGAAGGTCTGTTCCTTGTTCATGTTCACTTCCAGCATGATTCAGCAGGATGCTATGGTCACAGAAATCACTCAGGGACCCAAATGGTAAAGGCTCCATCTTAACACGCGCCTTCAAAGCGGTGGCAACAAGAGAAAAGGATATGGCGAACTGAGCGCTGTCTTTTAACTTTCATTTAGAAGTAATACATCATTTATTGTACTACTGGCCAATGAAAGCAATATCATCAAGTCTGTTTCCAAATAAGTGGGAATTTATAATATTTAACCTGATGTTCACCTCTAAATACAAAACTGACAGAGACCAAGAAAATGTTTATTAGTTTTTCAGGGCTGCCAAAGCACCACACACTGGGTGGCTTGAAAAACAGAAGCTATTGATTTAGAGTTCCAGTGGCTAGAAGTCAGAGATTAAGGTGTTGTAGAGTTGCTTCTTTCTGAGGCTAATGAGGGAAAGGTCTGTTCTAGTCTCTCTCCTTGGCTTGTAGATGGCCAAGGATCTCACTGCATGCATCTCCATGCATCTCATTCCCCCTCTGTAGGTATATTCTGTGTCCAAATTTCTCCTTTTTATAAGACTGTCAGTCATATTGGATGGTCCACCCTAATGACTTCATTCTAACTTGATTACCTTTATCTCCAAATAATCAGATAAGATCACATTCTTGAACTAGGGTTAGGACTTCTTTTTTTTTTTTTTTTTTATTAGCTTATTTATTTATTTTTTCAACGTTTATTTATTTTTGGGACAGAGAGAGACAGAGCATGAACGGGGGAGGGGCAGAGAGAGAGGGAGACACAGAATCGGAAACAGGCTCCAGGCTCTGAGCCATCAGCCCAGAGCCCGACGCGGGGCTCGAACTCACGGACTGCGAGATCGTGACCTGGCTGAAGTTGGACGCTTAACCGACTGCGCCACCCAGGCGCCCCTAGGGTTAGGACTTCTTATATGAAATTTTGTTTTGGGGGGAGTGGATATAATTCAACACGTAAAACATATCTTCAGTGTAATGGGGGAAATAAGAAAAAAATAACAAAAATAAAAATGCCAACCTAGGATTTTAAGGCTAGCAAAATTATCATCCAAGATCAAAGGCCAGAAGATATTTTCAGACTAACAAAAACTGAGAGAACTAATCACAAACAAATTCATTTAAAAAAAGTTGTAAAGGACTATTTTCAAGAAAAAGATCACTATCAGAGATACAGGAAGATTAAGATTTGAAAAACCACACTCTCCTGGGTTTTCTTGTAATTCATTGGTCATACTTCTTCAGTCCACATCTTGCTTTCTCCCTTTTTTTTCTATTCTCTACACATTTACAAAATATTTACATGCCACAGAGGTCAGACTAATGACTCTTACGTATATTCTTTATGAAATGTCTCCAGGGCAAATAAAAATAAAAGAATTGAGAAAAATCCTTCACTATTTACATCCATTCACCTAAGGTTCTCATCCTGGATCATATACTTTAAATAAAATGTATGTAAATCCAAAATTTATAACATGTGCATTAATATTTATCTTTAAATCCACATTTATATAACTGTTTATAAATGTCTGAAAGACAATGTTTATCTCGATAAGAACTGTTGATTTTCACATACTTGCTAAATTTATCTTTTCCTCAGTAATCCCTTTCTCAGTAAATAGGGCCACAATTCACTCCAACAGGTTAGCCCTCAAGTTCAAGGTTAATCTCAGGTTCCACTTCTGAAATGACAATGATAGGAACTTGGCAGATTTGATCTTCAGAAAAACTGTTGAAACATATTTTATAAACAATTGAACTCTCAGTAAACAGTTCTAAGGAAATATAGCAAATGAAGAAACACAAAAAATGACATGCCAAAAATAGGGAAGTCTGACCCATAGATAGGAAATATGAGGCAATAGAAATTGCTTGTGAAAAATTACAAAATGTCAGATTTAACAAAGACTTCAAATAGCTACTTAAAGTAGCCAGTATACACACATTCAAATAACTAGAGGAAACTGCATTCATTTTTTAATTTTCTTAGTAATCTCTGCACCCAATGTGGGGCTAAAATTTGCTACTCTGAGATCAAGGGTCGCCTGCTCTGGTGACTGAGCCAGCCAGGCGTCCCTAAGGGAAACTGTATTTAAAGAATTAAATGATTGTTTAATAAAATGTTTCATCTGATGGAGAATATCAATAAGGATGCAGAAATTATAAAAGAAGCAAATGAAAATTCTGAAGCTAAGAATTAAACAATTGAATGAAAAATTCACTCCAGAGTAGATTTGAACTGGCAGAAGAAAAAATTAGTAATTTAAAGGCAAATAAGAGTTATAAAATCTAGGAACAGAGGAGGAAAAGAATTAAGAACAACAAACAGAACCTCAGAGAGAAATGTGGGACGTCACTAAACACATGAACATGTGTGTAATAGGGATTCTAGAAGTAGATGAATAAGAGAAAAGATCAGAAAATATACCTCAAGAAATAATGCCTGAAAACTTCCTAAAAATGTATTGAAAAATAATAACCTATATATCCAGGAAGCTTAATGAACTCCAAAGAGGAAAAATACAAAAAGATCCACATACAGGCACATCATAGTACAGATGAGGAAAGCCAAACACACTGGAAACCTTGAAAACATCAAGAGAAAAATGGCTTCTCAGTTTCAAGGAAACCACTTAAGGTTAAAGGGCTGACTTCTCTGCAACAATGGAGAAGTGTTCTTACTCATGCCTCTACTTTTGCTCTTGTTGCCCTGCCTCCCAATGTACATCCTCCACATTTAAGCCAGAGTCGCATTTTCAAAATGAAAATCAGACCACGTGACTCATCTACTCAACTGTCTTCAGGAGTTCCACATGATATTCAGAATGCACCCCATGTTTTCAACTCTCAGGACTTCCAGCGTCTGCTTTCATTGCAATGGTTCCTTTGCCATTTCTTAAACACACTGCTTTTATAAAACACACAGGTTTTTATACTTTTTGTCTCTTCTGTCTGCCATGATCTTGAGCCAGATCTTGGTGTGTTTTGCTCGTGACTGTATTTGGTTTTCTAAAGAATTATTCCTTCAAATAGCTCATCCTCTACCATTCCTTAAAACGGCCACCATTCCCTCTCTCTCTTCTCTGTTTCGTCTACAGAAACTCACCACACCCTTCACATTGGAAGCCTTACCCCACCATTTTTGTATAAAGCAATCCTGTTCCTACCATCATTTTCTTCCACTTGAATCTATTTTACTTTTCTTATCACTTTTGGTTGCTTATTTATTTTCTGAATACCTCACTGAAATATAAGCTACATTAGTTTAAGGATTTATATCTATATGGTTCACCCTGAAGCTTCGGTAATTATATTATGCATTTTCTCACCTATTACAGGTGTTCAAGAAATATTTCTTGCAAAGAAAATTTGATTATTGATTTAATAACCTCATTTAATTTTCGCCTCAATAAACATGTCAAAAACTAACATCTAGTTCCTTTATCATCTAAATAAATGCCTCATATTCTGCTTAAATATATATATATATATTCAAATTATCTGCTTAAATATATATATATTCAAATTATCTACTTAAATATATATATATATATATATATATATATTCAAATTATCTTTTATAATAAGATTGCACCTTTAGCTTTCTGGCTTCTTTCTAGGTCTATTTCAGTTTCTGTCTTTCCTCACCTTCTATGTAAAATATTCTATGTGACTTGCCTTAGCTGATAATACAAAATACTTAATATATACTTGTGACATACATATCGATATGAGTATATTTCAAGTTCCTTACAAATATTTGGGCAATGCTTATTCAGCTAGTATATGTTTATATTTGGGAGCTATCTTAAGTGTAGTTTGATAACTGTGCACTCCAAAGGAAAAAAAAAACTCACGAAAATTAACAGATATGCTTCTTCCACAAAAAAGACAACTTATTGAATTACAAATTTTCTACTAATTTTAGGAGACTATATAAAGAAGAATGCTCTTAATATATCTTTTAAATTATTCTATTTTTAGAAGTAATGCTCTGATTTTGTTACCTAACGTTTCCAGTGCTTGAATATTAAATGTGTGGGGGGAAGGACATTTATATGAACTGTAAAATTTTATTCATTAATTAATATAATTACTTTTGATGTCTATGAGAAAATGTGCAGTGAGAAGGAGTATTTAAAGAGAACTTAATGAAGAAACTATTTACAAAAGTGTAGACAGGGCTAAGGGGCATTCTTAAATACCCTTCTCACTGTACCATTTTTTCTTCTAAGTGCCTTCCTGATACAGAAACCCAAAAAAAAGGTATAGAAGTAAAAGATTTCTTTCCACATGGGAATAGAAAAAGCAGAGTTACTGAATTAAGATTGAGCCCTTAAATTAATACATGACATTTCAATTAAATATTTCTCTCAGAAAAGGACCTGTCTAACCCACTGCTATCTTCCAGTTTATAAAGTGACTGCTTAATTGTTTCAAAATAGTAACAGGATTTTCAGATAAATAAAATAAATATTTGTCTAAGATCTATCTTTTCTCTACATTAATCTTTCCAACAACACCTTTATTTTCTCTAGTCTCCTGAGGACTTTCTGATACCCTGAAATTTTAAAAAACATTCAAGACGAAATGTCAAGAGCTAAAATGCCTCCCCCCAAGCTAATGTTTTCATATACTGGTAATATTTGGGGTGAGGATCTTATGAAGTCATGTATTTAATTGAATGTTTGAGGAAACTTCTGATATTATTATAGACAGTTAACTGTGTTTCAGTGGACAGTATTTGAATTTATTAAAAGTAATTTCCAAAATGGATTTCTAAGTTTCTTATTTCCTGATTATCTCTTTGGTTTTTGGATGTAAGCATGGCCATGTTACCTCTTCATGACCCATCCCTCCTTTCAGAACAGGTATTTAAATCAGTGTGTGCGTTTACAGAGTCGTCAAAAGTAACTTCCTACATTGCTCTCATCTAATTGAAATTTCTACTTATTTTCCACATATTGTCCTTCACTAGTGATTAATATTTTTTACTTCTAAGGTATTTTCTGATTAAAAGCAATGTTTGTCATCAATTTTCCAGCTAAATGTAAAAGAAAAAAAGTATCACAGATAAACATGCAGAACATTTTAAATACTAGTCTAATTTTCCTTCAAAAACATATCATTATCTATCTTTCCCTGAAGCCAGCTGTTTGGTGCCCAGAGGATAAAAATAATTTGATGATGAAATGAAGTGGAATATTATAATAATACTTGAAAAAAATCAGATGGCAAACTCTCTTATCATCACTTGCTAACTGCAGGTATTAAATGAAGGCATCTAAGGGCTGGAAGTATATTTCCAAAAATTGCCTTCTGGATATTCGTGTCTATCAGATTACTTGTTAGGCTGCTTCTCTTTCCAGCACACGTCTGGTATGTGCTCGCTGCTTAAAATGACAACATGAGGGCTTCTGCAACTTTCAAACGATAGCTTCCATTTTGGAGACGAACACAGGTGCTCAGGTCACTTTTATGCGTTTCATTCCAGAGACAGGGAAAGCAAAACGGAGGGCAGGCCCATTTCTTTCTTTTTTTAAGTTTCTATTTTCATTCCAGTTAGTTGGCACACGGTGTTATAGAAGTTTCCGGGGTACACGTTTCCTTGAAAGACACTTACATCTGAAACTGTACATGTCACCTCCACCTACATCCGACTGGCCAGAACTCAGGTACACCTGGCTGCAGTAGAAGCCTGCGGTCCTCATTTGGGTAATCCACATGCCCAACACCTGAGGTGGTGTTATTCGAAGGGGAAGAATTGTCATAGGGAGAGAGCTGTTAATGCTATCTACAACATCACACAAGTGTTTCTAACTCAGAAATTAATCTTAATCATTTCTCAGACTTCCAAAAACCCTACAGTCAACATTTATACACATTTTTCTTATGGTTCTTTTGCTAGGAATAGCTGGATTCCATATCCTATAGGATTCCTTACCTTAATTACAGTCTTGCTATTTTACCTAAAATAGCACAGATCCCTTCGCCTATAAATTAACTAAAGGAAGGCTATCAGAAGCAGAAGACCCTTAGGTTTGAGTCACACTTTGTATAAACACATTGTTTTATTAACACAAAATTTCTACGACTTACAGAAGAATGCCACATAATCAATGAAGTTTACGAATAAATCACATACATAAGCGAATACTTGCTAGAAACATACTGATTTAGTACCAATATTCCTTCCAAAAATTCTAGCTGAGTAATGCTTCATTGTAAAGACAGAAAATAAATAATTTTATTATGTTTTTATTTAGGAAATTATTGTGTTGTCAAAGTATATAGTTCAGTTAAAGGAAAATAAATGGTAATATGGAAAAAGACTTTTATCTATTGTTTAGTCGTCTGCTTGATAATTACCGCTAAATATTATTATTCAGTCAGAATTTCTTTCTTTACAATATATAATTTGCATATTGTTAAACACTTTTTCATATAACTTAACCCCTACTATTTCTTTCTATTATATATATATACGTGTATATATATGTATATACATACGTATATATATATGAAAAGTAATATCACATTGAGATATTCAAGTGTTTTGTGACCTCCAAGCATTCTTTAATAAAAATTACCAGTAAAATATTTACGAATAAATTGTATATGATGTTTGAGCTTTCTTTCCCCAAATCTGTGTCAGCCTATGTTTAATACTATCAGTTATTTCACCTGATTCTGTATTTCTTTTCTTCCAAGACTCATCTTCACTAAGTAGATAAGCACGAAATTGATGTCAGTACATTAGTTTCTCTATGTTATTTTAATGTCTTTCCAGCATATATTTCCAGCTATTAAGATATGAGCTACTGTAGAAAAGAACAGGATACAGCCTTGATGGAGTATAGATGTGAATTTAGGATACAATTTTCATTTCTTTTTTTTTTTTCAACGTTTTTTATTTATTTTTGCGACAGAGAGAGACAGAGCATGAACGGGGGAGGGGCAGAGAGAGAGGGAGACACAGAATCGGAAACAGGCTCCAGGCTCTGAGCCATCAGCCCAGAGCCTGACGCGGGGCTCGAACTCACGGACCGCGAGATCATGACCTGGCTGAAGTCGGACGCTTAACCGACTGCGCCACCCAGGCGCCCCTACAATTTTCATTTCAAAATTAAATTATCAGGGAGAGAAACCTATAAGGATTTAGTCGAATACAAAAGAATCAGTGTATTCCATAAGACACTATAGTTCACATACTAAAAACTATATATGATGGGTGTGAATGTCTGCAAATACTGAAAGGAGGGATAATACCATTTTAAAATTGCTATGGTTACATATATACTTTTTGTATATGTTATTTGTGGTTACGTTGGCAGAAGGGATGCTTTTTGTCCAAAGATACCGCAATAGAAGACAATATCCAATAGGCTGTGAAAATCTTTTCTCCTACATTATTGTTCATAAATCACATTTTCTTTTGTCAATCACATTTCTTTTGTCACATTTTGTCTTTCTTTTCTTTCTATGCATTTACATAATACAAAAGTTAAAAGCATAAGTTATACTGGATGAGACTCACTTCTACCCCTGCCCTATAAATCCTTGTCTGACATTTCCTTTAAATGCAACAATTTTTGCTGTTCCTTGTGAACTTCTTTACTTTTAGCAAATATAAGCACAGATAATTATATCTTTCTTTTTTTTTTAATGTTTATTTATTTTTGAAAGCGAGCGAGAGAGAGACAGAGAGAGAGAGAGAGAGAGTCAGTGTGAGCAGAGGGAGGGACAGAGAGAGAGAGGGGGAGACACAGAATCCTAAGAAGGCTTCAGGCTCTGAGCTGTCAGCACAGAGCCTGCTCAGAGCCTGGCACAGGGCTTGAACTCATGAGCTGTGAGATCATGACCTGAGCTGAATTCGAACCCTTAACCTACTGAGCCACCCAGGCGCCCCTTATATCTCTTTTTCTTAAACAAATACACATTTTTTTTTACAATGTTTGTCCATTGCTTTTCATGTAACGATTGTACTCCACTTTTAAATTACTTTTCAGTTTATGACAGTCTAGATAAATGAGAGGATATAATAATTCAGGCACCCGAACTTGCCTAGCTTTTGTTTGATTCAACATGTGTTTATTTTATATTTGCTTACAATTATTCTGATAAGTTTTAACTGCTTGTGGTTTAGTAAGAAAACTCCTATCTGAACACCATGTTTTATTAATCATTTTGAGGAATTCAGTGACGCCATGTTAATTACATTTTCATATGACACTAAAAGTGGAAGGAGAGCAGAATAGCAGAATGGGAATTCTAAAGGATCTTGACAGGTTGGCACGAAAATCTACACAAGAACAGAATGTGAGGGGGGAAGAATTGTGAACATTTATGGGAGAAGGTGTTTTGTTTATTAGACAACTGTGTCAGATGGGTTCAGTAGTAAGGATTTAAGTAGTAAATATTATCTTAGACTGTATAACTACAAACACAATGCTGATGAGTGAGAAAATGATCCTGTTGAATTCTAGGTTGATTAAACTGTATCTGTTGGGATTATTGTGTTATTACAGGTATTCTTTGATAGCTGATTGTTGATGTGAATTAAAAATGCGGCCAGAGTAAGATTAACCTTGTTGATGAAGAGATATAAAACTTAGTCAACACAGTGAAATTGCTAACGGAAGTGTAGTGTAATCATAGTTTGAGTGAAAAACAGGGTCACATAAATAACAGGGGGTAAGTGCGCCACACATTTTGGTCACACTTTACTTGAGCGCTCAGCTATGTTTTAAGCTCTAAGGTTTAGGAAGGATGTTGACATAGCCTGTAATTATAGAAAAAGAAACAAAATGAGAAAAAAAATATTTCTGCTTCTGAAAAGATGGAATATCTGAAATGAGATTTCCCCTCTTATCTGAAATAACAACAGAAGGACAAAGTATATAAAACTATGGTTTCAAGACACTCTGATGTCAGAGAATAGTACACCTAACAGAAAAAGACAAACGAGATGGGATCATACATACTGCAGGTTACTCTTTTTTTTTTTTCATGTTTATTTATTTTTGAGAGAGAGAGAGAGAGACAGAGAACACAAGCAGGGGAGGGGCAGAGGAGGGGGGCAGAGGATCCAAAGCAGGCTCTGCACAGACAGCAGAAAGCCAGATGCGGGGCTCCAACCCATGAACCACAAGACCATGACCTGAGCCGAAGTCAGATGCTCAAACGACTGAGCCACCCTGCAAGTCCCTGCAAGTTACTCATTTAAGGGAACTTACGGGCGATGGTAAAGAGAGGAAGAATCCAAGTGGAACCCAGCGACTTCCTGAGTTGGGGAGAAAGAGCGAGACTCCAGGGAGACCAACAGGTAGAGTTTCCAGGACAGAGTACCAGAGAGAACAGAGAGGCAGACAGATGAGAACTCTAGAGATCGTCAGAAGATCTTCCTCAAATAATCAGCAGATTATATATTATTCCAAGTGTGTGAGAAAGCTGCCCTAGGTCAGGGAAAGAAATAGAGGAAATAGTGTCCAGCATTTACACAGGGCTGGGAATAGTACTTGCCAGGTTTGAAAAAACAAACACAAATATCATCATTAATGGGGGTCTGGGAGAGGACTCAGGAAACTCTTGAATCACGATTCATAATATAGAATGATTAGCTACAGACCTAGCAAGTCCACGGATCTGCCAAAGAAACCTCAAATGCAGGACCCTGAAGGGTGAATCCATTTTTAGTTAATTGCACCCAGTACAAAATTTGAGAATATTTATAGACATCAAAAAGTACACAGCACCAAAGAAAGTAAACTGTACTATGTCTCACTTCAAATATTACAAGATTACAAGCCATAAAAAGGAGCAGAAGAACATGGCCCATAATGAAGACAGTAAGTAATCAAAAGTAACTCAAAATTGACAAAAACGTTTAATTTTTCTTGTTCACTTATTTATTTTGAAAGAGAGTGAGAGAGAGAGTGAGAGAGAGAGAGAGAGAGAGAGAGCGCAAGCGGGGGGGGGTACATAGAGAGGGAGACAGAGAGAAAATCTCAGGCAGGCTCTGTGCTGTCAGTGTAGAGCCCGATGTGGAGCTCGAACTCACAAATTGTGAGATCATTACCTCAGCTGAATCCAAGAGTCAGACTCTTAACTGACTGAGCCACCCAGGCACCCTGACAAAAATGTTTAAATTAGCAAAAATGGATGATAAAATGATTATTATAATTATATGCTGTATGCTCAAAAGTTAGAGATGTGGATAAAAAAGACTCAACTCAAACCTCTAGTGATGAAATCCATCCACAATGAAATGAAAAAGACACAAAATGGGATTAGAAGTAGGTTAGACATTGCAAAATATATATACATTCATGAATGTGATACATAATAAAATCTAAAGAGAGGATGGATTTTTAAAAAAATATATATATTTATTTTTGAGAGAGAGAGAGAGAGAGAGAGAGAACATGAGTCGGGGAGGGGCACAGACAGATGGAGATAAAATCTGAAGCAGGTTCCAGTCTCTGAGCTGTCAGAACAGAGCCTGACGCAGGGCTCACACCCACAAGCCTTGAGATCATGAGCTGAGCTGAAGTCAGACCGTTAACCTACTGAGCCACTCAGGTGGTCCTGGAATGGAACTTTTTAAATGAGGAGAACATCAGTGATGTTTTAAACAACTTCTTGGGGATTGATACACTTTTCTTAAAGGAGAAGAGAAGGGGACTGAGAATAGACAAAATATTTGAAGGAATAACGAACAAGAAATTTACGACAACAAATCCTAAACACAAAAATATTAAGAAAACTATATGGGGGCGCCTGGGTGGCTCAGTTGGGTTGGGCATCTGACTTTGACTCAGCTCATGATCTCGCAATTTGTGGGTTTGGGCCTGGCATCGGGCTGTGTGCTGACAGCTCAGAGCCCAGAGCCTGCTTCGGATTCTGTGTCTCCCTCCCTCTCCCTCTCTCATAAGCACTAAAGCAATCAGAAAAATAAAAGCCAATAAGGAGACCAAATGGCATCATACAAAATCTCAACTAATCCAAAAGAAAACAGAAAAGGAATAAAAAGAAAACACAGGGGACAAGTAGAAAGCAAATAGCAAGATGACAGGCCTAAACCTAATCACATCTATTCAACGGAAATAATGTAAACACTGCGGTCAAAGGTAAAGACGCGTAAACTAGACAAAAAACAAGACCCAACTATATTCCACCTACAAGGAATCAACTTTAAATAAAAAGGCACAAGTTAGAAGTAAAAAAATGGAAGAAGATATGTTATCCTAACTCTAATCCAATGAAAACAGAAGTGACTCGTTCAATATTAAATAAAACCAATTTTAAAGCCAAGCCTATTACTAGAGATTAAAAAAAGCCATTTCATATGGATAAAGAGGTCATGAGGTCTTCTAGGGTACAAAACAAATTGTAAATGTTTATACATTTAAAATGAAGAGCTATGGAGGATATACACAAAGAAAATTTTATAGACCTGGGCACCTGGGTGGTTCAGCTGGTTAAGCATCCGACTTCAGCTCAGGTCATGATCTCATGGTTCCTGAGTTTGAGCCCCATGTCAGGCTCTGTGCTGACAGCTCAGAGACTGGAGCCTGCTTCAGATCCTATGTCTCCTTCTCTCTCTTCTCCTCGCCCACTTTCTCTCCCTCTCTCTCTGTCTCTGTCTCTCTCTCAAAAATAAACATTAAAAAAATAAAGTAAAAAAAAGAACTAAAACCAACTCAAAATTACAGAGATTTTAAGCCCTATTTCCCAATAATAAGTATAAGGAGCCAACCAAAAATTAACAAGTGTATAATAGATTTGAGCAACACAATCAAACTGTGCTTGCCATTTGTAAAAAAGATGTTATCCAAACAAAAAATAATACGCTATTTTTTTCACGTGCACATGTAACATTCTCCAAGATAGAGAAAATTTTAGGCCATTTTTTTCAAGTTTCAAGTTGGGGCACCTGGGTGCCTCAGTTGGTTAAGCAGCCTGCTCTTGATTTCAGCTCAGCTCATGATCTCAAGGTTTGTGGGTTTGGGCCCCACATCAGGCTCTGCACAGACAGCATGGAGCCTGCTTGGGATTCTCTCCCTCTCTCTCTCTGCCCTGTACGTGCTCTCTCTCTCTCTCAATCTCTCTCTCTCTCTCTGAAAAATAAATAAATAAACTTAAAAAAAGTTTCAAGTCTTACAAATCATATTATTATAGCAATGTCATCAAATAAGAAATAAAATTTATGGAGAGATCTGAAAAATCCCAAATATTTGGGAACTCAATAATGCACTTCTATATAATCCCTCAAAGAAGAAAGTAAAACAGAAAGTAAAAAGTATTTTGAAAGAAATAAAAATGTAAACAAAATATATGAGGGTTTTTTTTTAAGTTTATTTGTTTATTTTGAGAGAGAGAGAGAGAGAGAGAGAGAGAGAGAGAGAAAGTACATGTGCCAGTGTAAGAGTTGGGAAGGGACAGAGAGAGAGGGAGAGAGAGTCCCAAACAGGTTCTGTGCTGTCAGTGCTGAGATCCACATGGGGCTCAAACTCAGGACCCAGGAGATCATGACTTGAGCAGAAATCAGGAGTCAGATACTTAACTGACTGACCCATACAGACATCCCTAATATGAGTTTTTTGGATAACACCAAAATTGTACTTAAGTGTACTCAAGTTGTTAAGTACAACCAAAGTTGTACTTAAGTGTAAAATGATAGCACTAAGCATCTATATAAAAAATGTGGAAAACCCTAAAATCAATGACTCCGGTTTTCACCTCAAAAAAACTGGAAAGTTTTTTATCTTCATAAGGTCCCCGTAATTCATTTTTGCTTTTAATTCCCCTGCCTTTGGGGATGTGTCAAGTAAGAGATTGCTACGGCTGAGGTCAGAGAGGTCTTTTCCTGCTTTCTCCTCTAGGGTTTGGATGGTTTCCTGTCTCACATTCAGGTCCTTTATCCATTTTGAGTTTATTTTTGTGAATGTTGTGAGAAAGTGGTCTAATTTCAACCTTCTGCAGGTTGCTGTCCAGTTCTCCCAGCACCATTTGTTAAAGAGACTGTCTTTTTTCCATTGGATGTTCTTTCCTGCTTTGTCAAAGATGAGTTGGCCATACGTTTGTGGGTCTAGTTCTGGGGTTTCTATTCTATTCCTTTGGTCTATGTGTCTGTTTTTGTGCCAATACCATGCTGTCTTGATGATGACAGCTTTGTAGCAGAGGCTAAAGTCTGGGATTGTGATGCCTCCTGCTTTGGTCTTCTTCTTCAAAATTACTTTGGCTATTCGGGGCCTTTTGTGGTTCCATATGAATTTTAGGATTGCTTGTTCTAGTTTCGAGAAGAATGCTGGTGCAATTTTGATTGGGATTGCATTGAATGTGTAGATAGCTTTGGGTAGTATTGACATTTTGACAATATTTATTCTTCCAATCCATGAGCATGGAATGTCTTTCCATTTCTTTATATCTTCTTCAACTACCTTCATAAGCTTTCTATAGTTTTCAGTATACAGATCTTTTCCATCTTTGGTTAGATTTATTCCTAGGTATTTTATGCTTCTTGGTGCAATTGTGAATGGGATCAGTTTCTTTATTTGTCTTTCTGTTGCTTCGTTGTTAGTGTATAAGAATGCAACTGATTTCTGTACATTGATTTTGTGTCCTGAAACTTTGCTGAATTCATGTATCAGTTCTAGCAGACTTTTGGTGGAGTCTATCGGATTTTCCATGTATAGTATCATGTCATCTGCAAAAAGCGAAAGCTTGACTTCATCTTTGCCAATTTTGATGCCTTTGATTTCCTTTTGTTGTCTGATTGCTGATGCTAGAACTTCCAACACTATGTTAAACAAGAGCGGTGAGAGTGGGCATCCCTGTCGTGTTCCTGATCTCAGGGAAAAAGCTCTCAGCTTTTCCCCATTGAGGATGATGTTAGCTGTGGGCTTTTCATAAATGGCTTTTATGATGTTTCAGTATGTTCCTTCCATCCCGACTTTCTCAAGGGTTTTTATTAAGAAAGGTTGCTGGATTTTGTCAAAGGCCTTTTCTGCATTGATTGACAGGATCATATGGTTCTTCTCTTTTTCTTTTATTAATGTGATGTATCACGTTGATTGATTTGCGAATGTTGAACCAGCCCGTTAAAAACTGAGAACAAACTGAGGGTTGATGGGGGTGGGAGGGAGGGGTGGGTGATGGGTATTGAGGAGGGCACCTTTTGGGATGAGCACTGGGTGTTGTATGGAAACCAATTTGACAATAAATTTCATATATTAAAAAAAAAACTGGAAAAAAGGAGAGCAAATTAAACCCAACGTGGCAACAGGGAAAAACAAAAATCAAAGTAGAAATCAATGAAATGGGAAGACAAAAACAATAGAGCATCTTAATGAAACCAGATTCTATTGTTTGAGAAGCTCAATAAAACTGAAAAACATCCAAAAAGGAAAAAAAAACCAACAACAAGAAGACACAAATTACAAGTATCAGTACAGTAGTCCTCCCTCATCTGCAGTTTCAGCTTTCTGTGGTTACACATACCCCTGATCAATTGTGGTCCGGAAGCAGACGACCCTCTGTCATACCCTCAGGTCAACAGTGGCCTAACACTATATCATAACGCCTACAACATTCACTTCACTTCATCTCATCATTTAGGCATTCTATCATCTCACATCATCACAAGATGATGGGTGAGTGCATTACCATAGGACATATATGAGGGAGAGCACAGCTACATAATTTTCATTAGGGTATCTTATTATAGTTGCTCTATTTTCTTACTGGTTGTTAATCTGTTACTATGCCTAATCTATAAATTAAACTTTATCGAAGGTATGTAGGGATAGGAGAAAATAAATGTGGTCTTCAGCAGTACCTACAGTTTCAAATATACACTGAGGGTCTTGGAATGTATCCCCATGAAGAAGGGGAGACTACTGTAATGAGTAATGTGACATCACAACATATTCAAAAGATATAAAAAATTAATAAACATACATTATAAATGACTTTATGCCTATAAAGTTGATACCTTACATGAAATGGGCATAGTTCTTGAAAGACACAAACTACCAAAGTTCACTCAAGGAGAAATAGATGAATTACATGTCCTTACATTTATTAGAGACATTAATTTACGTTTAAAAACTTTCCTCTAGAATTCTAACAAGTCAATTAGAAGATAAATGACCCAATTTAAACATGGACAACATATATAAATAGACACTTCAACAAAAAAAAAAAAAAGAAAAGAAACAAAGAATGTCTAACAAGTCCACAAAAAGATGCTGAATATTAGTAAGAAAATTCAAGTTAAAGACACAGTAGGTACCACTTCATACCCATTAGAATTACTGTCCCTAAAGAGAGACAGTAACAAGTGCTGGCAAATTTATGGAGACACTTGAAATGCAAAATATTTCAACCACTTTGAAAAACACTGTAGTAGCATTTTATTTATTTTTTAAAAAAAAAAATTTTTTTTTCAACGTTTATTTATTTTTGGGACAGAGAGAGACAGAGCATGAACGGGGGAGGGGCAGAGAGAGAGGGAGACACAGAATCAGAAACAGGCTCCAGGCTCTGAGCCATCAGCCCAGAGCCTGACGCGGGGCTCGAACTCCCGGACCGCGAGATCGTGACCTGGCTGAAGTCGGACGCTTAACCGACTGCGCCACCCAGGCGCCCCTGTAGTAGCATTTTAAATAAACACACATTTACCACGTGACTCAGCAATTCCCATCCTATATATCTACCCAAGGGAAATGGAAACAAAAATACACACAAAGATTTGCACATGGATGCTCATAGCGGAATTATTTTTAATAGCTCTGAATTGAAAATGACCCATATATCTATTAACTGATGAATTAACTAACAAAATATGGTAAAGTCATATGTCATGGAATATATTCAGAGATAAAATAGACCACCTTGACGCATACTATGATATGGGTGAACCTCAAAACCTTTACACAACATGAAAGAAGCCAGCCACAAAGACCACATATTATCTTATTCCTTTATATTAAATATCCAGAAATGGCATATTTATATACAGAGAAAATAAATTATTGGTTGGCTGGGGAGGCATATAATAAAAGGGAAATGACTACAAACAGGTAATAGGTACGTTTTGGAGGTAATAGAAATGATTTTAAAAAGGATTATGGCCATGGTTGCACTATTTACTCTGTAAATTTATTAGAACCATTGCAGTATGCATTTAAAATGAATGTAGGGGTACCTGGGAGGCTAGGCCAGTTAAGGATCCAACTCTTGGTTTTAGCTCAGGTCATGATCTTGCAATTTGTGAGTTCGAGTCCCACAGTGGGCTCTGGGCTGACAGCTCAGACCCTGCTTGGGATCCTTCCTCTCTCTCTCTCTCTCTCTCTCTCTCTGTCTGCCGCTTCCCCACTTGTTCATGTATGTGTGCTGTCTCTCAAAAATTAAAAAAAAAATTTAATTAAATAAGTGTATTTAATGTTATGTAAATTAAATATCAATGAAGCTCTTAATATAGTTTTCTTAAAGGAAACTTAAGGTCCAGATGGCTTTACTTGCAAAATGGCCAATTCTACTACACATTTAGGTAAGAAATACCATTTCTAGATTAACTATTCCTGAAAATAGAAATGGAAGGAATACTTCCTAACTTCTCATGAGTCTGGCATTACTCTGATACTAAAGCAAAATAGATATTACAAGAAAAGAAAAAAAAAGAAAAACTACAGGCTAATATCCTTCTTGAAAAAAAATTGTAAATCTTTACTGTATGATGTAACCACATGTATGAGCAAATCAAACCAAGAAATACCTATAAAAAGGATAACTAATATTGTTTATCTCAGGATAAATACTTTGAGATCAGTGTTCTATATTTGAAAGTCAATCAGTATATGCAAAGATTTTATGCCAGGGCAAATAAGAAAAACCATATCGTCATCTCAGCTACAGGCAAAAGCATTTGCAAAATTCAAATTCCATTTATTATAAAAACTTTTAATAAACTGGCAATGGAAGGAAACTTCCTCACCTGATGAAGGGTACTCGTAAAAATCTTAACGGTAATGAGATGTTCAAAGCCTAAACAAAGGATGTCTCTTCCCCTTTAACCACTCCTACAGAAGTCCTCACCAGAACAAAACAAACAAACAAAAAAGAAATGAAGAGCATGCACTTTAGAAAGGAAGAAATGAAAGGATGTAATTTGCAGATGGCATGATTCTTTACATAGGAACTCCTGAGAACATTTAAATAATGCCACTAAAACTGATGTGATTTTAGCAAGTTTGCAGGTCAGCATAAAAAGAACTTATCGTACATCTTTACACTAGGCAAGAAATTATTAGAAATTTAAATTAAATGCAATCCTATTTATAATAGCGCCAAAATACATTACTTGCTCAGGTTTAAATCTAACTGAACATATGCATGTTCTGTATGCTGAAAATTTTGAATCAGCAAAGACAATCAATGACCTAACTGATAAGATACACGATACTCATGTTTCAAAAGACTCAATATTATTAACATATTAATTTTCCCCAAAGAGAGAATTGGGAATTTTATTGCAAATAAAAATCCCAGAAAGAATATTTGTAGGCATTGCTAAGTGAATTCTAAATTTTTATGGGAAACAAATCCTCTAAACAGTCAAAACTATTTTTATAAAGACCAGTGTTGGACAACTCACTAAAATAACTAATACAGATCACTCTAAAGAATCATGTAGATTACTACAAGCATCGTGATAGTTTTGCATTTATTAAAGGGTAGACCCATAGTTCAATGGAACTAAGTAGAGAGCCCAGGAGTAGGTCTGCATACATAAAATCAATGATTTTTGGAACAAATTCCAATGCGATTTAAAGAAGGACAGATAGTCTTTTTAATAAATGGTGCTAGAACATCTGGACTTCCATTAAACACAAGAATCACCTTTGTCTCTACAACAAAACATATAGGAAAATTAACTCAAAATGGATTATAAATTATAAGCTTTTTGAATAGAACATGGAAGAAGATCTTCGTGACCTTGAAGTAAATCAATGATATTTTTAGATATGACATTCAAAGTATGATCCATTTAAAAAATGGATGAATTCAAGTTCATCAAAACTAAAACACCTGCTCTTTAAAATACACTGTTAAGGAATCAGAAGACAAGCCACAGACTAGAAGAAAATATTTATGAAACACATATCTGATAAAGGACTCCCATTCAAAATGTATAAAGGACTCTCAATATTTAATAATTAGAAAAAAATCCGCACAAATATAACGTGCAAAACATTTACACAGACAGTTCATCAAAGAAGATATGCAAATGAAAAATAAGCACATGCAAAGACACTCAATGCCACTAGTCATTAAGGAAATACAAATTAAAATCATCACTTACACATTAGAATGGCTAGAATTCAAAAAACAGGTGCTGGCATGGCTATGGAGCAAGTAGAAATGGTCACACAGGCAGATGGAAATGCAAAACGGTACTGCCACTTTGGAAAACGGTTTGAAATATCCTTGTAAATAAAGTTAGTCCTGCACTTAACCATATGACATTGTGATCCCTCTCCTAGGTATTTACCCATTTCAAATGAAAACTTACATTCACATAAAAATCTGTAGGTATATGCTGTGGTAGCTTAATATTCACAATCACTTAAAAACTGGGAAAGATCTAAATGTCCCATAACTGCTGAGTGAATAAACACACATAATGGAATACTCCTTGGCAATAAAAAGGAGCTGTGCACCTTCCAGTTAAGAGTCTTCTGCCCCAGCAATGGTTCCTGCAAAAGTTGTAGCTCACGGAGGAACTCCATTACTCTGATTCTCGGTAACTGTTTGATGGTATCTGATTTGGGATGCAGGATTTCCCCTGTGACTTCCTTTCTTCTGCAGATTTAAGAAGAGTTGTTGCTTTTTCAGTTTGTTCAGCTTGTTTCTTGTTGCTAGAATGGAGTGGTAAAGTCCTATGTATCTTAAATGTTGGCTTGGAAACTGGAAATCCAGGTTTGGTGTCTGTTTTTGTTTTTAAGAATTGGAAAATGCATTTTCTAGCACACTGCCTTTGCCTAGTAGATTCTCAAAAAGTGGCTGCTATCAATACATATTTTTTTTCTTCTATTACTTTCTCAGACTTCTGTCACACATTTTTATGCTTCTAAATTTGCATAAACTAAGGGATGGTCAGACCCTTAAAATTCACAAGCTTGCAGTTCTAATTAAGAACCTTTTAAAAGCAATGTCACCTACCAAATTTTCAGAATGGAAACCAGGGTTAAGAACCATCTGTTTGTAAGTGCATGAGCAGAGATGGGATTGAACATAACTTTGATGACTGGATCCATAATTTATTATAACTACATCATCCCCTTATGTGAGCTAAAGGTCTCCTTTTCATAATTTTATTTAGATGGCAGTTATTATATATTACTCTTTAAACATTTTTCCAGTGAATAAAACTGTTTTGAAACCTAAATCTTTTTTTCAATGCACTAGCTCAAAACTAATGTTTTTGTAATCACAGCAAGTTTCTTAGGGTTTCATCCAAATACATTTGTTTTATTCCTACAATTTACAAACTGTAAATTGCACATTCATAATTTTTTTCATTTATGAAAATTGAAAATACTCAAGAGATTTTTCTCACTAGCTCATCTATTCAAGAAATGTGTTTATGGAAATGAGGATCTTAAAGTTATCAGAAGTATGACTAGTGAGAGCTTGTTAAAAGAAATTGTTAGATTTGTCTTTTGAAAAAAGAATATTTTTTTCTAAACATCAAATTACATGTAACATATTTTATGGATCCACAACTACTCTAGGCAGAATAATGCCACCCCAGAGATGCCCTCATCCTGATCTTCAAAAATCAGGCATAATTCTGCTAATATGGCAACAATAAAAAAGGTTGTAGATGGAATTAAGACTGCTAATGATCTGACCTTAAAATAGGAATGATACCTGGATGATTCCAGTGTAATCAGAAGGGTCCTTGGACTTTGAAGAGGAAGGCAGAAGGCAAGTCAATGCTAGAGTGATGTGATATGAATAAGACCCAACGGGCTTTGCTGGCTTTGAGAATGGAAGGAAGTCATGAGCCAAGGAACAGGGGCAACCTCTAGGAAATGGAAAAGGCATTTTGGATTTCTGATCCCTAAAACTGCATAACAATAACTTTGTGTTGGTTTAAAACACTAGGTTTATGATAATTTGTTATAACAGCCATAGATAATTATCAACTCTGGCCAGTTTTTATTTGGTTTCATAATGGGAAAAAAAATCCATACCGGGAGAATCTGTTAATACCCTACATTGATGAAAGGCAGATCACTGTAATAAGTTTTATTCTAAAGCCATGTTGATGTGAAAATAGATGAAAATATTTGATTAAGGATTTTCTATTTTATCTCCTTCCAAGATATTTTATGAAAGGTTTAAAGACCCCGTGGTAATTTCATAGCATTAATCTAGTATAGGAGTTACACTGAATTTCTTCTTTGGGTTTGTATAAGCTCATCTTCCTCCTTCCTAGAATTTGAAGTTGTTAAGTGTACTACCCAATGTTTTAAAGATCTCCCCTGACACATTTTAAAATAGAAGAAAAATGCATTTACCTGAAGTCTTAATACTTTTAATGATATATTTATGTCTATTTGGCTTTAAACTAAATTTCGACCAGCAAAGATCTATTAAATAGATGCTATTCAATGCAAAACAAATTGACAGATGCTGCAACACCTGAAGAGAGTTGAAGGCCCTTTCTTCTCTAGGCTTATAAACTAATTATTTTATTGGAGCTAAAAGTGAATTGGCCACTTACTTTGGTTAATTTATAAATATTTCAACTTTTTATACTTAATACAAATCTTGATTTCTATACAAATAATTTATAAGGTTCGCATGACCTTATTAAACTCTCTCCCACTCACATAAATATAAATTCTTATTTCCCAAGAATCAATTTGGTATCCTAAATTCTATCTTTTGCATACTTTTTTTGTCAGCGATAGCGGGATAATGTATTTCGATCAGAAAACTAGATACCTGACATTAATATGTCAAAGCTTGAGTATTTTCAGTGATGACAAGGTACAAGTTGTTACCATGAGAATGTTCAGGTGTAGAGGTCATCGGAGGTTACTGAAGGTAAGCGCCAGGAAAACAATGCCAAGTGAAACATTGCTCTTGCCATTAAAGACAGTTTAGCCTAGTGAATGTTATAAGAAAGAATCAGGTAATTACAGCAGAATACAAGTAATACTATCAGAGGATGAGTGAGAGGGCATTATTGATGCACACAGCAGATGCTAGAAAGACAGGTACCATGAGAATAAAACAGAAAGGTTATTTAAGAGTTACCTAGGAAAAGAGTTGGGAGGAGAGTATTCCAAGTAGAAAGACTAAGGAGTTAAGAATACACGAAGAACAGAGCGTCTGGTACACTGTGGAAACTACAGTCATTCCCATTTTGATGAAGAATACAATCAATCTCTGGAACTGGTTTCTGTCCTTTGCCAAACTTTTAGACCTTTGCTGCAGCTAGGGCATGACGTGGAAAGATATGTTATGGTAAGAGGCAAAGGTCACTGGTTTTTCTTCTTTCCGTCATTTCTGTTACTAGAAGACAGCTTGTTTTCCAGACTCTTCTCATTTCATCCTAAACAGATATTCTGGCTAACATCCATGACTCCATTTACACCCAATGCAACAATTAACTGAGACCACGCAATTCTACATTCTGTCTACCCCTTAATTTGAAAGACAGGTGATTTGAGAAGCCCAGGTGTCGCCTGGGGAACTGTGAGTACTTTCTAAGTCTTTCAAAAACAGTATTGGCGGGCTCTGCAGAAGTTAACTTAAGAATGTTATTTTGTTCCCACCTACCTATCTGGGCTGTAAAAAAAAAAAAAAAAAAAAAAAAAAAAAAAAAAAAAAAAAAAAAAAAAAAAAAAAAAAAAAAAAAAAAATCCATTTACAAAATCACATGCATGTGATTTAATCAACTATGTACAAAAGTAGTATCCTAAAAAAATTTTTTTAAGAGAATCACTCTATACACAGAATACAAAATGACACTTGTCAAAGAGTCATTCAAGATATCAATTGAAATAGACACCCCCTCAATATGCTAACTAGTCATTAGATGATGTTCTCAAAGTTGTTTTTTTTTTTCCTTTTCTTTTATGTATTTTCAAACCTTCAGAAAGCAATGTCCCTGGAACATTATTTTCCTAGCAACCGGATAAAATGCTTTTTTAGAGTTAAAATGTAACACTATCCTTTGGCTTTCATGCAGAGGTTTTATACAAAATGTTCAATTAATGTTTCAGCATTTTACCCTGAAAATCACAGTTCAAACACTGTCCACTATGTCATACAATGTTCCCTCTGTAAGAATTAATAGTTCAGGACCTGAGGACAACTTTGTCTCCCTATATGAGCAAATACGATTTCTTTTAATCTGTCCAAGATAATTATATAATCAAATATAAGCATGTTTTGTTTGTTTGCAGACTTGTTTTGTTTTTAATCTGAGTTGTTAGGTAGCTCAGAACCAATTTTAAGGCTCAGTGGTAGCCAATAGCTTAACATAATTGAATGGCATAATAATTTTATGCTATTTTAAATTGTGGTTTTGAAATCAATTATCCTGTTTAGATGCATTGAGATAATATAAACTGTATCACATAGCATTTGGAATTTAGCAAGACATTTCCACTAAACAGTAAACCAGCCAATCTTCCTAATAATGACTCAACAGTATTCTCTATTTTACACAATAATTTTAGGTTCAGATGAGTTAAGAAAAATCACCAGGTTTCTTTAACTAAACGAACTGAATAGTTGGTGTCAAAACTCACTTCTACCAAGTTCAATGTTCTCTCCATTATAGAATTATCTGATTAAACATTTCTTTATAATTTAACATAACAAAATTGTATTTTTATGTACAAATAATCTGTTTATGTTCCTAATTACGTAAGGTGACTTTAATATTAGAAAACTTACACCTTTTTGATTTGGTCTAAATAATAATAATATCTTTATTCCATTAGCATACCAAGTATTATCTAATCTTTAAGGTTTATATTATGGTATAAGAGTGCTCACAAATTGCAGTTTATAACATCAAACCTTATGTTGTAAAAATAACATTTGTTTTGAGCAGTATCTATGTCATACAACCAGTCACTTATTTAATACCTTCACCTCAAAATACATAAATAAATAGTAATAAATATATGTTAACATAGAGTACAAACACACAAAATTATTCATTTAAAACCTAAATTTGAAAAATTAGGAAAATTAGGAAATCCTGACATGTACAGAGACGAAATCTCAGCTGAAAATGAAGAGATTGGTGAAGCAGTGCAAGTTGGCTTTGTTCTTGTTTTATTAGAGAGAGTTTCCTCCCAGGAGATTTGAAAACATGAACTTGAAGTTTATGATATAACTTATAATAAGTCGCATCCATCTGGGTCTGTGATACAACTTTTACCAGGATACACTCTGCTCATTTTCATATGATACATTTTATATAATAAGCTGTCAATTCTGGCTTGTTCCCTGTTGTATCCTACTATAACTGATACAAATTTTATGCCTAATTACCTGATTTTGGGAATGGTAGTGGCATTTTATTTCTGTAAACAAATCATCTTTCTCCAGGCCTAATTCTATCATCTTAGGCAGTTTGGTTGGGCCTCCTAAGATTATGTGGAATCTGAGCTCTTAGAGACCACAAGCCCCAATGGTCTTCAGCCCGCACTGAAGCAAGCACATTATCCACGATGGCATGTGCTATGCAGCCAAGTTGCCTTGATGCTCTGTCATTCACATGTCATTTTCTGACACTTCTATGGGGCAGCATTGAAACTGAACAGGCAGTTAAACACAAGTCGCATAACTGACTAATTTAATGCTATATTTTCAAATAACAACAACAAAATTCCTGTAATGGAGAGAATCACCTTCTAATAAAGGGTGGAGGGTGTTGATACTTGCTCTCAAAAATAATAATTTATAACATATGCTATTTTTCTCTTTTGTTTCAACTGGTAGTCTGTCTTTTTATAAATATATTGGCTAAATTAGCCAGTTAGTATTTAATTAGTCATTTAATTTAAATACAATGATTTGTTAAGTTTTGCTGAGCTAAATTAGAAACAAATCACCAGTTCTTTAGCTGTCTTCAAAATTATTCTGCTACTACAGATTGGCATTGGGACTCATTGTATTCGTTTTAGCCTCAAATATCATACTGCAAATTTAATGTAAGAAATATAATCTAAGAATTCAGAAATACACACACAGCACCTTTCTTCACTAGAAGGTTTTTGGTTTAAATTGTTCTAACCTAGTCTAGTCAACACTGGACTAATTTTCTACATTTAAGGTTTCTATTTATTTTATAATGCTTCCTTATTAAAGTATTATGTTAAAGTATCATGACTACATTTGAAATACTCAGTTTGATTTTTCTAGTTACGTGGTGGTGTTTTATTATTACACAGAAGATACATAATCAATATAATCAATAATGACAAAGAAAGGATTAGTTGCTTATGTTTAAATATTTCAAGAAAGAAAATTTAAGTTCATTCTACCCATCACAACTACATGTTTCTGATAAATGAACAAACAAATAAAAAACAAACTCCTGGAGGGTAGAGACTAGTTCTCTTCTGACCAAGCGAGCACATGATATGCAATTTTGGGTAGGTTTAATCATGTGGATTCTGTGAGTATAAACTGACTTGTGGTTGTGATAAGCAGAGTCCTACATACCCCAGAAAGTTTTCTTTCCCTTAATAAGGCAGAAAATGCTGCACTCTTTTTATACACAGTAGGACAAACTGTTAATATTTACTTCCTATGAAGAGAAAATGAAACTGATTAAAGCCAATCAACTTTCACTTACTACAGAGTCTTAAGGATTCATATTACAAGTACTTCTGACAAACCATATTTAATTTAACAGAAAACAAGCCTGTTACTGAACTCCATTAAGACAGATATCAGCCATTCAACCAATAAGCTCCAATGAAACAAGTTCCATGTTGATTTTAATGGAGGAGAGATCATTTATTTTTTTCTTAATTTTTTCAGTTTAGTTATTTATCTTGAGAGAGGGGGAAAGAGTGTGAGTAGGGGAGGGGCAGAGAGAGAGAGAGAGAGAGAGAGAGAGAGAGAGAGAGAGAACCCCAAGGAAGCTCAACATGGTCAGCACACAGGGCTCAACATAGAGTTCAGAGCACTGAACTCATGAAACCCTGAGATCATAACCTATGATGAAATCAGGAGTCAAAAGCTTAACCTACAGCCACCCAGGTGCTCCAATGGGGGCCAGGTAATTTAAAGATAACATATAATTAGCATGATTAAATAACATTTCAAAATGTGTATACCACTTATTTTAAAACAGTAATCACACTGATACTAAGTAAAAATGTAGGATTGTAAGATCTTCACACGGTATCCATTTAAGGCTTTGAATCAAGGTGGAATTATTCTAAATGTCCACAATGGAAAAATGTCTAAAGCAAGTATGGAGGGATGGAAAAACAAAACACAAAACAAAAAACAAATAAAAAGTTAATGTCGAAAATTTGTAACCACGTTAGCAACTTAAAAATGTAAAGAAAAATGAGATACCATTTCCTTCAGACTGTCAAAGTGATGTTTCCTTGTGTTTAAGAATCAAATTTGGTATTAGCAAGCATAATGGAATCCAATGCTTTTACTCATTGTTTGTAGCTATCAAGATTGTTATTACATTTATAAAGGGCAACTGGAAACATTTAATTACATAATAGTTTATATTACTACTTGTTTCCTCCACAAAAAATATTTTAAAAACTTAATAATTGAGTGGGAATTTATCCCAAGGAAACAATCTTGTATTCATACCAAGTATTATGTACAAAGATGTTAATCATAGCATTAGCTATAATAAGACAGTTTAGGGGCAGTATCTCTCTCATGATCTGGGAAGTGCTTGATAATTTATGGAACAATCAAATAATGGAATATGACTTAAAATGGAACATTTCAAGAATATTTAATGACACAGGACATGTCTATAATATCTTTGTTAGCAAATGTACACCTAATACAATCCCATTCTGTTACATACACCTATTTTATATTTATATGGTGTATATTTATAGAAAAAAGATAATATGGATATTTACTAATGTGTCAGCAATAGGCAAATGAGAAGCTGGGATGAGTTATATCACTATTACACATTCTGAATTTACATTTTCATTTAAATATTATAACATGCATAATTAAGAAAAAACATAATTATCCCATTTATCTTATGAATTAGTTATGAAAGAAATAAAGTATTAATTTTTTTTCTGAATAAATATATTAATATATTCCTCATTTCTTTCTTTCCACTTGATTAAATACTATATCATCAAACTCATTATAAAACCTTCACAATGCTCTTGATGTTTGAAATAATTTCTTACTATCATGACCAAGTTTTGAAAATATCATTACTGGTTTCCCAAGCCATCAGGCTCAAGTCTTGGAATAACCCTTATTTGTTTTCTGTGTGGCTCATTTAAAAAAAAATTATGTAATTTCTACTTTCTGGATTTTCTCATTTCACATCTATTTTAAAGATATTACTTCGTGGTTACTATGTGGTAGGCATCGTTTTTTGTTGTTGTTGTTGTTGCTGTTGTTGTTGTTTTTGCCACAAGTTAGGTAACTGCATTATAACTGTAGGCATGGATTACTGAAATAATCATTAACTGCTTTTCCTTTATTCAGTATTTTTCAGTGCAGTTCAACATCATTCCTGATTGCATTTGGAAAGACTCACTGGGTTTGAACTAAGAAACCCAACTTAATTACTATCAACACCACGCCAAAACATGGTTGGGATGTTCTCGTTTCCCCAAAGGAGTGTGCCAATTATCCACTCGCTGTTTCTCAGCTCGAAATTCTCTTTTTGTCTGTTCTGTGGAAATGGATCTGGACTCTTTGCATAATCTGTCTTTGCCAGCTGGCATGATGTTATGTTTTGTCAGTAGAGGGTACCAGAGCAATACGGCTGGAGTCAAATACGTTTTTGCCTCCTGGTCTATGGTGCTAGCTCTTCATGCTCCTGCGGTGGGCAGTCACGGAAGTGTCCAGTTCCTGCAGCAAGGATGTTTTTTTCATATAAGATTCCTAATACATGCAGTTGCCCCAGCACCAGGCTTCTGCAGTACCCAGTGGCCAGCAGCTCCCCTAACACCCCTATACCACTCCACAAATAATTTCATAGCACACGACCTCAGGTGAGACATCTCCTTGCGAACAAAATTCTCTAGCACCTATCCTAAAGGGTACTTTCCTCACAAGTTCAAGGGAGAAATGTCCAAAGTACCAATGAAGTGTCACCGAAGTGTCTGCCATCCAGTGAACACTCCATCAAGTTCTGGGTCTCAGTCCTGGCGCACGGGAGCGGCAAGTTCTCTTTGGCGTCATCTAGCTCAGGGCGAGTAGAGTGGCTGCTCCTCATGTCTATCATTCCTGTAACGTTTAGAGTTCTCTTTACTTCGTAATGGCTACGTCTCCTCAGCGCTCCCTCCTGAAGCAGTGGGTAACCCAAGGCTCGGCATCACCACCCGGCCCTTCCCTTACCAACAAAAGGCAACCCAGAACTGGCATTTCTTGATCTTTCCCTAAGAAGCAGAAGGTGGCCCACACAGCTTTTCCTTTTCCTGGTAGGACGGGCAGAGAGTTCGGGAAAAGCTTAAGAGGAACAGGCAGCTGAAAACAGGTCAAGGGAACCACTCTGTGTCCTGAGTGCCTGGCATCTCCAACTCCTTATCTGTGTACACTGAGTGACCCATAAAAGTGCTTCTGCCCCCTCAGGTGACACCAGTAGCGGGTCAAGCAAGAGTTTCAGGAAGACCAAGAGAGAGAGAAAAAAAGAAGCAGGCCAGAAAAACATTGCAAGAGCTCAGCAAACCGCATCGTCATTGAAACTATATCCCTCGAAGTAGGTCAGAACTTACACACTAAACCTAAACAGGGTTGCTGCTTATTAAAATAGAAGATTTAAGTGGAAGCAAGAGTCTCTTAAGGTAACATACACAATGCCCAGGACGCAATTGGAAATTATTCATCATACAAAGAATACAGCTCAAATGAGAAGAGACAGTCAAACTGAAGCCAGTCATGAGACGAATTGGAGGTCCGAACTAATGGACAAGGATTTTGAAGCAGCCATAATAAAATTGCTTCAACAAGCAATTGCAAATACTCCTGAAACAAATAAAAATAGAAAACTGAGGTAGAGACATACAAGTTGTTATAAAGAACCAAGTGGAAATTATAGAACTAAAAACTATGCTAATGAAAATTAAAAAAGAAATTTTCTGGGTGGGCTGGGTGGAGTGGAGATGACAGAGGACATAATCAGTGAACTTCAGGATGGACCAACAAAATTCTTAATTATAACAACAGAAAAATAATAGGCCAAAAGCAGTAAACAGATTCTCAGGGATTGTGGGGAAAAAACAACAGATCTAACATTTGTATGATCAGGGTACTAGAGGAGAGTAGAAACAACGAGGGACTAAACAAGTATTGAAATGAATAATGGATGAAATGCTCCCAAATTTGGGGAAGGAAATAAGCTACAAATTCAAGAAGCTAAAATAGAATAAAAGCAAAGACTTATATGAGGCATATGATAATTATGTTTTTGAAAACTAAAAATGAACAACAACAATAACAAAACTCATAAGAAACCAGGGGGAAGGGACACTACCTTTAGGAGAACCAATTTTTATGACAGTGATTTCTTATCTGAAACCATGGAGAACAGAAACAAGAGACGCAACATTTTCCAAGTGCTGAAGCAAAATAACTGTCAACCTCAAATTCTGTCTCTGGTAAAACTGTATTTCAGGAGTGAAGGGGAATAAATATATTCTCAGACAAAAATAAAAAAAAATCCCAAAACAAAACAAAACAAAACAATGACAAAAAACTAAGAGACTTTGCCACCAACAGATCTAGCCTCAACAAAAAGCATAGGAACTCTTCTAAGCATCTAGGCTATAATATGAGAAGGCGGCGTGGAACTTCAGAAAGGAGCGGTGCCTGGGGGCTCCAGCGGTTAAGCGTCTGACTTCAGCTCAGGTCATGATCTTCTGGTTCCTGGGTTCAGGCTCCACAGTGGACTCTGTGCTGACAGCTCAGAGCCTGGAGCCTGCTTCGGATTCTGTGTCTCCCTCTCTCTCTGTCCGTCCCCCACTCATGCTCTCTCTCTCTCAAAGATAAACATTAATTTTTTTAATAAAAAAGAAAAGAAAGAAAAACAGCAGAATGGATATAGAGTATATGTGTAACTTAAGTGCCTGACATTAAGCTTTTGATGGGAAAGACATCCATTTCAAAGACATGCGTCTCAAATAAATGTATTAAAAGCTATACAAGTATGTAAAGAGCCAGGCTGTCCTACCCATGAAGTTCCCCTTTTATAAAAATAAAAATAACTATTTCATCCCTGGGTAAAAATAAATAAATAAATAAATAAATAAATAAATAAATAAATAAACCGATAAGTAAGTAAGTAAGTAGTCCCGGGAGACCTAGATAACTGACCACTTCAGTAATCTTGTTTCTCCTTTCCCATGACCTCACCGTGTGACCCTGGGTGTGCTGTGTACCCTCCAGCACTTGTGAATAATTAACTTTGTTTCGTCCAAGCTCTCTGATGGTTGATGCTGACGTGCATCTTGAAAGTGTTGGGGCGCCTGGGTGGCTCAGTGGGTTAAGCGGCCGCCTTCGGCTCAAGTCACGATCTCATGGTCCGTGAGTTCGAGCCCCGCGTCAGGCTCTGTGCTGACAGCTCAGAGCCTGGAGCCTGTTTCAGATTCTGTGTCTCCCTCTCTCTCTGACCCTCCCCCGTTCATGCTCTGTCTCTCTCTGTCTCAAAAATAAATAAACGTTAAAAAAATTAAAAAAAAAGAAAGTGTAATAAGGGGACACAGCACCCACAAAATTGGTTCTGGTTTGGAAATGTCTGCCGGGCTGCCATACGTAGTATGGGCCCTGGTAAATGCCTCCAAACATTCCTGTCTGATAGAATCACTATCAATAGGTTGAGATGGAGGCAAAGCAAAACCAACGATTTTCTTCTCTCCAGGAGCTTCTTAAAATTTTCTTCTCTCCAGGAGCTTCTTAAATCCTATTTGGTGGTTGAAATAATTATTTGATAATTTGATACAGTGCTCACTGTATGTGCATAAAACACTGAAGATAATAAGATATAAGAAGTAGAGAGGGTAACAAGACCTAAATGAAAGCACGGTGTCAATATTTTATATTAAGTGGGAAAAATGTTGATGCCAATAGGGCCTGATAAAAGTCATGTCTGTACATGGTAATATCTCGTGTAATCAGTAAAACAACTTTATAGAAGAATACACTCAAAAACGCTATAAATAAATCAAGATGGAATCATCAAAAAAAAAAAAATGATCAAGTAACCGGTAAGAAGGTAAGAGAAGAGAAAAAGAAACAAGGAACAGAGGTAAGAAACAGAAAGTAAATAATGAAATGTTAGACTTAAAACCTAACACATCTGGGGTGCCTGGGTGGCTCAGTTGGTTAAGAGTCTGACTTCTGTGCAGGTCATGATCTCACAGTTAGTGGGTTTGAGCCCTGCATCGGGCTCTGTGCTGACAGCTCAGAGCCTGGAGCCTCCTTTGGATTCTGTGTCTCCCTCTCCCACTGCCCCTTCCCTGCTCACACTCTTTCTCTCAAAAATAAACATTAAAAAATTTTTTTTAAACCTAACACATCCAGAATTAAATAAAATCAAAAATGGTCTGAATATACCAATTGAAAGACAGATACTGGTACATCCTTACAGTGGGATATTATTCAGGGATAAAAAGACATGACTGTCAAACAATGAATTCATGGCTGACTTTTAAATGCTTATTGTTAAGTGAAGAGTCCAGTATGCAATGCTATATAATTTGTGCAGTTACATATTCTGGAAAGAAGCGAATCTATAGACCCATTAAACAGGTAAGTGGTTGCCTAGGGTTCTATGCGTGTTTGTTGGGAACATAGAATAGGGAAACTACAAGAGATTTCTTAGGGCTGAGAAAATATTTTGTATGATGCTATAATGGTGAATACAAGAAATTAAGTGTGTGTCAAACCCCATGAGACTTTATGACAAAAGGAGTAGCTTAATGTATGCAAATTAAAAAAAATGTTTTTAGAAGATTTAGGGGATTCTAGGATTGAACACCTAATGTGACAAAAGAACCCAAATGTACTACAAATGTACGGAATAGCCTCTGTAATGGGGACTGGGGGGAAGGTGTGACCCATGTAACTGGAAATGAATGGAGCCTGTAAGACAAAAGGAAATGAGTCTACACATTGCAGACAGTTTTTTCCTTTGCGAGTAGAGGTTAACAATCCCAAAACCACTACACATGCATGCTGGAGTTGAACAATTAATAAACAGATGGCAGATAGGGAAAACCAGGTCTCTCAGTGTTGGTATGATAGGTTACAGATCAACAAGAAAATGAGGCTAAAGTAATCCATAAGGCTAAGGACTAGAGTGAGAGAATGAACTCATTTCTGACTTAATATAAAGATGTTTACATGCAGACATATTTATAGATAAATGTATAGCATACATCTCCAAATATGTCCCTGCTTAAAAGAACCATGACTCTTTGGAAGAACGGCTGGTTTGAGGACTAAGGCAGGGGATAGATGGGCCTGGAGCATCTCTTCGTGACTGAAAATAAGAAACAACAAAAACAACCAAAGCAAACCAGAACACATATACATACACAAATGAAACCACAAATACGGGGATAGGTCAAAAGATACAGGACACAGAAGCCAACTAAAGATAATCCCAAGGGCTGAAGCTGCAACCATCTGACCAAAAAACTGATAATAATAAAAAACACAGTGAAAAAAATAGTAACATTGGATCAGAACCCAAAGAATAAAATATATTATTCATATGTCCCTACTATGATAGATAAATGATTGAACAAAGGGAAAGGAAAAGAATAGCATTACAGTGGAAAAACCGGACAAACATCATCTCAACCAGGTAAGCGAATTATCATCAACAGTGTTAAAACATTCCGATTGTATGTGCCCTTGATACAGTGTGATGATAATGGCACTTCTTCCTCCCGCAAACACATTACCCCAGTGTGATTGTGAGAAAAACGTCAGACAAACCTCACTTAAAGGACACTCTACAAAATAGCAGAGCAGTACTCTGCAAAACAGTCAGGATCATCAAAAACAAGGAAATCTGAGAAGACTATCACAACCAAGAAGAGCCTATAGACATGAGTACTAATTGTTATGTGGTATTTCTGATGGAATCCTGGAATAGAAAAAGTATATTAAGGAAAAACATCCTGTTTTTCTAGGAGCGCCTGGGTGGTTCAATTGGTAAAGCATCCAACTCTTGGCTTCAGCTCAGGTCATGATCTCTTGGTTCCAAGAGATCAAGCCCCATGTCAGGTTCTGCACCAGCAGCATGGAGCCTGCTTGGGACTCTCTCTCTCCCTCTCTGTCCGTCCCCACTTGCACCGTCTGTCACTCTCAAACAAAAATTAAGTAAACTTAAAAAATACGATTTTTAGCTAGAGATAATGTATCTATACTGGTTCATTACTTATAATAAATGTACCATGTTAATGTAAGGGTTCATAATAGGAGCAAGTAGATGTGCCATACATAGGAACTTTCTGTACCATTTTTCCAATAATTCTGTAAAAAGGGAACAGTTTTAAAATTTAAAAATAGAGATTGGCAGAAAGGATTTTAAAAAAGATCCAACTATATGCTGTCTTCAAATAAATAATTTCAAATATAACACTATATGTAGATGGAAAGTAAAAGGATGGAAAATATATAGTATGGTAACAATAATAAAACTAAAAAACAAGTCATGTCCGTTTGAGTATCAAATAAGACTTCAGATTAAAGACTGTTATTGGCCCAAGAAGAGACATTTCAAAATCCAGAGTGCAAACTATTACGCTATGTGTCAGGCACTAAAGAGATATTTCATAATGATAAAAGGAACCCTCCACTATGAAGACACAGAGATCACAAGCATGATCTCTGGTACATGGTCTGGTACATGATCTTTGGTACAAACCAAAGAACAGATCTTCAAAATACATGAAACAAAATCTGCTCGAGTTGAGGGAGGAAATAGTTAAATCCACAAATTATATAGATAACGACTGTAACACCATGCTCTCTGCAACTGACAGAACTGTAGGACAGAAAATTAGCAAGATGCAGAACGACTGAAGAACACTATCAAATGGGATCTAACTGGCATACATAGAACACTTTACCAAGAAAAAGCAAAACACACATTATTTTCAAGCGCCCAGGGAACCTCTGCCAAAAAGTGTGTGCTCCTTCACCACATCCTGGGTCCCAAAATCAATCTGAATAAGTTTAAAGTATTTAAATAATACAGAATGTGTTTTCAGTTTATCATGGAACCAAACTAGAAATCAATAATAGAAAGACAGCAGGAAAATTTTCAAATACTTAAAAATTAACACATTTATCAATTAATGTTGGGTCAAAGAACTGTCAGAAAATTTTAAAAATATATACAGAACTGAATGAAAATAAACATATAATACATAAAGATAAAAGAAAATGTCAGCACTAAAGTGGGGAGGGGGGGAAGCAGGGAAGCTTCCCGTATCACAAACTAACTATAACAAAAAGGAAAGTCCTTATATCATAATCTAAGTTCCTATTTAAGGAAACCAGGAAAAAAATAGCAAAATAATTCCAAAACAAGAAGAAAGATTGAAATAACAGAACAGAAATCCATAAAATTGAAAGCAAGGAAGCAACAGGGAAAACTGGTGAACCCAAAAGCTGCTTCTCTGAGGAAAAAATAAAGCAACACTCTTAAATACACTCTCAAAACTGAAAAAAAGATAAAAAAAGAGAGGAAGCACAAATCACCAGTGTCAGAAATTAAAGAGGGGAATATCACTACAGATGCTGCATTCATTAAAATGGTAATAAGATAACACAATAAACACATCTATTCTCATAAATTTGAACACTTAGAAAAAAAAAAAAAACAACTTCTCAAAATCCACACACTACCAAAAGCAAAGCAAGATGAAACAGATAACCTGAATACTCCCATAATGCAAAATGAAATGTAAAGTCTCTCCAAAAAGAAAATTCTGGTCTGATGATTCCTATACAATCTTCAAAAAATTTAAAAAAGGATAGAGTTCTTCCATACTCATTCTATCAGGTTAGTATTTCCCTAATACCAAATCCAGCCAAAGATAGTAAAAAATAAAGGGAGAAAGAAGCAAACAAAAACTCCTCCACACATGCAAGCAAACAACAATAAAAAAATCCTAGAGGACAATATCTCTTAGGAACTTAGTTGCAAAATATCCTCAACAAAATATTAACAAACAAAATCCAACAACATATATAAATAATTCTGCTCAATGACCAAGTGGGATTTTATTCCAGTTATGGGAAGCTATTTCAACTTTAAAAAAATCAATGTAATCCAATAATCTAAAGAGGACAACTCATGTCAGTGCGTGCAGAAAAAAAAACTGTCAAAGTCCAACATCCACATGTGAGAAGAACTCTCGGCAAACCAGAAGTAGAAGGAACTTCCTCAACTTGAAATAAAGCCTATACTTAACATTGAATAGTGAAAGATTGAATACTTTTCTCCTAAAATCAGTTGCATTGGCAAGTATGTTGGCCCTCACCACCCAATCTCTGCAATTCTAAATATTGTAGTCAATGAAATAAGACAATAAAAAATTAGGAGCTATAAGAAGTAACACAAAAGAATCTTGTGGTGGAACAGTTGTGTCTTGATGTAGGAGTAGTCACGCAAAATTACACATGTGGTAAAATTGCACACACACAAATGAGTGCATGTAAAACTGGGGAAATCTGAATACACTCTGTGTATTGTACCAACTCCATTTTCCTGGCTCTGATATTATACAATGTAATTATACAAGATACAACATTAGGAGGTTTGGGTGAAAGGTATATGGGATCTCCTTGTACACTTCTATGCAACTTCCTGTGACTCTATGATTATTTCAAAATACAAGTTTAAAAAAATAATGCAATTCACCTATTGGTAGAATAAAGGAGACAAAACTATATCATTTCCACAGATGAAAAAAATATTTCAGAACATTTAAATCCACTAATGTAATTATTTATTAAAAGCGGTGCAAAGGTGGTAAAGAAGGTAGCTTCCTCAATCTGATTTAAAAACAAAATGTAGCCATTTCCACCACCTAAAGTTGTGGGAAACAAAGAGGGAAAAACATATCTGTATAAGTTATCTTATGTTGGTGTAGAGGTTCTAATGGTTGAGGTAGTATCTTCATTAGCATTTGGCCATGGGCAGGGAGGTCAAGAAACAAGTAGAAATAAAAGATGCATTTGGTCTGCCTCATATAGAACAGAACATTGAATTTCAAGAAGCCCAAGAAGAGGGAGCTCAGGAAATAATGAGGCCAGAAGCCTTGAAAGACAAAATGCCAACAAATGAAAATGCCATTTTCTTCTACAGACTCGGAAGGTAATGTATAAGCAATGCCTTATGGACATGTGTCAGTGTGCGTGTGTGTGTGTGTGTGTGTGTGCGTGTGTGTGTGTAAAACCTGGGAAAGAGGGTTTGTTTACTAGCAAAATGGTAGCTCTGAACTGGGAAAGTATATGTTAGAAGACTATGTATTACTAAATGCTTTCTTTGCACTTGTCACATTTAGATATGATTTTTATGATTACCATCTATAATGGCCACTAGAGGCAACCATTGTTGTATTTGCTCACCATTATCTCCATTCCTAGCACAGTCCCCGAGACATGGTAGTACCCAATAAATACTTGTTAAATAAATAAAACTATTGAACAAATTCACTGAAATAAAAATAATAACGGCAAAAGCTAGCATAGATGGCTTTCTACTTAATAGGTAGTATGCTTTGCACACATTGATCGAATGGATTCTTATGACAGCTACATAGATCTAGTCCCACAGTTAGTCTGTCCATGTGGATTCCAACCAGAAGTGGGAGTGGGGCTTAAAACCAGAAGAGCCTGGAGAAAGTGTATTCCAGTAACAAGAATCCTCAAAGACACTGGGAGTACTGATGCCAGCTACTGGAAGACATTTTCAGAAGTTCAAATGAGATAGTGCTTCAGCTGATATTTAGATTTACTTCTGTTTTTGTTGATGAGAATAATGGCCAGAAGGCTTTTAACTTTCATGCATATAAATCAATAAATCTTTTCTTCTGTAGATTCTGATGTAGACTATACTCTGGAAGATCTTCCCACACATGATCAGTTACCTCTTCTGATAGGTTTTCCCATTACTTGTTTCAGATTTAAAATAATATCTTTATACCACGATCAGTTCTTTGTTTTATTGTATAAAGACATAGAGATTGAATTTATTGAACTTTTGCCTCTAAACTGTTAAACAATTATGTCAACCTCAATTATTTAATAAGTAATCTCCTCTCATACCCTCATTGAATAGAAAAGATATCTATCTTATATTGATTTATTGTAGATACATGTGTCTTTCTTGACTTTACATCCCATTCTATTGCTCTTGATCTATCTACCAAACTGTGTTAGTTATTGTGCTTATAAGATTTTATATATATATATATATATATATATATATATATATATATATATTAAAATTCTTTTGGCTTTTCATTTCAATAACATTTTTTTGAAATATTTCTCCAGCAAGATATCCACTAGTATTTTCATCTGAATTGCTTTGCATTTGTAAGTTAACTCTGGGGAGAACTGATAACTTTAATTAAAAAAAAATTGCACATTATAGAGTTCAGATTGTTTTTTTAATGGAGATATTCAATAAATACCAATGTGAAATAATGCAATTAATAAAAGGCATTTAACTCACTATTTTTATGTTTATCTAAAACATTCACATCAAGAATAGTATATTTTTTACCAAAATTAATGAGCTGTTGGAATGTCAGAACACTAAGAGGGAACAAATATAAAACCTTAATGTCCTGTCAGCGACTGGTTAAAGGGCCAGATGCTACGGGTAATTTAATTGTGCTTATCGCCCAGCAGCAATCTCATGAATGTCATGACACACAGAAGCACCTGCCTACACCGATAAATCAAGTGATAACACTTAATAAACTTAAGATGCTAGAATTAAATGTTACCTTGAGTGATTATGTACGCCATCCAATATAAATGAGGGTAATTCTGAGTGAAGATTATCTTCCCCCTGTTCTCCCACTAAGAAACTACTTCTACTGCTACCAAAAATGACAGCAGCTAGCACTTTGCTAATGCTTACGACTTTACTCAACATCGACTCAATTATCAAAATAACCCTACAAAGCAAGTATCATCATTTTGTCCACTTTACAGTTGGGAAACTCAGGCACAGAGAGGTTAAGTAACTTGCCCAAATCACACAGCTGATAAATTGAAATTCATGTAGTCTTGGGGCGCCTGGGTGGCGCAGTCGGTTAAGCGTCCGACTTCAGCCAGGCCAAGATCTCGCGGTCCGTGAGTTCGAGCCCCGCGTCAGGCTCTGGGCTGATGGCTCGGAGCCTGGAGCCTGTTTCCCATTCTGTGTCTCCCTCTCTCTCTGCCCCTCCCCCGTTCATGCTCTGTCTCTCTCTGTCCCAAAAATAAATAAACGTTGAAAAAAAAATTTTTTTTGAAATTCATGTAGTCTGGCCCAGGGCCCACGGCCTTCACTCTGATGCTTTCCTGCTTCCCAGGACACTTTGAACTAAGGCTCAATTCCTGGCAGCAGTGGCGTTCCTAGATCTTCCTCACAGGATCGGCTGAGGTGGCCTCATATATAGGACATTAAGGGTCAGCTTCTTCCCCTTTGCATTTCTGTGCCCCCACCTTCCTCATCCTCTTACATGTGTTCTCTCAAAAGCCCTCTCCTATACACTTTCTGCACTCAGTTGGCCAATTCTGTTTCCAGGGGACCCAACTAAGACACATGTTAAAAACATACTTTCGGGACACCTGGGGTGGCTCCATCGGTTGGGTGTCTGACTCTGGCTCAGGTCATGATCTCATGGTTTTGTGAGTTCGGGCCCCACAGTGGGCTCTCTGCTATCAGCGTGGAACCCACCTCAGATCCTGTCCCCCTCTCTCTGCCCCTTCCCTGCTTGCACATACAATCTCTCTCACAAAAATAAACATTAAAAAATAAGTGTATACACACACACACACACACACACACACACACACACACACTTTCATCCTCTAGAAACACTGTCGTTCATCCCTTTATTTCTAATATGCATCACAAAGCATGCCTTTAATATCACTGTGCCATGCTGAGCTCAAACTTTGAAAATGACTCTTGATCACAAGTAATATCCCAAGTTTTCAGACTTCCATTAAAAATGATACAATGTGAACCTAACTAGCTTGTCAAGTTTAAGTCTACTTCTTCCGCATGCAAACTCTTATTCCTGACAAGGTAGATCATTACTTGTTATTTTAATATATTCATGAATAGATTTACTGGGGGGTGGAAATACCAATGACAGAACAAAATCAATGGTAATACTTCAGTAAGCTATAGTATTTTTGTCAGCAGATAGGATAGCACTTGAGACTATGGTGGGTGGAGACCTGGTAGCAGGTGCGGAAGGAATATCTCCCACTCTGAAGGCTAGAGAGATCCAGGCACAGTGAGTTGGAAAAGCATTTAAACTTTCTAATTGTGCCTTTCTTGGCTTTGTGCTAAAACCGAGGGTCCATGTAGAGTATATGTTATTTCGTTTTGTGCTTCTTCAAACATAAATATATGTGAAAACTCAGTTAGACTAAAATATTTATTTTGGTTCCTCTGACTCTGCTATACAGAAAGAAAGAAAAAGTATAAATTTAAATCTACTGAGGCTCTGGCGCAGAAAAAGTTTTATAATGTTATTATAAAAATTACAAAATGACCAGTGGGGGGAATGAGCATGATATGGACAGAATGGAAGGAGGCCAGAAAGTCCATTTATACGCATAGTCATCAGAAAGTTATTTCTAACATCATATGATATTCTTTCTTTGAAACACTTACGAGATTCTCTTTCAAAATGATTTATTCTTATTACTTACCGTGACCCTACCAACACTTTCCTCAGTCCGTTAAGTATTCTGCATGGAAAGAAAATCCTTTGGTTTATTTTAAATTTTTTTTTTCAACGTTTATTTATTTTTGGGACAGAGAGAGACAGAGCATGAACGGGGGAGGGGCAGAGAGAGAGGGAGACACAGAATGGGAAACAGGCTCCAGGCTCCGAGCCATCAGCCCAGAGCCTGACGCGGGGCTCGAACTCACGGACCGCGAGATCGTGACCTGGCTGAAGTTGGAGGCTTAACCGACTGCGCCACCCAGGCGCCCCTCCTTTGGTTTATTTTAAAGAGGCACAGTCAGTGTTAATTTTCTATGCTCAGCCAATGCCCTCATGAACTTCTATTTGACACTGAATCAGCCTTGCAGCATCTCTTGCTTTGAAACTCATTTTCCTTGGAAATTCCTTACTCCTAAGAGGCAGACATTTTATTCAACAGGGTATGTTTAATTTTCAGTAGCTTCACATTGTTTGCACTCATCTTGTTCCCTTTGTTATCGATGTGATTTTGACAAATACCATAGATAATTTCTATTTTCAATGAGTTTTAAGGGGTTTATTCAAAAGCAGAGGTGACCTATTTAGTGTTGCTCTGAAAAAATAGTAAAGGACTATTCCAAATGATCAGTTTAGTATGGGTAAGGAAATAAAGAGGAGCTGATTTTTAAAGGGAGGCTGCATTAAACTAAAAACAAACAAACAAACTCTACAAATTTGCAATATTAGCATTGACAGGAAACTTAACTACCACCATCTTTTAAAACTGAAAACTGGGGAGATATATATTATTTGCTAGTCTTTTGAAAGCACCCACTGGTAAATTTATGTTGAGTTTGAGATCAGTATGTTCTTCAGGTAAGCAGCCAAAAGCAGTTGCTTTGTTACTTTCTTGGGCTTGAAGGAGAAGACAGGAAATGTTAGAGGGAGAGATTTGGGAGTTATATACTTACATCTTATATGTTAAAGAGTATACCACACAACTTAGCTCAAGAACATAGATGACATAAAAATAGATGGGGCAAGCTTTAGTGATGATGGTGCTAGCTGGAATATTTTTTTGCAAATAATTCTATTCATCTTAAGACTTGAAATGAGACTTATCTAAACTAACTTTTATTTCAATAAAGTTAGTATCTTGGCAGCACATGACCACTTATTAAACTTTTTCTGATACCTGAGAAAGAAATGTAGTTAGATATTTGCCAAATCCTTTATCAAAAGTTTCCTAAATTAACAATATCTGTGTGATCTTGCTAACTTTACAGACATACTTCATTTTATTGTGCTTCACTTTATCATATTTTGCAGGTACTGTGGTTTTTATGAATTGAAGGATTGTGGCAACTCAGCTTCAATGGCAAGTGTATTGGTGTCATTTTTCAAACAGCATTTGCTCACGTTGTGTCTCTGTCACATTTTGATAGTTCTCACAATATTTCAAAATTTTTAATTATTATATATGTATTATCGTAATCTGTGATCAGGGATATTTGATGATCTGTGATCAGGTATATATTATAATTGCTCTGGGGTTTCACAAGCTGTGCCCATTAAGACAAAGAACTTAATAAATGTGTGTGTTCTGATTGTTCCACTGAGGGGCCATTCTTCCATCTTTTTCTCTCTTCTCAAGCCTCCTCTGTATTCCCTGAGAACAACACTTAAATCAGGCCAATTAATAACTTATAATGGCCTCTAAGTGTTACAGTGAAAGGAAAAGTCACACATCTCTCACTTTAAACCAAAAGGTAGAAATGTTTAAGCTTAGTGAGGAAGCCGTGTTGAACGTCAAGCAAGGTTGAAAGCTAGCTCTCTTGAATCAGTTAGCCAAGCTATGATTGCAAAGCTCTTGAAAGAAGTTAAAAGTGCTACTCCAATGAATACGTGGATGATAAGAAAGCAAAACAGCCTTCTTGCTGATATGTAGAAAGTTTCAGTGGTCGGACAGAAGATCAAACCAGCCACAATATTCCCTTAAGCAAAAACCTAATCCAGGACGGGGCCCTAACTCGCTTCCAGCCTATGAAGGCTGAGAGGGGTGAAGAAGTTGCAGAAGAAAATTTGGAAGTCAGCAGAGGTTGGTTCATGGGTTTAAAGAAAGAAGCCATTTCCATAACACAAAAGTGCTAGGAGGAGCAGCAAGGATTGATGTAGAAGCTGCAAGTTGACCAGATGCCCTAAGATAATTCATGAAGGTGGCTGCATTCGACAGCAGATTTTCAACGTAGATGAAAGGACTTTCTATTGTAAGAAGACACCATCTAGGACTTTCATAGCTAGAGAGGAGAAGTCAACACCTGGTTTCAAAGCTTCAAAGGACAGGCTGACTCTCCTGTTAGACGCTAACGAAACTGGTGACTTTAAGTGGAAGCCAATGTTCATTTACCATTCTGAAAATACTAACACCCTTAAAAATTATGCTAAATAAACTGTCTGTGCTGTATGAACAGAACAACAAAGCCTGAGTCATAGTACAACTGTTTACAACATAGTTTACCGAATATTTTATGCCCACTGCTGAGACCTCCTACTTAGAAATAAAGATTTCTTTCAAAATATTACTGCTCATTGACAATGCACCTGGTAATCCAAGAGCTCTTATGGAAATGGACAATGGGATGGATGTTGTTTTCATGCCTGCTAACACAACATTCATTCTTCAGCCCATGGATCAAGGACTTGCTCAACTTTAAGTCTCATTATTTAAGAAATACATTTTGTAGGGTTATAGCTGCCATTTCCGAGACCTGATGGATCTGGGAAAAGTAAACTGAAGACCCTCTGGAAAGGATTCACTAGCCTAGATGCCATTAAGAACATTCATGATTCACAGGAAGAAGTCAAACTATCAACATGAACAAGAGTTTGGAAGAAATGGATTCCAACCCTCATGGATGACTTTGAGAGGTTCCAGACTGCAGTGGAGGCAGTAACTGCAGATGTGGTGGAAACAGCAAGAGAACTAGAATTAGAAGTGGAGCTTGAAGATGAGACAATCTCATGATCAAACTTGAACAGATGAGGGGTTGCTTCTTATGGAAGGTTTCTTGAGATAGAATGTATTGGTAAAGAGGCTGTGAATATTGTTGAAAGGACAACAAAGGATTTGGAATATTACATAAATTTAGCTGATAAAGCAGCAGTAGGGTTTGTGAAGATTGACTCCAACTATGAAAGCTCTACTGTGGGTAAAATGCTATCAAACAGCATCATGTGCTACGGAGAAATCCTTCATGAAAGGATGAGGCAAAATGTATTGTCTTATTTTAATAAATTGCCTTGGCCACCTTCACCTTTAGCAATCACCACACTGAACAGTCAGCAGCCATCAACATCAGAGCCTCCACCAGCAAAAAGATTATGATTTACTGAAAGCTCAGATGACGGTTTGTAGTTTTTAGCAATGAAGTCCTTTTTAAATTAAGGTGTGTGCACTGTTTTTTTTTTTAAGACATGCTATTGCACACTTAATAAACTACAAAATAAACATAACTTTTATATGTACTGGGAAACCAGAACATTAGTTTGACTTGGTTTATTGCAATACTCACTAAATTCAAGTAGTCTGGAACCAAATCTGCAATATTTCCAAGGTATGCCTTTATAGGAAACAGGCAAACTTTTTCAGAGTAGCTCTATCTTTTTTGCATTCCCAGCAGTGTTCCAGAGTTCTAGTACCTTTACATCCATTTTATCACTTGCTATTGTCTGCACCTGTTATTTTATTAATTGTAGTTATTATGGTTAATGACTTCCCAGAGCTTTTAGTGTGAAAATATGTATGATTGTCTTATTATATAATATTGAAAGCCTTATTCTCTACACATATTTACCCAAAATTCTCCAATGTGGCTTAGATTGTTGATAAGTTTATTGATTCATTTAAAAGTGGTTAACAATGGGTATGAAATGAGCCTTCTGATGTGGGGAATAAGGAGATCCAGTCTTGAAGACCTAGGAAGACAGAGTATGGAGAAAGAAAGCTAATTCTTAGAACCATCTGCCCTATCCCACCCACCCCCAAAACACTTTAATGACTGGTTATGGATTATTTTCAGTTATCTTTGTAAAATGATAAAGGTTGGAAAAAGCAACATAAGATTAAAAATGAGGTTTTTTTTCTAAATGTTATGACAGGAGAGAAGATGGGTTCCAAATGAGTTAACACGCTTTAATTATTTGGGAAAGGTGGAAAGGAGGATAGAATATTAAAACACGTTAGACTGATGTGTCTGTGAGCATTTAGAAAACAAAGCATCAGCCATGTGACCTCAGAATGGAAGATTTAAAACAAACCATGCTAAAAATTGGATCACCACATACATGAAGTGAATGTACAGAATTAGATATTCTTAATTTCTGGCAAAATATGGTAAAATATCTAAAGAGAATATTATGGGAAAAGGTTGCAAAAGGACTGAGCTGATTATACACTTTAACCAGAGAATGATGATTAGGGAATTGATAGAAATCTTAAAGTAGTCTTAAGAGATTCTGGTAATACTCTTTCCTCATTATGGGGAGTATGTTGTCAGGAGTCCAATAAATAGTTGGAAACAGAACTGCTCTTCATTTTTCCCTCTTCCTATACTCAGTTTTCTATTCCCACCATACTTTCTTTTTCTGTTTATGCATTATCTGACTTGTAATTTCTCCAAAACTACACGTAAGAATAGACACATAATTCAAAGTGAAACAAAAGAAAAAGGCTAATGTAGTTAACAGATCTAGACCATCATATGTAATGGCCCTCCATGGTATATCTCCTCTATTCCATGACCAGGCAATTTGTATTTTTTTATAGTTATCTGGGCTTGACTAATACCTCATCTAGGGCTCCTGATACTGAAGTAAATGATCTTCTCTATACGTATGAACCCCTAAATTTTATTTAGCTTCCTACCACCAGATGTTTTTTGATAATGAGTCCCATAACCTTACATTTTTGAACAGTATGCGCCATTAACCAAATTTCCAAAGACAAGTTTCTTGTTAAGACCAACACAAAACTGCACGTTCAATAAGTCAATTCTATATGAAACTCAAATGAAGCTATAATTCTGAGATTCCACAAAGGGAGCTTCATTAAAAACAGAGACTGGTCCGGTATATAAATTATAGAGTCATTAATTTCAGATAAGTCATATAGCTATAATTCTAATTACCTATATAAAATATGAAGTCAGAAACCACTCTCCTTCTATTTGTTTGTTTTATTCTAATTTTGTTCTTCACAAACTCTGTAATATATCTTTTTATTTTCTTAAAATCTTAGTATTAAAATAAAAACAGTGAGCTATAGTCGTAGCATATTTTGAATAGCTTTATGTAATCATAGAATTAATAAAATGGTCATTCATTTCTTTACTGCTTTCCTCTGTATTATACAGTTAAAAATACTGACTGAGTTGTTGCATTATATTTATTGAAAAAAACCTGTATTGTCTCCCTTTATCATAACATAAGGGGATGGACTGGCCCAGTCAGGACTACAACTGAAGGGTATGCCACGTTTACAAAATGTCTTAATGGGACTACCATATCTCACTTTGTCCTATTCCCCTCATTCTGAAATACTCAAGATCAGATGTATTTCTTTGGCAACTATGGGCATTATTACCAAAGACCTTAGTTTGAACCATGTATTTTGCCTGGAAGGGGAGAAAGCTGAAAGATGCTTTCTGATCAATCAGAGCACTGATATCCACTGATAATTTTAGCAGCTTAGCTACTCATGCTCTTGAGAAGTAGAGGCCAACACCCTGCGGGGATGGTCTTTAGAACCGTGACACAGAGCACTGCTAAGTGGAGCTGGCCTTGTGGGACTGCAGTCATTGGTCCCAGACTAGGAGGACCTTGGGTACCTGAAAGGAGGAGAACGGAAGCCAGGATGGGTTGGAAATGTCTAGCCAAACGAGGTCCTCGAGGAAGAAGAATTCTTAGTGTTCCTTGATTCCACACATCTAACTCCACAAACACTTGAGAATTTAACGGAGTATTTGGGACAATGCATTTTTTTTTGTTTTTAAGTTAATAACAAAAAGTAAAACCACAGAAGTGGCGTAGTGCTTCAGGATAGTCAAACAATGACATGAAATGCTCCTATGATACAACTTTCCAAAACACGCACATTATTGTCTTTTCTTCAGACACTGTAATTCTTGGTACACCTGAGTCACCCAGATTAAGGGTCCTAAATTTTAAGAATGCCATCTTTCTAATGTCACAATCATCTGGTTCTATGTAATATTTTCTCAAATTGATTAATATTAGTTTAATTAATTAATATTAACAATGAATTCTTAAACATCATCAATGCATTTAATCATTTAAAATGTTGTGCAATAGGGGCGCCTGGGTGGCGCAGTCGGTTAAGCATCCGACTTCAGCCAGGTCACGATCTCGCGGTCCGTGAGTTCGAGCCCCGCATCGGGCTCTGGGCTGATGGCTCAGAGCCTGGAGCCTGTTTCCCATTCTGTGTCTCCCTCTCTCTCTGCCCCTCCCCCGTTCATGCTCTGTCTCTCTCTGTCCCAAAAATAAATAAAAAAAATAAATAAATAAATAAATAAAATGTTGTGCAATATTAAACTACGTGTTTTGTTGATCTATTCTCCAAGATTTGCATGGCCTATTTTGCATAAAATATTCATTCTTATTAAGTCATCCCAGACTATTACAGCATTCTTTAAGTTAAAAAAAAGACCCAATGACAAAAAACATAAATTTGGTACGTGAGAATAATCTGTAACCTTCTACTTTTTATATGTCCTACACCATCTGCAGTCAATTAAGTGATTCCCAGGTGTTCACAGTAATTGCTTTAACGCAAGGTATGTCACTTTAGGGGTCATTAAATATTTATTATAAAAACCTCATCTGCATTTTTCTCCATTCATTTAGGGACAAAACATGCTGATGTTTAGTATTGGCAAAAATGAACTGATTGGAATTATTGGATTATTTAAAATAATTTTTAAATAACATCATTAAAAATATTTTTATAGGCCAAAATTTGGTGAAAAAGTAAGAAGAGCAATGATGTTGATTTAGTTTTGCTTACCTATATTCTTTCTTTTAAATGAAAAATATGTACTTATAATTTGTGGCTAAGATGTCAAAAACTCAAACCAGATTGTCCTTTTCTTGCCAGGACTAATGAATAGTGGGGAATTTAAGGGACCAGAGGATTCATTAACTAATTTCCTCTCTAAAGGTAAAAGAGTTTAGCTTTCAGAAAAGATTCACGGAGACAATCTAGCATAATACTCATTTTATAGATAAGAAAAGTAAAACTATGAAGCTTGGTCAATTGTACAGAATTAGTTACATACAGATCTAATAAAAATTATAATTACTAACATATACATACTGCATTCTATGCTCCAGGAAGTATTCCAAGTACTTCACATATATTCATTTATTTAATGCCCACATTTACTGTATGATATGGATAGTCATCAATTTTCCCCACAGAAACCCGGAGTATGGAAGATGCCCAGAGTAACCTGCATTAGGTCACAGAGCTGGGAAATGACAGATGTGGGACTTAGTTGGCTCCAGAATCCAGGCTTTTACCTATTAAAATACAACTCCTTTCTAAAACTAGTTTCTGAGTAAATTATGATTTCTAGGTGAATATACTCTTCTAGAGCATTTTGGCATATAAATCACATGATTATCATCATAATACTGTTAATTACTGAAAAACCATAAAATTCTGTTTTAAACATAATTTTCATTGAACTTATGTTCTGATTTTTCTTTTTTTTTGGTTTATTTATAACATCTCTTAATAATTACTCATAATCAAAGTGCCTTTCTAGTCAGCATATTTTGTGACAGGTATTGTGAAATCTTTGGGTATGTGGATTAACTTAAATTTGTGGAACATTAAAAAATGCTCATGGTTTGAACAATCTAACAAACATCATTATTATGTGATTATGGGGCACCTGGGTGGCTCAGATGGTTAGGCGTCTGACTTAGCTCAGGTCATGATCTTGTGGTTCATGAGTTTGAGCCCTGCATTGGGCTCTGTGCTGACAGCTCAGAGCCTGGAGCCTGCTTCAGATTCTGTGTCTCCCTCTCTATCTGTCTCTCTCCTGCTCATACTCTGTCTCTCTCTCTCAAAAATAAATAAACATTAAAAAAATAAAAATAAAATTATGTGATTAAATGATGTGATTAATTTTAGAAATTATGTGGTTTTATTCACTGCTTGCATTATTGAAGGATTATTTTTCCACGATAGGTGACTATTAAATATTTTTGGAAAAGCTTTCAGACTCCAATTGTCTTGTAGCATATTACAGTGAATAAGATGCTGATGTCTCAATCAATTTTTCTGTGTGTAGTAGTGGACTTGAAAGGTTTCTTTAAATGTTGTGCTGGTCCTGCTTCCCAGCACTCTCCTTACACCAGTTCTGTGGGGAAGCCTGAGTGCTCTGTGCGTGTGTGTGTGTGTGTGTGTGTGTGTGTGTGTGTGTATCTGCCTGCCTGCCTGCCTGTCTGTCTGCCTCCCTGTCTTGGATGTTGGAAATATACTGAGGTGGGCAGAGGGACATAGATACAGTTAAGAGTCTTCATTAGGGTCTTCTGTTTACTAAATGATATTAATTTTATCATCAGTTCACTTCACTTCTGAAACGAAAAGATCTAGCCACAAACAAGTAACATTTGGGGCCTCACTTCATCTGACCGACAACAAGCCCAGGTGAAGGCATATATCATAAGGGATACTTAATAGACATATATATCATCTCTTGGAGAGGAGTCTAGATTCTTATCCCTGAATTAAGTTGAACCGGGAAACATGTTCTATTTCTTGCTCCCACAATTATTTTATCTAATGGCATCTGTGGTCACATTCTGTGCATTCTTTAAAGCACCAAGCCATGGTTAGCAGGCCCATGCCTCTTTTGATATAGAGATGCAGAAAAACAGTGTATTCCTTCTATTAGACGATGTGTACATTTTGTTCAGTGTATGTGAGAAAAAAACCTAGTTTTCCATAGAAAGCTCAGATGTTTCTCTTTAAGCATAGTTGGATCATGCCATTAGTCACATTTCTCTTTACATCTTTACACCCAGAAAGGTCAATGTGGTTTTTTTTTTTATTTTAATGTTTATTTATTTATTTTGAAAAAGAAAGAAAGCACGAGATGGGGAGGGGCAGAGAGAGAGGGAGAGAGAGAATCCCAAGCAGGCTCTGCACTGTCATTGTCGAATCCAACGTGGGGCTCAAATCCATGAACCAGGAAATCATGCTGAGCCGAAATCAAGATTTGGACACTTAACCGACTGAGCCACCCATGTGCCCCAGTCAGTGTGGTGTAATTAATAATTATATAGGATACAAATAGCTTCCATATGGATAAAGAATGGACTAGTTTTTTATGTTAATTTGTACATATGTATATTTTAATTTTTTATGTCTTTATAAACTTATAGTATTTCATTTCATTTCATTTCAAACTTATGGTATTAAAAAAATGTAATTTAGGGGAGCCTGGGTGGCACAGTTAGTTGAGCATCCAACTCTTGACGTTGGCTCAGGTCATGATCTTGTGGTTCATGTTGGAGCCACGTGTGGGGCTCTGTGCTGATGGTGCAGAGCTGCTTGGGATTCTGTCTCTCCTTCTCTCTGCCCCTCCCCTGCTTGCTCTTGCTCTCTCTCTCTCTCAAAATAAATAAATAAACATTAAAAAATAAAAATGTAATTTACAGTTTCATCATATGGACTTTATTATTAGCATAAACTAACTGAAAATCTTAAGAAAACAAAGAAAATATTCCAATCAAATCAAATATTCAAATCAAAGAAAGAAATTCTTACAGAATCCCGATGCCTAATTTTTCTTATCAAGCATATTTCTCATATCATAAATAAATCAAATTTGACAGTTAGGTGTATAGTTGACTGACAGGTACTAGAAGAGGCACAGACCCAGAAGTGATGCCTCTGTCCTGGCACCTTGCTACTCAATTCTCCCACTCCCTGACTCTCTTGTAAATCCCCTTGGGCAATGAAGGAAGGCAAGCACCTCAGACCTCAGAAGAAACCAAAAAGGGCAGAAGCTGCCCTTGGTTGCTTCTATTTTATGTGGTGTTTAATCCTCAAAAAGTGAATTATGGAGAGGAAACTAGCACCAAATGTTAATATCACTTGGTTTAATTTCTTGCAAATGACACTCTGTCTTATTACCACATAGTAAGACTTATCTAAGGCAGCCATGACTTTAAGCTTTGAAGAATTAATGAAGACAGAAAAATGAGAAATCGCAGAATGTAATTACGGTTTCTATATAATTTGGCTATGTCATTGATTTTTGATGAATGGAAATGAAAATATCAAAGATGAGTAAATGATTCTGACAATAAAGGCTTGCAGCTCCTAGGACTTCATGTATTCTCTAAAATTTACTGAGCATTAAACAAGGGGAATTATGATGAGATATGAGATCTTCTATGAAGCATCAGATTGTGACTTTAAGCAGATTTTAAAAGTAAATATTCAGAAGAATTACATCCCAATTATTTCATATCTAATTAGCATTAATGTTTTACAGAGATATTGTTATAGACATGGCATTATGGACCTTCTTTCATGCTTACACCGCAGGACCACATTGCAGCCCTCTGGAGTTTCCCAAACATGATTGCTTGCAACTTAAATTTAAATAAGGGAGACTACTGAAAAAAAAAGTAAGTACAAACAAAACTAGCACTGCCCATTAATATTATCTCTTATTCAACTTTTCAGTTTATCCTCCTTTTATTTTTCTCCTCCAGTATTCAAATGATGACAAGTGACCAACTTTAATGATGTGAACAATGTATAATATAAAATTCAATTATTATGAATAAAGTACAATTGTATTTTTTGGAAATACATGTATGATAAAATATAAATTTCATTTTTGGCTTCATTAAGGCAAATAGCATTTCAAAAAGTGTTTCATATACCTATAAAGGAAGTAGACAGTCAAATTCATATTTACAAACCTCACATTTCAAATGCCATGTACTTGTGTAATTTAAAAAGAAATATCGGAAACATGCATTTGTATTAAGGTATTCATTAATTTCTCATTAAGATAAGGATAACTCATTCTTCAAATTGTAATTTGCTATTTATGCTTTTATATACATACATATATTATCAATACTAGGTAATTTCCCAACAGAAAAATATAGTATTCTAAAGATATTTTAGCATTTACATATAAATCAAATCTTATTGTTTTACATAATTAGAACTGACTTTTTATTTGCCATTTTTCTTACAAAAATTAAGTCAAATAATAATGCCATGTAATATGAATCTCTAATTTCTTTACACTATGAGAAAATATTAATAACATTTTATCATTAGCATAACTTCTAAAACATATAAACCTTAAAATTTAGATAAACTCAATACCAAATTCATAAGTAATTGATAAATGCTAAGATTTGTTATATTTAACTAACCATGCCATTTCTAATTATTACTAGCAGATAATATTTATTAGGAATGATTTACCTAAAACAAAGGATATATAGACCACATGATGTTATATCTCACATGCTTTGTTAGGAAAATGCTGCATTTCATAACCTAAGAGTAATAACAAAATATTTGTACTTGTCTCATAGTAACACACTGACAAGAGTAAGAACTCGCAAATAGAGGAAAGTATAACTAACTTTTGAAATATCAAATCATGTGCAAGGTAACTGGGCTAAAAAGGATGTCTGGTTTATATTAGAGAAATAATACACCTTTGCTTTCCCCAATTTAAACAATCCCCAAATTTTAAATGGAATAAGATGCTACAAGCAATCTTAACTCCAAAGCACTCACCTACTGTCAGCTGTCCAGTTAACTGCCCCATGTGATTTCTCGCATTCACTGTTACATTCCTGTCAGACTGTAAGACCAGTGGACTATCCTGGGAAACATGTACAAAATAAAGAAATCAAATAAAAAATAGAAATATAGTCAAACTTAATATATAAAACTATACTGCATTTGTTTGGGTACTACCAGAATTCTAATTCTTTGCTTTATATTAAGCAGTTATTTTAACATCCCAAACATTGGTCGAACAACGTGATAAAAAGATAGGGGTGCTTCATAATAATGACTTGAGGGGATAGGAATGTTTCCACTTTGGTAAATGGGCATTAACTATTCGATGCAATGATTTCCAACTCTACTGATTGCTGTACAGTCAAGGTGTAGTAACTCCTCCCCTCTCCATACAGCCATTGGAATATATGCCTACCATGGAGATGTTTTAAACCCTACCCAAAGGAGGAAACCCCTTTTTAAGTTGAGTTTGCAACTTTCAGATCCCACCTTAAATATCATCTCCTCAAAATTGCCTCCCCCGATCACCGTAACTACAGAGTCATTCAATCCCCAAACCCTCCAGTCTCCACTTATTTGGTTCAAAACACCCATCACAAGACAAATTTATTTTGCCTGGGTATGTGTTTACTTGTTTGTTTATTTCTGTCATAAGAAGAAATGTCCTTGGGAAAGGGACCATAGAAATCACACATATACAATTACATCCTCGATACTTAGCATGCTGCTGAAAAAAAAGCATTTACTAGGTATTTACCGAGTGGGTAAATAAATCCTCATAATAAACATGATACTAGCTTGTGTATTTACCTCACATGGAAATGCCCTGTAAATCATAAAATGGATTATGTAGGGAGGTTTATAGAATATAAGTATATAAGATATTTGCCTGGAAATTCTCCCTTAGTATATCTAACCTTGGTTAGATGTTTACTTTCATCACTAATTTAGGACTTAACAGTGACATAATTTATTGAAGGACAATACCATTGCCTTAGGAACCTACATTTTGGGCTTTTGCCACCAATGTATCACATAAGTAACTTACAACTGCCTAAATTTTCATTTTTATGATGTAAAACATAAGCAGGGTGATCATTTACAAACTGTCCATCCATTCATTCATCAAATATTTCCTGGGTGCTTACTATGAGTGCTGTAATGTTCTAGAGGTTTGAGAAATTTCAGTGATCAAACAGAACAGTACCTGCCCTCATGGAGCTTTTAACCCGGGTAATAAAAATTCTATGAAAATCTCTCCCAATACCATCCTCACCATCCAGGTGGTATGTCACTTCTGTGTCAGTGTGGATACAAAAGTGCTTTTATATACAAGCCATACAAAAATTCATTTGAGATTAGCATTTGAGGTTTGTGATTTGGATATTCATGGGTGGACTCCATGGGCTTTTTCCTAAAGTTGATTTGTATGACATCTGACTAGATGCAAAGCAGTGATTGAAGATGTACACACACAAGCACACACACACACACACACACGTGCGCGCGCACACACTTTTAAAAGTGGGTTTTGCTATTATGTCTACTCTTAGATTTTATCTATCATCTATCTATCTATCTATCTATCTATCTATCTATCTTTAATTCAGAGAGAAAGAATGTGCAGGAGCAGAGGAGAGGGGCAGAAAGAGACGGAAAGAGAGGGAGAGAATCTTAAGCAGGCGCCACTCTCAGCACAGAGCCCAACATGGGACTTGATGCTACAACCCTAGGATCATGACCTGAGCCGAAATCAAGAGTCAGATGCTCAACTGACAGAGGCAGTTGCTTTAAAAAAGCAAACCGGGAGCCCCAAGGTTTGCGTTTTTAAAAATTAATTTTCCACATTGTGAAGAATACATTTATTCTGTTGAGTGAGACTGGTTGTACAAAAACACTATGGTTAAATTCATTCACCGCGTCTCTTACCACAACTCATTTTTTTGTGCCACAAATCACAAGTGTTCTGTGTATAGTTTCAAAATATAAATCTAGGTATAGGTACTTCTATGCTGTGGACATCCATCTTTGAAAATATGTAAAATTAATTACATCTTTTTTTCTGAGCAGTATGTTCTAATTCTGTTTACAGTGTAGGTCATGGACTAAGGACTGCACGCAATTATACCCAGTACATGGTTCCTAAAAGCACACAAAGATTCTATTTAAGTTGGTAAAATTAATTACATGTAATTCATTCAGTAAAAAATGTTTTTTTAATTAAATAAAATCAATATGAACGTAAGAAACAGCACAAGCCTTTAAAATGTTGTAGTTCAATACACCATGAAGATATATTGGTTGAATTTTAATTCAGATTGTTACAATATTTTTATAAAATAACATATAATGTTACACGTTATATATAATATGTTATAAAATAGCAGATATAATCTATAAATATACATTATAAATATATCATACATAAATATATTTATATTATATATATAAATAATACATAATTAATGTTTATATGTTTAAAAGTTGATGACAAGATATGCTTTTATTTGCTTGGCTGAGCCTAAATTTCTGTGAACCATAGTATAAAAAAAGAATAACCATTAACATTATGTAATTTCAGGACCATGTAAGTATATTAAAATAATTACTGCTTTACCAAATTTTTTAAGAAGACAGAAAAGTCCATTTTAAAAGTCAATAAGAATTTCATCTAATTTAGTAGAGAGACAGACTTGGGTTAGAAGTAAGGCATCATTATGTCTTAGTTTACAACATTTCTATCTACTTTCTCTTACTGTAATCACAGAAATGTTGAGGTTCTCCCCCTAGCATTCCTCCCTCCTCTTCTGTGAGTCCACTAAATTTCCCCTCAGAATTCAATTTTTATATATCTATATTAGAACTTTACTATGATAAAAATAGCAATCTTGTTACTAAAACCAGAAATATATAGCTAGGATATATAACTATCGGGGTGCCTGGCTGGCTCAGTCAGAAGAATATGCAACGTTTGATGTCAAGGTTGTGAGTTCGAGAAATCACATAAATAAATAAATAAATAAATAAATAAATAAATAAAATTAATTAAAAAAAACAAGTTACTTTTCATTAAACAAAATGTAATGCATTTAAGTGCATCATCTTCCCTGAAAAATTACACTATCATTTCTGCATTATATATCAGCTCGGTGACATCTCTGTGAGTTAGAACCATGGCTTATGCATGACCTTTTACATAATATCCACCTATTACTAAGTAAAATATACATATACATGATAAAAATGTATATGATAAAACTGATAGAAACTCTTTCAATCATCTAAAGAAGTACAATCCTCAGCAATTTATAAATCTAATACCAAACCCTTTTTTTAGGTAAAAATTAGTACCACGAAACTACCTCTTTGCAAAAACAACTGACATTTAACGCTTTATAAAGCTCCTTTGTTGTGTTCCTCTCTCCAAAGATCTATATGTAAGGTAATTATTTCCTTGAATAAATTGTTGCTTTCCACTCTCTTCTCTACATGCCCTCCTTATAGTCCTTTGTATTATATTCCTGTGTTCCAAGACTTTGAAAGCTAGTGTCTAATTTCACAACATAGCAGTACTCTCTTACAGCTTATTCTTGCTGAGAACACAAAGGGGAGAAACTTACTTGGTAAGTAGGAATAAGACATATAAATTCTGTGTGAGGGTAAGTAAGTAGGTGTAATATTATTCTGTACAATATGGTAATATAAATATATTTTCTTTTTGGAGGAAAATAACTTCATCTTTGATTCAAATATTTGTCCTTCAAAATCAAGGAAACTCCTGTGGCAGGCATATCATAGTATTCTGGACTTGACCTGCTTTTTGGCTGTGACTCTAGGAAACCTGTCTGCCTTCTTTGCTACCCTTGAGGCAAAGCACGTGGGAGACTCAGGAAGAAAAGCAATGGTAATGTTAAGAGGACCTGAAGTCCCCTGTTCATGATTCTTCTATGCACACCTTCTTTTTTCCTAGGTCCTAGTTGAAACCTTGCTAATGGTTTTAGAGAAATAATGCAAAATGTCCTTCTTATTTTAATGCTTTTGTCACAGGCAGTGCAAGTGACTAAGGTAAAAAAAAAATCCCTTTCTTCTCATTTCTGTTGTGTCTACCTTTGTTTATCTCAAATATTTACTGATTACCTACGATGTACCCAGCTCTTCGCTGGTAACTGGGTAAAAAACAGAAACAAGGGACAAACTTTCTCTTCTTAACGAGTTCATAACCTACCACATAAAGCTAGACAATTAACCACATAAATAAAAAAACAACAACAACAAAACACAGAGAATGTTACCAGTAATAAGCGGCTGTAGTAGAGACTTCTCTTACAAAGCAGAAGTTATACTGATGCGAAGATACTGTTGTTATATACATATAAGGTGTATGTAAATAAGGTACTTCAGATACTCATTCTTTCACACCTACTAAGTTGTAGTGGAAACAGTAGGGCAGCAGCAGCTAGCCCCTACTGGCTTCATCATGCCGGACTCTGTTCTAAACACATTACATGTATGAGCTCACCCACTTCTGTGGCTTAAAATAAAACCACCCATAAAAGAATTAGGAAATAAAGTGGTTGTAAGACGGACAGTGCACCCCCCTGTTTGAGTTCAAATAGTTAAGTCTGTCAAACACTTTCTGCTTGACTTGGCAAATCAATCCATCTCTGTACCATGATTTGTCTTCATCTGCAAATGGGGTAATAATACATAATTTGTGAGCTTTTTATAACCAATTGATGAGACAATATATACAAAACGCTTAGATTAGTATCTAGCCTTTGCTGAAGGCACTTGTAGCGCTTGCTTTTATTATTTATTCCTCACTGTAATTATAGTATTCTACTAATAATAGTTCTAGCTACTATCATTTCTGTTTTGCAAAAGAATAAATTCCATCAAAGAAAGTATAAGTCACTTGCTTTAAATCACACAGGTAATATATGACAGATCAAATATTTGAACCCAAGCAATTTGGGTCTAGATAGAATCTTCCTTGTCAACTGCTATGAGATACTACCTCTCTGATGGTGATTAAATTCTAGGCTTTCTACACTGTCAGATCAAAATGTGAAAATAAATTTGAAAAACAGGTGAAGAAAGTATGATTTGAGATTAAACACTGTAGTCTCTAAAGGGACTGATACATACACTGTCTTAGAGGATAAGATGTGCCCTCCACAATGTCATCATCCACGTTTCACTAAGTCTGGTCCATTTTGTTTCATTTTGCTTTCTCAGGTTCTAGACAAGAGTACATAATCCTGAACTTCTCTCTGCACACACATTTTAGAATGTATCACCTATAAGAGTCTCCCTATTTGCTACACTGAAAGGGAACGAAGTTAATGATTCTTATTGTTCAGTGTCAATGGCCTGAAGATGGCATGTCAGGTCTTGAATTGATACGGTTTAAAGTCAGGTAAGGTTTCTTATCCTCACTGACAGAAATTTTACTACTTTGCAGTAAACTTGCATCATCCTCACATTCTCGATCTTCCTTTTCCTCTACCTCCAATCAGCTGTGTTAGAAGTACCTCTTAAATATACCTTTTCCTGTCATTTCCTGTGACCACCTCTGAAATAGACTCATAACTCACATCACAATAACCACTTTTCCTTACATTGATTCTTCATATGCAGTGTTATATTTCTTTTTTTTTTTTTTTAATTTTTTAATGTATGTCTACATTTTTGAGACAGACAGAGACAGAGCGCGAGTGCGGGAGGGGCAGAGAAAGAGGGAGACACAGAATCCAAAGCAGGCTCCAGGCTCTGAGCTGTTAGCACAGAGCCCAAGTCGCAGGGCTCAAACTCAGGGACCGTGAGATCATGACATGAGCTGAAGTCAGACGCTTGACCAACTGAGCGGCCCAGGCACCCCTGCAGTGTTATATTTCTAAAACATTTAAAAAAAAATATTCGCGTGCTTGAATTAAAACAAAACAAAATAAAACACTTATTGATTCCTCATTCCCAGCTTGGAAAAAATTCACATTCATCACATGTAAGGTACTTTATAATATGATCCATTTCTGCTTTTAGCTGTCTTTCCTACTACTCCACCATGTAAGAATGACCCACATTTCCCATGTTTCTGAAAATATGCTACTTCTGTGTATTCTCATCTTCTGTTCCCTAAGCCTGAATTCTTTTCCACTTCTCCATAAAACTGTCAAAATTATAGATATTTTTCAAGTTTCAGATCAAAGTTGCATCCTTTGTGAAGGATTCCTGCTCTCCCAGAATTAAAATTCCCCTCCCGCTCTCTGATTTCACAATGAGTGTTGATGTCTATCACGGTACTTGTCACAAGATTTTTGCTTTGCTTTGTTTTGATCATTCCTTTGTTTATATTCTGTTAGACTGGACTGTCCTGAAAGCACAAGTGTGTTGTCATTTTCTTTTACGCATGCAGCCTTTTGAAAGCTTGGTTTGTTTCATGCTTGGCACCTAGTTCATGTTCAATAAATGTCTGCTGAGTGAATGAACTGAGCTGAACACATTTACAACATAATGCACTCAGGCTACCTATGTTTACCTGGATTTTTATTCAGGCCACACAGAATTTACCAAACTCTTGCTACTTTTTTTTTTTTTTGGCCCAGAGCAAGGTTTCCAAAATGCCATGTAAGCGGAGCAAGTCATATCACATTATGATCTGATTTCTATTCATCATCTCTCTGTGCAAGGCAGACTTTACTCCTGTCCTTAAGCACTGGACCTGATGCTTCTTAGCTTCTTAAGAAGCTGAAAAAAAGGTCATTTTTTAATTCTTTAGTTAACAATACAATTACTTGAGATTTTATTTCCTTCAGAATGTAAAGCATTTAGCTGTTGAAATTTGTACTTTAAAGGCAGAAGTATTGATCATGAAAAGGAATATATCTACAGACGTTTAAGTGACTCCCTTAAATTCTCAGTGCTCACATTTTAACCTGAATGTGAAATAGTAAAGGGGAGAGAGCATTTATTCAATAATTAGCTGTTCTGTGTTTCTATTCCCACATTTTTATTGAGAATTCTCCATTTTCATTAATTCTTTGTTATAAATTCTCAAGTCATCGAGGTCACTACACAGAATATCTTGTGTGAATGATCTATGACTTCTGATGGCCCTTCTGGCTCTTTCCTGCCTCTTTAAAGCTGCAAAGTAAAGAGAGTGGTAAGAACATACTCCTCCTGAGGGCCTCCTTATCTCAATTGCTATTGATGAATGCATCTTCAGAATAATGACACAGGGAGCAGTTTTGCACAGAGTTCTATTTACATTGAATCTTTGGTAATCTGCCACTTCCTATTATCATTCAAAATACTCCAACTCAACTTTTACCCAAGTGTAGGCTTAGAAAAGGAACACTTCTTGAATCAGCATCCCAAAAGGGAAAAGTATTGTGTCTACCTAAAGGAATAAAGATCCAGATCAATGAAAGGCCATTGTTATTTTAACCAGATGACATTAAATTCCCAGAGATGCCTCTTTTCCTTTCAGGTGACATTGGCTGAACCAGGGAAATAATCTCCTCTCTTTACTTCTTTGTTGAGTTTCCACTTTGTCCCTTCAGTCTTTCTTCAGGCTGACCTTGCCCTTGTACTAGTTCATGGGTGCCAACCTGTTCACTCTCTGCCCAACTCAGAGCCTGAATGAGGTATCCTACAACTGATGGGAGAGAGGAGACTGGGTATTGCCTGGTTAGAATGCACACATTGTACTCACTTTAATGGGCAGAAAGAAACTTTAGAGTGTATGTAAGTATCTTTTGTTTAACCAGTTCACATGCCCTTAAAAAATAAAGGGATTAATTCTTTTAAATCATTTATTCATATGGAACAAGGAATAATTTAAGTCTTCTAGAAATGGAACTACCCAATCACGAATCAGGAGGTATTTCAGAAAAGCACTGTACAGAGCCTCTTCCACCTGTTTCGCAATAAAATGCTACAGGCTATGCCATGTATGTATTTGTATATGAAACAGACTTTATCTTATATAAATGTAAGAGATGAGGAAAAATAGAGAGTTAAGTAAGGAGCTCAATTAAATTATTTTTCTTTTATCTTGCTTGAAATTAGAATTAAAGAAAAGATAAGAAATCTGTGGAATCTAAAAATCTAAAAAGTGCAGCACACCTAACCAAAAACTCATTTTTCTCAGATAAGACGTATGTAATTTACCAAGAAATGCCTATGTTGAGTAAAGGAATAGGGATAGAGAAGTTAAAAGAAAAAGAATTTATTGGATTATTTCCCATAGAAATATCTCCATTCATATTAGTTTCTTCTAGTTAAAATAACAACAACTACAACAACCACAAATCTTTCTCTTCAAATCTAGTTGGCTTGTGAAGCGCGTCAAGTATCTGAAATATTAGGACCAAATTGTTAGTTGATTGTGTGTGTGTGTGTGTGTGTGTGTGTGTGTGTGTGCGCATCTATGCTGTTACTGAATTTCTGCAGAAACAGATGAGGGAAATCAGGAACATAATGATTACGACAAAATTATTCCATAATAACAAAAGATAATGGAATGACAAAACAGGTAATAAGAATAACAACTGGTTATAAAGTTAAATACGTACATCATGGTTATAGTACTTGTGATGGTTACTTTTATATATCAACTTAATGGGGCTATGGAGTACCCTGATACCTGGTTAAAATTATTCTGGCTGTGTCTCTCAGGGTGTTTTTGAATGAGATTAAAATTAAAGTTGGTAGACTGAATAAAGCAGATTGCCCTCCCCAGTGTGGGTTCACCTCATCCATCCACCGAAGACCTGAATAGAACAAAAAAGGCTGGGTAAGAGAATTTGCTCTTTCTGCCTGACTGTCTTTGAGCTAGGACATCAGCCTTCTCCTGCTTTCTGACTCAGACTCAGACTGGAATTTTACTCTTGGTTCTGAGGCCTTTGGACTTGGACTAGCCTCTCCTGGGTCTCCAGTTTTCTGACTGAAAAGCCTAGGACCTCTAAGCACCCATAATTGTATGGATAATTCCTTATAATAAATATATAATCATATATATTTATAATATGACATAATTATAATAGTATCATAAAATATTATATTTATGTGTGTGTGTATATATATATATATATACACACACACATAAATATAATAGATATAGAGGGAGACATAGAGAAAACCTATATATAGGTTACAATATTTGTGTAGATAATTTTTGTATTTTTGTTAACCCATGAGAAACTATATATAGATTCTCTGGAGAACCCAGACTAATATAGTACCCTATTAATTACCAAAGGAACATGGTAAAAATATCTAAATGGATATTAAGCAACAAACTGACCCTTCAGATAACATTTATTATGTTTGTACAATAGTATCTATGATTTTCTATGCTTTGAAGCATTTTGTTAATTATGATTATACCTTTGCTGTATCTGATAAGTTAATTGTGCAAAAAGTATAAGAATAAATCCTTTCTCGATTTGTGTAATCATTACTTTGAAACAGGTAGCGATTTTTATCCTTTCTCTGTCAACTAAATAAAAGGGTAGAAAGTATTCCTGGGATTACTTTTTCAAATAACTACAGCACTTTCAAATTTCTGACTTTTTTTTTCATGCTAAAATAACACAAGCAATAATCCTTGGTCTCTTTTCAGGAAAGTCTAATGATGACAGGTTTGAGGTCTAGAGGAAATGTAAAATTAATTCTATTTTTAGCTATATAAAAATGCTAACTATAACATCTGTGGTCAGCGAACATTTAGAATATGTCAGACCAATTAGCACATGACACGACTAGAGAAATTACTCTAACCTGACACTTAGAAATTTGTAAAGCTCACACAAATCAACTCTGGATCTTTCTACACTCAGACTGGGGTGAAGCCTGAGATTCTTCATGCCTAACAAGCTCCCAAGTGAGGCTATGGTACTGCTGTGTAGATGACTGAATAGTATAGGACCTGTTTGGGTGAGGTGTAGGAATGGAGAGAGACTTACAAAGAACTGCTTACTAGAAGCTTCTGCATCTGCAGGGTGGCCTGAACCCACAGATCAAGCAGAAAACTGCAGCTGCCTGAAAAAATTATTTTTGAACCATTCCCCATAGCATGGCAAGCCTATGTTTACCCCATAGATTTATAAATTAGGACATGTTTGCCCTCTACTTCCCAACCTCCATGGAAAATACTGTTCACCAACCCGTGTCCACTTTTTCCTGTGCATATGGAAGTTAGGCTACATTTTCTAGTCTTTCTTGTAGGTAGGTCTGGCCATACAACCAAAGTTGTACTCAAAGAAATAGAGGCTGATATAAAAGTTTGCAGGCCTGGACTACAAAAGCCTGTCATGTGCTAACTTCTCTGTATGAGGCCCCAGGTGTTATGGGAAGACACACAGAGAGGACCTGGGCCACTAAATGTCTGTACAGATCTGAGACACCAGTCCTAACAACACCACCAGACTGTGAGGTGAGAGAGAAATAATTTTTCTACTTAAACTAACCCACGAGATACCAAAGTTATCTATTACAGAAGTGTGCCTATTCTGATACAATACCCTTCCTTCTCTTCTATAAGGAGTTGACAGCCCCAGTATTTTCACCCAAGGCCTCCTCACTGCGCTGCCCTGTGGAAGGCCTCCCTCCCTGTCTTAAGTGTTCTCCATACTCCTCTCCTTCAATAATCATGCTGACATTTCTCATAACCCTGATATACTCTCAGAACATTATTAGGCTACAAATAGAACTGTTAAATGATATACTTAAATGTGATGATGTTTAACAATGTATTTTTCTCTCAGGAGTAATTAATCAAATTGGCTTCAGCTGGAAGAGAAATCTACAAACTTTTTCTTAAAGGGTCAGATAGTAAATACTTTAGACTCTGTAGACCACGCAGTTGCTGTTGGAACCATTCAACACGGCTTCCGTAGCTTAAAAGTAGCCACAAACAAGACATGAATGGCCATGTCATGTCTGTTTTGTAGTAAAAGCTTACTAACAAAAAAGAGGCACCCATTTACACACACTGGAAAGTGACTTCTGATCTAAAGAATGAATCTGACGAATTTCAGACCTCAAAGTTATAGCAACTATTTACCCAATGTTTTTCAAAATAATGTTATCATCTAACAGTTTTATTTTTGAATGATTTTTAAATAAATACATATAGTGTTAACTTTGTATGCATTTTTAATATAAGAATTCATATAAAAAGAATTTAGTTAAAAAAGTGTAAGTATTATAAATCTAGGTATAAATATCACTTTGTAAAATTCTGCTTAGGATACTTCTTAATTCTAGAATCTGATGACTCCTGTCTTTCATCAACTTTGGAAAACAGTCATCCATTATCTCTTCAATAGTGCCTTTACTTTATTCTTTACATCCTTTCCATGAGGAATTTCCATTAGATATGCAATATACCTTCTCTCATTCTATCTGTATGTCTTCTTAACTCTGTCTCCTATTTTCCATCTCCCTATCTCTGTGCTACTGCTGGCTGAGGGCTTTAGCCCTTGTGTATGGACTTCATTTCAGCTGTGTTAGTGATATGTTAAGCTATTCACCGAGTTATCATTTCATTGATATATCTTTTATTAAGAAATTTGGTATTTTTTCACATCGACCGGTCTAATTGTATTTGTTTATGTTACTGCTTTTCATTTGCTCTCTCATTATTCCAGTTTGTTTCTTAAGCATTATTAAAGATAATATTTTAATATTCTGTAGCTGAAAATTATAATTGCTGGAGGAGTTTAGAGATCTAAGTGAATGAATCATTGTGTTGAATTTGTCTCCTGTTGCCACATTCCTGCATTGTTTTTTGTTGTTGTTGTTGTTTGTTGTTTAGCTCATGGTTAACATGCAAGAATTTCCAGGAACCTGGAATAAGGAAGCATTCTTCTGGAGAAGATTTGTATTTGCTTCTGCTATGCACTGGAGGACAGTACTATCTGGGAAGATATGAATTCAAGAAGGCAGGATAACATTTACAAATTCTCACAGGATACAGTATTTATAGCCATAATGGCCTGATGGTCCTTAGGCTGTTCAGTTGGCTATTTATTCCCATGGCTTGAAGTTCTACGTACTGTTAACTATTACCTTGGGAAACTCTGATTTCAGCCTTCACATCCTACTATTTTTTCAACTCTGTTTATTTTTTTGTTTTGTGTTGTTTTGTTTTGGGGGGATTTTTTTGGACTTATGGTTCCTCCATTACCTTTTTCAAAGGAAAAACTTCAATTATATACATCTTTTTGAAATTTACGACACATGCAGGTTGCCAGTGGGACTTTATTTCACAACACAGAGTCTGCAAATTAATTAGAAGTCAAAGGCCTCATTGTGTACCATTTTTACATAAAAGTAAAATTATTACTCAAAAAATATAAAGAAGCTTGAAGTATAGAGATGAGGGTTGAGAAGAAATAAAGTAAAATAATCACGCCGATTTTAAGGATAGAATAGAGAGCAACCTGAAGTTAGACAAGTTAGTACCCAGACAGATATATTAACAGAGCCTGCTGGAAAGTAGGTATGCATATGTGTGTAAATGCTCCTGTGTGAAGGAAGGATGTTTGCAAATTCAGAGTTTATAAGTTGCCAGATCACAGGTGAAGTCATAAACAACTACGATGCATTGCTATATGATAATAGCAGAGCACATACTTATTCATTTTGGTCTAATCCTTAAAAACAGATTTTAATTCTATTTCCTAGAAAGATCAGTGGAATTCATATATGGAATTCATATATGAATAAACGAATGTTTATCGGTGTCTCAAAGCTTATCCATTCTTCAAAAAATATTTTATCTATTTATTTGTATTTTCATAATAATCTTTTATTTTTAGTTTTTTTTTTATTTTTTAAAGATCTTATTATTATCTATTTTTAGGTAGGCTTCACACCCAGCATGGAGCCCAATGAGGGGCTTGAACTCATAACCCTGAGATCAAGACCTGAGCTGAGATCAAGAGTTGGACACTAAACCAACTGAGCCACTCAGGCACCCCCCAAAAAGTACTTTTTAAATCACAAAGAAAAAGTTGTTTTGCAAAATGAGCTATCTCTATTAAAACTGTAGAAACAGTTAAAAGCTTCTAAATGTAATAAATTAACTGTTAATATTAGTGAATATTGGACTTAAAGGAATTTTTCTATTAAAGCATAGAATTTGTGATATGAGAAATCAGTGAACTCTAGTTGAGACATTATCACAGGATTTTTTGGAGTCACTTTTACACATAAAAAAGTATTACAGTTTTTCTCAGCTGTTCTATTTTCCATAAAGATAAAAGACAGATGCCATTTGAAGAGCAAACACACTGAGGAGGAAAACATAAAATATTTATGTTTTTATTAAGACTGTACTTCTTCCAAAAAGATATTAAGTGTGTTATAAACTTAAACACAATGTTAAATTGGGCACTAAAATTTACAAACAGAACTAAGGCCTTTTAAAACATGAGAAATAAATGTGTCCGGACACATATCTTGCTGCTCTGTTGCAACAAGCTTGTGCTACAGTTGAACCCTGAATTTTACTTTGCTTTTCTAGCAGTTAAGGCAAAAAAAAATGTTATGTTATAAAATTGTCATAGCCTGAGAAATGCAAGTGGAGAAATATTTAGGGAGTGATATTTTCCATTACTATTAGCCTTTAATCTCCAAGAAGTTTAAATGTGTTCATTTAAACCATTTGTTTCCAGGGGCGCCTGGGTGGCTCAGTCAGCTAAGCATCCGACTCTTGCTCTCAGGATGGTGACTTCGAGCCTTACAATAAATAAATAAATACAAATAAGTAAATAAAGCATATGTTTCCAAATTCAGGCCAATCAAATAGTGTGCTGTGCTGTCTTCCCCGAGGCCTGCCTGATTTAGGCACCAGATGTTGAATGCTAAGGAAGAAGTCAGAATTTCTACTTATGTCAGACAATAAGTGAAGCAGTAAAAATAAATGAATGAATGAAGAGTGTTAAAAATAGACAAGATTTTAAAATCGAATCTAGCTGTTACTTTTTTTTAATCTCCCACCATTGGTATGTCAAAAATAATCTATTGGTATGCATTGATGATTCATATTAATAACACATAAGTTTAAAAACACTCTATTTTATCTTTTCTGCCAAATATATTTACAGGTAGAATGAATGTGTATACCTAACTATGTCAGAAATTTCAGGATGTAATTTAATCTTTTTATCTGTAGGAGGAACTTATAATGCCGGAAATTCATTATTCTAGTACGAATGGTCAATTTAATAAAGCTGTAGAGAGTGTAGAGGACTAATCTGTATTAACATCTACTCACATTTAACACTGTAAAATTCTTCACAATTAAGTAACTATTAATTTTCAAAAAGTTAAAAATAACTTCCTCATCTCTGAAGTGAGGTACCGAACTAGATTCCCTGCCATCATATACCTGTACTGAGTTCCTATTATCTCTCCAACTACAGCCGCTTTTGCTCCCAATTCCAATGGGCATGGAGATGGGAGGAGGGGGGCATCTAATGTGACACTGTCTGTGTCTGAGAGCTAATTCCAGATAATTCTCCCCTCCCCTTTCCTCCTCTCTAATCTTTGAATCTCACATCACCACACTACATAATCCACAAGTCTTGTTTGCTCTCACTCCTGGAAGTTTCCATCGTTTGGTTCACTCACTGTCGTTCTCTCCTCTTACTACATTCATCATTCTCAGTGCTTTCAGTTACCACATGGATGATTTTCTGATACTCTGAACTATTAAATTCTTGCTTTAAGTTCCCATGATTTTGTCATACACCCTTCAATAGCCTCTCTTGTGGTCATACTAAGACTGTCATTACTTAATTACTGCAACTTTTCCATTAACCTCCACCTCAAGCCTACCGCACCTGTCCTTTCCCCTTACTTTTTCTAGTACCTGAAATAAGATTTAAAAAAAAAAATTCTTCTCGATTTAAAATCAGTATTAACTGATAAAAACTAATTATATTACAAATTTGCTTTATGATCATCAAAAGGAAAAAAGAAGGATAAATTTATCAGAAATCCTTACCACAACTAAAAATTTTAAGAAGATAATGACAAACTAAGACAAATCTGTCAAAACTTTCAGAAATGTTTCTCTTAATGATTTAGGTAGTTTCTTTTCTCCAATGAGTTTACATCTTTATGGATAAATATTACTTATTACTAGAATGAAAAAGGTCTCAGTATGAGATATAATCTACTTTCTTGTGTAATTCATGGACTGAGAGACTTATTCGCATAAATAAGTAAGTAGAAATAAGGAGATCTGGTATACAAAAGATACTTATTTTTCAAAACCTTTTGGAAGGTTATCCAGAAAAACTGCCATCACACTGATTTATCATCAACATTATAACTAAAAATACTGCTAGGTACACCTTCAATTATGCAATAAAGAACTAATCAGAAACCAACTAACATGCAAAATATTCTGTTACCCAGCCTTTACATTTATTAGAGATCACTTTTCAGGGAGCATGCTTAAATTAAACTAATTAAATGATTGTTTATATCTGATTTTGTCTTCAAGAGTTGCTTTGTTTAACACCACATTCTTTGGAATATGCTGGTGGAGTTGATAGATGGTTGTAGCATGTGATACATAAAATGCTTTCATTTTATCACATGCTACAGTTATATTTTTACCATTGCCTTGAAGCCAAACATTTGCTTTATTCTATTCATAAAAATGTCTACCATATAGGCCTAATTCTTAGAAAGATATGAAAAATATATGCACGAGACATGGATTTTGCCACACAATCATTGGTTGTATTAAATAAGATGCCACAAGTGTCTGTTATTGTGATTCCCTTTGCTTTTCTATTATTGGACTCTCCTTTAACTTTATTCATTTTTTTAAAATTTATTTACTTTGAGAGAGAGACAGAGACAGAAAGGGCATGTGTGGGAGGAGGAGTGGGACCAGAGAGAGGGAGAGAAAAAAATCCCAAGCAGGTCCAGCGCAGAGCCCGACATGGGGCTTGATCTCAGAAAGCATGAGATCAAGACCCGAGCCAAAATAAAGAGCTGGATGCTTAACTAACTGAGCCACTCAGAGATCCCATTATTGGACTCTCCTTTAAAAAAATAGGTTCAGGGGCACCTGAGTGGCTCAGTCGGTTAAGTGTTGGACTCTTGGTTTCAGCTCCTGTCATAATCTCCCGGTTTGTGAGGTGGAGATCCACACTGACAGCATTGGTCTCCACACTGACAGTGTGGAGCCCGATTGGGATTCTCTGTTTCTCCGCTCTCTTTACCCATGCTTGTGCTCTCTCACTCTCTCTGTCTCTCTCAAAATAAACTTAAAAATTAAAAAATAAATAAATAAAATAAATAGATTCAATAATACTCGTGAGGGTGTGGAAAACACGAGGTCCCTAAATGGAACTTGTTAGCACTCTAGTCACACCGTTCTATAGGATGACAGAACTCAATATATCGACTCCCAAGATTACTCACTTCATGCTTCACTTAAAATCCCTCTATAGGTCTGACATGACTTTTTCTTTAAACAATTTTTTTAACATTTATTTATTCATTGAGGAGATAGAGAGAGAGAGAGAGAGAGAGAGAGAGAGAGAGAGATAGAGAGAGAGAGAGAGAGAGCATGAGCAGGGGAGGGGCAGAGAGAGGGAGTCATAGAATCCCAAGCAGGCTCCAGGCTCTGAGCTGTCAGCACAGAGCCCGACGTGGGGATCTAACTCACCAGCCGTGAGATCATGACCTGAGCTGAAGTCAGATGCTTAGCCGACTGAGCCACCCAGGTGAGGGGACCATGAGTTGTTTTTTTGTTTTGTTTTGTTTTTTAATTTAATTTTTTATTTTTTAAAATTTACATCCAAATTAGTTAGCATATAGTGCAACAATGATTTCAGGAGGGGCACTAAGGAATCGACACCATGAGTTTTTGATACCCAGTTTGTGAAAGTCTTTCCCTCTTTCTTTTTTGACTCCCTGAAGGTCTTTTAATCCTAAAACAACACACCTTAAAGAAAGATAAAATGCATATTTTCTAATGAGGAGGACCTGGTTCTGCCTTGAGATTCCTCAAACTCTCCATCAGATAAGAATCACTGTTTTCACACTGCCAAATTAACCTTACAGCCCACTTGTCTTCTCAATCATGGGAATCCACTCACAGAGGGCAAATTTGAAGTGTTATTCTTTCTATGCTTACATCAGAATCTGTGCCATCAGACCATCTGATATTAACTTCTACTATGACCTTATTCAAGGAAATACTTACAGAAAATCGGTTGAAAGTTATGTTCTTCTGGTTACTCTTTATGTGAGGATTTAGCTAGACATATACAGAAAATTATTCACCATTCACTCTCAAAAATCAGTTTAATTTCACGCCATCTAAAAATAGTTTTCACAATTTTTATCAGGGACACAATGTAAAACCATATTAAATGTGTTTCTCTTTTTCCTCAAACTATTTTCACAACATTTACTATTTGGCTCCATGAATTTATGAGATTCTATACAACAAATTTATTTGGCCATTTATGCTAGGAAGAGCTTTGTTTTCTTTAAATAACAGGTTATATTACTTTAGAAATTAAAATCACATAACCATGTAGTTTTTCCTTTTATTCTTTTTTTAAAACTTTTTTTTTTTAATTTTAGGTAATCTCTACACCCAACATGGGGCTAAACTCAACCCCGAGATCAAGAGTCACATGCTCTACCAACTGAGCCAGTCAGGCACACTTTCCTTTTAATTCTTGAAGGTAAAATGAAAGCTGTAAGATAAAAACTATACAAAAAACTTTATTTTTTCTGATCTTGCCCTACTTTTAGTCTAAATTTTTTCAGTCCTACTTTTTTGATATTATATTTTATATGCTGCTACCTTTTGCAAATTTTTGCTATTTTTATTATACTTTCTGAAATGAGTAAGACATAATAGAAAAATAAAGTAATACATAATAGCATAAATCATGCTAATATGCATATGCACATATTTAAAACACGATAATAAATGCTGTGACCATTTTTTTTAATGTTTATTTATTTCTGAGACAGAGAGAGAGAGAGAGCACACACACGCATGAATGGGGGAGGGGCAGAGAGAGAGGGAGACACAGAACCAGAAGCAGGCTCCAGGCCCTGAGCTGTCAGCACAGAGCCTGACGCAGGGCTCGAACTCACAAACCATGAGATCATGACCTGAGCCCAAGTCGGTCGCTCAACCGACTGAGCCACCCAGGCACCCCCTAAATGCTGTGACAATTTAAATTCATACAAAGCAATGCCAGAAGTCTAGATTTAAATACAGATAGATAGGTATAGATAATGGTAGATATATCTACCTAACAATTCAAAATCAATAAAAAGATAACTTGCTTCAATACCTTTTAAACAATGATATGGCCGAGGATTTTGGTAACTGGTTGATATAAAAACCTTGTAGATATTTTGCTTGAAGCTGGGCTTTTAAACTATAAGACACCCAAAGTAGTGAGGTTGTGTTATTCATAAGAAGTACCATTAATTACCAGATCACTTTATATTTTTTGAAAGAAGCACCTTATATCCTAGCAGCAAACTTGGATATCAAGCAATCATTTACGTATCTTAAGATAACTTAGGCAAAATTCTATGTTGTTCACCTAAGAAGATTAATTCTCTATGCATTGAAAACTTCTACACATGCTGTCTATACCCGTAATCCCTGGAATTCTTCTAATTATGCATTAAAAGAAAATCAAAATCACACTCAAAAGATAGTTCAGAACCTCAGGCTAGCTCTAGAGATCCACTTGACATTCTGAATGAGCCAAGATAAACTAGTTACAGATTAACACTAGGTTCAAAAGTTATAGGTACAGTAAATTAACAGGATAGAAAGAAATAGAACACAAGAGTTATTACTTTTCCAAATAAAGTAAATGCTGAGATTATATCAACTAATAAAAAAAGAGCATTCAAAATTCATCTAAATATTGTGATAGTGACTCTTACAGAATGCATTCGAAAACATAAAATAATATAAATGTTTCACTGGATCAATGTGATATACTTGTGATTAGTTTACCTGAATGCCGGGAAAAGGAGCATTAAACTAGTTTCCACATGTTCAGATAATTTAGACTAACTTTTGTGTGATCTTTAGGTGTGAGAATTATGTGCAGCATGATAGAAATAAATGCGAAATAGGTCACTTTACAGAAATTATTGCAACGACATGTCTTTGCTCTCTTCATGCTGGCAACCTAACTTCTAAAAATCATTAAACATTCTAAATAATGCAGCATAATGCAAAGGCAGAGAACAGGTTTTTAACCTTACAAAATGTTCAATAAGCACCTTAACCATCATCATGACATATACTTGGCTGCATCTTTGTGTTTGATTCCAGAATGTGCTAAAATCTTACCTTCTATACTTTAGTCATTTGTGATATGAAGAGTCATTTAGCCTTACATAACCTCCTGTATATAAATTTGAAATACTACATTTTACAAAGCAAATGCAATTTTCGGTTTGTCATGGCGTATTCCAATTATACTATATACAAATGATATACTGGGTTTATTAAAAAGGATACATGAATAGAAGTAGCTCCACAGAAATGTTTAAGAAAAAGGTATATTATATTTCTTTAGAAAACAAAACACACTTTACAAAATGATATGTCACTGAATTCTTAAGCCATCAGATAGATTGCTGAAGCCGAATTGTACTCCCCTTCCTCTAACACATAGCCAATGAAGCTGGTATCTTAAATTAGTATAATGTTACTTAGTAAAATATTTAAAGAAGAAGGTCATTCTCTAAACAAAGAGATTCAATAAATTTTAAGGCAAATGAATATTTTGATAGTTTATGCCCTTATTATTAAAGAGTGACTTAATGTATAATATTTCTTAGGAAGTTGAGGCCATATGTGTATAGATATAGATATAGATATAGATATAGATACAGATAGAGAGAGAGAGAGAGAGAGAGAGAGAGAAAGAAAGAGAGAGAGAGGTCTATAATGAGTTTACTCCCTTAAAAGCTTTACTTTATGTTTGTGATTGATTTATATATTTGGGTCTTTCAAGTTGCGGGCATAAATATTTACAATTGTTAGATATTCTTGGTGGACAGAGCCCTTAATTATGATATAATTCTCTTCTTCATCTCTTGTTATAGTCTTTGTTTTAAAATCTAGTTTGTCTGATATAAGTATGGCTACTCCAGCTTTCTTTTGATGTCCATTAGCAAACTCATTGATAATAATACAATAATAGTAGGGTACTTTAATGCCTCACTTACAACAATAGACAGGTCATCTAAGCAGAAAACCAACAAGGAAACAATGGCTTTGAATGACACACTGGATGGGATGTACTTAACAGATATATTCAGAACATTTCATCGTAAAGCAGCAGAATACACATTCTTCTAGAGTGCACATGGAACATTCTACAGAATAGATCACACCTGGGGCACAAACCAGCCCTCAACAAGTACAAAAAGATCGAGATCATACCATGCATATTTTCAGACCACAACACTATAAAGCTTGAAATCAACCTCACAAAAAAAATTTGGAAAGATCACAAATACTTGGAGATTAAAGAACATCCTACTAAAGAATTAATGGGTTAACCAAGAAATGGAAAAGGAAATAGAAAAGTACATGGAAGAGAATGAACATGAAAACACAATAGTCCAAAACTTTTGGGATGCGGCAAAGGCAGTCAAGAGGGAAGTGTATAGTAATCCCGACCTTCCTAGAGAAGGAAGAAACGTCTCAAATATACAACCTACCCATAAACCTAAAAGGGCTGGAAAAAGAAGAGCAAATAAAGCCCAAAACTAGCAGAATATGGGAAATAATAAAGATTAGAGCAGAAATAAATGATATCAAAATCAAAAAGACAATAGAATAGATCAACAAAACCATGAGTTGGTTCTTTGAAAGAATTAACAAAATTGATAAACCCTTAGCCAGATTTATCAAAAAAAGAAAGGATCCAAATAAATAAAATCATGAATGGAAGAGAAGAGAACACAACCGATACCACAGAAATATAAATAATAAGAGAATATTATGAGCAATTATATGCTGACAAATTGGGCAACCTGGAAAAAATGGATAAGTTACTGGGAACATATAAACAACAAAAACTGAAACAGGAAGAAATAGAAACTTTGAATATACTCATAATCAGTAAAGAAATTAAATTAGTGATCAAAAATCTCCCAAAAAACAAAAATCCTGGGCTATATGGCCTCCCAGGGGAATTCTATCAAACAATTAAGAAGAGTTAATACTTATTCTTTTGAAGATGTTCCAAAGATTAGAAATGGAAAAGAAACTTACAAACTCAGTCTTGTTTTTTTTTTTCTTAAGTTTATTTATTTATTTTGAGAGAGAGAAAGCAGGGTAGGGTCAGAGAGAGAGGGAGACAGAAAGAATCCTAAGCAGTCTCTGCACTGTTAGCTTAGAGCCTGGCACATGGCTCAAACTGATGATCTGTGAGATCATGACCTGAACTGAAATCAAGAGTCAGTTGCTTAACCAACTGAGCTACCCAGATAACCCTAAACTAATTCTATGAGGCAGTATTACCTTGTTTCCAAAACCAGACAAAACCCCATTCAAAAGGAGCATTACGGACCAATTCCTATGATGAACATGGATGCAAAAATTCTCAACAAGATACTAGCCAATCAAATCCAACAATACATTAAAAGACCTATTTGCCACAATCAAGTGAGATTTATTCCTGGGATGCGGGGCTGGTTCAATATCTGCAAATCAATCAATGGGATACATTACATTAATAATAGAAAGGATAAAAACCGCATTATCCTCTCAGTAGATGCAGAAAAAATAATTTGAAAAAATACAGCATTCTTTCTTGCTAAAAACAATCCAGAAAGTAGGGATAGAAGGAACATACCTCAACATCATAAAGGCCATATACAAAAGTCTCACAGCTAAATCATCCTCAATGGGGAAAAACTGAGAGCTTTCCCCCTAAGGTCAGGAATCTGACAGAGATGTTCTTTCTCACCACTGCTGTTCAACATAGTACTGGAAGTCCTAGCCTCAGCAATCAGACAACAAAATAAATAAAAAGCATCCAAATTGGCAAGGAGGAAGTCAAACTTTCACTCTTTGCAGGCGACATAATATTCTATGTAGAAAACCCAAATGACTCCACCAAAGAACTGCTAGAACTATTACACGAATTCAGCAAAGTCACAATATAAAATCAATGTATAGAAATCAGCTGTATTTCTATATAGCAATAATAAAGCTGCAGAAAGAGAAATCAAGGAATCAGTCCTATTTACAATGGCACCAAAAACCATAAACCATCTAGGAATAAATCTAACCAAAGAGGTAGAAGATCTATATGGTGAAAACTATAGAAAGCTTATGAAAGAAATTGAAGAAGGCACAAAGAAATGGAAAAACATTCCATGCTTATGGATTGGAAGAATAAATATTGTTAAAGTGTCTACACTACCCAAAGCAATCTACACACTCAATGCAATGCCTATCAAAATAACACCAGAATTCTTCCCAGAGCTAGAACAAACCTAAAATTTGTATGGAGCCATAAAAGAATCTGAATAGCCAAAGCCATGTTGAAAAAGAAAACCAAAACTGGATGTATCACAATTCTGGACTTCAAGCTGTAATCATCAAGACAGTATGGTACTGGCATAAAAAAAGATACATAGATCAATGGAACAGAATACAGAACCCAGAAATGGACCCACAAATGTATGGCCAACTTATCTTCAACAAAGCAGGAAAAAGTATCCAATGGAAAAGAGACAGTCTCTTCAGGAAATGGTGTTGGAAAAAGTGACAGCAACATGCAGAAGAATGAACCTCAACCACTTTCTTCCACCATACACAAAGTAAACTCAAAATGGATGAAAGACCTAAATGTGAAACAGGAAACCATAAAAATCCTACAGGAGAAAACAGGCCACAACCTCTTTGACCTTGGCTACAGCAAGTTCTTACTAGACATGTATCTGGAGCCACGGGAAACAAAAGCAAAAAATGAACTACTGGGACCTCAACAAGATAAAAAGCTTCTGTACAGTAAAGAAAACAATCAATAAAACTAAAAGACATCTGTGGGATGGGAGAAGATATTTACATATAACATATCGGATAAAGGGTTAGTATCCAAAATCTATAAAGAATTTATCAAACTCAACACCCATAAAACAAATAATCCAGTGAAGAAATGGGCAAAAGACATGAACAGACACTTTTTCAAAGTAGATATCCAGGTGACTCACAGAAACGTAAAAAAGATGTTCAACATCACTCATCATCAAGGAAATACAAATCGAAACCACAATGAGATACCATCTCAAGCCTGTCAGAATGGCTAAAATTAACAACACAAGAAACAACAGGTTTTTTGTGGCAAGGATGCAGAGAAAGGGGAACCCTTTTGGAGCAGAATGGAGTTTGGTTGGAGTGTAGTCACTCTGAAGAATAGTATAGAAGTTTCTCAAAAAATTGAAAATAGAGCTACCCTATGGCCCAGAAATTGCATCACTAGGTATTTATCCAAAGGACACAAAAATGCTGATTCAAAGGGGCATATGCACCCCAGTGCATATGATAGCAGCACTATCAACAATAGCCAAACTATGGCAAGAGCTCAAATGTCCATTGACTGACTAATTGACAAAGAATATGTGGCATATATATATATATATATATATATATATATATATATGGTGCATATATATATATATATGGTGCATATATATATATATATATTACACATACACAATTGGATATACTCGGCAATCAAAAGAATGAAACCTCACCATTTGCAACAATGTGGATGGGACTAGAATGTATTATGATAAGCAAAATAAGTCAATCAGAGAAAGACAAATACCATATGGTTTCACTCATACATTGAGTTTAAGAAACAAAACAGACGAACATAGGGGACGGGAAGAAAAGGTAAGATAAAAACAGAAAGGGAGGCAATAAGAGACTTTGAAATACAGAGAACAAACTAAGGGTTGATGGGAGGGAAGTGGGGGGAATGGGCCAAATGAGTGATGGGTACTAAGGAGGACACTTGTTGGGATGTTATATGTAAATGATGAATTACTAAATTCTACTCCTGAAACCATTATTACACTATATGTTAACTAACTTGGATTTAAATAAAGATTTTTAAGAAGTAAAAAAAAAATATTTTTGAACATAAAATTTTATCAGCCTCTGTAGAACAATGCAAAGTCGATCTGCTCACTTGGGTCAATGCCAAGTGTAAGCTGACAATTTGGATTAACTAGATGTTTTATCATTGTTCTTCAATTTACTTCTCAATATATTGACCAAAGCATAATGTGGAGAATATCAAACCAGCAATTTAAAGGTAGAAAAAAGAATGATCAAACCCTTCTCAAATTGAGTATTCACTCAGGACACAGTAAGCCTCCACAAATCGTTGTCTACATTATTCCTTTTTATGGGAGTACAAACTCTTTCTTTAGAGTATACAAAGAATACATGAAAAGTCAACAAGAAATTTTAAGACTGTGAGAGGAGTCAGTTAACCTCCAAAAGGGGAAAGTAAAAGTAGGGAAAAAAAACCACTGAATTTTCAAGGTGAAAATATTCCCAAAAGATATATTACATATACACACATCAAAAAAAAAAAAAGAAGTAAATTATTTGTAACCTAGCCCTATCCTAATCAACTGAAGCATGATGAAAGAGGCATTCAGAGAGAGGATAGGATAGTTTTTGTGAGAATTCGATCTGTGATGTTATTACTCCGTGGATGATCACATGGTTATCCATTAGAAGTGTATACTAAATTCCATTACATCAACCATGAATTAAATAAACCTCCATTTTCTTCATAAAATCATTAGTAACTTTAAAATATATAGTAGCAGGCAAAAAATGAGAATCTTTTTGTCTTAAATATTAAATAAGCATTTCCTGAAGAATAAGAAGATAGATTCATTTGGGAATTGCTTCACATTAAAACATGAATATTTTTCCTTCAGTTTTGTTTTCATTGTGCTTTGTGTTTAATCGAAGTTTTGGTATTCTAAACACTACATAGTAAAAAAAATAATGACATTTGGAAACTTTCATATAGATTTTGAAACTTCTGGGTTCTATCTCTGACAATGCCCATATGACAAGAAAAGGATATTTTTTATGTCAATATATAAATACTTAAGCCCAATAATTTCTTCCTTGCCCAAAGTCATCAGAACTATCATATTTTTTAAGTTTTGCCTTAAATTCAAAATTTTAAAAATTTAGCATTAATGAGTCTGATTCTAAGTGGTACTTTTAAGACAGCTTTCAGCATACCTGGGAAGGGATACGTAGGCCAGCAAGAATGGACCACCATATGTCTATCTGTACCCCCTGTCCCATGCTACTTCAGCTGTCTCCTTTTGGATGACAACCTTGAATATACACTACAACTCTGAAACCCAAGCTACTTCACTAAGGCCTTGGTATCCTCAGTTCTGACACTTTGTCAAATCAATTTGGTTTATATAATACTTACAGAACACATCGCCAATATTTAGTTGATAGAATTTATGTGCCTGTGTCATTTACCTTCTTAAAGAGGATTAAACAATCATTATCTTTTCTAAAATGACTGAAATTCAAATACCAAACACTCTAATTTATTTTCTGGCCAGTGTTAATACTATCAAGTCCTTGTTGGTCTTGCAATTCTTGATAAAGGATGAAGAAAATGCCACAGTCTGAAATACTACCAGTTTTTATAAATTGAACCAATATATAATGATCCATTACCATAGGACAAAGACTATCATCATACAAATATAACAGGTATGCTCCTAGCCTGTAAGGGTCTTATATTTTGGTAAGTAAGACATTAACGCAAGAGAGTAGAAATATTACAATATAAGCTTACTAAGTTCCGTGTAAGTACTAAAATGACTCACCTAATAATATAAACAGACATAGTTAAGGAAGGAAGGTTTTCTCAGTGCACGATGTTTGTACTAAGTGCTAATGTGTAGGAGGTAGCCAGGAGAATATAGGGACCCAAGAGGAAAAGAAGGACATTTGTGGTAGAGGAAAGAGACCAAAAAGCAAAAACAAAAACAAAAACAAAACAAAACAAAAACAAAAACAAAACAGAACAAAACCAAAAACAAAACAGCATAAGAACAAAATGGGGAACTGAAATAAATTCAGCTCCATACAATGTAATGGAGAAAAGACCGACATAAAAATAGTGAAGAGTGGGGAAATCATGGGGAAATTGATAGTCCATTCTAATGAGCTTGGATCTTATCCTAAGCAAACATGAATTACTTGAAACCTTTCCAGTTGTCTATGCTCAAAGCAACTGAGAGCAAAATTCATGATATCTGAGTAGATGAGTTAAAAATGAATTATGAGTAAACCTCAAGAAACACAGTTTTGGCATAGACCAGTGATCACGAAGAGAACCTGAGGTTCTATGTTATCACAGTCACTGAAACTAGCGTCGGGGAAATACTGAATGACACTTCGAATATGAAGATCTAGGGGTGCCTAGGCGGCTCAGTCGGTTAAGCATCCAACTTTGGTTCAGGTCATGACCTCACAGTCTGTGAGTTCGAACCCCGCGTGGGCTCTGTGCTGACAGCTCAGAGCCTGAAGCCCGCTTTGGATTTTGTGTCTCCCTCACTCTCTGCCCCTCCCCACTTGCACTCTGTCTCTCTCCCTCTCAAAAATAAACATTACAAAAAATCTTAAAGAAAAAAAGAATATGCATATCTAGACTGAACTTCTTTCAGTGACTACATGGTTTGTATGGAGAGCTCAGAAAAAAAAAAAAAGGAATTATAAGTGAGTTCTTAAAGGTCAAAAGCTTAATAGAGCATACCATTTTATGTTTTGTCTTAAAATGCTTTTGTTTTCTTATTCAATCTGAATTTTAATGAGAGTGTTAGACAATGCCTCCTTAACCTTTTCCCATTTTCCAGGTAATTTTGGTAATTTTTAGTACATTATAGATCTAAGCAAAATCCTTGACAGTATGCATACTGGAGTACATGTGTCCATCAAGTGACACTCCCAATGCTAAGCAGTTCTGAGAAGGTATGACATATCATAAGATGATGAAAGGCCTCAAAATGAATATAAGATCAATGGGCAATAGCCTCATGGGAAAAGAACAGTGAACACGAGCATTGCGATTATGTTTTATTCATTCAGTCTGTCTAATAGTGCGACTGCTCTGTATTAGAGGATGAGTTTTGCTGATATTTTGATAGGGAAAATCACACCGAACTGGAAACAGATGATATAATATAGATGTTTAAGTTATATAAGCCATTTCCATTGTGTATTGCTTACAGTTTGTCCATTACTGAAGTCCTATAGATTCATAATGCTGTTATGCATGATATAGTTAATTTCCTCAATATCTGCCATGACAGATTTTTTACTCCTATTTTACAGTTTTACTCCTGCTGCTTCAAAGAGGCCAATGAGATTGTAAAGATGGAATATCTGTAAAAGCTCTTCAGGGCCTCAGTTTACTCCTCTGTAGAGTGAGGAGGTGGGTTCATTGATTGAAAATGTTTCCATTTTAATTGTTGTATACATTTAGGAGCCTACCACAACTTTTTTCGACATATTCATTTTGTATTTACATCATATTCTCTGCCAAAAGTATAGTTTTTCTCTGCTTCATTTTTCTTACACCTGTTGTTAGGAAAATTAAATTTAGTGTATTCAAAACTTGGTTAACTCAGAATTTAAAAACATGTAATTATATACCTATATGAAATAAAGTTACAGCCTTATTTCCTTTTACTTGAATATTTGCGGAAATTACATTTATTATTCATATTTCCACAGATTTACCAAAATCACAGTGGTTAACACCTACTATGATCCTTTAAAAATTTTTAACGATAAAATATAATGGCAAAAATAAAAACGATACTACAATCCCATAGTACTGGGATTGGCGTAGACACTACACATATAAATTGCATATATATATTTCTCTACTGCCTTTCACTTTGCTAGGTACTATTGTGTATTGTTGCACATGACTTTCCAGATTTCAAGTTAAAAACCTGGCTTCGTTTCAAATATTTGCTATAATCCAGTACAAAGTTATTGTATTCACTAATAACTTGGAGATAGTCTCTCAGAAAGCATTTTTAACTTAATAATTGAGGTTAGGAACAGTATTTTAACAAGTATCAGTTATATATCTGTAAAACCCATACATTTTATCATCTTTTTCTCAATTATCATAACAAATACCTTTTACCATATGGTTGTTTATACGTGTTTTTATTAAATTAATACTGTATATCATTTGCCTTTGTTACTCTTGTTCATTCTTTAATCAGCAGTTATGTAATTAAATATTCTTAAACATTCTTATCGAATGCTTGAAGTAAATCAAATAATGTTTTAGAATGCAACATTTGACTATGATCTGATGAGCAGAATGTGCATAATTAACTTCAATGTCTGTTTATTTCAAATTATTAAGTACACAATTTAAGTATATTTAGAGGTTTGCATAACTTATACAATGTAAATAGAAAATGAAAAATAAAAGGGTAAAAAGAGTATTAAAACAATAATCACACATAATTCAACTATGTATCATTACCACATCTGAGCATTTCATGCTTATATATTTCTATGAATATAATCACAGATTTTGTGATTTCTTTTCATAACGTTGGGGTTAATTAATCTACATTGGAAATCACTTTAAGGTTTTCCATAGCATTATATTGTAAAGACTGTCAAACTTTAATTTATTTGAGAATATGATATTAACAGTTCAAAAATATTTTATCCAACATATTAATTTAATCAATAAATCTAATGTTGCTGGATATTAAAGGGTTTCCATTTTTTGCTATTTGCAGTGATTCCAGTATAAGAATACTTATACTATACTTATTCTTATAATTATTGTGTAAATCTGTATTTCTTCAAGATAAATTTCCAGAAATAGAGTCATATTGGCTTACTTGCCTTCATAATATTTTTGATTATTTCTAAGCTAGGTATTCCATTAGAAACATATGCAGACATCAGAAGATCATCCTGAGCTCCTGTATATTTACATAGTTCACAAGGTGATTCTGATGCACCTTCATTAGCATAACTAAACATTCCATTTCAACTTTCGGATGATCTCCATGACATAGCTGCCTCTGGGTCATTGATCTCTCTGACAGAGAAATTTCTGATGATACTGTAGCAAGTTCTTTAAGTCAAAAATCCCGGGACAAGGTGTTAAGACATTATTCTGTGAACTTCATCATTCCCAGTGTGCCTACAGATAAATAAGGCTTAATGAGTAGAAGGTCGTCTGACTGGGGACACAACACCCCTGGCGTCTGCCAAGGCTTGACTAGGTCAGCAATCTTCAAGCATTTTTGCTTCGTTATCCCTCAAGAAAGGATGTACTTTCTCACATACATTTAGTTGGCATTTAAATATTTAAGAATACTTTAGTAAGTCTCCTTTGTTAACAGGAAAAGGAATAAGCATTTTAAAAGGTAAAATAAACTGAAGATCGGCTGTAAGTGGAATAAATATTTGATGATATTTTCATATAAGTTTTTCATATTTTATTGAAATAAAGACCATCTGAAAGATGTAAAATTTTGTGTGGGTTTTTTTTTCCCAAAGTATTTTGCGAAATGACATCATCCTGAGAAATATTCCAGTTACATACAAAATACATTTCTTTCTTTCTTTCTTTCTTTCTTTCTTTCTTTCTTTCTTTCTTTCTTTCTAATTTTTTTTAATGTTTATTTATTTTTGAGAGAGAGAGAGCGCAAGTGGGGGTGGGGGAAGAGCAGAGAGAGAGGGAGACACAGAATCCAAAGCAGGCTCCAGGCTCTGACTTGTCAGCACAGGGCCCGACACGGGGCTCGAACTCACAGACTGTCAGATCATGACCTGAGCCGAAGTTGGACACCTAACCAACTGAGTCACCCAGGCACCCCTCCAGTTACATTTTAAAACTAACCTATATTGTTTCCATTTTTCTGAATCTGGAACATCCTCGTAGGGGCCAAGATTCAGGCTACACAGAAATAGTTATAACAGAAAAAAAGACAGGAAGCCAAGTGGGTTTAAGATGTCTTGATTCGTCAATTAAAAATGTTTCCCTAAGGGGCGCCTGGGTGGCGCAGTCGGTTGAGCGTCCGACTTCAGCCAGGTCACGATCTTGCGGCCCGTGAGTTCGAGCCCCGCGTCGGGCTCTGGGCTGATGGCTCAGAGCCTGGAGCCTGTTTCCGGTTCTGTGTCTCCCTCTCTCTCTCTGCCCCTCCCCCGTTCATGCTCTGTCTCTCTCTGTCCCAAAAATAAATAAACGTTGAAAAAAAAAAAAATTAAAAAAAAAAAATGTTTCCCTAAAACAGTATTTCAAATTACCCCTTTGCTTATTATCTGAGGAGGGGTTTTTATAACTCCTGGGCATGTTGTCAGCTAAGATTCGGTTGTACGAGGACTGTGCCTTTCTTCGATAAAGTGAAAAAAAGGCTATTGTGAATGGAAGCTTTATAAGGTGGTTTCATAAGAAATCACAAGTGGGAGTTGCCTATCAAATAATCAAAATTTTTAAGATAATTTTGAATCAGATTTCTTAGAAATTCTCCACATACCACCAGGATTATCTATCCTTTGAAAACTTGTAGGTGAGTTTAATTTCATTTGTTATCGATTAATATGAAGTGGCCAGTATAAAGTTTAGTATATGATACAGTTCGCTCCATGAAGACATATAGATAATTTCAGAACCAGCAAGGTCAGGAAAAAAAAAATATTCTCTGAGCAGATGCTTCATTCAACCAACACGGAAGATTTAGAAATACAGATCTATCAGAGGTGGAGTTTGGAATCAATTTTGATGTAACTATTGGAGCCAACCTGAGACTCCTGTCCCTTTTACACCACAGCTGTTTCTCTCACTTTCTGCATTGCTGTCCAGTCAATAAATTGTGATTCTGCTCAGTTTTCTGCAAAGGAAACAGATCAGCCTGCTTATCCCTCATTCCCTGGCTTGGTCTTTCAAGCATCCAATCTCCTCTTTTGCCCCCTAGACTTTCAGCTCTCCAAAGGGTGATACTGATCCACATCTCTAAACCATTTTTACTACCTAGAAACAAGTGAAAAACCTTTGTCACCAGCAACCTCCCAATTTTTAGTTTTATTTTTTTGTAAATCTGACATTGAGATCAGCTGCAGTTAAACTTTCCCATTTTCATTTTTTTAAAATACAGTCTTGATGTAATTCCCATGGGCCAATGGAGAAGTTTTCAGGTCTTGCATACTTTAATTCATTTACCAATGCCTTTAATGAAATTTGGACAGCTGGATTATATAAATCCCATGTTAAGTAGGGTGACCAAATGTCATAGTTTGAGACAGTACCGATTTGCACTACTCTTCTGCATAATCACAGTGCTCTGGTAAGGGTTTAACAACTGGCTCTCCAGGATTGAAAGGCCTGATTTGGAGCATCTGGTGATTTCTGTGGTGGTGTAAATGATCCTACCCTTGGCTAATTTCAAACTACCAACATGACACCGTTGAACTTGAAGCTGTAGTGAATGCACGCAATCATCTCTTTTTTCCCCCTAGCTTTACTGAGGTTTAGTTGACAAATACAATTGAATATATTTTAAGTGTACAATGTGATGATTCAATATACATAAACATTGTGAAAGGACTCCCACAATGAAGTTAATTAGCAAATCCATCACCTCTCAGAATTACTTTTTTTTTGGTTGTTTTTGAAAATGATTAAGATTTATTCCTTTAACATTTCAATTATATAGCACAGCAATATCAACTATAGTCACCATGCTATATACATCCTCAAAATGTATTCATCTTAGAACTGAAAGTTTTTGCCCTCTCTCCATGTATCTCACCCTCCCCCCACCATGCACTGGCAAGCACTTTCTCTTGTTATGGGTTTGACATTTTTGTTGTTACATCCCATGTATATATTTTTTATCCATTCACCTGTCAGTGGACACTCAGGTTGTTTCCTTACATTAGCTATCATGAATAATGTTGCAATGAACAATGAGGTACAGATATCCAAATATCTCTTTGAGCTAGTGATTTCATTCCTTGGATATATGCCCAGAAACGGGACTGCAGGTTCATATGATAGTTCTATTTTTAATTATTGAGAAACATCTACAATGTTTCCCATAATGTCTCTACCAATTCACACTCCACCAACAGTGTATAAGGGTTCTCTTTTCTCCTCTTCCTTGCCAAAACTTGTCATCTCTTGACAGACATTCTAATGTGTGTGAGGCGATATCTCATTGCAGTTGTGATTTGGATTTTCTTCATGAATAGTAATGTTGGGCATACTTTCAGTTATTTGTTGGTCATTTGCAAGTCTTTGAGAAAATGTCTATTCAGGTCCTTTGCCCATTTTTAATGGGGCTGTTTTTCTGCTATTTAAGTTGTATGAATTTCTTATAAATTTTGGATATTAATCTCTTACTAGATACGTAATTTGGAAATATTTTCTTCCATTATGTAAGTTGCATTTTCATTTTGATTGCTTTTTTTGGTGGTTCCCTTTGCTGTGTAGAAACTTTTTAGTTGGATAGAAACCCACTTGTTTATTTTTGCTTTGTTGTCCTTGCTCTTGATGTCAAATCCAAAAATTCTTTGCCATGACCCATGTCGAAGAGCTTATCCTCTGCTTTCTTCTAGCAGTTTTACAGTTCCAGGTCTTGCATTCAAGTACTTAATCCATTTGGAGTTGATTTTTGTGTACAGTATAATATGGGATCCAATTGTATTCTTTTGCATGTCGATAACCAGTTTTCTCAGTACCATTTATTGATGAGACTATCCTTTCTCCACTGTATATTATTGGCTCCTTGTCAAATATTAGTTGATCATACATGCGGCAGTTTATTTCTGGGCTCTCCACTCTATTCCACTAACCTGTGTGTCTGTTTTTATTCTAATACCATAGTGTTTTGATTACTAGTGCTTTGTAATACAGCTTGAAATTGGGAAATGTGATGCCTTTATCTTTGCTCTTCTTATTCAAGACTGCTTTAGCTACTCAGGATCTTCTTTGTTTCCATTTGAATTTTAGGATTGCTTTCTTTATTTGTGACAAGTGCATGGTCATGTCTTGCAAGCCCTTAGAAGTCAGCTCTTGCACATCACCATGGTAGTAAAACATCCTTTCAAATGCTAACATGTCCTGGTTGGAAAATAACTTTTTAATTTTTTTTTGAACGTTTATTTATTTTTGGGACAGAGAGAGACAGGGCATGAACGGGGGAGGGGCAGAGAGAGAGGGAGACACAGAATGGGAAACAGGCTCCAGGCTCTGAGCCATCAGCCCAGAGCCTGACACGGGGCTCGAACTCCTGGACCGTGAGATCGTGACCTGGCTGAAGTCGGACGCTTAACCGACTGCGCCACCCAGGCGCCCTGGAAAATAACTTTTATTCATCCTAATTTTAAGCTACTAGCGGTTTCTTAGGTATTAGGGAAGGGCTCTAAATTTATTTGAAAATATTACTGCTGCATCCATAATATTGGTGAACATCTTGCTTTAATCTCAGCTTTGACCTATGTTGGATAGAAGCAACTGTGGTAGAAATGAAATTTTACTTTTTTTTTTTTTTTTTTTTTTAATTTTTTTTTCAACGTTTATTTATTTTTGGGACAGAGAGAGACAGAGCATGAACGGAGGAGGGGCAGAGAGAGAGGGAGACACAGAGTCGGAAACAGGCTCCAGGCTCTGAGCCATCAGCCCAGAGCCCGACGTGGGGCTCGAACTCCCGGACCGCGAGATCGTGACCTGGCTGAAGTCGGACGCTTAACCGACTGTGCCACCCAGGCGCCCCGAAATTTTACTTTTGAATAGTTATACCTTAGTTTGTGACTTAAGATCATAAGTGGAAATTTTTGTCTCAGAAATCAGTTGGATTAACTCCCCAATGGAAAGCATGATGAAAATCTATTTCCCCCTCTCTATATCAATTCAAATATATCAGTGTGTATCAAATTAAAAATAAATGAAATTTACATTTAAATAAAATGAGAGAACTATAAAACTTTCTAATTTTATTTGTGGAATGTCTCCTTAAGCCTCATAACAAAGAGTTTTTCCTTAATGACAATATTTATGAAGGTCTTTATTTTAAATAAGTACAAAACTATTTATAATAAAATTAATAATAGTTAAAAATAATAGAAAATCATTCCTCTTTTATGTTATTCTTCTTGGTTGCTTAGTCTGAGGCTTAGTGCATATATTTTATTAAAATAAATTGTATTGCCCCTTGAAAATGACTTAATGTTTCCTTTCTTTATATTCTAGTAAGATATCTGATTTTAACTGGAAAAGTTCTCTCTCTTACTCTTCCTCAAATCAGGCTCAAATGCCACACGTCTCTTCCACACAAAGAGCTCTGATATGGTCATCCAATCCACAAACTCTCCCAGAGCATCCCAACAAATTAGTGCCCATCAAATCTGCCGGTGAGCTTTCCCAATCCCTGAGGACACTTAAATGTAGATTTTTAATATTATCAGTCAAAACGTCTAACTACATTATTACTCCCAATTCTTACGTTTAAAGATTTAGAATATTTAGATATTCTATCTTGCTTCAACCAAGAAAATCCAATGATATGGGACCAGATACAATATAACTTACCATGTGTGTTGGGTAAATGATTTCAGTACTCGTCCTTAACAAAGAAATGAAACACAAGCAATATCAAATGCAACCTGAATACTAAGTATAAAAACTAATGAGCATTATAATAGCCTCTCAAGGGATGCATAAGAAAACATTTTATTTAATATTTTATCTCAGCTCAGAAATGTAGCAACTTTACCACCCTATATCTCAGAAATTTGAGAGCTGTTAAATTCTTTTTGTTTTACAAAATGGGATTATTTTTAGTAAACATAGCTGCAAATTTCTAACAAGAAAACAGACAGATGGCCTTCTCTCCTGATGCCATTTGTTAGAAACAGGCTACAGGGGAAAATTCTTCAGGATATCTTCTTTTTTTTAAATAGCCTCCAAAATACATTCTAATATTTTAATATTTGCTTGTTTTCTTGAGATTTCATTTGCATATGTTAATATAGAATTTTAAGCACACACTTCCTTACACAACTGCTGTTGTTTTATATTGCAGTAAAGTAAATCTTTTGATAGAAACATTTGACAGAACAAAATGAAGTACTGAAAATAATAGGAGGAGGCATTCACTAGAAATTTCCAGTGAATTCAACACCTGACTATGTTTCAGCATCCTTGAAGTTTATGATTAATTATGCACAAAAAAAGGAAACAGTTGGTTTATATAAATATTTTATATTATGAAGTTATGCACAAGCCATTTGTGTCAACTTCTGATGGACTTTAATGTTTTTTAGAAACATTTGATGAGACCAAAGAGAGCTTGATTTTAGAGTACAGATTTAAGTTATAAAAAATTAGAACTTTTAAATGCAGTTATTTGTTTTTTCTAGTGTTACCAAGATTTAATGTAGGCTTCTCTTAATTTCCAAACTTGTTATTATATATGACAATCTCCTTCAAAATGCATTCCCAAAACAGTTTTATTTTAAATGATGTTCATCTGGAGACTTCCTAAACATGTTCTTTTTTTCCAACAACCTCAAATATGTCCTTTCTCTATCCTTTTTTTACTTTAAAGTAGGCTCTATGCTCAACATGGGGCTCAAACTCACAACCCTGGGATCAAGAGTCTCATGCTTCACCCACTGAGCCAGCCAGGCGCTCCTCTCTATCCTTTTTTTTCCCCACAAAATTATATTGTTCATTCTTTTGAATTCATACTTCTCAGGCATTCAAGTAAGACAGATATTACTATATAAACTGCAATGCAGTTATAATAATAATGATAACAATAATACTCTGAGCATTGTGTAAGGTAAAAGCCATTGTGGCCCCGAATTCATTTGCTCCTCAGACTTTTGGCAGACCTCTGTATGTATTTCAGGTTTGCCTGTCAATTAATATCTTTTAAGTAAGTGAGGTATATCAGAGCAAGTTTACTCACCTGAAGTCAGAATTTTAGAATTGAGTTTAAGACATCATGAGGTCAGCTAGTTCAAGTTCTTGATGTACGTATGAGAACACAGAAAACATGGGGCATTGCAGCTACATGCCCACATTTTACACGTAAAAGCTAACACCTATCTACCCTGACTCCCAGTCAAACTTTCAGTTAAATAACCAAGGTCAAATACTCAAACACTTTTAAACTGCAGACTTTCTAATCATTACAGAAACCAAATGTAAACCCACAGAGTGAAATTGGTTATCAGTTTGGTCTTCCTCCATTACCTATTCTCCCCCACTCTGTATGATAACTTCTTCCCTGTCCCTTTGGATGAAATCTAGTCCAAGCCCAGTGAGTTTTCTGGATACTCTCAGGAAATTAAAAGTCCCCTTTCCAATAATTAATGTATTTAATCTACTGTATTATTCAAAAGCTTCAAACCTCCCTTCTTCTCGCTTAGTTGGAGCTTGCTGACTCTAGCTGCCTTCACACTTAAGAGGAGATATAGTTCCTTCCTCTCTGACCACTCAGCACTTCGACTCTTCCTTTTCCTTCTTCTCAGTATCAGAACACGTGAGGAGGTGTGGAGAAGAAATAAGGGGAAAGAGAATGCTTACTTCACTAATACTCTTCTGGGCTGGAGTTTGCACTTTATGCCCATGGCAGGTGCTTAGAGGCAACTCTCTTTTATCTTTTTGAAGCACTTGTTTCCTTGATTTATTGGAGACACCTCCCAACTCCCAGAATGCCTCTCTTGCAGGATCCTTTATGCAATGGAATGCTTCTCTTCCAGCTGGCAGTTCAAGACTCTTGCTTTATACCTAGGAATCCTGCTTGGTCCAGGTGACTTTATCCTATTGACAGTCTACTTAGATAAGACAGCCCGAAGCCAGCTGTCACACACAGAGAACCACCATCTGCTTCAGGGGGAACACTTAGCATTCTTAATCTGCCAAATGCCAAGAGTGAAAGCCATTTCAGTGTGCCAACCTCCCACCTTTTGAATCTCTCAGGCTTGAGTCAAACACAGTCCACTAGGTCTCCCAAGATGTGATATATCACATCCTCCAACTGGAGCCTCTCACGGGGCTAGAACTGGATCCGCTTCTTCCTTGGGGTACAGCAGAGGAGAGCACACATCTAAAAACCTCTCTAAAAATTCTCTCCTATTATACAAAATCCTGTACCTGTGCGTCCTGAGTTTTGTGAGCATTATGAGCAGTGTAAATCATTTTCTGATGCCTCTTTTGGAAGTCCTTCATGGTAGTGTCATACCTTACTTTGCAATGTAGTGTGTATTTTCTTGTGTTCTCAACTGAAGCTGTGATGAAAACAATTCCATTTAATCATCTTGTCATAGATTTGTAGAAAACATGTGGCATTCATTTTTGCATTCCCAGAGCTTATCAGAGTGATTGAAACATAGCAGGTATTAATAATTGTGCTTTTTTTTGCATGATTGAAGTGATTGTTAATTTTTATCCTGCACCATGTGTCCTCAGAAACATGTAAGTGATTCTTGACTTATTTCTCTCCTGTGAGTTCCACAAGAAAATTTTCACCAAATCTTAATAATTGTACATCTTTTCTATCACTCGAATATTTGCCCCCTCCATATCTTATCTGTATCCACTGAAGCAATTTAAGTGTTCTTTCTCCCTTGGATTGTCCTAAAACACCCACAACTATCTCTCTGTACTTTCTTCTCCTTCCAATCAGTATTTTATACTATCTTCAAGGCTATTACTCTAAAAATTATAATTTTGGTCATTTTATTCTATCCCACCACTCTGCCCTCCATTGATTTAATCCATTCCCGGTTTCCTCTCACATGTTGAATAGAGTCCAAATTCCCCAGAATGACACGACACAATCAACTTTTGCAATGTGACATCTGTCTAATTCCCCATTACTGACATGTATCATTTTCCAATTTGCCCTCTGGAAGTTCAACAGTACTGAACTGCAAAGGGATTGCAGATTGGGCCATATTCTTTGTAATTTTCAGCTTCTACAAACCTGTCTCCTCTGCACAGGTTATCTTCCTCTCTTATATATCTGATGTACTTCAAGTGCCAGTGCAAATGATATTTTACAAGTCTAATCAGAAATAGTCATATTCTCATTTCAACTAACTCCAGCATGTAGTCTCTTAATGCATATAGCACTCTGTATCATCTGTTTACATATCTGCCTTTTCAACTTGACTGAAGGGTAGTCTCCTTATAATCAATGAATGAATGAATGAATAACTGCACATTCAATGAGTTAAAACTTCTTAAATTTCTAGTATGCTGGTGGAGGAAAAAAACATCACAAGCATGGAAACTGGGACAAAAATGGGAAGGATGGGATGGGAAGGATCGACCGCATAAATTATTTAACACGTATTCACTCCATTTATTTTCAAACAGCTTGTTTTTAAATGCTTTTAATGTTTATTTATTTTTGAGAGAGAGAGACAAAGAGACAGAGAGACAGAGAGAGACAGAGCACAAGCAGGGGAGCAGCAGGAAGAGAGAGACACACAGAATCCAAAGCAGGCTCCAGGCTCTGAGGTGTCAGCACAGACCCCACCGCACATGGGGCTCAATCCCATGAACCTTGAGATCGTGACCTGAGCCGAAGTCGGATGCTTAACTGACTGAGCCACCCAGGTGCCCCTAAAACAGCTTTTTTTAAAGTTTATTTATATTTCGACAGAGAAAGGGAGAGAGAGTCTGTTCATAAGTGGGGAAGGGACGGAGAGAGAAGGAGAAAGAGAGACTCCCAAGCAGGTTCCGACCTTCGCACTGAGTCTGACACCAGGGCTCAATCCCAGGACCATGAGATCATGATCTTGGCTGAAATCAAGAGTCAGTCGCTTTACCAACTGAGCCACCCAGACACCGCTGTGTTCAAACAATTTAATAGTCACTAAAACAGTACAACATTAAATGTTCTGCTTCTCCCCACTCAGACCTCTGCATATTTCAGTCAAAACTATAGTTAGTGAGCAACATGACTTCAGACATGACATGCAGAGCAGCGGTATTGTGAGACATGAGAGCATTAAGGTTTTCCTGATCAGTTACTCAGAGTTATTGGGCAACTCATATCAAGCTGAAAAGGTCTTAAAAGAGGATAAAAGATTGTGAAATAGATACAACAGACTCTCAGAGGTTTCTGTTTTCTCCTGATTACTATTTTCCAAGCAGCATGCATCCCACCAATGAACTCGGTATCTATAGGTATACTCCCGCAGCTACAAAGCTGATTTCCTTAAATATCAGACAACAGCTTTGGGTTATTAACAGCAGCAACACTCCATTAAGGTATCTTAATAAAGAGGCTGGTGTTCCATTATGATTTACCTCTATGTGGGACTTTGTGATGTAATCAAAGTACACAAAAAGTCCCTGAGAAATATCTTTAATAATCCACAAGGTGGTTTTAAATTCTCAGCCCACAAAACTATGGCAATTGCTCTCATAATCTCCTAGGATGCTATGTCTCTCCCCTGATACATTGATGTTTTAAGGAAATGTCCCTAATTCTTAGTCTAGTCATTTAATGAGGACATGTCTCTTTTATTTATTTTTTTTAATTTATTTTTAATTTACATCCAAGTTAGTTAGCATATAGTGCAACAATGATTTCAGGAGTAGATTCCTTAGGCCCCTTACCCCTTTAGCCCATCTCCCCTCCTACAACCCTCCAGCAACCTTCAGTTTGTTCTCTGTATTTAAGCGTCTCTTACATTTTGCAGGTGCCTGGGTGGCTCAGTTGGTTAAGCGTCCAACTTCAGCTCAGGTCATGATCTCGCAGTTTGTGAGTTCGAGCCCCGCGTTGGGCTCTGTGCTGACAGCTCGGAGCCCAGAGCCTGCTTCAGATTCTGTCTCTCTCTCTCTCTCTCTCTCTCTCTCTCTCTCTGCCCCTCCCCTGTTCACGCTCTCTCTCAAAAATAAGTGAACATTAATTTTTTTTTATAAAAGAGTCTCTTATGTTTTGTCCCACTCCCTGTTTTTATATTATTTTTGCTTCCCTTCCCTTATGTTCATCCGTTTTGTATCTTAAATTCTGCATTTTAGTGAAGTCATAGGATATTTGTCTTTCTCTGACTGACTTATTTTGCTTAGCATAGTACCCTCTAGTTCCATCCACATTGTTAGAAATGGCAAGATTTCATTTTTTTGATTGCTGAGTAATACTCCATTGTATGTATATGTATGTGTATATATATATATGTGTGTGTGTGTGTGTGTGTATACACACACACACACACACACACACACACACACAAGATCTTCCCTATCCATTCATCTGTCAACTGACATTTGGGCTCTTTCCATACTTTTGCTATAGGACATGTCTCTTTTTTAAAGAATGGGAAGATAGTACTACATTTCTGTTCTTGCTATATAACTTAATTTTAATTACCTATCTTAGATTGAATTCCCTAGAAATCAGAGCTCAAAGCAAACACTTATATGCTAACATTTTATATTAAAAGTGCAATTGGTCCCTGGGAAGAATGAGCAGGGGAGAAAGCAGGGAGACAGGAAAGAAGGAAGAATACAGGGGCACCTGAGTGGCTCGGTCAGTTAACTGTCTGACTTTGGCTCAGGTCATGATCTCACGGTTCACAAGTTTGAGCCCCACATCGGGATCTGTGGTGACAGCTCAGAGACTGTAGCTTATTTCAGATTCTGTGTCTCCCTCTCTCTTTGCCCTTCCCCCTCTCATGCTCTGTCTCTCTCTCAAAAATAAAAATAAAACATTAAAAAATTGAAAAAAGGAAGAATACATATAATGAGAAGAGTTACCCAGATGGCCACTGATATCCATCTATTGTAAGAGAAGCCTTATGAACAATGACATCTGAGGACAATCCTCTGTCAGGGACAATAATTTTCTCCTTCCCGATCCTCTGTTGATCAATTGTGGAACCATAATGTTTGAACTCCCCCACACTCTTGGGTTGTAATTCCAGATCTCTTTCGGCAGCTATTAAGGAAGCCAGAGTTTCCATGGAACCTAACTGCTCAAGCTCACAACAATCTCTGGTCAGTCAATGTCAAGCATGGGGTTTTGTGAACTCCTGTGGGAATTGCAGTGGCAGCACTAGAAACTGAGCTTCATAGCTGGAGACCAGTACAACCAGTTGTGAAAGGCCTGTCCAGCCAATGAGCAAGGCCAATACATGGAGCTGAGGTGAAGCATAAACAGAAACCATCGCTGAAGCTTTATCTCCTGCCTTTTCATGACACCGATCTAGAAAAGCCGGTGTTGCCTGAGGTCAATCTCACTACTTTAGATGACTCGTCTAGCTACTACTTTTTCATTCTCGTGTGTTTGCATCAGAAGAAGCAATTGTACATAATCCCTGAATTGACCAACCAAGAGTAAACAGGTGATTAGCTTCCAGTTTTACCAACAAGTCTAGAACTGCTTCAAAGAAGCAAATACAATTAGTCACTTAAGTTGGAGATCACATGCATGCGTGGCATTTCACCATCAGAACACTGGCCTCAAGTTCCCTTTCTGACACGAGTCAGGAATGGTTGTAGACTAAGGACAACTGGGTGGCAGCAATAGCAAAATGAGAGTGGTACAGAGTAGACGACGCCAACCTGTTGAACCATCTCAAAAGGAGATCATGTCCCCAAATGTTTACGTTATTCATTCATTACGTACCATTTTAATCAAAAGAAGAACTTTCCTCATTTATGGCAAATATTTGTGGTTGGTAATCATTTGCCTTTAAGAGTGGAAGCAGTGCTAGTGTTCGTAACAAATCACATAGCATCCTAGTGATGTCTAGTGAGGAAGGGCAGTGATGTTGAAGCCATCACATCAGGAGTCACCAATGGAAATGAATCTACCTGTTTAGATATTCGCAGTATTCTGAGGTTTTATTCTGAAGAGGTACTTGTCTAGCCCACTCCCTGAGCAGTAACACAACTTAGCTTCTTTCAGCTTCTGAGCATCAGACCACAGCTACCCAATTCATTTTTGAAAATGCAGATTCCAAGACCTGTTTGTAGCGTAAACTTTAGAGCTTAAAAAAGAAAAGAAAACCGATGTGGGTTTTAGCTTTTTCAAATGTGTCACAGATGAGCACTATATTATACAAACAATTCTGACTATGGATAATTTTGAGATATATGAGTCTAAAACTTTATGTTCCACATCGTCTTTAAACTCCATCGTTAAAAAATGATGATTAGTTGATATAAATTAGGAAAAAAAATAGATACTGAATAATTTAGAGTTCAACTATTTTTCCTTCAGATTTAAATGTTTAAATTTTCCTCATAATAGAAATACAGTATGTTCATTATAGAAATTTTGGGGAAAAAAAAAGCAGAGAACAAATAAATAATTAAATAAATAGCACTCAAAACCGCTAACCCTGGAAATAATTACTGAAGTTTGGAATATATAGTTAAATATATAGGTAGGTAGATAACGTAACTATTTACCCCATATCTCTAATTTTTCTAATTTTTCTTTCTTCTTCAATCATTCCTGATGACTTCTGGAACACTTCTAGGCCTGGTCTGTTTTCCTTTTGGTTTAGGGATCAAACAATTACAGCTCACTTGACAAATCCTGCCTGCTGCTTGTTTTCCACATCTCAAAAATTAAGAACACATTTTACTTTAAATAGCTTTTAAAAAACAAGTGAAGAGTAATATTTTATGACACATGAAAGTATATGAAATTCGAACTTGTGTTCACAGATGACGTTTTATTGAAATACAGTCACCTTTATTTGATAACTGTGCTATCACAGTTTTCCTATTAGGTTACAAGATTCATAAACCTCTCTTATTTCTGGAACCTCCTTCAGGTAGAATTTGAGGAAGAGAATCCGCAGTTCATATTAGTTCACCCTTTAATTCAGAATTGTACCTATATTTCTAACTTAAAAGACTTGGGTAATTACTGGTACTGGAAAATTCCTTATTTAATTTTTATTAGAGAAATTAAAAAATATCTACATAAAGCCTCACAGCCATAATATTCACAATGATGACTATTGCTGGAATATCTTTGCGGTAGAAGTTAGAAGTTAAAATAGTATAGCTATGTTACAAGGAATTTATAATATTTTAATTGTACAGATATTAATAGACTTTCACTGATGATTTGAAATGGAATTAATGGACAACCTGGCTTATTTATTAACCAGTTTTGTACATTTTATAAGGAGCAAGGTAAATTTATTTTCTTGTTTCTATATATCACTAGATAATTGTTTCTCAAATTTTGATAAACTTTAACTTAATTTCCCAATTTCAGCCTCTGTGGGTGGTATATTCTTGTTATAAAAACAACAGCAACTATGTGTATGGGCAGTGCAATGAAATATTCAGGGCATGAGTACAGATGGAGACAAATAAATGAAAAGCTGCAATGTATAAATGCTATTTTTCATGGAAAAGTATGTAAACTAGTTATGTGTTCACCTTTGGTTTCCTTGGAAATTTAGATAAAGATATTTTCTTTTTTTTTTAATTTTTTTTTTTAACGTTTATTTATTTTTGGGACAGAGAGAGACATAGCATGAACGGGGGAGGGGCAGAGAGAGAGGGAGACACAGAATCCGAAACAGGCTCCAGGCTCCGAGCCATCAGCCCAGAGCCTGACGCGGGGCTCGAACTCACGGACCGCGAGATCGTGACCTGGCTGATGTCGGACGCTTAACCGACTGCGCCACCCAGGCGCCCCAATATTTTCTAAAACATACATATATAAACTTTGCATAATAGTAAACAATTTAGGGTTCATCTGTATATGGCCTTTTAAAAAAAAATCCAGAACTATACCTATCCAGGTGCTCAAAAACTACAGGTCACCATAGCAATGCACATGGAAAGTCTGAATTCTGTACAGGAAATTCTATAGTTTTTTTTTTCTTGATTAAATTTTCTTTTTAACCCATGTACAATAAAGAGAACAAGCATACTGTAGCAGGAGACTGGGTTAAATGACTCCATGAATATCTAATTTTTCACAATAAAAATAAATTTTGAATCTATTTTACGAACAACAAAAAAGCAGACACACACAAAGAATCCTTAACTGTAGCAATATTATATTACAACAGTAGATACAGCTACCTTCACTGAACAACTCTTGGCAAGTTAAAGCCATGTATATTATTCCACACAGATGAAGTTCAATCTCAGATCTGCAAAGGAAACTCATAGCCTCAATGACATTCATTGTGATATTTAATAACTCTGAAAACTCTCTGTTATTTCTAATCTGTCTAATGTTGTCTTACTCCATTTTTTCTAATTAGGTCCTTAGAGAAATATAAATATCAACCATTCCCCTATGAAAACTCATTCTTTAACTCGATTTGATAAATAACATCTTGATCTTGGTCTAAATGAACTAGGTCTAAATATAAAAGTTAATCAGCTTTGGGGCTTTGCTCAACTCCTTTTTATTTGTCAATGCCTTTTTAAATTGTGTAAATCAAACATGGACTTCTGCCTGAACCATATGACTTGGGATTTTGTTAAAATGGGATTAAACTTGAATTAAGAACAAATTAATTTAATCTACTAGACAGAAGATTACATACGCAATCGTCCATCATTGTCAATTATAATAACATAAAGCTATGGATGATAACCAGGATTTTTCTATTTTGTATCCATATAAATGAATGGTCTGTGTGTTCTGATACAAAAAAGACATGGGAAATGTCATATTAACAATTGCACTTTCAAAATAGGTAGGAATATAAATCTAGCTAATGCAATATGTATTACAGCAGAGTAGGAAAGAATCTGTATGATTAAATGTGTCTGTAACCTCAAGGTAAGATTTTAGTTCTTTATTTGATACTAGTAAATTCCTCTCTTTGAAAGGAAGGAATATTGCTATCACTAAATTTTCTAAAAGAGTGGACTAAACGCAATTTCGTCATTGATATTATATCTATATAAAATATGACTCTAAGAAGAATACTGCTTTGACTTCTTAGAGTACTATTATTCCTGAACCCTTAAATCTCAAATCTCTGATGGTGTTTTAATGCTACTTAGATTTTTTATACTGTCTTACTAATTAGAAAACAACACCACTAATGATGATTATTAGTTCCTTTGTGGTTGGAAAGAAAGTTTGTGTGAAATTGATTTTGAACATCTTTCCAACCAGGAAATTATATTCTTAGGCTTTTGGTGCTATTAATTTGACCCTTTCTGCAGTGTTCTGGGAAGATGAGAGAGGGAGAAAGTATGTAAGAAAAGAGAATGACATCAATTAGTGTAGAGAATAAAAGTAGTTCTTGGGGTGCCTGGGTGGTTCAGTCATTTAAGCATTCAACTTTTGATTTTGACTCAGGTCATGAGCTCACACTTTGTAAGATCTGCACTGTCAGCACGGAGCCAACTTGGGATTTTCTCACTCCCTCTCTCTCTGCTCCTATCTCTTGTGTGCACTCTCTCTCTCTCTCTCTCAAAATAAATAAATAAACTAAGAAAGAAGTGGTTCTTATATTTTGATAATTACATCCTTTCTTAGATGAGATCAATGTTATTCCAGACCAAAGTTCTCCTGTGTCACTATGCATATGTTATCACAAGTATAAATTTTGAGACTTTATGTGATTTTAATTACTGTAATAGGGCTAAATATTTTGCAGTCATATTTCTGGGATGAAGTCCTAGCTTTTTGAAATGAATGCATTCAAGATAGTAATTTAAGGGGAAAAAAGGGGGGGGGCATCTGAGTGGCTCAGTCGGTTAAGCATCTGACTTTGGCTGAGGTCATTATCACACATTTCATGGGTTCGAGCCACTCATTGGGCTGTTTGCTGAGAGCTCAGAGCCTGCAGCCTGCTTCTGATTCTGTGTGTGTATCTCTCTCTCTGTACCTCCACCGTTCTCACTTTGTCTCTCTCAAAAAAAATAAACATTAAAAACAATAGTGATTTAAGGTAGTGAAGTCATGAGAGTTAGTTTTCTACTTAGTATAATTGGTGAAAGCATACATATCTCATTACGTGTTACAATTAAATAAGGTACTAATTTTATATAACATTAACAAGAATGTATTTCATGAGTTCTTATGTACCAGGCAATACATAAAGTGCCTTATGCATATTATTTACAATATCTAATGTGCAATCTACCACTACTGTGTTCATTCTCCTCTTTTCTTTAATGTTTATTTATTTACTTTGAGAGAGAGAGAGAGAGGCAGAGAGAGAGGGAGAGACAGAATCCTAAGCAGGCTCTGCACTGTCAGCAGAGAGCCCAATGCAGGGCTCAATCTCATGAACCTTAATATCATGACCTGAGGTGAAATCAAGAGTCAGACACTTAACTGGCTGAGCCACCCAGGCACCCCTCTCCTCTTCTGTCTTGAGTTTTCATTTAATTTTTAATTAATAAATAGAAATAAGATGACTATAGTCAACTCTTTTAATAAATATATGCATCAAAAAGCATTGCTATTGAATTAAAAATATATAATCTGAGAGAGTAACAGGGAATATAGAGGGGATTATGACATGACACCTTATTATAATAAAAATACCTTCAAGAAATATGTATATTTGTATCTAGGAATCTTTGGACATTAAAGAAGATATTCCCAGAATCATAAAATTATTTTTGGGGCGCCTGGGTGGCGCAGTCGGTTAAGCGTCCGACTTCAGCCAGGTCACCATCTCGCGGTCCATGAGTTCGAGCCCCGCGTCAGGCTCTGGGCTGATGGCTCAGAGCCTGGAGCCTGTTTCCGATTCTGTGTCTCCCTCTCTCTCTGCCCCTCCCCCGTTCATGCTCTGTCTCTCTCTGTCCCAAAAATAAATAAACGTTGAAAAAAAATTTTTTTTAAATTATTTTTGTATATAAAATTCAATGTTCCCTAAAACACACTTATTTTCTTGTGCTCTGTGCTATATTTCTGAATGTCATCAATCTCATCCTACAAACATTGATACTGCTAGATGTATTTAACTTAGTCTATATCACACCAGTTTTCAAGCTATATTGACTCTGGCTAAAGGGAATAAACTCAGTCTTCTTTACATTCCATCCATACTATCTAAACAAGAAATTCAATAAATGTTGGTCACACAGTGACTATATGAAGGATCAAAGAAAACTTTCAGATGCCCTGAACATTACTCAGAATATTTGAATATTTGTCTCCATCTGTACTTTGATTGAATTATGATTAACCAACCCCTAAGATACGAATCTCCCTGCAGCCCTCTCTATTAATTCTTAGATACCATTATAGCTCAGTGTCAGAAGGTGTTATGTACCTTCACTCTATAGTCACACTATTGTTTCTCTTTCTCCTAAAAATTCATACAGTTTTAAAAATCCTTTCAATTTATTACATCCCCTTTCTGTCGTTATTTATGCCATTAACCATCTCTTGGTCATTCCCACTGTGACTTCTAAACACACACACACACACACACACACACTTATATTCTTGAATATTCTATAAACCTACTCACCCTCTTCCGTTGTATTCCTAAGATTATTCTTGGTGTTTTGAACACGTAGTATTTTACTTATTGTATGTCCCCACTTACAATCACTTTTCCCCAACCCTTCATCAGCTGCCAGCCTCAATGGTCACATATTAAAATCAGAAAATAGACTACCTTTAAAATCATAAATTAAGCGCCCCCCCCATATTCTGTCCATAGCCATCAATCCTGTCTCACATACTCCAGTGTTCCTACTGCAATATTTGGTTTCAATTCATCAAAACTTTCAATCCTTTGAATGACCCTTTTCTCCCTATTATTAGCCCTTTCTGACTATGCTCCCTTTCTTCTCAAATCCCATTTTCCTATTCTGTCATTACAGTCATTCTCTTTCAAATACTTTCAACATGCTTGCTCCTTCAACTTTTGTTGATATAGACAGAAATGCTAACCTTGAATGAATAGCTAGATCACATTTCTCTATGTCCTTTTTCACATAACTAGGAATTGTGGAAAACGATCACACAAACAAGGAGGCTGACCCCCATTACGTGTCCACAATCACCAAACTCAAGTAGAACTTCAATATTTCCCAGTAATCCTAGTTGAGGATCTTCAAAAAGCCCACTCTCTCGCTCGGCTCAATTAATTTTTAACTTTTGTTTTGTTTTGTTTTGTTTTGTTTTGTTTTGTTTTGTTTTGTTTTGACTTCTCAGAAACCCTGCACTCTCTTTCCACTGTCTTAACTCTGTCAGTATACTACTACAAGTTCTCTTTAAGAGAATTCAAGGGAAGAGAGTAGCTAACTTTTTCTTGTCCAGCATATAAAGTTTCCTACTCAGAAAAGCTCCAAGTCATACTCATGTGCTCTGGGTACTCAACTTCTAATCTCCTCAATAATCTTCCCAGATATGAATAAAAATTACTTTTCCTGAACCATGTGAGGGTAAGTTGAGAGCAGCACGTTCCTTTACCCTAAATACGTAAGCAGATATTTAAAAACAGCATCTCTTACATAATCATGGTACACTTCTCAAATTCAGACTTTTTAAGAGTGCTGAGATACAATTATTTATCACAAGAATCAGCAAACTTTTTTTTTTCAGAGGGCCAGATAGTAAATATTTGAGGTTTGTGGGCCAGATGCTTTCTGATACAACTACTCACCTCTCCTGCAGTAGCACACAAGCAGCCACAGGCAATACCTAAACCAATGAGCGTGGCTGTGTTCTACTACAACTATTTATACAAATAAGTGGCAGGTCCTGAGTTGAACCACATTTTATATTCTGAAATTGTCAAGTAAACAATTTTTAATAGAATTTTTTTCTTGTTTAGGACCTGTTATGTAGCTTGCTTGATTTTTCCTTTTATTTCTTTCAACTTTTGTTTTATGTATTTTGAAGTATTATTAGACATATGTATATTAAAGATTGCTATATTTTCCTCTCTAATTGACTGTTTTATCATTAAGACATGTCCCTCCTTTTTTCTAGTGATATTCTTATGCTAAAACACTTTGTCTGATTTTAATATAATTATACTGATCCACTTTGAGTTATTATTTTATGGCATATCTTTTTCCTCATTTTGTTTTCAAATTACCCATGTTGTTAGATTTATAATGCTTTTCTTCTAAACAAATGAGTTTCTTTTCATTCTGACAAGCTTTGACTTCCCCTTGGAGTTTATTCCATTTAAATTTAATATGATTATTGACAATTGGATTTAAACTTATCTTCTTATCATTTGATTTCAATTTATCCCCTCTGCAGATTGATCTTGTCAATTTCTGCATCAATTTTTTAACATTCAAGCCAAAACAATGCTGTTTCATAATTTTGAATCTTAACACTTTTTCATTCTAGAATGTGTCTTTTGTGCCAGTTCTCTGTTGAAATTTTTGTGTGTATCTTTTCCACTTTTTTCATTGATATAACATTCATGATTATGATTATGTTAATTGCTATTTACTCCACTGCTGAGAGCATGTGTATGTCTTATCCTGCTGTTTTCTCCTTGATTTTTGGTTATTCCTGCCTCTTTGCTTGGCCAGCAATATTTAATTCTATTCTGTGCATTGTGAACAGTACCTCCAGATGATATCTTCCACCAGAAAGATTTTCCTTTTTTTTTTTTTTTTTTTTAGGCAGATAGGTGAGAGACTTAACATATCAATCCTTTAGGAGGTTGATTTGGATCAAGACTGGGCTTCAGACTTATTTAAGTATCTATTTTCCCTGGCTTATGACAGTTCCTTAGTCATAACCTTCTCAGGTTTTTTGTTGAGAGCCTAATAAATCTCTTGTTCTTCCATATACAATATATGGCATTTCATTCTTCCCTTTGGAGGCTTCTGTTGAAAATTTCACGTAAAAAAGGAGACTGTCTTCTCACAACTGCAGAAGGTCCCCAACTTAGGATTTTTGGACTTCACAGTGCTGTGAAAGACATACGTATTCAGTAGAAATCACACCTCAAAGTCTGAATTTGCACCTTTTTCTGGGCTAGTGATACATGGTATGATCTTCTCTCGTGATGTAGGGAAGTGGCGTGAGCCACAGCTTCTACCCAGACACACGGTTGTGGAAGTAAAAGACCTAGATAGACACTTACCAACCATTATTTACCCCAACAACCATTCTGTTTTTCACTTATAGTACAGTAATCAATAAATTACAGGAGATATTCAATACCTTATTATAAAATAAGCTTTGTGTTAGATCATTTTGCCCAATTGAAGGCTAATATAAGTATTCTGAAAATGTTTGAAGTAGGCTAGGCTAAGGTATGATGTTCAACAGGTTAGGTGTCTTAAATGCACTTTTGACTTATGATATGTTCAGTTTACAATGGGTTTATCAGGATGAAACCCCGTTTTAAGTTGAGGAAGATCTGTAGATGAAAACATTCACTGTAGAAAACAAAATGTTTTGTAGTTTTTGGCAAGATAATTTATTACTACTTTATTTAAAAAGAAGATTATCAGGATTAATTATTAGTAAAGAAACTATTGATTTATTTAGCATTTAAATTTTTGCTTCGTGGTAATGAAGTCAGACAATGTATTTTGCTTTTTTTCTAAAGAGTCCGCAAATTGGCTGTCTGTGTTAAAGTTTATATGTAAATCTTTAATTTTCTTTTAAGTTTATTTATCTATTTTTCGAGAGAGGGCTTGAGTGGGGAAGGAGCAGAGAGAGAGGGAGAGAAAGGATCTGAGGCAGGCTCTGCAGTGAAAGCAGAGCCCAATGTAGGGCTCGAACTCATGAACCATGAGATCATGACCTGAGCCGAAGGCAGATGCTTAACTGACTGAGCCATTCCTGTAAGTCTTTAAATTTCTATAATGAATCCTTCACTCCCTTGCATGGTATCCTCCCTGAAGAATAATAAAGTGTCCTGCCAATTCCTAGAAGTTGCCTTATCTCTAGCATATTGCTCTCATCATATTTCTACCTACTAGTATTTTATTCACCTGGGCAGAACCTTGATCGGTATTATAATCTTCAGAGTATAGATCTTTCCCCTTTTTGGCTAGGTTTATTATGAGGTATCTTATTGTTTTTGGTGCAATTGCAAATGGGATCGATTTCTTAATTTCTCTTTTTGATGCTTCATTATTAGTGTATAGAAATGCCACAGATTTGTTTCTTTTCTTCATTCCTTCCTTCTTCTTTCCTTTCTTTCCTTTCTTCTGCAACAGTTTTTAACTTTTTTAAATGTTTATTTATTTTTGAGAGACTAGACAGAGTGAGAGTGGGGAAGGGGCAGAGAGGGAGACACAGAATCTGAAATAGGCTCCATACTCTAAGCTGTCAGCACAGAGCCCAATGAGGGGCTTGAACTAATGAATCACGAGATCATGACCTGAGCTGAGGTCGGAGATTCAACCAACTGAGCCACTCAGGTGCCCCTGCAACAGATTTCTTTATGTTGATTTTGTATCCCGCAACTTTACTGAATTTGTGTGTCAGTTGTAGCAATTTTCTTTTTGGTGGATTCTTTCAGATTTTCTATATATAGTATCATGTCATCTGCAAATAGTGAAACTTTTACTTCTTCCTTGTCAGTTTGGATGTCTTCTATTTCTTTTTGTTGTCTGATTGTTGTGGCTAGGACTTCCAGTACTATGTTAAATAACAGTGGTGAGAGTGAACAATCCTGACTTCTTTCTTATCATAGAGGAAAAATTCCTCAGTTTTTCCCCATTGAGGATGATATTAGTTGTAAATGTTTCATATATGGCCTTCATGATGTTGAGGTATGTTCTCTCTAAACCTATTTTGTTGAGGGTTTTTATCATGAATGGATGTTGTACTGTGTCAAATGCTTTTTCTGTGTCTATTGAAATGATCATATGGTTCTTACCCTTTCTTTTAGTAATGTGGTATACCATGTTGATTGACTTGCAAATACTGAACCACCCTGGAAACCAGGGAATATACCCCATTTGATTGTGGCCACTGTTTGTTTGTCTGTTTGTTTGTTTGTTTGATTGAATTTATTGTTGGATTTGGGTTGCTAGTATTTAATTCAGAATTTTTTCATCCATGTTCATCAGGGATAATGTTCTGCATTTCTATTTTTCAGTGGTGTCTTTATCTGGTTTTGGTATTAGGGTAATGCTGTCTTCGTAGAATGAATTTGGAAATTTTCCTTCCTTTTCTATTTCTTGGAATAGTTTGATAAGAATATTAACTCTACTTTAAATGTCTGGCAAGATTCCCCTTGAAGCCATTTGACCCTGGACTTTTATTTGTTGGGAGTTTTTGGATTACTGACTGAATTTCTTTGCTGGTTTTTCATCTGTTCAAGTTTTATATTTCTTTATGTTTCAGTTTTGGTAGTTTATGTTTCTAGGAATGCATCCATTTCTTCCAGATTGCCCAATTTGTTGGCATATAGTTTTTCATAATATTCTCTTATAACTGGTTTTATTTCTGTGGTGTTGGTTGTTATTTCTCCTCTCTCATTTGTGACTTTATTTATTTGGGTCCTTTCTCTTTCTTTTTCTTGATGAGTCTAGCTAGAAGTTTACCAGTTTTATTATTTTCAAAGAACCAGTTCTTGGTTTCATTGATCTGTTCTATTGTTTGTTTTTTGTTTTTTGTTTCTGTTTGTTTGTTTTTTTAGTTCTCTATCACTTATTTCTGCTCTAATCTTTATTATGCCCTTGCTTATGCTGACTTTAGGCTTCATTTGTTGTTCTTTTTCTAGCTCCTTATCCTAGTATAAGGATAGGTTGCTCATTTCAGATTTTTATTGCTTCTTAAAATAGGCCTATATTGCTATATACTTCCCTCATAGGACCACTTTTGCTGCATTCCAAAGATTGGGTTGTCGTGTTTTCATTTTCAATTGTGTTCATATATTTTTAAATTTCTCCTTTGATTTCTGGTTGAGCCTTTTATTGTTTAGTAGCATGCTGTTTAACTTTGTGGTCTTTCCAAATTTTTTTTCTTATGGTTGACTTCTCATTTCATAGCATTGTGGTCAGAAAAGGTGCACAGTATGATTTCAATCTTTTTGTATTTGTGGAGGCCTGATTTGTGACCTAATATTTGATCTTTTGGGGGAATGTCAAGCGTTCACTTGAAAAAATGTGTACTCTGCTGTTTTTGGATTGAATGTTCTGAATATATTTGTTAAGTCCATCTGGTCCAGTGTGAAATATTGAGGGAATATGACAGCAGAATTGGAGTACTCTAGGCTCATCTCTTCCTATGGACACAACGAGGTAACTATCAACCCATCCTAAGTACCCCAGAAATTGACCTAAAGACTGACAGAACAAACTCCACAACTAAAGGGAGAGAATAAGCCACATTGAAGAAGATGTGGTTTAGGAGAGAAACACACTATGGGTGTTATGGAGAGGTGGTCACAGAAAAGGGCAAGAGAGAGAAAGAACACACAGGGGAATACACAAGAAAAACATCTCCCCAAAGCCCTTGGCTTGGAAATCGAGTAGGGCTAAATTTCATGAGTTCTTGCAACCAGCAGGGCTGAAAGCCTGGAGTTTTAAACTGAGTAGACTTGGCTCGGAGAGAGCCTGGAGGTCACTGCACTGATTCTGGAGAGAAGGCAGGCAAACAACATGGGGGAGATGGCATGGAAATAGCAATTTGAAGAAGTCCTGGGGCACACAGGGAGGAGCTTATTCACTCTTCTTGACAGCTTCCCTGAGAGGCAGCTTTCATGGATATACCTCTTTGGGAACAAAATAGCTGGTTGGAGCCATTTCCTCCCCCATCCCTGAGCATAAACACAGAGCCGCCCGCAACAAGCAGCGGAGTGCAGACACTGGCTGCCTAACTTGCTTACACCAAGCCTCACCCCCATGTGCTCTGGCAGGACTGCTCTTCTCAGTCAAGCCTGCCTCAGTCCCAGAATGGCAGGCCCTCACCCAGAAGACCAACAGAAACCCCTGGTCACACCACATCTCCTGCCGAGAGAATTCTGCAGGGCCTCAGTTCTCATAGAAGTAGTATCAGGTCTCATTTCACCAGCAGACCAGAGCACACCTAGTTAAAACTTGCCACAGTCAGGCCAAGGATCAAATACTGCTCCCAGCAGGCAAGAAGAGCCTCTGGAGACAACTGACCTGAAGGACAGAGCAACCAAAACACTACAGCAGAGCACACGCATTGCACATCAGAGACGCTCCCTGAAGTGCCAGGCTGTGGGCACTATATGATCTCTTCTTCATAAGGCTATTACTTCTAGGAACAGGAAACATAACTGGCTTTTCTAACACAGAGAAGGCAGATACTTGGACAAAATGCCAAGACAGAGCAATTTATCCCAAATGAAAGAACAAGATAAGGCCACAGACAGATATAAGTGAAACAGATATAAGTAATGTCCCTGATGGAGAATTTAAAGCAACAATCATACTCACTGGTCTTGAGAAAAGCATAGAAGATACCAGGGAGACCCTTACCACAAAGATAAATGAGTTACAAAAGCATCAGTCAGCGATGAAGAGTGCAATAAATGAGATTGAAAACAGGCTTGATGCCATGAACAGCAGGCTGGAAGAAGTAGAAAAATGAAGTAGTGACATAGAAGATAAAATAATGAAGAAAGTGAAATTGAACAGAAGACAGAAAGAATTATGGAATAGGAAAATAGACTTAGGAAACTCAGTGACTCCCTCAAACAAAATAACATTCTTATTATAGTAGTTCCAGAAGAAAAGAGAGAGAGAAAAAGGGGCAGAACATTTATTTCAAGAAATAATAGCTGAAAACTTCCCTAATTGGGGGAGGAGACACACATCCGGATCCAGGAGGCACAGAGAACTCCCATCAAAATCAACAGAAGCAGGCCAACATGAGACATATTACAATTAAATTTGCACAATAAACCGGTAGAGGAAAAAAATCTTAAAATCAGCAAATCAAAAGAAGTCCTTAACTAACAAGGGAAGACCTATAAGGCTAGCTGGAGATTTCTCAACAGGAACTTGCCAGGCCAGATCGAAGTGTCATAATATATTTAAAGCGCTGAATAGGAAAAATCTGCAACAAAGGGTAGTATATACAGCAAGGCTATCATTCAGAATAGAAGGGGAGAAAAGAGTTTTCCAGACAAACAAAACTAAAGGAGTTCATAACCACTACACCAGCCCTTCAAGAAATATTAAAGGGGACTCTTTGAGTGGAAAAGGAAGATTGAAAATGATAAACACAAAAAAAAGTATCAGAGAAAATCTCCAGAAGTAACGACAAAGAGTATAAAATGGCAATCAATGCATATCTATCAATTAGTACTTTGAATGTAAGTGGACTACATGCTCCAATCAAAACCGTAGGGGGCCAAAATGGATTAAGGAAAACAAGACCCATCTATGTGCTGCCTACAAGAGACTTGATTTTAGACAGAAAGACACCTGCAGATTGAGAGTGGTGGGATGGAGAACCATCAAATGAATATTAAAAGAAATATGGAAAAACACTACTTACATTGGACAAACTGGGCCTTATTTTTTCATGTTTATTTTTAAGAGAGAGAGAGAGCACAGGGAAGGGGCAGAGAGAGAGTGGGACAGAGGATCCAAAGCGAGCTCTGCACTGACAGCTGACAGCCTGATACAGGGCTCAAACTCACAAACTGAAATCATGATCTGAGCAGAGGCTGGATGCTTAACTGACTGAGCACCCAAGTACCCCTGACAAACTAGACTTTAACACAAAGACTGTAACAAGAGATGAAGAAGGGTACTATATCATAATAAAGGGGACAATCCAATAAGAAGTTCTAACAACTGTAATTATTTATGCACCCAACATGGAGGTACCCAAATATATCAAACAATAACAAACATAAAGGAACTAATTGATAATAATACTATAATAGTAGGAGACTTTAATACCCCACTTACATCAATGGACAGATCATCTAAATAGAAAATAAATAAGGAAACATAGCTTTTTATATTTTCCTTATTGTATGTTATTTTTAAAATTTGCTTTTAGAATATTATAATTATTCATTCTTTGTATTCTTAGGACATATTTCCAGAAATAAATCAGTTACAGAGCAGTCTTTGAAAATTTTTAAAAAGCTATTAAGACATACATAAAATTGTGCTTAGTAAGACTGAAGTCATTTATATTCCCATCAGCATTTTGAGAGTATCTGAATCAGAACGACAAAACTGTCATCAAAATTTTTGTTTGAAAAGTTAACAAATGTATGCCGTTATAGTTTTAACATGTGTTTCTTGATTACTAGTGAGTTTAGTTTTTTCCTTTGTGTCTTATCCATGGTTTTGTGAATTAGTTGTGATTTTTTTTGTTCATTTTTTTATTTCTCTAATAGAATAGTTATGCTTTCTCATAAGTGTATAAGTAACTGCTACATATGAAGTATATAAACTTTTTCAGACAAAAGTCACATAAGCTTTTTAGAAAGTATATAAGCATTGTTAATTGTTGCAAATTATTTCCCTGTTTGCTAACTGTCTTAATTTTTTAATTATCATTTAAATTTTTTCCAATGTTCATATAGCCCTATAATGTTTAAAAAATAATCAAACTGAGAGATAAGGCAAAAAGGTAGGCACCAGGTCCTTTCAACGTCATATTAAAACATGTGACTGGCTTAACCCAGCGTTATTTAATTATCTAGGGGAATGTACCTTGATTTGACTTTACTGTTTACTAGTAATTAAGGGCTTAGGCTCTGTGAAGAGACACATTAAATTATAGATCTCTACCCAGTAGAATAAAATAGCCCAAAGGTTACAGGTTTATTGCTATGTAAGATATTAATGAGTTTGGTCTCTAACTCAGCAAATTTATTTCAATGTATCTTTGTTAGTGCAGTATTAAAATCCTTGTTTTACAAAATGCTCTTTGAACTAGCATAGACATTTAAATGGTCACAGAACTAATGAGATAGTATATCTTTGACATGTTTATTTTTATGTTTTCATGATAGTCACGCTTTTCAATTTTTTACATCTGGAAAAGTTCTTGCAGATTCTACCAATATTCCCCATTAGACTCAGCTGTCGGAGTGCATAAGCTACAGAGACTGAGAGGTGTACCTCACAGGCTGTTTAATAATTCAAACAGATTTTCTCTTGGTTTCTGAGGTGATTCCCAAGCAGCACTAGAGTTTTATTTTTGCTGACCCCTCATTTGTAGTGATTAGAATGTGGTTTTATAGTCTGAGAATTTGGTATTCTTTTTCAAAGGGATAATGGAATTTATTCTCTCTTTGGTGAACAATGATGAAAACTATGGTTTCTTATTTGTTGGTTTGTTTCTGCTATTTGTGAGAAGAAAATTTATATGCCCCTTAGAAAGCAGAGCAACTTTCTGAGATAAGCATTATGGATTTCTGTATCTCTGTTTACTTTTGACTGATGAAGGAGGTTGTCCAGTTGAAGCTGCAGGACCGCTCTGTGTCTATATGTGTGAAAATCCTTTCCTCTCATTATGTGAGTGTGGAGTGTTTTCTTCTGGAGGGTATTATTAAATTTTATTATAATCTCAAATTAAAGTAGATCTGTATTAGTTGCTTTATGATTTAGTAAAATGCATATAACATATAATTTACCATTTTAAACACCTTAAGTGTATATTCAAGTCCATTTAGTGTATCAACAATGCTGTGCAACAATCATCACTATATAGTTCCAGAACTTTTTCATCACCTTCCCCCCCAAAAATCCTGTACCCTTTAATCCGTCACTCCCCATTTCTTCCTTCCCCAGCCCCTGGTAACCTCTAATCTGCTTTCAGTCTCCAGGATTTGCCTATTTGGGATATGCCATACAAATGCAATCATACAATATGTGACATTTTGTAGTTTCTCTCAATTAGCATAATGTTTTCAAGCTTTATCCATGTTTCAGCATGCAGAGCTATGCTATTCCTTTTTTTTTTTTTTTTTCGCTGTGTAACATCCCATTGTATGGATTTACCATATTTTATCTATTCCCCCCATTGATGGACACCGGGTTGTTTCCACCTTTGGTAATTGTCAATAGTTCTAGTATTATCATTCATGTACAAGTTTTGCCTGGCTACCTGTTTTCAATTCTTTAGGTATATACCTAGGAACACAATTGCTGGACCATATTCTAATTCTTTTTAACCTTTGAGGAACTGCCACACTGTTTTCCACAGTTATTATACCATGTCACATTCCTACCAGCAATGTGTAGGTGTTCTAATTTTCTCCATATTTTCACATTTGTCTCTTGGATTATAACCATTCTAGGGCATGTGAAATGGTATCTGTGCGTGTGCGTGTGTGTGTGTGTGTGTGTGTGTATTTACATTTACCTGATGGCTAATGATGCATCTTTTCATATGCTTATTATTAATTTGTATGCCTTTTTTGGAGAAATGTGTAATCAAATTCTTTACTCATTTTTTTAATTCTGTTGTTGAATTTCTGTTGTTAAACTGTAGTGATTATATATTGTGGATTCTAAAGCCTATTGATATATGATTTGGAAATATTTTGTCCCATTGTGTGATTTTTTTAAGTTTATTTATTTATTTTGAGAAAGAGAGCGTGAGGAGGCAAGAAAGGGGCAGAGACAGAGGGAAAGACAGAATCCTAAGCAGTCTCTGCACTGTCAGCTCAGAGTCCAATGCAGGGCTCAAAGTCACCAACTGTGAGATCATGATCTGAGCCAAAATCTACAGTTGGACTCTTAACTGACTGAGTCATCCAGGTACCATCATTTTTTTCTTTCTTTTTTTTTTTTTTTTTTTTTTTTTCTTTCCTGGTAGTGTCCTTTGATGCACGATCTTTTGAAATTCTGATCAATTTATCTATATTTTGTTATTCTTGCTTATGCTTTTGATGTTGTATCTTCAAACCACTGCCAAAATCTAAGGTCATTAATTAAGATTTACCTGTATGTTTTCTTCAAACAATTTTATTGATTTAGTTCTTATGTTTAGGTTCTGATTCTTTATGAGATGATTTTTGTATATGGCATCGGTACGGGTCCAACTTCATCTGTTTGCATTTGGATATTTAGTTATTCTAGCATCTTTTTGTTCAAAAGGCTATTCTTTTCCCATTGAATTGTCTTGGCACTCATGTAAAAACAATCACAGATTCATGGGTTTATTTATGGACTTTCAATTCTGTCCCACTAATCTATATGTCTATTTTTATGTCAGTACCATACTAATGGTTATGTAACTTTATAGTAGGTTTTGAAATCATAAATGTGAGTCATCCAACTTTGCTTCTCTTTTTCAAGAGTTTTCACTCTTCCAAACATTAGTTGCTTTACTAATAAACTGGATTTAAATATCTCTTAAATTGTAGGATATGCACAAAATAAAGGAAGAAAACATAATTTTTATCCTGGTTTTAGGAAGGCAGTTTTCTATATTCAACATGCCACTAACATATATTTTAACTTTGCACTCTGTCTCTTTCTGTGGAGTCATGTGATGACTCTTACTGTGAACATTTTTCCAAATCTCTCTCTCTATAAGATTCAGAGAAAACTTGCCTACATGAGAATTATTTATCACAGGTACTTTCATAAGAAAAAAAACATGAGTCAGTCCTCACCTTGTTGGGCTTTCCCAATATACCAAGAATAGGGACTTTACTGTGTAATCTGGGCCCTCATTTTCTGTGTATAAACCCCAACAGCTTGAATAACACAGGCAGAAAAAAAGCTTTTCCAATACTCCATCCATTATCTTAAGGGAGAAAGTATCGTTCTTCTGGGCAATTCAGTAGGTACAAGAGGGTTTTTAAGATTCAGGGATCAAGACTTAATGACACATAGATTTCTAAATTCCATCTTTTATTTTAGGAAACATCATTAACTAATACATTAATTTTATACAACTTCATCAAGTATAAAAAATAAATATGAGAGATTATGTATTTTTCTTTAACGTTCCTACTCAGTAAATGGAGAAACAAACAATTAAATATATTCAAGTGCCATGGAGATTTGTAGAAACTTCCATGGGACAGACATGAGCCAAGTGTAGAGGAAAAGCATCTAAGGAAGGTCTGCTGAAGGATATGTCTCCGAAACTGATTATTAATATAACAAATAATGATGAGTCGGGTGCAATTTAAGAAAGAATTAAGAGGGGGACACCTGGGTGGCTTATTCGGTAAAGCGTCCCACTCTTGATTTTGGCTCAGGTCATGGTCGTGGGATCAAGCCCGACACTGGGCTCTGCGCTAGGCGTGGAGCCTACTTAAGACTGTCTCTCCCCCTCCCTCTGCCCTTTCCCCACTCACTCTCTCGCTCAAAAAAGAAAAAAAAGAAAGAAAGTAAGTACTAAGGGAAGAAGAAACAGCAGCAGCAACATATACAAATGTACAGATTCAATAGAATCCTGAAGACGAGAAACAGGATAGTAAGAACACATGATGTTGTTAACAAAAGAGAAGACTGCTTTTTGTGTGTTAGCTCCTAAATTATTATATTTTCATGTCATTTCTACAGCAATGTGGCATGGGAGTTTAGAGCATGTCACTGAAGACCACTAGACCTTTCTTTATCTGGGTCAAATTCTTACTCTATCACTTACTTGGTATGTGACTTTAGACAGATTACTTAACAGTTTGGGGCCTCAATTTGCAAATTATATAAAATAACTTAAAACCATATGTAATGTTATGTTATACACAGTATTACCCAATAAATATTAGGACTCATTATTAGGATATTACTATTGGTATTGCTAGTTCAGTATTAGCTGGAATAATTATTAGGCTAATACTTTTGCTAGCCCAGTATTAATACACAAAGCACGCATTTAGTGGAGTGTATTAATGTGTAATACAACTTTAAGAGTCTTTTCGTGATTCTTCAGGTTTTAGAACACAAAAGAATGGTCACCTTCATACCCCTGGAGAAAAGTAAACATAATGATTTACCAAAGACATGTTGACCTATTGAACTTTCAGAAGTCATCTAAAATGTACAGACAAAAATATCCTTTTAAGCTTAAATAGAGTCTAAAGTAGAACCTTTTTCATTTTAAGAAAATGAAAATCAAAAGAATATGGAACAAACCATAATTTAGCTACACATATCTAATGCAAATGAAAGAAAATCCCTGCAGACAATGAATGTGATATATGTAAAACGAATGCATTCAAATTTTAACCCAGATTCTACACTTGCCACACGTAAGTGCCAAAACTTTTTTCTTACTTCTTGTCTTTCGTCTATGTAGAAAAATGAAATGGGATTCTATAAAACAGAGATATTTCAGTTTTAACAGAGACAAACCTTTGAAAATCACGAAATGCCTAGGGTAGAAACTAAATAGCTCATGTCTACCTATGGACAACCAGTGATGTCACATTAACATTTCACATTATAGAGAAACTTGATCAGTAATTTTCACCTCTCACCCCAAAAGAAATATGTCAGTTTTGATAGAAGTATGCCAAAGACGTCTAAGTAGTGTAAAGAATGGCCCAATCTTAAAAATATAAAATAATGTGTTTCAATAATTCTCCCATCTATATAAAATCTTCAAACTGGTTAATGCAAATTGACAAAGGTCCATGAGCTAGGGAAGTTCATTAACTTCTGAAAGTATGCTGAAATTATAGGGAATTTATTGATCTGAGAAGTAGAAATTTTTCTAAGAGAATTATAATTAAGCATTTTCCCACTTTCTATGTATCTCCACCCCTTGAGAGGATTTTAAATAGATATCGAACACTTAATTAAGCCAGATCATTAATTAAAATGTTGCACTGCCTCATTACCAGCTCACACTGATAGCAGAACACCAAAACAAACAAATCCTAGTTAGGCCCCACGTCAATTTTGTAACAGCCCTTGGATTTAGATTATAAGGTCCACACCTCTCAAGACTCTGGTATTTCAGCTTAAAGCTTACAGTACGACACCATAATCATTTTTTCAAGTTTAAGAACAGCAAAACACTCCTTACAATATTGCTGCCCCGATAGCTTCCCCCACCACTCTTGTCCTTGTGGCTGCTGAGGTCCCAGCCAAGTCTGAAGCAAAGGAGAGTCAGAGGGGTCTGATGAGGATATGGGGCTTGGTCTCTTTGACTAATCACCCAAAAGCAACTAACCAAGCTAACTTTATTTGTAAAACAAGGAAACAAGCTTACTTCTGAAAAAAAAAAAAAGTTCTAAGAAGAAAGGACTCTGTTAAAAGAACGTTAGTATATTTGGTCACTGAAATATTTACTTCTCCAGCACTGCTGCAGAGGCAAATTGGGACAAAAAAGAAAAGAGTAACGTAGGAAAAAATGAGAGATCCTTTGTGGCAACTGTGAACTCTAACTGCAGAGTGGAATGAGACGAGGGGTGTTGGACCCCACAGACACAGAATCTGCCAAAAATGGCAACAGTTTCACCACATAAATCTTTTTTTTTAATTTTTTGAAGTTTATTTTTGCAAGAGAGACAGAGCACCAGTGGGGGAGGGGCAGAGAGAAAGGGAGACACAGATTCCGAAGCAGGCTCCAGGCTCTGAGCTGTCAGCACAGAGCCCGACGCAGGGCTTGAACCAAGAAACCATGAGATCTTGACCTGAGCCAAAGTCAGACACTTAACGACTGAGCCACCCAGGGGCCCCTTACCACATGAATCTTAAAGGACATCAGAACCACATAGATCCGAAAGAGAATGTTCAGCAGCGGAAGTATAGTGAAGAAGCAGCCAGGGCTGGACCAGGGAAGAGAACAGTCAGCAAGTCTCTGCCCCACTGTTGATGAGTGAATCAACTTAGATATTCAAGGGAAATCATCATTCTCTTCACCACGGATAACAGAGCAAAAGGCATCTGAGGGCAAACCCCTCCCCTTAAGGTGGAATATGTATAACACTCCTCAGGCACTGTGACTGTCTGAGAAGGAAGTCAGGGCAAAACAGTCAACTGATAAAGATGGCAGTCAGGCAGGACGTGAAACTCCGCCATAGTTTGTAAGTATCGTAATGATTTACAAGTCAAACATAATCTTAATAATAGCCAGACCTCCAAGAATCTACAGACTCAATTTCCTGGAGCCTTAATGTCACTTTCACCCTCATAGGTCAGAAAACCCTATATAATCAGTCACTCCTCCCAATCACAGGGCAGCTCTGTGGGCCCACGGGTCTTGTCCCTGTGCTGTAATAAAGACACCTTTTTGCACTCATCTCAAGAAATCCTTCTTGACCACTGCGCTCGATGACTCTGCATTATCATCATCATCCACTTAATGAACATTTACTATATGCTCAAACATAGAAGGAAGTGTAGTTTATCTGGTTTTACACCTTCAATTACCTTGTGGATATCTATGTATACCGCCCCCCCCCCTCCAAGATACATATTATTTCAACTGGAAGAGTCTATGTGCATCTTTCTTTAGGGCTACTCTCCTGCATGGAGCTGACTCATGCTTTCTGATAGAAGAAAGGACAGGATTGTGGAAATTTGTATTACAATTTCTACCTGAAGAAGGATTCAAATGTCACAAAGACAACTTTTAAAAAGTCTAATAACTCCTCTTCTGGAGTTAACTATAAAATGTTGCCTGTTAACACTAAAATTCACCTTTGTCTTCTTTTAATTTGATACCTTCTAGAACACACTACAACAAATTTATTAGAAGCCTTTTACCAAAAGAATAGAATTTAGACTTTCTAAAGAGGTTTAGTATGGAATCTAGAGAGAAAGAGATTATTTCTTAGTGTTTCAATTTTATCTCCTTCAAAATGAGGACAATTCTATTTGAAACAACTGTCTTTTGTTGGATGCCACTCTCCATCCACTGTAATATGACTGACTGTTAGAAAAGTAAAAATACTTTGAGGTGAATAACTTAAAAGTCTTGGGAAAAGTTTTAATATTTATTTAATTACCATGTTATACTTTGCACATAGTTTTTAAGTTATCACGTTTTTGTTGTTGTTCATCTTTCTCCTTTAGAAAACAGAATTTTAAACTCAAAGCATGAACTGAGTATATTCAGATGAAAATGATCATTATGTAGCTGTTTGAACATTTTCAAATTCCTCTTCTCAAAGGCTGCCTTTCATTCAGAGCTCATTGATGTTTCCCCCAATTGTTTAGAGATATATGTCAACTTCTTTCTAAGTACTAATTAAAAGAAGTCACTGATTTCCAAAGGTGATTTTTTAGACACATGTACACACACACACACACACACACACACACACACACAAAGCATCAAGGAAGTACAGAAAGTGAATTTATGGCTTTAAAATGTCTTCTTTCTCTAAGATTACAACTTAAAGGCATATACATCACTGTAATTGGACCAAAATGTGAGTGAAGACAGAATCTATTACACTATCTTAATAACTGTTTTTTTAAACTTTTTAAGTTAAATCCAGCTCTTAAAACTTAGAAAGTGTTTTATATAACTTCACCCAAAAGGAAAACAAAATAATGTATCTTCTGACATGAAATGTAAACACTTCTGTAAACATACTGAGTCAGGTATTTTGAATTTTTTCTTGTATTGATTGAATATAGGAACTTACTGATCCAGATTACCCTTATAATAGGTAGTTAGCTTTTCTATTTATCAAACCAGGTATATTTTACCCGCCTGGTACTTTTTCAGAGAAGCCACTGCTATGCACATTGAAAAGAAATTATATTTTGTTTATTTATTTCATACTTTAACTGCCCTGCTTCTTTAACCACTGTCCCATAGGGGCATCTTTCTCTTCTGACAAAAACCTCATTCTCACATTTCTCAACGTTTATTTATTTTTTGGGACAGAGAGAGACAGAGCATGAACGGGGGAGGGGCAGAGAGAGAGGGAGACACAGAATCGGAAACAGGCTCCAGGCTCTGAGCCATCAGCCCAGAGCCCGACGCGGGGCTCGAACTCATGGACCGCGAGATCGTGACCTGGCTGAAGTCGGACGCTTAACCGACTGCGCCACCCAGGCGCCCCCTCATTCTCAAATTTCTGATCTATATCAGGTGTTTCTGTCTCTCTCCAACGTCATTCAATTGCCATTTACTTAAAAGAGCTTGACCTCTCCCCACACGCTGGCTTCTTCATCTGTCCCTCCTACTTTATGTTTCACTGAGCTTCTGTTTGCCGAAGGCCTGCTGAATATTTCTATCAAAATGTCTCTCTGGGAACTGAAGCTTCACCTATCCCAAACTAATGCTATTTATAAAAATGTTTATTGATTTTACAGAGAAAGAGAGAGTGTATGTGTGTGACTATGAGTGGGGGAAGGGCAGAGAGTGAGAGGGAGAGACAGAATCCTAGGCAGGCTCCATGCTGTCAGCACAGAGCCAACATGTCACAGGGCTCTATCATGAATTGTGAGATCGTAATGTGAGCCCAAATCAAGAGTCAGATGCTTAACCAACCGAGCCACCCAGGGACCCCATGAATGCTATTTTTTGTAACAAATATTTTCCCTTACTATTTCCCCCTGCATCAAATTCATTCTGTATATAACTACAGAAATCCTATTCTTAAATAAAATCCTAAGTCACCTATGTGCTTGAAAAGCATTTAGTGGCTCTGTATTTTTCAGTCAATAAAATCTAAATTCTTGATTCAAGTTCAGGGAGACATTTAACATGACCCCAAACCTTCTTTCTTGTTTCAGCCATGTTTTCACTTTTTTCTCTGCCAGCTCAAGCTATCCCTCTGTCTAGTACGCCCCTTTGTCTATCATCTTACAATACGCTCAAGGCCATTAACCAATGGAGAAATTCAATGGACACTTTTGTCTGAGATACTTTTGGAAATAAAACACCTTAAATATAAAGTAAACCAAATCTATTTAAAATTTCCAAATATATTTTGGAACCAGTTTCTACAAGGAATAATTGACTGAAATGTATTTTCAAATTATCCGAAAAGCAAAATCGTAATAAGAAATGTTATATAAGGAAAACTAACCCTAGCTAAAAAATGAGACAAGTAGCATAAATACAGAGGACAGAGCTACTTTAAAAATAAAAATTTTCACTTATCCTATAAAAAATAAATATCAAGATTAGAAGTTCTAAATGTAAAGGACATGGATTTATTTAAAAGCCAGTATTGCATGTGCACGGGCGCGCACACACCCACACACACACACACGGTGGATGTTCATAAGCCACAAGTCCTCTTATTTAAATAGTTCTACAGAAAATCAAACATTGCTTCAATGAGCAATGAGTCAGTGGATTCGTAGAAGTGTCAAATTAAAATTATATACTCCAAATGTATATTTTTGTTACAACTGAATGACTCGAAAAAACTTCCAATGAAGCATAACACATCAACAATGACAGACTGAAACATCGGAGTCTTCTGGACTGTCAGTGGAAATAATTGATAACCAATTACATTAAGCAGCAAAATATCAATCAATATAATATTTTGCATTCAAAAATAAAGTATGCTTTATGTTCATTATTAACTCAATCCTTTTTTGGAATTACAATAATGTCAGACTTTTAGTTTTTATTATTAGAATAATAAATGGAGGTGCATTATATCTACAGAGGTTAGAGGGAAATTGTCCCCTTAGTTGGCCAAACACACTCCAAATATCATTTATTCTCTTCCCAATTTATTTCTCTGAAACACTATAAAGAAAGTGATAATTCATATCATCTGCTATAGTTTTTTTTTTTATTCTGCTATACATTTAACATGGCTTTACGTATGTGGGAAAGGAATAATAAAAATATAAAGTCATCTAAAAATGATGTCACAGTATCATAACAATATGAGGGCATTTTTATATCAGAAAAAAACTAAAAAGCACATATAATTATATGGCTTTACACCCCATCGCTATTGTAAAGCATTCCCCCTTTTTGGGGGGATTTATTGTACTGCCTGAAAAAGTGGCCAAAATGAAAATTGTATGCTCTATTTATGTGAAAACTGTCATTAGGATTTTGAAAGTAATTTCAATGAATCTGTATATTGCTTTGGGTAATATGGACATTTTAATAATATTAATTCTTCCAATGTATGAGCATGAAATATCTTTCCATTTATCTGTGTCTTCTTCAATTCCTTTCATCAATGCCTTATAGTTTTCAGTGTACCAGTCTGTGACCTCCTTAGTTAGATTTACCCCTAGGTATTTCATTGTTTTTGATGTAATTGCAAAGGAAAGTTTCTTAATTTCTCTGATACTTCACTTTGTTATATTAAAATGCAGCAGATTTTGTATATTGATTTTGTACCTTACAACTTTACTGAATTCATTTATTAGTTCTAGCAGTTTTTTGGTGAAGTCTTTAGGATTTTCTTTATAGAAAAAACATGTCATCTGCAGTTAGTAACAGTTTTACTTCCTACCAATATGAATATCTTATTTCTTTTCCCTTCCTAGCTGCTCTGCTTGGGACTTCTAATACTATGGTGAATAAAAGTGGTAAGAATTGTCTTGTTACCAATCTTCAGGGAAAAACTTTCAGCTTTTTGCTGTTGAGTGTGTTAGTTGTGGGCTTGTCATATACAATCTTTATTATGTTGAAGTATGTCCCATTTAAATCCACTTTATCAAGAGTTTTTATTATAAATGGATGTTAAATTTTGTCAAATGCTTTTTTTCTGCATCTACTGAGATGATCGTGTTGTTTATCTTTTATTTTGTTAATGTGTGTATCACATGGACTTGTGGATATTGAACCATCTTGGCATTCCTGAAATAAATCCCACTTGATCGTGTATGATCCTTTTAATGTATTGTTAAATTTGGTTTGTTGATATTGAGGATTTTGCCATCTCAAATCTATGTTCATCAGTGATACTGGCCGGTATTTGGGTATATGTGTGTATGTGTATTTGTATGTGTGTGTGTATTGCCCTTGTCTAGTTTTAATATTAGGGTAATATTGGCCCATTGAAATGACTTTGTAAATGTTCTTTTTATTCAATTTTTTTGAAGAGTTTGAGGAGGACAGTTAGTAAACCTTGTCCTATACTTTTGTTTGTTGGGATTTTTTTAATTAGTGATTTAACGTTATTAGTAATTACTCTATTCAGATTTTCTATTTCCTCATGATTCAGTCTTAGAAGATTATTTTAGGAATTTATCCAATTCTTCTAGGTTGTGCAATTTGCTGGTACATAATTGTTTATAGTTGTACCTCACAATCTATTGTATTTTTTATTATCAGTTGTAACTTTTCTTTAATTTCTAATTTTATTTAATTGAGCACCTTCTCTTTTTTTTCTAAGTGTGTCTAGCTACAGGTATGTTAATTTCAATAATATTTTCAAAGAACCAACTCTCCACTTCATTGATCTCTTCTTTTGTCTTTTGGGTCTCTATTGCATTTATTTTTACCTGATCGTTATCATTTCCTTCCTTCTACTAATAATTTCACTTATATCTGGAATCTAAAAAATAAAACAAGTGAATAAACCAAACAAAACTCATATTTACAGGGAACAGATTTGTGGTTATAAGAGGAGAGGAGGTTTCAGGGGCTAGACAAAATGGGTGAAGGAGATCAAAAAGGACAAACTTCCAGTTATAAAATAAATAAATCCTGGGGATATATATCATGGGGACTCTAGTCAATAACACTGTATTGAAAATTTGAAAGTGCTAGCAAAGTAAATCTTGAAAGTCCTTATCACAGAACAAAAATCGTAACTTTGTATGATGGGTAGATGATAAATATACATAAAGTGGTAATCATTTCACAATGTATACAAATGTCAGATCATTATGTTGTATACCTGAAACTAATGTTGTATCTCAATTATACTTCAATAAGAAAAGCAAATTTTAGCCATTCAATTATAAGTCTGGAAATAGCAAACCTATTTTCACATTAATTATAGATATAATTTGGTTGTACTATGGCAGTAAGACATGACTTGATAAAGAAAATAAAAGAGAACCAAGTATATAGTTTTGTAGTCTTAGTAAAATTATCAATTAATAACGATTAGGAAAGATAGACTATGGTAATTGCATCAAAATCTATAATATTCATTTAAATCAAGTATTGAGACAAATAGCACATCCAAAGAATTATACTAACGTATCCTAGCTTAGTGTGCTTTATTATGTAAAGATTCTAGATCAAATAGATTGACATATATCTTATGTTTGCTAGTGTTTATTTTAATATACTATAAAGCCAAGGTATAAATCTTCATAGGACAATCAATGTCAACAACTAATCTACTAATATTACTATCCTAAGAACAACATAATCACATAAATTCAAAGAGATGTGTAATTATTGGCATGATAGATGCCTTAAAACTCATAGTAATGTCACATAAATGACATTTGTTGATATGATCACAATATGCAATAATTCTAATATTTATATTGCTTATTTTAAAATTGCAGAAAAGATTCAATGTCCCAAAACCAAGATTTCTAAAACAATTCGATAAGCAGGTATTCCGTATCTTCAAAGACCATTCAAAGCTCTGTCATAAACATAGAATAGCAAAACTCTAGGAATCTTACATGACTTTAAGTGAAAATATTCATCCTATTAAGTGTAATTTAAAATTTTACTTTTAAAACAAACGTATAAGTACCTTTCATAGAAAATTATTTTGATAAAGTACAAAATGAAAAAAAAAGTGCTATAAAATTATTAAGACCAGAAATAATGATAGCCTCTATAGTATCTTACAGAGTGGTCATAAATTCCTCCCATTGGTATGCCATTTGTAAACTGACTTTACTGTTTTACCATCAGGAAATAGAGTCAATTTCATCATTGCATTTGGGCTCAATCTTGTGACTTGTACTGGCTATTGAGGCATGGACAAACTGACCATAAGCAGAGGCTTGAGATGCATTTGCACATGGGGATTTGCCTTCTTTTGCTGCTGGGAACCATGGTATTATCATGTGATCAAGCTGGGAGTAACCTACAGGATGAGAGACCATATGTAATGTCATCTCAGCCATCATAGCCAACTGAGACATGCCTATGAGGACATTCTAGATTTTTTAGTCCCAGGACAGTTAGTACAAACTAGAAAAACCGCCGGGCTATGCACAAATTTGAGAGGAATAATAAATGCTTACAGTTTTAAGGTATTAAGTTTTGGGCAAAACTGTTTTTTGGTTTTTGTTTTTGTTTTGTTTTTGTTTTTGTTTAGCAAAAGCTATCTGCATCAGTCTTCACATATTGCTTTTATGCAACTATTTTTCATAACTATCAAAACAACAAAAACATTTAGAAAACAACATGATTAAAGCAAAACAATGTTAAATGTGACAATATAATAGTATGACATAAAATTCTTTTTTTTTAAGTTTATTTATTTTGAGAGACAGAGAGAGCAGAGGAGGGGCAGAGAGAGAAAGGGAGAGAGAGAGAATCCCAGGCAGGCTCCATGCTGTCAGAGTGGAGCCCGATGTGGGGCTTGAACTCACGAACCATGAGATCATGACCTGAGCCGAAACCAAGAGTCAGGTGCTTAACCAACTGAGCCACCCAGGTGCCCCATAAAATTCTTAATTAACCATAAATAATAGTTTATAGTCTTCCTTATTAAAACCATATACCTGTCCATTAATTTGAAGATTTTTGAAATGACATAAAAGGTTAGATGTCTGATTCACTATTCAGCTAATTCAACATTATTCCAAATAAAATATAGAGCACTTGGAAAGTTTAGAATTACTTTCTCTGCAAAAGCCTTTGGCTATATTGGATTATTTCCCACGTTCTCTCTGATAAACTCTGTTATCTGTCATAATCAAGAATATTTTGACTTCCTTTCCCTGATTTAGATTTTCATGATCAAAAGAAGAAGCCAGTATGATGAAACTGTAGTAAACTGAGTGACATGCAACATGAAATGCTGATTGTAAATCATAGATAGATGAAGAAGGTACGAAGGTCGTGGTATTACATCAGCACTGATCTTAAAAAGATAAAAAAGCAAGACATGCAGACATTTGATTAAATTATGTTAAATTCTTCCTTTCTTACTTCAGGATAAAATTAAAAATAATAAAAAAATTAAGAATCTAATTCACTTCCCAAATACTTCCTAGCAAGAAATGCAACGGCAGACAATTACTAATTACATCTAAGGTTATTAAAGGGAACTACTTGCACTACTTTACTTTTCAAGAAATAAGAAAAAGATAAAGAGAGTAAATGAACTTAACCTACATATTTCATCAGAAAAAAATACTGCTACAATAACTTTTACTCAACTAATAACTAGTGCATAGGTAGGCATGACACTGAATATAGGGCATACAAGAGCTGTGACATTTAATTAACTATTCCTCTTATTGTCTCCTTCCTTATTTTCCAGTCATTTAAATTTCTAAATTAGTACTTTTGTGACCTGGTTAAAGACTAGAACCATGTAATTCAGCCTTAGAGTGATGTCAGGGTCAAAGAAACAGTTCACAGCACAAAGTAAATTTTAACAGTTCAAAACCTTAATTTGCATATCTCCAAATCTATGAAAAGAATCTGAATATATAATTATTTTTTTGCCCGATCCATGTTTATAGAATCTGACAAATGCCTCTAGTACTTTCCAGTTTTTTTTTCTCCCTCTCTCCACTCTTTTTCTCCTTCCTGAATTATGTAGGTTGACCTAGCCTTTTTTTTTTTTTTTTTTTAGCAAAAAAACCTCTTTCCTCTAGGTTTTTAACTAAAGACAAAACAGAGGAAATTAAAATATTCTCTGGGGTCCTGAAAACTAGGGCCTTGAAATGAGTTCAAACTTTGGACCAGATATATATGCTTGTTTAATAACTTAAAAACACAGAAGTGTCTAAATTAAATGTATAATCTATTCCCATGTTTCATTTAGTATCTAATGTAAATTTTATTAACAAATTAGTGAGCATTTTTCCATCATGTTTTCCTTTTTTTATTAACAATACATAAACATATATTTACATAGAATTTTTTCATTGTACTTGAAAGGGAAGGAAAGAGAAAAATAAGACAAGTGCAAGTCATTCTTGCACTTGTCTTATTTTTGGTAAAATGCTTGTTATTATATAAACAGATTAAAGCAAAACAATGTTAAATGTGACCATACAATAGTATGATATACACTTTTTATTATATAAAAGCATTTTACCATATTGCATACCAAAATGTAAGACTCCATCTCCGTAAAACTTTTGTGAGATCACTAAAAATTAAAAAAATAGTGTGTGAATACATCTGTTCATTTTATTTATTTTTAATATTTTAATGTTTATTTATTATTTTTGACAGAGAGAGAGTGCGAGTGGGGGAGGGGCAGAGAGAGGATGACGCAGAATCTGAAGCAGGCTCCAGGCTCTGAGCTGTCAGCACAGAGCCTAATGAGGGGCTTGAACCCAGAAACCATGAGATCATGACCTGAGCCAAAGTCAGACACTTAAATGACTGAGCCACCTAGGTGCTCCTATATCTGTTTGTTTTAAAGGATTAATCCAGGAAATGACAGAAATCCAAATTTGTGCAAATGTTATGACAGAAGAACTCTCCTATGATATAGGGGGAAAATAAGCCAAAATAGTCACCAAATGTTGAATTGGAGCCAGAGGACCTAAGTCCACTGGAAATCTACAGAAATCTTGTTTTTAAATTTTTTTTTATTTTTTCAATATATGAAGTTTATTGTCAAATTGGTTTCCATACAACACCCTACAGAAATCTTATAGACATAAGTGGACATAGGACATAGAACAAGGGTTGAAACCATATATATGTATATGTATACATATATACATATGTATATATACATATACATATACATGCATATACACATATATATACCTTAAAGAGTCAACCAAAAACCTGTTGGAACCAATCAACAAATTTGTGAAGTTTCAGGATATAAATTTAAATTTCTAAAAGCAGGATGATCAAGGGCAACATATGGATTTGTTGTAATAAAAACGTTACATTTAGCATTAATAAAATTAATAAAACCACAATTACATTGAACATAATTTGTCCTTTCTTTTATTAATCTCTGGAAATTTCAAGATCTTGGTATGTGTTGATAAATTTGTTATAAATACTACTTATTTTGTCACACAGATGCTATTTAAAGCAGGTTCTGGTTTATAGGAGGTTGTTTTTACTTCAAAAGATTTCAATTACTATGGAGATGGAACATTAACAAATAGAGATTATACTCTAAATTTTTCAATTATTTTATTAATGCAAATCAAAGGAAAATCAGAGAAGTGAGGAAGAAATATCTGAAAAAGCAAAATCGTGACTATAATAAATTATGAGTCTTTACAGTGATGAAGCATACAGTGAAACATACTACGATAAAAGATGGACAGAAAGGTAGTTATATACGGTATTTATAATTGGATTTTATTTTGATAGCTCTCCTGAGCATACAATGAGAACAGTGTAGGATGACACTAAAATATTGGTCCAAACCAGTGTTTTTCAAGGTATAATGTTTGGAAAAACCAGTGTTTTTCAAGGAGTAACAGAGGTCCAACAGATTCCTATCAGGCTGAGCCAGATCTCCATATCCATTTGCTTTATATTGCTTTTGTTTTGTGTAAGATTTCATTTGAAGAAACAATCTTATATCTAAAATCATTTCTAAACCATCAATTGAGTAAACACACATACTGTAATTTGTAATAATTAAGAGTAATGGATTTTAGTATTAAAGTACAGAACACTTCTGGGGTGCATAGGTGGCTCAGCCAATTGAACGTCTGACTTTTGATTTCAGCTCAAGTCACGGTCTCACGGTTTGTGAGACTGAGCCATGTGGGGGGCTCTGTACTGACAGCACGGAGCCTGCTTGGCGCTCTCTCTCTCTCTCTCTCTCTCTCTCTCAAAATAAAAAGATGCTGAATATATATAAATATATTTAAAAATATATCTGTGGTTCAGTATAATGCCTTTTATTAAATTTCTAACATTCTATGTCTTAAAATTATTATTATTATTATTAATTATTATTATTTTATTTATTTTTGGGACAGAGAGAGACAGAGCATGAACGGGGGAGGGGCAGAGAGAGAGGGAGACACAGAATCGGAAACAGGCTCCAGGCTCTGAGCCATCAGCCCAGAGCCTGACGCGGGCTCGAACTCACGGACCGCGAGATCGTGACCTGGCTGAAGTCGGACGCTTAACCGACTGCGCCACCCAGGCGCCCCTATGTCTTAGAATAAGTAAATGAATGCCCAACGCGTTAAAATAGAGCAACCCAAAATAATGGGTAAGAATGAAGATCTTTTTCAGTTAATAAAATCTGTTTATTATTTTTAAGAAATGAATTTTATTAATTTGAGATATAGTATACTAAGCAAAAGGAAGATAACATACACGGTTTAGAGTATCAGTGCCTTAAGGATAAATTTCAAATTTCTTCGCCTTCCAACCCTGAATGTGTAAAGCCTAAGCTGAATTCCAAATCAATGTTTCTCTGCTCCTTGATGTCTTTATCCTCTAAATATTTTTTGCTTACTCATCTCCCTAAAATATCTTTTAAAACTATATCCCCTCAAACATTAAGCTAATATTTAAAACAGTTTTGGTATGTACAATGTAATATTTACAGGGGACAAACTATCTGACACTACCTATTGTATATACATTTTAAATGTATTTTTTTGGAATGCTCCAATTTTATAGAACTGTACACTGAACTCATCTAAATGATAGAACACATCTGCCATATAACCTAAATCATCAGTAAAACTAGTTTTACTTTCTATCAGAAAAATGTTTGATGTGTCATTTCAAATATATCAATATTGTCTCATCATAACTAACCTATTTTTGATATAACTCTAAAGAGAGAGAGGTTTTTTGCCATGAGTTAATGCATACACTGCCCTTTCAACGGTTCTTACCTAGCCACCGACAGTTTCCAGTCTCTATGTTTTTTTACATTTATTTATCGGCTCTATCTATCTATCTATCTATCAATCAGCTATCAACTTTAAACTTGTACTTCATGTGCAATGTATCCTCAAACTCCTTCATTGTTGTTTAACCAGTCACTTCTCCCCTACTTTAAATTTTTATGTAATCAACAGTGTTTTTAAAAATGTAAAAAAAAAAAAAAGATTGATGACAGTCTTTACCTTTTGTAACATAAGAAAAAAAAAGTGGTCGATGGTAGAGAAGTGAGAAAAAGAGAAGTAGCAACTACAGCATCATTCTCAGGCAGATGAAATTTACGAAAGAGTGTACTGGAAACTTGAGAGTCTGGAAACAGATATCCATGTCTTGGTACCTCCTGCAAAGTCTTGGAACACCCTTAGTCTATGCCGGCCTGGGTTTGAGGCCGTTGACTTATAGTATTCCTCTTATCAAACCGAGCTGTCCTATTTACTGTTTTTTAAACAACGGTTTTTAAAAATTATTTTCTTGCTCATAAAAATTATGCAATTTGAAATTCAAGTCCCAATCATTCTTTAAATCCCAGATGAAATTCTTTCATATGGAGGCATATGAGCTCAATCTATGGATACTTATCTAGTGTGCAAGACCCAAATTCAAGTGAAAAGAAAATAGTGTCCCTAAGATTTTTCCAAAACTCAGTTCCCAGGCCTGACTTCTAAGGACAAAGCACTGAAGAAAAAAGAAATATTCTGTAAACTAAGAAAAACAATATAATCAAGCAACAACCCATTCATAAGAAACATAAGGCAGATCATTTTGTCGCTCACGTGCAGACAGGATCATAATAAACCCATAAAACTCTGAAAATTCAAAACTAGATCTTCTGTTCTCTTTAATTCTTTTTAGTGAATGCAAGCAAGACCTACTTTGTCTCTTTATAAGTTAATATGACTACTATTTCTTATGCTATCTATGGTAATTCTAGGATCTAATTCACCATATGTGTTTATATTGGTTAAAAACTTGTGGAACAAATACAGAATATTAGGAGTAACATGGTTACCTATTCCATTTATCTAATGTGACAGAGCAACATCCTTTTGAGTGGTTTTAACGTATATATTTGGAATACGCAAACCATTCGTTCTCTCAATAAAATATTCACTGAGATGTGTGTATTTTTTGTATGCACATATACTAATAAAAAGTTTAAAATTTCACTGGACATTTAATCTACCAGGCGCAGCTGGAGGAAGTGGTCAAAACACATGGTTGTTGCTTTCGTGGTATTCACACCTTGTATATTTTGTCCTTTGAAATTCAAATAAAGAGTTACATATTCCCCACTGCCGAATCCATTACATCTGAGACACTTGAGAGAAAAGAAAAAATACCTTGCCAAAAATTCATTGACCATACTATTTGAGTAGCTAATAGCCAGGACAGTGGTTTTCAACTCACACACGTGACATGGCCATTGAATCAATGTAGTGGGTTGCAACAAATATACATATTACATATTAATAATTATATCACTATTTAATAAATATAATATATAACTCTATTAACTTTATTTATTTAATTAAAATTATAATTAACATTAATGTATTAATTAATCCAGTTGAAGTTAAAATAGAATGGCCTTGCTAGAATATATTAATTAGGAAAAAAATCAGAGTGTATCTCATGCTACAACGTAAAATATCCTTCTTCCTGTGGCTCATATTCAAAGAAGTCTGTAAAACACTGAGCTAATGTATGTGTTGCTAATATATTCTCCGCAGTCTGCTCCCAGAACTTTGGACATTTTCAGAGAATCCCTCACTCCATCATGATCGCAACAATCCTGCATACCAATAGTGCACCCACACACTCAGGTAGATATACAAGTTTGGGGTAATGAAGTAATCTACTAGCTGGAGAATAATTTCCTTTAGCTCCATTATATGCAATGATACGGACGTGTGATTAAAATTCCATTCACTAGAGAGTGGCATTCGCTATAACAAGGGTCTGTTTTTTATCTCATGCAAGAAAAATTCTTAAAAGGCCTAAGTACCTATTTAAAAACAAAATGCATAGCAAGGATTTTAGAAAAAAATAATCCTTTGTAGAAAGTATGGAATGTTTCAGAGAACAGTAGTAATAATAATAGAATTCTGAAGAAATCTCCTTCACCTTCTTTCTGAAAAGACTTTGCTTGTTCCACTCCCTGATGTAGAGATTCCACAGCAGTTAAGGGCATGGGTTATAAGTATATGGCAGACCCAGATTTGATCTGTGCCCCCAACTTTTTGTGATACTCAGGTAAGTTATATAACTTCTTTGAGCTGCATGCTTTTTCTCATCTGTAAAATGAATGTAATAATGTCTCCTTCATTTGAACTGCTGTTAGAATCGGATAAGAATGCATACCAGGCCCTTCACATAGCAGTTAGCTTATGGAAGAGACTTAATAATTGGTAGCAGGAGCTATTCAAGATGAATAGCTTAATTATTTGTTCTCCTTCAGGCAGGTAATTCCTAACACTGACTCATATTGTTATATCAGACTATTGTGAGGCATTAAAAGATGTGTAATACTTATTAGCACCTTAATTTTACTCTATGTTTAATATAACCCTGCTCCAGGTTCTCTGCAACAGATTGTAAAAAAGATAAAAATTTGATACGGTAATAACAGCAACCTTAGCTAACAGGTGTTTCTCTTTTGTTCTAGGTTTGCTATTTCATTATCTCACATATTTTCCTGGAAAGTAGTAGTAAAGGTAGGGCTGTGTGTGTGTGTGTGTGTGTGTGTGTGTGTGTGTGTGTGTTGGTGAAGAGAAACTACAGGTAACTTGTTTACATATTTGTTTGAAAAGGCAGCTGATTAAATATGAAGCGATGGGAGAATCTTTATTTCTCTGTAAGGCTTCTGCGGTGTTTTAGAGACCATGCGAGTCAGAGGACAATCACCATCTTTAGAAAAAAAAAACACACACAGTGAGTAGAACTCTTTTGGGGTTTCCCTATAGTTTTGTTTTGTTTGTTTTGTTGTTTTGCTTTTTAGTCCAAGGAATATTACCCCTGGACAGCTAATTTCACCTACATTTATATATTCAGCACTTTCACACTGTCTCCTGGTTTAATGAAGATTTCCTATCATGGTATTATTATTTTTTCTCTCATCCCTAAGCAAGGTCCACTCTCCACTATGCTCAAAGCATCCCCATACTTTCTTCTATGCGTCCAAACTAGCACTCCACACACATAAATAGAAACATGGGTTTCCTGGAGAATATGTTAAAAGGATTAATTTGGAGAGTCTGATGAATTGTTAAAAGCAGTGAATCAAGATAGGAAGATTGGGATTCTAGTCAGAGTATTAAGACTTAAGTTGCAAAATTTAAGGCAGCTGGATTGCCATTTGCAAATAAAGACAGTAGCCCCTCCTGGATACCAGTATGAATTAAGTAAGGTGATATGAGCAAAAACACTTTGTAAAGTGCAAATTTAATGTTCAGGATTGTTTATTAAAAAAATTGCTATCTCATGAACAAAAAAAGATTATCCCAGGAATAAAATACTTTGATATTTGGATACCTTTTCATGAAATTCAATCAATACATTAAATTTAAAAATAAAACTCCTATTAATAGATATATTCAAATGGGCTAAAAACTCTTTCTGACTAGAGTATAATCAAACTAATAATGGAAGGATAAAGTTTCAATCTTCATGTTACTTGGCCTATCAGAAACAATTCTCTATCAACCTGGAAACACTTTCTTCTTTCTGCTTCTAGGATACTATGCTCTTTTGGTTTTCCTCCCACCTCAATCTACTTTCCGTCTTAATTCGTGTTTGATTCTTACACTTCTTCCAAACTATTTCAATTTGGATACTCAAGGATTCATTCAATAAACTTCCTTATGTTTTCTATTTTACACCCACTTACTTGATATTCTTGTCTAATCTCATGTATTGAGATCAGATAGATATATAGATAGACAGACAGACAATGTCTCTAATTTATATCTCTAGCCTGCACCTCTAACATGAAATCTAGACTCACGGATCTACCTGTTTAACCTGAAATCCATGTCTTTCTAATAGGCAAATTAACAGTTTCAAAAATGTGCTCACAATCTTCCCTGATTCCCTACTTTCCCCCAGTTGGTTAATAGCAACTACTCAGAACAAAAAAAAACTAATATCATATTAGATCATCCCTTATTCTCACATCCTATTTATAGTGTTCCAGCAAATCCTTAAACTCTACTTTCAAAATACAGTCTTTGATAATACATATCACATAGTAAGGACTGAACGAGCTACAAAGTGCAAAGCATTTAATATAATGTTTGAATTTCATCAAAAATAATATTCCTTGGGTTGGATACTACTATTAGTTTAATAATAAAAATATTAGGGTCTACTATGAACTTTATTTTACCTATGATAAAAATAAGGCACAGAGAAGTCAAATAAGGTAATTTAGTCACAATTGCTAATCAACAGAGCCAGAATTTGAAACCAGGAATTTGATTCTAGAACGGTAGTATAAGCTGAATGTTAGCTGTTATTATTAAAAATCATTGTCTAAATGACCAGAAGAATGATTTTAAATATAATAGAAATAATAAGATTTCAAGAAAATGGCCAGAATATATGCATACCAAAAGAACAGCTTTTTTACATACACACAGATGCCAATGAGAAAAGCAATTGGAGAAGGCACTCCTGTGTGCAATAAGAACCATAATATGATTGACAACAAATCTGTAATGCTAATATAAAAAGGAATATTAAGAAATGTTCCTAAGCACTACAAGGTACGTTTCTGAAAAAAAAAAAAATCAAAAGAGAAGCCATGTTCCTAGATAGGATAACTCAAAACTATAAAGATGTCAATTTCCCACAAATTAAATTAACCATAATTAAGTTCTCAACAGGAATTTTTATGAAACTTGACAGCTGATTATTAAGTTCATTTGGAACAGAAAATGCACAATAGGCAAAAACTTTTGAAAAAGAGCAATAAAAAAGAACTGCTCTCACAGTTATAAAAAAAAAATGTTTCTTAAAGTTTGATTTTAGTCAAGTATGTCAATAGAACAGAACTGACAGACCAGAAATAAATCTATGTTTAAGAATGCAGTGTATAAGAAAAGTCATATTTTCAGATCAGTGATGGAAAATAGACTACATTCTAGTATTAGGGGCTATGGCCATGGTTAGGGGGAGAGAAAGAAGGGTAGGAAGGAGGGAGGGAAGGAAAGATCTTACCTAATACTATACATCAAAATACATAAGTTTTCAACAACTTCTCTCCTTCACTACTTAACAAGTTAAACTACAGTTATTTTTTTAATCATTTTTTTCTTGGAAAAGCCAACAATTTATTGATGTAAGCATATGCCATAAACTTGAAAAAGTGGAAGCCAGGAGAATAAAAAGATTATTTCATAGCAGCTTGGAACAGCTATCCCTCTCCAACTTTCGTCTATATCCCCAGAAGAAAAGAAGGAGTGTTAATACATTTCAGAGAAGTCTAACCTAAATAAACCAGTGTGGATAGAAGAAAAGAGGGTGGTAATGTAGATGGTACTAAAAAAGTCTACCAAGAATTTATATACCACTGGAAGAATTCTGCAGAGGCAGAAAGGACCACTAAGACCCATGGAATTAAAATAGTCCACATATGGTTGGCCTGTGATTTAGTAGAACCTCAGGCAGGGAAAGCAGTCCCCAACTATCTTCCCCTTCCCACCAACTATCTCACTGGGGAAACAAAGTAACTAGACCGTGATTCCCTGTTTCAAATTGTGACTCGTTGGAGATCACTCAAACTACCTCAGGCAAGTGCTTTAAGTTTTAGAATTATAAATGTTTAATTTTAGTAAAACCATAGCTCAAAGACAATAAAAATAACCTAATATGATTTACAAGGAGACTATGGATCTATGGAAAAGTCTGAGAATCAGAACAACCTCCTCCCTTATACATAAAAGAAAAGAATTAGAGAGAGCAAGGGCAAAATTCATACGGAGGAAAATCAACCAATGGCATGGAAGAAAACTGTAGATGATGACAGTTACTTGCATGCAGAGGAAAATAAAGAGTTTAAAAGTAATTTGAGAAACGATGATAGCTGTGGACGACAAAGATGATCCAACATAAGAATGGCTGCTTTCTCTGCAGTGAAGACCTGAACAAATAAAAATGAAAGATACTGAGTGATACGATAGACAACATTTCCCTCAAATAAAATGGCAAAAATGTTTTGGCAGAATGTATTCAGGCAGAACATTCATGTCATCAGCAGGAGAAACATCCCTACTAGGCTGCCTTCAGACTTTTTCTGGCAATACTCAGTGGTGGAATTTAATAGAGCAATTAGTTAACAGGAGAAGAAGGGATGAACCATTAATAATATTCCCAGAAGAGATAAAGACAATAGTCAGGCACCTTCAGCATGAAATATTTCAAAGATTAACAAACAAAACTCATTAGCAATGAAATATAAGTGAGGAGGGAATGATTAGAATAATGAACTCAGTCATGAAGACGCCGTAACAAAAGGAGTTGGTGGTTAATACTGCAGCCATCTATCTGTAGAATTAAGACCAATGTGCCAACACAATTAAAGTTGCAGAACAGAATGTAAATATTATGAACTGTGACAAAGTTAAAATAATATAATTATCAAAAAAAATGAAAATGAAGAGGGGTAAGGACAAATTGGAGAGGAGCTAATCACCTCAGATTGCACGGCAGGGAGTTAATGAACACTGTCTGAGATTAAAACGTGGAGCTAATGCATTCAGCTTCTTAATGATATTCATAGTCTTTTATTCTTAACCATAAAGACAATTTTTTTAAAGATACTCTTGTGAAGAAATATTTAAGCTTAGCAATTCTTTCCCATTTATTTCATATTTTTCTTCTATTAAAGCATGTATATATTAATTATAAATAGCATGTTCATGCCTCTATATTTACCCTTTTATTGGTGCAGATGTGTATTTATATAATTTGGTAATGTTTATCATATATTAATAGTTTTTTTTTCTGAGTGTAAAGATTTAGGAATGATATGTGTTTTTAACTTGAAGATGTTATAGTAAAATAATAAGCACTCAAACACTTACATGTAAAATGATAATGATAAAAATGATAATAATAAAATGGTTACAGAAGTCTGAAGATTTCTATTTGTATGAATTTGTTTGTAGAGAGGAGGTTTACCAAGGTACCGGAAAGATACAGGGTCAGGAGATCACCATGTTGTGTAAACAGGAAAGAGGTTTTCTGTATTTGCCTGGCCCCATTGCTTTCTGTCTGAACTCTATAAAGAATAACTGAACACACAAGGCCAAAAACTGTCACCAAGAACTGAGCATCAAGGTTTTGAAGCCAAGTGAAAAGACTGTACATGAAGGGGAGAGCATAGCCTACTCCCAGCCCGTCTAAAACAGAGGTCCCAAGGGCTCTAATTTTAACTTTGCTTTGCTGTAGAATTACTGGAATTGGAATTATCTGGTAGCAGTTTCCCCAGCACAATTATCAGTCCATCATGAAGGATGCTGGGATAGGGGTCAATAGTAAGGTACCGCTTAATTAAGGATCCTTGAACACGAGAAAAAAAAATTAACAAGATAACTGTTCAGTGACTATTAGATGACGCACGGTAACACAAAAAGTTCTAGAGAACTGAATGATGCAAAATTTGGGGGCAATCATCCCTGAAATGCAGGTAATTTAATCACCTTAGTTCTCTGGACTTATAAAACCTTGGGAAATATGCTCTACTTACATTTTTTTGAAAGAACCTGGTGATTATTTGCCCTAATTTCCTGATAGTTAAAAGATTCTGACCTAATGTTAAATCATGTGCATTGAAGTTTGACTCAAAATCATACTATCATTGTCATCATTTATGGTAAGGTAACCTCAAAACCCATATCCTTTGTACCTTGCCTATCTGAAAAACTACATATGTAATTCACAAATGTTAGGTAAGTACTTACTCCCTGAAAATAATGTTGCTAATTCTGAAATATGCAGTGAATTCTAATATATCTCAAACACAGAATGTAATGTGTTTTTCTGTGTACTGATAATGATGAACAACTCAAAAAAGGCTGATTTTTTAAAAGCATGAAGAAGAGAGTAAACTGTGATTTATAACAGTAAACTTCAAATATCTATCTATACTGGTGGGAGAAGGAGACAAATTAACTTAGAGTAGAAACAGCCCATGGTTTACTATTTTAGGAGACTAGATGCGTGTGTCTGTGGGCAACTGAGTTTTTTTGACTGATAGAAATCTGTGTAATAGTATGGGATTAAACACCTACATACCTAGGAAGTTACTTTAAATAAGAAAATTCTTTATTTCAGAGTGGCATACTAATCAAATATAAAGAAAGGGACCCACTTCCATTAATGCAGGAAAACACACACACAAACAGGTGCAAATCAAAATTGCAGGGAAAAAATTCATACAAATTAAAATTGATACATATAATAGAGTATAGTGTATAGTATTTTTCTCATATCAATTGAATCCTTATAAGTACCTTTTGAATTTAATAGATTTCCTTAACTTAGACCTACAGGGACTTTGATATATTATCAGAAAAACATTCAAATACACAAAAGTGTGTGCAAATCCTGAAATGTATAATAGGGTTTATAAAGATCTCATTCTTACTAGTATTACTGGAATTTGTGCATTCTTTCTTAACCGAAGAAGTATTTTGATACATTGCTATGAAACTCACTGTATTAATGAGAAAACTCAGGCTCAGAGAAACTGGCTGGCTTTTTAAAACAGTAAGTGGCCTTTATGGCAGAGAACAAAGCACTGCCTGCATTCATGGGCAAGAGAATCCTAACGTGGGAACTGCTGATGAAAGATATATATTTTCTCTTCCTTTTAAATATTTATTTTTATGGTACATGTGTAAAGAAATGTTCAAAGAGGAAATGAGTCTCTATTTTTTCTGCCAACACCAGGCCTCCTGTCTGTTGACGGCCCAAGCTCCTACCTGTGTGTGCTGTGCTGGCTTTTGCCTTCACTGCAAGATGAAGGAGAAGAGGGGGGACAGGAGGACAAACAACATGTCTGGGATGTGAAAGGGAGCACAGAGGTTTCAATCAGCACAGTGAGATTTGGAAAGGCTTATGAGCTTGAGGTTGCAAACTTCCCCAGGGATAAAGGTCAGGAAGCCTGACTGCCACCACCTCTCATTTCGAAGCTATCACATCAGTGGACCCTTTCTTATTTGGTCCACTGAGGGAGTAAACACAGATCCGGTTTCCCAGAAGAATCCTGGTGCACAGGTGTTGTTATACTCTCAAAAATGTTTCAACTGGGAAGATAAATACTATGACCTGCCTGTTGGCAAAGGGCTTAACGATCCTTCTGTTAAGATGGATTCCCGGGCAGCCACTCTGAATTAATCTAAATGGCTTCAAGGATCAATCTTTGCTGTCCTTGGACTTATCAACGGGATCATTTTCAAAGAAGTTCCTGCCTATGATTATTCTCACCTTTCTGTGTTCAGTAATTTCTTGGTTTCCATGGATAAGTTTTCATTTCTTCAAATATTAAGTTGTTGAATAGTACCGAACACAAGAAAAAAAACAGTAAATAACTGTGAGTGGTGGTGACTTCCAGTAGGAGGGAAGGTGCTAACTTGGGTGTGCCCACTATTTTTTTCAGTGTTAATAAAAAAAAAAAATAAGAAAACAAAGACACAACTTGTATCTTTTAAATTTAAGCAGTTTTTATAGTAAGGTCAGGTGTTCATACATGTGTCTATGGTATTATTCACCTGCCCCAAATCCAGCAGGTAAGGTGATCTCAGTGATAAATTTCTAGTACCGAGAATAGCAGTCAATACGGTGCATGTGTGAAGCTCTGAAGGTTTGTATATAATAACAAAATAAAACTTAAAGTTAATATAATTCACCTAATTGGAAGTTTTATGAAAAATAATCCTCTGTTCTGTTTTCACTATGAGATTTAAAGGAAAAAAAATAACTTTGAAGGAAATGATCAAATTATGGCTTACTATGCAACCCCTTTGCTATTATACTACATTGGTAATATTTAAAGATGATTCTAGTCTAAAATAGACTTTCATATTTATGAAGTAAGGTTAATAATCTTTCCACATTTTATATAATAACAAGCTTTCCATTTTTTCCTGTCTTACTGGATTTTCACACTTACACACATATGCCTAATAGTTTCTAGTTATATTTTTTGGTATCCAATAATACTTTCTGAAAAGTAACACACAAAATCCAAAATGTATAGCGGCTAAACTATAATCTTGATTTTTAGCATGCTGGTAAGTGGTAAAATACTCGTAAGGCACACATACACACACCCACACATTTGAAAGGATAAATATTCGTGCTTGTTTTAAATACTGTTCATCCAGAAATAACTTTAATTTCTATAGTAAGACTTTTCCTCATCTTTGTTTTAGAAAATGCACGTTCATTTGAGCTGAAAAGATCTATAATATATTGAAATAAAGTCATTTATTCAAGTCAGTGTTTCCTGCAAAAATTACCCATGATGTATCAAGTGCCCCTTTTGAAATTACCATGATGTTGTATTTTTAACTTCTATTGAAAATAGAGGCAAATTTATAGACTAACAAAAGCAACACTGCAGTTCAATTCAAAAATGGTTCTCTAATTTGTCTGTTTCAAACTAACCTCACTGGTTTTTCAGTTGTTTCCTTGTTTTCATTTCTTCAAATAAATCTTTAACTTCAGGACACTAAATACATACTGAAGAGATAAGGGGGTTCTGGCCTCCTATTTCAAGCTAAAACATAACCTCTAAATTATCTTTTACATTAAGCCAAAGCCAATGTCACATACCTTTCGGGAATGAATTTCTTTCACATACAATGGAAGTAGAAACTCAGATATACCTTCAAGTCGGATTCCCTTCTTGGTGACTCTCAGATTTCCCATACCATCCTACAAGCAACGAAATATAGTTCACTTTTAGGTTCATTAGAGAATGAATAACTGGCCATAATTTTCTTAGGGCTAAATTGAGAAAACAGTAAGCTCAAATCAGTGATGATTTAAGGAAAATGAGAGACTGAATCTACTTAATGAATGATTGCAGCAGTCTGCATGCATATCGAGGGCTATGTGTAAAATGAAAAGACCTCGTATCTTTTCATAGCTCTATCAGAGACTAGGATTTATCTATGAATAAACCCTTTATTTTCTTCATGCGTTAGCCAGTTTAACTCTTTTTGGGGGTATAAAGATACTTGCCACCTGATTATTGGAAACAAATTTTGTTTGCAGAGAGTTCTAATAATATTTTTACATTACAGTTATACACATATTTCTACAATATTCAAATAGTCACGTTTGTGGAATGATTTCATCAAGTCCTTAATAATTGGCTAGTATAAGTAAGCATGATGTTTCTGTATTCAAATTAAGTTTATATCCTCTCCTTTAGAAAACAACACTCTATAAGGAGGATAAAACAAGTATATAAATAACACTTATGAGACAGAATAACATGAATTTAAAAAGTAAGAACACAGTACCATGGGAATTAAGGAAAGATTTCAAATTTGATAAGAGAATAGACAATTTCTCATGGAAGAGATGAACTATCAGAAGGACCTTAAGAATATGGAGTTCCAACAGGAGATGTCCGTAGAGGGAGAAACAGAATGAACATCCTGTAATATTAAGAAACAGCATGACATCCAATCTGGCTCATATATGTACTTTATAATACTGTAAGAGAATACTGTAAGAGAAAACAACTGGAGTTATGTTTTGAAGCCAGAGAAAGGAAAGCCATGAATGCAAAGGTAAGAAGTCTGTACTTACGTCAAACTCCAGAAGAAAAAACATAAAAGTTCCTGAACAGCTCAAGGGCTTGGAATTATCAGAGTTAAGCTTTAAGATTAATCTGGTAGAGGCACTATGTGGGGTTAACTGGCAGAGAATCAGTAATAAGGGACAACTTGGTAATAAGTGTAAGGAATATGGTGGAAGAAAAGCCTATGAGACTGGGTGACTAATTTTATCTGAAAATACTGAAAACAGGGACATTTGTGACTAATCCCAGGTTTCATGACTATGACTAAATAAGGAAATGTGGTGATTTTTAAAAGTGGAATAACGAATTTTGTAGGCTCAATGACAAACATGATTGTAGCTTTGGACTTTCTAACTTTGAGGTATCATCGAAAATTCAGATATTTATCCATCAACTTGCACATCTGTAAAAAGTGGGTTGCAGAGTGACAATCGCTTAAGACATGTCTGAATCTACTATGATGGATGAGCAAGTGTTCTCTGGGGAAGGTATCTATAAAACCACGGAGAAACTCTTAGATAATGACTAGGTCTATGGGTGGGAAAGGACTATTTCATAGATGAAATAAGGGTATGATCAGTATAAGAAGAAAGCCAAGAAATTATCATGGCCCCAGTCTCTGCCACCTGCCCCTACGTCCCACCACCAAAGAAAGCCAATGATGTAGTATAGCAAGGAATAGAATTTTGAGTAAGAATTAAAGCCCTTTTTTAAAGTCTCACAAGGAAAATGACTACTGAGAAAGGGAGAGAGATTTTGAGGTGGTCAAGCCTAAATCCTCTAATGGAAGGACAGAGTCATCAGTTCTGGTTGAAATAAACTTGGGATGGGATGAAGGAATTCATTTATTGAGACTCAAACCTAAAACTGACCCTGGAAATGTCTAAGAGGGAATTGACTAATTTTTTTTAAGAGAATTTCAAGTTTCACTGAAGATTATTCAGATGAGAAAGTTGATCTACTTTTGTTGGGATGGCACACCCCAGGTTCTCCGAGACAGTGCTGGCTTATCCCACTTTTATAGTGTCTTCTTTCACTTTAAAAAGTGAAAAGTGTTTCTGATTTAGACATCAACTACATCGTCACCTGTTTACTGGCTCTAATTAGTATCATTTTGCAACATCACAGCTATCGACGAACAGAAACTGGCAAAATTAACAGGGAAAGAGACTCAAAAAGGAGGATTTGCTAACGGGAATGGCAAAAGTCCTAGGTATGGGGTTTGCCAAAGTACCACAAAATGATGCCCCTCCAATGCCTGACCATCATTTTTCTCATTGGGTGGAGACAAGTAAAGTCAGTACAGCAATGTTGGACAGTAAAAAGAGCATAGGGTCAAGGAATGACAGCTGATGACCCATTAATGATTAAATTCAGCAGGAGTCAAGAAATATGAGAAATGTTAAGACAGGTTTATCATCAGAAAATGGAACTTTGAATTTTGAGATCTTGAAGGTTGACAAAAATTTCAGACAGCATGAAACCTAAAGAACATCTGAGTGGGGGTAGCAGAAGCAGAGTGGAGATCGAACTTTCTGTAATTCAGAAAGAACATTCAAAATGACACGTGGCTTTAAAATATTATTTTGTCCCTGAGTGATTTTCTTGACTAAATCTCACACAGTGACTGTCCACATATATTCTCAAATGTCTGCCGGAAGGAAGTGTTCTAAATGTTCCCCATGAAGTTGCTATGGTAACATCTAGTGCAACGTTTAGTCAAACTCAGAACAACAGAAATAAATTCTATCATAAACATAATTCCCAATTCACACTAATCTTAAAAAAATGTTTTCATAAGATAACCATCTTAAATAAAGTAACTGGACATCCAGTTAACCGGGATATTATTGGTGCCATATGCATCTTTAATTGTGGAAAGCTTTGAATCTTAAGCTCAATGTTTTCTTCTTATATTTTCTATATGATACGTAACTTGAGGCATATAAATATATCTCACTTAAATTGGATGAAATAGATACCCCCTCTATAAATGTAAGATTCTTATGGTAGAACTGTGTTTTGAATCTAACCTCACTGAAGCATGTCCATTTGTCCCTCCTTTCATTTCTCCTGTTTTGTATTTAAAGAAATGAATATTCAAGTTCTTCCATATTATCTACATGTAGTTATAAAATATATAAGAATTCATAACATATATACAGTAAGTAATCACCCTGGTCCTCACAGGCATGTGCCAAGTCCATTAATAATTTATAAGATGGGCAATCCTGGGAAGATGGCGGCACAGGAGGACGCTGGACTCACCACACGTCCTGCTGATCACTTAGATTCCACCCACACCTGCCTAAATAACCCAGAAAACCACCAGAGGATTAGCAGAATGGAGTCTCCGGAGCCAAGTGCAGACGAGAGGCCCAGGAAGAGGGTAGGAAGGGCAGCGAGGTGGTGCGTTCTCCACGGGCTGGTGGGAGGGAGCCGGGGCAGAGGGGCGGCCCACTGGCCAAGCAGATCCCCCGAGTCTGACTGGCAAAAGCAGAGGAGCCGGACTGAGTGTGTTCGTACAGCAAGTAGGACTTGACATCTGGAAGGCTGTAAGCTAACAGCTCTGCTCAGAGAACGGGAGGGCTGGAGGACAACGGGAGGGAGAGTTGTTGAGCCCCCGACGACAGAGCACAGCTTGGTGGGGAACAAAGGCGTTCGCCAGATCCTTACCCTCGCCCATCCCCCAGCCAAAATCCCAAAGGGAACCAGTTCCTGCCAGGGAACTTGCTTAAAGCACACAAACACCCAACGCTGTGATTCTGCAGATCCATCCCTCCGACAGGATCTCCAAAGGAAAAGTGAGCTGAGCCTGCCCCACCCCTCCACCATGCACCTTGCCGATCCACCCCAGCTAATACGCCATATCCCCAGCACCACAAGCCTGGCAGTGTGCAAGTATCCCAGATGGGCCACGCCACCCCACAGTGAATCCTGCCCATAGGAGAGGGGAAGAGAAGGCACACACCAGTCTGACTGTGGCCCCAGCAGTAGGCTGGGGGCAGACATTAGGTCTGACTGCGGCCCCACCCACCAACGCAAGTTATTCAAGACAGCACAGGGGTAGTGCCCCTCAGTCCCGCACCACTCCAGGGACTATCCAAAATGACCAAACAGAAGAATTCCCCACAAAAGAATCTCCAGGAAATAACAACAGCTAATGAACTGATCAAAAATGACTTAAACAATATAACAGAGGGTGAATTTAGAATAATAGTCATAAAATTAATCGCTGGGCTTGAAAACAGTATAAAGGACAGCAGAGAATCTATTGCTACAGAGAACAAGGGACTAAGGAACAGACAGGAGGAGCTAAAAAATGCTATCAATGAACTGCAAAATAAAATGGAGACAACTACAGCTCGGATTGAAGAGGCAGAGGAGAGAATAGGTGAACTAGAAGATAAAATTATGGAAAAAGAAGAAGCTGACAAAAAGAGATAAAAAAAAATCCAGGAGTATGAGCGGAAAATTAGAGAAGTGATGCACTAAAGAGAAATAATATACGCATAATTGGTATTCCAGAGAAGGAAGAGAGAGGGAAAGGTGCTGAAGGGGTACTTGAAGAAATCATAGCTGAGAACTTCCCGGATCGGGGGAAGGAAAAAGGCATTGAAATCCAAGAGGCACAGGGAACTCCCTTCAGACATAACTTGAATCGATCTTCTGCACAACATATCATAGTGAAACTGGCAAAATACAAGGATAAAGAGAAAATTCTGAAAGCAGCGAGGGATAAACGTGCTCTAACATATAAAGGGAGACTTATAAGACTCGTGACTGATCTCTCTACTGAAACTTGGCAGGCCAGAAAGGAATGGCAGATCTTCAATGTGATGAACAGAAAAAATATGCAGCCGAGAATCCTTTATCCAGCAAGTCTGTCATTTAGAATAGAAGGAGAGATACAGGTCTTCCCAAACAAACAGAAGCTGAAGGAATTCGTCACCACTAAACCAGCCCTACAAGAGATCCTATGGGGGATCCTGTGAGACAAAGTACCAGAGACATCGCTACAAGCATAAAACATACAGACATCACAACGACTCTAAACCCATATCTTTCTATAATAACACTGAATGTAAATGGACTAAATGCTCCAACCAAAAGACATAGGGTATCAGAATGGATAAAAAAAACAAGACCCATCTATTTGCTGTCTACAAGAGACTCATTTGAGACCTGAGGACACCTTCAGATTGAGAGTGAGGGGATGGAGAACTATTTATCATGCCACTGGAAGTCAAAAGAAAGCGGGAGTAGCCATACTTATATCAGACAAACTAGACTTCAAATTAAAGGCTAACAAGAGATGAAGAAGGGCATTATATAATAATCACAGGGTCTATCCATCAGGAAGAGCTAACAATTATAAATGTCTATGCGCCGAATACCGGAGCCCCCAAATATATAAAACAATTACTCACAAACATAAGCAACCTTATTGATATGAATGTGGTAATTGCAGGGGACTTTAACACTCCACTTACAGAAATGGATAGATCATCTAGACACACGGTCAATAAAGAAACAAGGGCCCTGAATGATACATCGGATCAGATGGACTTGACAGATATATTTAGAACTCTGCATCCCAAAGCAACAGAATATACTTTCTTCTCAAGTGCACATGGAACATTCTCCAAGATAGATCACATACTGGGTCACAAAACAGCCCTTCATAAGTATACAGAATTGAAATCATACCATGCATACTTTCAGACCACAATGCTATGAAGCTTGAAATCAACCACAGGAAAAAGTCTGCAAAACCTCCAAAAGGATGGAGGTTAAAGAACACAGTACTAAAGAATGAATGGGTCAACCAGGCAGTTAGAGAAGAAATTTCAAAATATATGGAAACAAACGAAAATGAAAATACAACAATCCAAACACTTTGGGATGCAGCGAAGGCAGTCGTGAGAGGAAAATACATCACAATCCAGGCCTATCTCAAGAAACAAGAAAAATCCCAAATACAAAATCTAACAGCACACCTAAAGGAAATAGAAGCAGAACAGCAAAGACAGCTGAAATCCAGCAGAAGAAGAGAAATAATAAAGATCAGAGCAGAAATAAACAATATAGAATCTAAAAAAACTGTAGAGCTGATCAACAAAACCAAGAGTTGGTTTTTTGAGAACATAAACAAAATTGATAAATCTCTAGCCAGGCTTCTCAAAAAGAAAAGGGAGATGACCCAAAAAGATAAAATCATGAATGAAAATGGAATTATTACAACCAATCCCTCAGAGATACAAGCAATCATCAAGGAATACTATGAAAAATGATATGCCAACAAACTGGACAACCTGGAAGAAATGGACAAATTCCTAAACACCCACACACTTCCAAAACTCAATCAGCAGGAAATAGAAAGCTTGAACAGACCCATATCCAGCGAAGAAATTGAATCAGTCATCAAAAATCTCCCAACAAATAAGAGTCCAGGACTAGATGGCTTCCCAGGGGAGTTCTACCAGAAGTCCAAAGCAGAGATAGTACCTATCCTTCTCAAGCTATTCCAAAAAATAGAAAGGGAAGGAAAACTTCCAGACTCATTCTATGAAGCCAGTATTACTTTGATTCCTAAACCAGACAGAGGCCCAGTAAAAAAAGAGGACTATACGCCAATATCCCTGATGAATATGGATTCAAAAATTCTCAATAAGATACTAGCAAATCGAATTCAACAGCATATAAAAAGAATTATTCACCATGATCAAGTGCGATTCATTCCTGGGATGCAGGACTGGTTCAACATTCGCAAATCAATCAACGTGATACATCATATTAATAAAAGAAAAGATAAGAACCATATGATCCTGTCAATCGATGCAGAAAAGGCCTTTGACAAAATTCAGCAACCTTTCTTAATAAAAACCCTCGAGAAAGTCGGGATAGAAGGAACATACTTAAAGATCATAAAAGCCATTTATGAAAAGCCCACAGCTAACATCATCCTCAACGGGGAAAAACTGAGAGCTTTTTCCCTGAGATCAGGAACACGACAGGGATGCCCACTCTCACCGCTCTTGTTTAACATAGTGTTAACAAGTTCTAGCGTCAGCAATCAGACAACAAAAGGAAATCAAAGGCATCAAAATTGGAAAAGATGAAGTTAAGCTTTCACTTTTTGCAGATGACATGATATTATACTTGGAAAATCCGATAGACTCCACCAGAAGTCTGCTAGAACTGATACATGAATTTAGCAAAGTTGCAGGATACAAAATCAATGTACAGAAATCAGTTGCATTCTTATACACTAACAATGAAGCAACAGAAAGACAAATAAAGAAACTGATCCCATTCACAATTGCACCAAGAAGCATAAAATACCTAGGAATAAATCTGACCAAAGATGTAAAAGATCTGTATGCTGAAAACTATAGAAAGCTTACGAAGGAAATTGAAGAAGATAGAAAGAAATGGAAAAATATTCTGTGCTCATGGATTGGAAGAATAAATATTGTCAAAATGTCAATACTACCCAAAGCTATCTACACATTCAATGCAATCCCAATCAAAATTGCACCAGCATTCTTCTCGAAACTAAAACAAGCAATCCTAAAATTCATATGGAACCACAAAAGGCCCCGAATAGCCAAAGGAATTTTGAAGAAGAAGACCAAAGCAGAAGTCATCACAATCCCAGACTCTAGCCTCTACTACAAAGCTGTCATCATCAAGACAGCATGGTATTGGCACAAAAAACAGACACATAGACCAATGGAATAGAATAGAAACCCCAGAACTAGACCCACAAATGTATGGCCAACTAATCTTTGACAAAGAAGGAAAGAACATCCAATGGAAAAAAGACAGTCTCTTTAACAAATGGTGCTGGGAGAACTGGACAGCAACATGCAGAAGGTTGAAACTAGACCACTTTCTCACACCATTCACAAAAATAAACTCAAAATGGATAAAGGACCTGAATGTGAGACTGGAAACCATCCAAACCCTAGAGGAGAAAGCAGGAAAAGACCTCTCTGACCTCAGCCGTAGCAATTTCTTACTTGACACATCCCCAAAGGCAGGGGAATTAAAAGCAAAAATGAACTACTGGGACCTTATGAAGATAAAAAGCTTCTGCACAGCAAAGGAAAGAACCAACAAAACTAAAAGGCAACCAACGGAATGGGAAAAGATATTTGCAAATGACATATCGGACAAAGGGCTAGTATCCAAAATCTGTAAAGAGCTCACCAAACTCCACACCCGAAAAACAAATAATCCAGTGAAGAAATGGGCAGAAAACATGAATAGATACTTCTGTAAAGAAGACATCCAGATGGCCAACAGGCGCATGAAAAGATGTTCAGCGTCGCTCCTCATCAGGGAAATACAAATCAAAATCACACTCAGATATCACCTCACGCCAGTCAGAGTGGCCAAAATGAACAAATCAGGAGACTATAGATGCTGGAGAGGATGTGGAGAAACGGGAATCCTCTTGCACTGTTGGTGGGAATGCAAACTGGTGCAGCCACTCTGGAAAACAGTGTGGAGGTTCTTCAAAAAATTAAAAATAGATCTACCCTATGACCCAGCAATAGCACTGCTAGGAATTTACCCAAGGGATACAGGAGTGCTGATGCATAGGGGCACTTGTACCCCAATGTTTATAGCAGCACTCTCAGCAATAGCCAAATTATGGAAAGAACCTAAATGTCCATCAACTGATGAATGGATAAAGAAATTGTGGTTTATATTCACAATGGAGTACTACGGGGCAATGAGAGAGAATGAAATATGGCCCTTTGTAGCAACGTGGATGGAACTGGAGAGTGTGATGCTAAGTGAAATAAGCCATACAGAGAAAGACAGACACCATATGGTTTCACTCTTATGTGGATCCTGAGAAACTTAACAGAAACCCATGGGGGAGGGGAAGGAAAAAAAAAAGAGGTTAGATTGGAAGAGAGCCAAAGCATAAGAAACTCTTAAACTGAGAACAAACTGAGGGTTGATGGGGGTGGGAGGTAGGGGAGGGTGGGTGATGGGTATTGAGGAGGGCACCTTTTGGGATGAGCACTGGGTGTTGTATAGAAACCAATCTGACAATAAACTTCATATATTGAATAAAAATAATTTATAAGATGGTTTCCCTTCTGCAGGAGCATTAGAAAGTGATTGTATTCTATCACTATACTCTCCTGATCCACGATATTCTTGGTCCCTTCCACTCTAAAAGGGAGAAAAGAACTTCTGTATTTGCTGTTCAGGATGACATTGCCGCGACACCAGAAATTGGAGAACTGAATATACTTATGGCTCAGGTCTCAACCTTGGCTCTGTCGTCTTCATCCTACGTAAGCTTGAACCATTTAACTAATCTCTTTGTGCCTTAAATTTGTCATCAGTAAATGCAGTAAAAACACCACTTAATGTTTTTGTGGCAAGGGCTGCATGAGGATATAAAAAGCTTAGCATAATGCCTAACTTATGTAGAAACAAGCAATAGCCTTAGCCGTTATTAACATTTTACTAAATATAATTTAAATTGTTGTCCCATCATTACTATAAAATTCATATTGTTTATTTTCAGAGAGATTATTTTTGAACCTTAGTAGTCTCTACAGCAAGCTTTATCATCACTACGGTTATGATGCATTTATTTATTATCTATTAATTTCACAAATCACTTAACTATTTTTCACAGACAGTGTAGTGTCATTTTATTTTTTTTTTTAATTTTTTTTTTCAACGTTTTTTATTTTTGGGACAGAGAGAGACAGAGCATGAACGGGGGAGGGGCAGAGAGAGAGGGAGACACAGAATGGGAAACAGGCTCCAGGCTCTGAGCCATCAGCCCAGAGCCCGACGCGGGGCTCGAACTCCCGGACCGCGAGATCGTGACCTGGCTGAAGTCGGACGCTTAACCGACTGCGCCACCCAGGCGCCCCTGTAGTGTCATTTTAGAAAGGAATGTGGAGCCAGACAGCTTGGGTTTGAAAGTTTCTACTCTGAACATGCAAAGTACTATATTTGTATTTTTTCATAAAAGGTATCATATTCTGCTTGCAGTTTTAATTCACTATGTATACATTTTTATCTCTTCTTGAAAAGTTAATTATTTTATTTCTGTATGTATTTGCTATTTCTTCTACCAGAGTCTGTCCAACAGTGGTTTGTATGAAGTATGTGGTCACTAAATGCATGAGTATTTAACTTATCAGTAAAATTTAGACCTTTACTCGATAAAAGTTAAAACAAAAATTAAATTGATATCCTTATAAAAATTATGTCATCACTAAAATTTATATAATTTATTTTTAGAAACTGCAGACAATCTTTATTATAGTGTTCATGCATTTGATTTTTTTGGACAAGGTGGAAGATACTTTGTTGAGAAATATTCTCTCTGGAATTTATTATGAAATATTGACATTAAAATAAATCATAGATATGAATGTAAACAAAGAGAACATTGATCGCATGTCATATTAATTTAAAATCCACACTCATAACATTGCAATGTTTTCAATCTAGTGTAGTCTGTCCTCACACAAGATTCTTTTTAACTCTTAGCTGATTGGTATTAGAAGAGCTGTTTAGATGGCACTAACCAGGATTTGATTTATGCCTTAACAGGCAAATGTAACTCTCAAAGTAATAAGCATGTTGACATGGATTGAGAAAAAAAAAATTTAAATTGTTGGATCATTAAATAATATAGAAAATCTGGGACTTTATTTATTTATTTATTTATTTATTTATTTATTCATTCATTTATTCATTTATTTATTTATTTATTTTTGAGACACAGACAAAAGACAAGTGAGGGCGGGAGGGGTAGAGAGAGAGAGGGAGACATGATCCTAAGTGAGCTCAGCACTGACAGCAGAGAGCCTGATGCAGGGCTGGAACTCACAAACCATGCGATTATGACCTAAGCCAAACAAAGTCAGCTGCTTAGCCGACTGAGCCACCCAGGCGCCCCAATTATTTAAAAAGTTTTCTAGGAAAATTGGAAGATTCCAGTAGCCAGGAGATAATCAAATATATATATTACATGAATGTATTTTTTCTGGTTAAAACCAACAATAAACTTCTTCCAAATTGCTAAGATCATTTCAAAAGAAAGGGATTAGAAAGGGAGACAAATACATGTACTTTTATGGCTTTGATTATTTAATGATATTCATTCTATACTTCAATTTGCATGAGGAAATGACCTTCAAAAGGCTATTTAGAGATAAACTGAAGTCTAGTAAGATAAATTATTGGTGAGACCTTGGGAATTAAACATTTTTAATAAAGAACCGTACAAGGAAATGGAAGTATTCGATTTTTTGAAAACAATTACAAACCACTTTTGAGTGTCTTTTGTTATTGATTCTTTATTATATGCCAATTTCCCTTAAATATTGTTTAATTCCCAACTCCTAATTAAAGAAGAAATTCTCTTTAAAGTATGTAGGCATTTTTCTTTCTTTTTCATACCTGTTTTAAGCTGGTGTTATTTATAATTTATAATGAGCTGTTTTTCCCCAAGCACAAGAAAAAGAACAAACAAAATGTAAGTTGACAGCCTGCTTTATATGTACGTTTTTACTGCGTTGTTTGCTATAAGGCTGTATTTTATTTTCCTTTTAATTGGCCTGCCTTATTCCTGTCCATTATTAGCAAATGAACTCTATGGTGATAAGAATCGATAGATTTAGGAATATGACCTCTAATTCAGCAGGTATAGAAGCATCTTGAGAAATTGTTGTTAATAACATAACAACAATCTGGAGCTTTTACAATCTGGAGCATTTATTACCTTTGTTCATAGTCAATAGTTGTTCAAAGTTTCATAATTTATATATAATTGTCAGCATTGTGAAAAGGCTTTAATGTATTCATATTTAAATACCACAATAAACGTTGCACTTTGTATCTCTTATTTGTATTGGTGTTCTTTTAATTATGTGAATTATTTTTAAAAAGTATAATAAAATAAAATTCAATTTGTTTTCCAAATTTTCCTCTACTGATAATAGAATCATTTGATAAGCATTTCCTTTTTTTCTAACAATCTACATATCAATAACCTCATACAACATATGTAATCACTTAATAACAAAACCATCAGAATGAAACTATGCTGAAACAAAATAAAACCAAAACCAAATATATGTTCATTTGGCAATGCAGATACGAATCATAATCATCCAGTAAATGGAGGAAAAAATGGATGAGTTCAACAAATCCAATGAAACTATATATAAGAGACGAGCAATATACATTTTTAATATATACACATTTACTTAAAATGATAGGGAATAGATTATAGCTATGTTTATGTGGAAACAGACCATTGTAGGAACATTTGGAACACATAAGTGTTTTATGTTCAATATTCTTGACAAAAATGTTTTCCTATAGAATATCTCTCGGAATCAGTATCAGGAGAAAACTATTGGTGTGGCTGAATCTGGTATTGTAATATTAATTGTTTAAAACAGATTTAAGTGTGTGTGGAGCACCAGCATTATCCTACCTTATATTGAAATTAAGATTAAACCCAAAGAATGTGATTCGCAACTGTGGTAAAAGACAGACACTTGCTAATGAAAAGCGCTTTGGAAAACCCAACCTGCTACTTCTATACACAAGTCATATTTCTTGGTGGTAAATGGAGACAACTGGAAAGAACCTCAGACATTGATTAAGGAAAACATTAAATAATGAATTAGTAATAATGCTACGCTCCCTAAAGACTGTCATCTGTACAGTGACTGTGCAGATAACTGAAGAACATCCATATTTTAATCTTTGTAGCAAGGGTACAAAGCCTACAGGTTCACTGTTAACATGCCTGTCTTCCCAAAAATATAAAAAGAATACTACGAGGATTATAATAAACCCAAAGGAAAGAAAAAAGCTCCACGTTCAGTTAAATTTAGGAAACTACAAAATGATATATTCCCACTCAGATTCATAATGCATATTAGCATACTAAACATTCTGAGAAGTCTGGGGTAACAGAACATATTTACTTCCTTCAATACAGTGTTCACTAAATATTGTGTCCAATAGATCCTCTACTCATCTGCTCACATGTTGGAATGGATGGAATAATGTCCCTTTGAACACACTGTGCATATACTGTATGCAGATCTATTAACAAAGAGGTGCACTGTTAAGCATACAAGGGATTAAAAAGTTTGGGGCGCCTGAGTGGCTCAGTCAGTTAAGCATCCTTCTTCAGCTCAGGTCATGATCTCACAGCTCAGGAGTTCAAGCCCCATGTCGGGCTCTGTGCTGACATCATGGAGCTTGGAGCCTGCTTTGGATTCTGTGTCTACCTTTCTCTCTGCCCCTCCCCTGCTCTCTCTCTCTTTCAAAAACTGAATAAACATTAAAAAAAGATTAAAAGCCATGGTATCTCCACAAATACTTATTGAGAGCCTATATAAATTCTGTTCATAGCTTGGCTTCCCAGCTCTTTTTAAATATGGGGAGAATATGCTGAACACTGCTAGGAATCTGGTCTGCTTCATAGATGTAATTTCTTAATGTCTATAAGAAATGTGAAAAACAGGTAATGCTGAGCACAAGCCTGGTTTTTGCATAAATGGGTCAGTTACCATAAGCATTATTTACTTCCTTAAAGAAAGGTCCCTTGGGGCGCCTGGGTGGCGCAGTCGGTTAAGCGTCCAACTTCAGCCAGGTCACGATCTTGCGGTCCGTGAGTTCGAGCCCCGCGTCGGGCTCTGGGCTGATGGCTCGGAGCCTGGAGCCTGTTTCCGATTCTGTGTCTCCCTCTCTCTCTGCCCCTCCCCCGTTCATGCTCTGTCTCTCTCTGTCCCAAAAAAAATAAACGTTGGAAAAAAAAATTAAAAAAAAAAAAAAAAGAAAGGTCCCTTTTTGCCTTGAATAAAATCACATATTGGACCTATAAATTAAGAATAAAACTGGAGGGTATGACAACTCCTCTTGGTAGAGGCCTCATGTAAGGTGTTACCTAAGAAGTCCTTCCAAACTCCCAACACAACATCTATAATATCCACTTTCACTATGGAATTCATGGCAATAGCTTAGTTCATAGAGCACTTTAGTAGATACTGAGCCAATGTCACATCACAACAGCCTTGTTCTTGTTTTATTGAAAACACCAGTGAGAGAGAGAGAGACAGAGAGAGAGAGAGAGAGAGAGAGACAGAGAGAGAGACAGAGACAGGGACAGAGACAGAGATCTTATGCAGCTGGTAAGTTTACCCTATTCTTTCTACTTTTAATCCATCTAGGCGACAATAGGAATAAAAACTGTGAGTTAAATCTACTTTATTATATAACTCCAATAAAGATGTCCTGATACTTTTCATTATTATTTGAATTAATTGATATCTCTTCTTCTTTCTTAAATTGTATGCCTTTTTATTTTTAAAAATTTCCTTCTCTGACTTCATTTACCAGCATATGTTTCTCTTTTGGCTCAGACCTGAATCATGATATTCTGAAAAAAGTTCTGGTTAAGAGAAAACTCTTGTTCCAAATGATTATAATATTTGCCTTGAAAATGAGGTTCTAGGAACAAATTATTGATATGTGTTCAGGCATCGGACATTTTAAAGAAGTCTCAAAACAATATTTTCTGCAAATAAAACATTCACCATTTGACGTTCTTCCTATGAATTGTTTTTTGGTTACCCTCATCCTGTAAAATTAAGTTATGCAAGCATGGATGTATGTGTGTATTTAGAAGAGGTTAGTTCACAGGAGGTGTAGGTAAAATTAATTTCTTAAACTTAAAATTGTAGCTATGCTACTAACCTGGAACTAATTGGGGACCCTCATTAGAGACAGGAAAGAAATCCCATGAAGATACACATGAGGAAGCTGATGCTCTCTGTGGGACCAGACAATGGGACCATTGGTAAGAATTGTCTGACTTTGGATTGCTTTATGGCTTAGACATCTTCTAATCCACATGGTACCTGGCAAGCACAACACTGAATTTATAACTATAACATCTAGCCTCTTTTTAAAAAAAATTTTTTTAACATTTATTTATTTTTGAGACAGAGACAGAGCATGAACGGGGGAGGGGCAGAGAGAGAGGGAGACACAGAATTCGAAGCAGGCTCCAGGTTCTGAGCCATCAGCCCAGAGCCCGACGCAGGGCTCGAGCTCACAGACTGCGAGATCGTGACCTGAGGTGAAGTCGGACGCTCAACCAACTGAGCCACCCAGGCGCCCCTATAACATCTAGCCTCTTAAACTAAAGATGTAACTTAGGTTTTTATATCTGAAGATTCTTCTCACCGTCAATGAGGACTTTTCATACAGAAATGCAATGGGTCATCTCTCAGCCTAAACTTAAAAGATACTATAAGCTTCCTTGAAGGATACTATAGGTTTCTATTTATTTCACTCTCACATTTTGAGGATGGGTTATTTTTGTCTACAACATGTAGTCTAGCATCACATTTTTAATAACAGTTCCATTATGAATACTATTTATAAGTTTTTATTCTTTTTATCTATTATACTTTATTATAGTTCCAATGACACCCTTTTCAACTTTTGTTTGTTATATCACAGACAGACATCAGCCTCTGATGGAAGCCTTCCTGTGAGAACCGCCTCCTTCTCCCTTTGTCAGCCCCAGCTGGCTCTGATGTGCTTGCTACAGATAATACTAGCAAGAGTCAATAACTAAACCCAAGCTGGGTCAATCAGATATTTTTACTAGATATTTTGAACTCAAAATCAAGAATAACAACCAATTAAAAATATCTCTTTGGACGTAAAAATGGGAGTTTACTGTGACCATACTTCCAGTTACATAGTGAAAAGCAGAATACGCCTAGGTTAAGAGAGGCCAAGAGAAAATAGAGGCTAATTCTACTTGGCAAACGTATCTCGGCTTCTTGTTGTTCCTGAGGACTAGATACATAACTATCCTTCTCAGAGTGTATCGCTTTTTCCCAACACTTCCTTAAGTATCATGACCTCACAAATAATCTTTCCCTCTTTCTCTCTCTTTATCTCACTCTTTCTCCCTTCTGCTCTCCATCCCTCTCCTTTCTCTCTTCCCTCCTCCTAAACTACATACTAGTCTACTAAGAGAACAATTGAATCCATCCCAGTAGACTCTCTGCTCTATATATTCACACTCATTCCATGACTAAAATTCCTTTAATTACATCAAGCTTCTGCCACTGGAACTTTGCATATTATTTTCTTTCTCCCCATCCCTCTTCTCTCTCCATTGGTTATCTCTGTCAAATCCTTGGTATAGCAGTTCAAACATGTCTTACTGAAGGCATCTTCCCCTGAAGGCATCTTCCCATACAAGCTTGGAACTGTCTGTTTTGTGAATCACAACACCATAGACACTTCCTTCAAGAGCCTTACCAGACTTTGCACCAGCTGACATCCTTTTTGTGTTAATATTTGATTACACCTGCCATCAGGTTGTAAGCTTATTTTAGGCAGGTACCACATCTTTTGGCTCATCATTGATTCCATGATTTATTTTTACAACCAGATTTTTACAACTCAAATTTGTCTTCTGAATTCTAGACAGAGGTATTTATCTACTTACTTCCTACTATTTCCTGGAATATCACAAGCATCTCAAACCAAGCACATCCCCCCAAAAAGTGATAACCTCCCAACATGAACTACTTCTTATCATGTGCCCCTTATTTCAAAGAATTATTATCATTTCAATTTAATAGAAATCTGTATCTCATCCTAGACTCTGTAGTCCTACTTCTCATTATGGATCATTTACCAAGTCCTACCCACTTACTTGTCTTCTGACATTGCTCTGACACACAGTGGATGTGCTATACAGATAGCCCTTACATGAAAGACTTATTGCCCCAACTGCTAGAAGGGAGGAGAGTGAGTAATCTTTAGCTGTAAGACCTTTCAGAGATTGTGCTAATCCCCTGAAACCTCTGAGCTTCTTGAAGTAGGCCATCCTTCCTGATTTAGGGGTAGAACTCCCCATTTGACTGGCTGGACACATGTAGAGGTTCTTCTCAAATCTACATTTGCCCCTCTCTGGATTTTCTCTCACCTACTCTCCTGGCCACTATCTGTGCCCTAGGATTTAGCTGAAACATAAACCGGATGAGATAAAAGGGGGACTGATAAGGAGAAAGAGACTATATTACAAAGGAGTGGCAAGATCCAGCCAGCCAGCATGTACCAGCAAGAGGAAGGCAAGTGGTTTCTGAGGATGTTTTATCATGTGATCAGAATACGAAGTTGGATTTGGGATATAGAATATCACACCTGGAAAGGCTCCTCACAGATTGTGCAAACTCATTACTAGGATAGCTCCTAAAAGCATGTTAAATGTAATGACCCATGTCAAGTAACCTGAGACCTGGATTTTCATGGCAGATAGTGAAAGAAGTGACTAAACGTCTCAGGGAAGTGAATATGCTGAACTGCATGAATGATCCATGAAATCAATACCATCTGTGGGAAAGCCCACAGGATACACCATTTACCAAGGTACAGGAAATCACTGTTGAGAGGTATACAAGATTCATTAAGTTCAGTGGTAGCTCTCCTCTGTAGATCAGGGCTGATAATAGAAGAGACCATTATAAAATTAGTTGCACTGACAGCAATGGAGATGACAGGGCCCAAAGACAATAAAGGCCAAATGATAGTAGCCTAAAGCCAGGTTAACACAATATGATGATGAGGGGCCAGGTTAGAGGAGCAATCAGGGCACAACCCCATAATGTTATGAAGATGGTGGCCACAGAGGCAAAAATGATGATTACACAACAAGGGCACTATTCATCTTGCGGTGTCAAAGTATCTCAAAGGTGGATGAATAGTAGGCTGAAGGCAGTTGTCCCAATAAACAATGCATGATTCCTCACCCAATGTTGGTCATGAACCAATATTTTGACCCAGAATCCATGGGCCTCTCTGGCCAAATTTTGACAGTAAATAAACAAGTGCCATCACCCTAGTGTGAGATCCCTGAGAAATGATGATTTTAGTCATTCTACTAGGTAAGCCACCGCATCCAGCAAAAGTCAGGTCCTACTTCAGTGAAGGGCTTGCCCCACTTGCCATGACCACCAATGGCAGAAAACATTTAGTTGTCAGTCCTGTTAAGAAACGCTTCACCTGCAAAGAGCCATCATGTCCTTGATCAACTAATCACTGTGAAGATTTAAAGGCTCAGCTATTATATCCCCACTCTAGACAACTCGCAGGATTATTCTGGCATCAGAGCTTCCTGTTGGGTCAGTCAAGGCTCCCATGCCTCTGCATCATAGTTTGACTTCTCTCCTCTCTCTTCTCAATCCTGCTCCCTTGATGTAATGTTATTACTTGATTATTGAGAAATCATTTTATCAAAAAGCAGTAAGTCCATGATACTTTTTAAATTAAAATTAAATTAAAAATTAAACGAAATCTTAGGGCAAGGATAAAACTGATGTTAAAAATGAAAGTGAACTAGAATCTATATTAAAGAAATCAGAACATTCATATTTCTGCCTGGTGGGAAAAAAAGTAGGATAAGATGATACTCATATTGACCACTCAAACATATGATAATTTTTTCCTCCACAGAGTGCTTTATTAATGTACCACCATCACCAGAAAGGCTCTTTCATTTTTAACATGTGCACTGAAAGCTTTTCTCTATGGTAATTCAATTATCACAGACTTTCTTAAAATATTTGATTACAAAAAAAGGAAATTTCATTGAATCACAGAGGTCCACATAAATGATGCAGATTTAAGTTAGTTTCTACTGACCTGGAAGTCAGAGAAGGAATATCTCTTCCCTACATGCATAGTAATCAAAATTTAGAACTGTTCTTTTCCAAATTTTTAAACATATACATTCAGAAAACTTTTAAGAGATAAAATATGTTTGGTGGAATATTGGTTGACAAGGTATGGTAGGTAGTGATTCTACTATCAATCTTCTTTCTAGCTTTTAGTACAAAATTTGGAATCATGGTCAACGTTTCTTTGTTTGTTTTCCCCAACGAATCAGTCCCCATATCCTATGAATATGTTGGAGGATAGGCTTGTGTAGGGTCTTTGTGTATATGTGTGGTCTTTTGTGTGTGTGGGGGGGGGCGGTGAGTTGGTTATGGTGGTTGGTACTTGGATAAAATCTAAGCATCCATCTCTGTAAAGGTGGGTGAGTGAAATATAGTGCACGCACACCATGGAGCATCATGCAATGTGCAACAAGTGAGTAGATGTACCCTTAGCAACAGTAGCTAGAAGATGAGAAAGTAAGAGAGAGAATATTTATTTCAATTAAAAATGTGTGTATAACACAGATGAAATCCATTTGTCAGAACACAGGAATAAAATGGTCCTTAAAAAGAACAGACTATAAAGAGAGGGTAAGTGCTGATAATCGAAGTGGAAAAGGAGATATAAATTAAAAAATGAAAAAAATAAATAAATGAATAAACAATAAATGGTAAACAGTAAGTGAGAATATTTGCAGGGACTAATGATGACAATGTTCCATAAATTGATGGGCATAACTCTCTCAATCTTTTGTACCTGAATTTAAAAACAAAGTAAGGGGCACCTGGGTGGCTCAGTCAGTTAAGCATCTCATGATTTCCGCTTAGGTTATGATCTCACTGTACATGGCATGGAGACCCTTGTCAGGCTCTGCGCTTACAGCGCAGAGCCTGCTTGGGATTCTCTCTCTCCCTCTCTCACTGTGCCTCCCTCCATCTCTCTCTCTCTCAAAATAAATAAATAAACTTAAAAAATAAAATCAAAGTAAAATCTGCAGAATGGTCGATTCTGTCTATCTCTTTTGTTTTATCCTCAGTGCTATTTTTAATTGTTTTTTTTTTCACTTTCTGCCTATACTATGATATTAGTTTCCTAAAGGTTCTCATTATCATTAATGTAGCCTATTAATCCTTTTTCATATTGTTGATGCTCTTACTCTCTTATAAAGCAAAGCTTATTTTATCAGTGTACAAGGAAAAATTCAAGTTGAAAGTGCCTGTCATATTCTGAACTATATTCTGGTAAGTTATGATTCAATAACAACAGTTGTATTCTTTTAGAAACATTCCCATAATATATCCTATTCCTTTTTCTTTGTTTCCATAACAACTATTCTTTTATTCAAGTTTTTATCGCAATGTGTTATACCTCATTGTTTACTGGCAACTCTCTCCCTATGGTCTGACTTTACTGAGAGAACACATTATGTCTTCTGAATAGAAAAAAGCACTCCTGTGTTTTTCTTTTACTCTATATTCACGATGCTTCTGACTCCAGATGTGTGTATTTTTCACACATTAAACAATTTTCCAAGACACCAGCTGGGTGCCCTACAATTTAAGTAAATTCTGACACTATTGACCTGGACATAAATTCCACAGGTTGAGTTCAGTCCCATGAGATTGCTACCCACGTCCCCATGTCAGATGCCAAATGAGAGTCCAGTTGTTACCTGTCTTCCTTCCTTCCTTCCTTCCTTCCTTCCTTCCTTCCTTCCTTCCTTCCTTTATTTTTAGGGGAGGGAGAGGAAGAGAGAGAGAATCTTAAGCAGGCTCCACACCCAGTTCAGGGCTCGATCTCACAATTGTGAGTGGAAATCAAGAGTTGGATGCTTAACCAATTGAGCCACCCAGGTGCCCCTGTTTTTGTTGTTGTTGTTTTTGTTGTTTGGTTGTTTGTTGTTTTGGGGGGGTTTGTTTGTTTGTTTTTAAGTAGGCTTCATGCCCAGCATGGAGCCCAGTGTGGGGCTTGAACTCAGGACCATGAGATCAAAACCTGAGCTGACATCAAGAGTTGGATGCTCAACCAACTGAGCCACTCAGGCACTCCATACCTGTGTTTTGACCACACTGCTAAATTGAAGGTTCCTATGACCTTCTCAGGTTTGTTAATTTGCCAGAATGGCCCACAGAACTCAAAGGAACATCTTCTTATTAGATTACTGGCTTATTATAACAGGATCAGGGACAGCTAGATGAAGGAGATGTACACAATGAGGTATGAGGGAAGCGTAGAGAGACTTCCTACCCTCAAAAAATACTGCTCCTCCAGTACCTCCACATGTTCATCAATCCAGAGCTCTCAAAACTCTGTACTTTGGGGATTTTATACAGGCATTATCATATAAGCATGATCAATGATTAACTCAGTCCCCAACCCCTCTCCCATTTTCTGGAGAGGTGAATGGGACTGAAAGTTCCAAGTCTCTAATCATGGCTTGGTCTTTTCAGTAAGGAGCCCCATCCTAAAGCTCTCCAGGCACCCAATAAAAGTCCGCTCATTAGGACAAACGATATCTCTGCACCTAGGAAATTCCAAGAGATTTAGGGGCTCTGTCAGGAGCCAGGATCAAAGAGCACAGAGGTTAAAAGATGCTCCTAATGCTCTTGTTACTTAGAAATTTTAAGGGTTTTAGAAGCTTTGTGTCAGGAACTGGGAGAAGAGACCAATATGCATATATATATTTTTCTACCATTTTGCTTCTTCCTTCTCTTTTAATCTCCAGAATTTATCATAATGACTTGCATACACATGCACAATACTTGAAAGTACTTGATAAACATCAATTGAGGTTTAAAAATGCATCTTTAGAATATCTGAAAGTAATAAGAATGCCTATGTCAGAGTAGCTCATAGCAGACTAATGCATCCACTGAAAATATCTACAAAATGTGACATAAAATAGTAAAGTGCAAAACCAATTGTCTTTGAAAGTAGTATCTTTTCTTTGTGATGATATACACATAATATGAAATTTACTACTTTAACCATTTTTAAGTGTACACTTCAGAGGCATTAAGTACATTGTTATGCAAGCAGAAATACTCTATATCACCAGAAATTTACATCATTCTGACCTACACCCATTACATAATGACTCCCCAATACACCATCTCCCAGACCCTGGCACCTACCGTTCTACTTTCTGTCTCTAGTTTGACAACATGAGGTACCGCAGATAAGTGTAATTATACAATATTTGTCCTGTACCTGACTTATTTTGCCTAGCATGATGTCTTCAAAGTTCATCCATGCTGTAGCATGTGTCAAAATTTCCTTCCTTTCTTAGGCTGAATAATATTCTATTGTATGCATATACTACGTTTTGTTTATCCATTCATCTGTTGGCGGACACTTGGGCTGTTTCCACCTTTTGCCAATTATGAATAATGCTGCTATAAACATGCGTGTACATGTATCTCTGGGACACCACTTTCAACTCTTTGGAATATATACCTGGAAGTGGAATTGTTAGACCTTATGATAATTCCCTATTTAATTTTCTGAGTAACCCTACACTATTTTCCACGAAATCTATACTATTCTAGATCTTGACCTGCAATGCCAAAGATTCCAATTTGCCCACATCCTTGCCAACACGTTGTTTCTTGTTTTGTTTTGTTTTGCTTTTTGTTTTAATATAACAGCTATCTTAATGGGTGTGAATAGGAGTAACATATGTTTGAAGCAGTTAGACTTGAAGGGCCAAGATGCTGGAAGAATGCATGCTTATGGCTCAGCAGCCTCTTTAGTTATTTTCCTTTCAAACCACTTGCCAACTTAAACAGCTCAAGATGCGGGGCTGAGGTTAAGAAGCTAGGAGAAAATGGATAAGTGGTAGAGAAGCAAGGATTCTCTCTGTAATCTCACAGTCCTGGGGAGACAAAAATTAAAATTCAGTCTTGTCCAAGTGGCTAGCACTTGAGGAACTAACACACCAGAGAAGAGGTACGTGAAGAAAAGTAAAACTTGGATTTTGTACAGGATTTTCCTCAAGTCATTTGCTGGCTACTTAGCTGCTTAGGACAGGCTAAGAAGCTGGACTAACAACTCCTGAGAATTTCACAAAAACTTGCATTGGTTGTATAATACTGGAAAACAAAAATCAGACTTTAGTGTTCACTGAAAAGTAGGGGGCTCGTAAAGACTGTAAAGTTCATTTGGGGAGCACAGTGGGGTATGCCCTAGAGAGGGTGTGAACGATCTTCAGCAGAGACTGAAGACATCTAACTCTTGGCATCGAATCATCTCCCACCTTGATTTTATTCAGTGAGGGGTGTAGGAGAAATCCTCTGTAGACAAAGACAACATCACCTAAAGCCTCTCTAAATTTTCAAACACCAAGTCTAGAATTGACTCAAAATTACCAATCTTACTAAGAATAAGTACCAAAGGGGGCAGGGAAACTAATGCAAACAGACAACAGATAATCCAATTGTTTGAGACTTCAGATATATATTCAAAATAATTATTTTCATATATTCAATAAAATATATGATTGGATGAAAATAATATTGAGGAACTGAAAGCCACAGACAAAGAATGGAGTAGAAATTCTAGCACTGACAGATTCTATAATGGATATTAAGAACTTGGTAGATGGGCATAACAGAACATTGTAGAGAGAACCAATGAGGTGAGGTCATTAGCAATATGCAGATAGAAGCAAAATAATAATTAATAATAATAATAATAATACTTTCAGAAAAGGACAAAGCAAACAAGTGAACCATGAATAAAATGTGTAAGATACTTCAGTTGAAGCATGTGGATGATAAATTTACCAAACAAGCCTCCAGTAACAGATTAAGAAAATCTATGAAACAAAATCAGGGAAAAATGCAAAGAAAGCCATAGTAGAGACAGTGTAGTAAAACTTCCGGAAAACAAAAAGAAACAGAAAATCCTCACATCAGTGAAACACACAGAAATAACATCTCAAAGATACAAAACAAAAACAAACGTCCAACTTACAATTTCTAAACAATGAAATTAGAGCCCTAGCCGATGCAAGAGTGAAAGGAAAATAAAGGAGGGAAGGGGGAGTTTGGAAGAGAAATAAAATCTGCAATATGCAGATGACATACTTATGTATGTAAATAACCCAAGTAACATACAGACAATTTTTAGAAATAGTGACTGTAGCTAAACTGCTAGCTGAAACAGTCCATTGCATTTTTATAGACTAGAACCATTAGAAATGCCAATTAAGACCACAATAAGATACCAATATGAACCCATCAGAATGGCTAAAACTACAATAAATCGATAACGTTAAGTTGAGGAGAGATACGTAACAATTAGAATTTTTATACATTGCTAGTCAGAGTATAAAATACAGTGCTACAAATTTGGGGAAACTTTTTATAGTAATTTCACATGTAGGCAATAATAAAACGGTCAGCAAAATAAAAACATAAGTACAAGCACATACACACATATATAATACATCCAGAATCTATAAAGAATTCTTACAAAACAGTACAACAGTCAATATAATGTAAAAATGGGCCAATGAACAGGAACTACACAGAAGAGGATATCCAAATGTTCATAAATTTATGAAAAGGTGCTTAACTTCATTAGTTATCAGGCACATGACAATTAAAAGCAGGATTTATCACTGCACATTCATTAGAGTGGGAAAAAGAGTGCAACTGGCAGTACCAAGAGTTTGCAAGAATACGAAGTACCTAAAACTTCTGTAATGGCTGCGAGGAGAGTACATTTGTACAATCACTTTGGGAAAATGTTGGTAGATCCACTTATGCTGAACACATACACATCCCCTGATCCAGAATTATACTCCTAGGAACACACTGAGAAAAGTGTATACATGTTTCCTACAAATGGCAAAGAAAAACATAATACAAAAAACACAGGTATCTAGGTATCCAGCTTTTTCTCTGTGAGGACAGGTCTTACTGATTGTCCTTGGTTCTAGAAGCTCTGTTTAATGATGTACCTTAAACATATTGCTCTTCAAAGTTCCTGCTTTCCCAGATTTCCCAGAAGTTTCAATGCCATTGCTTGGTTCTTAACAGCTTCTTACAAAAGGGAAAAAGGTTCAAAACTAGCCTAGGCGAAGCTAGTTTTGTAAGCTGCCCAGATTTTTTAGGGCAGTGAAACTATTCTACAGGATACTGTAAATGGTGGCTACATATTATGCATTTGTCAATAATCATGGAATGCACAACACAAAGAGTGGACCTCAATGTAAACTATGCACTTAATAATGTATCAATATTGGTTCTTCCACTGTAACAAATGTACTACACTGATGCAAAATGTTAATAATAGGGAAAGCTGGGATGGGCAGAAAGCCAGTATATGGAAATTATAGAGCCAAGTATATGAAAACTTCCTGTACTTTATTCTTACTTTTCTGTAAGCCTAAAACTAGGGAAAAAATTAAATCCCTTAATTAGAGAAAAATCCACTCTAGTATTTTAATATCTTTGACAGTTAAAAGAAATTAGATTAGGAACTAAGGGTCATACATATCTGATAAAGAACTGTTACTCAAAGTAAAGAAAGAACTTGCAAAACTCAACAATTAAAAAAAAAAACAATAAAAAATACATTGACAAACACTTCACCAAGGAAGATAGATAGATAGATAGATAGATAGATAGCAAATAAACACATGAAAAGATGCTCCACATTATATGGCATTAGAAAAATGCAAATTAAAAGCAACTTTATTCATAATTGCTAAAATTTAGAAGCAAGCAAGATATCCTTCAGTAGCTGAATGTATAAAAAAAAATGTGTTACATCCAGACGATGGAATATTATTCAGCGATAAAAAGAGATGAGCTATCAAAATACATGGAGAAAACTTAGATGCATGTTACTACGTGAAAGAAGCCAATGAGAATAGGCTACATAATGCACGATTCCAACTATATGATATTCTAGAAAAGTGAAAACTATTGAGACAAACGATGAGTGGTTACCAAGGGCTTGGCTGGAAGAGTAGATGAAAAGACAGAGCACAGAGAATTTTTAGGGCTGTAAAGCTATTTGTAGGACACTATCATAATGAGTACATGACATGACACATTTTTCCAAGCCCATAGAATGTACAACATTTAGAGTGAACCTTAATGTAAATTATGGGTTTTGAGTGATAAGGAAGTGCCAACATACCTTCATAGATTATAACAAATGTACTTCTCTAGTGGAGACATTCATTAAGGGAGGGGGTAGGCATATGTGGAGGCAGGGGCTATATGGGAAAGCTCTGTACTTTCTGCTCTTTTGCTGTGAACCTAAAAGTGCTCTAAAGAACAGTCTATTAAATCAAAAATATATGGAAATGAAAAGTGAAATCAGGATATGAAGGAGAATGTCAGGTGAATATATTGACTATTTTAAGCCATAGAGTTATATGTTTTGGATGAAATATTTTTTTTAAGTGTATTTATCTATTTTGAGCAAGAGACAGAGAGTGTGAGCAGCGGAGGGGCAGAGAGAGAGGGAGAGAGAGAATCCCAAACAGGCTCTGTGTTGTCAGCAAAGAGCCTAACGTGGGGCCCAAACCCAGACACTGCAAGATCATGATCTGAGCCGAAATCAAGAGTCAGACACTTAACCAACTGAGCCACCCAGCCTCCCCTTGCATGAAACATTTTTAATATAGGCATATGCCAAACTGTTAAGTAATAAATCTGTCATTAGTCTTAGTAGAAAGCATTATATCACATGGGAAGTTTTACAACTAAAATAAAATGAAACAATCTATTTTAGATTGTAAGACTGAAGCTTAGAAAAAAAAAAAAGAAACTGAGCACATTTCAATATTTTTTATAAATAAAGGTCTAGAGGAAAAAAATATTTTATCCTCTTCTGTGATATGAGCATGTATGAGCACAAGCATCTATATTTTTTTTTAAACTAAGAATAAAGTTTAGATTTTTTCCATTATTCTTCTTCCATTCTGTAAATATTCCAATAAAAATATACTATTTAAGATGGAAGCTATGTACAGTATGTTTGTAAATAAATCTTCCCTTAGATTTATTTCTCTAATTTTCATAAAAGCATGCTCAGTCTAACACCTGTTCAAAAAAATGAATCTGTCCTTAATCAGCCATAGAGAATATTAACCCTGGTTACTTGCCAGAGGCTATAATTTCTTGTCAAAATTCCAGCTGAGTGATATTATATTATTTTAAAGAACACAGTACTTAAAAAAAAACTATTCATTTTTCTTAGAAGGCTACATTCTATCATTTGATAGAGTCTGGCAGCAGAAAGATTCCATATTGAGATAATATGAGTATAGCCACTGGCAGAATTCCCACACCGAAGTGAACATCAGTGCAATGTCTTGAATTTTTATTGAGGATTCCTAAAATAACCTGCCACACGAATTCCACTTCTCAAACTGCCCTAAATCGTTTATTGAGAGTACCTTCCGTTATGTCATTCATTGTTCTTCATACGTAAGTGATTTCCTGAGGAATTCGGTAATTAAAACAAAACAAAACAAAACAAAAATCTGTTTTCCTTAGGGAATGGTATGCTTCCTTTTTCATATGTGAATTATCACATTTTCCTCATTTGTCAGTTTACCACATCGAGGCTTTATGTTTAGTCACAAAAATTATCATAGTCTTCGTATTTACTTTGTAAATATTTACATTGTAAATTCTTTTGTAAAAGAAAAATAATACGTACATATATGTGTAAGTTTCAGGAATAAATGAAATCATTTTCATCAAATTAGTGTACTATATTCTTAGGTTTAAGATAAATTATTCATGGCATGTATGAAATTCACTCTGGGGAGTCATGAGAGAGAATGCCAGTGAGCTAGGTCCTTGTCTTCTAAAGTAGCTGACCCTTAGGACAACTTTTCACCAGATTTGTTTGGAAAATAATTTGCTCGGGGTGGATTCTGGAGGGCAAGGCAAAAATGCAAATAAATCTAGACATAGGAATATACGGACAATATTAAAAGTTTCCTTACTTTTAAAATTCTTTGGTCCTGCATCAATAATATTGTATCATCTTGAATTACTATAAATTATTATTTTTTTACTCTGAAGCACGATAGTGAACTTTAGTTTAAGATACATTCTTCATTATAAAGTGACTGGGATATCAGAACAAAATGTGATTGAATTAGAAGAATATACTAGAGCTAGTAACATAACATTTCTGGTGATAGTAATTTCTAGGATAATTAGTTGATGTAGATATTCTCTTACTTGCTGATACATTGACAAAATTTCTAAGGAAATAGCTTTCTTTTGGAAAAATAACTTTTTCAATATTTTCTTAGGCTGATGCCTTATAATATTAACCTACTCTCTAACCTACTTTTACCATTGTGTTAGAGTCTCAGCTCTATCTTGTCTAGTAAGTTAGATGTTTCTTTAAGTTTCCTACTTTCCTTCTATCTTTCTAAGTTTATTTTTAATTTATTTTGAGAGACAGAGAGAGACGGAGAGAGAGAGAGAGAAAGCACACATGCTTGTGTGCAAGGGGGAGCGGTAGAGAGAGGGAGAGAGAATCCCAAGTAGCTCCCCATTGTCAGCACAGAGCCCAATGTGGGGCTCTAACCCAGAACCATGGGATCATGACCTGAGCCAAAGTCAAGAGTTGGACACTCAACCAACTGAGCCCCAATGTGCCCCAAGGTGTCCATTTCGATCACCATCATCAGCACTGCTAGTCAGAAACTTCGATTAACACAAAGATACAAGAATGTGTGAATAAATTCTGCCTCTTTTTATAAACCATATAAAGAATGATCATGTTTTCACTGATAATTAAAAATTAAATATAATTAGTTACTGGTTTAGAGGCAATATTTTCAACCCTGGTTTTCACATACCTTAAAAACGGATGCAAAATGTTTTTGTTTAATAAGGAAGAATGTACTTTTAATGAAATAAAAACCAACCTATATAAGTTGAAAAAAGAGGGGGCCTGGGTGGCTCAGTCGGCTGAGTGTCCGACTTCAGCTCAAGTCATGATCTCGTGGTTTGTGAGTTCGTGCCCCACGTCGGGCTCCCTCTCTCAAAAATAAATAAACATAAAAAAATTAAAAATAAGTTGAAAAAAGATATTTTCTTTTACTAAATTAAATTACCCTCATTGTATTTTAGTGTTATTTTATAAACACACACACCCCATAAAGTTGAGAAAAAGTATAGTTTAATAATTTGTTTTAATAGAGAACATTGGTGCAATCACTACCCAGGTCTAGAAACAGATCATTAGAGCACTCCAGGAGATTTATTTTTTAATGCTTATTTATTTATTTATTTGTTTAGTTAGTTATTTGAGAGAGAGAGAGAGAGAGAGAGAGAGAGAGAGAGAGAGCAAGCATGAGAAAGGGAGGGGTAGAGAGAGAGGGAGACGCAGAATCCAATGCAGGCTCCAGGATCTGAGTTCTCAGCACAGAGACCAACGCAAGGCTCGAACCCACAAACTGTGAGATCATGACCTGAACCAAAGTAGGACGCTCAACCAACTGAGCCACTCAGGTGCCCCAGGAGTTCTTTGTAGATCCCTTCAACTTCAAAACCTTTCCATCTGCAGTAAAGACTACCACAATTTATTTTAGTTGGGAGAGAGTGCAAGCTGGGGAGTAGGCTAGAGAGAGAGAGAGAGAGAGAGAGAGAGAGAGAGAATCTTAAGTAGGCTTCACGTTCAGTGCAGAGCCCAACGTAGGGCTTGATTTCGGGACCCTGGGATCATGACCTGAGCCAAAACCAAGAGTCAGATGCTCAACTGACTGAGCCACCCAGGTGCCCCATGATTCTTATGGACCATTTCTTTGTTTTACATTATAATTTTACCAGCTAAAATTCCATCTGAAAACATAATATTCACCTATCTGAACATTAGGTAAATGAATAATATAGTGTGATTCTTTCGAGTCTGTCTTCTTTTGTTCAATATTATACTTCTAATTCAATCATATGAACATTCATTCCATTGTATAAGAAGTCCATAATTTACTTATTTATTCTACACCTGATGGACCTTTGAGTTGTTTCCAAATTTAGGCTATTAAGAATGATACTTCATTGAGTAATCAGAATATTTCAACTAGTATAAAAGTAAATGTATTTTAGGAGGCATATAATTATATCCTTAGAAATGGATAGTTTCTAACACTAAAATTCACATCAATCAATAATCCACATCACATGAATTTATAGTCAATTGCCAGCCTTCTACCATCTTTTCCCCACTCCCTTCTCAGCCAGGTCAGGAAACAGAACACCACTAGGACCCCAGATACTACCTACTGATCTCTTTGCAAACAGCTCTCTCTTTTCCACTCCTGACTAAAGATAATCACAGCATTATTTTTTGGTATTTTGTGATATTCATAATGCTCTATATCCATGTGCTTCTTTCTTTTTTTTTTCAACGTTTATTTATTTTTGGGACAGAGAGAGACAGAGCATGAACGGGGGAGGGGCAGAGAGAGAGGGAGACACAGAATCGGAAACAAGCTCCAGGCTCCGAGCCATCAGCCCAGAGCCCGACGCGGGGCTCGAACTCGCGGACCGCGAGATCGTGACCTGGCTGAAGTCGGACGCTTAACCGACTGCGCCACCCAGGCGCCCCTCCATGTGCTTCTTTCATTCAATAGATTGCACCTCTTGTATCTATGAAAACAATCCCTTTCTGTGCATTCACATTGGCACATAGTTAAAAACTTGTGTTTTGCAGTGGGTTTCTGACAGGTTTTTCTGACTTCATTCAGGCTCCTCTCTTACTCACCTTCCATACTGCATCCAGAACTTATTTTTCAGTGCTTACTAGAATGTTGCCATGGTACTCTAAACTTAAAATGGCTCTTCATAAGACGAAGCATAAAAGCCAAGATCTTTAACAAAGGTCTTAACACTGTTTTATGCTAGGAACGATATTCTCTGCTCCGTTCCTCCTGATCCAGAGTGTCATCTCTCCTCACCTTCCTATGACTCTACATGTGTGAGATGTCTTCCTTGAAAGCTTACAACCCACCTATCCCATCTCCACAATTCTCTTTACACCGTTTACTTTAAATCTGAATAATATTACTACTACTCTTAATAACAACAATTATTCCTTCACAAAACTACATAAGATATGATGCAATGTGCCTAGATTACAACGTATCCAAAGTAGAAATGTGTACCTACAATTAATTGCATTGCATTTTAGTAATACACTTTAATTTCTGCCTATTCCAATGGACTAAAATGTTCTCGAGACAGACACAATATATTTTTCGTCAATCAATCCTCACTGTCAGCACAATACTTAGCACATAATGATGCTGAGCCTGTATTTGTTGAGTGAATAAATGGTTAATAAATAAAAGGCATGACATATTCCTTCAAGGAGCTCACAATATATTTACGGAGATCAATCTAAGATAAATGAAAATTAAAAACCTGATTTGGTATAAAAAGAGTATAATATTTTGGATTTCAAGACACTGAGATGGCTTAGAATATGTCTTTCAGTCTGCATAAAAAGTTAGAGTATTGATTTTCTCTAACAAGTACATGAAATAGAAACATCATTTTCTAAACTTCAGTAGACTCTTAATTGGATTCTTCTTTTTAATTTTAACTAACGAGCTTTCAGGAGTCTATGAAGCTATATAAAGATATGCATCCATTGCATTTTACTAAATTTATTTAATGAGTTCAATTTTACCATGTTGGGAAAATCAATAAAACTTAGTACTGAGTAATGTTCCAAATTAATAATTATCATCAGAAGTTTCTTTTAATTTTACAAAGAATGCTAAGTACGTTTTGCCATTGAAACAACATTGCAAATTGTGGTTAGATTCCAGAGTATGTGGGAATATAAGAAACTCATTAATCAGTGCAGCAGAAATGAGTAGCACCCCTCCCCCCTCCCCGCCCTGCCCTACCACACACATAAATATCATGGTTCCTTTTCATCATGCACAGTGTGGCTGGGAAACAGTTACCCAGATAAGGATTAAATTCTCCTCATGCTCTCTCCTGCATCAAAGTATGATTCGGGGACTAGTTCTCACCAAGGAATATAAGTAGAAAAGGGATTTGTCAATCTCTGGAGTTTTGAGAAGCAGGCATGTCTTTGAATAACTGAAAGGGAAGGGCTCTGATGCTAGTGAATGATAGAGTAATAAGGTTGAAAGATCCTGTGGCCATGATTTACCATATGGAGGAAAACCATCCATCAAACAAGAAAACACTCATAGGACCCCTAAATGACTGAAAAGTAAACTTTGCTGTGTTAAATCTCTGAAATTGTAAGCTTTGAGTCTAAGAATAGCTAATATGACTCTAATACACCTAGTGTTTCTTAAATCATATCTTCTGGAATAATAGTCAATTATATATATGCCATGAAAAGTTCTAAGATCAGATATATTAAAATTCTATGTCCCTTGTAGAGATATGTAATAGATATATTTTAAAAAGCTCTGCAAATCTGTATGGCTTAACAAAAAACATTTAACTGTGTTCAGTGTAGTAATTCCCAAATTTACTGATAAATTTAAGTAATATTATTACTCTATGTAAGTAGTATTAGTCAGAAAACAAAAACAAAAATAAAAACAAACCTCTGGAAACTCCCTTATCAAATCGCTGATAATGTCTCCCATGAGCTGGCAATAAATTTTAAAATATTTCAAATATTTGTTGGAGAAAGTCCTCAGGGCTAGACGTGAATAGTCGGGGGCATGAATGTATTCACTAAGGAATTAGGGTTTATGGTAGGGATAGAGGATATGTAGATAGTTGTTTCTGAGAAACTGATGTGGAGAGACAAGTGTGAGTTATCTCAAAGCAGAGAGAACACTGACCAGCATCAAATGAGCAGGTGAAGGAATAGAAGCAGTTTGACAAACATATAGTTAGTTATGCAAGTAAAGTGTTAAGAGGTCAAAGGAGACAGTTCTCCATATCATCCCATTTATCCAAGGTACACACTCACTTTGACCTGGGTAACACATTTTGTTTTGCTGGCTCCACTTAGTTTATTTTTTTTCTTAAAGTTTATTTATTTATTTTGAGACAGAAAGGGAGAGAGAGAGAGAGAGAGACAGACTGAGAGAGAGAGAGAGAGAGAGAGAGAGAGAGCATTAATGAATGGGAAAGGGGCAGAGAGAGAGGAAGAGAGAGAATCCAAGCACTTCCTGCACTGTCAGTGTGGAGCCTGATGTGGGGCTTGAACACATCAACCATGAGATCATGACCTCAGCTGAAACCAAGAGTCAGATGCTTAACTGACTGAGCCACCCAAGGCACCCCTCATTCCCTTCTAAAGAACATTTTCTTGTCATGATCTGAAAAGGGGCATTTCTGTATAGGGCATGACAAATTTTTCTCTTCTCTTTAATTACCATGGTTGATGATACACAACAGGGCAGAGGGCAGCCAAGCCACTGCCCGGCGAGAATTCTTTCAGATGCTCAATGAATTTGTAAAGTACATAGAGAGGAACGGGGGCGATGGTGGGAGGGAGAATGGAAGTGCTGTGGAGAGGCAGGTCCTGTAAGGCATGGAGGGAGGACAGTCACTTTGGGTCATGCATAAGATGAGGAAATAAGTCAAGAGAGAAGGAGAGATGAAAGAGATCAGGTAGCCCCAGGGAACAGCTCAGTTTCTTGTGACAAAGAGCTTTTGAATAAGACCCTACTTCATAAAGCAGTGAATCAGTATTTGAGCTATGAGTAAGGGCTGGACATTTTTTTTCAATGTAGACTTAAAAGTGAAATCTTCTCCTTAACAAAACATTAAAAAATAATAAGCTTTCACTGGATTTAGAAGTATTTAAATTATCATAGGGGTAAATTATTGTTTCAAAGAAGACATGATGAGATTTAATTTAGGCTTATTTAGTAATGGAGTGCTTATTTCCAGTAATGTGTTAACATTAAGCCCTAAAAATTTAATGCAAGACTCTTACACTAAGATCAGTCCCTTGTCCTCAAGTGAATCCACCTAATTGGGGCATTTTGTTTTATTATCATGAGGTATCAAGATGTAGATCGATCAATCTATCATCTATCTATCTATCTATCTATCTAAACAATTGGATGGGGCGCCTGGGTGGCTCAGTCGGTTGAGCGTCCAACTTCAGCTTGGGTCATGATCTTACAGTCTGTAAGTTCGAGCCCCACGACAGGCTCTGAGCTGACTGCTCTGAGCCGGGAGCCTGCTTCAGATTCTGTGTCTCCCTCTCTCTCTGACCCTCCCCCGTTCATGCTCTGTCTCTCTCTGTCTCAAAAATAAATAAACGTTAAAAAAATTTTTTTAAAAATAAAATAAACAATTGGTAAGGCATGGGCCTTCTATCTAAAGAGTTAGGAATGTGAATGCAATTATAAAAGTGTATAAAAACAACATATTTGACATTTTTGCAAAGTAGTTTATAAAGGAATCAGTGGAACAGAGAAGGATGGAGTTAATCAAATTATTATCTCATTGTGTAAGAGACCAATATAAACATAAATATATAATATTGTTATAAATATAAAATATGATATAATAAAAACATAAATATTTTTCTTTCAATTCTTTTAAGTACATTTTATAAATTTTATAAATTCATTTTATTATTACATTATATTATTTATTATTATCAATTTATTTTATAAATCTGTTATAATGGTTATCATTTTTATAAATTTTTTCTGTTTGTTTTTATTAATGCTTTTTATCTTGGAAAAATTTTTACAAATTGTATAATCCTAAGGTTTCCTAGAATTTTTAAACTAAGCTTTACCTTGTCCCCTTATAAGTTGTACCTTATAAGATCAACTAAAAAATAATCATCTTGCCCCATTATGACCAGTATTATAAGCAACAGATAAAGGTAGGATAAGTGGATTGCTTTTGTTTAAAGTTTTACATTCCTGCGGGAAATTGGAGCAAAAAGGAAAAATAATATTGTTATAACACAAAAAGTTGAATTTAATAATGAAACCAAAGCAACTTTCCAAATATCTCAAATTTTTTGGTGTACCATTGTTTAAAATTCAGTTAAATTCAAAAAAAGGACAAACAAGAACTTAAAACCTAGCTAGAGAGCACTAGTATCACTTATTTCAAAAATACAATGTCCTCAGAAAGACTCAAATTGATGAGAAGATTCATCACATTTAAGTGAGACAATTTCCACCTTTTCATAACTTGGAGCTAGACACGTGAATGGAGAAAATACGGAAGCAACAATCACAACACAGACATCGGAAAGAAAACAATCCTCTTGCAAGTGTACGGAAAGGAAAACCACTAGGGATAATGCCATTCAACTGAGCAGGAACAGGCAAAGTTAATTGGGAAACCCAAACCCAAAAAACAGCAGAACTCCTGGAGGGTAGAAAAGAAACCTGAATGCCAGTACTAGTATGAGAAGAAATATCACTTTTAAGTGGTTCGTATATTCTATGGCCTCTCACTTAGGTTAACTCTCTGTTGTTTGAAAAATAAGGAAGACAGCAGTGATGCTAATAAACCAAAGGAAAAATCATCAAAAAATCACTTAGGAGTTTCACCGGTAATATCTGAAATGGGATAGACTCTGATCGGTAGACTCTGATCTTCTTCTCCTTCTTCTTTTAATTTACATCCAAGTTAGTTAGCATATAGTGCAACAATGATTTCAGGAATAGATTCCTTAATGCCCCTTATCCATTTAGCCCATCCCCCCTCCCACAACCCCTCCAGCAACCCTCTGTTTGTTCTCCATATTTAAGAATCTCTTATGTTTTTTTCCCCTCCCTGTTGTTATTTTTGCTTCCATTCCCACGTGCTCATCTGTTCTGTGCCTCAAAGTCCTCACGTGAGTGAAGTCATATGATATTTGTTTTTCTCTGACTCATTTCACTTAGCATAATACCCTCTAGTTCCATCCGTGTACTTGCAAACGGCAAGATTTCATTCTTTTAGACTCTGATCTTCTGACACTGGCTACGTAGTGGGCAGAGCTGGCACCCGTCTCCCACCACTGCAGACAGTAAGCACATAGAGCTGCCGGGTAAATACATAAGGGTAAAATTAACACATCGCTACCTTTAGAGAGGCAGATGTGTGTGTTAAAAATAGAAGCTAACACAGAGTAGTTAGGCTGAATTGGTCTTGGAGGGATGAGGAGACTAATAGCAAACCCAGCTGTGGTCCCTGAAGCTAATGACTGTGGTGAAATACCAGCCCTGGCACAGGAGATCTGGCTTTAGTTTGGTGTGAAGCAGGGAGATGGAACTGAGGACTCTACATTCAGCTGCAACCCTGGAAATCACAGTCTTTGTGAAACCAGGACAAACAGATGAAATTACAATTGGCCCAGGCAAGCCTCCTGGGGATTTGTCTCTGCCTGAGTCTCTTGGGTGGACTGATGGGAGCGCGCATGCGTGTGTGCATGCCTGTGTGTGTAGAGTGCCTTCAAACGGAGGCTGAAAAAGCTCGTAGGTCCCGAGCTTTGATATTATAGAAGCTTACCCTTTTCTTGATCCCTGCAGGTATGCAGTAAGCTTTCTTGCCATCTCCTTGAATGGGTTGTCAGATCTCTTTTCCTAGTCCAGTTCCCGCCCCCTCCCCACTCCCTCAAGAACACACACATAGAAATGTGTCTTTCCAAGGACTTAAACTTTGTTGCAGTGACGTCAGCTGCAACCCTTTCACGAAAACCCACAGGTTCTTCTCCAGTTATCTGGTGTGTTAAAATGTTACTGAGGCAGCTCAAGGGCTTTCTGTTCTGGCTTACAGTGTCCTCTTTCTTTCTCTTTATTGAGAATTTCCTTTCCTCATTTATGATTGATTTAATGCTGGGTTTAATACCTTTTTTTTTAACTTGTTATCCAACATTTGCAGATGTTAGAGCCAGAGTAATTTTTCACCTTATTTTTATCTTATTATCCTGCCAGCACTGATATCAGACCAAGAATTTCCTTCATATCTTTTTATTGATGAAACTATTTTTACTTGACAAGAATACATATTCCTTTTCCCTGTCCACCAATGGGGATTAAATTAAAATTAACATTTTGTTGTATGATAACAATGTGATGACCATAAAGCATGGATAGCTTTATAAGATCTCCATCTCAGATTTTGAATGACAACCAAAAGAAGGAAATGCAAAGGATTATTTTGAAACAGGATCATTTTTGTGAACTATTCTAAATGTCTAACCAGCTTCTATGTAATAATCTTAAAGAGAAAAAAAAAAATCCCAGACATGCTTTTCAAGTATTTTAGTTTTGAGTTGCAGTAAATACTGTGGCACAGCACCTGGATCATTTCTTCACAATGGAAGCTTTCATTTCCCTAGTGCTGAGAGTGTTGGTGCCTGGTGACTCTCCCCTGAGTCCTTCCTAGTCTTTTTTAATAAAAATTCATTTAACTTATATTAACAATGCATTCCATCTGTTAGAGCTATTGTCTTACCGTTTGTTTTTTATTTGTTTGCTTTTAGCAGTGATGATTTCTCTAAGTGCTTAGAATATATTCTACTACAGAATAAGTAGAACCTTACTACTCCTTTTCTATTAAGCAAAATACCTTTCTGGGAGAGCCCAATGGCTCACATGCCATTCTCATGCCATGTAAGAACATGTTGATTTTGAGGACAATACTAGTTTTTACTAGAATTTAAAAAATACCAGCATTAAGTTGTTTCTTATTTCTACTGAAATATTATATGGCTATACATTGTGGAAAATCAGTTATGATGTAAGATGAGAGTTTCTTCGTCTACATATTCATAATAAAGAACCTATTGAAAAAGTTTCTGGGAGGAAACATCTAATATGTACTATTGTATAAAGTGCTTCAGTTAACCTTAGAAATCCATCCACCTATCCATCAATACATATATCCATAAATTTTGAATTCTGCAGGTTTCTCACTGCCAACAGTCAGCTGAATTTGTTTAGAGTTCTGAAGAGTACCTTTGGGAAAGTGAGTAAATAATGAATCTCCAGGGGCGCCTGGGTGGCGCAGTCGGTTAGGCGTCCGACTTCAGCCAGGTCACGATCTCGCGGTCCGTGAGTTTGAGCCCCGCGTCGGGCTCTGGGCTGATGGCTCGGAGCCTGGAGCCTGCTTCTGATTCTGTGTCTCCCTCTCTCTCTGCCCCTCCCCCGTTCATGCTCTGTCTCTCTCTGTCCCAAAATAAATAAACGTTGAAAAAAAAAAATTAAAAAAAAAATGAATCTCCAGCATACAAGATTTTGACATGGAAACCTAATTAGTCGTCTGCTTAATTAGAGGTAAGTGTCAAGTTAACTATATTCAGCTTCTCATTCTTTTGTTCCCTGGAATAAAATATTTTCAATCACTTTATTGATACTGAAATTTACTTACAAATTTGTTCCTATTCTTAATTACCTGTCATGCAGCATGATAGAAATATTAAAATATTTAAAAATATACTAATTTATGAAAATATACTTAGAAATGACTTAAAATTGAATTTGTTAATTTTATCTCAAATTCATTGTGACTTAAATCTAGTCACTTTGACTGGTAACATTTATAACTTGATTTAAAAAGGCTTTATATGCAGCATATTTTTAATTAAACCTGCAGAATTTTAACTATATGGAGGAGGGGAGTGGGGCTACTTCAGAACTTGTTGTAAAATTTATTCTGGTAATATGGTAAGCATATTAAATATGTAGTTAATCAGTAAATTTCTATTAAATTTGTCCCTCCAAAATTCTCATTTTTAAATCAAAATTAAGCAAATAATTCTGATGCTTCCTAAAAAATATGTTTTTGATATACTTGGAAAGTCATTCATGATTTACTGTGTACATATGGAATGAGTGAGAAAAATGACACTAGAAATACATCTGAATTATTGTTATAAAATACCCGAGTACTCCATTTTATCTGTTGAATAGATTACAGTATAAACCAACAGTAATAAACTTAAGTCCACTCTGACTTATTATTTTATAAATAATGTTAAAAATTTTCTCAAAATAGTTATTCTATGGTGTTCACTGATTTAGTCACACATTTATATTTTGCTTATTGACTCTCTCTGGGCTTGAGCTACAAGAACATAAAGTAAAACAATATAATCAGAAATTTTGCAAAATGTAAATCACTCAAAGAGTTATATTCCTTCTGTATTACAGTAAACTGTAGAGACCAGAGACACAGGTGGAATTGGGTGAAAATAATAATGACAAAATAAAATAAAATAAAATAAGAATATGAATAGATAATTCAAAGAAGCAGAAATACAAGTAGCCAGTAAGACTTATTGAGTAAATGGGTATTTTTGAAGTGATGAATCTAAAAACTTTATCTACCAAATTGATGAGCAGATTAAAGTTTTCAACAGATTTAAAGTTATCTACCAAATTGACGAACAGATTAACGTTTTCAGCATGAAGTGTGCTAGAGATTTCGGTGGGCTAGTTCTCTCACACACTTCTGATAAAGTTTATTTGGAACAACCAGTCTGGAACGAAGTCAATGTCATCTATCAACAGTAAAGATGGACTTACTCTAAAAAAAAAAAAAAAAAATCTAAAAAGAATATTTGGAGAAATTATCACCCAGATTTATAAGGAGATATCCTTAAGAATATGTTTGAAAGATGGTTTATAATTTAGAAAAGTTGTAAACAACTCTATATACAGCAGCAAGGGAATGGATAAATCAGAGGTGGTGTATTTGAAGATGGAATTTTTAAAGCTATGGTTAAATTCACAAAATCTATCTTTTTTATTACCATAGTTAAAAGATATCTTTTCATAACTAAAGTAGGTTGTACAAAAGGCAGATATAATTCATACATAATTTACTTCATATAGAAATAAAAGCTCTATCCTAAGTTTAATATATTTTTAAAAAAGAGTCTAGACGGATACCCACCACATTCATTACAACAATTCACTTTTGATTAGAAGGAGTAGAAAGTGGAGTTTCACTGAGATCACGGCGTAAGTTGCTAAAATAAGTTAGGCATGAATAGATGGGAAACTGGATTTGAGTTGATGTAGCATAGATGGATGAGATAGACTTGAAATCAGCAGATATTACTATACAGTTGAGATGACTAGAGAATGGAAAAGGAAACTTGTACATATGCCAGACATATGCTAGGTACCACAGTATTAAAGGACAGTATGGACTTTAACTTCTCAAAGTTTGCATTTAGTAGGAGGAGGATACACTGGGGCATAGAAGGAGGAGTGTAAATGAAAATAATTTTATTCACACAGAGTTTAATATAGGGATTAAAATATAAGGTAACATTGAAAGAAAATATTCAAGAGAACTCGAGTATGAATACTTGTTTAAAAATAGAATTTTAAGATTTCCAGCTGGAAGCTAATTGTTTGATCTAGGAATCAATATCAGCTACCGGGTAAAGGGAGTTCAATGAAAGAGTAGAACAATAGTGAATATAGGAGGGAGAGCATAAAAATGGGAAGTTAATCTGAGGGAAAATCTTGCCTTGGGAGGTAAGGGAAAGAGGGGACAAGAAAGGAAAGACTGAAAAAAATAAAGAAAGGAAGAACCTAAGCTTTGTGGTTATATTGAAGTCAAGAAAATTTGAAATAAGGAGAGATATCAAAGAGATGGGCCAGGGTTCAGGTATACTCTTTTGTCCTGACTGGTATCAGATTGAATATTAACAGGCAGAAGACACACTGAGATACTCTAGCATTTCTGGAGCCGATGGCACCAATAAGCAATAGGGGAAATATTAAGCTTAAGGGTCTTCTGGCCTAGGTGACAAAGGGATCAAACTTTACAAACCAAAACATGTCCTTATCTCAACTAGGGCTAATTCTATAAAACTGGGCAGACAGCTCTCCTTGTCCACATAAGAACATCTCTAATATCTGTCCATAACCCTTCTGCATGACCATCCCTCCCCCACAGCCATCCTATCTGGCTTACTTCCTCTCAAATACCTATTTTGTCAATTTTAACAATGCTCCCTACACTAATTGATCTCTCCATATAATGTAACATTTGATCTGTACTACATTTTGAAATACTTGGCTCCTATGCCAAAATATTCTCTTGGTTTCCAAATAACTTTCTTGGACCATTCTCTGGGTGTTCTGAACTGTATGGACCCTCTAAGGTTAGTAGAGAATGGTGTTTAAGACCATGGACTCCGAAGCCAAATTGCCTGAGTTTTAAATCTCCTTCTTACACAAATGATTTCTATGACCTGGGGCAAGTTACTCAACTTCCCTGTGACTCAGTTTCTTTATCTGCAAAATGCTATTAAGAATAGCTTTCTCTTCAGGAAATTAGTGAGAGGGTTTTATTATTATGAGCAAAAAAAAAAAAAAAAATAGAAAATCTACTGACAGTGAGAAACCAATAAATACATATTAGCTATTATTATTCTATTTTATGACCATCCTTCAAAGACATAGTTCCCTGTGATTCTATCTTTGGCCCTCTTGTCTTTGAATTTTGTACCTGTACTTAGTGAGGTAATCTCTGTTTATGACTTTATTTAAAAATTGTCCTTTTCTACCTAGAACTTTCATTACAACTGAGGCTTCTATAACTGTCCACAAGATAGCTCCCCTGAAATACTCCACAGGTATTACCAATTTAACATGTCTAAAGGGAAACAATAAATACTTGCTGAATAACTACACAGTGTTGACTTTAAGAAAATAATCTGAACTTAATTTTTGTTATGAAATTAATGATTTATTGTGCAAATATGGCAAATATATGCAAGCATTAAAAAGAAAATAATTTCTATAATGCTATCATTCACATATGAACAGAACACCTTTTCTATTGGAAATTGGGTAAAATATAATAAAAATTAGTCTTGCAAATTAAGAATAATAGATCTTACTTTTAGGAAAGAGATAATATTCTGACACACTAGTATTATAATATTTAGAGTATGCCAATATTAATACACTCTAAGACAAACATACCACAAGAGTCCATCAGCAAGGAAAAAAACAAACCAAAGAGATAAAACATATAGTATGTATGTAGAATCAAGTTCCTAAGCATATAAGCATCACCATCAAATAAATATATGTATACATATGTATGTATACATTTACGTAACGCAAAATATGGGTCTATATTATATAAAATATTATGTTGATAGATTACTTTTTAAAATTTCTAAAAAACATTTTGCCATGAACTTCTGAAATTAAATTCTCATATAAGTTCTATTTATTGACCACTTCTTAGCACTTATATGTTTAAATATTTTAATTATAATTAAATATAATAATTTAAGTAACATTATCTAAATTATAAAACTGCATTTTTCTCAAAAGTTGACATATTAAGCTATATCTGGATTTATTCCCAAGCATTTTTCTGTAGAACAACATTGATGACAAAAATGTTTGCTTAATGGTTTCAAAAATTATAGGTATATATTTCAATTTCAATTTGGCAAGCTTGCATTCCATTGCTACAAAAAAGGCATTTGTCCTAGCATTGTTCTTGAATCCAAATATGCTACATTATATTTGACTTAGGATGTCAATCTCTTCAATATTTACTGCATATTTTACTTATTCCCCAAGTGTTTGTGTACTTTGTTAGTTTATAAGCTACAAGCAGATGTTTTGTTATAACCATGTCAAGAATGCAAGATAATTTATATATTCGATCAGCAGTAAAACAGGCACACACTTTTTTATTTGTACTAAAAAATTCAAAGTCTATACTCTCTATTTTCGATTCCAAATAAATTTATAATTTAATTGCTAATCATGCCAAGAGTAGTAGCAAGATTGATTTCTCTTATTTGTGAAGCTTAAGATCACAAACCTAACAACACAGAATTTTACTTATTCTTCAACAAAAAATGGCATATTTATTTGACACACATGGAGATTTTCTGAATCTCTAGGTGCAACATTTTAAGATACTGGTAAAGACATTTTATCTGAAATTCACTTATTAATTTATAAAATTTAATCTAATAATCATGTATGCCCATTCTACTTGACAGATTTGATAAAAAGATAAAATTGGATGGCATATCAAGATCTTTGGAAACTACTGAACATTGTAAAGGCTTGTGAAAATAACAAAATCATTAACAGAAACTATTAATTAAAATGGCTCTTTGGAAGTTCTGCTCCAATCAGCCAATGTCTTGGATATTCAGTGGAATCAGTTGAGGGAGTGTCCACAGAAAGATATGTATTATATCTAAGAGCGGAAAACAGTAGATTGCCCAAATTCAGTGTCAGATCTTCTCTTTTTGATACATGAGATGGTTTGAATGGTGTAATTACCTGTATATATCAGTTACCCCAAATCTTTTATAAGCTACTGGTATTTATCAGAGTAAAATATTAGTAAATTCCTAGATCCTGGAGGAAAACTAACAGACTAAAGAGAAAGAGAAAGATGAACAAATGGAAATACTGTATATTAAAATGAAACAGGAAGTAGTATAATGAAGAGATAGTAAAATTAGAGGGCTAATTTTCTATTTTCTAGAAGAAAATAGACTTTATTTAACAAAATTATGATATAAAAAATCTGGATGTTCCTGATGATGAGATACAAATGTTTGTGGAGTTTTGTTTTATTTATTTTTTTTATTTTTTTGCTCACAGGAATAAAGATAGCCTGGGAAAAAAGAAAAATCTGTACATAAATAGCTTCTGCATAGTAACTCAAGGCATGATGTTGAACATTTGATAGAGCTTATAAAATAATACTTCTTTGACTATAATATTTTGAATATCATCTCTTCAATGGCACAATATTAATAACATTGTAAATACTACTGTGTAAGCCCAATAACTACTTGGTTTTGAATAAGAATTAACATACAAATATTTTTCATCTATATTAATATTTAATTTTTAGATGTGATTTATATACAATTTTTAAAATGTGTAAATATTATCAACCCTGGCTCTATCTATCTATCTATCTATCTATCTATATGACATAATACTCAGCAGAAATTGGGAGATAGAGGTTGGTAACGAAATAAACAAAGGTAAAATTTTAGTGGTTTACTCATCCTGCATGAGAGGGAGTAAAGTGCTGTCTACAGGAGCTGAGAAGATGGCAGTGGAGTAGGAGGACCCTAGGCTTGCCTCGTCCTCCTCACATACAACTAGATAACTATCAAATCATCTCAAATACCCCAGAAATTGACCTGAAGACTGACAGAACAAACTCTACAAATGAAGGGAGAGAAAAGGTTCCATTTAAGAAGGTAGAAAGATTGGTGACTGGTTTGGGGGAGAAATGAATCAAGACTGCTATGGAGGGGAGGGGGCCCTGGTCACAGAAAATTTGGGGCAAGAGAGAGACGAGTGCACAGGGGAACCCATAAAGAGAGTATTTGCCCAAACACATTGGCCTGGAAAACCAAACAGGATGAATTTAATGAGCCCTTCCAACCAGTGGCGCTTAAAGACAATTTTAAAAGTCAGCAGGTCGGGGGTGGGGGAGTAAGCAGGTTGGCTCAGATAAAACCTCAAGAGCACTCACTGCACTGCTCCTGGAGAGAAGGCAGGCAAACAACCTGAGGGTAAACATCCAGAAACAGCAATCTGAATAGTGCTGGGGGTGCACAGTGGGGAGATTACTCCTTTTCAAAGCGAATCCCTAAGCAGCAGCCTTCATGAAGATGCTTCTGCAGGAACAAAGGTGTCCTAGGCCATTTCCCTCCCATCTCCCTCAGCATAAACACAGAGCCACTTACTGGAAGCAGCCCCAGGGTGACAGGGCTGCCTAACTTGCCTACACCAAGCTCCACCCCTCTGGGCTCCAGTGGAACTGCCCTTCTCAGTCACCCTTGCCTCTGCCCCAGCATGGCAGGGCCCTCCCTGGAAGGTAAAATCTGGAAGGCCCCAAATACATAGAAGTTAAACAACATGCTGCTAACAATGGATGGGTCAAAACCAAGAAATCAAAGAAGAAATTAAAAAAATACACAGAAACATGAGAAAACGAAAACACAAAGTTCCAAAACCTTTGGGATACAGCAAAAGCAGTCCTAAAGGGCAGTATATATACAGCAACACAGGCCTAACTTAAGACCTAAGAAGAATCTCTAATAAACAACCTAACCTTACACCTAAAGGAGCTAGAAAAAGACCAACAAAGACTAAAGCCAGATGAAGGAAGGAAATAAGAGACATTGTAGCAGAAATAGATGATAAAGAAAAACAAAAAACAAAAACAAAACAAAAGCAAACAATAAAACAGATTAATGAAAACCAGGAGCTGGTTCTTCGAAAAGTTAATAAAACTGATAAACCTCTAGCCAGACTTAATCAAAAAGAAAAAAAGAAGGAACTCAAATAAATAAAATCACAAACGAGAGAGGCGAAATAAAAACCAACAGCACGGAAATGCAAATGATTATAAGAGAATATTATGAAAAACTGTATGCTAACAAATTGGACAACCTGGAAGAAATGGATAAATTCTTAGAAATGTATAAGCTACTGGGGTGCCTGGGTTGGTCATTAGGTTAAGGGTCTGACTTCCTCTCAGGGTCATGATCTCACCATTTGTGGTTCCTGAGTCGGAGCCCCTGCTGGACTCTTTGCTGACAGCTCAGAGCCTGGAGCCCACTTTGGATTCTGTGTCTCCCTTTCTCTCTGCCCCTCCCCTGCTTATGCTCTGTCCCCTTCTCCTTCAAAAATAAATAAACAGACAAAAAAATGTATAAACTACCAAAACAAACAGTAAGAAACAGAAACCTGGAACACACTGATAATGAAGAAAGAAACTGAATCAGTAAAACACACACACACACCTTGCAACAAAGGAAAGTCCAGGGCCAGAGGGCTTTATAGGCAAACATTTAAGAAGAGTTAGGGGTGCCTGGGTGGCTCAGTGGCTTAGGCGTCTGACTTTGCGTGGGCTGTGAGTTCAAGCCCTGTGTTGGTCTCTGGGCTGACAGCTCAGAGCCTGAAGCCTACTTCAGATTCTGTGTCTCTCTCTCTCTTGCTGCCTCTCCCCCCTCTCAAAAATAAATAAACATTAAATTTTTAATAAAGAAGAGTTAATACGTATTCTCAAACTATTCCAAAAAAAAAAAAAAAAAAAAAAACAAAAGGAAGGAAAACTTCCAAATTGATTCTATGAGGACAACATTACCCTGATATCAAAACCACATAAAGACTACTAAAAAAGAGAACTGCAGGCCAATATCCTTGATGAGCACAGATGTAAAAATTCTTGAGAAAATACTAGCAAACCAAGTTCAACAATACATTAAAAAAAAATCATTCATGGGGCACCTGGGTGGCGCAGTCGGTTAAGCGTCCGACTTCAGCCAGGTCACGATCTCGCGGTCCGTGAGTTCGAGCCCCGCGTCGGGCTCTGGGCTGATGGCTCAGAGCCTGGAGCCTGTTTCCGATTCTGTGTCTCCCTCTCTCTCTGCCCCTCCCCCGTTCATGCTCTGTCTCTCTCTGTCCCAAAAATAAATAAACGTTGAAAAAAAAAATTAAAAAAAAAAATCATTCATCATGATCCAGTGGGATTTATGCTTGAGTTGCCAAGGTGGTTCAATATTTGCAAATCAATCAATGTGATATATCACATCAATAAAAGAAAGAATAAGAACCATATGATTATTTCAATGGATGCAGAAAAAGCACTTGACAAAGTATAACATTCATTCATGATCAAAAACCCTCAACAAAGTATTTAGAGGGAACATACCTCAACATAATAAAGGCCATATATGAAAAACCCACAGGTAACGTACTTGATGGTAAAAAATTCAGCTATTCCCCTAGGATCAGGAACAAGACAGGGATGTTCCCTCTCACCACTTTTATTCAGCATAGTACTGGAAGTCCTAGCACAGCAATCAGACAACAAAAAGAAATAAAAGGCATCCAAATCAGTAAGGAAGAAGTAAAAATTTCACTATGTACAGGTGGCATGCACTCTACATAGAAAACAAACAAACTCCACCAAAAAACTGTGAAAACATCATGGAATTCAGTGAAGTCCCAGGAATCAAAATCAACTTGCAGAAATCTGTTGCATTTGTATACACCAATAATGAAGTAGCAGAAAGAGAATTTGACAAATCAATCCAATCTGTAATTGCACCAAAACCATAAGATACCTAGAAATAAACCTAACCAAAGAGGTGAAAGACCTCTGCTCTGAAAACTATAAAAACTACAAAATACACTGACCAAAGGAATTCAAGATGACACAGAGATTTGGAAAGATAGTCCACGCTCATGGATTAGAAGAACAAATATGGTTAAAATGTCTCTACTACCCAAAGCAATCTGTACTTTTACTGCAATCTCTATCAACATACCAATAGCATGTTTCACAGAGTTAGAACAAACAATGCTAAGATTTGTATGGAGCCACAAAAGACCCTGAAGAGCCAAAGCGATCTTGAAAAAGGAAAAGCAAAGCTGGAGGCGTCACAATTCTGGACTTCAAGTCACATTACAAAGCTGTAGTGACCAAGACACTATGGTACTGGCACAGAAACAGACACATAGACTGGTAGAACAGAATAGAAAACCCAGAAAGGAACCTGTAATTATATGGTCATTTAATTTTTGACAAAACAGGAAAGAATATCCAATGGGAAAAAGACAAGTCTTTTAACAAACGCTGTTGAGAAAACTGGACGGCAACATGCAGAAGAATGAAACGGGACCACTTTCTTAAACCATGCATAAAAATAAATTCAAAATGGATGAAAGGCCTAAATGTGAGACCTGGACCCATAAAACTTCTAGAAGCCAACACAAGCAGTAATTCTTTGACATCAAGTATAGGAAGTTCTTTCTAGATATGTCTCCTGAGGCAAGGGAAACAAAAGCAAAAATAAACTATTGGGACCGTGTCAAAATAAAAAAGCTTCTGCACAGCAAAAGAAACAATCCACCAGACTAAAACACAACCTTCAGGGGGTGCCTGGGTGGCTCAGTTGGTTAAGGGTCCGACTCTTGGTTTCAGCTCAGCTCATGATCTCACAGTTTTGTGGGTTTGAGGCCCACATTGGGCTCTGTGCTGGCAGTGTGGAGCCTGTTTGGGATTCTCTCTGTCTCCCTCTCTCTCTACACCTCCCCTACTTGTGCTGTCTCTGTCTCTCTCAAAATAAAGAAATAAACTTAAAAAAATACTAAAAGACAATCTTCAGAATAAGGGAAGATATTTGTACATGGTATATTTGATATGGGTTTAATATCCAAAATACGTAAAGAACCTATACAAACTCAACACCTGAAAAATGAATAATCCAATTTAAAAATGGATAGAAGACATGAATAAATATTTTTTTCCAAAGAAGACATCTAGATGGCCAACAGACACATGAAAAGATGCTCAATACCCCTCATCATCGGAAAAATACAAAGCAAAACTACGATGAGATTATCACTTCACATCTGTCAGAATGGCTAAAGTCAACGACACAAGAAGCAACAAGTGTTGGTAAGGATGTAGAGAAAAGGGATCCCTCTTACACTGTTGGTGGGAAGGCAAACTGGTGCAGCCACTGTGAAAAGGTTAGAATTAGAACTATCCTATGATCCAGCAATCACACTAGTAGGTATTTACCCAAAGGTGAAAGAGACAGAAGGTAGTGTTTATCAAATAAATTCTTCATCTTTACAGAGGAAGTCTATATATTCAAATATATGTTTGACAGAGGAAATACCTACGTTAAAAAAATCATGGTGACAACTTTTTTTTAACGTTTATTTATTTTTGAGACAGAGAGAGACAGAGCATGAACGGGGGAGGGTCAAAGAGAGAGAGGGAGACACAGAATCCGAAACAGGCTCCAGGCTCTGAGCTGTCAGCACAGAGCCCGATGCGGGGCTTGAACTCACGAACTGCGAGATCATGATCTGAGCCAAAGTCGGATGCTTAACCAATTGAGCCACCCAGGTGCCCCATGTGACAACTATTTTAAAACTAATAATAAGTAAAGCATTTACCAGCTGTTACCTTTGCTGATCAGAACTGGGGTACTGGCAGGGAAAATGGGCAATTTTTCTGTCATTGGTATCTTAAGATGTAATTCTGGAGCTACATCATATTAATAGGATGGTTTTGGTTCATTTCTTTTTTCATAAATTATACTTAAAGGTGTCTTAACAATTCTGCTGTCTATATTTCAAATGACAGAAACATTTTTAACATTTTCACAAAATTATGCTTTGGTTCTCGAACTTTACTAAGAGACAGTACACACTTTGAAAGAAATCATTATAATCCTAATATTTACCACAATTAGAAATTATTTCAATATGCCATCTTCAGTAAAATCCATTTTAAATCCAAAGTACACATCCTGTGTAAGTAATCACTATTTTTGAAATGAATAATTATGTTTGTTGCTACTGATACAATAGAGTAATGACAAAATAAAAGAGTTGATGGTACCTTCACTGTATTTTAACATCAGTTTGAAAACACAACCCTGAATATATTTTATGGAAATAACTCATCTGTTTTATAGTTTCCTGAGGTCAGGAATATAACATTCATGCTAGTATATATCTCCCTTTCAAAATCACTTAATTACAGTCTGATATATTATAAATGTGACTTTTTTAAATTGAACCTATGGTGCTTTCAAAACTGTTTCCATGATCAATGCTGTAATGGATATAGGACAAATTTCCAAACAAGGGCCATACTCTACATTTATATTCATTGTTTCCAGGCAGAAAGTCATCTCAATAGATCCTTAGAATGATGATTCCAGATCATCACCCTAATCCCTGTCTTGCTTTAGCAATGATAGGTCACTGCTTTTGTGCCCATACAGATACACACTTTTTAATTCTTCTGTTTATGTATTTCTTGTGATTATTTCATTCAAGAAGGAATATACCAATTATACTTGCTTAACATTTAACCTTCTTGAAATGACATAGGTTGACACAGGTTGAAATGACATATCAGTAACAAAGAAGAAAATACATGTTACTCAAAGCCAAACAAAAATTGCTTTCCTCAGTGTGTTATCAGTTTAAAAGATGATGAAAGTAGGTTAGGTTTTATGAAGTCATTGACTATATCTTAGTGTATTCATGGAGATAACATAACTCAGTTTTCTCAGATCACTGAGGATTGTGCATTTCTTCCACAAGTCTAGATTGTTTTCAAGTAGCTATATGTAAAATTTAATAAGTTTGCTGTCTTTTGTTGCCAGTGTTATAGTGCTAGAGTGTATAAATATATCACTTCCTATGCAATACTGATTACTGTGAAATTAATCTTGATAACTTTATCTGATGGCTAAATTGAGTAGTTATAATAGTGATATCCCTTAATATATTTAATCAACCTCCATATTTTAAAATTTTTTTTTCAACGTTTATTTATTTTTGGGACAGAGAGAGACAGAGCATGAACGGGGGAGGGGCAGAGAGAGAGGGAGACACAGAATCGGAAACAGGCTCCAGGCTCTGAGCCGTCAGCCCAGAGCCTGACGCGGGGCTCGAACTCCCGGACCGCGAGATCGTGACCTGGCTGAAGTCGGATGCTTAACCGACTGCGCCACCCAGGTGCCCCATCAACCTCCATATTTTAAAAATAGAGACGTTCCCAATTAAAATTAACATAATTTTAATAGCATCAAAGCATGTGGACAGTAGCTTACCACTTTTTTTCTCTTTAGTCTCATTAAGAGTGATTCTACAAAAAGTGATAATAATATAGATGCTTAATTTGATTCATATAAAGCTAAACCCTGTTATAAGTTGTATTCACATGCACTATATGCATTTAATACTTGAAAGAATCCTGAAAGTGGAATTTAGGCTTAGACTATGTAAATGACATCACCTAAATAAGAAAGGTAAAAATTGGTAGAGCTGTTTGAATTTAAATCTGGTCTGAATCTTAAGTCTGTGCTATTGACCATTATGCTATATAATGATAATGATGATGATAATAATAATAATAGCAAATAACAATAATAGCAAATAATAATAGCAATAATAATACAAATAATAGCAAAACAATAATAGAAAAAATAATAATTGGCTTAGATTGTCCATATTAGGCATTTGAGAAAAACAAAGGAGGATTTTACAAACACACACCCACACAGCCATCCACCCACACACACATAAATACACACTTGCACAAATAAATCAATATTATCATTTATTTAAGGTGAAAGTTAAATGAATAAGAAAGAATCAGAAGACAGACGGTGGTTTGTTCCTGTGATGGACATAACACTTTGAGAAAACTTCACATTCGTAGGTGCCTTTCTGAGTAAGTTGCCAAAGTAGTTCCTTAAAATGACTATCATAGGGGTGCCTGAGTGGCTCAGTTGGTTGAGTGTCTGACATCAGCTCAGGTCATGATCTTGAGGTTCCGGAGTTTGAGCCCCACATTGGGCTCTGTGCTGACAGCTCAGAGCCTGGAGTCTGTTTCGGATTCTGCATCTCCCTCTCCCTCTGCCCCTCCCCTCCTGACTCATCCATATTCTCTCTCTCTCTCTCTCTCTCTCTCTCTCTCTCTCTCTCTCTCAAAAATAAATAAACATTTAAAAAAGTTTTTTAATGGCTATCATAGGGGTTCCTGGGTGGCTCAGTGGGTTAAGCATCTGACTTTGGCTCAGGTCATGATCTCATGGTTCATGAGTTCAAGCCCCGCATTGGGCTCTGTGCTGACAGCTCAGAGCCTGGAGCCTGTTCAGATTCTGTGTCTCCCTTCTCTCTGCCCCTCCCCTGATTGTTCTCTCTCTCCCTCTCAAAAATAAGTGAATAAACTTAAAAACAATGATTATCATAATAGAAACCATGCTATCTTGCTACACTAACTTAGCCAGCATAAACTAGAAATCTTTTCTAGTTCAATGACAGAAATGTATGGTTTTCCAGAACATTGTAGGTTATGCTGCCATGAGAATTCTACTCTCTAGGAGTCATCGATTCTGAATCATATTTTAATGCAATAAAATGATTTCTAATAGGGAGTTAGAAAGTAAACTTGTGAAAAGCAGAAAAATGCAGAGACCAATGACAGGAAGCAGAAGCTCCTAGGAAAGAGACGCAGTGAGCCAGAAGAAATGATGAAGAGAGAAATAAGAGGGAGTGAAGATAGTGAACAACAGTCAAAAAGGAGTGACAGAGACAGACTAGCCAAATAACCACATGGGCAGAGCACTGAAGTAGGAAGCAAGAGAATTCTACCCCCCACCCCATGCCTGAGATGACGACAAATCAGTCAAGCTACTAGAGCAAAGATAAATTCTGAGAAATGTTTTTGTTCCCTATGAGGCTCGACTGGGCATACTTTCAAGATTGCACCTAGCAGTGTGAAAGAACCAAGAGACTACAGAGTTCAACACCCTGCTTTAAATCCTTACCTCTACTGCTTATTAAATGGGAAAAAAATTGAAATTGATGAGTCACTTAATTCATTCAAGTCCCATAAAAAAAATCATGATTTAAGAGTTGACATAGGGGGCGCCTGGGTGGCTCAGTCGGTTAAGCGTCTGACTTCAGCTCAGGTCATGATCTCGCGGTCTGTGGGTTCGAGCCCCGCGTCAGGCTCTGTGCTGACAGCTCAGAGCCTGGAGCCTGTTTCAGATTCTATGTCTCCCTCTTCCTCTGACCCTCCCCTGTTCATGCTCTCTCTCTCTCTCTGTCTCAAAAATAAATAAATGTTAAAAAAAATTAAAAAAAAAAAAGAGTTGACATAGTATGTTGAAGGAATAAGCTGAAAGAAAGAAAGAAAGAAAGAAAGAAAGAAAGAAAGAAAGAAAGAAAGAAAGAAAGAATAACGATAAGAAGAAATAACTGATAACAAGATATGGAAACAAGTTTAAAGAGAAAAGTATTTTAAAAATATTATTGAAGAAACTGACAAAGGGCTTCTTCTGACCATGATAAGGGGATGGCCATAAACAACTATAAAATTAGACAAAAATTTGAAAATATCAAACAGTAGACAACAGGGAAAATTCTGGAATCAACATGGATATTCTCTTGAGTTTTTAACTAAATAGGAACCAGCACATTTGCAGGAGAATACTCGCGGGGCCAGTCCAAGTGTAATTTACAAAGAGAGGACAACCACCAGGAAACTATATATATACATTAGACAATGGCTGGAAATCACGTAGAGATGAGACGCATGAGAGTTTCAATCAATCAGGATGGAGACACATTGTTGATACCGTGACAATTAGTATAGACTCCCGGAAAGTCATGGCTTAGGGTAAGCATAGGATAGGCCTAGAGTAAATGCATTTTCTAGCACATTCAAAATAAACAAAAAATTTTAAAAGCCCTCAGAACAAGCCTTGAAAGAATCAAGATGATGTACATGTAGTTAAGTGTCATCAGAGGAAGACTTGGCATTTTAATAAGGAAAACAGTAAAACCCAATCTACAATATAGTATTCATAGTATCTAACATAATAGCAGTGTGAAAAAATAAATATGATCTAGAAATCGCATAGATTATGGGTTAAGAAACATAGGCTTTAAACCAGAACTTCTAAATGTTTTAAGGGATTTCAAGGGAAATGTGTACATCAGAAGGATGTACAGAAGGATGTAAGGAAGGATGTGAGGAAACTTAATACAGAAATAGATAAAATGCAAAAAGAACAAGATGTAAATTCTAGAAGTAAACAAAACAAACAAAAAAACCTTTAGGAAACGAATTCCTAGACGGTAAGCAGATAGTGATATGAACTGAAGAAAACAGTCTTCAGTTCACATGGTGCTGTTGTAAATAGAGTACCAGGAAAAGAAGAGGGTTTGGGAAGAAACAAATATTTGAAAACAAAATAATAAAATTTTTTAAAATTTATAATATGTGAATCCGGAAGTCCTAGAAACTCAATGAACCTCAAGTAGGATAAACACAAAGAAAACCACACCAAGATATATATTAGGTAGAACATAAGTTAATTAAGCACATTTTAGAGTGTGTTAAATTATTGTTATTTGCTAAATAAAATTTTTATTTCTACTAATAAATTGAAAGTCTACATGTTTGTAAGAGATCACATGCTATTAATTTATTTAACTTTTCTCTTTGTCTCTATTTTCCTCAAGTAGATAATTCTCATAGATTTAGTCCTAACATGTGATAAGAGAAAATATCAGGTTGATTTTTTTTAATTGTAGTAATTTCTAATACTTCATAGTTATCAAAATAACAGAAAAATATATTTATATATATACAATATTTACATATGTAATATATAACAGAAAAATACATAATACCACCTAAAATATATAATACCATAATTTTGATATAAATATGCCAATTCTTTAAAATATGGGATATTACATTTGAGAAAAACTTTCAGAAACACCCTAGTAAAATACTATGCCAACAGAAGCTATGAGTTAGAAGGCATAAAATTATTTATAACTGGAAAATGATTTATACAAGTCAATTAAATATGAAATTATAAAAAGTACATTTAAAATGAATAAAATATTAGTGATGCCATATACACCTTGATATGTTAACACTTAAAAAATGAATTAAAGCTATATAAAAATCCCAAGTGTTCACAAATATCACTAAATCATATAACACATAACACCAATGTTTGAGTAAATATGCTAGAACATCATTAAGAAGACATACATTCTAGACACAGCTTTGCCACTTAGTAGCAAAGCTTATTTTCATAAATATAGTAATGTGCTAAGAGTCTCAAATATTTTTTATCCTGGAAATAGTAGAATAGTGTCCAAGACTCTAGGGTTGTGAAAGTAAAATTCCATATCACTAACAATAATTATAACATGGACAATAATCAGTATTGTTTTAATTTTTTTCATTTATTTTGCCACTTTTGAATAGAATGCTATTGTAGTACGTAGAACTATATACTTTGGACTGAATGAAGTTGGTTAGAAAGTACCAAATCAGATAAGGTGTAGGACAAAAGTGACTTGTGACAGCTACATAATATACATTAAATACAAAATAGTTACTATGTAACATTATTATAGTAACTACTTATCATGCTTCCCAGGGAGGTATAAGGATAAAATGTCACATGCATTGAGTTTTAATCACGGGTCCAACACTTTATATGTATTACCTTATTCAGTTCTCACAACTCTAGCAAATGGGTACACTTTGTTATTCCTAATTTACAGCTGGCAAAATTAAACCTAATGGAAGACAAGGAACATGTCTCAAGTCATAAGTTACAAAGTAGAAGAGCTAGTATCTACTTGCTATTACCTGGAAACTTGACCAGTAGGCCACTGCACTCTGGAAATAGTGACTAACCATCAGCTAAACGCTCACTTAATTTTCCTCAAGTATTACCAAAAAAATGTTTTCTGGATCACAGAAGAAAATGCCCACAAAGTCAATGCCCTGCCAAGCTTTACTGTGAATATATTAACAGCTCATAAATTGAAAATGGTCCGTGTACATGCACATAGTAATTCATTTGCTCACTTATTCACCCTGTTCTGTGTCCCCCACTGGACTACACATTCCATAAAGGCATATCCTAAGAATTTGGGTGTGTGTCTTTATTTCCATATCATCAGCCATAGTACAGTTTGCCTGACTTGGGCTACATATTCAATAAATGTGCCAAAGGAATGGATCTATAAGTATTAAATATATTCTCACATTTTATACTACCAATATTTTTATATTGGTATTACTTTTTTCTGAAATGGGATAACCAATGCAAAAAGAGATTTAATGAGTTTTGTTCATGTCATATAATTAATAAGTAGCAAACTGGGCATCAATCCTATGTCATTGGGGCACCTGGGTAGCTCAGTCGGTTAAGCATCCAACTCTTGGTTTTGGCTCATGTCATAACCTAGCAGTTTGTGAGTTTGAGCCCCTCATTGGGCTCTGGGCTGACAGTGCAGAGCCTGCTTGGGACTCTCTTTCTCTCTCACTCTTTCTCTGACTCTCCCTTGCTCATGTTCTCTCTCTCTCTCTCTCTCTCAAAATAAATAAATAAACTTAAAAAAAAACTATGTCATCAATACCCAAATCTCATGATTTTTCAGTATATTGACATTTATCATCTTTCTAAAGTTCTCCTTTATATGCTGGTTGTATCAATGGAATATTATATATTTTGATTCCTTTAAGAATGCAAGTAAAACATAGCAACAAATTTAAAACAATTTGTTCTGATGGTATGAGTTAGTGCATGAATGGATGCTTGACTCTCTACTGCTGATGATTTTATAAGAAGTCTTACTGTCATCAGATGGCAATGAAATGTACAGCTATATGTTAGTTACTATATGGAATACGGTATCTGTCCAAAGTAGTTCACTATTTTACATTAAAAAGTAAACTATTATAAATATAAATATTAACTTGGAAAAATTTGAGTTAGAAAAGCATCATGTAAAAGTAATTAATTAAAAGAAACTAAAATTGATATTTTTGTATGATTTTACTTGTCCTTTTGTCTTTGAAAAATAATTTAATCTGAAATGTATGCCTTTCTTTTAATGAGGATTTTTCTTAACATTTCACTGTTTATTGTATTAAAATATGCTGATATATACTTCTAATATTTGTGTTTGTACATAACTGGATCTATTTGTACCTGATACTTTTTATTATTGAAAAAACTCAAGGAATCTTCTACTTTAAACACAACATAACAAAATGAGATGCCAAATGAAGTCATAGATTCTAAGTTGTATTACAGGAAAACACATAATATTAAAAATTCATGTTTCTAAAATTTGCCAAGTAATATCATGTCCCTTATGAATACTAAAGCAGTAACACAGATTAGTCACAGTCTAACTTGTGCTAGGCTATATACCCCAATCTGTATTTTTTTATGGTCACTTAACTCTCCACCCACAGAGTAGAATGTCATAAGAGTCATGCATCATGCCTATGGACAAATCTTCAAGGATCGATTCCTTCTTTTATCTTTTATCAAAGCACGCATTGAGTTCATACTGTACTAAATGATTTCATGAGGTCCAGTATCCTGCCGAAATCTCCATAGCATCCATTCTATGCAGTACAGCTAATATGTGGTTTGAGGTATTTGAAAATTAAGGTACATGATTAGGTAACTACATATAATTCATAATTTAGAGCAACTGCGCCTTAGAAAAAAAGTCTGCTGTAAATGAAGTACACCTTCATAATATGGCAGCAGCAAAGAAATGAATAATAGGATAATTTCTTTCCTGTTAAATATATTTACCTTTGGAAAATAAGCTTTATTTCATGGCTAAGAATAAATCAAATTGTAATATATCTGGATACGTGTAAGAGAAAGGAAATATTCCACATTAAGTGTTTTATAAAATAATAAGCAAACTATTTAATATTCAGTAGGAATTCTTTTTAACAATTAGATTTTATTCTATTATAGGTTAACAGAAGATAAATACTCTATTAATCATTTTCAAAAACAAGTTTCTAAAATGATTGTTGATAAGAAAGACATTTTTACAAACTGTGTGATACTTTTGTATGGATTCAGTAGACCAAAAATAAAATCCTACTACCAGAGGAAGATATGGTATATTGCACTCTTTAGCATGGCATGATACAAGCCTCACCATGGCACTGTAATACTTCGCTATGAAATGTATTTATAGGATTACAGCATTTTGGTAATTCTTTAAAGAAACATATAATGAGATGAAAACATCAAAATGCATTTTGGAGCATATGCATAAAGAACCGCAAAATGATACTTACATATTAAAACTGTATTTTTTCTGGGATAAAATGCATTTTAATTAAGTTATGAATACTTTGGGCTTAATCTTCTCATTAATCAGAAAATTGTGTGCTTTGTAGAAGCTTTGAAGACATATTTTGTCTCCTGCAATATTAATAAAATTTGTATAAAATAGCTGGTGATCTAATTAACCTACTTACACGCAAAACAATAACTGCTTCCTGTTGTCAAAATGAGCTAGGTAAACTAAGGGCAAGATATATATATTTATTCTGTGTGTGTGTGTGTGTGTGTATGTGTGTGTATATATGTATACATACACACACACACATATATATACAAACATATATATGTGTGTGTGTGTGTGTGTGTATATATATATATATATATATATATATATAATCTTATAAGGGAGATAATAAGGAAGAGTAATTACCAAAAATACAACTGGAAATCCTGCAAATGTTTTGAATCTATGTTTTCCTCTGGAATAAATTTAGAACAATTAAACTACATTTTCCTTTTTGTTTAACTCCTTTTCAGAAAGCAAATTTTAAGTATGTAGAGATTATGTTTTTCATTATAGAATAAAGCAGTTAAGGCCTATGTTGATGCTCATTTCTTCCCAAAGTTCTGATCCTACTTGCGGAAGTGGAGATGATATTTAAATCCTCAGCAATTTCAGTCAACTGCGGTTGTTGAAGAGAGCCAGAGACAGAGAGAGGGAGAAAGAGAAAAGGGAGGAGAAGAGAGAAAATCAAGACATGTGGGAGAGAAAAGAAGAGGAGGAGAAGAGAAAGAGAAGAGAAAGGAGGAAGGAAGGAGAAGAGAGAGAAACAGAAAATTGATAAGCCAAAATATATCTCCCACCAAATCTACTTTAAACCAACAGAGAAAAATATAAAACTTAAACATCCCACAAAACCCTACCAAAATAAGAAGTCATGAAGAGAATATTCACGAATAGAAGAAAAAGTAATAGAAGTGGCTGGTATACCTACGTAAAATAAAGTTCAGTGTCAGTAGTAATCAAAGACAATTAAATTGAAATGGTTTGCCTATTAAAGTAGCTATATTACTAACAGAAACATCACTTGAAAAAGTGTGTACTATAGACTCCCTAATCATTTCCTGCTTAGAATTGTATCCTTCCTCGAAAGCAATAGAGGAACATTTAAATTAGTTTTTAAAAATCATTCCTAACAACATGAAGAAACAGACATAAATTGATTATAGGAAACCAGTTACATGGAACCTGTATCTGCATGTTGTAGGATATTTTTTGGGTTTTTAATATTACCTTATTTTCAGCACTTCCAAATTTTTTAAATTTTTAATCTTTCCAAAGGGTAAGGGTAAGGGTAAGGGTAACAACTGGGTAAAGAGACTACGCCTTTGCTTAAAAACAAAATAAGGTGGTGAAGTACTTTCACATTTTTTGAGAAGATCAACGCACTTGGTCTTAACTCTGTATTGCTAATTAATGTTTTTTTATTGAAGTATAATTGACATGCAACATTATATTAGTTTGAGGCATACAATATAATGATTATTTGCAGATATTGTGAAATGATCACCACAAGTCTAGTTGACATCCATCACCATACACACTTACATAATTTTTTCTTGTGATGAGAACTTTGAAGATCTGCTCTCTTAGCCAACTTTCAATTTTGCAATACAGTATTACTGACTATAATTGCCATGCTATATATCACATCCCTAGGATATATATATATATATCATATATCAAATATATGATTTGCAAATATTTTAATTAAACATTTTAATTATATACTCATGTGAATTTAATAAATATAGAATGATTCCTTGAACCCTCTGCCCAGACTCTCACAATATTAACGTCATGCAAAATTATAGTAGAATATCACAACCATGATATTGCCATTTACACAATCCATTGATATTTTTCAGATTCCCCAGTGTTACATGTATGCATTTGTATATGTGTCAGTCTTTGTGTTTTTAAATGTTCTTGAAGTTTTAGCACATGTGTAGGTTGATGTATCCATTACCACAGTCAAAATGCAAAATAGTCCCAACACAAGGATATTTCATGTTGCCCTTTTAGAACTACACCTATCTACCACCTGCCCCCTCCACCATCCCACTGTCAAATGACCAAACTCCTGCAAGCACTAGTCTGCTCTCCATTTCTCCATAATTTCACTTTAAGAATATTACATAAAGTAGAATCTTACATTATTACAGGATTGAGGATTGAGGTATTTTTTTTTCTTAGCATAATTCCCTTGTGATTCTTTCAAGTTGTAGCACTCATTAATTTTTTTTTTTTTTCTGAGTAGTATTCCATGGTATGGATGGCCAACAATTTGTTTGGCAAATTAATCAGCAACATATTAAAAAACATCTAGGTTTTCAGTTTTTGGCTGTTACACAAGGCTGCTATGAACATTCATGTACGGATTTTTCAGTGGGCACAAATTTGTATTGCTCTGGAATAAGTGTCTAAAATTGCAATTCCTTGTTTAGTTTTTTGTTTTGTTTTAAGAAATTGCCAAACTTTTTTCCAGAATGGCTACACCATTCTGTATTCACAACAACGTGTGAGTGATCCAGTTTTACTCCCTCTTCACCAGCATTTGATATTGCCATTAGCTTTTTATTTTAGCCATTCTGATAGCTATCTAGTCATAACTCATTGTGGTCTCAGTTTGTATACTCCAATAGATAACGATGTTGAAAATTTTCATCATGTGCTTATATTGCCATGGACATATGCTCTTTGGTGAGTTTTCCATGTATTTTGTCCATTCTCTAATCATATGTTTTAATTGTTAAATTTTAATAATTCCTTATCTATTCCATATACTAGTATTTAATTAAATGTGTGGTTTGAACATGTTTTAGCCCACTCTGTGTTTTGTCTTTTTATCCTTTAGAATTATTTTATGGATCATGTTTTTAATGTCAAGTCTTGATCCATATCTTTAAGATATTCTTTTTTGGGGGCACCTGGGTGGCTCAGTCGGTTGGGCATCTGACTTCGGCTCAGGTCATGGGAGTTGGTCATGACTTCGGCTCGTGTTCAATGAGTTCCAGCCCTGCATCAGGCTCTGTGCTGACAGCTCAGAGCCTGGAGCCTGCTTTGGATTCTGTCTCCCTCTCTCTCTGCCCCTCCCCAGTTCACGTTCTGTTCTCTCTGTTTCTTAAAAATGAATAAACGTTAAAATTTTTTAATCCTTTTTTCCCCTAAATCTCTTATAGTTATACATTTTATAATTAAGTCCATTATCTATTTTGATCTAATGTTTACATGGCACGAGACTTAGGTCAAGTTTTTGTTTTTTGTTTTTTTTTCATGGCTATGGATATCCAATTGCTTGGCACAATTTTTGAATAGGCTTTCCTTTCTCCATTCAGGTGCTTTTCCAAAAACCAGTTGAGCATATTTGTGTGGGTTTAATAGGGTTCTCTATTCTGTTCCATTGCTCTCTGTTTCCTTCTTGGTCACTACAGCTGCATAGTAAACCTTAATACGAAGTAGAGTGATTTCTCCTACTGTATTCTTCTTTAACATCGCTTTCACTATTCTAGGGTCTGTGTCTTTCCATATAAATTTTAGAATAAGCTTGTCTGCATTTAGAAAGAATCTTGCTGGAGTTTTTATAAGAATTGCACTACACCTAGAGATCAGTATAACTTGCTCATGAAAGACATGAAAACTCAACATTTCAATGCAATTGTTTTGCACAAACACAACAACAACAAAACTTTTGTTTCCATGTTTAGTCTCACACCTTGGCTAGGATCTTTACCTAAGCCACAGCCTGATGATCAGGGAGCCTCTCCTCCCTGTAGGGTGTCCAACAGAGACCTTGCATTTCTGCTCCTTGGAGCCAGTTCAAGGCCCAAATCAAATATCTCTCATCTACCTCCTATAATCACTGTAACTAAAGAAACACCATAAGAATACAGATTTACTTTCCTAAAATCATTCTTTCTCAGTGAGAATTAACTCAACCTCTTAGTGTGCTGAGTTTCCCAGCCTTATTATTTAAATATCCCCGTTCTGAATGTGTCCTTCATTTAGCTGAGTACTTCTTTATTTTGCCAAATTTTTGTTTTACTGTTGCAGTTTATGTCCCTTTGTAGAGAAACTTTTAGACGTCAAACCTCTTCTTCCATTGACTATTTACATTTTCTTACTTTAAAAAGTAACTTAAGAGATATACACAGTTCCTTAAAAATGCAAATTTTCATCCAAAAATGTATACAAATATGGTAATATTCAGAAAATCTATTTAAGTAAATATTTTGATGTAACATTGTATGTAGTACAAGCTGGTAAAATGTGAGCTTTTGAAGTTACTTTATAGGTTCTTTAAATAAATGTTTTATATAGCTCAGTTACGTGGATGCCAATTTTGCATATTATCTTCAAGGCTACTTACAAAGTGACAGTCGGGAAAGGAAGGAATGTGAGAAAGTGTTCCTAATCTGGAGTCTACATGCTAGAACATTCTTTATTAACCTTTCTTTCTCCATAGGACTAAAGACATAGGAAAACAGCAGTGTGACTGACAGGTGACATATTGTATCTTTGATGTGGACAGGTCCTGTAATGACAATATGAAATACATGAGACCTTTCATACTATGCCATTTTTCTCTCATTCTCTATTCATTGGTAGCCGTATACATTGTGAACATTCAGAGCCAGGTAATAAGGAAAAAATATTGACTTTCAGGCTAAGACTAAACTTCTCTGGTTACAATCTAAAGATGACATCTTTCATGTCCAGAAGCTACAATACAGCACTATTTAATTTTGGATCGGTTGTAAGCAGCATAAGCAGCACTTTGGCATTTTGTTTTATACCCAGAGGGTACCAGCACAAGACATGTCATTAGAACAGAAGGGTATTTGTGACCAGATGGCATCATTCTTTTCCTATTTTTTTCTTTCATTTCTTTTTTTTCCCCCAAGCAAAGGTCTACTTTCAATCATCAAGAAGATCTGATACTTTGATGCTTTCACCAAATTTCCACTTAGCAACTGGCTCACAATTCAGACAGTATTCAATCACTTATTCCTTTTTACTCGGCTAACACTTACTGCACAATTGTTTTCTGGCAGCTGCTAGACCAGATATTGAGGCTGCACAAATCTCATTTGCAAATGGCACCATGGGCACCGCTCATTCTCCTTTGTGCAATATTTCCTGTCGGTAGACATTCAGACTTATCTGGTATTCTAATTTCATGAACTACATTTCTCCAATATCATTCATAGTTGACAGATATATTTCCTCTTTAATTACTGTTTGTTTAGAAAATACTTACCTATTTTACATATCAGTATGTCCCTGTTTGCCTTTTCAGTTTCCTTCTTTGGAATCCAGTGCAGAATTGAGAAAATCCAACTCTTAAATTCATGGCATACAATCATCGGCAATCGTTATTTCCCTCTTAAATATAATTTCCAATTATTTTCTCTCTATAATATATAAACTATAGTTTATTTTCTACATGTCCTTTCAAAATACATGGTGTAGACTTTAGTATAAATGTGTTTTATATTTATATACATCCTATTTTTCACACTTGTTTTGGAGATCCTTGCATATTGTTTTGTGCACAAATAATTAAGTGCTTTTGATGTTATATAAATACTGCAAAAAATACCTGGCTCATTTTATTTACATCTTCCCTATTGATGGACTCTTAGGTACCTTCTCATTGCCTGCTAACACAAAGAAAGCTGAGCATTTTAGTACATTATTTTCTGTCATTTTTTTTTTCTGGTCTCTACATATAAAATAGTTACTAATGGATCTTTGGAATGTATACATATCCTTTGTCATTGAATATTACTGATGTCTCTGTAGGTTTTAATTTGTAGGAGCAATGCTTGAGGATTTTTATACATTATCAACCATCAAGGATGTTTGATATGTTTTTCTTTCTGTTCCTTAGCAAACTGAGTGATGTAAATAATTGCTTTTATTTAGCATTCTATGACCACTCAAGAGGTTGTGTAACTCATTACTTTTTCAACAGACTTTAAGGCTTTCCTTGTCTAAATTTCTTTTGTATCCTTTTCCTATTATTTTAGCAGATTTCTTGTCATTTTCTTATTGGTTCATAGGAATTATTTATATAAATCATATTTGTATACCTTATCTACTTTGATACAACATTTGATATTCATACAGTCAACCCTAACATATAAAATATGTTGTTCTTTGGAATCTTGCTTAAGAATTTCTTCACCAACCTAATCTCACAAAATATTTTCCTACATTTTCTTTCAATAACCCTTAATTTTCATCTCTCAAATGTATTCTAACTTTATTTGACCTTCATCATTTTATACAGTAAAAAGTAAGAGATATAACATTTTTGATGTAGTAAGCCATTTTCCTGTCTCTTTCTTCTTAACAACATATATGTCCTTTCCACTTTTCTTTTTAATATGTTATTATAATGTTGTATACTCTAACAGAATACCCTCTTGATTTTTTAATCCAAATGGTCTTACCAGAACACAGATTTTATACTTTAATATACATTTTAAAATTTCATTGAATATCATGAGTGAAGGGGAGGTATAGGCTGGTTATGCAATGAATAAATCCCAGAGATAAAAGGTACAGCATAGGGAATATAGTCAAAGGTGTTTTAATAGCATTGTATGGGGACAGATTATAGCTACATTTGTAGTGAATATACATAATTTATAGAGTTGTGAAATCATTATTTTGTACAGATGAAATTAATGTAAACTTGTGTGTCAACTATATTTTAAAAACAAGTGTAAATAAACAGGGGCGCCTGGATGGCTCCATATGTTAAGCGTGCGACTTCAGCTCAAGTCATAATCTCACAGTTCATGAGTTCCAGCCCTGTGTAGGGCTCTGTGCTGACAGCTCAGAGCCTGGAGCCTGCTTCAGATTGTCTCTCTTTCTCTCTGCCCCTCCCCTATTCAAGCTCTGTCTCTCTCCCTTTCTCTCTCTCTCTCTCAAAAATAAATAAAGATTTAAAAAATTGTTAATAAAAATAAATAAATAAAATTACAAAAGAAAAAGATTGGTGTTACTTATGACATAAATATTTGGAGAAACGCATCGGGAAATCTACGTGTGAAGGTTAATAATAACAAATGCATTTTAAAAATAGGTAATAGATTTTTTTTCTTTTATTGGATTAATTTAGATTTTTATACTTCTTTTGTCAGTTTTGATAAACCTTTTCAAGGAATGTTTTTATTTCACCTAAACTGTCAAATATATTGGCATAAGATACTTAATAAATCATCATATTTTCATCTTTTCCGTGTATAATCATATTGATTTCCTTGATATTGCATGTTCTGTTACTTCTTGGCTAATACTGAAAATACGTTATCAATTATTAATCTTTCAAGAACCAATCTCTAGCTCTGTTGGTTTTCTCCATTATCTATGTCTTTTTATTTAGATGTCTGTCTCTCCCCCTTCACAACCTGCCCCCCCCCACACACACACAGGATATGTGTTCATATGTATACAAACATTTCCCAGTTCTGTCCACTGTAAGGTGTAGATAAAATTATCACGCCCAGCACACAGATTTTATTGTTTCCATACCTTTTTCAACTGAAAGGAACCATAAAAAATAGCTGATTTCACAGATGGGGCAGGGAAAGTATAAAATGAACATGAAGTATCTTGTGCAAAAAACAGGCAAACTCTCACAACATGATTGGGGTCTGTCAAAGGGACACAAAAGCTACTTTGGGACAATTCAAACATCAAAATAAGTAACGACACGAAAGTTATAACCTACTAAATAAAATAAGAATGTACGAGTCTGCACTGACATGCATTAATACATGCAGGGGAAAGAAACACTCTTGCATATGGTAGAATGCTAACTAATGAATACAGAGAAACAATGGACTTAAGTGCACGATTTGGCAAATAAGCAAAAATTGTCAATAGGTGTAAAAGCTCACTAGTGGAAGTCTGAGAAGTAACAGAATATTCGCATAGTCTCAAAATGTTTCCCTGCAAGCTACCTATTAATTACAGTGACTAAAACAATAAAATAAGAACCATACAGTGACAATGGAAAAAACCTAATGGTCAAAATAAGCATTCCCAGTAAAAGGACTGATAGACAGCATGGCTATGCAATTAAGATTCGCTGAGAATAATTCCACCTCACATTTGTGGTATTCCTGCCGAAAGAATATAACCCATGTTCAATCATGAAGGAAGAAAGACAAACCCAAGTTGAAGGACAGATGACAAAGTAATGCTCCTGTCCTCTTCAAAAGTATCAGTGCCGTGAAATATAAAAGAAAACAAACTATTCCACATGAAAAGATATTGAAGATAAATGATAACTAATTGTAACTGATTATTTTAAATTTGAGAATTTTGGACCTTGCTGAAATAAAATTTAAGAATTTGAAATCCACCTACCTTCCCTCATTCCCCACTTCCTCTCTAAGCTTTTTTCTTCACTTGTAGATATTTAAGTGAATGAGCTCACACAGTACCTCAGGACCCCTTTCCCTTTAGCAACTACATAATTGGAAATCTTATAATAGCAAGCTTACCCTAGATCCTTCGGGAAGAAAAGAAGATTTTGATATGAAAATATTTGGCTGTTTAGATAGAATTAATTAGTTAGTCATGCTTGTTATTTTTACTTTCATGGACAGAATAGAAAATGGGATTTTAGGAGCACCTGGGTGGCTCAGTCGGTTGTGTCCGGCTCCAGCTGAGGTCACGATCTCACTGCTCGTGAGTTCGAGCCCCACGTTCGGGCTCTGTGCTGACAGCTCAGAGCTGGAGCTTGCTTTGGATTGTGTGTCTCCCTCTCTCACTGCCCTTCCCCTGCTCAGGCTCCGCCTCTCTCTCAAAAATAAATAAACATTAAAAAGAATGATTAAGAAAGTGGAATTTTAGTTAATGTGATTCAGTGTGTCTGTGAGGGCTGCCGCTATGAGAATGTCTGTTTTTTCATGTGTCCACTGAATGCGTGTTTATTCAACACCCAACATTCATGAGGTGCTGAGTGAGGCCCAGAGACATAGTAGGCAACATGGACTGGTCCCTGTCTTCATAGTGTATGCGTTCCAGAGAGGAGCACAGAGAAAAGTACTTTGCTTTCATTAATCCTACAAAAGACCAAAATTGTTATTTGCTATTACTCTGTTACCCAAAGGCAAAGACCAAACTTTTGTGACAGAAAAATCACTGCCTGGTGAGTCCTGAGTTAAACAATTTGATCCTAGGGATCTTCCCTTTTAAATTTATAATTAAGGAGTAATATTTAATATTTTCTCAATTTTGTTGGTATGCTGGGAATGTGTAAACACAATTTCCAAAAGTAAATGGTCTATTTATTTGAAACAACTAAAACTCAAAGTCTATTTTAGACGTTAACTCAATATATAAATAGTACACTGGAATTGTCTTTATAGACAAATATTTCTTTGAAAGATATAGAAATGCATTAGTATCTTTATAAATAGCTAACATTTTTAAAGTGAAACTAAAATAATATTCAGGATCTTTGGAATTAAGTGATCACTAATTAAGTTTCTTCTTATCACTAAAGCCAAACCCATTCTGGTTGAAATAAGTTCTAGGATTTATGTCTTTATTTTCATTCTCATAGCACATTGTTCAGGTTTCCAAGTACTTTCTATTTCTATTTTCTTTGACTTATACTGTAATAAGTTGTTTGTCTGATTTGTTTCCTCACTAAATGAATTGCTTAATTATACTGTGGAGAAGGGAATGATATTCTAATTCTTATTATATTTACCAAGACATAATAGATCTATATATATTTAGTATCAGATCAATGTTGGTTGAGTTAAATTCAGTGATACCTGAGCTTTCCCTTGACCTAAATGGTTTTTGAATTGTTATATGTCTACTCACAAATAATTATTACCTCCCTCTTTTATACTTTAACTTGGAATATTTTTAAACTCAAAGAAATGTTGCAATAATATCAAAGAGCTCCTACCTAGCCTTCCGTACATATTTCTGAGTTGTAAATATTTTAGCACATCTGTCTTTTCATTTTTTCTCTGTATCCTTAAATACAACGATTTTTTTTTCCCCCTGAACCATTGAGAATAAGTTTCAGACTACCCCCAAACAGTTTGGTGCACATTTCCTGACAATGATAGCATTTCATACTAAATACAGCACAATTACGAAATTTAAAACCTCATTAGTATTTCAATTATCACAACAATGTCCCCTAAAACAAAAACAAAAACAGAAAATTCGGGTCCAGGATCCAATCTAATACACTTTAGGATACATACTGCACTTAATCACTGTCTCTCTTTAGACTTTCTTTTTTTTTTTTTAATTTTTTTAAACGTTTATTTATTTTTGAGACAGAGAGAGACAGAGCATGAACGGGGGAGGGTCAGAAAGAGGGAGACACAGAGTCCGAAGCAGGCTCCATGCTCTGAGCTGTCAGCACAGAGCCCAACGCGGGGCTCGAACTCACAGGCTGTGAGATCATGACCTGAGCCGAAGTTGGCCGCTTAACCGACCGAGCCACCCAGGCACCCCTCTCTTTAGACTTTCAATTGGGAATAGTTCCACAGTTTGTTTAGTCTTCATGACCTTGACACTTTTGAAAAGCAAAGACGAGTTATATTGTACAGTGTTCTTCCCTGGAGGTTCTATGTTTTGTCAGGAACACCATGAGTTCATATTGTCTTCTCAGTGCATTACAGGTGGAGGCAAATCATTAAGGTTTATCTCATTACCGATGTTAACTTTTTTCATTTGGATAAGGTGGTGTCTTCCAGGTCTCTCTACTGTAAAGTAACATTTTTTACGAATTTATAAGCATTTTATAGATAAGTATTTATAATATGTAAATATCCTACTTCTTAACAAACATTTACTATGATTATTAACATACTTTGTTGAGTCTTCCTTTAGGAATTACTATATTTGATAAGTAATGACTTTTCTAACACCATTATTTTTTTCGATAGTTATTACTTGTGCTATAAAACTGTGAGATCATGACCTGAGCTGAAAGCAAGGGTCCAATGCTTAACCCACTGAGCCACCCTGGCACCTCATTACTTTTTCATTAATTAATATTTATATAGATTAATTGATTGCTGTTTTAGGACACTGATTAAAACCCATTACTATTTATCTTGATGATGAAATTGTCTCACATCTGGTGCCTGTGTCTTTTTAACATGTACCCATTCACTCTACGAAGATACACGTGCTTTCTGTTATTATATTGGAACACTCCTGTTGTGGCAAGATGTTCCACAATCATAATCCCAAGGTTGAATCCCAGTCCTTGGTAATCCTAGACCACAGTCTTAGGCTGTGACCATCAGGAGTGTTTCAGGAAAACTACAGGGAACTGGAGTTGGAGAATTTCCCTATTTTTAAGTAGATTAGAATCTGGTAAAGTCTTTTCCCCTGGAGAATAAGACTTTGTTATGGAGAACACTCTGGGTTTATTTCATTATGGTTACTGTTCTTCCTCAGTGGAAACACAAGGGAGTTTTTCTTGGATCCTCACAGTGAGAATCTAGTGGTGTCCTTAGGCGTAAAACCCAGGAGAACGTGAAGAACCTCCCTGAGACTAGGCAACTAGGGGTTCTCAGCTGTGAGCTAGTCTCTACTCAGCTTCCATCAGTATGTGAAAATTACCATTTAAGTTTTCCTGCCAGATTATGCCTCCAACATCTTCAGTTCCAGGTAAACTGATCTTGGCTGTGAGTACCTGTATTTGCCTGTTTCCAGATTTCAGAGTGGGGATTTGCCTTGTGACTTCAATTCTCTTATGGGTCCAAGAAAAATTGTTAATTTTTAATTTGTTCAGCTTTTTTTCTTGTTGGATGGATGGGAGTAATAACTTCCAAACACTTGGCATGTCAGAGCTGAGCCAGAATATCTTCCTCCTTTTTTTAAATAGTTATAAGGATTATGTTATATATGATACATATATGTATGTTAGAGTTATTAGTCCTTTTAGCAGTGATATTTATTAGAAATATTTTATCATGCATCTCATAAATGATTTGTCTGATATCATCCAATGGTAATTTGGCCATGTAATTTTTGAAAAGTTATCAAATATACCAATCTTTACTTTCATTCCATCTGAATTTTGTGTCATTGTCAAAAAATCTTTCTCTACACTAACATTATTTAAAAAGTAATCCATGTTTTATACTTGTGTGTTTATACATTGCTACAATTAGCTCTCTTTTTCCTGCCCATTTGAAGTTTATTCTTGTGCAAGGTTTAAGGTATGGATCTATAGTTACCATTTTCAAAATGGTTATTCCTATAATACCAGCACTATTTACTATAAAAAATCCTAACTCTCCCAGAGATTTGATATGACACTTCCAACATGTACTGAATTTTCACATATACTTTTGTCTATTTCTCAATTTTATGTAACTCCTTCAGTGTATCTGTCTATTCATGCATCATTACCACATTTAAAAATTATATATATATATATATATATGTGTGTGTGTGTGTGTGTGTGTGTGTGTATCCATTGTGTATATACACATATACACAAAAATACAGTTTATTGTGTATATATGCATATCTGTATTTTTGTGTATATGTGTATATACACAATGAATATATGGATAATGGATATATAATGGATTTTAATATCTGGTAGAGAAATTCCCTCTGTAGACTTAGTGTTTTGATAATTTCAAAACTATTCTTACATGTTTGTTTTTAAAAATTAACTTTAGTATTAGTTTACCCAGCTCTATAAAAATGCCTTGGAATTTTTGCTAAGATTCCATTAAATTTATAAATTAAATCAGAGAGGATATGTCATCCTATTGAAGAACACTTCTTTTCCCATTAGTTGAAGGCTCCTTTTGTATATTTAAGAAGCATGGGAAGTGTTCTTATATGTACATTTTGCATATGTGTTATTTATTCATAAATATTATACCTTCTTTGTTATTATTACACATGATAATTATACTCTTAACTCCTCTACCTGTTTGGCACAGATTTTATTTTCTAAAGATGGCTACACCAATATATCCTACCCCACACACTCTTCCTACAATATGAGTTTTGCACTCCTCTGCTGAGAGGTGGGCTCTGTGTTTCTTCCACTTGAATTCAGAGGTACCTACAACTATGTCAGAAGTGATTCTGTGTCTTCTTCATAGATACAGCCTCTGTGAGACCCTTTCAGAAGACGCAACTTTAGAGGTGTGCAACATTTAACAGAAGTCCAGTGTTTCTAATTTTGTCATGTTGGAGAGACCATATGAAGGAGATGCTGAGGAACAGACAGACAGGAGCCCTGGCTAGTTCACCTCTAGCTGTTTGTAGCTAATATTAGTGGAAATGCCTCTATTATTTTTCTACTAATATGTTGTCTTTAGGGATAAGGTACGTAGATAAAAATGAGAATTTGAGTAGAAATATATATATAAATATCTCAAGATATAGATAGAGATAGATATATTCATGTCAACCAGTATTCACTAATACCTATTTTGAAGGGCACCTGGGCAGCTCAGTCGGTTGAGTGTCCAACTGTTGATTTTGGCTCAGGTCAGGATCTCAGATGTTAGATTGAGCTCTGCATCGAGCTCTGTGCTGGGCATGGAACCTACTTAAGATTCTTTCACTCTTCCTCTCTCTGCCCCTCCCTGCTCATGCTCTTTTTCTCTCTCTCTCAAAAAAAAGATATTTTGAGAAACTATATTTTCTGAAATAGATATTTAATATTGCCAAATGTCTCCAGCATCTTTTCTTATTTTCTCCTTATATATATTATTGTGGTATATTAACAACTTTGCTGACATTCAAACAAACTTTCATTCTTAGAATAAGCTCTTCTTGGTCATGGTGGTGTGTGTGTGTGTGTGTGTGTGTGTGTGTGTGTGTGTGTTTCTACAAATGTTTTAGGATTTTGTTTACTAATAGGTTAGCATTTTTGTATTAATATTCATAACAATATCCATCCCCACTTTCAAAACCTTTTTTGCTACTCTTAAACATATAATCAATACAGGGGCACCTGGGTGGCTCAGTTGGTGAGTCTTCTGACTTCGGCTCAGGTCATAATCTTGGGGTTGGTGAGTTCAAGACCGATTTTGGGCTCTGTGCGGACAGCTCAGAGCCTGAAGCCTGCTTTGGATTCTGTGTCTCCCTCTCTCTCTGCCCCTCCTCACTCATTCTCTGTCCTTCTCTCTCAAAAATAAACTAACATTAAAAATTAATATATATATATATATATAAGTACAAAATATAATGCTATATCTAGCATAGCTTAATGGCTTTTAAATATTAAAATACATCATAGTAAATTCAGAATATAAGATTAAGTATTACTAAAAATGTCATATATATATTCATAATTATATATATATATATTTTTTATTTTTATATAACTTTATATTAAACAAATTAAAAAGGTGAAATACTGCTTCGTAATCAACTATATATTATTTATTATTATATTTATTTATATATATATTATGTATTATAAATACAAAGCAGTATTTCACCTTTTTAAATCTCTTTTTTCCTCAATGAAGTTTTTATCCTTACTTTTCTGTAAGATCTCACTAAATGTCAATAATCAAAGAAAAAGTGACTATCTATAATTTAAGAACGTAGATTTGATCACCAACTCAGTTACTTAAATTGGGGAGGATACTTGACTATATCAGCAATCTTGGCTTTACTTGCATTAAAAATTGAACATTTTATTACTTTTTAAAAGGAATCATAGTCTAGTAGTTAAAAATATAGATTAAGAAGTCACATAACACTAGATTTGCATCACGCTTCTATCAGTATTTGGATATGTAACTTCACACAATTTATCTAAACTTTTTAATCGTATAATATGTAGGGTTATTTTCAATTTAAATTAGATAATACACAGAAAGCACCTCACAATGTCCCACATATGGTAAACACCCAAAACACTAGCTAAAGACCAAAAAAACAAAAAAACAAAAAAAACGCAAAATGGTAATCGTCAAAATTTATTGTATTGACTGAATTAATTTGTATGTTTTTATAAGCCCACAAGTTTTTTTTAAACTTAGACCTATATGAGTTTAGATCATATTTATAATATGAGTAGTACATTGAACTATGAACTTTAAATATTATATAACTTCTAAATTATGTGTAAGAATAAAGTTTATTTTAGGACTCTTAGGGACTTCAATATGTCATGACTTTGAGTCAGTTCTGATCTGTTCAAAATCTGTTATGATGTTTGAAAAAATGTTTTGAAAAAGACAAGTAAAGACACATGTAGGATATATTTCTTAAGATATAAGTTAGGTTCCAGATCTAAATTACTGACATGTCCTTGTCTCTACATACAATTAAGAATCATTACAAAGTAATTCAGAGGATGTTCAGCTCCCACAGTTGTGGGTAACAAATTCATTTCAGAGCTCTGTTGGGGAATTAAAAAGACTCTTCATTCTAATGAGGTGACAAGTTTGACACAAGAGCTACCACAAAGAAGAAGAAAGGAGAGTTTTAAATGGCAAAGAATGAGTTGGCATAGAAACACTAACTTCTCAGTTCTCTGTAACTCAAATGCATTCCAGCATTTTGTAGACAAAGGCACATTTTATCAAGTGGCTATTAAAAGTAAAAAACTGTCAGTTTGATCAGTCATCTGATATTCCTCAATGTAAGTATCCTGTAGTAAATTGCTTTAATTGGCTTTATTAGTTTTTTCCTAAATATAATGACTATTAAAAATTAGATACTCTGCCAAGCACAACACAATCATTCATTTAGCTATTTGAAGTTTCTGAAACAGGTGTGCATGGAAGGCTCAGTCAGTTAAGGGTCCGACTCTTGATTTTGGCTCAGGTTAGGATCTCATGGGTTGGTGGGTCCAAGCCTCATGTTGGGCACTGTGTTGACAAGACAGAGCCAGCTTGGGATTCTCTCTCTCCATCTGTCTTCCGGCCCCTCCCCCACCCATGAGCTCTCCCTGTCTCAAAATACATTAAATAAACTTAAAAGAATAAGTAAAGTTCCTGAATCAAATAGGTTATGTATAATTCACCAAATTCTAAATATGAAAAATATAAACTTCTGAGAATTTATATAATTCAATTAAAACAGCACAGCTAGATTTGAATAAACCCACATTCTTTTACTTATGTTATCTTTTCACCACTAAAGTATCCTCTATTTATATTTTCATTAAAATAATAATTTATTAATATGTATATGATTAGTGTAAAGAGCATCTTGGAAATTCCATTAGGCATACTAGTTATACAGATAGGGTTCATGGTTTTTTGTGTTCATTTTTTTTGTTTGTTTTTGGTTTGTTTTCTGTTGTTGATTTTTGTTGTTTTTGCTTAGTAAGTAACAAAAATGTGATGTGAAGACTAGCATATAGTATCCACTGAATAAGTATATATAAAATGACTACATTAATGAATAAACTCATACTTATTAGCTAATTAGCTAATAGAGATTTACTGTACTAGGCATGCAATACAAATGTAATAAGGACACCCCACAGAATGAGCAACTTCAAAATGCATGTCTAACTATTTTTTTTAATTTTTTTCAATGTTTATTTATTCTTGAGAGAGACAGAGTCAGAATGCGCGTGGTTTAGGGGCAGAGAGAGAGGGAGACACAGAATCTGAAGTAGGCTCCGGGCTCCAAGCTAACAGCACAGAGCCCGATGCACCACTCGAACTCACGAGCTGTGAGATCATGACCTGAGTTGAAGCCGGACGCTCAACCGACTGAGCACGCAGGCGCACCCATGTCTAAGTATTTTTGACGCTCACAATCATGAATATATCATTCCATAGAAGTTATAAAAGAAACACAGGAATGAATATCTTGGCATTGGAAATAAGATGTATAACTTTTATGCCATGGAAGCCAAATAAAATTACTCTTCTTGTTCTTTTGTTTCATATAAAAAAGTTTAAAATATTCAAAGAAATGATAATATTCCTCCCAGATGGTAAGCACCTTCAGGAAATCTCTGGCATTTATCAGATTTGGAGTTTAAAGTAAACTCTGCCTGCAAAGAATCCAGATGTCGACAAAAGAATATAATTTGCTGTAACATATTCATGAGACAATTAATGACTAAGTGTCCTGAATAAGATATCAGAAATAACTGTGTTAGATTCATTAAGAAGTCTTTTGATAAGAAAGTCAGTTCAGTTAAGTGATAGTACTTTCTGGTTTTAGAAAGGAGCCTTTGCTATAACAATTATTTAAAATCCGTGTTTTATGAATATATTCATTAAAATTGGACACTTTAAATTTCCACATTGATTTTATCCTGATAGATAGATATACCTATTTAAAATATTTTTAATATTTTGAAACATTCAAGGATCATTTCTTTTTTTTTTAATTTTTTTAATGTGTATTTATTTTTGAGAGGTAGGGGGACAGAGCACAAGTGGGAGAGGGTCAGAGAGGGACAGGGAGACACAGAATCCAAAGCAGGCTCTAGGCTAGGAGCTGGCAGCACAGAGCCTGATGCAGGGCTCACTCGTGAACCGCGAGATCCTGACCAGAGCCGAAGTGGGGCGCTTAACCGACTGAGCCACCCAGGTGCCCCTGGATCACCTCTGTCTTAATTATTCTTCCATCTTTGTTTCCCAAGTGTGAAAAAATATTCCTCACACTGTCACATGATCTGCCCTTCGCCCAATCAATCAATCAATCAATCAGTCAGCAGTCAGGGAATCAGTAACCTGCAAATTATATACCGCCAGCTATATACCCATCATAATGATAGGGTTAAGGTGATACATAAAAATTAAGAAATGTTGACTTTACCCTTATATGTTGTGCATTCATATAAATTAGGCTTATATATAGAAAACACAAACTAAATGTACAAGGTAATCTTTACATGCCAGGAGAGTTCAAAGGGAATATAGCCCAATATAAGCTAGAATATGGCAAAAATTAGTGGAGAATCTCAAAGGCCTTGAAGGGATTTTGGGATACAGAACAATTTAAAGGATGAAACTCTAATGATCCTAAAGATAATATCTGTGTAATCTTCCAAAATAGTTCCAGAATGAGTATAAAAAATTATATGAAAACTGCCTATGTGGAAAGAAAGTCTGTCAGTAGTAACCTGTGCCTTAGGTTGAAGATTTTGTCATGAATATATATATCTTATCTACCTATATCACCTATATATAGATGGTGATATATGTATTTCCTATCTATGGATATTTTAAAGAAATACCAGAAAATTACTTCCAAATGAATATTTACTATCTATTTTGTGCCAGATAATTTTCTATGGCCTAGGAATAAAGGAGTGACCAAAAAAGAAAACCTGTATCTTCACAGAGCTTACATTTTGGTGACATAAGAAAGAAAACTCATGCAACAAGTAAGTATGTCACATATCACATTGGCTGATGAAAAGTGCTATGGAATGACATAAAGAATGGAAACAGGATAAGCAGTACAAGTGGGTTTTGTGCACTTTTAAGCAGGTTGGCAGGAATAGCCTTACTGACTACGTAGCATTTCAGGCAAATACTTGAAGGAGACAAGGGAGTAAAACTTGTAGAATTTTGGAGATAACCGGAATAAAAAAAACAAAAACAAAACACAAAACAAACAAAAACCCATTAAAGCAGAGTAACAGGGAGGAAAAAGGCCTGGCGCAGGAAACTGTTTAGAGTATCAGGGGAACAGCAAAGAGATCTGTGGGGATTCAGTCAAAAGCGTGTGGGGACAATGAGTGGAAAATGAAGCTAGGGGAATAATGAGATGAGCTGTAGAGGCAGTTCATGAGAGATCTAATAGTTAATTGTAAAGGCTGTTACTTTTATTTTAATGAGACAGAGAGCTATGATAAGATTTTGAGCACAGAAGTGACATTATGACATTATCTGACTTGTATTAGAGAACTCCATGGACTAACACGTTGAAAAGAAGCTTTGGCTGGCAGAGTGAGAGCAGAGAGATCAGCAAAGCAGCTTTTAGAATTATCTAGGCAAGAGAAAATGATGGCTTGTAAAAGAATGGTACCAGTATATCTGATAAGAAATCACGTCTAGTATGTAGTACTTGGTAGTGCACGAGGTTAAGCAAGCCACAAAGAGATGGCTCCCAGATTTTCAGCCTATGCAACTGGAAACACAGAGTTCACATTTAGTGAAATGGAAAGGGTTCATTGAAACATGAAAGTAAAATCATGAGTTCCATTTGAACCTGTTAAATTTGAAATTTATATATGAATATTAAGTGGTTATTTTGAGTCCAAGTTGTATATATAATTCTAGAATTCACAAGAGTGGTCTGGACTAGAGATATTAATTTATGAGTACTCAACATATAAATGGGAATTCAAGCAATGGAACCCAAGATATTTAGAGAAGACAGTGGAACAATGAATCCTCAGGACTCTGCCCCAGGGGATCATAACATCATTAGGCCCAATGAGTAAAACCAGCCAGGAAAGATTAGACTTAGACATAAAGCAAAGGGTGGCATTTTGTCAAGCAAAGTAAAAACCACTTTTCAAGGAAGGAATGAATAATTGAGGACTCAAAACTGCTGGATTTTGCATAAAAACTAAGTGATTTAAAAAAAAACAAATTTAGCAACATCATGGGGGCAAAAAAATAGTATGAAAGACATCAAGAGAAAATGAGAAGAATTATAAGAGTGGGTTTAGACAAATTTTTTAATAAGTTTTCATGTAAATGTTAGCAGAGAACTGTAATGGAAGCTGAAGGGGTATTTTTAGACAGGAAAACTGATGATATATAACAGGATAGAGAAGTCATAGGCTGAATTTCTTAGGTAAGATGGTGACAAGGGACTTTGTGCATAAATGGATCTTCTTTAGCAATAAGAGGGTAGGCACATACGCACATGTGTTCATTAATCTGGTAGGAAGAATTTTATGAAATTCTTAACTAACTGAATTTATTTTTTTCCAGTGAAATAAGAATGGACATCTGCTATGAGTGAGAACAAGAACAGGTACAAGATAATTGGGTAAAGAAAGAAAATGATAAAACAATCTTTTAGTTGAAAAGAAAGTAGACTCATTGGACTTTTGGACACTGATGGTAAATTTAGGATTAATGATCATGAATGTATAAGGAAAACAGACCACATAATGCTATGTTTTCTTTCAAACAAATTCATCTGATTGGGAGTAGAGATGCAGTAGCCAGAAAATTAGAGTTTTCCCACAGCAGCACAAGGAAGCAAGAGAAGGATAAGGTCATTGAAGATGTGTGAAGGGACCATGGAATTTAAGCGAGGAAAGGAGAGGGGATAAACTAGAGAGGACTACAGAGTCATGGAAACTGAAAAGATGGTATCAGAACTGGACTGTGAATCCTAGTGAAGTCAAAGTATTGTTATAGTCTTGGAACAACAGTAGGAGTTGAAATAAAAAAAGGGGAGGTTGTTTGGAGTAGAAATTATAGAAGTTTCAGTTTTTAGCAATGACAAGTTCTATGGATGATCATGAGAGTGAATCAGTGAATGTGGGCTGAGAAGAAAAATCACTGGAGAAAAAGAAATCAGGGAATTAAGAAGCATATCCTAGTCAAGTCAAAGAATTGTTTAGTTTTGGAACAAGAATGAATTAAATGCAACAGTATGTGTTTGCAATTAAAAAAGGGGGTTGTTTGGAGTAGAAATTATAGACGTTTCATTTTTTAGCAATGACAAGTTCTATGGATGATTATGAGAGTGAATCATTGAGTTTGGGCTGAGAAGAAAAATGACTGGAGAAGAAGAAATCAAGGAATTGAGAAGCCAAAATATGGGGACAATGATCTGTATGGATATTTGGCATGGATTATGACAGAAGTATGATGAATTAGAAGGATGAAATTTAGTGCTAAAAGCTACAAATCAAAATGTAATTATATCAGTCATGCACTGAATAATAGAAGATACCCTTTGTAAAGCAAGAGACTCTAGGAAATACAAAGAGATATAGGTAGAAACACACTAATAAGTATTTATCTTGACACAATACTCTCAGCATAATAAAGGTCAAAAGGCCAAAATATATCTGAGGATAAAGAAAACTTAACTCACATAATTAATAACATAATCATTAAGGAGATTGCCTATCTATCTATCCATCCAACTATCATCATTCAGAAGATTACATCACTAGAAAGCTTAAGTGCCAAAAGCAGAATTATTAAAATCAAATTCTCTGATTACACTATTTATAATAAAATCAAGATTAATAATAGAAATTTAAAAGGCTGTAAACATGGAGATTTTAAACCTGTGTCTATTAAATAAAACCTGGGAATCTGGCTAAAAGGGAATATATGCAAACTTTACATGTTACATTACCATCCTATGTGTCAATTTATTGCGAATATTTTCCCTGACTGTGGTTTGCAGTTATTATGTCACGTACGTTGTCTAATACATTGATTGTTTTGATATTTTGTTAAAAGTCTCTCTTGGATCAATATTAGATAATCACTAATATTTTTCTAAGACATGTGGATGTCAGAGTTTTAGCTTTAACTCTAATATATCTGGAATTTATTTTGGAATATAATATGATGAACTGTTTTCAAAATTTACTTTCCAAGTGGCCAGCAAATTTTTCCATTTTAATATATTCAAGAATATATAAATTATTTATTTTGTTTGTATTTTACTTTAATTGAAAAAAATTGTCATCAGAATTCAAACAAGAAAGAATTGTATAAGTTAAATTTAAGACTACCATTCATGGTCTCAGTTCCAATCCCCAGGTCAGCATATAAAAATTAAAAATGCCATGTTCTGAATTTGTATGAGAAATTTAATTTGGAAGAAATCTTGAAAATAGATTGGAAGATAACTAGATGGTATGGGTCAACATCTCATTTTTTTAAAATTTTTTTTAACGTTTATTTATTTTTGAGACAGAGAGAGACACAGCATGAACGGGGGAGGGGCAGAGAGAGAGGGAGACACAGAATCGGAAGCAGGCTCCAGAGCTATCAGCCCAGAGCCCGACGCGGGGCTCGAACTCGCGGACCGCGAGATCGTGACCTGAGCTGAAGTCGGACGCTTAACCAACTGAGCCACCCAGGCGCCCCAACATCTCATTTTTAAAATAACCTACTAGATATGTCCAATTACTTGTATTATTTTTACTTTGAAATTCCCTATTTAAGAGTCTCAAGTGAGAAAAATAAACTAATCATATCTTGGAACATCTTATGTCAGAGAACCTGTTGTAGAGAAAACTATTAAAGAGTCATAAATATTGCAAAGGGAATGAAGAGAGCAAGAACAAAGACATCCCACAGGTTTCATGCAGAAACTATATGGGGTTTAAGTTATTGTGTGCTGATCAACAGTTACCAGTTGTCTGCGGGGGTAAAACCCTGGATGTATCATTTGCCAATTTCCTTGTAAATACTCGACCATAAATTTCAACTTATCTGCATGAACTCACTGAATACAACATTGGAAGAGGTGTGCACCACTGGTCACATGACTTAGTATGAACCACCTCCAGCACACCAGGGCAGCAAGCCCCTTAAGTGTATGAAGTTTGCTCTGTGTGGCACTTTCTAGTTGCAAGTTAACTAAGTCACTTTAGGGACATGCATGGTGCATGCAGTTGTAGATACAGAGCAAGTAAAATCCTCTAGGATGCATGTTGTTAGGGTCAACTAATTAAAACCACTCTTTTTCAAGTAGAAGTGAAAGAAGTATTTGACACTGATGCCCTAGCTGGCCACTTGGCATTTCAGCTATTTGTGCCATGGTCCACACCACAGCCTTCAGGATGCAACATGTTGCCACCAGTGGAGGGAAGACAAGAAAATCTGAAGACTTAAATACATAAGGGGAATCAAGGCTGAGTTGTCCTGACTTTGAGTGTGAGAATAGTCTATGGGTTCTTGCTCCTGTGGTTTTATCACTTACACTACAGAGTATATTAACATTTATTTATTTTCTTGTTTGATAAAGCTTTGGTGCTTTTGCAGTAAGCCATTTGAAAGCAACATACTAAAAAAAAAAAAACACACAAAAGACAAATGCACGTAGAATTGGTTTAGTGCACACAAGGTTAAGATTTGCATCTAAAAAAGCTTTGGAATTCTAGCAAGTGAAACAGAAGTTGGAGTTGCTAAAATCTAAAAAAAATTTATGTCGGTGCAAGTAAGTTATTGAGCACACACACACACAAATACTTTTGTATGGCAGTCCATACTTAATCTCTTCGACTCTTGTCATCACAGAGTTTTTGGAAATATTTCAGTCATTGTAGAACAAGTTTGTAGGTCAAATCATGTGTCCTCCAATGTCAATGGCCTTTATTTATAAAATAAAGTTTTCCTCCACATTTGGTTTACTTTTGTTGAAAACCAGTTGTAAAGCTTTAATCATTATTATATAAGTGGACTGCCAAAAGTTCATCTTTCAAGCCTTTTAACTTAATACAAATATTGAAAACCAAGCTTCAAAATGGAAGGATATTGAAATGTATGCCTACAAATGCAAAGGAAAAGAAGATGATGACATTTTAAGTAGTGTATATATTTTAATATTAAAATTCTAAAATTATGTTTTAGAATATCTTGAATTCTGGTTAAAATATTTTTGATGAATCATGTATGTGAATAAAATAAAATCATATCCTATGTAAGAATGGAATAGAAAAAAAGGGCCATGATTTCAAAGAATTTAAATTTGATGAAAGTTTCCAAAAAATGCAAATAAGGAATATGTGATGAAACTTACCTGGAACAAATGTTTACTAAAGAACGACAGTCCATATGAAAATAAAATTTTGGAATGACATACTCATATTTTAAATAAATATAAAACTGAAATTGAGATTATCCACCATATAATAGAATTTACTCTTAAGTTTAGCAGTTATTTTAGAGCCCCTTAAAATGATTATTGTACTAAGAATCAATTTAAAGTGTCAATAATTTCAAGTTCATTCATCATAAAAATTATAATTTGAAGACAAGTGCAGATAATTTTATAAAAAATAAAAATACATTATTCTTGCTTTATAATTATTTTATATTCATACAATAAAAAGATTTTAATTTTGTTTTTTATTTGCATATTTGTGATTTTTACTTCTTTGGATGGTACTTTGTTTTGAAAAATAGTTTCTGAATAAGACTGTTTTATAATGTCAGGAATACAATAAAACTGAACAATAATATTTTTATATATAATTTTATTATTTTTAATTATTATTAATCTCATAAATATCCCATTTGTTCACACTCTCTAGATTACTGCAACTCATAGACTTCAGCCATTGCATTTTTAGATATTTAACACAAGGATCATTCTAGAATACAAATGTGAAATTATCAGAACTCTCAGAGGAGAGTTAAAGAGGATTGAAGACAGAGAAGCAGAATGAAAGAAACTGAAGGATAGAGGAGGCATATGGCACAAATAGAAATTTCTGACTGATCATATTCCATAGAATAATGGAAGAAAACAGAAGATGAATGTGAAATATCATTTTTAATAGAAATCGGGAATTCAGAAAAAGGAACAGTTTAGATCTTTCTCCAAAGGAAAGATAATGAACCTGAAGTAAAATTCATCATTTAGCAACTGAAAAATCTGGCCCTGAAGAAGAAAATAATAAAACATAACACTAGCACCCATCTAAGAAAAGCAGTATTGGCCTTTAAATAAATGCTTGAGTGTCAAAAGAACTTCTCTGTAAAAAGAATCAAAGAAGAGTAAAGAAAAATTCCTTTCTGTTAGACTGGAAAGTGGTGAGAAACCTCTCTATTCATCTCATAGCTTTAATTTAATAATAAATACAGGGGCACCTGGATGGCTCAGTTGGTTAAGCATCTGACTTGATTTCTGTTCAGGTCATGATCTCACAGTTCATGTGATCGAGTCCCGCTGAGAGCATGGAGACTGCTTGGCATTCTCCCCCTCTTTTTTTCTCTCCCCTCCCTTTCTGGTTCCCTCTTTCTCAAGTTAAATAAATAAACTTTTAAAAATACAAATAAATATAGGGTGCCTGAGTGGCTCGGTCGTTTGAGTGTCCAACTGGACTCAGGTCATGATCTTGCAGTCTGTGAGTTCGAGCCCCGCGTCAGGCTCTGTGCTGACAGCTCAGAGCCTGGAGCCTGCTTTGGATTCTGTGTCTCCTTCTCTCTCTGCCCCTCCCCAGCTCATGCTCTGTTTCTCTTTGTCATTGGAAGACCAATGAATAAACATTAAAAAAATAAAAATAAAAATAAATACACACACATCAAGAATATATACACACTGATATTAAAAACTCAGTGCATCAGGTATATGGCAGATTAAAAACAGCTAAGGAGAGAATCAGAAAACTAGACTTGGGGAAATCCCCTCAGTGTAGTACAGAGATATAAAGACATAAAAATATTATTGACCAGGAAACTTAATGGAGAATATAATAAAAAGGATCCCAATAAGAGCACAGGAGAAAATAACGAAAATGGAAGAAAAACAGTATAGCGAAAATAACATCTTGGAATTTTTGAGATATTAAAGAATATATAAGTACCCAGTTTAAAACCACAAATTATGTTCAAAGTAGGAATCACGGAAGCAAATGCAACATAGACATCATGGTGAAACTGCTGAACAACTGCTAATTAAAGACAGAGAAAATCATAAAACTACCTGACAGAAAAAAATAATTGATTAACAAAAGTAATAATAATTACAAACATACACACTACTTTTGTGATGACTGAAACACAATGGAATGCAAATTTCAGAGTTGATACAAAATACCTATCAACTTAGAATTCTAAATCCATTGCACCTGAAACTCCATAATGAGAGTGGAAACAGATTTTTATTTTTAGACAAAGGCTTGGAGAATTTGTCTCTATAGACCCTTATAGAAACATATAAGGTTATGTTTATGTAAAAAGAAAATTATGCACAGGAGGAAATATTAAGATATAAAAGCAATGGAAATCAAAGAAACTAATAAAAGTCTGGTAAAAATGGGGTATTGAATGTTAAAATGATAATACATATGATTATTGTTGTTTACTGTGTTTTCTCAAAATTGATCTGCCCAGACACACTGAAAGTAATCATGAAGCAATGTCAAGGGCATAAGAACCAATAAGACATCAAAGGAATGACAAGTTGACCTGGATGTTAATATTGGCAGGCTGAAAGACTAATGATTTTTATAGTTGAGGTGGTTTCAATTCTTTCTTTTTTAGAAAATTGAAGGAAGACCAAATTAAGATGTCAGTTTGTAGAACATCAAAAAATGACTTCGATGATAGATGCATCTTATGAGTGTTATTACTATTAAAGAAAATTCCACTCCCATCAATTTATTTAGGATTTTAGGCAGCACTTGTAGCCATAAAAAATAATGAATTAAAAATGGAATCCATTCTATCCTAGCAATAAGCAATATTCATCCTTGAATACATGACACGTTGGAGGGGCAATAATATAATCTCACTAAATCTGTTTCTAATAAAATATTTTGTTTATTAAAAAATATATATATATATCTACTATATTGATACAGCTTTAACAACTTTAATTATAATTTTAATAGTAAATCAGTCAAGAGGAAAATAATGTTAAGAGCTTTATGTTGAAAAATCATTGAAAAATTTTAAAGTAAATGTATATATTTTTATTGAAATATATAAGAATTTTTAGCAGAATTATTATATGTTAGGATAAAATCTATGAGGGGAAATAAAATAAAAAATAAAAACATTGAAAAATTCTGACTGTTATAATCTTTATATTTTAAATAGATGATGGTAACCATTTATTTAGTAGTTATGTAGATTGTATTGTATCCACTTAAAATAAGTTTGTGGGGCGCCTGGGTGGCTCATTTGGTTGAACATCCAACTTCAGCTCAGTTCCTATCTCATGGTTCATGATCTCATGGTTCATGGGCTGGCTGCTGTCAGTGCAGAGCCTGCTTTGGATACTCTGCCCCCTCTTTCTCTGCTTTCCCCCATTTTCACTCTATCTCTCTCTCTCAAAAATAAAAATTTACAAAATAAAAATAAAATAAAATAAAATAAAATAAAATAAAATAAATAAAATAAAATAAAATAAAATAAAATAAAACAGGTTTGTAATAGCATTGCAAGGTGATGGATGGTAGTGACACTTGTAAGTAGGACAAACATACAAAGATATCGAATCACTATGTTGTACACCTGAAAGAAATGTAACATTGTGTGTCAAATATACTCAAATAAATACATACATACATGCATGCATACATACATAAGATTTGTCGTCATTATATGTTTACATGAAGTATATCTTTTGAAGCTATTTATTTATCTGCTTGTTTATTTGAAGCTATTGAAATGTGAAAATATTTGGAAGCTGATGATACTCAAGAAATGCATTTTTAATTACGCTCTTAGTGGTGTATTTAGAAAAGAATTATTAAACATTATTCTAAACAGTCTATATCTACAAGAAGATGGAGATATTCACTAACTTTAAACTTGTCAATGATAGCTATGAAAATAGCAATACAGACTCTAACTTTCAAGCCACTGGTATGAAATCAGGAAAATAAGGTGAACACAAGGAATTCAGAAGGAAGAAAAGTTGGAGGAAATATGCAGTGAAAAAGTATGGAAAATAAAATAAACTTCTGACCTACCTGAAGATGCACAGAACTAAATAAATCATAAGTGTCCTCTATCTCCAACATTACCTAATAACAAGTCTCTAGGGCTAAAGAAACTCTAGGATATATGCCCTTAACTGAGGCTTTAGGGATAATCTGGAAATGGATTGATAAAACACCTAGTTTGAGACTGGAAACACTAAGACTGACCAAGCCAAATGATCTTCTGTTATCACCACTGGAAACATTTTTAATCTGATCAATCTCCTGATAGAAGATGCTTTGTCTTTTTTTTTAATGTAAACTTTATTTCTTTAAAAAAAAAATTAATGTTTATTCATCTTTGAGAGACAGAGACAGAGCGCGAGCAGGGAAGGGGCAGAGAGAGGGAGACACAGAATCAGAAGCAGACTCCAGACTCTGAGCTGTCAGCACAGAGCCCCAAAGCGGGGCTTGAACTCACGAACTGCGAGATCATGACCTGAACCAAAGCTGGACGCTGGAATGACTGAGCCACCCAGGTGCCCCAATGTAAACTTTATTTCTTATAAAAAGTAGCATACAACTATTGTAGATGTAAATAAATAACAAGAACAAAGAAAAAAAATCATATATAACCCTACGACCTAGAAGGAGTCACTGTGAAACCTTTAATCTATGTCCTACACATATTTATTTTGAGATTCCATATATATATATATGTATATATATATATATCCTAAAAGATTAATGTTGTATGCAAGATTTGTATTACAGCCCATGGGGAGCTACTGAGAGATTTCAAACAGGAAGTACTATGCTCACTGATACAACTGGAAAAGGTGGATAGGAAAGAAGTCAGTCTACTGGAGGCGGACCAGTTAGGAGACCACTCCAGTACCACAGGGAGATAGGCAGGAGTTAGTTGCAGTAAGAGGCAGAGTGAACAATATTTTCTGATTCACTGCACTTAAGTCTGTAGTGAGAATAAGGGAAAGATAAATTTTAAATGATGCCCAGGGTTCTAGCTTTATTAATCTCTCAAATTTAATATTTTAGATAAATCACAGTAAGACAATTATCAGTTATTTTAGTGCAGTAATAGCCATGCTTTAGGATATTACTTTCTTTACTGATATTTCATTCTCTTTTCTTATCTTAGAGCTAATTTTCTACCAAAAGTTTACTTGAGAATCATTTTCTCTTATTCTAAACAAATACAGTTGGACTTCTAGCTTTCAGATGGTATGAAGAATTCATTTTAAATCTAGTAGATTCTCTAGATAGCAGACCTAGTTGAGGAAGTAGGTGTAATCAAAATGATGTGGATGAATTTAAGAACCGTTGTTGTCACAATAGGATAAGAGTAGAAAAGATGTTTACTGATTTGGAAAATTGGAAAGCCCAGAGGTCCCAAAGCAAAGTATACTGTATTTATTTCAGAACTAAGAGTTCATGAGGAAGCAAACATTAGGTTAGTCCTGGTTTCCACACTGGTATCTATTTGAAATCTATTTGTATTAATTTAATAATACCAGTACATAGAATATAATCACTTAAATTATATAAAAAATAAGTACTGTGAGCATATATATATATATAGGCAAAATTATTGTGAATTTAAGACATTATAATAACAGACACAATAAAAGACATTACATTAAAATAAAATAAAATATGTAACTCAATATCATGCATATTAATCATAAATTTTTCTTTAATAATGCATACATGTTTAATGCCTTCAGCCTTAAAAAAATGAAACTTTACCATACAAAAATGTCTGAGATGTATACATGGGTTCTACCTTTGTAAATTATTTTCATGCTTTAATTTTTTTTTTTAATTTTTTTTCAACGTTTTTATTTATTTTTGGGACAGAGAGAGACAGAGCATGAACGGGGGAGGGGCAGAGAGAGAGGGAGACACAGAATCGGAAACAGGCTCCAGGCTCCGAGCCATCAGCCCAGAGCCCGACGCGGGGCTGGAACTCACGGACCGCGAGATCGTGACCTGGCTGAAGTCGGACGCTTAGCCGACTGCGCCACCCAGGCGCCCCATTCATGCTTTAATTTAAAAAAAAGTTACAACTAGCATCTATGCCCTTTAAATTGGAAAATTTCTGTTATATTAATTTACTTTTTACTATACTTTATACATTGTATTTTTTTAGGAGATATACCTTTAAAAGCAAAACTCAAACTCTATTTCTAACAATCTCATAATTATTCCAGGTAGTGATTTTTGTGGGGGCCCAGTAGAGGGAAGAAATAAAGACATCATCTTGATTTGGTTGCCTTTCTAAATTTTAATATCTTGTTTCCTACAGTCCAACATAATTGTCTCCCATAAAGAGATAAGGCAGTACTATTTCCTCTATTTATAAACAAGAAGGGCAAATATTTCTTGTGCTTTTAGATGCTCACAGAAATCACTCAAATAAGTGTATTGATGTACAGGTCCTAATGAACTCTGAACATTCTACAAAGTATAAGATCTTAGGAGAGGATTTCTTATTGCCACCTCTGTATAAATTAATTTTCATCTTTGCATATATTTTTATATGCATTAATTTCCTGGCCTTGTGCTTTAATTAATACACGGGCTTTAACTAAAATCATAAATAAATATTGGGGCACCTTGGTGGCTCAGTTGGTCAAGCGTCCAACTTCAGCTCAGGTCATGATCTCACCATTCGTGAGTTCAAGTCTCACATCAAGCTCTGTGCTCACAGCTCAGAGCCTGGAGCCTGCTTCGAATTCTGTGTCTCCCTCTCTCTCTGCCCCTCCCCTGCTAGTTCTCTTTCTCAAAAATAAATAAAAACTTTAAAAAAACAAATATTAATGTATCCGTTATTTCTGAGTTTTATTTTAAGATGTTTTACATATTTAGTATGAAAACAAAAGTAAAATATAAATGTACACTCTCATATTCTGAACTACTTTATGCATTTCTCTATCTCCAATATCTTCAAAACACATATCGATATTAAACAAAACACTTTTTAAGATGACACATATAATACTTGAGTCAAACTCAAATATTTGAGGTCACGTCTGGCTTAAGTGCCTACTCTAAGATCCTTATCCATTCATTCATGTGGATTTCTAACCCTCTCAAAGATTTCTGTGGGTAAAATGACAATGGCCTAAATGTATACCACGGTAGTGCAGATAAAGTGGGAATATTTAGAAATAAAGAAGGGGTCAGGAGTTTAGTTTTGGTGATTCGGAGAAGATATCAATTTAAACAGAGAGTGAAGAAGACAGAGAAGCTAAATAGCGAACATACGTAGAATAAGGCACTTGTTGGACATGCTGGAGCTGTTCATGCTTCCAGGTGTTCTACCCGTGTTTAGACCTTACTGTCACACTGCTTGGGTTTTCATTCCGTTTCCACTCTTTACAAGGTATGACACGGAGAGGCTGTTTAATCACATGGGACCTTCATTTTCTAAGTGGTAAAATTGGCAAACTAATAATGTTTACCTCTGAGAATTCTGGGGATTCAAGCACATTAAATAACAAAAGTACTCAGAAAGTGTAAGGGACCAGAATGTGCTCCTTGTGAATGCTAGCTATAATTATTCTGCCCTTCGCCTTTCTGTCACAGTCTGTGTAACCTCTCTAGGTCCTTTTATCTATTGCAATAGTCTCCAATATCACCCCATGATTGAAAACTCCCCATATCAAACACAGACTTTGCCCTGGAGGTCCACACTCACACTCACACTTACACATTCAACAAGAAGTTACGGTCATGGGAATGACAAAGGAAAGAAAGCAAAGAAAGAGAAGAATAGGATTCTGAAAGAGGATGCGGTGTTTATCAGTCAGGTTAGCAGAAGAAAACAGGTGATACACTCGGACTAAGATGTTTGAGGAAAAGTGAAAATAGAAACTATTGTAAAGAAAGGACATTTTACAAAGGGCTGTTTCCCATATGGCAAAGAAGAGTGCAATACACGAGTGGTAATAATAGCAGAGACCTTGGGTCCACATGGACGAGGGAAGGGTGTAGTAACCCTAATCCAGAATGGGAGCACTGAATAGAAAGAATAATATTGAGAGGATCATTAATCTTCAGTACAGGACAGAGCTAGTCAGAAATGAGCAGGAGGGTGCCGGCAGAATAAATACTCCAAAATACTCTGACCTCATTTTCCTCACTTTTTTCTTCTATCCCAACAGGGTTAATCACTGGGTGACCACTATCAGAAATCAGAGGGCAAGGAGCCCAAACCAATATCAGGAGAAAGGTGGAGAGCAGATCTGTAGGGGCAAATGGGTGATACCCAGCACATAATGTCCAAATGAGGGGCTATCAAAATAAGTAGAAATAATAACTACAAAAAATAGCCTTTAGAATTCTGATGCTTTTGTATTGAACTATACTTCCCATTTCCAAACGATGAAAATACATGTCAAACTAGGCTTATCATTCACATTCAAAGTCTCATTTCACTTTTTTTAAATATTTATTTCTTTTGAGAGAAAGAGTGTGTGTATGCACGCACAGGCGGGGAAGGGGCAGAGAGATTGGGAAAGAAAGAATCCCAAGCAGTCCCTGTATTGTCAGCACACAGCCCCACATGGGACTCGATCTCCCAAACTGTGAGATGGTGACCTGAGCCGAAATCAAAAGTCGGATGCTTAAATGACTGAGCCACCCAAGTACTCCCATATACATACATTATATATGTATTATATATATATTATATTATATGTTTGTATTTGTATTTGCATATATAACATATATATGTATTATACATATGTACATATGTATATATGTATATTATATATGTATATATGTGTATATATATTATGTACATATATATGTATTTGTATATGTGTATATATATTATATATATGTATTATATATGTGTATATATATTAAATATATATATAATATATATAATATATATTATATATATATAAAATAGAGGAGAAGATAGATAAGTACAAAAGAAAACAGGTGTTGTTTTGTTTTTGTCTTTGCTTTTTTTCAAAGTTAAGACCGGGGTATAGGCATTGTTTGCTTCCTTTTCCTGGCAATTCTTACTCCTGCCATTGTAGTTGCCTATAACTTGCCAACATTCTGTCCATTACTCATGAGGTCTGGCCTGAAAGATTACCTAATCATCCATGAGGTGCTTTACTCTCTACTTCTTTTAGTTTCCAGGCAATGTGCTTTCAGTTTAGTGTAAGGTGAAGATTTCAAATGGATATATTTTCTGAACAAGAAAAGTGACTATTCTTACAATGTTTCCCTTTATTACTCTAATTTCCTACTGCTATTTGTAACCTTTGACACCCGAGGAAATGGGAGTGAATACTGGGCAATTCACATATGTTGAAATCCCTATCTGAAAGCAAATCTTCATGAGCAACAGCTAGAATGTCAATGTCTTGGGGACTTGGAAATAGTATCCAACTTAGTCTCTCTAGTTCCAAATATGTTCATATATATTCATTCATCCAATATTCAATACACACCTATTGAGAACTTCCTCTTTTTTAGGCCTTTTTCTTGGTGCTAGCGATTTCGAAGTAGACCAGATAGACAAGGCTCCCATTCTCACTAGATACTGCATCCAGAGTAGCTGATAGCTCATATAATGATTGATAGATAAATCTTCCTTTCAAATTCCTTAGGGTTTTCCTAAGAGTGATTTTCATGCAGAGGCTTAGTTTTTAGATCAAGTGAGTAGAGTCATAAGATGGTGGGCTTCAGAGATCGACTCTGGTCATCCTGTCTCTTCCCTTATGCTCAGGTTACATCTGAAAGGAATAAAACGGCAATATTGTGCTTTTTGAAGGAAGCCAGAGCTCCTAGTGTGTGGCAGAGCTCATGCTTTACCCAAGGGGAATGTGCTTCAACATTTGCAGAGAAGCAGTTCCCTCATTTGTAACACGGTCACACGCACTCTCCCTCAGAAGGTCATTGAGAATTAATGACAGTATGTGAAAGGGCCCCAACACAAGTTGTTTGTAAATATTAACAAAGTTAGTTGAACTTTCTAAGATTCATTTTTTTTCATCTTTAAAATGAGAATGATGTTACCTATACCTATTAAGTAAAACTCCGGGCTTTAGTTTTTCTACTAATGGGATGTACACAATGTTGACGGACTTCTCACTTGTTCTTGAGAGATGCTATTCCTCACTCTCTCTTATGATATGTTAGAAATATGGAAGGCTATCAGTTTTTTATGTTGATAATAGAAGCTAGTACTTCTGGTACTTTACTTCTGGTGCACAGAAAAAACATGAAAAGTAAAAAGGCAATTTACTATTAGGTCAAATTTTATAAATCACTGTGTGTGTGTGTGTGTGTGTGTGTGTGTGTGTGTGTGTGTGTGTTTCTATTCCCAATTAAAATAACCCCTACAGGTTCTAATAGGCATTCAACACTGTAAATGGAGGAAGTAATTGCTTCATTGGAATTTTTTCTTCTTTTTCTTTTCTTTTGCACCAACATTCAATATTTCTTTTTTTTTTTTTTTAATGTTTATTCTTTGAGAGAGAAAGAGAGAGCACGAGCAGGGTAGGGGCAGAGAGAGAGGGAGACACAGAATCTGAAACAGGCTCCAGGCTCTGAGCTGTCAGCACAGAGCCTGACGGGGGCTCGAACTCACAAACTGCGAGATCATGACCTGAGCTGAAGTCGAACGCCCAACCGAATGAGCCACCCGGCGCCCCACCAACATTCGATATTTCTAATCAAAATGTGGTAGTACCCACCTTAACTTTAATGTAAAGAATGGAGATAACTTCCTGTTTCATGATATTGAAAAGCTTAGAATATTATTGTGCATAACAAATATGTAGCACCATTTTGTAAATTCTAACATACAAAATATAACATTAATTTTTCCAATTCAGGCAGTCACAGAAGAGCATACTCTCATCTCTACTAAAAATAATCATAATTTCCCCTTGCGGTTAAATATAGAGGACATGCAAAATTATCTGGTATCCGAAGAAACTCTAGAAATCCCCTCCACCACCTGTCACCAATATCTTCAGTTGAAGTTCTGGCACATCAAAGGTCTTTTAATGGGGCACTTAATTCAAGGTTGTCAACCTTGAACAAAACTTTGAACGCTTACATATCCCCTTCTTTTCATCAAAACACACTCACCCTGAGCCCTACTTTCTACTGGCTGGCAATGTGATAAATTCCTTTTCTCTACGAAACTGTCTTCCTCTAAGAATGCCTACTTAAGTTAAGTCAGTCTGTGACCCTTGATTGATATCATGTAGTCTGGGTTCTCTCTGACTAGAAAAAAGACGGAGTAAAGGACAAGATGTTGTAGTCAGACAGACCTGCTTCTCTTAGATGTGAGAAAGTATACAAGTTGTTTTGATGTTCTAAGATTCAAATTTCTCATCTTTAGAATGAGAATAACATTATTTATCCTTTAGGATTGCTTTTTTGATTACATACAATTGTACCTTTAAAGTGCCCTGATTATTGATAGTTTTCTCATCTATCTTTTCATCCTAGAAGTGAACCCGCTCCTGTTCTTTTCACTTTTGCCACCAAAGATCTAGTTTACGATCATTTAGTATATGCTAGCCTTTGGCCATCAATTATAGAACTTCATTTCAGCAAGTGTAAATGCTTATAGTAGTAAATTAAATTTAAATAGTATATTTGATTATTTATTGTTATAAAACTTCAGTGTTTACTTGTGATTACTAATTCTTCTAACAGGAAAATTTGTTTTTCTGAGCCCTAACTAACCTAGACTTGGATGCAGAAACTTAATTTGATCATTATTATTTTGAGATATGAGAAGAATGTGTCACTTCATTGCTTTTGCTTTTTCAGAACTTAAAATTTTGTGGACTATAAATGTCTTATAATATTATTTTCTGGTTATGTATCAGACGTCTTTGGATGTCCTTTTGTTGAGATTTTTATAATTATTATTACAAAATAAGCTATGTATAATTGCTTAGATAATTGGTAAATCAGAATTCACTTCTTACCAATTTTCTACTTTACTGGTAGAATCCTATTGGTTTGGTATCCATTTCCTTTTCAATAGTTTCTACAATGCATTTGTCCAATGATGTTCAATTAAACTTGACAGGCTGAACTTTCTTGAGGTCTTTCTCATCAGTTGGTCATTTATGGATATAAAGATTATTTCCCAGTTAACAGATGACATTAATAGGGAAAACAAATTCTTAGTCTTTCTAGCTGGAATTAGATTTACCTTCTTTCAGAGAAACATTTTGCAGCAAGTTTTTAGCACTTTGTGAATTCAAAATTATATATCCTTCTTTCAACTATATAATGCACTATTTGAATATAAGAGCATATGCTATTAATTCTTTTTAACTTGTTCAGAACCCTTTACCACACTGAGCTTAATATTTTTCAACTACACTTGACCCTTGGATAAGAGGGGTTGGAATCGCACAGCTCCATTTATACGTGGATTTCTTACACTACAGCACACTGAATGCACATTTTAGTCCTTGTGCGTTTCTTATTAACATTTTCTTTTCTCTATCTTACTTTATTGGAAGAATATAGTGTACACCGCCTATAACATACAGAATTGTGTTGACTTTATATTATCAGTAAGGCTCTGGTCAATAGTAGGCTATTCATATTTAAGTTGTGGGGGAGTTAAAAGGCATATTCATATTTTCAACTACATGGGGGTCAGTGCCTTAACCCTAGAATGGTTCAAGGGTCAACTGCAATTGGAGATATGTTCTATATTACTTAATAAGTCTCTTTCAAGTGCTAACAGCTGATAATCTTCATCTACAATTTAATTTTAACAGTTTCATTGAGCTATAATACATCTACCATATAATCGATCTCTTTAAGGTATGCAACTCAACATTCTTTAGTATATGCACAGAGTTGTACAACCATCAACAAAACCTAATTGTAGGACATTTCCATCATCCCATACAGAAATGCTGTGCCCATTAGCTATCAGTTCCCATTTAATCTCCCTGTTCCTCCCATACCCCATTTTCACTTGTTTTATACAATGACTACATTACTATACAACTAGACCATGTACTGGATACATGAACCTTGCACGTCTTAATCACAGAAGTCATGCTTGTGTTATTTGTGCATTTTTTAAGGGGTGATCATTCTCAGTTGTGCAATTTTGAAAGTGCAAATCTAAACCTTCCTAATCAATAACTTACTTACAGAAAAGGAAAATACAAGCACAGAAATGAAAAAAGGACTGAACCGACTGAATACTCAACAGTGAGCTAGGCTGGCAGCACAAGTTAATATGTTTGTTGATCTTAAGAGTTCAAATCAATTTATGTAATTGAATATGTGTCGCAATTATAATTCTGTTTTGTTATGTTAAATATGTTCCTAACAGTGAAAAATATAACCACACATTGGCATAATTTCCAAAGTCCTAGCAGTCAGTAACATGATTTAAAAACCTCTGTTAACTAACTTGAATTTAAATAAATAAAAAAAAAATAAAACAAAACAATGATCTACTACCAGCAGGCCAGTGCCACTCTCTACACTGATTTCTCCTTATTGTTAATGACCCTGACATAGTCTTCCTTCTACTTCACCAAACCAAGTCACTTAAGATACACCTCATTTCACACCTGCAAGTAACTTTCTAGGATTCACTTTGTCCATAATCATGTAACGACTAATGTAATGAATAATGCAATTGTACTATTTCTTTACCTTCTTTGCATTATCATCAAATCAATAAAACTCCTAGCTTGTAGTCAATAATAGCTCTCATGAAACGCATGTTGATTTTTCTTCCCATATTGTTGTCGTGTTCTTTCAACAGGTTGGAAGCAACACAGGTTTAAAAAAAAAAGATCTTACAAAAAGTGTTCTTGTTCTTACATTCAGAGTATATTCTTCTATTATTAACGGGGGAGAGTGACAGAGAGTCAGTGTGGAGAGTCTCCAGAAACTTGTTTTTGGGGATCAGAGAATTTTTATAAAACCTCTGTTTTGCTTTTGACTTCTGCTGGACTATCAGTGATTATTTTTTAAAAAATGGATATTTCCAGCTATAAAATAAAACCACCTTTGTGTTGATAAATAATAATTATGATTTATCAAAGCTTCTATAGAAAACCTTAATTTCATAAGTCAAGCAAACTGGCATGCTTTTTCCCCAAAAAGGGGTCTGTGCATTATTGAAGCATAAGAAAAAATATAAATACGAGATTCCTATAAACTATAGTTTAAAAGCTTTTTAACAGGAGCTAAAAAACCTGTCATAATTGTCACTAATATACTTTTTAATGCCTAGAGCTTTAAAAATCAGCAGACTTATTAGAAAGTCTAGGTATCAGTTGGAAGAAGTATTTGATAGGAATTTGAAGGAAGAGAAATGAGTATTCTGGCAACTGTCCGTATGCCATGCATAAATCTCAAAGAGGAAGGCACGGAAGGAGACAGAGAAGATGGATGGGGAGACTAATAAATGATGTACCTGAGTACCAGGCAGGAGAGAGCATAGACAATATGAGATTGGAGGGGGATGATGCCAGGGGGGAAGATGTATTACCTTTAGCTCAACTTTAAATTTCACTCTCATGTTATAACAATCATATACTTAGGCCTGCTGTAAACACCCCATCTATTTAGCTTTATCTAGTGCAATTTTTTTTAATCACATAAAACTTCCATGGTGCTCAGTGTGTGTAAAACTGTGCTAGAAAATCTTTAGCATTATACTATACTACATAAATGACCTAGTAAATGCTAAGAAAACGTCCATTTTTATGAAACATGGGCGTTGATGTAACAGCAACCCATCCTCTTAAAAGGCAGCTGTAATTTAGAGTTTGCAGGCATTTACGAGCCTTGCAAGAGGTGGGGGAAAAGGTTAGGAGGAGATTCAGAGAATCTTAAAAGTTCTTTTCATACTCAGAAATAATGATAAATGATTAAAATGACATTTAGATTTTCAAATTAGGTGAGGAAATTCAGACCTCAGGTTGTCATTTCAAATTAGATGGTGTACTATTTTTCTTTAATCGTTGGAAAATATCTTTCCTATTTGGCACCACTGAGAATTCATGTGGATATTTGACTTTGATTATGAAAGGAAGTACAGATTTTTCTGGTTAGCTCTTTCTCCCATCCTGCATTTAAGTCGCTATAATTGACCTATGTGCCTGTCATTTTCCTGTTTGCCCTCACACCCATGCCTTCCTGTCATTTCGCTCTGTGCACATCTCAAGGAGCTGAAAGCGTTTTGAGTTAGTTTTGGCCCATGGGAGGCGCTGATGTGAGACTGGAGGGCAAGAGGAAAGGGGAGTATACAGTAAGACCTTGGTTTGTGAGCACAGTTCGTCCCAGAAACATGCTTGCCATCCAAAGCACTTGTACATCAAAGCGAATTTTCAGAACCATTGGTTCAGTTGTGATCATGTGATATTTGGCCTCCCGTGCTGCTCCTCGTACTGCAAGGCATCACTCGTTTATCAAGTTAAAATGTATTAGAAATGTCTGCTCCTTCTGCAGAACACTCGCAGAACCAGTTACTCGCAATCCAAGGTTGACCGTATTTGCTTCCTCCTCCACAGCACCATATTGAAGTCCCAGCGGTGGCTTCAAATCCTCCGGATGACAGCTCTGGCCGGGTGGTCTCTTCGCCATGCTTTAAAGTCCAGCCTCGTGGGCTCAGCTGCCCACACCCTGAGGGCACCCCCTCCTTGCCTCTGGATGGTGCTGGCTCCTGAACTCTGGCACTTCCATCTCCTTAGACTGATAAGCGTCTCCTGCAAGGGTCAACTCGGAGTTGCCTCACTTCCCCTTATTCCTCTGTAATTAGTTTTCCCTGCTAAATCCCCTCCTTTGAAATATATGACACGGATTCCACTTTTCTGACTGGAGGCTGACAGATAAAATGTAGTTTGGCTGAATATTTAAGCTCTGTAAGTTATTTCACTATTTTAAGGTTATGATGTGAGTTATTATTGCTTCACATAGGCTCCCCGTGAAACTATTATTTTTTCTCACACATATTCCATTAAGATTTAAACTGAAATGCACTCATAAAATTCAGTACCATCAGATAAATTTTTTTTGACTTGTGAGCTGTTTTTATCCACCTCAATATGCACATCAGTGGTTATTTAATACATCCTCTTCCACAGAATATCAAATACGTTACGCAAATCAATTTGCTTTTAATATGCCCTTATGTTGAGAATCACACTTGCCTAAATTATGGCTGATTTGTACCTTTAAAAAACAGACGAAGTATAAAATTAAATGTGATGGAAATGTTGAGTGATTCTGCGTTAAGAATATGTATATGTGACCATAGCAGAGCCTTAAAATTACTGATTTTCAACACTGATTTCCAACTATATTGTGTCCACAGCTGTGACGTGTGTCACCTAATTTACTACTTGTAATAATTATTTAAGTAGGTAAATAATATAGTTTTTATTTATTTGTATTTATTTTTAATTTTTAAAGGTTATTTATTTACTTTTGAGGGAGGCAGAGACAGTATGAGCAGGAGAGGAGCAGAGAGACAGGGAGGGAAAGAATATTAACCATGCTCTCGGCTGTCGGCACAGAGCCTGATGTGGGGCTCCAACTCATGAAACCATGAGATCCCGACCTAAGCTGAAAAACGAGAGTCAGTTGCTTAGCTGACTGCACCACCCAGGCACCCCCAAAATATAGTTTTTTAATAGATTGAAATATTTGCAGAATTATATTTCAAACAATGTCTTGATCACTAACATTTTCAATGGGAGCTAAGCAGGTAACTGAACATGGGCGCGAGCAAGTTTATATTCCGAGAAGCCCACTTAGCTCACCTTTGTGCTGGTTCTACTCACTAGCTGTTCAGGTGTTGCTACATGTTGTTCATTTGTTGTTACAGGTTTCTTAATCATTGCTATAGCTAATTTAAATACTAAACTTTTAGCATATTGTCTGTCATATTTTTCAGACAGGAACTTTCACCTTTAGAAAATTTAAGATGGTTGCCAAACTTTACCCAACTATGTAGTCGTGAATTCAGGATTAAGACAAAGATCTCCATACAACTATTTCCACACTTCCTCCTCTTATGTAATATCTCTCTTAAGTATCACAAAATGTTAATTAACATTAGATACAGAAATCAAAGTGGCATAGAGAATTATAGGCATGAGATATATGAAAGTGTAATTCACATGTTATTCCTATTAAATATTGAGTAAAATATAATATTGTTGCAATGTCGAGAACTGAAAAAGGCTCTCATAAAAATGAAAAAAAATTCCCACTAGTCACAGAAGAATCATTCCAAAAAGTTTCCCCTGGCACATTTTTTCCCCTTGTGTATATTTCGTTGTATCAAACAGAGGCTTTCAAAATGGCAACTTTGTCCATTCTTTCTAAAGAATCTCCCAAAGCACTTAAAGATGCTTACATGCTTGAATTCTAATTGTTGGGAAAGATGTGGTCTCTTGAATCTTTTGTTCTCACTTTCCTCTTAACTGTTTTGTCTTAAGAGCAGGTATTAACAGACACACAAGGTGGAGGGGATAGTTATTTAAGGGCAGAATGTGATATGGGTAAGCAAGGGGGAAAGAAACGGAGGTTGCATTTTAGAGACTTTTAATTATTGTAAATGTACTTCCTTTTCACCTTCTTCAACTACCTTTCCTACTTCAGTACCTCTTGTAGAACATAGATACAATATTCAAAAAAATTAAAAGAAGTAGAAATCAAGACAACCAGTTTAGGAGCTAGTTCCACATCATAGAGTTAGGGAAACTATGAAAGGTAAATCATCACAGTGCAGAGACCCAAAGAGAAGAACTGAATTTGCTTTTTTGGTATTTGGAGCATCAGCTGTATAGACTATTCACTTAATGAACTTTCTGATCACAGGATCTACTCAAACAAAAGCTGCTATTTACAGACATGTCCTAATGTTATAAGCAACACCTTTTAGGCCCCTGGGAGTTGTTTATATCACACGTTTCCTCCAACCTTCTATTCGTAATGTCCAATCGGTCACTACACAGGTCTTCACTCTTAATAGCCTCACTGCTACCATAATCTTCACCACCACCCTCACCCTCTGCCCTGGACTTCTGGACACATGTTCTGATTATCCTACACTTCCAAATTTACTTTTACCCAATTGTTTTTAATTCCTCCCCCCCCCCTTTTTTTTCTGGCCACAGCAACTTCTTTATAAATCAATTTATGTCACTTCCCTATTTAAATCTCTCAGTCACATCTCATTGCATTTACATGGTCACAAAAACCTAGGTTATCAGATCTACCACTCAGACCTCATCTCGTCCTACATGGCAACTTGCTTACCAGACTGTGGCATTTGTTCATTTTCTTAAATTTTTCATGTTTTTGTCTGCTTTTGGGTCTTTTCTATTCCTCTCAGTCTCCAGCTAGCTAAGAATGTTCAGGTTTTAGATTAAATATTTACTTTATGCTTGAGATTTTGGCCAACCCCCTATTCTATTCAAAATTATTCTTCCTGTTATTCTCTTTTGTAAGAAAATATATTATATATTCCTTCATAGAACACAATACAAGTTTAAATTATATAATTACACATGTATTGATTTGGTTAATGACTGCCTCATTAACTAGGTTTTAAGCTGCAGGATCATTTCTGTCTTTTATACACAACATGGAGCAGTGTTTCGCACATAATAGGTTCTCAATAAGACATAATGATTTAAGTTTCTGATTGACCATTTCAGAGATATGATGGTAAAAATCAATCAGTCACTTATTCAAACAAGCAACATACATTCATTCCGCATTTATCTGTACCAGAAATTCAAATGAGCATTTATAATATACAGCTTTAAAACAGTTACTCTCAGGGGGCCTGGGTGGCTCAGCTGGTTAAGTGGCCATCTTCAGCTCGGGTCATGATCTCATGGTTTGTGAGTTCGAGCCCTGCATCTGGCTCTGTGCTGACAGCTCAGAGTCTGGAGCCAGCTCAGAGTCTGGAGAGCTCCCTCTCTCTCTGCCCCTCTTCTGCTTGTGCTCTGTCTCTCTCTCTCTCTCAAAAATAAATATTCAAAAAAAATTAATAAATATAATAGTTACTCTCAAATTACACTTCCTCCTTAGAAATTTCTGATGTGTGGCTTTAGGAGGGAACCTGATAAAATGAAAACTTAAAAATATATGGTTTGGAAATGAACATGGTTCATAGAATCAAATAAGTAAATATTTCTGTTCCCTCTCTTTTGATCAGTTTAGACATCCAGCCTTTGGTAATCAAGGACATCTGGCTCAGAACTTCAGATAAAGAGGAGTGGATTAATTTTCATAAAAATATTCTACATGTGACCTCAATGAATTTGTCAGAAGAAGAGATAAGAACTATCATTAAACAACAACAACAACAACAACAAAAAAAAAGAAAAAGAAAAGAAACATTGTCTAACTTTTACTTCGTACGGAGATGTCAGATCTAAAAATTTGCATTAATTTTATTTTTTTAATTTTTTTTAATCTTTATTTTTGAGACAGAGAGAGAGAGACAGAGTGTGTGTGGGGAAGGGGCAGAGAGAGAGAGGGAGACACAGAATCCAAAGCAGGCTCCAGGCTCCTAGCTGTCAGCACAGAGCCCGACGCAGGGCTCAAACCCACAAACCATGAGGTCATGACCTGAGTCGAAGTCAGAAGCTCAAACAACTGAGCCACCCAGGGGCCCCTAAAAATTTGCACTAATTTTAATAATAATATATGTTATTTAAGACACTCCTGCTATTATATGTAAGTGAAAATAGTTAAAGGTAACCAACATATTTCTCAAAATACTAATGATCACTTGTTGAGAACTTTGATTCAATCCAAACTTCTGGTCTTATATAAATGAAATATACTGATGTGTATATACTACAAGACATATGTGGATATACAATGATATGCAAAGTAGGTGACCAGTATGCATATATTGCTATGGAATTTCCAAATTGAACAATTATTTTTAGTCATCGCAAATATGACTCAGTATATGGAAGAGGAGAAAAGTCATTCACCCTAAAAGTGAGTTTATAATTCTCACCAGAGGTAGAGTAAAGCTCATGAATTAATTAAAAGATATTTTTTTGGATATGTCGGCTTTGAATATACTGGTTTGATGACTCTGAAAGGCAAAACTGACTTTTATTTAACAACAGAAGGAAAGATAAGAAAGGACTGATTTTTAATAACCCAAGTGGATCTCCAAGTTTAATTGTTCTCTAAAAAAAAAAAAATTGTAAAAGGACAGAACTAGATTTGGGGATTATAACATGGGTATCCTGTGTAATTCTAAGTTAATATAAAAAATAAACAAGAGTTTCAATTAAGCTTCCATTTCAAGCACACTTCTTTTCAAATTGAAGCTGGCTTCTCTCTAAGGAAAAAAATTAAAACAAATAGAGACTTTAGTTTGTCAGTTTAAAACAAATGACGGTGCTGACATTTTCTTCAATGTTTGCCTCTTCTTTTTCTTTTTTAGAGCAATTTTGAAGAGTCAGAAAGTTCCTGTGTTCTTCAAACAATTATGATTTTTGATTAAAATATTTTAAAAAAGATACAGAATATTTAGATTATAAACCATTGTATTGTGCAGTTAAAAGAATGATAGGTTTTGTTTTTTGCTATTCTTCAGATTTACTTTTTTAAATTGGAAATATTTTATACTGAATAATATTATAAGAACATAAACTCTCCCCTTAGAAACCACTCTGCAGTTCTTAAATAGCATGAAGTACTCTTCCTTAAAATACTATTTGTGCTCTTAAAAAAAAATAAAAATGTTTGCAATAACATTGTCATAAAAAACATTGTTTTTAGCCTTAATACATATAAAATACATTAGCATTCTGTTGCTTAGGGAAATTCTTAAGTTAGTGACCACTTTAACATAGAAAACTTCTGGTTCATTACACACAGTGCCTAATTATGCTGAAACCAAGATCAAGTCTCTAATGAGAATGAAAGAAAGATGAATAATATAATACTTCATCAAGTTAACATAAGAATAATTATATATTTCTTCAATTACTTCCCTCAAATTCTAAACTTTCTGAGGGTATGGACCATATCTATTATTGTATTGTATTGTATTGTATTGTATTGTATTATATTTTTTGATGGGTGTTTATTCTTTGAGAGAGAGGGACAAAGCACAGGTGGGGGAGGAGCAGAGAGCGGGAGACACAGAATCCGAAGCAGGCTCCAGGCTCTGAGCTGTCAGCACAGGAGCCTGATGCAGGGCTCGAACCCACGAGCTGTGAGATCATCGCCTGAGCCAAAGTCACATGCTTAACCGACTGAGCCACCCAGGTGTCCCTGTTATTTTAAACCACTATATAACCACTATCGAATAAAACATCTAGCACATTGTCAATATTCATTAAATACCTGTCTTGTGAATAAATACTATTTTAATAGTAGCATTCTATAATTACATGATTATATATAAACACATTCAATATTAATCATCAGTGAAACACACCCACTCAACCAAGTCTTAAAACCGTGGTTTCTTTTCAGTACAAATACTCCCACACACTCCATGTGATCTAAGGGGAAGAGAGCCAGCAAATACTAGTTCAATCACATAGTTCCACTGAAGAAATGTGAAAGAGGCTGACAGGAGGATGGTGCATACATGGAAAGAAAATGATGAGTAAGAATATACTGTGTTTTCCTCAAAGGTAGGGGTGCGCATCTCTCATTCATAACCATACGTACATCCTTCCTCCAAGCCAGTGCCAAGCTTAGTGCTGACATGTGAAAATCCATTTACAGAAAATAATGATGTGTACAGTATGGTATTATCAAATTCTAATTGATGCTGAGGGGTAGTAATGTAAAGAATACCATGGGCTGTGGTCTCATAGACCTGGACTCAATTCCTGATGCTTAAGATTGAGAAACCTAGCCTCAGTTTGCTTTTGTGTAAAATTCCAACAGCTCAGATCCCCATGTATATTTTTAGGGTTAAAGATAATATATGTGAAGCATATAGTAGAGAGTCTGGCCCATAGTTTCTATCTAATAAACAACAGCTATTATAATTATGTCTGTTTTCCTTTGGATCGCTGGATATGTGTACATATGAATGTCTAATTCATATGGATGCAAAACTGTGGTGAAATATTCAAATGAATTCCATTTCCAATTTAAATAGATAATTTCAGCATAAATGCTGCCAGACCTTGCCTTTTGCAGCTGTTCTGTTTAAATAATTCACCTAGTCATCAGGTAAGAACACATACTCTGCATTAACGTTAAAGAAGTGCACAACAGTGAGCATCTTAATGAGTAAACTAACCTTTTACTCAGCCTCATTTTCTTGAGCCATTCATTTTAATCAAATATTACAGCCAACCACGGTGGGAATCTCTCACAGGGGTAATGTATTCAATGTGTACCTATGCTGCATATTAAAAGGCTCACTAAGGATGTGCACATGACAAGGTAGAAAAATTCCCAGCCACGACTATAAGGATGACACAATTTTAATTAAAATAGCTACATTTGAAGAGTATTTGACATTTGGAACCTCAATGGATGTAGATGACAAATAAAAAAAAATACTTTTTATCATGTGTATTATTAAGTTGTGGCATTTAACCAGGTACATTATGTGAGAAAAGTAAAACCACAACAAATAAATACATTTGCAGCTAGTGTGTGAAGCTCTTACTACAAACTGCAAAAGTCAAACTTCGCCTCAGAATTTTAAAATAATTTTAGACATTATTATGCTTTGCATAAAACCAATATATTAAAAATCAACCAAATTCTTACTATTAATAGTAGATTCTTACTATTGATTACTTACTATTGAACTTTAGCATACGTATCAACAACTTTTTGAGTTGATAAGGTCACATGAGATAGTATCATTAACCAAAGCAACATAATAATATGAAAATATGAGATATTGCTTTGACAATCTCACAGGTTATTATTACTTTATACAAATCCACAAAAGGGGCAGATAACTTGAAGGAAGTCCAGAACGTATTTCGTACAGTCAAGATTAGCTCTCCTTGCTTGGGGTGCCTGGGTGGCTCAGTAGGTTAAGTGTGCAACTTCAGCTTGGGTCATGATCTCATGGTTTTTGAGTACGAGCCCCACACTGGGCTCTCTGGTGTCAGTGCAGAGCCCACATCAGATTCCCGGTCTCTGTCTCCCTGCCCCCCCCACCTCTCTCTCTTGTGCGTGCTCTGTGTCTCTCTCTTTCAAAAATAAACATTAATTAAAAAAAAAAAAGATTAGCTTTCCTCTGCTATCTCAGTTATCCTTTCTTTTTAAGCTTAATCATATATATATTTCTTTATTCACTAAGTTTGACAATTTTGTCACTTTTATGTCTTTCTACTTCCTTTGTAAAAACCAAAACACGAAAAAAGAGTCCTTTCCTATTTTTTTTAAGATTTCTATCACAGGTAAATAGTATGGGCCCTGTTGGACACAATGATCTTGTTTAAGGTAAATGGTTACTTGAGGAGTAGATAGTGAACTGTGTCAGATCCCTGGATGTTATTATATTATGATGCTAGGTTAAGTATTTTTCTAATTCTTGCTGGCGATGTTGATTCCTTAGGTTTCAGTCAGTCTTTAAATTGCTTAATGTTCTAAAGACAATGCCCACTCTACCTCTCTCTTTTTTCTAGAGCACTAAAATCACATTTCCTTTCTCTCCAGCTGCTTAATTGTCCTCTGCACCCTATAAGAACACACCTGTATACTAAACACAGAATCTGTCTTATAAATCCATCCATCCATACATCTTTTAGATGGATGATAGGCCCCAGGAAAAGTAATCTTGTCTTTGGTCCATTTTGTTCTTTATCTAGACTCCTAGAACTTTGCAAATTTACAATAAAAGTGTGCTGAATGAGTGAACACATCACGTACTCTTCTCCAGTAAGACTGTTTTCTACCCCAATTGTTCCTTAGATATTTCATCTAGTCTTTTTCCTTAATTCATAACAGCTGAAAATAAATTGGCATGATTTGATTTTATATGTTTCACAATACTCGGTCCCTAAGATTGTTATTTTTAATATCAGATGAATGTTTGCAATCTTAATATTTAGTGGGACTTACACATGAACTTTTAAGAGGTTAAAAAGGAAAAAAAGAGAAAACTGAAAGCAACATAACATATAGAAATAAACACACACACACACACACATACACACATCTTTTAAACCAAAAATTGGTATTTATATTTCTAACCTGTTATCAGTTTCTTATTTTGCTGTTGTTTAGCTTAGATACGTCATACATTGTGACACTCTGGTCCTTATGTCCTTAATTCAGTGCTGCTCACATTAGAGTGTGCACAGGAGCTCCCTAGAGAGTTCAGGTTGGATTCCTGGGTGCCAATCTCAGAGATTCTGACAAGGGGGAGGACTGAGGGTTTTTAACTGTTATACTTTGAAACCTGCCTGAGATACAGTTAGGCAAATAAAAAGGCCATCATTACTTCATAGATTATATGTTTATAAACCATCTCAAGTATATGAATAAGTCATGGGATTCAAAAGGATTTAGTTTAAGAACAGCAGAAAAACCTGTGAGATGTTACCTCAAACCAATGCTGTAGGCACAGGCATAAATCATCACTAATCTACTGTAATAGCATAACGAGAATGTTGGCCACTCATGATCAAAAGCGGTGTACTTTAAGGAATATTTTGGAAATGGAGAGAGGTGCCTTCCGGTTAGTATGTGTAGAGGTAGGTGAGTAAATACATATGTTAGTATTTGAAACATTTCATAACAATTGTTACAATAAAGCACTCGTGAAATTATGATCATAAAATTGAAATGGGAAGATTTAATATCATTGAGAATCTACTTTGAAATGATTGTCTTGAAAAATGCTTAATGCTGATGAAGGAGACACTTAAAATTAGAAATGAACTTCAGGAAAATCACTGTTAATTCATTTCTAAGCTCATTTAATAATATTTTGGAAAATTGTGCTAAATGGGTTCTTGAAGATTTTACAAATTTATGTCACTTTTTTATTAACAGAAGAGTGTTTTAACAATGGAAAAAGTAGAATTTTTTTATAATTTCAGTGAATTTCAAAGAAATAACACTTGATTCATTGGGTCCTTTGATATTAACGAAAAGGGAGCATTAAATAATGTTTCATCAGTGCTCATGATTCACTTAAATGTAAATACAAGTTTTCAACCATACAAACACCAAAATTACATTATAATGGATATGTCTTTAAACTAATTTAAAAAAATCAGTTTATTGCAACAGAATATGAGTGTTTCCAGAAATACTATGAGTTTCTAACTATAAGAAAACACACAGGAAAATTACTGAGAAATAGGAATGAGCCATTGAGGTAACTATTTCAATACATAGTATTTTTGAAAGCATATCTGAATAAAAATTAAACTCTCCTTGCTTCTGAAAATAGCAAAGATGAAACAAATCAAGTATTAGTGAGTCAAGAAATTGGGCATGTTGGCATAGAAATCACACTACCCTACTTAACAAGAAAATGAGTGTAAATAAATTAATTGGCATCTTCCATGGAATTTTTCTTCATCTGATTTAGGTCTCAGCTTAGCACTTTTGAATACCTCCTTAAGAAGAAAGTGGATTTATTAAAGATATATTTTGTTTAGATTTGTTTTCTTGAGGGAATGGGTGAGAGCATGTCTTGCAATTTAAAGAAAAGGTTCAGACAAGCCACTTCTACATCTTTGACAGACAGGAGACTGTATGAATTTGCTCATCCTGCATTACCCAGAGAAACAGTAGAAGCACTGAATATAAACTGGCCATTGTGGCTCACTGGATTCAGAACTGCCCTGGTTGCCAAAAACATCCTTTCCTGACTTGCCTCAATACAAGAAAACCTAAACATTATCATCGCTTTTTTGTTTTGCAATAATGGAAACCTGTTTACTTGTTTTACAGTTTGCAAAGAACTTTCCAATATGCTACGTCATTTTATCACCAGAAAATCCTGTGAGTTAGAGAAGGCAATTTCTGTTCATATTCTAAAACTACTTGGGGAGATTACATGGCATGACCATAGAGTAAGCACAGAAGCCGGCTGTAGACCAGATCTAATTAGCGTATTTATACCGACATGAGGAAATATTTCCAGAAGGCTTCTTTTAAGGTGGATATTTCCTGTGAGAATTAACATATCTAGAAATTGAATTAGATATGTATATATTTAGAAGACTGAGCAACTTTTATTTGTTCTATATAAAAAATTATATTAGTTTCTCTTTAGTGTTTCATGTCAACGTCGAATTTCCACACTATGGATAAATCATCTCATAATATTAGGAGAATGAACAATAACAGAAAAGATGTGTTCTGGAAAACGGGAGAGTACTTGAAATTACCTCAAGCCCACAGTGACACCCATGAAGAGTTGCCTTTGTAGGTACGCTGAGTAGGTGACAAGCAGGGTGACAGGTCCAGATGAGGAACAGAGAAAGATTGAGACAGGAGTAAAACCGTCCCTTGTTTACAATGTTGTCCATGGGTATTGCTCAAAAATAGATATTAATGACACCTTCACTTGGACTCAAAAATCAAATACCATGGTTATTTTAATTAAAATCATGGCTAATAATTTTCTATTATATTCATACAATAGGCATTTTTCATCATTACTGCAAGAGGCACGTTGATGTTATAAAAGAAATATTCTATAGTAGGCACATCTGGCCAATTTATTAGCTTGGTGGCATTATGTACATCATTTAGTCTGTCTGGGTCTCAATTTCCTTCTTTGTAATATGGGGAGAGCAATAACCATCTTATAGTTTATTGAAAATTAAATAGAACAATAAATGTAGAAGTGATTGCATACGATACATAAAGTATTATTATGAGAAAAAAAAGTACATTTGGATGACACCGTTTTCATATCACCAATGACGTCCAAAAGAGTTGAGAGTTAGGGAAGGCATATGAAGAAGACTCAGTTGTGAATTTGGGTTTTTGGTTGTTTGTTTTTATGTTTTCTGCATTCAGGATCAAGCTGGTTGCTTCGAATTTTCTCAAGAAAATAATGAATCTGAGGAAGACATAGGGAGAGCTCTTACTCCCCGTTCAACCTGTTTTTGAGATCATATCATAAGAGCCCATCTTTGAATCTTCTGAGAGATGAAAATGAGGTAGCTGGAAAAGTAATTCGAATGTGCCAGATGTTTAAATATTGATCTAAGGAATCTTCAACTCAATTATTGGTGCAATTGGCAAGTATGGCCCAAAATGGAACGCACAATTTTTCCTTCAGTAATTCTAGACGGTGAGGCATATATTCTTTTCTTTATGTAAATTTTAAATATTTCAACTTTGAACTCCTCTGGTGGTTATGTTAATAGACTTATCACTCAATATTTTTGTTCATAAAGTTCAGATATATCACTCTTATCACCATGGTTCCTCTCAATTATTTCTGGAACATTCTTTTTGTTGACCTGTTGACTTTTTCCAACTTTGAAAAAAAAATATATATATATGGGTTTTGTAGATACATCAAATGTAAACATTATCTTTTTTTGTCTTTCTCTCAATTTCACCTCCTCCATTCTACCAGCTACACTTTTATTCCATTGTCATGATCATAAACCTTTATATTCTTTCCAAAATAATAATAAATCTATAGTTCTTTGTCCATATGTTGGCAAAAAAAAAAGTTGAAAACAATGAGGCTAAATTACAGTATTAAAAATGTACAAAATTTGATTAATGTGAAGTCCGATGTGCTTCTTTATTATTTCAAAGACAATTTTCCCAGTCCACTAAAAGGAAAATATTTCTAGCATTAGAGGCCAATGATTTTTTTTTCTTTTTTATATAGTTGAATAACTCTTTAAAATTATGTCCCACTTTTAATTCTGTTCAGACCTCAACTACAAAATTTAGTTTTTCTTTGAATTTTGAACTGGCATTTTTATTGTTTTGGTTGTTTAATCACGGATTACATTTTTTCCCCATCACACATTTAATATTATCTGTTGAAGAAATAAATTTTCCTTCCTAACCCTGTCAGATTTCCTTCCTGAATCTGTTAGTCCTTAGAAACAGCTGTTTTGTAGTCTAGGCCTACCATGTCCTGGGTGCTTTGCGAGGTGGTATGGATTCAAGGGTACATGAGGACAGACACATGCCCTGCTTTCATCGTGATTTTATTCTGGGAGAGGAAAGAACTTGCTATATTGAGAAAAGCAGTTTAACTGGATGTATACCATGAAGGCATTTGCCACCACATTAAAAGTATTCAATCATGATTTGGGCCTTACGGGGTTCCTCCTAAGGGGTGGAGAACTGAGACTGTGTTTAACAACTGTGAACAACAGAAAGCTGTCTAGATCTAAGGAGTTCTTTGTGGAAGCATTAGTTCTAAAAGAGAAAACTATTACAGAAAAGGGACTCCTTACAGATATGCAGAAAAGAGGATTGCCTAGAGAGAGTGATAGTGACTGCCAGTTGTACGATTACATTAACTGTACTACGAGGAGGCATTTATACCTTCCTTCAAAAACTACTTTCGCAGAAAGGCAACTATTTGCATCACTTTTTTGTTTATGAGATGGTTTGTCTCATTGTTTTACCTACTACTATTCAAATGTGGTTCACAAACTGGTGTTGATTTTCAAGTAGGCAAACTTGATTAATGCCCACCAATAACATAAATATACAACTGGAGACCAAGTGGAATTTTTTGTGAAAATTTGACTTTGTCACAACGAATTTCTTGCATTTTATAAAAGTGTTGGTCTATAAGACATTGGAAGTTACAAAAAAAAAAAAAAACAAAAAAGGAAAGAAAAGAAACACTAAGAAGCATTCCTATCCATAGATAGTTTGGGAAGTAGGCTGATGCTCCTATATATAACCAAGAACACATTGAAATTGGACATAATACAAACCAAAGTTTTGTGGGTTCAAATCACTTTGATCAGAAACATATCGGATGCCTCCAATGGACACTCTGTAACTGCAGGCTTGGAACAAAGTTAAATACATCTTAATGCTAACTATCTGCTGGTGCTTTTGATTCAGCTGCATGGCCATGCCATCTAAATGTTAATGTTAAGTATTTACTGGCTTGTTTGGTTTCAATTCCATCACAGCCCAAGAAGCTCAGAAAGAGACCAAGAAAAAATACAGTAAAACTTTGGTTTGGGAGCATAATTTGTTCTGGAAACATGCTTGTAATCCAAAGCGTTTGTATATCAAAGCGAATTTCCCCATAAGAAAAAATGGAAATTCAGATGAGTCGTTCCACAACCCAAAAATATGCATATAAAAATTATTGCAATACTGTAATATAATACAAAATAATAAAGGAAATACAAAATGCAAAGAAAATAAGTTAACCTGCACTTACCTTTGTGATCTTCGTGGATGGTGTGAGGGAGACAAAAGACAGGAGGGTTATTGTGTAGGAAGTTTCTCACTAACAGATGTTGACTACAGTACACTATTAATAAACTCCTGTCATATACTTTATTGAATGTAACTGGCAATAAGGCAGAAGAGGAAAGGGTCTATATCTGCAGGCAGCCTGACCTAAAATGAAGCAAAGCATTCCTAAGCTTTCTTTTGCATGGAAAAGCAAAGGACTGTCCGTAGGTGCTTTGAAGTGAGAAAAAATACACTAGTGCCAGTTGCAGACACATTTCAACGTTCCGAAAAATCACTGATTTCTGCCAAACACCACTGTCTGAGACTGAGAATCTGAGCATGGGAGATGATCACCATAATCTCTCAGTGAGCGAGAGAGAGAAGAACCATTGGCTCAGCTGTGATCATGTGATGTTCGGCATCACGTACTGCTCTTATCACAAGACATCGCTCATTTATCAAGTTAAGACTTATTAGAAATGTTTGCTTGTTTTGCGGGACACTTTCAGGACAAGTTACTCACAAACCAAGGTTTTACTGTACTTTAAATTTTAAGAAAAGCTTAATAAAAATACTTAACATATTGCTAAACTCATAAAATAACAAAGATGAATCAAAATTTACTCAAATTAATTCAAAACCTAAAAGGAAAGGTTTAGTGAGTGAGCTAAAGTTACAATATCCACCTGAGTTTTTGGTCACAAATAAATATCCTACCAGCTGGGCAATGTGAGTTACATAATTTATCTTATTCCACTCATTTGGCCGCTAAGAAGTAAGAAATAATGTTTTGTAAGTGCTCCCTTATCTACAGTTGTTGATATAATTTTCTCTCCACCTATTTATCAATTTATTTTCAATTTTTGTCCTCTTTGAGGTTTTTATCTCACTATACTTTCATTATTAGTCTAAGATCTTTCGTTTCCTTTATGAACCTAAGCAGCATAAAAAATAACATTTCAATCATTTACTCCCCTCCTTGCTCAAATGATACAGAAATTGCATATTTTTTTTTTTACTATTTCTTGATATAATGGCAGCTGTGGTGGTTGTTTAATGAACATAAAATTTCAGCTACCCATTTCTATGGTACCCCAGTTTACAACAAATAGGGTGAACCTGATTTGGAGTAACGTGTGCTTGATTTCCATTTCTGTTAAACTTCCAATTTAGAATTAAGAATACTGAATACTGAATTTATTGAATTCAAAGTCTAGCTGTTATGCTGAAATGACTAGCAGTTGTTTCCATAGTGATAGAAAGCATTTACCTTTCTCAACCTCAATATGATTATAGAACAATGGTTTATTTTCTGCTTCACAATTCATAGGACTGAGCACCAAATATGATTTGTTGGAAGTGTATTTTCTTCATTTGCTGTTAACAATCCCTTCTAGCATCACTACTATACAGATCATATTCATCTTATTGTATTTATTGCATTCACATTCTATATTATAATCCAGTTTGTTAAGCTGCCTTGAATAGCTTATGATTTTGAACCTGTAATAATTCTAGTTTTATACCTTATATTATGCACTAACTTGACTCTCTAAATTTTTCAATCTTATTTTTTTGTTGTTGTTCTCAGAATTCTCTCAAAGGTGGCTGAAACATACAAAAGGAAAGAAAAACACATCTTCACAGTCATGTAGTATATACCTTAGCACAAAACAGAGTAGTCACCATTATTAATTATTGCTATTCACAATTACCATACAATTACAATTTACAACAAAATCTTTGATTGCATCTCAACTCATCTACTGAGCTCCGTGTATTGTTTCCTTGATTTTGCCCTTCATTTTGGCTTTAGTGTATCTCAATTTTGCATTCTGGGTAAACTAATCTTCAGGAGCCCTAAAGTTTTCTTCACCATTTTTTTTTAATCTTCTTACATGTATTCCTTTTTATTCCTTCAGTTGCTTGACAGATACCAAATTGATCAAAAGACTTGAAGTCTAAACTCAGACACCCGTTTTCCCAACACAGAGAGGTCAGGCCCCACTTTCCAGAACCACAGAAAAAACATATGATTGGCACATGAAACAATAACTTCCTCCCAAGGCCCTTGGTGGAGTATGTTTGTGCAAGCCTTTCCCATGTAAATGTTTCTTTACTCTTCTTTTCCTTGTGAAAAATTTTTTTGAGAATTTTATTGTTACTCTCTTAGAATAAGGACTAGTTGCTTTATACTTATAAACAGTTCTTTCTAGATTAATGAAATGGCCTGTAGATCTTTCCTGATCATTTTTTTCCCTACTTTGTAATACATCTGTTAGAGGTTGGCCAGACTATTTCAAAAGACATCTGCATAGCAGCACTTTGAGCTCTTTGGAATTAAGATTAATGAGATTTTTAAAAATTATTATGAGTTGTGATTTCCTTCTCCATTTTCCCTCATTCACTTAATCAAAACTATATCTTTAAAAATTGTGAGAGGATTTTGTCAGAACTATTTCCTATAAGTAGTCTAGCATTCTTGTATTCTCCTGTCACACTACTTTAGGCCAGCATTACATCACACTGTCTTTTTAAAGGACATTATTCTTCATTCTGTCTTCCTCCCCTTTGCCCTATAGAACAATATCAGAAAATTTATAACATTTTCTAAAATTTTAAGTAGAATTCCTCATTTCAGAAGAGTCACTGTTTTTCTTTTTTCTAAAAGTATAATTCATCTGGAAACATCCAAGGCAATTTCAAGACAATTTTTTCCAATGTCCAGATTTAAAACTCCTAGACTTCTCATAAGTTATCTACATGACATCAGGCAAGGCCATAACGGTCCTATGGTGGAGTGCCCAGAGAAATATGATGTTTGGTCAGATAGGATCATAGATTTGTTCTATTCTTTTCAAAATTTGAAATGAAGACTGAACACAGTAAAGAGCATGTATAAGAAACTCAGAACTAAAAAAATACTCAACACTGAAGAGCTAAAAGCTTTACCTCTAAGATGAGGAATAATACAAGGATGACCACCATCACCAGTTTTATTCAGCATAGATAGTACTGGAAGTCCTAGACAGAGCAATTCAGCAAGAAAAAGAAATACAAGTCATCCAAATTGGAAAGGAAAAAGTAAAACAGTTTTAATTTGCAGATGACTTGATATTAAATACAAAAATCCCTAAAGATTACACAAACACACACATACATGCGCCCACATACACACACCCACAAACTGCTAGAACTAATAATTGTATTCAGTAAAGTTGCAGATACAAAATCAATATACAAAAATCAGTTGTATTTCTATACACTGAAAATGAACTATAAGAAAGAGTGATTTAAAAAATAAACAATCCCATTCACAATTGCATCAAGAAGAATAAAATACTTAGGAATAAATTTAACCAAAGATATAAAAACTATGGCACTGATGAAAGAAACTGAGTAAGACACAAATGATGAAAGGGATCCTGTGCTCTTGCATTGGAAGAATTGATTTTATGAAGATGTCCATACTACTCAAAGTTATCTATAGATTCAATGAAATTCTTATCAAAATTTCAATGACACTTTTTACAAAATAAACAATCCTAAAACTTTTACGGAATCACAAAGACCCCCAATAACTAAAGCAATCTTGACAAAGAACAAAGCTGGGGGCATCACAGGCCTCGATTTCAAACTGTATTATGAGCGTATAGTAACCAAACCAGATAATACTGGCATAAAAACAGGCACAAAGATTACGGGAAAAGAACTGAGACCCCAGAAATAAATGCATGCATACATGGTTAATTAATTTACAACAAAGGAGCTGAGAATATACAATGAGGAAGAACAGACTATTCTATAAATGGTGTTAGGAACACTGAGCAGCCACACCCAAAAGGTGAAACTGGACTGTTATCTTACATCACGAACAAAAATCAACTCAAAATGGACTAAAGACTTGAATGTAAAACCGGAACCATAAAATTCAAAATGGACTAAAGACATGATTGTAAACTGGGAACCATACAACTCCTAGAAGAAAAATCATAGGCTCTAAGCTTCTTGGTCTTGGTGATAAGTTTTTTGTTTTGACATCAAGAGCAAAGGCAACAAAAGCAAAAACAAAAACATAGGATTGTATCCAAGTAAAAAGCAACTGCACACAGTGGAAACAATCAACAAAATGAAAAGGCAACCTGTAGAATGGGATAAAATATTTACATGGTATATATTTAATAATGAGTTAGTATCCAAAATAAATAGAGAATTCATACAACTCAATAGCAACACACACACACACACACACACACACACACACCAAAAATCAATTGAAAAATGGGCAGATGATCTGAAGAGATATTTCTACAAAGAAGGCATGCAAATGACCAACAAGTACAAGAGAAAGTACTCAGCATTACTAATCACGAGGGAAATGTGAATCAAAAACTACAAGGTTTACCATCAAAAAGACAAGAAAACAAGGGTTGACAAGGATGTGGGGGAAATAGAATCAATGTACACTATTAGTGGGAATTCAAATTGGTGCAGCAACTATAGAAAACATTATGAAGTCTCCTCAACAAAATTTTTAAAAATGTTTATTTATTTTTAGATAGAAAGAGAGAGAGTGGGTGAGGATCAGAGAGAAAGAGAGAGAATCCCAGGCAGGCTCCTTGATGTCAGCATAGAGGTCCATGTGGGGCTTGATCTCATGAACTGTGTGATCATGACTGAACTGAAATCAAGAGTCAGCTGCTTAACCAACTGAGCCACCCAGGTGCCCCAAAAAACTTTTATAGTCTATTACATGATCCAGCAATCCCACTTCTGTGTATATATCCAAAAGAAATAAAGACAGGATATTGAAAAGATATCTGTACTCCCATGTTTATTGCAGCATTATTGACAAAAGCCAAGATGTGAAAACAACCTAAATATTTGTCAATGGATGAATGGGTAAAGAAAATGTTATATATATATATATATATATATATATATATATATGCACACTGTTTATAACTACAACAAAATACATATACATATATAAAATGGAGTATTATTTAGCCATGATTAAGAAGGAAATCTTGCCATTTACAACAGCATGCATGGGTCTTGAGGACATTAATGCTAAGTGAAATAAACTGGACAGAGAAAGACAAATACCACACGGTGTCACTATATGTAGAAACTAAAAGAAAAAAAGAAGTCAAACTCATAGAGTAGAAAAGTGGTTGGCAGGGGGAAATAGGGAAAGTTTAATAAAAGGATACAAACTTTTAGATATAATAAAAAGGTCTGTGGGTCTGATGTAAAACATGGTAACTATAGTTGTTAACACTGTACCGTATAATTGAAATTTGCTAAATGGTAGAACTTAAAAATTCATACCCAAAGTAAAAAAGATATCTGAGGTGATGAACATGTTAATTAATTAGATGGGAGAATGCTTTCACAGTGTATACATATATCAAATCACCACAACGTATATTTTAAATATCTTGACATTACATAAATCATACCTACATAAGGTGCACTTAAATAAAAAAAAAATATAAAGACTCCTGGAAATTAGTGTGTAAGAATGAACCCTAGGGAAAGGGTTTACTGACTATCTTGTGTCCTCATATATTTAAGATCCCAGAATAGAGCTTGATACATATTAAGTAGTCTATAAAATATCTCTTAAATTAAAAAATCTGAAGGAAAAATAGGTCCCATCAAGAGGAAAGCCTTCTTAGAACTCAGAATTTTACAATAAAAATTTTAAGAATTTTGGAGGCAATTGTAGGGACCAAGATTTTTTTTAACCAAAACGAGGTCAGTCTTGCTTTAATATAGTAAAATAAAATTTTGATATTGGCAAAATTATGCAACCCATATATATGTAATTTATTTATTCAAATATCCTTGATACATATACAACTACAAAGATTTAAAACCCATCTGGTTTTCATATTAATTAAAAAAACTTTTTAAATGAGAAAACACTAATCTGTTTGAAATGTACTGTTAGTCAATAATGCAAAATATGGGAAAGTTACATGAGATTTATGTTTCAGCTAGAATTACTAGGTTAAATAAAACAAATGTTTATGGAATAAGTATTTAAACTTTAGCAATAAGATCAGTTTTTTTGTTTGTTTAATAATTGGAAACAAACTATTTTTATGCTGAATAAGTACACTAAATATATATGTATAGTTATATATATATATAGATAGATATAGATATAGTTGATGATGATGATGATTTAATAGGAAAGATTTAGTGAGGCTATGTTACTTCCCTTGATGAAAACTGTTTTGCAGGCAATTTCAGGCTACTTAATTTAAACACTGAAAATCTCATTATGAATTTCAGCTTCAAGGATGTCATGGATGCCTCAGGCAGTCAGTGGTGCAAAGCAAAGTGAAATACTGTAATTGAAAACTATAAAGAAAACTCACATTTAGGTTGAGTTATTTTTCTGCATAATGTAAAAAATTACTTGTATGAAAAAGAATGGTTTAAGACATGGAGAACAGACTTACTGGATTTGCTGAATAAAAGGGCCTGTGGGGATATGTAGATGAGCTAGCATAGTTTTCAAGACCTGCCTGCACAAATTCAGAAATACATAAGAATTGCTTTTGTTACCCCAGATCTTTCCTAGTCATCATCACTACTAAATTTCACCATTTGTTTTGGAGACCATCAGTGCCCATAGTTAGGCCCTTTCCTTCTTGTCAGTATTATGTGTGTCAGATTTTTTCTGACTACAAATGCTATCTTCCTAAATTTTTAAAAAAACATTGTTAATTGCAAAATCATGTCTTCAATGAATACACTTGTTTTCAATGAATACACGTTTTCAATGAATACAATTAATATTCCATTTTACTCCTCTTAGTCTCCTTTCTGTCCTTCCTTCCTGCCCCCCTTCCTACTCTCCTTCCCCAACTCCTTTTTCTTTTTTCCCTCTTTCCCTGCTAAAGATCAGTTATATCATATTCAGGTAATTATTGAACCATTAAAGTATAATATATACAAAATAGAATACCTATAGGGTATAACGTAAATTAGTAAATACTACAAATTAGTGTTGGTTTAGAGAAATAATGGAAGGTTTCAAGGAGGCAGAGATGTGAAACAATGTAACTCCTCCTCACAAATTTCACAGAAAATGTAGTGTTCTGAACGTAAAGAGAGAGGAGCATGGGGATAAGAAGAATGGAACACACTATGATCAGATCATGAGCAGGCTTCTCTACAACGTTAGGTACAAAAGCTTGTTTTTCTCATTGTAATGAAGAAAATACTTGTAAAATATTCAAACCATTCAAACATTCTGGATTAAGAGAGATAATATATGCAAAGCTTTTAAAGAGGTGATTGATGCTCAGTAACATTCAGTAAACATTGTGTGCTCCCACAAAATGCTAATGAGAAATTCAAAGTTCTGTCTAAAAAAAAAAAAACAAAAAAACAAAAACCCATCCTCCCAATCCCATTATAAAAAAAAAATTTGGTTCATATTTCTGTATGAATATACTGAAATACATACACACACACACACACACACACACACACACGTGTATCTTTCCCACAGAGCATCATAGCATCCATTCTATATGCAGAACTATCATTCCATAATTTATTCTTTTACTCAAAATAATATATAGATATTTCAAATGTTAGGGTGTATTTACATGTATGTCAACATGTTCACATATCATTAACCAATCACTTACTGATAAATATCTGAATTACTTCCAATTTTTTACCATCTTAATCAATGACAAAATTGAAATTTCTACTACTATAAAAGACAATATCTTTTTTTTTTTTTAAACAATTTTAACGTTTATTTATTTTTGGGACAGAGAGAGACAGAGCATGAACGGGGGAGGGGCAGAGAGAGAGGGAGACACAGAATCGGAAACAGGCTCCAGGCTCTGAGCCATCAGCCCAGAGCCTGATGCGGGGCTCGAACTCACGGACCGCGAGATCGTGACCTGGCTGAAGTCGGACGCTTAACCGACTGTGCCACCCAGGCGCCCCGACAATATCTTTTTTTAAAACTTCTTAACTCCTTGAACACTTATATAATGAGGTAATGTACAGACTGTTTTCCTGGCTGTTGAATGACTGGTATAAATAAATTAGCTATTTTATTTTTTTTTAATTTTAAATTTCATTTATTTATTTTGAGAAAGAAAGAGACAGCATGAGCAGGGAAGGGTAGAGAGAGAGGGAGAGAAAATCCCAAGCAGGCTCCACGTTCAGCCCAGAGCCCAACATGGAGCTTGAACTCACAAAACCACGAGATCATGACCTGAGCCAAAATTGATAGTTGAGTGCTTAACCCTCTGAAGCCACCCAGGCGCTCCAATTAGCAATTTTAATATTAACACATATTATCAATCTAATCACTCATAGTGAATAGCACCAATATATTTTCAAAAAGTTTCTCATCAATTTTCCCATTTTCTAGCCTATTATTTTTTCTAATTATTTATATTTACATAATTATTTATTTCTAACTCATTTGTAAACACTCTTCCTACAGCAAGGATATTAGCCATAGCCTTCTAATTTTTTTTAGTGTTTATTTTTGAGAGAGACAGAGACAGAATGCAAGTGGGGTAGGGGCAGAGAGAGACACAGAATCCGTAGCAGGCTCCAGCCTCCGAGCTCTCCGCACAGAGCCCAATGCAGGGCTCAAACTCAAGAGCTGTGAGATCATGACCTGAGCGCATCAGATGCTCAACTGACTGAGCCACCCAGTAGCTCCTAGCCAGAGCTTTCTAAGGAGCGAACTGAATGCCAAGTCCCTTACGCCTCCTGCTGGCTGGTTAAAGACCGGGTCAGCTGCAGAGACAGTCCGTCACTTCCGGATGAATGTGAGGTCCTCTGTTTGTCCCAGCTTGGCACATAAATCATTTTGTAAGTGTGTAGTGATGTGAAAAAGACTGAGAAGTACATCTTGCAACTGTATGTGCAAACAGGGCTTTTATTTTGTACTTTTTCATTTATTTACTTTATAAGATTTACTGGATGTTTTCCACTTTCTCTAGTTACATTTATCATCTTTCCCTTTATAATTTTAAAAAGTAGTAAGAGAGACTGGAGATCTAAGTCAAAAGTGTGTCAGTATGAAATAAGAGTAAAAAATAATAATAAAATAAAGAAGATAGCAGTGCCTAGGTGGCTCATCAGGTAAATAACCAACTCTTAATTTCGGCTCAGGTCATAATCTTGCGGTTCATGAGTTCATGCCCTGCATCGGGCTCTGTGCTGACAGCGTGGAGCCTGCCTGGGATTGTGTCTCCCCCTCTCTCTCTCCCTCTCCCCTACATGTGCTGTCTCTATCTCTGAAAGTAAATAAATAAACAAACAAGCAAACATTTAAAAAAAGAAGATATTGTTAGCAGTTACCATTTATTAAAAAAAGATCAAAAACACTAGAAGAATAAGGAGAGAATAGGGTTATAAACCAAAACAAGAACACAGATTCAGATATTTTAAAGCAAATATGTACCTAAATATTATTAAGTCCAATTGCAAATTCATATATAAATAATTTCATTAGTTCTTTCCATGTATAAGAAAGGCCAAGGTTCATCATCTGTTTATTCAAAATTACTTATTGAGTATTTTTCAGGCACTATTCTACATTCAAGAGTTCAGTCATAAAGAAAAGAAGCAAGTCTCTCATGAAACTTAAATTCTAGAAAATAAAGCCATATTATAAAAGGATAATAAATAAAGTTTGAGATACATCAGATGGTGATGTGTTACAAGGGGGGAAAGGCAAGGAATGGGGTTATGGATAATTGGCAGAGTGTGGGAAGCAAGTGGGAAGGTCAGTTTTAAAAAGTGTGGTAAGGGGACATACATGCCCACACATTTGGTTAACAGAAGGTAGTCAGTGCCCTTGACAAAAGAAATGTATTATGTGTTGGTAGCTCAAGCCAAATGGCAGTGGGCTGAAAAAGTATAGTCAGAGAAACAGAGCAGGGAGAAAACTTGCCTCTAAGAGTTGTAGTTCTGGAAAGGAGAGGGATGGCGAAAGAGATGAAAGGGATCGTAAGGCTGAGGAGAGGTCTTGTTTATTTCTATTTGAGCTTAATTTAGGAAAACGTCAGCATGTTTCTGAACTGAGGAAAAAAGCCAGAGAATGAATAATTAATGCAAACTGGACTCTGGATGCAATGTGAGAACACAGGATAAGGAACATTACCCTCTAACAGGAGGAAACTAGAGATAATGAAATGTGCATGCATAGGGAAGTATACAAGGTGGTTGCTGAAATAAATAACTTAAAGAGAATGGCAAAGATTGAAAATATATCCTGAAGGGAATGAATGGATTACGGGGAGAATGAAAAAACTAAGATAAAATAAGATTCTAGTTGGCTCTAACACTACCTTTCATAATTATTACTACCTTTTCTTATTGAAGTAGATATTTTATTATTTATTCTGGAAACCTTAACTTAGTACTGTAAATTAGCAACCCAGTAATGTTAAAATGAATGAACAGAGGTGCCAGAAAGGTTCATTCAGTTAAGCATTTGACTCTTGATCTTAGCTCAGGTCTTGATCTCAGGGTCATGGGTTTGAGCCCTGCTTTGGGCTCTGCACTGGGGATGAAGCCTGCTTAAAAACAATTTAAGAAACAAAACAGATGAACATAAGGGAAGGTAAGCAGAAATAATATAAAGACAGGGAAGGGGACAAAATATAAGAGACTCTTAAACATAGAGAACAAACAGAGGGTTACTGGAGGGGTTGTGGGAGGGGGCATGGGCTAAATGGGTAAGGGGTTGTGGGAGGGGGGATGGGCTAAATGAGTAAGGGGAATTAAGGAATCTACTCCTGAAATCATGGTTGGAATGTATGCTAACTTGGATGTAAATTAAACAATAAATTAATTAATAAAAAAATGAATGAGTGAATGAATGAATTACAGGGTAATGTGTAATGTAGTAACAGTGTGTATATAAAAGTCTCTTTGCCAAAGGCATTTTCCTACTATGAGGCTTTACATCAAAAAGAATGAAGACATTTTTGGACGAGATAAGTTATCTAAATGCTTCAGATCAACCACAGAATTTTTTCTCCTTTCTCCTGGAATACGTTAGGGAGTTTCCTGCCCCCAACTCATTATGTTTCCATAAGCAACCTCTTTTTTTCTCCCCAGGAAATTAGAATATTGATATGATCTCCATGCTACTGGCCTCACTTCTCCCTAGTCCTCTCTTTCTCTGTCATCACTATTAGCGTTTTATAGGTCTTTGGCAGTAATTTCTTCTTGGATCTAGCCACATAGCTATCTGCTTTAAAATCTTTCCATTAGGAGAAAGATATAACAAAGACCAGACTAAAGGGTAAATTCAGAGAAGACTGAATCTGGCCATAGGGCAAGCCAAACACATTCCAATTTTAGCAGTAATTAACCTAATATTTATACATCAACTTACCTAATATATAACATATTAATAGCATACAAGGCAAATATATCAATATAATAAAAATGCACTTACTATATCTATAGGTATATGTACTTTTATTCATCATTTTAACTTCAGTGCATAGTTTTGTTAGTTCTCAAGTCAAAGAAGATGCCAGGGGTTTGATAGATCTACAGTGTTACTTTTCCAATCACATTTCTTTTTCTCTCCAGTCATACAAAGAGGCCAAAATCTGTAGTATTTATACCTTTGTACATCATTGGGATAATAGATTATTTTTACATGTAGAAGGAATTAATAATACCATGTTTTTGTGTATTGTACCAGCATTTAATGGACTCTGTGTATTAAACATAATTTTATTAAAAATTGGTTGAACAATTAGATCATTAGCGATTTTGTTTAAAATTTGTTTCTCCTAATCTGTGAAAACTGTCTTTGAACTTTAGAAAACAGATTCAAAATGAAATCAGTGTGTACAGCTTTGAAATTCAGCAAAAATAGAATAAGTTATTTACATTGGACTGATTTACAGAGATGCATATGACCATGTTTTATTATGTGCCCTTGGTAATTCTTATGCAGAGGAAATAGAATTACAGAGTGAGAAGCAATGTTTTTTCACTTGTTGATTTCCTACACTTGGACATCAATTCACATCAAAACTTAAAGATTCTTTGTGTTGATTACAAGTAGTTTTTTACAAGTTTACAACATGCCTTCACAGCTTCAATAAATTATTTATGAATTGATGCAGAAAAACAACATTTGTTTTAGTTTTGGTGGGGGAATAAGACTAGGGAGGAGGTATCTTATTTCCAAAATAGAGAGCCATATTTATTGCATTACAAGTAATGAAAAACAAAATGCTTAAACCTGCTGTTATCTTATAATAAACCAATTATTAGACTATTATTGAATACTTAGCTATGTTTAAGTCTGATTATCCAAGGTGCTGTGAAGAACCAAGTACATTATACAAACTTTGCTTTGAAGAAATCTGCACTCTTGGAATATATCAGTGAAAATGACAAAAATCTCTGTTCCTTTGCAACCTACATTCTAGTGAGCTGATGCACACAATAAAAATATTTTTTTTAGTATTTTAGGAGGCAGTAAGTGCAATAAAAAATAAAAATGTAGAGTAGGTCCTGATAAAAGGAATTGGGGATGCTACAGTTGAAGATGGGGTTCGAGGGCAGTTGCAATTTGAAAAATGTTTGTCAGGGTAGGAGGTGAAGTTTGAGTAAAGACTTAAAGGAAATGAAAGAGTGAGGTACATAGCTATCAGGGGAGGGTTCCAGCAGAGGCAAGAGCCAGAACAAAGTCCAGAAGGCAAACACTACAAGAATCTTTCCAGAAACAAAAAGATACTAGCAGCACAGCTAGGGCAGAGAGAGGAAGGAGAGTGGGAAGGGATGAGGGAAGAATGAGCCAGCTCACACAGGCCCTTCTAAGCCATGTAGCAAGTTAAATAGTGGCCCCCAAATGATTTTTCCACCAAGAACTATGAGTGTGAACTTGTTTGTAAATATGGTTTTTGCAAATGTCATTATGTTAAAGATTTTGAAATGAGATAATATTGGATCTAGCATGGACTCGAAACTCTAATGACTGGTGTCCTTTTAAGAAAAGAAGACTCGGGGTGCCTGGGTGGCTCAGTCAGTTGAATGTCCAAATTTGGCTCAGGTCATGATCCAGGGTCATGGGATCAAGCCGTGAGTACCACTCCATGCTGTATGTGTGGAGCCTGCTTAGGATCCTCCCTCTTTTTGTCTCAAATTAAAAGAAGGAGGAGAAGGAGGAAGAGGAGAAGGAGGGAAGGAGGAAAAAGAGAAAGAGGAAGAAGAGGAAGAAGAAGAAGAAGAAGACAAAACTCAGTTCTACCATGTAACTGTGACATTGACCAAAATACTTAACTTTTATAAACCTAGTTTTCCACAGGTATACAAAAAGTTAATTCCACAAAAGATATAGTATATGTAAATATAAAGTGCAGTTCTCTGATTATAGTGAGTATGTAACAAATTATAGCTATTAATATTTCATTTTGAAATGTTGCTTGAGATTGAACCACCTAGAAAAATATGCAGGTGTCTCTAGGTTATCTGTAATATATACAACAATGGCATTTAAACCAATGAGTTGTTTCATCCTTTGTCCAGGTAACACATGTAGTAATTGAATATCCACTCTGTGCTAGGCACTAGTGATACAGGGGAAAATAAGGGGCTCTGCCTTCCACTGGGGACCACCACAGTAAGCCATGGATTGCAGTGGCAATGGCAAGTGCTAAAACTAGCTTATGTGAAAGGCATATTGGTGACACAAAGGACAAATCCACCTACATTACTGTGTTGAAATATTGAGAAAATTCTACTTCAAGGACAAACAGAATTATGGCCCCAAAATAAGTCAACAAAAGCCCAATCAAGATTTCCACTATGAACTTCTATGACTGAATCTAATTTCTTGACAAATAATTCATTTAAATTTAATATTTCATATATTTTTAGTATATGCTATCACTCATGGTGATCCTTTTACCTAGAATGTCTTTACTTAGAATACCCAGAGCTCTGCTTGGTCCACCAATTAAAATCCCAGTCAGTGTTCTGGGTCTGGTATAATCATCCTGTACTTCTAGAAGAATTGATTGTGCTACCTTTGGCTCTCCAAAGCACTGCCATAATTGAAACAATAATAATAGTTTTCATGGTTTACACATCTGGATATTCTCTGCTGTTTTTTTTTTAAATACTCCTGTTTGTTCCCGCAGCACTTTTATTTTAAACATGTAAAAACAATACATTTCTGATGAAGTGAGAACATTGGAGATTTTGTTTTTCAATAGAGGAACTGCAAAGCCATGATAGCAAGTCTGCACAAATACAGCATTGTTGATATGCAGAATACTATAAAAAATCCTTCAATTGTATTCCTTATGATATTGAATATTCATTCATAAGACTGACCTCACATACTAGAATTTGATAAAGTGTTTTATAAATTTTGAAATAAAAATGTAAATTTTTGAAATTCCTGAAATAAAAATTAAAATGTGATTACTGCCATTTGGTAACTATGCTGATAGACTGCACATATTTGAAAAAGTTGACTTATTGGTTTGGAGGTGATGCCCAAGTTAATACTTAGTTAATTATCGTATTTATGTAACTGAGATAACCTTATTCTCTAGTTAATTGAAAAAAATGTTTTAGCATATTATTAAAACATATTTCTTGTAAAACAATATGTGGTAAATTCCAAAGTGTAACTGAAGAGAGTCTAATGAAGATACAAATACCAAAAGTGTTTCCAGGTTCCTAGAACCAGCAAGATGTGGTGAAGTATCAAAGAAGCATTAACAGTGAGAGAGCATTATTTCTCCTAATCCTGAGTTTTAATATAACCACATTGGGGGGGGGGTGTGGCCTTGGGTAGAGAACTGTAGCAATTATCAAACTGTTGCCTGGAAGAAAGGGAGTGGGAGAACAAACCCACTGATAGTTTTATCTTCTTCCTTTTGGTCTCTTGCCAATGTTTCCTTTGGCCAAACTCAACTGGAAGGCAAGAAGCAAAGTACCTCTGGTGATGCAGTCCATGAACAACCTCTGGAGGCCCCGAGCAGAGGAGGAAGAAGAAAGCAGCTCTATAAGGGCAAAGAAAACCACCCAGCAGATATTTTGACTATAAATCTTATTAAGTAATTAAATCCAAAGGGTGTGTTCTTACTATCAATCTTCCAAAAATAACCATACATTTTAAGATAATACACCCAGGGTACTAAAAGTATAGTCACGGACTCCTGGTATCTAGCAGACATTCAGGGGATCCGTGAGGGCAAAACAATCTTTACAATTATATTAAGTCTCTATTTGCCTTTAATTGTTTATATTGGCACTGATGATACAAAAGCATTGGTGCTAATACCTTCACATAAATCAAGGCAGAGGCACCAAACTGCACTAGTAGCCATTTTATTCTTCACTGTTCTTCCAAAAGGAAGGAGTTCTCTTTAGAATGTCCTTCATTAAGCAATAAAAGTTATTAATTTCATTAATCTTAACCTCTGATTACATATGTTTTTAATGACAAATAGGAAGTACCCATACAAAATTTCTGCTTCATTTGCTCTCTGGGGCAAAGGCGTTTTGATTGAGCTGTGAACTGAACTAGCCATTCTTCTAAGAAAACTACTTTTTTACTTTAAAGAAAAACTGACAAAGTATCTGGAATTTACTAGATATTTTTTCAAGACATGAATGAAGTTAACCTGGTATTTAAGGGGGAAAAAGCTGGACAGCATTTATTGATGAGCATAAAATTCAATCTTTTAAGTAAAAATTTTGCAAAATATTTATCCAATACCAGGACAGTAATAGCCTCCTAATACTTAACGACTTTTTAAAGTAAATTTTGGAGGTGAAAGTGGCATAAGATCTTTTGATACTGTATAACTAAATCTGTCAACATTGGTAAGTTCTATATAACTTAATGAACTAATATTTTCAAAATGAACATTGCATGACGTTACATGAAAATGGGTATACAACTTATCTGAATGAAGAAAAAGATGGACCAATGGATTTAAATGAAACTGACTAGAAACTTTGGGTGATGTGATTTCCTATTCCATATTGAGAACAACTTTTAATAAATTACCACTTGACAAGTTTTGCTAGAGTCTCAAAGAATATCCACAATTATCTGAAAACCACTCCTTCAGACTTTCTCCATTCACCTCAATCAAAACAATATATTGCAACAGAAGCAGAGGTGTCATCTATTAAACCATACATTAAGATATTTATAAACTGAAAACCAATGATATTCTTCTCAGTAAATATTTTGGAAAACATAGTTGTTTTCGATAAAATACATTATTTAGGTTACTGGGCACAGGTTTTATTATAGTTACTTTTAAGTGTACTAATACATGAGTATATTTGTCACGGTTTTATTTTCTAATATAATATCAAGATATACAACCTCCAATAAACCAAAGCCCTTCCAAGTTTTCAATAACATATGAAAGGTGTATCAAAGGGACCCCAGACCACAATGTTTAGAATAGCTTAACAAATGTTAAGGGTCTCTATAACAACATATTAAAACTTTTACTGTCATTTGCCAAAAAACATTCCTACTATAATTCTACATTTGTACATTTTATTAAAACAAAAATACAACCCTAATATAAGAATCTGTGTCTTTGGACAACAGTACATAAAGTTACATCTCAAAAATCACTGATCTATTTCACAGAAGTGCAGCTATTTGAAATTATGGACATATGTTTTATAAATAGCTTGGCATCTAAAATATAAAATCTATTCAATTAAATGGCCTACTATAAAGTTTATGAGAATTATAATTAAGAAGTAATTAAACCAGATATTCTTTCTCAAATAGTTACACATGATAAACACTTTTTACTATGTAATTTACAAGTAGTTAAGAGATAATACAATATTTTTCCCTAAGATTTTAAAGGGAAATTAACTTCAAACAATAACATCCTTTAAGATAAGATGTATGGAACATTTATATATATTTTTAATCTCTAAAAGAACCAATTCTATGGGTTCCTAGGTGGGTCAGTTGGTTACGTGTCCAACTCTTAATCTTGGCTGAGGTCATGATCTCACAGTTCGTGAGATCAAGCCTGCATCTGGCTCTGTACTGACAGCATGCAACCTGCTTTGGATTCTCTCTGCCCTCCTCTGCTTGTGTTCTCTCTCTCAAAATAAATAAACTAACTTAAAAAAAATAAATAAAAGAACCAACTCTAGATGATTAAATTTTAGAAGGAATAGTTGGATTCTATGTTCAAAACTTTAGAAAATAAGGTAAATAGCATATATATACCATAAGTCATATGTATTCTAAATATTTTTATCAAATGGTCTGCAGACAACTTGATCTTTAATTTCATAATTCTATGTTTATTTTCACACCCAAATTATGACATTTATTATTAATTTTCTAGAGAGAAAAATTTTAATATTATTCCTTATATAATTAGGAAGAACTCAAGTGATTGTGGCTTTCCCATTCAATTTATTCTAGACTTGTATATGCCTGGAGAGCCTATGGGATCAAATACATGAAAAAGGATAAAATATGTTCCTGAGAGAGTATGGAAGGGAGGGTAAATTTATAATTCAACTCAGGGATAATAGATTTGTATTAGTTTTGTATTAACATGTAAGAAGAAAGCTCTTCAAGCTGAAATGAAAGGATGTTCATTAACAACATGGAATCATATAAATGTGTAATAACTCATTAGTAAAGGGAAATTTATAGCCAATGTCAGATGTTCTAATGTTGTAATGGTGGAGTACATAATCTCTTTCAATTCTATTTTTATAAAAAGTTAAACATGTATAAATTTTACGTATTAAATATTCAAATAATTCTATGTATTAAAATGTATTAAAATAACCATAATCATGAAAATTTGCTATTGGGTTTGCAATATGAAAAGATGTAAATTATAACATTAATAACCTAAAATATGTGTCAGGGTTTAGAAGGTAAAAATACAATGTTTTCATATGCTATTCAAGTCATGTTGCTATCACATTGAAATCAGATGTTATAACTATAAGATATTTTAGGTAACACTTATGGTAACTATAAAGGAAAAACCTGTAGTAGATACACAAAAGATTAAGAGAAAAGAATCAAAGAACACCATTATAAAAAGAATCACAATTATATAAACACAATTATAAAAAATATCACAGAGAAAGAGAGTAAGAGAAGAAAGGAACAGAGGAACCATAAAAGAGACAGAAAATATTTAACAAAATGTAAGTCCTTACTTATCAACAATTATTTTAAATGTAAATGGATTAAATTCTCAAAACAGAGAAAGTGGTGTAGCTGAACAGATAGCAAAAGAAGATCAAATGATATATTATCTGCAAGAAAATCATTTTAGGGGCACCTGGATGGGTCAGGTGGTTAAATGTCCAACTCTTGATTTAAGCTCAGGTCACGATCTCACAGTTCAGGAGTTCGAGCCCCACTTCGGGCTGTATGATGACAGTGTGAAACCTGCTTGAGACTTTTTGTCACCCTCTGTCTCTGTCTCTCCCCCATTCACTTTCTATCTTTCTCTCTCAAAAATAACTAAGTAAACATAAAAAAAAGAAATCATTTTAGCTTTAAGGACACATATAGGCTGAAAGTAAAGAGATAGAAAAAGATATCCTAAGCAAATGGCAATCAAATGAAAGCAGAGGAGGCTATATTTATATCAGACAACTTAGACTTAAAATAAGAAATTGTCACAAGAGACAAAGAAGGTCATTATATAATTATAAAGTGGTCATTTTGTCAAAAAAGATAAAACAATTATAAATATTTATGCACCTAACATCAGAGGGCCTAATTATATAAAGCAAATACTAACAGAACTAAAAGGAGACATAAACAGCAATATAATAACAGTAGGGGACCTTAATAATCCACTCTCAACAATGGATAGACCACGTAGACATAAAATCAATAAGGAAACAGATTTGAGCAACAGTTTAGACCAAATGGAACTAAAAGACACATACAGAACATTTCATCCAGCAGCAGCAAAATATAAATTCTTCTCAGGTACACACAGAACATTCTCCAGGATAGATCATATGTTAGGCCCCAAAACAAGATTTGACAAATTTAAGATTGAAATCATATCAATTATCTTTTCTGAATATAATAGTATGTAACTACAGATCAATAACAGAAGGAAATTTGGAAAAATCACAAGTATGTGGAAATTAAACAGCACCCTCTTGAATACTCAATAGGTCAAAAAAGACCTCAAAGGAGAAATTAAAAACAAAATACCTTGAATCAAATGAAAATGGAAAGACACCATACTAAAACTTTTGGGATACCACAAAAGCAGTTCTAAAAAGGAAGTTGATAGCCATAAACATGTATATGAAGAAAACAACACTCAAATAAATAACCTAACTTCACACCTAAAGTAACTAGAAAAAGAAGAACAAAAGAAAAAGAATTAGCTAAAGAAAGGGAATAAAGATTAGAGTACAAATAAATGAAATAGACAATAGAAAACAATGGAAAAGATCAATGACAGTAAGAGCTGTTGTTTTTAAAAGGTAAACAAAATCGACCAACCCTTAGCTAGACTTATCAATTAAAAAGGAGAGGACTCAAATAAATGCAAGTATAAATGAAAAAGCAAACATTACAATTGATACAGCAGAAATAAAAAGGATAACAAGAGACTATTATAAACAATTATAAGCTAAGAACTTGGGCAACCAAAAATAAACGGATAAATTCCTACAAACATACAACTCATTAAGACTAAATCATGAAGAAATAGAAATTTTGAACAAATTAATAATGACTAAGGCCATCTAATCAGTAAAGAAAAAACTCCCAACAAAGAAAAACCCATGATCAGAGAGCTTCACTGGTGTATTCTATCAAACATTTAAATATGAAGTAATACTAATCTTTCTCAAATGCTTCCAAAAAATTGAAGAGAAAAGAATACTTCCAAACTCATTTTATGAGGTCAGCATTATACTACTTATAAAAACAGATAAGGAAAGTATAAGAAAAGAAAATGACAGGCCAATATCCCTGATAATAGTAAGGCAAATATATTCAATGTAATACTAACAAACCAGTTTTAGCAGTGTATTAAAAAGGATTATACCCCATGATCAAGTAGGATCAATTCCTGGTATGTAAGAATGATTCAACATGAGAAAAACAGTAAATGTGACATACCATATTAATAAATGGAGGACTGAAATCACATGGTTAACTCAGTTGATGCAGAAAAAAAGCATTTGAAAAAATCCAAGATCTTTCCCGATAAAATCTCAAAAAAAAAAAAAAATAGGTAGAGAAGGAATCTACCTCAACATAATAAAGACCTTACATGACAAGCCCACAACTAACATCATACTCAACATTAAAACTCATCAACTGGGGCGCCTGGGTGGCGCAGTCGGTTAAGCGTCCGACTTCAGCCAGGTCACGATCTCGCGGTCCGTGAGTTCGAGCCCCGCGTCAGGCTCTGGGCTGATGGCTCAGAGCCTGGAGCCTGTTTCCGATTCTGTGTCTCCCTCTCTCTCTGCCCCTCCCCCGTTCATGCTCTGTCTCTCTCTGTCCCAAAAAAAATAAATAAACGTTGAAAAAAAAATTAAAATAAAAAACAACTCATCAACTAATGTCAAAAGTTTTCAGCTTTCCTTCTTAGATCATAAATAAGACAGAGATGTCCATTCCTATCACTGCTACTCAACATAATATTGGAAGTCCTAGCCAGAACAATTAGGCATAAAAAAGAAATAAAAAATATCCAAACTGAAAAGGAGGAAGTAAAACTGTCTTGCAGATGACATGATACTATATACAGAAAACCCTAAAGTCTCCACCAAAAAAGCATTGTTAGAATAATAATGTTCCATAAAATTGCAAGAAACAAAGAAATATACAAAAATTAGCTACATTTTTATAAATTAAGAATGAACTATCTCAAAAAGAGATTTAATAATAACGTGAAAGACAAAACACATATAGGAATAAATTAATAAATTTAAATAATAGATAATGATTACTTATTATTGAAATCAAAACTTTAAACTTGAAAATTTTAAATAAATTTAGTTTTTTTTTAATGTTTATTTATTTTTGAGAGAAAGAAACAGAGTGTGAGCAGGAGAGGGGCAGAGAGAGAGAGGGAGACATAGAATAGGAAGCAGGCTCCAGGCTCCGAGCCGTCAGGACAGAGCCCAACACGGGGCTTGAACCCATGAGCAGTGAGATCATAACCTGAGCCAAAGTTGGACACCCAACCAACTGAGCCACCCAGGTGCCCCAAAATTTTAAATAAGTATAACTGAGGAAATGAAACATCTGTACATTTTTCAGTACAGTTTTTACTTTAAGACATTGATGAAGTAAAAAAAAGACAAATAAATAAAAACTTTCCCATGTCCATGGATCAGAAGAATAAATATTTTGACAATGTCCATACTACCCAAAGTCATCTTATAGAGTCAATATAGTCCTTACAAAAATTCCAATGGAATTTTTACAAACACATAAAAAATAATCCTAAAATTCATATTCTCCATAAAAGACCCAAAATAGACAAAGAAATCTTAAAAGAAAAAGCTGGAGGCACCATACCTACTGATTTCAAATTATATTACAAAGCTATCATAATCAAAGCAGTATGGTTCTGGAACAAAAATACATACATACATCAATGGAACAGATCTTAGGTTCAAAGGTAGACCCACGCCTACACAGTCAACTAATATTTGACAAAGGAGCCAAGAATACTCAACAGGAGAAAGACAGTGTCTTCAATGTGTGGTGCTGGGAAAATTAAATATCCACATGCAAAAGAGTGAAGATGGACCCTTATTTTATACCCTTCACAAAAGTTAAATCAGCATGTATTGAAGACTTGAATGTAAGACCTGAAACCATAAAACTCCTTAAGAAAGCATGGAAAAAAAAACCAAAAAAACACCTTTCCATTTTATTCACAATAATTTTTTGGATATGACAAAAACATAAGCAACAAAAGCAAAAGTAAGCAAACGGGAGCTGTGTCAAACTAAAATCCTTCTATATATCAAAGGAAAAAAATCAAAATGAAAAGGCAACGTATGGAACTGAAGAAAATACTTACAAGCTATATACCTGATAAGGAGTTAAAGTCCAAAATATATAAGGGATTCATACAACTCAATAGCAAAAAGTAAATAATCTGATTAAAATATGGGCAAATGATCTAAATAAATATTTTCCCAAAAGAACACACAAACTGTCAATAGGTGCATGAAAAGGTGCTCAACATCACTAATCATCGGAGAAATGCAAATCAAAACTGCAATTAGATATCACCTCACACCTGTTGCAATGGCTATTATCAAAAGGACAAGAGATAACAAATGTTGGCACAGATGTGGAGAAAGAGAACTTATAAATCACTGTTGAGGGGAAGGCAAATAGGTACAATAAATTTTGGAAAGCAGTATGGAGACTTCTTAAAAATATCAAAAATAGAATTTCCATATGATGCAGCAATCCCACTTCTCACTATACATCCAAAGAGATATCTGCATCTCATAGTTGTTGTGGCATTATTTACAATATCCAAGACCTGGAAACAACCTAAGTGTCTGTTGAAAGATAAATGGCTATATATAAATGGAATGGTATTCAGCCATTAAAAAATAAGAAAACCCTGCCATCTGCAACAGCAAAGATGAACCTACGAGCATTATACTAAGTGAGATAAGTTAGAGGAAGACAAATACTATAAAATCTTAATTCTATGTGCTATTTAAAAATGTTAAACTCACAAATAGAGTCGTATTGTGGTTGTCAGAGGCCGAGGAGTTGGGGAAAAGAAGAGGTGTTGGTCAGAGTGTACAAACTTTTTGTTATACGATAAATAATAAGGTCTGGTGTCTAACGTATAACTTGATGACCACAGTTGACAATAACGTATTGGATACTTGAAATTTGCCAAGAGAGTAGACCTTAATTGTTCTCACCACACATACATACAAAAGGTAACTATGTGAGATGACAGATGTATTAATTGACTGTCTTGTGATAATCAGTTAATAGTATATAAGTATATCAAATAATCACATTGTATACCTTACATTTATACAATTTAATCTGTCAATTATACCCCAATAAAGCTTAAAAAAATATAAACCACTATTCCATCAGATATTTCAAGAGACTGAAACAAAATTTTTCATCAATATTAGATTGTTTAAAAATTAGTTTCTCTGAGAAATAGCCTAGAATATGACTGCAATTCTAAATTAGTTAATAATTATAAAACCACAACAGTAATTATATCTTAACACTATAGTCTCCATCACAAAAGTATTTGCCTATCATTTGTTATAAAAGAAACATTTTTTAATGACAGAGATGGTATTATAGTGAGCTTCCAAAAGAGGCATCCTCTTTTTCTTTTAATAATACCTTTATAATTCAAAAAGAATTTTTACAAATCTCAGAAGACAAGAGATAATTAAGACAGAGAACCTTTTACAAAGCATCCTCTGCAGAGGTTTGTAGATGTCAGAGATTAATCCTACCTAGTGGCATGATGAGAGGCTTGGTGACATCAAGGATGAAGGGATTTGCAACCCCCCCCCCCCCCGCTGTGGGCTCTACCTGTAACCATTATACATTTGTTAAAGGGAACAATTCTTCTTAATGAGAAAATGTGTTTGAAAAATACAGAGTTAAGGTTTTTTATAAGCTTTTGGAAATTTTTGGTGTGATAATTCCTTGACTTGGGAATTTATATTATATTAGGAATACATGTATGTATAATTAGGAATATATATATATATATATATATGGACATATATGTATATATATAATCAGGTATATAATATAATATTACATTATATTATATTATAATTTAGCAGAACAATTGATTTGCTCCTGCTTAAGGGATAAAGTTTAGGAATATCCTCTTTCATTGGTGTGTTGACAATTTCAATGGAAATCAAGATGTATCTATAATTTAAAATATAAAAAAGGAAAAAGCCCTCTAAATATGAATAATTGAATAGGCACTGAAAGGCAATTATGCAACACATGGAGGAAATGTCTGGGTCTATTTGTACTGTTCAGGATTATTTAAGGCAAAATTGTTTGAGCCGGCTTGCAGGAGAAATTGCTGAAAATTGCAAATGCTGCCTAAAATCCTTTAATAATATTTTGTAAAAGCATGACTCAAATGCTGAAGATGACCTTTAGCACTTGCAAGTTGACCATTCTACTCTCACTGCCCTTGCCATTTCAAAGCTCTTCATTTTAAAATCGAAGACATTGCTTCAACATAAAATGCAACACTTTCAAATATCACTGGTACAAACACTACCTTACATCAGATATTACTTTATTTTCCAGATATTTCTACTTAAAAAAAAACCATTTCAGTATTACTTGACATTTAATATCTAAATGACTTATATAAAAAGGCAGCTGTGAACAAAAAATATTCCCCAAATATTCCTCCCTGTACCCAAAGGACTAGGAAGAGGAGAGCCTAGCGAGTGAGAAAAAAAATAGGGAATAATATCTCTACTCCAGTCAATCACACACACAAAAGTGAAAACTGTGGTGACACTAACCCATGACAGCAAAGGCCGAGCGGGGAGGCCAGAATTTCCACCTATACCAGACTGTAGTGAGACAAACACCACCTCCTTTCCTTCCTGCTGCTTGGTGTCAGAAAAGTCCAAGTAGAGAGCCAAGGCTCACCACAAGCAGGAACCAGTTCCTCTCTCCCCATTCCTTCAACCCACAAGCAAAATCTGGAGGGACCTTGTGGAAAGCCTAGACTTCTATTCCTATATGACAGTAACGAAGATTTCCTGCCTTTCCCTACTGAGGTTGTGTCAAAGGAGACTTACAGAGAGTCAGGGCTTTGAGCATCACCCAGTAAAAAAAGATTACCCCTATGGTGCCAACAGAAGCTAGGTGAGGAACCAGAACACCTGTCTCCACCTGGCAGTAACAAAGCACCCTCCCCCATCCTTTTCCTGACAGGATAGTGTAAAAGGAAGCTAGCTGAAACAGAAAGTTTAAATAAGATCCACAGTTCTATAACATAATACCCCAAATGCGCAGAATTCAGTAGAATATACATATCACACCAAGAACCAATCAGTCGTCAAACTGAATGAAAAGCAAACGTGCCAACACTGAGATGACAGAGCTGTCAGAATTATTTGACAAAGATTTTATTTATTTATTTTTATTAAAAAAATTTTTTTAATCTTTTTTTTTTTATTTTGAGAGAGAGACAGAGTGCGAGTGGAGGAGGAACCGAGAGAGGGAGACACAGAATCTGAAGCAGGCTCCAGGCTCTGAGCTGTCAGCACAGAGCCCGATGGGGGGCTTGAACTTATAAAATGTGAAATCATGACCCGAGCTGAAGTTGGATGCTTAACCAACTGAGCCATGCAGGCACCCCTGACAAAGATTTTAAAATATCAATCATAAAAATGCTCAAATGAGTATCTATATATCTATATCTATATCTATATCTATATCTATATACATAGATATATATGAAATGAATAAAAGTCTCTGAAAGAAATAGAGGATATAAAGAAGGATCTGATGGAAATTTCAGAACTAAAATTAATAAGTGAAATAAAAACTCAGAGCAAGGGCTTAGCAGAAGAATTAAGGGATCAAATGAAAGAATCAGTGAACTGTAATAAGAAAAACAATAGAAATTACTAAATCTAAACAAGAGAGAGTGAATATACTAAGAAAAAAAATTAACAGAGTCCAGGGATCAGTAGAATAATAATAAAATATGAACTATTTGTATTACTGGAGTCCTTGAAGGAAAAGAGAAAAATGGAGCTTAAAAAGTATACAGTAATGATGCCTAAAAAATTCTCAAATTTGATCAAGCATAAACGTATAGATTCAGGAAGCTAAATCCTGAAACTAGAAAACCCCAAAAAAATCCACACCAAAACACAAATTATACAAACTTCTGAAACCTAAAGATAAGGAGTGAGAGAGAAGTGACACCTTATCTAAAGGGGAAAAATAATTCAAAGAATTTCTTACCAGAAACTAAAAGGGGCAGAAAGAAGTGACACAAATATTTTAACATGCCAAGAGGAAAAGAAAAAACAAAACACAAAACTGTCAATCCGGAAACCTGTATCTAATGAAACTATCCTTCAGTAAATAAGAAAAAATAAAGACAGATTCAGAAGAAGGGAAAATCGGGGAATTTGTCACCATCAGAATTACTCTAAAAGAATGGCTAAAGGAAGTTCTCTTAAGAAATGAAATAATGAATAAAAAGTTACATTAGCAAGAGAAAAAACTTCAGGCAATAATCTCAGGAACATCAAGAAGGAAGCAAAAAATGACAAGCAAAAATGTGAGTTAACATAATAGATGTTCCCTATCCTTTTCGGGATTCCACATCATGCTTGATTGCTATGGCAAAAATTATATTCCACCTAATATGATTCTAAACCACCTAATATCATTCTAGAGAAATATATTTAAGGTGGCTACATTAAAAATGAGGGAAACTAAGAAGAAGCAAAGAGACGCAACATTTCTACACTTCACTCTAATTGCTAAAATAACAGCACAAGTATATTGTGAACACTTACAATTATGTAATGTATTACTAAGTGTAACCATTAAAAAGTGCTACACAAAGAGATAGACATTATTGATAAATCAAAAGGAAATTCTAAAAAAAAATTAAGTAGGCTACAGGAATACAGGAAGAAAAAAAGAGTACAAGAAAAAATTAAATAAACAGATACAAGCACTAACATATTAATTATTATATTTAATGTAAATTGCCTAAATACACCTATTAAAAGACAGATGAGCAGAGCAAATTAAAAAAAAAAAACTCAACTGTATGCCTACAAGAAATTCACTGAAATTATAGTCAATTTGAAAACAAAAGGATGGAAAAGATATATCATACAAACATTACCGAGGAGAGCTAGAGTGGCTAAATCCATATCCACTAAAGTAGATTTCAAAGAAAATTACCAGAGATAAAAGGGGGAATTATATAATGATAAATGGGTCAATCTACCCAAAAGGCATTATGATATGAAATATGTATGCATAAAACAAGAGAGATTTAAAATATATGAAGTTACAATTGTGAAAACTGAAAAGAGAAATAGACAAATCCACAATTATTTTTGGAAATTTCTATATCTTTCTCTCAATAATTGATAGAACTACTAGGCAGAATATCAGGCAATGTATGAAGAAACTCAACAACATCATCAAGCAAAGGGATTTGACATTTATATGACACACCAAACAACAACAAAATATATGTCCTTTTCAAGTGCCCACAGAACAGATAGCCAATTTATCTATATCCTGGATCATAACAAAATTTACTAATTTTTAAAATGCTTATTTATTTTAGAGAGAGAGAGAGAGAGCACGTGCACGCACACCAGTAGGGGATGGGCAGACAGAAAGGGGACAAAGGATCTAAAGCAGGCTCTGTGCTCACAGCAGAGAGCCTGATATAGGGTTCAAACTCACAAACTACATGATCATGACTTGGCCAAAGTTGGATGACCAGCCAACTCTGCCATGCAGTGACCCAAAATTTTATTAAATTTAAAGGCATTGTGATCTTACAGATAATGTATTTTCTGAAAACAATGGAACCTAATAGAAATCAACAGGGGAAAGATTATAGAAAAATCTTCAAATATTTGGAAGTAAAATAGCACAATTTAAATAATCCATGGGTCAAAGATGAATTTCCAAGGGAAAGCTAAAAACACATTGAGCTGAATGAAAAAGAAAATATATCAAAATTTGTGAAACACTGCTAAAATAATGCTGAAAGGGAAATTTATAGGACTATATATACATCTATTATAGAAGAGAATAATTATCAATTATCTGAGTTCCTAACTCAAAAACTTAGAAAAAAAAGAAAATAAACTTCATGAAGTGAAACAGAAATAATAACAAGAGAAGACATGAATGAAAATATAAATAGAAAAACAACTGAAAGAAAAGAGCTGATTCTTGAAAATATTAATAAAACTGATCAACTTCTAAAAACGTGATAAAGAAAAAGGAAAGAATAAATACAAATCACCAAGATTAGGAATGAAGGAGAATATGTTACTATTGTCCCCGCAGGTATCAAAATGATAAAAAGAGAAACACTAGGGGAACTTAATCATATTATGATATACTACCACGTATAAATAGGAAACCCAGTTACAATAGACACCATTATAAAACTAATAAAATGTGTAATTATTATATTTATAGGAATTATAAACTCTTCAGTATTATAAATATTAATGACATTGAATTCACAGTTTTAAAACTTTAAAAAAATATATATCCAGGGGCACCTGGGTGGCTCAGTCGGTTAAGCGTCCCACTTCGCTCAGGTCATGATCTCACGGTCTGTGAGTTTGAGCCCCGCGTCAGGCTCTGTGCTGACTGCTCAGACCCTGGAGCCTGTTTCAAATTCAGTGTCTCCCTCTCTCTCTGCCCCTCCCCCGTTCATGCTCTGTCTCTCTCTGTCTCAAAAATAAATAAATAAACGTTAAAAAAATTAAAAAAATATATATCCAGGCCCAGCGGGTTCAGCAGGAAATTTTACTAAGCAAATAAAGAAGAATTAACATAAAATTTACACAATTTCTATCAGAAAACAGAAAAGCAAACACTTCCCTATTTATTTCATGACTAATAATAGCCTGATATGAAAATTAAAGACAATAAAAAAGAAAATGAAAATGAAAACAAGTGTTGAATATTCTTCTAAATATACAAATATAAGTAAATGCAATATGTAACAAAATATTTGAAAGTATAATTAGCAATATATAAAAAGACATACACCAGGACCAAGCAGTTTATTCTAGAGATGGAAGTTTTCTTCCATATTTGAAAAATCAATGTAATCTGTAATATTAACTACAGAAGAATTATAGGATCATATGAATTGATATAGAAAAAAATAAAGCAATCAGCAAAATTTAACACACGTTCATGATTATATCTCTCAGAAAAATAAGAATATATGGATAGCTACCTTAACTTGATAAAGAGTATATACAGAAAATTATACTCAATGTTGAAAGACTGCTTTCTTCCTAAACTGTAGAATGTAGTAAGAATGTGTACTCTCACATTTTTATTCAAAATAGTGTTGGACCCTCTAACCAGTGCAATACAAAAGACAAATAAATAAAATCCTACAGATGGGAAAAGAAGAAGTAAAACTATTTCTATTTGCAGATGACATGATTGTCTATGTAGAAAAGTTTTAAAAATTAAAACAATCATAACACCAATATATTATATCCTGAAGTAGTTAGCAAAGTTTTAGGATATAAATATTTGAAAACAATATTTCTATGTATTAGCTATGAATATGTAGACGCTAAAATTAAAACTGTAGTATGACTTAATCACTACACTAAGCTAACTAAACTAAACTAAAAATGGAAATACTTAGTTGTAAATCTAACAAAACATGTACTGGATTTCTCTGCTGATAAATACAAAACTGCTGATTAAGAAAAACTAAGATCTATGTAAATGGGGAGATATGTCTTGTTTGTGAATAGAAGGGCTCAACATGATAAATATGTAAATGTTCCACAAGTTAATATACCAGTTTATCAAAATTCCTATCAAAATTCTGGCAAGATTTGTGGAGATATACACAGGATTGTTCTAAATTATATACATAACACAAGCTTTAGAATAGCTAAAACAATACTGACATAGAAGAATAAAATGGGAGGAATCAGTTTATCTGACTTGAAACTATTATATAGCTATAGTAACAAAGACTGAGTGGAGGGATGGAACAATAAATCAATGAAACACGACAGAGAACCCAGAAATAAAGCTACACAAACATGTCCAACTGACTTTTAAACAAAGGTGAAAGGCAATTAGATGGAGAAAAGATAACCTTTTCAACAAATATTGCTGCAGCAATTGAACATCTATAGGCTACATAAATAAAGGAATTAATTTTTTTAATGTTTATTTCTTTTATTTTGAAAGAGACAAAGAGCATGCAAGCTGGGGAGGGGCAGAAAGAGAGAGAATCCCAAACAGGTTCCATGCCATTGACACAGAGCTCGATCTCATGAACTGAACCATGAGATCATGACCTGAGCTGAAATCAAGAGACAGTCACATAATCGACTGAGCCACCCAGGGACCCCTAAATGAATTGACTTTTACAGATTGACCTAAGTCTCACACCTTCTACAAGAATTAACATATAATGGATCACGGCTTAAATGTAAAACATAAAACAAGAAAACTTTAAATAAAGGCATAGGAACCTCCTGATATGAGATTAGAAAATGAGTTCTTAAATTTGACAACAAAAGCACAACCCATAAAGGAAAATTGATAAATTGGATCTCACTAAAATACACTTTTGTTCTGTGAAAGACTGTGTTAAAAGGATAAAAAGACACCCAGGGACTGGTAGAAATATTTGCAAACCGCACATCCAACAAAGGACTAAGTGTGTAGCATATATAAAGAACTCAAACTCACCAGCATAGAAACAATCCGATTAGAAAATATGCAAAACACATAAACAGACATTTCTCTGTAGAAGATATACAGAAAATGAATGAACATATGAGAGGTGATCAACATCATTAGCCATGATGCAAATTAAAATTACAGTAAGATATCACTTCACACCTATTTAGAAAAGCTACAGACAAAATAATGAACACCAAATGCTGGTGAGAATGAGGAAGAAATAAAATACTCACACATTACAGGTGGGAATGTAAAATGGTCAAGCCACCCTAGAGATAAGTTTGGTATTATAAAACTCTACATATAATTATCATACAACCCAACAATTGTAGTCTTGAGTGTTTACCCCAGAGAAATAAAAGCCTACCTTCACATGAACACTGTACATTAATGTTTACAACAGCTTTATTCATAACAGCAAACACTGGAAACAACTCAGATCTCCTTCAATGGGTAACTGGTTAAATAAACTGTGATATATCCATACCACTTAATATGACTCACCAATAAAAAAAAAAAGAGCCCACTATTGATACACACAGTAACTTGTATAAATCACAAGAGAATTATACCAAGTAAAAAAAATGCCAATCCCAACAGTTATTTACCATATGATTCCTTTTATATTATTGAAGTGATAAAATTATTAAAACGGAGAAAAGATCAAGGGTTAATAGGGGATATAGAAATATGCAGGTATAAAAGTGCAATATAATGATCCTTGTCTTGATGGAAATATTCTGCAGTATGACTATATCAATGTCAATATCCTAATGAGATATTTATAAATTTCAAAGATGCTACAATTGGTGGGGACTGGGTAGAGGATACATGAATTGTCTCCCTACTATTTCTTATAACCACATGAAAATCTACAATGGTCTCAAAATACAATGTTTAATTTTAAAAAGTCTACCAAGAATCAGCACTTAATTCATCTTAGTGAGTCTACATGATTCTAATTTTACAAGATGTTCACCTCAATACAACTGCAATCTAATTCATTACTTTATTTAATTTTTTCAATTTACATCAAAGTTAATCAGAATGGCTAACATTATCAAATCTAATTCATTATTTGTTACAGAATTTTCAGGCTTTTAAATATATACATGTATATGTATATATATATATGACATATATAATTTAATTGCACATATTACTGAATTTCTACAAAATTGTATTTTTATAAAATTGTATTTTTACAGAATTCTCATGTAACTACCACTCTAAACAAAATATATCTCTCATCCTCAAAAATATTTTATGTAATTTAATATATATAAAACAAAATTTTAATTTCCCTTTTTTGGTATACCTTAAATTTCGTGCACTTAACTGCTAAATCTAGATGTGTTTGAGACTGATCAATGCATCTTAAACGTCAAATAGGGCCTATGATGGATGCACGAAAATTTGAAAGCCTAAGAAACCCAGCAAGTGAAAGATACTGTCGGAACTAATCCACAGATTTATCTTAATCTCTCTCATATTTTCTAGCATGTCTACTACTTGCATTGTAGTTTGGATTTGAATTTATTTTTCTAATGCAATTTATACATTAAGAAATTCTATGTTTACCACGTTTGCGTGGTTTTGAAGCAGTAAATAAATACAAGAATGTTTACTTTCTTTTTAACTGTTTATTCATTTAAATTCTTCTGGGATGTACACTTTGATATAAATGTATAAATCATAATATCATTAGAAATGATTAGCTGTATATATTCCTCTATGGTGAACACTAACATTTATTCTTCAGCATGTGGTAAGTAAATACTCTCCCCAGTTACAATAATCATGGTATTTTCCAGTTAAACAATAAATTCTACTTCTATTCCTTTACTCTAATTTGAGACACAGTTCAAGTAAATCAGGTGAAACAAATATAATATATACTTTTGAAATATTCCAATCTCAACTTGGTAATAGTAAAGTATAAAACAGGATTTACTCTAACAATAGTATATATTAGCTTTTGATACCCACACATATATTATCTCTAAAAATTGTTTCTGAAATAATAATGACAAATAGTACAGTTTCCACATACATGGTTTTATTATGTAAAGATTCCAAATTATTAGCAGTGGGGACAAACTCTGATACAATATTCAGGCAGTATACTTTCCATAACAATACTGTTAGCTTAGAAATGCAATTCACTATGCTGTAAAATGTTTAATTTTCTTCTTTACCCACTTTATATATGAACCGGTTATTAATGTATAAGAATTTAAGGAATTTTTACTTCATATATGATTTACATTCAATATAATATAATGTAAAGGAAAGTTCCATTTTTTTCATTTGTATTGTGCTGACTCAGGCAGTATTTGTTGTATTGTTTATATTCTTGCGCGTGTGTGTGTGTGTGTGTGTATTTCAAATTTTTCTTTTAATTTGAGTTTGTTAACATAGAGTGTAATATTGGTTTCAAGAGTAGAATTTAGTGGTTCATCACTTATATACAACAACCAATGCTCATCCCAACAACTGCCCTCCTTAATACCCATCATTCATTTAACCCATTAACCCATCCCCTGTCCACCTCCCCTCCAGCAACCCTCAGCTTACTATAGAGGGTTAAACCATAAGAGTTTCTCTTGTGGTTTACCTCCTTCTTTTTTTCCCTCTTCCTTCCTCTCTGTTCATTTTCTTTCTTCCCTTCTGTTTTGTTTCTTAAATTCCACATATGAGTGAAATCATATGATATTTGGCTTTCTCTGACTGACTTATTTCACCTAGCAAAATACACTCTAGCTCCATCTACATCATTGCAAATGGCAATATTTCATTCTTTTTGATGGCTGAGTAATATACCATTGTATGTATGTGTATGTGTACCACATCTTCTTTATCCATTCATCACTTGATGGACATTTGTGCTCTTTCCATAATTTGGCTATTGTTGATAATGCTGCTATAAGCATCAGGGTCATGTGCTCCTTCAAATCAGTATTTTTGTGTCCTTTGGCTAAATACCCAGTAGTACAATTACTGGGTCCTGGGATATTTGTATTTTTAAATTTGAGGATGTTCCAAACTGTTTTCCAGAGTAGCTGCACCAGTTTGCATTCCCACCAACAGTGTAAGAGGGCTGTCCTTTCTCTGAACCCTCACCAACACCCGTTCTTTCCTGAGTTGTTAATTTTAGCCATTATGGAAGATGAGAGATGGTATCTCATCATGGTTTTGATTTGTATTTCCCTGATGATGAGTGATGTTGAGCATCTTTTCATGTGTCTGTTAGCCATCTGTATGCCTTCTTTGGAAAACTGTCTATTCAAAGTCCACTGCCCATTTTTTTAACTGAATTATTTGTTTTTTGGGGTATTGAGTTTGAGAAGTTCTTTATAGATTTTGGATACTAACCCTTTATCCTATATGCCATTTTCAAATAGCTTCTCCCATTCTACAGGTTGCCTTTAGTTTTGTTGACTGTTTCTTTTGCTGTGCAGAAGACTTTTATCTTGATGAAGTCACAAAAGTTCATTTTTGCTTTTGTTTCCCTGTCTTCAGGGATGTGTCTGGTAAGAAGTCGCTATGGCTGATATCAAAGAGGTTTCTGCCCGTGTTCTCCTCTAGAATTTTGGTGGTTTCCTCTCTAACATTTAAGTCTTTCATCCATTTTGAATTTATTTTTGTATGTGGTGTAAAAGAGTGGTTTCATTCTTTTGCATGTTGCTGTCCAGTTTTCCAAACACCATTTGTCAAAGAGACTGTCTTTTTTCTACTGGATATCCTTTCCTGCTTGGCCGAAGATTAGTTGACTACATAGTTGTGGATCTATTTCTGGGTTCTCTAATCTGTTCTGTTGATCTATGTATCTGTTCTTGTGCCAGTACCATACCATCTTGAAGCTAGAGATTTGCAATATAGCTTAAGTCTGGAATTGTGATGCCTCTAGCTTTGCCTTTCTTTTCCAAGATTGCAAATTTTAGGATTGATTGTTCTAGCTCTGTGAAGAATGCTAATGTTATTTCAATAGATGAAATGTGTAGATTGCTTTGGGTAGTATAGAAATTTTAACAATATTTGTTCTTCCAATCAGGCAGAATTTGAATCAGCCTACCCCCTGTTTTAAATTAAGGACTCAGATAGTTTGTGTGTGTATGTGTGTGCGTGTGTGTATGTGTGTGCGTGTGAGTGTGTGTGTGTGTGCGTGTGTGTGTGTGTGTATGTGTGTAAGTCAACACAAATATGGATCGTTATACTATTCTGTTCCCAAAAGCATAAAGAGAACAATATTTTAAAGTTAACAAGAATATCAGGACAATTTAATCTTCATGTGCATTACCTCAAGTGAGATATAATTTAATGTTAGTTTCAAAGTAGTTTGTATCAAAAAGATTAAGTAATTTTCATGCAAAAGCTTTAGATCTTTGAAAGTAATGGAATTAAAGATAAAAACAGAAAAGATACATAATACATTGCAGCACTTTTTCAAGAAATATTCCACATCTTCCAGGAAATATAAGAAGCTTATAAGAAGTGAACTCTTTAGGATATTAGAATATTAATCTTGCACAATAAGAAATAGACCATGAAAGGCACTACACCCATGCTCTCTCAGCCAACATCATGAAACAACAACTGAGACTAAGATATTTAAGTGACTTATTTCATTTCAACAGCCAACAATTGTGGACTTCATTAGTCAAATCAAGATTCCCTGTTCCCAAAATTATTGGGCTTTCCAAGGCTCTTCATGAATACCTGTTGGGAGTTTATATGATCAAAAATACAAATAATGTCGGGGCGCCTGGGTGGCGCAGTCGGTTAAGCGTCCGACTTCAGCCAGGTCACGATCTTGCGGTCCGTGAGTTCGAGCCCCGCGTCAGGCTCTGGGCTGACGGCTCGGAGCCTGGAGCCTGGAGCCTGTTTCCGATTCTGTGTCTCCCTCTCTCTCTGCCCCTCCCCCGTTCATGCTCTGTCTCTCTCTGTCCCAAAAATAAATAAACGTTGAAAAATACAAATAATGAGTCATTTTTACATATTACCAGGGTAAAAAGTAAATTTATTATTTTCAAAAGTCAAATTTATCCAAGATATAGTAATTTATTAAAATGGAAATTGGGGCGCCTGGGTGGCGCAGTCGGTTAAACGTCCGACTTCAGCCAGGTCACGATCTCGCGGTCCGTGAGTTCGAGCCCCGCGTCAGGCTCTGGGCTGATGGCTCAGAGCCTGGAGCCTGTTTCCAATTCTGTGTCTCCCTCTCTCTCTGCCCCTCCCCCGTTCATGCTCTGTCTCTCTCTGTCCCAAAAATAAATAAACGTTGAAAAAAAAAATTTAAAAAAAAAAAATAAAAAAAAAAATAAAATGGAAATTTAGGGGCACCTGGGTGGCTCAGTTGGTTAAACATCTGACTCTTGATTTCAGCTCAGGTCATGATCTCATGGTTCGTGAGTTTGAGCCTCATGTCGGTCTTCCTACTACCAGCATGGAGCCTGCTTGGGATTCTCTCTCCTCTCTCTCTCTCTCTCTCTCTCTCTCTCTCTCTCTCATGTTTACTCTCCTGCTCACTCATGTTTACTCTCTCTCTGTCTCTCTCTCAACAAATAAACTTTAAAAATAAGTAAAATAAAATAAAATTATTTGAGATAAATTAACCTAATAATAATAAAGTTGATTGATTTTTCTAACTGCACCATGTAAAACTAATCAAATTACAACTTATTAGACGTCCTTTCAAATTTCCCAAAACCTAAACATATTCAACCATTTATTTATTCACACACATGACCCACAATGAAAGATAACTTACAACATCCAAAGGGATTAATTAAAGAAGGACAATATTTGGTACTGTAGCAACAAGAAAAACAAAGCAGTTGGTAGAGTTAAGAACTCCATTCAGGCTTTATCTTGGCAAAGTTTTGAAGTATATTTAATGAGTCTTTGCACTATTTCATAATCAGCCATCTCTCTATGGGAATTGTAATTGACAAGGTCCATCATGCAAGGCCATATTACAAAGATTAATCACTTTACACATACAGAAAACACACTTGTATCTATTTGCACTATTTCAAGTTCCAAAACACTTATGTATCCATTGAAGTAAATTTTCTTTTTGATGTTAGAATAGTTGTAAATGGGTGAAAAAGAATTTAAAAAGGGAACCTACAAATAACAATAAGGTTATTTCATTTCAAATGAAAGTTAGCCTCTCTATGGAATGAGTAGCAGTTACAACAGTAGACAAGAGATGGACTATAGATGCTAAGAAGATGTCAACAAGGAAAGCACAAGACTCCAGATGCTCTTGTTATTAAAAAACAGATTGAGGGTTCACCATCTGCGATAGTCTGTTGCCAAGTACATCTTGTATATAGCCACTGATACTGGTTAAAATTAGGATCCATATTAATAAAGCGTCAAAACGGACCACATGGCAGACACTTTTCTGATATCAAGAGAGACCAGTTTAGCTACAATTATCGGTAAGGTGCCGAATTCCTCTTGAGTAAAACTGTCACACTGGATTTCATGCATCCATTAGTGTATTCAAGCCACCTTTTAATTATTGCATAATCCATCTGAAAAGACTGGACCATGAGTCTTGGCTTTGAAAAACAGAATACAAAGGTAATAAATAGGATAGAGACATGACTCTGTCCATGAGAATGTTGAGTCTGATAAGTAAAAAAGCCAAATATACATATACATACATATATATATATATATATATATATATATATATATATACATATACATATGTACACATGGCAAAATCTAACTCCATGGCATACAGGCTATTTATATGAATGAGGTAGTAATGACAACAAGAATAGCAGCAGTAATTCAAACCCCCTCAGGTCATGGGTGTTCTTAGAATTTTTTCTTAGTGTCCCTGATAGTCAGAGACATGGTGTCACACATGCTTAACATCTTTCTTATAATCTTCCTGGATGCTTCCTTGTCCAGCCACTGCTACTCTTAGCCACTGCTTTTCGATCAGGCCCTGCATTGGCCTGTTAGGATTGTGGTCTCCCCAACCTTAGATACAACTCCATGACCTCTCTAGATGAAGTGGCAGCCACCACAGTCTCCTCAAGTGTTCTGTCACCACCTAACCAGTCTGCTCAACCTCCACCTCTTACTATAGAGGCATTTGAGATGTAAACTGACAAAACTGAGCCCTGTAATTATTGATGAGAATGGCTCCTCCTGCTTAGAGTACACCAGAACAAAAAGGTTAATCTGAGTGCAAACATTCATAACAATGACCACTCACATTTTATTTAAGGCTGATTTTTATTTGTCATGCAACACAGATGCATTATATCCCAGAATACAGATACAAGTGGGGGGACAGATTCCCTGATGCCTCCTTAGCTTATCACGGAGTGCAAAATAAGTCCTGTCAGCAACTCCATGCTGTCCAAACAGAGAAGGAGACTGCCAGGGAGGCAGAGTGCTGTGCAACGAAGCTTACTATTCCATTAAGCAACACTCAAGGGTCTGCTTATGACCATTTAAGCAAATCCACATTAAGCTGCGGTAAGAAACTCCTCTGTTCTATTGCCAATACATGTCCAGTAATTCTTGGTTGGTGCCACCTTCAGCTTCACTGCTATTTCTACAAATAATTCCACTTCAGATATTCTAATACTTCTATTATATGACATGAAGAACATATTTTCATATTAGAGACATATTATCATTCCTTTTATGTCATTTCTAGATAGGGATAAAATAAATTAGAGGTCCTTTTATCCAAATATCAGCTTCTAAAGGGGGAGAGAAAAATCACTTGAGAGAGAAAGAGAGTGGCACAGAGAGAGAGAGTGAGAGAGAGTGAGAGAGAGAGAGAGAGAGAGAGAGAGAGAGAGCATGAGCAAGCAGGAAAGAGAGACAGAGGGGGAAAAAAGAGACTCTTTTTATTTTTTTTAATATATGAAATTTATTGTCAAATTAGTTTCCATACAACACCCAGTGCTCATCCCAAAAGATGCCCTCTTCAATGCCCATCACCTACCCTACCCTCCCTCCCACCCCAATCAACCTTCAGTTTGTTCCCAGTTTTTAAGAGTCTCATACTTTGGCTCTCTCCCACTCTAACCTCTTTTATTTTTATTACTTCCCCTCCCCCATGGGTTTCTGTTAAGTTTCTCAGGATCCACATAAGAGTGAAAACATATGGTATCTGTCTTTCTCTGTATGGCTTAATGCACTTAGCATCACACTCTCCAGTTCCATCCACGTTGCTACAAAGGGCCATATTTCATTCTTTCTCACTGCCACGTAGTACTCAATTGTGTATATAAACCACAATTTCTTTATCCATTCATCAGTTGATGGACATTTAGGCTTTTTCCACAATCTGGTTATTGTTGAGAGTGCTGCTATAAACATTGGGGTACAAGTGCTCCTATGCATCAGCACTCCTGTATCCCTTAGGTAAATTCCTAGCAGTGCTACTGCTGGGTCATAGGGTAGGTCTATTTTTAATTTTTTGAGGAACCTCCACACTGTTTTCCAGAGTGGCTGCACCAGTTTGCATTCCCACCAACACTGCAAGAGGGTTCCCATTTCTCCACATCCTCTCCAGCATCTATAGTCTCCTGATTTGTTCATTTTGGCCACTATGACTGGCATGAGGTGATATCTGAGTGTGGTTTTGATTTGTATTTCCCTGATGAGAAGCGATGTTGAGCATCTTTTCATGTGCCTGTTGGCCATCGGATGTCTTCTTTACAGAAGTATCTATTCATGTTTTCTGCCCATTTCTTCACTGGATTATTTGTTTTTCGGGTGTGGAGTTTGGTGAGCTCTTTACAGATTTTGGATACTAGCCCTTTGTCCGATATGTCATTTGCAAATATCTTTTCCCATTCCGTTGGTTGCCTTTTAGTTTTGTTGGTTGTTTCCTTTGCTGTGCAGAAGCTTTTTATCTTCATAAGGTCCCAATAGTTCATTTTTGCTTTTAATTCCCTTACCTTTGGGGATGTGTCAAGTAAGAAATCGCTGTGGCTGAGGTCAGAGAGGTCTTTTCCTGCTTTCTCCTCTAGGGTTTGGATGGTTTCCTGTCTCACATTCAGGTCCTTTATCCATTTTGAGTTTATTTTTGTGAATGGTGAGAAAGTGGTCTAGTTTCAACCTTCTGCATGTTGCTGTCCAGTTCTCCCAGCACCAATTGTTAAAGAGACTGTCTTTTTCCATTGGATATTCTTTCCTGCTTTGTCAAAGATTAGTTGGCAATACTTCTGTGGGTCTAGTTTTGGGGTTTCTATTCTATTCCATTGGTCTATGTGTCTGTTTCTGTGCCAATACCATGCTGTCTCGATGATGACAGCTTTGTAGTAGAGGCTAAAGTCTGGGATTGTGAAGCCTCCTGCTTTGGTCTTCTTCTTCAAAATTACTTTGGCTATTCAGGGCCTTTTGTGGTTCCATATGAATTTTAGGGTTGCTTGTTCTAGTTTCGAGAAGAATGCTGGTGCAATTTTGATTGGAATTGCATTGAATGTGTAGATAGCTTTGGGTAGTATTGACATTTTAACAATATTTATTCTTCCAACCCATGAGCACGGAATGTTTTTCCATTTCTTTATATCTTCTTCAATTTCCTTCATAAGCTTTCTATAGTTTTCAGCATACATATCTTAAACATCTTTGGTTATATTTATTCCTAGGTATTTTATGCTTCTCGGTGCCACTGTGAATGGGATCAGTTTCTTTATTTGTCTTTCTGTTGCTTCATTATTAGTGTATAAGAATGCAACTGATTTCTGTACATTGATTTTGTATCCTGCAACTTTGCTGAATTCATGTATCAGTTCTAGCAGACTTTTGGTGGAGTCTATCGGATTTTCCATGTATAATATCATGTCATCTGCAAAAAGTGAAAGCTTAACTTCATCTTTTCCAATTTTGATGCCTTTGATTTCCTTTTGTTGTCTGATTGCTGATGCTAGAACTTCTAACACTATGTTAAACAACAGCAGTGAGAGTGGGCATCCCTGTCGTGTTCCTGATCTCAGGGTGAAAGCTCTCAGTTTTTCCCCATTGAGGATGATGTTAGCTGTGGGCTTTTCATAAATGGCTTTTATGATGTTTAAGTATGTTCCTTCTATCCCGACTTTCTCAAGGGTTTTTATTAAGAAAGGATGCTGAATTTTGTCAAAGGCCTTTTCTGCATTCATTGACAGGATCATATGGTTCTTATCTTTTATTAATGTGATGTACCACGTTGATTGATTTGCGAATGTTGAACCGGCCCTGCATCCCAGGAATGAATCCCACTTGATCATGGTGAATAATTCTTTTTATATGCCGTTGAATTCGATTTGCTAGTATCTTATTGAGAATTTTTGCATCCATATTCATCAGGGATATTGGCCTATAGTTCTCTTTTTTTACTGGGTCTCTGTCTTGTTTAGGAATCAAAGTAATACTGGCTTCATAGAATGAGTCTGGAAGTTTTCCTTCCCTTTCTATTTCTTGGAATAGCTTGAGAAGGATAGGTATTATCTCTGCTTTAAATGTCTGGTAGAATTCCCCAGGGAAGCCATCCGGTCCTGGACTCTTATTTTTTGGGAGATTTTTGATAACTGATTCAATTTCTTCGCTGCTTATGGGTCTGTTCAAGCTTTCTATTTCCTCCTGTTTGAGTTTCGGAAGTGTGTGGGTGTTTAGGAATTTGTCCATTTCTTCCAGGTTGTCCAGTTTGTTGGCATATAATTTTTCATAGTATTCCCTGATAATTGCTTGTATCTCTGAGGGATTGGTTGTAATAATTCCATTTTCATTCATGATTTTATCTTTTTGGGTCATCTCCCTTTTCTTTTTGAGAAGCCTTGCTAGAGGTTTGTCAATTTTGTTTATTTTTTCAAAAAACCAACTCATGGTTTCGTTGATCTGCTCTACAGTTTTTTTAGATTCTATATGGTTTACTTCTGCTCTGATTTTATTATTTCTCTTCTTCTGCTGGGTTTAGGCTGCCTTTGCTCTTCTGCTTCTATTTCCTTTAGGTGTGCTGTTAGATTTTGTATTGGGGATTTTTCTTGTTTCTTGAGATAGGCCTGGATTGCGATGTATTTTCCTCTCAGGACTGCCTTCGCTGCATCCCAAAGCATTTGCATTGTTGTATTTTCATTTTCGTTTGTTTCCATATATTTTTTAATTTCTTCTCTAATTGCCTGGTTGACCCACTCATTCTTTAGTAGGGTGTTCTTTAACCTCCATGCTTTTGGAGGTTTTGCAGACTTTTTCCTGTGGTTCATTTCAAGCTTCATAGCATTGTGGTCTGAAAGTAGGCATGGTATGATCTCAATTCTTGTATACTTATGAAGGGCTGTTTTGTGACCCAGTATGTGATCTATCTTGGAGAATGTTCCATGTGCACTCGAGAAGAAAGTATATTCTGTTGCACTGGGATGCAGAGTTCTAAATATACCTGTCAAGTCCATCTGATCCAATGTATCATTCAGGGCCCTTGTTTCTTTATTGACCATATGTCTAGATGATCTATCCATTGTTGTAAGTGGGGTATTAAAATCCCCTGCAATTACCACATTCTTGTCAGTAAGGTTGCTTATGTTTGTGAGTAATTGTTTTATATATTTGGGGGCTCCTGTATTCGGCGCGTAGACATTTATAATTGTTAGCTCTTCTTGGTGGATAGACCCTGTAATTATTATATAATGCCCTTCTTCATCTCTTGTTACAACCTTTAATTTAAAGTCTAGTTTGTCTGATATAAGTATGGCTACTCCAGCTTTCTTTTGACTTCCAGTGGCATGATAAATTGTTCTCCATCCCCTCACTTTCATTCTGAAGGTGTCCTCAGGTCTAAAATGAGTCACTTGTAGACAGCAAATAGATGGGTCTTGTTTTTTTATCCATTCTGATGCCCTATGTCTTTTGGTTGGAGCATTTAGTCCATTTACATTCAGTGTTATTATAGAAAGATATGGGTTTAGAGTCATTGTGATGTCCGTAGGTTTCATGCTTGTAGCGATGTCTCTGGTACTTTGTCTCACAGGATCCCCCTTAGGATCTCTTGTAGGGCTGGTTTAGTGGTGACGAATTCCTTCAGTTTTTGTTTTTTTGGGAAGACCTTTATCTCTCCTTCTATTCTAAATGACAGATTTGCTAGATAGAGGATTCTCAGCTGCATTTTTTTTCTGTTCATCACATTGAAAATTTCCTGCCATTCCTTTCTTGCCTGCCAAGTTTCAGTAGAGAGATCTGTCACGAGTCTTATCAGTCTCCCTTTATATGTGAGAGCATGTTTATCTCTAGCTGCTTTCAGAATTTTCTCTTTATCCTTGTATTTTGCCAGTTTCACTATGATATGTTGTGCAGAAGATCGATTCAAGTTACGTCTGAAGGGAGTTCTCTGTGCCTCTTGGATTTCAATGCCTTTTTCCCTCCCCAGTTCAGGGAAGTTCTCAGCTATGATTTCTTCAAGTACCCCTTCAGCACCTTTCCCTCTCTCTTCCTCCTCTGGAATACCAATTATGCATATATTATTTCTCTTTAGTGCATCACTTAGTTCTCTAATTTTCCCCTCATACTCCTGGATTTTTTTATCTCTCTTTTTCTCAGCTTCTTCTTTTTCCATAATTTTATCTTCTAGTTCACCTATTCTCTCCTCTGCCTCTTCAATCCGAGCCGCAGTTGTCTCCATTTTATTTTGCAGTTCATTGATAGCATTTTTTAGCTCCTCCTGTCTGTTCCTTAGTCCCTTGATCTCTGTAGCAATAGATTCTCTGCTGTCGTTTATACTGTTTTCAAGCCCAGTGATTAATTTTATGACTGTTATTCTAAATTCAGTTTCTGTTATATCATTTAAATCCTTTTTGATCAGTTCATTAGCTGTTGTTATTTCCTGGAGATTCTTTTGAGGGGAATTCTTCCCTTTGGTCATTTTGGATAGTTCCTGGAGTGGTGTGGACCTGCAGGCACTGCCTTTGTGCTGTCTTGAATAACTGGAGTTGGTGGGTGGGGCCGCAGTCAGACCTGATGTCTGCCCCCAGCCCACCGCTGGGGCCACAGTCAGACTGGTGTGTGCCTTCTCTTCCCCTCTCCTAGTGGCGGGATTCACTGTGGGGTGGCGTGGCCCGTCTGGGCTACTTGCACATGCCAGGCTTGTGGTGCTGGGGATCTGGCGTACTAGCTGGGGTGTATTGGCAAGGTGCACAGGGGTGGGAGGGGCAGGTTCAGCTGGCTTTTCCTTCTCCTTCGGAGATCTGCTTCAGGAGGGGCCCTGTGGCACCGGGAGGGTCAGACCTGCCTGAGGGATGGATCCACAGAAGCATATTGTTGGGTGTTTGCGCGGTTTGGGATTTTGGCTGGGGGATGGGCAAGGGAGATGGCACTGGCGAGCGCCTTTGTTCCCCGCCAAGCTGCACTTTGTCATCCGGGGCTCAACAACTCTCCCTCCTGTTGTCCTCCAGCCCTCCCGTTTCCGAGCAGATCTGTTAACTTATAACCTTCCAGATGTTAAGTCCAGCTTGCTGTCAGAACACACTCCGTCCGGCCCCTCTGCATTTGCAAGCCAGAGTCGGGAGCTCTGCTTGGCCGGCGGGCCGCCCCTCCGCCCCGGCTCCCTCCCGCCAGTCCGTGGAGTGCGCACAGCCTCTCTGCCCTTCCTACCCTCTTCCGAGGGCCTCTCGTCTGCGCTTGGCTCCAGAGACTCAGTTCTGCTAGTCTTCTGGCGGTTTTCTGGGTGATTTAGGCAGGTGTGGGTGGAATCTAAGTGATCAGCAGGACGCGGTGAGCCCAGCGTCCTCCTATGCCGCCATCTTCCCAGAAGCCCCCAAAAAAGAGACTCTTAAGCAGGCTTCATGCTCAGCGCAGAGCCCATTGTGGGGCTCAATCCCACTACACTGGGATTATGACCTTTGATGAAATCAAAAGTCAGACACTCAACGAACTGAACCACCCAGGCATCCCCCCCCCAAAATAATCATTCATATGGACTCAAGGAGTTTATAGATTTAGGGCAATTTCACACTCACGTTATAGACCTTATGTGATGGGATAAACTGTAGCCTTCAAAAACGTTGAGTTTCTAACTCCCAATATCTTATTTGAAACTTCTTTGCAAATAGGGGCTTTGCAGATGATCAAGTCAAGATAAGGTCATTAGAGTTGCCCCAACCCAATATGGCTGGTATCTTTATAAGGGGGAAATTTGGAATACAGACCTGTATGTATAAAGAGAGGAGAGAACACTAAAGCTAGGAACTCTAAAAGCTAGGAAGAGCATAGAACAGACTCTATCCTACAGCCCTAAGAAGGAAACAATCCTTGAAGAACGAAGAGGAGGAGGAGGAGGAGGAGGAGGATAACGACGATGGAGGAAGAGAAGAAGAAAACAACCCTGGTGATACAATGATTTTAGACTGGTAGCCTCCAAGATTATGAGGCAATTAATTTCTCTCGGTTAAGCAACCTGTGTATGGTATATTGTTACAAAAGTCCCAGTAAAGTCAAATTCTCTTTACTTGCTACCTCTGTTCTTCCCTACATAGCCACAGATGGGAACCTTTTCTGAAAGCATTCATCCTAGGAAGTTTTTGTTAAATATGTCTTTATTTATTAAAAATTTTTAAGAGGGGCCACTGAGTGGCTCAGTCAATTGAGTGTCTGACTCTTAGTTTCAGCTCAGGTCATGACTCACACTTTGTGGATTTGAGCGCTGCATTGTTGGGCTCTGAGTTGACAGCACAGAGCCTGCTTGGGATTCTCTCTCCCTCTCTCTCTGCCCATTTCCTCTCTCTCTCTCTCTCTCTGTCTTTCTCTGTCTCCCACCCTCTCAAAATAAATAGAGAGAGTTTGCAATATCAATTAATTAACATATAAAATACAAACTAGTAAGATTTAATATGTTTCATAATTGAGTGTTACAATGGCATAATGTTCTGGCAATTATTAATCTGTAGAAAATAATTATGCCAGAATTTTCTTCAGTACTGTCTGAAGAATGGGTATTTCATTCAAGATGATATTTCTTGAATATATTTTTATACATATATATCCCTAGAATAGACAATAAACAATTAAGTAGCCAACATTTACAATTCACTTTGCTTAATTTTAGAACATTAACTTTTTATAAGTTGCTATTTCATTGACAGCTAAAAATATCACATGTCACGTAGAAAAAAAATGATTTTAGGAATAATCTCTTTCATGCCAGAAAGACTCCCACATACTAAATTAAAACTGATATCATTCTCAGCATAATAGACTCTTTTGAGTTTGGGCAGTTAAGGTAAATTCTCCAGGATTCAGTTCCTCCTGCAGAGACTCATAAAATAACTTTGATGGGTATTTAAAAGTGAGGATTAGATTCTGTACTACTGAATTCACCCTGAAATCCTTGTCCTCATCATAGTAAAGAGAGCACAAATTTATGACTTATATACAAAAGTGAATAATGAAATGTGGATAATACAGTATGGGTGATATCACATATTATATAATGGCATGTATATAACTAATATAATGTTACATAATATAATGTAATGTAATATGATATATTAGTACCAGACTATTTGGGAGCAAAAAGAAAAAAAACTGAAAATATGAAAAATGAAACTACATATTTAACATAAACAACAATAAAGCAGAAAGGAAACAATAATCTGGCAATCACCATGGACAAAGGTTTCATTGCATGTCCAGAGTAAGGTCATGGTTATATGAAGAAGCCAAAATACACAGAGCCCAAATCCCCAATAAGGATCTTTACTAACAACCTAATACTCTGTCAATAAGAGTGGTTCAGCTCACAAGCAATCATCGTGATCTCTACAAAGGCATTCTCAAAGATTTCTTAGCTGTGCTTGTTTAATTTCAATCTCCACAAGGGAATAAAAGAGAGAGAGAGAGACAGAGAGAATGAAATGGAGAAACAGGCTTTAGAATTAGCATAACCTAACAGAGTCAGAAGGGTAATGAGCAGTATTGAATTAAGTGAAAGCATAGTGGAAAATGTCTGTGTTGAAATACAAGTCATCTGCCTTATCAAGAATGTACCAGTATCATCGGTAGTAATTTGAAAGCGGCTATAATTTTAGTTGAACGCATCATCAGGAAATCACAACCTCCAGTAACCACAGCTACTTTATAGAATCAGAACAGTTCTTTCATACGTGAGGAAGTGTGCCAGTCAGTAGAACCGTACCACAGTGACCACTTCGATTTTAATTTAACCTATTTTAAGATTCTCAGAAAGTTTAAACCTCTCATTTCTGTCATTACAATGGACTTCTGTGCCATTGCTACAGGGCAAAATCATTTGGAAGAGAGCTCTGAAGAGCACGCTAAGGACAGAATTACCTGGGCTCCAGCTCTATTTTTCCTGATATGTGTATTCTTTGCAAGGATACTACAAAAGTGGTATTTCAAATCCCTCTAGCAGCATCCACTGGAATCATCTGGGGCAGGCAGAATATGGTAGCTTTATGAATATTCATAGCAGCACATGGCCCATTATGATTCAGTGTGCTGTGCAAAATACAGCTGCTCTGCTCCAACCCCACCAGGAGAGCAGAGGGTACTTGTTTTAAGTGGTCCCCAAGGTCAAAAACTAGTTAGCAATTTCATAGTTAGAAAATTACCCATCTCGCTATACATGTTAAAAGCAGAGTATCTTTTAAAGCATTCAGAGATCTATAAACTGGCTTCTCTCTTCGCTACTATAAGTGAACTATTTGAAGACTGATGAAAACAAAAATAGAATCTGTAGGAAATTTAGCTCCCTTCATGTCTTTATTTTATCTGTCCTATGTTTATTTTTGATGAACATGTACATGATGACAGATTCAGTGATTTTAGACTAGAAAAGATGCAATCTGTTAGGAATTTATTGTTAACAGTGAAATTCAATCATGCATCAGGGAACAGTATGACCTAGTGGAAATATCATTACACTAAGAAACAGATAGTTTTCTTTATGGTTTATGTTTTTGCTTTTATTGAAGAGTTACTCTTTTACTTTCACTATGAGATAAAAAAAATACCCATGGCCAAATTTTTTAAAGACACGTATCCACAGAATGAGAAATAACCCATAGTTTGGGGGGAAATGTTTATAAAAGACATATCTGATAAAGGACTGTTATCCAACATATACACAGAATCTGAAACAAACAACCTAACTAAAAAGAAAAAAACTGGGAAAAATCTGAACGGACACCTCATCAAAGAAAATATACAGATGACAAAAAAGCACATAAAAAGTTATTCAAATCATATGTCTTTAGAGAGTTGCAAATTTACACACTGAGATACCACTGCATACCTATTAGAATGACAAAATCCAAAACCATGACAACATGAAATGCTGGAGAAGATGTGGAACAGCAAGAACTATCATTCACTGCTGAGAAAAATGCACAATTGGTCCAGCCGCTTTAGAAAACCATTTGCAGTGTCTTGCAAAACAAAACCTATTCTTACCATACGATCTGGCAATCATAGTCCTTGATATTTCCCCAAATGAAACGAAAACTTACAGTCACATGAAAACCTGCACATAGTTGTTTATATAGAAACTTCATTCACAATTGTCAAAACTTGGAAACAACCAAGATGCCCTTCAGTAGGTAAATGGATAAACTGTAGTACATCCAGACAATGGAATATATTCTGATTTTTCTTTTTTTTTTAATTTGAAATCTTTATTATCCCATTGCGTTTTCCTTTTTTTTTTTTTGATATATGAAATTTATTGTCAAATTGGTTTCCATACAACACCCAGTGCTCATCCCAAAAGGTGCCCTCCTCAATACCCATCACCCACCCTCCCCTCCCTCCCACCCACCATCAACCCTCAGTTTGTTCTCAGTTTTTAAGAGTCTCTTATGCTTTGGCTCTCTCCCACTCTAACCTCTTTTTTGTTTTTTATTCCTTCCCCTCCCCCATGGGTTTCTGTTAAGTTTCTCAGGATCCACATAAGAGTGAAAACATACGGTATCTGTCTTTCTCTGTATGGCTTATTTCACTTAGCATCACACTCTCCAGTTCCATCCACGTTGCTACAAAGGGCCATATTTCGTTCTTTCTCATTGCCCTGTAGTACTCCATTGTGTATATAAACCACAATTTCTTTATCCATTCAAATATTCTGATTTTTCTTAAAGGAGCTATAAAGCGATGAAAAGACATGGAGGAAACTTTTAGTAAGCAAAACAATCCAATCTAAAAAGGCTATATACTGTATGATTCCAACATTATGACATTCTGGAAAAGGCAAGACAGTAAAACAGTAAAACAACAACAATAACAACAGTAAAACAAACAAACAAACAACAACAAAAACAAAAACAAAAACAAAGGTTGTCAGGGGCTGAGGACAGAGACAAAGGGCAGAGACAACAAAGGTTGTCAGGGGCTGAGGTGATTCACAGAGGATTTTTAGGGTAGTGAAACTATTCAGTATGGTACTACAATTGTAGCTATATGTCATTATGCATTTGTCAAACCCACAAAATATACAACACCAAGAGTAAACTCTAATGTGAACTATGGACTTTGGGCGATAAAAGCTGAGTCAATGTAGGTTCATCTACCGTAACAAACTTATAACTTTAGTGTAGGATGTCAATAGTGGGGGACGTTGTTCATGTGTGGGAACAGAGGGCAACATGGGAACTCTCTGTACTTTCTGCTAAATTTTTCCATGAACCTAAAACTGCTCTAAAAAATGAAATTCATTAGAAGAGAAAAAGAAACCGAAAGTATGAACCTGCCTTATACCTGAATATTTATATATATACTTTATAAGTGGTTCTCTCTTTCAAAAGGGTTTGTACGAATGAAACCACAAAAGTCCCAGGAGGAAAAAAAAATGACGGAATTCTTCACTAAACTTATAGGAAAAGTCTTCCTAACAACAATTCAAATAAAGATGTGGTAAAAGATTGATATATCTGACTACATAATTTTTGAAATACATGCCTAAAACCACTATAAGCAGAAAGAAAGAAAGAAAGAAAAAAAAGAAAGAAAGAGAAAGAAAGAGAAAGAAAGAAAAAAGAAAGAGAAAAAGAAAGGGAAAGAAAGAAAGAAAGAGAAAGAAAAGAAAGAAAGAAAGAAAAGAAAAGAAAGAAAGAAGAAAGAAAGAAAAAGAAAGAAAAGAAAAGAAAGAAAAGAAAAGAAAAGAAAAAGAAAAGAAAAAAGAACAAACAACCGAACTGGAAACAGGGAAAAATGTATGTAACATATACCATGGTAGAGGGACTTAAGTTCACCCATTATATAAGGAATTCCTAAAAATTAAAAGAGTAATAAAATTTAAGCAAAATGCATTAACAGACAATTGATACATAAATATTTTAATGTGACCCTCAAACAGGTAAAAAGTTCAAATTCAGTCATAATTAGAAAATATAATTTAAAACAACACTAAAATACCACTTCTCTTCTCTCTGATAGGCAAAAATGAAGAGCGTTGGTGACTCTAAAGAAATAGACTGTCTTATATATTGCTGGTGGAAATAATCATCAGCCTAAGAGTTTTGGAAGGAAATTTGTCAGTCCCTACTGAAATGTATATAAATGATCTTGCTTTCTGACCCGGAATCCCATTTCTAGGAATCCACCCTAAATGTATACATCCAACAGCATGACAATTATACATGGAAGACTATTTGTGTATTTTCTGTAATTGGAAAAGTTTGGAAACAAGCTAAAGGACCATACTTAGGAGAATGGCTGAATAAGTTATGTCGCATCCACACAATGGAGTGTTCAGTACCATACACAGGAATGAAGATAAGTTCTATGTATTACCCTGGAGTGATTTGTAGGATATACTGGTAAGTGAAAAGCAAAATGCAAAAGCATTTACAGTGTGCTGCCTTTTATGTAAGAAAGAAAGAGACTCATATGATTCCATTTATGTGAAGTGCCCAAATTGGTCAAATTTATAGAGATACGCAGTAAATTACCAGCTGTCTGCAAGTAGGGTAGAAAGAGTGAGGTGTGACTGCTAATGGGTAGAAGAGGATATTTAAGGGTGATGAAAATGTTCTAATGTTAGATCATGAGGATGACTGCACATTTCTGCAAATACACTAAAGTCCTCTGAATCGTACAATTTGCAGAGGTGAACTTCATGACATAAATTACGTACCAATAAGCCATTCAATTTTTTTTAAAAGGAAGAAAATCTAAAAGCACATACATATGTTTTATCATTGTGCCAAAGAAATACAGGGAGGATGACAATTAGCTATGGAGGGAAAGCACAAGAGAAAGGTCTGGAAAAGGGGAATAGGAACAGAATAGTAAGGAAGAGAGAGCAATCATACTTTTCTGAATAAACGTATGTATAGTTTTGATTTCTGGAATATGGTTCATATACCCCAAAAGTGATTACACAATTAAAATCAACCATGATGTGTGGGAAATATACAATTAAATATAAACAAGAACAAATTAACTTCCCTGTATTACAAATGAAAAGCATAACCATACTGAAAAATCTGGGGAAAAAAGAAACTAGTTTAACTCCAGAAAGCACTGTATTGACTGGATATTTTTGCTAAAGACAAAAATGTAACTTTACATACATATAATAATTTATAGTTAATTTGTTTCTTACAGGGTTCTGTGTAGGCAATTCTGAAACCACTTTATGTGTAGAGTACAATTAAACCAACAAGTAAATATAATGTAGATACTGAGAGCTAGGTATTTCACTACTGAAGAAAGAAGTTACAAAACAAAGTTAGAGCAAAACATACAGTACTGATATCAGAAATATCAGAAAGAATTCTTGCTTTTTAATACACAGATACATAGATGCATGTAGCAACAAATATAATTGAATAACTGTGTATTCATATCCATACATATGTTTGCTAGCTCTGCTCTCTGAGAGTGCTTGGAAGAATGGTACCCCAGGAGCAACGAGCATATTTAACACAGCGATCTTAGTTTCTAAATACTATTCTGCAATTAAACAAACAAACAAACAAACAAACAAACAAACAAAAAAGAGGCTTCTTGGAGAAGTGGTTGATCTGGGGCTAAGGGCAGGAAAATACAAATTAAGCCTAGAGTATCTTGTGGTTCCAGAAAGTAAAGAAGTACTCAGAAAAAGGTGAGGGAATGTCCAAAGGACACAAGAGCCAATGTGTCCCAAAATGGAGAACATTAAAGGGACACAACTATATTTGTAGATGATTCTCCATGTAGAAAGCCCAAAAGACTCCACCAAAAAAAACTGTTAGAACTGTTACACAAATTCAACAAAGTTGCAGGATGTAAAATCAATGTACAGAAATCTGTTGCATTTCTATACACCAGTAGTGAAGCAGCAGAAAGAGAAATCAAGGAATCAATCTCATTTACGATTGAAGCAAAAACCATTAGACCTAGGAATAAGTCTAACCAAAAGGTAAAAGATCTGCACTCTGAAAAACATAAAGCACAGATAAAGAAATGTAAGATGACACAAAGAAATGGGGGGGGGGGGAAGCACTAGAAGAACAAATGTTGTTAAAATGTATGTACTTCCCAAAGCAATCCACACATTTAATGCAATCTTTATAAAAATTCCACTCCCATTTTTCACAGAGCTAGAACAAACAATTCTAAAATCTGTATGGAACCACAAAAGACCCTGAAGAGCCAAAGCAATCTTGAAAAAGAAAAGCAAGCCAGGAGCCATCACAATTCCGTACTTGAAGCTATATTACAAAGCTGTAGTGATCAAGACAGTATGGAACTGGTACAAAAATAGACACATAGATCAATGGAACAGAATAGAATACCCAGAAACGGACTTAAAACTATATGGTCACCTAGTCTTCAACATGGCAGGAAAGAATATCCAATAGAAAAAAAGACATTTTCTTCAACAAATGGTGTTGGGAAAACTGGACAGCAACATGCAGAAGAATGAAACTGGATGATTTTCTTACCTCATACACAAAAATAAACTCAAAATGGATGAAAGACCTAAATGTGAGACAGGAAATCATTAAAATTCTAGAGGAAAACACAGGCAGCAACCTCTTTGATGTCCACCATAGCAACTTCTTACTAGACATGTTTCCAGAAGCAAGAGACACAAAAGCAAAACTAAACTATATCAAGATAAAAAACCTTCTGCATAGTAAAGGAAAAAGTCAACAAAACTTAAAGCCAACAGACGGAATGGGAGAAGATATTTGAAAATGACTGATAAAGATGGCTGGTAGCCAATATCTAAAGAACTTGTAAGACTTAACACCCAAAACACAAATAATCCAGTTAAAAAATGGGCAAAAGAGATAGACATTTTTTTTTTCAAAGGAAGGCATACAGATGGCTAATAGACACATGAAATGATGCTCAACATCACTCATCATCAGGGAAATATAAATCAAAACCATGATGAGTTACCACCTCACAACTGCCATAATGGCTAAAATTAACAACTCAGGAAACAACAGGTGTTGGTGAGGGTGCAGAGAAAGGATACTGTTGGTGGGAATGCAAACTGGTGCAGCCACTCTGAACAGTTTGGAGGTTCCTCAGAAAGTTAAAAGTATAATTATCCTGTGACCCAGCAATGGCACTACTAGGTATTCAGCCAAAGGATAAAAAAATACTGATTTGAAGGAATGTGTGCACCCTGATGTTTATAGCAGCATTATCAACGATACTCAAATTATGGAAGGAGCCCAAATGCTCATCGGGTGACAAATGGATAAAGAAGATGTGGTATATATATAATGGAATTTTACTCAGCCATCAAAAAGAATCAAATCTTGCATCTTGTAACAACATGGATGCAGCTAGATCGTATGATGCTAAACAAAATAAATCAGTCAGAAAAGGCCAATACCATATGATTTCACTAATGTGTGGAATTTCAGAAACAAAACAGATGTGCAAAGAGAAAAAGAGAGAGAGAGAGAGAAGCAAACCGTAAAACAGACTCTGAACTACAGAGAACAAACTGAACGTTGATGGAGGAAGGTGGGTGGGGGGTCCACTAGATGGGTGAGGGGTATTAAGGAGGGCACTAGTGAGGAGCACTAGGTGTTACATGTAAGTGATGAATCACTAAATCTTATACCTCAAATTAATGTTACACTGTATGTTAATTAACTGGAATTTAAATAAAACCTTGGAAGAAAAAAAGAGGCACAACTAGGTGGTACCTGGGATGCTGATTTATATCCTGAAACATAGAAAGATCTTAGTGAAAAACATGATAAAATTCAAATTGTAGTATTTAGTGGGTTTAGTTAATAGTACTATACAAATATTAATTTCTTAATTTGGATAAATATATCAATGCTTATGTAAATTTTAGGCATTAAGAGGAGCTGGGCAAAGGGTACATGTGAACTCTTTTGACTAGTTATGTAACTTTTCTGTAAGTCTAAAATTGTCTCAAAGTAAGACATTAAAAATAATATACTTTTTAATCAACACTTAAGATTTGGAAATTGAGCAAGAAAAGGTAATTCAAACTGCATAAGGTTACACAGTGGCACCCCCAGGCATAATTCAAAACTTACAAGCCTGAATTGTGAAAATACATGCTAAAATATTTATACAATGTTTAGAATACTATAGGTTGTCAATCAACATAGAGAATTCAAAAACTTAAAAACCCTGAATTACACAGACATTTTGTATTAACTACAGAACGGCTGCCAGTGGGTGTCAGTACTCACCTGAGTGGGTGGAAATCAGAATCAGGGGGTGCCCCCAAATTACTTGGATCATTGATATTTAGTGGGAGGGCCCAGGGATGCTAATAGCTCTGTAGCTTGTAGGGAAGTTTTATACAGTAACAACTGATATTTCCAAACCAATAGTACACTCATTCACTGGGAAACACTGAATGGAATATGAAAAGGCCTTCTAAGTCTGAAGGAGTAGATTTTCTCACTACTTGGTCCTGTTCATTAGATTTAGAAAGATAAAATTGTGCAGTGTTTCAAAAGGTACAATGGCAGAGTGCTGACATCTTGCCTAACTCTATAGCTAGAGCTTGGAAGCTAAAGTTGGCAGTGCAAGGTTCTTATTCAGTTCAGAAACATGTTTCAAAACAGCATTATTAATTATTTAAATTTATATTTAATATGTTGGTAAAATGATAACACTTCTACTCGGTCCATATCCTCTTGTTAAAATCAGAGGCTTCTACGAGTCAGATAACCAATGTGAAGTTTGATTGATTTCGATACGTTTCCCAGTAGGGACAGGTTACTTTTGTTCTTCATTATTTAGCATATTGAAAAATCAACATGCTACCCTGATAACAGATGAGGAAAGTGACACTGGGGATTGGTGGACTGGAATGCTATCTTATGCAATAAGGTCCTCTTAGCAGGCATGCTGGCTCTGGAATTCACAGTCAGCTCCCGATAACAGTAGCCCCCATTTTCCTTGTACATGATTCTCTCAATAGTGATAACTTGTCTTGGCAGCAGTACTCAACATCTAGTCCCATAGGATATATCTTCTCCAATTCGAATGGCTTTCATTCAGAGCAACTCTGAGTTTTAGCATTCTGTCCTTTCTAGAAAGAATATAGCTTTTTCCAGCTAGTGCTCATAGCTGCATTTGTAATATCCCCAGTGACTCTCACCAGCTTACATGCATGTATTTTTTTTCACAGCTAGCTCTTGCTACTGACGGTGTAGATCACAGAGCCTGTTAGAAATGCAGAATCCCAGGCCCTGCCCAGATCTACTAAATCAAAAACTGCATTTAACAAGATCCCCAGATGTTTCATTTACTGTTAAAGTCTAAGATGCACTGGCCTAGATGAGTCACTATGGCAGTTTAAGTACCATATTAAAAGGCCGGTTGCCACCAGCGTCCCTGAAGAATTTTCCAGCAAGAGCTTGCTTCAGAGCTCTTCCATAAACTATACGTAAAGGATTTAGAGTTGCAAGATTCAATGTAAAGTTCTAATAAATATAGCTTACATATATGCCTTTTTAAAAATTTTCTTGCCAAGATATTTAAAATATATCTATGACTTGACTTCCTGTGAACATTTTCTGAAAAAATGCCCTAACAAAACAAGCCTCCATGTATACCTTCCGTTTGATAATAAGCTCTTTCAGGGTCAGGACAAAGGAATTATTGACATAGATGACATCGCATAACCTTTTGTAAATATCTTCAGTGAGAACCTTCTCTGTGACTTCTCCTCCTTGGAAATATTTTGACACTGAGAGGGTATTTGGAAAAGATTTTTATACTGTTTAGATCATTGAATTATCAATGACTTCATTTATACAATAAATTTATTTCTAGTTAGCCATAATTTTCTTAGCTCTTTGAAAATCTTTTCATATCCTCCAGAAAAATTCTCTCTTTTTCCAAAGACACAGTTTAAATCTTTAACATTGGGAAATTCATTTGACTTCTATCTGATTAGAATGATGCTTAGCGTTTGACCTCAAGAAATTTACAAATGTGTGAAGAGACATAAATGTAAATAAGTAGCTAAACTAACGAATAAATATACAGAGGTGTATGCAGAGTAGATCACATAGGTGACTGTGCATTTATAAAATTTCCATGAGCTCTTAATACGTAAAGAGCACAAAACACGATATTTTCAAATTACTTAAGTAGACTTTAATAGAAATGGCATCCCCTTAATTCACATGCTACAGATGCAGTTACTCTCAGTGAAAACTGAGCACATACTGAAGGGATAGAATTCCCTTTTCTGGGAAATGGAAAACATACATAATTACTAGTTTGAGTTCAATAAGGTATTAGATCAAAAATAGTCTACTCGTGGCCTAAAATCTATGGAAATAAAAAAGCTCACCTGAACTTATTTACGTTTCATCCACAACAAATGCCCTTAAAGAGGGGGGCGCAGCACACAGTTTTGGCTCCAGGAAGACTGTATAATTATCCGGACTTTGTCACTTTCTAGCCACATTACACTGCATACATGTATTATTCCTTTGCTTCCATTTATCTGTACACTGAAGATAGTATGCTATGTGTTGTACAAGATTATAGAAACCAAATGAACCATTTCATGTAAAGTTCTTGGCTTCGAACTTAAGCACGATAGATGCTAAATAAATGGCCATAGAAGCACCTGTGCTACTCTTGTTCCCAGGGGCCGTCTATACTTGGTTATAAGCATAAGTAGTCATCTGCAGCATTTACAAGATCCTTCAAAGAATTCAAACAAAACCACATTAAAATCACCATCCGTCTTTAAAACATAAAGCATAAAGGAGTTAACTTTCATGATGTACTTAATTTTAGGTTACTTTATACTATCTTGCCTCAATAACCAGTAGATGTTACCTTTCAGAATTTTTGTGTACTTTTAAAGGTTTTCTCGGGCTCTGTGCTTACCGTTCAGAGACTGGAGCCTGTTTGTGATTTTGTTTCTCCCTCTATCTCACTGCCTCTCCCTGCTCATGCTCGCTCTCTCGCTGTCTCTCTCAAAAATAAATAAACATTGGGGCGCCTGGGTGGCGCAGTTGGTTAAGCGTCCGACTTCAGCCAGGTCACAATCTCGCGGTCTGGGAGTTCGAGCCCCGCGTCAGGCTCTGGGCTAATGGCTCGGAGCCTGGAGCCTGTTTCCGATTCTGTGTCTCCCTCTCTCTCTGCCCCTCCCCCGTTCATGCTCTGTCTCTCTCTGTCCCAAAAATAAATAAACGTTGAAAAAAAATTAAAAAAAAATAAATAAACATTAAGAGAAAATTAAAAACAAAAGTTTTGAGACACGTAGGTGGTTCAGTTGGTTGGGTGTCCAGCTTCGGCTCAGGTCATGTTCTCAAGGTTCATGGGTTCGAGCCCCATGTCGGGCTCTGTGCTGACAGCTCATAGAGCCTGGAGCCTGCTTTGGATTCTGTGTCTCCTCTCTCTCTGCCTCTCCACTGCTTGTGTTCTGTCAGTCTCACTCTCAAAAATAAATAAACATTAAAAATTTAAAGAAATTAAGTTTTATTCTATGTCACTTCCTAAAATGACTGATAATTATTTTCATACATGTCTGCTCTCACCTTCTCCTTTATTCTTGTGAACAAAGGCAGTGCCTCATCTAACTCTGCAGTGGCAAACGTGCAACAGATGTTTTACATCACTGAAGTTTACACTAAATGAAGATTTAAATAAGTATCTATTTCACTTTTCTTTAAGCAAGGGATGAATAAACTCTGGGCTATGAAAGCTTAGTGATCTTTTTAATTTCATGCAGATCTTTAAAGAAAAAGAAGTGGGGTCTATCTAGATTCTCAGTAACTTTCCACACAATCGGTCTGCTGTTTTTCAAAATAAAATGTTGTAGGGGCTCCTGGGTGGCTCAGTCAGTTAAGTGCCTGAGTCTTGATTTAGGCTTAGGTCATGATCTCATGGTTCCTGAGGTCAAGATCAGAGTCGGGCTCTGGTCTGACAGCACGGAGCCTGCTTGGGATTCTCTCTCCATCTCTCTCTCTCTCTCTCTCTCTCTCTCTCTCTCTCTCTCTTCGCCCCCTCCCTGCTCGTGCACTCTCTGTCTCTCTCTTAAATAAATACACACTGGGGCGCCTGGGTGGCGCAGTCGGTTAAGCGTCCGACTTCAGCCAGGTCACGATCTCGCCGTCCGTGAGTTTGAGCCCCGCGTCAGGCTCTGGGCTGATGGCTCGGAGCCTGGAGCCTGTTTCCGATTCTGTGTCTCCCTCTCTCTCTGCCCCTCCCCCGTTCATGCTCTGTCTCTCTCTGTCCCAAAATAAAAAAAACGTTGAAAAAAAATTAAAAAAAAAAATAAATACACACTAAAAGAAGTTATTGTCTAACAAGCATACCAGCTCAAATTACCTCAGTAAAATAAAATATTCCATCACCTGACAACATGTGAAAATACAATGCTAATTAACACACAATATATTTAGACCATATGTATGCAACGACTTTATCTGCAATCCATTGTCACCCTAATTCAATCTACCGTTATCTCGTGTTGTTTCCCCTGCAATAACTTATTCACTGGTCTCATATATCTGCAGCCCATTTTCTCCCACTCAGTTCTCCACCCCCAAATCAAAGATCATTTCTAAATGGAAATGTGACCAAATCACCACCACCACTGTTCCTACTCCTCCAGCTTTTCTTTAAAACTTTTCAATGACTGTCATTTCCAGGGAAAGACAGAGCTCCTTGTAGTGACTTACGAAGCCCACAGCCTGACTACTATGGTATCTTAACCTCGGCACTAGTCATACATTACACCAAATAATTCTTTCTCGTGGAGGGTTGTTGACATTGTACATGTTGAGCAACATCCTTGCCACCTATCCACTAGATGCCAGTGACACCCAACTGTGACAACCAAAAATGTCTCCAGATATTACCAAACATCCCATAGCAGGCAAAATTGCTCCTGGATGAGAATCAGTGGACTAGGTAGAAAGATTACATATAGGGCCTTGGAGTTTAAACACCAAGGTTTCAGTTTTCACTCCGTCCACTCCCTGTAATATTTTTACTCTGGAATCCAGTTCTGTTTTCTCCATCTGGCTCATCTGTTCTGTCTTTTGCATTTTTCCTACTTCACTTTACTCACTTTTCAGATCTGAGCTTAAATATCACTTACTCGGGGTATATCTTATTTCACCTACTTATTCTCCCAAATCCCTCTCCTATCTTCATGGAAAATGGCAGGAATCTTTCCTTCGTAGCATTTGCCACAATTGCAAATCTACAAATGATTGTGTGACTATTTGATGAATGAATGTCTCCTAAAGATCAGTTCTTTGTTCGGTTTCCCCCGTTTTATAATCACTGGTATTTAGCAAGTTGCTGACACACAGTAGGTGTGCAATAAATATATGTTGGAGGAATTAAAGAATATAATTTCATTTTGTGTATGAGGTAGATACTATTAATAATTTAATTCTTTAATGTTTATTTATTTTGGAGAGAGAGACAGTGTGAGTGGCAGAAGAGCAGAAGGAGAGAGGGAAACACAGAATCCAGGGCAGGCTCCAGGCTCTGAGCTGTCAGCACAGAACCTGACACGGGGCTCGAACCCAAAACTAGGAGATCATGACCTGAGCTAAAGTTGGACGCTTTACTGACTGAGCCACCCAGGTGCCCCTAATTTAATTTTAAAAGTGAAGGGACAAACTCTTATACAATTTAGGAAAACACGTCAGAAGTCACATCTAAAATGTTCCAGAGCAAGAGTTAAAGTCAATCATTTCTGGATCCAATGCTCTTAGCTCCTGTATTCTTGGATAATCTCTTGGAAAATCACTTCTAGGAGACTACTTCTGATATATTTATTTTCTCTATTTTCTGCCTGAGAGTATTTCTGAGCACAAAATGAGGAGTGAGAATGTGATGATGGGGGATAATCAATAATTAAACTGAGAACCATTCTGATACAGGAGAGAGTTGAGGATATAAAGGTGTGAATTCAAAGTGCTAGGGATAAAATCACCCTCCATACAACAGCTCAAAAGAAAGTCATTTGGACAGAGAAATGAGAAAAGATGGGTTGCTATAGCACTCCATTGATACCAAAATAGTCAGTCCTCCAGCATATTTAGATGGTTGCACTAACGAGTAATAAGTGGTCTAACAATGGCATTCACTTATTCAATCTTTAATAATCTAGGTTCCCGGTGCAATGATAATTTCACCAGTGCCAGTGACAGAAACAACCTGAGGTTGACTGATGGAGTGTCTGTAGAAAAAACAAAACAAAAACAAAAAAACAAAAAAAAACCCTTTCATTTCATTAAATCCTTTGGAAAAAAATATCATTCCCATACAGACAGATGTGTTCACCTCTAAATTAAATTTTCCATCTAAACCTTCTTTAAATAGAACATATATATCATAACCTGTTTTAACGGAATACTAATTACCTTTAAAAACTGTAATAAGCCTTTTATAACTTGGGTTTTCCTTAAAAAGGTAACAGACTAAAGCATGATAAATTAACATCTCCTCAAGTTATTAAATGATTCAAAATGGAGACTATCTGTGACATATAGAATGTTATTATACTCAACTCATTTAGTGTCTTTGGTAATACAGAACAGTGAATAATTTGCAGTGACAATAAATACAGGAATTGGCATATGTACATGAAGCTTACATTTGGTGATGGGACTATATTATTAGAGATGTTAATTAATACCCATAAAACATACACTGTTTTTCTGACAACAGCCACACTTATCAGTCCAATCTAACATTAGATATATGATATAAACTTCAATTATTTTAATGACATATACAAGGAAGACCTAATTTTTGGACTGAATATCTCAATGCACATTGTGCCTCTCATATAAATTCCTTCAAATGAAGATCCCTTTTGCTAATAAATTATTCAACACATCCTATAATTATTACCAACTCACCTGAAAAGTAATTTGCCACAAATTTTGCCACAAAAGTAATTTGCCACATTTGAGAAATGTCACCCCACCTACAAAATTTGAAAGTCAATTAACTATTTAGTAAATATTGTAAGTAAGGAAATATATGAATGAAATAACCATCTCAGTGTCCATTTAAGAGTGGTAAATTCAATACATTATTCCACATTTTAATATGCCAATAATTGTTGGCATGATGATTATAAATAAGTGAATATACTTTGTACATAAGTAAATTTACAGAGTGTTCAAATTAATATATCCATGTCAAACTAATTATTTTGGATAAATGTATCTAAAGTAATTAGAAATACCCATAAGCTTTTCCAAATATAAGCTATATCTCCAGATGTGGTAATTTACTTCTCTATGATTCTGTTAAGAGAAACATAGTGATATTCTTACTTCTCCTAAGATATCAGAAATTTATTTGTGTTAAGAGTGGATAAATCAGAGAAAATAAACTGTGGATAACCATCGTACAACAGTATAGCGAATCTTAAATATAGTCAATTCTCGTAAGTTACAGTAATGTTCTATAAGGTCACTTATAAGGTCACTGTGAACACTCAGTTTGTGAATTCAGAACCATTGCTCCTAGGGGAAATTCAGGGGTAAGTTCCTGAAAGCTCTGGTTGCAATATTTTCATCAATCTCTCAGTCCATAACCTTGTTAATGTGTGTTTCTCTTTTTAATGCACCATATCAAATATGTATTTTTGATTCAGTAATGTTGAATCCTGACCAACAGCACTATAGCTTATTTCTGAATGAAACTTACCTAAAACTTATGTATTTTATCCATAAGTCACCTCACTGCCTTCCTGTGTTTAGGAACAACGGGCAGCATTTCAGCACTAGGTCATTTTAAATGGCTTCATTACCAAAAAAAAGCATACACACGTGTGCATGCGTGTGGTGTGTGCGCGCGCGCACACACACACACACACACACACACACACACACACACAAAACTCGCACTAAATAGATCACAAAAAGGATGCATATTTATAATACGAGAGCTACAACACTGAGACAAGGAGTCCCCCTGTTCCACCTTAGCCAGGAACATGAACACAGACACTTAAATTCCCACTCTGCGAAACATGAATCACTGCAAAAGCACTGTGTATACAAATGATTTTTACAAATATGATTTGACAAAATGATTGCAAATATGGAAAACCACCAAAAATGTGAATTGACAATTCCTTATTTAAGAGGTGAAAAAATATTGACTAACTTTCATTTTAATGACCCCGTGCTTTCTTACAGGGCTTACAATGATCAGGGGGAACCAAGGGAAGTAATCTCTTACAGTCTACTACATCCATAATTAAATCTAAAATAAAACTCCCACCTGCTTCCATACATACTAAAATATATTACAGTGGTTCATGAAGTACTCTCTTTACGTCTTATTACAGAAATAAAGTTCTATTTCACTAAGATAATAGCTTAGAATTATAACTATTTTCAAATTACATTTTTATGTACACGATAATTAGGAATAAGAAAACTTTTCCCTAATCTACTACTGCCCTCATGTTAAACCAAAGTTCTTTAATTTTATTATCACATTATACATATGAGATTACTTCATTTAAAAACATTGTCAATTTCCTAACCTCAACTCTGAATAATATTAGGCCAAAACATGTATAAACACGTGAAAATAATGAATTCATTATATGAACCAAAACTCTGCCAAAATAATATAAATTTTCTTTTCCATATTTTTAAACTACTAGGTGTTAGTTGAACACACTTGATGAAAATTCATAAATGAATAGAATTGACTTTGCCTAACTATATTTCAACATAAGTAAAAATGCCTTCTATGAAAAATAATATCTTTGAATAATTTCATCATCTGTAGTAATATTCATTGTCAAATTTTGAGTCTTTGCATGGAGGAAAAGATTTAAGATGAAAGGATGCCTGTTATAGGAAGAATGACCTCTAACAACATGTTTTATGTTACCTATATAAACTTATTCTGCACACAAAACTGAAGTATTAAAGATACTCTGTAAATACAAAGTGAGTAATCAAATTATTGTCAATTCATATATTACAATACCTAATCTAGTTCCTGCACATATGAATATCTGAACTGCTGAATCATTTTTCAAGTCCTTCCAAATTTAATGTAGATGATTGAGATATTTTTTAAAATATATACTCCCAAGTCCACAGGCACACACATGCATGAACACGCATATAAACTCATGCATTCACACAGAAAGAGATGCTAGAAATTAGTTTTTAAACCTATTTGATTAATATCAGAAATATATTTTGTAGTGATAATTATCATAATTCTCTTTCAATGTTTAGGCATAGTTTTACTTTATAGAGAGCTGTGTGGATTAATTTCAAGAATGGAAAGATAAATCATACTAGTTAGTCCCTCACACAAATTAAAATATATCTGCCTGCCCATTAGAGACAAAAGAACAATTTTATAAATTATATATTACAGACATTCTCCTCTAAAGAACTTTGAAACTGTAGTCAGAGGCTAAAATACTTAAATTTACTGTTAGATTTTGATTCACATCGAAAAATCACTTACCTGCCCTTGACAAAACATTTTATTATATCCAAATGATTTAGCCATCGAAGAGACATTGAAATTTTTTTTAAGTCACAGACAGTTTTAATCTTACAAATGCATCTTTCCAAAATATGTGAGATAAATTTGAAAAGGCCAAATCTTCTATATTAACTGTTCTTTGGACCTCCTTATAGTGGAAGCTGCCAAATACCTATGCTGAATGCCAGAAGAGTTAAGTGTTCAGATATATTTTTTCTTCACCAATCTGACATCATAATGCAAACTTATTCAATGAGTTATTATGCCATTGTCTTAGAAAATGGAATATTTCAATAAAAGAACACAGTGGTAGAACTCTACATTTTCTATTACAAAATATATTACAAGTTGTATTACCCCACTTTGTGGTATTAGCAGAAGAATCATATTTTAATAATATCACCAATGAAAGTAGTTTTATTTTCTTTTTTATTCCATGTACATATCAATGTCTAAGTATTATATTCATATATAAATGCAATGTTTTCCAATATAAAAAGTATAATAATTAGGGGATAAGTGCCAGACTAGAATTGGAATAATGGATACATAATTGCAAAAGTAATAAAACTCAAATGCAAAGTACAAGTGTAGCAATAATTATTGAATTAAGAATTTTTATATACAATTTCATTTCTGTTGTCATTTAAAACAGCTGCCATATCCATGAATGATTCATTTTAATAAGTGGAAGTTATTAAAACAGAAGGAAATACGTCTGGTGAAAATGTATGATGGCTTATAATAAAGCTAATAATTTAACTTATTTCACATAGTAATTGATTGTTTGCTATGTACAAAAACAGCTTTCTTTTAGAAACTGTTGACATTACAATAAAACTAAAATCCCTAACCCAATATTCCAGCATTTTATAATCAGGATCCTAACTAGAGGACAAATAATCAGAAATAATTCCAATTTAAGGAAGTAAATAATAACATGCATAAATGTGATATATGCACAACAAATGTATAATTTAAATGGTGCAATACTGGATATTCATGTACATGCATGTATGTATATAATTTATGCAATAATTTAAAAAATCATCACGTACTCTCTTAAATTTATGCACTCTCTTAAAATTACAACAAGCCCAAATGATAGCGAATCTCTAACTCTTGAGAGCACTTACACTTCTCTATGGCTAATGGTCAATCAGAGTTAAAAAGAATAATATGCTTCCATTTACCTGAATATTTTCTATACTCTGAACCTTGCACAAATCTCATCATGAATGCCAGTACACTGGTTCCTGCAGCTTGATGGAGTAGTTACTAACAGCTACTCTCAAAGGACCTTATGGAGTTGTAACAAGTAACAGCCAGGTCTGTCGCCAAAACTAACCTCCAGGCCATGTAATGACTACCTTCATACGTTTTGCTTTGTGCCTCCCTGTCTTGGACCATCAGTCTCCAAACTCCCCTATGCACTTTCAGAAGGAGGCAAAAACTCACCTATTCTTTAACAAAGTATTACATTCCCCTATTTGTGCTTTCCAAAATATATAAAAATATAAGGTGACCTAAACAGATTTCGTTCCCTTTGGAAAATCTCTTAAGTGCAGGCAGTGATAAAGCTTACTCCTCTCATTTATGACTCGTGTTCAGTTTATTCTACTGCACATATTTCATTCTTTTCAAGTTCACCCTCTGTGTCTTTTCACTTCTGTAAATAATTTACAGTAATAAATTAGAAGCTTATTATTAATATGTAACTCCATAAAATGTCTCTCTATAAAATCACTTGTATGAATTTCTACTGGCATGCTACTTTTGCATTTCATTAATAACAAAAAGCCCAAACCTGCAGGCAAAACCCTTTAAAACAAACTTTGAGATACTGAAGTACTTTGGTTTTAAGCATTTGATTTTATGAGCTCATTAATGAATGTTATATTCTTCATTGAAATTTACTACCTATATTTTTGTGCTTCTTACCACTGTGAGTTGTTTTACATACTAGTGATTTTTATTACCCCATTAGTATTCTAAATTGAGTTTGGGTGGTAGAAATGACACAATTATCTTATTTTTATTAGATACCTCTTCATAGTTGTTTACACTATTTTATTTTCCTTCAGTAGTTTATCATCTAGTAAACCTGTCTAAAACAATATGTACAACTAATAAATGGTTCTGTTAGCAAAGTCTACTCTGGTTTAATAATCTGAAAATGTTAGGCCTAAGTGTCCTAAATTTTTTAACATTATGGCATTTTTCTTTGAAGAGTTCTAGTTTTCCTCATAGTACAAAACATTCCAGACTATCTTTTATTTAAAAATGTAAAAGAGGGGTACCTGGGGGGCTTGGTCGGTTAAGCGTCTGACTCTTGATTTCGGCTCAGGTCTTGATCTCACTGTTTGTGAGTTCAAGTGCCACTTTGGGCTCCATGCTGACAATGTGGAGGCTGCTTGGGATTCTCTCTCTTCCTCTCTTTCTCTCTGCCCCTCCCCTGCTTGTGCTCTCTCTTTGTCTCTCTCAAAATAAATAAATAAACTTTCCAAAAAACTTAAAAAAACAAAAATGTAAAAGAAAAGAAAATGTAGATCTGTAGCTAATGAGGTTTCATATCATCACAAATTTACTATTATTCTCTACTTTGCTTTCTTTGGCTCTTAATATATGCTTAACCTTTTTTTTTTTTCTTTTGTCTTTTTTTTCCCTTGGAGTTTTGTGTTTTTTATGTGTTTTTTTGTTTTATTATTTTTTTTCTTTTAATTTTTTTTTGAGATTTTAAGGAAATTATTCTAGGTTGTTCACAAAGACAATCTTGTTGAAGATTTGTAGAATATGTACAGGAAAATATTTGAGAAAGAGCCTGATGAAAATGGAGGGAATACAACACATAATGCTGGCAAGGATATGGGACAACAGAAACTCTCATATATAGCTGGTGGAAATCACAAAATGGTACAGCCATTTTGGAAAAAAGTTTGGCAGTGTCTCATAAAACTAAAGATATTCTCACCATACAATTTTTTTCAGTCACATTCCTTGATATTTAGCCAAATTAAAAACTATGTCCACACAAAATCCTATACTTAGTTGTTTACAGCAGCTTTATTCAGAACTGCCAGACCCTAGAAGCAACCAGGATAGGATGTTCTTGAGCAGGTAAATGGATAAATAAATCATAGTACATCCAGACAACGAAATATTCCACACTAAAAAGAGACGAGCATCAAGCCATGAAAAGGTGTGGAGGAACTTCAAATACATACAACTAAGTAAAACAATTCTTTTATTTTTAATTGTTTTTTTAATATTTATTCATTGTTTATTTATTGAGAGAGAGAGAGAGAGAGAGAGAGAGCGAGCGCACAAGCAGGGGAGGAACAGAAAGAGACAGGGAGACAGAATCCAAAGCAGGCTCCAGGCTCTGAGCTGTCAGCACAGAGCTCCACGCTGGGCTCAAACTCACAAACCGTGACATCATGACCTGAGCCGAAGTTGGTCACTCAATCCACTGAGCCACCCAGGCGCCCTCACAATATTTGTTCTTCAAACCCAGATATGGAATGTCTTTCTATTTCTTTGTGTCATCTTGAATTACTGTCATCAGTGTTTCATAGTTTTCAGAGTAGAAATCTTTCACCTCTTTGGTTAGCTTTATTCCTGGGCACCTTATTATTTTGGGTGCAATTATAAATGAGATCACTTTATTAATTTCTCTGCCACTTCATTATTGGTATACAGAAATGCAACAGATATCTGTAAGTCGATATTGTATCCTGTAACTTTACTGAATTCATTTATCAGTTATAGCAGTTTTTTGGTCGAGTCTTTAAGGTTTTCTATACAGAGTATCATGTCATCTGCAAATAGGGAAAGTTTTACTTCTTCCTTACCAATTTGGATGCCTTCTATTTATTTTTGTTGATTGCTGTGGCTAAAACTTCCAGTACTATGTTGAATGAAGGTAGTGAGAGTGGATATCTTTGTTTTGTTCCCAACCTTAGGGGAAAAGATTTCAGTTTTTTCACCACTGAGTATCATATTCACTGTGAGATTTTCAGAGATCTCCTTTGTTATGTTGAGGGATGTTCCCTCCAAACCTACTTTGCTGAGGGCTTGCATCATGAATGAATGTTGTATTTTGTCAAATGCCTTTTCTGCGTCTACTGAAATAATCTTATGGCTCTTATCCTTCCCTTACTGATGTGATATATCACATTAATTGATTTGCAAATATTGAACCACCTTTGCAACCCGGGAAGAAAGGCCACTTGATTATGGTGAATGATTTCTTTTATGTATTGCTAGATTCAGTCTGCTGGTATTTTATTGAGAAATTTTGCATCTATGTTCATCAGGAGTATTGGCCTGTAGTTCTGTTTTTTAGTGGAGTTTTATTTGTTATCAAGTTAATGTTGGCCTCATAGAATAAATTTGGAAGTTTTCCTTCCTTTTCCCAGAATAGTTTGAGAATAGGTATTATCTCTTCTTTAAATATTTGGTAGAATTTGCCTATGACCATCTGGTCTTGGAGTTTGTTTGTTGGGAGTTTTTTTCTGATTAATGATTCCATTTCTTTGCTGGTTATTGGTATGTTCAACTTTTCTACTTCTTTCTGTTTCAGTGTTGGCACTTTATATGTTGCTAAGAATTTATCTTCTAGGTAGTCTGATTGTTAGAATATAATTTTTCATAATATTTTCTTACAACTAGTTTCTACTTCTGTGTTGTTGGCTGTTATTTCTCCTCTTTCGTGATTTTATTATTTGATTCCCTTCTCTTTTTTCTTGACAAGTTTGGCTAGAGGTTTATCTACTTAATTGATTTTTTAAAAGAACTAGCTCCTGGTTTCATTGATCTTTTCTATTGTTTTTTTTTCTATATCATTTATTTCTGCTCTAATCTTTATTATTTCTTTCCTTCTGCCGGTTCCAGGTTTTGTTAGTTTTTCTTTTTCTAGCTCCATTAGGTGTAAGGTTAGGCTGTTTATTTAAGACATTTCTTGCTTCTTGAAGTAGGCCTGTATTGCTATAAACTTCCCTCATAGAACAACTTTTCCTGCATTCCAGAGATTTTGGACCTTTTTGTTTTCATTTTCATTTCCATGTACTTTTTTAGTTCCATGTTTGTTTCCATGTACTTTTTTATTTCTTCTTTTAATTCCTAATGGACCCATTCATTGTTTAGTAGTATGTTATTTAACTTCAGTGTATTTGTGATCTTTCCAATTTTTCCATGTGGTTGACTTCTAGTTTCATAGTACTGTGGTTAGAAAAGGTGCGTGGTATGACTTCGATCTTCTTAAATTTGTTGAGGCCGATTTTGTGTGCTGATATGTGATCTATCTGAAGAGTGCTCTGTGTGCTCTTTTAGGATGGAAGGTTCTGCATATATCAGCTAATTCACCCATTCCAGTGTGTCATTAAAAGCCAGTGTTTCCTTGTTGATTTTCTGTTTAGGTGATCTGTCCACTGATGTAAGTGGGATGTTAAAGCCCCTACTAATGTCATTATAAATTACTTCCTTGATGTTTATTATTAACTGTTTTATGTTTTCAGGTGCTCCTATTCTGGGTGCATAAATATTTATAACTATTAGATCTTCTTATTGGATTTCCCCCTTCATTAGTATATACTGTCCTTCTTTGTCTATTGTAGAGTCTTTGTTTTAAGTCTTCTTGTCCATTATAAGTATTGCTACTCCAGTTTCTTTTGACATCCCTTTTCATTATAGTTGTTTCTGTATTCCTTAACTTTCATTCTGCAGGTAGCTTTGGGTCTATAATGAGTATCTTCTGGGCAGGAAATAGACAGATATTGCTTTTTAATCCATTCCATCACCCTATGTCTTTTGATTGAAACATTAAGTCTATTTATATTCAAAGTAATTATTGATAGATATGTATTTTTTTTGTGGTTTTCTGAAGATTTCTTCTAATCCTTTCTTGTCTTTATGTCTTTCACGGTTTGCTGATTTTCCTTAGTAATATATGTGGATTTCTTTCAATTTATTCTTTGTATGTTTAACACTGGTTTTTGATAGATGGTTACCATTAGGTTTGTGTATAACCTCTTGTACATATAGCAGTCTACATTAAGTTGATGGTTGTTTAAGTTTGAACCTATTCTTTATTCCTCTCCTATCTGCATTTTAGGTATATGCTGTTATATTTTATATATTTTTATTTTGTGAGCTTTTCACTGATTTTTAAATAATACTTATTTTACTGCTTTTTGTGTTTCCTACCTTTATACTGTCACTTTTGGTCTCTCCTTTCTACTCAAAGTGTCTCCTTTAATATTTCTTGCAGGGCTAGTTTAGTGGTCATGACTCCTTTAGTTTTTATTTGTCTAGGAAAGTCTTATCTCTCCTTCTATTCTGAATGACAGCCTTGCTGGAGAGAGTATTGTTGTCTGACGATTCTTTTCCCATTCAGCACTTGAATATCTCATGCCATTCCTTTCTGACTTGGAAAGTTTCAGTTTAAATATCTGTCAGCCTTCTTGGTTTTCTTGTAAGTTACTGTCTTAAAAAAAATTTTAACACTATATTTTGCCAATTTAATTACAATATGTGTTGGTATGCATCTGCTTTGTTTGATTTTGGTTTGAGTTCTCTGTGCCTCCTGGATCTGGATATCAATTTTCTTCCCTGGATTAGGGAAGTCTTCAGCTATTATCTCTTCAAATAATTATCTGCTCCCCTTTTTCCTCCTCTTCCTCCTCCTCCCCCCTCTTCCTCCTCCTCCTTCTGGGACTCATAATATGAATGATGATATCTGATGGAGTCAATGAATTCCTTAAGTCTATTCTCATTTTGCAGAATTCTTTTTTCTCTCTTTTGTTCAGTTTGAGTACTTTCCATTACTCTATGTTCTGAGTCATTAATTTATTCCTCTGCTTCTTCCAGCATACTATTTATTCCATCATGTATGTTTCTCATTACATTTATTGTGCCCTTTATCTCTGCTGTGTTATTCCTTATCTCTACATAAAGGGTTTTCCTCATGTCCTCCATTCTTTTCTGAAGTCCAATAGTATCCTCATGATCATTACTTTAGGTTTTCCATCAGGTATTTGACTTTTATCTGTTTCACTTAGGTCTCTGGCTGTGGCCTTGTCCTGCTCTTTCATTTGGGATAAAATTCTCTGGGTTCTCATTTTGTCTAAGTCTCTGTGCCTCCTTCTCTGTGTTAGGAAAGTCAGTTGTGTTTTCTGTTCTTGAGGTTAATGGCTTTATGAAGAAGAGGTCCTATAGTGCCTGCCTTGTAGTTGACCAGGGCCTGTAGCTTCCAGCACTGTCTCCTATGTGTGCTGCCTGTGCTCTGCTATTTTGTCCTGGCCACTTTGTCTTTCAGGCCAGTCATCTACAGAGACTCTCTTTGTCTTTTGTGGGCAGTATTTAGTTCCTGGCCTATGCGTGGTGTCTTTTAACCGGGTGTGCTCTGGTCTACTTGTGAAATAAGACCTGTCAATGCTGCCACCAGAACCGAGGCCCTGCAAAACTCTGGTGTGGGGAAATATAGTGTTGGCAGGGGCTTGGCCTGGTGTTCTGGGAGAGGGGGTCTGCCAAACTGGGACTGAGGCAATCCTGACTGGGAAGGTGGTTCCACCAGAGCATGTTGGGTGGGCTTGGTGTAAGCAATTAGGTAGTGAATATAAGTGCTGCACTGGTTCCTGCAGGTGACTCTGTGCTTATTCTGAGGGGTGGGGAAGGAAATGGTGCCTCCCAGTTCCTTTATTTATAGAGGTGTCTATGAATGAGGTCTCTCTGGGACATGCTCTACAATAAGCAAATAACCTTGGCATTGTGTCCCAAGTGATCGTCAGATCACTATTTCCATGCTGTTATATTCCCAAGGTATTTGACCTGCCTTTTCTCTAAGAACCAGACAATGCCTTCCAAGCTCTCCTATAGCCAAGCACACTGATGTTTAAAACTACAAGCTTTAAGCCCCATTAGTTGCAAGAACTGATGAAATTTAGTCCTCTTGCTTTCCAAGTCAATTGCTATGGGGATTTGTTTTCCCTGTGTGCTCCCCTGTGTGCTAGTCTGTCTCTCACCATTCTCTGAGACCACAGTTCCCTCCCCATGGCAGCAGCCACGATCCACTTCTTTCCCAAACCGTGTCTCTGCATTTCCTACCTTCTTTGATGTGGCCTCTTCTCTACCTTTAGTTGTGGAGTTTGTTCTGCCACTCTTCAAGTCAATTTCTGGGGTATTTAGCATGATTTGATAGTTATCTAGTTGTATTCATAGGACAAAACAAGCCTAGGGTCCTCTTTCACTGCCACCATCTTCCCTCACCACACATGTACTGATTTTTTTTTTAAATCACATCTAGTGATGAGGAATATGTCTTATAGGACAAATTAAGTACAGCCAACTATAACACTTTATGCAATATGGCTACCAGAACACTAGCTTCCTTTCTATTTGTTTTGATGTCACAAAAATGTGATTAGCATTGTATCTGTTTCTTCTAGATTCCAAGAGTTTGAGTTTCAAACGTTCATTATTTCAAACTATTGCTATTTTGTTCACTGAAAATTTATTTCAATTATATTTTCTAGGAACAAAACTCATTAGTTGGAGGTGGTTTAAAATCTAGAAATTTTTTGATCCCTCAGCTGATACTATCTTAGCCTGGAGATAATTTTCCTTTGCCAAGCAGTGGGAGAACTATTAATCTCAGACCCACTTCATCAATAGATAAATAATGGATTTAGATATGCATACAGACAGGTATAGATGATGATATATAGATATTGATAGAAAGACATTAATATGGAATGTATCACAAATCCTTACATCATGAGGAATCATGCTAACCCTGTCTATATCATTTCAATTTTAGTATATGTGTTTCCCAAGCCAGAATCTTAATAGTTACAATTAAAGTTTCCACACAACAGTAAATGTAGTGATGGGTTTATTTCTGATTTTTTCTTTCTCCTAGGACATAGTCCTTTGGATTCACAAGACCACCCTGGGTGGTAAACTAGAGTCCCCACTCTTGACGTGCTATAAAAAAACAAAAAACAAAACAAAACAAAAAACTATTTTTCTCCCCTTAAGCCCATGAAGCTCCTGAATATGCAGCTTAGCCTATCAGCTGCTTCCTCCACAGAGGCAAATACCCCAAAATGAAAAGATATCTCAATGCTAGATCCATCTTTCTGGCTTATTCTGTTCCTTTCTTGGATCACAGCCTGGTTTTTCCCTACCATCTAATTATTTCTTTGACACTATTAATAATATTTTTATACTCACATTACAATCTGAAGATTGATGAACTGATATTGTTTTTTGTTTTTATTTAAAGCCAGCTAGTTAACGTACAGTGTAATCTTAGTTTCAGGTGTACAATGTAGTGAGTCAACACTTCCATATAACACTGAGTGCTCAGTACACAAGTACACTCTTTAATCTTCATCACCTTTTGAACCCATCCTTCCACCCACCTCTCTTCTGGTAACCATTAGTTTATTCTCGATTGTTAAGAGTCTGTTTCTTTACTTGCCTCTCTCTTTCTCTCTCTCGTTTCTTTCCCTTTGCTCATTTATTTTCTTTCTTAAATTCTACACATGAGTGAAATTATATGGTATTTTTCTCTCTCTTACTTATTTCACTTAGCATAATACTCTCTAGCTCCATCCATGTCATTGCAAATGGCAAGATTTCACTCTTTTTTTATGGCTGAGTAATATATTTTGAATATATATACCACATCTTCCTTGTCTTCTATTGTATTTTGAATAAAAGTTTGAAATAATATTCTATGTCCCATCATCACCTTTACAATAAACTGTTTTTGGCTTGTGGCTTATGACCAAAAAAAAAGCAATAAGGTGCTCCCTCGGCTTGACTAAACTTTAGGTAGATTTCCTCCTGACTCTGGGTTGCCACCTTCCTTTTCTTGGAGCATTTACTTTAGATAATTTGTAATCGGAAAATCTTTTTCTGCCCATTGGAGATGCAAATCTTCTCTGAGACTCTTGCCACTTTTACAACACAGGAATGTCTTTCTCAAGGACCTGGGAGCCTCCTTTTGAAACGTAAATATCAAGAAAGATAGCATCCCTGTCTCCCAGTCTCTGTGGAAATGCAGGAGCTTAACTTTCATAAGCACCAATTAGCAAACACGTTTGGACTCATCACATTGACCAACCTCTCTCTTAACATCCTCCATTAGATTCCATTAGCTTATATAGTATATGTGCTGCCGAAGCGAGCACTCCATTAGCTTATATAAATGCTTAAAAATTCATCCCCGCTGTGTTTCAAAATACTTGAGCTCAATCTCTCTCTTCTATCACAATAATCTCAACCTCTATTGCAATAGTCTTGAGTACAGTCTTCCTTAGCCTCTGCCAATTTTTCTTTGACACTTAACTAAAGATTAATTTTAATTAGTTTCTGAAGATTTATGCCTTTTTATTCATAAGTGCAGTGGTGTATTTTAGATGAAAAATTTTCAACAATAGTCACTTATATTTTTTTAATATAAAGATAAAATACCACAAAAAATGGAACTGCATAGAAAGCAATACAGTTTTATAGAACATATTGGTTCTTTCAGGCTCCTAATTTTATTAAATATAAAGAGCAATATAATGTCTTTCAGAATTCCCACTTTACTTAGAACTTCATTGTCACCAAATTAGATTAACAAGGCCACTTTCTAAGAGCCTATGGTTGCATTAAAAGATTACAGTGAGGGGCACCTGAGTGGCTCAGTCAGTTAAGCAGTTAAGCATCTGAGTCTTGATTTTGGCTCAGGTCAGGATGTCACACCCTGCATCAGCGCTGCACGGGGGGGGGGGGGGGGGGGGGGGGGGGTGGAGCCTGCCTGGGATTCTCTCTCCCTCTCTCTCTGTGCCCCTACCACATCTCTAAATAAATAAATAAGAATAAGAACAATGATTTGTAAAACTTCAATATTTTAAACTATTACCTGTTATGTTCACTGCACCTGTGGGTGGACAAATCTGTTTTAGTAGCCAAGAAATTAAGAAATGGATACGAATTAATCTCTTCAATAAACTAAGCAAAATATCTCTTATTAAAAGGAGCACAAATATAATTCAAACTGGTATGGCACTTTACTAATGTAAATTAACTGTTTGCCCTAAAGACCCTGTTATCCATATGAATTCATTTTGGTCAGAGTATGTGTGTGTAATGGCAGTTGGGGTGGAAATGGAAGGTAGATGCAGGAGAATGAGCTAACTTAGTTGCATTTTATTATACACAATGCATATGTACTAAGAAACAATGGTGTAGTGAAAACAAAGTATTACAAGTTAGGAAATAAATACCTAAAATTTGCATTTCATGAGCATTTAATGTGAAACAAATACATTTGATTGGATCTCAGAGCCACACCCAGCTTGGTCACTGACCATTGTCTCACATATTGCTTACAGAACTTTGTCTACATTTCACATAAATGGAATGAGTAATATGCTCATATGTTTTCTGTGCATCAAATTTATTTATTGTAGTATGAAATGTAGAATATCTTTGGTCTTCTATATTTTGCCTAATAAACACCAATATTGCTTGAGTATGACCCAAAGTGCATCAAAGCATAGGTTTTACTTTATGCAGAAATGAAAGTCCATGACAGAGTAGGATATACACTGCAAAATGGTGCCTGCTGATTCTCCTTAGTCTCTTAGTCTCCTTAGTCTCCTTAGTCTCCTTAGTCTCAGTAGCTCCCTTCCGCTCCCCTTCTCTCCTACCTCTCTCCCTCTGATGAAGATGAAATCTGTTTTCAGCAAAATGAAAACTTATGGAATCAATGTGTAGATCTGATCATCCAACAACCGTTTATCGAGTATTACAAGCCAGGCTATGTTCTAGATAACAGCTTGGAAATAAATGGATTTTTTTTCTTTTTTATGTCCAGGCACACAATAGAAATACATATATACTTTTTTTATTTTTTTAATCAGACATCTTATTTTAATGTTTTGGATTCTCATATAAACTTTGCTAAAAATCTTTTGAAGCCAGAACCAGAAAGAAAAAAATATTACCCCTTTTAAGAAGTCATTCCTGAGATAGGGGCACCTGAGGTAGCTCACTTGGTTAAGTGTCCAATTCTTGGTTTTGGCTCAGGTCATAATCTCATGGTTTGTGAGTTCAAGCCCCACGTCAGGCTCTGTACCGACAGTGCAGCATTTCTTCATTTGACTTGAACTTAGAGCCTTCTTTCCTGTCCAGCATTCAAATTAATTAATGTCCATTTTGTTTACTTGGTTTAACTACTTTTGACCATTTTTGGTACATGTCTTAAAATGAGTATGTAGGGAGGTTCATGGTCCTCTCTTCACCAAATCCCTAATGGCCAGTCCATAACAGATGCATATCACAATGCACACACACATGCAAACATACACACATACACACACACTCTAATGGATTAAAAGATACAGTACTATTAATGGAAAAGACACTATACATCAGGGATCTCTTAGAGCACTACGTGCTCCTATAAGTTATTAGGAGTATTCAATTGAGGTCAGTGTACAGACATTTCTAAGGTTATTTGAGAGCTAAGCTATCTAACTGGTGGCAGGACACTATTTTATTAATACAATAAATAGACCTCTTGGGCTTTTTATATAATTTATGTACTTTCCAATGAAGAAGGAGTTACAAGATCCGGAAAACTTCAAGTTTGTTATATACTGTAATAAGTAAAGCAAAGCTGATATTAATATGAATATATTTTAATTTTATACCTATGTTTTTTCATTTTCCTTTGAGATATACCTTTTCTTTAGGTTACTAGAAGTAAAAAAAATCTTAGGGAAAAGAAGTCAAGAAATAAAGTACTGATCTTTACCCTAAACTTCGGTCTAGTTAACCCAGCGCTGCATACACACTTTATAACTTAGTGTCTTGCAGAACCTCTTTGGTATTCCATTTTAATAGCTCATCTTGGAGAATTTATGTGATGGGATCATGTATCACTGACATTTAAATTCTGACCCATATAGAAATGAATTTTCAATAATATGTCAGAAACCTGGATACCGTACATCCTTTATTATCATAGAATGATAAAACTCTAGCCATCAGGTACTTAGGGATTATTCAACAAATACAAGACAATATGGACATAAATAGTCATGGGTGATTATGGTTCATCTTGCAAAAATTAATACAATCATTCTACTTAAGAATGAAAAACTAGATATGAACTTAATTTGACAGAAATAGAGCTAGCCAAATTTTTCATAAATCACGTGAATAATAAGAGAATACAAAATGTTTATTCTAAGATTTTATTATGGAATTGTTCAGGAAATTTGATTAAGTGTGTGTTTTGAATACTACATCAGCAGTTGCATCATTAGAGCCTTTTGTATTATTTTATTACTTTATTCTATTTTTAGTTTCGTAAACAATCTGTATATCTTTTTTCCCCTTCAAGTTTTTATTTAAATTCCAGTTACTGAACATACAGTGTGGAATTAGTTTCAGGTATAGAATTTAGCTATTCATCAATTACATACAACACCCAGTGTTCATCAAAGTGCCCTCCTTAATCCCTATCATCCATTTAACCCATCCTTACCCATCTCCCTCTAGTAACCATCAATTTGTTCTCTATGATTGAGAGTCTGTTTTATGGTTTGCTTTTCTTTCCCTCACACTCTATGTTCTTCTGCTTGTTTTTTTTTTTAATTCTACATGAGTTAAATCATACAGTGTTTGTCTTTTCTCTGACTTATTTTGCTTAGCATATTACTCACTAGCTCCATCCACGTCATTGCAAATGGCAAGATTTCATATAGCCTTTTAACACCGTGTTAATTTAAAAATATAATCTCACAGAAATGATCTAAAGTAATGAACTGGAGTACTGAATAAGGATTGGCATAAAGTAAAAGCAATATTACGCATGAAATTATACTTCTTTATGTACTAATACAAACACAAAAAAGTTTAATAAAATGGTTACCATATAATGACTATCATATTACTTAAACATGAAGGAAATTCAACAAACGTGTAGTGAATAAAACTGAGCATAGGTAATTCAGGTGAATTGGTTTCATTTTACACTATTTATTATTCATTTTTTGGGCTTACCTAAATTTGAAATATGAATAAGGCCCCAAAATTTAATCCTTCAAGGAGAGTAAGACTCCAGGATGAAATAAGAAAGCTCTTTCCATTCAAGTATTTCATTCTTTGTCTACCATCCAGCCAAACTAAACTTCCCAGGTCATTACTTAAATTCTGATGTTACATTGCCACCATCATATCGCTTCTGCTTTGAGGCTCAACCCTACTAATTTTCTTTAGATTTTGGGGGAAAAAATCCCTTTTTGATAATTTAACCAGTCCAGATGACTTTCCTGTCTCTAAAGTTTGTATTCATTCCATCTTCCGTATCTTGTTTTTTCATGGATGGTACCAACCTCTCCCACATCAGACACTGAAAAGTCATCCTTCATGTTTCCTTCTCCCTTGCGTTCCAGTTTTGTCACCAACGCTTATTGGATTTTACCCTTTTTATATTTATCGAATCGGTTTTTTCTCCTATCTTCATCATCATCAATGGATTCAAGTCCCTCATCATCTGTAATTTGGGATACTATGATAACATCTAATCTGTTTTTTATTCAGTTATTTCTGAAAATCAGATTTTGTGTTATACACAGGATAATTACTAAAAATGTAGGTATAATTGTTTCTGTATCAGAATTGCAAGCAATTAAACATACTCCTTAGTTCAGAGACGCTATTATCATTGCTTCATATAAGTTTTCTATCTGGTTTTACTTATATATTTATTTCCTTTTATTCCCTATCCCCTAATAGGTAGGTTCTCTAATATTATATTTGTCCTGGATCTAAAAAATTCTTACAAAATATAAAAAGGTTGTTTACTGAACATGTATGTGTTTTAAACAAGATGTTATATAATTTTTTCATAAACAGTATTGTGCTATAAGCCTAATTCCATTCTAACTTTTCCTTATTCAGCATAGTGTTATTATATAGTACCACAATGCTATAGGTTATTTTAAGTTTATTATTCCTCTCTATTTGCTGCATAGTTTCAAGTTAAGTGAATCCAGCACATTTCACTTACCCAATTCCATGGATAAATGGATACCAATATCCATCTATCAAAAGATCAACTTACATAAACAGGATCCTTATAAATATGCCTTTGGATTGAGGGTCACAATTTGTTATCTATATGGAGAGGGAGATGGTGAGGTAGTATCCATATCTATGTCTAATTTTAAATATGTCCTGATAGGGCGCCTGGGTGGCCCAGTCAGTTAAGGGTATGACTTCAGCTCAGGTCATGATTTCACCATCCATGAGTTTGAGCCCTGCATCAGGTTCTGTGCTGACAGCTCGAAGCCTAGAGCTTTGCTTCAGATTATGTGTCTCCCTCTCTCTCTGCCCCTCCCCCCACTCATATTCTGTCTCTCTCTGTCTCTCAAAATGAATGAGCATTTTTTTAAATTTGTCCTGATAGATTATTTTCCAAATATCTAAAACCATTAATTTTCCATCCACTGCCCATAAGGGTATTTCCTTCATATCTTCATCAAAAACTATCATCTAGGAATCTTATATTGTCTAGAATATGGTAGAATATGTATCTCTTTTCATTTGTGGACATTGGCATGTCAGATTGCTATGACACTTTAGAATATTTTTGTCCATTTTCCTACTAAATTTTTTGTTGTTGATTTGAGCATCAATATTAATTTTGCCTATATTAGTAATGTAAGCAACTTCTGTAATCTATCATATAATGTATATGCCATTCTTTGTTGAAATGAATCCCCATGCGTGTTTTACTCCTTCTGAAATTAGTTTATATTTTTATTTTTAATTACAAATATTTTTATTAAGCATTACATCCATACAAAGTCTCTTTTGGGCCCTACTCAGATTTACAACCTCTTGTATATTTTGGTGAATAGGCCCCTTTAACATAACAAAACATGACTCCTTTATGCTAGTGCTTCCCACTTCTGAAGTCTACTTTGTTGATCTCACTGTAGAGTATCAATTTTCTTTAGTTGGTTTATATAGTATGCTTTTTCCATAATTCACTTTCAATTTTCTTGTAGGTTTGTTTTTCTCCTCCAGCAATTTTGTCTTTTTCTAATAAAAAATAGTTATCATGTTGAGTTGTTTCATGTTCAGTTAAAAAATGTGTAGTCTACTATGTTTGTGGAATGTCCTATAAATAGTAAGTAGATCTATGGTTAATGGTGTCCTTCCATCTTTCTAATCCTTATTGAATTTCTAACCTATGGTTTTATTGATTACAAGAGAGATGTTATAAGTATTCAATGATAATTTTGTATTTGTCAAGTTTATCTTCCAGTTCTGTCATTTTGCAGCTCTAATATTTGATACATTCAAATTTAGGATTATTATGTCTTCTCCACAAATTGAACTCATTTTATAATATGCTTCTTTGTTCCTGATCATTTCTATATTCTGATGTGTACTTTGTCTTATATTACCTATCCATTCTAGCTATCTTTTATTTAATGTCTGCATGATATACATTTATGCCATACTTTTATTTTTAACATATACATCATTATATTTGCAAAGGGTTTCTTAGGTACACTATATAATTGGATCATTTTTTGTAGTCTACTTTGAAAAATCTCCTGTCTTTTCATGGGTGTATTAGATCATTTAAATTTAATATAATTACTGCTACTTAAGATTTATTTTTTATTTTTTTATCTTTTCTAAAATTTACATCAAATTAGCATATAGTGCAACGATGATTTCAGGAGTAGATTCCTTAGTGCCCCTTACCCATTTAGCTCATACCCCCTCCCACAACCCCTCTAAGTTTTAAGTCTATTTTATTATTTTGTGTTGGCCACCCTCCATTTTCATTTATGTTCCCAATTTCTGATTTCTGTGGATTACTTAAACATTTTTAAGTAATTCAGTATACAGTGTTTTAGATATATTTCTTTGTATTACTTTTTTAGTGGCTTGAATTAGGGATTAAAACATACATACTTATCATATATTTGATAAACTTAACATACTTATTATAACTTACCATATTCTATTAGTGTCAACATTTTATCACTTCATGTGTCAACAAATTCCTCTCTTTCCTATATCCTCATTACAAGTTATTAGCATAGATATTACGTAAACATACACTGAGACCTATATCAGAAAGTGTTGTTTTATTTTTGGTCTCAAAAATACCTTTAAAAGCTAAAGAGATGAATAATCTATTATATTTACTCACATAATTTCCTTATTCTTTCTATTCAATCCTTTGGTACTTCTTTTCCTTAAGTAAACCCTTATATTAGTCCATATTTTCCTTTTGTTAAAATTTTAGTATAAACATATATGTGCTATTATCTCAGTGGCTGTACTAGCCATTACACTATTCAACTCAGAAGAATTAAAATCAAACACAAATTATTACTACCTCTCTTCCTCAGAATGCTAGATTCTTATACTCTTAATATTCATCCCTTTGTACCAATTGCATTATTGTGGCTGTGCATATTTTATTATATATATATATATATATATATATATATATACATATATATATATATAATCTACATAATGTAATTGTTATTGTTTTGTGAAATATTTTGCATTCAGATATTTACGCTTTCTTTTAATTTTTAATGTTTATTTTTGAAGGAGAGACAGAGCGTGACTGGGGGAGGGGCAGAAAGAGAGGAAGACACAGAATCTGAAGCAGTCTCCAGGCTCTGGACTGTCAGCACAGAGCCTAAGGTAGGGCTCAAACTCACAAACTGCAAGATCATGACCTGAGCTGAAGTCAGACACTTAACCGACTGAGCCACTCTGTTTTGGTGGGTTTTTTTTTTTTAATGTTTCTTTGGCTATTTGGGGTCTTTTCTGGTTCCATACAAATTTTAGATTATTTGTTATAGCTCTGTGAAGAATGCTGGTGTTACTTTGATAGGGATTGCATTGAATGTGTAGATGGCTTTGGGTACTATAGACATTATAACAAGACTTTATCTTCCAATCCATGAGCAAGGAATGTTTTTCCACTTCTTTGTGTCTTCTTCAATTTCTTTCATAAACTTTCTATAGTTTTTAGTGTACAGATCTTTTAGCTCTTTGGTTAGGTTTATTTCATAGGTATCTTATTATTTTTGGTGCAATTGTAAATGAAATCAATTCCTTGATTTCCCTTTCTGTTGTTTCATTAATGGTGTATAGAAATGCAACCGAATTCTGTACAGTGATTTTGTACCTTGCGACTCTCCTGAATTCATGTATCAGTTCTAGCAGTTTTCACTGAAGTCTTTCGGGTTTCCATATAGGGTACATGTGGTCTGTAAAGAGTGAAAGTTTGACGTCTTTCTTGTCAATTTGTATGTTTTAGTTCTTTGTGTTGTCTAATTGCTGAGGCTAGCATTTCCAGTAGCATGTTGAACAACAGTGGTGAGAGTGGATATCCCCGCTGATCTTCCTGATCTTCCTGATCTTAGGGGGGGAAATTCTGTTTTTTCCCATTGAGGATAATATTAGCTTTCTATATGGCCCTTATGATGTTGAGGTTATGTTCCTTTTATTCCTAATATCTTGAGGGTTTTATCAAAAAAGGATTCTGTATTTTTTTCAAATGCTTTTTCTGTATCTATTGAAATGATCATATAGTTCTTATTCTTTGTTTTATTAATGTGGTAGATCACATTGATTGATTTGCAAATATTGAACCAGTCCTGCAGTCCTGGAATAAATCCCATTTGATTATGGTGAGTAATTCTTTTAATTGTGAATTCAATTTGATAATGTCTTGTTGAGGCTTTTTGCATCCAGTTTTATCAGGGATAATGACCTGTAATTGTCCTTTTCAATGGGGTCTTCATCTCATTTTGGAATCAAGGTAATGTTGGCTTCATAGAATGAGTTTGGAAGCTTTCCTTCCATTTCTATTTTTGGAACAGTTTGAAAAGAATAGGTATTAACTCTTCATTAAATATCTGGTAGAATTCTCCTGGGAAGCCACTTTGTTTGTTGGGAGATTTTGATAAATGGTTCAATTTCTTTCCTGGTTATGGGTATGTTTCAAATTTTCTATTTCTTCCTGTTTCAGTTTTAATAGTTTGTATGTTTCTAGGAATTTGTTCATTTCTTCTAAATTGCCCAGTTTGTTGGCATATCGTTTTCATAGTATTCTCATAATTCTACTTCTGTGGTGTTGGTTGTGATCTCTACTCCTTCATTTGAGATTTTATCTACTTGTGATAAAAAGTAGATTTTTATCTACTTTCTCTTTTATTTTTGATAAGTCTGGCTAGGGGTTTATCAATTTTGTTAAGTCTTTCAAGGAAGCATCTCTTAGTTTCATAATTTGTTCTGGTATTTGTTTGTTTCTATATTGTTTATTCTTCTCTGATCTTTATTATTTCCCTTCTTCTGCTGGCTTAAGCCTTATTTGCTGTTTTTTCTAGCTCCTTTAGGTTTAAGTTTAGATTGCATATTTGGGACCTTTCTTACCTCTTGAGATTGCAATATACATTCCATCTAGGATTGCCTTTACTGTATTCCAAAGGATTTGGAGTGTAGTGCTTTCATTTTCATTGGTTCTGATGTATTTTTTATTTCTTCTTTAATTTCCTGGTTAACCCATTCATTCTTTAGTAGGATGTGTTTAACCTCCATGTATTTGAGGCCTTTCCAATTTTTTTTTCCTGTGGTTGACTTCAAGATTCATAGTGTTATGATCTGAAAATATGTATGGTATGATCGCAATCATTTTGTACCTGTTGATGACTGACTGGTGATTCAGTATGTGAATCTACTCTATAGAATGTTCCATGTGCACTTGAGAAGAATGTGTATCCTGCTGCTTTAGGATGAAATGTTCTGAATACATCTGTTAAGTCCATCTGGTCCAGTGTGTCATTCAAAGCCATTATTTCCTTGTTGATTTTCTGCTTAGATGATCTGTCTATTGTTGTAAGTGGGGTCTTAAAGCCCCCTACTATTATTGTCAAAGGGTTTCTTTATTTGTTATCATTTATTTATGTGGGTGCTTTCAAGTTAGGAGCATAAATATTTAGAATTGTTAGATCTTCTGGATGGTTAGACCCCTTAATTATGATATAATTCCTTCTTCATCTTTCCTTACAGTCCTTGTTTTAAATTTAGTTTGTCTGATGTAAGTGTGGCTACCCTGGCTTTCTCTGACATCCATTAGCATGATGGATGGTTCTCCATTCCCTCACTTTCTTTTTTTTCTTTTTCTGAATGTTTGTTTATTTATTATTTTGAGAGAAAGAAAGAGAGAAAGAGAGAGAATCCCAAACAGGCTCTGTTTGGTCATTGCAGAGCCTGACACAGGGCTCTACCTCATGAAGTGTAAAATCACGAGCTGAGCCAAAATCAAGAGTTGGATTCTTAATCAACTCAGTCATCCAGGTGACTCATCCATCCCCTCACATTCAATCTGCAGGTGTCTTTTGGTCTAAAGCAAGGGTCTTAGAGGCAGCATATAGATGGATCTTGTTTATTTACCATGACCCAAGCCAAAACCAAGAGTTAGACTCCGAACCAACTGAGCCACCCAGGTGCCCCTCTCATTTTTTAACTTGAGTAAAGTTGGACACACATGTTACATTTTGTTTCATGTGTTAAAACATAATAATTCACTTCTTTACATGTTACGCTATGCTTCCCACAAGTGTAGCTACCTTCTGTCACCATTAAAACACTATCACAATATCACTGACGGTATGACCTAGGTTGTGCCTTTCATCCCTGTCACTTATTGATTCCATAACTGGAAGCCTCTATCTGTGACTCCCCTTAAACCAATTGCTTATCCTCTCACCCTACTTCCTCTGGCAAACATCAGTTTTTTCTCTGTATTTATAGGTCTGATTTTATTCCGCTTTGTTTTTATATTCCACACATGAGTGAAATCATTTTGTATTTGTCCTTCTCAGTCTGACTTGTCACTTAGCATAATACCCTGTATGTCCATCCATATTGCTGAAAATGACAAGATTTTATCCTTTTTATGGCTGTGCAATATTTCAGTGTGTGTGTGTGTGTGAGAGAGAGAGAGAGAGAGAGAGAGAAATACACCCTACATCTTCCTTATCCATTCCTCTATTGATTGACACTTAGGTTGCTTCCATATCTGGCTATTGTAAAAAATGCTTCAATAAACATAGGGGTGCATATATATTTTCAAATTAGTGTCTTCATTTTCTTTTGATAAAAACTAGTGGAATTATTGCATCATATGGTATTCATATTTTTATTTTGAGGAACCTGTGTACTATTGTCCACAGTGACTGCACCAATTTATACTCATTCTCTCCAACGGTGCACAAAAGTTCCTTTTCCTCCATGTCCTTGCCAACACTTTTTTCTTTCTTTCTTCTTTCTTTCTTTCTTTCTTTCTTTCTTTCTTTCTTTCCCTCTCTCTTTCTCTCTCTCTCTCTCTCTCTCTCTCTCTCTCAAGTTTATTTGGGACACCTTTGTGGCTCAGTTAGTTAAGCATCCTACCATTGATCTTGCCTGAGGTCATGATCTCATAGTTCATGGGATCGAGCCCTGAACAGGGCTTTGTGCTGCCAGCATGTAGCCTGAAGATTCTTTCACTCCCTATCTCTCTGACCCTCCCCTGCTCATGCTCACTCTCTCTTGCTCTTAAATGAATAAAATTTTAAAAATATATCAGTGATAACTATTGAGAACTTCTGTCCTAACGCATACTCTTCATGTGCCCATGTGACCATATACCCTTCTCAAGCTTCCAAACTTGCTTCATCATATTTTGTTCTCTGTTTCAATGAGAAGTGATTAAAAAAAACATCTTTTGCCACCAATTTCCTACCACATCTACCACATAAAAGCACATGGGCTCATAACCTCTACCTTCTCTGTTATAATACCTCCAGCCAAGGTCAACTCCTCATTGGTGCATCAGATCCTATCCACTCTTACCTATTCAAGGGAATAGCTCCAGATAAGCTACGCTCCATTCTACATCATCATTTTCCCTCTCTTTTGTATCAAACGTTCAAACATATTTGTTTAAACAAAATAATCTCTTAAAAAACATGTCACTCCCTATTCACATCTCTTTCCAGGTATATACAATAAACCCAATTCTCTCTTCCCCCCTGCAGGCAAAATCCTTGACAGAACTGCCTTTCCTCTCTGTCTCAAATGTCTATTTTCCTATTCTCTCTTGAATCTACTCTAATCATGCTCTTGTCTGTCCTTCCCCATTTAAATTGCTTTATCAAGGACCCCAAGGCTTCTATGTTGCTGACTGTAAAGGTCAATTCCAAATTTTCTTCTTATTTAAATCAACAGCAGCAGTTGATGTAGGTAATCTCTCGTCCTTTGCAAAACTGTTTATGTGACTTTAAGCAGACCATATACTCTTAGTTTTACTATTTAGGTCAGCCATATCTCAGTATCTTTGCAGGCTGCCCTTTAAACTTAAGTGTTTACTGGGGCTCAGTTTGTGTTGTCCCGCGAAACCTCACCCCTGTCAATCTTTTCTAGCCTTAAAGATTTTAAGACCATCAATACGCTAAGGATTCCCAACTCTGAATACATTGTATGCATGTCTGATCTCTTGATAGCTCCACTGAAAGTCAAGTGAGCACCTCAAAGTGAACATGCCAAAAACTAACGCTCCCTAACCTCCAAATTGTCCTTCCAACTGCTCAGTACTGGAATTGTGTATTCATCCTTGACTCTTCTCTTTCCCACATTGCATCGGATCAGCAAATTAAATAAGCTCTATATTCAAAGTATATCTGGTATGTGGTTTCTTCTCAACAGCTCCATTGCTGCCAGCTTGATAAAAGCTAACATCTTTCTTAAGTTACATTAGCATTTTCCATCCTCAGTGTTCTGTTAAATATCTATTGGAGATGTAGAGCATTGAGAAACTATCTTTCAATTAAGATCTACTCATTTGGGATGGAATAGGAAGATGGCGGTGTAGGAGGACGCTGGGCTCACCGCGCGTCCTGCTGATCACTTAGATTCCACCTACACCTGCCTAACTAACCCAGAAAACCACCAGAAGACTAGCAGAACGGAGTCTCTGGAGCCAAGCACAGACAAGAGGCCCACGGAAAGAGGGTAGGAAGGGCGGCGAGGCGGTGCGCGCTCCACGGACTGGTGGGAGGGACCCAGGGCGGAGGGGTGGCCTGCAGGGCAAGCAGAGCCCCAAGTCTGGCTTGCAAAAGCGGAGGGGCTGGAAGGAGTGTGTTCTGACAGCAAGCGGGACTTAGCATCTGGGAGGTCATAAGTTAACGACTCTGCTCGGAAAGCGGGAAGGCTGGAGGACAAAGGGAGGGAGAGCTGCTGAGCTCCAGGACGACAGAGCTCAGTTTGGCAGGGAACAAAGGCGCTCGCCAGCGCCATCTCCCTCGCCCATCCCCCAGCCAAATCCCAAAGGGAACCAGTTCCTGCCAGGGAACTTGCTCGCTCCGCCCAAACACCCAACGCTGTGCTTCTGTGGAGCCACCCCTCCGGCGGCGGGTCTGACTCCCTCCCACCGCCACAGGGCCCCTCCTGAAGTGGATCACCTAAGGAGAAGAGAGCTAAGCCTGCTTCCCACCCCCCCACCATGCACCTTGCGCATCCACCCCAGCTAATATGCCAGATCCCCAGCACCACAAGCCTGGCAGTGTGCAAGTAGCCCAGACAGGCCACGCCACCCCACAGTGAATCCTGCCCCCAGGAGAGGGGAAGAGAAGGCACACACCAGTCTGACTGTGGCCTCAGCAGTGGGCTGGGGGCAGACATCAGGGCTGACTGCGGCCCCGCCCACCAACTCCAGTTATACACCACAGCACAGGGGAAGTGCCCTGCAGGTCCGCCACCACTCCAGGGACTATCCAAAATGACCAAACGGAAGACTTCCCCTCAAAAGAATCTCCAGGAAATAACAAAAGCTAATGAACTGATCAAAAAGGATTTAAATGATCTAACAGAAAGTGACTTTAGAATAATAGTCATAAAATTAATCGCTGGGCTTGAAAACAGTATAGAGGACAGCAGAGAATCTCTTGCTACAGAGATCAAGGGACTAAGGAACAGCCAGGAGGAGCTGAAAAACGCTTTAAACCGAGATGCAAAACAAAATGGAAATGACGACGGCTCGGATTGAAGAGGCAGAGGAGAGAATAGGTGAACTAGAAGATAAAATTATGGAAAAGAGGAAGCTGAGAAAAAGAGAGATAAAAAAATCCAGGAGTATGAAGGGAAAATAAAGAACTAAGTGATACACTAAAGAGAAATAATATACGCATAATTGGTATCCCAGAGGAGAAAGAGAGAGGGAAAGGTGCTGAAGAAATAATAGCTGAGAACTTCCCTGAACTGGGGAAGGAAAAAGGCATTGAATCCAAGAGGCACAGAGAACTCCCTTCAGACGTAACTTGAATCAATCTTCTGCACGACATATCATAGTGAAACTGGGAAAATACAAGGATAAAGAGAAAATTCTGAAAGCAGCAAGGGATAAACGTGCCCTAACACATAAAGGGAGACCTATAAGACTCATGATTGATCTCTCTTTTGAAACTTAGCAGGCCAGAAAGGATTGGCATGAGATCTTCAATGTGCTGAACAGAAAAATATGCAGCCAAGAATCCTTTATCCAGCAAGTCTGTCATTTAGAATAGAAGGAGAGATAAAGGTCTTCCCAAAAAAACAAAACTGAAGGAATTTGTCACCACTAAACCAGCCCTACAAGAGATCCTAAGGGGGATCCTGTGAGACAAAGTACCAGAGACATCACTACAAGCATAAATCATACAGACATCACAATGACTCTAAACCCGTATCTTTCTATAATAACACTGAATGTAAATGGACTAATGTGCCAACCAAAAGACATAGGGTATCAGAATGGATTAAAAAAACAAGACCCATCTATTTGCTGTCTACAAGAGACTCATTTTAGATCTTGAGGACAACTTTAGATTCAGAGTGAGGGGATGGAGAACAATTTATCATGCTACTGGAAGCCAAAAGAAAGCTGGAGTAGCCATACTTATATCAGACAAACTAGACTTTAAATTAAAGGCTGTAACAAGAGATGAAGAAGGGCATTATATAATAATTACAGGGTCTATCCACCAGGAAGAGCTAACAATTATAAATGTCTATGCGCTGAATACGGGAGCCTCAAATATATAAAACAATTACTCACAAACATAAGCAACCTTATTGATAAGAATGTGGTAATTGCAGGGGACTTTAATACCCCACTTACAACAATGGATAGATCATCTAGACACATGGTCAATAAGGAAACAAGGGCCCTGAATGATACATTGGATCAGATGGACTTGACAGATATATTTAGAACTCTGCATCCCAAAGCAACAGAATATACTTTCTTCTCGAGTGCACATGGAACATTCTCCAAGATAGATCACATACTGGGTCACAAAACAGCCCTTCATAAGTATACAAGAATTGAGATCATACCATGCCTACTTTCAGACCACAATGCTATGAAGCTTGAAATGAACCACAGGAAAAAGTCTGCAAAACCTCCAAAAGCATGGAGGTTAAAGAACACCCTACTAAAGAATGAGTGGGTCAACCAGGCAATTAGAGAAGAAATTAAAAAATATATGGAAACAAACGAAAATGAAAATACAACAATGCAAATGCTTTGGGATGCAGCGAAGGCAGTCCTGAGAGGAAAATACATCGCAATCCAGGCCTATCTCAAGAAACAAGAAAAATCCCCAATACAAAATCTAACAGCACACCTAAAGGAAATAGAAGCAGAAGAGCAAAGGCAGCCTAAACCCAGCAGAAGAAGAGAAATATAAAATCAGAGCAGAAGTAAACCATATAGAATCTAAAAAACTGTAGAGCAGATCAACGAAACCATGAGTTGGTTTTTGAAAAAATAAACAAAATTGACAAACCTCTAGCAAGGCTTCTCAAAAAGAAAAGGGAGATGACCCAAATAGATACAATCATGAATGAAAATGGAATTATTACAACCAATCCCTCAGAGATACAAACAATTATCAGGGAATATTATGAAAAATTATATGCCAACAAATTGGACAACCTGGAAGAAATGGACAAATTCCTAAACACCCACACGCTTCCAAAAGTCAATCAGGAGGAAATAGAAAGCCTGAACCAACCCATAAGCAGTGAAGAAATTGAATCGGTTATCAAAAATCTCCCAACAAATAAGAGTCCAGGACCAGATGGCTTCCCAGGGGAGTTCTACCAGACGTTTAAAGCAGAGATAATACCTATCCTACTCAAGCTATTCCAAGAAATAGAAAGGGAAGGAAAACTTCCAGACTCATTCTATGAAGCCAGTATTACTTTGATTCCTAAACCAGACAGAGACCCAGTAAAAAAAAGAGAATACAGGCAATATCCCTGATGAATATGGATGCAAAAATTCTCAATAAGATACTAGCAAATCGAATTCAACAGCATATAAAAAGAATTATTCACCCTGATCAAGTGGGATTCATTCCTGGGATGCAGGGCCGGTTCAACATTTGCAAATCAATCAATGTGATACATCACATTAATAAAAGAAAAGATAAGAACCATATGATCCTGTCAATCGATGCAGAAAAGGCCTTGACAAAATTCAGCACCCTTTCTTAATAAAAACCCTTGAGAAAGTCGGGATAGAAGGAACATACTGAAACATCATAAAAGCCATTTATGAAAAGCCCACAGCTAACCTCATCCTCAACGGGGAAAACTGAGAGCTTTTTCCCTGAGATCAGGAACACGACAGGGATGCCCACTCTCACCACTGTTGTTTAACATAGTGTTGGAAGTTCTAGCGTCAGCAATCAGACAACAAAAGGAAATCAAAGGCATCAAAATTGGCAAAGATGAAGTCAAGCATTCGCTTTTTGCAGATGACATGATATTATACATGGAAAATCCGATAGACTCCACCAAAAGTCTGCTAGAACTGATACATGAATTCAGCAAAGTTTCAGGACACAAAATCAATGTACAGAAATCAGTTGCATTCTTATACACTAACAATGAAGCAACAGAAAGACAAATAAAGAAACTGATCCCATTCACAATTGCACCAAGAAGCATAAAATACCTAGGAATAAATCTAACCAAGATGTAAAAGATCTGTATGCTAAAAACTATAGAAAGCTATGAAGGAAATTGAAGAAGATATAAAGAAATGGAAAGACATTCCTGCTCATGGATTGGAAGACTAAATATTGTCAAATGTCAATACTACCCCAAAGCTATCTACACATTCAATGCAATCCCAATCAAAATTGCACCAGCATTCTTCTCGAAACTAGAACAAGCAATTCTAAAATTCCTATGGAACCACAAAGGCCCCGAATATCCAAAGTAATTTTGAAGAAGACCACAGCAGGAGGCATCAAAATCCAGACTTTTAGCCTCTACTACCAAGCTGTCATCATCAAGACAGCATGGTATTGGCACAGAAACAGACACATAGACCAATGGAATAGAATAGAAACCCCAGAACTAGACCCACAAAGTATTGCCAACTCATCTTGACAAAGCAGGAAAGAACATCCAATGGAAAAAAGACAGTCTCTTTAACAAATGCTGCTGGGAGAACTGGACAGCAACATGCAGAAGGTTGAAAACTAGACCACTTTCTCACGCCATTCACAAAAATACACTCAAAATGGATAAAGGACCTGAATGTGAGACAGGAAACCATCCAAACCCTAGAGGAGGAAGCAGGAAAAGACCTCTCTGATCTCAGCCGTAGCAATCTCTTACTTGACCCATCCCCAAAGGCAAGGGAATTAAAAGCAAAAATTACTGGGACCTTATGAAGATAAAAAGCTTCTGCACAGCAAAGGAAACAACCAACAAAACTAAAAGGCAACCAACGGAATGGGAAAAGATATTTGCAAATGACATATCGGACAAAAGGGCTAGTATCCAAAATCTATAAAGAGCTCACCAACTCCACACCCAAAAAACAAGTAACCCAGTGAAGAAATGGGCAGAAAACATGAATAGACACTTCTCTAAGAAGACATCCAGATGACCAACAGGCACATGAAAAGATGCTCAACGTCCTTCCTTATCAGGGAAATACAAATCAAAACCAATTCAGATATCACCTCACGCCGGTCAAAGTGGCCCAAAGTGAACAAATCAGAAGACTATAGATGCTGGAGAGGATGTGGAGAAAAGGGAAGCCTCTTGCACTGTTGGTGGGAATGCAAATTGGTGCAGCCACTATGGAAAGCAGTGTGGAGGTTCCTCAGAAAATTAAAATAGACCTACCCTATGACCCAGCAGTAGCACTGCTAGGAATTTACCCAAGGGATACAGGAGTACTGATGCATAGGGGCACTTGTACCCCAATGTTTATAGCAGCACTCTCAACAATAGCCAAATTATGAAAAGAGCCTAAATGTCCATCAACTGATGAATGGATAAAGAAATTGTGGTTTATATACACAATGGAGTACTAACTACATGGCAATGAGAAAAAATGAAATATGGCCCTTTGTAGCAACGTGGATGGAACTGGAGAGTGTGATGCTAAGTGAAATAAGCCATACAGAGAAAGACAGATACCATATGTTTTCACTCTATGTGGATCCTGAGAAAATTAACAGAAACCCATGGAGGAGGGGGAAAAAAAAAGAGGTTAGAATGGGAGACAGCCAAGCATAAGAGACTCTTAAAAACTGAGAACAAACTGAGGGTTGATGGGGGTGGGATGGTAGGGGAGGGTGGGTGATGGGTATTGAGGAGGGCACCTTTTGGGATGAGCACTGGGTGTTGTATGGAAACCAATTTGACAATAAATTTCATATATTGAAAAAAAAAGATCTACTCATTTGTCTTTTTACTTTCTCCTTTGTCCATTAGAGTCTATTTGTAATGCAACAGCGACAGTGATTCTACAAAAATATGTCACCTATCTTTAATATAAATAGATATCCAGTGTCATCCAAACTCAAAATAAAGGCCAAGATCCTTACCAGGAGCCAACATGAATGGACCCTATGATTCTATGACCCAAGTCTCAATCTTTACCATTCACTCACTGTTTCAGCAGCGTTGCAATCCCTGTGCCTAGAACTTAGCAAAGAGTTTCCTATCTCAGGTCTTGCTAACGTTCCTTCCACATGCCAATGCAATGCCCCCAATTTTCCCTATGGATCCTTATATCAGTTCTTGTAGGTCCCTAATGCATTACAGTGATACCTGTCCTTCAAACTGCAACCATTCTCATTCATTTTCCTAAGAATTTATTAATATCTCCCATCCTACATAATTTACCTATTTCTCGTATGCTCTCTCCCATACCTCAATGTCTTGAGACCAAGGATATGTGACTCTTGCTTACTGTTCTATTTCCAGCATATGGAACAGTGTCTGGTAAATACTTAGGACTACAAGAGGTATTTTTGCTAAATGAGTGAATGAATGAAATAGAAAACTCTTATTAAGAACTTAAAAATATTATCAGTGACTAAAGGCATTTAAACACTGTCTTTTTAATGAAAAGAATTGTAAAGGCAGAGAAGTAATGTCCACCCATCTCACTAAGGCTCCAGAGATAGAACCCATAGAGCCCTCAGGCTGTTAATGTTTTCATTCTACTAGTTCAGCAATGGCATATCATTTTTATAAGAGCTGTGAATAAATTTCTCCAAGGTCTTTGAGGAAAATTAAAATGCCAGGAATATGCCATAGTGGGTCTGTAGCTTTTTTTCCTGAGTAGAATGCTATGAGATACCTGTTTGAGAAGCATGCATTGAGTAAGTCTCTTTCTAGTTAAAAACTGGTTACATTGGAATGTCAGCCAAGTTGATTATCAAGTTTTAGATTAAATTAATTTTAATAGATTTATCCTACTTCAAGTATTTTTGCAAGAATAGTAATATTTTCAGGAGAACCTGGGTGGCTCAGTTGGTTAAGCATCCGGCTCTGGTTTTGGGTCAGGTCATGATCTCGTGGTTCGTGGATCAAGCCCCATGTCAGGCTTCGTGCCAACAGCACAGAGTCTGTCTGTCTCTCTCTCTCTCTCTCTCTCTCTCTCTCTCTCTCTCTCTCAAATAAATAAATAAATAAACTTTAAAAAATTCCTCAATTACTCTAAGAATAAAATGAAAACAGTATCACTGTACTGTGTGAATAAATACCTTTTTGTATGCTCTAACATAATTAAGATTAAGAAGATGAATATAGAGCCAATAAGGTATTTTAATTTGCCTATATTTCACAAACTTTAACGAAAATGTGAAGTACTGTATCTGAAACCAAAAACATATTTAAATCCTTAATATGACTTTTCTTAGTGTTAATACAGCATGTTCAAAACCTTTTTGCACTATGACTAGATCCTGGGATTAACACCATGGACATGATGTAAGGATTAATTTATAGTAAATAAAAACTAAAATATAAATATGATATACTTGTTATTTTTTTCTTAGTGTGCTACCTTAAAGCTTCTACATTTCATAGAATGATATGGAATTTTACCGTTTCCAAGATTTTTATTAGACAACACTTGCCATTTTAAACACAGCTATTATTTGTAATTTGACTTTTGCTTCTTTGTTTAAATAATAAAAAAATAGAAAACATTATTATCGAATCAAGTTTCTCTCTGATCCTATCTGAAATTAAATGCAACTTTTGCATTTTGAATTTAAAATGGCAAAAAAATAACATAAATACCTTTAAACCTTGTCATAATTGCTTTGGATATGACTTTTACTTTTGCTTCCAGAAGAATCACGTATCAAAATTAAATGATTTGATTTGCTTGCTGCTGAAGCATTAATCCCTGCTTCCACACACAACACTCTTCTAGTCGAGGTAGGTAAGAGACTTGAAATTTTTAAGTGAAAGTAATTTCTCACCAGAGAAACATCAACAGCCATGTCAAAGGTGAGACAGCTCCAGAGGCCTTTTGAGTCTCACAGAACTTGCCAGTGGCTAAATTAGATTCAATGCATATGAAACGTGCAATCAGACTAAACTCCTTGATAGAATAAACACTAAACTCAGAACATAATGAATTGCAGATATACATCTTAATGCATTTAAAATATCAGTACGTAAAATAAGGAAATACAAATCATTTTTTTCTTTCTGACAATCAATTAAATACAGAAAAAGATAAGCCCTAAACTGATAGCCATTTAGGTTTCAAGGCTATATTATCAATAATGTTTAAATGCTCTCCTGGTAGGAGAATTCATTGGATTTTTAAATTTTTTTTAATGTTTATTTTTTTGAGAGAGAGAGAGAGAGAGAAAGAGAGAGCACAAGAAGGGGCGGGGCAGAGAGAGAGAGAGAGAGACACAGAATCTGAAGCAGGCTCCAAGCTGTCAGCACAGAGTCTGACGTGGGGCTCGAACCCACAAACCGTGAGATCATGACCTGAGCCGAAGTCTGGCGCTTAACCGACTGAGCCACCCTGGCGCCCCTCATTGGATTATTTTTGAAGTAAATGTAATGTTGCTGCATTCAGAAGATGATGAATGGGAAAATTTTAATCCAGTGGAGAGATATTATAAAAATGGAGTTATACAGGATTAGAATTTTATATGTATTATTCATAAATGTAAAATGCAGCAACTGTGAAGATTTTAAAGTAATGATGGGGCAAGGAAGCCTACAATTGTTCACAGGAGGCATGTCGATGGTATCTAAGTCCCCAAACTGAAGCTTTTCATAGTTTGTCAAAATGGAGGCAACACAAAAGAAATCAGGTGGACACCTACAGAAGGAAAATTTGTATGAGTTTGGCTAAAAACTTGAAATTTAAAACTTAAGACTTATTTGTGTGTAAAGTGTGAGAAAATTACATTTCACTAGGAGGACTGTGTACGTCTGCTGACTAGTACTACACTATTACAAATTTTCCTAAACAATTAGGTAAATGCTGTAACTTGTCATGATTTCAGATAGCATTTCAACAGTTGTGACTACTGTATTACTTCTAGCTTCATGTATTTGCCCAATAAATAATTTGCCATACCATTAGGAATATAGGCCAGTTTCAGTCAGAGAAATTCCCTTTGGAACACTTAGAAAATATCATTTTATATTTAATATGCCTAAGAATTGGGCTTACATCATGAATAGCCTCCTTTATACGAAACCAAGATCTTATAAAAGTAAAATAAGAGGCAGAAACGTGTAGTGGAAAGTGGATTGATAATTAAAAGGCTCAAGTGCTAGTTCAAGTTTTGTTACTAACTAGACACACTAATTTATCTCACACCCAAAAATTAAAAGCTATTGGCTTTGCTAATTTGTAAAGGTTTCCCAGTTTCAAAACTTACTACTTTAAATTTTACCTGTGTATTTTGGAAAAAAAAAAACAAAACACCAAAAACACTTCTTTGTGACAACAGACACTACAGATATTAGAACCTGGTTAATCTAATGGTAATCTATTAACAGAAAAAAAAAAAAAAGGAAATTTAATGATAATCTATTAACAGAAAAAATGGAAATTTAAATTTAAAATTTAAATTTAAACCATTTCTAGCCACCTTTGCCTCCTGTAATTATCCTATAATATGGTTTTGGTCAGTAAAACATATTGATGGACGATTTTGAAGGCTGAGGCCTGTAAGAACAAATCCAAATTAAACATAAGAAAATTAAAAGGCACCTGGCTGGCTCAGTCAGAGAGCATTTGACTCCTGATTTCAGGGTCATAAGTTCAAGCTCCAAGTTGGGTGCAGAGATTACTTAAATAAATTTTAAAAAGGGGCACATGGGGGCACCTTGGTGGCTCAGTCAGTTAAGTGTCTGACTTTGGCTCCAGTCATGAGCTGATGGTTTGTGAGTTCTAGCCCCGCATCAGCCTTTCTGCTGTCAGCACAGGGCCTGCTTTGAAGCCTCTGTCCCCATTTCTGTCTGCCCCTCCTCCACTGGTGCTCTCTCCTCAAAAAGAAAGAAACATTTAAAAAAGGGGAGTGGGTGCCTGGGTGGTTCAGTCCATTAAGCGCCCAACTCTTGATTTTAGCTCAGGTCACAATAGCACCATTTGTGAGTTGCAGACCCACTTTAGGCTCTGTGCTGACAGTGCCTAGGTCTGCTTGGGATTCTCTCTCTCTCCCTCATTCTCTACCCTTCCCCTGCTTGCTCTCTGTCTCTTTCTCTCTCTCAAAATAAGTAAACTTTTAAAAAATAATTTAAAAAATCTTAAAAAAAAAGAAAATTAAATATTTAGTTTTCCCTGGTTCAAAAAAGGAAAGAAATGCTCCTTTTGGTTAAAGCTTTTACTTTAGAAAACCTAAATTGTGAATTCAGTTGTGAATTCTTTTCTGCTCCTTTGAGGTGTATGTAAATCTTTTTACAAGCTAAATAAACTTGCCCCAACAATGTCTTTTTCTGAAGGTCCTAGGAGCCATCTCTTTGAGATGTAAACCTCAAGGAAGATAGCTCCCTATGCCCCATTTCCTGTGGGGAAGTAAAAGCCTAATTTCAGGTGGTTCCTGGCTCCAAGTTGCAAACCTACTCCATTACAAATATAGAAGAAACGTGTTTTTGCTTTGGATAAGGCAGTTAGCAAGTACACACGGTTGCCCAACTTAGCAGGTGAATTTAGGGTGAACTCTTTGTGACAAATGATGCCGTCTTCCTTGAGGACTAGTTATTGCTTATCTTGAGAAAATATATGGAATGTGTCCTATCTGCTTGGCTATGTAAAAGGCTGAGATTTCTCTTGTCTTTGCAATCCCTTTAGTGGGTTGCCCGTGAGGCACATCACATTGGAGGGTAAAGTGTATTCAGTAATAAAACTGACCTTGCTCCTCTACTTTTTGGAGAGGTTTGTGTTGTTTGTTTGTTTTTGAGAGAGAGAGTGCAGGAGCAGGGAGGAGGAGAGGGAGAGAGAGAATCTTAAGTGGGCTCCAAGCCCAGTGCAGAGCCAGGACATGGGACTTAATCTCATGACCTTGAGATCATGACCTGAGACAAAATCACGAGTTGGACACCTAACTGACTGAACAAGGCAGGTGTCCCTGTTTGGTTGTTCTTTAAGTTGAAAGCATATTTTGATTTTACTTCTATTTCCTTAGAAGGCCCATAGGTCATACTGTAAAGAGACTGTCCAACAAAGAGATAGTCTCAGTGCTGCATAATTGCCTAAGAAAAACTGAGAACAAATTTCAAGAGAAGAGTAAGTATGAGAGGACCAGCAAACACGGTAGGATGCCAGAACCTGCTTAGAAATGTTGGCTATCAAGAAACTTCCAGGGGGAAGACAGTCTAAACTAAAACAAGGATATCCTAATTAAATTTTAAGTCCTTCAAGATTTCAAAATCTTAAGATTTTGTTTTATTGAAATAAAACAAACCTGCACTGTCTATTTTAGAAACTAAAAAACTGAGCAAAAATGCAATATGAAAGAATTTAGGAAAGAAAAGGACATTAAAATACTATAGCTAACTTAATCCTGGTTCTCAAATAAGATGTTGGAGCCAAAAGATAACATAATTCCCCACCACTAGTCCTAGGATTTCAGGAGGGATGTTTGAACTGGTCCATTTCTCTTGACTCTCAAAGAACAAAGCATCCCTGGATTACACCTAGGTCCATCAGCATTGTCTAGATATTATTAATCATAACTTAAAAAATCTGGGAGGCATATAAATAATCTTGTATAAAAGAGTTGGAACAATTGCTAAACTTTGAGTAAATGAAAGTATGTGTGAAATTGGAGTTCTTATTATAGGGCAACCCTCACAGAATGTGGAACTCTCTAGGGTGTAAAGCATCCATCAACCTAGCAGTAAATAATGCCATAGCAACTAAAACTTAGCCTTGTTTTCAAGATCTCCAGGTATTTTGCCCGCTGTTTGGAAATAGGACTGACCTTAACTATCTCAGTAAGATGGGTGCTTGGAAAGTGGAAAGTGGGCTTTGAAAGAGAGATCTGGAGTACCTATTAATATAAACAAGTGGAAGCTGAATGATGAATTACACAAATGTAAGAAGATGTATTTATACATCAAGCAGGTCCCATTAGTGAATATGTAGATCTCCATCTAAATCAAAAATCCCTGTTGCCTGCCAATATATCTTACTCTGTTTTCTTTTGGTGTGTTTCCTGCTCACTCATAATTCCTTGTGTAGCATGTAGATCATAACCGATGTTCAAATTAAATCTTCAGATTTTTAGAATTTAAGAACTTTAAGAAACTTTAGGAATTGTCTATTCTGGTGCTTCTCCAATGTCATTAAAGACTTTTGTAGGTGCTTCTCAGACATGGATATTCCCAGCTATCTTTCCTGAGGATTATGATCCTGTAAATGAAGCCTGGGAATTTATATCGTTAGTAAGTATCCCTAGTAATTCTCATCATCAGGGATATACAAAGAAAAGCTGACCAAGTCCAAATTCCTCTTTTCACAAAATGCCCTGTCCAGATTTACACACTAAGTCTCATAGGAACTAACAGAACCTCATTTCTGTATGAATATTCATATTAGAAGTTCACCAGAAGACATGCAACTTGCCTTGTTAATGTACATTGAGTTTATATTTAATAATTTTATTGTAAACCATTATACAATAAACATTATTATAGAAATGCCTTTGTGCTTATTTGCAAGTTTATGTGTGAGAAACAAAATCTCTGGGTCTTTGTGCTATGTATTTTCTTTTAAATATTGATGAGTATGGTCCATTGGAATTTGAGGTAGGCATATTAATTTATGCATCTGATAATGGTATATGAGTGAGCCAATTTCCCAACACTTTAGCTAATATTACTTACTAAAAATGTTGATCTTTTCCAGTTAAATAAGTGCTTTGCTAAGATTTGCTTTGAAAATTAATGATTTTGAATATATATTTAACGTTATTACATCATTTGTTAGTTTTAAATCTAATTCTATCACTCAGGAACCAAATAAGGGATAGTTCTTTTTACTTAAGAATAATATGTCCAATTCTCCAGCTCATGTATTATTGTTTGAAACAACGTGAATGGATTTTAAAATGGTACCTCCTAGATGCTCATGATGGAACTTCTTTCCTTTTCCCAATAACTTGTCTGTGAAGGCCAAGAAAGGAGTGAAAACAACAATAAAATTTAAAACTTATGTTAACAATCAATTTAAAGAATTCAGAATTTAAGAATTCTGAATTGAAGAATTAAAGAATCAGAATTTTCTCAAACTATAGGGCCAATAAAAATGAACTTAAAAAAATATTGGTGTTTCTGGGTTTTCCTTATTTACATGGCTCATTTTGTTCCATAGAAACACAGGATGACTGTATTTAAAAAAATTTTTTTTAAATAAAGAAGAAACACAGGATGACTGCAAAGATTTAAGGAAACTTTGTATTAGCTTTCAGAGAAATTAGTTTGGTCCTAGTACTAAATGAAAGACCATAGAGTAAATCTGCTATATTGGTTTTCTGTATAAATTAACTTCTTGTTTACCAATGACTTACTTTCTCCACTATTAGTTAGTATGGAGACTGTGCCAATATATATGTATAAAATGAACAATGGCCAACACCCAGAGACCTTTTGAATGGCGGACATCTTTTGAATCTATGCCACTCGTGGGTAATAATTTTGAGAAAGTTTGTTCTCCATTAAGCCCTTATACATAGAGGAAAGTTTTGGTTGAGTATTGTAACTATCTGAGATAAAAACTGAATGCTGAGATTCAGGATATGGAAACACTGCTGTCTTTGAAGTGGTTGGAGGGTTTGTTCATGGTTATTACAGTCTCAGGAAAGAGAAAGTAATTACAGGGAGGGTATATCCAGGGATTAGGAGACTGGGGTGCACTGTGCAACACTATTCCTATAACCACTACATTTTCAGGAAATACTGATATATTACAAAATATTTTACGGAAGTACATTTTTTGTACAAACCAATAAAAGGACTCCGTTCTGACTCAAGAGCATCACGTGAGAAATAAAGAATAAAGGTGACATGTGAGTGCTGGACATGTGAGCACCGTAAATTGGACATGTGGTGACATCTGGAAGCTAACACGAAAATCCTAAGAAAGCAAGTCACAGGAATTTATCAAAAGAAGCCTTTGATGGCACACACTTAAAACTGAATCTAGGCAAGATTCTGAAGGGCCTCTGTTGACAATAGGGCTACATGATCTGTTTTATTTGAGTGCAGCAAACATTATATCAACTAATAAATCAGATTTGAACATCTTTTAATATATACATTTAATAATGCATGTTATTACATATATTATATATATTTTTATATGTGTATTTTAGAGACAATCTCTCAGGTCCGCACAAACAACCTTTGTAACCCTAGAGTAATCATTATTTGATCATAATGTATAGCGATTTCAACAAAGTGCTGGAATGGGTTTTTAACAGTATTATTGAACCTGTTTGTGAGAATGTGCTTTAATTTTTTTCTAGGTGCAAGAATGAATTAAGAAGATGGTATTTTTATAGACTTCATAAAATATTACAAAACAAGGCAATTAACTGCTCTTTGAAAATTTTGGTAAAATTCTGAAAAGTTTGTAAAAATTTTCTCACATACGCCTTTTGTGTCTGACTATATTTTCATTCTGACCTTAAATAATGCTATAGTCATGTTTTCAACTCTATCATATGGTTATGACATCTGTATTTTCCCAGGAAAATGCTTTCCACTTACATTTGAAATTAATTGGCCAAATTATATGTGATATTCTTAAAAATATCAATTTTTCCTCATAATTACATCCATTATGTTTCATAATGAAATTTATTTCATTTTTTCTAAGTAGAATTTCCTAAAGTTTATTTATTATTTTAACTTCACTGTTCAACTCTACAGGTTGTCTATTCTTTTAATATGCTTTGTATGTTATATTGTGTTATGTATTAAGAACATATAAATCCAAGAAAATAGCTGGGTATATTTTTAGGCACTGTAATTAATTTTACTGAAAATACATAATATAAAGACTGTAATTAGGGGCACCTGAGTGGCTCAGTCGATTGAGCACCTGACTTCTGGTCAGGTCATTATCTCACGGTTCGTGAGTTTGAGCCCCACCTCGGGCTCGGTGCTGACAGTTCAGAGCCTGGAGCCTGCTTTGGATTCTGTGTCTTCCCCTTTCTCTGTTCATCCCCTGCTCATGTTCTGTCTCTCTCTCTCTCTCTCTCTCAAAATAAATAAACATTAAAAAAAACCCTGTAATTTGACACAGGTGTGCTGTTTCAAAGGGACACATGCACCCCAATGTTTATAGCAGTGCTGTTGACAATAGTCAAAGTATGGAAAGAGCCCAAATGTCCAACAATGGATGAATGGATAAAGAAGATGTGGTATATATATACAATGGAGTATTACTCAGCAATCAAAAAGAATGCAATCATGTAATTTGCAAGTATGTGGATGGAACTAATATTATGCTAAGCGAAATTAGTCAGAGAAAGACAGATATCATATGACTTCACTCACATGAGGAATTTAAGATACATAACAAGTGCACATAAGGGATGGGAAGCAAAAAACATAATAAAATATAATATAAAAACAGGGAGGGGGGACAAAACATAAGAGACTCTCAAATAAAGAGAACAAACTGAGGGTTGCTGGAGGTGTTGAGAGAGGGGGAATGGGCTAAATGAGTAAGGGACATTAAGGAATCTACTCCTGAAATCATTGTTGCACTATATGCTAAACTAGCTCTCATGTAAATATAATAAATTAATTAATTTAATAAAAAATCTGCAATTTTAATTGTTAATAGAATTTTTTTTCTCCATAAAAATATATATTTACCCTGGAAACACATTTCACAAAAGCAAACAGATTTCTAATAAAACTATTACCTATTAATATAAAGTTTGCTGTTCCTGTTTTCCAAACATTACTATTGAATTTTGAAAGAATTGTAAAAAATATGTAAATAATAAGTAAATAAGTAAATAAATAATAAAAGCTCAAATATGTTAATCTGCAAGGAAACAACATAAATATAGTATTTACATGTTACTGCTGGTCTTAATGGGTGGGTGTGTGTACACACAGTGCTCTCAGAACGTGATACTACACACTGAAAAATATTGGCCCATAGATAAAAACGCACATCGATTAATATTTTGTTTCAATAAAGCCAATCTTAAAATGTGCTACGGTAGCAGATTACAGAATTTGGAAACTTCACTTAATATCCCGTCAAAGTTATTGTGGCAGAGAACACAACTATTTCTAAAATTTTTCATTGTGTTGGAACTGAAATCCCCCATTAAGTTCCCAAAGCATTTTTTTGTACATTGATTTACATCTTGGAACTTTGCCATAAGAATGTGGCCCACATAGCATGCAGTACAATTCAGTTGCGTGCAGTGTGGCAAAAGAAACGGTAGCTTATTCTCTTAAATTCTGACCACTCGCTCGTGTCTCAGCAAGTTTATAGTATTGTGTCTGCTTTTCCCACACGATTTTAGTTGTTTTAAGATATCTACATCAATTAAGCCCCCAAATAAAGTGTTTTATTAGTGTAGTATTCATAGAATGCTATTGATTTTTGTTCTTCAGGAAGCCTTTTTTTTTTTTTCTGAAACATGCTCAATCTTACTTACAAGTATCTAGAAGTATTGCTTACAGTGACAATTAATCTCTTTCCTGGATCCATGTTCAGCACAACAGAAAACATAAAATAGATGGTATTCAAGAAATCAAAATAAAACTTCATAATGGAAAAAATGGAAGCGTTTTTGATGTGAAAAATAAAAAATAAATGTATTATATTTCTAATTAATCTAATTGTAATCAAATAAGCTTTAACACTATATATTAAGAAAATCAAGTGTTGTATGGAAACCAATTTGACAATAAATTCCATATATTGAAACAACACAAGTTAAAAAAAAAGGTTAAGAACCATATGATCCCCTCAATAGATTCAGAAAAAGCATATAACAGTACAACATCCATTCATGATAAAAAACTCTCAACAAAGTAGGTTTACAGGGAACATACCTCAACAAAATAAAGGCCATATATGAAAATCTCAACAAAAAAAAATCAAGAGGGCATATATATATTTTTTAAATATATGAAACTTATTGTCAAATTGGTTTCCATACAACACCCAGTGCTCATCCCAAAAGAAGAGGGTATATATTTTAATTCTCATGTTAGAAAAACATGTTATATATTTTTTAAGTACATTAACTTTCTGTCAAAAATCATCTATGGTGTTTGAGAACGTTAGGGATAACCACTAAGCTAAGAATCGATGGGGGACTAAACATTTTATGGCTTCCTCTATTTTTCTTCTTGCATTTTCATACCTTAGAAATCCATTCTTTTCTGTCCTACATCTACAATAATCTCCCTCTTGTGTTTCTCTACTTATTTTTCAAGGCTTTGTTATTGACTCTCCTTAAGCATAATCAGCTATTTCATGAGCTCTATTTACAAACACTTTAAAGTAAACTATGGCATAGCCTTGATTATTTTGTGCTTATATATAATATATGTGTATATGTAATACATAAGCCTATATATGTATATATGTATTTTATGTTTCTTGCACCCTTCAAACTTAGCTCCTTGTGCACTGGTCACGTCCTGCTTCCTATTACCAACATAAGTCGCAGTGATCAAAATACTGCATTCACTCAAGATGTGCCATTTGTGAGGACAACACTGAATTCATTCTCCTTTAAGAAACTTTAAAACAAAGGAGTCATGATAAATTTTATCCTAAGAAGGAATTCATCATGACAAATATATGAATAACAATTATTTTACAAAGACAAGTTAGACCCATGGTAGTTTATAGCACAACCCCAAAAATCCTGCATGGGATATTAGCAAGTTGTAACTTGGTTCACATTGTTTAACAATGTGTCGGAACTACAAAAACAAAGTAGGATTTTGTCTTGATGACTACAGAACACTGGGGAATTGACATACTGAAGTGTTCTCTGGCAGTCATAGGGTTTCTAATGACAGCCTCCCCACAGGGATCTTCTGTTCGTGAAAACAGCTATTACTATTCACAGTTGTTGTACCTCATGCCAGCCCAGTGAAACTTGTGAATATTGTAATCAATGGTAATTGAAAATGTTAATAACATGAAAATTTAATTTGGACAAAGGTGTCAGACAACAGTGCTTTAGACACATCTCTTGGCACACGGTTGGCATGGGCTAAATATCCAAATATGTTAATAAATGAATGCTGCGTCAGGTAAAAACACAATTCGGCAAGGAAAATAACGATACAAAACACATCAGTTTCCTTCCTAGATGCAACAGTTCTGAAACAAAAATTGTCATGTAACAGTCACTTAACAAAATGAATGAAGCAAGAATGAAGGCATAATAGGTTTCTACATGAAAATAAAAGAGATGTGACACGAAAGGATTGAGAGCATGAAAAATATATATTAGAATGAACCATTTTCAATCTGAAACATTCAAAAGGAACCTTCTGCTAATTTTAGCCTTCTTTGGACCTTATCATTTATTGTATTCAGAAATGTTATTTTGGTACATTCTCTTGCCCTCATTCTCTCTGCCTCTCTCTCCTTGTAATAATTAGCATACATTTTTGAGTTCTACTTTCAAAAATCGACATTATATAATTATATATATTTTTAGCATGTTTGCAATTGCTAAAAAAACAGTTAAACTTAGCAATAGTAAAATAAAATCAAATGATTGATTGGTTTAAAGTTTTACTTTGAGGTAATTGTAGATTCAACGCAGGTTTGTAAAAAATAATACAGATTTCCTGTGTACCCTATACTCAGCTTCCCCCAATGATAAGATGTTATAAAACTGTAAATACCACAATCAGGATATTGACATTGAACATTCAAGATGCAGAACATTTCAATTATTAGAAGAATCCTGAATGTTGCTTGTGTTAGCTTCACATGTTTCTCTACTGACTCCCTCCTCTGTAATACCTGGCCACCTCAGTTTCATCCATTTTCTATAATTTTGTCATTTCAAGAATGTTATATGAAGGGAATAAAATAATACAACTTTAGGTCCTTTTGTTTGTTTGTTTCATTCAGTATAATTTCCTGAAATTCATCCAGGTTTTTGTGTGTCTCAATAATTTATTCCTTTTTATTGGTGAGTAGTATTCCACAGTATGGCGGTACTCTGGCTTGTTCAACTATGGATGTATTGAAAGATAACTGGGCTGTTTTCAAATTTTGGCCAGTACAAATAAAGCTACTGTAAACCTTTACGTACAGATTTCATGTGAACATAAGTCTTCATTTCTCTAGAATACATGCCCAGGAGTGCAATTACTGTGCTATTTGATAGTCAGATACTTTGTTTTATATTAAAAACTAGATTAGTTTCCAGAGTGGCTGTTCCACTTTTGGTTTCCACCAGCAATGGAGTGATCCGACTTCTTTTCCACCAGCAATGGAGTGATCCGACTTCTTTTTTTTTTTTTTTAATTTTTTTTTTCAACGTTTATTTTATTTTTGGGACAGAGAGAGACAGAGCATGAACGGGGGAGGGGCAGAGAGAGAGGGAGACACAGAATCAGAAACAGGCTCCAGGCTCTGAGCCATCAGCCCAGAGCCCGACGCGGGGCTCGAACTCGTGGACCGTGAGATCGTGACCTGGCTGAAGTCGGACGCTTAACCGACTGCGCCACCCAGGCGCCCCGATCCGACTTCTTTATATTCTCATCAACTTTGGTAGTGACACTATTTTTTTTTACATTAGCCATTCAACTATGCAGCAATAACTAATTGTGGCTTTAACTTGCATTTCTCTGAGAGAAAATAACAGTGAACATCTTCCCATGTTCAGTTAGAGAAAATAGCATTGAACATCTTTCCATCTTTTCCTTCCATATATTTTGTTCAATGAAATGTTTTTTTTTTAATGTGTTGTCCTTTTCTCATTTGTGTGTGTGCGTGTTTGTGTGTGATGTGTGTGTATATGTTTATTAATTAGTTTTGAGAATGCTACATATATTTCAGATACTTCTCATTTGTCAGGTACATGTTATGGGAATATCTTCTTTGAGTCTGCAGATTCTCTTTTGCTTCACTTTACAGAGTCTTTTGCAGAGCAAAGTTTTTATTTTTGATGAAGCTCAGCTAATGAATTTTTCCTTTTAGAGATTATGCTTTTGGTGACAAGTCTAAAGACCAGCCCTAAGTCCTGAACATTTTCTTTTTTTCTAGAAGTTTTACAATTTTACATCTTATATTTAAGTCTGTGATCTCACCTCATTTTTATAAAGTTTGAAACATAAGTCTAGGTTCTTTTTGTTGGTCGTGTTCTATGAATGTCTAATTACTCCAACGCTATTGGTGGAAAAGCATATCTATCTTCTATTAACTTGCCTTTACATCCTTGTCAAAATCACTTGGGCATATTTCGTGTAGATCTATTTCTGGTTTCTCTTTCTCACTGCATTAATGCATCCATCTATCCTTATGTAAATATCACACAGCCCTGATTACAGTAGCTATTTAAGTCTAAAAAGTAAGATTGATTCCTCTCATTTTTTTATTCTTTGACAAAACTGTTGCAGCTATTATATTTCTTTTGCTTTTCTAAATCCACTTTATAAGAATCTTAACCGTATGTCCAAGAACAGAAATTTTGTTAAAATACATGTCAATGTGGGGAGGACTGACATATTGCTATTGTTTATTCCAATCCATTAATAAGATGTCTCTCCTTTATTAGATATTTTAATTTTTTTCATTGCCACTGTATTTTTCAGCATCAAATGCTGTATTTTTTTTTTAAAAATTAATATTTATTCATTGTTTGAGAAAGACAGAGCATGAATCGGGGAGGGGCAGAGAGGGGAGATATAGAATCAGAAGAAGGCTCCAGGCTCTGAGCTGTCAGCACAGAGCCAGACGCAGGGCTTGAACGTGGAAACCACAAAATCATGACCTGAGCCAAAGGTGGACGCTTAACCAACTGAGCCACCCAGGTGCCCCCTGTACATTTCTTTTAAGTGAGCTCTGTGCCCAACATGGAACTTGAACTCATGATACAAGATCAAGAGCCGCATGTTCTACCAACTGAGCCAGACAGGTGCCCCAAGTGCTGTGCATTTAAAAAAGTATTTCTACCTAAGTGTTTCATTTTTGAGCCATTATAATTGATATATTTTAAATTTTCGTGTAAACATATCTGCTTGATGGTATAAAATATTAATATTTATCATGTTTATCTTATATCCTATAACCTTTCTGGACTTATTTATTAGTTCTATGAGTTTTTAAGATTTCTTGGGATTTTCTTCATAGACATTCATGTCATTTAAAAATGACAGTTTTATTTCTTCTTTTGTAACCTTTCTAAACTTTTTTTCCTTTTCTTGCCTTACTGGACTGGCTACAACTTCCAACATTATGTTAAATAGGAATGGTGAGTGAACATTACGGCCTTGTTCCTGATCTGTGGGAGAAAGCATTAAGTCTTTCATATTTAAGTACACGTTTAGCTATAGGTTTATGATAGATGTTCTCTATCAGGTTGAAAAAGTTCCTCATTATTTCTGTTTTTTTTTTTTTTTTTAATTTTTTTTTCAACGTTTATTTATTTTTGGGACAGAGAGAGACAGAGCATGAACGGGGGAGGGGCAGAGAGAGAGGGAGACACAGAATCGGAAACAGGCTCCAGGCTCTGAGCCATCAGCCCAGAGCCTGACGTGGGGCTCAAACTCACGGACCGCGAGATCGTGACCTGGCTGAAGTCGGACGCTTAACCGACTGCGCCACCCAGGCGCCCCTCATTATTTCTGTTTTTTCTGGGAGGCTTAATCATGTGTTGAATTTTGTCAAATGCTTGTTTTGCACTAATAACATCACATGACATTGCATCTCTAGTCTGTTTAGTGGATTACATCAATTCATTTTCAAATATTGAAACAGTTTTGAGTCCTTAGTACAAACCCTACTTGGTCATGATGTGTAATACTTTTCAAATATTACTGTGTTTGCTAATATTTACTTGAGGATTTTAAGGTCTATATTCATGAGGAGTATCGGTCTGTAGTTTTATTTTTTGGCACTGTCCTTGTTTGGTTTGGGTATCAGATTAATAATAGAGTCATGAAATACATTTACATGTGTTCCCTCTTCTATTTTCTAGAAGTGATAATGTAGAATTAGTGTTAATTCCTCTTTAAATCTTTGGTATAATTCTCCAGTGAAAACATCTTGGGCAAGACATATAATTCTGCACTTTCAAACTAAAAATATTGATCTCCTTAATAGTTATAGGGCTATTCAAATATACTATTTTAATTGCAGTGAACTCTGGTAGCTTGAGTTTTTTAAATAATTGGTCTATTTTAACTGTGAGGAGAGGTGTCCATATTTTCTCTTTATATACTTTTGGTGTCTGCAGCGTCTAGAGTATTTCCTATTGTTTCATTCCTTACATTAGTAATTTGTGTCTTTTCTCTTTTTTCCCTGTATTAGTCTTATTAGAAGTTTTCAATTTTATCAATATTTTCAAAGAACCAACTTTGTATTTTTGTATTATTTTTCCAATTTTATTTTCACTGATTTCTTCTAACTCCATTAGTCCTCTTCTGCTTCTTTGTGTTTTTTTGCTTTTCTTTTTCTAGGTTCTTAAGGTGGGAGGTGTAATTATTGATATTAGTGATACTTTTCTTTTTTAACTTTATTTTCATTTATTTTGTGTGTTGGGGAGAGGGCGGCACAGAAACAGAGGGAGAGAGAGAATCCCAAGCATGCTCCATTCTGTCAGTGCAGCCCCCATGCAGGATTCAATCCCACCAACCATGAGATCATGACCTGAGGAGAAATCAAGAGTCAGATGCTTAACAGACTGAGCCACCCAGGCATCCCAACGGTGATACTTTCTAATGTAGTCACTTAGTGCTGTAAGTTTTCATCTGGATAGTGTTTTACTCGAGTTCCAGACAAGTGATATGTTATATTTTCATTTGTATAAATCTATTTTTATTTATCTATATTGAATCTGCGTCATCTGTGTGGGTTTTTTTTTTTCTTTTTAGTGGTTGTTCTAGGTATTACAATATATGCATAATTTATCCCATTTTAATACTGTAATTTTTCTTACATCCACTAAGCATAATTTAAACTCTAGAAGAGAGAAAAGTCTACTACATTAACCCACGTTTATTGTTTACCATATTCCTTCTTGATGTTCCAAATTTCCTTCTTTTATTTACCTTTCTGTTTAGAGAGTTTCCTTAGGATAGAGAAACAAGCCTTTTGTAGAAAGATCTTTCAGTTATTCCATCTGAGAATGTCTTTATTTACCCTTCTTTTCCTGAATGTATTTTCATTCAAAATAGGAATCCAGGTTGACATGGTATTTTTGGTGGTTTTTTTTGGTACCTCCCCCGCCCCCTCCTCCAGAACTTAAAAAAGTATTATAGCACTTCATTATTCCTCCATGGTTTGGGTGGTGTGTGTGTGAATAGATATATATATATATAAGATTATATAAATATATAATATTAATTATTATGGGTATTAATATATTATATATCAATTATCTTAATAATTATATATCAATTATATATTATTAATATATTTTATTATATTATATAATATAATTAATATATTATATTATAATAATCTATATATATTATATATACATTATATAACAGATTATAATTATTACTAATACATTATATCGATATATATTATATATTAATATATATTAATATTAATACATTTTCAATCATGGGGTGCCTGGGTTGGCTCAGGTGGAAGTTGTCGGCATTTGATTTCACTCATGATCTCACAGTTCATGAGTTCAAGTCCATGTTGGGCTCTATGCTGATGGTGCAGAGCCTGCTTGGGATTGTCTTTCTCCCTCTCCCCTGTGCCCTTCTTTGCTCTGCTCACTCTCTCAAATAATAAATAACTTTTTTTAAATAAGTTTTTAGACATTTCTCTCCAACTAATATTTCAGCCCACTTTCTCCTCTTCCTCCAGGAATAGTGATGAGACAAAGGGCAAATAAATTGTTTTAACTGAAATAGTCTTTGAGCCTCTGTTATTTTTTCCAGTTTATTTTTTTCTGTTTCTCCTATTGGGCAATTTCTTCTCTACGTTTACCAGTTCTTTCCCAATACTCCTTCATTCTTCTACCTTTGAGTTTACTGAGTCTTTTCTATGTTCTGTCCATTCTGCTGTTGAGGCTCTTCACTGACTTTATTTCTCTTATTTCATTTTTTAATGCTAAAATTTCCATTTGAGTTTATGTTTTCTAACTCATTGCTAAGGCTTTTTCTTACTTTACTGAGGCTACTTTGTATGTTTTTTGTTCATATTTGCTCATTGAACCATTTTTATTATGTCTGGTTTCATAGATTTGTCAGGTAATTCTAACATATATGTAATCTCAAAATTGTCATCTATTGATTGTCTTTTTACTGTAGTTTAATATCTTCCTGATTATTGACATGTTGAGTGATCTCTAATACCTTTTTTTAAAGTTTATTTATTTTTGAGAGATAAAGAGCGCAAGCTGGGGAGGGACAGAGAGAGAGACACACACAGAATCTGTAGCAGACTCCAGGCTCCAACTGTCAGCACAGAACCTGATGTGGGGCTCAAACGGACCAACCTTGAGATCACGACCTTAGGCGAAGTCGGACCCTTAACTGACTGATCCACCCAGGTGTCCCGAGGGATCTCTGATTAAAACCTGATCATTTTTAGTACTGTGTTATGAGATTTGGGTTTCTATTTAAATCTGTTTTAGTTAGCTTCCTCTGACACCACACCAACAAGATAAAAGGCACGTGCTGCCTCATTAATTTCAGGCAGGCCTGACAGCCCAGGTTCTCCTCCACTGAGGCAAGGCCTCATCACTCCAAGCAGGGATAGGGATTCTATTTTCCCACTAGGTCCCCACTGATACTTCCCCTACATTAGATGGCTTGAAGTTCCTTTAACTGTTCATCACACACCTTCACTGATACTAGAGCAGAAGTCTCTTTCCCACCTGACCCCAGTGCCCCACTGCACCTTCCATAATACCACTCTTCAAGATTTTTAGTTGTACTTAGTTCCAGGACTAGGTAAAAGGTAAAGATCTTCCTAGAAGTGGAAGGCTACATAATTAATGTTAATAATCATCATATATCTACTTTTTGTTTTGTGAGTATATACATAGTTTGTCTGAAAGTAATATAATTCTGGGGGCGGCTGGGTGGCTCAGTCAGTTAAGCATCAGACTTTGGCTCAGGTCATGATCTGACAGTTTATGAGTTCAAGCCCCACGTTGGGCTCTGTGCTGACAGCTTGGAGCCTGGATCCTGCTTCGAATTCTGTGTCTCCCTCTCTCTTTGCCCATCCCCTGCTCATGCTCTCTCTCTCTGTCTCTCTGTCTCTCTCTCTCAAAACTTAATGAACATTAAAAAAAAAGTAATATAATTCTGATCTCACTCATCAAGATTCTCTTCTGGTCCTAATGTGGGTCCCTTATCAAGCTTTCTCATCAGATAATTTAAGAAATCAATTAGTACTCCAAGTGTATGTTTGACTCAGTATCATTCTGCTTGGGGTTTTTGCCTTTTTTCAGATAGATATAGATAGATAGATAGACAAAAGAAAAGAAAAAAAAAAAGAAAAGAAAAAAGAAAAGAAAAAAAAGAAAAAAAACAAAAAAAAAGAAAAGCCCTTGCTTCCTGCTTCTTGAGATAGATATTCCTGTTATTTTGTGTTCCTGAAATACGTGGACTAAAATTTATGTCCTCTTCTGGAAAATACAGTAGTCTTCCTCCATCTTAGAAACTGATTCCAACATTTCTGAAGCAACTCAGAACATTTTCTTTAAAAAAAAGTGTACCCTTATTTTGTACTTTACTTTCATCTTTCTAGCACACTCCTAATATATAACTATTAATTGAGCAAAATAAAGTTCTGCTTACATGTAAGGGTAATTGTCATATCTTATGAGAAAGTTGACAACTTTTTAAAAAAATTGTTTCACATCTATTCCCTATAATTGTATTTGCACATCTTTCCATTTATGTATGTTTACTTATATAGTTACCTGGTCATAACATAAAGAAAAAACATTAACCAACACATTAAAAACAAATATATCTGGGCGTCTGGGTGGCTCAGTCGGTTAAGAGTCTGACTCTCAATTTTAGCTCAGGTCATGATCTCATGGTTGGTGGGATCAAGCCCTGCCTTAGGCTCTGGGCTGACAGTGTGGAGCCTGCTTGGGATTCTCTCTCTCTCTGTCTCTCTCTGCCCCTCCCCTGCACTCTCTCCCTTTCTCTGAAAATAAATAAATATTAAAAAAAGCAATATAACCCAAATTGATGGACCTTCTCAAGGGAAGAAGTAATGTCCTCTAGCTAATTAAAAATCTTAGAGTTCAATCACTGGTTGATTAGCCGGTTGTGAATAACAATCAACCCTAAAAGAGGTAGCAAGCTGTCCCCACAAGCCAGACAGGCACAAGACGTAGAACAATATAAGGTGATCCAGAAATCCTGAACATGTAGTCGTGGGACATTATTTTGCACAGAAAAAAAAAAAAAGGATGTAGAGTATTTTACTAGTCTCTAGCTATTAATACCCTGAATAGAAATAAGCCAAAGTTAGAGGCAGCCAAGGTAAAATATCCTGTCAACAAAATAACCGCAAAGCATTATTATTTGGTCCTTGTAATGCTTAGTTGGAAATTTTTGTAAGATATTTTTCTGACCATATTCTAAAACTGTATTTTGATACCTGACAGAAATTTTGATAAGAGTATACAATGAGCTAATGCTTCTTATACCACCAAACTTACATGCATTAGTTGTGTTTATCTCCTATAAAATTTACTAACCTTGATTTCTCATGCCTAGAACCAATATAATAGTGCATAATACTTAGCAGTAATTTGATCAGAAATCTTAAAATTTTCACATAATCCTGATATGCTGTGTCTCTTTTCTATTTCTAGATCTGTCAGTATATGACAAAATTTTAGTAATTGACATACAACAGCCATAATTGTTTTCTCTCTGAGGCAAGGTGTCCCAAAATTCAGAACAGACGATGAAAGAAACTAATAAAACTTACCATTGCGCAAAGAGCTCAAGTATATGGAAATGTTGTAAACCTCAGTTTAGAAATATCATTTACAGCGGTGTTACCTTTGAATTTCAGTATTGGCAGACTTCAAATATACTTTGTGTCCTCTTTCTCTATTTATATTTATTTACACACACTTAATAAAAATTATTTTCCTCTGTGCAAAAGATACATATCTGTTTTTCAAGTTAGTGCATTTCTTGATCTCTTATAGCCTTTTTTTGTTACCCAGGGAATATTTGAGTAAAACTGTTGACTGGTACTTTCATTGCTCTGATGGTGTGAAATGTCACACAAATTCCTAGTATGTGAACTCTTTGCTCTCAAGAGGTTTGTGTCCTTTCTCCTTAAGACTGAGACCGGAAAATTTCTCTAAGACAGATCCATACCACATACAACCAAATTGAGCTTCTAGCAACTTCTACCATGTGATCATCTTTAGTAAAATTAGTAAAAGAAAAACATTTTTAAAAAATAGAGAGAGAGACTACTCAGGAATACCCTGTGAGCAGCAACACTTGTGAAGCTATTGCTTGTGAAGGGTAAATTTTCACATTTCAAAAATAGCTACAAGTATAGAAGAGAGGGGACTTCTCACTCATCTCCTAAATGTATCTCATTTCTTAGTATCACAAAATCAATTCTAATCCACCCGTATGTTGCTGCTGTACATAATGCTTCCGTTCAGAGTCCTCTCTGTTTTACGTTTACATATAGAATAGAAGCCTAAGCAACAGACTGATGCCAAATTATGCCATGTATACCAAAGGAGCCACTGCAAACCAAAACCTGCTCAAGTTTAGGAAAAAGAGCAGGAATCAGTTTTCGACAACGAATTTGTAAATGAATTATGCCATCTGCACTTTTTGCTTTCCTTCACACAGGTTGCTGCCTGGGGGCAGGAGACAGCAGAGAGCAGATGAAAAGATAGGAACAGACTTTAGTAACATTGTTATATTGAGATCGTAGCTGGTATGTGTGTGGCGTTTTTCACTCCACTCCAAACCACTTCTTTCTCTCAGTTTAGGATCTCAGAAAGATTCAAAAAGATTGAAAGAGCCAGTGTGGGACAGAACAACACTTACCAAATTAATGTACAAACTCCGAATGTTTGCCATCTAGCTTTGTGACAGTTATCTGGGGACTTAGTTCCTTCTTATTTAAAATAAACTCTCTCATTGGTTATCAGTTTTATTCCCCCAGCTCCTTGCTCTAAACACAACCAAACTACAGAGCAGAATTCCATTAATAACTTATAGGACAAAAGTGACATTTATAGTGGAAAGAGGATGACAAGGCCCTACTTCTCTGGTCCAAATGTCTCCCTTCTCCAAGCTGATAACCACTGGGTTAATTGCACCCCTGTCTAATGTAACAAAACAAGAACCAACCAACCAACCAATCAAATAAATAAATAAAACTAACAAAGCCAACTCTAATGCTGAGATTTACAAAACAGGCATTTTTTTTTTCATCTGTGGAAGGGATCTTTGAATCAGATATCATTCATCCAATATCCTAATTTTATAGGTTAATAAATTGAGACCATAAAAGCCAGAACCATGTGAACAAAAATGACTTGTAACCAAAATTGAATTCCTTGTCATCAACATATTTTCTTGTTTTATATTGATGTATTTTTATGAATAATCATCAAAATTTAGACTTTTAAGGAAACATTAAAATTAACTTCCGCATATGTTTAGTCCGACACACATGTATATTTCATATTCAACATGTATAAAGCTCCAACTGCTTGCATTATTTGGACTGAATTCTCTAAGCATTAACTTCTCCCCTATGATCCTACAGCCATATGCTGAAGGGCAAGTCAGACACACCTGGGGAAAGCCCACCTCGAACTCATTTTAGCACACCTGCTTGGCTCTTTCTACTTATAGGCCCTGTATTCCTGCTGACTGCAATTTTACTAATCCTCTGACCTCATAAAGACTGCCAGGGGCTGGCATGCGTGAGCAGCATGAAATCAAATGTGCCATATTGTTTAGCATCTGCTCCTAACTCCCCGTGAAGTTTTCCTCGCAAACAGCAAAGTGCTGTCAGCCTCAATCAGCTCAGTAGAGAACTCCACTCAGATGCATTAGCCTTCGTCTAGGATTACTCTTCAGGTGACCAGGCCTACATACAAGGCATTAAATATACAATGCAGATATTTAATGTTAATATGCCCATACTACCAAAAGAAAAATCCCCTTGCTTTTACCCTAATATTTCTATGTGTTTCCTGAGGTGTGCGCGTTAAACGTGCCTCCTGGGAGGAATGGAACAATTTTAGCAACTATTGTAGGTCTATCTTTCTTCTAGAAATGCTTTGCTTGAAGCTTTTGACTTTCACTCCTCAAGCATTCCCTTAGTCTCATCTTCACTGCAGACAATAATAACATTTAAACGTACCAATGCCCCTTTGCAGAAACATGTTTTCAAAATTTGCAGTGCGCATGGAAATTGGATCTTTTCAGTTTCCTATCAGGAATAGTAATTAAAGAAAAATTACTTTATAAACTAGGAATGCATAAGTGCTGCATAATAGGCAATGCCTGGTTTTAGGCATTCTACCCCATAAACACATTGAAATATTTAAACATCCTTAATCTGCCAAACGCTTAACCTGAAAGATTCTAAACAAGTATCTTCACCTTTCTCAGTAGACAAAAACATTCATTTGCATAATATGCTATTATAGATAATCATTTGAACTCTCATAAAAACAATATGCCTATTCTAAACATATCTAAGAAAAAAATAATTGTGAAGATAAAAGAAACTGTATTTTATTAACCTAAAACACAGTACTGCCTTTTCTTCTAATTGGTCCCAAATATCAGTAATCTAATATATTATTTGTTTATAACTTATGACTCCTCACAGATCACTCAATGTATTAATAACTATTATTTCTAATTTCAACTTTTATGTACTGTCAAAAAAATTGACTCTGACCACGTTTCTATTTGTTAACAGTTTAAGTCAAACTGATCAAATATTTTTGAGCATTCTGGCCCTTTACACTCACATTTCAGAGCACTCTTGAATGTCCAGAATTTAGCAGACATCATTTAAATGTATCAGATACAGAAGACGCATGACTTCTCTGAAGGGCAAGGAGGTTGACACACAACTGTACTATTGTGTGCTCACCACTGAATTTTTAATAACGAATATGAGTCATCAAAAATAGTTGAACTACTTTGAAACTATGTTAAAATGTGTCCATCGAGAATATTTTTAGTAGGGCTTGAATGGCAATAACACTGTTAAGAGTATGCACTTCTGTGGAAAAATCAGTTTCTTTGACCATAATGGATAATGAAGATCTACTACATATGTATAGATGTGACCTATCTAAAAACCACAGTAGTGAGGACTCTCGTGGCTCCCAAGAATACAAGAATCCTGAAACAACCCTGACTGTTGTGGAGAGGATGCAAAGATTGGGCACAAAGAGAAAGAGAAGGAATCTAATGTATGTCAATTAATAGATGATCTTCTTTTTTCGTTTACTTCCCAATCCCAAATATTGTCTCCCTTCTTAGTAGTTTATTTCCTTTCTTACACTCTAATCACATCCAAAACATCTAACCACCATAATCTATGGCTACTAGATTGAATGGGTCTATCTACTAGCTTCCTTAATGCAATTAATAATCTCTTATGTGAGGAAGCTTAAGGCTAAATAATCTTAGAAGGTAGAAGGTATTAGAATCCCTGAGGAAGAGCTTACTAGGCCCTATGAAACCAGCCCTATGTGAATAAATATCACAATTAAAACTCCAGCATAAAACTTGATTGAAAGTACAGTAAATTTTACCACACAAATAAACAAATACAGAAGCAACTGATTTTCAGTAAAAAATATTTTCCTCTAGAAAAGAGTATATGCCACAAATCTTGCCAGGTAAGTTTTAATTAAAATTTAAGGAATACTTTGAAAATATTGTGGAAATAGCTTAATGGCACTATATAAGGTTCCTGGAGACCCTTATGTGCCTGAGTATCCAAGGTACAGCACTAAAAGTCACAGCAGTATCCAGATGATGGAGAAGAACATTATTTCTGCCTCAGAATTAAAAAAAAATCTACTACAAGAGTATATTTATTTTTTAGCAACAGAATGGTGCTAGAATAAACATCCAAATAAAGCTAACTGGATTATTAGCAGTTTTCGATAGATAGTTAAGTAGAGAATGAACACCAACAGAGTAATCACCTCTTACTTCAATAACTATGCCAACTCAGGGGGTAAATGACACAGACCTTGAATTGGCTGAGAATTTTAAAACTGCGGCATTTTGAAAGAAGAATCTGAAATGAAAGAAGAGTTAATGGTTGTTAAACTTCGTGAAAGCAAGCAGAAGAGCATCCGCTCCATTAAAAAAAAAATGGTAATATAGAAAAATACAAGGGAAAACCAGCCACAGACTGACTTACAGTGCAAATTTGTAGTGTGTGTGTGTGGTGTGTATGTAGTGTTTGCATACAGTATAACAGAAGACAAAGACCAAACTGTTCCCCTTAAATTGACTTCAAGAGCCTGGAGTAAATTCGGATTCATTAACGATTATTTGAACAATATAATTCTCTCTTTCTTTAGCTCGTAGTTTCCCTCAAATGTCAGACAATGTAATTTCAAAAATAGCTCAATTTACAGTTTTGGAGGACTGCTAGTTCCCAGAGCAAGTAGTCCAAAGAAATAAATGATACAACGCATTACTTTCTCTTCAAGATAGTATTTGTGTATATCTAATGCATCCTGGTAAAGTTTGAAAGCCAAATGATTATTACATCTAAATTAACCACACTAAAAAGTAAAGCATAACTTATTTTGGATTAATTAAAATATTAATGAGGATCTTGAGGTGCCTGAGTGGCTCAGTCAGTTAAGTGTCTGACTCCTGGTCTCGGCTCAGGTCATGATTTCACGGTTAGTGAAATTGAGTCCATGAGGGGCTCTGTACTGACAGTGGGGAGCATGCTTGGGATTCCCCATCTCCCTCTCTCTCTGCCCCTCGTCCACTTGCACATATGCGCTCTCTCTCAAAATAAATAAATAAACACTAAAAAAATTGGTGAGGATACTATTTTTTAGAGTTCATTTAACACAAAATTATGGTTTATTACTGATTCAATCAATAAGGTCAATCCGTTTTTTTCTTTTAATTTCTATGCTTGTAAGTAACGGGTAGGAGAAATAAATTTAAAATGTCCCCAAATGAGATAGTTAATTTATAAATACAAACTGGATTTAGTTATCTCTTCAAAAAACTCATGACGACATAATTTTGTATCTCTCTATATGCCAAAAGTGAAGGAAGATAGTCCATGGAGAGTATTCCAATCCAGGGATCAGTTAGACTCATTCAGGTATCTAAATGTACTGATTTATTAATCACTATACATTTTTCTCCCTTTACACTATGGTTTTTATAGTTCACAGAAGATGCTTAACCACATTCATCAAAACTAATTAACCACATTAATCAAAAATATATCTCCTCTATGAATAATAATAACTTTTGACTTAATTTGAATGGCTCTCAGAAAAGTTCCAGAAGAATTTCTGTTCAGTATATGGCTACACGGCCCTTGATTTTTCAAGTTCTCACGGTGACTGTTACACCAAAAGGACATCATTTCAGCAGAGTTCATGAAAACAAAAATGAAAACCAGGACAAAGGAGAAAGGGCGGTTGAGAAGTAGTAGGAGGATGCGGGTCATATAAGCAAGGCTGGCGAGACACGGCTTACTCTGTCTGGAGTTGGTGTTCAGCACAGTCTACCCATGAGCACTGAGAGCAGCAAACCGAATAATGCAGTGAGACTACCGTGAGCCCGGCTAAACGGATGCGGACACATGCAGAGTACATCAGGCCACTAGTGTCGGAAACCACAGTTGAGATATCAAGACCAGAGAGGTCTTGAAATGCCAGATGAAAGCTCCAGATTCGAGGTAGCTGGAACTACCAAGGAATAGAGAATACCTGTTGGCTGAGTTGAACAAAGCAGGGGCATAGAGAGAAGCAGGGATAATTAGAGGCCTACAATAAGATGGAGTAGAAACTGCTTTCTAGAGCTGTTTTATTTCGGACTGTCAAATGCTCTTGAATTTTTAATATTTGAGATGAGATGAGTGACTTTTCCCTTATACTTAAAACTTCTTAAGTGGAACAACCATACATTCTGTTTTTAGAACAGTTATCTTGCCTTAGTTGCCTTCCTTCCTTCGTTCTTCCTTTCTTCATCCAACCAAAAAGTAAATATTTATTGATCATTTGATACCTGCGGGGTATTTTGCAGTAATGGGGAAGGAAACACGCAAGAGTTTTATTTCTTTTTTTTTTTTTTTTTTTTTAACGTTTTTATTTATTTTTGGGACAGAGAGAGACAGAGCATGAACGGGGGAGGGGCAGAGAGAGAGGGAGACACAGAATCGAAACAGGCTCCAGGCTCCGAGCCATCAGCCCAGAGCCTGACGCGGGGCTCGAACTCACGGACCGCGAGATCGTGACCTGGCTGAAGTCGGACGCTTAACCGACTGCGCCACCCAGGCGCCCCTAGAGTTTTATTTCTGAGGCACTCATTGTTTTATACAGGAGATAGGTAAGCAAAGAGCTAATTTTGCTGGGAGCAGAAGACTCTATCTAAAATTGACCATTGTTATGCCTTTTCCAATATCCAGTGAATATCACAGAACACTGAATATTTTAGGCTGATATTACTGACAGCCATTGCAATTCTGAAATATTTTCTCGGGCCATCTACCACGGTACATTCTTATGACTACACAGAGGGGAATTTAGCTGCAAAGATCAACAAAACTGTTCTTGGTTATTTTATACTTAAAGTTAAATTAATAAAGTGAGAATAGTGTATCATATTTCTTCAGTAAAGCCTTTGTGACCTCTAGGTTTGCTCAGCAATATTCTGTGATTTGTGTTAGAGTTCAGGATCCAAACCGTATCCCGGATTTGTACCCAATCTTAGGCATCTGCCTGTGCGCTGATTGTGGTGCTGGTGGCTACACACTGAAACAAAGGAGACACTTAAAGTGATATGAACAGTTTCTTTAGGGCTAAAGTGACATCATTAACATACATTATTTAAATTTGATTATTTAAATTTCAGTACGATACATTCCAAGTGTTCTGCCTGAACAAAAAGAAAACACATTTTTTTTTATTTGAAGCAATCTACACAGGTTGAAAGAAAGTTTAATAGATTTCAGCGAATCGGAACAAAAATTTGTTTTCTTTCTCCTAAAAAACTACTACGTAATTAGTTATGCATCTTAATAATTTTAGTAAAGTCAACGCAGTGGGTCATAGTAGGAAAAATAATTCATCTGGTAGAAAAATGGATCATGGTTATCATTTGATTAGCAATGACATTCTCTACTATATTCCCTCTCCACATGAGTTGCAATTAAAATTATTCCTTCTACCAAAAATTAGTACTTAAATAGGAAGGAAAGAAATCCTACTACAACTAAGTTTGTTTTGAAGTGTCAAGTACTGATAATTTTTTTTCTGAAAAGGAAAATACAATCCATTAGGATTATAAAACTCACTTATTTTTCCTTTATAAAAAAATAGTTGAGTTAACACATAGTGTTACATTAGTTTCAGGTATACAACATAATGATTCAACAAGTTTATATGTTATGCTGTGCTCACCACAAGCATAGCTACCCTCTGTCACCATACAACGCTATCACAATACCATTGACTATGCTCCCTGTGTCGTACCTTTATTCCTGTGACTCATTCATTCCGTAACTGGAAGCCTGTATCTCCCACTCCTCTTCACCCATTTTGCCCATCCCTTTCCACCCACCCTCCCCTCTGGCAACTATCCGTTTTTTCCCTGTATTTATAGGTGTGTTTTGGCTCTTTGTTTATTCATTTGTTTTCTGTTTTAGATTTCACCTATATGTGAAATCATATAGTATTTTTTTTCTGTGTCCAACTAAGTTTTATGTTAATAAATATAGAGAACAAACTGAGGGTTGCTGGAGGGGTTGTGGGAGGGGGGGGATGGGCTAAATGGGTAAGGGGCATTAAATCTACTCCTGAAATCATTGTTTCACTATATCCTAACTAATTTGGAGGTGAATTTTAAAAAATAAAAATAAAATTAAAAAAGAATATCAAAAAATAATAATAAAAAATAAATATCATCAGATAATTTAATGTTTTCAAGATTACTCCATATTTCTTTAAAAAAGGTCTACAATGATAATGAAATTTCAAGATTCTTCTGGGTATATTTCCTTTAAGGGATGGTCTAGAGATATAAAGAAATGCAATGCAAATGGATTAGATAAAATTATGATAATCTTGGGGGAAGAAAAATTCTTGAAGATTTTCAAAGAGTAACCAGTAAAATGGTTATGAAGATATGATAACTGGCAGATGCTGAGTGAGGGGTATATGAAGATTCTAAAATATTTTTTACTAATTCTTGTGAGTTTTAAACTATTTCAATATAAAAAGTTACAATAAGAAAAATGAATAGTAGAAAATAATTTGACACATATCAGCTAAAAATGAAAAAAACTGGAAAAATACAGTTGAACCTCAGTATTGATTCTCATTATCATAAAAAACAAACTCTGTGTCAAAATGTCTCACCAGTTCTGCAATTGATCCATTGTATAATTGTGAAAAATATGATATATATGACTAGATTCTGTTTTTCTTGTTGAAATTATACACTTATTGAAAGGTACATTTCCATACAAGGACCAAGTGTCATATAAATTACCAACCAGAGTGTCAATTCATCACATATGTCAATAAGAAATATGTCCATGCATTAAGTATTAAAATCATTAAATTATGCTCAAATTAGCTACGAAGTCAGAAAAAGTGACTTAATAATTTAATAACTTAAGTCAGAAAATAATATTATGAAGGATCCTTCTGTGTTATAATGTAAACATATAAAATGCATTAGTATCAAATACTGTCTAAATTTGATCTAAAAGTAAGGATCTGCTATTTGAAGATAACATTTACATCTATTTCCTTAAGGTCCCCATAGAATATAGCCAGCTCCCTGACATATAGTAGTCACTTTATTTCAAGTTTCTGAATGAATGAGTGAAACTTTGAAGAAATTGTTTCTATGATTCAAACAAGTTAAAAATTTCTAGAAGATTTGAACTGATGATTTTTTGTTTTGGGTAAAAAATTATTACAAGAAACAAAAGCCTCTAAAATCATTCCTGTTGCTTAGCATAATACATTTTTGTTACATCCATGTCATGGCAAATGGCAAGATTTCATTCTTTTTGATGCCTGAGTAATATTCCATTATATATATATATAAATTCCATTGCATATATTCTATTGTAATATTCCATTATATATAAATTACCACACCTTCTTTATCCACTCTTCGTCAATGGACATTTGGGCTCTTTCCATAATTTGGCTATTGTAAGCTTCTATAAACATCGGTGTACATGCCTCTTCAAATCAGTATTTTTGTATCTTTTGGGTAAATACCTAGTAGCACAATTTCTGAGTCAGATTGTAGTTCTATCTTTAACTTTTTGGGAACCTCCACACTGTTTTCCACCGTGGCTGTACCAGTTTGCATTCCCACCAACACTGTAAAAGTGTATTATTCTCAGGGAAATCATTCAATCAGAGAAAGACAAATACCAAATGATTTCACTTATATGTGGATTTTAAGAAACAAAACAGATGAACACAGGGAAAGGTTAAAAAAAGGGGGCGAGCAAGCCATTAGAGCAAAGAAATGACTCATAAAGCATGTCAGTTACTGGGAAGCTATAGAAAATTATGATGTAGTTCCTAGGTCAAAATCCTATAAAAGTAGATTTAAAATATCCTGTTAGCACTGTAAAGGTAGGCAGTGGTCTTCCTCAACACTGGGATCATTGATTGGGCAATGACTAAAAATTTTAATGTGTGCCTCATTATTAGGTATCAATAACTAAAGGTTAATAAAACTGACTGAGCAGCTATTTGCCAAACACTAGGAGAGAAATCCTTTCAAGCAATATTTTACTTAGTACTTATTGAGAGTTCACAACAATTCTATTTGGTAGTTATTATCAGCTACATTTAACAAGACATAACTAGAACTCACAGAGGCTAACTAACCTGCTTACCGTTACATTTGTAATTTGTTGTCAAAACAAAATTGGGAGTCAGATCTGTTTCTTCAGGCCCAGACTCTAAAGCATCTCCCTGAAAAAGCATTTGGAGGTAGAGAATCCCTCAAAGAAAATATCCTGGCCAAACTACCATATCAGAGAAACCAAAAGTGTTCATACTCAGCATCTAAACATCATGAGAATGTATCCGGAGAAGTGTATGCAGAACGTTAGCTCATAAGCTGTAGGGAAGATTGGCAATCATTACTCTAAGGTTCCTCTTTCTTTGACCTTTGGTCATTAGCTTTCTTTCTAAATTTCCCATTTTGCAACAAAATGCTGTACCCTGATGCTCATTACTTATGCTCATTGCTTATCTGCTCACTTGAACTGGGGAAGAAATACACACTTCTAGAAAAAGAATAAGTCAATGGAGAAGTTAAGAGAGTATGAGCAGAAGACTTATCATTCATTCATTCCACACACATTCATTGAGCTCCTATTCTAATCAGTCCAAATTAAATAACATTCAGCATTTTTAATCCACTATTAAAATAAAGATACTAGTTTCATCCACTTGATCAAGAACATAGTATTTATAACATAAAAATGAAACTCATGTATCCATGGAGCAAAAAATGTACAAACACAAAATAGACAGTACATGGTTCCTTTTGTTATAATGTGTGATTATAGACAAAATATTTTTTTTATATATATGAAATTTATTGACAAATTGGTTTCCATACAACACCCAGTGCTCATCCCAAAAGGTGCCCTCCTCAATACCCATCACCCACCCTCCCCTCCCTCCCACCCCCCATCAACCCTCAGTTTGTTCTCAGTTTTTAACAGTCTCTTATGCTTTGGCTCTCTCCCACTCTAACGTCCTTTTTTTTTTTTTTTTTTTTTCCTTCCCCTCCCCCATGGGTGCCTGTTAAGTTTCTCAGGATCCACATAAGAGTGAAACCATATGGTATCTGTCTTTCTCTGTATGGCTTATTTCACTTAGCATCACACTCTCCAGTTCCATCCACGTTGCTACAAAAGGCCATATTTCATTTTTTCTCATTGCCACGTAGTATTCCATTGTGTATATAAACCACAATTTCTTTATCCGTTCATCAGTTGATGGACATTTAGGCTCTTTCCATAATTTGGCTATTGTTGAGAGTGCTGCTATAAACATTGGGGTACAAGTGCCCCTATGCATCAGTACTCCTGTATCCCTTGGGTAAATTCCTAGCAGTGCTATTGCTGGGTCATAGGGTAGGTCTATTTTTAATTTTCTGAGGAACCTCCACACTGCTTTCCAGAGCGGCTGCACCAATTTGCATTCCCACCAACAGTGCAAGAGGGTTCCCGTTTCTCCACATCCTCTCCAGCATCTATAGTCTCCTGATTTGTTCATTTTGGCCACTCTGACTGGCGTGAGGTGATACCTGAGTGTGGTTTTGATTTGTATTTCCCTGATAAGGAGCGACGCTGAACATCTTTTCATGTGCCTGTTGGCCATCTGGATGTCTTCTTTAGAGAAGTGTATAGACAAAATATTTTTATAACATGTGTGATTATATACCAAATATTTTTTAAATTATCTATATACAATACAGAAGTTGAAAACTTCTAGTCATTTTCTACTTATTGTGAGTGTATTAAAAATGATATTCTGTTATCTCTTTATTTTAACTGACTTTTAAGTTGATTTTTATCACAGTAATGTTGATTATTAATTTACCATCAATGTTTGCTGTCCCTGAGCTGCCCTTTGGATCATTCAATTTAATAATAAGTTGAAGAGTACAAAAAACAATTTAAAAAAAACAGGGATATTTATTGTATTAATATCCTTGATTACAAAAGTACCAAATAATTATAGTATGAATCTTTAAAACCTATCATAATATGTTTTTGTTTAATTTATGAATTGTCAAGCACCAATCACTAGTTATTCTAAAACTAGAATACACAGATATGGATTAAACTAAAATGATAATAACTGTGAATTGATTCTAGAGTTCCTTAGAAGTCCAAACTGAACATTAACCCAGTAAAAATAATTTTATTGTATTGTTGTTTTCTGAAAACTAAAAAAAAAACAATCGTAAGGATGGAATGAAATCTAATAAGTGTAGCTGGGAAAATAGCCTTTAGGGCAGTCATTAGTAATTAGGGCAGTGTGTTTGAGAATAGACTCTTAATTTGTGTAAAGATAAAAATATCTTTAATTCCAAATGCAAAGCTAAATTGGACTAGTCAAAGATACCAAACCCTAGAATAATTCTACAATAAATCATAAGACACAAGGCATGGCCTATTACACATTTGCCCAATGTCAGAATACTAGGAAAAGTTTCAACAGCCAAGAAATAGTCAAATTTCAGATGCTCCCCTCAATTTGGTAGCAAAAATAACAAACCCATTTTTTGAAAGATATTAAACAATTTTCCAGTGTTTCAGAATACACTCTATGTAGAAACAGCACCTTAACAAGAACAACAACAACAACAACAACCTGAAATATCTGACAATGCTGTTACTATCTGGCCAAATGCCAAATTTCTGGAATGTTCATTCCAAAACAGTCTGGAATAAAAGTTATACAAGAATCAGAAAATATTAACACAGTGCTAAACCAGTAGAGTTGAATCTGAATCTCTATTCCACATTAATAATTTCTTCCTAACTGACCAATACCTCTTTGTCAGGCTTTGCTTTATGCTGTATTGTGTCTTATAGACTGCAATTAACCTAGGGGTAATCAGGGACCATTCCAACATTAGAAACCAAACTGAAGTAAAGTCAACTCCAGATAAAGTAGGGAAAAAAGACAGGAAATAGCACAGAAACCATCAGCACTCTAGGATGACTTTGGTTTGGGTCTTTGCCATATTGCACTGATACTACTCTGATCATGGGACGTGCTCTCTTAACGTCCTCAAGGGTAGGAACTGATCTTATTAATTCTGATATTCTTTTGACCTAACCTTGTATGTAACATGTAGCGGGCTTGCAATAAATATTTATGAAGAGGTGAACAATTTTATAACAGAACACTTGAGATACAGCCACACTACTCACTGAAGGATTAGATAGATTTCAAAAGTTATTACTGTTGTTCTTGTACCCTGGATTCGACTCTTTTTAATTAAATCTACTGTGTTTCTTTGAGATTGGTGCACGTATGTTCATGCATGTGTGCACTTTATTACAGCCTAATGTACAAAAGCAATGATTTGAAACACTAGGCGAAGATATTTTATTTTTTTTAATTTAATTCTTTTTATTTTAGAGAGAGGGAGAGAGTGAGAGTAGAGGAGAGGGAGAGAAAAGAGAGAGAGAGGGAGAGAATCTCAAGCAAGCTCTACACACAGCACAGAGCCCCATATGTGGCTTGATCCCATGACCATGAGATCATGACCTGAGCCAAAATCAACTGTCATATGCTCATCTGACTGAGCCACCCAGGTGCCCCCAAAGATATTTTTAAAACTTAGTTTACTTCAAATATAAAAGTTCTAAGGTTTTATGTATTTTTAAAATATTGATAATATCCTATTATGTATCAATACTTTATCAATCTGTATGGATGTTCTTTTGTGATGATGTATCTGAGCAATATCGCATTCATAAATTATGATTTTTGTAACTATTGAGAAATTGGATAGTGGGTAGAAATGTCTGATGTAAATTTTAAAATTTGCATTTATAATTTTTAAAATTATGGAAATGCTAATTGAAAATACAGCAATATTTTAAATTATAGTTATAAATATATTGACCTCCCCTACAATACATAATAGTAGCTACATATTCATTTTATGCTTTCACATGTGTAAATTAGTGTTTATGTCCATTCTTGAGAAATCTAAAAAACATCCTTAGAAAATTCTTTGCCACTTTATTTCTGGCTAAGGGGGCACGAACACAATCTACATCAAGAAGAAAAATGGCAGAGTATATAAGGTTTAAATAATTAGTTTGACAGTAAGACAATTATTTTTCATACCCTCCATGAAAATAATTCAGTTATATATGGGCACAACTTATATGTTAAAGGCAGAATATTTGAGTTTACCATCAAAGAGATCTATATTCTAAACACATTCTATTGCTAAAAATATTACAGTATAAGTGGCTTGAGAAAAAGGTAATGGCTTTTCAGAAAAGGTTAATAAATAATGTAAGAACCAAGTTCTATTTCACTTATAGATTTTTTCTTTCCTTTTTTTTTAGACTCATAGAATATAAGAGGCACTTTCTTATTTGGGTAAAAGAGTGGACTACAATCTACTGACCCCAAATCTCTTGACTGCAGTGAAGTCTTCCTGATTCCTACTCCCTTATGCATTTGCATCTAGCCACTTAGTATCACTGGTATTTTTTGGTCATTTGAATTTACATGAAAGGAAACTAAGATTCAGAAAAGTTTAGTATCATGTCAAATATCTTAGACATATCAAGTCCCGTTAAAGAACTCCGGGCACCTTATTACAAAGCTGATGCTTTTAACCAGTTGGCAATACTGTGCACAGAAATGTCTTAGCTTCCAAGATTTACTGATTCCCAGACTGAACATATTAACTTATCTGAAAGAAGACTGGGTCTTTCAGAAAGTACTGTGCCCTGCTATGAAAACGCAGAGAAGAGAAAGCCCAGAGGAAAATTTTGGCAACACGGATCTACATGGGGGAATATTAGTCTAGTTGCAAATGTTTCAGGTAATTTTATCCTTATGACTTAAATGGTGAATTAATTTTACTCCTCTAGAGTAGATCCTATGGTCGTTATATAACATTTTGAATATTATTTGCCTATTTGCCTACCAAGAGAAACAGCAGTAGACTCTGACTCTTCCGGGACGAAAGACAGTTGTATTTGTCACTTGTTAATAAGCCTGCATTTCGAGTTTAAGCATCAAGGGCATAAGACAGCGAATGTGAGTTTAATATTGAGTAACAGATTGCCTCTAGGTCTGATAAAAAGTCAGTTTTCTAAGCTTGCAAGGCTGAAGCCCATATCTTAGACTAAGGTAAATTCATGAAGTCCCAAATAGTATGTGTGAGAAAACCAAACGCATCCAAACATTTTTTACCCTATGTAGGTGTTACAGATGTAGACATGCACTATGACATAACACATAGAAAGAATCTAAGGAGGTTTGGTTTTGTGTCTATATAAAGTTTCTATTCTAATAATCGACAAAGCCTCGTGACTCAATACCTGGGTTTACAATTAATGTTAATGATCAAATGGATGTTTGTAGGCAACATCCAAGTGACAAAAGACATACTGTTGCTATTAATGATTTAAATATTTTTCAAAGCCCCTAAATTTATTATCTTAACATTCAAATATATGATAATCTGTTACTTCTAGCTGCAAAAATCAGATTTCATGTGAAAAGTGATTAGAATGTAATGTTTTGTATTTGATAATCTGTATACAATCTGCCCACAAAGCATTTATGAGAGCAATTCTAATTCCTTGTGATTGTTACCAATAAGCAGCTGTCAGTGCTCCTCATTACGACTCTCAATTCATTCTTGGGAGAGAAGTTTTTAACCACCACGCATTATATTTACATCAGAAGAGTTGATTTTATTACCAAAATAAAAAAAAAAAAAAAAAAGAAGTCTCTGAATTCAGGTTGAACAGGACCCATTTAGATTACCTTAAGAAGTAGAAACATTTAGCCAAGTTGCCTTCATAATTTTAGGGCTTTTTTGGTAATATTTCTATTTCTAATTCCATTTACTCCTAGGCACCAAAGTATTAAAGTATGTTACAGTTAGAAAAGTTATGTAATAAATTGCCTTTCCAGTTAAATGTAATCATTACTATTACCTCCCTACTCTGCTACTCTGTTGTATTGTATTGTATTGTATTGTATTGTATTTATTTGTCTTATTTTTTTGACCTTCAGCTCATATTTTCCACATGGACAGCTTTTGATTGTGTGGTACCTTACTGAGGATATGGGTTATGCATCAAATTTGGACTACTTGCATATTTGAAGCTTTTTCATTTTTTTGAATAAATTCTGTGGCTTATTAGATCTATAAAACCGATAAAACCAGTAAAATTTACTGAAGTACAGGGAACATATTGAAATTTTAGCTTACGAAAGTGAGTATGTCCAAAGAATAATTATAGAATCTGTAATGTTACACTCTGGAAAAAAAAAATCCCAATTATGTACTTTGAAAGTTCATGTGTTTTCCACCAACAATTGGAAAGAAGTATCTTTTCCCTCCCACCTACAAGTAGCCTAGTGGTAGATAATGTCAAACCCCTTAGACACTGAGTAGCTCTGAGTAAACAATGTCTATACAGAACTAATTCCTAGCCACAGAACTTTTCTACATAAATGTAAATGAAGGCATGGTGATACTCTTTTTATGCATCCAAAGAATTGTTTTTTTTGTTTGGTTGTTATTTTTAATAATGACTCTGAAATAAGGTGCTGGTACCTTTTTTCCAGCAAAGTTAATCATATACCACTCAAATTAATAAACTTTACCAACCATTTGATCCATTAGGCACTCAGAAGCTCACATGCCAGTTTGTAAACTGATACTGTGCTGGTTCTTTAAATACAAATGCCATTGTTGCTTTATGTAAAGACCTATAACAAAACTCTAGACTTTCTTTGTTTTTTGGTTTTGGTTTTGTTTTGGATTTTTTCTTTTTTCTTCTTTTTTGGTTTATGAATTTCATGGACATCCATTTCTCCACATTTACATTTACATAAAGTATGTGTTGTGGGCACACAGTGTGTAAGTTGGAAAAAAATCAAAAGGAGCACAAGGGAAGTCTGGAGAATGGCCCATCCTTTTGTTTTCTAAAACAAATCCCTTTACAATAGCTTTGTGAAGCTGTGGACACAGGCTAGCTGACATAAATGCATTTTTAAACATGCAAATTTGAAACATCTAGTTAAATATTCATTAAGATGATTGAAAGGAATAAAAACAATGGATAAATGGCAAATGGACAGCATAAGTTGTGTGTGTGTATGCGTGTGTGCATGAAATAGAAAAAAAACAGAGTTTGATGGAAAGGAGATACTTTTTGAAAGAACAGAATATAATAGATAACAGTAGAAGATCATAGACTAAATGAAGAGATAGAATGTTAAAGTTGCCAGAATACATCCTTGTCGAAGGTCTGATTGCTCAAATATTCTGGATATGGAATAAGATAAAGCAACCAGCTCACATTTTCAACTTTTGCTTGCACCTCTTTTCAAAAGAGATTTTTGAAGTGTTATATGATACAAATTTAGACATTAAGACACAGATATGACAAAATGTTTTCTGTATTTTCCGAGTTAAACTTCTTCATGAGTGCCAATAACTATTGATGATACTGAGATGGAAGAGAGTGAAGAAAGGTAAAGAACCTATGCTTTCAATTAAAGTCATTTTGGTTTTCAAGTTTAAACAGCCTTAGGTGAGATCACCTAAGAGATCAGGAATATTCAGTCCATTCATAGTTCAACTTTGTATCAAAGCCATTTCTTGGGATGGTATGTGGTCTCCCTCAAGGAGAGCTGAAGTGGCCATATATAGAGTTTGGGATAGAGGGCCTGCCATGTATTTACCGATCATTTTGGTACCTTTTGTTCCTTTCTGGCCCACCATCATCAGGCCACTGCTCTGCCTTGTTTCTGCATGTCCTATTGGCATCAGATACCAAACTTCATTCTTGGTGAACTGCAAGTTGTGATTCTGGCACAAGCCAGGCAGTGCTAATTGCTTCTACTGCTGACACACTTCCAACACAGCTCCCACAGATCTTTTGAGTCCCAAGCAATACTCATGATCCACCTAAGGATGTCTACTCTGCAAGCCCTGCACTAGGGCTGCCTCATCTGTGGAATGAGAAGTCCAGTGGAGGCCATATACACTCTCATCATGCTAATTTCCCTTCTGTGGGGAGCCTACAAGAACTCCTAGATTTCTTCAAGATAACACAGTTGGTCAGGGGGATTTAGAGGAGTATCTTCATATATTCCTCTTTAAACACGTCAATAATGAAGAGGGAAACATATCACTGGTTTTCAGCTGTTACCTCAATATAGATGGGATTTCAATAATCTGTCTTCCAGTTTTGAACCCATGACGAGGATCAGAAGTAAAATACTTTTTTGTGAGTTCAAGTTCTAAATCTTGATTACCTAGCACTTAAAAAAAAGAGTTTGGGTGTAAGCAAAAAGAAAATGCTTGGTTTGGGCTGGGCTAGCAGGAGTTGATGCTTTTAGTCGTGTGTATTTGCATAGGAAGGTGAGAAGACCATCTACTGAGGAGGAAGTCATTAAATAATATGGATCGGTGGGCATTTTAAAACTCAAGCCATCTGGTCTTTTTTAAAAAAATGGATTAAAAATAGCCACTTTAGGAATATCGAGTGTTTTTATATATAAAAAGGAAGATACCCATTAGACTAAATGAGATGCTTCTTATTCTATACGTGCATACCCTTTGACAGTAATTTCTTAGCAATGCCTAGGATATGTGAGGTTTCCTCTTTGGTAATGGTCACTGACCTGCTTATGTGATGCAGAAGGAATCACTTATTAACACAAAATGTGTTAGCATTGGATGAACTAAAGCTTTGACTGTGAGAAATAAAGACATATTTTTTAAAAAATATCTAAGAACCTTAGCATCTGAATTTCTCTTGCCAACTTTTCTTTCACTTTTTGAGCCCTCTTCTCAGAACTTGTAGAACTCTCTTTACCTTCTTTCTGCCCTGCAGAAATCTGTTACACAATTTTTTTAATGTTTATTTATTTTTGAGAGAGAGAGCATGCGTGTGGGCATGCTAGCGGGGGAGGGGCAGAAAGGGAGGGAGACAGAGAATCCAAAGTGAGCTCCTACACTGACAGCAGAGAGAGCCTAATGCGGGGCTGGAAGTCACAAGCTGCCAGATCATGACCTGAGTGGAAGTTGGGCACTTAACCAACTGAGCCACCCAGATGCCCCTGTTACACTTGTTTTTCACCATACGTTATTGACAGGATCAGTGAATAAGAGACAATATATATCAATTATGTCAAATGAGTAATCAAACATTACTTTGAATTTGAACATATTCAACTGTGTCTCTAAAGAGTTGCATCATTTAGGGTTTGTATACAGAGGTTACACAAGAAAAATTATTTTTGAATTCTAAAAAGCTGTTATACTTTCTATGGAGGAGGGTAACACAGGAAGCCAAGTAACATTTCCTTGTCAAGAAGGAAAGAACATGTAGAAATGAGCAGATAAAAATATAGAAAACATACTTACAAGTGCAACTGTTTTATTTTTTTCCATCATAGGCACTGTGAGGTGAGTCATAAATCTACCTCCTATATTTCTCTCCATTTTAAATGGTTCATGAGGGATACCCCTAAAAGTCATTAGGCTGACTACATATCTTTCATTGTAAGAGAACAGTCTTAAATTATATGTCTAAATGTTCTATCTTGTACATATCTTCAAAGATGCATTTCTTTTGTTGTAAAAGTTATAACTATTAAAACATATCAGACTGTCCCCTATCCCGTATTTGCATTTAGTATTTTTACTTATTTATAACTGTGTTTTTATCTGATTTCAATGGGTAGTTGAAGTAATTTTCTTTTTTTTTAATTTTTATTTATTTATTTTTTTAATTTTTTTTTCAACGCTTATTTATTTTTGGGACAGAGAGAGACAGAGCATGAACGGCGGAGGGGCAGAGAGAGGGAGACACAGAATCGGAAGCAGGCTCCAGGCTCTGAGCCGTCAGCCCAGAGCCAGACGCGGGGCTCCAACTCACGGACCGCGAGATCGTGACCTGGCTGAAGTCGGACGCTTAACCGACTGCGCCACCCAGGCGCCCCAGAAGTAATTTTCTAAAAAAAGATTTATTGTGCACAATTTTATGTGAAGCTATGTTTAAATGACTGAGAATCTAAATATAAATGATAAGCAGGCTTTGCCTTCAGGAATTCCATAATCTAGTGGGAGAGAGCAAACATTAACAGGTACACTCTACATAATGATGAATGGAACAAGAGTGGGACCATGAGAGTATCAAGAAAGGTATTTAACCCAACCAATAGAAGTAAAGAATGTTGAGCCCACGGGGCTGGTGTCAGAGCAGAGGTTAGAAGGATGATTAACATTTTCCCCTTACACATAACCCAGAAAGATCTTCCAGGAGGAGGAAATAATAAAAGTAAAAGCCTTTACCAGCAGCAGTCCAATCCAAGACCACAAGGTGTTAGAGATTCAGTGGTATGTGGGAGGCAAGACAGTTATGCACGATCAGGTTATAAAAGATTTTGTATGCCATGTTAAGGACCCACTTGAACTTCATCTATTAGGCAATGAGAGTCTTTAAAATATTCTAAAACCAGGGGTCCCTGGGTGGCTCAGTCAGTTAACTGGGCAATGTCAGCTCAGGTCATGATCTCGCGGCTCCTGGGTTCAAGCCCCGCATCAGGCTCTGTGCTGACAGCTCAGAGCCTGGAATTGTCTTCAGATTCTGTGTCTCCCTCTCTCTGTTCATCCCCCACTTGCTCTTTCTCTCTCACTCTCCCTCTCAAATATAAAGAAACATTAAAAAATAAATATTTTAGGACATACCAAGTATGCATTTTAGGCGGTTTCTCTGACTATGGTAGGAAGGGTGAATTTAAAGTGGGTCAGTCAGGAAGATTACATTGAAGTACATGACGATTAATTTCATGTGTCAACCTGGCTAGGTCACAACATCCAGGTATTTGGTCAAACATTGTTCTGGATGTTGCTTTGAAGATATTTTTAGGTGAGATTGACACCTTATGTTGTTACACTTTATATAAAGCAGATTACTCTCATAGGGTGGATGGGCCTCATCCAATCATTTAAAGGCCTTAAAAGAAAATAGAACAAATTATCCAGAGGAAGAGGGAAATTCTGTCAGAGGAATGCGCTTGGGAACTTGGGCTGCAACATCAACTCTTCCCTAAGTGTCTAGCCGGATGGCCTACTCTGAAAATATTATACCTGCCAGCCTCTGCAATTGGGAGAACCAGTTCCTTCCTCTCTCTCTTTCTCGCTCTACATAGACACCATATTGATTTTGCTCCCCTGGAGACTCTAATACAAAATAGTGTAAGAGAGATCACTGTAAATGCTCTCCATGAAATTAAGGAATTCTGAGATTGACAGGATTCTGTAAGCAAATCAGTGAGTCTATTCCAGCAGCTGTCATTGTACATCAATTTGAACTCGGAGGTGTCAGGTAGAGGTCCTTTTGTTGTTGTTTGCTTTGATGTCAGAACAGAGGTGACTCATTTGATGAGATCACCCAGGAAGAACATGTAGAGGGAGGAGGGCAAAAGGTGAACATTAACCCTGAGAGAAAATTCAAGACGCCTGACAGGAAGGAGCCTATGAAGTAAACTATAAAGAATACATGAATATAATGAAAGAAAACCAAGGAAATGATTAGAGAAACTGTGTTGCCAGTCAGAGAAGTTACTTCTACATGCATAATTGATTCAGTGTAATGGGCAATGCTTTTCCTCTTTTCCTTTCTTTCTTTTCTTTTTTTTTTTTCAATTTCTTTTAGAGACAGAGTGAGTTACCAGTGGGGGAAAGGGGGAGAGAGAGAGAGAGAGAGAGGAGAGGGAGAGAGAGAGAGAGAGAGACTCCAAGAAAGCTCCAATTAACACTCAGTACAGGGCCCGATTTGGGGCTTGAGCCCACGACACTGGATCATGTATGACCTGAGCCAATATCAAAGGGCAGTCACTCAACCTTGTCACCCAGGAACCCCAACAATGCTTTTCATTCAAAGCCTAGCAATCAATCTTATGATATCTTTAACACAGGAAAGCTTTATGTGACTAATATGTCTTTTTGCTTGTAGTAAAAGAATCGCCTCTGCTGAAGTTTCTCACAATTTTCTGCCTTTGATTTTAAATTTGTAAATTAGTATTGGACTGTGTCTTCATGTTGATCCAGTTTCTGCCTACTATGAAAAATCTGCATGGCTGAATTATTATCTCCATACTATAAAGTGTTATCTGCCTTTGATCTCTTTACACGGTGTCTTATTTTGCAAAAAAAATATTATTTGTGGGCTGGATATCAGTTTCATTATGTTTGTAGACCTTTCCTCTTTAATCACTTTATAAGTATCTTCCGTGACTTCCCAGATATTTGGGGGTTCTTTCCATGGTTGTGCTCCGTCTCACCAAGTTCATTTCTATACAATGTATTGATATATTTTATTTCTAATGTGGTCCTGCATGTTCAGTTTCTACTTAATTACCTTGTTTAATTCATAACATTCCTTCTTGGTGACTACCTTATTCATTAGATTTTTTTTTCTTTTTTATTGAAAATAGTAATAGTTTATAAGATATTCTTCTGTTTATAACATGATTATATTAGCTCATGGAAATAATCCCTATCCTGATAGGTAGGGAAATGCTCTTCCCTTACAAAGTAAGATTTTGCCTGCCACATGTTGAGCTTTTGGGTTTTTCTCATCCATGAACAAAGAGCTATCTGGAGATGTCTAGACTCTTTTTGCTTGTCTGTGCTTGTTTATGCCATTAACTGTATCTGTCCCCAGTGACATCAAAACACCAAGTAATGTCAATGTTCTCTACTCGATATTGAGAGATGCTTTCTCTCTCTCTTTTTTTTTTTAATGTTTATTTATTTTTGACAGAGAGAGAGACAGAGCATGAGCGGGGTCGGGGCAGAGAGAGAGAAGGAGACACAGAATCTGAAGCAGGCTCCAGGCTCCGAGCTGTCAGCACAGAGCCCGACTCCAGGGTTCGACCTCACGAACCATGAGATCATGACCTGAGCCGAAGTCGGATGCTTAACTGACAGAGCCCACCCAGGCACCCTGAGATACTTGCTCTTCTTTCTAGTACCATAGCCTTCACGTATTTACCTCCTCTAATGTAGAGATCATTTTTGCCTCCTTCATCTGGTCATCCCCAGGGGAAAGAGCATTATTGGAAAAATTCGGTAGTCTATAATAAGGTGAAAAAGATAACGACCTTCTTATTCATTAATATCTTTTTAGGATATAGTGGCACAGAAAAATTTAAAATTCTGTAGAGATACTTGAACCCAAATTTTCTATCCCTGCATCAATATTTGGCCTTAAGGAGCATCTGGATGGCCTCAGTCAGTTAAGTGTCTGACTTCAGCTCAGGTCATGATCTCACCGTTTCAGGAGTCTAAACCCTGCATGGGGCCTCTGTGCTGACAGCTCAGAGCATGGAGCCTGCCTTGGATTCTGTGTCTCCCACTCTCTCTCTGTTCCTCCTCTCCTCACACTCTGTCTCTCTCTCTCTGGCCTCTCAAAAATAAAGATTAAAAAAAACCTAAAAAAAATATTTGGCCTTAAAAGTATAAAAGGTGAGTTGTGTATCCTGTCACTGAGAACACGGCAGCTGTTTACAGACAGTTCTCTTTCATGTTTCTGAGTTAGGGCAATATAGGAAGTAGAATGAAGATTCTATGAAACCTGGTTGGTATTTCTGGCACACAGCCTATACAAGCTCTTTCATCATCTCTCCCCGTTAATTAGGGACAATTATAGAAACTTCTGCAGGGTTTTGGTTATATGTTTTATTTATATATGATGGTTGTTACATGGATTCTTTATTGGTATTTTCATAGGTAATGTTTGTTTGTTGTTTTTTTTTTTAAGAAAACCTGGACAATAGTCATGGTTACATCTCTAGGCGAAGGCTGTTTTTCTCACTTAATCATCAAAACATCCAAAGAGTGAGCTAGTAATATCCTTATTTTACAATGAAGATAATGAGACTTACACATGGAGGTTAAGTAACTTGTTCAAATTCATTCAACTAGTAAAGGCAGAAACCAGTGATGTGAAGCAAACTTAAGTCCAAGTACTAAGTTCTCACACAATATCCTGACTGGTTTTTGCTTTAACATGTCTATTCTGCTTCTAGATTTTACCTTAAACCTTTGATGTATGCCTCACAATCATTCTAGATATGATTAGAATAAAATTATATTACTCATTTAAGAAAGCTTTGATTTCTTGCTCCTAATCCTATATTCACTTTGATTAGACACAGATTCTTTCAGACTTGCTACATTCAAACTCCTAGAAATTTGTTAAAATATTCTTTCTCCTCTTTTATTTGACTATCAAAACTGGGATACATTTAATTGCAGTCTATACATCCTTAGTCTTAATGTCTCAGTTGAATTCTTAAAACATACTGAACCCTTCCCTAAAGTAATCAGTTAATGATGCATAGTAAAATAGAGTCTGGGTCTTTATCCTGGGAATATAATTAAAAATAGATAGCTTACACACAAGCTACACTAGCGTGAAAGTATTATGTAATGAGACCAAATCTACATCTCTAGTTGTCTTTAATGTCACTTAACATGAATTTCTCGAGGACATCTTCAGGTTTGATCACAGGCCACACTCACTGGCAAAATATGAGAAATCACAGAATACTTGGCCATTTTAGGTAAGAAAATACTTGGCTAAAATGTAAAGTCCAAATACTTTGTAAAGAAGTATGCAAGTATGGGCGTCACTAGGGTGGCTCAGTTTGTTGAGCGACTGATTTCAGCTCAGGTCATGATCTCTGTGCCGACAGCTCAGAGCCTGGAGCCTACTTTGGATTCTGTGTCTTCCTCTTTCACTGCCCCTCCCCTGCTCACGCTGTCGCTGTCGCTGTCTCTCTCTCTCTCTAAAATAAATAAATATAAAACTTTATAAACAAAAAAATAAAAATATACAAACATGATAAATATTTATCTAATTAGTTATTTCTTGGGGTGCCTGGGTGGCTCAGTCAGTTGGGTGTCCGACTTTAGCTCAGGTCATGATTTCTCAGTTTGTGAGTTCAAGCCCCGTGTCGGACTCTGTGCTGACAGCTCGGAGCCTGGAGCCTGCTTCGGATTCTGTGTCTCCTTCTCTCTCTGCCCCTCCCCCCACCTGTGCTCTGTCTCTATCAAAAATAAATACAATATAAAAAATTAGTTATTTCTTTAATTTATATTAGAAATCACTGCTTAAAAATGATATCAGTCTCCAACTGTTTTCTCTGCTTATCCTTTATTCATTTACTTCCATTTTTCTAAACATTCCGTTCCCTAATATTTCCCAACATACCCTTTAAATAATCTATCGTTAATCCTCTGCAAAATCTCTGGTCACAAAGTATGCCCTGTTTTCATGTCACTGTGTATTTCTCATTCTCTACTTCTCAGCCAGTCAGAGAGGTGGCTTCGCCTATTCCTAACAGATGTGCTTAGTTGGCAAATAGGAATTCTGTTATCCCTAACAGCAATTTATATTGCAGTCCCCTTTATATTCAGTATTCAAATCTTAAATTAGGCATAAATAGGTAAATAATTTGAATCCAATCTAAGTAAATATTTTATACTAATTTTTTCACCTATATACTACAATGACAATTTAGATATATTCATTACTAATCCCATTAAAAACTTGAAACAAGACAAATTTTCTATTATGTTTCTAGACAACTACACCTTTCAGCAAATTCTTTAGGATTTTAAATGTATGATTCTTTTAAGTAGTGAATGTGTTGCACTCTTGTAAGCAAGGTTAAACTATTGTTCAAGCATAAAATCTTAAGGAAAACATGTTTGTAAGTGAAAATAAATCCTTAGCTTAATCAATGAGATGAAAATAATAATTCCAAGTCAGGTAGCTCAGATAATTTTCCCAGAACATTTTTCTGGGAAATAAAAGGTCTTATATCAAAATAATGTGTAGTGTCAATTAATAAGTAAAGCTACAAATTCATTAGATAAAGAAAAAAAGATATTTCATTTTGGTTTTCGAAATATTTTATACTGCAAATTTAATTTCATGATTCGCTAGGAAATATGTGTTATTATCATAAAAGGATTTTCCCATTAATTTTAACAGATTTTTAGGAAACAGTTCATAAATAATTTTAATGTTGTTTTCCCAAGAAAAGCTTGTAAATTATTAATGAATATGTTAGAGTCATAAAATCTCTGATTAAGATAGATTATTAATATTTAATACCAAAAAGTTCAGTTTCTATAGTATTGTTTCTGCTGATTTCAGTTGAATTTCCCAGACTTTTCTTCTATGGATTCATTTTTTGTTATGTATTTGTTGAATTAATGAATCCATGGATATATGTAATAAAATGAAGGTAAAGTTTAAATGTATGAAGCTAGAGGCTATATAAACACCTTTAAAATGCTAACCATATCCAAAATAACAGTGAGTACTTCCCATCCCAATTTTACTAATTTATTGAGATGTTTTACATTCAAAATTTATCTGACTCAATTTTATTAACACTTAGCTTTAACTGAGGGCTAAATTCCATGCGGGTTCTAATTTGCACAAAATGAGCATAAAAAGCAGTGAAATTCAAAAAAGATGCACCTAGAGTTTAGAGTATACACATTATATACTGCTCTTCCCTTCCTTCCTCCCAAGCACAAACACTGGCCAATTAGTCCTGTGTTTTAGTTGAGAGATGAAGTTAAGAACAAAAGGTCAGGAGTGGTCCTGATTGGTAACAATGTTAAATTCTGTTTGGAATTTCAGAATTTAGACCTAGGTCACCAATTGAAATACAACATGATTGCTTAAAATACCTGATTTTGAACTAAATTAAAGTGAAAGTTTTTTTCTATCATTTGTGTGTTTACATATGTGAGTGTGACTGAGCACACACTGCTTGTGTACTAACAAGAGGTTCTCACAACTGTGCTAGAATTCAAGGACTGATGATTTGCAATTACAAATTTTCTACCCAAATACAAACACCACCAGTGTTCTGATAAGCATTCTGAAAACTAATGTCTAATATATCATCTCCAATACCTTGAAGAAGGGATGCAAAGAGTCATGGATGTAAATTTTAACTTGATAATTTCTATATCTGTGTATAATTTTTTAATGTTTATTTTTGAGAGAGCCCCTGTGCACAAGTGGAGGAGGGACAAGGAGACAAGGGGACAGAGGATTTGAAGCAGGCTCTGGGAAGACAGCAGAGAGCCTGTTGGAGGGATCAAACCCAGAACCATGAAATCATGACCTGAGCTGAAGTTGAACGCTTAACTAAGCCACCCAGGCGTCCCTGTTTATAATTTATATAAAACAAAGGTTTCATAAGACAACATTTACGAACAAATATTTATAAAATAAATTAAGGTGACAAAACTTGCATAAAACTTCCAGTTGGATATCCAATTGAATATATGACTTCTTTGAGAATCTAGAGCTATACAAATAATCAGAAACCTCAAAGGCTTGTGCAGTTAAAGTATACAACTGACTTTAAATAAGAGTGCCAGGTGCCTTTGGTAGAAAGTTGCTATGATGCTGTTATTTTTTTATGGAAAAAAAAAGGCAGCAAAGTGAGCATTTGCATATTGACTACAAGAAAAAAGAGAAAAAATATGAATCACAAATTAACTTCTCTCAATAGCTCATACAATTTACAAAGTTAGGTTATAGCTTATCACATCCCAAAGTAGACCTCTCTATGTATAGACTTGTTTCACAAAGCCTTGAATTAAAGACGTAGAGAAGAATTTGGGGAGTAATATTCAATATGGAAAATGACAACAAATATAGGTCTAACCTTTTCACAGCCATTTCTTTCAGGTGACATACCAATATCTAAACTGCCAACAAGTCACTAGAAAATATTGAGAATATATTTTCTTTATCTAAAGAATACAGAATTCAGTCAATTACACTCTACAGAGTTTCTAAGAAATCACACAGTTGTACTGAATTGACTTAAACAATATTAATGTCCCTGCAATAACTCAACTCGTAATTTAGTGAAGAAATCAAGGGAACATATTTATTCTTTACTGCACATGTGACTAAGCAAGACATTCTGTACTGGATGTTCTCAAAGGAGAAGGCCAGATCTCTCTTAAGCATACAAATGTGGCTTTGCTTGATTCTTTAATGTCCATATATATGTGTATAAGATATATACATATAAATATATACACCATACATATCCATGCATTATAATGTTAATAGACCTTCTTTCTTTTTTTTCAATGTTTTAATTATCTTTGGGGGGGGGGGAGAGAGAGAGAGAGAGAGAGAGAGAGAGAGAGAAATAGAAAGGGAGCAGGGTAGGGGCACAGAGAGAGGGGAAGAGAGGATCTGAAGTGGGCTGTGAACTGATAGCAGTGAGCCAACATGGGGCTCGAACTCACAAACCATGAGATCATGACCTGAGCCAAAGTCAGATGCTCACCCAACTGAGCCACCCAGGTCCCCCTGTAGACCTTATTTCATAACAATTTAAGTTCACAGTAACATTAAATGGAAGGTACCAAGACTTCCATATACCCTCTGCCCCCGACACATGCATGGCATTCTGCATTATCAACATCCTAAACAGAGTGGTAAATATATTATAATTGAGGAACCTGCTTTAAGACATCATTAGCACCCAAAGCCCATGGCTGTTTGATTTTTTGATTGCTCTAAGGCATCAGCAGTTTTTCTTTGCCTTAAATCTCAGTATTTTTCCATTTGGGTGAGGGGACACTTAAAAGGTTAGGCCAAATGTGTTCAGCTACTCAAGTATTAGGAGAATTGACAGTAGGAAATTTCATAGACCTTGAGATAAATGATCCCCAGAAGAATCTTTATGAATAATTTTAATGAAATAGCTCACAGCCGTTTCTTTTTAGAAGAGAGGAAATCCAAATAAAAGTGTTCAGTTAATGAAAACTGGTTATCTTTCACTAATTTTACTTAGAATAAAATTACAATTCAAAAACTATTTCAAATGTCCATTGCATTTGCTGCTTTAAATGTAATCTTAGGAAGAACTCAATGTATATTGTTGTGCCTCACAAAAACAGTTCTTCATGCAAAACATAGAGTAAATTCTAAATAGGAATCCTGATTGGGTAGAATACATCAGAAAAGTACGTGAAGGAGGTTGTCCATATAACGGTTTATGGTACCTACATGAGTTTTGCTATTTTATAAGAATTATATATTTATTTTGTATTTAACCAAAAGTAAAAATACAACAAAATTATCAAGTTACTTTGATGAAACTATCAACTCTGAACACACTGCTCCATTTGAGAATATCCATATATATTACAGTAGATGCGGGAATCAGACCTAGTTAGTCACAGGGTGAAGCAAGTTCTTTCTCCATTAAGAAAAACATAATCAGGGTAGTTAAGTTTCGCTTCTTCCCCCCCAATGGGAAAAGAGAGGTCATAAGTCTTTAGTTACTCAGTTTATCTTGTTTCCTAGGACTAAATTCACTTTAATATAAAAATCCACTGAGGAGGGAAATTACAATATTTCTTGATCTAATATTCAATGGTTCATAACTAAGATTTGATTCCCGTATAGGTTTTTCTAGGTCAGTAAGACTTTTCTGATGCACTTGATATTATTTTTAGAGGACAGACATTACAGAACAAGAAAGTGTTGCTTATCTAGGATCAGGTATGTTTTTTGCAAATTATACACTGATCCTATCTTGCCAGGTTTCAAAGTCTCAACTACAAAAAAATAGTTTGTTGGCTTTGAAGATTGAATACCTATTTCTGCATTTTCTTAAGTACGACAGGACAATTGTCATAGTACTATTTTAAGTATTCATTGTGTATAACCACATAAGGTTTTAAAAATATTTAGGTTTTCACTGATAACTCATACTTTTGTATTAATTCCAGAAAACAAAGCAATTTTATATTGAATGAAGTGAATTCACTATGATTCACATAGATTTCCACTGATTATAAAATACATGCTCATTAAATAAAGAATCTAAAAAGTTTAAGAATAAAAAGGGACTGCTGATAGATCATTGCCATTTAATATTTTGCTAATTACTTAATATCTTTTCTCATGTAATTCTTTTTAAAAATTTGACATAACATTGCATATATTATTTCAATGTCTTTTTCACCTAATGCGTACATACATTTATTCAGAATCATTATTACTTAAAAAATGAATTTTTAATAATTGTTACATACATAAATTTATTATTACAGATTTAACTTCTTCTCTTGTTTAGACCTTCATGTTGCTTCATATAAATAGAAGATATACTTCTTTGAGCATAATTTTTTCTCCATATCTCTGATTCTTTTAGGGTACATATCTCATGTTAAATTACTCTAAAGGCCTGGAATTCTAAAGAAATGATACAGATTTCAAGTTATTCTCCAGAAAGGAAAAGAAAACCCATTTTATTTCCAAGTATGGCTATGCGATCATTTTATATCGGTATTACCTTTAATAAAACTTTAAATAACTGTCTTTAAGTGGTAGAATATCAGGTGATCAACCAACAATGTTTGTACGTTTGTATGTAAATATAAATGTATACATTCACATGCACATTATATTTAAGATATAATAGTTTAATATATATTTATTTAATATTTGTCTTGAAGTGTGTATTATTAAAACTAATACTAAAGTGAAAAAAAAGAAAATGTATGCTAAGTTTAAAAACGGTATTAAAACACTGACAATATCAGGGTTGCCTGGGTGGCTCAGTCAGTTAACCATTCAGCTCAGGTTATGATCTTGCGGTATGTGACTTCAAGCCACATGTCCGGCTCTGCCCTGATAGCTCAGAGCCTGGAGCCTGCTTTGGATTCTGTGTCTCCCTCTCTCTCTGCCCCTCTCCTTCTCGCACTCTGTCTCTCTCTCTCCCTCAAAAATAAATAAACATTGAAAGAAATGTTTTTATTTTAACACACTGACAACATCAACTAGTTTTAAAAATGTGGAACAAGAATGTACATTCATTGTTCCTGGAAATGCAAAATGGCACAGCCCCTTTGGAAATGATTTAGTTTCTCACAAAACTAAACATACTCTTACCACTTGATCTAGGAAACATGCTCCCTGGCATATACCCAAAGGCATTAAAAACTCATGTCCACACAAAAACCTACACACACATGTTCATGGCAGCTTTATTCACGATTGCCAAAATCTGGAAGCAATCAGAACCCTTAAGTAGGTGAATGTGTAAGAGAATTGTGACACATCCAGACAAGTATTTAGCACTAAAAATAAACAGGCTATGAAGCCAGGAAAAGACATGGAGAAAGCTTAAATGCATATTACCAAATAAAACAAGCCAATCTGAAAAGGTGGCAGACTGTATAATTCCAACTATATGACATTCTAGAAAAGGCAAAAGTATGGAGACAGTGAAAGGGACCAAGAGTTGTCAGGTGTTTAAGGCGGAAAGAGGAATACACAGGTGGAACACAGAGAATTTTTATGGCAGTGAAATTGCTCTGTATGATAGCATAACGGGTAGACACACAACATTGTACATTTGTCCAAACCCACAGTATTACAACAGCAAGAGTGAACCCTAATGTAAACCTGGACTTGGAACAATAATGATGTGGCAATGTAGGTTCATCAGTAGTAACAGATGAGCCACTCTGGTGAGGAATGTTAATGGTGATGGAAGCTGTGCATACGGGGTGTGGCGGGGCAGAGGGTCACTGTATTTGCTGTGAACCTAAAACTGCTCTAAAAAATTAAGCCTATTTAAAATCCTAAATAAATAAAAAAGGAGATCTAACTGTTGCTCTAACTGCATTTCTTAGGATGGTATTGAGGTGGAGTCTATTCATCCTTTGAATCTTGACTGCCTTGTTGACTTTCTTTGGCTAATGGAATGCGCAGCTATGAACAATGATAGCCAACCAGTTTTTCACCTTAGATGTCTAAAATCTTGCATGTATCTACGCTCTTCCTTGGAACTTCTAACTTATTTAAAAATGGCTAATGTAGTAGAGAATGAAAGACATGTGATCCAATCACGCAGCCCATATAGAAATGAATGTCAAGTACAGGAATCAGGCATCCTAAACCAGCCAGCTAGACAGCTTCCTGCATATCTATGAGGAAGCTCTCCCAACATCAGACAATGGAATGCCCATTCAATCCACAGATATCTGAGTTAACGGAATGTTTATTATTTTAAGCTACTGGGATGTATATCTGTTTTAAGACAGTCTTGTAGCAATGGATCACTGATAACATCATACCTCTTTAAAATGCCTGTGAATACATAAAAAAATTGAGCATGCCTATAATTTCTTAGAAGAATCAGGTACTCATGTTAGGGACCACTTTTTATTTGTACAGATGACAGAAAAAGTTATAGAAAGTGTCATTGTTCTGTAGTTTGGTTATAATGAATGCACCACGAATATAATGAATCAAAAGAAAAAATAGAGCAACAGAATATAAATTAATAGATGTCAAATGAATAACCTTATCTTAATCCAAATTAAGCACAAACTATTCAAATCATGCCCTATAACACTGTGTGGGGACTTACACAGGCCACTTATTAAAATATTGTCAATAGTAGAATATGGCCTATTTAAACATTGTCTTTTGGCTACAGTGGCTTGTGAATAATACCAACAGTAGAATGATTCCTGAGTAAGTGGAGCACATGTGATCTGCTATTAGGGAAACAGATATTCACATATTAACTCAGTCACTTTTAATTACAAGAAATTGGGCAAGAATTTTTCTTTAAAAAATAGAGATAATATAATACATTAAATAGGAACATATTTTGTAAGACAAAATATATATAGCACCTAACATAGTGTCTAATGAATACTTTCCCTTTTCCTTCTTAACACCAATTTCTATTTCTATGAAGACCCAGGTATTCATATATTTTAAGTAAATTTATAAGAGCTTTTCTAGAAATCTGGGTATTTAATTTAATTTTATTTCAATTTTATTTAATTTTTTACTTTATTTTATTTTAATTTTTTATTTTATTTCTCCACTTATGAACTAGAGCTCATAGACAGCTATACAGTTAATATTACTTTTAAACTCATCAATCAGAAATGAAGAATAGAAAAAAAAATAAAGTAGGTGAACTAAAAAACAAGATTCAATTTATAAGACTGTAATTTACCATGGGCTAAACTACATATTACAGGGGAGATATACACATTTTAAACATTGTTTAAGCAACTTGTATTGCTTTTTAATTTCATATTTTAGAGACTAATGAATATGGAAAATAAATACTGAGGCACCTGGGTAGCTCAGATGGTTAAGCGTCCAACTTTGGCTCAGGGCATGATCTCACAGTTCGTGAGTTTGAGCCCGACATCAGGCTCTGTGCTGACAGCTCGGAGCCTGGAGCCTGCTTTGGATTCTGTGTCTCCCTCTCTCTCTGCCCCTCCCCAGCTCACACTCTGTCTCTATCTCTTAAAAATAAATAAACATTTAAAAAATAAAGAAAATAAAATAATTCTTTTGGTAATGCACACACACACACATACATGTATATGTGGGTTACATTTTATTTAAGTTTTATGCTTCCCTCCTCTGACTAAAACTGGCATCATGACATAAACTTGTTGGCTTATATAAAACTTTTAACAAATGGACAGTGCTTCTGTAGTTTGGTTTAAGTCAAGCCCGAGATCAAAAAAGAATAAAGGGGATAGGAGAGGTGAAGGGCTTAGCATATTTCAAAATCCTCTTAAACCCAGAAATATACAAAAATTATGGATGGCAAAAAATAGGTGAATTGTAAGAAAATAGTATTTTACTCTCTACTGACATTATTCAGTTACAGAATTTATAGGCACATTGAAATACAGTTGAACACACTTGGAGATATTTTATGGATCATCACTCATGCTTTGGGAAGAACATAGTGGGCTACCCCAAAGCTGATAGCCATCACCTGACATAAATAGTTTCCAACACTGTACTTATATGCAAGGGCACTTAATGGTGAATTTTCACCAGTATTTAAAACTAAATATTAAACTATTTATTTAGCAATTTATTATGTAGTATTAATATATATTTGGTCCTAGATAAGTTTACAAACTAGTGAATAGAAAGTTTATGGCGATATTATTTAAATTAATCAATCCATATGAATTCCTGTCCAATAAGATTAATTTTATGAAAATAATATTTTATTTGCTTGGAAACAACAATATGACATTTCAAGTATGCTTCTGAAAAGCAAATGTTTACTTTTATTGTTACAAAATAGCAAAGCATTAAACCTTAAGATAATTACCATTATTTCATTTTTAATAATTTTTAAATGTGTATTTATTTTTCAGAAGGGAGAGCACACGTGTGTATGTGAATGGGAGGGGGCAGAGAGAGAGGGAGACAGAAGATCTGAAGCAGGCTCTGCCCTCTCAGCACAGAGCCGGATGTGGGGCTTGAATTCATAAACCGTGATATCTTGACCTGAGCTGAAGTCAGGTGCTTAACCAACTGAGCCACTCAGGTATTCCCATTATTTCATTTTTACTTAAAATCATCCCCAAATTTCCTATGTCTTGTAAGACGCACTTATGTGCTATTATTTGTGCAAGTAAGCACACATATAAAACATACTACCTTAAGTTCAATCTGATCTAACACATTTTATGTTCTGGGTATGAGTCACCCACATAGGTGAATTATCTTTCTGGACTTCCATTCTCTCTATGTAAAATTAGGGCACTGAATTGAAGTCATTTCCAGCTTTCTACAATATACAATTTATTAAACACATAAACTCACAAGTCTGTACTTTCTCCAACTTTTCATTCAATAACTAATCTTACTAATTCCTTATTTTCTCCTGCAAATACCTAGTAGTCTAATGTACTTTCATTTTGCACGTGATACACACAATTTATGATTTATGTTATGTCATGGTTTTTGTAGTTTATTTCGGTAAAAAGAACTACTACCTGGTACTTGTTTGAACTTGGATAAAAATGACTACATTTTTCTTTATAAAGTCAGGGATAGAAAATGTACTGCTGGGCTAAGACTAAGCATGAAAGATTCCATCTGAGAGGGACAATTTGTCAGAAAATTATGAGGAGGTACAAACAGAGGGCTATAATGGAAACAGTCTTGCAACATTAACTATATCATTCACTCTCATCAATTCTGTAATAAATCCACACACCACACTGAGAGGTGGTGCAGGCTGGGTGGTTCTCCAGCAGGCAGGCCTTCACGGCCGGTACTCCCCCTCGATGTGACCATGGTGCCACTGAAAGCAGTGGCCCATCGTGGCTTGGGGGGCGGGGCACCATGATTCATGCACAGAGAGATTAATTGGGAAAATGGAAATGGCAGGCCCAAAAGGGAGACAAGAGCTGTAACCCTAAATCACCATCAGAGTGGTGTCTTCATGGCCAATTACTTACTCCTCAGCAAAATATAGTTTAAGCAGAGCAAAGCTTGGAACACAGTCACGAAACTGCCTTTATGAAAATCACTGCCTCTTTTATAAAGGTGCCATTAATAAGCACCAGTGCTCTATCCAGAAATGAAACCTCAGGCTTGCTCTGCCAAAATCAAAAGTGCAGGCATGTTCAGAACTTACAGAGCAATTTTTCACTGTTCTAATTACTGACTATGAGACACTAGGTATGTTTCCCCATTAAATTAATAAGAGTTTAGGGAATTGAGGTATCCTTGGTCCAACAGGTTCAAAATGTAATTGACAAGCCATGATGTCATAGTTATATATTTAATAGTGTTGTATGAATGCACTGAGGTAGACAGAGAAGTAAATCATTTACTGAAGAATACTGAACTCTTTAATTTTAATTTAAATTTGACAACATGAATGCAACGAAAGGTGGTGAAAAGAAAATGAACTTTAAAACTGTGTAGCCCATGCTTCTAACCTTGCTCATCAATGTGACATTTGGGAAGTTTATAGAATTTCCCTAGGCTTGTGTGTCTTTCACTGTCAAAGGGGATAGAGTATCTACTCTGCAGAGTTGTTGTGAAATTCATTAAGGACTGGTCTATACAGCACATCATCTTGCTGAATACAAACTACATATTAAATAAATAAATATCTTAATTTCACTCTCCTATCTAGAGGTTATAGCCTAAGGTTATAATTCAGGATGTTATAAAAACAATTCAGAATACAATGTCTCAATCAGATAGTAATTTAAAACTCTGAACATAAAAGACGCTCAGAACATTTAGGACTAAAAACAGACATCCCCCTCTATCATCCACTTAATGTTAATTACAATTTTTTCCATAAATTGTTCAAAAAGGAGATTAGCTCTCTCTGGTAAATGAGTCCCCACTTTAAGGTAATGCAGGTTTTCAAAAACAAACAAACAAAACAGCTAAATAACTATGATGTTTGACAGCTGAACAGTTCCTCCTATAAGTTCTAAAAATACTTTTTTATATCTGAGCATTAAATCGTAATTTCAAAAGAAATCTTTATTATCCCTTGATTGTCCTAAGGAAATAAAGTATTTTCTCTGATAAAATGTATCATATAAACCAGACTTAATTATAGGTCAACATCACAGACCATTTACAAATGAAGAACTGGAGTTAGAAGGCTAAGTAACTTGCACAAGGTCATCCCGCTGACCAGCAGTGAGGGAGCCGGAACGTGAACCAGCCTGGTTCAAAGGCTCATGCTCTTAGCCTCTATGCATATGTTTAGCATGAACAAAATTATAAACACCGTCACTTATATTATTTATTTATGATTGCACATGGAATCAAGGTCCTTTCATCTTTCTAGGACAGTTTTAGACTCAACTTTAATGGAAAGAATTAAGTTCACCCACATGATGGCTGGAAGAACTGTGAAGCTGGAACAGCAGAAATGAGTAAGGGTAACAATACCAGCAAACCCTTAGATGGCTGTCAGGATGTGCCAGGCATTTCTGAAGATCTGTCATTATTTTAATTGTTTTGATGTCTATGATAATCTCATGGAAAAAATTATAATGTATCCATTTGACAGAGTATGAAACTGAGCCATTGTTTAGATAACTTGCCAAAGGTGACACAGCTAATAACTGCCAAAAACAGGATTTGGGTTCAAAGTTCATTCTTTTCACCATGGCCTGACAAACGATGAGAGGTGTTTTGTCAGTACTGGCAGTCTAAGGAGATCCTGCTATGGACACCAATTTTTTACGGAAAAATACCACACTAGCAGGTAGGAGACACTCAAGTGTTTTCCCTGGTTATATAACACTTATGAATAAGAATAAATTCATTTGATGGTCTTAAGTGTTGCATATACAAAACTGTATGCAGGTTTTGAGAGGAATGAATGCTTACCAGAAAGAGTATAAGGTTCAGACTTTCTTAATTTTTTCCCAAATCTGATTGTGAGTCCATGTTTTATAACAATGCTGTGAGAAAGACACATGACGGAACCCACATCCCCTACTTTTGCCCTTGTGGGCCACTTGAATAAAAACTATTGCCTTTTCTACTTTAGGCTGTTACTGACTCCCATCCTCTTTCTTTCAGTAACTGGACATTAGATTAAAATTAGTGTGTATTTTGTTTGTTGTGCTTATGTGTGTTTTTTTAATCAAAGTAAATTCGGAAAATCGCAAGTATCCTACACCTAACACCAAGTTGGATGAACAAATGTCTCCAGGAAATCTTAATGCTCCATTGATTTCAACTGTTCAGTGAAGAGGCATTTGGGGCCATTATGTGTGATTATGGTGAGCAGGCCCAGGCTCCACAGCAGCAGGCGCCCGCCCAAAAGAGGAAGTCAGGAAACACACAGTCATTTTCTCTCATGCCCGAAGGTCTGATTACTTTTTCTGGAGGGACCATAAACAAATGATGCACAAAAGTTCTGGGATTTGGTGGTAATATACAAGTAACTGCCAGCCTATGGCACCTCTTCATTACTGACAGATCTTGCCTCAGAGATGATGAAGTAGGACAGGATAGAAATAGAGTGTTTTTGGGGTGCCTGGGTGGCTCAGTCGGTTGAGCGACCAACTTCAGCTCAGGTCATGATCTTGCAGTCTGCGAGTTCGAGCCCCGCCTCAGGCTCTGTGCTGATGGCTCAGAGCCTGGAGCCTGCCTCGGATTCTGTGTCTCCCTCTCTCTGCCCCTTCCCCACTCATGCTCTGTCTCTCTCTGTCTCTCAAAAATGAACAAATGTTGAAAAAATTAAAAAAAAAAAGAGGGGCGCCTGGGTGGCACAGACGGTTAAGCGTCCGACTTCAGCCAGGTCACGATCTCGCGGTCCGGGAGTTCGAGACCCGCGTCAGGCTCTGGGCTGATGGCTCAGAGCCTGGAGCCTGTTTCCGATTCTGTGTCTCCCTCTCTCTCTGCCCCTCCCCCATTCATGCTCTGTCTCTCTCTGTCCCAAAAATAAATAAACGTTGAAAAAAAAATTTTAAAAAAAAGAGTATTTTTACATAAAATACAAGGTTTGTTTTTCGTTTGTTTTTTGTTTTGTCCATGAAAAAGAAAACACTAGGATTGTTACTGTAGTCATTACTGAGGGAATAAGTCAAAACTAGTATTCAGAGCTTCAAGGGACTATATTTTTCCTGAAAAAACATCTTCTTACCTAAGGGCCTTGGGATTCTGGGAGAAAGTATGCTATGCTTGTCTTCCTGTTAGGGGAAGCTGGTCACCATGGCTGAAAGATGTGAAAAGACCTGAGGAATGCCACTGTCTTAATGCGGGAGGGTGAGATTTCAGTTACAGACAAAAGCCTGGACGTAAAAACAGAAACCAAATGGGATCTGAAGCAGTTTTACAGAAAGAACAAATGGAAACATTAAGACATTCAATTTGAGGCTCCCTCTACTCAAAGTGAATCTCGACTTTTTAAAGTTACAAAAAGTCAACCAAAAATAGTGTATCACCACCTAGTAGGTGCCTGGCCATGCTACCAAGATAAATAAGACAATATAAAACCAGCTCTGCTCTTTGAGGAATCCCCGCGTTATTGGCACCAAAAGAGGGAAGATGAAGCCTTTTCCAAAGGCTCTGTCTCTGCTGTGTTTCTGGTAGGCCCATTACCCATGTTCCATATTTTGTCTCTGAGCCAAAGAAGCTATGTTCCCACTTCAAGGGGAAAGCAAAAAAGTTAATCATTCTCTGGGTTTTGTCCTAGGCCCCAAACACCTGATAACATCTAAGACGAGCCAGACAAATCTGGGCTGATGCTGGCATCACTACCTCCACCTTTGGTAATTTGTGGAATAGTAACTATTCACCTGACACTCACCTTTGATTGGACCCTATCCTACACTCCTGGAGGAGCAGGTACCCTAGACCCTTTTCTAATACAAACCTCTGGCCCCGAGCACTAATGAGACTCATTCCTTTCTCCTTTTCCAGTCTCCCGGACACTCTCTCTGCTAATCTCTACCTGTCATTCACGCTGTTCAATAAACTCTGTTTTCAGTTTCTCTAGCTCACGTTTGATTTCTATCCTGCGTGAAGCCAACAATCTTCTTGGTTGCTCCTGTGGGACCCTCTCCTGGTTCTTGGACCCAGCCTGCTTGTATCAGGACTTGGGAGAAATTGGTAGAAGGAAAGAGTCTATATTGAGATGAACCATGATTATATATCTAATGCAACATAGTAAGTACTATCACAGAGATAAGATACACGAATAAAAAAAGACACAGGAATAAATCTGTCAGGAAGGGACCCCTAAACAAACCAATAAATAAGGAGGATCTTTATCAGGTAGTTGGGTGTCAGATTTGTAGCTTAAGAAGTAGCAATTTAGCTGGCACATCTCTGCTAAGAGGAGAGGAAAACAAAAGAAACCCTTACAGGGTGCTGGTGGTAATATAAACTGATTCAATCCCTTTGGGGAAAAATGATTTAAAAGTCAGTATTTAAGGACACACACTCAAGACTCTAGAACCTATAGAAAAACTCGTTTATGTGAGCAACCACAATTATCAATATATAAGACTGTTCAGAGGATCATCATTTGTGAGAACAAATTAAATAACCAAAATCACTGAAAACAACTCAAAAAAGAGGATTTACAAATAAAATAAACAAGGTATGTTCATTCAGTGAAATCTTCAGCAGTAATAAGTACATTGCAGTTACATACACGAACAGAGATAAATCTCGCAAGCATATTGTTAAGGTAAAACAGTATACAGTGTGAGGTTTATATGCACATATACATACATGCAACTAAATAAAAGCAAGAAAAACACTTAGGGTCATAGTTCTTTCTAGACATAGTTAGGGATTTATTTTTCCTGCTGGGTGATGGTGGCACAGGTGTTCATTTTATTGTTTATTATTGCTATTGCTACTATTATTAACGGTTCAAATATACATTACATGTATATTCTTTTGTAGGATAAAATATTTCATAATAAATAAACTAAAGTGTTAATAATGGCAATTCTCTGTACTACCGATACGGATAATCAAGATTGGTCCTGTCTCCCTCAAATGTTTGGGTTTAAATGCAGGGGCTTCAGGGAATTATTAAACTTGGTGTTCAGAACACGAAACTCCTTTTTCAATGTAGATGTTAATAAAAACCCCTCTACAGTCCACGGAACCATATCGTGTGCTTATGAGACCTGAAACAGCAACAAAGAGACCTAGGACAACTCATAGTCTTTTTATCAATCCATCCCAGCTAGAGCAGGTTTTTGGAAGGGCATAAATCATAGTGAAGAGAAGAGTTAACTAGCTTTCAATGCAGGTAATGTTGAAGACAGATATTTATTCCACAAAAACATATTAAGAGCTAATTATCTGTCAGGCACTGTCCTCTGCCTTGGGAATACAACAATGCAAAAAGGGTCAAAAACCCTGAGCTCTATGAAGCTTATATTCTATCCGTGGGGAAGTAAAAACAGACAATGAACATAGTCATATACAGAGAAACAATCTGTGATAAGCATGGTAAGGAGAGAAGAAAAAAGCAATGAAACATCAATTTCATATTTCATATTGAAGCTTCCCACACACCTTGTATATGTCCATAGATTCTGGGTAAGAAATAAAATACATTTGGTGTGGGGACACAGCTTTGATAAATATAAGAACTGGCTAGATATACAGTGATAGAAACGTTTATTCTGACCTCATGGTTCCACTGAAGAGTAAAATGAAGAAAACTGTGGAGTAACAAGTCTGGTGATGGACACACTAACAAATGATAGCGTACTGCAAATGTACTTTAGCCATCTTAGGTAAATCAATAATGGCTATGGATGACATGCCACTGGGTTAATGACGAAGATAAAAAAACAAAAACAAAAACAAAAACAAAAAACAAAAAACAAAAAACAAAAGAATAGTCACACGAGTGAGATGGGAATATGTGACACTTCATTTACCAAAGTAGTAGAGCACAGGACTGAATACTTAGCAAATGTGTGTTATTTCATACTTCCCAAAATTATCTTTTAGAGTTTTTAGCTGTAAAACCAGTAGGAGAGCAGAAAACCTAATACAGTGATATGTGTACTGTCTCTTAACTTTAGAAAGGTACACTAAAAGAAAAGAAAGTATGATAAAATATATCAGTAACTCTCTGGCCAATGGTCATATACAGAAAGATATCTTAAAAATGTTAATAGTCTTAGAAACATATAATGATAATAATGTAGTAGAGATAATATTTGAAATAAAGGCAAATGGCAACTAAAGAAGACAAAGTGACTGCATAAGAATTTCTCTTACTTAGGGGTGCCTGGGTGGCCCAGTAGGTTAAGGCTCAGGTCATGATCTCATGATTGGTGGGTTCAAGGCCCATGTTGGGCTCTGTGCTGACAGCTCAGAGCCAGAAACCTGCTTCAGATTCGGTGTCTCCCTTTCTCTCTGCCCTTCCCCCACTCATGCTCTGTATCTCTCTCAAAAATAAATAAACATTAAAAAAAATTTTAAATAAAAAATAATAAAGAATTTCTCTTAACTTATTCTGATGTTTAGATATTAAAAGAAATATATATATATATATATATATTACAAAGAGAATGTATATCTATTTTAATAAAGACTTAGAATATTTATCTACATACAATATATATCCTAGATGTGACTATGTTAAGTTTATGTATGTGTATACTGTATGTGAATTTGTATATGTATATATACATAGGTGTGTGTTTGTGTAAGAACATACATATGTGTGTGTATGTGTGTATTAGAACAAACTGTGGTCTGGATAAAATAATAAATTCATGTCAGTTTGAAAGAACAGAACTAGTATCCCATGATTGGAGTAATATATGAGAGACTGCAACAAAATATCAAGATGTTAAACAGCAGTACAACTACCCAGTGATTTAATGAGATGGTCTTTTTATCCAAAGGAGGGTTTAAGCAAAGGAGGGTTTTTATCCAAAGGCGGGTTTATCCAAAGGAGGGTTTCTCCAATTGAAGGTTCCCTCAATTTGAGTGACCAAATTGAGGGAATATACAGAGTGACCTCTAGTAGTGCGTGGATGGCTGAACTAAAAATCTCTCAGTTCCTTTTTAATCCTAAAGACTATGATACTCAGCCCTACGTCTTGTGGGATGTCCTTTCAACTAATATTCATCACACTGATCACAAGTTTCTAACATTTTTTTTCCCCAAATTGTTCAATTGATTCATTGTTCCAATTGTTACCCATATCTGGGCATTCATGACCTCTCAGTCACAACATTCATGACTTTCCTCACCCTCTTTGCTTAATAAACGGCATTTATTTTCCCATTCTTCTTTTGATGGCTAGTTAACATAGCCAATCAAATGAAGTTGCAATTGAGGCCACCAACATTTACTTGGTACTCGTGATTAAAATGAATATTATTATATCAATTTTCAATTTTCAAATACAGAACAAACTTACTTAGGATGAGCACTTGAGCCAAGAAAAGAATATTGCCTTATCAGGATGCCTAGATTCGACAGATCTTCTAAACTAGTCCATTTATATTGAACCACATAGCTATTGTACCAACCAACCAACCAACCAACCAACAACAACAACAACAAAAACACGTAATTGGGTTATACTGATCTTGAGAGAATGAAGTTTCACAATCTCTTTCTACAAGTCATTCCTACATTTACCAACTCTCACAGACAGGAAATTGTGGTGTTTATCTATCCTAAGCCTTTCACCCTGTAGTATAAACTAATTTCCGTTTTCTTGATTCTCTGCACCTGGGTATCTTAGCAGCTGTGTGATCTTATTTTCCACAAAATAAGAAACAGAATAAGGTCATATCAACCATACAGATCAGGTATAATATTAGAATGATAGACTCCATGAAACATCATAAAACAGATTGGCAGCTACCCTTGCTGTGCAAAAACAAACAAAACAAAACAAAACAAAACCACAATATTTTGGTAACAATAACGTGCCCAGTCTGCTGAAATAAAAGACGTTAACAGCCACATATTTCCATCGATTGTATGGAAACAGTTATAAAGAAAGAGAAATACATTTTGTGTAAATCAGTAATACACCCCAAACAAATTTACACATCATTTACTACCTCTTACGATAATAGTATGGCAAATGGTGTCATGTATTCACTCTAGAGATAGATACAATCATAATGTACCAGTGAAAACATAAAATTGATTTTGTTACTGCTCTAATATAAGAGGATTACAAATTATTTCACTTTTCAAATTCATACAACTTAATCTGGTGTGCCGTATTCAGAACTGCTAAACTCAGCAACTATTCAAGTAATGCAGAATTTCACTAGACAATCATGAATTACTACACTGAGATGTAGAATATATTACCTTACAGAGATTATCTTGACTCAATAATTACTTCATGTTTCACTTACATGAATTATGTCACTTACATACAAATAGCTTCCGAGCCTGAAGAACACATAGCCTTCTATTTTGATTATTAAAAAAGTAACATTGTCGAAAGAAAGAAAGAAAGATCCAAAATTAAATAAATAAATAAATAAATAAATAAATAAATAAATAAAAAATACCGAAACTCTTATGAAAATAAACTCCTTTTCATTATCCCCAGGAATATGTTGACATACATATTGGCCAGCTGAGGTTCAAATTAGATAGCACCACAGGTGACAGAAACCCTGAGGCCAGCATGCATCCTGAGGACAAAGGTGATTGTTTCAATTATTTCCCTTGAATGGCTTACCCAGCTTTGACCTCAGCTTGAGGCAAGGTATTGGGAGCCTGATCCGTGCAGCCATGTAATTATGCATTTAAGTTTATTTTCTTAATTAATTTAAATATGCTTGAGAAATATACAGGGCTTGAATCTGAAAGCTCCCATGGCCTGGTTACTGGATAGAAACAAGACTCCTGAAGTGAGAGAGCTGATCACAACTTTCATGAGCTTTAGAAAGATGCTCATTGGAAGAGATGATCAAATGTTTGAAATTTCAAATCTTGGAGAAAGTTATAGTCTTTATTTTCTTTCAAAGTGATTTTTCTTTGTTTTGTTTTGTTAAGAAAAATGAGGTTAAAGAAATGGCTGTCAGCAACTGCTAATCTGGCTGATGGTCAGTAACACATAAAAGAATCTTCAGAGTTATACACATTGCCCCTGATATGTGGTAAAGGAATCATTAACGGAGCATGGACATTGGTAAGGGAGGCAGGAGCAGAACTCAGAACAAAAAGAATAGGAGTAGAATTGGTATAATCTACGCCAAAATATTCCCAATTGCGGGGGGTGGGGGACACAGAGCCAACTCTTGGGACAAAGGAACAGTTCAGATGTATTAACAGAGAGTCTCTTAAAGAAATAATTTGTCTAGTAGCCCCCAGTTCCACCTTTAGCCACCCACAGACTCACAGACCTTGATCAGTGACCCTGAACACATGTCCATCGCTAGGATATAGTCATTTTCTCTAATCCTGGAACATACTGAGTTCTGCTCAACTTTTGCCTTTTTTTTTCTTTTTTTCCTTTTTTTTTTTTTTTTTTTTTTTGATGAATACCCTTCAAAATTTGCACCGTATCAGAGAAATGGAACCCTTGCTCAGCTCATTTTACTCCGTGAACATATGCTCTTCTGTCATGATTTGTACAGTTATAGTTTTTCCTCTCCGGAAGGCTAGGCCACCTGCTTTCCCAGGGTCTTTGCACACAACTGCAGTGTCCTACACTATGGACAGATGCTGGGCTCATTTTCCCTTTTAAGATTTTGTTTCAAGTTAGAATTGCATGTTAGTGAACTCAGAAAGAAACTACTTTTGGCTAAGTCAATACACTGTAGAACTTAAAAAAAAAAAAAAAAGAAACGAAAAGAAAAGCAGTAGCAACAGCCCAGTACACAAAGATCAGTGAAGTTAAACAGCCAGCTTTATACTTGCCCCTGAGGACGCAGAGTTCTAAGGATTAACAGCAGTCTGGTCAGCAAGTGTAAGATACCTGCTTCAATGTGAAGATATCTGAAGTCTTTAAGCAAAGGCAGAAAGCTTTAAAGGCAGAGTTGAAAAATTTAAGAATTTAGCCAGAAAATATGAAGTGAGCTCAACTAGACTTTCCTGAAGTGGCTAATTTTTCCCAGATAAGTCATGCTCATAGTTTTATTGTACACATACAATAAATTAAAGCAAAATTCATCAATGAGTTATATAATTATTTTATATTATTACTTTTCATGAAAGAGTGATTTAATTTCTGGTTTTATATTTACCATGCTTGTGCTCCAAAAAATGAGATCACCATCTGGTGACAATTACAGACATTGGTCCATGTGGCCCAGGAGAAATTCCTGAGTTTAGATTTGATCATGCAGTATGTTACACAGAAAGCATAGGGAGGAAGGTAAATACTCTGTGCAAAGTATTTTAAAGGTACTTGTGATATTTAATATTAATTTTAATATGAAATATCATCTCTAAACAACTCATTTCCTACATTACCAGGTTTAGCAAGCAATAGTTCAAGCTTATAGGTTTAAAGTTTTCTAACTTGCTAATGAATCAGTGTTCTATACTATCTCATGATCTCAATTTCCCATACTTAAATGGCAGATAGTAATATCATACATTTGTCACGGATACATACTGAATGTAGTCTTAAAATAATACATGACAGTCTTTGGAATTTCAAGACACATACTTGTAAAGATTAAGAAAAATAACTTTCAATTAAAAAATAAAAATAACAGCACTGTATCATCTTTGAACCAAAAGCAGTAGGTATAAAATCATGGTGGTACTTACCACGGTGAAATTCATCACTTTCAATATCCATATTGTCATGGCTAAGTTAACTATCATGGTAACCAACAGCAGAAGGACAAAGAAGTATAAGCACCTCTTTCGCCATCCATAAATCCCCACTGGGTAAAGTTGTGCATTCTCAGCCCTTGGCAGGTTGTTTTGTTGTGTTGCTAGTATGTATTGTTCTCGAGTCATCTGCAAAAAAAGAAGAAGAACAAAAGAAAGAAAAGAAACATTCAAAACTAAAACCAATGGGTTTTTTTGTTTTTATTTATTCATTTATTTGTTTCCTAGCATTTATTTTTTTAATACGAAATTTATTGTCAAATTGGTTTCCATACAACACCCAGTGCCCATCCCAACAGGTGCCCTCCTCAATGCCCATCACCCATTTTCCTTCCCTCCCACCCCCCATCAACCCTGTTTATTCTCGGTTTTTAAGAGCAATAGCACTGCTAGGAATTTACCCAAGGGATACAGGAATGCTGATGCATAGGGGCACTTGTACCCCAATGTTTATGGCAGCACCTTCAACAATAGCCAAATTATGGAAAAGCCTAAATGTCCATCAAATGATGAATGGATAAAGAAATTGTGGTTTATAAACACAATGGAGTACTACGTGGCAATGAGAAAGAATGCAATATGGCCTTTTGTAGCAACGTGGTTGGAACTGGAGAGTGTGATGCTAAGTGAAATAAGTCATACGTAGAAAGACAGATACCGTATGTTTTCACTCTTATGTAGATAAGACCATGGGGGGGAGGGGCAGGGAAAAAAAAGGTTAGAGAGGGAGGGAGCCAAACCATAAGAGACTCTTAAAAAACTGTTTTGTTTTTTTTTTTAAACCAAAAGATACAACATACCTACAGATGGGTAATAAGTGTTCAAAGAACTATTGCTGTGTATTGAAAATTAAATAATTAAATTAAAATTGATTAAAATCTTACAAAATGCCTCCTATCACCATTGATGCTGCATTTTAGAGCTGTTCAACTAGCTGTGGTATTTCTAAGATGTATATTATTTTCAGTCAGATTTGCCCAATTCTAACAGTAACCTTTTCTCTGGAGAGTGATGATGGTGCAGCTCTACTCCCTGGTGTCTATAACCTAAAATTCAATGCACATCCCAGTTACTCCTGGAATAAGTGTCACCTGTTTCTTGGGGTAGACAGAGACCAACTGTATCTCAAGACATTTCTGTACCTTTATCTAAAAATACAGGGTATCAGTGGCTCAGTGTATATGTTTTAGTAAAATGTAAGTGCATTTGAAAGAACCAACGGGAAGAAAATACACTTTCATTTAGAATTATATAGATTTAGCTATTTGGTTAGTGCTTTTACTTAGAACTTTGTTGGTTATTTATTTTAGTTGTATTTCAATGAGTTCTCAAAATAAAATTGATCTCTGAAAAACACAAAACACTACACTGTACTATCTAATTATATAATATTATATAACATATTGATATATGCAGAAGTCCATTCTGGAAAAGGGGAGGTGGTATTCCTTGGTAATGTATAAATTTAGGTTTGAAGTTAATTCTTTCAAAAGGCTAATCCGTTATTTTCTGCCTGATACAACCAAGAAGCATGGTTAAGAAAAGTCAAAGAATATGTACTAGGTATACAATTTTTAGAATAAAATATTTATTACCTGAGGGATAAAAAATAATTTTTATAAAATATAATTTTCTCTAAGGCAATAAGTTTTTTTAGTTTAGTGTTTTTTCTCCTTAGGTCTTTTCAGAATTCTCTTATTGTGTATGTCCATTAAACAATTACTACAACGGAAATAATGCTGAATAAATACACCAAAATAAAAACAGCATCAGTGAAGGATTATAATTACCTGTCAAGTAATATAAAAAATACAGTTATATCTCATTTCATTGTGCTTCACTGTTTTGTGCTTTGCAGATTCTGTGCTATTGACAAATTGAAGATTTGTGGCAATGCTGAGTTAAGCAAGTCAATCGGTGACTTTTTCCAACAGCATTTGTTCATTTTAAATCTGTGTCTTACATTTTAGTAATTCTCACAATATTTCAAACTTTCATTATTATATCTGTTGTAGTGATCTATGCCCAGTGATTCTGATGTGACTAATAATTGTTTTGGCACCATGAACGACACCCGTATAAGATGATGGCTTAATTGATAACTGTGTGTTTTGACTGTTCCACCGAGTGGCCATTCCCTCTCTGTCTCCTTTCCCTCAGGCCTGCCTTTTACCTGAGATAGAACAATACTGAAATTAGGCCAACTAAAAACCCTACAATGATTTGTTGTGATGCACACCAGATACTATATGGAAGTGTTGAATCACTGTATTATAGACCCGAAACTGATATTACACTGGATGTTAACTAACTGGAATTTAAATAAAAACTTAACAAACACACAAAAAACCCTGCAATGACCTCTAAGTGTTCAAGTGAAAGGAAGAGTTGCATGTCTCACTTTAAATCAAAAGCTAGAAATGATTAAGTTTAGTGACAAAGCTTTGTCTTCTTGGGCCAAACAATTATCCAAGATGTGAATACAAAGAAACAGTTCTTGAAGGGAATGAAAGTGCCACTCTCTGAAACACATGAGGATAAGAAAGCAGAATAGCCTTACTGTTGATATAAAGTCTTAGTGTCTGGACAAAAAAAATCAAACCAGTCACAACATTACTTTAAGCCAAAGCCTAACCCAGAGCAAGGCCCTAACTCTTCAATTCTACGAGGGCTGAGGGAGGTGAGGAACCTGCAGAAGACAAGGTGAAGCTAACAGAGGTTGGATCATGAGGTAGAAATACAAAAGCCATTTCCAAACACAAAAGCCTGCAAGGTGAAAGGCCACGTGATGACGTAGAATCTGCAGCACGTTATCCAGAACTAAGATAAGTCATGAAGAAGGCTACACTCAACAAAAAATTTTCAGTGGAGATGGAGTAGGCTTCTACTGGAAGAAGATACTAGGAGTTTTATATCTAAAGGAGAAGTCAAAGCCTGCCTTCCAAAGCTTCAAAGGACTCTCTTGTCAGGGACAAATGCGTCTGAAGACTTCAAGTTGAGACCAGTGCTCATGTACCCTTCCAAAATTCCTAGGGTCCTAAAGAATTATGTTCAATCCACTCTGCAAATGCTCTACAAATTGAACAACAAAGCCTGGAGGGTAGCGTATCTGTTTACAACATGGTTTAGTGACTATTTTAAGTCCCCCGTTGAGAACTATTGCTCACGAAAAGATTATTTTCAAAGTATTACTACTCACTGCCAATACACTTGGTCATCCAAGTGCTCTGATGAAGAGGTACAACCAGATTAATGTTGTTTTCATGCCTGATCCATTCTGCAGTCCATGGATCAATGAGTAATTCTGACTTTCAGGTAGAAATATATTTCATAAGGCTAGGTGCCGTAGACAGTGATTCTTCTGATGGATCTGGGCAAAATAAAATGAAAACCCGGAAAGGATTCACTATTCTAAATGCCATTAAGAACATTCACGATTCATGAGATGAGGTCCAAATATCAACATAAACAGGAGCTTGGAAGAAGTGGCTTCTAACCCTCATGGATGACTTTGAGAGGTACCCGACTACAGTGGAGGAAGAAACTGCAGATGTGGTGGAAAGAGCAAGAGAACGAGGATTAGATCAGGGACTGAATAGGGGCAATCTCAAGATCAAACCTGAATGAATGAGGGGTTGCTTCTTATGCTTATGGATGAACAAAGAAAGTGGTTTCCTGAGATGGAATGTATTCCTGGTAAAGATGCTGTGAAGATTGTTGAAATGACAACAAAAGAGTTAGACTATTACATAAACTTAGTTGATAAAGCAGCAGCAGGGTTTGTGAGGATCGACTCCAATTGTGAGAGAAGTTTTACTGTGGATAAAGTGCTATCAAACAGCATGGCATGCTACAGAGAAATCATTTGTGAAAGGAAGAGTCAACTGATGCAACAAACTTCAGTGTTGTCTTATTTTAAGAAACTGCCACAGCTACCCTAACCTTCAGCAACCACCACCAGGAGCAGTCAGCAGTCATCAACCTCTAGGACTCTTCACCACCAAAAAGATCACAACTCACTGTAAGCTCAGACGATGTTTAGCATATTTTAGCAATAAAGTATTTTTTCCTTGGGGTATGTACCTTGTTCTCTTAGACATAATGTTGGTGCACACTTAATAGACTACAGTATAATAGTTTAAACATAACTTTTATATGCACTGGGAAACCAAAAAAAAATTATTTGATTCACTTTATAAAAATATTTGCTTTATGTGGTGGTCTAGAACAGAACCTGCAATATATCTGAGGGGTGCCTATATATGTTATAGAAAATACGTACCACAAGAGTATAAGTATTAGTGTTCATTGAACCAATCCTACTCTAAGTAAAATGTGGAACCATATATTGATAAATGCTAACATCCAATTTTTTTGTTTTTTTCCCAATTTTGTTTTTATTTTAGAGCTCTAACTAGAAATTATATTGATGCGGTGTCATTTTGCTTTATTTTTTTAATGAAGAGTACTATCATTCATAAAGTAAAAATTCTTGTATATGTTAAATCAGAATTTTAAATGAATTAGAGGTGGTAATACTAGATAATCAAGAGCAAATTATTTCATGATATAAGAATTACTTGTTTGCTTACTGTCATTTTTATTGAGGTTAATATTTCATGTTTCCTTGAGACTAGTGAAAATCTTTAGTCCTTACTGAGATTCCTATTTAGAGGGGAGATACACAACATATTAACTTCTGTGTACTATAAGTGTTATAAGAGATGACAGCAGACCAGGGGGATTTACTTTGCCTAAAGATTGCGGTGGAGATTTTATAGTTCTAACAACAGTTATGACTACAAAATAGAAAGTTTATTATAAGAAGAAGATGAAAGGAACTCTAGGGACCACCACCACTGAAGACTAAGGAAGGGACTAAGGAAAGGAAGCACATAGATGTAGGAAGAGAGCAGGAGAGAGCACAAGCCTGGCTATGCCTGATTGGCCGGCAGGAGACCTCCTCGTATAGCTTGTCTGGGAAAAGGCACAAATGCTATCACTACTTAGATCATGCATTGCTTTTCATCTCATATTAAAGCAACGTTCTTTCTTAGAATATTCTATTTCTACAAATTCTAGTTAGACATGAAGGTGAGAAGGTGCGATTAATGTGCCTTCGAAAAGAAGTGAGAACTTAGCTAAGTCTCTGAAATAAAACAAACACAAATCACAGAGGAAATGGTCTTTCAAGCAATAACTTTTTTTTTTTTTGGTAAAGCAATAGAAATTCTGTACCTATATCAAAGCCACTAACTATTTTGTAAAGCAAATGGAATAACAAAAGGGTGAGAGAAAAGGTTGTTAAGAACACATAAAAATCTGTTATTTAAAGCTATTTTTATCATCTCAAGAAATTCAATGTTGTTTTCTTAAAGATGAGATTAACACTATTACTTTATAAATCTTCTTTATCACAAAATACTTTTTAGAGTATCCAAGATGCAAAAAGACAAGTATAGAGTTTGCTTTAAAAAACTTCATTTTTGGGGTGGTGCCTGGGTGGCTAAGTTCGTTTTCATTCAGATAGTGATCTCAGAGTCCATGAGATTGAGCCCTGCATCGGGCTCTGAGCTGACAGCACAGAGCCTGCTTGGGATTCTCTCTCTCCCTTTCTCTCTGCCCCTCCTCCACTCTCTCACACGGGCACTTTGTCTCTTTCCCAAATTAAACGAATAAATGTTTAAAAAAAAAAACACTTCATTTTCTCTTAAACCTCACAGACCTGTTTTTTTTTTTAAGATCACAAAACCTTTCAGTAGCCATTACATTAAAGTAGTAGTACTAGCAAAGAAGAATAACAATGTACTCTGAGAGATTAAGCAAACTATCCTAGATTTGAAACTTTTACAGCCTTTGTCTAAAATGGTAAATGTTGATCCATTTTCAAGTATTAAAAATATCCTGAAATATCTTGGTTCCCTAGGCATTCTGAGAATTCTACAAACAAAATAGAAAATCGTTTCCCTAAATGATATCGCCATTCTAAAGTAATCAAACAAACGTACACTTGCAGAGATGCTTATTTTCTCAGATCAGCAAAATGGATTTCCTAAGAGAGAAAAAGAGATGATTACGATTTCCAAAGAGGAAACATCACCTCACTGAGGTGTCACTCTGGCTAAGTCCTCTCTACTTTCCTGTGCAATATGAATTCAACATCCTACTTTGCAGTATGTTCTTTGCGATTATTTTGGTTTTCAAGGTTCTGTACAGTATTCCTGGCTTCTTAAAGGAATTAGGACCTTCTTCATCTTAGTTTTTCACACTATATATCAGGTCTACAAAGCATTTATTAGGATCAAATAACTTATAAGATCCAGTGTTCCCTTAGTTAATACCAAAGAAGTCTTCAGCCTTCTTGGATCAAGACGGCTATCAGCATTCACATTAAGGTAAATGCACTTACTTGTGTTGGCCTGAAATCCAGGAAAGGACTTATTTAAATTTGGACTTTGTGCTTTATTTACAAAGAAACATACTTTAAAAATCCTGATAATACGAATAAAATGTCTGGCATGATTTTATGAGGTTAAATGAAAGATGCATTGGCAAATAGAATTAGACTTTGTGAATTTTTCAATATTTTTCTCCAATATTTCTGTCCAATATTTTTCTCTGGTTTACAGAAAGGGTTACTTTGTTCAGTAAATTTAATAACACATAATAAAAATCTAGACAAGAATGAATTAATCTGGACTGACCTAACCATGGTTCATCACTAATAATCTAGCCCTGGGGAATTCTGGTGAAGTCTACTCAGCTAGAAATGTGAGAGAAATTAACTAGAGTAGCAGAGACCATTTGCTATTATTCCCTTGCCTCACAGAAGGGGATAACAATAAGAGAAATACAATAATATAATAGGTATATAAGTAATATAATATTAAATAGTGATAGATGCTAAGAAGATAATAGGCATGGTGATATATTGGAGGAGTCTCCTTTAAAAATGGTAGAAAGATGTTAGCAGTGAAAAGAGAATGCCTCACAAAGAAAGTGACCCCTGACATGAAACTAAAATGATGAAAATCTAGGAAGAGAGTTAAAAGAGGTCTCTTGAGTATTCAAAGGCCTAATTACAGTAGGCTCAGGAGAAGATCGAAAATGAGGAAGTGGAGAAAGTGAGTTCAGACCATTTTTGAGGGGGAATGAAAAGCAAAGAAAAGGGATTTCAGATGAGAGTCTGGAGTCCAGTGTTGGAGTATTAATCAGGGGCCAGGGCCAGTCTACACACAGGTTATGAGCTAGAGAATGGAAAAGAAAGGAGGACACTTAACATAGGGCCAATAGTTGAGGGGACAAAGCTGAGATCCAGAGATGAGCTGTGCATTCTCAGTGAGGTGGCGATTGAAAAACTAGTGACAATGATAGAAGATGAGCCAAGCTAGGCTCCAGAAAGTGACAGACACAGGTTAGAGTTAGCCTAATCCCATGAGAATCACTCTTGGTCCTATTACTCTAGTATTCTGAATCACATCAGCATATGCGAAACTGAAAGGGGCTGTGTTGTGGTTCAAGTCCACAGCTACCTGGCTTGGGGACATGTGGCAAAAAGACCCGCTTCCTTCCCTCACAGAAAACTTCTGCAGAAGCTCCATGACCACAAACTTGCTCCATATGGATTTCACTGTGTGGGACCTAGAATGTATGTTTGTATGTACCACCATCTTCTTGCCAACCACAATAGTCTTCGCCCTCTTTCAGTGAGGTTTTATTATTTATTTTCTAAAACTGGGAGTGGAAACAGGAGGGCATCTGTTAGACATGGCATCTTACTGGATAGACAAGAAAGGCTAAAGAAAATGTGACCTCTGCTAATATTCATGAGAACAGAGAAAGAAAAGAAGATGTTAAGGGAGAGTACAATGCATAAGGTAATTATTTTAAATTGGTGTTGGTTAAACTAAGGGTAGAAATAAAATCTATTAATGGAACGCCCTGTTTTATGTCTTGTAAGGGAGAAATATTGTCTGAAAGATGACCAGATGACCCCACTACATGCCTGTATACTCAGGACGCTAAAAGGGAGGGAGTTTGAACAACTTAAAAATGGCCTCAAGAAGTGAGAAGCATGGAGGTAAGTTGTGCAACAAAGCTTTTTAAGATCTGAGTTTTACCAAAAGTAGAAAAGGACTCTCAAACTGCACAAATGCTTGAGGACATTAGAAAGTTAGTTCAAGTCCAAGTATTGAGAACTTCTTTTCTCCAGTCCAGATTCTGCCACTAAATTGTCAGTCTGATGATACAGCTCGAAAGAGAACCCAGTTTTACATTGGAAATGATATATCTGATATAGTTGTTTTTTAAATATCATATTGGACAGTTTTATACTACTACTCACATAAACACTGAATATAATGCAGAGATGTAAGCACATAGACTGGAAGGAAATAGCAAATTATTTATCTCACGCACTAATTTGATTCCTTAAAATCAAAATGTAAAATGAGCATCCAATTTCCGCTCAGCCCTGGCCCATGTATTCCCTGTTATAGGAAATATGAATATAAAACAAATGCCTCCTGGAAAGTAAGCTGGATAATTTGGGAAATTTCTTTTAATTTCTGATTATGGAGCTGGTACTTGGTACAGTTAAGTAGCAATAATCAACAGTCATATAACCATAAAAATTGAATCTTGGTTCCAAAACCTCTCAACCTGCTCAATGGGAATAGCTTATATTCTAGGAGGAGTGGTAAATCATGTTGGTGTCACTGTTCATTAAGTGCTGATCATGTTAGATTTAACATTACAGCTGTCTGTTATTTGTTCAGACAAGGGATGGGGGACAAGCAACTAAATGAAGTCTCAGATCTATGTGCCAAGTTGCAATCCCAGCCTGGCCATTCTATTCTGTGCGTCCAAGGGCAAGTCACTTAGCCTTTCTCTGCCCCAGTTTCCTCAGCTCTCAAATGAGTATTACACTGACTTGCATAAGAGCAATATGGGAGTAGGAAAGTAGGATGTTAGAGTGCCATTTTCATTTTAAATGGTAAAAATACTCATTTTAAAACTTTATTTTCTACCTCCTTAGCTAGTGATCACCTACATAAGGGCTATATGAGTATTTATATTAGAATTAATTTTCAAAGATATGATCGAAATCTCATTTAAAAATAAAAATGGTTGAAGTGTTCAAATTATATGTTTTGAATTTTACAAAGCAGAAAGGCATTTTATTTTCTGTTCCCAGAAAATGAGTCTCTAAACAGCTACTAATGTTGAGAGAGATTGAAAACAATACAGTAAAGTCCACTTACCATGGCAATTTGAATGTCTCCCTGTCTATGACACTTAATTCTCAAAGGCATTTTCCAACAAGGTGGTAGTTAAATTTTGCCATTTAAGAAAAATGTCCATTTTAAATGGCTTTTTTTTTCCAGTTGGTTTATGGAAAATGCTGTAGTCAGTTTTTACAGCCTGGAAAAGAAGCAGCCAGCAACTGAATTTCAAGAATGATGAAAGATATCGGAGTCCAATGGGCTGCCTCTTGAGATAGGAAATAGAATAGCATTCTAGCCAAGCCTGACAAAAAAAACAAACCTGAATAGGCATGAAGAAAGAAACACATTCCCAGATGAATAAAAGTTCTATAAAAATGTGGACATGTAAAGAGAGAATTTTCAGTGACCCAATAGCCATTCCTAGCTTAGTTGACGTAGTTTATGCGTCCCCCAATTATATGCTTTTGTATAGGAAAAGTTCTTCGTATCCAATTGGCTGAAAAGTCAATTCACAGCTTTTGGCAATTCACAGGTTTGAGGCATAGACTTAGATTTAGGTTGCTAACACCGTAGTAACTCATTTCTCTGATCCCCTCATGTGCTAATAATAATAAACAATAATAATAAAAACTTAGCCATTAAAACAATTGTGAAGGAGGTTGACAAGTCTTTTGCTCACTGACAGATACATCAACACTAAGAGCTAGAACAACAGACAGTCATGAGCACCAATGACATTAAGATTTACAAGCATGACGGGGCCACTGGCAAGCACCAGCACACATACGGCAGGAGAAAGAGGAAAATCTTGAAGGAAAACTTCACCAGAAACACAGCTGGGGGCTTTAGGTGGGAAAGCGGAGAGCCCACACTAATTAAATCAATAAGGAAACCATGGTTTAAAGAATACTAAGAGAATCAGAGAAAGATGAAGGGTTACTGACTTGTATTTTAACAACACGTAGAAAAACAAAACGAGCATTAAGAAGATAAAGTAGGGCCTCCGTGGCCTTGTTGATTGATTGGAAAACACCAGGGTTTATGAACCATCTCGCAAACAAATTTCAAAATACTCTATTGAAAGTCTTTTCCCCACTTGGACAACTGTAGTTACATTTTACCAGATTCAAGTATATAAATTTTAGTCAAACTTCTTTTGATATAAAATTTTCCAACTCTTAAGAAAAGTGTTCTGCTTGGGGTTTTCTCACTTTTGGAGATAAGGAAAAGAAGACATTCATAACAAGTATGTTTTGTTTTAGAATACTCTGCTTTAAATGTATCCAATACAGATGACCTTTTAAAGATCGATATAATCTAACCAACACAAGTTTTTTATTCCTGGCATAACTTAATCTTGACTGCCTAAATAAAGACAAAGCAGTTGGGCCAATAATTGGGCTTCAACTCTGTGAATTGCTGAATTTTTAAAAGGAAAATAAATGGTAAGACACACTTTTGATGTACCAAGCTGGGGGCAGAGAGGAAATGCAGACCAGCTCAACATCCAAAGACAAGGAGGGACATAAACAGAAGCCTGGAACATCATCATGAAGTGGTGCCAATATGAGAAGGTATCTCTGTCAGTGCTGGATGGGTGACCCACTGAGGCCTGCCCCTGATCTTACAACTCTCTCCCTGGTGAATCTCAGGAGAACATAGGCCAGAAGAGCTGAATGCTTCATCCATCATTACTCAGACTAGCCTTGGACGGGCACACGTATAGGTCATGAATATAAGATGACTTTCCACCACAGGTGGAAAATGAAGAGAGAAGTGAACTAGTGGCACTATCTCCTTTGGTTTACGTACTACAAACCAGCCTTTTTCTAGTACTAGTGTTAAGAAACTAAGGTTATTGACTAGTTATTGTTACCTGAGGAGCCTGGTGGAGGATATACGTTGCACTCTCTTTTCTGTTGTTTTATGGTTGTTTCTTGTCTCAGCTTATGAGGAAGTAGCAGAATATGCCACCCCAAAATGGTATACTTTGACATACTGATTATTTTTAGCTGTAGGCACTTGAAAATAGCCAGTACAGGAGGATTTCTCCAAACACCTCTCATCTGCCTAAAGAGAGATCCTCCAGAAGAAACTCCCTTGTCATTGATGCCATCCCCAGGTATTTCATCAACCTGGGAAGATTGACTCTTGTTATAGGAGAGAAGAGAAGTCAACATCATACCCAGACACCTTGGTCACAAGCTATCACATCTCCCATCTATTCTTCTAAGGGCCCATTCATCTTTCCTAAAAATAATTTCCTCTCCCCTAAGAGACCTACATTCCACTCACCTTTCCCTACTAAGATGGTACTTTAGTCTGAATTCTAAGCTGTCTCTTTGGGTTACTCATTATTCTATGGATATCACCCACATATGCATGAGGTATACAAGTTAATAAACATCTGGGTTTTTTTGGTTTTTTTCGGTTTTTTTTGCTATTAATATTTTATTACAGGATCCTTAACCAAGAACACATAGGGTAAAGGAAAACTTATTTTTCTTCCTTTACACTCACAGTAAGATTATAAACTCCTTTGCTTACATTTTTTATAGTCACCTTAACATCAAACACCATAAGGTTTGCTATAAATCATACAAAAAGATTAATAGGCACTCTACTTAAAACTTACTCCATGCTAGGCATTGTGCTGGTGGTTTGTTGATAAAGCTAAAACCAAATTAACTTTTAACTCAGAAAAGAGGGCACTTTGGGAATCATAATGGTACCATTTAGTACATTACTGTTACATCCATGAACTTCATTAAATAATTCAATAAATATTTGTTGACTCTATGGATGCATGAATATATACAGAAATCATATAATTCAGACAGTTACCTATTTACCTAAGTTACCTAGTTACCTATTTAGGGAGCACAGTGAGAGTGGAATTATATTTAATTCAAAATAATATCATACAATGCCATATATATGTGTGTATATATACACATACATATATATTGTGTATATATACATATATATAAAATATATATATATAAATATATATATATATATATATATATATATATATATATATATTCTTTTTTTCCATTTGGGAATTGGAAAAGTTGCAGCCATTGCATGCCCTTGATTGGACCAGATGATATCATGTGGCTGGTAATGGTGGCTTTTTGAAATAACATTCTTCAAAGACATATCTCTAATTTTAACTCCATCATTGTGCCCCTGATTCTATTGATCATGGCACAATATTTTAAGTCATTATAGCTAAAAAAATAAAAATAAAAATACATTAAAAAGATAAAATCTATTGATGCTTAGATCCCATGATTCTTTTGGGGGGGCATGTAGTTCCACTTTTATATCTCACATTTTTCACATATATCTGTATCAGTTCTCATTGCCAGCATTTCTCACGTCATGACAAGATTACTTTAAAGTTTTCCAACTTCTGCCTTAATTCTTGCCTCTAATGCTTAGTTTTGAGGAACATATCCCCAAAGCATAACGGTCAATTTATTTATATATCTAACAAAAATTAATTTAACACTTTCTACACACAAGGCATCTTTCTAGAATCTAACCATGCAGCAGGGAAGATAAACACAAATTCCTGCCTTCATGGGATTTATGTTCTCGAGCTGCGCACAAAGAACAAGCAAAAATAAATAAAACATACAGTAAGTGAGAGAGTAGCAAGCAGCTAAATACTGCAAGAAAGGAGGATAATTAAAATGTATGCTGCCATTTAGAAAAGGTAACCTGTTAAAGCCTCATTGGAAGCACAACTTTTTTAAAGGTTTATTTATTTATTTTGAGAAAGAGACAGAGCCTGTGAGCAGGGCAGGGGCAGAGCGAGAGGGAGAGAGAATCCAAAACAAGCTCCACACCATCAGTTCAGAGCCCAAGCGGGGCTCTAACCTATGAACCGTGAGATCATGACCTGAGCCAAAATCAAGAGTCGAAAGCTCAGCCAACTGAGCCCCAGAAAACCAAATTCTGAGTCATGTCCACAAGAACATGAAGAGGGGAGCTATGTCTCCATCAAGGTAAGAGCATTTCAGAGAGGAAAGAACTTGACTGTCATGTTCTGGGTCTAGCAGTGGGGGCAGGAGTAGAGAGATTGAATGTCAAGTGAAGACAGAGAAATAGGAGAGGCAGAGTTCCACAGAGCATTGGAGAGTTTGTTTTCTATTCAAATCTCATTTTTTTTCTGAGCCAGGCATTCTGTAACTATGTCATATGAAATAGCATGGTTTACCCCTCTATCTTCATTATTTCCCTCTCCCTGGTCCATGTGTCTGCACAGAACCTTTCTCCACTTAGTAGTAAATTATTTTTTTTAACGTTTATTTATTTTTGAGACAGAGAGAGACAGAGCATGATCGGGGGAGGGGCAGAGAGAGAGGGAGACACACAATCTGAAACAGGCTCCAGGCTCTGAGCTATCAGCACAGAGCCTGATGCGGGGCTCGAACTCACGCACTGCAAGATCATGACCTGAGCCGAAGTCGGCCGCTTAACGGACTGAGCCACCCAGGCGCCCCCACTTAGTAGTAAATTAAATATTCATCTGTTGTTGTTGTTGTTGTTTTTTTGGGGGGGCACCTCCTATAGAAGAGAAGCCATAGGAGGACAGGGACTTTGAGATGTTTGTTGCTTTAATTCCTTCAAGGAGAAACATAGGTGTGCAAAGCATTTACTGAACAAACAAATATTCTGTGGCTGCCATATGTCCAATGATAGTGTCCTGCATTCAGCAGATGTTCAAAAAGATCTGAACAAACGAATTTGTTCTTCCTTCATTTCTGAGGTGTGTGTTCTTCAAGGTCAGACGATGACATTCATGAAGTTTTAAATTTTGACAGTGTTCTTGCCATACACTATCTATGTAACTCTAAACATGAATTTGAGTCATCTCCTTATCTACAAATCAACAGTAAATTGACCTACCTTTAAAACATACTCTAAAGATTAAATAATACAATATATAGTAACTTATGTAAAATATAAATATGTACTGATTCTTAGAGCTTTTCCTTCCTTAACGCACTATCTGCCAGTGAATATATTTTCTGTGAAAAAAATTATATCATTTAGAATTTATGAAGAAATCGATATATTTGCTTTTACTGATTAAAAACATCAGTAAAATGATAAAAAAAATGGATGTTATAGAATTTGGAAACATAACTTAATACCCCAATTTGTTTTAGAAAACAAGGGAAAAAATAGTAATTTGAATAACATAAGAGGCTATGTTAATAGAACCCACTTACTTTCAACCCCCATCTGTCTCCCAGCTTTTAAAAATTATAGTTTTTTTCCCTTCATTTTTACTTGGTAATTTGAATTGGAAAAGAAAAAAAAAAGAAACTTCCCATTGTTTAATATATTTGAAATGAATAGAAGTGAAACAGTGATAGAAAAATGGCTTCCTATACAGAAACAAAATAATCTTACAGAGATTAAATGAAAGAAACTAAATACTTCCTTTGCATAATAAGATCAATCCTTATCTTCTCAGGTATAAAAAAATGGTTTAAAAAATTACTTACTGGGGTGCCTGGGTGGCTCAGTTGGTTAAGCGTCTAACTTTGGCTCAGGTCATGATCTCACAGTTCGTGAATTCACGCCCCGCATGGGAGCATGCTTTGGATCCTCTCTCTCCCTCTCTCTCTGCCCCACCCCCTTTCTCTCTCTCAAAAATAAAGATAAACATAAAAAAATAAAAAAAAATATGTTATTTATTGTAATAATTTTGCTGTAACCAAACCAAGAAATCACCCTTCCAAATGAAGGATTGCAAAATATGCCACGCAAAATATGCCACCTTAGCATACAGATACATTGAGCTTAGGCATTTGAAAACCAGCAAATGCAGGGAGAGGCTTTTGCTGAACTCCTCTCATCTACCTAAAGAGAAGTCCTCCAAAGAAACTCCCTTGTCATAAATTCTCTCCCTGGGAGTATCATCAAGCAGGGAGGGCGGACTCCTCTAACATGTAAGGAGAACAGAAGTTGATATCACACCCAGGCACACATTGCCACAAAGGATCACACCTCTCATTTATTCTTCTAAGGGCCCATTCATCTTATCTAAAAAATTTTCTCTCCTCTAAGAGGCCCATATTCCACTCCCCTTTCCTTATTACGATGGCATTTAAGTCTGAATTCTATGCCATCTTTTGGTTATTCATTTTTCCTGGTTATCTCCTATGTATAAATGAGTCATACATGTTAATAAATTTCTGCGTGTTGGGTTTTGTTGTTGTTGCTGCTGTTGTTTTGTTAATCTGTCCTTTATTACAGGGGCCTCAGCCAAGAACTCACAGGGGTAAGTGGAAAATTATCTTTGCTCCCCTACACTTATGAATACCTGTCCTTGAGGCAGGAAACCAGCTACCTGCACAGATCTCACTGTTGTGTTCCCATCCCTGTCTCCTCTGTGTGGCAAACAAAGTGCTTTCTCCACAGTTTGCACAGAGACTTGATTCCAGACTCTCCCAATGTATAAGTTGTTTTCTGATTGCATTTTACAAAATTATCTTTTTAAGCTTCATTTTCTTAAGAGATCTGGAGAGCTATATTCCAGGCCAGCATACTTAATTTAGACCTCAACCTGATGATCTGAAAAGGCCTCGGCCATATTATGAATTAGTGACCTTTGCAAATTGCATTTAAGTGGTTTGAAAACACCCATTTTACAATCAAGAAACAGTAGAGATGGGGAGTTTAACTAGATGAATATAAAACAAAATTGTTTAAAAGCATGTCAATTGCTAGCTCTAAGAATAACTGAATATATTAATATCCAAGGTGATCCTTCATATTTTATTTACTTGTTTGTTTATTCACTTATTTATTATTGTACAGAGTACTTTAGAAAAGGTAGGCTAGGATGGATAGGAAAAGAAGTAATAATAAAAATCACCTAATTATATAAAACACTTTAAAATTTGTATTTGAATGAGTGAAAATCAGCATGCCAAAATTCATTTGAAACATTATACAGATTTAATGATAAACTACAAAGTACTTATTCACTATATTACTTCTATGGTACAGTACTAAGGTAAAATTAATGCACGTTCTAGTGCCATCTGCAGAATTTGCATTTTCACAGTACGTTAGTGCTCCCTACCAGATACGTTTATGCCCCGTTTACATTTGGATATATTCCTAAACTAAAAGGCCAAGTGTTTCTATTTAGTCTAAAAATGGGGAGCAAAATGAAGCAATTTATTTTTTTCATACTTGCCCAAATTACTTTCTATAACAAAATGAAAAAGATTCCTTTTGTGTTAAAAAAAAGAACTGCATGTTTAAACGTTGTATGATCCTTCATTCAAGGGGAAGAAAGGAAATTATTAATAATAATGCTAACAACAAACAACAGCATAGATTATCCTATGCCAGACACAAGTGCCCAGTTAATTCACTTAATCCTAACTGCAACCCAGAAAACAAAGCTGTTATTATTATCTGTTTTTATAAGATAAGGAAAATGAGGCCCAGAATGGTTAGGAAATTTCCCCAAGAGCTATTAGGAGCAAGAGTTGCTAAGGGTAAGAAACATAAGCATCTTCTGAACCCTAAACTCATTTTCTCAGCCACACCCTACGCTGCCTATGGGCCAAGCACTGAGTCAGCCCTTCCATATGTTACCCTGTTCATTCATGAATGCAGTTAACTCAATCAAAGTCAATCTTACAAGTCCCATTTTAGTAATTAATAATCTGAAGCACCACAAAGTCAACATACTCGAAGTCCCGCAAATGAGTAAAACATTGATTTTTGGATTCAGGTTTATAGATTAATATGGAAGCTTTTTGTTGCTGTTTTTATTTCCTTAACTACATCACACTACTTCCCCAGAAAATATTTACTAAATACCTATTACATGCAAAACATTTTAAATACTTTAAATATACACCACACTGTCTTTAGCACCCATAAACCAATAAAGCAAATGAATGTGCTTCTCCTAATGTGAGATTTACTACTGTCTTGAATGGCAAGTGTAATTTCAGATAGTAAAGAAATATGCCAAGAAACATCTTTGATTCACATAAACAGAAATCTATTCTTGCTTATATTTGTTTCCAAGCTTTCTTAGTGCATCAGAAAGTCTTCTTTATGCTAGCAGGCATGTTAACTAATTTCTAGCTGCCCTTCCAAAAAAGAAAAAAAAAAAAAGGGAATTAGAGATGTTTTCAGCTAAACGGTGTCTCTCTAGTTGGGATGTAATAACTGTGTTTTTTGTTGTTCTTGCTGCTATGTTCACCTTTTCTGTCAACTTCTGGCAGGAGAAAACGGCCTTATCTTTCCTGTTATCTTTTGGCAGGCGAGACTGGCTTCCAACCTACTGTATCCGTTTAAATCTTTCTTTAAAAAGAGGCTTAAGTAGAGACAGGGAGTCAATTTAAAACATAATATTCAACACACAGCATATGTAGTATATGAATACAGGGAAAAATCATGAAGCTTTAAGAAGTGGCTAATGTTCAGAAGACACCATTAGTTTCTAAACACTAATGTTTAGAAAACACAACACTTTTCTTTTAGAAAAGAAGAAGTGTCTCACTCGGTTCTCTGCAAATTAACTGGGCTAACTCTGCAAAGGTGAATTCCCTTGAACTGGAAGAAGAGAGCAGACACCGGATGCCTGCAAGGCAATTTACCAGAGGATCCACGCAGGCACTGGAGGGGACGGTGGGGGAGGCACTTAGTTTTTGAAGCTCCAGGGAGCTCCGGGTCCAACAGGAACAGTCCGAGAACTCGTGATATGTTCCATCTGGGTGAAAGATGCTCCAGGAATTTGATGGAGGGAATGTCACTCTCTAATAGCATCTCGGGTGGCTTTGCAGAAGCATTTGATGAGGGCTTTCTGTAACCTTTAAGCTTTTAAGAGGGGAGGGTGGGTGATGGGTATTGAGGAGGGCACCTTTTGGGATGAGCACTGGGTGTTGTATGGAAACCAATTTGTCAATAAATTTCATATATATATATATAAAAAAAAAGCTTTTAAGAAATGAAGAATAGGCCAGGATGGTGGCATTTCAGGCAAAGAAAAGGCAAGGGAGGAAGAATGCAAAACCTATAAAGTGCCTCTGAGGAATCTTGAGCAGCAGAGAAAAATATGAAAGTAACTCAACAGCCAACATATCAAAAACATGATAAATGAAAACAGATATTTAAAAATAGAAGAGGAGACTCTGCAGTTATATTTATAAAAAATAACTTTGTTTTCTCAGAGTATGATAGCAGCCTTATCAGGACACTGACTCGTTTTTCTTATTTTCATTAAACTTATATTATGCTTCAAATGGAAATAAAATCGTATCAATGAGTGAAGAGTAGAAATAAAATTTTGTGAACGAGTAAAAGCAGTGTTTACCTTACCAGATACCGGTATTCATTATAAAGCTATATTCAACTTGGGTAGGGCCAATTCAAGGAAAGAAAAACAGACCACTGAAATAGAATAGAAATTCCAGAAATGGACCCAGAGGTGCAGTTCACTTGAAGTTACTGAGAACCTCAAGTGTGTGGAAAATATGGTTTTCTTATAACTCTCAAAAATAGGCATTCTCAAAAACTGCTAGTGGGGGGTATGAATTGGTACCTCACTTTGGAATTTAAAAAGTATCTGTTCAACTGAAGATGTGCATGCTCGTTATCCCAGAATTTCCCTTATACCTGCTACAGAAACCCCAGAACTTAGAAAGAATAAAACATTTTCACAGGTGCTCCTGTTACACTAGATATTTTTAAAAATTTCATAAATGCCCATTAAGACAGAAATGTATATAAAAAGTCAACCTATTTAAAAACAGAACAACAAAGCAATTAAAATGAATTGATCTACACGTATTAACTTTCAGGAACCACAAAAAAATATAATGTTAAATGACAAAAACAAACAATACCCCACCAACATACACATATAGACGTATTCATACAAACACACAAGTTATGTTCACATGCATCATCAGCAGAAATATAAAAACCTTTCAAAGAAGCATCTAAGCCTATTTCAGGACACTTATAACCTCCCCCTTCTGCATGTGTGAACTTGGACATAAGATGTGTGCTCCAGAAAATTTCCCATTAGACAAGATGGATGACAATCTGCCTAGGGTTTGTTTTAAGCCATACGTAGCCGTATGTTGAAAATGTATTAGGCAAATAAAAAGTGAAAAACAGGATGAGAGAAAAAATCTGAAAGGAGAAGAAGACTGAAATTCGTAATCAAGACAAGAGCCGGGAAGACCCAGGTAGCGTACAAGGAAAGCTGTGTTGCGTAACGAGAGGACAAGAACTAACATTTAAGGATACGGTGGCTGAGGTAATTTTTAGGAATGGAATGTTCATTATTCACCTGCACATATAAAAAGTGGCAAAACTGAACCTGAACTAAATTTTCCTTAGGAACTTAATTGTCCCTGAGATGCATTCCAGCAGACGGTCTGCTGGAAGCAGTGAGCTGAACACTCTTGTTTAAAACCATAGGCACGCTTTCATGCACCCGTGCTTTACAATCTTTTCTGTTTGTTTGTTTGTGTAACAAATTTATAGAGCAATAGGACACAGATCAGCGCAGTTTCCTCAGACAGAACCAACCGACTTCAGTGGAAGAACTTTTGGGTCCGAAACATGAGCAGACGCACACACCACGAGCATGGTGGTGGTCCAACACATCATCCATCATTCTCTCAGCTTTTGAGTTTGCTGATACAAATAAGACAGCAATACAGTCCTCTCAATGTAAGAAGGAGGGTGAAGGGTGAGACATGATGAATCATCCGTACTCATTAGATTACCCAGGAGAGAATTCATTTAAAGACGCATCACCATAAAAGCACCCCATGAAACTTAAGTAGCAAGGATTAACATACTTCAGATTTAACCATATTAAAAATCTCAAGTAATACTTAAAAAATGAAGTTTCAAATTGAAATGGTATATTGATTTCTTAAGATTTCCAACTGCTGGGGCACCTGAGTGGCTCAGTCGGGTGGGCATCCGACTTTGGCTCAGGTCATGATCTCGGGATCCATGAGTTCGAGCCCCACGTCGGGCTCTGTGGCTGACAGCTCAGAACCTGGAGCCTGCTTCAGATTCTGTTCTCCCTCTCTCTGATCCTCCCCCACTCACACTCTGCCTCATTCTCTCTCTCAAAAATAAATAAACATTTAAAAAAAAGATTTCCAATTGCCAAAAGAAATATTTAAATAAGGGCTGGATATATAATTTTTTTTCATTTTTTTCTTGATCCGACCTTTAATATTATTAATTCCACAACTACTGTATGCACATTGAGAAATAAACATACCATTCTCAATAATAAATTGAAATGATGTTCAACATTCAACCTTCCAATCTGCCTACAATAAAATAATACAAAATGGTTTTCTGAATTTCACGAACTGGGTAAAATTCTACATATCCTGTATAGTCAAATAGGCTATGTTTTATTGAATGATCACATTGTATTCACTTATTTATTTCCAGGACCAAACTGTGCCTGACCCATGTAAATATTTAAAAAACCTCAGTGAACAAGTGAGAAAATGCATTAAAAAAGTATGATTAAAAAAAAATCCCAACTTCACTGAGGTATACTTGACATATAAAATTGTAAAATATTCATTGTTCATCCTAGTGATTCGATATACATACACACTGTGAAAGGACTTTCTCCCATCTAGTTAATTACACATTCACACAGCCATATCATCTCATGTGTGTGCGGTGTATGTATGTGCATATTCTTTTTCAGTAAGAACATTTAAATACTATGCTCTTGCAAATTTCAACTATATGACATAGCGTAATCAACTGTACTCACCATGTTTTTACATTAGGTCCTCAGATCTTATTCATCTTATAGCTAAAAATTTGTACCCTTTTACTACATCACCCACTCTCAGCTCCTAGCAAACATCTTTCTACTCTCTGTTTCTATGCGTTAGTAATTTTTACCCTTCTGTTTCTATTTTCAGCAGAATGATCTTGATATGCACTATAGTAAAGTAAACTATGCGGCACATAAGGGGACTGGAAAATTATGACAGAGTTTCATGATCCTTGCATACGTTTCTTTGGTATTGGTTTACCAATACAACACTTTCAACACTGCTACCTGTTGTATTGAATTTGAGTGGCAATGGGAGAAACAATATACATTTTTGAAAAATATGTGTAGATTTGGTAACAGAGAAATGGTACAGGACTGATGACAAATAAAACTAATTTATAGTCAGTAGGTAACAGCTAGGTATGAAGTTCCACTGAGTCACCACCTGTGAGAACCCTTTCCCCAGCCACACGGAGACCTCTGGCACCCACCCTAGGGAGAGAGAGGGGTACTCTGGTGCCCACCAGTTACCAGAAGACCAGCCAGCCATAGAGCCTGCTCTCTACTCCTCTGCCTCATCCCTTTGCCTGTGACCCCTCGAGTTTGGGCCTTACCTAAAATGTAGTATCACGTTTTCTCTAGCCATGTGACTAAAGAACAAAAGAGAATTATTCTTCCAAAATTTCAATGCAACGATAACTGTATATTATTACTTCACTCAAAAACAGTTTGGGAGACTCAGAGAGAGTGAATATAATTTAGTGAGAGTTAAAATTAATATGTAGAAGTGTTAAAATGGTTGATGAATTCTTGGAGACATAGGAGGTCCATTTTAGTAAATTCAACAATGAATAAGGAGGTAGATGATTCTAATTTTGACAAATTTCTTCAAAGAGATTCATGAATAAATTGAATAAAATTTTGATTCATTAGCCCATAAAAGAAACAAATAGGGTTTATAAGGGTCTAGCATATTTATTAAGACTTTGTATTCAAATAGAATATGCAAAACTTAATCCTTACTAAATAACATTCCATTTGTGAATTTATTGCTGTTAAATTAACTTTTATTGCTGAACATTTTTGCATGAACTTTTTTCTTATTCTACCACTTGCTTTATGATATAGAAAGGATACATTCTTCACATTTTGGAAAAGTTTTCTAGATTTAATACCAACAATTAAGTGATCTTTGCCTTTATTCCCACCTCTAACAATATCATTATTTACACATAGCAAGGTCACAGAAGACATTTAAATAATTAATTTTGGTTTGTTCCCCAGCAATGGGAAGAGGAAGGGAAGTATTTAGAAATGAGGCCAACTCATCATCTTTTATTTATATGCTATTAGCTAAAATGTCAATAACCAATGCTACCAAAGTCATCTCAAATATAGAATGCTTTACTTAAATGAACCACCCCCATCAAAATACAAAAGAGTAAATATGTATAAATATGTTTAGGCATTTAAAAAATAAAAAATTGGATGGTACATGCATTAAATTATCAAAAATGCATGTTCTCATTTGTCTTTTCCTTTTTTTAAAAAAATTAATGTTTATTTTTGAGAGAGAGAGAGAGAGAGAGAGAGAGAGAGCATGACTTGGGGAGGGGCAGAGAGAGATAGAGACAGAGAGACAGAGAGGTAGACACAGAATCTTAAGCAGGCCCCAGGCTCTGAGTGGCCCCCACAGAGCAAGATACGGGGCTCAAACTCATGAGCCTTGAAATAATGACCTGAGCCAAAGTCAGATGCTTAACCAACTGAGCCACCAAGGCACCCCTCATTCTTGTTTTCCTACTCCATGCTGAGTCAATGTTGCACACCCTACAACCTTAAAACTCTATCAGGCATTATGTCTGGCACATTTTTTTTAAAAAGGCATAGTATGAGACTCTTGCACTGGGTATAAACTGAAGTATTTCACAGCTTTTTAACATTATTAAAGTTAGTGAAACTTAGGGAAAATCACATCAAATAGAGCACTATGAGAATATGCAGTTTACTAAGAAAGTGGATTTCTACCAAACACTTATTTACTTCCTTCATATCCTATATATTCAGTTTTGTTCAATTGCCTCAATATGCTGTTTCTGAGGTAGTTCGATTAATGAGGATTCTGGACAAAGGAAATTAGTTGAAATTTAGGGAGTGATGAGAGAGTAGAAGAGGGTAATATAGTAAATACATGGATTTTTATACTGTAGGCACAAGAATTTTGTTATGGTTTCCTTTCTACATGTGTAGTTCAGACACAATTCTGCATCTAGGTAGATAAATGGCTTAAAAATTCTTACAAGTTTCCCTGAATCTAAGCAGACTTTATGTATGACAGACAGTGATCTGGTTTAATACGAGTATTTTTGTTCCATTGAGTTCTGTGGTTGTGAAGTTATTTAAGGTACAGTTAGCCATGAATGGTTCTGAAGCAATGCAGGTCTGTTTGGAAGAAGATTTACTCACACATAGCCTGTTTCACTAATACCCAACACAAAGACAGTATGAAGCAAAGATCCTGGAGAAGAACAGGCCTCATAAGAAATCACAAATGCACAACGTTCAGCAAAGTGTGGAAAACAAAGGCAGGAGCAGTCAAAGAGCAAAATGAATAAACTTTATGAAAAGACTATCCAGGGCAATAACTGTCAAAAACAGAAAGCTTATCTAATCTATCAGAATGCTTTTGAATACCAATACCAGAACAGGTCTTAGAATTAAAGGCTAATTTCAATTATAAATTTTCACTTACCTGAACAAGTTTCAAGACAACCAATTTTGAAGTTTAAAAAAGTTAATGGAAGGGTCTTTACAAGAGAATGACACTAAAAATTAATCTAGAAATAAGAAATTGCAAGCCTACTCAGTGTATTAAAATCATTTTATGATGATTATCTGAAGAAATATTTAGAGGATAATGGTAGTATAAATTAATAAATATACAAATAAACTGACAAATAAATGGCAGTAGAAAGAAGATTAAATTTCCCTAATCTGGGGAAGGAAACAGACATCCAAATCCAGGAGGCACAGAGAACTCCCATCAAAATCAACAAAAGCAGGCCAACACCAACACATATCTTAGTAAAATTTGCAAAACTCAGAGATAAGGAAAGAATCCCAGAGCATCAAGGGGAAAGAAATTCCTAACCTACAAGGGGAGACAAATAATGTTAACAGCAGATCTATCCACAGAAACTTGGCAGGCCAGAAGAGAGTGGCATGAAATATGATCATATTTACACAGGAAAAAAAAAAAAAAAAACGGGTAGTGCAAGGTGATTTCTCAGAAGGCAGAGTTACATTGATCACTAAATGGATTATAATAAAATAATTCAAAGTTTAAAAATTGTGGAGAAATTCCTTGATAAATAATTATCTTCAGTGTTCACAAAAAATGGGCTTAAAAAAGCTGTAAGAGATGTTTAATGCGGGAATGGTGAATTGGTTACCCCACGTGTCCATTCTGATCCATCTATAGTAGTTGCTGGGGGAGATGGATGTAAGAGATCTCCTAGGCTTTGGGGAAGAAAGGCAGTGATTGCAGAAGGACTCGCTGGAGCACAATATACTCATTTTTAGCACCCTTTCTCTCTCTTATTTAAAAATGTTTATTTATTTATTTCGAGAAAGACAGAGTGTGTGCAAATGGGCGGGAGCAGAGAGAGAGGGAGAAAGCGAGAACCCCAAGCAGGCTTCCCTGCTGCCAGCGTGGAGCCCGACGCTGGGCTCAATCTCATGAACCTGAGCTGAACCTGAGCTGAAATCGAGAGTTGGACACTAAACGGACTCAGCCACCCAGGCGCCCCCACCCTTTCTCTTTTTAGAAGATGCAGTAAATTGAACGTTAACACTGTAATTTCAAAAGTCAATTCCTTTCTTGAGAATCATATCCACTGTACCATACCAGTACACATACTCTGTGAGACACTCTCCTCTACAACAGTAACATTTCAAGGCCACGGAATATTTCATACATTTGTTACTAATTTTTTTTAAAGTACTCAGTGTGCATTGCTGACTGAATATATTAGAATCCAAGTACATAATAAACTTCCAATGCCCACAGCATGAGGCAACAGCCTCATGGATAAAAACACAGAGTGAACGACACTAGTTTTTCCAGAGACAAAACAGAATCACTCAGTTCTGAGTAATGTAACTTCACAGTCCTAATAGCTGCACCATGAGTTACCATTCTTTATTAAAGACAAAAAGCAAAACATGTCCTACAATTCTCCAACCAGTCAATTATGCCAGGGCTCTCGGAAAAGGGCTGAAGATCCTAAAAAACAAAGGGAAATAAGTGAACAAAAAGCAAAGCTAGACTACTTCAAAAAAAACCTTCAATTAATCAGATTTTGCTTTTCATATCTTCTTAGAAAAGTAGTGTATATATATTTACATATACACAAACATATACATATAGAATAATATAAAATCATATATTTTGAGGTCTATCATTTCAGATAAAACTTTCCTGAAAGTCATGAAAAACCTTTTGTGATAATTTGTCCTTAATATTTTTCAGAGAGGAAAAATTTCAAATATTCATCACTAAGCATGCCTATCATCTATATTCAGCTACCATCTCCAAATTCTCTGCCTTTCTTTCCAAAATAATTTATATGCAAAATAATTACGTAATAATTTTCAAGCCAAAATAATCATAAAATATAACCTATATCAATTAAATAATGTAGTTTAATTTATTTAGGACTTTTTTTTTCCTTTTAAAAACTTTATTTTTCTATTTTGAAGTATGTATACATGTAAAATTTCCTAAATTATTTCTGTAACAGGCAGGGGATTAAATACAACAATGTATTTATTTTTGTTGTTGTTGTTGATTTTTCTGAACCTATTCTTTATTTTAAGGAGTTCGCAACTTATTTGAATATTTAAATTTTAATATGAGGTGCAGATACAGTCCAAGTGTGGACCACAGAGCACATACATTTATGTGGCAGATGTGGGAAGAACCATCAGGTGTTAGATTTGGAGGAGATAGGTTAGAAACAAGCATTGAAATTCACATGGGACTTGACTGTGGGATTTGACTTTCAGGAGGAGATGAAATGCGATCTGCAGGAGGCCAAAAGCACAGACAACAAGTGAAAGTCAAGGAAGCTGGAATAAGCAAGTAACCGGTATGCGGGAAGTGGGTTGAAAATTAGTATGCATTTATTTTCATGACGTGGATTTGGGTTAAATCTTGAAGAACTTCTATTTTAGGCAATAAGTTTAAATCTTTTGATAAAATAATACATGTGTAAAGGAAAATACTGGAGGAATTTAAGCTAGTGACTACACAGATGTGATTAATGTACTATGACCATTAATATGGGGAAAGTGAATAGGACAGGTGAGAAATCGTGATATACGGAAACAGGATAATTGCAAAACATTAGGTTATGAAGTAAAGTGATTGTAAGGAAAGATAGGAAAAGTAAAAATAAAAGTTATGGCTCTTTAGAGCCAACACCATGCCAAATTTCTTTTTTTCCACAGTATCTAGAACAGTGTCTAGAATATAGAATTCCATAATATGTAAAAAAAAAAAAAAAAAAAAAAAGAAAGGAAAGAGGCAGACAGGTAAAAAGTTATTAAACACACATTTTGTGTAGAGATCGGGTTAGGCAATTTCATGTACAATATTCGTTGCATGATCATCATAACTGATTACTCACTTTTACATAAGAAACAGATTAATGAGGTGAGAGAATTTACTCAAAGTCATTTGGCAAGCAAATTATAAGAGTTAAACTAATAACTAAATTCGCACAAATCTTGAGCACAGGTTCTTTCCACCACTCTGGGCTACAGAAAATAGAAAAATTCTAACCCACTTGAGTTATAATGTGAGGACACTTAAAGGTCACATAATAAATATGAAAGTGTTTTTAAAAGGTCAAAACTTAAGTGATCTCCTGACTTGAGATAATTTCTACCAGTAAACATTAGTTTTAGTTATGATAACAAGAAAAATGTTAGGAATATTTAACATAAGCATTTAATGTACATTTCAAAAGGAAATCAAACATTCTTTGGTTTATACAGTTGTTTTCCCCATTCAAATATAAAAACCTCAAAGAGTGCTTGTGTTTGCGTTTAGACTAGCATTATTCATCTTAAAACCATAACTGTGGCATCACAAATATTCAACAACATTTTTGAAGAAATAAAACTTTAAAATATCTAATTTTGTTTTACCTTTGAAGTTCTGAAACTGATGAGTTAATTCCCAGTCTCCTGGCTATTTTTTCATATTTTTATTGTGGACCACTATACTATAATGCATTCTGATTCCTGTATTATGCATTTTATATCCCTCCAAAGGTTGCAATATTCATGACTGTTAAGAGAATGGACAGGGAACCAAGGCAAAACAAACAAACAAACAAGAACTTTTAACATTTAGTTATTTATTTATTGAGAGACAATGAGAGACAGAGTGCGAGTGGGGGGAGGGGCCGAGAGAGAGAGAGAGAGAGAGAGAGAGAGAGAGAGAGAGACAGACAGACAGACAGACAGAATCAGAAGCAGGATCCAAGCTCTGAGCAGGACCTGATGCGGGGCTCGAACTCACAAACCTTTTAGCTCAAATCTCAATAGTTACCAAAGAAGTGCATATTTTTCTTGATAATTGATATTTAAAGGTTAATTAAAATGTTTACTGCCAGAAACTAGAATTCAATGCAAGAGGAAAAAGAAAAAAAAAAAGCAAAAAAAAAAAAGCAAAGGAGTCACATGGCTGTCCGTTCTGTATACTAGCAAACACAAGTATTCCAAAAGGAGAACTTAAATCTCCCTCAGCCAACCAAACGTGAAATAGTAAAACTGACCACAGGGTTGTTTTCATTTAATTTTTCGCAGACAACAAAATCTTGTTAAGTCCTCATAAATGCAAAGTGATGTGTTTGTTGTTAGGCAAAGCAAAGCTTTTCGCTTTGAAGTACAGTACCTCTCAAAGTCTAATGATGGTGATCAGTATGGCATAGCCAGGTGGATGACTAGAGTTGTATTAGAAAAAATGTTACTATTGTAATTTATTTTTAAAAAGTTATATGCCGAACATTACGTATAATACTATGTCTGAAAAATATTTTTCTTCATATTATTCCCTAGAGATCCAATTTCATCAAACGTTATTAAAATGGGAGGTAATGAAAATGGAAAATTTTGACCCAAGTTATTTCACGATGATTACTTGCTCAAATTACCAAGGATACAAGGTCATATCTTTATACCATGTAGAATAAACTTGTTAAAATACACAGTTTACAACATCAAATTTTCTATAAAATTGCCTTTTTTCTTTTCTTTTTTTTTTTTTTTTTTTTTTTTTTTTTTGAGGGAGAGAGTGAGAGCACAAGCAGGAAAGGGACAGAGAGAAAGCAGAGAGAGAGTCTCAAGTAGGCTCCATGCCCAGCACATAGCCCTTCACAGGGCTCCATCTCATGACTGGGACATGACCTGAGCAAAGATCAAGAGTGGGTTGCTTAGCTGACTGAGCCACCCCGCTGCTCCTAACCTTGCCTAATTCTTAAACGAATAATAATAATAAAAAAAAACCTGTGATTTTTATTTTTCATTTTGTTAAAATTGAGAAAGTGATTCTTAAAATTGGGCATTCACATTAAAGACTTCATATATGAAATCTCTTAAATACAACACTTGTGTTTCAGATAAATTCATCATTTCATAGGAGACTTACAAATGATTACTAAATGATAAGGGAGTTCAAATCAAAAGGGCATAGGAAGATTTTCTTTCAAATGTCATGGCCTTTAAAAAAAAAGTATTTCATAACAAAAAAGAGAACAGAAAACATTACAGAATACATGCAATGACTATGATAAAAAAAAAACCGCCAGCATATGCATTTGGAGTTAATAAAACAAAAAGAACCAACAATAAACTGTACAAGAAGGAAGTCAAAAGCAATCTGGACTCAGTTTGCAAAAGCAGAAGACTTTCAAAATATCAAACCAGCAGCTCCTCCGTTATACTTCAACAATTATAAAAGTAGGCTTTTAGCTACTTAGCACTGTGGAAACAACTCCTTCTTAAGATATGCCTACAATTTGCTTATATTTTTTATTAATTTTTTAACTGTGTCATTTTAATTAGCCACAGAGTGACAGTCTTATAAAAGTGTATCTTAGATTTTGCAGCTAGCAATAGAACAGATGCAAGATGTACCCAATCCAGTAGGAAGCAGATTTAATCCTTCATTACTTGTCAGTGTCTTAGTCACTGATATTTTGATGATATTGGACTCAATGTACAGTCCGTAAATCGATAAAATTGGAAAAAAAAAGTCTTTTTTACCTGTCCAAAACAACAATACTAAAATCATCCAGGAAGTAGTTTTGCTATTTGGATTTGCCAAAGTTATTGTGTTATAGATTTACTGGTTAAGTTTGTGAGAGACTCAAAATGATATCCACTGCTCCCTTGTCAACTTTATAGACTACTTCACAGATCAAATCTTTGTGGCTCCTGGATTTAAACAAAGATGGTTAGAAAATTGGGTGATAATACTGTAAATTTACATATGGGATGTATGCATGCAGTGTGTGTGTATTTAAATCATAAATAATGTCAAAAGATAAAACTGTATAATAACATCACATCAGACAAAACTGAGTTTCACCAAGACTGGCATGGCCAATATTTCACAGGGAAATCTTGAGCAAACCACTCCATCTCTTTAAACTTCAATTTTTTTCTCCAAATTTTATTTGTAAAATTGAGAAGGTATAACTAATCCCAAAACCTTAACAAATACATATTATTATACATAGTACTATTATTTGATTTAAATTTGAAGGGGCAGAGGTAGAATTTCTTCTAACAAAGCATAATTATAAATGTTCATAAGAGACTAGAGAAAAAGAAAAAACATACAGTCTAGTCTAGTCTATAGGAATATGCTGATGGAAAATTATATATAGCTATCTATATAGCTATACAGTCAGGCACCCAGCTGACTGAGCCACCCAGGCGCCCCAAGGGATAAGTTTTAATTGGTCAGGAAATATTGTTTTCCATGTCCCATTATGTGCACAGCACTGTGATGTGCACTATGAAAGATTACTAAGGAGATAAAAAAATGATCATTTTACTCAATATGACAAGCATCTTTAAAATTAGATTTTTTATTCATTCTTTCATTCTTTATTCTACTTTTATTCTTTTTCTATTATTTTCTTAGTTCAAATAGTGAGCCAGAGTTTGTTTTAAAGTATTTGTGTGTGTGAAAATGGAACACATAGCGAAACCATTAAAATCTCCTATTCAGTAGTCTGTTCTCCTTGTAGAGAGAACTCCATACAAACACAACACACAGTGCTGTTACATAAGTAACAGTTACATAAGTAACACTATTACATAAGTACACTATAACATAAGTTACATAAGTAACACTATTTCATTTTTCATAAATATTGTGACATCACTATCTCTAGATTAAGATTCAAGGATTTATTCAATGTTGTACAATAGTAAATAAGAAATAGAAACTACAGACCACAAAGTCATCTGATAAATTTCATGTCCTATTTAATTAATGCACATTTTCTCTCTACATGAATAATAACTGAATAAATAAAAGGAATATAATTATTTTCATAATGTCAGATGAAATCCCTATCAAATTGGAACTCTGTGATCATGGTCCCCTCTTTTTTTTACAAGTTTCAGCTGTTTCCCTAACTCCCCTGAGGACTGCAAGGCAGGTCTATTTTCAAAGTAAACATAACATTTTACTAAAATCCCTAATTTTAATAATCCAGGCTCTCCTTATTGTTATTCCTCTATTTCATATTATACTACTGACATCCTGAGCTTTTATATATTCCAGCCTAGCTATTAATCGAAGTATATAAACTTAATTTAAAAAGTACAACAATATATAGAATATATATTCAAAATACAGAAAAGATTTATTCTCTCCCAAAGGGAAATAATACATGAAATAGAATCAGTCTGTAATGCAAGCATTTCAATGATTATTTTTTATACTTGAATTCATACTTTATGGATCTGGTAAGACGTTAGCATAAATGGATATTGATAAAGTCCATCAACATTTTTCTAAAGCATTTCACTCTGGAAGTAGAGCAGTGAGGAATAAAATTCAAAGCGTTAACTCAAAACATTGTTTCCTGCACAATTTTAATGTTTGAAAGCTAAATAATTTAGAGAAAGCAAACTTCAGCCATTAAAAAAGTGCTTTTGACATTCATGTCAACGGGGCTTAAGTCAGCATGTGTCTTCTGATAGTGCAATTTGCTTGACTTTATGTTGTCAATTATAATTCCACTTTCTTGCTAAGTCGATACAATTAGATTACTACAGGGACTTCATTACAGCCACAGGGAGGACAACAGCTGAGGTATACAATTTTCTTCCTATGATGCCAGTACTACTGAAAAGTTATTGGAACAATGGTCTGCAAAGGGGCAATAAAATCTGTGGTCTAAATATTGTTATGCCATTATATCATCTGACAAAAGATAGCCAAACTTTAAAAAAAATGCTAATGCAATACAAGTTTTGGCTGTGCCATTAATCTGATCGGGAAGGTTACGACAAATCGCTTTTTTCTCACTTATTCATTTAAACATAATTCAGATTACATATTACCTGCAAGCCTTAGATTCCTAGTGTGAAATCTGAGGGAGTGAGAACCGATGGATATCTGATATGCCTCCAAATAAATGTGTAACAATGAAGAATCATGAAATATTCTTCTTGATTAGATGTGCTCATGACAATACCAATTTCAGAACTCAAGTTTACATCCTATAATCCAGTATTATTTCTTACCACCACAGTTTTCAACTATGTTAGAATTCATATTCAGAATGTTACTTTCAATTGACATATTAATTGATTCATTTCTTTCTTAATTATAGAAGGTTTATCTCTTCTGAGTTTTATGGGTCTATTTTCTGCCATCTGCCTTGATATAATATATCTCATACATATTATTGAGTCTTAAAAACATGGCATATTTCACTACTTTATTATAAAAAGCAGCAAAGTCTATTTAAAAAACTTTCAAACAAATCCAATATTAGTAGCCATGAAATTTCTCTGACTTAGCAAAACTTTCATGACTCTTCCTAGAAAAATTTCATTTTATGTTACAATGATATTCAACTAAACTTTACTGAGTGCTTACTGTGTGTCAGCACTGTAATGGGCTCAGAGATTGCAAAATTATTGAAGGGAAGGAGGTTGTGCCTTAAAGGTTCTCAGAATTTACAAAGACAGACAGACTAGTAGAAAAACAATGACAGTACCACATGGTAAGTGTCCTTCTGTGCTCCCCAACCCAATGGTTCTGAATCCATTTGTCATTCTGTATTTCAATGATCAATTTAACCCATGTGTGAGGTCTATAATACATGAATCTACAGCACTTTGTTTGTTTCTAGTGCCTCTGGCATGGTGCAATTAGATATGTACTTTGACATGTAAATAATATCAACTACATCTGCCCTGGTATGGTAAACTGAATAATTCCCTCCCTCCCCCAATATGTCCATGTTCTAATCCCTAGAACCTCTGAATATTTTGCCTTACATGGTGGAGAGACTTTGCAGAGGGGATTTAATTAAGGGTCTTGAGATGGGGAGATTCTGGATTATCACAAGGCTCGTTATAAAAGGGAAACAGGAAGATCAGAGTTAGTAGTAGCCTATGTGACATATGACAGAACGAGTGATTTGAGGAAAAGGCCACTAGCCAAGGGATGGAGGCCAAGTTTAGAAGCTGAAAGAGACAAGGAAATGGATTCTCCGCTTATCCCTCCAGGAGAAACACGGAACCACTGGTATCTTGATTTTAGACTTCAAATTCCCTGGACGGTAAGGGAATAAATCTATGCTGTTTAAGCCACTAAGGTTTTGATAATATGTTATAGCAGCAATAGGAAACTAATACATGTGCTCTCCAAGAAAAAAAAGTGTTTTTCTTTTGTCCTCACATTGTATGTACGGATTTTTAACTTGGAAAGCATGCTTATAATGGTGAGAGTATGTTTTCAAAATACTGAGAGGCCTCTTACATCAAAGTAAGAAAAGCTGCAGATGACAAATGGTGAAAAATCAGTCATATTGTTTCTGAGAAATGATCCTTTATTGGAACCTATTACATTTTGGAACATCTCACATTGGATTGGATTTCCTCCTCAGAGTCACAACCACCTCCTTCAAGGGAATAGGCTGAATTTGGATGCTTGGATCATTATTTAATAAGACAGCAGTGTCAGACTTGAGAGCATCAGACTCAATTGGCAATCTTTTTAAAATACAGCTGGCTAACCCACCCCCCTCAGAGTGTGGGCTCAGAGTCCAAGAACTTTCATTTTAAAGAAGTGTTTGGAGGAAGTTGATTCTACTGGCCCAAAGAGCAGACCTTAAGAAACACTAATGTCGTGAAAAGAATGAGACGCACAAGATCTGAGTTTATAGATTTGTCACTCTCTAGCTACACAATCCCTTAACTCCAGGGACGTTCAGCCCAAACAATCTCATAGGTCAGTCGGGATGATCAAACAATACAATATTTATAAAAATCCCAGTAAGTTGTAAAATTATATAAATACATGTTGACTATATTAATAAAAGGCTTTTGTACGTACAGGTATTGTGTGTTATCTAATACTCTGGATAGTTTTCTCTGAATATACTATTTACTAGCCTTTTTTCTTTTAAGCATTCTGTGTGTACATTGGTTACTTCTCAAATTAAAACAAAAATACACATGGATGTGTATTCATGTGTGCATGTGCATATGTGTGTACACATTTTAAGATGATGTGGACTCTATTGTTTACTGATTTGAGAAAGAGACCCTTAATATTCTAATTTAAGCCCCTTTTTCCTTTAAAAATTGTTGTGGGCCTACTATATTATTTACATTGTTATATTTCATTATTGAAAACTCAATGGAAATTGAGTGTGGAAAAAATAAGATATTTACTTATCCTGATTAGTAAATGATTTATTTTCTCATTTTAGACTTTTTTAATAACAAGTTATTGTATGATACTTCATCTCACTTTTTGCAACATAAAAATGGCTTCATTTGTGTCTGCTTTCCATCCTAATTTATTATCACCTGAAAATTTTATTAACATTAATAATGATGATGAATGAAACTGGGATTAGTTCTACTTTTTCATGTGTCCCACTAGGCTATTTTCTCCTGCAGAACCACTGTCATTCATTACCCTTTATTTAAAGCCCTTCAGGCAAGATTAAATGCAAGTCATTTCAAAATAGCAGCAATTTATTTTTTTTTATAATATAGACTAGATATTTCCTCAAAGTCAAGGTACATCTACATCTTGTAAGACATCAGAACAACTGCATACATATTTCAGTTTATGTGTGTACGTGTGTGTACTCACACATATGTAAGTACATACTATACGTGCACATGCACACACACGCGCATGCGCGCACACACTCATACACACACGCACACACACACACACACCTTGTATACTGACAAACATCTGGAAGAGAAAAAGGAATTGGTCCACAGATAGAACTATAATGACACAACATGTCTGACATACTGCAACAGTGGATTGAAAGCCCAATGGCCACTCTCAGACCCTGCAAAACTCCATCAGTGAGTAGCTGACTGGCCCTGAGCAAATCCTATCTGCTTGTAGCATCATCCCTCTTCTAGATAGTAAAGGTATCCAAATGCTCAGCTTCTAAAACACCTTCCACTTTGAATATTCTATGATTTGGCCTTGTATAATGCTTTCAGGATAAAATTAATAAGACAAGAAATTTTATCTACAATAGCTGATGGAAAAAACGAGAGTGGAGCCTCAGTGAGCAGAAAATTAAAATGTTCTCACAGTTGTTCACATTTCTTAAAATGCAACTCTGCTATGTTAGCATAGCAGATGCCTATACTCTACATCAGTCGGACTGAAGAAAAAATTTAGTTGTCTAGTATGTAGGAAAAATTGCAGACCTACTCAAAATGAATGGCAAAGTCATGTTCAAGAAGACACCATAGAAACGGGCAGCATTTGGCCCTCTGGTTCATCAGTGTGCAGTATTAAATAATGAGAGGAATAAAACCTGCCACCTTCAGACAGATGGACTTTGAATCCTCAAGACAGGTTGTGGTCTTTATCTCATTTAGTATCTGTCATAATGATGGGTGAAAATATACTCTGCAGTATTTGTAAGCCTTTCATTTAATGGATTGATAGCCCCAGATGCAGCCCTTTTATGACTGGCTTCCAGCAAAATATTTTAGAGCCTGCCCAATTAGACCATGAACTCTTGGCAGAAGTGGAAAGCTTTGCATTAACCTCTTTCTGCCCTGCACATGGGACAGCACTACAATAGAAAGTATTCCACAGAAAATATGAAGGAAGGGACAGATTCATTTGTATCGAAGCATAACTGATAAAAGAAAATGCTACCACTTTATAATAAAAACTTGAAACTGTTATTTAGGATGATTAACATTTTGATGTATCAAATATGCATATTATTCTAATTTTTCATGAGTAGATAATTTGATATGGCTTAAATGATTATAAAAGGTTATGGAAATTTGGGGTAATGAAATGCCTGTTGCTTATTTTTCTTCTTCTCTACAAATTGACCCAGAGTATCCTTGCACTGCAGTAACTGTAGTAACTTTGGAAACATTAAGTGATCAGTGTAGAATATCCTTGATGTACTTCAGTAAAAATAAATTGCCTGAAAAAAAAACCACTATATCATCCATAGTGTTTTGGAAATCCTGAAATCTAAGTCAAGGTAACAGATTAGACATTAGGTAACAGATTCAGAACAACTAATAAATGGCTGTGGACTGTAGTATTGTCTAATATTACAACATTTTCAAAAGTTAAACTATAAGCTGCCATGACTTGCTCATAGACATTTGTAGAATATGTTAAAAGAATTTAAATTTAACAAGTTCCAAGTGCACACTCCTAACTAACCTGGCTTTATGAGAGAGCCACTAGTTAATTTTTCAACCAAGGCATTCAGTAATAAGCATTCGTGAAGATTCTTTGGGGCATGGCACTACACTACCCTAGATGAAGGACTTATAGAAGCGCAAAGATTTTAAAATTAGAGTGGGAGAGTAAAAGTACTAAGGCAGTATGCAGGTATGAATAATTCAATCAACAGATTATACAGATGCAAGTTCCTTCCCAAGAAAATGGGCTGGGGAACTGTGATTTACATTTCTCTATACTGCACTTTCTTGTCCACGGTTGACTCAAGTAGGAATACCACAATGCATAACAGTAAAACTGTGCAGTCACGTTTCGGTTTTTCTAACTTTAGAGGTCTCAAGAGTAAATTCATAAAAGAAGGATTCCTTCTGGCATGACCATCTCTGAGCTTTATATTATTTCCAATTATTCCTGCATTGTAAAGAATACTTTTAGGAATACATTTGAACACAAATCTTTGTCTCAACCACTGTTTTTTGTTTGTTTGTTTGTTTTCTTTTGTTTTTTTTTTATTTTTGGTTTTTGTTTGTTTGCTTGTTGTGGAGACATTACTGGAGACAGGGCAAAAGTCATGACTTTTTTTTTGCTGTATATCACTAAATTGATTTTTAAAATGTTATACAATGGCCAACCTCAGATAATAGTGTCCATTTCAATGAACCTGGAAAAATGTTGAGAATTATCATTTTAAATGTTTTGGTAATTTTACAGGTTATGTTGATTTTATCTCATTTCAAGGTGAGGTATTTTTCTCATATAATTATTAGTGACTTATACTGATTCTTTGAATTACAGTAAAACCTTGGTTTGCAAGCATAATTCATTCCAGAAACATGCTTGTAAACCAAAGCATTTGTATAGCAAAGCGATTTCCCCATAAGAAATAATGGAAACTCAGATGATTTGTTCCACAACCCAAAAATATTCATGTAAAAATTATTACAATACTGTAATATAATACAAAATAAAAAGAAAATTCAAAATATAAAGAAAAATAAACAAATGAACCTGAACTTACTTTTGAAAACCTCCATGGCTGGTGTGAGGGATAAAAGAGAGGGGGGTTATTGTGTAGGACTGCTATCTATTGGCTCAATGGAATCTTTCTCTGCACGGGGACCATTGTATACGCTCGCATGATGTTGACTACAGTACAGTATTAATAAACTCTTGTCATATACTGTATTGAATGTAACTGGCAATAAGGCAGCAGAGGAAGGGGTCTATCTGTGCAGGCAGCCTGACCTAGAATGAAGCAAAGCATTCCTAACCTTACTCTTGTATAGAAAAGCAAAGGACTGTCCACAGGTGCTTTGAAATGACAAAAAATACATTAGCGTCACTTGTGGGCACCTTCCAACATTCTGAAAAAAATCACTGATTTCTGCCAAACACCATAGCCTGAGACCAAGCATCTGAGCATGGGAGATGATCACCCACAGTCTGGCAGCAAGCAAGTGAGAGACAGAGACAGAGACAGAGACAGAGAGAGAGAGAGAGAGAGAGAGAGAGAGAGAGAGAAGAACAATTGGCTCAGTTGTGACCATGTGATGTTCAGGGTCATGTACTACTTGTATTGCAAGACATCGCTCATTTATCAAGTTAAAATTTATGAGAAATGTTCGCTCACCTTGCAGAACACTTACAGAACAAGTTAGGCACAATCCAAGGTTTTACTGTATTTGTTTAAATCTGCATATTTTAATAATTAGATTTAATGTTTCCTTGCTGGTTTGTATGTCTGTTATATATTAATTTTATCAAGACTTTGTGATATTTGTTACAAATATTTGCTTAATTGCTAGTATCCTTCTAACTTTGTATCATTTTATTTATGTTTCTTGAAAGAAATTTTTTAAAAGGCTTTGATCCCCTTGCTGTAATCACTTTGGAACTCTAGGATATCCATCCCTCCCTGTCCAATGACTTAAAAATTTTAGCATTAGGCTCATGTTTTCTGTCTCTCTCCACCATTATACTGAATTAATTCTTGATTTCAATATCCACACAGATAATCTTTATAATATCCTAGCACCTCAGACTCTAGCCCTCCTCTGCTCCAATGATTTTGTTCTTTACCCTAACTGGTCTGTTTGTTCAGTAACATGATCATACAAAGAACCCTGTCACGGAGAAAATCTTCATCCTCTCCATAATTCAGTGTCAAACCTCCCTCCCTTTGACCACTTCCCCTTAACTTTTAGGCTAACCACTTCTCAAAGGGTCTTCTCTCTGGCACTCCAATCCAATGATTAAACCATCACATTACTTCATCCTCATACCGAACTTCACTTGTTTTAGATGCAATGCCTATTGTTATAATCACTCTCTTGTAGATTCCATGTTCCATCCTTGGTTTTTTGTACTCACTTGTCAAAACACCTCTATGTTTATATCCAATCTCTGCTTATTTAGCATGTGCATTCTTACATGTAAATGTAGTCATGAAAGGACACACAACCATCCAGACTGGTCTCACTCACATTAATTTCATGATTGTAAATATCATGGTTGCTCTTTCTGGTCTCTCACCTTTCTCTGGTCAATTCATTCTTCCAACCAGCCAAACCAGCTTTTCACAATTTCCTCTCTCCTTTAATCTCAGTCTCCTTCTTGTCTTCACTCTCAGGAGAGAAAAGGGAACAAGGCAGAAGACAGCTTCTCAATTTTCACTCCATTAAATCTAGAGTAGTACTTTCATTTATACCCATAAACTGCATTCTTCTTCCTTTAATGGATGAGCAGATTATGCCCATAAGACAAATCTCTAATCTTTCTTCTTTCTAAATCTCTGACAACATTCCCCTCCCTGACTCATCTGTTCCTTCTCTAAAGAATCTCTCCTACAATCATATAAAAGGCTGCATTTTTCAATATTATAAGACAAAGACCCCTCACTCCACACTCTTCACTTTCTCCTCTAGATATTGCCTCAATTCTCTGCTTCACTTCATAGGGAGAAAATAAGCAAACAACAACTTAAACAACAACAACAAAACTTCAAGAGAACTGTTTATTTTGTAGTCTTCACATTTTCTTCTAACCCTCATTCCTATCAGATGGTATCCTCACCAAAATATTCAAAAGTCACCAGTGATTACATAAAAGATCTCTAATTAAAAACAACAACAACAACAACAACAACAACAACAACAAAAACTCCGTATACTAGAAGCACTTAGCCCTGCTGAGTATTTATTCTTTCTTCAACAGTTTCTTTATTTCACCTGCTAGACATCATTCTCCCTTGGTACTCATTCTATCTCACTGCCTCATCTTGTATTCCTATTGGATTTTCTGCATTCATTTGGCCTCCAATCCCCTTATTTGACCAATGTTGTTTGTTTCCCCATCTATTGCTTTATTCACATGTATATACTGGTAATTCACAAATGTAAACCGCTCTATACATTACTCTGAAACCTGGAATCTATCATCTTTTCTCGGATGCTTACTTAACACCCTCACTAGAATCTACCTCCACAAAGACTGTCCCACATGGAAATGAGGTCAGAATTTTATACTCAGCCATTAGTTAAGGGTCTTGCCAATGTGAGTGACTCAAATTTGGCCGGCATTTCCCGATAAGGAAGAGTCTCCTCAGCCAGGTGCAAGTCTCCACACTGGAGTACAAGTTGTAATCTATTAGCATTTAACATCTATTAATCAACCGACAAAGAGTATCATGGCAAGACAACAATAGCATGTCTGCACTCTGGAATAAGTGGCTGTGGTAGGACCTTGGCTAAAAACACATCTATGTATCATTTTATGTTAAAGGTGGTTTAAGTATGAAGTTTATTTTATTTTTTTAAACAAGCATTTTAAGTTTTTAATTATTTTCATTGATGTATAATTGACATATAATTAGTTTCGGATGTACAACATAGTGATTCAACAATTATATAAATTACAAAATGCTTCCCACAAGGGTACTATCACTAATCAAAGTTATTACAATATTACTGATTATAGTCCCTTTGTTGTTTTAATCTGTGACTTATTTGTTTTATAACCAGTGGTTTATACTTCTTAATCCTTCATCTATTTGCTGTGTTATGAATTTAACTAAAAAAAATACATGTATGCATCTTTTTACATTAAAGCCTTGTATTATATCACTTTTAAGTACAAAACTTAAAAACAATTCAAAGTAATTCAATTATTGTATTTAAGTATAGATTACATCAACCACATACAAAATTAAATAATCGTATAACCCACCACTTTGTTTAGAAAATAAAATTTTACAATAGAGCTCAAGCCTTCTAATGACCTTTTTCTAATCACTTTAACTTTAAAGTAATTACAATTATGAATTGAGTATAAACTTACCCATGAATTTCTTTATGCTTGTACTAGATACATCTCTATGATCATTAAAATATATGCTTTTGTACCTTTTTAAAATGGATCGTGCTATATATAATCCCTCTTCAACATTATTTTTTTACTAATGTTATTTTGAGATTAATTCATGCTTTATGGGCAGCTAGAATTTATTCATTTCACTACTAATCTCATTTATGACCATACCTCAATTTATAAATTTAATACCCTTTTGATGGACATGGAGATGGTTTTTATTTCCTTCTTATAAGAAAACACTGATTAAGCATTCTCGTCTATATTTCCTTGTGTATGTGTGAAAGGATTTCTCTAAGGTTTATACCTTGAGAGTGTAATTATAGATAGAAAACTAGGTTAGAATGTTATTAAAGTTAAATAAAGGGAACTGTACACTTAGATTAGTACATTAGTTCCTATTTGAAACTAGAGAAAGAATATGAAAATACTTAATGGACTGTCTACAAAGATGACTTGTTGGGCACTACACATAACCTTTTATGCACTAAGGCAGAAGCAGTTATTCCTCCTTGAATCCAGTCTGATATGTGAAGCCTACTGGATGGCACCTGCTATTTGACTGTTTTCAAAAGCTGTTCCTGAGCCTCAATGAGGTTATCTTGTTTATTAGGTACAGTTGTTTTGTTTGTTTTTTGTTTTTGTTTCTTTAACACGATACATCTGAGAACATCAATAAGGATATACTGTGGTACTGTATTAGAGAGAGATATGGAGAAAATGGCATTCCTTTTATGTTCCAGGTCCTATGCTAGAAGATTTATTTATAGATACCCTTTAATTAAGCCTTAAAACCCTATAATGCTAATATATAGCAATTTTTCTGCTTTGGAGAAATTATCCCAAGTCACAAAGCTAATAAATGAAAAGAGCATGGATTTTAACTCACATTTATCTCACAAAACGGTATGAAGTTGACTTGTATAGATGAAAGATGCTTTGGTAAACTTGGTTTAGTTACTAATGTCAATGGCAATGCATAACCTAAATAATTAATATAGGTTTTGTATATTAAAATCCTAACTATATTTCAAGAGTCCAATAAAGTCCAATTCTTGGAAGCTAGTGTCCCTGTGTAGACTGAGATTGTCCTTCCTATGTTCTTCTATACCAACATTTTTTGTATTTTATTGTACAATTACAATACTGTAATTGTACATTAAAACTATGAATATGATATCCCTCATAAGAAATTAAGTTTTTTCAAACGCTTCATTTAAAATGTGTCAATGGTATCTTCTAGTCACCATTTCTTAGCTAAAGTCCAGTCCCTAAGAGGTAGATGTGGGAAGGCACAGTATAAAGGGGAATGAATCCATTATGTATAGAAAACGAAAGCAAATAAGCAAGACATGGTTGTCATAGGGTATTGGGAAATCACATAGTAGGCATGCAGTAATAGAATCAGAAAGGAAAGAAAACAATGCATAAGCCAAGAAACACTTCAAGCACAAGGAGATTTTAGAAAGGGACCTAACATATCTTGGGGGAAATACAGGGCCCAAGCTCTTATGGAGCATAAAGTCAAGGCTACTCTTGCACAGGTGGCCTTAGAGTATATGCTTAGGCCGTGAGGTATCTCCACCTCTGGGCCAAGGCAACCTTGATTCCTGAATACACCAGCTTTAGAGAAAAGCTGTGGGCTTTTTGGTCCACAAAAATACCTTGAAAACAACAGACACTCAGCAAACACAGCCATAGAATTTCAGGAGGCCAATGCCTTATCCATTAGGCAACTGGGGCCAGCCATAGAATTTCAGAAAGAACACAAGGCAAAACATTCATTTTATAGATGGTAACACCGAGAACCTGAGATGTTACGTTACATGAGCATGGTCGTGCACAAGTGAAAATGTCAAGGAAAGCTTGTCACATATAGATATTTTAGTTCGGTTCATTCAAAAACAATTTTTAACTTGCTTAAAACTATTACTGGGGTGCCTAGGTGGCTCAGTTGATTAAGCGTCTGACTCTTGATATCATTCAGATCATGCTGTCCTGGTCATGAGATCTAGCCCTGAGTCAGGCTCTACACTGACAGCATGGGGCCTGCTTGGGATTCTCTCTCTGCCCCTCCCCCTCTCACACATGCATGCACATTCTCTCTCTCTCTCTCTCTCTCTCTCTCTCAAAATAAACATTAAAAAAATACTACTAAAGAAGGTTTAGCAAACAAAGATGTAAAAGAAATGGCTTCTGACTTTAGCTTCAAATTAACAGGTTTTTTTTTAACAATAATGGAATTTTAAACAAGGTTATTATAAAACTTTTAGGTTCTTTTAAAGTAAATGTTAAATCTTCATTCACACTTACATAAATATAGAGAAATGTAAATGTGAGAGAGGAAGATGCAGAAATGGAGTTTAGATGAATTTTTCTTGCCCTTGACGTGAACTTGAGCTTTGTTAGCTGTACGGTACAATTTACCTCTCTTCTGTGATAGCAGGTTTTTATTTATTATGGGCTTTTAAATAAAATAAATACTATATCCTGAGAAATTTTATTCTATTTAGTAATTAATCTCTTTAAGGTCAGGACCCCAGTCCTATCTTTGTTGCTCCTCAGAACGCTATTCAATTTTTAACTACACTGCGAGTATTCAAAGCCTATATGATGAAATGATTTAGTTACACATAACCTGCTGATCTTATTGTCAACATAAGATTGCCTAGCCATGTATCTCACCTTCTCGCATTGCTACCATGGTAAAAACAAAACAAAACAAAAACAAAAAGTCATTCAATGTCTTTAACAATACAGCCTAACTAAAGCTGAGAAATCATAGGGCTTATTTCCTGAGAAACTATTATTACTCTTTCCTTAGAATACACTACTCTCATTTATCATCCTTTTTTTTCCTAAGAAACATATATCAAAAATGTTAATATAATGTTAGGATGTCATTTTCTGTATCAAGGAAGGCACAGGTTTACTTCTATGGAAGAGAATGACAAATCATCTTCATTCCATTGCCAACCCCAAATGATTGCCAGGGGCTGCATGGAGTGTTCTTTTTTGAGAGGAATTGTGAGGCCTACTGTAGACTCAGCAGGAAAGTATGCCAAGATTAATTATTGAAGTCTGCCATGGACATACAGGAAAGTGGGTGTCAAGACATAAGTCATGAATCTTATCTGTACATTAGAGCTTGAAATATATCGTCATTTCACTTAGTAAGAGAAAGATATGTTCTTATCAGATGAGAGTCCCGTGGCATGTACGATGAACTCTAAAAATGTACACGGGACTTTTAGGAGCCATGTTTACCACCTGTTCCAATGAATCAATAACAGGCCTCTAAAAGGACTGCCATTTTTCCAGGATACAATTATCAAAGTAATAGAAAGTAAAAAGCCAAGAGAATTATTTGCTACTTTTACTTAATAAATAATACTTAATAGTTAATAATAAAAATATTTAATAATCAAAAAATAGTCAAGAGAAGCATCTGTTACTTCTACTTAAACATATTCTGATGTGTCTCTCCATGTCAAAAAAGAAATCTTCCTTTTACAAGGGGAACTGGACATTCAGAGAGGCCACTGCTTAACTCCTCAGCGTTCCACTATCCCTTTATTTCCAAAATAAGATCTGGGTTTGATTCCCAAACAGACCACTCAGTAGCAGTGACTATGGAGATCAAATTAACCAATAATAAATGTCGACATTCTCTGTTTGTACCAAAGGGACAAGAATTAATTCTAATATTACTATATACTGTCTGCTCTAACCCCTAATCTTGCTTTCCAATTTTGAACCAAATCTCAGTAATCTGAGTTCAATTCCTATTTCTAACTTTCCTGAATCTTTGTTTTCAATCCCTTGATTGTGGACTATATTCTGGCTCCAATTAACCTGCCAGAAAGATTCAGCAGAATGTTCACCCCTTACCTGGAAAAAGGTTTCCTTCAAATGTAACAGTCCATAAGTAACAAGCAAATGCTGTCTTCATTAAAAACAAAAATATTTGGTGAATTCTAGAATTTTACTCACTCATGTTCCGTATCTAAGAAAAACAATCATAGAGACAAGTGTTATTGCCAGATAGAAGCAATGTTCCTTTAGGAATTATGTAATGTGGCCATTTTGAGGAATAGGAGTAAAGACTACAATCCTCAAATTAGAAAACATCCTGGATTTTTATGCAGCAATTTAGAAAGAATTAGTGAAATAAATGGAGGGTCGTGCTGACAAGGAAAGATGAAATAAGTGTTGCCTCTTAATTTCACATTTTTTTATTCACTTGGAATATGTCAGAAAACTTAGAACCATTCTTTATACCTCCTTCTAGATGGACATGACACCTAATTTATTAAGCAGCATGGCCAACTACACCTTTAAAACATATCATTAATGCAGCTATTTTTCTCCAACTTTCCTACTACCACCTAGATGCAGGACAAAGAGATGTAAGACTTACTAATATTGTTAAAATAACCTCTTTATTAGTCACCTCTCTCATACAATGTTCCATCACTTTCAATCTATTCCTTACCGAGCAATTTGACTTACTTTCTATATATATCTATATCTACATCTATATATATCTATATATATAGATATATATATCTGATTATGCCTTTTTTTAATTTTTAACTCAGAATCAACAATGGTTTTCTTTTGCACTCCTTATTTGGTTTATAAATCCCTTAACTTGTAAAACTTCCTTACCCTCTAAGTTCTAACTCCAGTGGTTTTGTTCCTCAACACCACAAAAAGCTTTACATCCTTGAGGACTTAATTCATGCCGTGCCAACTACCTGTTATGTCCCTGACTCAATCTCTCAGCACTGTGGCCCCTTCTCATCCTCCAAGTCTTCAGGTATCAACTTACCTGCCATGCTATGTGACTACAACACCTAAACAACCCCCGTCCTCTTTCATAGATTCTATTTGATCTGTTATGATTCTTCCAGCAACTGCTGTTATGATTCTTCCAGCAACTGCAATTAAAATTTACTATTTTCCCCCACTAAACTAAAATTTTCAGTGAGAAGGTGTAGAAATATTTTATTAACCATGGTACATCCTACCTCTAACAAAATGTCTGACATGTAATAAGAGTTAAATATGCATTTGTGGAAAGAGTGAATAAGAAGAAATACTATGATATGGTTTCTTTGTGGTCACTGTTGGTGGTGGTGGCAGCGTTATTGTCATTAGTGATGGTGATGACTTCTTTCCTTATTTGTGGTAATTTTTTTTGTACAATGAGACTACTAAATATTAGAGATAATAGGTAAATTATTCAATAAGTGGAGAAGCCAAAATACAATTCAGCATCTGATGCCAATACCACTGCTTCTAATAGTACATGATACTGTTTACATATTCATCATATACTAACAGAGCATAATGAAGTGGGAAAACTATTGGTCTATATTCCAACAGCCCTGGATTTAAAGTCTTGTTTCTCTATATATTGACTGTGTTTTATTTTCAGCTTTCTCATCTGTAAATCGGGTCTAATAACTTCTACCTATTGGTCCTCTTGTGGACAATGACCAAAATTACAAATAAAATAATAAATATAGCAGTGGGCATATAGTAAGAACTAAATGAAATTGGATTTTGTCTCTTCTCTTCCTCAGTGATCATCAGCATACTTTTGGTCTCCTTTGGTTTTTGATTGCCAAAGTGTTAACTGTCCTTCAGACTACAAATTTCCAACACTGTTTTTTTCTTTCCTGTTTTTTTTTAACCTCTGTACCAAGATAATCATTGCTTAAATATAACTTCTATGAAATCTCTTTTTTCTTCAAACTATATGGTGGACTTCACCCCTGTATACTATGAGTTCATTCGCTTTGATAATTCAATAATAGTTTATGCCTTGATTCAAAATAATCTATTTTCAAACAGACATCATTTCCTTCTCAATATGGTACATTGATTCTTCATAACATTTATGCAAGACAATTTGGCAGCAGTTATAAACCACATGCACTCTTGAATGCCACCCAAATTTCAATTTCAATTAACTATCCAAACTGTGAGTCCCAGCAAAATGCACAGGGTAGACAAATAAAGTGCCAATTATCAATAGCTAGAAAGTATTATTGATCTCAACTTGTGGGACCTACATGATCAAGAGAAATGGAAAATGAAATATGTCCAAAAAACCAAGCTTGTCAGGCTTCTCTTGATTATGTGACCACTGACAGATGGAAACTCACATACACACTATACACAAGTGCCTCATGTAATCTCCTAAGTATATTGCCACAATATTATCGGAAAGATTTCAGAGTATTATTCTAAAACACTTATTTAAATTGTAGTTAAAAATCTAATTCTGACACTTGTAAAAGACTAATTGTTCCTGCTATAAGGGACGGAACCAGATCCCTGATAGTTTCCAATGAATGATAAGGTTTATATGATCCTAAGAATGAGGATCACTGATCATTTTCAGTGGGAAAAGCACATACTTACTCCTTTGTCACTGGATTACTGTGCGCAGAACAAAAAGGTAATTACATTACAAAGACTCTAAAGGACTGCTTTTTAAAAATGAAGTGCCCAAACTCTGCAAGGTAGAGAGAAAATAACCTATAAATACAGGTTTCTACAGATTAATTCCAAACTGTAGTGCTTTATATGAGGTTTCTTTTTAAAAGTCTGGTAAATGCAAGCATATCATTTTAAAGTCTCGGGCTTGAAAAAAAAAATGACAAAATGAAGATCCAGCCTGCCCCAGGATCGTTAATATTCCATGGCAATAATGGAATTCTCTGGACAATTTAGATGAAATTAAATTCAGGCTACTGACTAGCATTAAAAAAAACAGACTCAGAACAAATGATTCCACCTTTAAAATTCATTATGGACAATGAAGGGATTCTTTACTAGTGTTGTTTCTTCTGATGTATATTGAAGTGATCAAATGTTTGTTTCTATTATGAACTACTTTTAAACATTTTAATTATGTATCGTTTTATTTTTAAAAAAGACAATTTGAATATCTCAATGGCTGCCTTTAGTTAAATATAGGTTCCATCTGAGATTGGAATAATATGGAAATGAGCTCATTAATACTTAAGAGTAAACAGAGTTTTTCCTGTGGTGATATTTATTTCATTTTATTTATTTATTTATTCTCTTATTTTAATATTATATAATGTCAATGCTGGGATTATAATAAAATGGCTTAGTTTCTTGGTTGAAAACTGCCTTGGAACAGTACCAAATCACGTGAAGAGAAGATTTCAATAGGTAATATCTGTCACCAATGTCTATAAGTCTCTATGAGATCCCTGGAAGGAAATTGTTAGGTAAATAATAGTATAATTTTCTTTGAAAAAGAGGTCTTACATAGGCCTCCTGGCATTAAAAAAAAATAATAATACTATATGAAAAGGATAAACACTGTATGAAAAAGTAAAATTTAATTGAAGATATTGAAGTAAGTGTCATCCATTAATCAAAACTATATGAGGTTTAGAGATACAAGATTTGACCTTTCTGTTTAGCACTTTAAAAACCAGGATTTCTGGGGCGCCTGGGTGATTCATTCAGTTAAGCGTCTGATTCTTGATCTCGGCTCAGGTCACAATCCCACCATTCGTCAGTTCAAGCCCCTTATCTGGCTCTGTGATGACAGAGTGGAGCCTGCTTGGGATTCCGTCTCTCCATCTCTCTGCCCTTCCTCCTCTCAAAATAAGTAAATAAACTTTTTAAAAAATGAAAAATAAATAAAAACCAGGATTTCTGATACATCATTCCCAAACCTGGCATCCAGAAGTAAAGTCAAAGTTGAATTGATTTCCTAGAGGGTGATTAAGGGTGCTTTCTCAAAGAGAAGTTCATATATTTTTTGCATTTCTCTTTGAGTAGTACAATAAAGGAAGTAATCAGAAGGAGACTAGAAGAAGGAATATGGTAAGCTGAGTTACCTAGCAATTACTTTTTTACTGCTTTATACATAATTGAGTATGGCAACTTTGAGCACCCTGATTTGTTTAATATCACTGAATAAACTCAAATGAAATAGAAAAAAACCTTAAATTGGGGGCTTATCAATGTTTATGCTATATAGGTCTGCCCATCATGGGAACTTCAGCTGTAACGATTTTATTTAATTCAATTGGTATATGCCAAGGATATACCAGGTGTAAGCCACTGACCCAGGTCCTGCTGCAAATACACAGTGAGTAAGATATGTTTCTGGCTGCAAGGTAGGGACCAGTTTTTTTAATGGGGATAGAGGGTGCATACAGCCGACTATATTATAAGGCAGAAATTGTTTCTTTTTAAAAAGATAAGACACATCTGTTATAAGACCATATAATATAGATATTGTCATGAGGAAGGGCAGATTCAAATGTGAAGGAAACAAGGGGAGAGGTGAGTGTTCACAGTTGTACAACCATGAACACAAAATATCTTCAGAAATTGAACTATGAAGTTGAAAAATTGAATGTAAGATAGTCATAATGGCATTTTCATGAAATAGTAATGGGAGTGCAACCCATACACTTCTAAACTTCAAATTAGGTAGTTCTTTTAAAAATTAAATTTGCTGAATTGTTTGATACTCTCAGCTACAAAAGACCTATTTTTAATTTTAACAATTAAAAAATAAGCACAAGCCAGGGAAAAGATATTCCGTTTCAAAACAGTCAAATAATAATCATCACCTTGATAGAGATCCAGGGACCAGAATCCCCATAATGTCTATTTTCTTCACTGTATCTTAATAATTTATTTCTCATTTAAAAATCTCAGACTCAAAAATAAGACTTACTCTGGAATATCTAAAAACTGATTCTTCCCTCATTAATAGGTCTATCATTTTCTTTTCCTTTGGGAAATAATCTTCACGACCCCAAGTAGATAAAGGGAATGTGTGTATGTGTGTGTGTGTGTGTGTGTTACTCTGTATGTATGTAAGTATGCGATGGATTGGGGAAATCTATGGAAAACAAAAAAGCCACTTAAAGGTATTAATGCTTTAAAAAATGTTTCTGGAAATAAAGATATTTCAGAGTTGTTTGAAATTCCATTTTTATTCACCTCTATACTAAAATTTATACAAATTAATAATGATTCATAAATGAATGGAACTAACACAAATTAATGAAGAGTCACACATCGATTCTGGGTGATTTGTTTTGTCCTTTGCTGAAAAATATTTTCAGCATACAACTCATTCAAATGCTAATGAGAAAATGAATTTCTTGGCAAACCTCTATTCTAGAAAAAAAATTGCAGCGGAATTCATTGGTGCAATATCATTCATAAAGAAACATTTTGACATGTAGCTAAAGTTCTAATATTACCTACCCTAACAAAAGATCAGAAACAATCCAAATCAGTGTTAGGGGAATGGTTTAACAAATATTATATAGGAAGACAAATGATTACTAAGTAGCTATTAAGTAATTAAAAAATTGTTTTTTGTTTTGGATTAAATTCAGTGGATTAAGTGCCCGACTTCGGTTCAGGTCATGATCTCACAGTTCATGAATTGGAGCCCTGCATCAGGCTCTGAGCTATTAGCTCAGAGCCTGGAGCCTGCTTCAGATTCTCTGTCTCCCTCTCTCTCTGCCCCTCTCCCACACCCACTCTGTCTCTCTCTCAAAAATAAACAAACACTGGGGCACTTGGGTGGCTTAGTTGATTAAGCATCCAATGTCAGCTCAGGTCATGATCTCATGGTTTGTGGGTTCAAGCCCCGCAACAGGCTCTGTGCTGACAGCTCAGAGCCCAGAGCCTGCTTCAGATTCTCTGTCTGCCTCTCTCTCTGTCCCTCCCCTGCTCACATTCTGTCTCTGTCTCTCAAAAATAAATAAACATTAAAACAAAAATTTTAAAAATAAACATTAAAAAATTAGTTTTGATGCAAATATGTCACTCATGAGAAAATTTAGTAAATATCAGTATATGCATTATGCAAAAGAAATCTAATTATTAAATACAAATATATAAGTAAATATTATATATAAATATGTGTAAGTCATTTGGGATTTTTTTAGATTCTTGGTAACTCCTGCTGCTCTAGGCCAAAGGGTCTATTTCTTCAAGGAAGGAAAGAAAGAAACCATTAAAAACAAGAGCAAGAACAATGAACCAAACAATATTCAGCTTTTAGCCTCCAAGTTAGGATTTCAGGACACAGTAGTCATGAAAATTTGTGTTTTATATATAAGAGGAAGGAGTGTTTTTTTTTTCTTTTTTCTCCTAAGAGAGGAGGATTTAGGATTTATAGCCAAAAAGCTTGGATTAGTCAGAACCTAATGTATGTTTGTTTGTTTGTTTGTTAAGGACAATGAACTGGTAGAGTTCAGATTTTTTATGAGGATAGTTTCATGATAGCAGACAGAAGATTTAAGAAGAAAGGCTCCCTGATGTGGGGAAAGAAGTCCATTCAGAGGGTCAGGTAGACACAAGCAATAGAGGACCTGCATGGTGCACCTGCCCATGAGGACCTGCAAGGAGTGACTCTGTTGGAGGGGCACATGCTGAATGGATGTCCTCAACAGAGCCCTGGAGGATTTAGCAAGAGGTCACAATGGAGTTTGTATGTTCTAACTAGAATCCAAATTTAGAATTTAATGTACATTGTTAGTCGCCTCTGGATTGAATTGACTGAAACTACCAAGTTTTCAAGTTTGCGACTGGAATCATACTTAGATGAGTCATTGACAGAAGAAATGGTAAAACAGTGTGTCATAACAGAATCTCTTTAGATAAAATTTATAAAGCCTGTTCCTTTGGGACCATGAAATTCAGGTAGCTTGAACTGGAATGCATTCAATAACAATTTTAAGTTGACATGATCTTACAAATAGTATTTTGGTTGTCACTGATGTAACAGGCACTGATGAGTTATTTGGTACTACCCCCAGTCATTAAAAACAAATCTTCCTAAACCATAGTGCATTCAGAATTTGCAATGGTATATTCTGCTAGGCTGCATAAATACTACAAAAACCATGCTTCAATAATTACATTTCAAGATAAAGTTTGAAGGTATGAGAGTAATTAATAAAAAAAGAATGCAACAGCTTGAATAAACTTTTAGATTACCCATTTGAAACCCAATTTTAATTATGAAACGTGGCTTAGGGAAAAACTAAAATAGCCATTACCCCCTAACATAAATGAATCAAAGAGCTAATATTAAACCAGCTAGCAAATATACAAAGAAAGCCAGCATTCTACAAATGGCCAAGGACAAAAAGAGATCAGGGAGATGAAAGTAAAGTCATTTGCTGTGCAGTTGGCTGTAGGAAAAAGTAGCTATCAGAAACTAATAAAATCTGAACTGAATTTTACTGAATCATTTGTAATTTATAAAGATTTGAAGGCATCTATTTAGAAAGGGTTTGGGGAAGATGAGATGAGCTCTACTCAGGTTGAGAAGGAGTCTATGAGATTGTTCATCTATATCCAGGAAAAAAATCTAAATCAAAATGGTGACCAATTCACATTTTTTACATGGTATCAACTGATACTATCAAAAGAAGCAAAAGTAAAAAATATCAAACACATGTACTTTTGCCATCAAGAAACTAACTAAATGACCTGTTAATGACATTGAACAATTGATAGTTTTAAACTAAAAACACTGATAATTTAAACTAGGTCACTTCAGCTGCTGCCTTCAGTGAGTACAAGTCCCTCATTGAACCTCATGTGACAATATACAGTAAGTTATGTGCCTAGTAATACATTTGACCATCAAGATTAAATTACACAAAATTATGTCATCTACTGCAGCCTTCCTAATACTTCCTAGATAAAATGTAGTATCAAGACTTTATAAGATGACCTGTTTCTTCCAGCTGAAGGAGTGGCTCAAGAAGGTGCCACGTCATGGAATCAGGCAAAAAATATGACTCACATGATATCAAGGACTGAGTGACAGAGGCTAAGTCCCTGCTTTTAGAGAGACCATGGTCTTGAGAAGAAATGGACAAATAATTAAAACCAAATGTTCAATAGTAGAAACAAGTAGAAAGAACATTGAGAAGAACACAGGACACGACCACTTTGCTTCGGTGAAGACTTTCCAATTGGGGTTACATGTAAGGTGAGACTTGAAGGAGTTCAAAAGGACAGAAGAACATTCAGACTGAAGTAACTGCATACAGGTGTGAAGGAGCACAATGCATTTGAAGACCTGTAGATGGTTGGTTATCACTTGGAGAATTGAGTGTTTCCATGGTAGAATTTCTTTCTCTGTCTTTACTGAAGTTTCTATTAACAGGTGCTAGCCTACTCAGATTCAATCATGCTGTTAAATAAAGAAGTCCTTAAAACAGACCAAATGTCCCATGCTCAAATATCTACGAAACGAACTGAAAAGAGAGCAATGTGTCAAAAAAAAACCACAATGCAAGGCATAGGACCCAGTGAAATAGGGTCTTTAAAGGGAGATTAAATATCTATGCTTTATTTCCATAAAGTTTTCTTTCAATGTGGTTATTAAATAGCTTACATAATTATATTCAAAGCATTTTGATAACGTGATAAATATATTATTTATCTTTGGACATTTCCCTATTCTTTCACTATTCCTCACACCTCTCTCCAAAACCCCATAAAAGATTTCACACAGACTTGGTGTGGGGTGAGTATGTGTTAAAGAACATATGCACAATAATTAATCTATAGTTTTAGACTCTGTTTACTTTCCAGGACAAAACAAGTGCATATAAAGACAGGAATTTAAGAAAAACACCTCAATCATTTAACAAAAGTCTAAGTGAAAGACAAAGTAACATACAAAATTAAAGTTACCATTTGAATTGAAAATAAATTAAATTTCCCCAAACAACCTTGAAGAATTAATCCATTTTAAAAACAGTATAGAGAAGTACAAAAAATAGAAAGTGAAGCACATATTTTTTTTCTATATAGCAAAACAATGAATATATGATATATGCCCTGAGACCACCATATATAAATTTACAATTCTTACCCCTCTCCACTCAGCGCGCACACACACACACACACACACACACACACACACACAAAGCAAGTAACATGAAAAAAAGGTCTGTATATAAATTAAGAGAGGAAACATGGTTATATTTTTCTATTTACCTGTACATCAATTTATACAGAAAGATATTTATGGCTTTTTGTTTTTTTTTTTTTTCAACGTTTATTTATTTTTTGGGACAGAAAGAGACAGAGCATGAACGGGGGAGGGGCAGAGAGAGAGGGAGACACAGAATCGGAAACAGGCTCCAGGCTCTGAGCCATCAGCCCAGAGCCCGACGCGGGGCTCGAACTCCCGGACCGCGAGATCGTGACCTGGCTGAAGTCGGACGCTTAACCGACTGCGCCACCCAGGTGCCCCGGCTTTTTGTTTTCTAATATGTATTACTAGAGAATACTTGAAATACCCTTTTTTTGTGAATGGCAGCTTGACCCAGTAAAATTCAACTTCCAAATTTTGGTCAAACATCTTTGATTCTGCTTCATTCTGATTTGGTATTACAAGTGGTTTATAGCTGGTGCTAAAAAATACTTGAGGAAAAGAAAGTGTGTACATGAAAGTGAAAGTGAAACAGTATGTAGGTATAAAAGAAACAACAGACTAGTGTGTATTCAATAAGAGAAGAGAATTAAGAAAATGGGGGCTGAAGATACATTTGAAACCCACAGCATCTAATAAATGGTACAATTTACAAAAAATGTACAGTAAAATATGTGGAGAAATACATAATAGGCATATTAATTATATCTACTATTGTTGAGCATTACAATGTTAAATGACCCAATTATTACACGTTTTATCATTTCATATAAAGTTTTTCATAAATATTTTAATATAATTATAATGACCTTAATGAAAATTATATTTAAGATAATATAAAAAGTCATTTAAAATAGGTATCATTATGATAATAAAGGAGAAAAATCATGCTCCTATTCACATTTGGCCACTGTCTCACAAAAAATAGCATGAAAGTATAGAAAGGAAGATAGGTTGAAAACCTCATTGTTTTTCCTTCATAAATGATTAATTCTAACATGACTTCTACTGTCACATCTGAAGAAAATAGTAAAAGCTGTGCTACCTGAGTCTTTTTCAAACAGAAAATGTTAAGCATCAGATTGTTCTTAAACCTAGAGTTTCAAATATTCTTTTTTCAAAGCTTGGAGTTGCGTATAAAGAAATCCATTTTATACCGTGACTCCACGAACATTTACAAGTATGCGTATTTATTTCAAACTAGTATGCGTGCAGGGCTCCTGGGTGGCTCAGTCAGTTAGGTGTCCAACTCTTGATTTCAGCACTGACAGCGCAGAGCCTGCTTAAAATTCTCTCTCTCTCTCTCTCTCTCTGCCCCTCCCCCACTGTCTCTTATGATTGCTCACTCTCTGTCTCTCTTTCTCAAATAAACTTAAAAAAAAAAAAAAAAAACACTAGTATGTGTGCATGTGTCTATTCTATCCCATTCTGTTCTGTTCCATTCATTATTTCCTAGTCTATTCACTCCTAGCTTATCCTATTTCATTCTATTTTATTTGAAGTAATCTCTGGTTTCAACCCATCCAAACAATTACATGACCCACTAAAAGGTCAGCTGTGTAGTATTAAAAAAACAAAAAAACAAAAAACATTGTGCTAGACTGAAGCAAAATAACAGGGGGATATGTACTCTGCAATAGTTGCCCCACAATTAATCTTACCAGCTTCACATATCACCAATCTATTTTTACATTTTAACAAGGAGGTTTAAGTGGTGATAAGTATCCACTGCTTAATTTGAAAAATCTTATAAAATTAGTGTTATCCAAATATCAAAATCATGTAATGAATAACTTATGTAATCCATGCAAATTTTCTGAAACACCTTCCAAAAGTGCTATCTAAACTTTTTTCGCCAGATTTTTAAAATTTACTTAAATTCTAAAGTTAGTTAACATACAGTACAATATTGGTTTCAAGCGTAGAACCCAGTGATTCATCATTTACATATGACACCCAGTGCTCATCTCAACAGGTGCCCTCCTTAATGCCCATCACCCATGTAGCCCATCTCCCACCCACCTCCTCTCTAGAAACCCTCAGTCTGTTCTCCATATTTAAGAGTCCAAGAGACTCTTACCATAACCAAACTGTCTTCTTAAATAACCTCGCTGTGGTGGAATTGAACACTATTTAAGATAATTGACTGTTCTGCAGGACACCTTTAATTTGTGACCATATTTTACTTTAGAACCTTGAGAACAACCAATAAATAGCATTGTCAAATTCAAAGAAGAATAAAACTCAAACTGTATTGTTTACAGCTTAAAAAATGCATAAACTTTACCTTTATAAATTGTGTCTGAGTAATTTTCAATAAATTTTCAAGAAGGGAATTTTATTGATTGCTACATCTATCCTTCCACTCTGTCGCTCTCTTTATTTGTACACTGTCCTTCACAGACATTTATGAAAATATTTTAACCTTTTCCCTCAGGGTGAACACTGGGCTCTTAGAGTATCATGGGTCTTGGCAGAGTGACAAACTGAGCGCTCTTTTTCTATAATGAATGAGACCAGCACAGATCTTGGTATTCTAGATGTGACAAAAAGGGACATCGCTCTGCTCCAGAGACGAGAATTGTAAGCTTTTTGTAGATACTCGGTGAAAGTTGGGGGGGATATGGTTTAACTTACTGTCTTTATTATTCTATACCTATTTGTTTCATTCTCTTTATTCAGTAAAATGGAGGATTTTTGAACAGAGGAATAATGTGATCTGACTTAGATCATTATTAAGTAATCAGGCAGAGATGCTGAAGGTTTATCCTGGGTAATACCCATAGAGGTCATGAGAATTAGATTAAGATATACCACATTTTATAGATATACCCCAAGTTTTTTTTTAACCAATTGAACGGGGGGGGGGGGGGGGGGGGGTAAAAGAGAAGTCAAATATAATACAAGCATTTGGTCTAGGCAAATGTAATGATGGGGTAAGTATAAACTGAGATGGAGAATACTGGGATGGAAAATGTTCTGTGGAAATAATAGAAGTTCAGTTTTGTCTTTTAGATGTCCAAGGGGCTATATGAATCTGGAGTTCAGTAGAGCGATATGGTGTATAGATGCAATTTGGAGCTACAAATCGTCATAGTGGTGATGTTTAGAGATCTAAGGATGGAGGACGTCATCAGAGTTTGTAGAGAAAGAGAAGAAATGAAGCCCATGGAGCCCTCTGAAGAGAAGAGGTTTGGAAGGATGAAACCAGCAGAGGTGACTAAGGAGGGGACTAATCAGCAAAGGAGGACAAAACTAACAAAAGATTAACTGGTGAATTTGGTACATGTGTTGTCTGTCAATGAAATAACGAAACGGTATCAAGAAGGGGAGCGAGCAACTATCAAATGCAGCTGATGCCTATTGGGAATTGACCACTGGATTTAACATGAGCCTTTCCTAGGAGTTTCTTGAGGGCAGGACTTACAATCTTGTTTCTTTGTCCTGTAATCCAGCAGAGAATTTCAAAAAGTCTAAGGGCAGTGTTCTTTCCATCACAAATCCTGATTCTTTAGGTGAAGTGCTATCAGAATACAGAGAAGTTCAATTAGGTAGACCATGCAAATTTTAAATAATAGTGTTGTTGTTTATGGGTTTTTTCTTGGTTTTGTTTTGTTTGAAATAAATATTTAGTTATTCAAGATAGACTACAAGCCAGTAAAAAAAGTAGTAGGAAAATAATTTAGGTGACCGTTCAAAGTTGGCAAGAGCCTGGTGTAACAGTTAAAGGAAGAAAACAATGATGTTATGTGAGAACAGTGTAAACGAAACACAACAGGAAACTGGAAGACTAATGGTGCCAATAATAAATAAATATAATGGTACCAAAACATTAATAAATAGTGCCAAGTAAATAAAACAAATCAGTTAAACTGATGTTATTAATGACTAAGAGGCATTTTTAAAATTCTAAATAAAATTAGTTAAATGAAAGAAGACACTTCATTTTTTCCATTAGTTGGCTACATGGAGAACTAGAATAAAGACAGGTAATGCTTGAAACTTCTGTGTTCAGGTAAAACCTCATGAATCTACTTGGTCACGAATCTACTTGATCTCCTCTAAAGCAGAGACAAAAGAACATGCAGGTACTAGACAGATTCTGGCTTTTCTGATACCTCTGAGAAGACAGAATTCTCTCCCGGAACACACTGAAACAAAACCACTCTCATGGGCCTTACTGAACTCTATTCGTCCATTTTGAACTTAGCAGTGTCTTACCATAAGACATTACTTAAAACTAAAAGTGCAGACATGAGAAGGCAAAAGAACAATATAGAATATACAGAAGAATGTAACATTAATTCAAAGAAAACTTAGAAATTGAAATCAAGCTTGAAAAACGTATTAGGTAGTTGGAAAGCAACATTCATAGCACATTAGCTTGCACCAAAACAAAATTAATAAAGAGAAAGTATGTAAATAGTATGCGAATATTTCTGTAATTAAAAGAAGGGCCTCTTTGCATGAGGCAAAAAACATCCTGAGAAGCATGCAACCATCCAGCTGTGGAGCACATAACAAGCAAAAAAGGCAGATTCCAGGACAATAGGGGGAATTGACATACCTCATGAGGATCACAGGAGGGCAAAATCACCTCATGTGTCTTCAGACAGAGATTTCAAAATTTTACCGAAAATTCAGGCTTCTATCTTTCCTTTGAATAGAATCTCAGCTAAAGACTACATTTTCTAGGCTTCTGTGCACCTTTATGTGGCCAATGGGTAATGAATGGAAGTGTTGTTTACAATTACCAACCCTTTTCTATGAAGAAGTTGATTACTTTTCACTCTTTTTCCTCACCTTTGAAGTTGGGATGGAGTCATGTTGCTTGTTGGTCTCCAGTTTACACACGCACGATATGCCAAAGACTTAAAGGATGGCAGCTCAACAAGACAAGAACCCGAGTTCCTAATGGTCTGGAGAACAAAACAGCCTCCCCAACCCTGGATGGAACACAACACCCATTTCTGGACTTTCCTATGAAGGAGAAATAAGCTATTATATGTGGCCACTGCATTTTTGAGTTTCTTTGTTATGATATAACTTAGCACCTACCCTACCTAATTCACATATAAGATCCTAGCATAGTTTTTTGTTTTTTTGTTTTTTTGTTTTTTAGCACATAAAGTATATTCCTTTTTTCCATTTTAGTCTTTATATACTCAATAAGTATTTACTATGTATCAGACTACCACATGTCTCCATTGGTCCTTACATTTTTGAACCACTTTTATATACGTATATTTAATTTTGAAAAGGGCCAGAGGTGACTAGATGGCTCAGTTTAGCCACTTACTCTTGATTTCGGCTCAGGTCATGATCCCAGGGTCATGGGATTGAGTCCTGTGTTGGGCTCTGTGCTAAGAGTTGGAGCCTGCTTAAGATATTCATTCATTCTCTGTCTATTTCTCTCTCCCTCCATCTCTCCGCTCCTCTCCCCTGCCGTGTTCTAAAATATAAAAATAAAAATAAAAAATAAAAGGGCCAATGAAGGCACACGAATAACAATATTTTCTTAAGTAGCCTACACTATCACATTTCACAAAGGAAGTAAATAAACCTCAGCTGAATGTTCATCTCTGATGAAAGCCTCAGGAATTCCCCAATGACAAATATTTTCAATGTCCCAGGAAAGTTTTAGGGTTCTGATGGTTTTTGTGCCAAGTTAGTTTCAAGAAAATCAAATTGTTTGACAGTTTGACAACAAAATTAGTGGATTTGCAACTAATGTTGATAATAGAAGATTGACTAAAGATAGCATTCACTGCAAACACAGTTCAATGAGGCCAGGAGATTTTCCCAGGTAGACCCACGGTTCAGAAAGAAAAGGAAATGTAAGGAAACATTAATGTCATCATGATGATCAAATTCCTGACATCGATTCTTATAAAAATGAGGTTCCACAAAAGGCATATATACCCCTTTATATCTCAAATTCTTTCTTAGGTATTGTCATTCATTGTGCATGTGTCTTCTACATATTGACCAACTTTTTTTTAAGGTTTATTTATTTGAGAGAGAGAGGCAGAAAGACCAAGCAGGCTGTGCACTGTTAGTGCAGAGCCCAACGTGGGGCTCAAACCCACAAACTGTGAGATCATGACCTGACCTGAAATCAAGAGTCTAATGTTTAACTGACTGAGCCACCCACATGCCCCGTATTAGCCAACTGTTTAAATATTTGGAACGATTTGCTTCATTCTATGGTTTAAGAAACATACAAATCGTCCCTTTGGTCACCTTATTTGACAGTTAAACTGATAATACTGTTGTTGCAACATAATGGAATGCTGTTTAAACTTGTTCCCTTTGTGAAGTGCTCCATAATTTATGGGTAAGTTATTGTGCTTTCAGTAGAATTGAAATGTCTTTGAACACACAACAATATGTCTTGATTAAATTATATATTTTGAAATCTTTATAATTGATTACTGTTTTCTTTTCATGGATCATCCAGTGACATTTCACACAAGCAGCTTCTCCTGATGCACGGCCGCTTGGTGCAGAGGACAGGCTTCTCAGATGCAAAACAATCTCTGCTCTACTGCAACTTGTGATTCATCCGGCAGAACGCATATATAGCAGGACACTCTTCTTCTTTTACATCACAGAATTTTTATTGTCTTTATGAGCATGACATGGGCAGACTTCATGTTGGAGCAAATCTGGGGGGGGGGGTCACACCCAGAGGATCCTTCATCAATACCTGACCATTACTTGAAGGTAAACAGTCTTAGAATAGTTCTCTCTCCAAGTTTCAGTTCTAGGGCTCAAAATACATAGCCTCTGCATTAATGACGGATGAATTGCAAGTTGGTTCATTAAATGTGAAGATGGCATTAAAAGCAGCACGATTACATTACCATCACCTTGAAAGGTCAAACCAGAAATCACAGCATTCGGAACTACTAAGAGAAATATGGCGAGGTCCCAGAGAAGTGAATTTAGACAGCAAAGTTTCAACTAAAGCTAAGGTTCATTTACAAAGAAAAAGGGTCAGTAACATACCATTGCTATAATTGACTTTTGAGAAATGTGGCTTATATTCTAAAAATCTAAATGTAAGTACGCAAAATGCCAAATGATGAATATAACTCAGGAGTGCAACTTTTTTGCTATCTTTCTCTCTTGCCTACATCCCCTAAAAATCACAAAAGTCCTTGTAATATACTCTCCTCTTCCTCCTGTCCGTGGGTAATGTGGCACTTAGATTTGGTATGTGTTCCTGGCTATTATGGGTTAAATTGTGCTCCTCTGCCCTAAATCCATGAGTTTAAATATTAGCCCTAGAACCTTAGAATCTATGGACTTACTTGAAAATAGGGTCATCAAAAAGTAATTAGTTAAGATAAGGCCATACTGGAGTAGGGTGGGTGCCTAACCCAGTAAGATAGTTATCCTTACTACAAAGGAGAAATTTGGACACAAAAATAGAAACACAGGGCAAATGCGATGTAAGAACGGACTTTATGCTACCACAAGCCAAGGAACACTAAAGTTGTTAGCAAACCACTATCAGAGAGGCATGGAAAGGATCCTCCCTCATAACTCTCAAAAGGAACCAAATTTGCAGATACCGTAATATTTGAACTTCTGGTCTCCAGAACTGTGAGACAGTAAAATCCTGTTGTTTAATCCACTCAGTCCGTGGTACTTTGTTCCAGCTAATAAACTAACAAACCAATACACTGGTTCAAATTATTTACCCCTGAATTGGGGATATCGGGGCTTATTGTTTCAGGTTCTAGTAAAGATTAAATGAGATAATGTTTATATAGCATGTAGCGTGGTGCAAGACACAAAACAGTTGCTCTCCAAACCATCAGTCTCCTTCTCATAGTTAGCTACTTTTCTAATCTTCAACCTAACATTTGGAAAATATTAAAATAATAATACTTGGAAAATAACTGATTCATATTAAAACAAATTATTCATAAATCATACTAACACATTCGGTTGTATTTGAAAACCATTTATGACTTAAGATGAACATAAACTCTCCAGCCCCTATACTGAAAATCTCTCTGAACCTTCAGTTAGCACATCTTTTGGAGGAAAATTAACAGGGCATCTTCTCTGGGCTCTATCTGCACACAAATACCGTATCTTCCTTCAATTCAGAGAACATCGTAAACCTATTAAGAGACTCCAAATTAAGAACATCTAATATGTAAATTTCAAGACTGGAACATGTTTGTCCTCTTTTCTAATGCTTTGGTGGACTTTGGCAGATTTTCTCTTGTGTTCAAGTAAAAACTTCATTTGCTTTCAAACCTAATAGTCTTTTATATGTGTTTAAAGTAAAAATAAATGGGATATTCTGTAAGATAAGGGAAAGAAAAGTTATACAAGACTCTACACAGAGAAAATAGAAATATGATGGATGGATAAAAGTAAATAAGCTATATCTCAAAAACAAATAAAAATGGCCAATATGTAAGCAAATAGTAATTCAACAGTAAGCAATATAAAAACTATTTTTGCACTTGTTTTAAATTGTCAATAAGTGCATTATATACAATACTTAAAAAGAAATTTTGAGAATTTAGTTCAAAAAAGCTGAGAAGTAGTCAAATAGCATGTATCTCCTCATTAACCTCTCTTATAACCACTGTAACAATGACGTTTGCAAAATGTTTACAACACACTGTTTGTTGAATTAAATTACATTAATATTTCATGAATGAATGAACGTACCCTTTAACATTTATTATCTTCTTATTCATCTGACATTAGTTTATTTCTCTTGCTCTCCTGTTTCTGATATAGGAAGAGTATTATTTATTGGATAAGAAATTAATTCTGAGAATGGGACATGGTGAGGTTTGAATTCTAGAATTCTTTATATTGGTCTGTGACCTTGCACAAGTTGCTTGCTACCCTTTCACGCTTTACAGTTCTCTCTCACCTAAAACAGACAGAGTAACTCAGGATACTTTGATTAAATGAAATACTGCTTACCACATAACAAGCATGGAATGAAAGTTATTACACAACACGAATACATTCTCAAGCAAAGTGATTTATTATTTATTATCATTCTTACTTTCCTAACTAGAAAAGAAGGTTGGCCAAAAATTATAGGAACCATGCCATTATACATCTGGATGGATGTAGGAAAATGCATGGTCCACAGTATGCAGCTGGGTTCATCTATTTAGGGCAGTCATTCCGTATCTTATGATTTATTCATATACCTCTAATTTCTTGTTCACTCTATTTTATTTTGTTCTTTGGATTCAGCAAATAAGTTCTGCTTCAAGGGAAGTAGCACTGGCAGAAATACACAATTTTGTATTTTTTAAAACTATCTTGATGCTATAAATTACATTTGAAAACTTAATTCACAAGTCCAGTTCTTTGAGCATTCATTTAACCTTAGACACAAATGTGCTTTTCTTTTTGATGATCTTAATATGATACAACAACACCAACAAAATTCTTAGTTTTTAATTATAAGGGTCAATTTGGCATTCCAGAAGTGAATACTAGCACTCTTCTAGCTATTAAGATCCATGATTATAAACATAAATAATTCTAATACATTTTTCATATATTTTGATGAAAAGGACACAATTTAAGTAATTCAAGATGATGTGTACCTTGACATTTTATTTATTTTTTTCAATGAAAAAAAAATAGCTCTTCTACTGGGATTTTCCATTTCAGGAAGTCTTTTGAAAGTCTTGAATAAATTTTTATTTCTCACCTCCAATTTTTATAAAGTTGACCTGGCAGTATTTTTTACGTTATAATTATATATTTGTGTCTATAGCATCAAACTAAATTATTAAAGGAGAAATGGTGTTCTTTGTTATTTATTAAAGAAAATTAAAAAAAACATTTAAAGGGACATCACTTTCTTTTTTCTGTTTGTTTTATACTTTTTAAAGCACAAAGACTCAATGCTATACATTTAGGATATTAGGCTATTTACAAATAAAATTTAAAGTTTCCTAAATTCAGGGATGCCTGGGTGGCTCAGTAGGTTAAGTGCTAACTTTGGCTCAGGTCACGATCATGAGTTTGAGCCCCGCATCAGGCTCTGTGCTGACAGCTCAGAGCCTGGAGCCTGCTTCAGATTCTGTGTCTCCCTTTCTCTCTGCCCCTCTTCCACTCATGCACTGTCTGTCTGTCTGTCTGTCTCTCTCTCTCTCAAAAATAAATAAAAACATTAAAAAAAATTAAAAATTTTCCTAAATCCAAAGTGTAGCAAGTATTGCAGAAAAACACAAGAAAATCGCTTTTTTATGATACTAGTGGAAGCCTTCTAAATAAACCAGATTGAGCCCTTTCTTAGTTGAGCAGAACCAGGTAATTTATATAAGAAATGACTGTGAAAGAAAGATGCCTTGAAGGAGTAAAACCACTGAGTCTTCAATTTCACTTCAACACCCCCTGGATAGTAAGAGGAACCTGACAAGAATAAATGACTCTCAGTTACATGTGGAAAAAATCAAATCCCATAAACTTTTCTTGGCACCACAAAGAACAAGAAATTAATAGTCCTGCTTAAATCAAGAAAGAATTGCTAAACCTGATAATTCAGAAAGAAAATAAATGCTGATAAATGACATCAATATATATTGTATTTCTTTTATGGTTACAAATGGAGATTATTTGAGTATGATAAAATTCATTTAATTAAAAAATGTTTACATGAGGAAATATTGATAAAATTGCTTACGGATTTAATTAAAGCATCGTGACATTTAAATGACTCACTGGAGGGTAAGTTAACCTTCATATCTGGGTTTTTACTGGTATTATTATATTAAGTATTATTATATTCAATTAGTGAAATATTACCATAAAAATTTTAGGTAGAAAATTTACACTTAAGGCTCAAGCATTGCATTTATTTTCACATCAAACTTTTCACGTACTAAGTGATCCTATCAGAGCTACCAGGAAATCCTGTAGAGTATAATAGATATTCATCATAAACCAACTCAAATCAGTCTGTTCTAACCCCAGAAACTAAATGTTGTATCTAAATTTCCCTTTGCTTTCTCACTCGTTTCTCCTATGTTACTAAAAGGGTCATTTTTCCAGCCATTAACGTATTTTCAACTATACTTTGGATTGAAGCCACTCTCATTTGAACCAAAATCTTGCTTAATCTATTATTCTTCATTTTATATAATAAAGAAATCCTCATTTGTTTAGTATATTAAGAAAATATACAGAGCAAGTATCAATGCCAACTACTGTCATGGATCCTGGGGATAAAGCATAAGAAATATAGCACACTTTCCCTTACAGAAATTATTTTACATGGAGCTATATATAAGAAAACAGGGAATTATAACACTGGTGATGTGTGGTGAGAGATGGCATAATGGATGCTATGATGGCAACATTAAATGGCACCCAACAAAGCTTTGGTTAGCCAGAGAAGGCTTGCAGAAATGATGCCCGAACATAGACTGAGAAGGAATTAACTGTGTGAAAGGACTGGAATATTGAGTAATTGAAAAAGCATATATAACGGCCTAGAGTTGAGCGAAAGGTGAGATGTCTGAGGACTTGAGAATTCATTGGGGTTGAATACTAGAAGGTGAAAGGAGCCATACTGAGAGGGAAAGCTGGGGACACAGCAGAGTATAATTATAGAGAACATTGCAGTGATCTTAAGAATGGATTATTTAACAAGAACGATTAGGAGATAGTAAAGGGTTGTAAGAAGGAATGTAATAGGATTCCATTTTCACTTTAGAAAGATCAACTACAATATAAACAATAGAGTCAACAGATTCAAAACAGGAAAAACCAGTTAAAGGTTTACTGCACTGGAAAAGAAATGCTGGTGGACTGAACAGGGAGACTGAGAATGAAGAGAAATGAACAAATTCAACATAGTGTTATGGAATGATCAAGAATGAAAGGACAGAAAGATCTATATTGATGCCATATTTCTTGTTTGGACCAATGGTCTGGCAGCATGAAGAGCTTGTGGGAGGGGGTGGTGAATGATAGGTCAATGTTGGTCACTCTGACTCTCGGGCGCTACTGAGACACCCAAGTGAAAATGTCCACATGACAGCCTGGTGTAGGGACCAGAAGCTCAGAAGCGAAATCACATCTGAAAATAAATATGTCATTAGTATATGGAAAGTAATGGAAATACCTTGAGACTGGATGGGATTGATTGAATGGATGACTACAAACGCCAAGGATAGCTGCAGTTGAGAGTAGTCTAAATAATTTGACTTATCAAAGGACAAAAGTTATAACCTTAAAACAAAAACAAAACACAAGAATGTCATTGTGAAAACCCAGAGGATTAAGACATATGGAAATGATTTCTTACTAAATCCAATGTACACTTATATCCTTCTATTTCTCAAAGATGGTAGAATTTAACATTTTAGATGGTTCCATTTTTCTGGCTTCTAAAGCAATACTCTTATTTTAGTTTTCTTTCTGCTTCTTGGCTTCCTTGCAAGCCCCTATCTATTTGTCTATATATCCTGAGGTTTTGTCTTAGACACCCTCCACCTATCATTTTACGTTCCTTTTCTTGAATCGTTTCTCAAAACTCTGAATTTACCCCCACTCCCTATATGTGGACAACTCCACATTTTACATCTCTACTCCAGGACTCTCTATTAAGTTAGACTTATTCAGTCTACCTACCTACTGACTCTCTTGAATACACACTAGTATTTTAGTTCATTATGCTCTCCAAGCCTGCCCTCTCCTTTTCTATTTCCTATTTCCACTTTAGATCTCTAATTACCAGGTCGTTTAACAAGTCATAATCCTGAGCATAGCCTAAACTCCTCACTTTCTTCTCTCTCTCTTATTCAGTTGGCCAAGAAATCGGGCTGATGATACTATCACATTTTAATCATTCATTCATTCATTCATTCATTCATTCTAACTGAAGTACAGTTGGAACACAATGTTACGTTAGTTTCTGGTATTCAACATAGTGATTTCACAACTCTATGCATTATGCTATGCTTACCACAAGTGTAGCTACCATCCATAAATCTACAATGTTATTTATAATACCACTGCTATGTCATATTTCATGAAGTCTACTACATTGCCTCATCAAATATCACAGTGCTAGGTAAGGAGTAAGCATTGGATAAATGTTTTGTGAATGAATGAATGAATAAGTTCCGCTTCCCTCTGGCCCTGAGTTTGTGTTTCTCATAACTCTTTGCTGACACAATGGAATACCCGGTATAAAATAATGGTTCTTCCTACAACTTATCCTTTGAATTGAGAACAAAATAACTTGTATAAGTTTAAATGTAATTGGTTCACCCTCTTAAAATTAGTATCTCCCGTCCTCTTACAATACAAATTATGAAGCCTTTAGCATATTATTAGCTTTACCTACTTGGACAAACCTTATATTACTGCCCCAACACATTCTCTTAAACTCTTCCTAGATTTAGACTCTCTTCTTCTCAGTTTGGTGGACCCCTATTCCTCCTCAGATTCAGCTCAGCTGTCATCTTTCCTAAAAGACATCCCAGCCCTTCTACGTACCCTAGAGAGGTGAATACTCCCTCTTTTGTGATTCTAAAGATTTTCATGGCTAGGTAACCTGTGATTATCTCTCAGCAACATAGTGAGATTTATTTTTTTTTTATTTATTTACCTATCTTCCATATTTATACTAGTTTATATAAGTCGTATTTGGCACTCAACATATGCTGATGTAGTACAAGAACAACCATACATAAAATCTCAGAATCCACTTACATCAACAATAATACACCACAAAGAAGATAATGATGTTAGAATACAGAAAAAGTATCCTGAAGAATACTACTTCAAAACAGTGGGACCAATTTTAACGAAAGCTGGAAATGAACTAATCAGAAGGAGTCTGTTGAAAGTTACAATAGCAATCTACTTGTATTATGGCTTACCAATAACATATTCCACCTAAGAGGCATCTGAGAACTGCCATTAAGAACGACTTTTCCACAAGTTCCCTTCATTAGTAATGAGCTCGTAAAGTCAAAGAGCAAAAGCTTTTAAGGGTCATATTCTTTAACAAGGAAATAGAGTACTCTGTAAAGATATTAGGAATTACCAAGGGGATAAATCACACTTACTGTAGCTTTTTTTTAAGGAAAATTAGCAGATTTCCTAATATAACAAAGCTAATGAGTCAGTGGTATTTGTAATTAATATAATACTGAATAATTTTGAAGGTCTATTTATTATGAATATATTCACTATATAACATTTTTACATACTTTAAAATTACTCATTGGCCAATATTTAACTTAAAGGTATGAAAACAATCAAGTACTATTATTTAAACATGAATGTTCAGGACTGTATCATGTTAAAACCAATAAGAACTTTATACTGAAATAGAAAATTATCTTCATATAAATTTTATAATTATCTAAATAGGGGAAATTCCAAGGAAAGTGAATTCATGTGATTCATGTAATTCTAGCAGGCCTGAGAAGGTACAGCTATTCTCTTTAAAGATCCTGCACTAGAAATTCAGGTGTTGCCAAAAGAGGACAGTGTACACTTAGAGAAGAAAAACAAATGCCACAGTTGCACTCAAGTCTGTATTCACAGTGAGAATAAATCATATAAACTCATGCATAACATTGAAATTTTTCTTAATGAAAGCCCTCTATTAAAATAACATAAGGGATAAGGGATGCCTGGGTGGCTCGGTCGGTTAAGTGTCCGACTCTTGATTTTGACTCAAGATCACAAGGTTTGTGGTTTCGAGCCCCGTGTTGGGCTTTGTGCTGAGCGTGGAGCCTCCTTGGGATTCAAATTCTCTCTCTCTCTCTCAAAATAAACTTTTTTTTAAAAAAGAAAAAAGTAGTAATATAACTTTTAAGCACATATTACCTATATTTACTACCTGACTTCAAAGAAAGATTAGATTTAAATCAAGGCATTAAGAAACAGGAAATTGGGCAGAATAAAGAAATTAAAACTGCTTTACGCTTGAGTTTTAACTTTTACTTAGAGAATTCCCTGGAGTTCAGAGTCAGCCTGTGTCTTCCAATCTGAGATAACCTCACAGAACTCAGCCTCTGTCCAGAGGGGCAAGGCATGTCTCATCCCTACTGATTCTTAGAGCCCCTGCAACTTCTGCATCCTTTGGGTATCGTGGACTAAAGAGCTCCAGCTACTGGGCCATATGTCATATCTAGGATAATACCTGGAGACATGTGGCTAAGAGTCATGATACACTCTTCATCACTGAGGCCACAGAGGTAATACTGTTGTGCAATCTTGCTCCATGCAGTGGGAAAATTATAAACAGGCCAGTATATTCTGTTCCTCTCTTTCCCCAGAGTTCAAATTCAGCTAAAACTTCAAAAAGATAGGACGAAGTAGGAACACAAAGATAGCTCCAAAGTCTCTTTCCTCAAACAGCATCAAATTTGTTTTGGTTGCTGTGATAACAAGGTGGTCAATGATGTGATGGTTCCATGCTTAAACTATTATAGCATTGCTTCACATCAGTTAACAACAAAACACATATGCACACACAAGTATATGTACAAATACGCACACGTATACGTGTCCTTATAATACACACATATAAGACACACAATGTCTTAAAATTCCAAAATGGCTCCATTATTCAAATTGCTTCTCACACAGATTATATTTTTAAAGGATTTTAACATTATTCTTGTACAGAAAATCATAACGTTTGATATAGGATAATATACAAATTAGTCTGAACTAAGAAGATAAGTTCCTCGGAGGCAATTCTAGGACCCTACATGTCTAAACATCAATCCCATGTTTAAAGCACTATTAGGATTTCCAAGTTAGTTAGCCGTCTCACTTTTGCTTTGTCCTTTATTAAGTGACAGAGGGAAAAAAATGATGTATTGTGTTTGAGGTAATACCCCAACATCACTCAGGAATCATTTAATCACAGAATATATCTCATTTAAAAATACATAATTTCTTATTCATCCCTTAAGGGTATAGGAATTACTGCTTTGACAACCTGTTCTATGAAATTCAAATTATGTAAATTTTAAGAAATTGTAAAGGAACTTCGATAAGCTAATAAAAATCAGAAGCACTTTTCCCATTTCTATAACACTGCTATGAGAATAAAAAGTAAGTCAATTTCAGTGTAATTCTACCATTTGTAATTGCTGGCAATGAATAAGCAAAGTAACAGAGGCTAAGATGCTAATGAGGCAGAGTTACTTTGAAACAAAAGCTACCTATTTCCTGAAGGTGTTATCACTCCAGGGATGAAGGACCTTGGAAAATGACCTAGATAATAGATGACCAGATAATCTCTAATTTTACTGCCATAAAATACCATTTATCAATGGTTAATTACTATTTGCAGAATGAAAGAAAGAATCATTGTAGTTTGTACAACTCACTTGGGAATATTTTAATAATGAGGAAGCACTGGGAGCCTCAGAGCGCGGCCTTTCACCCAGTTAAATACCTAAGTCATGGCCTATGAAAAAGCTTCAATGTGAATATTTCCTTGTTCTTAGTATGGGAGTGTACTGAAAAAAATCACATGAGAAAAAATCATTTTAAAAAAGCGGATAAAATAATTGCAACAACATCACTTTTATTTCCATTAGTAGTGTTTACATAATGCTTAAGAAATTATAGAGAACGCATACTATGTATTTGATAAATCAAAATGAGTTATTACCTCCTCACCTATTGAGAGATGTGAAATCTAAAAGAAATTTACATCAATTTTCACTCTCTGTAAACGCAGCCTTTTCTTTACTGATGATTAGATTGTATTCCAAAAAAAAGTGTCATAGAGGATTACTAGTTATGCCACTTTTGGACTTCTTTCACCTTAGTTCATCGCTCAACTAGATGAAAATGCTATTGGTTATTTATAACTTTCCAACACATATAATTTCTTCTGATTCTCATGCTAATTTTCATAAACAGATTCCTTTCTTCTTTTCAATGCTATTCCCATTAAAAATTCAGGGAGATATCAGAGAACTGATCTCTTTGAATTTTTAAAAACATTTTATTTACCTTTATTTTTTTATGTAGATAGTTAATTTCTTGGCCAGATTTAGAAATCTAGCCGTAATAAGGAAATAGCATATGTAAGAAAACAAATCATAACATTACAATAAAACAAATGGTGATTTATATTGCCTTGTAAAGTGTAGAGCAATAAACTGCTTAAACTTGTATTATTTAGCTCACAAGCCTAAAAGTGTGGAGGTCTGTGTTTAATTCAACGATAGATTCCAAGCCTCTGCAAAACAGGCTAAGTGATCTGCACACAGGAGATTCCCAATAATACTTGTTAAATGAAGGTATTTTGAGGTTGGTTTTCTTTTCTGTGAAGCAAGAAGCTGTATTAATGCTTTCAATGAAATCCTTTCTTCTCCTTTCCCCCATTTGTTTCTTCCGAAAGAATAAATTCAAAAAGAAAATAAGTAGCCAAATAGATTCAGGGAAAAAGGAGTGGAAAGTTAAGAAAGCTGTTCGCAATTAGCCTAACTGAACACAGAAAGTCAATTCCACCGTTAGCCTGTCTGGCTTCAGGCATGGCAATTCTTGCTCAAATTTAATGTCAGAAATTTAATGCCAGCTCTATTACTTATTTCACTTCACTTTGTCACTGTACCTGCAATGTTGTCTAATAGAGACTTATTTAGATTCATGAATATCATAAATGGAAAATCACTCAAGAAGACTAAGGGGTAATTCATAAAGTAGATTAGTCAGATTACTTAGCAGCCAAAATGTATTTGCAATCACTTCAATAGGCTAGAAAAAAGGTTTTCTCCCAAAAGAAAACATAGGTGATTGGGGAACAGCCTGGTTAGGAAGCCAATCGGGAAAATACATGGTAATCTGGTATACTTGGATTTTTGAGATTGTGGGAAATGCTCTCGGAAATAGAATGGAGGTACACCTAAAACCTGGGCCCTGTAACTAAAAATTGGGATGGGTGGGTGGGGCACCTCTCTGTACGTTTTCTCTAGAGAACTAGCTTTCTGTTTTCAAAGGAACATCAAGAGTGGCAGAACCTTGTCAGAACCAAGATATCTGAAAAAGGGCTAGTGGCTTTACCACATCATGTGTGTGAACGTGTGTATTTGCAATGAAAGGGCCTTTCACAATGTATTTATGTATGTCAGGTCATCGCACATGCACACGCACACACAAAGGAAACCACAGTAGAGAGATCAGTGACTGCCTAACTCACACAGCTGGTTAGTAAAGTGGTCTCTCTGTGGATTTAATTTTCTGTCCAGAATAAGTTTTTATGATATCATCTGTTTCAATAGGAAAATGCTTTATCGATCCTCAGTGAATTATAGTGTTCCTTTGGGAAGAATAAACTTTAAGATAGTAGATGTCAGTATTTGAAAGAGTAACCAAACACAATGAAATATAAAATATTGCAACTATTATACAGCATAAATGTTAAATGGAACATAGCTCAAGTCATCAAAATGCAGTAAATAATGTTAAATTTAAGACTGAGTAAAGCAGATTTAGTGACTAAACCAATTAAAAGGAGCAGAGCTTTATAAACATAAATTGTGTGCAATGAGCATACGGGAAGATGGAAAGGGCAAAGAGATAGGTGAAATTATTATTCAAAAAGAGATACTTAATTCATTGTAAGATAACTATTATGTGATGGACTCTGCCTCCAAAAATTCCCCCCCCAAAATACCAATAAATTATATTTAACAGAAACATTACTAATATGTGTTGATAACCAAATAATTGTAAGACACCGAAAAATTAAAGCATGTAAATAACTAAAAGACAAACTGGAGCTGTCTTGAATAATATACTATCATTTGCTTCTCCTTCAAACAAGTCACTCCTAAAGATTGCCTCTATCATAAGCCACAGAAACCTGCTGTTAACAGTACAACCTGATGAGTAGATTAATAATTTTAAGTTAACAAAGAATAAATCTTCAGCTTACAAATTAAAAAAAATTAAATAAAAATATTATTAAAAAGCAAACAAAAAATGGGAGTTAGTCTCTATGAAGAAAGATCAATGCTTTTAAAATCCTTAAAAATGGATTTAATACCTGTTAGTATTCCTACATGTAAGGTCTAGCAAACGTAACTTGAAATTAAAATAAAAATCCTTTTTTCAGAGTTATTACTCATCAATATCATCTTAGTTTTTGTGATGGTTAAGGTTGTATGTCAACTTGGCTAGGCTATAATGCCCAGTTATTTAGCCAAACAAGAGTCTAGATGTTGCTGTGAAGGTATTTTACTTTTAGAGAAGATTTAACATTTATATCACCTGACTTGGGGCAAAGCAAATTATTCTTCACAATACGGTAGGGCTTCATATCATCAGCCAAAGACTTTAAGAGCAAAGACTTGAGGTTTCCAAGCAAAAATAAATTTTGTATCAAGACTGCAAGACAGAAATCTTCCTGCCCTGCAGAATTCAGACTCCAGACTGCAACATCAACTTTTACCTCAATTTCCAGTCTGCCAAGTTACCTCACAGATTTTACACACGCCAGCCCCCAAATTCAAAATCGTGTTATTCAATTCCTTAAAATCACTCCCTTCTGCATGTGTATCTATTATTACATGTTATATATTACATATAAAATGAAAGCACATGTAGGGGCACCTGGGAGGCTCAGTCAGTTAAGCATCCGACTTCGGCTTCAGGTCATGATCTCCCAGTTCATGAGTTCAAGCCCCGCATCAGGCTCTGTGCTAACAGCTCAGAGCTCGAAGCCTGCTTTGAAATCTGTGTATATGTATCTTGCTCTCTGTACCTCCTCCGTTCTCACTCTCTCTCAAGAATAAAGAATAAAAAAAAGAAAATATCATTGATTATCTATCTATTATGAATAAACAGATAAACATTTTTTATGACATCTCTAAAGCTTTTCTAAGTAGTATCAGCTCCAAAATACCTGCCTGTCTTAAAATTCCTAGAGCCCTATGGCACCTTTGTATTTGATCTTTCCAGGTGTTCTACCTTTCTTGTATCCTACACACACACGTGTGCGCACACACAAACACACACATACACACACACACACACACTTAATCTTTAATTTCAGTATTGTGAATTTCTATGTAGTAGGTCCACAAATAATATATGCTGATTAACTGATATACTGATTGAAAATGCAGGCAAATTTAGACATTTAGAACAAATTTCATTTTCTCTGAATTAAGGAAGCATTGTCTTAATCAATTAAACTAAATTGAGATGTTCCATAAAGTACTTCATGTAATTATCCTGCTTTCTTCAAACTGTTATCTTAGTACAATTTTATTCCACAAAAATGAGCAAAACTGGAAATTCAGAATCTCAGATCATAAACACATTAAAATAAAATGTCACACATAGGTAGTTTACAAATGTTATAAAATAAAAATATTTTGTCTAAAGGTTGGTTTGGAAATAGTAGTATAAATATTGTAAAAATAATATTTATTAAAATATCTGTATTCATTTATGTATTCGATATTCATTTACCCACCCATTCACCCATTCAAAGCCCATATTTTGGGCACCAACTCGATACTAGGAACAGGAAATACTAAAGCAGTAAGACATAGCCCTTTTCTAAAGGAGTTTTCATATGTAATGAGAATAATACTTAGTGAATAAAGAAGAATATTTATGTTTCTTTAAGACTGTAGATCCAGCTGTTTTCAGGGTCTCATCTCTGAAACTAGGACCAGGGAATTCAGATCAGGGCACTTTCTTGAGGCATGCATACAACCGTAGGCAATTTGGGGGACTATGGCAAAGTCCCTTTTCTATCATGACCTCTATTCCCACATGCTCCAATCTTTCCCACATCCCCTTTGGGCAGAAATACGTAGACTATGTTTTAATACTTAGAGTGTTTACAGAGATATGACTAATGATAATATCCCTTTTTGTACTAATACCAAAAAACAATGGAATTATGGTGCTTTAGCATTTACCTTCTATAGGACATGTATAACAATTCCCCATCATTAACAATGATATCATTGCTTCACTGATATCAAATCATTGAGAAAAAAATAGGTTTTATTGTATAGCATGGAAGGATATACATTTAATATAAAAAGGTATGAATTTGGGTAAAAGATGAAGATTATTTTTATTTATTTATAGACCATAATTAATTTTATCTGTATTTCCAGCTGCTTATCAATCTCACTGTGTATATAAGATGGAACTATATATGTATGTGTGTGCGTATACACACACACACAAATTCACAAATATAGACACAGCTCAGATAATTTTTTTCAGATATATGATTAACAAATACATTTTCCCTATCTGTAGATTGGGTTTTCATTTTGTTGATTGTTCTCTTTACTGTGTTTTTGTTTTGTTTTTAGTTTGATACAGTCCTAAATTATTTATTTTTTGCTTTTGTTACCTGTGATTTCTGAATCAAATGCAAAACATCATTGCCAATACCAATGTCAAGGAGTTTCTCCTTTCTTCTAGGAGTTTTATGGTTTCAGGATTTATATTTAAGTATTTCAGCTATTTAGAGTTGATTTTTGTGCACGGTGTAAAATAAGCGTCTATTTTCATTCTTTGGCATGTGTATATCCAGTTTTCTCAACAACATGTATTATTAATGTACTATGATTCTTCCTGTCTGTAATGCAGGCTTAACGCCTGGAGCTGCAACAGCCATCATGTGTTCCTGAAACCAAAAGATACTAGCTAAAGATGAAAGAATAGAAGAATGTAAAGATTATATCTAAGACATCATCCTTGAGCAATGGTAACCAACTTTAGACTGCCCACCTCCAGACTTATTGGATGTGAGGAATATTAACCTTTAAACTGTTTGAGTCTCAATTCTTTAGGATTTCTGTTATTGCCAAATGAGCACAAATCTAACTGCTAAACATAGAAAATTTTAATTCTAACATAAATAGTAACATGATACCTATACCAATAGAAAAATGTATATATAACAATCATTTCATCAGTTCTTGAAAACGAGGTATAACCATCATTTTAATTCCTAGAACTAGAAAAAAAATGAACATCATGTTTTCACCTTCATTTATTTCAGATTATGTGAAATATAATTAAAATAGGTTTTTTTATTACTGTGTCATAGCACATCAATCTGTTTTAAAATCTAGCTTAAAATATGGTTTGAAGAATGTCCTCTGGTAGAAATACATACTGTTTTTAGAATAATTCAGAAAAACTTGTTTTGTAAGAGCTACTCTTTGTGAAACAATGTAGGGTACTAATAAAAATCCTTCAAACAAAAGCCATCACCAAAAACTAGTGAGAAATAGAAGGAAAGACTAGATAGATATCTAATAAAGAAAGCATAGAACATTAATTCTACTTCAAGTATATTTTGTATCTACAGCACAAAGACAATTTAGATGAGTTTTTCTTTAATCTTCCACCACCAGGAAGGAAAAGCAATTAATACCTATAATATATCTGTAATCAGGTACTTTAACTCCTATATTTTAAAATTAAAAACATAAAAATACCATGGTAATATCACATATGAAAACACATGACAGTTTTCTCCTTTGACCAAGAAGAATTTTAAATTGTGGCAGTGGAAATTTTGTTCAAGATATGAGAAATATTGCCCCTGGTGCACTTCAAAATTAAGTGTGAAAAGGGGCGCCTGGGTGGCGCAGTCGGTTAGGCGTCCGACTTCAGCCAGGTCACGATCTCGCGGTCCGTGAGTTCGAGCCCCGCGTCGGGCTCTGGGCTGATGGCTCAGAGCCTGGAGCCTGTTTCCGATTCTGTGTCTCCCTCTCTCTCTGCCCCTCCCCCGTTCATGCTCTGTCTCTCTCTGTCCCAAAAATAAAATAAACGTTGAAAAAAAAAATTAAAAAAAAAAAACACAAAATTAAGTGTGAAAAGAGTTGCATATAAAAGGCATATGGTGATCAAAAGGGAGTTGAATAATCATAAGTTAGGTTTAAGAATAGTTCCTTATTTCAATGGTTGTTAAAGAATTAAACCAGATTGATTTACTTTAAGTGCTCCACACAGTAGTGTAAATTAAATTTCAGAACACTTTTACAAAATTTGGTTGATTCTTTTACGTGAGAAATCAAGAAATACGATATAATTTTCATGCGAGTCAGTTGTATTAGTGTACCAGGACATTAATGCAAAGGCAGTGCACATTGTCTCAATTCTATCTGAGGGCCTACAACTTGGGGGATGAGAAGGATTTGACTGTCCATATTTTCTATAAAGATGTGTTTGTTCGTTCACTGATATAGTGCTTAGTAAGGAGTGACTCCCCAAATGCTCCAGTCACTCATTACTACCTACCTAGACTCAAGACTTTGGAAGAGGAGTCTTTAAAATTGATGAGTTGAAATTTAAATGGAAAGGTTTATTCGAAGAGAGTTGTCAGAGTTCTACGGCATTTCCTCTCTGCCACGTGCTTCCTCTTCACCTGTACTTGTGTGTAGAATGTGAAGCAAGCACTGACACTTCAAAGGAGCCATTCCACAAGTCTGTCTATATTTTGTAGGATCCAGTACAATGTAGCCTCTGGAGCCTGATTGTCACCTGAGACAACTCATGATGTGAGGCTGACTAGTACTCCTGATGACAGAGTGAGAAAAGATGACCCAAGGCAGGTCCAAGTCTCATGCCTCTAGTGAGGTAGATGTGTGTCCACCTGGAAGAGAAGTCAGCCTGAATAAACCTTGACAAAAGGACTGTGGGTAAACTCAGAGCAAGTTTGTATGGTTTAAGCCTATTAGAAGCAGCAGGTTAAGGGGGATTGTAAATGATCAGACAGAGACATCCTTGCCAAAGTACCACACTTAGAAATTCCTGGGTGGGGAGAAATTTCTCCAGGAAACCCCCAAAGGTGTCTCACTCAAGATTTGACCGGACACCCAAGACGCAAAAGTACAGTTTAGACCAGCCCATGTGAGTATGTATTTTTTTCCTTTTGTTTTTATGCAGATCCCTCAAAACCACTAGAAATGACACTGATCAGACACTGTAGCTAGAATATGGGTCAGGAGGTAGAAAGATGAAGGGAGAAGCCACTGACCTGCCTCTCTTCATCACTGCAGGCTTCCTGCACAAAGACAGGCCTGACCAAGGACAAGAGTAGATTTAAATGGGATGGGAGTAGCTTCAATAGTAGACAGAACTGGCATTTTTATTCCCTGAAAAGGAGCTTTTGTCATCTCCTGAGACTGATTAGTAAAGCTCTGGGATCTGCCTGAAATACTGCCAGGTAAAAGATAATGTTACAACAACCAAGAAAGAGAGCGATGCAAAAGAATGAGGTTGTTCATGTACCCTATGGAGTCTCTTTAATTATTTCAGTTATTATGAGCAATACACTAAATGATTATATTGTAAAAATTAAAAGGGGATATTACACGTATGTAAATGGTTAAATCTTTCTTTACAATGTATACATGCTGAAGATGAAAACCATTCACACAGCAGAGAGCTTAGAATAAATGGCTAAACATGAAAAATTTCATATCTTTTTTAAAATATAAACAAAACTAAATGTATTTGACAAATATGGACTTGTACACTTGGTGTGATCATGTTTATCCACAGACAATTTGAAGAATATGAATAATTACCAGCTATTTACCAGTTCTTCTTAGCAAGTGGTAATCACACATGTTAAAGAATGTTATAATTAATAACATCTAGTTATCGTTTACAATTTAAAGGCTGTAGATAAGATGAATGAGATGTCAAGGAGAAAAAAAAAGTAATAGGTTTTCCTGAAAAATGTAATTCCCCTTATGTAAGAACAGACTGAATTTATGAAACATCATGAGGACATTTTTAGGCAATGTTTTTAACATGCTATTTCCTCTTATTTCCAAATCCAGTTTCACTGTTGGCAGAGTAGGAACTCAATATGAGCACCTACTAAATGGCAGTCGACTGAATTTTAACTGTTACTTTTTGTTTTTAAATCTGTTTTAACATTTACTTGTTTTTGTGAGACAGAGAGAGACACGATGCGAGTAGGGGAGGGGCAGAGGAAGGGAGACACAGAATCCGAAGCAGGCTCCAGGCTCTGAGCTGTCGAAGTTGGACGCTTAACCGACTGAGCCACCAAGCCGCCCCTAATGTTACTCTTACATTATTTTTGATCAATACTTCCCAAAACAATATAGGATGGTATAAAGGTCAGCTGGCTGATCTTTCTTCTTTTACCTCTTTTCTGTTTTCTAATTTTTGTTGTTGTTGTTACCACATACGCCCATACACACCCAGAATCTAGCTCATTATAAATTCACACAATTCTGAGGGCACCTTGGTGGCTCAGTTGGTTAACCTTGGAACTCTTGATTTTGGCTCAGGTCACGATCTCAAAGTTGGTGAAACTGAGCCCTGCGTCAGGCTCTGGGCTGACACTTTTCTTCCTGGATGGCTATTCTCCTCTTTTTGAACCCTAAACTTAGGTAAATGTTTTGTTTGTTTATTTTTATTTTAGTGATGTCTGCCTTAGAACTTTAAAACCCTATTTTTACCATACAGATGAAGCCCGTTTTTCTACCCTGTAATAGATGCCCTCCTAATGTTCCTCAGAACATCTCTGAATATTTATCAGAAGTATCTGTATATTTGCAGAAAACTGAGTCAGTATTTAAGGCGAAAAGGAAGCATATTTGTCTGAAAGATGGGAAGCCTCAGTATAGAGGCTCTAGCTTTTCCCATTACCAGCTGTGCATCCTGTAGGCATCGGTAACTACAGGATGTGACTTAGTCCCTCCATGTCTATAATGACAGTACTGTCACAGAAGATGGGAGTGAACAAAGGACGAGTTAACGTATGAGAAAACATTCTGAAATAATGCATATGCACACATAATAATGATATTTAAAATAATACATGTGAAGACAATGGTGATCTTACAATCCATTAGGTATTTCCTACTCAATTATATCTTTTTATTTGAGTAACTGGAGCTGTGGGGATAAGGAGTTAATTATATATATGCAGAAACACAACTTGTTCCATGAATTCTGAGAGTAAGAATTTAGCCCCATAAGCATGTGAAGACTCTGGTGAAATGTTTACCTCATAAGAAACAACTATTTTGACTTCCTAAAAGTCCAAAATTTGATGTCATTTTCTCTGTCACAAATTTATTGGCTATAAGAATACTTAATACTAAAATTAATGGGGAAGTATGTAAAATTTATTGAAATTTTATGGTATATTTATTACCCTTAGAAAAAAAAAAAACAACACACTTACAGTGATTACATGGATAGATTTCCTGCTTATAGAAGTGTCTGGGGTAGAAGTAGACAAATGTAAATTAAGTTTGGGTGTTTACTGTCTAGCATAACCAATCGCTTATTAAATTGTGCCTTACTTTCTTTGTTAATTGGAAAATATCTGCATTATGTACCACAGAGAAAAATATTTGAATATGGATCAGGTATATGAAGACACTTTCAAGTGACTTCAGATACAATCAATTATTAATTATTACAAATTACAGAAGAACAACAGTTTATTGGCAGCAAATAGACAATTAGAAAACAAAACCTACTGTGTCTTTAATCTAAACTTAGTATTTTAAAGATTTTATTTTTTAAGTTTATTTATTTATTTAGAGAAAGGTGGGGGAGGGTCAAAGAGAGAGGGAGAGGGGGAATCCTGAGCAGGCTCCATGCTCAGCAACTGAGCCTGATGTGGGGGTCCATCCTATAACTATGAGATCATGACCTGAGCTGAAATCAGGGGTCAGGTGGTTAACTGACTGAGCCATTCAGGGGCCCCTAAAACTAATATTTTAAAATATCCTTCTTCTAACCCACGTGGTAGAGACAGTCAGTAATTATTAAACATCTGCTACTTTTCAGTCTTTTTTATAGTTAGTTTGAGGTCATGTGATTAGCTCTGGCCAAAGGAAAGTGAGATGTTTCACTGCTGGTTCAAGGCAGTTATGACCCAATCTGTCTTCTCACCAATCTGTCCCATCCAGTGACAAACATGGAAGCCATGCGTGCCAGATGTTACAGTTACAAAATGCATGACAGAAATACCCAAATTCATAGACTTTATATGAGTATAAATTAAACCTTGGTGGGGTTTAACCCTGGTATTTTTGAGTTTTTCTGTTACTGCAACACAGCCTAGCCTATCTTTACCAACACACATAAGTTCGCAAAATTGTTCAATGGCACTTTATACCTATTATTATCAAAGAAAAAAAAAGTCCCTTAATCTGTGAGTATCAAGCTAACATATGCCTTTTTTTGGCATTATTCTCACATGTAAACATCACTGGGATTCTTGTGTTTCCATTTGCAGACACGACATTGCCTCTGAGTAGCATCACTTTGTCACTGCCTCCCTGGGAAAACAAGACCCAAAGCAAACCAGCTTTGTATACAATGCCATTCGCAAAGCATGCTAGGAAATTTCTATTCACAGTCAACAAAATAAAAATCTCAGTTTACCTGAAAAACCTCTGTCACCTCAAAAAATTGTGTTTTCAGAGAATCTGATTCCTGACACTGCTATTAAAATTCTATTACCTGTGAAAACTGAGTATTTCACTTGCTCAAGCCTAGCTTTTTGTTTGTTTGTTTTGTACACAGTACATTGGACTATAAGCTTCCATTGCTATGCTCAATTTAATTCTGACAGTGTGACCATTTAGGCTAATGCACAATAAACCTTATTATATTTGCAAAATTTCCAATAATGTTATGTGAGTCACTGAAGTTTAATCTTGGTAACTTTGGCATATAGCATAAAAATCTACTAAAATGCAAGTAGGCAATTATATTCATTCTGAAGTAAGCAAATCCCTAAAAAGTACTGATCAGGGGCGCCTGGGTGGCTCAGTCAGTTAAGCGTCCGCCTTCAGCTCAGGTTATGATCTCACACTCCGTGAGTTCGAACCCCTCGTCGGTCTCTGTGCTGACAGCTCAGAGTCTGGAGCCTGCTTTGGATTCTGTGTCTCCCTCTCTCTCTGCCCCTCCCCTGCTCATGCTCTGTCTCTCTCTGTCTCAAAAATAAATAAAAATATTAAAAAAAATTTTAAAGTACTGATCGGACACTGCATACTGACTTACACATAGGAAAAAAAAAATGGATACGCACTACATGGAACGTTCAGGAGCCAAACCTCAGTAAGAATCCCAGTACTACCATTTATGACTGATGTTTACCTTGGACAACCTCATTCGGGCTGCTCTCTGGGCCTCATTTTACCTATCTGCAAAGTGGTGAAGGTGAGGATAATGGTAACAATAACAGTAAAACCTATTTACAGGGTTTGCCATGGTAAAATATTTAAATATTTGAGAAAAGTGTCAGTGTGTAGTGGGAGAGAGAGAGCGAGAGAGAGAGCGAGCATGAGCAGGGGAGAGGGGCAGAGAGAGAGAAAACCTTAATCAGCCTCTAAGCTCAATACGGAGCCTGACGCAGGGCTCAACCCCACAATCCTGGGATCGTGACTTGAGCCAAAACCAAGAGTCAGATGCTCAACCGAGCCACCCAGGCTCCCGTGACTTCCTTTTTTACCCAGACCAATTTTGGAAGTATTATAAAATATGAATGAAGAATCTGACTTTATTTTGAAAGCAAATTAATAGCTACTGTAGATTACCTGGGAAATGACAATGTAATGTATCTGAGAAATAAACAGTAAGTTACTCTCACTGATGGCCAGTAATTTCTTAGCTCTTTTAGGTAATCTTTACTAGATTTTGAGTGATAATCTAAGGATTTTGCTATGTAACTACCAGTTACAGTTGATCATATATTCAACACAAAATATCAAGTTGTTTCATTAAGATGGACACATAGCTGTGGATTTCTGTTCTCATAATTATCTCATAGACTGAAAATATTTTTCTTGCCTAAGTCAAGTGGGAAATAATTGATTGTATTTGTCAAGAATCATTTTCAATACAGATTATTTTCAAAGGTGTTACAGATACCTGGACCTAGGTTAGAAAGTAAATTTTAAAGGTGCATATCACATTTTTGCTCTTTTAATTAAACTTTTTATTTTGAGATCATTGGAGATTCATTTGCAGTTGTAAGAAATAATACCGAAAGATACCTTTTACCTTTAGCCAGAGTCCCCCTATGGAAGCATCTTGCAAAACTATAATACAACAAAGAGGAGATTGACAATACGGTCATGATACAGAACATTTCCATCACAAGAATCCTGCTTGCTTTTTTAACATTCACATTCATTCACTGTCCACTTTCATCTGAACCCTAGGCAACTAGTGATCTGTCCTTTGTTTCTATAATTTTGTCACTTCAAGAATGTTATATACTTGGAATCAAACAGTATGTAACTTTCTGTGATTGTCTTTTTTCACTCAGCATAATTTTTGTGGAGATTCATTCGAAGAGTTTCATGTAACAATACTTTGTTCCTTGGACTGCTGAATGTAGCACAAGTTTTTCAACCATTCACTTCTTTAAAAAAAATTTTTTTTGACATTTATTTATTTGTGAGAAACAGAGTGAGGCAAAGCGTGAGTAGGGGAGGGGAAGAGAGAGAAGGAGACACAGGATCTGAAGCAGGCTCCAGGCTCTGAGCAAGAGGTCAGCACAGAGCCCGATGCGGGGCTCAAACCCACAAACTGTGAGATCATGACCTGAGCTGAAGTCGGAGGCCCAACCGACTAAGCCACCCAGGTGCCCCTTACCATTCATTTCTTAATGAACATCTAGGTGGCCTCCAGTTTGGGCAACTACAGATAAAGCTGCTATACACATTTGTGTACAGATTTTGTGTGGACATAAGTCTTCATTTTTTTCTGTGAAAATGGCCAGAAGTGCAACTGGTGTGTCACATAATATTTACATGTTCATTTTTTTTTTAAAGAAACTACTAACTTCTTTCTGGAGGGGCTGAAACATTATACACGCTCACAAACAATGTATGAGTGGCGCAGTGTTCCTACATCCTCAACAGCATTATTAATGTATGGCAATTATTTCGGCCATTCTAACAGGTGTGTAGTAATATCTCATTGGGGTTACCATTTGCATTATCCCCATGGCTTACAAGTTGAACATCTCTTCATATCCTTATTTGCCAGTTGTGTAATTGTTTGGTGAAATGTCTCATGTCTTTTGAGTTTCCCAGTTGAACTGTTTGGTTTTTTAATTGTTGAGTTTGAGTGTTCTTTAAACTCTCAAAATATTCTAGATACTACTGCTTTATCAGATACGCAGTTTACAAGAATTTTCTCTTAGTCTATAGATTATCTTTTGAATACAGGGGACACATTTTACTCAACAATTATCATTATGCTTAGAAGAGTGTCTTAAAAATGAAAGAAATTATAGTATTTGTTTAATTAAACTGCATGGATCTAATTGCTCTTTAACAGAGTATATAGGCATAGAAATAAAGGTATGGAGATCGGGGTGCCTAGCAGGCTCAGTCAGGAGAGCATTCAGCTCTTGATCTTGGCTGGGGTCTTGAGTTCGAGTTCCATGTTGGGTGCAGAGATTACTTAAATAAATAAATAAGTGAAAAAATTTAATAAAAATATGGGGATTCAACTAGGGAATCAAGATTTGAACAGAGAAACAAATGTAACATCCATATTGTCAGCATCCCTTTAAAGGGACTGATGTATCAACTCAGATGCTTCTCATTAAAACCAGGATGAGACCAACAAGCAGTGTTAAATTATTTAAAGGATTTATTTTGATACTTTGCGTTCTTTCATGTGTCTCAGTTAGAATATGGTTTACCTTAATCTCATTACATTGATGACTTTAAGAATCTTTTATCACCTATTGATATCACTTGCATCAATACTTTGGATTCTATGAACATAAAATACAATGAATGATATTCTCTGAGAAGAAGCATGTTCGAAAAAAAGTAAATAGCATCTGCCGCTAAATATCTTGCATTTTTCTAAATTCTATGCATGGATTGTGGTGAGGGGAGTGGGCTCTCTGCCTAGTTTGGCAACCCAACTCTGTCATCATGCAATTCTGGTCAAGTTATCTGTAAAAAGCCATTTACATTTTTAGGGAGGAAATAAAGGAGCTATGACAGGTAAAGCTCTTAGCACTGAATCTGCCATACAATAAGTGTACTATAAATATCAAAGCTATTTGTGTCACTATTTTTGAAGAAACACTGCTTTCCTTGTGGTTTTATTAAAACTATGTTTATCTGGAAATTTCCATATCCCATTAATCATCTTTATAATATTTAATATAACCTACCAAGGAAAAGAAAGGTGTGTATTTTCTTCTTCCACTGTTTCAGTATCTATGTACAAATCTTCACCAGCTGCCACTAAAAGATGCTAAAAGTCTTATGTTAAGTCTGAAACTAAATTTTAAAAATTCAATAATTAATATTATATAGATTATGCACATTGACAGAGGTAGGTTTTCCACTTTGATTTTTACTGAATTTAAGCTTCAGAAAAGCAAATAATCCTAAAGAAAGGGCTTTGAGAGAAAGACCTAAACAGCAGCCCCACCTCCTGGGGTGGTGTGTGACATTTGCAACATTAGGCCCTATGACTTAGGCATAGATAAGAAACTGATACTGCATGTTCCCTCTCAATTTTTAGACATTCTCTCTGTATGTCTAAAATAACCATGGGGCTTCCATATCATGGCAATTGTAAATAACACTACAATAAGCATAGGAGTGAATATATCTTTTTTGAAATAGTGTTTTTGATAGACAAATGGATAAGGAAGATGTGGTATACATATATAGTGGAATATTGCTCACCCCTAAAAATGAAATCTTGCAATTTGCAACATGAATGGATCTAGAGGTTATTATTATTATTATTTTTTCTTTTTAGAGGATGTTATCCTAAGTGAAATAAGCCAGACAAAGAATACCATATAATTTCACTTACATGTGGAATTTAAAAAAAAACAAAACAAATGTAAACCACCACCACAACAAAGAGAGAAACAGATTCAAATATAGAAAACAAACTGGTGGTTGCCAAAGGAGAAGGTGATGGAGAATGGGCAAAATGGGTAAAGAGGATTAAGAGGTACACAATTCCAATTATAAAATAAATAAACCAAGGGGATGAAAAGTACAGCATTGAAAATATACTCAATAATATTATAAAATACTGATCATGGTGAGCATTCCATAATGTATATAATTGTTAAATCATGATGTTGTATGCCTGAAAGTAACATGTCAAATATACTTAAACATTGTTTAAATAAATAATAATCACGTGGCTTCTAATGTTTCTGCCAAGCATCTACCTGCCTTCCAAATGTCCTAACAAATAATTTCATTATATCCAAATCCCATAAAGTATCCCATTACTGAAATGTTTGTAAATCACAAAAGAAATACTGGCAACATGTGAAATAATAAATGCCCTCTCTGTTGTTGGTAATGTCCACACTGCTGTTTTAATCAGTTACAATCAGGGGCTTACGGGAGAGCAGAACTCACATATGGAGCCTTAGACAGATGCCTTGTAAATAAACATATACATAGAGAGAGAGAGATTATTATAATTGGTGACCAGTTGCAGTGAATCAGAAAATTGTTAGTGTTCTTTTAACCTAACAATCTTTTATCTGCTTAACAAACAGCAGGTTGTAGGCTGTAAAATCACATCAGAAATAACATGTCAATTATATCCTATCAGCACACAGATAAATGCCCAACTGCTTTGCTTGGATTTTTCTGTACATAAACAAAAACATATTTATCAGAGTTTGGAATTGAGAAGGAGAGCAAAACTCATTTTGTCAATACCTTTGTAGAGAGATCAGGTCATATCTTTTGCTTCTAAAATTTGCAAAGAAAACTGAAGCATAATTTTCTAAGTAAAAAAAAGAAAACAAAACTAGGGTACATTTATTCATTCTTTTATCTTTTTGAGAGAAATAGTATCTGGCATCACTCTGCTTGTATCTGAAGATTTGGAGGGTTGGAGTACTACTATTTCAACCTTATTAAAAAATACTATTTGAATTTCCGTCTAAGCAAGTACTGAGATATTCTATAAGAATGAACTCTACAAAGATAGATGATAGATAGATAGATAGATAGATAGATAGATAGATAGATACTACATTACTATCTTTAATGCTCAATTTTCCGGAAAGCAGGCATGATGCAAATGAAAACTTGAAAGGCTCTAAGAATTATTTTTCTGAATGGAAGAAGAGTGAAGAGTAATCCAAAATGTTTGGAAAGTACATCAGTTCCGTACGTAACCTCACAGGGTCCATCTGGCATGTATAATTCATGAATAAGTCTAGTACACAAAGTCAGAAAAATCTTTGGGACACTAGAGATGTACACGGACAAATTGCATCCTAACGTGTTTCCATAGATACTTTTCAAAGTATCATTTTGCGATCCATCACTAGGCATGTTAGAAACTGAGTACAAACAATGTAGGAGATTACAGCCACCAGAATACTGACTTTACATTGTCATGAAAGCTCTTTTTTACTAGATCCCATGAACTTTCAGAGAAATGTATCTGAACTTCTATTTTAAAAAAGATATTAATAAAGTAGTCTTATTCTATTTTTGGAATATCGAACATTGGCAAAAATACATAACTCTTTTTCTGACACTTCATTGAATACTGTGCATTTATATGCAGTTTAGACCACCAACATACAAAGAAATCTAGAATTATTCTAGGAGAGTAAAATCACAGTATCTTGAATTATCATTATCATTGAACATTTGTTGATTTTCATTATGTTTGACCATTTTGTTATTTTAGAATGAGAAAAACATGAAATCAAAGGGCTGGTGATTGAGAAAATCATAAAAAATAAAAAAGACATAATAATGAAAAATAATAAATGTATAATTGTTGAACATATTTTCTTACATATGAGCTCAGCTCTTTTAACGATACTAAAACTAGAGTTCACATATACTTCCTCAAGGACAATTTGAACTGTGATCCACTAAGCAGCCTGAATTCATTTTCAAATAAATTCAATTCATGCTCATAGGCAAAAAAATTTTTGTTATGAACATATCCAGCACTTGAATATATAATGTTTTCTGCCTAATCACACTTTAGACTCTACTTGGTTTGACTTTAAAAAAAAAAAAAAAAAGAAGAAGAAGACGAGGACGACCTCAGGTTGTTTTCCTCTCTGAGGTTTAAAAAAAAAAAAAAAAAGTCATGATAAATTGGGCTGTTGCCTTTGCAGATAAAATTTAAAACCTGAATTTCTACCCAGATTTATAAGCCGGAATTCACTCTTAGCTCTGTTTTAAACTTCATAACTTATTTTAAAATCTAAGTTTTGACTACTCTTTCATCTATATGTCTTATAAGACATAGCCTTTGTCCAAAAGCAATAAATTCTGCCTATGACCCTAGGCTGAAGTTGTGAGGAAATATGGAGGCACTATTCTGTCACAGAACAGCAAAAAGGCTAATGTGGAACGATTTATATGAGGAGTGTGAATGAAAATGCCAACATCGTGTGGTCTCATTATTATTGCATTCTTTCTTAATCCACATAGAAACCAAGCCATCAAAGAATAGAAGACCCAGGTAGGGGGAAAGATTCTTCCCCTTGTTACACACTAAACAACACAAAGATGAGTTTACTATGATATCCTGGAAGCAATAACGAAGCTTATGTCTTTGTTAGCTAAAACAGTTTGTTAAAACAAGTCAAATTCATCCATAGGTTCATCCACTCCAACAAGAAGTTACCAAGCTCTTTTGCCTTTGGCAGTGTTGCAAAAGTAATCACAATGTGTTCATGCATCGTTAAGAATTGCTACAGTTTATATTCCAGGTTTTAGAATTAGGGCTTCGAGAGGCTGCCTTTCCAAACATACTGAAAATGTGAACTTTTCTGTTGTAGCTGTAATGCATCCATTGTGTTTGGTAATTTAAATACATTAAATTGTACCATGAAAAATTATTTGCAATTCTCCCCATAATCAGAGCAAAATAGTCTGCACTTTATATCTTTGTTGTACTACATACTAGTACTGTAAGTTCATCATTAGTCTCTCAAACCTGTATCTTTCAATTTGTCTAGAAAAGTAAATAATTGTCTGTAATTAGAGAGTTAAAGTATTTCCATGTGTCTTTTAATGTGCTAAGAACCTCCAATGAGAATAGCAATGATCAGTTAGATTGAGACTAACAAAATACCAACAGATGTAAACTGCTGAAAGTGCTTATACCTGAGGGAAATGATCCAACTAATATAATTGAATTGGGACACATTCTGTAATAAGCACAACAACACAATGAAAAAATCAGGGCTCTGAATCTTCCAAGACCTGTTCTAAGTTCCTTGCATATTTTGACACATTTACTGATTAAATAACTCCTGTGAGAGATGCTATTCTTGCCCCTCATTTTAAAGAGGAAACTGAGGTACAAAGGGTTTAATAACTTCCCCATATTTACACTGCTGGTAGGGGTCAAGGCTGCCATTCAAGCCCAAGCAACCTGGCTGAACAGTGTGTGCACACACGCTTAATCTACCGCACTGAAGTGATCTTGCCAGTGCACGGGCTGGAGCCAATAACGAGACTGGCTGGAGAGAAAGAACTGGTTGGTGAGCGTGCATGTAAAGAAGCCATGTTCCTAGAGCTCAGGCTTCCTCTACGCTTGGCAGGGGCCAAGGAGAGCAGCCGTCCAGGGAGCACTCTCCTGCCTCTTCTTCAACTCACCTGGGTTTATACACGTCATAGGTTCTCTGCCCTTCAGACTGAGATGTAAAGCACTGGGTCAGCCACCTAATAGAACTAATTCCTTCAGCGACCTCTGAAAACATTTGAAAACGTGCAGGTGCCGGTGTATGAAGAGGCCCACAGCAGCACAACACCCGGTGTCCTGCGTGACCTCTTGTGCCTTCCTCTGCTCTGGCACTGCGTCACTGGCCTTCAACTCTGAGCAACTAATTTACTTAATAAGAGTTCCTTCTCAGGTGTTAAAGTAAAAGCACTTTTATTAATAAATGGGATGACATCATTTGATTTAAATTTTTATCCGGGCAAAGAAAAGGCCAAGTTTGAAAAGTTTCATACATTCAGTGCTGCCTATCTTACCTGATGGCCATGCAATTCTTTGGAAAGGCATAATTATAGGTTAGCACAAACACAATTAAATTTCCTCAAGGAGGACTTATTGTGTGACTTTCTATTACAAACTTCACTTCAGAGTGTCCAGCGGAGATAAGGGCAAGGATTAGAAAGACTATGATTAAGAAAGTAGAAAAAGAAAACTCATAAATTAAGCATGAGTATTTTATATTCGTAACACTCAGTGAAAATATTCATTTTTACTTCTACGACATATTACTGCTGATAAATATTTGTATATAACAGTAGGGATAATAATATGAATAATTTCAAAAGAAATCAGAAACAAAAGGGAAAAAAACTCCTCCAAATAATGTATTAACTTTACTAATTATAAACATACACTGGAGACCTTTTCTCAAGCCTAGTCCTAGAATATGCCTTTTTTCAATATAAATATACTAATATAATGTAATTATTGATTATGTTACCATTTTTGCCAGTCTTTTCTTAATCTTGTAAGACAGCATTTCTAAAATATGAAGACAAAGTTACAATGGAAACATAAACTATTTTCCAATTTTTGAATAATTATTGAAAATTTTACCTACAGATCCAGAAATTACTTTGACTTTTTTCCTTTTAGAAATAAAAGGATACCAGTAAGAATAGAAAATACTGTAGGAATTTTAAAAGGCTCTAGGTAGTTTTCTATATCTTCTTAAATCCTTTGAAGAGGTTTATTTGACATTTATTTAGTAGTTATTTATAAATTCATTTTGAAAGCTATTTCATTGCCTATTAAAAATCTGAAACTATTAGACTATTCAGTGTATAAGTTATTAGAAGTTGTGTGATTTCAAAGCATCTACCACACTATGTGCATACTCTATACTTCATAGACTATCTCTAAATATTTGTTGATTAGCCAGATGTGTTATTTGAAGAACATTCTTGAAAGAAATTTCATGATGCATTTGAATTGTAAGGTAGTTGTTAATTTTTTTTAAATCCATCCATGTATGTAATCAAGAACGTCAAAAAAGAGCTTCCATATGTTATTACTACACTATCAAAGAATGATTCCTGGGTCATAAAACACATCTTAACAAATTTAAAAGAACAGATTGTATACCGTGATATCAGCAAAATGGCAGTATAGGAATTTCTGGTATCCATCCTCTCCCAGAAACATTAATTTGAACAACTATCCATGCACCAAAAAAATACCCTTACAAGAGCTACAGGTTACAGGCAAGTGATTAAAGTTCCTAGGTGAAGCACAGAAATTAGAAAACATACACTGAGAAGAGTAGGAAACATAGACTCACATTACTGCCATTGTCCCTCCCTCAACCCTGGGCCCTCGGCATGAAGAGAAACATTCTCCACTGGAGAGAAGAGTGAAATGAGCGCCCAAATTCACCATGGACTCCAGTGCTGGCCTGATTCATCACCATGCCAACTCCTGTAGTCTCTAATATTGTAGTGTATTAATCCTAACTGTAGTATAAAGGTTAAATGACAAAAGTATTAAAAATAACTACAGCTTCAATAGTTTGTTAATGGATAACACAGTATAAAAAGAGATAAGTTGTAACATCAAAAGCATAACACATGGGGGGAGAGTACAAAGGTAAAATATTTGTATGTGATCTAAGTTAAGTTGTTATCAGCTTAAAATAGACTGTTATATCTCTAAGATGTTTTATGTAAACCCATGATAACCACAAAGCAAAAGCTTATGCTCAATTCACAAAAGATAAAGGAATTAAAGTACATGACTAAAAAACAAATCATGACTTCATAAGGAAAGACAGTAAAAGAGAAAGGAAAATGGAACTACAAAAGAGCAAGAAAACAAGTAATAAGATGGCACTAGTTACTACTTCTCTATCAATAATTGCTTTAAACACAAGTGGATTAAATTCTCCAATCAAAAGGCACAGAGTGGATAAACAGCTTGAAAAATCAAGACCTAACTGTACGCTGCCTACAACGGACTCACTTAAGTTTTGAGGATGCACAGGCTCAAAGTGAAGTGATGGGAAAAGTTATCTCATGCAAAAAGAAACCACAAGAAAGCAGAATAGCAATACTTACATCAGACAAAACAAAATTTAAGTAAAGACTACAACAAGAGGAAAAAAGGTCATTATATAAGACAAAGGGGCCAATTCATCAAAAAGATACAACAATCATTAATATATATGCATGCAACAACAGAGCACCTACTTAAGAAAATAACAACAGATCTGAAGGGAGAAATAGGCAATAATGTAATAATAGCAAGGAACTTGAATATCTTTCAACAACAGATAGACTATCCAGACAGAAAATCAGTAAGGACACACTGAACTTGAATTATACTTTAGACCAAAAAGACGTAATAGAGGAATTTAAAAATGTTTAGAACTAAATGCAAATGAAAACATCAAAATTTATGGGATGCAGCAAAAGTATTCTTAGATGGAAATTTATAGCAGTGAATGTATATATTAGAAAAAAAAAGCATATCTAAAATCAGTAATCTAAACTTCCACCTCTGGAAACTAAAAAAAAGAAGATAAAAATCCAAAGCAAACAGAAGAAAAGGAGTCATAAGAGTGAAATCAATGAAACTGAAAATAGGAAATCCAAAGAGAAAATCAAAAAAGGTAAAAAGTAGTTCTTTGAAAAGTTCGACAGGACAACCAATAAAAAGTAGAGAAGAGACAACTTTATTAATAAAAGAAATGGGATAGGGGATATCACCATAGATCACATAGGCTTTAAAAGGATAATTAAGGAATACCATGAACAACTCTAGGCCCACAAATTTGATAACCTAGATAAAATAAACCAATTCCTTGAAAAACACAATTTACCAAAACTCACACAAGAAAAAATAGACAATCTGAATAGGTCTCCATCTATCAAGAACTTGGGTTAGCAATTAATAATCTTCCCAAACAGAAAGCCTCTAGGCCCAGAAGCGTTTGGTCATGAATGCTACCAAACATTATAAAAACAAAAACAGAAACAAAAAAACAAAACACACAACATACTGATTCTCTGCAGTCTCTTTCACAATAAAGAAGCAGAAGAAATACATACCAACTCTTTTTATGAGGCCAGTATTACACCAATACCAAAATCAGGCAAAGAGATTGTAAGGAAATTGTACACCAATATCCGTTGAGAACATAGATGCAAAAGTCCTCAACAAAATATTAGAAAATTAAATCTATCTATCTATCTATCTATATATCTATATATATATATAATAGTACACCATGACCAAGTGGAACTTATCTCAGGTATGCAAAGCTGAGTGAACATTTGAAAAACAATGTAATCCACAAACAGCCTAACAAAGAAATATCACATGATGCTATCAATAGATTCTTTCTTTTATTTCTTTCTTTCCTTCCTTCCTTCATTCCTTCCTTGCTACCTACCTACCTACCTAGATACAGATATATCTATAAAACTCTCAGTAAACTAGGATATAAGGGAACTTCCTCAACTCCAAGAATATCTACAAAAAACCTATAGCTATCATCACACTTAATGGTGAGAAATTTGAAGTTTTCTCCGTAAGATCAGGAACAAGGCTAGAATGTTCCTCCTTACCAGTTCTTTCCAACATTGTACTAGAAGTCTTTGCTAAAAATCAATAAAGAACAGGAAATTAAATGTGTACACTGGGAAAGAAGATGTAAAATTGTCTTTGTTCACAGATAACATGATTGTCTACATAGAAAATCTGAAAGATTCAACCAAAAAAACCCCTGTAACTAATAAGTGATTACAGTGAAGCTGAGGGATATAAAATTAAGATACAAGAGTCAATTTGTTTCCAATATGTTGATAATGAACCAATGGAATTTGAAGTTAAAAACATAAGGCCGTTACATTTGCATCATGAAAAATAAAATGCATAAGTATAAATCTAACAAAATACTTACAAGATCTAATGAGAAAAAGTATAAAAATCTGATGAATAAAATCAAAGAAAAACTAAATAAATGGAGAACTATTCTGTATCCACAGATGGGAAGACTCAATGAAATCAAGATGTTGGGGCACCTGGGTGGCAATTAAGTGTCCAACTTCCGCTCAGGTCATGGTCTCACAGTTCGTGAGTTCCAGCCCCACTTTGGGCTCTGTGCTGACAGCTCAGGGCCTGGAGCCTGCTTTGGATTCTGTGTCTTCCTCTCTCTCTGCCCCTCCCCCACTCACTCTTTGTTTCTCTCTCTCTCTCAGAAGCAAATAAACATTTAAAAAAAAACAACAAAACAAGATGTCAATTCTTCCCGACTTGATTATAAATTCAATACAATTCTAATCAAAATCCTAGCAAGTTATTTGATGGATGTTGACAAAATGATTCTAAAGTTTACATGGAGAGGCAAAAGTCCCAGATAATCAAATACTGAAAGAGAAGAACAAAGATCGAAGACTGATGTTACCTGACTTCCAGATTTATTTTACAGCTGTAATAATGAAGACAGTGTGGTACTCGCTACAGAATAGGCAAGGAGATCAATGGAACAGAATAGAGAGCCCAGGAATAGTATCATAAATACAGTTAACTGGTATTTCACAATGAAACTAAGGCAATACAATGGAGCAAAGATAGTCTCGAAAACAAATGGTGCTGGAGTGGCTGTACATGCACATGGAAAAAATAATCTAGACACACACCTTGTACCCTTCACAAAAGTAACCCTACTGGATGATAAACTTTAATGTAAAAAACAAAACTGTGAAACTAAAAAAAAAAAAAAAAAAAAAAAAAAGCTTAGATGACCTTCAATACAGGATACCTTTTTAGCTACAATACCAAAGATATCCATGAAACAAATAATTGATAGGCTGGACTTCATTAAAATTATAAACAATTCTCTGTGAAAGACACTATCAAGAGAATAAGAAGACCAGTCAATAGGAGTAAATATTTCCAAAATATTTCTGATAAAGGATGGTTATCCAAAATATATAAAGAACTCCTAAATCTCAACAATAAGGAAACAAATAACCTGATTAAAAAACAGGCCAAAGATCTTTATAGACATCTCACCACAGAAAACAATACAGATGGCAAATGAAAATATACTCCATTTCATATGTGGTGGTCAATCATAATTCCAAAAAGTTCATCTTTAATAAAACCTAACTTTATATAGTAATCAAGTTTCCTTCTCATTATTGTAAACATGATATTTACAGCTAAATTTACTAAGCAACAAAAATGCTTTTGGTATATGAATCAACCCACTGACTACATGGACTTAACCAGTTGATCCAAAGTGTCCCTGGTCAAAGAGATGATTATCAGTCTCTTCTTAAAAGCCTCTTACCAAATAAATTTGTTTAATAAATAAAAAATAACATCCAATGTCCTTGTCATCTATGTTTTAGAGCCTCTCCGTGAATAGTCCCTGACCACCTCCTCACCTTCTCATTCCATCCCTCTCCTCACCAACTTCTCTGTAGCCATTTCCTCCTGCTGCTTCTTGAACATATCTAGCAATGTTTTGTTCTTTTGTCTGGAAAGTTTTGTCCTCAAATAGCTCATATGTTACTCTTTTCAAAAAATTCATTTATTTGTTTATTTATTTATCTAGTAACTCTACACCCAACTTGGAATTCAAACTCACAACCCCAAGGTCAAGTGTTGCATGCTCCACCAACTGAGCTAGGCAGGTGCCCCTCTCATACTTCACTCTTAAATCTTAACCAAATAGGTCTACATCTATGAAGTCTTCTCTATCCATTTTAAAACACTTCTTTCCTGTATCTCTCTTTTCTCCCAACCTAACATTAATTCTTTGTAGCACTATTAACCAGCATTATATTGCTTGTTTGTTTACTGTCTATCTCTCCTACTAGAATGTTACTCCATGAGAGAAATCAGTCTATTTTATTCATTATCCTCAGTGCCTGGAATTGGATCCACTCCATGGAAGATGTTCAACTGTTATATATTACAGGGAGTGAATGAATACGGTGATATGCCTGAGAAAGTGTTGCATCATTCATAGTTAGGGATTAAGTTAACCATATATAAACGTCATGGTTAAAGATATATGAGTGACTTCTTTCTCTCAGTAATATCCCTTGAAAAATGGATAACTATTTTGCTACTAAGCAGTACTTTCACTATAGTATTGTGTAAACATTATTAACATTTAAACATTTAAACATTAAAATATTGTTTAAACATTATTTTCTTAAAAACTACTTCAAAATCAGGGTTTTCTCTCACAAATGATGAAGAAACTTGGTTCTGCCACTCTATACTCAATGCATTATTACTTTCAATTATAAAATGTTTCCATTTTCACAGAATTTATATGGAAACCTGAAAACTCTTAAGTGATACAAATAAAATTCATTAGTCATATAAAAATTAAGAACATTTTATAATAATATCAGCACACTAATTTCCTTATTCACAAATACCTTATTAAATAATTTTTTAATGTTTGTTTTTGAAAAGTGGGGAGGGGCAGAGAGAGAGGAAGACACAGTATCTGAAGAGGCTCCACACTCTGAGCTGTCAGCACAGGGCCCAATAGGGGACAGAAACCCACAAACTGTGAGATCATGACCTGAGCCAAAGTCTGACGCTTAACTGACTGAGCCACCCAGGTGCCCCAAACAATTTTAAAGCTATTTATTTATTTGTTTGTCTGTTTGTTTTCTTTTTCCTTTATAAAAAAAGATCCCAATATCAAGATAGTAAAGGGGAGAGCAAGGAACACACTCCTTGATGTACAGAAATGGGGGGCAGGGGAAGGATAAGCTTCGAAAGGGGGGAGGGCAATGTCATTAAGGCAGCAAAATATTCTCTGTAAAACGATGGAGGAGTTGTTTCCACAGCCTCAGAGATGAAGGCTTCATCAGAGACAAAGGCTAAGATGGCCTTCACAGTTGGGGGGCTCTCCACTCAAGCGTTCGAAGGAAAAGAAAAGTGACAGACTTCTCTGGGTACAGCTGCAGCCACTCACTGCTTGGTATGGGTTTACCTTCTGCCAATTTTAGGTAAAGGTGCTGCAGGGATTCACTCATGTGGGTTCAAAGTCAGCATCTCCAGCAGCAGCTGTGCTCCAGACTCCTCTATCTCAGGTACCACTGACTGCGCTGGGCTGGGCCCTCTGAGGAAAAGGCTCCTCCAGGCACAGACACATTTCGGGGCCAGTCATACTTGGGGGGCACCCGACCAGGTCAAAGATCTTGCCTAACTGGTGAGCTTCAGAGTTTCCACAGGAGAGAGCCTTGCAAGGAAACACCTCTGCGAAGATACAGCCAACACTCCACATGGCCACGGGTGTTGCACGCGTAGACTGCAAAGAACGTCTGGAGAATGGCGCCAGAGGGTAACAACCACAGGTATCACTGCCATCTGATAGCTGTAGATTCTGGCCGGGCCAAAGTCAGCCAACTTGACTGTCCCGCCATTTGTCACCAGAATGCTCTCTGGCTTCAGATCTCAGTGAATGATACAGTTGGCATGAAGGAAATCTAGGCCTCTTAGAACTGGCGCATCATTTCCTTGATAGTCTCTACTGGCAAGCCTGGTGGGGGGGCCTTGTCCAGATACGGCCTTTGGTCTTGGTCTACGCGCTCAAACACCAGGGTCACTTTGGTCTCTCAGGCAGTTTGGGCCATGGCACAAAGGTCCATCAGGTGGACAACACTGGGATGTTCAAAAGCTTCCAGCTGCCTCAGTAAGGCCACCTCATGAACTGTGCTGATGGGAAGGCCCCCGCCAGCACCTCTTCCATTAGGAACTCTCACACTCTTGAGGGTCACAAAGTGGCCACTGTGGGGACCATGGGCCTTGTGTCCATAGGTACCAACACCGATCTCAGCCACTGGCTCATACTGGGGAGTAGCCATTCTCAGATCAGAAGAGACCCTCATTCCTGGCCGGGAGCTGCCGGGGACAGCCCATTATCAGGGCACTGGAACCAGATCCTGCTGTGCAATACACTCAAGCTCTGTCCACTGAGGCTGGACATATGTGCCCGGCCACAGACACAGTCTACAGGCTAGAGCGGCCCCCTCACCACCACCCTCACCATGGGACCAGCTGCCAAAGAGGCACTCACAAACTCCGATTTTAAAGCTACTAAATTTGCATTTGTGTCTTTTATTTTCTTAACTCAGTACTTCATTTACTGAATTACATTTCTTACTTATAAGACAAACTTTTTTCTGGTGGGTTAAAAAAATATCTACAAAACATCACAACAAATAAACAGGTATTAAAATAAACATTTTTTTAGATTTAATGCAAACAATGTAATTGGCAGGTTGTAATTTGTTCAGATTACCCTTTTTCCTTGAAAATACTTTGAAACCACATCATGTATGAATATATTGCAAAGAAATACCCTCTTCAGAAAGATAAAAATTTCTAGGGGCCCCCGGGGCAGCTCAGTCGGTTGAGCATCTAACTTTGGCTCTGACTTCAGCTCAGGTCAAGAACTCTCAGTTCACCAGTTCAAGTCCTGCATGGGGCTCTGTGCTGACAGCTCAGAGCCTGGAGCCTGCTTCAGATTCTGTGTCTCCCTGTCTCTCTGCCTGTCCCCCACTTGTACTCTGTCTCTCTCTGTCTCTCAAAACTAAATGACACATTATTTTTTTTTTAAAGATAAAAATTTCTATAATGCTTTATACCCTTTTGGCAGCCAGTCCTTGTCATTTCGATAGACAGCATAGCCTTCAGTGAAACACGTGTGGAGGAGGGAATTCTGTTATCTGCACAGGCCCTAATGCCTGGTCATCTGTTTAAATATGCAGTGACATTTCCAATGTAATTAAATTTCTAATTGTACACCCAAACTTTGTTTATGCATTGGCATGTGTAATAAATTATGATTTATAATTGTTAAAAGCCATTAATTTGAGATCTGTAGGGCAAGTCTTCAGCATCTTGACTGTACCTTAAGACTCATTTCTTTTAGAAATTATTTGAAAACATATTAATGGAACGTAAATTTAAATATTATAAAATTGATACTGTTGGAGGACAAAATTGAATCAAATATATTCATGCTGGGCTGTTTTTATATTTCCTTTAAAATCCAGTTATTTGTACCAAGAATAATTAAAATAATAAATGCACATGTATAAAATGAGAGTTTCTAATTATGCGGTGTTTTGGGAGGACATTTCCAATTACACAGTAAAAAGGATAAAAAACATTTTTAATTACTATTGAGAATTGGACACAGTTGAAAGTTGAGCTTGAACTATTAAGGCATGTTTTAAGTACATCTAAAAATGAAGACAGTTTTTCTAAATTAACAACTTTTAACCTTTTTAGTGCCATAGTTCATGGTATTGACAGAATGCTATTATATGAAAATCTGGATTTACAAGATATTTTGGGTAATCCATATCTATAGTGAATAGCATTGTAATTTACTAATGGCCAGTAAAGCCATACCCATTTTTAAGAGCTGACATAATCTAATGGGCTGTGGCATTATTCTAATTAATCACTTCCTATACAGTATGAGTTATTAAATATTTTAGATATCACTCATACCTGTATTTTATTTAAATATGGATATCTATTGCATGTATTTATATATTATGCAAATTAAAATGAATTATATAATGTACAGAAATTCTATTTTAAATATTACAGATTAGACAGACGTAACTTTTTTGAAACAAAAAACAAGCTAACAAAGCAATACTTCCAAAAAATATTCATTAAACAATTAGCAGAGCATTCATTAAAGTAAAAGGCATTCACCTAATCTACCACCCAAAACCCAGGTACTTGAATTCATAGCAGCAAACCTTGGGTATTACCATTAAACTAATTTACCTTATACATTCTCAGCCTCAACATGGTGGTCCAAAAGAGTAATTATATAAGCCCATATTTCTTTTAATGACTAAGTAACTAAACTACTTCTTATAAACTGGATCTTACTTCTCAACCAAGACTTTAATAACAACTGGATATGATAATTGATATAAATTGTTATAAATTTTCTCAAGAGCAACATTTAAATGGAGACAGTAAGAGAAAAAAATGAGAACTTATTTTAGCTACCAATTATACTAGTTTTATTTTATTTTATTAAAAATATCTGCAAAGATGTTTTTGGAAGAATGAAAACTTTGAAAAATTAAATTTGCAGCAGTAGTAAAAAAAGCCTGCAAGAGGGGCGCCTGGGTGGCGCAGTCGGTTGGGCGTCCGACTTCAGCCAGGTCACGATCTCGCGGTCCGTGAGTTCGAGCCCCGCGTCGGGCTCTGGGCTGATGGCTCGGAGCCTGGAGCCTGTTTCCGATTCTGTGTCTCCCTCTCTCTCTGCCCCTCGCCCGTTCATGCTCTGTCTCTCTCTGTCCCAAAAATAAATAAACGTTGAAAAAAAAAATTAAAAAAAAAAAAAGCCTGCAAGATATAAACAAGACAACTGGAAAGGGAATAGCACACTAAACCCTATCTTTTCTTCCATACAGTGTAGCTTTCAAAAGAAATTGTGAAACTGCACAATTAATAGACATCTTACAATTTAAAATGAACATATTTTAATCACACATTTATTTTCAATCTATAATCAAATTATAAAGTTGGAACTTTAAAAAAAATAACATGTTCTACTCCTAACAGATATTAAATATCTTAAATGTGGTATTTCTTAAAAACTCACAAATGCTGTACTTCATTTAGAGGTTTTAGAATTTATTATTAAGAGTGGAATAGAAAAAATACAAACTACATGTTAAGATTAAAACTATTAATTTGTTTCTTATTTTGTTAACACTAACCAATACATGACCCCAGAAATAGGATGATGAGAGATAATTTACAATTTTGCTCCATCAGGAACATTTCTAATAACAATTCATTTGTTTTACAGTAGTTATTTTGATTGAAGGGCTAATATATTTGGAATTTTTTTTAGCACACTACGGGCTTTGTTATTGCTAGCATAATTAAATTGTGGATTTAGTGAATTATATTATATACAAAGTACACCTCCTTACCAGTGGGAGTAATTTGCCCTACAGAAATCTGTTATAATATTTAAATGAAATTGTTAATCAGGGACTATTTACAGCTGCACCTGCTCTTATTTGTAGCATGAAACTGTGTAATCATTGTCAGTTCTTCCAGATCCAGGCAGAAGATAACCATTACTATGACAGAAATATAATTAAAGAGAATCCCCATCTGCTGTATTATCCTGGCTTTGTTAAAGACTGAGCAACATGGGTGCAGAAGGCACCAAGGAGGAGAACAAAGGGGGCAGACAAGGTGTTTACGAGAATACCGCCCATTTCCTACTCAGAAAACCAAAGGAATTATTCCCAAAAGTTCAGTGACAAACTGATAAAGAATAAAGTTAGAAAAAAGTTTAATAACCCAGACAATGGTGAAGGCTCTGCACTGAAACTGAAGCTCCTAAAATAAAATCTTTTTTTTCAGTGATGAATGAACCTATGTGATTGAATATACAATACTTGGGTGAGTCACTCAGTATTTGTTGAATGAATGATCTAGATCTGAAAATACACAAGAAATAAGCACGTGCATAATTGTTGCATTTTAAATACAATGGTAGAGTGTCTTAGTCAAAAATATCTAAAAATCTTCATAAATACATTTAGGTGGCAGAGAGTCTGTGTCAGCTAATGGATGACCAAACGAGTGGTGAAAGGAACACACACACACACACACACACACACACACAGAAACACACAGAAATACAAAAAGAAAATCCAATTTGGACAAGTGGAAAGATTGCTTAATTCCTATGTTTAGTAATCCAATTTACATCATTGAGGAAGATAAGCCAATTCTAAACAGAACCAAAATATTTATACATTGATAAGCACAAGTTCCTCTCAGAAAGGATGAGTTAATCTTAAATATCATAGTATGAATAACATCACCTAAAAAGAGAATATTTGACTCCTATAGTGAAATAGTCTTATAAATAAAGAGCAGATTCTTAAAAACCAGGTACATATGAACGAAGCACAAAATAGCCAATTGTGGACAAATCAAAATGTGGCTGTGAATAATTTTTATTGTAATATTAGAGGTAAAATTAGAATTTCAAGTTAATGTAAGAAAACAAAGCAAAAATGTTATCCTAGGATAATACTTTTAAAATTGTTTTGTGAGAAGACAAAGCACTAATTTAGCTTCTATATATATGATCTTGGGCTTTGTCAAATTTTATTTAGTTTGCTAAATTTCCATAATTCATACATAAAATGCTATTAAAATATTTCACCCATACTTTTATCATTTTTTGAAAGTTTTATATCTTGTTTTAAGATCTCTTAAAAATATCAACAATATATCCTATTATTCTTACTCAACAATTTCTTATGACAAAAGTATAATTAGGAACAATGAAATCCTGGCTGCATCTGTCCATTGATTTTTTTTAATGCTTAAATTACATATTTAAATGATGTTATAGCAGAATGATTAATTTTTATGAATTTCAAAAACTTAAATCATTAAAATTAATGATATATCCTAGAATAAAATCATGGATGGGAAATGACCAAATGAGCTGGGAGGAGGGAAGCATCATTAGAGATAGTCCCTAGAAAGCATCTATGAAAAAATGTGATTTACAAGTAATGTATCTGCCAAGAAACCATAGATATGACTAGGACTACTGTCAAGGAAGTTTATTTTACACACCCAGCCATGTATAGTAACTGTAGTAACTGTAACTGTCTAGGAACTGTATAGGAACTATGTATCCATAGTAACTGTATAGGAACATTATTTTAATTTATGCTTTCTAATATTAAAATATCATCATCATACCCATTCACTATATTTTTCAGTCATGTTTTAATCTGATCTTTACCAAATGTGTTTAGAGCATATATTAATAAAGTGGAAAAAATATATGTTGCTATCTAATACAGGGGTTTTGAATACAGGGTTTGAATACAGGGTTTCATACCTGCCTTGAAAAAAAAAAAACAAAAAACACCTGAATTCTTTTGTTGTCGTGTTTAGAGTTAGTAAATATGGCAAGTGGTTCATTCCCTTTCCCTAATGGGAAGTCATCTGGGAAATTGAAGTCTTCAATGTTCTGATTTCACTTGGTGGGATTTCTCAGATGCAGAAACAAATAATAATTCTCAACCTTGATAGAAAGGACATTTGCTGTAATTGCTTTTCACCCAGGAGTAACCATAGATTATTTAAAATATTCCCAGAGCTACCTGTAAAACTTTAAAGGAGGGCAATTAAGTTGGAATTGTAGCTCCAACACTGATTTTCTCTGTTTATATAATTCAGACACAGTACAATGGATTATAAACTATTAAGGAGACCCAGATATTATGGTAAATGTTACCTAGACTAAGTATATTGTTGTGGTAAAGGTTACCTAGACGGAATACATTGCTAGTTCCATGTTACATGTACAAATATATATTCTTCAAATTCTAATTTGAACAATGATTGAAATACCCCCACTGACTGAATATTCCAATATGCTAAAACACCTGCAATAATTTCATTCTTTAATAATTTCACTTTCATTATAAGAGATTAATATTTTACTATTTTGGGGTTTATATACTATCACTGTGTAGGAAGATGAGTGAGGTGTTGCCTAAATATTTGTAAAAGCAGCGGGTGAGGCAAGTGATTACCAACTAAGAGAATGAGCAGCAAACACTAAACACTATCCTAAATAATAACTTGCAAATAATATGCTTAAGGAAGTTGTCTATGATAGCCGTGTATGGCTACAGGTCAGCAGTTCTTAACTTTGAGAATCATATGAAAGCTTTGCGCCACCCATATCTTCAGAGGACATAAACATATATATGCAGAATTTACTTCCATTTCCAGAGGGTTCAAGACTCTTTCCCAAAGTATCAATTAAAATATCAACTCTATGCAAAGCCAGGCTACACAACCTGTTGTGAGGTTCTTCATCTAATCTCAGCCAGACTGAGTGTAACACATGACATTATTTCACATCTCACTACGAAAGTAAAGCTGCAGACAATTCATTTCTGACACAATGCCTTCTTATTACTTTGAATATTTTTATACCTGTTGAAAGGGCACTTTAAAGCATATATATATATATATATATATATATATAGTTTTACTGTCAAATCACAGTGTTATTTTTGAAGATACTTTAAATTGCAATTAATTTCCATTCACATAGCACCATTAACACACATCATGCAGCTGAACAGTTATGATCAACTTGGCACATCAGCAGGCAAATGCAACTATATTGTCACTGTTGCCTGGCTGACAGCAAATTATATGTCATTGACCACAAAGCATAGAACAAATCCACAGATAATATTTGGAGAAAGCATGCCATAAAAATAATGAAATATGATACATAGTAAAAACACTGGGCAGAGGGTAAAAAAATCCTTAGTGCACATTAAGTGAAGTGCAGGCAAAAGAGAACCTTCCAGCAACAACGACCTTGGTTCCAAGGGCAAGCCTATCTCAATGGACCTATATAACTGAAAAGTTTATTAGACAATGATATAAATTAACCTTTTTTTTTCTGTTCTTACAAAAGTGCTCTTTGAAATGCTGATTGTCTTTTAATACAGGGAGATAATCTATTGATCTGGAATATTTGCATATTCAAATTCTTCTTAGGATTAATTCTAATCGCATATTAATTGTAACACTCTGGAGTTTACTTGAGTCATTGTCCATTTTAATTGTCATGAATCAGTCCTTCAGGACTTGGATCACCCTGCAATCTTAATGAATATAGGTATTTGGGTCTTCAGAATGGAAAATCTGATTCTAGAATTCAACAAGTAGGTAGGTGAAGATTTGCCAACCTCCAGTTTTCCCAGATAGTTTCTGATTTCCATGGGGAGAGGGCCTGTGAATTTTTGTTCACCCTGAACACCCCACAATTTAGTAGAGTGTCAGGCTCAATAAATTTTAGTTGAATAAGCCTTATCACCATTTCAAAATAGAGTTTCTTACAGTCATGGTTACTTAAGAGAAATATCTCTGATTCTTATAAATTTTTCTCTTTGCAAATTCTCATTGAAGAAGACTGGTAGGTTAGTGATATACTTGCTTAATACCTTCCAGAAAAAAAAAAAAAAAGGATTTCTCTCCAAAGTTCATCCCAAATTTAGATTCAACATGCAACATTTAATGTAAAGAGAAGAAAAAAATGATTAAAAAAATCACCTTACAAAAGAGCCTCTTTATACACATTGACATGAATCAGGACAAGGAATAAAAGAGAAAGAATTTTCAGTGCTTTGGAAAATAAAACACTTGTCTTGCCTGGAAAAAAAAAAAAGAAGAAAGAAAGAAAGTGGCTAATGTCAACAGAAAGTTGATGTCCACAGATGGTTTCAGTAAAGGAGATGGTCTATCACTGGTCAATTAGTTTCAGTGTTCAAATAAGGTAACAGTAGAAGACTAGAGATTTTTTCAATGAGGTAGTTATGATATGTTATGTTGTTATTAAAGAGTATCTATAACAGTTTTATTAAGAGCTTTTTTTCACAGAGCAATAACCTAGAATAGTAAAGTTAGGAAACAAACCTTTAAATATACAATTATCACAACTACGAAAATAGTAGAAGAAATAGAAAATGCACATGACAAAAGGATCACTAGCAATATTTCCAAGAATGTATTTTATGCCAAGAAGCAGCAAGTAAGATGAAATGTATCATGACGTTTCTTGTGGCCGAATAAAGTAGGATGAAACCTGGATGTCATCCCAAGGTGATTAAATACATACAATGTGGCACCAACATTGGATGCCATCTTATGCAGGGATCAGATTTAGTGATCTTAATTTATTTTTTTTAATTTTTAACATTTATTTATTTTTGAGCCAGAGAGAGACAGAGCATCAATGGGGGAGGGGCAGAGAGAGAGGGAGACACAGAATCCAAAACAGGCTCCAGGCTCCGAGCTGTCAGCACAGAGCCCAGACGCGGGGCTCGAACTCACTGACCACAAGATCATGACCTGAGCCGAAGTCGGACGCTCAACCAACTGAGCCACCCAGGTGCCCCGTGATCTTAGTTTTTATATAGAAACATGGGTAGATGTTTTGATTATAGTTTAAGAATCAAAGTTAGAAAGAGCCTGAAATCTACATACCACAGTATCATTTACACAAATTAACACACACACACACACACACACACGGCATAATTCCTGTATGTGTAGTGTGTGGTTTATGTATGGTATGTATAGGCCTCCGTAAACCATGAGAACACAAGTAGCAAAAGGCCTAGCTGCCGAAGACATGAGCCCAGGTAACAAAGGGAGACCTCCCTGCGTTTACCTGTGCAAGAGCCCGAGATTAAATGGAGTCCAGGTAGTGTGGCCTCTCCCTTGCCAAAAAGAAAAACGGAAAAGTAAACACTCATCATGGAGGAACCAACCATAGCCAAGGTGTCTCCAAGATTCACTCTCTGGGTAGTGTAGGCACACATCTGGTTTGTGATTGGTTGAGAAGGCACCATGTTCTCACCAATGAAAGTTGAGGCATTTCTTAGAGAAAAAAGGAAAAGTCTGGAGAAGGAAACAGGGGAGGAAAAAAGGAGTGTCAGGTCCCCCATACTATAATTTACTAAATATAGTTTTCAAAGATGCATTCATATCTGAGGACATCAATATTTTGGCATGGTTACCTACAAAGGTAATGAGAATGGGAGGGGTGCAGAAATGATGGGAACATACAATAAAACAATACAAAGGCCCGGGTGCCTGGGTGGCTCAGTTGGTTGAGCGTGGGACTTCAGCTAAGGTCATGATATCACAGTTCCTGAGTTCAGGCCCTGCATCAGGCTCTGTGCTGACAGCTCGGAGTCTGGAGCCTGTTTCAGATTCTGCATCTCCCCTTCTCTCTACCCCTTGCCCACTCACACACACACACACACACACACACACACACTCTCTCTCTCTCTCTCTCTCTCTCTCTCTCTCTCTCTTTCCTCTCTTTCTGTCTCTCAAAAACAAATATTAAAAAAAAAGACAAAGAAAAAGAAAAAAAAAAGGCATTACCAGATCAATATTAAGAAAATAGACCATGAACGGGGGAGCATGATTACTTCAAATCTGTGCCACCAAGATAAAATAAATAAATAAATATTAAAATAAAAATTTAAAGCCTCGCAATTTGCCTTCTATACCAATATCATATCAAAGGAATTTATAAGATATGTTTCCTTATTTGTTTCACCTTACTTCTCCAGAGTGTTCACATGACAGTTAATAGTGGTTTTATACAAATAGTTGATTCATACAATTGTATTTTGGTTGCTTTCTTCAGGTTATAGGAAATTGCATTTTCCTAAAATGCATTTCCCATTAATGCCTTCATTGTATATGGGTTGACATTGTATTGCATTTGTACAGGTGAATCAGACATTTAATATTCCTTGAATCTAAAATCCCTCTAAACTGTGTGATTTAATTAACAGATAACTGAATGCCAAATAGGAGAACTTTAGGGACTAACACATTGAGGATGTATCAGGATAAAAGATGTTTACACTAAACGCAAAGATTCTCCCCTGACTGAATGAGGCAGGGAATCGCAAGGAGGGCAGAGCTAGAGCCAGCTGATAACAAGCTGTTCATTAAAGCATTAGCCTCTCTGAGCTCTAAGGATGTCAAAGCCTCTTCTTCTACACATCCATAGAAAAATAATTATAGAAAAAAAAGAATCCTGCTTTGCATCTGTAATAAGAGGCAAAAAAATATTGGATTCAAAATTCTTTCTAAACATACTCATTCCCAATAGTTTCTTTTCTGATGGCCATTTTCAAGATTTTTCATTATGACCTTCTCTTTATTCAATCTCTCTTCCACTCTTTCGCCATTCCTCTTCTGCATTGTAAATTTGCTTTTTCTGTTGTCATGCTGTGTCATTTTATTTTGCATATTATATACTGGCATAACAGAAATAATGCATGGAATTCACAGACGTATGCTTGCTAAGAGGAGGACATATCCTAGACTACCATGTTAAATCTAGAACATGAAAAATACATGTTTTCCCCAAGGGGTTATAGTGGAAAATAATTTGGAAAGTTAAAAGTACAGTAAACAAAACAAAAACTCAGAACATTAACTGTAAATGAGCTTAGTCTAGTCTTATGTTAGATATTGGGAAACACAGACCCACATTGTTTAGAAGAATTGTCCAGTACTAGAGATTAAAATCCAGAGCCCCACTGCCCTCATTTCTATGATATAACAAGTTTTATATACTGAAGATAAATTGAGGTAGACTCAGTCCACTCAGTGTTTATTTTTTACATTTTTTTAAGTTTATTTACTTTTGAAAGAGAGAGTGAGCAAGCAAGCGGGGGAGGGACAGAGAGAGAGGGAGACAGACGGAGTATCCAAAGCAGGCTACATTATAACAGCAAAGAGCTCCACGCAGGGCTTGAACTAAAACTGCAAGATCATGACCTGAGCTAAAATCAAGAATCAGATGCTTAACCGACTGAGCCACCCAGGCACCCCTCCCCTCAGTTTTTAGAGTAGGCAGGACATGGTGGTTAGGAGAAAGGGGTCTGGAGTTAGAATATTTGGATCCATATTCTATCTTTACTGCTCTCTCGAAATGACTTTTGGCATATCTACCTCAGCCTCAGTTTCACTATGCACAATGGCAAAAATAATCATGGCTACCTCATAGAATTGTTGAGTTACAGGAGATTATTCATATAAAGCATTCAGCACAGTACTTGGCACATGATACTTTTTAACGAATCACCTACATTGAAAATACATTCATTCCTCCATCCACAAAACATGTGAATAGCAACCCCCACGCTACACACTGACATACATACAAGGTGCAATCTCTACAATTAAGAAGTGAGTGTATAGCCAGGTTCTCCTCGTTATAAGATTCTTTAGTGAATTCAACAGTTAGCTCCTATCTTTCTTTTCATCTTGTCCCATGTATACTATTTATTACATTCAATAAGTCACTAATAAACTATTCTAAAACATGTTTGACAATCTCTTTACCTTCTCAGTGCCAATTATCTCCATCTTCCCAAAGGACATCAACTAAAAACCCGACACTCTGGATGTTATCATATCTTAAATAGCTTTACCCAATGCTAAAATCTTATTTTATATTCAAAACAAGAGTCCCTCCAGACATCTTATGCCCTTACTCCTCAAAATGTACTTTTTCACCACTGACACTGAAATCCTTGATTGCTTTCTATCTTCGTCCATTATCAATCCTCCCTATCTGTAGATTATTTGAAACATGTTTCAATCACTCCAGTACTTGTTGAATGTTCAGTCTGCTTCACAGCAGTATCTTCATTTTAAAAGGCCAATATTTCAGTTTTAGCCATTTCAAAAGATTTAAAGGATCCCTTCCTATTTAATAACTACTCATCATTCCAATAATCACCGTCCTAGAGGTCAAACACAATACAGATGTGTTTCTCCTCCTGGAAAAATGAAATGTTGTTTAGCACCAATAACCTAATAAATTGTGCTCCTGTGTGAAATATTATTGAAGACCCTCAAATGGTCCATCATGGTGCCTAATATACTGAGACTGTTAAACCCTGGTCTTAGGAGAGTGGAATATACATTGTAGGTTGCTGGACCAGGTTTTTCTGGTACCCAAAGTTGCTACAGTTTAACTTCAAATTAAACTTTAGAATTTAAGTTGTCACAATATTATGAGAGTCAAGGGGTAATGAAAAAATATAGGTCATGAATTTGCATAAAGGTCATTTCATTACACTGTAAAATATGCAAGAATTTTTTCTAATTATAACTCAAATACTATAATTACAGAAATTTAGCACAACATAATATATTTCCATGTAATTAGTACCTAATTACTAAGCAAACTTGTTATTAATAAACTGAATGTTTTCTTCATTCAGCATATATATTAAAATACATATATACATAATTTTATATACATGTATATGTAATTGTTTACTACATGACATTTTATATCCTAATCTCTAAATACAGCCAGATAATCCTCAGCTTCAGCAACCCACTGTTCTCAGTGAGGGTGAGAATGTTTGTACTAAGTCTGAGCCAGGGTATACTCACTAAGCCATGCAGAAAGCTGATGTTGTCACGTCACTGACATCTTACAGTTGAAGATAATGAGATACAATAAGGCAAACTGAGTTACATTCCTAGAAATGAGAGTAGTATAACAAACATAAATACATGTGCCTTACCCACTGTGGGGGAGAAAGGTGAACCAGGGCCAGGTCAAGTATCAGGGTAATCCTGAAAACCTTTAAAGAGTGGGTTCTCAACTACAACAGAGCCTGAAGCCAGAAGTATATAAAAGGAGATGAAATAAAATGTGGAAAAACAGTAAGACAAAAAGTTAGCAAATTAAATAAGAAAAAGAAATCAATTTTATGAGAAGCACTTAAGCACTGTGAGCTTTAATTTATAAAAATACAGAAGAAGATCCCTCCCAGCTTTGAATTTCACAGCATTAAAAGAGTGCTGAATAACAACAAAATAAATGGAAGCAGTATCCATATTTTCCATTATTTTGACCATTCCCTTTGCTGGAAGATAATATTGTTAAAAATTTACAAATTTCTCATCCGTGTTTTACATTTTCTTATGTTAAACATAAATGTAATATTCACATTCTTGCATAATCACCTATTAAAGAATACTGGCACAAACCAGTGTGGTATAAAAGAAGTATTTAGGGGCGCCTGGGTGGCTCCGTCGTCGATTAAGAGTCAGACTTTGGCTCAGGTCATGATTTCACATTTCAGGGGTTTGAGCCCGCATCAGGCTCTGTGCTGACAGCTCAGAGCCTGAAGTCTGCTTCGGATTCTGTCTCTCTCTCTGTGTCCTTCCTCTTCTCACACACTCTGTCTCTCTCTCAAAATAAATAAATAAATGATAGAAAAAATAAAATAAGTATATTGATGGTTAAGAATCCATGCCTTGAAATATATTCCCTTGGAGTCCACAAACTAGAAACTGTCACTGTATTTGGCAATGCTATCCCATAAATGAAATTTCACTCTTTAATAACAAACATGATGATAATTATAAAACTCTTAGTTTTATAATATGCTTTTAAAATTAGGAAAACTCAAAATGTTCAGGGAGCCTGGATGGTTCAGTCGGTTAGGTGTTTGACTTCAGCAAAGGTCATAATCTTGAGGTTGGTGGGTTCGAGCCCCGTGTAGGGCTCTGTGCTGACAGCTCAGAGCCTGGAGCCTGCTTTGGATTGTGTGTCTCCCTCTCTCTCTGCCTCTCCCCTGCTTGAGCTCATTTCCCTCTCAGAAATAAATTTTTAAAAAAATAGCAAAATGAAAAATGTTTAGAAAATCTCTCCTTCAAGCAACAATACCTAACACATTTTCAATGTTAATAATTTGTGAATATGGTAAGGTGCATGAAAAAAAGTTAATTCTTAAACAGCTAGTATTTCTTTTTAATAAAGGGCTGATTTCCACCACAAAAGGAAGGTGGTAGAAAAAAAGGCTAAGTAACAGGAGAAAGATAAAAAATAAAATGTTTTTAAGTAATTACCAAGAAGGAATGAGACAAGAGTAGTAGGTAAGTGAAAAAAATATTGTTTAGAGGCTCACATAGAAATAAAGTTAATCCCTTTATTTAAGTATTTTAATTTCATTCGTTTATAAAATTTTAGTGAAAGAAAAAAAAAAGAAAATATCGAAAAGGACAAGAGGGAGGTATACGATATCCAGAACAAAATTCCTGATATGGGATCTTAATGCAAAAGAAAAGAATACTCTGAGAACCTGAATCTAAACTAAATGTTGGAACAAATATATATTACTAACGCTAACTGCAACGATTGTTCAAATATTCATTTTTGCATGACACTATCAACCTTTTCAGTCTCTATTATACAAACTGTAGGAAAGAAATTGTTCTACAAATTGTAAAAATGAACAATACTTTTACTGAGAAAAGTACCTCTCTTTCTTTTCAGGTGAGAATATTATGACCACTAAATACAGCACTCTGCCTTCCAAATTTTTTTTTTTTTCATTATGTACCCATATAAACTAAAGCCTCACTCTTGTCTCAACCCAATTCTACTCTCCTCAGCACCTACACCCAAGCAGGAGCCAGAGGAGTATGGACAGAGCCAAACAACCAGTGAGGCTTCCTGGTTTCATCATTTTCAATTTAGTGCCACACATTCTATGGAGCCTCCATGATGTCTGATCATGCTACTATATTTCCTTTGTCAATGAACTCTCTCGCTCTCCAAACCAAATGATCTAGACATTCTCTAGGCTCTTCTAACTTGCCCTACTTTTCACACAGTCAGTCAACAATCTTGTTCACTATTTCATTGAGAAAGAAGATACAATCATAAAAGAAACTCTCTTGCTCACTACCACCAAATCTAGCACCCTGCTGGCCTCACTTCTATATACCCCATCTCGTTACCATTAACATCATGACTTTCTGCTGCCCCGACCTAACATGAGCTTCCTACGATGTGGTGGATCCCATCCACTCTCAACCACTCACCCACTCAGCTCAATAAATCTCTGCTTCTCTTTAGTACCTTTTTTTTTCTCTTTACAGTCATTATCATTAGCTTAAAGTATGTGGAAATCTCTCTCATCTTTAAAGCAAACACATCTCTCTTGTTCTACATTTTCCTCTAGCTATGTCCTGACTGTGTCCTCCTCTTAATGGCTAAACTCCTTTAAAGTGCTTATACTCACTATCTCTAAATTCTTTAATCTCATTCCCTCTTAAGATTCTACAAGTCTCTTGCTCTCCCCATTCAAACAAACTGTTCTTGACAAGTCCACTAATCACCTTCACTTTGTCAAATCCAGTGATGGAGTCTCAGTCCTCATATTACTTGACCTCTTAGAAGCAAGGACAGAGTTGATCACTTGCTCTGTGTTGAATTACTCTCTTGACTTAGTTTCTATGTTTCCACATAGAAATCTCTCTCTCAATTTTCTTCCCACACCAATTTCTGCTTCTTTTCTTTGTGTCTTTCCTGTGCTATTTGTCTGACTTTTAATATAAGAAGGCTCAAGGGCTTAGTTATCTGTGTACATAGCCTTCTTAGACAACAATCTAATGCTTCTGAGTGTCCTTCTATGGTACAGCATATATATTCACTACACTGCTGACTATGAATCAAACCCTTCCAGTCCCATTGAACCACTTCTGATCTCCAAATTGCTATATCCAGATTCCTACATGACCTTTTCACATGACTAAGTGGAAACTTAGACTTACTGACTCCAAAACTAAAATTATCGCTCTTAACCCCCACAACCAATCTCCCTTCAGTGTCCTGCACCTTAAAAAGAGAAACCACTACTTACCTGGTTAGTTGTTCAAATCAAGCATCTCAAAGTCACTGATGACTTTCTCTTATGCACTGCCTTATAGAACAGTAAATTTTCCTGGCTCCAGAATTTATGTATATCCCTCATCTGACCAATTTTCACCTCCTCCATCACTATCACCCTGGAGCAAGCTTCCATCATTTCACCCCTGACTAACACAAAAGCCTTATAACTTCTCTCCAGTAGTATATTTTAAGAACAGCCGATGCATTGTTTTAACAGTAAATCTGCTCACATTACCACTCTAATCATAATATTCTATGGCTTTCCATTGAAATCAGAACTCAATTCAAGGTACTTACTTTGGTCTTTCAGGCACTGAATGAATATGGCACTGGCTACCTTTTTTTTTTTTTTTTTTTTATCTCCTATTATTCACTCCTTTGTTCACTCTCCTTGGCATACTGGCCTCCTATTAGTCCTTGAAAGGAGCAAGCATACTCTGGCCTTTGCATTTGTTCCCCTCTTTACCTGGGTGATCTCATTCCAGATATTTACACGAGTTATTATTTTCATTAGGATTTCTGCTCAAGTTTTATGCCATCTGAGAGGTCTCCCTATTTATGCAATTTAATGTGTCATCCTCAACACTCTCCATTTCCTTATGCTGCTATATATTTTTTCTCATAATACATAATACTACCTTGTATTATGTTATGTAAGTTCAATGAGGGCAGAAACTCTGTTCTGGTCTGATATACAGAGAATACTCAATGTATGCGGAATAAGCAAATAAATCCCATGACATTCCTTGCAGCCATAAATTTATATGTAGTTTCAAAAGATTTGCGGTCAGCAGCTAGGAAACAATGCTTCCTGAAATATTGTACTTCACTTGATTATATAAAATGGGTTTTGTAGCTGTGGTCTCTTAATAACACTAAGTTTGATTGAAGAGCCATGTCAAACAATTTGGGTTTTTAGTTATTAATCTGAAACTGAGAATGAAAGAGAAGTTGATGAATCATACCAGTTAGAGAAAATTGCTAATTTAATAAGCAACTCATTAGAATTTGCTATGGTGGCTCTGAAGTTTAATGAGCAGAAATTTTCCGTCTAATTTTTCTGAAACAGTGAGATGCCAGGGAACTGAATGGATGCTTTAATGATAGTGATTTCTGTTCTACACTCTTCTTCATGAGAAATTAGCCCACATATCCTCTAACTCATACTCACATATATCAGTTGTACTAGTGCAAAAAATCAGAATTCAGATAATTTACAGCATTAAAATACATTACACAGCACATACGTCAATACTCCAGTTTTAGCCTTGTGGTAATGAGTCCATGGTTACATAATAATGTATATTCATATATTTTTCTAATATGTTTGTCTAAGATAGTAAGCTAATAATAATAGCAGTAACTATTGCCAAGATCCTTAATGAACACTCTGAATACTCTCTTTAATTCTCTTTTAACATAGCTCCTTTTATTATCATCTAGAGAGGAAGACCAAATCCATTTAGCCATTTTTAAACTTTATAACCAATTCACACATATATATTCACTTAATCATGCTCTTTTAAAACCATGCTGCTTTTATACTCCAAATTAAATCTTGCTGGGCTTTTTTAAAGGCCAGTACTCTTCTTCCTTCCATATATTGTCAAATTTCATAGACCCTTTAGGAAGTCACCTTCGTGACGATTACGGCAGAGAAAAGTGTGTTTCTCAAAATCACGTACTTTGAAGTCAGAGAGAAATGAATTTAATGCCAGATCAGTTATTAGTAACTGTGACCTTGGGCAGTTAGCTTAATCTCTCAAAGGCTCAATTTCTCAATTTTCAAATAAGGGTAAGTTTGTTTTGGAGAATTGCTAAGGGCTTACTGCATACACTTTCATAAAATGCTGACTACATAAAAGGCACTAAAAAGGACTCTCTTCCACCCCACCACTCTTCCTGAAATACTGACCCATTCATTCTGCCATTATTAAAAGAAAAAACATTTCTTAGACATAAACTAAAGGCCACACATTAAAACATAACAATGAACAAGCCAAGCTCCCTTAATTCAAAAACACTGCAACAACTAAAGCAAGTGTCAATCAAGTTTTTTGTTATTGCTTCTAGTACAAAAATAAAGTCTCCCAAAGCCTCATTAATTCAAGTAACTTAAATTCATATTTACTAGACAAGGTTGATATGGTTTAAGGACCACCAAACCAATGTTTTTTGTTATTACATTTCATTTCAAAGGCTGAGCTTTCTTCCAGTTCTAAAGTTTAAAACTGTGCAAATGGAGATCAACAGTATCTAAATGAGCATTTCAGGGGTAAAGTCAGTGTTGATTCATTCAGAAGCATTTTTTAGACTTAATGGTCCTCTTTTTTTTTTTTTTTTTAATATTTACTTTTTTTGAGACAGACCGAACACAAGCGGTGGTGTAGGGGCAGAGAATTAAGTAGGCACAGAATGTGAAGCAGGCTCCGGGTTCTGAGCTGTCAGCACAGAGCCTGACATGGGGCTCAAACCCACAAGCTGAAAGATCATGACCTGAGCCGAAGGTGAACACTCAACCGACTGAGCCACCCAGGTGCCCCTAGACCTTATGGTCCTCTTGACAAGAACACAAGCATATTCTAATGGTTTGGTTAAATAGCATTGATAGCCAATAAGTAACTCTGGTAAGGAGTATGGAATACATGCTTTCTAAGACCAATTATTGCAGGCAAAAAGGTTTTTTGCCTATTTATTAACCTCATGAAGACTAGGCAGTTGGAAGTCTGACAGCCATGATTTCTGATCCTGATCTATCAGATCAGAACTGATTTGTGGACTAGTGAATTTAATCAATACTTAATCTCTCTAATCTCCAGTTCCTAATCTGTTAAGTGTGCCTTGAGTACCAGAAGCGATTAAAAGCAAAATACCTGCCATATAACAAAAAAGAGTATTAACATTTCCCAAATCTTATATCAGATTACTTTCTTAATTTATTTCATTGTAACATTTAAATACCTTATTGGATGCAAATGTTTTTTTTTTTTCTAGATAATTATTATGCACTTGTTCTCCAAATGAACACAGTGTTTTATAGCCCTGGTTGCCTGTAAACGCATCCAAGATTCACTCATGTCTTTAGATTTTTACATGGAATTCTGGGAAGCACAGTGCTGAAACAGAAGTTAGTAAAGTAGTTTGAAGGTGCTGTACCATGTATCCCACCAACTGGGATGTGTTATCTTACTGTATTTTCTAAGGAGTGAACAATCGTCTCCAAGGAGCCAACTTATTTAAAGACATTCGCTTTTGTGGTATTGACTCCATCCCATCTGCTTTACAAGTAAGTAGGCCAGGTTCTGAAAACAGTTGAAATGAACAGCTATACATTTTAGATGTAAAAGGTCTTTCCTTTTGGTGTGGGTTTTTGTTATTAATTTGGAAATATTTTTGAACACTGAGGTTTCTAACAATACTAGGTTTCCATAATTGTAATTGTAAAAGGAACTTGCTTGCAGCTTTAACAATTAGAAATTCTTCCCAAACCAAACTTGTCTTCAAGTGTGAAAGGAAAGGAAAGGAAAGGAAAGGAAAGGAAAGGAAAGGAAAGGAAAGGAAAGGAAAGGAAAGGAAAGGAAGGAAAGGAAAGGAAGGAAAGAAGGAAGGAAGGAAGGAAGGAAGGAAGGAAGGAAGGACGGACACAAAAAATATTAACAAGTGATTAATTTGGCATCAGGTCCATATTTTATTACCTTTTCTTCAATCCATAAAACTCTTAAAAATTAGTATATTTACCAGTGTTTTCTTAGCATTGCATTCCTATTATTTTAGACTAAATTCCTCTTCACAACCAGAATGATATTCTTTTAGGATGTGGGTTCCCTCACAACTCTTGATATTCCATAATTATATACTGAATTAATAGCTTAGGATAATCACAGAAATAAAGAATACTCTAGGAATTTAATAAAATCATTTCCCTTTTCAAAAGCATCATGATTCCCTATTCAAGAACCCTTTCCCCCAGAAGTTTGAAATTTTTTATGTCCTAATGTCTTTCTAGTCTTTACTGAAATCTTAGCTGTAAAGCAAAAGATCATCATCTGTCCTAAATGAGTTCCTGAATTAAAAAATAAGATGATCCCATGTCATAAACCATTACTTGAACCAGAATAAAATAGTCTGATTCACTCTCTTTAGAGTAACCAAAATCCTAATTTACTGTGATTTATTTTTTGACAAAAATTTTTCTTTAATTTTTTAATGTTTATTTATTTTTGACAGAGAGAGAGACAGAGCATGAGTGAGGGAGAAGCGGAGAGAGAGGAAGACACAGAATCCAAGGCAGGCTCCAGGCTCTGAGCTGTCAGCACAGAGCCCGAGGTGGGGCTTGAACTCACAGACCGTGAGATCATGACCTGATCCGAAGTCGGATGCTCAACCGACTGGGCCACCCAGGCACCCTGACAAATATTTTTTATATGAATTACAGGAGGTATTTGTAAAAGCCAACATTTTATCAAATGTTGTAAATGTCATAATCATTGTCTTTTCTTTCTTTTTTTAAATGTTTACTTATTTTGAGAGAGAGAGGGTGTGCATGCACAAACGGGCAGAGAGAGAGGGAGCTCAAAAATCCCAAGGAGGCTCCACGCAGTCATCATGGAGCACCAGGAAGGGCTCAATCTCACGAACCATGAGATCATGACCTGAGCCAAAATCAAGAGTCCCACACTTAACCGAATGCGCCACCGAGGCACCCCACACTTAAGGATATTCTTAAGCAGTATAGAAACTAAGTTATATTCAGAAACGTTTGCCTTCATGGCTATAGGCATATCTGTAAATCTTTTCCAAGAATTCCCAGAGTTAGTCCATTTCATATTTGTAATAACCAAAGTTAAATAAAATCTAGCAATCCCAAATTGGAATTAGAAGCTACAACTCTAATTATCCCACACCCCGAGTCAGCTTATGGCCCTACTGTATTCAAAGCCAGGCTTCAGCAAGCAGTGATAACAGCAAATCTACTGATGAGTCAAAATAATTTTTTACAATACTAATGAAAATGTATTAAGAATTTTTTAGTTATTAAAATATTTTGTTATATCATTATTAATGTGACAATACATATTATACTTTTACCAACATTTCATACTCATGTGCTTCTGTTGTAGAGAGCTAGCACTGAGTTTGATGCAAATCTTTTCCTAGGCTTCTGAATGTAATTCATTATTAATATAATCTGTAACCAGAAATCCTTATTATATAAAGTTTTAAGATTATTTGTAAAAGTTTATTTTGTCATTTGCTCAAAGTATTTTTTAAATGGATTTTGATTGGTCTATATTATGTTTTCAGTGATTTGACGAATTATTTAGGAAGATTAACAATTTAAAATATATTAGAAATGGTTATAGAACATATACCAAAATTAACATTTCCAGAACGAGGAAAAAGAACAATTGAACTGGTCTCCGTATTTCTAGTTTCAACTCTTATTTACTGCTCAGCGGTCTATCAGGATGAAAGACTAGAGAACCTCAAAACTGTTCCTATAAAAGATTAAAAGGTTAGATAATTCACAGGTACCTTTCTTTGTGATTTCTTTTTTTGTGATCCTAGGAATGAGGTCAAAAAGATCGCTTCTTCGTCTATTACAATTTTCTTATTTCAAATAATAGCAACATTTCTAAAACTCTAAGCATTAGCATAGCATTTACTTGATAGAAAACTGAAAGGAACAACTGATAGAACGGATGCTGAAAGGAACAAACCAGTGTAGCCTCCAGCCTCCCAGTGTGAAGAGGTCCCCAGTGTTTCTTTCCTATTGCCATTTGCCTAAGGCAAAAGAAATCACACTTATACTTTGTTTTAATTGGGCTTAACTTCAGCTTTAAACTCTAAATTAAAATATATTAACAGTGGTAAGCAGACATGTGAATAGAAAATGGTTTTAATGCAGTGTTGAGCAAATAAAAACACAAATATGCATGCTATTATGTCCAAAAATGAGAGTAAAAAGGAGAATAAAAAGGAGCGGAAGTAAATGCAACATAGTAGTATCTGGTGTGTGTGTGAAAATATGAGCACTTTTAAAAATCAAAAGTCCAAATTCTGTTTTTCTATAGTAGCTTAAATTTAACTTTTCTATTACATTAAATTTACATTAATTAAAATATTTAATTATATTAAATTTTAACTTTTCTATACTATTTTTAAAATAACAAGATGGAATTACAAAACCACAAAGCAGACTATCTTAACAAAACATCAGCCCATTCCACTTATTTTTAAAAAGTTATGCAGATGTGAATATTTCAGAGAATACTATTTAGTGTAACAGAAATATTTTGAAGCATTAAATACCTATTAGTTTGACTGGTATAAATATTTTACAAACATTAGGAGATATAAACATTTAAAGCAACACTAGGCAAAGATATTTTAAATACAAATAATCATCCCTGTATTTTCTGTTTTCTATTGTTTGGATATTTGTGCCCTCGGTTTTAACTCCTAACAATAAACATTTAAATAAGAGTTATTTGTTATTGATTATTCTCTGTATAAAATATATGAAAATTCTGCCATTCCAGAGCCTGCATCTAACCAATTTAAAAAGGCAGTCTGGAATCGAACAGAAATTTTTGTATTTTACTAGTGAGACTATGAGAAAACACACAGGTATCACACAAACATCTTAAGTTCATGTATTTATAAACTTCCTACTTTTTAAAAACATGTTCAATATAAAAGTATTAGGTTGTTTTTTTTTTTCATTTCTTTTAAGTTTATTATTTATTTTTGGGACAGAGAGAGACAGAGCATGAATGGGGGACGGTCAGAGAAAGAAGGAGACACAGAATCTGAAACAGGCTCCAGGCTCTGAGCTGTCAGCACAGAGCCTGACGCAGGGCTTGAACTCACAGACTGCGAGATCATGACCTAAGCCGAAGTCGGAGGCTCAACCGACTGAGCCACCCAGGTGCCCCTAGGTTGTTTTTAAAAAATGGAACAAGGTCCTATAGAATACGGCTTCTTTAAAGTTAAATTTGGAATTATGTTTAGTACTTTTTTTAATTAGCTTTACAATTCTACAATATTTTTCTCATATCTAAGATTCTCAAATTCTTTTAATTTGGGACCTAGTAACTTCTTAATAACCTATCGGGCAAGTTTTTAAGAAAATGAATTTTATACCCCAAATTTTATGAACCATGACCAGATTTCTAAGCCATTAATTGTGGCTAAACTCTAATTCAACAAAAAACAATGGCTAAATATTTAAACCAAATGGTGGTTAACTGCACAGAAGAACGGAAAGCTGAATTTAATTCCTTTCTGTGTGTTTATGTGTGTGTGTGTGTGTCTGTGTTTTCATCAGATTATAAAATTATTATGTCATGATCTAAAAGCATTTTATCCAAAAGCATATTGATCTATTATCATTCAGGTACAATTATCTGTACACCAACTTGAAGTGATCTAGTTTCTATCAAATGCTTGGAAAAGAAATTTTATCCTCATGAAATGTTGAATGTCTTAAAAAATTCAGGGCTTGTACCTCCAACCAAGTGAAAGCTATATGCCATACCTCATTACTTTAGCTTAAATAATTAACTATAAGTAAAATGCATATTGTTTCCAAGTAGTAGCCAGCAAACATATAATGTAATCATTGACTGAAAGCTCAATTATTCTTATGGTATGAATTAAAAAGAGAGGAAATGGGGGGACATCAATCACTAAAACCAGCTCTTTATGAAAATGTTGCCCTTTTCAACTGTGCAGACTTCAATAAACAGTTTTGCTAATTCATGGTCTTACTATATAAGCAGGAATGCAGAGTTAGAGCTGGGTTAAGTCTTTCACAGTAACTTCAAAATCAAAATCACGATATAAAACACAATTTTGTAAACTGTGACCCAGGTTTGCACCAAGAAAAACAAACAAACAAACAATTTAAAAATAAATCTTCATGAACTAAAAATAGCAATGCTAGAATAATCAATGCAATGGATTAGAAATTTGTATATTGGGAGATATCAAATGCTACTAACATTTATTGATGAGCTACAACATGCAAGGAACTTTCCCATGGGTCTGAAATAATCCACATTAGATGTTTATGAAGTAGATACCGTCTCCAGGTTATGAATGCATAAGTACCCTCCTTTATATTACACACTTGGTGAAGTTTGTGTAACAAAATAATAGACGAAATAGGGTTCAAACCAGACAACACGCTCAGTATCTATTCTGGAATGCTGTTCTCCCATTGGTCACAGCCAGTGAGTCATTCCTAAACCTGAAGAAACTTCTTAAAAATAAATTAATGTGCCCTGTCTTTGGAGTAAAGCTTAGAATTAACTAGGAAAATCAGAATTTATATTTTAAGATAATCTCCTTGTGATTATGATGCAAACAATCTTTGGTCTGTGGTCAAGAATTTAGAAAATGCTGTCTTTACACAGCTTGGCACTGCTTTAATGATTGACAAATTATTTAAGTTAGCATATTATGCACTCTTATTTACTTATGGAAAAATCTCTTAAACAATAGAAATAAAACACCTTAGAGATATTTAGTTTCCATCAAAAAGAAACATACTGTTTTTAAGTATTCTAAAAATTAACTAAAATAATCTATTTCCATAAAAATGAAACAGGAACACTAATTGTAAACAATTCTAATTTACTTTTTTTTAAATTTTAATTCCAGTATAGTTAACATACAGGTTATATTAGTTTTAGGTATACAATATAGTGATTCAACAATTCTGTATATTATTCAGTGCTCATCATTATAAGTGTATTCTTAATCCCCTTCACCTAATTCACCCATCCCTGAACCCAACTCCTCTCTGGTAATGATCAGTTTGTTCTCCATAGTTAAGTGACTGTTTTCAGGTTTGTTTCTTTTTTCTTTGTTTCTTAAATTTCATATAAGAATAAAATCATATGTTATTTTGTCTTTTTCTGACGTATTTTACTTAGCATTGTACCCTCTGAATCCATCCATTTTGTTGCAAATGGCAAGATTTCATTCTTTTTTCTGGCAGAGTCATAGTCCATTGTATAGATACACTGCCTCTTCTTTATTTATCTGTCGATGGACACTGGAGTTGCTTCCATAATTTGGCTATTGAAAATAATGCTGCTATAAACATAGAGGTCCATACATCTTTTCAACTTACTATTTTCATATTCTTTAGGTAAATATTCAGTAGTGGAATTATAGAATCATATGGTAATTTTATTTTTAATTTTTGAGAGACATTCATACTATTTCTACAGTGGCTGCATTACCAACAACAGTTTAAGAGGATTCCTTTTGGTCCACATCCTCACCAGCACTTGTTTCTTGTGTTTTGGATTCTAGCCATTTCTGACAGATGTGAGGTAATATCTCATTGTGGTTTTGATTTGTATTTCCCTGATAATGACTGATGTTGAACACCTTTTCATGTGTCTTTTGGCCATCTGAATGTCTTCTGTGAGAAATGTCTGTTCATGTCTTCTGCCCAATTTTAAATGGAATACTAAGGGTTTTTTTGTGTGTTAACTCTAACTTACTTTTAAATGTAAAATAGTGTTTGTACCAGAAATATGTTTTATTTTCTTTTAATTGTTTTAACATTTACTTTTGAGAGAGAGAGACAGAGCACGAGGAGGGGAGGGGCAAAGAAAGAGAGGGAGATACAGAATCCAAAGCAGGCTCCAGGCACTGAGTAGTCACTACACAGCCCAATGGGGGGCTTAAACCCACAAACCGTGAGATCATGACCTAAGCTGAAGTCGGATGCTTAACTGACTGAGCCAACCAGGCATTCCCAGAAATATATGTTTAAAACTCAATTTTCTACTTTTAAAAAAGTCATTCAGAATCTTCATTAACTGAGAGATTAATAATATTTAAACATAATCAAAGTGGAGGCCCCTATACACACACTTAAAAGAGGTTAGTAAACGAAGCAGTAGTTTCTACAATCGTTGTCTTAATGACTAAATATTAAAACAGTACAAATTATGTACAAATATAACATGATTATAGAAGTTGATTTTCCTTAAGTTCAATTTTTCCATCATAATTCCATCTTAATTCATTCCAATATTTAACCTTTTACTGCCATTAAATTAGTATATATGTCATGTGACAATAATACTAGAGAAGAACAATGGGAATACATATAATGAGTAATATTTCCATGCAGCATTAACATTAGTGAGACTTTATCATATTAACTTCATTAACTAATTTACAAAACTGTAACAGTTACACTAGTTTATCTTCTTTGGTATGTTACAAAAAATGACAGAAATCTAGACATTTATTGAAGAAACTTCTACTACTAATATTCTTTCACTTAAATCATATGGCAATGATTTCTATCCAGGCATCATTACGGCTATTTAATTTACTTCCAAGGTGTTTGTAAAGGTACAAGTATGGAGCATGTAATGCTATGCAGGATTGTTGCCACCTTAAAGGGAGCCTATTTATAGACTTTCAAGATTGCCTTCTTTGACCAGAAATATTAGAAAAATGTCTTCCTTCTGGGGAGACCAATGGCATCTCCGAAACAGAAGCAAGCCCACAATGCAGCAAGAGAAGTACCTCCAGGATTCCAGCCCTCACTCATCCCCGTAGCTGGGTGCCTGTGACAAGGGCACATACTGCACAACCATATGAGGTAGCCCTGAGAATAATTTTATTTATCTGATTATTCACTTGATTACCTAGCATGCATGTCTTTTGTTTTGCATTTTACAAATATTCTAAACTCAAACTCAAGATTTCTTCCTACAAACTCTAGAAACCATATTTAAACATTGAGTTTTATGGGCACTTGAGTGGCTCAGTTGGTTAAGCATTGACTTTGGCTCAGGTCATGATCTCACGGTCTGTGGGTTCGAGCCCTGCATCAGGCTCTGTGTTGACAGCTCAGAGCCTGGAGCCTGCCTTGGATTCTGTGTCTCCCTCTCTCTCTCTCTCTGCCCCTTCCCCACTGTCTCTCTCTTTCCTCTCTCTCTCCCCTCTGTCTCTCTCTCAAAAATAAACAAACATTAAAAAAAATTAAACACTAAGTTTTATAATGGGAATGAGTCATTGGGTTTTCCATTGTGTTGCCAATACAGCATACACAAGAACAGTGATTCCAAATTATGACCTGGTTCTTTAAAAATAAACCAATTTGAAAACTGACCAGCACTGCCAAGACATAAAATACTTTCTCCTCAAGACTAGGACATCTGGGTGACAAATGTATTCATTTGCTAAACTACTGTGTGAGCCCCTAGTTGCTCATTTTTACTAAAAAGTAATTAACTAAGCACAATATAATAGTTCAAGCCTATTAGGAAAGTTTCTTGGGAATGTAAATAAATTAGCTATGATTAGAACTAATGAAATCTCCAAGACTACCAGATTTAATTGCAAAAGTTGTTTAGACAAGATGCCTAGTACTTTTTATAAGAAATCTGGAGGAGGTTAAATAAATGTCCAAGGGTATCGAATTCAGGCTCAAATTAAAATTCCAAAAACATCAACATTACATATTGACCTATGTTTTCAAACATTTTGATTCTTTAAAAGAAAATCTTACACTGTGACACAATATCACTACTTCTGTGATTTGAGAAGAGGTCACAGACAAAAGCAGAAGCGACAAGTATGAAATCAGAAGGGGAGCATAATAAACTATGAAGACAGAACAATCAAAATATGAAAATACTGGGGTAAAGTTGGCCAAACGACACACTTTAAAGTAAATGTGGTATCCAATACCAAATGAAAGTTAACTAATCTGGCAGCATGATATTTTTTTACTGTTGTGATAACAAAGTATTATAACCATTTATGATCAATGACAAATTTTAAAGAACAGAATTGACCATGAAAAAAAAAGAAAAATCTTGAATTTTAAGAAGAGTAATAATAAAAAAGGTTCTAAAGGACAGTAAAATCTATTAAAAAATATTCACCCCTCCCATTAAATATGGTAATGCTCTTTGTATTAATTTGTTAAGTCACAAAAGCTTTATGTGTAAACTGTGGGGTCTTTTGGGGGGGAAATATTCTTCTAATTGGTTCATCTAGTTGATTTTGAATGCTTATTTTTATGGTATAAGTAAACAACTTACATTTTCTTTACCATTTGCTGAGGTTTAAAGAAAAACAATTTTTTTAAGTTTATTTATTTATTTAGAGAGACAGAGAGAGTGCATGAATGTGAGAGTGAGCGCGGGAGAGGCAGAGAGAGAGGGATACAGAAAATCTCAAACAGCCTCTGTGCATCAGTGCAGAGCCTGGCATGAGGTTTAAATCCATAAACCGCGAAATCATGACCTGAACCAAAATCAAGAGTCTGACACTTAACCGACTGAGCCACACAGCGCCCAGAAAACTACTTTTAAAAGTTTGTTAAAGTTAGGGGTGCCTGGGTGGCTCAGTCAGTTAAACATCCGACTTCAGCTCAGGTCATGATCTCATGATCCGTGGGCTCGAGCCCTGCGTTGGGTTCTGTGCTGACAGTGCAGAGCCTGGAGCTTCTTCAGATTCTGTGTCTCACTCTCTCTCTGCTCCTCCCCTTCTCATGGTCTCTCTCTCTCTCTCTCTCTCTCAAAAATAAGTAAACATTAGAAAAAATTATAAAAACGTTGGTAAAAGTTAAAAAAGAGAAATACTACCATAGTACAACGGAAGAACAATATTCATAATTACCTTGATTCAAATATTTAGTAACAAAATTTATCCTCATACAACATAATTGATCTTAAAAACTAATTGTATCTCTTAAAAAAGCAATATATATGTATTTTTTGCAATAAATAAAATGTCTCATCTAGAAATATTTTCTAAAACCTCTTCCTACTAAGCCACTCCATTTGTCTTGGCCAATAATTTCCATTTCTCCTGGCACACATATTGTTGTTTTATTTAAAATTTTTTTAACATTTATTCATTTTTGAGAGTGAGAGAGACAGAGCATGAGAGGGGGAGGGGCAGAGAGGGAGGGAGACACACAATTTGAAGCAGGTTCCAGGCTCTGACCTGTCAGCACAGGGCCCAACGCGGGGCTTGAATTCATGGACTGTGAGATCATGACCTGAGCTGAAGTCAGAGGCTTACCCTACTGAGCCACCCAGGTGCCTCTTGTTATTTTATTTTATAGTGGGCCTCAATTTGCATATGACTAGAGAAGACTGAACATAAAAATACCTAAAAAAAATTAGCAGTTAAAAAACAAAACAGTAAGATCAGGAGAATAAATCCAGAAATAAAAATGAAATACTAGGGGAAAAAGATAAAAAAGAAACACACAAATCACAGGACCTACACATTTAAGAATAATGGAATTTCAAATGGAAATGAGCATCCTTAGCAGGTAAAATGGTTAGTTTCGTAATCCTCACCATCAGAATTTCCAAAATTTACCAGGGAATACAGAGGATTTTCTTAGTGTTAAATTTTAAAATTGAGTCAATGTGAGGTTTTATATTAGAGAAGTGAAGACAGGGACAAGTGGCAAAGGTCCTTAGCGATATTACTTTATCAAATGTAGTGGTTTAATATGGCTGAACCTTGTAGCTTCTAACACTAAGTCAAGGATATGAACAGGGTTATTACTTTTGAAGAGGCCATTGTATGTGCTCCTAGCTTCTAGTCTTCTAATAGTCTAGTGTGCACTAAGGATAACATGTGTGGCATGTATTTACTTTTTTTAATGTATATGTTTCAAACAGGAAAGAAAGAGAAAGAAAGAAAGAAAGAAAGAAAGAAAGAAAGAAAGAAAGAAAGGAAGGAAGGAAGGAAGGAAAAGAAAAAAGAAAAGGAGGAAAGAAAAAAAACTTCTCTGTGTTGTATATTCATTCAAGAAATCTGGAAAGTAAACAGTTTGAGAGCTCAAAAGCTTGAAAATATTGAGCTTTTGGTTAAGGGTAAATATATAACAATAAAAACCAATTCAAGATATGTGGTTTGATCTTTCTCAAAATGTTTAGAGAAACCTTCTCCTAATAGAATATGCCAAAAAATTTTGGAAAACACACATACACACACACAGTCATCTTTTAATGAATGGATCAACAGAAGAAAGAGAAAGATAACTTCTCAGAGTCCAGGAAGAACAAGAGCTGACCTAAGCAAGGCTTGCAGTACATAAATTCAAGAAGGTAAAGTGCTCATCCATCTTTGCCTTAAAGCCTGCATAAAGAAACTGTAACAAAAACTAGGGGAGGTTAGAAAGATACTTTCTATCACCAAAAAGCCCAAGACTCTGTAAGAGAACATGATCAATAGTGGGTGTGATGGAAAATATAAAAATTATTTCCTGGTAATTCTTAAAGATAAACTTACTCCTAAAACCCTCTATGTGACTGGGGGTGCAGAATCAGGGAGAGGTTGTTTAAAGGTACAAACATGCACCTATTATATAAATAAGTTCTGGAGAGCTAATATAGTGATTACAGTCAACAATACTGCATTATAAACCTCAAAGTTGCTAAGAGACCAGAACTTAACTACTCTTACCACAAAAAAGAAATAATCATGTGACATGACAAAGGTGTTACCTAACATTTATTTATTTATGAGAGAGAGAGAGAGAAAGCACAAGTTGGGGAGGGGCATAGAGAGAGAGGGAGACACAGAATCTGAAGCAGACTCCAGGCTCTGAGCTGTCAGCACAAAGCCCGACGCGGGGCTCAAAGTCACGAACCATGAGATCATGACCTGAGCTGAAGTCAGACGCTTAACCCACTAAACCACCCAGGTCCCCTGACAAAGGTGTTATCTTTGTGTAATAATCATATTGCGATATACAAATGTATTAAACTAATGCATTATACACCTGAAACTTACACAATGTTGTATGTCAATTCAATAAAAAAAAAAAGTCCTAAGCAGAAAGTTCAGATTAACGTCATCTTATTTCGACAGTGCCCATGGATATTTTGCAAAAGCAAATACAAATCCATTCTCTAAATTTATACTGTAAAAGTGGTTTCTAATAATTCTCATAGGAAAAGTTGAATTAATAGGAATTCACAAATTTTAAAAATCACAAAACACATCAGGAAACAAGTCATTATCAGTGAGAGTTGCCATGAACACAAAAGTTTGATAAAAATGAAGGCATGCTATAAGATATTCAACTCACCAGAAAGGATACTAGTTCTAAAGTTAATAGCACCCAATTATACAGCTTCCAAAGCCAAACTGATGAAGCTATAGGAAAAAGCAACTAATCTTCCATTGTAGTACTATATTTTAAACATTTCTGTTAATAATTTATGTCAAGAAATAAAAAAAGTCAAGATGTATATTTAAGATTGAATAACATTGTAAACAGAATATAATAAATATAACAGAGTACTGTGTGTGTATATATACATATGTATGTGTGTGTGTATATGTGTGTGTATATATATATATATATATAACATTTACAAAAATGATAACACAATCAGCAATAAAGAAGTCAATAACTTTCTAAAAAATCATTATCATGGAGATCATATGCTCTGTATTAACACAAATCAGGAAGCAGTATCAAAGGATATGAAAAAAATAGTTCAAACGTATTTCTCAATCCTTTATAAACACCAAGGAAACTATCACATAGCAAAACATAAGAGGCAGATAAAGTAGTACACAGAGAGAAAGTCATCACTTTCATATGTTAGAAAAGTAGAAATAATGAAATAATTGAGCCAGATATCCAAATTGAGAACTCAGTAAAAATACAACGGAATGAGCACAGAAGTTAAAAAATGGTACAGCTAAGAATACAATCTAACAAAATAGAAAACAAAGCTAGACTAGAAAAAGAAAAATAAGAGTCCAGATTTTTTTCTTAAACAGCTGAGAGAAAAATCATGAAATAAAAAAATATGCTTGCATTGTTCCGTATATATTTTGAAAACAGTCAAGTATTATGCTTAAAGTGATGTTACATAGTAAAGTAACCATTAATACAGTAACAACCTCCCAAAATTTATTACAAAATTAGAATTATTTTGGGGATCCTCCAAATTGTGTCTGGTTTACAATATACTGGACTCATAACTTAAAATAATGTTATTTACATATGCCGTAAGAAACTAAAACTTGGCTTTTTCTGAGGAGTTTTTATAACTACTGGGGAAAGTAGCTAAAACATTATTAACTCATTACAAGTCTCTGAATCCAAGGGTCATTAAGGAAAATACAGCTTTCTACCTTTGATGTTGTACCTTTAATTGTATTTACTTCTGGTACTCTAGATGGCGGGAGGAGTGGACGTTATGATCGTTCCACTCTGTACTACTCCTATATTTATATTTAATGCTTTTAAAGTTTTTATAAAGCTTAATTTATCTAATACTATATTAGTTTTAAAAACCGTCCACCTTATGTAAGTGCAGTTATATTCTACCTCATTAGTAATGCATGAGGAGACTTCATCAATCATAGGGTGATAAGAGGACAAAGGAATGAATGATGTGGATGGAAATCCATCTAGAACGTACATTTTTGGATAATGACAGAGCAATTCCTTCATCAGTAAATTTCATATTTTATAGTTACCACTCAAACTTAATTATTATAAAGGGAGAATGATGGGCACCTCAGTGGCTCAGTCGGTTAAGCGGTTAAACGTCTAACTCTTCATTTCAGCTCAAGTCATGATCTCACAGTTCCTGAGATCGAGCCCTGTTTCTGGTTCTGCACTGAGAGCAGGGAGCCAGCTTGGGATTCTCCCTCTCACTGTCTCTCTGTCCCTCCCGTACTTGCACTCTCCCTCAAAATAAATAAATAAAATAAACATATTAAAACAAGAGAGGGAAAATTAGATAATTTTATTTTTTATCATTTAGGGGAAATTTTATAGTTAACCTAACAAACTTTAGTGTGAAATATTCACTTCAATCAGTAGTTTTTTGGTATTATTTAATCATTAATTATAGAGAGGAAGCAACTTGAAGTGAATATATATTTTCTTGCTTTTATTAAAGAACAACAACTAAAAGCTATCAAAAACCATGCACTCCTTTACTTTCTGGGATTTATGATTGTTCATTAACAGAAAGATGCAGATTTGCTTAAATCGACATTGAAATCTACACAGTTGATAACTCTCTCAAGAAAGGCAGTATTACAAAATATTTCCCATCTCAAAGAAGTGAAGGGAGAGCAGCCAGGAGACTTCCTCTGGTAAAAATGACTTGGAGAGAGGGGAGTTTTGCCAGTGATGTCCAGAGATAAAAAGCTCGTCTTGGGATCCGCTTCACAGAGCGCAGTCTGTGCACAGGATAGGCCAGGTGCTTGGGAGGACGCCATGCTTCGTTTAGTTTCACTAGTTCCCCTAATTTTGCAACGGCAGTCCTGAAATTTCCAATAATATTTTAATCCTTTCTGTAACTTCCTTTCTCACTGTGATTCCCCAAGGTGGTTTTATGGACATCAAATTTGTGTCAATTTCGTTCCCCCTTCTCTGTTAATAATGGAGATAATTTATCAACTTGCCAGCAGAATTTGGATAAATATAAATTCCAAAGACCGTTGTACATAGTTCTCAATGAGTATTTTAGAAAAAGCTATGAAATGACAAATAAACTGTTTTCATATTTTACCTCATCAAATTTATTTTCCTGGCTTTGTTCACATTCACTTTAGACAAATGAATAATTGTATCACGAAACTCAGTGTTATGTATACCTTTTATAACATCAAAATACACATACATGGGTGTGCATGCACACACACACACACAAACACATACACACACAGCTGCAGTGCCTTTAAAACATGTTTGCTCTATTTGAAAGTGAAGTTTCTAAGTGTCATTCTTTCGGTAAGTTTTTGTTGTTTTTGTTTTTTGTTTTTGTTTTTTTGTTTGTTTGTTTGTTTGTTTTTTACTGCATTCAGCAAATAGTGGCTTAACGGGACTTCTTAGAAAACGAGTTATAGCCTGAATTAAACAAAAATTATCCAAGGCTTACTGTTGCTGTGTTTAAAGCAGACTAACAATGAAAAAATCACTAAGGAAATAACAGAGTAACTAACATGTACTATCTGAATTTAATTAGTCATGCAATGCTCTTTTAAATTATCACTACAAAAATAAAGAAACGTTAACTGGGTAAATGTCTTAAGCCAGTGATAATTGCAAAGGAAACTTAAGATTCAACACTCGAAACGTAAAATGTCTGTGGACAGAAGCACCCCAAATTTCAATATGTTATATACATAAGCAGGCAATTCATCCATGTTTAGATTTTCTTAGGAAATCCATAAGAGTTTGCTATAATGAGAAGCTGTCCTACCCAAGTTGTATTCAACTAATAATGCTGAAAATACTGAAGCATGATAAAATTTCGTTGTATTAAGCCACGCTGATTTATGTTGCCCTAGACTTTATCAGAGAACCAATGGCAGGGGTAAGAAAAGAAATTACCAATTTTAAAATTCCTTCTCCGGACTTCCACACTTTCTCCCTTTCTTTTCTTTTCCTTTTATAAAAAATTTACTTATTTATTAAGAGGGAGAGTGCATGCACGTGCATCTGCATGAGTGCAAGAGGAGGAGGAGCAGAGAGGGAGAGAGAGAATCCCAAGCAGGCTCCACACTGTCAGTGCAGAGCCCGAGGTGGGGCTCAATTCCACATTCTGTGAACCATGACCTGAGCTGAATCAGTAGTTTAACCCATGGAGCTACCCAGGTGGCTTAACCCATGGAGCCACCCAGGTGCCTCACTTTTTTTTCTTCCCAACATGTCTGATCTTGACCACAAATATATATTATTCAAAAAAACACTAATCAGTCAATAAAATAACTTATAAAATATATATTATTCAAAAAACACTAATCAGTCAATAAAATAACTTATAAAATATATATTCAAAAAAACACTAATCAGTCAATAAAATAACTTATAAAATATATATTATTCAAAAAAACACTAATCAGTCAATAAAATAACTTATAAAATATATATTATTCAAAAAACACTAATCAGTCAATAAAATAACATAAAATATATATTTAAAAAACACTAATCAGTCAATAAAATATCTTATAAGTACTTAAATGTTAAAAAAATAGTGTAAGAATATAAAACATGCATAATACCCATTTAAGAATTCATAATTTACTTCTCCTTTTCCTGTTTCATAAAATTTACAATTCTCAAGTAGCTATATTGACTGTTACTGAATTTTAAGACAACAGTAATGATAATAATAAAAATAGAGAATAACCTTTATAAACACATTTGCCAGATAAAATAATTGAATGGCAATACGGTAAATGTTGCTAAGATTGCCGGTACCAAATAGAACACTTTAGAGACCCTCTTGAAAATCATTGCTAAACTTAACTGTTCCCAGTGGATTCCTTAAGCTCACTTACTCTGTATCAACGTGTATCTTAAGCTCTTCTTTACAGACATTGGCAAGCTATGGCTCATGCGCCAGATCTGATCCTGTGTCTATACTTGTAAATAAGTTTTATTACAACACTGCCATGTTAATTGTTTATATATTGTACGTCTTTGCTTTCACAAAGATAAGTGGCCAACTTGAGTAGCTGTAACAAAGACTCATAGAATGTATGGTCCCCCCAAACTGAACTATACTATCTGGCCTTTTATAGAAACAACAACAACAACAACAACAACAACAACAACAACAACAACAACTTGCCATCCCTTACTTTATAGCAAAGCATCTTAAAGAAGTGTGTATATTTTCAGCACCAGTATTTCTTTTACTTTCTCTTGCACCCAACCCAATCAGGCTTCTACCTCTAACACTCTACTGAAACTGTTAATTTTCAAGATCATCAATGACCCCAAAATGCTGAAGGCCACGGCCAATTATCACTCCTTAAGTTGCTGATTCATATTAGCAGCACTTAGCTGAGCATTTTCTCCTTGAAACAGTTTTTCACTTGGCTTCCAGGACGCTGCCCTCGTTTGGATTTCTTTCCACTTCTAGAGCTACTCCTCCTTGGTCTCATTTTCTAGCTGCTTCTCTTTCCTTAATTTAAAATTTTAGAACACCCCAAAGTTTATTCCTGAGACCTCTTCAATTTTGCTACCATCATCCATTCCTCCAATGGTTTCATTTAGTCACATGGTTTTCAACATTATCTGTAAGCTGAAGACTGGGATTTCTTTTCTATCTGAGACATTGCCCAAGAACTACAGATTCATTCACCAGCTGCCTAGTGAACATCTTCACTTGACTGCCTAATGAAGAGCTCAAACCTCAATGTCTAAAAGGACAAAAGCCTGGTTTTTGCTCCCACCTACAAACCTTCTTCTTCCAGAGCCTTCTAACAGCTCAGTTGGCGCAGAGCATCAAGCACTCCTCACTGCTCACATCTAGCCCATCTGTGGACCTCAGCAACACACAAATCTGGCCACTCCTTGTCACCTCCTGTACCTAGTCTAAGTCACCATCAAATCACAATCAGATTGCTGCGATGGTCTTGTAACCAGCCTCCCATTTCTGTTCTTGTCCTACTTCAGCCAGCTTTCAACAGAGTAGCTGCAAGTAATATTGTTAAAACTAATTCTGGATTATGTTACTGAGGTGCTCAGAACTCCCAGTTTTACTCAAAGTAACAGAAAAGTCCTTACTACAACCAAAACAAACAAAACCCTATAAGATCTAGCCAGATGTCAATATCTGACCTTATTTCCTATTCTTCCTGTATTCACCTACTTACAGGCTCAAATGTCATTTTCTCAGTCATCTTCCCTGGTATATCCATCTAAAATTTCAACACCTTTTTTTCTTTTTCTTCTTTCCTTCTCTTTTTCTTTTTAGCACCTATAAATATGTCATGTATTTCATTATTTTATTTTTTTATGTTTCTTAACCACTAGAATTAAGTGCTGCGAGGGCAGATATTTACGTTTATTTTGCAAACACTGTTAAATAATAAAATAATAATAATTTATAGTTAGAATTTTCTCAATATGTTGGAAACGTTTTATATATATATTTATGCATACTATACATATTCATGTTTATAAAGTTATTACTTCTCCCACAGAAATGGCAATTATATGTATGTATTCACATGTGTGTATATGTATATTTATAACTATACACACATGTATGTGTGTATAAAGCAAGAACTAAAATTCATTGCATACTACAATGCTAAACACAGACAGTACTAGAATTTAATCTGGAACAAGCCAAGTACCAGTTCAACAGGAAGAAAACCAGCATTCAACTCATCATTCACACTCAAAATTTCAAGTCTGTCACTTTATTCTATTGTTTCTTTCTTTTGTATACCTATTTTTCCTGCTAAGTTTTTAAGAAATCCATATGTGTTAATTCAAAAATAGTACCATCAGAATGAGGCATGGCTCCTTTGGAGATGTATGATTACATTATCATTTTGTTTAAATAATTCCAAAATAATACAATAAAGTTAGAAATGTGATTGAAAAAATTTAGTCATGTTTTCATTCTGTCAGCAAGAGTTATGAAAAGAAAAGAAAAAACAGTAGAGGAAAAGAGAAAGTGATTACCTAATTTTTTCCTTCCCCATTCTAAAACAGCTTCTGAAAAACACGTGTCATATTCTCATACATCTACTTTAATGAAGACAAAGTTAGTGATGATAGTGGTTCATATGATGCTTGACAGCAGAGAGGTATATTACTATAACTGTGATGATGATGGTCAATGTTGTAGGAAAATGATAGCATTTGAAGAACCAACTGATAGAGTTTTGTTTTTTTTTTTAAGTTCCCTACACTTCTAACGTAACAAGTCTTCCAAAGAGCTTGACTGTGATTATGAAAAAGCATACCTAAAACAATCTTCTGAGTCAACAAAGATGAATTCATTATTCCTATTAAAATAAAGCATAGAACTAGAAATTTAGAATCAGATATTCATTTCATTCTAATATGTTAAATCCTTTAGAACAGGAAAAATATTTAAATGGTATAAAATTCCATATATTTTATAGGTGTGTGTATACATATAAACAGGGTATCTCAGAATATGTCACATATATTACATGTATATACCTATGTGTACTTTATACATATATATTATCTTTTTAATTTTTTTTTATTTTTTTTAATATGAAATTTATTGTCAAATTGGTTTACATACAACATCCAGTGCTCATCCCAACAGGTGCCCTCCTCAATACCCCTCACCCACCCTCCCCTCCCTCCCACCCCCCATCAACCCTCAGTTTGTTCTCAGTTATTTTTTTTAATTTTTTTTAACATTTATTCATTTTTTTGATAGAGACAGAGAGAGAGGCAGAGAGAGAGGGAGACACGGAATCCGAAGCAGGCTCCAGGCTCTGAGCTGTCAGCACAGAGCCCGACACGGGGCTCAAACTCACGGACCATGAGATCATGACCTGAGCCGAAGTCAGACACCCAACCCACTGAGCCACCCAGGAGCCTCTGTTCTCAGTTTTTAAGAATCTCCTAGGTTTTGGCTCCCTCCCTCTCTAACCTTTTTTTTCTTTTCCCCTTCTCCTCCCCCATGGTCTTCTGTTAAGTTTCTCAGGATCCACATAGGAGTGAAAACATATGGTATCTGTCTTTCTCTGTATGACTTATTTCACTTAGCATAACACTCTCTAGTTCCATCCACGTTGCTACAAAAGGCCATATTATCATCTTTCTAAATGCAACAAAAATTATTCAGTAAAAGGCTCTCCAAAACATTTTAAATATTTTTATGTTATAAAATCCTTCTTCTCTCATTTTATATTTTTAAATTTATGATAAAAATTCTTTTTTTTTTTTTTTTGGTTTTCATTTAAATTCCAGTTAGTTAACATACAGTATAATATAGTTTCAGGAGTACAATACAGTGATTCAACACTCCCATACAACACCCAGTGCTCATCACAAGTGCACTCCTAAATCCTCATCACCAATTTAATCCATTTCCCCACCCACCTCCCTTCTGGTAGCTATCAGTTTGTTCTCTATAATTGAGTCTGTTTCTTGGTTTGCCTCTCTATAGCTTTTTTGTCCTTTGCTCATTTTTTTTGTATCTTAAATTCCACATGAGTGAAGTTACATAGTATTTTTTTCTCTGATTTATTTCACTTAGCATAATGCATTCTAGCACCATCCACATCATTGTGAATGGCAAAATTTCATTTTTTATGGCTGAGTAATACTCCATTACACACACACACACACACACACACACACACACACACACACACAAACACACACCACTACTTCTTTATTCATTCATCAGTCCATTGTCACTTGGGATGTTTCCATAATATGACTAATGCAGATAATGCTGCTATAAACATTGGGTACATGTATCTCTTCAAATTAGTATTTTTGTATTCATTGGGTAAATACCTAGCAGTGCAACTGCTAGATAGTAGGGTATTTTTAACTTTTTCAGGAACCTCCATAGTTGTTTTCCAGAGTGGCTGCAGCAATTTGCATTCCCACCAACAGTGCAAAAGAGTTCCCCTTTCACCACATCTTTACCAACACCTAATGTTTCTCATGTTGTTGATTTTAGCCATTCTGATAGGTGTGAGGTGGTATCTCATTGTAGATTTGATAGGTATTTCTCTAATGATCAGTGATTCTGAGCATCTTTTCAAGTGTTTGTGGGCTACTTGTATGCCTTCTTTAGAAACAAGGTCTGTTCAAGTTCTCTGCCCATGTTTTAATTGGATTATTTATTTGGGGGATGTTGAATTTTATAAGTTCTTTATGTTTTAGATACTTTCTCCCATTCCGAAGGTTGCCTTTTAGTTTTAATTGTTTCCTTTGATGTGCAGAAGCTTTTTATTTTGACAAAGACCCAAAAGTTTATTTTTGCTTTTGTTTCCCTTCTTCAGGAGACCTATCTGGAAAGAAGTTGCTATAGCCAATGTCAAACAAGTGACTGCCGATGTTCTCTTCTAGGACTTGTATAGTATCAGCTCTCACATTTGGGTCTTTATTCCATTTTGAATTTATTTTTGTGTATAGTGTAAGAAAGTGGTCCAGTTCATTCTTTTGTGTGTTGTTGACTGTTTACCCAACACCATTTGTTGAAGAGACTGCCTTTTTCCAATTGGATATTCTTTCCTGTTTTGTGAAGATTAGTTGACCACATAGTTGTGAGTTCCTTTCTAGGTTTCCTATTCTGTTCTGTCGATCTCTGTGTCTAGTTTTGTGCCAGTATCATAATGTTTTGATCACTAGCACTTTGTAATATAACTTGAACGATGGATTTGTAATGCCTCCAGCTTTGCTTTTCTTTTTCAAGACTGTTGTGGCTATTTGGGGTCTTCTGTGGTAACATAGACTTTTTAAGACTATGTGTCCTAGTTCTGTGAAAAATGCTGTTGGTATTTTGATAGGAACTGCATGAAATCTGTAAATTGCTTTGGGTAGTATGGACATCTTAACAGTATTTGTTTTTCCAAAAAATGAGCATGGAATGTCTTTCTAGTTCTTTGTGTCATCTTGAATTTCTTTAATCAATATTTTATAGAGTACAGGTCTTCCACCTCTTTGGTTATGTTTACTCCGAGGTAGCTTATTGCTTTCGGTACAATTGCAAATGGGACTGACTCCCTTAATTTCTCTTCCCTCTGCTTTATTATCAATGCATAGCCATACAACAGACTTCTGTATGTTGATTTTGTATACTGAGACTTGACTGAAATCGTTTATCAGCTCTAGCAGATTTATTTTTATTTTTTTGGAGTTGTCCAGGTTTTCTATAAAGAGTATCATGTTATCTGCAAATAGTCAAAGTTTTACTTCTTTCTTATCAATGTGCATGCCTTTTATTTCTTTTTGTTGTCTGATTGCTGAGGTTAGGTCTTCTAGTACTATGTTAAATAACAGTGGTGACAGTGGACATCCCTGTCTTGTTCCTGGCCAGAGAGGAAAAGTTTGGCCCCCATGAGGATGATATGAGCTGTGGGTTTTTCATATATGGCTTTACTACATTGAGGTACGTACCCTCTAAATTAATTGAGGGGTTTTATCGTGAATGGATATTATACTCTACCAAATGATTTTTCTCCATCAATTGAAAGGATTATATGGTTCTTATACTTTCTTTTATTAATATGGTGTATCATGTTGATTGATTTGCGAATATTGAACCACCCTTGAAATCCAGGAACAGTTGTCTTTTGATCATGGTGAATTTTTTTTTTTTTACTGTATTTTTAGATTCGGTTTGCTAATATTTTACTGAGAACATGTGCATCCAGACCAATATCTTACTGGTCCGCTTTTGAGATGAGACAGGACACCAAACCCACCAATAGTGACGTCCTGCAGAACTCTGTGGTCAGAAGGCATGGTATGGACTGGGGTTTGTGCCGGCATTCTGGGGGGGGGGGGTCTGCTGCACTGGGTTTGAGGCAAGGGTGACTGAGAAGGGCAGTCCCACCAGAGCACGAGGGTGTGGGGCCTGGCTTAAGCAAGTTCAGCAGCCTGTTTTGGCACTACACTGTTTCCCGCAGGTGCATCTGTGTTTAGCTGAGGGGCAGGGGAGGGTGTCAGATAGCTCCTTTGTACCTGGACAGGTGTTTCTGTAAACGCTGCTTCTCAGGAACATGCTCCGAGAAGAGAGATTAATCTTTGCCCTGTGTGCCCCAGATGTTCCTCAGATCCCTGTTTTCAACAATGTCTGCCCCTGGGGTTGTTTGCCTGGCTTCTCTTCAGGAGCAGGGCAGTGCCCTTCCGGCTCTCTCCCAGTCTCGCTCACTGACCTTTAACACTCCAGGCTTTCAAGCCCTGCTAGTTACAAGAACTCACAAAATTCAGACCTCCTCATTTTCCAAACCACTGGCTTTGAGGAAACATTCTCCTTGTGCATTTCCCTGTGTGCTTGCCCTCTCTCTCCCTTCTCTGCAACCATGCCTCCTTCCCCTCCACAGCACCTGTCATGTCCTTCTCCCAGAAACTGCATCTATGCACTTCCGACCTTGTTCAGTGTGGCCTCTTTCTCCCTTTAGTTGTGGAGTTTGTTCTGTCAATATTAAGGTGAGTTCTGGGGTACTTAGGATAAGTTCATAGTTAATTTAGTTCTGTTCAAGGGATGTGACGAGCCTAGGGTCCTCCTACTCTGCCACCATCTTCTTCTCCTTCCTTTCTCATTTTAAAGAGTTTCCATTGCCTTTATAGCAACACACAGGTTACTGAAGCATAATATGACAGGGACGAGTTCTGACTGTGTTAATGGAATAATCTTTAAGAAAAGTGAACAGTCTAGTGCACTACACATTTTATTCACACACATGGTGTTAAAGAACAATTGCTTCAAGTGTATGAAATCTCAAAATAACGATGTATCAACTCAGTATGACATAAAAAAGAGAGATTGAGAAAAATGTACTTCACCTTTGTTAAACATTAAGGCTAAATGCATGTGGTCTATAAAGGCTTTGCACTGTGTGACACTAAACATTTTCTCCTGCTACTACTGCACGGGAATGGAAACAGTACTGAAGAGATGGCAGAGTGGAAATATATACATATTTACTCTATTTTCTTTTTTCTATTATATGATCTTTCATATATAAAAATTCAGAAAGAGATATAACAAAAAGTCATGTACATGTCATAAAAACTTAATAAAGGAACAATTTAATATAGTTATTAAAATATGTTTTAATAAAAGGAATCATAAACTAGAGCTAAAATCTGTATTATGTTCCTCAAAAAAATCACATTTCCCCTCTTATGTCTGAGAGGACACCACTATTGTGAAATTAGCTTCTATCTCTTAATTCAATGTTCATACATTATATATAAATTCAGAGGGAGGATAAAATAAAGACCAAGAACTTATTTCTCACCTATATACCATGAATGAACAAATTACAACTAAGTGATGTAACTTAACGAAACTGAATCCAAAGTAAACAGAAAGCAGAAGCATGGGGGCACAAATTGGTAAAAACGTGAATGCAAATTTAATGTCTCTAGGATCAATATTAATAATATTTCTGCATTAAATTAAAAAGTGGACTAAAGGAGCACTTGGGTGGTTCAGTGGGTTAAGCATCCAACTTCAGCTCAGGTTATGATCTCAAGGTTTGTGGATTCAAGCCCCACATGGGGTTCTGTGCTGATGGCTCAGAGCCTGGAGCCTGCTATGAATTCTGTGTCTCCCTCTCTCTCTGCCCCTCCCTTGCTCATGCTCTGTCTCTCTCTCTCAACGTAAACAAAATAAACTTAAAAAAATTTCAAAGAAGAAGTTACTGAAAGATTTAAAGGCAATTGCTGAAAGCCTGGAAATATATAGCTTCAAAACCAGCAAAGGAAAAAAATACAGAAATTAAAAAACATATATTTATATTTTTACTTATTAATCTAAGAAATTATCAGATCATATTTTTATATTTCAGATGTACAATAGAAACATAGCATTAAAACTATATACAAGAAGGCTGAAAAAAGGAGTAACATGTATATTGTACAATTTACTTAACAGAAATGCTATCATGATGGAGAAGCAATGTAATGGCTGACTAGGAAAATATAACAATTATGTACCTGCTTTCCCCTCACCACAAACCTAGACATTTAAAAAAGAAAAAAATATATATATATTCACAATACTGGTGAGAGATGTTAATATACATGTATCAGAAACTGAAAGATTAAACACACAAAAGATTAATAGGGGCGTAGAAGATATGAACAATAATACAATTATATATATATTTGATATGTAAATCTCAGATAATATGATCTTTTGCATGAAATAAATTAATTCAGAATTAACAATAAAAAATTTGGTAACAAACAGCAAATATGTTTGTTGTAAACTAAAAAAATATACACTGTCACCTGTTGAAAAGGGAAAAAAAGAATAGGTGAATATTCCAAATATTAATTAACAAATAACAGAGTGTTAGACTTTAAAAAATATGGGGTTCATTAACCATAAAAATATGATAAATTACACTTCATCATAATCAAAATTTGTTTTCATCAAAAGAGAATTTTACAAGATACATATTCCAACCACAGCCTGGAAAAAAATATTTGCAATACATTTATCTGGCAAATGACTTTTAACCAGAACGTGCACTAAATCATATACATGAATAATGAAAAGCAAAATTACTCAAATATTATATTAGCAAAGTAGCTGAACAACTTGTACCAAGAAGATATACAAATGGTCAACAGGTACATTAAAAAAAGATTCTCAACATCTCTACTCACCAGCATTATAAAAATTAAAGCCACAATTAGACTCACTTCCAAATACTTTGGAAGACTGGCCATATGTTGTAAAATTAAACATAAATCTACCAAAAGAGACAAGCTCTGAAACTTTAAAATCTCTTCAAGTGATACAGAAAAAAGTTGGGTGAAAGGGTATCATTCCTCAGAACAGCAAATACATAGTAAATTCTGAAGCAACAGAACATGCTATATATTTGAGCCATGATAATTTTTTTTCTATCGTAATTTTTAGGACAAATTTTATAGCAAGTATTTGAATGCTACCTACCATATAAAGCTACCTGACCTGATCATTCATACCAAGACAATTCTCCTCAGTAACAATTTGTAAATTAGTCCATATATTTTGGTAATTAGGCAAATCAAGGTTTCCAGGAAGAAAGTTAATATTTAATTTTTTTTTTTACTTTATTTCTCTATTGAGAGAGAGAGAGAGAGAGAGAGAGAGAGAAATGAGTGGGGGAGGGACAGAGAGAGGAGGAGAGAGAGAATCCCAAGCAGGCTCTGCCCTGTCAGTGCAGAGTTCAACATGGGGCTAGAACCCACTAACCATGAGATCATGACCTGAACCAAAGCAGGATGTTTAACTGACTGAGCCACTCAGGCATCCCTAAAATTCTTTTTTTTTTTTTAATCTTTATTTATTTATTTGGAGAGAAAGGGAAAAACATAGAGAGAAGGAGGGAGAGAATCTGAAGCAGGATCTGAGCGGTCAGTACAGAGCATGATGCAGGGCTCAAAACCACCCACCGTGAGATCACGACCTAAGCCAAAATCAAGAGTTGGACCCAGGCCCTAAAATTTTTATTATCTGATATGTTAATTTCTCCTAAGAAGCCCATTCTATCAAATGGGTTCTTTGTAATACAAACCAACACCAGAAATCTAACTGCTCATCCACCAATCCTACCAAATCACCCCATCTTCCAAAATTTTGTTTTAATCCAATATCCCCAATACATAATGCCTAATGCCAAAGACTGCCTAGCAAAGCCTTGGCTAACACACATGTATGGATCGGGTGAATGAACTTTTCAGCATTACTCTATTCTTTAGGTTGTATGATACTATCATAGACTGACTCAAAATTTCTTTGTTGAAGCTCTAACCCCTAGTGTGACTATATTTGGTGACAGGGCCTGTAAAGGGGTAATTCAGGTTAAATGAAGTCATAAGAATAAGGCCCTAAGCCAATATGATGCATGGCCTTTTTTTTTTTTTTATTTTTTTATTTTTTTTTTTTTATTTTTGGGACAGAGAGAGACAGAGCATGAACGGGGGAGGGGCAGAGAGAGAGGGAGACACAGAATCGGAAACAGGCTCCAGGCTCCGAGCCATCAGCCCAGAGCCTGACGCGGGGCTCGAACTCACGGACCGCGAGATCGTGACCTGGCTGAAGTCGGACGCTTAACCGACTGCGCCACCCAGGCGCCCTGATGCATGGCCTTTTAAGAAGAGCAAGAGACACCAGGCATGAGCATGTGGAGAGAAGGCCACATGAGGACAGAGAGAAGGTGACAATCTGCAAGCCAGGAAGAAGGAATCCAAAGAAATCAAGCCTGTAGGCACTTTGATTTTGGACTTCCACCCTTCAGAAAAGAAAATAAATTTCTGTTGTGTAATGCATACATTCTGTGGTATTTTGTTACAGCAAACCAGCATTGCTATAAAACCTGCCAGTCTGGCTGAAATAAATGGTGACTAGCTTTTCAGACATGTTTAAATCCTTGATCAGCATCACTTGAAGAAAGTCTTATTGGACATCTCACGGAGTGAGGGGTCTGGTTTCCCAAGACGGGCTTTCTGCTCCAAATGGTATATTCTTTTCTTTGTTAATGCAGTAATGTATACTCATTTGAGGAAAAAATATATACAGATATAAACAATTAGAAAAAATATCAAGTAAATCTAGACTGAAGAGATTATCTAGGCCAAAATGGCAGAAACAAAGTTGTGCAAAAAGAGTGGCATGTATATGTTCGTGTGTATAATGAGAAGGTGAGAGGAACGGACTGCTATGTAAGAATTACAAAACTTAGTGTAATCAGTTGGAATACTAAATGTAACTTCTCCTTGCATATTTTGACTTATTTGTTCTTCTCCCCATACTGAAACTTATGCTTGATGATACCTCAACTAGTTACTTTACGAGACATGATAATGAACTCAGAGTGAGGGCATCGAAAACAACCTCAGCCCTGAAGCAAACCCAATTATTTGCTCTACTGACATGATGTTAGAGAAAGTGTCACTATACTCCTTTTTCAGATCATGATTATGACACCAGGAACTGTGGCCCAACATGTTCACCACTCTATCTCTATGACCTAGGACTTACACCTATTTCAAGGATAAAGGTCATCAAGTATTTGTTGAATTTGAATATAATAAATGTTAAAAACAATTAACAATAATATTTGCTGGTTAACAAAATAGACAAGTATGTTGTTCCTGTTCAATTCAACAACACTGGCAAAAACAGAACTTCACTCATCACTTTTTACCACTTCTTTTCTATTCTCTCTTTGCTCTTTTTGGATGACTCATTTTTTTTTTTTAATTCTATTTTAGAAAGAGAGCACGTGTGAGCGAGGGAGAGGGGCAGAGGGAAAGAGAGGGAAAATCTTAAGCAGGCTTCATGCTCAGCACAGAACCTGATACAGGGCTCCATTTTATGACCCTGGGATCATGACCTGAGCCAAAATCAAGAGTGGGACGCTCAACCCACCATGCCACTCAGGCACCCCTGGATGACTCTTTCTGTCTTTACTTCTCCAACAGTCCATTTGCACAGGAAACATATTTTATAAATATTAAATATTTCCACGTTCTTTACTTCTCCAACAGTCCATGTGCACAGGACACATATTTTATAAATATTAAATATTTCCATGTTCTTTCACTTCTTGGTCAATGTGTTACTAAATTCTACTTCCCATAAACTCTCCTCTATCAATAAAAAAACTGAAAAACTCATATGTTTAACCTACCTGAGTACTGTTTTTTTCTAGAATGTACTCTTCCACCACATAATCTCTGAGATCTTTCTCCTCAATAATCTGTAAAATCTCTGACTCATTATCATGTTAGGATTAGTAACTTTACATAACTATTGCATTAAATTTCATGACTATTCTACTCTTAATTTCATTAATGTGAATTACGACACTAAAATAGGGTAATAAGCATGTGTAAGGAAACCAAAAATTAAAATCAATCTCAAGCATAACTGTGATTGAAGTAGAACTTGTTAACTCCTTTCGTGAGAAGAAATGTTCCTTCAAATCTTGGCCTTAATGCCAGCAGAACCCCAATATACTCTGATTATTTGAGTGATAAATGAATCTAGCTCCTTTCTTTATTCTTCTCTCCCTCTTTAGAACTCCGTCCTATAGCCATAAAGCCCACTCCTGCCTATTGCCTTCACCCTAATTAAGGAAAGATGGGGTACTGGCAGCCGTGCTGAGTAGCATTGTCTGAGTGTAGACTCCATTCTCAGCATCAATTTTATTACCCTCATTCATTCCTATCTCAGCTCAGCAGATAAGAAAAAAAATTAATATAAATGGATGGCTAATGCTCTATGAAAGAGATAAAAGAATAGTGGGGGAAAAAACAATAGTTCAAAATGGTCTCAACTTCTCTAACCCTCTGCATAATCAGGAAGCTGGTAAAGCTCATTCACACTTGGTAGATGTCAAAACCTTCCTGCTGAGCCCCTTGCACTTCAGCAGAGGAGCAATCAGCAGAGCAGGAGGAAAACAACAGATTTAGAAGTAGATGATGGAGCTTCTATTATCATTTACTGACAGAGTGATTCTGGCAAGTTACTCAACCAGTTTAAGTGTGTATCTTCCTCTCTGTAATGGGGGGAAAAACACACACATGCAAGGTGAACAATGTATTTTGTGGAACAGTCTTTATAAACTATAAGGCACTCTAAACTGTAATTCTATATTTTTTTTATAGTTTAGGCACAAGAAACGGAGTCCCATATTATCCTTTATACTGCCAGTATAACTAATAGTCTAGCAATAATGTCTTGGATATCATGGTCTAAAATGCATTTTAAAAATGTTATCTACAGATGAGATTTCCATCAATTATGCATAGGTTTACAATTGAAGAACTGTATTAGCCATGTGTTTGTCATGCTTTGACACCTGAGGCCTTGCTGGCCCTAGAGAGACTGCCCCTTCCAAGATTAGCCAATTCCTAGAGACAGTAAACAACACACCTGTAAGCATGCATTCGCTGTATAAACCACTCCGTCCAGAGCCCACATCCCCGCCACATCCCCAGCAGATCCTCTGTCTGGCTGTCACAGGGCTACACTCTGCACTGATCCACCTGCCCTAGTCCTCAGAGGAATAAATACCAGACAACGGGGGATGGCCCTAACCCTCCAGAGCCTGCTGAAATTATTCAAACCATCCAATCCTAAACCTGCTTAGCGGGCTTCCCTTGCCCATTCCATCCCACAGAAACCACAATAAAGGCTCTTACCCATGTTTCCCCTCACTCTCTGCCTCCTCACTGACCCCTGTGCTTCTCTGCAGGGCCCTGCACTGCGAGTTATGCCTCCTATTTCTATGTATCCATGAAAAGAAAAGCTGCTTCTTTCACGATAGTTATTTCCATGTCTGCATGTTTTACCATACCTGTTTTCAAACAAATTGTGGATACTCTTAAAATATGAACATAATCTGTTAATATTATTTTTTTATGAATAATCATCCTCTGAACATTTTCAGGCAAATATTTTATCATTTTACAAGATTTTTCATTCTTAAAATAGGCAATATTGATCACTTCTTCTGTAATTACGACTTGGTTAGAAAAATATTTTAAACGCATTTATATAAATGCAGATATGCCACTGTGAGGGAAAGATGGAGAATTTAAATAATAATCATACCTTTAAAATACTTCTGTAAGAAGTCAAAGACCTCAGGGTTAATTTTAACTCAGGTGTAAAAACTTGCTATAAAATGGAATGAATTAAAAGCAATTTCAAGGCTTTGGAATCAAATCTGTTGATCATACACCCATGAATTTCATATTTTTCTCCTCTTTCACTAGACGCTTTTCTGGGAATAGTGAAACAAAACAGAGAATAAACCTACCTTGAGAATATTTTTTTTATCCTCTATTTTTAGTCCATAAATCAGTTAATGGGGAAGTTGAACCAGTTTTCTAAACCATTGTATTTAGCATTTATGTGCCTTGAAAGGGTTTTGACATAACAACAGAAGCAGCAATCATGGAAGCTGTTACACATCAAGAAGTCAGAGGAGAGTATCGCAGGGCCCTGACATAAATTTATGGAGTAAAACAGCAAATGCTGAAATGCACTGTGACTGTGGTAGCTGGCTAAAAAAAGGGTATGGCAAGGCTATGTTGTGTTATCAAGACTGAATTCCTAAGAACAGCAGTTAAGGCAGAAATTGATATGAACAGAAAACAAGGCATCTGTAAAAATATAATAAAATAATAGGAGTCAACCACTGGAAAACAAATTGTAAGAAAACTCCAGTAACAAGAAGTCAGAGCATTTGGATCTCTAAATATAAACACACCACAAATAATGCTATAATAAGAGAATATACATGCATTCGCTCTGAAAAAAATCTTACACCAAAGTGTATCCTTTCATATATTCAAAGAGGAATAATAAGGGCCTGACAGTCCAAGAAACAGTGTTGTTGCCATACTGTATAAGGATTTACCCAATGTATCATTTTTTTTTTTGAGAGAGAGAGAGAGAGAGAGAGAGAGAGAGAGAGAATGAACGAACATGACTGGGGGAGAGGGGCAGGCAGAGAGAGAGGGAATCCCAGGCAGGTTCCATGCCCAGTACAGAGCCCAACCTGGGGCTCAATCCTACCACCCTGGGATCATGACCTGAACCGAAATCAAGAGTCAGACACTCAACCAACTGAGCCACCCACGCATGCCCAATGCATCTTTTTAAAATACCTCATATATGAATAGAGTATTGAAAGAATGTTGAAAGAAGAACAATCATTTCCACTGGTATGTGAAATAGAGAGATGATTCAAATGCGTTCTGCTTACATCACCACCTTCTCCAAACACCTTCCTGCACAACATAAACTGTTCTGAAATACAGAGTATTTAACAAGAAAATACTAGTATTCTATTTAATGGTAATAAATGACTCCACTCAAAGTACAGTATTTTCTCCTCATTCACTGTCATATCAAAAATTATGTAGGGGCGCCTGGGTGGCACAGTCGGTTAAGCGTCCGACTTCAGCCAGGTCACGATCTCGCGGTCCGGGAGTTCGAGCCCCACGTCGGGCTCTGGGCTGATGGCTCAGAGCCTGGAGCCTGTTTCCAATTCTGTGTCTCCCTCTCTCTCTGCCCCTCCCCGTTCATGCTCTGTCTCTCTCTGTCCCCAAAAAAATAAATAAATGTTGAAAAAAAAATTTAAAAAAATTATGTATATTTTACCACAATTAAAAATTTTTAAACATTAAATACATAAAATATATAAAATAAATATAAAGTTACTTTATCTTGTTGAACTTGGGATGAGAATGGGAGTTCTAATTCATCAAATAAGATCTTGTTATGCAAATGATAGAGTATACATTTCGGAATAGTGAGCCTACAATAAATAAACTCAGTTTACCCTTAATAACCATTAGGTGTGGGAGATATAAAGACTGACAGTGTGGATACAAATTTCCTACCCTGGAGGAGTTCACGAAAAGATGATGACATGAAACGAAGGGGAAACCCTGACGCGGATGCTTTCCCAGAAGTACAACTAGCGCTGAGCACAGCACGTAACCCAAAGTAGGTGATCCAAACTTTTTCTGAATTACTAAATGATGTTAATATAAATATATCAGAACACGTTACAGAATCACAAAAGATGGACAAATTTACTTTGTGCTATTAAAGTGGCCTGATGAGTTGAGGACAAACAACGGGAGTAGGAAAATCTCAGAGGAGGGAGGCAACCATTCCGGAACGAGAGAACGTCAAGAGCAAAGGCACCAACGTGTGTGTGAAAAGACCATTTTATATTCTGGAATTTTCGATAAATGTAGATGGATATAGAGATTGAAAGCAGATAGAGATTTGATGAACATCCCATCTCAGGATGCCAATTTTACTCTGCATGTAAGCCTTCATCTAAGCATCTCTACATCCCAAACTCTAAGTGTAAGTGCCTCCAGCTAATATGTTTCCAAACCATGCTCCCTGACTGAACCCACCTCAGGCCAGAAATGTGACAATATGGGCCATGTTTTGTGGGAGTTCTAGTAAAACACTGCTTATTTTTTTGGCATCAAGGATTTCGTAAGTCTCAGAGTCAATGCAGTGTAATTGGATCATCATTATAATTAAGACATAAATTCCCTTTAAACAGTGTGTTACATCTTTCTTAAGTCTTTAGTTGCTGTATTCTGCATTGAATTCAACAAAGCAACTTGCCTCAGGGTGTCTGAGTGGCTCAGTTGGTTAAGCCTTTGTCCAATTCTTCATTTCAGCTCTGGTCATCATCTCCCAGTTCACGAGTTTGAGCCCCATGTCAGACTCTGCACTGACAGAGAGGAACCTGCTTGGGATTTTCTCTCTCTCCCTTTGCCCCTCCTGTACATTCATATTCTCTCTCTCTCTCTCTCTCTCTCTCTCTCTCATAATAAATAAACTTAAAAAAAAAAGTAACTTGCCTCAAAACATTCCAAAAGCAAAGTAACTACAAAAGCAAAATGAATGGGTGGTATTTTTCTTCCATGATGGTAGGTTTCTGAATTCTCTACTGTTGTTTAATAGAAGTGCAGAGTAACGTTAACTTGTAAAAAGTTCCTTCCAAGAGATCTTCAGAGCCCAAACATTCAGAATTATAGACAGTCAATTGGAAGCAAGCTAATGTGACTCCTTTTGATAGAAGCCTAGTGAAAATAGCCTAGCAAAGTTGTCCATTTCCATCGTCAATGAGAATCCAAGTTTCCACTCCAGACAGTCCCCTCCCAACAGCAAATTTCCATTTTGTGCTTACTGATTCAAGTTCTGTATTAGTTTGCTCAGGCTGCCATAAAAAATCACCAGGCTGGGTGGCTTAAAGGAAATTTCTTTTCTCAATTCTCGAGGCTGCAAGTCCTCTGTGATTCCAGTATCAGTAGAGTTGGTTTCTTCAGAGGCCTCTCTCGTTGGCTAACAAATGACTCTCTTTTCCCTGTGCATTTCATAATCATTCCTTTGAATCGTATCTAAATTTCCTGTTCTCATAAGGACATCAGTAATACTGGATTAGGGTCCACCCTATTGACCTCATTTTAACTTAATTACCTCTTTAAAGACCCTATCTGCCAATATGGTCACTTTCTGAGGTACTGGAAGAACTCTAACATACGAAGTTTGGGGAGACACTATTCAGTCCATAACAGATACCGTTCTGAATGCTTTATAAACATTATTTTATTCGACCTTAAAAACCAACCTGTAAGACAGTTTTTTTACACACATTTTACAGATGAGGAAATTAAGTGAAAAAATGGTTAGTTAACTAGCCCAAGTTCAGACAGGTAACAAGTGAAGAAGCTCTCACATATAAATCCTGGCATTCTCCCTCCAGTATCCATGCTATTAACAACCTACCTTCTATTGAAATTAGCTCACCTTCTAAATATTTATCTTGAGAGCATGTGAGAGTGCGAGCAGAGGAGGGGCAGCGAGAGAGGGAGAGAGAGAATCCCATGCAGGTTCCCCACTGTCAGCACAGAGCCCAACACAGAGCTCGAACCCATGAACTGTGAGATCATGGCCTGAGTAGAAACCAAGAGTCATGCTCAACTGACTAAGACACCCAGGCGTCCTGAAATTAGCACACCTTCCAGATGAAACCTCTCCTATATGAATTTCTTCAAAATCTCTCTCCTTTATAACTCAAAAGTTTCTCTATATTTCAGCCTTGTTTTTAATCATCTGCTTTCTATGGTGAAAGCAGCTTACTTTACTGACAAGGTTGTAACTTTGTGCTACAATTTCCCCTTTAGGAAGCTTCAATATTTCCCTCTTCACCAGATTTGCATGGTCTCCTTTTCCCCTCATAGTGTGTGATCTAAACCACTCCCAAATAATATCTTTCCCATTTCCATTTACTATCAAATTCCTTTAAAATTAAATAAATAAATGATGTTAGCTACTCATCTACACCTGAACTTTGTCTTTTCCTTTACCAGTTAAACTGAGATCATTTAATTAATAATCCTTTGCTCAGCCAATTCTCATTAGGAGCAGCGTACCTTACTCATAAAATTTCTTCTGCACTTACCACTCTGATACTCCACTCTTTATTTTCCTCTGACACCTCTGATGGTTTGCAGAGAGTTATACATCATTTCTAAATCCCATTCAGGTTTACAAGAGATGATTTCATTCATTAGGATTCCTTCCATTAGTAGAGAACCAAAATGGAGAGGACTGAAGGTGTCCAGAGGACATACAACCAAAAGTTATTAAACTACTTTCTAAAGAAGATGGCTCTATAAACTAAAAACAAAACAAACAAAACAAAAACCTGTTTTTGTCAAAGTGAGCCTGAAATTGAAAGTGGGGATTAGTAAGAGTTAGGTTAGGCTGAATTGCTTTGATTAATGTATATATACTCTACCGGTAGGCTTCCTCTGAGAGGAAGGACCTAGAGATGTAAATAACAACAACTAATGCAAACACAAGCATTGATGCTAAAGGGTTAACAAGGGACCTTGGGGAATACACACGCATTGTGAGGGTTTTTTTAATTTGTTAACTGTGCATGAAAGAATGCATCTCACCTTTAATTTTCCATGAAAAGTTTTCAATAGCTATATGTTGTTCACTTTTGTTTCTTGTGAGTAGATTCTTTACGAATATTCAGAGGTTCTAATTTCAAAGATAAGAAATGGGACTTAAGAACCATGACAATAAGCAGTCATCTAATATCTAAACAGTGTAGCATTTTCATAGAAAGTTATAGAGTGAAAAAGAAAAATGAACACATAAAAACAAGTGATTTTTAGTATAATGACCAATGATTATCAATTAAATTATTAATTACACTCATTCACATTTAGTAAGTTTGTCTACACAGGAAAATAAAACTGGAGTTCATCAATTATCCAGAAATTTTATATGATTTAAAAGCACCTTTTTATTATACACATACACACATTAACACAAACAGGTTGGAGGATTCATTATCCAGAATATCATTTAGAAATACAGAGATTATATGTTTCTGTTCTCTTTGTTAGTGAATTCAAAAATCATCCAATAGCTAGATACTGTATACCACGGAACTTTAATACTAAAGCATTTATTTCCTAAAACTGAGCAGCCATATTCATTTTTAACATAAATCCTTTTTCTTGTATAAGTTTCCTTTTAGAAAACTGTTCCACTTCTGTACAACCATGCATATAATGAGTAACAAAATCATCAATAATGATAGTGATGCTATTACTTAAAATTAATATTCTTACTAACAAAGGGTCCCAATATAAAAAGAAAAGAGGAAAGGACACTCTCTGATGTGATCTCTGTGCACATTCTACAGGGAATGCTTACCATCCTACATCATTAAAGACTCCCTTTTTTATCCAGTGAAAGTGCTACCACAATTTCACATTTCATTTTGCTAGAGCATAACATCTCTGTACCATGGACAACAAGAGGCACACCTAAATCCACATACAACAAGCAGCATCTGCATATGGAGGTGGTCTCCCTGGCTCCTTTACAAGCACATTTCAGGCCCCACTGCAAAGTAAATCTTTTCTATATACTTTGTTGGTGGGGTTAAAATTGACAGTTAAAAAAATATCTGAAGAGTACATAAGATTAAGTGATTGCAGCTATCAGGCATTACACAACTCCTAGAGGTTACTTTCATCCTCCTCGTCCTTGATTCTTGAGTCACTGACTTTAAAATAACTCCTGGAAGACACTGTAAAATCATTCCAAATCAAAGATTTGGGTATATTAATATGCTTACCTTTTAACCAAGAGAGTTGGAATTCTTCAAACTGCTAATTCCAGAAAAAGACTCTAAGTGACTTAACACTGACTTTGACTGCACTACCCTATAACAGGTTTAGTAACACACACAGATCCATCAGTGGGTGTGGTTTCTCCCTCCCCTTCCCTTTATAACCTCATTGCTGTGCCCCAAGTTTTACTTCACAGGCTACCAAAGGAGCTAAGAAATTGCTTTCTTTTTCATTGGGACCCTGTGGATGACTCATAAACAGACATTTGGTAGGCTGGCAAAATATTGTACTATGAATGTCCACTAATGATGTCCCATTGTTTTTAAATCTCCTTCTCAGTGTGGAGCTGCACTAATTGAGGGCTGACATAGGCACAACTCCGGTTCCTGAGGTGCTACACGGTTAATATCACTCAACTCTGCGCTTTCTGTCATTCTGGGGTTACTGGAGCGCTTACACCATACTTTGGATTACATTCATATATAAAATTATACATTTCATTTGAGCATTACTAGCTTTCCTTTTCCCTGAGTTGATTTCTTAAATCTTTTTTTTTTTTTTTTTGCAAAAGTAACAGGTAGATATAAGGACATGCAATGAGTCAGGGATCCATTCAATTCCTTAATATATAGTTTCTTTCAACAGTATCTTCAGACGACATGGACAACTCAGGACGAAGCATGAAAACTATTAACACTACAGCAAATACCATCCATCCATCAGTAAAATCTGTCATAAAAAATAATTAGAACCTATAATCTTGTACTTATTGTTTTGCCTTTTAATATCTGGCCTCAAAATGAGCAGGTGAGGTAACAACAGTTTTCTTGGTAACTTTTAGTAATCAGAAAAATGGAAATTAAAACCCAGATTTATGTGAGTCTAAAACTTGTGTGTGTGTAACTATTAAACAGCACTGGCTCATAATTGTTTTCTTGCATTCCTGGGAGAAGTAAGGATATACTTATTCTCTGTCCTACCCTTCCTTTGACTAACATTGTATTTTGAGAAATAACTAGTGTTACATAACTGACATCTACCACAATTATGCCCATCCTATGGACACTATTAACCAAGAAATAAGCAACTGACTTAACCAAGTTTCTGCATTTATAGATCCTTACAAGGGACATTTTAAACGCCTCTTGCATACATTCTATTCTTTTTTCTGAATATATGATACCATTATAATCTCATATTTTGTAATGGATAAGCATTTTACATTTTCCAAATATTTTTAAGCATTTTAGATTCTCCATAGTATAACATTTTATAGGTTGCAACTAATAAACCTTTACATTAAAAACATTAACTTGTTATAATTTCACAGATCTGCTAAATGTACCATCTGAGATAACGACATCAAATAAATGCTTTTTAGAATACTGCCAGACTTGGTTGGCAATAAACCATGCTAAAACCATTTGTGTGAAGATATAAAATATATTTTCCTAAATTGCTTTTCCAAAAGCATATGTGAAAGAAAAAAATTAATGTGGTCTTTGAACAACATGAATTATTAAATAAAAAGCATTACAAAAGATATAGAAATATTTAATTACATTGGTAAAGCTTAATTAGATGATCTCATAGAAGTAGAATAATATCAACTTCTTTTAACAACTCAATTTTTATTTTATTTTTTTTAATTTTTTTTCAACGTTTATTTATTTTTGGGACAGAGAGAGACAGAGCATGAACGGGGGAGGGGCAGAGAGAGAGGGAGACAGAATCGGAAACAGGCTCCAGGCTCTGAGCCCTCAGCCCAGAGCCCGACGCGGGGCTCGAACCCACGACCCGCGAGATCGTGACCTGGTTGAAGTCGGACGCTTAACCGACTGCGCCACCCAGGCGCCCCAACAACTCAATTTTTTAAAAAAAATGTTTTTCTAAGCTGTTCCAATTCCTACATACACTTGTTTCAAATTTTAAACTAGTTAAATATCCCCATCTTCTTAGTCTTACATATACACAATACATAAAGCATAACTATTTACTGATCTCTGATTGCAACAGTATTAAAATAATAACTGGAGTACTGCATTTAGAGGGAAGAACTAGATTTAACTTTCTAAATATTCATATATTCTAGACAAGAAACATGGGCCTAAAGTTTATACTGCACACTAACAATCTAAACATGCAATTCAAATAAACCATCTGTAGTCTTCCTGATGATCCATCTGTGGGGATATTTAAACACTGACAGCACAGGTGAACAGTCACAATAAATCTCTTGAATTAAAATACACAAGCACGTGCACTCACACGCGCACACAACACACACACACACCCATACCAGTTACTGACATTAGTTTTGCAAAATTATCCAACTTTAAAACTCAACAATGATTTCCTGTAATCGTGCATGCTGCCTTTTCTTAGACTCACCTACATGAATTAAGAATAAAATTTAAGCATCTATGACATCCATTTAGTGAACAAGAACAATCTGGAAAAATCAAGTCATACCCCCTGTTTACAATATACAAAATGCAGGGAATGAAGGACGAGCAAGCTAAGTTTTCTGTTTAGTTTATTTGAATCTCGATTTTAATAATACTTTGCCATATGCATACATACCCTGGATACTTTTATTCATCCTTAGGTAGAATTACAGTCCATAAAATTCAAGTTAGTAATGAGAGGAGAGATGCTTTCTGACATAAATACTCCTGAGAATTCAAAGCACTAGTAAGCCATTATCTTTAGTTTAGAAGGTAAGGAAGAAGGTTAGAAAGCATTTACATTTCAGTTACCAAATAATGTATGATACATGTATATTTACTCTTTACCATCACAAGGTTGAGTTTCTGTCAATGTCTGCTTATTAATTAGGATAAATATTTGAAGGTGATTGTCCAAGGTCCAATTACCTAAAATCTTGAGATTAAGTATGTTTTTAATAGGAAATTGCATTTGCTAGAATGGTTTGTGCCATGAAAGCTTGAATTTGTTCACTAATCCACTGTGACCTCACTGATCTGCTTAATTAACTCAAATATAATTTAAAAAACTATCTGGATTTTCTTAAAGTTAGGAAAAGTACAGAGTATCAGCATTTTCTTTCTTTAAGACTGTATTTTTTTCTAAATAAAATATATTAGTGATTATTACTATGTTCATTTTAATGCAAACTCCAAAATCTCCTTCTTCTGTGCACTAAAGGAGACTTATTTTATAGATATGATCAAATTATCATTTGAAATAGTCCCAGTAAACATAATTTCCCATTAATTTACTAAAATAAACATAAAAGATACAACTACTTCAAAGTTTTATTTACATTCCTTAAGGGTTCTCATAAACATATTTTCATCACTTTTATATCTTAAATCTTTACTGGAAATTGTTTTGATATGAAACAACTTTTCATATTTTGTGTCCCCTACAAAAAAAAATTGTAAAAAGACTCAGATTTATTTTCTCTGTTCATGACTAGATAATATGTAGCAAGCATTTGCTGTTCATTTTGTGACATTGTCAGGTATGACGAAGAATAAAATTTAAAACTTAGCTTCGGAATCTATAAATAAAGGTATGCACAGTCTGATGCAATAATATTAACGTTTTAGAAGAAGAAAAAAACGTACCCTTTAATTTATCTCATTTTCCCCACACGCCCACCAATTTTATTCAGCCATACCTTGGGCATCTCTTATTTTTCTTTTTCTTTCTTGCAAAAAGAAAGCTAAAGAACAAGGGTCCTTGAGAAGGGAAAAAGAGAATCCAAAGTTATCTTGCTCTGATTTAAAAGGGAGGACTATGAGGATAAGAAATAATTATACAATGAAATTCAGGGACGGATTAAATCCAGTAGAGAATCCCCTATGTACTGCGTATGGGGGATCAGGAAGGACAGCTTTCCTTAGCCTGTTGTTTCATAATCTTTCCTCCAGCAAATTTTGCCACTTGAAGTCTCTCCTACAGGTTTTGCATGCCTAGAAAAGAGTCTGAGCCCACAGTCACAGGCTGTTGAATAGCCACAGGCTTAGATATTGGCAAGGGTTTCATCCTTTTTAGTTTCCTCAAAAAGAAAATAAAAACAATTCACAAAAAACACCATAGGGATAAGAAGAAAATGGAAAGGAGCACAGATAAAGACAGAGAGGCACTGTTCTCCTGCAGACTAAGCATGCGGGGCTGTGTGCACTACAAACTCCTTTCTGTACTGCTTTATGTTGAAAATGCCAAATGTGCCCATATTACCCTCAAGAGTATAGCTGGTCTGTTTGGGCCAAAAGGTCTATAGACCCAACCATATTGCAAAGCTTTTCCACTAAGGCTGTCAGCTCAGACACAGATGACATCCTCTCTTGGTAGGACTTTGAGTGCCATCATGACTATCATGCTGGGAAATTCATTCATACTAAATTTTACCCTGGACCCCTCTCCAACTCCCTGCTCTGGAACAGTAACTAGATTTATTTCGGAATAAAACTAGTATTCTCTGTGTAAGGCCCACTAGACAGAGAAAAGGAGAACTGTGAATCTGTATAGAAGGCAAATGGATTTTCCTTCCCCAGTAAAAAGTGTCTGGCATACCCTTTTATTAGAGCATTATTTATACTATATTAAGAAATTATGTTAGTATCTGTTATTTACACTGGACTAAAATCTCCTTGAAGGCAGTGTTTTTCTTTGTTGTCATACACTTGATTCTAAAACTATGATTTTCAGTACTGGATGTTTACTGTGTGAATAGATTATTTTAATCAATAGATGATTTTATCATCCTGTTTTTCCAGGTTGCTCTGACCATCCTACAGGCTTCAATTTCACTGCACGGTTTTCAATTCTCATTCACTTTGCAATATTATTCTGTTTCGTTTTGATGATTTTGATACTATGCCTGCATTTAATCAGGAACACACACAGATTAGTCCCCTCATTAGTACCCACACTGTGAGATGTGTCTCAGATGCAAAATATATGGAAGTTACCAATAAGGACTCAGTGGCTTGATTTGGATGTTTTACAAAGTTAGATCTACAGAACAGATATTGAACCTGGTTCCAGGAGCCTTCTGTGGGTTTCCCAGAGATGTTGTAACATCAAAATATTTTCCTTTGTGTGGCATAACAGTAGATAAAGAAATCAAAGATCAATCCCCAAGTAGTATCAAAATTTGACCAGAAGTAATGACCCAAATGATCAGTGATGTTGAGCATCTTTTCATGTACCTGTTGGCAATCCGTATGTATTCTTTGGGGAAAAAATGTCTATTCAGTTTCTCTATCCATTTTTAATTGGATTGTTCGTTGTTGTTTGAGTTTATATATTTTGTAATAATAACCCCATGTCAGATATATGGTCTGTAAATATTTTTTTCCCATTCTATAGGTTACCTTTCCATTTTGTTGAATGTTATTATGCTGTGCAGAATCAAAACCACAATGAGATATGAACTCATGCCCGTTGTAATGGCTACCATCAAAAAGGCAAGACAGACAAGTGTTGGCGAGCATGCAGAGAAAAAGGAACCTTTGTACACTGTTGGTAGAAATGTAAATAAGCCACTATGAGAAACAGTATGGGGTTTTCTCAAAAAATAACAAAATAGTGACATCATATGCTCTGGCAATCCTACCTTTGGGTCTATACCCAAATGAAATGAAAACAGGATTTTGAAGAGATATCTGCCCTCCTATGTTATTACAGTGTTACTTACAACAGCCCAGATATGGAAACAACCTAAAACTCTGGCAATGGATGAATGAATACAGACGTGATATCATTTATAACGGAATATTTTCACCCAGAAGAAAGAAGGAAATCCTGTCATTTGTGACAGCATGGATGGATCTTGAGGGCATTATGCTAAGTGAAGTAAGTCAGACAAGGAAAGACAAATGCTTTATGATCTCATAAATGGAATCTAAAAATACTGAGGCTGTAGAAAGAGAAAGCTGAACAGGGTTTACCAGGAGCTAAGGTGTTGGGGGTAAATAGGAAGATACTTGTCCAAGGGTACAAATTTCTAGCTATAATTCAGGGGATCTAATGTACAGCATAGTAATTAGAATTAATAATACTGTATTTTATGCTTGAAAGTTCCTAATAAAGTAGATTTTAAATATCTCAACACAAAATTAAATGGTAATTATGTGACACAATGCCAGTGTTACCTAGCTATGGTGGTAATCATTTTGCAGTAAGTGTATCAAATCAACACACTGCACACCTTAAACCTACATAATGTTCTATGGCAATCATAGATCAAAGCTGGAAAAAAAAGAAGTGATTCAGTAAGAGAGGCCTGAGAGAAGAAAAATCTGCTCTTTAACAGTTTTCCTGGAAACTGATCATCTCGAATAGGGACTTGAGTGTCTTTTTTTTTTTAATAACAAGTATTAGTTTTTCAAACATTCAAAAATCTGTAAACTTCTTCAGAAAATAATATAACCAGAGTTTTTGTTTTTTTTTAAATGACTCTATGCTTCAAATTTTTATTTGATGATTTTCAGATACTTTCTCCAGTATTAATTCATATATAAACCTAGTAGCAATAATTCTCTTATTTTCTGATATAAAAACAATACAAGAAAAACATTATTATATATTATATATTTATATATATTATAATGCTTAGATTTGAATTTCTAACAGTTTCCTATAAATATTTTTCCAAGTTTATTTGTATGATAGCAAATCCCAAAATGTCATCAACATCACAGAAATTAAATGTAATGAGGCACTGAAACTTAAGGGTGTGGAATTCCATGGTAGATAGTGGAGTAGAAGGATCCTGGGCTCAACTTGTCTCATAAATACAACTAGATAATATCCCCAGTAGCATAAACAACACAGAAAATTACACCAAAACTGGCATAATAGACTGTCCATAACTAAAAGTACATAAGAGGCCACATCAAAAAGGGTAGGAAGGTTGAAGATCCTGGTGGAAGCCAAAGGGACCTACAGGACTGTGTCAGGGCTATAGGAAATGGGAGTCCCCACCTTTAAAGAGACAGCACAACAAACAACCATGCGGAGATACAGTAAAGGTATACAGCTAGCGCGCTCGCTCTCTCTCTCTCTCTCTCTCTCTCTCCCCCTCAAAAATAAATAAACATTAAAAACAAAAATTTTTTTAAAAACGCGGGGGGTGCAACTGGGTTGCTCAGTTGGTTAAGTGTCCAACTTCAGCTCAGGTCATGATCTCACAGTTCATGAGTTCGAGCTCCATGTCAGACTCTGTGCTGACAGTTCAGAGCCTTCAGATTCTGTGTCTCCCTTTCACTAGGCCCCTTCCCTGCTGTGGGCGCACTCGCACTCTCTCTCTCTCTCAAAAATAAATAAACATTTACAAAATTAAAAAAAAAGAAAAGGTATACAGCAAAGATATTTGTTTACAAATCTCAGAGTGTGTGCTAGAGGTGCCGGGATCTTTGGGAGACTTCTCCAAGAACAAAAGAGCTGTCAGGCATCATTTCCCTCATCTCCCAGACTGCATACATGGACACCTGAAGAAATCAGTGCACCGTAAACCTCTGCACCTGTCCTGCACGTACACCACCTACACTGACCTTCTGCAGATCCCCTCCTCCAACGTGGCAGGCATCTTCAGGGGTTTTCTCAGGAAGCTTCAGGTCCTCTCCTGTAGCAACTACTGAGGACATTGCTGGCACTGTCCCCACCGATGCCTGCATTCTCCTGTGACCCTGCCTCATCCAATACACCCTTGGCCAGAGCCCATCCAAAGTGGGGCCAGAAGCCTGAAAGTGTACAAGCAGAGCCAACAGGAGACAGCACCACTTCAAAGTGATTCCTGCCCTGGGAAGAGGGGGAAATCATCACACAGACCATTATGAGTGTAGCACCACAGGGGCAGACATCTGGTATGACTGCAAGCCCCACCCACCAACAAAAGCTGCTCAGGGGGCAACACAAGGAAAGCCCCCTAAAGTTCAGTACTATTGCATCTCTGGAAAATTCATGGTTTGGCCTAATTCAAGTCCAAAGTGGCCCCAGACTGGCCCACTAACAACACAGGGACCAACCCTGCCCACAATAGGCAAAAAGAACAACTGTAGATGACTGGCCTGAATGCAAAAGCACCTCAGCCACAACAGGAGAGCACACACACAGCAAATATAGGAGACATCCCTGAAATACCAGGTTCTGGTTAACAGGGGACATTGTACCACAGGACATGATAGAACCTCTTTTCATAAGGGCACTATTATTAAGAGCAGGAGACTTAGCTGACTTTCCTACCACAGAGAAAGACACAGAGGAATTAGACAAAACTAGAAGACCAAACAGTATGCCCCAAATGAAAGAACAGGACAAAATCATAGCAAGAGACCTAAACAAAATGGAGATAAGTAACATTCCTGATAGAGAGTTTAAAGTAACGATCATGAAGATATTAACTGGATTTGAGTAAAGAGTGGAGGACATCAGTGAGATCCTTACCAAAAAGAAAACATGGAAAAGAACCAACCAGAAATAAGAACTTAATAATGGAAATTAAAAACACACACGATGGAATAAATAGTAGACCAGATGACACAGAAGTTTGGAACCACAACTGGGAGGACAGTACAATGGAAAACAATCAGCTGAACAGAATAAAGAAAAAGAAAAAAATTAAATTAGAGAAAGATTAAGAGAACTCAGAGACACCATCATGTACAATAACATTTGCATTATAAGGATCTGAAGAAAAAGAAGAGAGAGAAAAGGGAAAAAAGAAAATACTTGAAGCAATAATAACTGAAAACTTCCTTAATCTGGGGAAGGAAACAGAAATCCAGATCCAGGAGGGATAGATAGAGAATCCACAACAAATCAACCCAAGGTGATCCATACCAAAATATACAATAATCAAAATGGCAAAAAGTAGTGATAAAGAGAGAAAAGAAAATAGTTACAAACAAGGGAAACCTCGTGAGGCTGTCAACTGATTTTTCGGCAGAAACTTTGCAGGCCAGAAGGGAGTGGCATGGTATTTTCAAAGTGCTGAAATAAAAAACCTGCAACCAAGAATACTCTATCCAGTAAGGCTATAACTCAGAATAGAAGGAACAATAAAGAATTTCCCAAACCAAAGTTAAAGGTCTTCATTACACTAAACCATACATACGAGAATGTTAAAGGGAGCTCTTTTAGTGGAAAGAAAAGAACACAATAATAAGAAAGGTAAGAAGCACAAAATCAGTGCAATTAAGTATATCTGTAAAAATCAGCTAATTCATTCACAAAATAAAAAGACATAAAACCATGACACCATATACCTAAAACGTGGGAGGGTGAGGAGTAAAGAATGGGTTCAAACATAAGTGACAATTAACTTAATATAGACTGCTATACACAGAAGGTGTTACGTAGAAACTAATGAAAACCACAAATCAAAAATCCATAACATGTGAAAAATATATAAATAAATAAAGAGAAAGGAATTGAAGTTTCTCCCTGAAGAAAGCCAGCAAACTGTAAAAGAGCAAGAGAAGAAAGGAGCAGAGAAGAACTATAAAAACAACAATAAAACCAGTTACAAAACAGCAATAAGGACATACCTATCAATGCTTTTGTTCAATGTAAATGGAGTAAATGCTCCAATTAAAAGACACAGAGTATGGAATGATTTAAAAAACAAACAAAACAAAACAAATGACTCACCTATATGCTGCTTATCAGGGATTCATTTCAGCTGTAAAGACACATGTAGATTAAAACTGAAGGGATAGGAAAGAAAACTGGGGTAGCAAAACCTGTATCAGACAAAATAGGCTTTCAAACAAAGACTGTAACAGGAGACAAAGTAGGCAAATATATAATCATGAAGGGGACAATCCAACAAGAAGATATAACAATTACAAATATTTGGGTCCCCAAAAGGGAAGCACCCAAATACACAAGCAGCTAAAAACAAACATAAAAGAAATAATTGATACTAATAAAATAATAGTACAGGACTTTAACATACCACTAACATCAATGGATAGATCATCCAAACAGAAAATCAGTAAGGAAGCAGTAGCAATGGACAGCACACTGGACAAGATAGATCTCCCAGATATATTCACAATATTCCATCCTAAAACGGCAGAATACACATTCTTTTCAAGTGTATATGAAACATTTGCCAGAAGAGATCACATCTGAGGCCACAATATGAGACTCAACAATTTCAAAAAGACTGAAATCATACCATGCATCTCTTCTGACTACAATACAATGAAGTTAGGAATCAAACACAAGAAAAAACATCTGGAAAAACATAAATACATAGAAAGTAAATAACATGTTGCTACAAAATGAATGGATGAATCAAGAAATCAAGCAGGAAATTAAAAAAAATACATGGAGACAATGAAAATGAAAACACAATAGTCCAAAATCTTTGGGACACAGTACAAGCTGTTCTAAGAAGGAAGTTTATAGCAATACAGGACTACATCAAGAAGCAAGAAAAATCTGGGGCGCCTGGGTGGCGCAGTCGGTTAAGCGTCCGACTTCAGCCAGGTCACGATCTCATGGTCCGTGAGTTCGAGCCCCGCGTCAGGCTCTGTGCTGATGGCTCGGAGCCTGGAGCCTGTTTCCGATTCTGTGTCTCCCTCTCTCTCTGCCCCTCCACTGTTCATGCTCTGTCTCTCTCTGTCCCCAAAAAAAAAATAAATAAATAAACGTTGAAAAAAAAAAAAATTAAAAAAAAAAAAAAAAAAGAAGCAAGAAAAATCTTAAATAAGCAACCCAACTGCACCTAAAGGAGATAGAAAAAGAAAAACAAACTAAACCCAAAACAAGTAGAAGGAAGGAAATAATCAACGTTAGAGCAGAAATAAATGAAATAGAAAATAAAAACAAACAATAACAAAACAGGTCAGTGAAAACAGGAGCCAATTCTTTGTAAAGATCAAAAAAAAGTGTTAACTCTAGCCAGCCTCATAAAAAATGGAATTGGAGGGGGGCGGAGCTCAAATAAACAAAAAGAGAAATGAAAGAGGAAAAGTAACAACCAACACTACAGATATACAATTGTAAGAGAATATGATGAAAAACTATGTGCCAACAAATTGAACAACCTAGAAGAAATGGATAAATCACTAGAAACATATAACCTCTCAAAATTGAATCAGGAAAAAATTGAAAATTTGAACATACCAATTATGAGCAGTGACATTGAATGAGTTATCAAAAAGCTCCCAAAAACCAAAAGCCCAGGACTAGACAGCTTCGCAGGTTAATTCTACCAAGCACTTAAAGAAAAGATAATACCTATCCTTCTCAAACTATTACCAAAAAATAGAAGAGGAAGCAAAGCTTAAAGATTCATTTTATGAGCCCAGCATACCCTGATAAGAAAACCATATAAAGTCACTACAGTAAAAGAAAACTATAGGCCAATATCTCTCAAGAACACAGATGCAAAAATCCTCAACAAAATATTAACTAACCAGTAATACATTTAAAAAGTCATATAATACATATAATACACACCAATAATACATTTAAAAACAATACATTAAAAAAATAATACATTTAAAATACATTAAAAATTTTCAGTGATGAAAATCTGAGAGTTGTTCAAGATCAGGAACAAGACAAGGATGTCCATGCTCATCACTTTTATTTGCTGTAGTACTAAAAGTCCTAGTCACAGCAATCAGACAAGAAAACGAAATAACAGACATCCAAATTAGAAAAGAAGAAGTAAAATGTTCACTATTTGCAGAAGATATGACACTACATGGAGAAAACTCTAAGACTCCACAAAATAAACTACTAGAACTGATAAATAAATTCAGTAAAGTAGCAGGATACAAAATCAATACACATAAATCCTTTGCCTTACTATTCGCTAATAATAAAGTAGCAGAAAGAGATATTAAGAAAACAATCCTATTTACAGTGGCACCAAAAAGAGTAATATACTGAGGAATAAATATAACCAAGGAGGTAAAAGAACACTACTTTGAAAATGTACAACACTGAGGTAAGAAATGGAAGATGACACAAACAGATGCAAAGATATTCAATGCTCAAGGATTAGAGGAACAAATATTTTTAAAATGTCCACATTGAGGAGGGCACCTGTTGGGATGAGGACTGGGTGTTGTATGGAAACCAAGTTGACAATAAATTTCATATTAAAAAAATAAATAAATAAAATAAAATGTCCATACTACCCAAAGCGATCTATACATTTAATGCAATCCTTATCAAAGTACCAACAGCATTTTTCACGGAACTAGAACACATAATCTTAAAATTTCTATGGAACCACAAAAGACCCAGAATAGTCAAAGCAATCCTGAGAAACAAGAACAAAACTGGAAGTATAATAATCTCAGATATAAAGATATACTACAAAGCTGTACTAATTAAGGCAGTACGATATTGGCACAAAAACAGGCATAAAGATCAATGGAACACAATAGAGAGTCCAGAAATAAACCTATAAAATGGTCAATTAAGTTTTGATAAATGAGGCAAGAATATGAAATGGTGGGGGATGCTGGGTGACTCAGTTGGTTAATTGTCCTACTCTTGATTCCAGCTCAGGTCATGATCTCCTGGTTCATGGGTTCAAGCTCCACATTGGGCTCTGCACTGATAGTGTAGAGCCTATTTGGGATTCTCCCCTCTCTCTTGGCCCTTACCCCACCCATACTCTTTCTCTCTCAAAATGAACAAATAAACTTAAAAAAAATAGTATGTAATGGGGAAAAGACAGTCTGTAACAGATGGTGATGAGAAAACTGGAGAGCTACATGCAAAAGAATAAACTGGACCACTTTCTTATACCATACAAAAGAATACACTCAAAATGGATTAAAGACTTAAACGTGAGACCTGAAACCATAAAAACTCCTAGAAGAGAACACAGTCAGTAATCTCTCTGACACTGGCTGCAGCAACATATTTCTAGATATGTCACTCAAGGCAAGGGAAACAAGAACAAAAATAAACTATTGGGACCACATGAAAATAAAAAGCTTCTGCACAGCAAGGAAAACAATCAACAGAACAAAAAGACAACCTACTAGATGGGAGAAGAAATTTGCAAATGATATTTTGATAAAGGGTTAGCATCCAAAATATACAAAGAACTGATAAAATACAACACCAAAAACTAAATAAATAAAAATAAATAAATAAAGCAATTAAAAAAAAAATAAGAAGACACGAACAGATATTTCTCCAAAGAGAACATTCAGATGGTCATGAGATGCATGCAAAGATGCACCTGTTAGAATGGCTAAAATCAAAAACACAAGAAATAGTAAGTATTGATGAGTATATGCACTGTTGGTGGGAATGCAAACTGACATAGCCACTGTGGAAAATAATATGGAAGTTCCTCAAAAAAGCCAAAATAGAAATACCATACAATCCAGTATTCTACTATTGGGTAATGACCCAGAAAATAAGAACATTAATTTGAAAATATATATGCACCCCTATGTTTCTTTCAGCATTATTTATAATAGCCAAATTACAGAAGCAGTCCAAGTGTCTGTCGACACTTGGATAAAGAACAGGAGGTATATATACAATGGAATATTACTCCGCCACAAAAAAAGAAAGCAATCTTGCCATTTGCAAAAACATGGATGGATCTAGATAGCGAATATAATGCTAAGTGAAATAAATTAGTAAGAAAAAGGCATATAGCATATGATTTCATTCATATGTACAATTTAAGAAACAAAAAAAGGACAAAGAAAAAAAAGAGACAAACCAACAAAACACTGACTCTCAAATATGGAGAACAAACTGATGGTTACCTGAGTTGGGGGAGGGGTTGGTAAAATAAATGAAAGGGATCAAGAATACACTCATCATGATGAGCATTGAATAATATATAGAACTACTGAATCACTATATTGTATACCTGAAATAGGATACTGCATGTTAATAATACTGAAATTAAAATAAAAAAAATTTAAAGATTTTTAAAGTAATGGAAATTCAGTTTCAGTGGAATTTTAAACTTTTTATTCTCATCTTTGATTCTTCAGATATTTTTATACACATTTTTCTATAATAATTTATTTTAATAGAATATATACAAATGAAATTGTAATATTCTGATAGGCATTCAGAAAGGTCTATCTAAACCAATGATTTAATTTTTGTGAAGTAAATACTGAAGCATTACTTAATGGCAGTAGGCAGATGACCAGAACGAGCTTCTCATTAACACGGGTGTTGGAAGTCCTTTAACACCCACCCTTCCCATACCCCCAAACCTATATTTCATCTGTATTTATAGGTATACAACAAGTTTTAAGTTTCACAAAGGGAACTAGATTTCTCACAATTCCTTAAAAATGCCCTTTACTTATACCTAACTTTCATAACATAAACAAAATAAAAAACAGCTGAATAAGTTTAACCAGTAACAACAGACAAGCCTAGTATTGTATTAGTTGTAAATAACAAAATAGTGTTCAGCGCTAAATTAAAGTTACTTAGTACTTATGTTAAATATTGAGATAAGGGTTGAGATATATTGAGATAAATCATATATGAGGTAAAGTCATATATTCATATTCTCTTGTTCATTTTCCCCTCTTCCCACTCTCTTATACATATTCTTCTTATGTAAATATAAATAGGATTAATAAGCATACATTTCAAAGTGAGAATACGAAGTATATAAACAGTTCTACTATAAAGGACAATTAGCAAATAAATCCAGTGTCAATTATCATGAAATCACCATTATATGCTGAATTCTAACTCTCTGAACATTATCTAAACTCAAAATAGTATTTAGCATTTTTGTACATATCAAACAGTACTTTAAAAAAAACAGGAAGCCTTTTTTGAAATCAAGATAGATGTATCCAGAGATAATTTTCTCTGTGTAAGTATCCTTCAACTGGACATCCTATACAATTGAATCAAATGTTCATCTCTGATTTCATGACAGGGATCCTCATGGAATGAGTTTTAAAAATTGAGCAATTCATAACTGATATAGTATACTCTCTACAGAGTGCAAAACAAGTTATACACAGAATTTGACCGATACTCATTTGTATTTTTTATATGTTTCTTTTATGATTGCTGTTTCAGCAAGGGTAAGATAATATATCTGGTTTATTTTTTATAGTTTGGAGTACTCTCTATTCAACTGAAGATATTCCATCTGGGAACTGCCTTTCCACCAACATGGTAACTGAGACACCCTGTTAGAACTTGTACCTCTGACTATACCTAGAGTTGCTCAGTCCCATGGTGAACACCTGTCTCCTGTCTGCCCCCAGGATGTCTGATCAGCGACCCAGGGAGCGTATCTAGTCAGCCTCACTACAAAAGCTGAAACTTTAAGATTTAAAACTCTGGAGCTATGGGTAGCTTTGGTCATATTTTCTTCCATGGTAGCCTGCAATAATACAGGTAACAAAATCACCACAGGTGACAAAACTACATCTAAGACACACACACACACACAAACACACACAAATTCTAACAATATATCCATATCCCTTCACACATCATTATTTTTCTAATGTATACAGAAGATTTTAATAAGAAAACTCTAATGTTCAAGTATTTTTGAACATATGTGTTGTAAGTTTTCTCAATTAGAAGGCATTAAACTTGCATCCTCTGCAGTGTTTTTCATAGTAGAGGGGAAGGGACATGGCACTTTCTGATGTTCATATATTCTAACCATGTTAGGAAAACAGAAACCTATGACAAACACTTACCCGAGGACTCTGGTCTCCAAACAACACTTGGTATAGAAGAGTTTAATGTATTTCCCAAGTGTTTCTCATACATCCAAGCTTTATGAATAGTGAATGATATATATTAAGCTCTTCTAATATATCAATGTGCTTATGTCCTTACATATATTACTTCACTTATTTCTCACAGTAACTTTTGAAACAGTAGTAATTATCATCATCTTATAGTTGAGGAATTTGAATTTTAAAAGGAAGAGCCAGAGGCACCTTCAAACCCAGATTTGACTGAAGTCATGCCCACCTTAAATATTATATAATCTCAAAATTCTTTATCCAGTAAGGCAATATGCTGGTTTGGATTGGCAAGCAAACAGATGAGGAGTTTTACCCTGACTCCCATGCTTCAGGTTATGGTAAAAAACTATAAATGTCAGAGCAACAATTTCACTTCACATGTGTCCCAGGCTTATTCCTTGTGATACTGTAAGGACTCTTTAGAAAGTTATGACTCAGCTTTTCCAATACACCCCCCAAGAAATTCATTAGAATGATTTATTCATGTTCCTCAGTAAGGAAATATATAAAAGAGACTCCTGAAAGAGATTTTTAGCAGGGTATCTGGGGGGGCTCAGTGAGTTAAGTGTCTGACCTCAGCTCACATCATGACCTAGGGGTTCATGGGTTCCAGCATGCCACTGTCAGTGTAGAGCCTCTTTGGGATTGTGTCTCTCTCCCTCTCTTTGTCTCTGCCCCTCTGCCATTTGCACTCTTACTCTTTCTTTCTCTCTCTCTCTCAAAATAAATGAATACATTTAAATTTTTTAAAACAGATTTTTAGCAAAAGCTAAAAGTGGGCAAGGGATACTTATTTCAGGGAAGGAATCACTTATGAATAAGATATCTAAACAAAATTAAATGACTATGCTTTAAAATGGTGCATGTTTAACCCCAGAAATAAAATGGGTTATAATATATATTATTTATTCTGTTAGCTATGGAGCATTTATGATGCATACAGTACTGTTACGATCCTGAAATACTTTATTTTATGCAATCTTCATAGCAGTTTACACATCAAGTAAGTAGTGTTATTTTCTCCAATGATTTAATAGAAGCTGGGGGTTAGTGAAATAATTATCCTTGAGTTCTAGCAAATAAATCATATATACCTATCACATTTCATATAAAAAAGTGAAAAAAATCTAGGAGAATTTAATACACAAGAATTAGGTTGACTTACTGTCATCTAATTTCCATTCAATATATAATATTTTACCTCACTACATGAATTAATCTTATAATATTAAATTATACTCAATTTGCCAATAAGCTTACACTCTATAAAACCTAGATTATATGTATAATTACAAAATTAGCAAGCTAAGCTTGCCTGATTTATTACTATTATGTCATTTACTTTATCACCCAACTGAAGATGTTAAAACCAAAATAAAGCCATGCTGCAGTCAGGTTACAATAGTCACAATGTTTTCTGCCCAGTTTCCTTGGCAGCTAACGTTTAGTATGACAAAAATCTTCCACTGCTCCAAACATTCCTCACCCTAATTTAGGTCTCATTGAGAGTGGAAACTTTCACCAAGTAAAGACAATAAATGTTTCTTCGGATGTGAATTTAAATAAAACCATAATACTCTAATGTTACTTGTGCCACTGTAACTTCCAGTGCATGGTTTAACAGCAAGATAAGTCACTTTTCAAATTATAAATGCAGATATTCCCAAGTTCATTACCACTGGATCCTAGGATGTGCATTCCACCGATGATATACATGGATGGGGGGTGCTTTTGGTCAAAGTACACCATGTAACCTAACAAATTTAGGACTCCTATCGGGACTATCGTAGTAGAAATGTTTCATATGGATTCAGATCTGTGGTACCACAGCACCAATTTTTTTTTTTTTTTGTACATGATGATGGTCTATTATAAGACAAATTTTAAAAGCAATTTGTCCATGTTCAAATAACTTACTGGGTAAATAACTCACCCACGTTTAGAGGAACTGTTACCATAGCAAAGAAATACACAAAAAGAATAACTCAAACAAAACAAGTATATTTTTTAAAGTCAGAGCCAAGATGTAGAATGGAAAAATTAAGATTTTTAGTTTCTTGCCTAAATTCTGTGATTCTGCCTCCAGGGGTATAAAGAATTCTTTAAATATTAATGATATACATTTTTATAGTTGGAACCTAACATAAGTATAGTGAACCGAAGGAAGATCATCAGGTACAAAAACCCAAAGATACACACTGCATTATTAAATCGATAGATTGGTGAAATTTAAATAGGATAAATAGTATTAAATTTAATCATTCAAACTGTATGTTAGAAAGGAGTGAAAAGTGACAAATCAGTAGAATATGCATATAAAAACAGGGAACTTTAAGATTGCTTCTTAATCTCAGTAGTCAAAATTACTGATCTGAGTAAATTAAATTGAGTAAATTTACTAACTGAATAATATAAATTGATGTGTATAATGTCTTTTGAAGTATGAATGAGGAAGGATATTTTACATCTGGGAGAAAGAGGAGTAAGCAGAGGTAAAATAATGAAGTAAATAAGATTAAATGATTAAATAAAATAAATTTAAAAGATTACTTTCCTGTTTACTGTCCTCAGACTCAAACCCCAAGCAATGCTGCTTCTAGGCCCAGGTGAAATAGTCATTTATAATATTATGATATCACTTAAAATTTTTTGCATATAAATTCCACAGAGGGGCACCTGGGTGGCTCAGTCAGTTAAGCCTCCAACTCTTGAATTCAACTCAGGTCATGATCTCACAGTTTGTGAATTCAAGCCCCGCTTGACAGTGTGGAGCCTGCTTGGAATTCTCTCTCTCTCTGCGCCTCCTCTGCTCATGTGCTCTCTCAAAATAAATAAACTAAAAAAAAAAAAAAAAGTCCACAGAAATATTTTCTTTAATATACAGAAAGTACAAGGAAATAACATTTAGAATCTCTTGGGTAGAAGCACTAAGTAAGTTTTATTTTGCTGGATCATTCCGAGGGACAGAATTCCTCTCGTTGTTGCCCCAATAAGTAAGAAAAGTAAGAGTTTTCAAAGTAACTAGTGAGACAACAGTCTTTATTTCTCACTCTTGTTATCACAGAAGATCTCAGATATTCATTTTCTTACCATCGTAGAATACTTCCAAACATGTAACTTCCAAGAATCTTATGCATGTTTCTTTAAAGCCTTTAAAACACATTAAGCATGAAAGAAGACAGGCAATTCAGTGGTGCTATGATGCAACATGAGTAAAAACTCCTCTGATTATAAACTAGAATACTTAAAGCACCAAGAAAGATGTCTCCAGGCACACACCTTTAATCAAGTTAGCTACATTTACTTAAATCTTGAGAAATCAATTCTATACAAAGCAAAACAATTTTGCGAAATGTGTATTACTGTAAGTGCCTATTCAAGTTCCTGATTTGGTAAATGAATTCTCCTTTTCTCTTTCCCTCCCCTTTGTATGAATAGATGAGATTGTGTCTAATTGAAAACTGCAGTCAGAAAACAATCAGGCTGACATAGTTAATAACAGGTATTTCTATTGAAGCATTGTTGAGAACTAAATGTTAAATTTCTTTGCTAAATATGAAATATGCTGTTAATTGTACAACTGTTTTTAAACTAGATGTAAAAGAAAAATCACAGGTTTTTAAGACATCTTTCTTACTGTAAGCCCATCTTTAAATATATTTTCAACTTATTGCTATTAATATCTTTTTTAAGTTTATTTATTTTGAGACAGAGAGAGAGAGAGAGAGAGAGAGAGAGGGAGGAAGGGAGGGAGGAAGAGGGTGCAAGTGGGGGGTGCAGCAGAGAGAGAGAGGGAGAGGGAGAGACAGAATCCCAAGCAGGCTCTGCACTGTTAGTGTGGAGAGTGATGCAGGCAGGGCTCGAACTCGTGAACTGTGAGATCATGACCTGAGCCAATTTTGGAGGCTTAACCAACTGAGCCACCCAGGCACCCCTGTTCTTAATATCTCTTTATATCTTGTTTTAAATCAGGAACATAAAGTTGGAACAGATCAGTGATAGAGAGGGATATGGTTTTCTCTCTAGGCAATTTAGTAGATTAACAAATGACATATTTTACAGAAGAAAAGTTAAGAGTCTGACTTTCTAAAGTAGCTACCATGCACTTAAAAGAATGAAATGAAATCAGTGTAGGAATCATTAGAAAAAAATATATGTATTTATGAGTCTATTACTAATGGGATCTAGAATATTTTTCTTGTGTGGCCACTATATTCTGGTAAAAAAGTAGAGACAACTATTTAATATGTATTGAACATAATGGTGATAATATCATAAAGACAATAATAAGCATTCTAATCCAATAAATATAAAGATCCTACACAACATTTGCATGTAACATGTTAGGACATATTCTATTTATCTAGAATACTGTTTCCCTAATTACAGAGATAGACAATGTGGTTAACAATTAGTTGTTCCCTATTTCCTCCCTCCCCTTTCCCATTTAATAGCCATACAGTTTGAGGTCTGAAGTATCTAAGGCATTCAGCGTGTGGGATTGCCTGACATGACATACTCATACTCGTTCTGAGGTGGGTAAGATCTTAGGGGATTTTAGGACACAATGGAACTATCCGTCAACACTTTGCTACAATGAGAGGAGCCAAAGTGAGGACAAATTCAAATACAAAGGAGGTCAAGAAGAAAGGACAGAACCACGATTTTGAATGACAACATAAAACCAAAATACATTTCCTCTGGACTTTTCAGTTACTTGCTCCATTATGTCGAATTTATATTTAAAACTAGTTTCAGCTGAGTTTCTGGTCTATTTGCACTGAAAAGTTTCCTATACTGTGCTGGTCATTAAAATGCATTTATTGAGTGGTAATTCCACCAACTAAATTAGTAAGTTCTAAAGGCAATTGGTAATATGAGTCAAATCTCTTGTGCTTCTAATTTTTTTAATTTACACATTTGAAAAATAACCTTTTATTTTTGCTTAGGCCAATTTGAGTTGAATTCACTCCATCCCATTACTCTTTATTTTGCTTTAAATCATCATCATCTGAATTTATTGCAATAATCGATGTATTGTCTAGTCCCATTAGACTTTAAGCTCTATGACAGCAGGGACTCTATAGAACATCACTATCTTGCCAGCAAGTGAAATATTGCTTGGTATAGAGGAGACACTCAATAAATACCTGTGGAATGAATTAATTAGTAAAATAAAAGTTGAGAAATTGTGCCAGAAGGCAAAATGAATTACAGAAATTGTACAGGACTTTAGAAAGAAAGCAGAGGAAAGGAGGGGCAGGCCAGGGAGGGGAGGGGACCAGAGGAGATGAGATGAGAAAATTAATATTATTAAGAGATGGTAGTTTAGCTGAGCCTCAAATAAGTTAAATTTCACTAGGGCAATGATGGTTTAAGTCTAGTGTAAATATATTTAATGCCAAATAATAAAAAACATAGAATAACTGAAGTGTATTTTACACTTAAGGAAAATGATAGGCTGGGGTGACCTATGTAAGAGAGAAATCTGAAACTGTAAGGCAGGTATTGTTATTTCTTATAATAGTTGCACCTGTCAGCAATTGGCCTGTCCTCATTTTATGGAAACTCTCAGTTATGTAATTGGGCAGTTTCCCTTTCCATACAAGCTCCAATCAATCTTGGAGACAAATTTGTGGACTACTTTAATGTGTATTTATCTGGTAATGGATTACATCATTCACCTTGTACTTGGACTGCTTTCTCTCATGCCCTTCTTTGCTCTATCATCTTATTTTAATGAGGCTAAACTAGGTCATCTTTTCTTAAAATTCTAAGCTTATGAGTTTCTCCATTACTAACTAACGTGATTCAAGGGATCCACAATCGTCATTCCTGCCCCACATGTCCTAACTTCTATGTCAAATAATACATTTACATTAGGATGCACATATTTTTATAGGAATGTGTCTTACCTTCAGTTTTTATTAACAGACTAACAAAAAATAAGGAGACTTATTCTATATTATGAGACCTGTTGCAATAGCATTCAAGAAATGTTTCCTTTATGCATACACTACATACACTGTTGACATTTCCTCACTTCTCAAGTCTCAAGGCCTTCCCTCCTTACCATCCACTTTTAATGTAACTCAGATTCCTAGATATGATGCTCTGCACCCTTCTTTCACTCCCTGGTCTGGGATATTATAGAATATCACTGAGACACATCACTAGTTAATGGAGTCCTGGAACGGGTGCACCATTTCTGTGATTTCCTTCTTCTCATGAGCCAAGGTGACAAAGTAAAGAGGACTCATTCTCTGAATCCTCTCTTTTTCTCTTATATGCCCTATGTGACACATAAATCTGTACCTATTGTTCTGGATGGACAGTCCCAAAGTGAACAACTTTTACCAGCTATAATGGGGCTATCAGTTGTCCCAATATTTGTGTCGTTCAGGCACCAGAAGGCAGGTCTAAGAACTGGACTGCCCTTGCAAACAAAGGGACAGGTCTAAGATTCTAGTTTAGTCTTCGAACTAAAAATAGATGAGGCATACCTTATCTGTTTTCATTCAGGATGGCCTAGCATAAGTATTTTTTATTAATTTTTAATATTTATTTTTGAGAGAGAATGAGGGAGGGGCAGAAAGAGGGAGACAAAGGATTCGAAGAAGGCTCCAGGCTCTGCACTGACAGCAGAGAGCCCGATATGGGGCTCGAACTCATGAACCATGAGACCATGACCTGAGCCAAAGTTGGACGCTTAACCAACTGAGACACCCAGGTGCTCCCATAAGTAAAGTATTTCTTGAAATCAGCCCACGTCAATAGATTTGGTACTGAATTTTGGAGCCCACGTTCTAGCTAATAAGACTGGCATTTTGTCCTCAGTTATATCTTGGGGACTTCAGAAAGAAAAAGGGGTAGTTGAGGTCATTGGCTAAATTGAATTATGCTGAAAAATATATTACTTTGAAATCACCATCGTGTATATCTAATATGTGAAACAGTAGGTCTCAGTGAGCCTCCAGGATTATCCCACTTAGAACAGCAATGTTTCCCTTCATACCACTGTCATTCCTGATCCCTTTAACCTACTTTACATTTTTCTTTTTTTCCACAACAGACACTATATTCTAAAATGCTAATTATGCATATATGTGCATATATATTATCTATTATATGCTGTACATCTTTTGCTTAGTTTCTAGTCATTTCTCATTCCATTCAATCTAAACTCCATGAGGCGAAATGTCATTGTATCATTTACAGATCTATTCCAGGAGTCTGGAATAATGCCTGGCACATTATAAGTATCCAGTAAATATCTGTAGAAAGAATCACTGAACAATACTTTGTGAGCTACATTTTTACAGTTGCAGAATAAGGTTGCATTAAAAAAATGTGCATTTATAAACCTTAATATTATGCTGGATTTCACAATGAGTTTTAATGTTTCAATGTTTTGTTTACTCAAAAATTTTGTGAATTTATTTCCTATAAGTTTTTTTGTCTCATCTCACTTGTACTAAATATTGACTCATTCTTTTTGATCTTTCTTGGGATGGATTCGGTATAAAAGAATTCAAACTGTTGTTCAAATGGATTTAAAACAACAACAACAACAACGCTAGTTCACCATTTGTCTGTGGCTATGGTTTTGTTGATCTCTGCTGAGTATTGATTTTCACATTAAACTACACTTCCTATTTGCTGTTATTGAAAATGTTAGCAAACAAACTGACTTGGAGAGACATAAACCCAAATGAACAATTAAGTAGCTCTATTACTAATTGGCTTTTTTTTTTAAGTGTCAGCTGCTTTTTTCATAAAACACTAGGGAAGGCTTACTTGTCTCCACAAACAGAAAGTGCAAAGAAACAGTATTTTATAATTGCCTATGATAGTCTTCATTTCATAAGCTTGTAACAATTTTTAAGCCCTCAATTCCTGTAAGCAAGGCTCTTGATAAGACTTTATTTATGAATAACTTATATGACCAGTCAGAAAAACATATATAAAAAGATAATCTGGTATGGAATGAGACTCACATAAATTTCTGTATCTGGTCCACGATCTGTATTGGTAAAATTCACCCCTAATAAAGCTCTGTCTGGTGCCCTCATTGCTCATAATTGGGATGAATGATTTACAAATAAAATATAGATGCAGCCCCTGTCATCGAGACATGTTAAACAGGTACTCTACAATGCATAGAGTATGGAGAAGAGAGAAATAAGGAAATGAAAAATACATTTAGGGCAGGTTCAGGATAACTCCTCTATAGTACATTAAGACCAGGCTCAAGAAATATGCATAGTTGAAAGAATATTATCACATAAAATCTAAGATATTTTACCAAAAACAGCTAAGCTTTCACCTGACTACTCATGAGGGAGTTTCTCATAGTCAGATTTCAGTAACGTTATCAGTGAAGGCCAGCGACCATTAAGAGAGACATGAAGGATGGACTATGTTGTGACAGGCATGTGGGACTCTATTAGAAGTTATTTCAGTGGAAGAACACACTTTTAGAGCCTCTCTGTGCATTGCTTACTCCTTTCTCTTTGCACAGTATTCTACCTATGCCTGTATTCCAGTATTTTTCAAACTGTCATAACTGTATGCTTACATTTCTATCTCCTGTGCTAGGATAAAAGCTTCTCAAGGTAAAAGTCTTACGTCGAATTCATTTTCTTTACTCTCACTGCACATTTCTCTTGTCTACATATACTAGGTGATCATTAATAATAATGGAAAGAAATATGCTTTCTACTAAAAAAAAAAGAACTAAACTATTGACTTAAATGGGTAAAGGTATAGCGAATACATTTTGTCAAACATTCAGGAGATACAGATGGAATTGTTCTGATGTTAATACTATTTCAAGAAATCTCACAAGTTGTGAAAAGCCAAGAATAAAAAGTATCACACTGATAAGTTTAAACTCCAACAAAAAGTCACTATTAAAAATCTGTCAAAATTGCCGAATATTCACTTTATTTTATTGAGATATTATGAGAATTCTCTCCTCCTGTGCTTACTTCACCACCCAATTCATTGTACCATCTGGCTTTTCACCTATAGCTCTTTCTAGACAAGTGCCACCATCTTTCTGGGCTACCGTCTGGGCTGCATGGCTTCCTGAGATAGGCGTATGGATGGAACCAGTACTGACTGACATCCCTTCTTCCTCTCCACTTACACTTTAGGGTTCATAGAATATAAACCTCAGAGCAGTCAGTACTCTTGCATTATAAATCTTAAACCGATTGTTGCCTGTTACATAAAAAGATGGCAGAACTGGCCAGATGAACCGCAGTTTTGAGTACAGGGTAATACAACACAGGGAATGAAGACCTCTTTCAATTCTGCAACAATACTACTCACCAGCCACATCACAAAGAATTGTCCATTAAAATGTAATCAGAACCTAAAAATAAATGTCATTTTTAAATAAACCTTCAATTTTGTAACAAGTGGTAATAGGTTTGATTTTATTATTATTTTATGAAAATATGAGCCCATATTTTTATGATCTATCAACTGAGTGGTAACTATAAGATGAAATCCACAATTTGGTAAGCAACTACAATTTAAACTCTCTATACTAATTGCTTTAAAGGTGTTACATAGCTTAAATATTCTGAAAATGATTTAAATGTGTCAATTCTCCTAGTAACTCTAGGACAGATATACATATATAATCTATATATATAATATATTACGCCCATTTCCAATGCCCTTTTTGGTGTTTTCACACCATATTTTTACATACTGTTTTAATTTCTTCATTCTATTATAATACGGGTACTCTGAATTGAATTGATTTTAAACATATTGAATACTGAGATGATTTTCTACATGGGGGTAAGAAGAAACTACAAAGATTGGCCACTAATTAGAGTCTAAATACAATGATAACAGAATTTCAAGAGCTAATTATATGCTCCATTTGAAGATTGTTAAAAAACTTAAATCTAATAACTTTTACAATATCTTCCTGTATGATGGTGTATTGTAGCTACATTTTTTTCTTACATAACCGATAAATTACAATGATAAAGTATTTCTCTCCCTATGCACATATTCAAATATGCTACCTGTCCAGAAACATAGTCAATTCATCTGGCTTAAAAAATTTGTGTGTAGGATACATGTCAGAATCTTATAATGAATTCTTCCTGGATGGTGCTTAACATCAATACCCAGGGTGCTTAATGTCAGGAAATCTTTACCAGTCTTCAAACTTCTCCCTGCACTCTGGGATTGCAGATTCTCCTCAATTCAACTGTTAATGCTAAAATTCTTATTTCAACAAAGTCACCTTTTTGTCTGATCAATCTATAATTTCATCATTTTCCCCTCTCCTCCAATAATTTCCTAACATAGACAATTACACCTAAGGACAGAGCCACAGACCAATATTCTCAAGTGGTATCCAACGAGAAGTTTAATCATTCCTGAAAAATCTAGGACACCAAAGTATGAAATTTCATATTAAAAATTCAGTGCCTTAAATATTGTGCAAGGCTGCAAGTGTTAGGCTCTGGGTTACACATTCAAATATGTGATAGGTGCGGAGTCAAAATATATTTCAAATAAAATAACCTTGAAAATAAATAATTTATTTCTCATTTCTTTATTTTCTTAGAAAATTTCTGTAACTGAAATGCAATTAATATTTAAACAAATTAAAGCTCACCTTTAATTTACAGAATATTGTTCAACTATTACAATGCAATATATTTATACATACAGACAACCAAAATGCTTTTGAAGAAAAGTAAACTATAATCCCATTCAAATAAAAATACATAAATCTATTTACGTGTGTGAGTATATAAAACTCTATTTTTAAATGAATGGTAAATGATCTGGAAAGATTTCATACCAGAGAAACCAAGTTATCCCTAAAGGGGGCGGGGGAGAAGGAAACAAGGGAAAAGTAAACTTTTACTTTTCACTCGATTTTCTGATTGTTTGAACCATTACCAGAAAATCATTAAAAAGAAATTTAGAAAAAAAAATGTATTTTACTTTTATTTTTCAGATGAGGTTGTTTTCTCAAGCTCAGGTTCTCAAAGTTTCATTTCCTCTGTAGTTAGTCTCAAAACAACCACAACGTATTTGGTATTTAGTACAGTTTTGGAAAAGAAGTTTATCCCACAAAATATCAAGTGATCTTGAACTAAAAGTCCAGACTATGTTCTTCCATGTGACATCAAGTAAACAGCCTCTAATGATTTCTTGCTAAGGTAAGCTATTAACATTCATGGAGAGTCTATTACTGGACTTGATTACCTTGTGTATCAAAGTGACAGATCTACAGCCGCTATGACAGTATTTCAGCTCACGAGCACCCATGGCCAATTAATCCCTTATGAATCAGACCAGAGTTAGCCAGCTGTGACAGCTTTGGAAGCGTGTGGGTTCTCCTTGATAAAGGACACCACAGTATTTAAACTCACACTAGGGAGCATCTGCAAAGGGGCCTTAACACAACTGCTTCAGGGCTATTTTAGGAAAGGTTAGCCCTCCACAAAGTGGCCCAGATCCCCAGATCAAAAGAGCAAAGCATTCTTTAAGACTTGACTCTGAGACAAATCCTCTGTTTATTTAAGAACTTGAAATTATAAACATTTTTCTAAGAAAATCATTAGTCCTGGAGTGGTGTTATAAAGTTAGCAACATTGTCTTATATTCTGATTGCATAGAGCATCTAAGTTAACTTCTCTCTCTCTCCATCACAAGCACAACTGCTCTCAATGGGGAGCATTGCAGAGTTTTGTGTTTCAGGATTTCAAACCCCATTATGCAAATGAATTATTTTTAGATCCCAAAATAATGACACTACTTGTTGCCTTTTGACTTTCACCAAATAACCAAAGCACAAGAGGAATAAGGCAATCCCCGCATATTCGTGAATCCCAGTAAGTAAATACAGGAGGAAAACATTACAGACAATTATTTGATAAGTAATACATGGACATTGTCAGTTAACAATATGATAGAAAAGAACTGGGGTCTGATGAAGACTTGTGGGAATTTAAATTGTTGTTAATAAAAATCACAAAACTATCTGTCCTTTTTTAAAAACTAGTTTGGGGAAAACACGTATCCTTAAATTCATTTGCCTGCCTTAATGAGAAATATGCTAGAATATAAGCATCACTTCACAAAAAAATTTATGTCTGTATTTTACAACCAAAGAATGGCATGTAACCATCATGTGACCTTTGTAAAGTGCAGGTGACAACTTTTACAGCTTAAACTGAAACATTACAAATTTACTTCTGGGACTAATTCACATTTCAATAAAATCCTTGCAATTTTTCCTATATTTTGTGGGAATACTGGATAAAAGGCTGAGTATATATCCTCTTAAAAAGACATGCAACTAACAGTTAGTGAGCGTACTGCCTTACGGAATTCATCTCCAATGTTGCAATATTTGGATTTACTCTAAAAAGGCCATATTCGCTGTGCATTTGGAACTCAAATTTAACTGAAGGCAATGTATTTTTATTTGCTAAATGTGGCAACACAAATCATCTTAGTTAATTCAAAAAAGCATAGAAATTCAGGGTATATATGAAGGAATGAATCTGAGTTCAAAATTTTTCTTAAACTTTTATATGTCAAATGTAGGTCAGAAAAGGTAGGGAGGATGGTTAAGATAAGTCACAAGAAGATCCAATCATTAATATGAAGCTATTATTTTCACAAAGTAATGCCCTAATCATCAATTTTTACCCATTTATGTAATTAGTATAATTAAAGATAATTATTCTGTCACAGTGCTTTCATGGTCTTCATTAATTCAAATATATAATTATATGAATTTTGGTCAGCTAGAAAAGAGGGATTTAAGAATTCATCACATACACAAAAATCAACCAAATTTCTGTAAAGTATGTATGTAAGGGACTTCTATATTAAAATGCCCCCAGCCGATAAATCATAGGGATATTGAAAATAATGCTGACCTGCTGACTAAAGACACCTAACTATTTACTAAACTCTAGAAACAAACTTTATTATCTTGGAGAAGAAAAAAAAAAAAAAAAACAAAACAGCTCTTTTAAAACCCCATTGAATGCTATTATGTCCTGCTTTGATCTTCCTATAAACTGTAATTCATGAATGCATTGTAGATGTTTCTAATCTAGACACATCTAAATGTGTATTCTAGGGCTAGAATATCCATCAGCAGGTTGCCCTGAAGAAACCACCTTTCCAGCTGCATTGAGCCAGAACTGCACCAACTTCTCTAACCTGTGAGAGGAGGTTCGTGCCAGCACATTTTTCAGTAGACTGAACTACATAATGGAAAGTGTTTCTCAGGTGAAAGCTGATAATATGGGTGAATGCCAAATTGATGTGGATGTCATACTAACATGAAATTCTGAAAGTCGTTTTCAGCATGGAGGAGTTCTATCTATTTATGCTAGAAATTGCATAGATATATTTACATACCGAACGCTGGATTCTTTTGATTACTGAAAACATCTGGTATTAAATCCTGACACTGAAATTGATTAACTATGGAATACTGAGTCATAAATATATTCTCCATGAACCTCATTTTCCTCATATGTAAGTTAGATATTTTATGACCCGTCCCATCATAGATATGATCTAAATATGTCATTCTTCCCTATATGCAATATACACAAGTAACCAGTTTTTAGTGATAGTTCATTATCAAGCCATGGAAAACGGTAGTATAGAGTGAAGGATACTGAAAGTAATTCTCTATGGATGTCTCACATTTCTGCTCATTTTGAGAACAAATACACTGATGTCCTCTGTTCAGTATTAAGTACTCAAGGACATAGGTATAGCTAACAGCCTTGGAAGACAGAGATAGTGTCACCCTCCAGGCAGAATTTTTTGCTGTCTAGTATAATAATAATTTCTCTCTGCGGGAAATCTTTCATAAAAGACTGCAATCTCCTATAAAAGATCCCAAGCTTGTGACTCCTCAACTGTGATGCAAATCCATGGTGTATGCAGAGCCCTCCAGGACCCCCTCCCCTATTTCTCCTGTGGACTTGGGACACTCAAGGAACAGATGTGAACATGACGGTTACATGAAGGTCATACTTCTTGCTGTATGAGTAATAAAGCACCTTGCCTCTGACCCAGGAGGCTTGATCTTCTGCCAACATGTATGAAACTAGGGCAGGCTAACACTTTAGCTTGCGAGAAGGTAAAAATCTCAGACTTTTCACAATTTTTGGCATGCACTCATCATGGCACCTCAAATATAGTCACAGGAAACATTGTCAGAGCTTGTCAATGTATTTGAACGGGGGTTAGATCCTTACAAAAATAGTATTTTTCCTAATTAGGGTAAATAATTTAAAATACAGTCTTCTTCAGAGTTTTCTGTGTATTTTTTTTTTCCTTTGGATCAATACCACAAAACCTAAAAAGCTCCACTCCCTACCCATCTAAGGTCTAAATCCTATCTATTGAATCTCCAAGTATCTTGTTCGTAAGTAAGTGTTATTCAACACACTAGAGAGTATGCTCCATGAGGGAAGGTGTTTTATCTCCTCTCCTCCTTCCTCTATGCCCAGCTAGAGCAGTGCTAGGAACAAAGTAGAAACATTTAGAATATTTGTCGATACCGTGCTGTAAGTCGGTATAGTAATATATCACAAACTGATCTCTGATTTAAACTGTCCCGAAACAAAATAAAATATTTTGCCTCTTTTATTTTTCAAACTTAATGATACAATAATATTTTTATTCGGATTACACCTAAGAGTACATTTCATAAGTAAGTACTTTGGACTAACTACCTAATTATAAAATACACTTTCACATTTTAAAAAGAATAGAAGAATATACAAATAACATTAACCAGACAATAACAAAATCTCTGAGATGTAAAGAGTATAGGATCAGATGACTGTATTGCTACTTGATAGCAATTTGCTTACCAAGTCATTTAACTTCACTGAGCCTCAGTTTTCTTACATGTAAAACGCAAATGATTATTCCCAACTTACAGGTCTGCTGTGAGGTAAACGACTTAATTTATGCAAAGTATTTAGCACAGTGCCTGGTACACTGTAAGTGCGGAATGGTTTGTAAAAGGTATGTTACACAAAATCTCTGAGATCTATCTTCATCTAATACAACTAAAATCAGGCTCCATTAACTAATTATCAATAAATTCAAAGGCAAATCAAAAACATAAAAAAAATGTGCAGGGATATCTTACCCTACAATTTACTGAATTCTGTGTTCTGTCTTCTAAAATTCATTATGCTTATTCGCTGGATAAATGGTTATTCAGTTTACTTTGATCTTTTATGAATAACAAACTCTATGAATTAAAGTTATGGGGTTTGGAGGTAGATAATTTTAAATTTAAATTTCACCTTTGCCATTATTAGCTGCTCGACCTTACAAAATTTGCAGAACCTCTCTGATTATCCTCATGTGTAAAGTAGGACTAATAACATCTAACTTAGTTTAGTATATATTAAATAAGATCATAATTTAAAAATAATAATCACAGTCATTAGTTTAAAAAGTTATTTAAGTTAGTTGCTGATATTCCCTAAGTTCTTCAAAATGTGATTTGCAGGTTTGGTTTCCCTCTATAGTCAGATAATGGTTAAAGTAGTCTCTGAGATTGCTCTGCCTGTCAAGTTCTTACGAAAACCTTGGATATCAGCCTTCTAGAAGCATCTGATGCTGTACTGCATGTGCAATACTGTTCACTGCAGCCAAACTTTGAACGAAAATACAGCTGCTGTCTTTGCGATCTAAAAGTGTCAACAAAGACCATTTCCAGGATTACCAAAACCAGCCACGGAGCCCCCAGATTTCTCACATCTGTCCAGTTACAAGCATAATTTAATCTATTGTCTCTTTCTTCTTCATAAACTTCAGCTCTACAGCCTGTACTTCTTTTATCTCAGAAACTCTTTGTTTCATCCAGATAGTTAAGCATTTGATGTTCTTAGCTCTTTAGATATCTGTAGAGGAAACACTGTGTTGCAGGCCAAAGATCCTTAAGAAAAATTCCAACTCCAGTTCATATTTGTTCACCAAATATATTAAACACACACACACACACACACACACACACACACACAACATTGGTGAGTACACCTATAGATGTACTAATACCACACAGCAGGTATAAAGAAAACCCAGTGGTGACTCAATATGTACCCGCAATGGTTAAGAATTAAAACCACAAAAAGGAAACAATTACCTGTTAGTTTATATAAACTTAGTTCTATACAGCCTCTGCAAAGAAGTCTTTATACTGCAACTATTTTATGAATTATAAGTGGGGAAGCATACAGATAAATGGGAACTCTGGGTTTCACTATGGGACACACATGCACACCATGGGAAAGATGAAGAAGAACCCTGAGATGGTGAGTTTGAGTTGCAGTAATCAGCATGATGAACAATCATTTACGTCCAGCTCAAGAGTTCTTTCAAGTTATTTTTCCCCTTTGAACACATCCATCCTAGAGTCATTCACTAAAGAGCATGAAGAAATGACCCCCAGGTAGCAATGAGTGTATCTAGTGCCCAGATGCTACTTTCTAAACACTATTTCCTATCAGGATGCCTTGGAAAATGGTTAATTCCAGGTATGTAGAGGGAAAGTAGAAAAACAACAGTTTTGTCAGAAAGTGAATAAATGCAAACACTAATGGGAATATATCAAAAAGCACATTGGAGCCACAGTGAAGGGCAACTCCTAGTCAAACTTGAGATCTGAAAGGGAAAAGAGCACTTCTTCAAAGAAACGTCAGATACTGAATAAAGATGTAATAACTGGAACTCAAAAAAAAAAAAAAAAGAAATACCAACAGTTTACTGGAAAACAAGATTACTACACAACCTCAGAAGATCACCCAAGAAATTACTTCATTACAGATGGAAATGCATATTCTTAAAACAAAGAAAACTAATGGTTAACATGTTAACCAAACATACAGTCTCCTAAAAATAATGGAATAAACAGACATAATGCCTCCTGATGTGATACTAAAGTGTCAACCAGAAGCAAAGCAGTATTCTTGCCAAAATGAATCCAAAATGAATCTAGCTTCATCCAAATAGGAGATATTTTACAAAGCAACTGACTTGACCTCAACAACAATGTCTTAAGAAAGACAAAGATGATGCAAGTGGGGGGGTCAGTGCCCTAGACTGAAGGAGACTAGAGACACATAACAAATGGCATATGCTTGTCCCTTGATCAGCTCCTGGAGCAAATCAAGAAAAACTGCGAACAATCATAAAAAATGTAAAGATGAACTAAAAACTAGAAAATATTGAAACAATAATACATACTGGCTGATGATAATCATGTTGCTGGTATACAGGAGACTAACCTTGTTTTAAAGAAATATATATTAAAATATCTAGGGATAAAGAATCATGATGTAAGCAGTTTTATTTTCAAATAGCTCAAAAATTGAAAATGTGGCAAAATGTCAGCAACGGGCAACAGGTGGCCTTTGTACTATTCTTTTAACTCTTTTAGAGACTTAAATTATTTTCAAAATACATGGAAATGAAAACAATATGTAAAATGCCTAGCAAAGTGCGAGATAAATACCAAGTACCAAGAGTTCACCTCTGGTATGATGCCCTGGATCTCACATTTTCTGACAAGTTCTGATGATTCAGCTTTCCCTAAAACCCCAGTAAATGACACCCCTAATTTATTTCAGAAACCCAGAGTTGATTTCTCTATACCTCAGAGTCATAAAAAAAGGTTGAAATATATGTAATAACTTTCTTTTTATGATAGAAATATAAAATAAATATAATATTTTTTGCATCAAAGTGATTACATTTTAAAATATTTTGAAAGAGTAAGTCTCTGTTATATATATGAAACATTTTCTCATATGTTATAAAGATGAGGCCTATACAAACTCATAACTGGAGGCCTGAAATATAACTTAATTTTATTGCTATGAAACTAAATAAATTCCTTCTTTTATCTGTTCATAGACAAGTGCATACCATCTTCTGGCAATGATTCCCACAGAATGGTAAGGCAGATAAGTAGACAGGATGAATATATTACCCCTCCATATATCCTACAGGGGAAAATGTTGTGCAACAATAAAGTCCCAGTTACAGATAAAACTATTAAGCAGGACACATAAAATTATAATTATCTAAAAGCCTCAGTAAACAAGTACCTTTTATGGCATAACAACAGCTAACATCAATGACAAGAGAAAGTATGAGAAGAAAGCCATGGTAAAGATCAGTCACCAAATTCCTTTGCTCAAAAATGGTTAAAATTCTGCCCAAAATTTTGCCTGCAAAAAGTAAAATCAAATTAAAAATAAAAGACCAACATTTAAAGGAGCCACTTAATCCTGGTGGAGACAGGTTATCAGGTACATCATCATCACTATCATATTTGCCAATTAATTATCAGTCAACTCTTGTGTATAATACTCTTATTTTTAACAAAGTCCCGTTATATAAGGAAAAATAAAAATTATTATGCGACTTACTTGTGGTACAGTTTAAAAGGGTTATATGCAATTCTGGAGAAATACTGCAATTCAAAATAATACATTTATTTATTCATGTTTCAGGTCTTCTGAATGACAAACTTGAGGTTGGGACTGTATCTTCAAAATATTAGTCCTACATATAACAAAATCCCTGGCTTATACAAACTCAATAAACAGTTGTTTAATCAGGAAAATAATAATCCATTATTAGCAGAATTTCATTCATCTCAGATTTAATATAAAAAGTTTTGTAGAGAAGCACAATAGAAGATTTTGAGAATTTAAGTTTTTGCAGAGGCTAAATTGGAAGCTCTCCTGTGCTTAATAATAGAAAAGTTCAGAACCGTATAAATTCTATCACATGGTGTTTTATTTATAAACACTTCCTTTAATCTTCTTTCATAATACTTTGAAGCTACTCTTGTCAATATGTTTAAACCTCTCTCCTGCCCTCGAATCTGGGTGAGCCTTTAACTGTGTCCAGTGGGATGATGGAACTACAGTCACAGTACAGGAAAACGGACGTCAGCAAGTGGTCTCTGCTTATGTTACAGACACCTCTGCAGTCCTGAACTCTGTACAAATCACGATAATAATCACTAAGAAGTCTTCAAGAACAGAGACTCTACTGAATTCATATTGGGACTTGCCGTCACTATCAGAACAATGCTATATATGACAGAGACCCCTGGCTGCTTTTGATAAATGAAATCAGTGAACGGGAAAAAGGTAAGCAACATAGTGACAGAGTCCAAATAGTGGAATCCCAATTCTACGTACTACATGCAGAGTAGACTTTTGTTCTCATTTTTACATGATTCTAGAAAATAAGATTTTAGTCCAGTAGACAGTATACTTTATTAAGCACTAAAATCTGTATGACAAAAAATAACAGAGAGCATATATATGATTTTTAACTATGTCTAGCTGTGCATTTTAAGGATTTGTACCATGTGTGTGACATTTCTAATTTTATAAAACCATTTGACATGTGATTTAATGTTCTGTAAAGGAAAACACTGAATGAATAAGAGGCTGTGTTCTTCCAGTGACCACGCCAGCCAAAATAATTTAGAGACTTTATGAAATGCAGTGGGGTTTTTTTTGTTTTTTTTTTTTTCTTTTCTTTTCTTTTCTTTTTTTTTTTTTTTGGGTTGAGTTTCCGTGTAATGCCCTATAGTGATAACGAACTGAAACAGTTCTTCCGTTTCAGTTGCTTACCGGAACACCAGGAATGACTTAAGCATTATGGGAAATAGAAAAGAAATCATATCTTATCTGTTTAAGAAGATTTCTCCAAATCTAAAATTGTATTTTTATTATTTAAGGAACTTTTGTGCAAGAATGGTAATCATAATTTAGAGTTAACATTGTGTAGTTTCTTGGCTGTGACCCCTTATTACCTAGCATTCCTTCCCTATCAGGATCCAAAACCAAGCTGCTGATGGTCACCATTTCCCACCAAACACTCATCCTCCTAACATCAAGAAATTCCTGAGTATGATTTACCATTTCTGTAATGTGGCATCACAGAACACTTGGTGGGAGGAGGAGGGGGAAGGGAAGAGAACTGTGCTGATCATTCAAAGAACTCTCACTTCAAATGAGATTCCAGTGGTCCCGTCCTGGCCATTGTTCATGGTGTCAGTGAGTTGATCACTGACAGAATTCACTTAACAGATAAAATGAAACCCAAATACTCCTCATAAATCAGATTAATATCTAGAAACTTCATTGGCAGGATGATGGATCTTAAGTCCTGACCATTATTTTATGCACAGAAGTGGATACCAGTTAAATTTTTTAACATGGTTGGACCCTCTCTGTTACATACATGTACATGCACATGTATACACACACACACCAGTCACCTGGTAGGTGGAAAGAAGGTAGTAAGAAAATCATGAAGATACATCTACCAAATAAAACAAATTCCTAATAAGAAATGAAGTGTAGCAGAAAAACCTTAGGGAGCAAGGGGAAAACAGATGGTGAAAGATGAATGACAACAGTAATGAAAATGACAATGATGTGAATAAAAAAACAATGAAAATAATAATGAACATTTCTTTGTAAGATACATCTCATCTAAGGAACTCACAAGAGGCTTATCCTATGAAAAATGGGTTGCAGATAAACAATTCCTCGTGCGGGAAACCTTGTCAATAATGGTAAGAAGCAGCATGGCCTATTGGACAGGAAGATGAGAAGAAAGAAAGAACTCATTTTTAAAAGGTACGAAACCAACATGGGTTATTAAGTTTGAAGCAAAATCAACATTTATTTATCAGTGCTTAGAAAAAGGAGGAATGGTCCATTAAAACAGTTCAATAGTTTCTACTTCCTGCTGAAAAAAAAATGGAACTTCTTTCCATAAACTGCAACTCAATTGGCAGATAGACATTAGCCATACTCAACTATCTGTGTCTTCTTAAACACACCAAGATCCTTCACATCTCCATGGCTTTATATCCATGCATGCTCTTCCTCCCAAACTGCAGTTGGTGGAAAAAGCTCTCTCTGGACTAGGATTCATACAACTTTTCTATAAAGGGCCAGATAGTAAATATTTTAGGCCTTATAGGCCATGCGATCTCCAACAACTATTCAAATCTGTTGTACCAGGGAGGCAGCTTTCAGAAACAAATAAGCTAATTAGTATGTCTATGTTCCAATAAAACATTATGTGTGGACACCAAAGTTTAAATTTCACAAAATTCTGTATGTCAAGAAAATATTTTTGTTTTCCTAATAATCATTTGGAAAATGTAAAAACACATTCTGAGACAGTAGGCAATACAAAAACAGACTGTAGGCCATATTTGGCCGGTGGACTGTAGTTTGATCTCTGATCTAAACAATTTCATGGCCAAGCACTCCTTTGTTCTCTTTCAGAGTACTTTTTTTATATTATGCCATTGTTTGTATTACTCACCTCTAAATCCACCACTTCTTACAAACCATGAACTCCTTAAAATCATCAACTACTGCAAGCATATAGTGGTTAAGAACATAGAGTGTGGAGCCAGACTTACTAGGTTGGACTTCCAGTTCCAATACTGTAGTATGAGCTTCAAAAGCATTTTTAAGCTCTCTGTGCCTGTGTTTTTCATTTGTTAAAAATAAAATGAGAGTAATAATTGTCCATTTAACACAAAGTTGTTTTGAAGTATGCTTAAAACATGATGCCAACCTAAATTTGTTTAAGAGTTCCAGCAAATTTGTACTGGGAAGTGAGAACCTTTTGAAAAATTATAGTATGCAAACTTCTATCATCAGTTTATCTACTATAGAAAGTAATACACAATAGGTGTTCAATAAGTACTTTTTGTGTTGAATGAATTTTTTTTTTTTTAATTTAACTATTTTCTCTTACTTCTCACAGAGGTGAGCCTATTTGTGTGTGTGTTGGGAAGGGGGAGTAAAAGAGGTAAACACACGTATAATTTACATAGTAAAAGTTGAATATTATAAAGTTTTTTTCAATATGTAGATGGTATTTTTATGCTCTCACAATTTATTTGCATGAGCAGAGATGTCCGTCTAAAGCACAGAGGTCATTATTTATTTACTCTTTCGGGAAACTTCCATTGAACCTGTATTCTATGCCAGGATGTATTGTTAGAATGAAGAATACGACGTGGTATCAGTCACCAAAAAGTGTGTTGTTCTGTGGTTGAGACAGACTCATAAACTAATGGTATCAATAAAATGCAAAGGTGCCTATTAAATGCAGAAGGAAGTGAGCATGTGAGTGATGTACCCAGGAAATCAGGGAACACAGCAAAAAGATGTTTTGTTTTTTTTTTCAATAAATGAGTTGATAATTGAATGAAGTATTGCAGATAAAGAGGATCTGTCACACTGACAGGTGAGTTTTCCAAGAAGAGGAGCAGCTTTCACAGGAACACACAAATGCATTCAGTAGCATGGCTTTTTCAGGCAAAAACAGAAACAAAACGCAGAGTAGGGGGAAGAGATCAAGATGAGGTTAGTATCCCATCATGGGATCGAGATAAAGAGATCAAGATAAAGCTAGTATCCCATCATGGAATGTATGATATGGCATAATAAGGACTTTGAGCTTTATTCTGATGGCAAATTGAAATCATAAGGGTTTTCAGAAGGGGAACAGATTTAAGTACCCAAGGAAAACGACTCAGTTTCTAGAATCGCCATTTCTGTGTTTCAATTTTCACGTCACATTGAATGTGTTTAACTCAATCTAGTATCTGAGTTAAATCTAATTTTTATTTCCTTCTATAGAATATAATAGACTATTGTCTAGTTACTGGTATATATGATTAAAATGATATGCTGTAAAATATAATAGTATATTATTCAAATTTTCATTATGTTGTCTAAATACAAAGCAGTGACATCTTTTCAGAGTGACAGTCGCCTGAAAAACACAAGCTTCATATTCCAGTATTTAAGACAGATGCAGACTCTCACTATTTTAAAGCAAAAATACATTAATGATGAATAATTTGTATTACAACACTAATTTTGTATCACTTTTTTATTTACATTCTAGTTAGTTAACATATAGTGTAATATTAGTTTCAGGAGTGGAATTTAGTGATTCATCACTTACATAGCCCAGTGCTCATCACAACAAGCTCCTTCCTTTTATTAACATTATTTTTCCTAGGGAAATCTTCATGATTGTGGTTTCAACTTAATCAACATATTATTATTCACATAATGGGAATATTTTAATATCTTGGATATATCAGTTTGATTTCATATGATTAACTATACATTTTCTAAAAGTTTTATGAAATGTAAATATTTGTGTGTTTTCACCCATTCTTACTAAAATTAATATAATAACACACGTGACTCCTAATATTTCAAAGAACATGATGGACTTATCAACATGCCCTAATTTTTTTTCTGGACCCTAACTTGCACATTTTCTCTTGCAAGTTTTCAAATTTAATACTGACTCATATTTGCCCTCTATGCCCAGTATGAGAACAAAATAATAGGAAGGAACAATATGAAGGAAAACAATATGAAGGAAACAATAAAATCCCTTTGTTCCTGCTCCTGGGTTTCCTATCAAGATTAATGATACTACCATATATCCCGATGGGAGAAGCTAAGCCATATGATCAACATTTCAAACTCTCTGGCTGCCTCCTTCCTTTCACTCGAGGGACAGAGTGCACATTATTCTTAGAAAGGACCATGCCCTTCCACTACAAACACAAGCACTTCTCAGAGTAGACAAAATGATAAAAATCAAATTACTTCTAATCTTCCTTTATATTGCCAACACTACAATCCATCCCTTCAGCCCCTGAGCAAAGGGGAAACAGCTACACGCACTACACAAAGCTGTCTGATTGGCATGGTGCATGGGGGTAAGTCTCCATCAGCAGATTCCCTTAAACAAGAAACACCCTCGATTGCCTCAATTTCTCTAAATATAGGAAAAAGGCAGGAAGGGAATGGAGGAAGGTGAGTTTTAACCTTAATTTTAAATAACTGACAATATGCATTACAACAGGCAACTGAAGGCTGATTTCATGCTGTCTTAGTTGACTGCCTGATTGGAGCCAAGGTTAAAACTGCATGGCCCTAGTGAGCCTATAATCTTTGCAGCAGTGGTAAGAATATTTCCACCAATTAGTCTGCAGAAAGAATTATATTTTATAGGTTAACATAAAAAGGCAGATCAACATTTTTACTCAACTGAAATAGTCTTTTGGTATTTGTTTTTATTTAGTTTTAACTTCAATATATGTTGCACACATTGAAAGGAAGAAATGATTGGCAATCATTTTTTGTTTTCAGTCAGGGATATAGGATCCTGGCCTAAAATTTTCTTATACTTCAACAAAATAGTTCCACATTCCATCAAAGTCCAAGATCTGTCTACTGCTATCTCCTTCACATATCTTTTGTCTCTTCCATCCCTCCTTTGCTATTGTTCTCGTTCAGATCTGCACTTCGATTTACTTCAAATATAGACATTGTGTCCTAACTTGTCTGTCTGCCTCCCTTTTATCATGCACTTCAACCTCTACCGCTAAGGCAGACAGACATTCTGAGTCAGGCAGGATCATTCCCCTTCCAGAAACCTCACTGTAGTTCACTTTCTTTAGCATTACTTTCACAGACCCTTGTAATTAGGCTGCAAAGGTGGCCTTAGGTCTATTTGCTAATGTATTTCTTTCCAAACTTCCTGCTCTGGTCAGCTCATAACCTACCATCCAACAAATAATTCCTTGACTCTGTACTTTTGTTAATCAGGTGCTATCTCTCAACATAAAATTACTCTGTCCTTCTTGCTAACCCTTTCATTGTCAAAAGGTCACCTGGAACACTACAACCTTCACAAAGCTATCTGTAATCTTGTCCAAAGACAGAACACCTTCATCTCTACACCCATGTGATGCTAATATTTTGCGTCAACTTGGCTGGACCATGGTGCCTAGATATGTGTTCAAACATTCTGGCTGTGTCTATGAGGGTATTTTTGGATAAGATTAACATAAATCCGTGAACAATATGTAAACAGGTTGCCTTCCATAATGTGGGTTAATCATTTGAAGGCCTGAACAGAACAAAATATTGACCTCCCCTGAGCAACAGTGAAAGCTACAGCCTGACAGCCAGCAAACTTGAGCTCCAGCACTGGCTTTTCTCTGGGCTTCCAGCCTGTCAGGTCGATCTACAGATTTTTGATTCCCCAGCCTGAGTAATTACATGAGCCAACTTCTTAAAATAAATATATTTATATACAGAAATATACACACATTTACTGTTTTGTTCCTCCCCTCTGGAGAACCATAAGATACCCCACAAAGTGCTACTGCCATCTACAAGTTAGCTTATACTTCCTTTAGTTAAGAGTGTCTATGCCTCCCTGGCCCACTCGATGACAAATCAATGGCAAAGAAACCACATTTTACTGTCTTTATGGGTACCCCTACAAAACTGTCTGACACATCCTAGGAACTCAGTAAGTATTTAATTAACTGAATCAATCCACATGGACATTGGATACAACTTTAAAAAGGTACCTATATTAAAATGAATATTATATGATTATTTCCCTTTGTCTTAGAAGTCCTCAGAGACTCCATTTGCTTGGGTCACTCTGGGTATGCCTTTGCACGAAGTACTAAAAAATCACTAGCTTGAAATGTCATTAATTGAGCCAATGATCCTCGTTAGCACAAAGGCAATCTATGTAAACCAACAGAACAATATTAGTATCCTTTCAAAAGGTTCCCTAATCTTGTATTATCCTCACTGTTTTGTTCATTAATTAGTTCTCTAATCAACTGATTATCTGTTAAGCACTCATTTAATTACCTTACATGTAGGTACTGGTTACACTAAGGGCTTTTGAAGGTTTTACTCTCATAGTCTAAGAAAATTATCATTGTAGTGACTTTGACTCAAACACCACATGAAGAAAAAAATATGCTTATAGGGAAAATATTCAAATATGTAAACATTGACAATTGTAATATATTAAATTGTGGACACAAATGCCCACACAGATGTGCAAAAATGGTAATGAACCTCAGCTTGTTACAACTTTAGTAGGGTACAGTGCTCCTGAAACATGACTCTGTATATGAATCACCTGGAGATCTTGTTAAAATGCAGATTCTGACTGAGTTGACTGAGGTTTGAACTCTCTAACAAGCTCCCTGGTGGTGCCTTGAGCTGTTCCCAGACCACATTTTTGAGTATCAAGAGTTGAGACTGTAGAATCCAGAAAAAAAAAAAAAATCATTCAGTATTTCAGCTTTTGCTTCTAAGTAGTAATGTCAAGCAATTGGAGATTTATGGTCCCCACATTTTTATTAATAGAAAAAATTTCCTACTACTTATCACACAGAGTTATTTACTTATCCAATTATTTTCCTATGTCCCTACTCTGTGTATGACCGTTGGCTAGGTAGTAGGTCTGAATGTGTACGTGAGTGTGTGTGTGTGTGTGTGTGTGTGTAGCAGAAGAAAGAATAAAGATCATCAGGGAAGGTTTACAATAGATCCTGGCTCTGCTTTCATATCGGGCACAATCAATCTAAAGCATTACTAAACAACTTCACCATATAATGAAGCAGACAGAAAACCTGAGTACCTAGAGATGAATGAAGTAGAGAAGTATGTATGGAGTGGGTTAAATTATATGCAAAACTTAGGGTGAACAAAATTTTAAGTCATTTTTGAAAGACATGGGAGAAGACAGATTTTCAAATAGACAATCAGAAGTTGTTACTAAGTACTAATGGAAGTAAAAATTAGCAGATGTAAAGATCAAAGAACGCAGGTGAGCACAGATTACCTTCATTGTGATGTAGAAGAAAATAAGGGCAAGTATAATTTATACATGTGAAAAAGACAGGATAAGACACTGAGAGAAAGAGGAACATGGACTCTCTTTGATATGGGCTATCCCCAGTTAAATAAATCAATCGTGGAAAAATAGAAACATTATCATGTGTATACAATGATACCATTAAAGAATGCATGTAGAAGAAAAATGGAAGCATTTAAAAGTTGATAAATGGCAGCAGTGGAGGAGAAAGAAAGTGAACTGGGAATTCTTATTGTACAGAATTTTTAATGTGATAGACTAAAGCCTATTTTATGCTTTTTACTTTATTTTTAAAAGAAAATATCTAGAAAGTAAAAATTAGTAAACTCTTCATCTTGCTAAAACACAGAAATAAATTATCAAGTTGTAGAGTAACCACGAGATTAACCTCAGAAGCGTTGATAACAATCACTGATGTGTACCCTGGAGAAAAGAAAGAGGAGTGAAATACCATTTTTCACCTTACTAAATGGTACCCAAGTGCTTTGGGAGACAGCCAGATGCAGTCCAACATGTAGTAGCTCCCTGAGGAGGGAGCCAGGAGTCCCAAGTGTGACGACTCTCTGTAGTGAACACACACTATATCAGATTGTATCACTGTGACTATTTAAGCAAATGCTTAAGGGTTTAGCATTTGAAATATATGGAAGTTTATCTAGAATTAATCCATCCTAAAAGAAAGTCTAGAGCATTTCACTAAAACTTTCATTACTTAAAACACGAGTTTAAACAGTATTCTAAGAAATAGGACCTAAATTATTTTAGAAGCCGCAATATATAGTAATCTTATAATTAGAGATACAATAAGCTGATAATATCATGGATGTAGATTTAATTTTTATAAGATAACCAGGGATAACAAAGAATGTGTCATTTTCTACACAGTTCAGGGAGAAAAAAAAAGTACTCTGATTTTAAATGATTAATGCAAACAATTTAACAAATTACCACAGCTTAATTTAAGAATATTAAAATTATTTTCCTTAATATTTTTAATGTTTTCCCTTCTAGCTGAAGATCTAATCAAAATTAGTGTACTGAATTTAGTCTTTATGTATCTTTAATCATATATTCTGAAATGCTTCCTTAGCCTTTTAATAATTGCAAAGTGGTACTTAAGATACGCATATCCATATTCACAGAAAATATATACTGAGTTATTTTGAAGGCATGATAACTGAAAATTACTCTCAAGTGGTTCAGGGAAAAAAAAGTGTATGTGTATATGACAGAGAGAGAGAGGGGAGAGAGAGGAGAGAGAGTGGGAGAGATAAAGGACCTAAAGAAATTTTTTACTTGTAACTTCTCATGTTTGAAATTATTTCAAAATAAAAATTTAAAAAAAGAACAAGAACATTACTTATAAATCTTGATAAATCATATTAGATGGTATGGGCTCTTATGAAAATCAGGAATATAGAGTGGAAGTTGAGAAGATGTCTAGATTCTCAAGCAAGATTTCTCAAGGAAGGATGCTATTTGTTCAGGGCCTGAATAAATCTGAGTCCAGGAACTCCTTAAAATTGTATGCATAAATTTGTGAATGAGTTTTTTTTTTGTTTTTTTTTTGTTTTTTTTTTTTTCTCCTGGAAGGACAAGCCACCATTTTTCTTGGACGTTCAAAGAAATGTGTGATCCTCAAAAGCCTGGAAATTACTGCATTAATTTCTGTTCCTCAAAAGATACCTTAAATAAGCAGAAAAGCTGGGATACAAACCAGGAGAAGAAATTATAATTGTCATTAATATGTGTAAATAACAAAAGACTAAAAGAATATGCAAACAAAAGAATATATAGAACACAGCTGCCAATCAATACTAAATCAAGAATCTAAATCAAAAAATGGGTATAGGACATTAACCTGTATTTCAAAAAAGAGGAAACATGGCAAATACACATTGGAAGATGGGTTTCATCTTCTCATTAGCAATCAGAGAAGTGCAGATCAAGACCACTATGAGGTGTCATCTACACAAATTAGACGGGCGGAAAGGAAAAAAAAATACACCAACAATACCAAGTGCTAAAGAGGATATATGGATTTGCAGTATTCTATAGAAAGTTGGGAGTATAAAGTTGTATAACCATGTTTGAAAACACATTATCTTATAAAGTTAAAGAATAAAACACTCCATGATCCAGTAATCACATTTCTAGGCATAGATACAAGAGAAATCTTTATGCGCATATATACGGAAACATGTAGAAGATTGTCCATACCAATACTGTCAACAACAACAAAACTAATACAACTCAAATGCCATGTGAAATACCAGAAAATATATGTACTCATCTCTGCTCCCAGTTCCTGGCACAGAGCTCCTAAAATTTGCAATCTCCTAAATTATAAGAGCACTAAGAGCATCTTTTGGTCTTTGACTCTGGTTCTTACCTCAGAGCTCCTAAATCTCTTGGAATTTGCTGAGTGACAGGACTATCCCTTATTCTAATGAGGCAGCTCTTCTTAGGCTTCTGGAGAGCTTCAGAATGGGGGCTGGCCACCACAGACACCAAGCCATGTTTAAAGTTTGGAACTTTCAACTCCACCCCTCTCTACACCAAGTGGGAAAAAGCCTGGAGATTGAGTTAATTACTGACCATGCCCACGTGATGAGGTCCCCATCAACATCCCACAAGTACGGGATTCTGAGACAGTCTAGGTTGGTGAAGAGATGGAAGTGTTAGGAGAGTGGCAGACTCAGACAGGAAATGGATGCTCTACACTCCTCCCAACATGTTCTGACCCATGCATCTCTGCCATCTAGTTGTTCCTGAGTTATATCATTTTATAATCATCTGGCAACCCAGTAAATTTATTTTCCTGACTTCTGTGAGCTATTCTAGCAAATTAATCAAACTTGAGGGTGAGGTTGTAGAATTTTTTATTTACAGTCAATTGGTCAGAAGCACAGATAACCTAGACTTGGAATTGGCATCTGAAGCAGGGGTTTGGAGGGGAGGGTGGGAGTGGGGACTGAGCCGTTAACGTGTGACATGTGACACCATCTCCAGATAGACAGTATGAGAACTGAGTTAAATTGTAAGACATTCAGCTGGTGTTGCAGAACTGCTTGATGTGTGGAGAACACACACAGTAGTGTAGATATAGTAGTGTGAGAGTAAAGGAAACATACAGGATGAGTCTAGTTTCCCCCCCCCCCAATAAATGACAATATTCAAGAGAAATTATAGTATCCAGTTTCTCGGATGGTCTCCATGATCCTTGCTTCCTGGTACTCCCTGCCTTTGAGTAATCCCCTCACATACTGAATCAGTCACCTATATGACCAACAGACTATGGGCGAAGTGATGATAAATGACTTCATGGTGAGGACATTAAAGACATTACAACTTTTGCTTGGGTCTCTTAGATAGCTTGCTCTATAAGAAATCATCTGCCATGTTGTGAGAGCACTTAAGCCTCTCCATTTAGAGGCCTACATGGACAGGACTCAGTTAGCCAGCACCAACTTATTAAACATGTGACTAAGCCACTCTGGAGTGGATCATCCAATCCTAAATCAAGACTTCAGAAGATTACAATCCAGCTGAAATCCAACTCTAAATTCATGAGACCTTGACCCCAGCCTACCAACTGAGCTGCTTTCAAATTCCTGACCCTGGATTTCTACCAGAAATCAGGAGATAAAATATTTTGGGGCGCCTGGGTGGCTCAGTCGGTTAAGTGGCTGACTTCGGCTCAGGTCATGATCTCGCGGTCCGTGAGTTCAAGCCCCGCGTCGGGCTCTGTGCTGACAGCTCAGAACCTGGAGCCTGTTTCAGATTCTGTGTCTCCCTCTCTCTGACCCTCCCCTGTTCATGCTCTGTCTCCCCCTGTCTCAAAAATAAATAAAACATTAAAAAAAATTAAAAAAAAAAAGATTTTGTTTTAATCTACGAAATGTTAAAGTTACTTGAGGGGTGTCTGGGTGGCTCAGTTGGTTAAGTGTCCAACTCTTCATTTCAGCTCAGGTCATGATCTCATAGTTTCTGAGATTGAGCCCGTGTCAAGTGCCGCACTGACAACAGAGAGAATACTTGGGATTCTCTCTCTCCCTCTCTCTCTCTGCCCCACCCCCACACTCACTCGCTTGCTCTCTCTCAGAATAAATAAATACACTTTAAAGGTACTTGATAAGCATAAATACCTAAGGAAAATTAAATTATGGTAATTTTTAAAAAATTCAAATCCACTAAAACTAAAAAAATATTGCTAAATGTACATTCTATAAAACTGTTTTAAAAGCAATGAAAAATCAATGACATCATTTACTTTGTGTGAACAAAGGAAATGGGATTAAGTAGTAGAGGAGTCAATAAGCACATATAAATTATTAGCAATGGTCTAATTGCTAGTGTTTTCATAAATGATCATTAAATTAATAATTGAATTTAATTTTAAAAATCCATGCATGGAACAAAAGTTAGAGTGTTTCCTCATCCAGGGATTATGATCAATTGAATTCAGTGAACTGAAGACCCACTGGGAGTTTCTGAGTGACACAGCAGGAACAAAAACCATTACTCTGAGCCAGACTTCCTTTCCAACTTCCATAAAATATTAGCCGCTAGAGGTTGGCTGTTAAAAAACATAAAAAATGAACGTGGAAAAATATAATACCTTAGTTTTCCCTAGGATAGAAACATATGGAGTTGTGAGAATTTAATATGGCCCACCATTTAAGCACCGACTTTTAACTTTTTCTAATGTTTATTAGATTCTTAACAAAAAAGACAGACACTCTTCCTGATGAGAAAAAGAAGACCCTGCTCCTCCTCTGGGAAGAGGATGGTAGCGAAGGGATGGGCAGAATAATGAGATTTACCTTGTTGACAGAACCTTCTAGACTCAAGAGGGTGCCACAACTGCCGGGGTGCCACATCAGCAAATGGAAACTTAGGTAACTCTCATGTCCCTACAAATGCTTTCATGACCAGAAACACAGTATATCCAGTCAGCCAATCCACAAACACCGAGACAACTCTGGGCTTTCTCTCCTCAAACAAGGTTGACTGTGTGGCCTAAGCCAGTCAGGAATATTCCCTTTTTCTCTGTTTGTTCTTTATTCCTTATCCTATAAAGGCTTGCTGCCTCCCACCCAATTTTTCAGTGCTCCATTAGAAGACTGTCTACTTCATGAAGTATTCAAGTTTTTCTGTCTCACCTAAAGTGTCTTCTTTAAACAACTTTTTTGGGGGGGCGCCTGGGTGGCTTAGTCGGTTGAGCATCTGATTTCGGCTGAGGTCATGATCTCGTGGTCTGTGGGTTTGAGCCCCACGTCAGGCTCTGGGCGGATGGCTCAGATCCTGGAGCCTGCTTCGGATTCTGTGTCTCCTCTCTCTCTGCCCCTCCCCCTCTCATACTCTGTCTCTCTCTCTCTGTCAAACATAAATCAACATTAAAAAAAAATAAAAACACTTTTTTTTTTTTTTTAACTTTTTCATCATGAGGAATGGGATTGGAAGCCAGGTAGGATGAAATGTGCACAAGTGCCCATTGCGCCCTATGGACTCACTGAGTCTCTCATTTGTACAGAGGGCATGGGTGAGTGACTCAGGTTTGAGCTCTGCCTAAGGGCAATCAGCAATCTGGTCCAAGCAAAGTTTGTTCAAAAAAAAAAAAAAAAAAAAGTTCCCATAAAGGTTCTGGGTCTTGGAAAGACCCCAGGGTAGTTATAATAGGAAAGAGTTGGGGCACCTGGGTGTCCAGTCAGTTAAGTGTTCATCTCTTGACTTAGGCTGTCATGATTTCTGGTTTGTGGTATCAGGCCCAATGCCAGTGTTCACACTAACAGTACAGGACCTGCTTAGGATTCTCTCTCTGCCTCTCTCCTGCTTGCATGCATTCCCTCTCCATCTCCCCTCCGTCTCTTTCAAAATGAATAAATCAACACAAAAAAATGAAAAGAGTATGCAACAGGTGGAAACTATTAGGGAACTCACAAAGCCTCAAGGCAACTCCATAGCCTAAAGTGCTGGGAGATTTGGGGGATGCCATTAGGGCATCCATCACTATAAATAAATCTCCTGAAAGGAATCATCTCTTGCTAATGGGAATTTCAGAGGACAAAGTTACAAAATTGGTGGGCACCAGTCAAGTACTTAAAAGTAGTTTGATGGCTTACTACCTAAGTCTAAGATGGTCATTCTAGGAAGGATAAGTTGGTCACAAAATGAGGAAGATCAATACTAGGTCACTGCCAACCTCAAGAAAATTTTCATGCAACCAAGTACACTGTAAAACACCACAAAATCCCCAACTTAGTGGCACATTACTTTCAGGTATTAATTTGGTTCCAAGAGACCCCAGGCTTAGCTAAAGAAGTGGAATCCTAGAAGTTTCAAAGAACTGAGTGTGGACCTTTCAGCATATCTTCTTATTTTACGTCTAAAAATCATGGTCCCCAGAAGCTGTAGATATCAGCAAAAACAGCAAAATATTACTAAGACAACTTAGAATTACAATGGCCATTATGGAGACTATTCCAATTAGACAAGATTGATCATTAAAGAAGTGCACTTAAAAGCAAGGTTTCCCAAATCAAACACATAGAATGGATACCCATTTTATTTGGAATGCAGAAGCCTATAAAAGGCTTCAAGATTTCAAAACAGCTTCATTGAAAGATTCATTGGAAAAGGCTAATGAAAAATGGAAGACACAAAAGGGACTTAAAACAAGACTGTAAGATTGACATGGCTCCTTCTATTCCCTTCTAACCTCCTTTACCTTAGTACTCAGTCTATCAATCCTCTATCTGAACTGTCTTTCTACCCTGAAGAGACAAGAATGTAAACCTAAGTCAAATCCTTGTACACTAACTCAAACACCCCATGTCAACCCTTAAGGGAGGGCCGACATAGAGGCCCCTATCAGAGTTGATGGGATTTTAAGGGATTCTCTGATAAACTACTACCAGATATTTCCTTAAAGAGCCAAAGGGAAACCAAAATTAAAATCAATGGCCAACCTCTGGTGGATATCGGAGCTATATTCACTATTTAAACTCTACTCACTCAGTCCCCTGCCGATGAGATCCTAGGAAAATTGGCAGGAGCCAGCAAACACTGGGAATTATCACTGTCAGCTCTCCCAGCTCTCTGGAGTATTTGGTCAAGAAAGGAAGGTAAAATTTCTCAGTGTCCCTTCTTTTCAAAATTCGGATTCTTGTGAATTTGGTTTTGGGGTACCCGTTGGTTGTCAACCCTCTCTCTCTCGGGGACAACTATTGCCTTCTTGTCTTGTTTTGGTGTCCTGAGAACTTCCTGCCTGCCTGGGGCACACAGGTTGGCAGGTCTTGCAGATGCAGGCAGCTCAACTGTCAGGTTGGGGCTCAAGAATAAAGTAGCACAGGGGCTCAAAGGAACATATGCACCTCAATGTTTACAGCAACATTATTTACAATAGCCAAATTATGGAATCCACACAAGTGGTCATAAATTGACAAATGGATAAAGAAAATGTGATATATGCAAACACACACACACAATGGAATATCACCCTGCCATAAAAAGGAATGAAATTTTGCCATTTGCAAGGACATGGATGGAGCTAGAGACTATCATGCTAAGTGAAATAAGTCAGTCAGAGAAAACCAAATACTGTATGATTTCACTGATATGTATGATTTAGGAATCAAAACAAATGAGCAAAGGGGAAAAAAGAGAGAGAGGCAAACCAAGAAACCAAGACTTTAACTATACAGAAAACAGATGGTGACCAGAGGGAAGGGGGTAGGGGGATAAGAGAAGTACATGATGAGGACCAGGTGTCGTATGGAAGCACTGAGTCACCATGTTGTACATCTGAAACTACTATTACGCTGTATGTTAACTGAAATTTAAGTAAAAACTTAAAAAAAAAATTGATGAAGGAAAAGACAACTTTTCCTTTGCTTTCAAAACTTAGCTATTTGACACAAGAGGCCTAGCTTTTGGCATATCTCAGCTTTCCCATGTCTTCTTAATAAGCCTCATCTTTTTTAACTTTCCATTTTAAATGAGATAGATATATGACTCTTCCTTTCATTTGAACACTTCGAGGCCGCTGTAGGGTTATTAATTGGCCTAATTTCAATATTGCTATATTTCAGGGAATAGGGAGGCCTGAAGAGAGAGACAGGAACCACCACTTGGTGGAGCACTCAGAACCCACACTTTCATCAGTTAAGTTTGCCACCTTACATGGGCACAGTCTGTGGCTCCCCAGAGTAATTACAATAGTAACAGCAAAGATCACCCATCAAAGGTCACCATAACAAATTTAATAATAATGACAAAGTTTGAAATATTGTGAGACTAACCAAAAAGTGACAAAGAGACAAAAAAGAAAATACTATTGACAAAAATGGCACCAACAGATTTGCCTGACACAGGTTTGCCACAACCTTCAATTTGTAAAAAATGTAACATCTACAAAGTGCGGTAAAGCAAAGTGCGGTAAGCAAAGTGCAATGAAGCAAAGCACAACAAATCAAGGTAAGCCTGTGTGCCCCTCTTTGGGATCGTTTCTTGATCTATTTGATTCTAGTAGGTTTGGGTCTTGGGAACCCTGACTCAAAAGCATGCTCGAAACCATGGGCATTGTTTTGCTACTAATAATTATTATTATTTCCCTAATATGCTGCATCATCTCAAAAATTTCAAATGCATGTAGGCAACCACTTACCAGCTGAACAGATCATCTCTCTATGACTATAATAACAAAAGGGAACAGACGAACTCTAAGAATAGGAGTTCCAGCTCCAAGAAAAGGAGTCTGACATCATCTCTTATGAACAATACACTGAGTCCCAAAGAGACAATGATAACTGATAGGCACACCAAGGCCTATATTTTGATCAAATTGTTTGAAAGGTCAAAAGGATGATCAAACAGGTGAACTGTTGAAATAAAGTTCAAGTCCCAAGATAAAGCCACACCTGCCTCAAGTACACAAAGCTAAACTTTGTGTCCTTGTAAATGATCTGTGTGACCAGAAACAATATATCCAGTCGGTCAATGCCCCAACACCAAGCCAACTCTGACCTTCTTACCCCAAATGAGGTGGACTGTGTAGCCCTAGTAAATCAAATATCTTATATTGTTCTCTTCCTTATTCTTTATGCTTTATCCTAAAAATGCTTATCTTCAGACCCATTTTGCAGTTCTCTGCAGTGAAACTTTCCACTTCAGGAAGTGTTAAATAGACTTTTTTTCTTTCATGTAAGTTGTCTTCTTTAAACATTTTTTAACGGCCTCTAGAAATAGGCAGAGTAAAAGGTAAGGCTTCCCAGGAGAAAGCTGTTCGTCATAGAAACTCAAATAAAGGCAATTTATCCTTTTAAAAAAAAAAAAAACATACTGCATATAGAACAGGAGGATTAATTTTGTTTTAATATGTGTAACTTGAACTTCACTGTCTTAAGTATTTCTTTCTGCTTTATTATTGAAATTAGCAGCATTTTTGTTAGAAATTTATATTCACTGAATTTTTCTTTTCTACTAAAGAATTCTAAAACATAATTGGAAGGAAAACCACCCAGAAAAGAGAGCAGTTTCTCAAAGTTAGAGAATGAGTAAGCAGATCTTCTGTTGTCAAAGGGGCAGAGACGAAAACAGATTATCTTGAAACTAAAACTACACAAGTAATGAGCGATTTTTTTAAAAATTATTTGAGAGTGAGCAAGCATGAGTGAGGGGCAGAGGGACAGAGAGGGGAGAGAGAGAAAGAGTAAGGGGGGGGGGCAGAGAGAGAGAATCTCAAGCAGGTTCCACACTCATGGAGCCCAACATGGGCCTCGATCCTTCAACCCCAGGATTGTGACCTGAACTGAAATCAAGAGTCAGATTCTCAACCATCTGAGCCACCCAGGGACCCCTGAAGCCAGGGGTTCAAACCAGAAAAATTTCTTAATCATTCCATAGATATTTAGTATGGAACAAAATTAGTACATATGCCTGAAGGATGAAACCAGCCCTTTGACAGTGTTACCATTATGCCACTATGTAATTAGGAAGACAACTCATTGGAGTCACTGCCCATCATTTTAGGAAGTTATACTCCAAAAAAGCCTGAAACACAAACAGGAGTCCCTTTTCCTTTAAAATATCATTTTATTTTTAATTCTCTTAAATTTCTTTTCTGAGAACTATGCATTATTAATAATTGTTTGGATTATTCTTATTCATTCCTTTTTAATAGTATAACACATATAGTGACTAGTGATATATATCTGACAAGCAGCTGACTTAAATAACATACCTTAACATGGTGGCTCTGACACTGATTTCTTCAGGAGGCAATTTTACCCATCTGGGTCCAATTGCCTTACTAATAAAATAAAGAAATTGGCTTCGATGTTTGCTGAGGATCCTATCAAATCAAAACTCTATGATCTATAATCTACACTAATACTTACTGAGCATGTCCTTAGTTCAAAGTAATATTCTGGAATTACTGGAATAAAAAAAATTGCCATTTTAATGAAGAAAGCCAGATTTCAGGAAGATGGATTCTATATATGTGTGGAAAATGCAAATTCCTGCCTCCACTCCTCACTGTGAATGTGCTGAATCATAATGTGAGTCTCTGGAAACTTCTTTACTTGGTGTTTTTGTTTGTGCGTTTGTATGTTTGCTTTTGATCTAGTATCTCTCTAAGGTCTACCTTCTCTTTCCTTCACACTTCAGAACTCAAACTCTGAAAAAATACATCTCACAGAATTGTCACAACATTTTGCAGAAGTAAAGGAATTAACCATCTGGAACCACCTAAACAAGACTCATTCCAACACTGACAATCTGCTATAAACATGAATAAAGAATTCAATTGTGACCCAGGCTGAGAAAAGATAAGGGTTTTTGAATGAATTACTGAGATAGTTATAGAAAGAAATTATTACCAGATGCGATAACAATGAACAGAAACAAACAGCAAGAAATCTTTCACTACCAAGAGACTACCTATAAATCTTACCCTGTATTTGTTAGTGTTTATTATGGACTTAATAGATGCATTTCTCAGACAAGCACATTGCAGGTATTCCCATAGTCTATGCTAGTGATCAAATTGTTCCTATGATTCAATAGCCAAATGGTATCTTTTCAGGATTCTCCAGAAGAGAACCAATAGGTCCTCCATAAGGTAAATATATAAGAAAAGGTTTATTGTGAAAACTGGCTCAAACAAATATGGGGTCTCAGATATGCCATGATATGGCTGCTATAAGCCAGAGAACCAGGAAAACCGCTGGGATAATTCAGCCTGAGGATGAAAGCCTGAAAACTTGAGGGGCAGAGCGGGATACTGCTAGTGTAAATGCTGGAGCCCAAAAAGCAGAGAACCAGTAGCTCTGATGTCCAAGGGCAGGAGGGAATAAAAGTCCTAGCTTAAGATCAGAGAATAAAGTAGCCCTCCCTCTGCCTTTCTGATGCAGGTTCTCAACAGAATGGATGACCCCCCCACCTACACTGGTGACAGCATATCTTCTTTACCCAGTCTACTTCTGCAAATGTTAACCTCTTCCAGAAACACTTATGAACACATCTAGAAATTATGGTGTACTGGCACTCTGGGCATCCCTTAGCCCACTCAAGGCGACACATCAAACTAACCATAACAGTCCAGAAATAAGAGGAGTAGAAATCTTACTGTTTTTTTTTTAATTTGCTATTTAAATGTTTATAATGCAGGCAATAGATTAATATCTTAAAAATTCATTCTAATTACATGTAGTCACAGATAACTGAGTAAATTTAGAAATGACAGTGAGAAAGTAGTAGTACAAGAAAATCCAAATCAAAAACAAAAAGACTTGGCCTTCAAGTATTTTTGAAAATAAAAACAATGAAATGTAAATTTTAAATATGTCTATAATAGAGTGCTATGTTAGTATTTTCATCTGATACTGACAACAGTAAGTCCCTGCTAATTTCCTTTGGGGGCTAAAAGCTATATGATATATGCTAATACATTTTCTCGGGTAAATGACTAAATTTCAGTTCCGGGTTTAGACTTTTTTGCTTTCTAGGATAATAAAGTTCTCAGTCACTTGGAAGTAACTGGCAATCTTAGAGGTTTTTCTTTTTTTAATTTCTATTTTATTCAGTTTCTCAAATTTTATTCAGAAGTCATTTGCTATATAGTGACAAAAATGCAGAACACAGATCATAAAGGAAACATTGGAACTTATTTTTAAATTTAGGTTGTAATAAATTGGAGTATTTGAAGGATCATTCTTATTAGTCAGTTTTTACAGGTGGGGATCCTAAAACAATGATCGCTTATAAATTCTATATGTATGCATTTAATGAATTAATTTGATCTCAAGTATGTAAAAAAAAAAAAATCTGTCATCTCCGTCAGGATTTTTGTCACACCTAAAAAGTAGTTTTAGATTTGAGTGAAACAGATCTGGAGTCATATATAACTCATGCCAGTCTCTGAATAGGTAACTAGAAAAGCTATTTTGAGATTTAATCCAACAAAAGTTTTGGGTGAGAATAATAAAATGCATTTAATATTCCTTTAGAAGCATAAAACCTGACTTAAAATCATTTCTTTAGAAAGACAGAGGGATTTAATCCAGAAAACTTTCACAAATATAATTTAAAGGATTATCAAGATATAGAAGTTTTTAAAAGTATACAAAACCAATTAATAAAAAGGAAATATATAATAAACACTTCTAAGACATTCCTTTTATTGTTTTACTCAGAGTGGCATCTCCCTTTAAAAGTTTTTAAATAAAGGGGCGCCTGGGTGGCTCAGTAAGCTAAGCATCCGACTTCAGCTCAGGTCATGGTCTCATGCTCTGTGAGGTCGAGCCCCGTGTCAGGTTCTGTGCTGACAGCTCAGAGCCTGGAGCCTGCTTCATATTCTGTCTCCCTCTCTCTCTGCCCCTCCCCTGCTCATGCTCTGTCTCTCTCTGTCTCAAAAATAAATAAAAACATAAATTTTTTGTTAAAAGCTTTTAAATATATTATTATAAATATATTGCACAGTCTAAATATATATGATAAATTTAACAAGAAAAAAACACACACCCTCTCTTCTCAAAAACATTAATAGAATAAATTATGATTTTAGGTAAAACCTATTTTACCATTCATTTATCCCTGAATAAGTATATATCATTTTATCAGAATATTAATTGAATTAGGTAGGAGACTTTTCCTGTGCCTAGAAAAAAATCACGATTAAGAATATGCTTTATGAGGGGCGCCTGGGTGGCGCAGTCGGTTAAGCGTCCGACTTCAGCCAGGTCACGATCTCGCGGTCCGGGAGTTCGAGCCCCGCGTCAGGCTCTGGGCTGATGGCTCAGAGCCTGGAGCCTGTTTCTGATTCTGTGTCTCCCTCTCTCTCTGCCCCTCCCCTGTTCATGCTCTGTCTCTCTCTGTCCCAAAAATAAATAAACATTGAAAAAAAATTAAAAAAAAAGAATATGCTTTATGAAGTTACATTCTAGTTATCTAAAATACTATAAATACTATGTACCACATGTTTATTGCAGCATTGTTTACAATAGCCAAGATATGGAAGCAGTCCAAGTGTACACACACACACACACACACACACACACACACACACTGGAATATTATCCAGTCATTAAAAAAGAAATCTTGGCATTTGTAAAAACATGGATGTACCTAGAAGGTATTATGCCAAGTGAAATGAATCAGACAGAGGAAGACAAATACTATATGATTTCAGTTATATGTGGAATCTAAAAAAAATGAATATGCAAACAACAAAAAAGCAGAAACAGACCCATAAATATAGAGAACTCACAGTGCCAAAGAGGAGGAGGTGGAGGAATGGGAAAGATGGACTAAGGGTTGTGGGAAGTATAGGCATCCGGTAATGGAACAAGTCAGTCAAGGAGAGGAAAGGTAGAGCATAGGGGATACAGTTCATGGTACTGTAAAAGCGTTGTGTGGTGACAGATGATAGCTGTACTTGTGGTGAGCATAGCATCATGTATAGACTTGCTGAGTCAATGAGGAACATTGCGTGTCAACGATACAATAAAAAAGGAACTAATCTAGTCTACTAGTAATTAGGGGGAAATTAATGGATTATGTGGTTATTTGTTTTATGTCATTATTTTAAAATGTATTCTATTACTGCAAAGGCAATACAGTTTTTATAGGCAATAACATAGATTATGTATACAAATAGCTAATTCTTAGCAAATCACTATTTAACTCATGCCAAGCATACGAAGATGGCACAGCTGGGAGGTTGGACGAAATATGTACAGTGAGAGGAGAAAGCAACGAGGGGTGCTCAAGAAGTGGTACTCAGGGTTTCAAGTGGAACATTCAAATCAAGAGAAGAATGGATTTACTTCCACATTTCCTTGAATGTAATGTTGCATTGTGATTATACTAGGTAAAGCCTTTAGTTATTTTTGGATTAATTATAAGGCTGTTTTTAAATCAGGAAAAAAAACAGTTCTCCACTTGAAAAAAAAATTATAAATTTTTCATAATATTTAATAGTAATTTTATGATGGATTATGTCAACATATGAAATAACAAAATGCCAGTATTATAGAAACATGAAATATAACTTTTACAAATCTTAAATGTGGAATACTATTTTATCAGGACATCAAAAATTGAAAAAAGGCAAGGAAAGATGTATCTACATGAACATTAAAAACTTATACAGAGCAAAGAAATATATGCCAGTGCCTCGCACACCACAAAACACATGAACAAAGGAAAGAGAGATATAAATGGCAAATTGAGAAGCAGTGGATATAACACTTATTATAAAATGGGTTAATACTGTTATTTTTTAAATATCTATTACATATAAATGAGAAAAATAGAAACACTTTAAAAAATAGGCAAAGACGTAAGTAGGTAATTTACAAAAGGAAATATATATGGTCAGTAAAGACGTGAAACAATACTCAGCTACAAAAATAAAAACTGCCAGTTTACAACAACAGAAAATTGGAATTGTTGCATATAATTTTGGCAGCAAGTGAATAAAATGATAATGCCAGTGCTTTATTTTGACTTGACTGCTTTCTGGAAACATATTTGTAAAGTCCACAAGTATACATTCATTGGTACAATATTTCTACAACTGGAAATTTAGCTAAAAAACATTTTTGGACAAGTATTGGAAAAAAGTTAAGATGCAGGCATCAGGCTGTTCATTGCAATGCTTCTCACATATGAAAACTTATTATCATGTTGAACATTCCTGAACTAGGAATGCTAGATTATGTTTTACACAAATAATGGGATATGTTAAAGTAAATCAAATAAGACTGAGCCATTAGACTGAAGTTGCCCTAATGCCTTGATAGTCTAAAGAAACCAAAGCCTAAGTCAGAGTTCATATGCTAGAATCCAAGAAAATGACACTTAAGAATGACTCATTACAATCAGCCAACTGAGTTTTCTCAAATAAGACAAGTGTTCAGGGTATAGCCAAATAACTTCGTTGCTTTGCTTCTGTTCTCTTCTCTAAAAACTCTTCCCCTAGTTCCTGTTGGTGGAGTGTCCATAACTTCTTCCAGTTTGGTTACTTACCAATTCTAATCAGTATTTTACTCAAGTAAACTCCTGAAAGTGTTAATGTGCCTTAGGTTACCTTTAGACATATATATAGGTTTCCTTAGCAGGATAAAGCATATATAAATATAAATGTGGGCACAATGTATACACAATTGTATTGATTAGAAATAATCTGTGAGTTCACAAAGTTATTTTCATTTATTTTATATTTTAATTTAACATTAAAAATAGAAATAGTTTGGAATTGTGTATTTACTGTTTTTCCATCCTTGATAGACGATAGCTTAAACAAGAAGAGTCAGGACATGGATGGGAGGTAAGAGTTGTGGCTATAACATATAAAGGTAACACAACACATTTATATATCAGTGGAATGCTTTTTTTTTCACTCCTAAAATTAATGATGAGCAATCTCTTTTAAGATATCTGATCTCTCATTTCCACAAACTTACTAAATTCAATTATATTATTTAAAATAATATACTTAACTTTATCATCATGTATCTTTATTACAGTTTGAATTAAATATTTGAATATAATGATTAGCATTGTTATAGATTCCTATTTAGTATTTTCCCATGACCTTTTTAGCTAAGCTAGGTAGTATATATATTTTTAATTAATTTTAATAATATAGTCAATATTAAATATATATAAGGATGCATAGAAAGCACAAATTTATCATGCAGTGCAAAGATCAACTGATTAGATAATACCACACAGTTCTCTATTTTCAATTATGAGAGTATGAGAGCTTGTTTTGAAGGCCTAGCTGAAGAATTTGAAATTTAAATGTAAAGCACAGATGGGAGCCCCAGGTTGCAAGGAAAGTCTAAAATCTCTAGCTTTAAGTATTTTTTAATTACACACGCACACACACCCTCTCTTTCTCAAAAAATAGATAACAAAATTTAAATTACATGGTATGGAAGTTAAATCAGTCATTTTTGAAAATGCCCAGGTGTCAATGGTTGCTCTTGAAACTTCCGTAATATTTCAACAAGATACTTATCAATAGATACTGCTTTGCTGCAGGTTCCTATTTCCTGACCCCCAGCATCTGGACCTTCAATAAAAAGGCCAAAAAACTAAATGTAAGACAGGAAACCACCAAAATCCTAGAGGAGAACACAGGCAGTAACCTTTCTGACATCAGCAACTTCTTACTAGATACATCTCCTGAGGCAAAAATAAACTATTGGGACTTCATCAAGATAAAAAGCTTCTGCACAGCAAAGAAAACTATGATAAATAGAAAAAGGCAAGTGACAGAATGGAAGAAGACATTTACAAATGACATATCTGATAAAAGGTTAGTATCCAAAATCTACAAGAACTTATCAAACTCAACACCCAGAAAACAAATAGTCCAGTTAATAATTTGGACCAACACATAAATAGACATTTTTCCAAAGAAGACATCAGATGGCTAAGCACTCAACACCACTCATTATCAGGGAAATAAAGAACAAAACTACAATGCAATATCACCTCTCACTTATCAGAATGGCTAAAATTAACAACACAGGAAACAACAGGTGTTGGTGAGGATGTGGAAAAAGGGAAATCTCTTCCACTGTTGGTGGGAATGCAAACTCATGCAGCCACTCTGGAAACAGTATGAGGTTCCTCAAAACGTTAAAAATAGAACTACCCTGTGAACCATCAATTGCACTACTAGGTATTTACCCAAAGGATACAGAAATACTGACTCAAAGGGGTACATGCACCCCAATGTCTATAAGAGAACTTATAATACAACAATAGCCAAATTACGGAAAGAGCCCAAATGTCCAACGACTGATGAATGGATAAAGGAGATGTGGTATGTATGTATATGTGTGTGTGTGTGTGTGTGTGTGTGTGTGTGTGTGTGTATTTTCAATGATGTAGGTGGAGCTAGAGTGTATTATGCAAGGTATTATGCTAAGTGAAATAAGTCAGTCAGAGAAAGACAAATACCATATGATTTCACTCATGTGGAATTTAAGAAACAAAACAGATGAACATAGGGAATGGAAGAAAAAGCAAAGAGAGGGAGGTAAACCATAAAAGAGACTCTTAACTACAGTCAGCAAACTGAGGGTTGCTGGAGTGGATGGTTTTATAGGGATGGGTTAAATATATGACAGGTATTAAGGAGGGCACTTGTGATAAGCACTGGGTGTTGTATGTAAGTGATGAATGTGATGTATGTAAGTGATGTATGTAAATTCTACATGTGATACTAATATTACACTGTATGTTAACAGGAATTTATTTATTTTTAAATTTTTTTAAGTTTATTTATTCATTTTGAGAGAGACAGAGAGCAAGCAAGGGAGGGCCGAGAGAGAGGGAGAGAAAGAATCCCAGTCTCCATACCCTCAGCATGGACCCGATGGGGGGCTCAAACTCATGAAACATGAGACCATGACTAGAGACAAAATGAAGAGTCTCACACTTAACCAGCTGAGCAACCCAGGTGCTCCAACTAACTGGAATTTAAATAAAAACTTGAAAAAAAAAGTGGCTAATACAGGTTTCTTCACTATGTTTGTGGTATCTTCATTTGTGAGGTTTTTATTTAATCTACTTATTCACAAACCTATTTGATATTTCTTTAGACTTCCACTTACTTATCCCATCCCAAATGAACAGATTTGCAGAGATTCTGAGTTGCTACTTTTTTGGTACATTTCAGTTCACTTCCCAAAAAGGCATGAGACTGTGGTACTTGTATTCATTTTGACTTTCTTGGAGTGTCTTCCTTTCTCCCAAGGCTGATTGCAAAAATTTCTATTCCTGCTGTGTTACTTGTTTTATGTCCTTTTTCTATTCCCAGAATCCAGTTCCCATTTTAAAAAATCATCTCCAAAAAAAGTGACATAATTTGCAGATACTTCATGTGGAAATGAAATTTCTGTTTATAGATACACTTCTATACTTCTAAGAGTTTATTTTTCTAATTTCTGAAATTATCAGATAATTTAGTAGTATAAAAAATAAATGGGATTGCTACTTTAAGTTCTCAAATCTTCTTTATTTAATAGTACCTAACCCTGGGTCCATAGAAATATCAGTTAAATGTTTCTCTCAACTTTACCTTTGATAGTTTTTATCAGACAATGCTCTTTAGTTAGAATTGTTTGTAATATGTTAAACATTTTGAATACAAAGGGGCATTTTCAAACCATGGTTATCATATTGGCAGACATATTTATCTTAAATTTTCCTCTAAATAATTAGTACATTTTGTGAAAGAAGTCCAAAAATATTTGAGTAAAGAAATATCCATAAAAGACGTTTCAGATTTGAAAATATATCATTCAAAACAGAACTGTTTGACCACTGGCCGCCTGGGTGGTTCAGTCAGTTGAGCATCTGACTTCGGCTCAGGTCGTCAATTCCTTGTTCGTGAGTTCCAGACCCGTATCAGGGTCTGTGCTGACAGCTCAGAGCCTGGAGCCTGCTTCGGATTCTGTGTCTTCCTCTCTCCTGTTCCTCCCCCGCTTGCACTGTCTGTCTCTCCTTCTCTCTCTCTAAAATTAATAAAGATTAAAAAAAAAAAAAAAAGAACTGTTCGACCAAAACAACTGTACACATGTACAGCATTCTAGTTGATTAACAATAACTTTCTTGGAAAGTGACATAATCATTTTGTATGTAAATTTTCACGTAATTTCAGAAAATGACCATATTTCATCAGGTTTAATTTTATGTTCCATGATGCAATCTACGTGAAAATGATACTATGAGGCCCAGCAGTTTTCAAATATTAACCAATGATTCGGGTGCTATTTTCTGTTTCCATACAAACCATCATGCTATCTATCTTAAGCTTTCTTAGACCATTCTCTGCCTCAGGAAAGAACTATGGCACAATAAATACATAAATAAGTAAGCAAGCATACACAGAGAATATGCTGTGGAATTTTAGCACGGTGTTTTTGGAATTACAATTATCTAAAGGAACTCAAAGAATATTAACACATCTTAAATTAGAACAAGACATTCCAATCCAGAAAAGGAACTAACGATTCCATGTTTCAGGAGAGTGAGAGTTCAAAAGGGTGTAAGAAATGCATAGATTCAAAAGGATTTTAATAAAACCAACAAACAAAGGAATCTCCCTCACACCATGGATGGAGGGGGAGGTGAAGGGAGAAAGGGATGGGGGTAGAAAACAGAAATGCCTGAATCTCTGGTAAATTTGGGGAATTAGAGCAGATGGGAGATTGGAAGTTCCCTAGGGAGTATGTCTGGATGGTGTATCTACATATTCCAACCTTCCTAACCAAGTTCCCTGTAGCCCCGTGTGACTGGGGAGCAGTAGCATGAATTTCTGTGACTGAGAACGGCATGTAAATAGAATGCATGGATATATATGTAAATAGATTATGACAGTCCACATAATTTTTCTTGGAGCAATGTGACACGGAAACTGCAGAAAGATTATCCTGTGCCCAAGAGCTGAAAGAAAGCTACGGCTCACAAGTCTGTCATCTGCAAGGGTAATATAACAAACCTGAAGAAACCAAGAACTTCTGGGGGATATCAGCATGAGTATAGGACACGGAGATTCAGGTGCATCCTAAAAATATAATAACTTGGAGCTTTATAAACGTCCAGAATTTATACACGATCCTGGAGAAAATGATGAACCATAAATAAACTAAGATCGTCATTTTGTCACTTCACAGAAAAGAAGCTCTCAGTAGATATTAAATTGAGAAAATAAGAGATTGTATGTAGAAAACAGCTGAATTTGTATCCTGGGATTATTTACTATCATTTTTGCATCAACTCAAAAATGCTAATTTTATAATCTGCAAGATAATTATTTCATTAGAATCAGTCTTGTACAGAACGAGTAGTACTTCAGTTTTAATTTAAGGTCCTTTTAAATAAGAATATATTCCATATAATGGGAAAATGTAGTCAACTATCTCAACATTAAAGATAACTACAGTCGAGGCCTATTTGGGAAATTCTTAATAACCATTTATTAAAAAGATATTCAGTATGTCGGAGGAACCTACTTTTACACAACAAGTTGTTGTTCCAGTCAAGCTCTTCACTTTTTATTCAAGAAATATTGATAGATTCTGGATACAAAGGCATCATGTTTACCAAAAGGGAAATCATTTTCAGTGACAGCCCTTTCTTAATAGCTCTTGCCTACATATTGGATATTTTCGTCAAAACTTCCTCATGCTTTTTCTTCTCCCTGGGGACAGAGAAAGCATTCCCCCTGTTAAGGACACTCTCTGGTCTGCAGGGTAAAACACACAGGGCAGTAACATGGGGCTGTGCTCTATACAAGTCCTATCTCTGCTCCAGGAAGGGGTGACTGAATGAAAGGAGCACTGCAGGGGATATGCTGGCAGTAGGACCTTGGGCAATTACTCTCCCTGTGCTTTGGTTTCCTCTCTACTCAACTGGGTGGAAGAATATGTCCCTTATTCAACCTCACAGCAGTGTGTACAAATCAAAAGACATTAAAAAAAAAGAGAGAGAGAAGGTACTTTGTTAAGCGTGGAATTTTGTTGTTGCAATTCCTGCTTCTGCTGCTGTTATTGCTGATTTCGGACAGTATCTGTCCTAACATCTTAATTCCTAAGTTTCTTCATTTAAAACATGGGAAATAGGGGTGCCTGGGTAGTTCAGTCGGTTAAGCATCTTACTTGGGCTCAGGTCACGATCTCCCTGTTCAGGAGTTTGAGACCCACATTGGGCTCTGCGCTGACAGCTCAGAGCCTAGAGCCTGCTTCAGATTGTGTCTCCCTCTTTCTCAGCCCCTCCCTCATTTGCACTGTCTCTCTCTCTCTCTCAAAAATAAAATAATTAAAAAAAAACACATGGGGTATAATAATGATACCAACCTGATATGTTGGTGGGAGGGTTAAAGCATTAATACATGTATAAGGACAATAAATGTTAACTATTTTTATTTTTAATAAATATAGCCTCTACTTTTAAGTTTTTATTTAAATTCCAGTTAGCATACAGTGTAATATTTCAGGTTTACAGTATAGTGATTCAACACGTCCATCCCACACCAAGTGCCCATCACAAGTGCCTTCCTTAATAACCCATCTCCCATTTCACCCGTCCCCCCACCCACCCATCTCCTCTCTGGTAACCATCAGTTTCTTCTCTAGAGTTTAGAGTCTGTATCTTGGTTTGCCTCTCTATATTTTTTTTCCTTTGCTCATTTTTTTTTGTTTTCAAATTCCACAAGTGAAATTATATGGTATTTGTCTTTCTCTGATTTATTTCACTAAGCATTATACTCTCTAGCTCCGTCCATATTGTTGCAAATGGCAAGATTTCGTTCTTTTTGATGGCTGAGTAATATTCCATTAAAAGCAATAGTTATATTCTATAAAGGTGCCATAAATCCTGAATTAGTAAATACTGAATCACTGCTCCAAGGAAGAAATAAAGAGTTAGGTTCTTGTGATCCTCCCATCACATTTTCACCAAGCAATCAACACTTAACTTTGTTGGCTTTTTTTTTTAATGTTTGTTTATTTTGACTGAAAGAGAGCTTGAGTGTGAGCCAGGGAAGGGCAGAGAGAGAATCCCAAGCAGACCCCACACTGTCAGCACAAAGCCTGACACGGGGCTCAAACTCATGAACCTTGAGATCATGATCTGAGCTGAAACCAAGAGCCAGATGCTTAACGGACTGGGCTACCCAGGCACCCCAATACTTAATTTTGTTTTATGTGTCTTTCTGTTTAAGGATACCTTATTTAATATCTATTGTTGATCAACACTGAACTCATAGCTAACAATACTATAACTCATGCCTGAACAAAGCTTATCTAACAAACATATTCTCTGAAAGACACATTGCAACCTCTGTGCTTTAAAATACAGGCAGTACTTAGTACTACACTTGGGGGTCATTGGAAACTGAGAAATCAACCAAAAAAAAGCCCAAGAAATTCAAATTATGTGGCACTTAATAAATCATGAAAACTACACTTGAGAATATGAGAGCTGAAATGACAAGATACAGGATCACATGGTTCAACCTCAGCTGGAAATGTGTCTGTGAGCAGTTCAGCTATTTCCCTGCTCTGCATGTGCACTTGTCTGCAAAGGACAGGGAAAGTGCACCAAGTATTTATTGATTCTGAAGTCACAAGTTTTAGTGAGTAGGCTAATTCACAAACACAAGATTCATGAATGACGAAGATCAATTGTATTATTTTTATATGAATTCCAAATGTGTCTATTTCAAAATTCTATCACCTGTAACTTACAAGACCCTTCCTAATCTAGCTTCTTTGTTCTTTCTCCTCCCTGTTCCTCTGCTCGTCTCTCTGTTCCCTGGGTGTCCCATGCTCCTCTCTGACACAGGATCAGTGCAGTGCAGCCTGTACTTCCTGAAACACTCATATCCTCTCTCTTCACCAGTTAACTTCTGTCTCCAGCTCTCATCTTACACATCTCTCCTTTTATCTCCCTCACTAGGTTAGTTCATCCAATTATTTTTTTTTAATGTTTATTTATTTTTGAGAGAGAGACAGAGCACAAGTAGAGGAGGAGCAGAGAAAGGGAGACACAGAATTGCAAGCAGGCTCCAGGTTCTGAGCTGTCAGCACAAAGCCTGACGTGGGGCTCGAACTCACAAACAGCGAGATCACGACCTGAGCTGAAACTGGCCACTTAACCAACCGAGCCACCCAGGTACCCCTCACCCAATTATTTTTAGAGTAAACCTCTTAAACGGTTCTGCTCATAAACCTCTTCTTACAACTTATCACAGGTAAAGTACATTTCTACGTATACAGACACCATTAATGTTTCTCTTCCTCAATAAAATGTACATCCCATGAAGAAAAAGAACATTTCTGATTTATCTCACATTTTATCAAATGCTTCATATTCAATAAATGTACATCAAGTAAATGTAAATCAATGTAAATTACATGTAAACTATAATAAAAGGGAATCGAATAAATACTTATTCTGCACCCATAATGAAAAACCTTGGAAAAGAAGAGTACTAATTTACTTACATAATCAAAGCAATTTTCTGAGCCTTGAATGCAAATGTTTGTCCATTAAAAATAGGCAATATGTAATATATACTTTCTGAAGGCCAATCCTTTCAATGTGATTTCACAGACTCTGTCCTTAAGGCTTTGATATGGTATATATACCCAAGAGCAATAAGTAATTGTACTAAAAAGTATTCAACCTACTTCCAATCAAATACATGCAAATTCATAAATACAAATAAAACATTCTTCACTATATAATTAGCAATAATAGAAGCAATATTCCTGACTGCTAATGAAGTTTGGATGAAATAGCATTCCACATCGGACTGACAAAAATGTACAGTGTATATCACTGTTGGTATATAATTCAGCAATATGTTTCAGAAATACTAAAAATGTTCACAGTATTGATCCAGTATTCTAATTTCTAGGGGAAATATCCTTGTCTTCAAAGAGTATTTACAGAGTTATTTGGAATTCAAAGCGAGAAAACTAACACAATGTCCACTAATATGAAAATGGCTAAAATCAAAATATATTCCATTTGATAAAGTAGTTAAGTATAGTAATACTGGAAAATGACTTTACTGTAGCTGAAAAGAAGTATATAGTGTCAAATACAGTACGATCCTCATTATTGCTATAACAAAAACCATTTTCTGAGTGGTAGGATCATGGATATGTGTTTCTTTCTAATACTCTGCACTTTCCATAAAGGGCATATAAGGGGCGTATGGGTAGCTCAATCGGTTAACCATCAGCTCGATTTGGGCTCAGGTCCTGGTTCATGACCCGCGATCCCTACGTCGAGCTCTCTGCTGACAGCATGCAGCCTGCCTGGGATTCTGTATCTGTCTCTCTCTGCCCCTCTCCTGCTCTCTCTCTCTCTCAAAATAAAAATAAACTTAAAAAATAATAAAGCACACATGTCAATTCTTTAATTGGAACAAATCTCTTCTTGTCACATCTTTTAATTCTAATACCACGTTCATTAAATTCTTATTTCTTTGAGTTTGTCAGAGACTACTTCTCTTCTGAGTTAAGGAATCTGTGATCAAACACTTCACACAATGACCACCACACGTGTCAGGTGTGTAATGCCTGCACGGGGACACTCCACTCACCTCACAATGATGTAACACTGCCCTGGAATTACTCTGGGAGGCAGGTGACCAGCTATGAGCCATTTTCTGTAACAAAATTGGTCCATAAGTAAGATGTCACCCTACTTTTGACAACCTTAAATTCCTATCTCCCTGTAGTTAACGGTTTGAAACCATTTAAAAAAAAATATCACTTATTTATTTTTTTTTGGGGGGGGGGCAGAGCACGAGTACAGGACAGGCAGAGAGAGAAGGAGACAGAGAATATGAAGCAGGATCCAGGCTCTAGCTGTCAGAACAGAGCCCGACACGGGACTCAAACCCACGAGCCGTGAGATCGTGACCTGAGCCGAAGTCGGACGCTCAACCGACTGAGCCAACCAGGTGCCCCTGTTGGAAACCATTGTTACCTAACATTTGTGCAGTTTGCCAAACCATCACCCACCCTGCCATCCCATCCCATGCTTTGACTTTACAATATAACCAATCTTATGGCTCAAGGAGAATATTCTACGTTTAAATAATCCTGCATGTAAGCAGCAACCTTTGCAGCTCAGAGCAAGCTGGAAGACTATTATGTGCATACTACTTTGTAGTTTCGATCCAACCTTCAATAATCCCCAGTGAAGCAAAAGCAATAGGTTCCAATGAACAGTCCTGAGCCATGAGCAAATTAGATGTCTTCAGGACTTTCTATTTTAAAAATTAGGCAATAATAAACCCGTGATCTGCTATGCATTACAATGATGTAGAAGGGTTACCAAAATCAATTCTAGCCACACTGTTAAAATGCAAAATGCAGCTTCAAGCTCATTATTTTGCAAAATAGAAGTGAAATGATAGGATGCAAATAATGATGTAATCCATTTGAAAAAAAAATAATAAGGCAGTCGAGCAGGTGCTCAGGAGTGTAATAAAACACGCTGCCAATAATAGAAAGGAAACTTTATATTAATCCAGGAGTTCATAGATTCTACCTCTTCATCTATTGTCATAAAAAAGCCAACTATGCAGAGAAGAATATAACCAACATATTTCATCTAGTATTTAATGTTACATTTTTGATATATATGGACATATTTTCTTAAATATTATCAGTTGATTTTTGTATCTCTATACACATACTAATCAACATCTTCAAAAAAATCCACCATTTGATTTCACACGTTGCTCTTACTGTCAACTCTTTTTCCAGTTCCCTTTTATAAAAAAGACATGTCTGTATTGTCTCTTCTTATAATCACCAATTCCATACTCAACCCTCTCCAGTAAGCTTCCATCCTGTTAAGCTGATCAAGGGTGACAATAACTTCCAAGCCGCAAAATCTAGTAATCACTTAGTGGCTTCACTTTACTTAGCCTGTCAGCATCTTTCAATAGAATTGACATCCCCTCCTTCAAGCACTTACACCTTTGGCTTCCTGTTTTGTTTTGGTTTTTGTTTGTTTGTTTGTTTGTTTGTTTCCTCTCACTGATCATGTTTTCATTCCCTTTGCTTGCTTTTCATCTCCTTCCTTACCTATAAGGTTCGGAGGTCTAAGATGCTGCTCCTAGATCTTTTATACGTTCCATAGGTGATTTCAAGAAGCTTCACAGCTTTCAATAAAACCTTTGTCATGTTCATAACAATCAAATGTGTATTTCCAGTTCTGACCTCTTGGTCTTGAACTCTTGACTGTAATATTCATTTTGCATCACTACTGAATCTCCAATAAACATCATAATAGAAATTATATCCAAAACAGAACTTTTGACCTGTACCCTCACCACGTTCTTACTATGTTCTCCACCATTTAGAAAAATAATACTCACACAGTTCATTAAAATTAAAAACTCTCAGAATCTCTTTATCTCACTCCCAACATTTGCCAAGAAGTCTGGATGATACCTCCAAAATGTGCTTGAAATTATTCACTTTCCTCTACCTTCACTGCTACCACCTTGTCCAAGGCATTATCCTCTCTAGTACTGACTGCTAAAATAACACTGCAACTAATATCCTGCTTCCATTCTTATCTCCTTATGATACAATTTTCACAGTTACCAATGCTAATTTATTAAAATGTAATCCAGAAATTTCTGGATTAAGATGGTTGACCAGATACTTCTACTTTTGCTTTTTTAAAACTACACAAACTACATCAAATACACTATTTCAAAAATACACAAAACACAAACATGGGATAGCAGGGGAGGAGATAGAGCATTAAATCTTTGGATACCTGAAAGCAGGTAGACAGTATATCTGAGAAAGCTGCTTCCTTAACTGGCAGTGAGGACAGCTGAGGAATAACTCGATTTAGATGGAGGATACCTCAAAACATCTGGGAATGGGCAGCTCCAGGAACCTTGGGAACTTGGTTTTAAAGTGGATGCTGGATGACTGACATGGGTGAAAGCTACTGGAGAGGCACTTAGATTACTAAACACCTGCACCCCTCCAACCTACTGGCTAAACTCTAATTCACCTTTGCAGTAGCTTGGAGATTTCTCTTCGGAGAAGGTAAAATAGAGGGTTTCTGGACTGAAGGACCTGAGATATCCTATTGAAACATGAAAAATAAAGGACATATGCTTAAGGAATGCAAAACCCTAAAATCTTCAGTGTGGCTCTCCTGTTTTGTGTATAGAACAGTGCTGGCCATATGTTATCCTTCAGAAAAAAGACATTAACACTCTTCTTTGGAAAATCTACCATTCCAGGAAAGAAGAATGCAAAAATAAGAGAGACTACATTTCCCTAACAAAAAGCTCACCAAGATTATATTCATAAAAGCTCAAAATCAACATATCCAACTCATGCAATTTCAGTTTTATATTATTTTGTAAGTAATCACTATGCCCAATGTGGGGCACAAATTCATACCCAGAGATCAAGAGTCACATGTTTTATCTACTGAGCCACACAGAGGCCCCCCAATTTTTTTAGCTTTGTATCATTTTTGAGTCTTCTATTCAATCATAACTAGATAACAGCAACATAAAATTATTTAATACCAAAGGGAAGCTGATATGGAAATATCAAGTAGAACCAAAAAAAAAAAAAAAAAAAAAAAAAAAAAAAAAAAAAAAAAACCCATGAAGAAAAAAACTCCAGAGGCAACAAAGAACAAAAGTACATGCAGGAAAAACTAAACATAAAAAAAAAAATTCTGTCATAAATACTGAGACAGAGAGAGAGAAGAAAAGAGACAGAATTGCAGAAAGGAAGGAAAAACAAAAGGAGCTATTGGAAGTTAAAAATATATTACCAAACTGAAAACTCAATAGAATTGAAAAAAAATTGAGAAAATTTCCCAGAATTTGCAATATGAAACATGAAATACCACAAAAATATACAAAATTAAAGGAACCAGTCCAGGAGATACAGATTTCAGATAAAAGTAGTTCCATAAAGAGAAATTTAGAAACTAAAGAGGAAAAGTAAAAGAAAGTATAGAGAATAATGTCATTATTAAAACATTTCATTAAGTTCCCCAGTACTGAAAGATATGAGATCCAGATTGATAGGTTCCAAAACTTCCCATCACATGTGATGAAAATAGAGTAGCAGAAATTCACATTGTGAGTATTTAGCATGATGAGGATAAGAACATCATACATGTATAGTATAAAAAAAACTGATCACATCCAAAAGATCTGCTAATGAAATGGAATCATTTTTCTGAACAATAACAATGGAAACTGGATAATACTAATGTCTTAAAAATTCTAAGTGTATTTATTTACATTTAGTTATGTATGAAGAATTCTGTAACCAGATCAACTATCAGCCAAAATAAGGGGCAAGATATTATCATTTTCAGAAAAACACTCTTTCAGATATTTCTGGTCAAGAATCTACTGAAGAATTTGGTTTAGAAAAATGAGGAAATAAACCAAGAAAGAAGAACTTGACAGAGATGACAAATAGGAGATTCAGCATAGAATAAAGGTAAACAGAAGCCCCCCCAAATCAGAATTCATGATTGAAAGGCTGTTTAGAACGGGAAACATGAAAATGATATATCTATTCTTTAAACATTTTCTTGACTTAACACATAGACATTCACATTTATTCACACCAAAATTATTTTGATGAATAACTAAGAATATACTTTTAACAGGGGAAAACTGATTGCAAGCCTAGGTAGTACTTCTTACATAAACTACATCACCACTTACAACTTTTGGTTTCATTTTCTTCTAAGAAGAATAATTTCTTTTACCAACTTCATCTGAGAGCTAATGCCTTCTGAGAGAACCAACCACTTGAATACTTTTAGGTTTTCTTTCCCAATATTTTATAGTTGTCTCACAATTTGTTTAGATATTTGTCTTTAGAGAATAATTCCAAAGCATTCAACTTAATGTTCATAAAAATCTTCTCCATGCATATGTACAAATATTGTATTGTCTTATGATTTAATAGAAATGGCATATGAATGGCTAAATCATTTTGTGAATAATAGAAACCCTTAGTAAACACACAATTCAACTGGACAGGGGTAAAAAAAATAAAAGAAGCCATGAATATTTGTTGTTCCAAGGACATTGGTCAAAAATTTTTATTAGAAAGTAGAGACCATACAGGCCATGCGATAATTGGAGACTGGTTAAAAAAACTCATTCTGCCATGTATCTGTGGAGTGTTAATGAAATTCTGTACCTAAATTTTTAAGCTCAGTGTCCAGTACCTTTTAAACAACAAATAAATGTTATCTCTGCTTTCAAGATGCCCCATAACATGGTTGCTTAGTCATTTTACTTTTAGAAAACTTCCTTTATTATGTAACAAAAATCATTTTAAAACTGCCCATTAAGTTCATTTAAGAACTGAAACAATGAAGAAATGATACAAATCCTTTTCTTACAGACCTCTTTATGGATTGTGAAGCAATAATCCTCGCCCCTAAATTATCACTTCTCTTATTCTTTCATGTCCTTCTAAAACTAGTTATAAAATGTGCTTCCCATACGCTTTGATTTTATACATGTTTTCACCTGGAAGTACACTAATTTGACAGTGTTCCCATTACCTGAAATATAATTTACAGAAGTAAAACAAATAATCAATGTATGAAGATGCTTATTAACAATGTTATATCTGAAACAAAAGGGCAAGAGTTTAGAAATAATTTTAACACGTTGGAAATGGTTTAGCATCTTATGTTGTATTAACATGAGTACCATATAGGTGGTAAAATACTCCCTACTACAAAAACCATTATGAAGTCTATGTGACAACATTAAAAAGTACTTAAATATTTTAAGTGGAAAAGAAGAGTATAAGATAAAATCTACCCTATGATTCTATTATCTCATATTTATTAGATTATGCAACTTTATTATAAGAAAATGTGTATAAATATCTGTCAGAAAATCCTTTCCAGTATAAAGTAAAAAATGATGTTAATTTTCAAATAACTTTATTATTAAAATCACCTGAAGGGAAGTAAAAATGCTTTTAAATGCATTACATAATTACTAAAAAAAAAAAAAAAAGCACTTTTTCCTACACATAACTAACATCTATCCACATACTTTAAATCTTGTGTTATGTATTAGACAACTATCATAGCAGAATAGTGGCTTCTCAAAGGTACCATTACACAAAATTATCACTGAATATTTTTTTTATTTTTTCAAATTGTATTTTGAGAGAGAGAGAGAGGCAGACAGAAAGAGAATATTAAGCAGGCTCCATGCTAAATGCAAAGCCTGACACAGGGATCATGACCTGAGCCGAAATAAAGAGTAGGATGCTCAACTGACTGAGCCACCCAGGTGCCCCATCACTGAATATTTTTAAAAACATTTTTCTTAGGGAATAACTCTGCCAATAATGGAAGAAAATTCAGCGATTAAGGCATTGATTTTATAAAGATATTTAGAAGTATGTCAACTTATTTTGCTACATAAAATATAAAGTATTTAAAACAAAATACAAACAAAACAATGTACTTATAGTTTAACAGATATTTATTAAGTACTTCCTGCATGCTATGTCCTATAGCAATACTTTGATATGCTTGGGGATCACACATCGTTTGATGAATGTAAGAATGTAAATCAAATTTACTTGTACCAAGGTAATTTAAAATAGTTATTTGGGGCTTAATGTTGACAATATGACAGTTTAATGACAGTTCCAAACTTCTGATTTTTTGAGTTACATACTCTTCAGCAAAATATTAGATTTTGTTAAAATAAACCCCACAAATCAGGATTGGCTTAAGAAAAACACAAGGCAGGATCACATGGGTGGCTCAGTCCAATAAGCAGATGACTCTTGATTTCGGCTCAGATCATGACCTCACGGTTGGTGAGACTGAGCCCTGCATAGGGTTCTGTGCTGTCAGTGTGGAACCTGCTTGGGATTCTCTCTCACTTTCTCTCTATCCCTTCCTCCCTCTCTCTTTCTCTCAAAACAAACAAACTTTAAAAAAAAAATTAAAAGAAACAGACAAGGCGTAAGAAGTTGCTTTTGAAGAGGTCTCTTATTTTCCTTTCTCTGATAGGAATCTGTTTGCTACTTGTGTAGCAAAACTAGAACTACCTCTCATGAAAGAAAGATCCATAATAAACAGTACAACACTAACATGGAAATTTCAAGAAATAAGGGATTCCTTATACTCCATTTTCCTTAGCATTTGGTTTAATACTCAAGGTCACCTTTTCCCTAAGAAATTAATAAAAAGACCAGCCATAAACTCCACATTGTGGGCAAATTGAGTAAGTAGGAAAGGACAAGAGAGAAAAAATTAACAAATAAAAATGTACAGCTCTTCCATCTAAATCAGTTCCTTGGAAATAACATTCTCTCAAATGTCATACTCTTCTGCTTACATCCCATGAGTGTCAAGTTAGCCGCATGACCACAGCCAGACCCAAGCTGGCAAATACCATCTTTTAGTTGAGCTCATGCTTCTTTTACTAGAGATGAAGCAGAAATGGAGACTGGGTTGCAGCAAGCAGCTTCTGACACATACTGATTCTTCTTCTCTTCCCAGAATCTTTTCCTAAAAGCACTGCCCATGATCGAAAGAGATCATTGTAGATTTGAGAAATTACATATGAAACTATTCACCTGAGTCATTTTCAAAGCTGCTATGTTAATTTTCTTACAGATGAAATAGAACCTTGGGGAAAACAATGGATGTTTTAGTAGAACCTCAAAGGTAGCTCAGCTTTTAAATGCATTCTATGTAAGTTTTGGGTTTTAAAGTAATTATAACTCCTGCCATTCATCAAAGTGATCCTAGTGGAAAGCAGTAGCAGAAGCTATAGTCAGATCCATATTCAAATACTAGGGTGGCTTCCCCTTATTTGTTTTTATTCTACTTCACTCCAAGAGGACTTGAGGTGGACAGCCGTTTTTTTTGTTTTTTGTTTTTTTTTTTTTCCAGGCTGTACATACCTGGGTTAATGGTTGAATTTCTCTGAGCTGTAGTCCTCATCTGTCCCATGATGGCAATTAACATGCACTAAAGGAGCAGTTATGGGGTTAAGAAAGTGGTTACGGGAACAAAAATGAGCCAGGTCTATACACAAAGTCAGTAAATGTTAACTTCTGTTAAACTCAACTGAAACAGTACAAATTTTAAAGGAAATTCACAACATTTTTGGTGAAATCTACTTTTAAAAAACTATTTGTTTGCCACACTGATTAAAATTTAACTTTTAACTCCTGTCTGAAAATGACAGGCTCTGTGCTGATAAGAGCAACAGTAATATAAACAATTGGTGATACATTTAAAATTCAAACGTCTGTGCATTGTTACATAAATCCTGCACTTCCTTCAGACCTTTGAATATATTTACTATTGTGTACTTGTTTGTCAGCAATGTAAAAGGACAACCTGGCTATGACCCAGTGAAATGACTCAGGAGAGCATCTCATTTGAATGTTTAAGGTGCTGAAAGGTGCTCACTTCATTTGAATTCTTCCCAGAATCCAAAACTGAGTAACTTACGTGGATAATGTCAGAACCTAAACGGCTTCCAAATACCATGTAATATATACTCCACAAAACTGTGTAAGCAAGCTGAAACACGACATGATTCATGCATATTGCAATTAATGAAAAACTAAGATGATTGTGGAGACAATAAGGTAATTTAAATGACTATTCCACATGCACTCTCCTCTTCTACCTATCTTCTAAGAGATTTAACTTTGCAGTATTTGTATAGCTATGGCTGAGAGTCTCATTTATTTAATGTATGAGCTTCCACAATTATCAGGCATGCTTACTGAACTTTGAAAAGAGCACTGCATTTTGCAAACCCTTCGACACTAGCACTCGGAAAACCTCTTTGAGAATATTCCCTAATATCCTTAAGTAATATGTCAGACTTACACAGTTGTGTAACTCAAGCAAAGTCTTCGTAAGGCCCTGAATGCTACGTCTCAGTAAATCTGAAGAGAACATGAAATGTCCTGGGTAACTGAGATGCTCAGGGTTCTTAACTCAGAAGATATAAAAGGAGTGAGGTATTTTGCTGGCTGTGGGAAAGTGGTGCATTGCAAATATTGGGAGAGGGCCATAACCAACTATCTGACATCTCCAAGAATTCAAATGTAACAAGGATTTGTTTTTAATGCATAAAGCCCCTGCGATACTGAGGGCTTCTCAGTCATCTGGAAGTTTTCTGTACTAATATACACTGCATTCACTTCAGTGAAATTTCACTGGTGTCTTATATAATCTCTATTTTAAGAATGAGGAAAAGAATTCAGAATCTTCATTCACCCATTCTCAGATGAGAGAGAACTCAGAAAATTCGGGGAAAGAGTCACATGGAAGGCAGAGTGAGCAGGTGAACCTTAATACTCAAAGGCATATATCCTGAAATTTTCAGTTGCACAATGTTTCTTTGCTCATTTGAGAAAAATGTGTATTTTGTTTAACAATAATGCAGTTAAGTAACACTGAGTAAAAGGGAAATCTACCATCATAATAAATGGCTTTGGACTGATAAAGTCCTGCTCTAAAACCCCAGTTCCACAACACAGTGAGGTTAGTCAAGTCCTTTAAATTTTGGGGTCACCATGACCTCCTCCATGAGCTTAGGATAATAATATTGAATACCCACAGGTATTAAAAAGGATGAGTGGGTACTCCCTGCAAGGCCCCTACCACAGTTTTCAGTACTTACTAGAAATGTCTTCTATGAGGAATACATTAAGTAACCTGACACACTATTATAGACAAAATACAGGAGAGAATTTCATTTGAGACTGGAATAGTTAAGAACGTACAGAGAGAATTAAGAAAGAAATTACTGGTGCGAACATCTCCTATCTCAGAAAAAAGCAGCTACCATTTGTTTTTCTGTTTTAAGTCTTAGTGGACCAGACTGCCCTCCATCTCCACAAATGATAAACCTAAAGGGAAGAGAGTAGGAGAGATTCAAGCTGTAGAACAAGGGGCCATGTTTGAGTTTATCCTGAGGCTGGGGAGCAGGCAGAAGAGGGAAAGGCAGAGATTCCAAGGGCTACAAGGAGAAGTACTGAAAAGAAGGTCTGGTGGCTCTTATCGAACAACACCTGATCTCACCACTTTGCAGAATCTAAACCTGTCAACCTGTGTCTATCAAAGTAGCCACATCCTTACATAGGTCAGTTAGGATTTTATTTGCTTTTTATTTGAGCAAAGTATTACTACTTCAAAAACAGTGTTCTCTTACTAAAACCTAGTAACTGTATACAGATAGTAATTTCTAAGTTTAATACGCTAGAAATATTTATAATCTTAATACATAAACTATTTTATTCTAATGTTTATTGTTTTTGCAATAGGTTACTGCAAAAAAAAAAACAAAACAAAACAAAAACACTATTGTTCTTAACTTGGTCACTTCCTCCTCCTCCCCTTTTCTTGTTTCTGATATGTTTGATTCTAAGGCTGAGATTCTCTGATTGTAAAGATACATGACATCTGAAGTGTGATACTTTATTTATTGGGGCAATTTGCCCCAACATGACTTCCTGTCAAAAGTAGTTCTGTTTATGCTTCAATTATTCAATGTACTTTGGGAAGAAAGTGCTCAATGTCTAGAAGATTACTCAGATTCTTCTGTAGAATCATTCACTTGTAATTATATCCCAGTTTTCATTTTTTTAGACTTTTTTAAATTATACAAGCAAATAAAAGAAAAATTGGAAATCAAAAATCCATTTAATAACCCTTGTCTTTAATGAAAAATCATAAAAATAAAAGTTGCCAATCCAAGCAACTTGTACATTTTTTGTATATGATTCACAACTACCTACCTTAAATTTGAAAGATAGGACTTTTTTATTTTTAATGTTTATTCATTTTTGGAGAGAGACACAGAGCATTAACAGGGGCGGGGCAGAGAGAGAGGGAGACACAGAATCCAAAGCAGCTCCAGGTTACCAGCTGTCAGCACAAAGCCCAATGCGGGGCTTGAATTCACAAACCATGAGATCACAACCTGAGCCGAAATTGGACACTTAACCAACTAAGCCACCACCCAGACGCCCCAAGAAAGATAGGACTTTTTTTATTCAGAAATGGAGCACAAGGCCTTTATGAAGTATATATCCTTCTGACAGTTTATCTCACAGGAATGAATGGCTCTGGATTCTTCAGATATGATTGCATCTGTGCCAGCATTCATGTTTAAATGTCATAGTAACATTAGAATCCAGTAAGGCATTTCCTTTACTACCTCTACTACCTGGGCAACAATTACTGTTAGCACCCCAGCAGGTTAAGTCTGGAGGTTTGAGATACCTCTTCCTCTTCAAGCCTTCAAGCTGTTGTATCAATAATAGTGCAAACAATTCCATTTCAGCATTAAGGAGGGGGAAAAGAAATAATGAATAAGCCCTTACAATTGAGAGTGATCTAGGATTCTGTAGGATACTATGTAAACTTAGATGTGATATTATGGGAGGAAATTGGTACTGTGAGTGACAGTATGGAAGAGATTCTTGAGACTTCACTTGGAGTAGTCATATGCATAAGATATTCCTATCAAAAGAAAGAACACTATTCCATCTTACCTATTTGGCTTTTGTTCACCCTCTCTAGTAGCACTGTCAAAGAAATATGTAATATAAGCCACATATGTAATTTTAAATTTGCTAGTGGTCATATTTAAAACATGATACAAAGCTGGTAAAATGAATTTTAATAATATATTTCATTTAATGAAATATGTCCAACACATCTCAATAATTTCAATATGTAATCAGTGTTTTTAAAATTATTGAGATACTTTACATTCTTTTCTCTCCATATTAAGTCTTCAAAAGCTAGTGTTAATTTTATATTTTTAACTACCTCCATTCAGTCTAGCCACATTTCAAATGCTCAGTATCTATACATGACTCATGGCTACTGGATAGGACAGTACAATTCTATAATACCTCTTCAACATCTTTCGACTTGTTCCTGTGTTCCCATGAGGTTGGGTAACACATTATCAGAAATTTTTTAAATACTCTGAAAATTAGTTAAAAATGTGTGTTATGAACACTTCAGGCTACTGATAAGTCAAACAGTTTAATGTTATAATCACTGCCTTCAGTTTGTCAATTTTCTCACATGTGTAGCCTATCTTTTGTGAATATATAGGTTCACCCATATGTGAAACCTAATTTTTTGTCTATTGACATAATTACATTCGTGAATAATATATAATGAAAAGCATACAATGGAATGAATTTGAATGAACAAACTTTTCAAGACTTACTGATTTCTTAGTCAAACCAAATTACTTTACTCCAGTTCATGGCTGTTAGACCATGATGTGAACATAAGAAATACACACGGGTAAGGGGAAAGGGGGGGAAAGGGGGGGAAAGGGAAGGGAAGGGAAGGGAAGGGAAGGGAAGGGAAGGGAAGGGAAGGGAAAGGAAGGGAAGGAAAAGAAGAGGGGGAGGGAAGGGGGTGAAAGGGGAGAGGAAAGGAAAGACAGAGGGAAGGAGGGAGGGAGGAAGAAAGGACGAAAGAGGGACAAGAAATACATTGTACCATTATTTACAATACTCAAGACATGGAAGCAACCTAAGTGTCCATGTATGGATGGATGGATGGATGCATGGATTGATGGATGGATGGATAAAGATGTGGTATGCATATACAATAGCATTTTATATTCAGCCATAAAAATGAAGGCAATCTTTTCATTTGTGACAATATGGATGGACTTTGAGGGCATTATGCTAAGTGAAAAAAGTCAGATAGAGAGAGACAAATACCCTAAGATCTCACTTATACATGAAGTCTAAGAAAAAAAACAAAAACAAAAATCAAACTCAAAGATAAAGAAAACAGATTAGTGTTTGCCAGAGGATGGGATGGGTGGAGGGGATCAAAAGGTTCAAACTTCTAGTTATAAAATAAGTGAGTCATGGGGATGTAATGCACAGCATGGTGACTACAGTTAACAATACTGTACTGTATTTGAAAGTTGCTAAGAGAGTAGATCTTAAAAGTTCTCATCACAAGAAAAAAAAATTGCAATGATGGATGTTAACTAGACTTACTGCAGTGATTTCACAATATATACAAATACTGAATCATTATGTTGTATACCTGAAACAAATATAATGTTATATCTTAATTATATCTCAATTGTAAAAAAAGTACCATAATAAGTAAACCATATGAAAATCATAGGAAAGTTTAACAATACTTAATCCACCAAAGGAGAGAGACTACTGATCAAAGAATTGTAGGCTCCATATAGCCTCCCTTACATATTTTTTATCAACTCATTTAATTAGCAAAATGTATTACTTAAAAAGTAAATTCATCTACCCACAGGACAAAGAGGAAAGTTTATATTTCCTCACATCAACATTTATTAATTTCAGCCCTAACACCAAGATACATATACCCCAATTGTTTTCTGATATGACCATGTCTAAACTCTTATTTGACGCCAGGAATTCACCTAGAATCTGAAGGCCAGATGGCACCATCATTCCTCAAATCTACATTAAAAACTCTGTTCATTTCCGGGCTGGAAGTGCTTGCCCCTCCCACACTTGATAGGGCCCCGAATTTCCTCTCCTCTTCCCAGTGATCGCACCAACACGTCATCAAGCATCACACACTGTCTCATCATGGAATTCTCCTGCACCCTCTTGCCTAAAGGAGACTGCCTGATGCTGCATACATCGCTCCCCTGTCCTTGCTCATCTGTTCATCTATTCATTATTTTCATCTCCTGAGTTATTTGTATTTCCTAAAAATCATTGAAATGTGTGGTTCCTGGGTTACAGTGCTTTGCTTTCTTAGGTTCTGTAATCTTCTTAGGTGACTTCAAAATTACTGTAGATGATCTATTTGACACCTATCAAATCCTAAGATTCTAATTTTCTTAAAAGCAAGTAACATCATGTCTACTCACCTATTCCAAAATCCAAACAATACAGGTGGTCATTACTTGAAACTTCTATATCATAAATCTTAAAATCCAATATCTTATTCTTTTTTTTTAATTTTTTTTAATGTTTATTTATTTTTGAGACAGAGAGAGACAGAGCATGAATGGGGGAGGGTCAGAGAGAGGGAGACACAGAATCGGAAACAGGCTCCAGGCTCTGAGCTGTCAGCACAGAGCCCAACGTGGGGCTCGAACTCACGGACCGCGAGATCATGACCTGAACCGAAGTCGGACGCTCAACCGACTGAGCCACCCAGGCGCCCCTCTTATTCTTAATATAATCTATCTTTCATGCTCCAACTAGCACTATTTTTTATAACAATCCTTCAGAATATAAACTCAGTTTTATGTGTTCTATGCACTTTACATGTATTATTTAATTTTTACAACAATCCTTCAGAATATACACTCAGTTTTGTATGACAGGAAACTGAGACATAAGATGCCATATAACTTGTCTATGTTCATAAGTAGAGGAAACAGGATTTAGCAGGCCATCTGTCCCTGCAAAAAAAACCATACCTAATTTCTTTACTACAGTGCTTTACCACTTAAATTTTGTCCTCAATTTATAACCTGTTATTAAGATAAAAATATATACACAAATAAAATACATATCCTATAAGAATAATTTAAGACTATGCAATGCTTAAAATTTCCAGGGTTAGTAATTTTGAGCTTACTAATATACTCTGGAACTGGATGAGTTCCTACTGACCACTGTGCAGAGTCGTCTGATAAATAGCAGAAAACCCTCAAAATGTTCATCTTAAAGGAAAAATAGTTAAATACTTCTATTTTTGTAAGTACATATTAAGATAAAACCACTACCAACTTGAACAACTTTATGAAGTCTCATTGGGAAATTCTGAGTTAGCAATGGAAAAAATGCATGTATTTCTTTTTTACAAAACAGGCTGCTGTACATGTGTGTTTCTTTGTTCAAGCTATTTCCTCTCCCCTGAAGGCCTATATTGCACCCCTTCTTTGCCTTATTAATGTTTATCAATCTTTTAAGAATGTGTTTCTTCCTCATAGTCTTATCCAAACCTCCAGGCTAAGCCCCAGTATCAGGTTTCATCATTTACTATATTTACTAAAAATATTAGTTTCATGACCTTACCCTGTTTATCCTTACCACATTTTACTGAAATTATCTATTTCCTTAACTATTCTAGGTAATAAGTTTCTTTAACGTATCAATTGGCAAGCTATGGCTATTGAGCAAAACCTAGCCCATTCCTATTATTATAAAGTTTTATTAAACAGTCATCTCTCTCATTATATTATATACATATATACATATATACATATATATATATACACACACACACTTTTATTACTTTTATTACTGACAACACCTTTTCACGTGGTCCCCCAATATTGTAAGGAGCTGAAAAATATAAGGAAGCAAAAAAGAGTATTTGCATATCATATCCTCCTTGATAAAGTGGAAAGTACACAGAAATAGGTGGTTGAAAGACCGCGATTCTGACTTATCGCCCCCAGTTACAACACACAGAAGCTTTGACAAGCCATTTTGTCCCCTCCGGGGCCCACAACTGGATCACCTACAAAAGAAGGTTCTCCCCTCCCTGTTTTCATAACAGCACCATCAGAGGAACTACAATAATGTAACAGATAAAAATAATTATCTTCCTTAACTCATCCCCCACCCCTTCCAACTGCCCTTGGAGACTTCAGAGGCAACTCTGCAGATGACTCTGAATCAAGTGTTTGAAAATATAAAGTTACAAGATTCAAAATGTTGCCCTTTCCTCCTAAATAGTTGTGTTGCCATGTCACATCAAATAAATAAGTCAATTTGCCAAAAATTGACTTTTCTTAGAGCACTCCAATATTTCTTTGAATGGGTTGCCAGACTGAGGAGATCACAAGGCACCCAGGTGGCTCAGTCAGTTGAGTGTCTCTGACTCTTGATTTCGACTCCTGATGATCCAGCAACTAGATATAGCCTATGGTAACTAAAGTCTGTCATTTCCTGACTAAACTGACCCCTTTTACACTAGGGTTACAAATAAATTCTATTATTTCTTTGTGGTTTGTGTAAAAATGGTGGAAGGTATTAATCCAAATGATGACACTTCATATATTTTGTTACTTTCTCGTTATAAAAATCTAATTAAATATAGCTCCAAAATACGTAAGTGTTTTCTCCCCCATTCACTTGAAATAAGACTGTGTTTTGGAATTCAAGATGTTTGCCAGTTACTGCATTCCCCTCTGCTTTTTACAGCATCTCTCCAAGCTTGACATACTGCTTACCTGCTTTTCCAGATCATTAATGTGATTGTTAAATAAGGCTGGGCTCAGTACCAATCCTACAGGCCTCCTGGTGGACAACTGCTCTAATTTGATATCCTACCATTTATCATTACTTATGTTTGCTGTGCTTCAGCCAATCTGTGCTTGGCCTCACAACAGAATCTATATGATTCTTGGTAAAGCTGACTGTGTGCACGTATTCACATTGCTAAGGCCAAAGGCCATGGATTCATGGTCCAGTGGTGGATTATTTTTATCTGTACATTGCTGGAAAATGTTTTTTTAATAAAAATATTCATCTCAAATCTTAAAAATGAGAATTTGTAAAAGTATCGCAGAATAAAAGCTGCTAACCAATCCTCATCTGTAAATTAAGAGTTAAAACCAAATTTTCAATGATTTGCTATATATCGACACCAAGTAAATTACCTAACACTTAAGACACAAAGCAAAGCAGCTAAAACCACCCCACCTCCCTTGGTAAATATCTTCTCCATAAGCCCTCTATCTTGATGAATGTCAAGTACCATTCACTCATCATCCTATCCTTTTCACTACCTCCCCCCTCACTCTTCTCCTTTAACCCCAGCATCAATTAACATTGGTAAGGAAGTCCTCTTAACCTAGGAAGGGTCTATCGCCCCATTTACTATGATAACCTACAAACAAAAATTCAATTGTAGGCGTACAAATTATTTGAGCCAATTATTAACTCTATAATCTCATGGAAGTTGCAAGTTACTTATCTTCTGAAATGTGTTATTCTCATCTGTAAAATAAAGGGAAATAACACCTATGACAGAGACTATTGTGAGACCATTTTAAGATAGGGATCATTGGGAGGAGGGGAAGATGGCGGCGTAGGAGGATGCTGGGCTCACTGCGCGTCCTGCTGATCACTTAGATTCCACCTACACCTGCCTAAATAACCCAGAAAACCGCCAGAGGATTAGCAGAACGGAGTCACCGGACCCAAGTGCAGACGAGAGGCCCACGGAAGAGGGTAGGAAGGGCGGCGAGGCGGTGCGCGCTCCACAGACTGGCGGGAGGGAGCAGGGGCGGAGGGGCGGCTCGCCAGCCAAGCAGAGCCCCCGAGTCCGGCTTGCAAAAGCGGAGGGGCCTGACGGACTGTGTTCCAACAGCAAGCGCGACTTAGCGTCTGGGAGGTCATAAGTTAACAGCTCTGCTCGGAAAGCGGGAAGGCTGGAGGACAAAGGGAGGGTGAGCTGCGGAGCCCCCGGACGACAGAGCTCAGTTTGGCGGGGAACAAAGGCGCTCGCCAGCGCCATCTCCCCCGCCCATCCCCCAGCCAAAATCCCAAAGGGAACCGGTTCCTGCCAGGGAAATTGCTAGCTCCGCGCAAACACCCAACTCTGTGCTTCTGCGGAGCCAAACTTCCCGCAGCGGATCTGACTCCCTCCGGCTGCCACAGGGCCCCTCCTGAAGTGGATCACCTAAGGAGAAGCGAGCTAAGCCTGCCCCCCTGCCGCCGTGCACCTTGCCTTCCCACCCCAGCTAATACGCCAGATCCCCAGCATCACAAGCCTGGCAGTGTGCAAGTAGCCCAGACAGGCCACGCCACCCCACAGTGAATCCGGCCCCTAGGAGAGGGGAAGAGAAGGCACACACCAGTCTGACTGTGGCCCCAGCGGTAGGCTGGAGGCAGACATCAGGACTGACTGCGGCCCTGCCCACCAACTCCAGTTATACACCACAGCACAGGGGAAGTGCCCTGCAGGTCCTCACCACACCAGGGACTATCCAAAATGACCAAGCGGAAGAATTCCCCTCAGAAGAATCTCCAGGAAATAACAACAGCTAATGAGCTGATCAAAAAGGATTTAAATAATATAACAGAAAGTGAATTTAGAATAATAGTCATAAAATTAATCGCTGGGCTGGAAAACAGTATACAGGACAGCAGAGAATCTCTTGCTACAGAGATCAAGGGACTAAGGAACAGTCACGAGGAGCTGAAAAACGCTTTAAATGAAATGCAAAACAAAATGCAAACCACCACGGCTCGGATGGAAGAGGCAGAGGAGAGAATAGGTGAACTAGAAGATAAAGTTATGGAAAAAGAGGAAGCTGAGAAAAAGAGAGATAAAAAAATCCAGGAGTATGAGGGGAAAATTAGAGAACTAAGTGATACACTAAAAAGAAATAATATATGCATAATTGGTATCCCAGAGGAGGAAGAGAGAGGGAAAGGTGCTGAAGGGGTACTTGAAGAAATCATAGCTGAGAACTTCCCTGAACTGGGGAAGGAAAAAGGCATTGAAATCCAAGAGGCACAGAGAACTCCCTTCAGACGTAACTTGAATCGATCTTCTGCACGACATATCATAGTGAAACTGGCAAAATACAAGGATAAAGAGAAAATTCTGAAAGCAGCAAGGGGTAAACGTGCCCTCACATATAAAGGGAGACCTATAAGACTCGTGACTGATCTCTCTTTTGAAACTTGGCAGGCCAGAAAGAATTGGCACAAGATTTTCAGGGTGCTAGACAGAAAAAATATGCAGCCGAGAATCCTTTATCCAGCAAGTCTGTCATTTAGAATAGAAGGAGAGATAAAGGTCTTCCCAAACAAACAAAAACTGAAGGAATTTGTCACCACTAAACCAGCCCTACAAGAGATCCTAAGGGGGACCCTGTGAGACAAAGTACCAGAGACATCACTACAAGCATAAAACATACAGACATCACAATGACTCTAAACCCGTATCTTTCTATAATAACACTGAATGTAAATGGATTAAATGCGCCAACCAAAAGACATAGGGTATCAGAATGGATAAAAAAACAAGACCCATCTATTTGCTGTCTACAAGAGACTCATTTTAGACCTGAGGACACCTTTAGATTCAGAGTGAGGGGATGGAGAACTATTTATCATGCTACTGGAAGCCAAAAGAAAGCTGGGGTAGCCATACTTATATCAGACAAACTAGACTTTAAATTAAAGGCTGTAACAAGAGATGAAGAAGGACATTATATAATAGTTACAGGGTCTATCCATCAGGAAGAGCTAACAATTATAAATGTCTATGCGCCGAATACCGGAGCCCCCAAATATATAAAACAATTACTCATAAACAGAAGCAACCTTATTGATAAGAATGTGGTAATTGCTGGGGACTTTAACACCCCACTTACAGAAATGGATAGATCATCTAGACACACGGTCAATAAAGAAACAAGGGCCCTGAATGAGACATTGGATCAGATGGACTTGACAGATATATTTAGAACTCTGCATCCCAAAGCAACAGAATATACTTTCTTCTCGAGTGCACATGGAACATTCTCCAAGATAGATCATATACTGGGTCACAAAACAGCCCTTCATAAGTTTACAAGAATTGAAATTATACCATGCATACTTTCAGACCACAATGCTATGAAGCTTGAAATCAACCACAGGAAAAAGTCTGGAAAACCTCCAAAAGGGTGGAGGTTAAAGAACACCCTACTAACGAATGAGTGGGTCAACCAGGCAATTAGAGAAGAAATCAAAAAATATATGGAAACAAACGAAAATGAAAATACAACAATCCAAACGCTTTGGGACGCAGCGAAGGCAGTCCTGAGAGGAAAATACATTGCAATCCAGGCCTATCTCAAGAAACAAGAAAAATCCCAAATACAAAATCTAACAGCACACCTAAAGGAAATAGAAGCAGAACAGCAAAGGCAGCCTAAACCCAGCAGAAGAAGAGAAATAATAAAGATCAGAGCAGAAATAAACAATATAGAATCTAAAAAAACTGTAGAGCAGATCAACGAAACCAAGAGTTGGTTTTTTGAAAAAATAAACACAATTGACAAACCTCTAGCCAGGCTTCTCAAAAAGAAAAGGGAGATGACCCAAATAGATAAAATCATGAATGAAAATGGAATGATTACAACCAATCCCTCAGAGATACAAACAATTATCAGGGAATACTATGAAAAATTATATGCCAACAAATTGGACAACCTGGAAGAAATGGACACATTCGTGAACACCCACACTCTTCCAAAACTCAATCAGGAGGAAATAGAAAGCTTGAACAGACCCATAACCAGCGAAGAAATTGAATCGGTTATCAAAAATCTCCCAACAAATAAGAGTCCAGGACCAGATGGCTTCCCAGGGGAGTTCTACCAGACATTTAAAGCAGAGATAATACCTATCCTTCTCAAGCTATTCCAAGAAATAGAAAGGGAAGGAAAACTTCCAGACTCATTCTATGAAGCCAGTATTACTTTGATTCCTAAACCAGACAGAGACCCAGTAAAAAAAGAGAACTACAGGCCAATATCCCTGATGAATATGGATGCAAAAATTCTCAATAAGATACTAGCAAATCGAATTCAACAGCATATAAAAAGAATTATTCACCATGATCAAGTGGGATTCATTCCTGGGATGCAGGGCTGGTTCAACATTCGCAAATCAATCAACGTGATACATCACATTAACAAAAAAAAAAGAGAAGAACCATATGATCCTGTCAATCGATGCAGAAAAGGCCTTTGACAAAATCCAGCACCCTTTCTTAATAAAAACCCTTGAGAAAGTCGGGATAGAAGGAACATACTTAAAGATCATAAAAGCCATTTATGAAAAGCCCACAGCTAACATCATCCTCAACGGGGAAAAACTGAGAGCTTTTTCCCTGAGATCAGGAACATGACAGGGATGCCCACTCTCACCGCTGTTGTTTAACATAGTGCTGGAAGTTCTAGCATCAGCAATCAGACAACAAAAGGAAATCAAAGGCATCAAAATTGGCAAAGATGAAGTCAAGCCTTCGCTTTTTGCAGATGACATGATATTATACATGGAAAATCCGATAGACTCCACCAAAAGTCTGCTAGAACTGATACATGAATTCAGCAAAGTTGCAGGATACAAAATCAATATACAGAAATCAGTTGCATTCTTATACACTAACAATGAAGCAACAGAAAGACAAATAAAGAAAATGATCCCATTCACAATTGCACCAAGAAGCATAAAATACCTAGGAATAAATCTAACCAAAGATGTAAAGGATCTGTATGCTGAAAACTATAGAAAGCTTATGAAGGTAATTGAAGAAGATTTAAAGAAATGGAAAGACATTCCCTGCTCATGGATTGGAAAAATAAATATTGTCAAAATGTCAATACTACCCAAAGCTATCTACACATTCATTGCAATCCCAATCAAAATTGCACCAGCATTCTTCTCGAAATTAGAACAAGCAATCCTAAAATTCATATGGAACCACAAAAGGCCCCGAATAGCCAAAGGAATTTTGAAGAAGACCAAAGCAGGAGGCATCACAATCCCAGACTTTAGCCTCTACTACAAAGCTGTCATCATCAAGACAGCATGGTATTGGCACAAAAACAGACACACAGACCAATGGAATAGAATAGAAACCCCAGAACTAGACCCACAAACGTACGGCCAACTCATCTTTGACAAAGCAGGAAAGAACATCCAATGGAAAAAAGACAGCCTCTTTAACAAATGGTGCTGGGAGAACTGGACAGCAACATGCAGAAGGTTGAAACTAGACCACTTTCTCACACCATTTACAAAAATAAACTCAAAATGGATAAAGGACCTAAATGTGAGACAGGAAACCATCAAAACCTTAGAGGAGAAAGCAGGAAAAGACCTCTCTGACCTCAGCCGTAGCAATCTCTTACTCGACACATCCCCAAAGGCAAGGGAATTAAAAGCAAAAGTGAATTCCTGGGACCTTATGAAGATAAAAAGCTTCTGCACAGCAAAGGAAACAACCAACAAAACTAAAAGGCAACCAACGGAATGGGAAAAGATATTTGCAAATGACATATCGGACAAAGGGCTAGTATCTAAAATCTATAAAGAGCTCACCAAACTCCACACCCGAAAAACAAATAACCCAGTGAAGAAATGGGCAGAAAACATGAATAGACACTTCTCTAAAGAAGACATCCAGATGGCCAACAGGCACATGAAAAGATGTTCAGCGTCGCTCCTTATCAGGGAAATACAAATCAAAACCACACTCAGGTATCACCTCACGCCAGTCAGAGTGGCCAAAATGAACCAATCAGGAGACTATAGATGCTGGAGAGGATGTGGAGAAATGGGAACCCTCTTGCACTGTTGGTGGGAATGCAAATTGGTGCAGCCGCTCTGGAAAGCAGTGTGGAGGTTCCTCAGAAAATTAAAAATAGACCTACCCTATGACCCAGCAATAGCACTGCTAGGAATTTATCCAAGGGATACAGGAGTACTGATGCATAGGGGCACTTGTACCCCAATGTTTATAGCAGCACTCTCAACAATAGCCAAATTATGGAAAGAGCCTAAATGTCCATCCACTGATGAATGGATAAAGAAATTGTGGTTTATATACACAATGGAGTACTACGTGGCAATGAGAAAGAATGAAATATGGCCCTTTGTAGCAACGTGGATGGAACTGGAGAGTGTGATGCTAAGTGAAATAAGCCATACAGAGAAAGACAGATACCATATGTTTTCAATCTTATGTGGATCCTGAGAAACTTAACAGAAACCCATGGGGGAGGGGAAGGAAAAAAAAAAAAAAAGAGGTTAGAGTGGGAGAGAGCCAAAGCATAAGAGACTCTTAAAAACTGAGAACAAACTGAGGGTTGATGGGGGGTGGGAGGGAGGGGAGGGTGGGTGATGGGTATTGAGGAGGGCACCTTTTGGGATGAGCACTGGGTGTTGTATGGAAACCAATTTGTCAATAAATTTCATATATATATAAAAAAAAAGATAGGGATCATTATTAAATCCTCAGTACTCTGAAACATTTAGGTGTTACATTACATTTTGCTTTCCTTTTCCATACAAATCCCAGGTCTTCCTCCTTCTAGTGTCCCCTCTCTCCCTCTCACTCACAATTATCTTTCTTTTTATTTTATTTTAATTTTTACTCAGAGAGAGAGAGAGAGAGAGAGCGCGCATGCAAGTTGGGGAGAACAGAGGGAGACAGAAAATTATAAGCAGCCTCCACACTCAGCACGGAGCCCCATTCAGAGCTCGATCTCAGGACCCTGGGATCACAACCTGAGCCAAAATCAAGAGTTGGGCTCAACTGACTGAGCCACCCAGGCACCCTGTTATCTTTCTTAATAATAAATGAAACTGTCATTTCCTGCTCAAAAATATTTTATTACTACTTATTTTACCTATTACTAGTTATTTTACTAGTTTCATGGAAAATATTATCCACAGTCCAGAAAGGCATCTTCTCTGAACCCACTTCCTGAGAATAGAATATCCTTTCCCACTTCTGGCTATATCAACCCTTACATATTTACTCAAAAAATTGACACTTCCTTTCTTGTTCAGAAATAATCTTTACTTTCTAAATTTCCAAAGCCTTAAATTAATTATGTTTAGCTCCTAGAATTTACCAGACACTGTTTATAGAAATGAGGATACAGCGAACCAAAATAATCTTGATGAAGACAACAGCATTTATTTATTCTTATATCTATCAATTCATCTATCTTATTTACTTACATCCAGCCACTTGGTAAGGGTTGAAAAAGATGAACATGTGTGAGTCATTAGTGGCTGGATAGGTCAAGAGGAAGGGATTCTTAGAGTAGTGTTTCTAATGACCATTTATAGAGCCAATGTAAGTAGTTCCCTATAGGCCATAAAAGGTTAGCTACAGCCATAGTCCTAGAATAAGGGGATATTAATAAAAGCTTTAACTTGTGGTGGCACAAATGTATTCACTTAAATGAATAACAAGGTACTAGCAATGCTTTATTTTGCTATGTCAGTCTCCTCTCATTCCATTCTCCAATGCTGGAGTGATCAATCTTACCATCTCTCCTCAAGCTGAGAGTATGGAAAAGGAACAGCCATTGCTAACCACTTGAGCTGAAGAAACTAATCCATCTTTATCATTATTCCTAATAAAGCATAAAATACATAACTGAAAAACGCTGATGCATGTTAAGATTATACAGTACAACAAATTAGAATATACCTTACAATATAAACATAGAAAATAATCATTCCTGCTGTTTCACAATAGCTCTTGTAATCATGCCAATATTAAACCTGCATCATGAAGGATTCAGCACTCTTATATACTGTCCTTCTTCACTGAAGTCACCCCCTTCAGTCAAGTTGGTAATATTCTCATCTATTTATTAGTTTCATCTGTTACATCAATGCCCATTTCATAATTCACAACTTGCATTAAAAAAAAAAACACATGAATCCTACTATCCCTATTTCTCTGCTTCTCACAATGTTGTCTGACAACCTCAAAGACTTCCCAGTCAAGTTTTCAAATTAACCACTTTCCACCTTTTCTGACTTGTCCATATTATATTTGCTTGTCACCATGTCACTGACAGCTGTCCTGCATATCTGCTTTCTCTTCCAACCAATCATAGAACGACCTCAAACATCAGAATATGTTTTAAAATCCCTTTTCCATCTATAGCTTGTGTCATGAATACTCTAAATACCTATTTGTCTTATTCTTATCCCAGAGCTCAAGGCTGCTAACCCACAAAGGAGCCCTGATTACCTCAGTGAGGAATAAGATAAAGCCCCAGTTAGCGCTCAAGGGAAGGAGCTTCTTCCTTTATTCCACTGATTCTCACTGAATCACTGCCAAGCAATCTTCCATTGGCCAGAGAGAGCTCCAAAAGCAAAGGGTGTGATAGGATTCCTTGGATTTTTCATATCTAAAAATTCATGTTCTTTGCACTGCACGAGTAGTGCAGAGGAACCAAAAAATATATATAAATAGGCTTGCAGTTGTATAGATAGGAATTCATGAAATACATCATCACAAACAGGTGAGCCTTAGGTAAAGCCAACGTCCCATAAAAGACTGTTGATATAATCTGAACATAATCACCAGCTTGAAAGTGAAGGAAAGATTATTTGTGCTTAAAGAGTTTTGAACACAAGAGAACTGAGTATTGATCAGAAGATAAGGAAAGTCTTCTTGCCAAGTATTATGTTTTAAGGAAAAGGTATTTGAGCAATATTACAATTCAAAAAGGAAACATTTATTCACATGAAAGGTTAAAGACCTTATTGCATTTGAATTAATGTTTCAGTGGTAAGAATAAAAGTTTGAAGGGAAATAACGTCAATGTTGTTACAGCCAGTAAAAACCATGATACACAGTACTTCATCACATTCTAGAAAATATTATTTCTGATTTGCCCATTAAAGTCTGTATGCAAGTAATTGGGGCTAATGGAGAAGATAATCAGAATCAATGTTGAAGCAACCCAATCTCATTCCTCTAAAATGAGCCTGTCTCGGGGCGCCTGGGTGGCACAGTTGGTTAAGCGTCCGACTTCAGCTCAGGTCACGATCTCACACTCTGTGAGTTCGAGCCCCGCGTCGGGCTCTGGGCTGATGGCTCAGAGCCTGGAGCCTGCTTCCGATTCTGTGTCTCCCTCTCTCTCTGCCCCTCCCCCATTCATGCTCTGTCTCTCTCTGTCTCAAAAATAAATAAACATTAAAAAAAATTAAAAAAAAAATAAAATGAGCCTGTCTCCTGCTCTGGGAACTATCTTCAGGCCACTTACAAGTAGAGCATGACACGTAAATTGAGGAGACCTAAATCGTATTGTCTTGTCAGGATCTATCTTCTATAAGCCATTTAATCTTCACAGAACCAGGCTTGATTTATAAAAGGAAAGGATTTGATTATAAAGCATTTTAAATTTAGTCTTAAGAGACTTTTAAAATGCGAAATTTGTTGACGTGTTGCTTCTGTGTGTTTACTTTTGCTTGCAAGATATCAATTCCTGAAATAATAATTGTGGGGCATCTACTATATTTTAGGTATTAAATTGAGAATGATATCTTAATCTTTCCAATATCTCTATGAAGTTACTCTTAATATTTCCATCTTATAGATGAGGGAGACAGCTTTAAAGGTCTACTATCTAGAATTTTCCTAATTAGATTTTATCTTCCATTCAGGCAGATGTCATTAAGAGAGAGTCCATAATCATGGAATTCACAGAACTAAAATTGTAATCTTTCTGAAAATCCTACTCTCCACATAATTACATGATTGGTCAGTAGGAAGACCGGTTTCAGCCAGTGGAACAGGAAACTTAATAGTTTAGGTGAATTGCAAACAGCAAGTTTTCAAAAAAAAAAAAAAATAAGCTTTATATTAGATAATAAGTAATTTGGGGGCACCTGGGTGGCTCAGTCATTTAACTATTCAACTCTTGATTTCAGCTGAGGTCACAATCTCAAGGTTTATGAGATTGAGCCCCATGTCGGGCTCTGTGCTGATGGCATAGAGCTGCTTAAGATTTTCCCTCTCCCCACCCCTGCCCTTCCCCCCTTACACACAAACTCTCTCAAAATAAATTAAGAAAAATCTATTATAGATAATAAGTAATTTCTTTTAGCTTTAGGCTAAGAAATTATTGTAATTTCAAATCACTAATGGCTAAGACTTCCTTTGTACATGCTAGAGAGACAAGCTCATATAAAATGGAATTACTGTCAGAAAACACAAATAATCAATTTTATATTGTCATTAAATTATAGACTATTAAATGATTTCAGAAATCATTTTATCCAATGTTCTCACCTTATAAGTGAGCAAACTGAGGCCTGCTTGGGATTCCCTCCCTCTCTTTCTCTCCCTCTCTCTCTCTCAAAATAAACAAACTTAAAAAAAAAAAAGAAAGAAAGAAAAGGAAGGAGAAAACAGAGTCTACTTAGCAGGGACACACAAGATAGAGTGTAGACTTATTTAAGAGGAGATGGAAAGTCAGGCATAAGGTGCAAACCACAGCATTTAGAAGCCTATTGTGGTGATTAATTTTATATGTCAAGTTGACTGGGCCATGGAGTGCCAGGATATTTGGTGTGCTTTAATATTATTAGGGGTATGTCTGTGAGGGTGTTTCCGAATGAGATTAACATCTTAATGGTAGACTGAGTAAAGCAGATTGCCCTCACATGGGTTAGTCTCATCCAATCAACTGAAGAAACTGAAGAAAAAATTTGCTCTTTCTACCTGACTGTCCATGAGTTAGGACAGCAATCTTGTCCCGCCTTCAGACTCGACTAGAACTTGAATTTCCACTATCAGCTCTCCTGTTTCTTGGACTCAGACTCTGATGGGAATGTGCAATGTCAGATTCCCTGGTTCTGGACTTCTCAACTTCTATAACCCCAGGACACAATGTCTTATAATAAATTTCTTTATTCATGCATGTGTGTGGGTGCACACACTCTGGAGAACCCTAATCCACCTATTTAAGAATTTTTCATTTTTATCTTTATGGAAAGAAAGAGGAGATAAGAAATTTTTGAAATGTTTAAGCATTAGAAGTAACATACTCAAATCTGCATTTTGAAAAGATTCTTATGCTTGCAATTCATACAGCCAGTTTGAAAATGCCCAGACAGGATAAATGATGACCCTTTAGGCATTCATGTTAGCGGTAATGGCAGTTTGGAAGAGAAAGGTCCCCAGGGAGACACTGAGATCCATCTGAGGCCATGCATTTTTGTCATCCAACAGTGACAGTTCATTCATTTCTTGCAAGTTATCAGAATACTGATTTCCTATTTGTATAGGTATTTGCAACAAGAAACACAGTAGGCCTTTTTACTTATTCAGAGGGTTTAAAACATGAACCACAAGTACATCCTCAAACTACTGTTTGATTGTTTCTAACTTACTGTCTTATAAATGGTGAAACAAGACAGACTGATTAGAATTCTATGTATCTCTTATGTGAAAATGACTTAATATCTACAAATGTACTCTATAGAGTGTCAGCCACATGGTTCAGTGCTTACTAAATGCACTTTCACCATTGTCTATCCTTTCATTCATGGTAAACACACTAAATTACATATTCTGTGTCTTCTAGAGTAGATTAAAAAATTATTTCAGTTAGAATAGAAAAATATATGTCATATATATATATATATATATATATATATATATATATAATACATATGTCTTTGCATAGAGATAAAGTCACTTGATCTCCTTCTCTCTCACACAAACATCCAAAATGCAAGGCATGAATTTGAAAAAGGAACACTGAAAATCAAGTATTACAAAGAGATGAGCGATAGGTTAAACTCTTCTAAGAATTTCAGAAATATTCATAAATAGTACACTTAGTTTATTATTCTCACATTGCTTTAAGACTAATCAAAATCAACATTACCTGTATTCCTATTCTAACCTTAATTCTAGTCAACAGAAGGCTGCCCAAATACCACATTTCCCCATTAACATTTGTATTATGCACAAAATAAAACAAAAGAAAATTTTATAGGGGCACCTGAGTGGCTCAGTCAGTTGACTGTCAGACTCTTGATTGTGGCTCAGGTCATCTCACGGTTCATGGGTTCAAACTCCACACTGGACTCTGCACTGACAGTGGGGAGTCTGCTTGGAATTCTCTCTCTCCCTCTCTCTGCCCCTCCCTAGCTCAGGCACTCTCTCTCTCTCTCTCAGAATGAATGAATGAATGAATGAATGAATAAATAAACTTAAAGAAAAAGTTTCATATAACCGGAGGACTTTTGTTTGTATCTCAGAGGAATATGTATTATTTACAATTTTACAAATATATATATTACAAATATATACAAATATTATATATATATTACAAATACATAAATAAATTTTACAAATTATATTACCAATATATATATTACAAATATATATTATACATATATTACAAATATATATATTACAAATATATATATATTTACAAATATATATTACAAATACAATTATTACAAATATATACTATTCATGTAATTTATATTTTGTAAGTTATTTTTATATATTATGCATAATATATAATCTAAAAATACTTTGGGACAAAAAAGCATCAATAATAAATAATAAAATATGTAAATAATATATAATTAAAATAATAATCATAAATAATAAAAATTTTTGTAGCAATATGACTAAATATGTGTCCAGTACCTATTCTTTGCTAGACACTAAGTAGTTTGAATATATTAACTCCCATACTATCCACACCAACTCCCTGACACAGATATTATTATTATACCTTTATGTAGATAAGGAAACAGCCTCAGGGAAGTTAAATCACATGCTTAAGTTTTCCCAGTTGCTAAATAAAGAATAAAGGAGAAAAATAAAGACTTAAACTCAAATCTGACTCCCGAGTCAGTCTTGCTAGACTGCTGCTCTAGGTCAAGACCGCAGTGTAGATTTAACCAACATTTCTGATTTTTTTTTTTTTTTAATTTTTTTTTCAACGTTTTTATTTATTTTTGGGACAGAGAGAGACAGGGCATGAACGGGGGAGGGGCAGAGAGAGAGGGAGACACAGAATCAGAAACAGGCTCCAGGCTCCGAGCCATCAGCCCAGAGCCTGATGCGGGGCTCGAACTCACGGACCGCGAGATCGTGACCTGGCTGAAGTCGGACGCTTAACCGACTGCGCCACCCAGGCGCCCCTCAACATTTCTGATTTTAATCTACATGTTCTTGGAATGTTTGATGAGTTTTTAATTTAACATATATATAATCTCTTTGTTCAGATAATTTTAAACACGTTTCTACTGAAGAGACAAGAAAGTGTGAAATAAAAACTATTTGATGCCGTTTCCATTGTGTTTAAAATGCTATACAGAAATAATCCTACTGTTATTGTTTGTAACACTTCCATATTTTAAAGAGTGGATACACGAGCAGCATAGATTCTATTACTGCCCTTAACTATTCGCTTTTCCTTTCCCTACACAAAAATGATGTATCCTTTCTTATTCCATGTGATGTTTAATGCCCCTGTTGAAGTACTCTTCTTTCTACTGGGATTCGTTTTTCCAATGGGATATAATACATATGACTCCAAAAATAACTAGCTTCAAATGCCATAGTTTTATTGATCTAGTTGCCTTAGATTTTCCTTCTACCATAAAAATTGTTTGTCCTATTGACTCCTTTCATGCAGATAATGGAATGAAAAATATATCTACAGCAGAGACCCTCAGCTCATGTGGAACATGACTGAGAAATAAATTCGTCTAAGATAGGAAGATTTGGTGCCTGTGCCATGATGAAGGGAGAGAAAACCCAAAGCCCACTAGCCTTCCTAAGTTGAAGACATGGAGCTGAGAGTCTGGGGTGAAAACAGTAGCTAGACTTTGAGTTTGAAAGAGGAGAGAGCTTCAGAGAGAGTTCTGAAAAACTGCAGAGTTCCTATCTCAGTGTGTCAACTAGTCACTGCAAGAAACTACCCAAGACCAGGGAAAGAACACCCAGAAGAGTAGATTTCAGTGCCCAGCACTCACACTGGACAGGGAATACTGCCTATTCTCACCAGCCAGAGTACAAATCTACAGTGTCTGAAAAGTAATAAAAAATTACTTGGCTTGCAAAAAGGCAGGAACGTACAGCTTATGATAAGGAGAAAAATCAATCAGCAGAAACTCGTCTATAACTGAAAAAGCATTAACAGAAAAGGACATTAAAACAGTCGTTTTAACTGTATTCCATATGTTCTAAAATCTATATGGAAACATGGAAGGTATAAAAAAATACTCACATAGGGGCGCCTGGGTGGCGCAGTCGGTTAAGCGTCCGACTTCAGCCAGGTCACGATCTCGCGGTCCGTGAGTTCGAGCCCCGCGTCGGGCTCTGGGCTGATGGCTCAGAGCCTGGAGCCTGTTTCCGATTCTGTGTCTCCCTCTCTCTCTGCCCCTCCCCCGTTCATGCTCTCTCTCTGTCCCAAAAATAAATAAAAGTTGAAAAAAAAAAAAATGAAAAAAAAAAATACTCACATAGATTCTTAAGAATAAAAACTACAGCATTTGAGATGAAAAAGTTACAACATAAAATTAATGATAGATTAGATACTGAGGGGAAAAAAAGATTAACAAACTTAAATACGGAACAATAGAAGCTATCCAAAATAAAACACAAAAGAATTTGTCATGTTAGATAAAAATTAAAAAAAAAAAAGTTAGGTATAACTAACTATGTGCTTCCTACAAATAATTCACTTTAAATAGAAAAGTGTAGTGGTAAAGGACGGGAAAAAGACACCACAAGTTAACATAAAGAAGAAAGGAGGAATGGCTATATCAATATCAAACAATGTAAACTTAAGAACAAAGTATATTACCAAAGGAAAAAAAAGGTCATTTCATATGAATAAAGAAATGATTCATCTGGATAACCCTAAATATATATGTACCTAGTCACAGATATTCAAAATACATGCAGCAAAAATTGATGGTACTGCAAAAAGAAATAGAAAAATCCACAATTATAGTCAAAGATTACAATACTGCATTCTCAATAAGTGATTAAACAAGGCAGAAAGCCGGTATGTAGCAGACTAGAACAATATTACCAACCCACCTGCTTAATTTATATTTAAGGAATTCTTTTTCCACTAAATACCTAAGTTGGAAAAGACGAAAAATTGTAAATCAGTTATCCTAGCCTTCACCTCAAGATACAAAAAGCAAACAACAAAAAGTTAATTAAATCTAAAATACACAGAAAAAGACATATAATAAAGATCAAAATGGGGCGCCTGGGTGGCTCAGTCGGTTGAGCAGCCGACTTCGGCTCAGGTCATGATCTCACGGTCCATGAGTTCAAGCCCTGCGTCGGGCTCTGTGCTGACAGCTCAGAGGCTGGAGCCTGTTTCAGATTCTATGTCTCCCTCTCTCTGACCCTCCCCCGTTCGTGCTCTGTCTCTCTGTCTCAAAAATAAATAAACATTAAAAAAAAAGATCAAAATGAAGTCAATGAAATAGAAAATAATATAGAATGTTTTTAAAAAGCTACATCTCTCAGGAGATTAATAAATTAATATACTCCAGCCAGACTGATCAAGAAAAAATGAATGAAGACGTAAGCTATTAATGTTAGGAATATGATAGATCACATCCCTACCAAGTCTACAGATCTTAAAAGGAAAATAAAGAACATTATTAACAATGTTAAACCAATAAATCTGAAAACCTAGAAGAAATGGGTAAGTTTCCTAAAAAACACAAATTGCTAAAATTCACCCAAGAAGAAATAAAAAACCTGAATAGCCCTGTATCTATTTCAAAAATCAAATCTGTAAGTAAAAATCCTTCCACAGGAAAAAATAAAAATAAAATAAATTTAAAAAAAAACCAAAACCTTCAGGCCCCTGTGGCTTCACTGATCAAATCTACCAAACATTAAGGAAAAAGACAAATAAAACAACATAGTACAAGACCTAAGTCCTCCAATTCCCAAACTTGGTAAAGGTATTCAAGTAAGATTGCAGACCAGTATCTTCATGAACACAGATACAAAAACTCTAAATTATTTTAGCATATCAAATCTATCCATTGATACATAAAAAGGATAATACAATATGACCAAGTTGGGTTCATCACAAGAATGCAAGTTTGACTTAAAATTCTGAAGTGAATCTATGTAATCTACTAGATTAACAATGCTAAGAATAGGAAAAACATGTGATCATCTCAGTAGATACAAAAGAAGCATTTAATAAAATCCAGCATTAATTCCTGATAAAAATTCTCAACTAGAAATAGAAAAGAAATTCCTTGATCTGATAAAAGGAGTTTATAAAACAAACAAAGCAAAAAACCCTGGAGCTAATATCACACTCAATGGTAAAAACAACTGAATACTTTCTCCCTAAAATCAGAGTAAGTCCAGGATGCCTACTCTTAACATTTTTTGAGATATAACTGACATATAACACTATTTTAATTTCAAGTATACAACAAAATGACTCAATATCTGTATATATTGCTAAGTGATAGCCACAATAAGTCTAGTTAACATCCATCTCCAAGGATATACATTTTTTCTTGTGATGAGAACTTTTAAGATCTATTTTCTTAGCAACTTTCAAATACGCAATAAAGTATTATTAACTATGGTCACCAGACTGTAATTACGTACCTGTGACACTTATTTCATAACTGGAAGTTTGTACCTTTGACCACCTTATTTTGCCCAACCTCTAGCCCCTGCCTCAGGCAACTACCAATCACTTCTCTGTTTCTATGAATTTGGATTTTATGCTTGCACCATTTCTATTCAACTTTGTACTCAAGTCACTAGGCAGTGATTTTAGGCAACACAAACATAAGAGTCATCCAGATTGGGGAAAAAAAGTAAAAATGTCTTTGTTTATAGACAACATGATCATCCACCTAGAATATTAGATGGTATCAACAAAGAAGTTACTAGAACTAAGTTACTAGAACTAAGTGAGTTTAGCAAGATTGTAGGATAAAAAATGGATATAAAATCATAAGTTTCCATAAACTGGCAACAAACACTTGAAAAATAAAATTCTAAGAATCCCATGTAATATAGCCTAAAACTTATAAAACTATTAGGAATAAATATGATGGAAAATGTTAAAAACACTATAACTACAAAACATTTTTCAGAAAAATTAAAGAGGATAAAAATAAATGGAGACAGAGCCTGTACTCATGGGTAGGAATTGCCAATACTGTTAAGATATCACTTTCCCCAAATGGGTCTATAGTTTCAGTACAATGTCAATTAATATCCCAGCAGGCTTGTCTACAGAAATTAACAAAATCACTTAAAACTCATGTTTAAGTACAAAAAGCCTAAAATAACCATAACAACATTAATAAGGAGAACCAAACTGGAGGACTAATGCTATCTGATTTCAAAGCATATCATAAAGTTACGATAACCAAAGCATATCATAAAGTTATGATAACCAAGATGATAGGTTTTAGAGCACATTGGTCAACAGAACAGAATAGAGAGACCAGAAATAAAACCACCTATATATGGACATTATTTGAAAAGATACAAAAGCATTGTATCTTTGTGGAAGCAGGATAATCTTTTAAACAAATGGTTTTGGAACAAGTAGGAAGCTGTATGTAAGAAAATGAACTTTGATCTATCTTTTCCCATTATATACAACTTACTATGGCTTTGAGACCTAAAATGTAAACACTAAAACTATAAAAATTCTAAAAGAAAGCATAGGCTAAAATTTTGGATGAGGCAAAGATTTCTTAGGTACAATTCCAAAATAATCTTCAAATAATAATATTGATAAAAATGGACACTGGCAAAATTATAAACTTATCCTATTAGAAAGACACTTAAGAAAATGCAGACAAGCCAGAGAGTGGGGAAAAATTATTATATCACATAAAAGATCTATATCAGAATATATAAGGACTCTCAAAAATTAATAGAAAACCAGCAATCCACTTAAAGCTTTCATAAAATTTTGGAAGAGATGGTTCACCAAGGAAGAGAGATGGATGGTAAATAGGCAAAAAGAAATATGCTTAAAATCATTGGTTATTAAAGAAATGCAATTTAAAACCACAATTAGATACCACTACACACATACTAGAATACCTCAGCTAAAAAGATTGATCCTAGAAATCAGTAGTGAATATGTAGAAAAACTAGACCTCTCATACATTCCTGGAAGGAATGTAAAATAATAAATCCAATTTGAAACGGTTTGTTAGATTCTTAAAAAGTTAAGTAAATATCTACCAAATGATCTAGCCATTCTGCCCCAGGATATTTATCCAAGAGAAAAAATACATGTCAATAAAAATATCTTTACACTAATTTTTACAATAGCTTTATTTGTAACAGTCAAAACCTAGAAACAGCAGATGAATGAATCAATAGCTGTGGTATATATACACAATGAAATACCACTCATCAATGAATAGAAACTACAGACACACATTAAAACATGGATTGATCTCAAAATAATTATCCTAAGTGAGAGAAGCCAGACTAGTATACACCGTATGATTCCTATTGTATGAATTTTTTAAAAAGGTAAACTAATCTATCGTGAGAGTCTTAGTCACTGCCTAAGATACATGTGGGAGAGAGGCAGGGCACAAGGAATCTTTGTGCGTGATAAATAGGTTCACTATTTTTTTTAGTTTTTCAACGTTTATTCATTTTTTGAGAGACAGAGAGAGAGCAGAAGTCGGGGAGGGGCAGAGAGAGAGGTAAACACACAATGTGAAGCAGGTTCCAGGCTCTAAGCTGTCAACACAGAGCCCAACATGGGGCTCGAAACCACGAATCACAAGATCGAGACCTGAGCTGAAGTCAGATGCTTAACTGACTGAGCCACCCAGGTGCCCCTAAATAGGTTCACTGTTTTGAAAGTGGTGATTATTTAATGGATATATACTTGGGTCAAACTTATTAATTTTTACATTTTAAATGTGTGCAATTATGTTCCTATAAAGTTGTTAAATGGGAAAACAAAGCAAGATTAGAATTAGAAATTACACAGCTTCCCGCACTATTTAGAATAGAAACACTTACATTAAGCATATTAAAAACCACAAAGTGTCTCTTTTATCATTTTCAAATCACCTTAACACAAAAGGTTAAAGGTGTTTTGACTTCTTTTCATACAGGCACCAAGAAGGGTATATTCTCAAGAGTCCATTTTATTTTAAAATTTTTTAATGTTTAACTTTTAAAGAGATTCAGAGAGAGCGAGCGTGAGCAGGGGAGAGGCAGAGACAGAGAGAGAGAGAGAGAGAGAGAGAGACAGAGACAGAGACAGAGACGGAGACACAAAATCTGAAGCAGGCTCTAGGCTCCACGTTGTCAACACAGAGCCCCCATGTGGGGCTTGAACTCATGAGCCAAAAGATCACGACCTGAGCCCAAGCTGGTCGCAACCGACTAAGCCATTCAGGCACTTCTCAACAGTCCATTTTAGATGGGGCAAAGTGATATACCCATTTGCTCTCTGGGGCATATACCCTAAATTACATCTCCCTTTGTGTTCAGAGACAGAATCTGTTTGTACCACCCTTACAAAACTGGGTATCTGATGTTTGCTTTACTTCAAATACTTTCATATTACCTCACTGCTAAATTCCATTATATAATATGCATGTATTTTTATTTCAAATATTCATTCAATAACCATTTCCTGAGCAGCCAAAATAGGCAGGCACTGTTTTGGGTCCTACCTTGGTAATAACAAAGAAAATGATATGGTCCTTGTTTTCAGGGAATTAGAGTCTTTTAAAGGATGAATTCATGTAAATAAATAACTAGTGCCCTGTACTGTGCATATGCTGAAGAATTGTAAAGACAAAACTGTGAGAAACCAAAGAAATGTTCAGCCTGGTTCAAACCAAAGGTCTGATCAGGAGCTATCCGTGTGTGGGCAATGCAAAAATATGTTTTGTGGACTAAGTACCAAATAGGCTGTTTTAAAGACGAAGAGTTGGTGAGGCTGACAGATGAGGAAAAGATATTATATACAAGGCATATGGATGTCTCAGAGAACTGGAACCAAAACTAAGTATCATCAGTAAGAATTTGATGAGAATGTTTAACGTGTAATGTGCCATTGCTACAGTCTGACCTTTATCCTGAAAGTAGAGGAAAGCTTTTAAAGAATTTATGTAAGATACTGATATTATCACACTAATGCAGAGAAGGAATTTACACATTGATATTTAACCTTGGGTTCTTAAAACATAACAGAACTGTTACCAAAAAAGAGTATCAGTGGTTTACCCAAATCTTTTAAAGTATTGATTTACTGATGGCTTGAAAACTTAAATGCTTTCATATTATTGTCCTGTCAATACCCATTATCAAATAAAGAGATGGCCATAACATTTTACATAGGAATTCTTTTTTTAATACTTTTTGCATCTTTGAAGTAATCCATACGCAGAATACTGTTTTCCACTCCTATCTGTCCTCTATGTCATCATAATCTTTGTCTATTGCCTGGACAGTTCTGGGCTTTAGAGGAAACACTTTCCTGGAAACCTAAGTTGATTGAGAAAAAAAAATTGTGCCCATCATCTCTAATTTCATGACTTTTCTCACAAGAATAAAAGCAGAATTATGCACAGGATAACCAGTTTTATTAAAGGAAAAGGATGAAAGCTGAGATCCTTGAAAATACACAGAAGAAAAGCATTTGACATAGCAAAGTTTATTAGACTCATCTTTGACATTTCTTCTCCCAAAGAAATAAACTTCAGCCATTTACTTGTTCCCTTGGGTTAAAGGTTCCTTCCTCTTACTTGTTTTAGTTAAGAGTACTGTTGATCCCTAAACTTCCACGATCAAATTCTTGAAAGAGATCAAACCTTAAAACTTCTCTGGTCAAGTCATTTCAAAAAACAGAAGCACAAAAACTCAAGTGCAATATTCCTTAAGGTGGTACACATTAATATCATCAAATATTTGGAGCATGCACAGCATAGACATAGCTTCAAGTTCTAAGAACAAGGAAACATTGGATCAACACTGCATATATAAAAAGTCTTGATACTTTGCAAATAATTGATAGAATATAAAAGATCCAAAGATATTTTCAGTCACTATATGCCTATAGAAGATCCTGTTTTTTCTAAATATTAGAAAAACATTAAGAAACGAAGCTCTGATTTTTTATATATGAATGGGTAAAACTCAGTCAAAATAAAAAGTTGATTCAAGAAGAGTTACTATTGGGCACACATAGTCCACAGGAAACACCTTGCCAATAATTACCTGAAAACATTTGTAGAATTAGCTATTTTCCATGTCAATTGAATATTTATTGACTTTCTTTCTTATCACCAGATGCCTATAATCTTCCCTACAAACATCTTGTCTTTTCCATTTTTGTTCATATTTAGTTTTTGGCAACTGCAGCTTGTTTAATTATGTTGGAGCAAAACCAAATTTAGGAAAAACTGTAGATTACAAAAATTTTTCTTTGGCTTACCTCCCACCTGTAGTGTTTCATGGAATAACAAACAGCATTTCTCTCCATCAATGTCTTTCCTGGATTCCTGGAGTATTGTTCCCACATTCTCTTTGACTAAACTCTACTGAGGTGTTAACTCCTAAAAACACATGTGAATATTTCTATGGGGTTTTTGCTTTCTTGATAATAGGTTCCACTGTGAAAAAGACAGATATGCAGTGCTCATGATGGCAGCCACATTCATTATCAAAAAGTCAACTCTGCTTTTGAGGGTACATAGAAAGTGTCTTCCAACAATAACTTGATCATTCATGAATTAAACCAGCATTCATGTTTAAAGAAAGTAAAATGAAAGCATGCATATTAAATTTGTGCTATTTTCAGTTAAAAACATTTTGCCCATGAATTTCTAACTCTTGCATGTAACCTCCAGTTATGTTCTCGTTATAGTATAAAATGTATAAAGGATGGGTAAAAGGGAGTAACAGTAAAAGTTCTTATGTGCATAAGGATTAGGTATTTTATGAGAAAGAGAGGCTTCTGAACACAGGTCACCCATTGTACTTTGCATCTCACCTGAGGCATGCTGGCCACTCCGGTCCACCAAATGCAGTTCCCTTGGGACCTACGCTGAATGGACACTCAAGGTCTCATGAGGTAAAAGGCTAGGACACTTGCTCTTTCTGACCAGGCAGTGCTGTGGCTGATTAATATCCACCCAAAGCCACAATCACCTTCTGATCTGAGGAGCAGGTGACGTAGAGATTCTGAAGTGTCTTGATAAATTATGCAGGCATATCAAACAATACACATAACAGATTAAAAAAAATTTAGTTCACTAAAGTGGTTTGCTTTGTCCTTTTAAGAACTGAATCTAGATAGCTCATCGTCAATTACTGACAACTCCCAGCATGACAATGCTGAAAAATTAGTATGACATGAGTACCACAGAAGAGCTGTTTGCTTTCGCAGTGAAGTATTTGGGAAAGGAGAGAGGAAGGGAGAAATATAAAAAAGGTCATTTTAATAGTCTTTGAAAATTTTCTTTTTCTATTCTTTCTTCTGGAAGCACAAGACCAATTTATTCACAATATTCAATGCCTTTCCAACACTACATCTTATCCTAAGCCTTCCTTCCTCCTTGCCAATACAAATTATACCCATCTTTCAATCATCTTTTAAGACCCACATAAAAGGCCAAATGATACCTGTTCCATAGTCGTATTTTGTAACCATCCAATCACCATGTGATTCCTCTGACAATTATATATATGCTATCTGCACTTAGAATACCTTTTCTGCTACAGTCTCAAAATATAATTGAAATACATAATTGTTATTTTGCTTTTTGTGTTTACCTCATCACCTTAACTGTTTAGTAATTCTCAAGTACAAGAACTTTTCCCATCCATTGGCCTTTGAACAAATATTTAGTGTTTAAAAAAATTATAGGGAAAATGATTCACCGCACCACTCTACTCAAAATTCACAATGTTAACTTGCATTACATAATACATGGGGATTTTCAAAAAAGTAATTTATAGTTTGTTAGACCACATATTATTCCATAAAGGATTTAAAGCAATGAAAAACAAAACAAAAAAAAACATTAAGTATGTATACATTTATCTTAGCAATATATACTAATAATATATTAGCAATTAAAACTAAGATGTTTCTAAAACCAATATATTAAATTCAACACTCTTTAATTTTGTCCTCATCAGAGGAAAACAGTTGTTTCATGGGTTTTCAATGGTCTTTCTAAATTTCGTTATTATGACAAATGTAAAATATCTTTAATACATATATATGGGGTTGTATGTCACCTAGGTGAAAAGGAAAGGATGCACTGGGCCTATGAAACATCTCAAGAACATAAGCAAGAATTTGGTTAGCCTTTATCACTTTTTATTTTTAAATAAGAAAGTAGAAAGAAAGTAAGTCAGCTGACATCTGATTCCTTGGCTGGACACATAAGCCCTTCCAAATGTGGCCCTGTTCAGTCTCCCTCCCCAACTCAAGCCATCAAAGGCCCACCACCATTCTTCACACAGACATAGCAAGTTCAAAAAAATCTGAGCCATCTGACTGTGGGCCTTTCTGGGGAAATAAAGTAAACTTTATTTGGTTAACCCCCTCTTCCTCCAGGATCCAGCTTTGATGTAACTTCCTAGGGGTCTCCACTCTTACTTTGCCCAATTGGGGTATCAAATGACCATACTTTGTGTTCTCATTATACCTAGCCCCATCCTAGTTTAGACTGGACATTCCCATGTAAAAACAATACCCATTTTATTCTCATTTTACTCTCAATAATGTCTAGGCTGATGGCAGATTAGAGTCACAGGGTTCAACTTAAAATCAGCCTTGATCAGGAAGGTCAATTCTTGGCTCTCACTTCAAGGCACCCCTACCAGCTACCAAGTGGGTTTTATCAACACTAACTAACTGAAGCCAACTCGGAAAAGTTATCAAAAATACTGAAAGGAAACATATGGTCATAGTGGCTGTATTATTGCAAAGGCCCACAGAGGCAAGAGGTTTAGGAAATTTTCCCAGAAATATTCCCCTTTTGATTTTCATGAGCTTGAAGACAGAACATGCCCAGTAACATAATAGTAATGTCAAACTCCAAAGGCAGCCCCGTGATGGCTTTGCCAGCATATAATTCGCTTGATAGAATTCTAAGGCTTTCAATTCTCATGACTCACACTTTGGTGATTTGAGATTAGTCCACAAAAGGAACAGACCCAACTTTCACTAAGGGTTTGCCTGAATTTTGCAAGACATTTTCCAGTGATAACAAACAATGCTATAATATAGTTATTGACAATTCAGTTCCTATTTGAAGCACGTAATTTCTCCAATATTTTTACTTGAAATGTTTGAATCTATGACTAGTGCTTTGAGTTAATCAAAATAAAACATATTGCTAAATATTTAAGTAGAAGGCAGGGCTAAGGATGGTGGCTGGGGTGAAGATATAAACTCAATTCTTAACACACCTCTTTCAGTGTCTAAAATTTAGCAAAGAAATGATGTAACACTGCTAGGTTCAGGGCCAATGAAAACAAAGGGAAGAATTGCCATACTGGCACATCAGTAATGCATACTGCCTTGAAACCTCTATCTGGAAGGAGCTCCAGGGGAAGATTTTGATAAGGTAACACTAATACTGTTTAACATCAACCTTTAAAGGTTCAGGTTTGAGGTGAAGAGGCCATTCAAAAAAAAAAAAAAAATTCAAATGGATAACAAGTACAAAACATATTAAACCCTTTCTAGTACTCAAACAATTATAAACTTACATAGGCAACATTTTTCTACTATGAACTTGGTAAAGTTTTTAAAAAGAAGAAATATCCACTGACACTGATGAGATTCTTGGCACTCTCATGCTCCACTAATGAAAATGTAAAAGAATAGAGCTATTCTGTAGAGCAATTTGATAATATTAAAGACCTCTCCAAAATAAACAAAGGCTTTAGAGCCTTTGACTCCACAGTTTTGGTTGATTGTTCCAATAGAAAAAAATTCAAAAATGAAATCAGAGGGCGCCTGGGTGGCTCAGTAGGTTAAGCCTCCAACTCTTGATTACAGTCCAGCTCATGATCTCACGGTTTCATGAGATGGAGCCGTACATCAGGCTCTGTGCTGATGGCAAGGAACCTGCTTGGGATTCTCTCTCCCTCTCTTTCTGCTCCTCCCAGGCTCTCACTCTCAAAATAAATAAACACGGGGAAAAAAAACAAAAGACATGAAATCAGAATTTCTAGACAGGAGGCACATGCAGTATTTTTAATTCATGCCCTCCCCCGGCCCCACAAAGGTAATTCTGAAATAGCCCAGTTTAGGAATCACATGTTTACAAAGATTGTTAATGTCAAGAAAAATGTTCATTAAATGTTGTTAAGTGATCAAAAGCAAAGTACACCTTGTTATTTTTAAAAAAGCACAGAAACACACAAATCCAAAGTTGAAACTATAGTCAGATGTTAATAATACTTACTTCTAAATGATGAGATCCTAGAAAAGGGATTTATATGTGATTATTATTATTTTAGTTAATTTGGATTTTCAAAATGATAGATATGCATTGTTTCTGAATTAATAAGTTATTTTACAAGATTAATATTTAAATATCTATTACTTCATAATCTAGAATTACCTCAAGTGTGTTTTACAAATGGTAGATCCTTAGGGCGCCTTGGTGGCTTAGTCAGTTAAGCGTCCGACTTTGGCTCAGGTCATGATGTCACGGTTCATGAGTTCAAGACCCATGTCCAGCTCTGCGCTGACAGCTCAGAGCCTGGAACCTGCTTCAGATTCTGTGTCTCCCTCGCTCTCTGCCCACCCCACCCCCCCACTCACACTCTGTCTCTGTGTCTCTCTCAATAACAAACATTAAAAAAAGCTTTTTTAATGGTAGATTCATTTTCTCTACTTAAGATTAACAGTCCTGAATGCCTCAGGAGGGGTGAGCCTCCAAATTATATATTTTCAGATGCAGAAAATAGTTTGAGAATACTATAGCCTGCAACAGAAATTTTATATTATAATCCCTGTTACATATGTGATAAAATTATTAACTGACTTTTGTAGCATATCTCAGTGGTTCTCAAACTTTTTGATCTGAGGAACGCTCTAGATTCTTAAAATTACTGAAGACCCCAAGAGTTCTTGCTTATGCATGTCATTTATACTGACCATCGACTAAATTAGAAATAATTTAAATATTAACTTAGTAATTTGCTTAAACCCAATAACTCGTGAATGTTAGCACAAATAACATTTCATAAAAAAATATTTTTTGAAACAAAACAATTAGGAAGACGAATGGCATTGTTTTACATTTTTGCAAATTACTACTTACTAGAAGACAGCTATAGTATCGTATCTACTTCTGTTTTCAATCTGTTGAAATGTGTTGTTTTTTTTTAATCTGAAAACAATCTGGACTCACACAGAGGTAAGTTGGATACAAATGGATGAGGGAAGACTATTTGGAACTTTTCAGCCTATTTTGGATATGCTTCTTTGATATTATGACAAAACTCAACAAGTGGTAGTTTCCTAAAGGTTAGTTGCAACATGGAATCTGAAACCTACTGATAAGCTTTCCTACTCTGTTCCATGAAAACCCTCGGTTTACCTTGCATTTTCAGTGAATTTTTACCCATGCCTGAATTTGTAACATGATACCTTCGTCATCTGGAAAACACTAGTTGTCTGACTTATGCCAATTTTGTATGGTTACACACTTCATTACACAGTATTAAAGCATCAATATGAGGCAGCTAAGAAGCTCATGATAGTTAATGTAGGTTTCTGAAAATTACAATTTTCATATGAAAGCTCACAGTTTATCTCTGATAACAAATACTATGAGTTGTCCTTGAAGTAACAGACTTCCTTCATTCACTTTTGAGAAAATGGCCTAATAGTCATGTCTGAGTAACTTTTCTGTCAATATTCTTTTAAGTAAAACGGTATTCCACGAGAAAACCAGAAAGCTCAGCTCACAGGCCATACAATCCCTAAGCTCTTTCCCTAATGACGGCCGCTCTACTCTGGTACGCAGCGCAAGGGCTGTATGTGGATTTTTCATTTCATCACACAGAGCATTAAGTACTTTTAGTAAAAATTAACCATTGGAACTACTGAATCAAAGATGTTAAGTGAGAGTGTGTAGCAGTAAACAATATAAGGACCACTAGTACATGTCGGTGCTGTTCCCTTGATTCATGTCAACAAGCTAACAGCTTTACCTTACTTTTGCATCATCAGTGAATGTGGTAGCAAAGTGAAAATGGCAAATAATACCTTATTACTATTATAAAAATAATTTTAAGCCTGAAGACCCATAAAGGAGATTCAGGGACACACTGGGGTCTGCGGACTACATTTCCCAGCTCTGATCCACTAACAAGATGAATAGGCAGAAGCTCTCCTTCCACCCATGAAAACAATGCCTATAGGCTCCACATGATGAACTTTCACGACTAATACCCTCTTAACACTTCTGCTCCCAATAGTTCAATTCTATACCCAGCAGTGTCCCCTGGGTAAACTCCCTCATATATGTTGCCTGTGGTCTACCTATTGTCATTATTCTACAAATTAATGACATATTGTGTAAGCCAGTGAAATACAAATGCAAAAGAAAAAGAATTGAAATCGCAATCTAAATTCCACAAATGGAGAGATTTTTATTATTGAATTTACTACTGTATCCCCAGCCCCTCGAGCAATGCCTGACACGTAGGAGACATGTACTAAATGTTTAAGGAATAACTGATTTGTTGTTTCTTTGAAAATAAGGGGAATCTCTTGAATGTCTTTTTTTAAAGGCAAATAATGTGCTGGAAAAACAAGAGTAAAAGAAAGAAGTGAGAAAAATCTAAGAGTCTGTAATCTCACTGTTTTATGGTCTTGCTCTAAGGATATGGAAATTAGAAATCAAAGATACCCTAAACATGATTTATCCATAAAAGCTGAGAAATTATTCCCATTGATTAAAAGAAAAAAAATTCTATCAAAAGTCTTTTATTTATTTCTCATTTACATTCTGATGATCCCCTTCATCATCAAGTATTCATCAAATTCTGCCAGTATTTCCAGGAGCCCTTAAATTTGTAAAAACCAAGGGCAAATTGATGCCAGCAACATTTCACCTTGCTGATGCACCACCACCATCTAGTGTCAATAACTGGTAACTGCAAGTTTTAGTCCACAGACCTTTGACCTTGGCTTCATTTAAAATGTTGGAAGGAAGGAAGGAAGGAAGGAAGGAAGGAAGGAAGGAAGGAAGGAAGGAAGGAAGGAAGGGGAAAAAAGAAAAGAAGGGAAAGAAGGGAAAGAAGGGAAAGAAGGGAAAGAAGGGAAAGAAGGGAAAGAAGGGAAAGAAAGAAAGAAAGAAAGAAAGAAAGAAAGAAAGAAAGAAAGAAAGAAAGAAAAAAGATGTACTGAGATGCAAAAATCAATGTTTCTTGAACTCCCTTCTACAAGTTTTGAATCACCTTGATGGGAGTTTCAAATTTCATATACAAATTATATTTTGAGACTTAATACTGTGTTTAGGGTATCCATTTTATCATTCTAAAAGTTTTTATTCTGGGACACCTGGGTGACTCAGTCAGCTAAACATCAGACTCTTGATTTCAACTCAGGTCATGATCTCATGGTTCATGAGATCGAAACCCATGTCAGGCTCCATGATGAACATGGAGCCTGCTTCAGATTCATTCATTCATTCATTCATTCTCTCTCCCCACCCCCACCCTCTCTCCAACTCACACACTGTAAAATAAAAAAAATAATAAATAATAAAAAAAAAAAGTTTTGTCCCGTCTCCTTCTACTATTTATCTTTTCGGAGTGAAGATTCACTTTGTGACCATTCTCTATGTATTTGCTCTTGAGTAATAAGAAAAAGGGGTGAATGACAAGGTTGACCTAACTTGTACATTTTAGGTAACACTGTTGAGTATAAAAGCATAAAGTATACAATAGGAAGTATGATAACTTCAGTACTGTGGGGTAATAAGTGACATAAATATCAGAGGTTATACACAGTTGATCTATTATAGCAAAGAGAATGCAAAGAAACCAAATGATACCTGCTGGGCCTGGTGCCTCCAAGATGGGAAATGCAAATTGCCACTTTTCTTCTCATTTCATGAAATTTAAAGGAACCCCAACAATACTTTTCTTACTGAAAGGACCTTCCCTAGAAGTCTCTCTCAGAATTGTGAAATTCTACCATTAGAAGTAATTTTATGTATGGAAGTGTTGAATCACTATATTGCACACCTAGGACTGATATTACACTGTATGTTAACTAACTGGAATTGAAATAAAAACTTAAAAAAAAAAGCAATTTTACATTTATAATGGCAATTTCTGCTAGAATGTATATTCCTAAGGAAGAACCTTGTCAGCTATTTTAAGCTCTTAACAACCTCTTGATACAGTTAGTTAGCTGAAAGTTAGTCTAAGCCATTCACACTGTAACAGGGAAGGAGGCCACAGGTCTGGAAAGCTGGAGGTCAGCAGGCAGATGGGAAGCAGCAAGGAGATCCAAGGGAAGACTGGGGAAAGGAGGGCAGAATGTAGGAGCATGTGTTTTCTCAGCACTCCTGAGAATATCTGATTTTGCAGCCTGGATCCTTCCAAGAAGATTCTATATGGCAACATTAAATCCTTTTGAAAACCACACTATCCCTAAGTTGATTAGCTCTATAGGCTTTACGTTAAAAGTAGGACAATTTTAAAACTGCTTATTAAGCAGCAGTTTGAATCTAGGCTCAAATGCTAATGTGAAATGCAAGGGTGTGATTAAAGATTCACTTGGGCAGCACATCCCCTTAGTGTCTGGCTGCATTTGCTAAGGGCATGTTTACCCGGTTAGTCCTGCAATTGTCTCAGACCTGTGGCCCTATCCCAGGGGAAGCCTGAGGGAAGAGGACAAACATTAGGAGTCATCACTCTCTCTGTACCAGGGATAGCTTCATGGGCATATGAGCAATGTAATTGTACAGGGCCTCATGCTTGGAAGGGTACAGCCCTTGGTTTAATGCTCAGCTGTTTCCACACTAAAATTCTTCTGAGCCTGAATTTTTTTTAAGTGAAATCCAATGGTATAATAGACATGCACTTATGCAGATGAGCTACTCACACTATGCAAGTCTGCCAGCTCTTGACTTCCCATTCAAAAATAGTGTATCCAATGCCCCTTGAGCACAGAATTCCAGCAGGCCCATGATGCCTGGGAGTTCAAAAACACTCAAAGTGAATCCAAAATATAGATATTACATCTACGATGGACTACCTTTCCATTGCAACTAAAACTTAATTCCAATGAAGAAACTCGTTTGTAAGAAACTTGAATGTCCAAGAACCCTATCATGTCCACTCTTACACTTTTCCCTTACATTAGCCATCCACTAATGTTGAAAGTGATGACAAAGGACAATGTGGGAAGGGGGCGCCTGGGTGGCTCAGTCAGTTAAGCATCCGACTTTGGCTCAGGTCATGATCTTGCTGTTTAGAGTTCAAACCCCACATCAGGCTCTGTGCTGACAGCTCACAGCCTGGAGCCTGTTTCAGATTCTATGTCTTTCTGTCTGTCTGACTCTCTCTCTGTCCCCTCCCTCACTTTCACTATCTCTCTCAAAAATAAACATTAAAAAAAGTCGTTTGTTTTTTTTTTTTTTAAAGAAGGATGTGGGAACAGGAAAAACCACAGTCCCTTTTCTTTGGGTTTTTCCTTACTCATCAATAAGTTGAAGGTAAAAGAGTGTTGGTAGTCTGTAGATATATTAGCTATATTCACTATGTGAAATAAAAACAGTAGAGATTATTTTATGTGGCATTTTCATTTTTCTGGTAAGAATGAAATACACATGCTCATATAAGCTAAAAAATGCAAATTATACATTTTAGTGATGTGCACAGTTGGCAAATGTTCTTATTTTTATATTTAAAACAGGCACTGTACAACATAAACAGTAAAAATCATTCTAATAATTTATTTTTTCTTTATATATAATGACATTAACAAATAAAATCACCTTGATAAGTGAAAGCCCATGGAAGAAAACCATGTGTATTTTGGAACCTTTCACATTTTCCTTGCCTTTTGAACAAAGCCCCTTTCATTTTCACTTTGCACTGGGCCCCACAAATTATGTTCTTTACACTTAGTAGTGTTCTCAACTCTCTAGACCAGTTATGATATTCCTTGGGGAAAAGTCAACTGTCAAAATATCATTTCTTTTGGTGAAGGCTAGAATCCTTTGTCCTCTGAGAGCATGCCCTTCCTCTCCAATAGGATAAAAGATGTATTACATAAAAATTAAAATGTTTACTTTTGTTTATTCATATTCAGAAAATCTGTGTTCTTCCTGTAAAGACACATTTAGAGAAAAACAAGAGACTTCTTTGTTTCTAATTTTGGAAATAGAAATTTAGTCTTTACTAGAGTAAAACAACAATGAAGACACGTTTTTCCTGTAGCAAAATATTCTATCATATCCAGTGTACTCTCTGTTAAGATATTTGAAGAGACATTGATAGCTTGAGACCACCAAGACCATTTCAATGCTTTCCCTTTATTCACATTGGAAACCAAAGCTGAGAATATGTGACTTCCTTGGTGCTCACCTCCTCTGAGGACATCTCCCCACCATTTCTTCCACACTCTGTGCAGAGCCTAATGCAGGGCTCAGGCTCACCACTGTGACATCATGACCTAAGCTCAAATCAAGAGTCAGACACTCGACCAAATGAGTCACCCGGGTGCCCCTGAATGTGCATAATCTTAATGCACCGATTGTTTGAGGATGCTGGCAAGATGAAATAAATTTAGAAGTATGTCAAGAAATAAGGCCAAATCTCAGAGTCAATTCATTCTGTGAAACAAAAACCACACACACACAAAAAGCAATCATATTGCCTTTTTATATAAATGGTATGAGTACAACTTTAAAAACACTTCTCAAACATACTTTTGTTTGGTCTCAATACAAAATGACTATTGCAGAAACAGTGTAATTAGGTGAATAGTGTAATGATTATACTCAAGAACAAAGTCACCTTTTTTTCCCTTTGTATACTGATGACAGCAGGAAATGTATGAACACAGAGAAAACTTGCTTTACTCTCTTAAGTATTATTCTCTCCTCCGGAGTGGAGCCACTGAGGACAACAGTCCATCAACCCATGAAGCCACCCTAAGGAAATAATAATTTCACCTTCAAAGTAAGTACAGCTTCTGCTTTCAGAAGCAGCTCACTCTGTCTGCTATAGAGCAGATACGCATCAAAGTTGACTTTCAACTTGTGTCTCCCCAAGTCAAAGGGAAGTTAAAGGGAAATAAAAGTAACCGATTTTTGAAAATTACACTGATCACTGACATTACTGCAAAGTTACAGGATGAATTCATCATAGGGTTCCTTACTCACACATTTAAAAGATCAGAAACACTGACTGGCCCAATGTTACACAGCTAGGAATGGGCAGAATCAGATCTTCCAGCCTGGCCTTACTCCAGTCTTTATCCATTTCTCTCCTCTATGCAGCTGCTCATATAGACCAACTTGTTGCCCTGCAAGGGCACTATGATTCTCATGGGTAAGCATTTATGCAAGCCCCTGCAATCTAAATAGTAAGGTTTCTATTTGCTTTAATTCCAAACAAGTGATTGAGTTATACAGAATGAAAATAAAATTAATACTGATTATTCCTTTCAATTGTTAACATTTTTACTGCTTTAGTCACCGATACAGTATTAAACACTTCAAAGTTGCTAAGAGACTAGATTTTAAGTGTTCTCACCACAGAAACAAATAATTATGTGGTATTCTAGAGGTGTTAGCTGACAGTATGGTGGTAATCATATTGCAATATATAATGCAATATATAAATGCATCAAATGAACACCTTGCACACTTTAAACTTACACACAATGTTATGTGTCAATTCCATGTCATTTAAACAGAGAGGAGAGAGAGAGAAAAAAAGCAAATATATCAGACCAGGGCAATCAATACTCTTTAAGAAGAGGTTTTTCTCTATTAAGCGAAGTCTAAGCCCGTATATCATTATTTTCTAGGATTATAAAGGGCTTCTCCTGATAAAATGATGAACTATTCAAGAATAGAGACGCTGCCCACCTTTCTAATGTGGCTAGATAGATTAAATTAACCACATGCTGTGAAGACTTAGTTATAAATACTGGAAATACAACAATGTACTCAGGGGCAAATAGTGCCTTATACTGGGAGGGAGACAGGATTTCTTTTTTTTCCTGTGTGAACATTTACCGCTTTATAGGGTGAAAGAAAAGGGTGACACTTTGTTCAGTATAAAATACTTCCAAATATATTCAAGAAATTGCAAACTATTTATAGAAAGGCTTTGACAGGTTTGAGGGAGAACTCGACCTTCTCTTTGACCTCACCAATTCCCACATCAATATATTTCCCTATGGCACAAAGGTACTAAATTATCATTTCAATATATTCTTAAACTAAAAGAACATCTAGGAAGTAAGGACAAAAACACTGAATCTTCAACAATGTCCACCATACATTCTAATGTAGTAATACCTGAACGTCCATTATTACTTTCCTAGCATTTATCTTTACTGTATTTTTTCCTATTTACTGTATTTTTCCTATATTTTCCTTTACTGTATTTCCTATACTATGCCCATTTTCATAAAGAATATGCCATTCAGCCTCACATTTTGTCACTTCTTCAAAAACTGTAAACTATAAGATAGAATGACTAAATGTGAGCATCAACTTTCTAAGATGTAGATGTTTATGTCTTTGAAAATCTTTCATAAGTTTAGTCAGATGTAATTATAAGTTTACTCACATACCTTTTAGTATATAGCATACAATCTTTCATCTTAAAAATAACAGATCAATGGCCTGTTCCACTAGAATCTAGTGTCTAGGGTCTAGATGACTTCTGCTGATAACATTAACATGTAATAAGATTTAGGTTTGCATTTTCTTTGTTAAAGTCAGTGAAGTGATGAGAGCAGATGACATGCAAAAAGAGAAATTTTACAATGATCAGGAAGTCTTTCCAACTCCAAAATTCAATTAAATTAATAGAACCAGATGACTGACTTTTGTAATACAGTATTTATCTCCCAGGGGGAAGAGAAACCTTGAATACGTAGTCAAGACCAGACAGGAGTAACTGAAATTACTTGTAGATAATGATTTGTTTTAGACTTTTTTAGTAAGTCAAAAACAAAATTCATTTTGTGAAACAAAAAGTGCATAAAAATGCATCTGTATTGCATTTTGTAGAAGTGGTATTGGGTACAACTTTAAAAACATTTCTCAAACATACTTTTCTGTTTGGTCTCAAGACAAAATGACTACTGCAAAAAGACTATAATTGCACGAAATAGTGTATTTATACTTGAATTCATACTTAAACTTTTAAAAATTCACAATTTTTAACAAAATATTTCTACCATTTTCCTTGGAATTATCACAATGTAAAATAGAAGGAATAGATCAACAAACGGCCAGAAACACAAAACTTTTTGCTAAACACAGAAAAAAATTAAATTCTCCTCCTGCTCTAGTCCGTTTTCTGGCTTATGGTATTGCCAGTCACGCTGTGGTGAGGACTAGAAGACACAAGTGTCTCTTCCTCTCATTCACAATCTCTATCTAGTTGTTCTGCAAATTCTGGAATTGCCCTCCCCATACAACATTTCAGTCTGTTCCTTCTCTTCCCTTTCCAATGCTGCTAGCACAGTTCAATTCTTTATGGTCTTTCAGATGGACTTTTATGAAACTTTCTGTCTGGTCTCCCTGGCTTTGCTTCTCTCTGTCCTCAAATCCCTCCTACACTCTGTTGCAAGTTTGGTCAGAAAAACAATATAGTCACAATATTCAGTTACTGAAAAAGTTTAATGGTTTTCACTCCCTATAAAGCAAAATGCAGTCTCCTCAGCAGTACACTCAAGGTCCTTTCTCATTGGACCCCAAGCCACATCATCATTCCTTTACCTTCCTCATCTAATTACATAGTGTCACTCGTAAGGCTCTTCTGCCCCTTAGTCCAGTTAAACTCTGTTCTGTCAGAAAACACCCCATGATTCATAATGATCCTGACATTTTCCCCCATGCATTTCTTTTTAGAAAACTGCATACCCCATCTCTTTATGATGTCTACCATTAAAACTAAAGATTTCTCCTCTGAGTTAACTGCCTCTTCCTCTGCCATCAGAAATGGTGCACAATAAACACCTATGAATTCCTCAATCTCTGCATTATTCTGTTGCCAAAGAGCTGGCCGAGGCCTCCTGAAAGGGGGATGGTGGTAGTGGTGTCCCTGTTTGTTCTCTGACTGCACATACAGGCGTCACTCGTCTTTGTGCACTCCACGATGTAACCCAGAGCCTAGCATAACGTTCTGGGGGGTCTTTATGCACTTGAACTCGGTAATGGATCAGGCCAAGAGATCTGCATAAAGACAATGCTTAATCCACAAGAGTTAAAGACAGAAACAGGATACTCTACAAGGAGCTCTGGGACTTAAAACCTTACTCTCTCTCCCTATTTTACAAGCACTTAGGGAGCTAACTAATTAAAGAAATCCTCTGGAGAATTTCTTGTGAAGGAAGAATTCTTTCACAAAGCAAATAATCAACCCTTAATTTACAAAGTACTTATGGAGTTAGGTGCCTACAGTATCATCAAATGGCATTTTAGGGACCCCTTGTCATTGTCTATGTAAGCAAGTAACTGTAAAGGAATCTTTAAGATTCTCAAGAAAATTGGGAAGTGATTTAAGCTCTTAATTTTGATCTTCTATAAAAGAGTATAATAAGGCTTTATTTGCTTTCCTATTTAATCTTTAAAACATAGAGTACATCAAAGAATCTCCACAAGTAACATTGTATTATTACATTTATTTTACTTCAGGCAAAAGGCAATAAAAGGTTGTCTATGATTAAAATAAAGGGTCTATTGTGTTATTTATAGATCTTTAATTTGGGAGCAAAATTTTGACACTTCTTTCTCAATCTAAGTAGTGATAATTTTTTTTTTGAAAAAACTCTACTGTGAAATTTGTTGTTGCTTTTTTAAATGATTCTCCAACCAGGGGCAGATGACTGAATTTTTACTATGAATTAAGATTTAAAGTTTTACTTTTGAGTATTTTGTCACCAAATTCCTAAGATTTTGAAAACTAGCATGTTTATTATTTGGTACTATGTATATAAGAAAGAAAAGCACACACACACACCACACACACACACACACACACACACATATCTGTACTAGTTTACTGGCCCTATATTTCAATAGGGCAGCTCCAGATTTTCCACATAGAACTGATTTTGGGGGTGGCAATTTTCCTGGGGCAAGATGAAACAGAGGCAGCATCAGGATACTGCCCCAAAGATGGAGTTTTGTGGTAAGTACAGTTTTCTTGTTGTTGTTCTTTTGTTTGTTTACCTAGGATACATATGTATGTGTACTTGGGGCGGGGGGAGGGGACATGGTTAGGGGACAGTATTTGAAATTCTGTAAAAATGAAATTTCCGCAAACTATTTCTTGGTTTCAACCCTGGTATGCAATTTCTGGGCCAATCTCTATCACAAACACTATTTTATATTTTGCTTCCCTCCCTCCCTCCCCCACTCCTGCCTTCCTCTATTTCGTTCTTAGAAAAGCAGAAAGATAGGTTTCTAAAATTTGTGTATGAATTACATGTTAAAAAATAAAGTCGAATTGCCTGAGGAGGTAACATATGGTGAAAAACCTTTAAAAGAAAAATCCTATAGAACATGTAAAACTCTCCATATTGACGTCCCTGCCTACCTCCTCAGCATTATCTCTATATACTTGGCTAATTTCAGTTTCAAGATTCTGTCAAACTGTTTCACACGTCCATGCCTTGGCATTTGCCATTTTCATTGCCTGGAAACCATGTATTCACTGAACATTTCTACTGAAATCTACTCTGTGTGAAGAATGGTTAAAAAGATACTCACGCTTGCTGCGCACACATGACTTGGTGTCCATCCTCCCTGGCAAATCCACGGTCATCCTGCACCTTCTGTTTCTTTCTCTGACATTTGTTCCCTGACCACTGCAGGCAAGAGTGGAGACACTGGTACAGCTTTCATGTATCTTACAGCGCTAACTGAAATGTTTTTCATGTGGTTATTTTACCTCCCTGAGTCTCTTACGAAACAGTGAACTTTCTCTCTCTCATTTTTGTATCATTAGTATACTGCTCAGCACTGCATGAATTAATTAATTTAGTGACTAAATTGAGGTACTGATTTTTCTGGAGAGAGTACACTGAATTTCAATTTGAATATCGTTTTACACGTACTAATTCAAGCCTTGGCAAAGGACATATTATATGAAAGACAATTCGCACAAAACTTTAAAATGTGAAGTTGACGAAACCACAATGAATATAATCTCCTACATGAATGTATCTTCTTATAATAAACATCAAATTCCTCAATTTTGCTACTTGAAATATAAGCATTATGATGTTCTTCTTCTGGTGTTCTCCCCAGTAATCATAACTGTTACATGATTCTGTCTATATATGTGGTACTTTTATTACAAAGGTGGCTAGAATTACTATCTAGAGTGGTTACACTCTTCAGAAGAAATACACTATTTAATTCAAAACTCACAATGGTATAGCATCTTCTATGAAAGCTGAAAAGTTGGCCTTGGGGAAAGAAGATGCCTGATTCTTTACGAACAGAAAGTAGCTTAGAAATTTGTAGGCAGTTTTTTTTTTTTTTTAATATTAATCCCAGTGTAGTAAACATCTCTTTAAACCACACAATATCTGTATATATGCATTAGATTTCAGTGTAACCTAAGGGCACCAGAGACCCTACTGGGCTTGAGTCATCACCTAAACTTTCTTGTCCCGCTTAAAATATATTATTTAAATAATAGAGTAGGGATAAGATACATTACTGAATGTATTTTAAGTTCCTTGAATATGGCCATACTATTTTATCCATCCTTTTAATTACTCCACTTTCCATTACACCAACTTTACCAGAGTAGATTCTCAATAAATACTGCTCATTTTTATTTGGGTGTCCTACAAATAATAAAAGAAACTTGAACAAGATTCACTGCTTTGATAGTTAGAAATAAAAGAGAGGATGAATATTTAATATGTTATCATTTTGCAAATATTTGACAGATTTAATTAACTACATGTGATTCCAGATAGCCTAATAGATCATGCCCTAAACTAGGAGTCAGATATTGGTTAAATTTAATAGAAACTACTTTAATAACAGCAGTTGACTAGTAATAGAATGGGCTTAATATAAGGTATGATGTGTCCTACTGGTAGATAGTCTCAAACAGAATGCCTGGAAAGTAGCAGACGACTACCTTTGGCTGGGAGGTTGACAAAGAAGATCTGACAGAATCCTGTGAGACTAAAACTGTTCTTTAAGCCCTCTAAAAGAGAAATAAGCATAGCTGAGTATATTCAATGCATGTGTTGGTTTATCCAATTATCTCAAAAGAGTGATACCGCATGTATTTTATAGTCTATAAATACATGTCCTCAATGTTATTGAGTTTTAAATTGCTTCTGGACAACTTTCAAGACTCCAGAGTCCTAGAGACTTCAAGACTGGTCATAAACTACTCTGGACTTTCCCAGAAAGGTTTCGAATTCCTCAGGAATTCATATACAGATGTTGATTACTTAAGAGGAGTCATTACAGGATTATGCATTTTCAGAGGTAAAACACTTAGTTGAGTTCATGAACCTATCTCAACAATAGAACAGACTTTCTGCAATCACTTAAGTGTAAATTCAGTCTCTAAAAGAATAAAGATGAGAAGTTAATTTTCAATGGCATTTCATGAAGAGTTCCAGTTCCCCCAGCTAATCTTGGTCAACCAGTATTCAGATACTGATTGAAGAACACCATTCACATTTAAAATCCCTTGGCTAGATGTATACCTAATTATGAAAAACAACCTTTATAAAAGCAAAATTAAATTCAGAAGGGGGCTTTCTGTAATATTATTTGGCTACTACCATTCTTTTGGGTTTCCTTATTGAAAGCGGGAGAAATTTATAACTAGTGGAAACAAAGGTATGAGATGCAGATATCCGTCCTTAGTTGTGCTATACTCATAAACTTTGCGACATTACACGGCAAAAATAATTATAACAAATGCTGAAATGAAAAGAAAATAGTCATTGGCTTTTGGAACTTCTGAAGAAAAAGATTAAAGTGAAGTGTCAGAAACATACTCGTCAACCAAACCTACTGTTCAGCGATTTGAGAACTTCAAACTTCATTATCTTCCAGTGACAAAGAAAAATGTTCTCTGTAATGTGATTTTTTAGTTCTCCCTGGAAATAAGTCATGCATTTCAATATCTTTGAAGAGAAAATGGTCTTATTATAGTCAACCTGTCATACTGTATTGTTTAATTAAACATAATAATTTACCTTGGACTGCTAGAAAGTCAACTGTCCAGGGCTTTTGTGTTAAATGTGACTTGGGTCATAACTGTTACCTGGATAGTATATTATTTTTTGCACATCTTTGTGTATTTTCAACTATAGTTTCATGAGGGAAATTCATTAGAAAACATAAATTTGTGTGGTGGGGGATGATTTTTTTTGGTTATTCATCAACTAGTATTTAACAAACCACTATAAAGCACTGGCTTAAATTTGACTATATTAAGTGGGGAAAATATATATTAAAATATTTATAGTATATAATAAAAATAATATATATGCTTTATTTTATATTTCACCTATGTGTCCTTATTGATATACAGATTCTCTGGTCTACTAATATCAAACCCAGATTGAACTTTAAGCTTCCTCTCTTAAGCTCAGTGATATCTAAGCATACTAAGTTTCAAGGAATGTGCTATCAGAATGGCTAAAATCAACACAATAAACAACAGATGTGGGTGAGGATGTGGAGAAAGGGCAATCTTCTTACACTGCTGGTGGAATGCAAACTGGTGCAGCCACGCTGGAAATTGTATAGAGGTTCCTCACAAAGTTAAAAATAGGACCATCCTCAGATCCAGTAATTCACTACTAGGTATACCAAGTATTCACCCAAAGAATACAATAATAGTAATTCAAAGGGATACATGCACCCTGATGTTTACAGCAGCTCTACAATAGCCAAATTATGGAAACAGCCCAAATTTCCATTGACTAAATAATGGATTAAGAAGTTATTATATGTTATATATATCAATATATAATATAAAAATATATGATATATAAAATATAATATATAAAATTAAACACACACAATCATGGAATATTACTCAGTCATAAAAAATAATGAAATCTTGGCTATTTGCAATCATGTGAATGGAGCTAGTGAGTATTACACTAAGCAAAATAAGTCAGAGAAAGGCAAATATGACTTCAGTTATACCCAGAACTGAAGAAACAAAGGAGCAAAGGGGAAAAAAAGTGATAAGCAAACCAAGAAACAGACTCTTAACTAGAGGGAAACATACTGATGGTTACCAGAGGATCAGTGGTGGGGGGATGGTGAAATAAGTGATGGGGATTAAGGAGTTAAGGAGGGCACTTGTAGGGATGAGCACTGGTTTTCTATGGAAGTGTTTCATCACTATATTATACACCTGAGACTAGTATTACACTATATGTTAACTGGAATTAAAATAAAAAAATTTAACAGGAAACAAAAATTCCAAGGTGGGCATCAGGTGAACACATATGGCCTAAGTATTATTCTTTGAAAGCAGAACCATTTTTTTCTCCCAGTTTATTCAGTCAACAGTAATTCACATGCTGCTATGAGAGATCTGCAGATGTAACTGAGACTCCAACTGAATTGATTTTTAGAAAGGGCTATTACCCTGGTAAGCCTGAGCTAATCAGGTAATCTATCCTTAGAAAGGATTCAGCTCTTCCCACAGAGACTAAAAGTATAGGAGGGATTCAGTGACAGGGAGAGCCTTCACTGATGGCTTTGGGGTAAAAACTGAGAGCAGCTTCAAGGAGCAGAAAGCAGCCCCATCTGAAAGCCAATAAGAGAACAGGGTCTTGATTACTACAATGGCAAGGAACTAAAATCAACCAACAACCTGAATGAACTTGGAAGAGTACCCCATGCTGCAGGTGAGAATGCACCCTTTCATCACTTTGATTTTGGCCGTGTGGAATTGAAGAAACAACCTAATAATGCCACGCCCCAATCCAACTACAGAATTATGAGTAAATAAAAGGGTAATGCTTTATGCTACTCAATTTGTGATAATTTGTTACAGAGCAAGAGAAAGCTAATAATATTCCATGTGGCTAAATAGAGCATCACCATTTTAGATAAATGAAATGTGGGGCTGTTCTGAGGCTCAAATCAGAATAAAGAATTGATTTGAAGGTAATAATTGACCCTTAGACTCATAAAAAGCACCTTAATTAACCAACCATTCAATTGGGGCATAAAGTACAAAGACAGTGTGTTAGAGTGGCTAGCAATGAAATCTTGAGCAAGACACTTAACCACTTTCGAGTGCAGTTTCTTCCCCTATAAAAGAAGCTGGTCTCCTCTGAGATTCCTTTCAGGTCAAGGCATCTAAGATTTAAGTAACTGGTAATAAAGTGAATCAACTGTGATATGGCAGAAAGAATACAGTACTAAGAAAAAGGAGAAAAAGACTTGGGTTAAATTCTATGTTATAATCAAGCCACATGATCTTGAATAGACTGTTTCATCCCTGGAACATGGTTCACTTGGTTGAAATGGGAAGAAACACCACTGTGACTCAAAACTCTTCATGAAGATGAAAAGAGTTATTCTGAGGAACTGACTTCCAACATGGCAGTGAGGAACCTGATGATCTCCCTCTCTGAAACAATAAAAATATGGGCAAAACAACTACTATGAACCATTTCCAAACTCCAGTAATTAACAAAAGCCACAGAACAAATAAACCAAATCATCTATTCAAAAGAAACTACTGAACCTAAGACAGAAGATCTCTGTTGTTTTAACTTGGGATTATTCTCATCTCCTCCTCTTAGCTCAGTGGTGTGGTAGTCAAAAGCTGGCAGCATTTACAGACAGTGGAGACATCTAACCACCTTAGAAACTCTGGTAAAAGCCCCATCCCCAGGGCACACTTGATACTTTGTCCGAACCCTTGGATCTCTGTGGAACGCACAAATATGCAGAAGTAAAACAGCACACTCCTCAATAACCATTAAGTCCAAGAAGAAATCACAGAGGGGGAAAAAAATGCTTTGAGATAAATGAAGGCAACAACACAACATTCTAAAACTTACAGGGTTCAGGTAAAATCGTGCATGGAAGGAAATTTATAACTGTAAATGCCTGCATTAAAAAGAAAGAGGGGCATCTGGGTGACTCAGTAAGTGAAGCTTCCGACTTCGGCTCAGGTCATGATCTCACAGTTCACAAGTTCAAGCCCCGCGTTGGGCTCTGTGCTGGCAGCTCAGAGCCTGGAGTCTGCTTTAGATTCTGTGTCGTCTTCTCTTTCTCTGCCCCTCCCCCACTCTCACTCTGTCTCTCTCTCTCAAAAATAAATAAAACATAAAAAATTTAAAAAAAAAAAAAGAAAGAGAAAGAGAAAGCTCCAACCAACATCTTAAACGTGGGGACCTAATCTTCCATTTTGAGAAAGTAGGAAAATAATGCCAACTTAACCCACACAAACAGAAGGAAGGAAATAACTAAGATTAGAAATAAATGAAATAATGAGCAGAGTAACAGATAAAATCAATAAGACCAGAAGTTAGTTCTTTGAAGAAATCAAAAACTCCCTATACACCATCAATGAGCAACCTGAATATAAGATATAAAAACAGATTCTTAACTGATAATAATGGGAAGAATAAAATACATAATAAGTTTATGAAAGAAGTATAAGACTTCTGAAAGTACAAGTCTTTCAATACTATGAAAACTACAAAAATTAAAAGAAATTAAAGGTTACTAAATAACTGGAAATATACAACATGATAATGCAAAAGAAGACTTCACATTGGTAAGATGACAATACTCCCCAGATTGACCTACCAAGTCAACATGATCACTTTCAGAATACCAGTGTTTTTTTTTCTTTTTTAGCAGATATTTACATGCTGATCTAAAATGCATATGAAAATACATGACACCAAAATAGCCAAAACCCTCCTGAAAAAGAACAAAGTTGGAGAACTCATACTTCTCAATTCTGAAACTCAGTGCAAAGTTACAGTAATAAATACATTATGATATTTCAGAGAAATAAACCCATCCATGCACAGTCAGTTGACATATACAGTCACTTGATTTGGATGAGGCTGCCAGGAAAGTTTAAAAGGAAAAGTAGAGTCATTCAAGAAATGCTGCTAGAACAGTATTTGCTGGATAACCACATGTAAGAGAATTTGAAGTCCTACCTCACACTACACACAAAAATTAATTCAAATGCATCCTAGACTGTAAGAGCTAAAACTGTATTATAACTCCTAGAAGAACAAATATGAATTAATTTTTGTGATCTTGGTTAGGCAATGATTTCTTAGTTGTGATACACAAGGTAGAAGTAATAAAATAAAAACAGATAAATTAACTTCATAAAATCAAACAAAAAAGTTTACATGTCAAGGACACCACCAATAAAGTGAAAAGGCAATCCGTAGAATAAGACTATTTGCTAATCATATATATGACCAAGAATTTTTATACAAAACACATAAAGAACTCTATCACTCAACAATAAAAGGACATAACCCCATTAAAAAATGGACAAAGGAACTGAATAGACACTTTTCCAAAGAAAATATACACTCAATAAATACATACAGTGATGCTTAACATCATTAATCATTAGGGAAGTGCAAGTCAAAAGCACAGTAAGATAGTACATCATGTCTACAAGAATGGCTAAAATAGGAGAGGAAGAAGTGTTGGTGAGAAAACGGGACCCTCATAAACTGCTTGTGGGAATGTAAAATGCTGCCACTTTGGAAAGCAGTTCCTCAAAATACTAAATATAGAGTTACCATATGATCCAACACATATATTTCTAAAGGAATAGAAAACAGAGGCAACACAGAAACCTGTGCGTGAATTTCATAGTACAGCTACAGATAATAGGAAAAAGTGGAAACCACTTAAATGTTCATCAGTTTATAAGTAGATAAATAATGTGATATAGCCAAAGAATGGAATATTATTGAGCCACAAAAAGGGGCACCTGGGTGGCTCAGTCGGTTAAGTGTCTGACTCTTGATTTCGACTCAGGTCATGACTTCACAGTTCATGAGATTGAACTCTGTGCTGACAGTGCAGAGCCTGCTTGGGCTTCTCTCTCCCCCTCCCTCTCTCTCTCTTTCTCTGCCTCTAAATAAATAAACAGACTTAAAAAAAAAAAATAAATGTAGTACTGATACATGCTATAACATAGATGAATTTTGAAAATACTATGTTGAGTGACAGAGGGCAATTACAAAATTTAATGCAAAATTGTATTAAATGCAATTAATATTTTGTATTAATCCATTTATAGGAAATGTCCAGAACAAGCAAATCCATGGAAAGAGAAAATAAATTAGATTTTTGTGACAATGGCACCACTTGTAAAATATACCAAAACCCACTGAATGAATACTTTAAATGAGTGAATTTTATGGTATAGGAAATATATCTCAAAAAAAGGAAGGAAGGAAGGAAGGAAGGAAGGAAGGAAGGAAGGAAGGAAGGAAGGAAGGAAAAGAGATACATCTTAGCAAAGTTGTCAGAAAAAAAAGTATTCCTTCTGGTCATTTAAAAAAATTTTTAAAGTTATACAACGTAGCAGTAAAGTTACTGACACAAATATTGAATAACTTATTTGCTCTGAAATAACCAACTGAAAAATAATTAAGAGAAAGAGAAAAAGAAATATCAAGAGTTAGGCAAGAGAATGTTTTCAACAAAGAAAAGACAAGAGGTAGTAGATGACATTTGTTAACATGTACTGTCCTCAGGCACCTCCCCAGACAGACACTCTCTCCCCTGCAATAGAATTGTGACCAAGCAGAGAGCACTCGACAAGTTCTACTGATGTTTCTCTGGGGCCAGAGATGGACAGTGGACCTACCATTCTACTGGAGAGCCTTTATTTAGGTCTATTTGAGATATAATATTATAGTTACATTTTAGTGTCTAAACCCATTATCTAATGTGTTAACGTGATCTAAGCACTTATGAAAATTCAAATTGCTTCTGAGTCCTAAGAATTGCTTAGACTTTATTTCCAAGTAGGCATCTGATCTGTATTCCTTCATATATTCCATTTTTTAAAATAAATTTCTGGCCTTTATTATCTACAAAAACATTTTAAAATAAAAGAATTAAGATTCTAAAGATACAAAAATACTAGTTTTCTATCATGTTGATCTGTGAGAACGTTCTCTTTTGCCATCAAATGTCAAACACAGAGGTGTAAATTCTATTTTAATTAATCCAGCTGAGTTTTGTTTTTTTTTTTTTTTTAATATTTATTTTTGGGAGAGAGAGTGGGAGCGGGGGAAGGGCAGAGAGAGAGAGAGAGAGGGAGACACAGAATCGGAAGCAGGATCCAGGCTCTGAGCTGTCAGCACAGAGGTGGATGCGGGGCTTGAACTCACAAACCACAAGATCATGACCTGAGCTGAAATCAGAAGCTTAACCGACTGAGCCACCCAGGCACTCCAATCCATCTCAGTTCTTAAGGCCAAATTAGTTTTACAATTCAAGCTTCCAAAGCATTTCTTTTCTTATAAAATCAACTGATATATTTCTTATAGGACAAATGATAATGAGAAATTGATATTCTGGTCATTTGAATGGTTCTGATGAATCTCTAGGCCTTTTCAGTTATTATTAACACTTAAACACTTTTTGATTTTCCAATGCAAATGTGGAAATAGGGACCTTTGGTAAACTAGTGCTATTCTGAATTGGGCTGTACTGAGACAGAGTTTGTATTCGATCAAACAAGACAGACAGGGCTAAGAATCTTTTCTCCTAAGTGAACAACCTGGAGGTTCCACGTGTGAGGCAGATGAGCTGTTGTGGAATACGTTTCCCTCTTCCCGTGAGAGTCCTGGAGGAGTAGAAACTTTAAAGCCCTTCCTCTGGAGGCAGACACAGGTTTTCACTTGAAAGCCAAAGTAAGACATTCTATTCTCTTTTTCTTTCTCCTCCCCCCCCCCCGTTTTTAGTACTAACATCGAAGATACAAATTGGTACTGACTATTCAAAATCTTTCTAATAGTTTTCTATTTTAAGAACCTGCCATGTTTTATACAAATGCCTCTAATTTTTCCACGTTGTGCAGATATTCAAGTTAAAATAAAATTAACAACTATGACAAGAAAATAGGAGTTATTTGAATAAAAGACAAAGTGGTTGTGATACAGTTTGCCCTTGGCCTGTATTCTCTGATGTGTGACTGGCTGGGGAGGAAATGAAGTGGCCTATATACAGTATTTAAGTTGAATGTTAATATCTTCCAAAATGATGCAGCAGTGTTAAGGATACTGTTGACTTAAGAAATGTATGCATATGGAATAACTTTCAGAACAGCTTATGTCAAGATCTATAAGAGGAACAGAGCAACGGAGTCTATAATGAGAATGATTCCCGTGGTGTCCAAGAGGCAAGCACTAAATAAAGAATGGCAAAGGCAATGAAACACAAATCACCCGAGCTTAAGGAGAAAATAGCGGTAACGAGAAAAGGAATGTGATTTCTACCTCAGAGCAAGGGAAAACAGTTTGGAGAAATAGTTTGGACAGCTAACATGAATCCATTAGTGCAGGCAGTACTATGGAAGGGTGACTGAATTCTTACAATTCATTTATGTATTTCCACAAATACATAATTTTTAATTACATATTTTTAATTACACCTGTATGAAAGTTTTAAAGCATTTCATGGCTAAAAGTGATATATTACTTAAAAATTAACCATAGAATTAGAAAACAAAAAACTGTTAAGATCACTGTCAAAATATGCATAACTGGCTAATACGCTCTTTCATATTCCAAAAAGTGAAACACACTTCGGGGAGACCTTTCCTGATTACAACAGATTGCTCTGATCTAAAGGTTTCTTAAAAATCACATACTGGTAGAGGCTATGTCAGTATATATACAATATATCTATATACACACACACATTACTGTATAAACAGTTACTTGTTGCATTGATGGCCTTTCTAGTTTCCTTAGCTGTTCCCAAAGGGCCCAGTGTACTGTGTACATTCGATGTCCCTCCCTGCTGACCACTAAATTCTGATTCAGATGTGTGGATGTACTTAGATTCCAAATACTTCATTAAATTGCGCTTCTATAACATCCCTGCCCCACCTATCAATATGGGATTATCTCCCAATTTAGGTAAGAGCGCAAAATATGGAGTCAGAGTCTTAGTTCAAGTTCTATTATTTATTAAGTGTGTGTGACCTTGACATTATCATTTACCCTCTTTGAACCCCAGTTTCACTATAGTTAATGGAATAGTGCCTTCAACTTAAAAAAAATGAATGAAAATACAGTTTTCATGATATTATGCACATATTGTTTCTTTTACAGATGGATTATTTTATAAATGGGTTAATCATAATCATTTAGTGGCATAGCATCATTATCAATTAGCATGCAGTCTTTTATTTGTATTTACCTTAAATAGACATTATATTTCCGTTTGTTCTATTCCTAATTTCATTCTCTCCTCCATACACCCTGTCACTTGTTGAATTCTCCAGGAAACAGACTAAGACAGAATTTAATAGGTGGGATGTTTATGGACGAGGTGGGGGAATCCCATGGAAGAGTGGAAGGAAGCAAGTTTAAGCAGAGGGAGGACTACAACTGTGAAACAGGCCACATCAGCCTCAGCCAACCTCAACGGGAGCTCTGGAGTTTGTAATGGCCCCTGAGTTGTCCTGCATTGGCCAAGTGGCCAGTCTCAGTGTGTCACTGGGAGTGACATCTTGGGCAAGTGGCTTTCTGCAGCTGACACAGTCCCTAAAGGGACCGACAGTTGGAGGTCCATCTGCTCACAACTTTCCCAGAAACTGGAGAGCTAAGTCGTTCCTTGAGGGGACATGTGGGTAGCTTGTGAGTATCCACCATAGTCTCCAAATTTATACATTACAAATAAAAAGTATTGCGTTGGACATTTTTTTTTGTCTATTTTGCCTTCAAAGTGTCTATCGGATTTATCCATGCTGACAGCTGTAGACCTGGTTATTATAAAATTATTTTCCACACTTCCTTCTGTATAATCAGATAAACGTTGCTGGTGTAACATCAGACACCACCCTAACACATTTATCGTTGCTGTGGAGAGGAGATACTATTAAAACACATCAGTCTGTTGTACACATACTGATTAAGTCCTTGACTCAATTAACCAGTGCTCAGAGGGGCAATTCTGCCACTCCAGTTTATTCTGAGTATTGCCCAATAGCTGTACTTCTTTCCCTAAGCCCTCTTGTTGGGATGAGACCGATTTCGTCCCAGACATGGCACCACTCCTTCCAAGGCTTTCTTCAGTTGTACTCTCAGGTTACCTATCTCCAGTCCCACTTAGTTTGGGTTTTTCTGCTTTCTTACCTGCCTTCACAACTGCAGCGTCAGCATCACCTGGAGTCAGGGCCACCTTTATAAATTCTCTTCCCCCAGAATGTAACCGAATATATGACAGAGAGCAAGTGTATAATAATTATGGATTCTTTTTTCAGTAGTTCTAATTGTATTGATTGTATCTCCTTTTGTACCTGTGTAAATTATATATAATTTTAAATAAATGGGATCACGACTCAATTTTTTTTTTAAAATTATTTTTACCATTTTTGGAAAGAAATTACAAAAAGATTAATGCTTACCTAGCTTCTTGTCCTTATTCTGATTTCCCAATTCAGAGGTAAACTCCTTTCTCATTTTAGATACTATCTTTCAAACTACAGTTGGCCTTTGAGCCCCACAACCCCAATCAAAAATCCATGTATAGTTTTGATTACCCCAAAACTTAACTATGAATACCTACTGCTGTCTGGCAGCCTTACTGATACAAAGTCAAGTAGTACACATTTTGATTATTATATGTATTTTATACTGCATCCTTACAGCAAAGGTAGAAAAAAATGTTAAGAAAATAAAATATATTATAGTATTGTACTCTTTTATTTTAAAAAATCATGTGTAATGGAACTGCACAGTTCAAACCAAAGGTGCTCAAGGGTCAACTGTATTTCATTTCATGAGACATGGAGTAGTAGTCTATGAGCCTCCCTCGTCTCATTGTTGGCTATGTGTAAATCACAGAGCACAAGGTATGAACCAGAAGGAGCTCCTCCTATGTGTCTCACCTTGGAATCCTGGGCTGTTAAGGGGTTCTTGAGGCCATGGCAGGGTGAGAGACTGCAGAGAATGTAAAACTCCGAACTCACCCCAATTTATGCTTTGATCCTATTAAGTATCATTCGTGAAATATCTAGAATATTTTTAAATGGGCTTCCCTGCTAGAGAGATACAGAGAGAAAAGAGGCAGAGAAAGTGAGAGAAGGGAGATGAGAATTACTCATCTACTTCTTCTCTGATTGATTGAGATACACAGGCCAGAATGGAATTCCCTTTCCAACATCCAATAATGTTCTCCTCCTCACATTCTTCTCTCTGTACTCTTTTCAAAGTAGTTATTAATGGTTGTTTTGATTACGAGTTTTAGTAGCCTTGTGTCCTTCTGAAATCTACCCAGGCTCCGTTTACAGATTCAGTTCCCACCAGTCTATACTGTGGTTTTGATGTGGCCTCAAGTCCAGCCATATTCCTCATAGCTACCCTTGTTTGCATCCTGGTTTTAGTTTCAGTTTTTACTAATAGTAGTCTTCTTTGTTGTTTCTGCCCTATCTTCAAATGTCACAGGCATTGACAAAGCATGCATCTGAAGGAAGGTTAGGAGAAGTATAAGGATGGAAACACTGATACCTTACTTACTATATATTTAGAATAGCAATCAAGTAATAGGATATTGAATTGTAATGGAGCCAATCATTTGTTTTGTCATCCCTAAATTTCATATGGGGAGTTTAGCATAAACTAATTACTCTTGATGATTATGACAGATTAGTTTCAAAGACTATGGAAAGAGATAATTTGAAGCATCAGACTGAATAAACAATCACTATGTTTCTCTAAGACTCTGATTAATTCTAAATATAAATGTCTTATTTAGAATGCATTGCACTGGATATATGCAAAGCACATCCTTCCCTTAATGCCAAAAATTTTTTCCAAACCTGTCATGTTTTTGAAGTACCTTATTGGCCTGAGTCTATTGTAAGGTTTATAGATATTGAGTTAAGAACCAATGTTACACAATCTGTATTAATGCATTCACAATAATTATTTCTATGTTAGTATAAAGCACATGAACTGATTTTTCTTTATGTAATAAACTATAAATAAATAGGATTTTTATTCTCATTCATTTTCCTTCTTAGTGGGTGGATGATAACTAACATATACTGGATGTCTATTTTAGACTAGACATTTTGCATATATTAAAGTTTCCTACAAAGTAAACCTAAATCAAAATTAGAAACAGTATTATATTCAAGATTTTTAAAGATTCCTCTGCTTGCAGAAAAAAATGATGGGTAACTCCTAAATGTACCTGATACCAAAGATATAAAGACTCAGGATTCACTTACTTATAAAAAAAAAATAATAAAAAATAATTAGGCATTTAGCATACTGCATAAGAATTCATCCATTTTAGTACATATTTTTTTTTAATTTTTTAACATGTTTATTTTGAGAGGGAGAGAGCCTGAGCGAGAGAGAGGGAGCGGGCAGACAAGAGGAGCGGGCAGACAGATGGAGGGGCAGAAGCCAAAGCAGGCTCCAGGCTCTGAGCTGTCAGCACAGAGCCCCACGCAGTGCTTGAACTCAGGAGCTGTAAGATCATGACCTGAGCCGAAGTTGGACACTTAACCAAATGAGCTACCCAGGCACCCCTCATTTTTAGTATACTTTTACATTGTATTTTATGTTACAAAGTCCCCAAATCGCAATACATCTAATATTAACAGAAAACCAGAGTTACCTCTCCCTACCTGTCTCCCCTCCTTTAAGCCAGTCCTCTTGGTTTCAATCACATTGAAGTCACTATTGCTCCACACATATACAGGTTCCTTTGTTCATTCACTCTCTCTCAGTTGTACCTTGCTTGTGCACAAACTTTCTTCTGAAAGTCTACATCATTCTCCACCCACTGCCAGGACTTTTCTCTACCTTAGTGAATTCGTAATTGTATTTTATTTTGCCACTCAAACATCAGACCTTTCTGGAGAAGCCTCCACTGACTCCTTCACTGAAAATCCCATCCCAGGCAGAGTTAAGTGTGGCTCCAATAGATTTTCATAACTGAAATCTCCTTATAGCTCCACTTTGTACCATTTATCATTCTCTATTTAAAATGTTCATGTGCTTCTATGTTTCCAAATTGGTTCTGTTATCCCCTTGAAGAAAGGGACATATGTAGTCTTAACCCAGCATCATGTCCTCAGCACGCAGCACAGTGCTAGATTTGTCATGGGTACTTGGTGTTGTGGGGTTAATGAATGCTTGTATAGTTGTGGATGGTGTATTACATTCTCCGTCTATTTGTTATGCCTATGTGCTAATACCACTTTTACTTGTAATGTCAGGGCTCTTTAGTATAATCATTGGGTATGACACATCAAATATATGCTGTCATGCAAAGTGTGTAATTACTTGGGTTGGACCCCTCTTTGATTGAAAAATTTTCAAAATATGAGTGATCTCATTCTCAGTAGTTCAGCTAGATGGGATCACCATGTCCCCTCCCTCTCTGCCACTTGCTTGAACCTCTCTCACAGCCTGCATTACAATGCCTTGTAGTTGGCACAATGTGCCCTTGCTCCCTTACATTAGGCCTTCAAAGCGGGAGAGGGTCTTTTTCATCTTTACCTTCTCTGTGGTGCTGGGCACACAGAAGACGCGCAGCAACCCTAAGAAGGAATTGGTACACAATTCGCTCAAGTCCAACTCAATTCCAGGTATTTGTTATAACCGTCTTTTTTAAAGAGTTATAGAATTTTGGGGGGGATTTGTTGTTGCTGTTTTTTTCTGATGAAAGAAGTAATGTAAACTCACTGTAGAAGATTTGGAAAGCACAGAAAAATATAAAGAAAACAAACGTCACCCATACAATTGAGATCAATATATGTTATAATTGCAGCACATTTCCATCCAGTCTGTCTTCCTCAACCATAGATGGCTTTATGTCATATAAATTTTTTGTACTTAGCCTTTTTACTTCATGTACAGCGTATTACTTTTGTCATTACAAATTTTTTGACCACATAGTATTCTATCCCGTGAATGCCCACAGCTTAACACTGTCTGTTGAAAACCATTTATGATTTTTCACAACAATTTTGCACTATTTCTGTGACTAATTATTGAGGGCTTATAACATACCAGGTATTGTTTTACACACTGGAATACAGCAGAGAAGAACTGACAAAACTCCCTGCCCTCATAGAACTTACATACTAGCAGAAGAGACAAAAAAGAAATAGGATAAAATAACATGCTACATTACGTAATAATGAATACCGAGGGAGAAAAAACAACAGAGCTGTGGAAAAGAAAAGTACAGGGGGGTCACACATTAAGGCTGAGGTGGCCGGAAAAGGCCTCATGAGAAAAAATTTGAGTAAAGAGCTCAAGGAAGTGAGGGAATAAAATCATCCTGAAATGGGGTGGGGTTAGAGAAGGGGGAAGATTGTTCCAGAACAAAGTGTAAGCAAACAACGCTCAGAAAGAGGGTTTAAGTCACACTGACTGAGGAGGGAAGTAGATAAAGAATCCAAAGGTCATCAATTTTAGGCTTTTCAGACCAATGAAACTGCTTGCCTTCTACTCTAAATGAGTTGTGAAGTCTCCGGATGTTTTGAGTAGAGCAACAGCATGATACAACTAGTTTAACAGGATAACTCTGGCCTCTGGGTTGAAACAGACTGAAAGGGACAAGTCAGATACTGAAATGCCAACTGGGAAGCGACTGTAACACAAGCAGTACGGGCACAAGGACTTGGGCCAGTGTTGCAATGAAGGAAAAGAGAATCAATTGCCGAACTTATTATTAGATCAGATGTGCGGTATAAGAGAATAAAATGGGTCAAGGATGATGTCACAATTTTTGGCTTGAGCAGCTGGAAGAAGATGCCATTTCGTGCAATGGAACAGAATGCTAGAAGAACAGGTTGAGGGTCAAGGCCATGTCCATTTTCCATATCCTTAGGTTAGGTATCTAAGTGAAGATGTCAATTAGACAGCTGAATGTACAAATTTGGAATTCAAAGAAGTCCTGACCAGAGATGTAAATTTGGGTGTCCTCAGCATAGAGATTATATTTAAAATAGAACATTCTCATGCATAAATCTTTATTTAGACTTCTCATCATTTTCTTTCCATAGATAATCGTACATCAGGAATTATATAAATTATTGTCCCCAAGACACTGTGACAATTTAAGCTTTCTGCAGGCACTGTCATTTTGCATCTTTCGATATGCTAATTTAAAGAACAAAATATGTATTTTGTACACCTTTATTTTGCATTACTTTGATTATTGGTGAAGATATTCTCGACTTAGAAACTAAAATGGTTTGACAAAGCAGGAAAGAACATCCAATGGAAAAAAGACAGCCTCTTTAACAAATGGTGCTGGGAGAACTGGACAGCAACATGCAGAAGGTTGAAACTAGACCACTTTCTCACACCATTTACAAAAATAAACTCAAAATGGATAAAGGACCTAAATGTGAGACAGGAAACCATCAAAACCTTAGAAGAAAGCAGGAAAAGACCTCTCTGACCTCAGCCGTAGCAATCTCTTACTCGACACATCCCCAAAGGCAAGGGAATTAAAAGCAAAAGTGAATTACTGGGACCTTATGAAGATAAAAAGCTTCTGCACAGCAAAGGAAACAACCAACAAAACTAAAAGGCAACCAACGGAATGGGAAAAGATATTTGCAAATGACATATCGGACAAAGGGCTAGTATCTAAAATCTATAAAGAGCTCACCAAACTCCACACCCGAAAAACAAATAACCCAGTGAAGAAATGGGCAGAAAACATGAATAGACACTTCTCTCAAGAAGACATCCAGATGGCCAACAGGCACATGAAAAGATGTTCAGCGTCGCTCCTTATCAGGGAAATACAAATCAAAACCACACTCAGGTATCACCTCACGCCAGTCAGAGTGGCCAAAATGAACCAATCAGGAGACTATAGATGCTGGAGAGGATGTGGAGAAACGGGAAGCCTCTTGCACTGTTGGTGGGAATGCAAATTGGTGCAGCCGCTCTGGAAAGCAGTGTGGAGGTTCCTCAGAAAATTAAAAATAGACCTACCCTATGACCCAGCAATAGCACTGCTAGGAATTTATCCAAGGGATACAGGAGTACTGATGCATAGGGGCACTTGTACCCCAATGTTCATAGCAGCACTCTCAACAATAGCCAAATTATGGAAAGAGCCTAAATGTCCATCAACTGATGAATGGATAAAGAAATTGTGGTTTATATACACAATGGAATACTATGTGGCAATGAGAAAAATGAAATATGGCCCTTTGTAGCAACGTGGATGGAACTGGAGAGTGTAATGCTAAGTGAAATAAGCCATACAGAGAAAGACAGATACCATATGGTTTCACTCTTATGTGGATCCTGAGAAACGTAACAGGAACCAATGGGGGAGGGGAAGGAAAAAAAAAAAAAGAGGTTAGAGTGGGAGAGAGCCAAAGCATAAGAGACTGTTAAAAACTGAGAACAAACTGAGGGTTGATGGGGGGGGGGGGGGAGGGGTGGGTGATGGGTATTGAGGAGGGCACCTTTTGGGATGAGCACTGGGTGTATGGAAACCAATTTGTCAATAAATTTCATAAAAAAATAAATAAATAAAATATAAAAAAAAATAAATAAACATTTAAAAATTAAAAAAGAAAAAAAAAAGAAACTAAAATGGAAGCAAGATTCCATCAAAAAACAGCAAAATCTACAAAAGTATGCATGTTTGTACACAGCCACACAACATCATTTTGTAATATGTAAAATATTAGAATTTGGAAGAATAAATAGGCAAAAAATTGACTAGTATAGAACATTAACCCTATTAAATATCTAGTCATATGGAGAAACAAAAATAAATAAATTAGTATAATACTGGCCCCAAAAACAAACAGACAATTTTACAGACATGCCATTGTACTTATTTAAATTAGTACATGACAAAAGAGGGATCACAAACTAGAAGATAACGAGACAGTCATATATACTGTATTACTTTTCTATTTGAAGAAAAAATAGTTTTTCTCCTTGTTTCCTGCTGAATACAACAGAAAATACATACATCACTGAAATAATTAATTATGTAAAAATCTACCCATATTTTTAAAAACTAAAAGTTTGAGAATGTCCTAATTTTAATCAAGAAAATAAGTTTATAAACTTAAGTGGAGGAAACTACAAGATTTTTTTAAAAACTCTGTATATAGGTACACAATATTAACTGGCCAACAAACAGATGAGAAAACAGTTGTGACAAGTAAGACAGTAAACAGTTAATAATCTCAATAATTAAAGCTCTTATCAATTCCCTAGAAAAGCATGCAGACCCTTAACAGAAATTTTACAAAATATAAAGAGGGCATCATAATTTCTTAAAGAGTGAGCAACACCTACAACAGTGACCTTTTCCTTAAGTGAGAAAAGATATTAATTGGTAAGATTAGAGGACATAGTCTTGCGAGTGGGGTAAATGACTGATTAGTAGACGTGCATACCAGAATGAAAGGTACTCTTTGGCCAAACATGATTTCATCATAATATCTAGCTCTCAGTTTTGTGTCCATACATGAACCTCACCATCTTTTGCTAACCTTTCCTGCACTTAGTCAGTAACTATTTTCACTATTTCCATCACTATTTCAGTGACTATTTTAAACAGTTGTCTGATTGGATTAAAAGGATGAAGGAACATAGTGGAAGAATAAATATAGAAAGTATACATATCATTTATGAGCAAAAATACACAGAAGCTAACAATAAAATTCCTTACTGTGATCCTAATAGAGTTCTTGAGATAAATCTATATAAATCACTGAGCTAAAGAACTGATTCCTTCCAAATTAGTGCATATTAAGTTACCTCAATGTTTGTAATGAAGAAAAGACTGTTAAACTACCAATTCTATTCCATTTTATAAAGCATGTTTTTGTCCTGCTACTGAAACCCAGGGTCTATATTCTTAACATTTCTATTTCTTAAAATCATACAACTTTAATGCAACACTTCATGTAATAGAGAAATAAGGATGGTTTTCCCTCAGATTGTTTTAACATGTTGTGACGGATATGCCTTAAATTATCACCTTACATGATACAGTATACCGCTACATGACCATTCCTCTTTAATAAAACATGGTGCACATTTCAAATAATCATCTAATAGGATTCAAAATATCTAGTCAATGTGTCTATAGGCCTATGATCAAGGAGTACTCAAATTAGCATGGCTTTCTGGATCTCCCCAATCCCTTTCCCCTACCTCCAACAATTTCCCTCAAAATGTTTATAATATAGATACTCCTAGAATCTATTGCAGACTCTGGCTTCTATTTAAACCATTTCATTTCATACTCTCTCTGACTCAAAGAAAAAAATGCCAACAGTACAATATATCATCATAATATGAATATGTGGTTTTGAGACAAGAAACTATTTTTGAATTCCACCCCCGCTTTCTTTCCCAAGCTCATCTCCTCTTTATCTAGGAAGTAATGAAAAACACACACACACACACAACGAAAATCGTGTAAAAAATACTTTGCCTTTTATAAAAAATTCTGTTTAAATAATGTTCTCATTCTTAATTTTGTATAGAGAAGAAACTAATAGGGCAATTCTGAGGATGCAGAGCGCATATAATTTCCTTCATATTAATTTATTATGCTAATATTACTTCACATGCATACACCAAGCCACTAAGGAAAGTGGGAGTATGGTTAAGGAGTGGGAGATTGGGCAAAGCGACTTCACCCAGGTTCTTATCTATCAAATGATGAGAATAACGTTTGCTCTATGAATTACATATTCTTGAAATGTGCACCAACCAAGCAAAATTTGTGAAAATGCTCTCAAGATAAAGGTTACAAATAATATTAATATATACATTCCAAATAAGTGTAATATTTTCCATCAGAAACTATATCAAATTAATTGCCATCTGAATTTAGGTAAAAGTTTTATCTTACAGTTCCCAGGCAATTTCAGAATTCTTTAAAGATTGTATCAATGCCTTCCCAAGGCCCTGTCCTTTATTAGCCAGCGTTCCCAAACATACCTTGGGACTTCAATTAATGTAACATGCGTCCCTCGAGATGCATTTCCTGAGCACAAGGTATAACATGCCTCATATTCCCCTTTGATGTTTCTCTCAGTCAAAAGCATGATGCACCAAAGTAAATAAAGTGAGCTCACTGCATTGACATGGAAATTGCCTTTCTTCTGGGTAGCCGATTTCTTTGAGATAAAAGTGTAAAAAAGGACTCTGTAACATTAAAAACAGCAGCCTGGAAATCCTGGCAACCATGAAAAATGTATACCACTCTTTAGAAAAGCCAAGTTCTCTTTTTTTTTTATTTTTGTAAAAACAAAGTTAAATGTTTTTTCTTAACAGGTTATCATTCAAAATATTTTTTAGTTGTTTTTTTTTAACTTTTTAAATGTTATTTCTTTTTGAGAGAGAAAGAGACATAGCAAGAGCAGGAAAAAGGGCAGAGAAAGAGGGAGACAGAATCCAAAGCAGGCCCAGGCTCTGAGCTGTCAGCACAGAGCCCGATGTGGGGCCTGAACTCATAGACCCCAAGATCATGACCTGAGCTGAAGTCAGACGTTTAATGACTGAGCCATCCAGGCATCCCTATCATTCAAATTATTATTGATATACACATATTATTAGGTTTTAGACACTTGAGGAAAAATAATCATGGGGCAGAAAGGCTTGTTTCCACATAAAACTGCCCTGAAACTCACTAAACAAAAATTATGATAAATTTTTAACAGTTTTATAGCAAATTAGGAAACCCGGTCATCACCATCAAAGAAGTAATGCCCTAACACCACAAATGCTGAGAATATAGAGCAGCAGGAACTCTCATTCACTGCTCATGGAAATGTAAAATGTCACAGCCACTTTAGAAGACAACTTGGAGGTTTTTTTTTTTTTTTTTTTTTTTTTTATAAAACTAAACATACTCTTAGGGTGCGATCCAGCAATCACACTCCTTGGTGTTTGCCCAAAGGAGCTGAAAACTTATGTCCACACAAAAGCCTGCACGCAGATGTTTATAGCAGCTTTATTCCTAACTGCCAAAACTTAGAAGCAGCCAAGATATTCTTCAGTAGGTCCTACAGACTGAAAGTTGTGTCCTCTCACCATTCCGATGTTGACCTCTAACCCCCAGTGTGACGGTACTAGGAGGTGGGGTGTTTGGGAGATGATTAGGTCATGAAGGCAGAACCCTCATGATTAGGATTAGTGCTTTCATAGAAGAGGCCCCAGTGAGGTCTCTTGCCCCTTCTGCCATGTGAAGACACAGCAAAACAAAACAAACAGCAAAAACAAAACAAATAAAAAACAAAACAAATCCCAGCCATTTATTTACCAAGAAACAGATCCTCATCAGACATTGATTTCACCTGTGCCTTGACCTTGGACTTTCCAGCCTTCTGACTGTGAGAAATGAATTTGTGTTTATAGGCCTCCTAGTCTCTGGAACATAGAGAACAGTCTAGCAGCCATAACAGACTAAGACAGTAGGTGAATAAATGAACTGTGATACATCCAGATAATGGAATATTATTCAGTGCTAAAAATAAATGGGTTACCAAGCCATGAAAAGACATGGAGGAAACAAATGTATACCACTAAGTGAAAGAAGCCAATTTCAAAAGGCTACCTGCTGTGTGATTCCAGTTATATGACATTCTGGAAAAGGTAGAACTATGAAGATAATAAAAAGCTGTGTGGTTGCTGGGGTTTGGGGATGAAGACAGATGAACAGGTAGAGGACAGAGGATTCTTAGGGTCATGAATCTATGTGTATGATATTTTAATTTGGATATATGTAATTATATATTTTGTGAAAACCTACAGAACGTTAAACTCTAAAAGTGAACCACTCTGGCAGGTAACATTGATAATGGGGGCAGCTATGCGTGTGTTGGGGGCAGGTACTATATGAGAAATCTGTGTATCTTCTGGTCAATTTTGCAGAAAAACTGCTCTAAAAAATAAAATCCTGAATGAAACATAATTAATGCCTGTGAATCACTTTCTTTCTCTAGTGAATTTTATTCATCTCACCCTTAAAATGGAAAGTTTGAACTAGTTGATCTCTTTGTCTCCCTTCCAAATCTAACATTCTGTGGTTTTAAAATGAGGATATGATTAGGCAGTGATTAGAGACAGTACCTACACCACAAACAAAAGCTGCTAAACCAATGACCAAAGACAACGAAGTAATTCTTCCATACAGTCCACATGATTGGCAGAATAATGGCAAGGTAAAGCCGACTATGTACATGTGACTGAGTTAAGGACGCTGAGATAGGTTTTTCTGGATTATTCAGATGGGCCTAACCTAATCACAGGGGTCCATAAACATGGGAAACCTATCCCGTGTGTGGTCAGAGAAAGATACGGACTACAGAGATAAGGTCAGAGAGGTGTGTGGAGGGAGGGGGCTAAAAGCCAAGGAACGTGGATGGCTTACAGAAGTGGGAAAAGGCAAGAAAATGGATTCTTTCCTGAAGCCTCCAGAAATTAAACAACCCTGCCACCAACTTGGATTTAACCCAGGGAGAGCCCCATCAAACCTCTGAACAGTAAGATAATAACTTTATATTGTTTTAACCACAAAAGAGTGGCAATTTGTTAAAGCAGCCATAGAAATTAATATAGCCCCCCAAAAGTAACAAATATGTTTTCTCTTTTCAGAAGAAATGGAATTATATTGCAACAGTATTTATGCTAGATTGTGAATAATTAGCTACTAGCTTCTATGTGATCTCCATAATTTTGGGAATTTTTCATAAATCTTGATAAATATTACTATAGTTTATCAGGGATGCAATACTGAGTCTCGGGAAAGAGAGATTATAAACTATGTTGATAAGTGCTCATGACCTTCCTTACCTATGATCACTATAAATTACCAATGTCACACAGCATTTTAAACAACATGTAAATAATCATGTCCCTGTTTCACGATTTGGAGAAAACACCACTCACTAATAATCATCTCTTCACAACATTTTGATATTTTTAAACGATGTCAAAAGTCTAAAGTGCCAACTTTATTTAGTAACTTCAGCTTTCTTTATGCTTTATTATTCCAGCATAAGACGGTTCTCTCAATTCTTTCTTCTATACTGTTTGCAATACTCTTAAACTAGGGAGGAATCGATACTGTATCAGAAAGAACTGTTAAATGGCTTGAGTTTTACTTTAAATACTACTCAATACCCTCACTGAAAAAAATGGGAAATATTTAACTTAATAAACATAGATGTATAAAGCTTAATTTTATGACACACATCTGAGTTTTAAGATACCAAAAAAATTCAAGTACAAAACATTAGGTATAAAAAAAGTACTACCATCCTACATTACTTTGATATTATTTTTTTTAATTCCCTATTAGTTTTTAAATAAAGAACTGCCCTTGACAAGTTAACTACAATTAAATGAATATCTCTCTCACAACTTCTCTTGGTTGTCTTTGGAAGAGCACACTTCAAAATTACATGCATTCATCATTAGAAAATCCATTTGCATCTGGCAAAGACAAGTGAATGTTAATGTGTGTAGACTTAAGGGAAAGATGGACTTAACTTTTTACTGCTTTTTTAAAAAGCCTATCAGTGTCTCCTTGGTAATTATTCCAGAAAGAAATGGACAGGACTCTTCGAATTTGCTCCCTAAGGGTCCTTCCTTCAGGTCACTATTAACATGAACTTGTCTTTGTTTCTGATGTTTGCTGGGCCTCTTGTATTGGTGATACAAGTTTTACATTCCCCAAGGGAGAAGTTATTGATCTCACTGAGTAATCATTAATTCCCAGCTGAACTGAAACAATTTCTCAAAGGCGGCAAGAAGAAAAAAAAAAAAAAAAATCCCAAACGGTTTTAGAATCTACTTCAGGTAAAGACACTTTGTAATCTTTTTACTAAAAACAATGAATTTAAACACACACACACACACACACACACACACACACACACAAACACACACACACCAAATGACATCCTCTCTCCATCATTAAAATCAATCTCAAACACAAACATTTCAATTCTCTTCAGAGGTTCTTGACAATTCAGAGGCTACAGAATGAATGAGAGGTGTATTAAAATTTTAAATAGTTTATAAAACTGGAGGACTAAAAACCAGTGCATGCTAAATCCAAAAAATTTTTACATTGTGTATATATAATGCTGAAATTGTGGGGGGGGGGGGGTTGGAGGAAGGGCTGGGATGACAACAAAGCAGAGTATTATCACTGTACTTACTTTAAGTCAAATGTTATCAGGTATAACAATAAAAATTAATAGCACAAATTCCAGTAGAAGTTACTACATACAAAATATGAATAAAAATAATCACTATAACCATTAATATTCACTACTGATTTATATAATTAATAATTTAGTGATTTAATTTTTAATTTTATTGATAGCATTTATTCCCAACCAGTTATACCATTTGATAGGATATTTAAGGACAAGAACTCCAAAAGGATACTACCTGGGTTCAAATCCTACCTCTCTGCCCTATAATCTTGGGTAAATTACATAAATCCTTTGGTTCTCAGGATATTCACCTATAAACTGTCTTAAAATTGAACAGTGTGAAGACTGAATGAGTTAAATCATTAAAGTAATAGAACTGTTACAATTAGCAATGCATGTGCATCTGTGTGTATAGGGAGGTTGACACATGACATTTCCGGTTTTGCAGAAAACCTGCCAGCTCTTTTACTAGGGTGATAAGAACCTAAAAAAATGACATGAAGAGTTTTAGAGCATTACTTTTTTCAAAAAAAAATAATATATCTCTATCTGTGTCTATGTATATATCTACATATCTTTATGTATTATCTCCATAAAGGCTGCTGGAAAATCTTACGTTGAATTAGGAAGACCACCTATCTAGGAGGAAGAGCCAAGAGGTCTTGCATCTTTATGCCAGAAAGAGGTACTGAGAGCAAAGGGTATAGCCTAATAAAATAATTATTAACTTCTCAGGAAAAATTGCTATGTGCTAATAAGCACTTTGCTGTGGGCATTTTTTAATTTTTTTAATATAGTTGGCACACAATATTACGTTAGTTTCAAGTGTACAACACAGCGATTCAACTTCTCTATACTCTGTGAGCTTTTCCAACACATGGTAAGTGTCAAACAGCAAACTCAAGTGGCAGATGGCAGTGGGCCTCAACTTAGGCTACACAGCGGTCTCCCCACAGCAGCTTTTAAAACTATCTAAACCTGAGCCTCATCATTGGAGATTCTAACTGATCTTTCTAGTGTGAAATGGAGAATGTGTATTTACTAAAAGTTCTTCTGGTATTTATAACATGCATAAAGGGTTGAGAATCAAGTACGTGTTTAAGTTTAAAAAAAAAAAAAAAAAAAAAACAGGGTAAAAGCAGACTGTAAAGACAAACCATCATCTCAATCTGGTATTTTGTTTTTGGACCAGTCCATACAAACACGTAAGGTAAACTGTCAAGTAAACAAAAATCCATTATTTATATTCATTCTCCAAAATGAAGTGAAAAATTACTATGGGTAGGTGAGTTGAATTGTGGTTTTTTGCTTTTATTTTGGTCATGTTTTAAGTCCTCCTTCTCTGACCCTGTAATGCTGCGTGGAGTAGATTGGGAAAAAGAAAGAATAACAAGAAAGATGATTATTAGATTTGGATGACATGACTAGAAGTGAGAAGATTCTAGAATATATAGCAGTAGAATCACAAAGACTTGATAACAGATTATAAATGAGAGGTGAGGTTGTCAAGTTTAACAATTATTTCCTGGTGTCTGGTTTGACATGATGAATAGGGGTACCAATCTGCAAGACAGAGAGTATTTGTTGAGTACTAGATTTAAATACATAAAAAAATAATAATAATTCAGTATGTGACACTTTCTGTTGAAGATATTGACATGTTACAGAGACATCCAAGTGAGTATATTATATGGGCAAGGGAGTAACTAACTGAGCTGGAATTTAGAAAATATATTTGTTTGGAGGAAATAAATTTGGGAGATTCTGGTTTATCAATAAATAACTCCATGAGAATGATTAGAATGTAGAGAATAAGAGGTCACTAAAATGACGGGTCTATCTGGATAGTGGGTCTTTTTGTGTTTAATTTTAGTTGTTTCAAAAAAAAAAGACAAACCATTTTATTTTAAAAAGGAATTCCAACTGTGTTACTGGAGTCAAGGTCAATGACATAATAGCTGCCTGAATCATAATTTATCACAACTCCTTACACAATGCCAACTAGTTGTCATGAACATATATCTTAGAAGAAATTAAGGCTTTAATGTTTTGTGACTCGGCTAACCACTACTTGCAATTGCAGTTTAAGCACTTCCCGCCTGGGTTCTATGTTCCTCCCTCCCTTTCTTCCCACCTCCTTCCCTCTCCTCCTTCTTCCATCCATCCACCCACTTAATATTTATCTAATAACTACTACAGTTGAAAGATACATATAAAACAAAGGATTTCTTGCCCTTGTCTAGTTAAAAAAATTGTAATTTGCTATAATAAAGAAGCATAGAACATGATATAGAGAAAGCTCTACAAAGATGCTGATTTTTAAAAACAAGTAGCCATTTTCTCAATAGACAAGGGAGATGCACCAGACAAGAGAGAAAGCCTGCCATTCGTACTTATCTCTGGCAGAGAAAAGCAGCTACGTGTTCTCAGGTTCCTGTTGTAAATGGCTATGCTAGGATCAGTAATTCATCTAGACAGAATACTGGGATAAGGGATACAACCAGGGTTTTTTCGCCCACCTAAAATGATGAATAGGACAGAAGAAGGTAGGAGGATTAAGGCAACAGCTATACCAGCCTAGATCTCAGAATGAAGAAGAGAAGAAGGGGTGAGGGAGGCAGAAGAAGGAGGGAAAAAGGAAGAGAGGAAGGAAAGGAAGAAATGGGGAGGAAGAGGAAGAGAAAAAGGGTAAGGGGGGAGAAGAGGAAAATGTTTAAACACTACAAGAAGAACAAAGAAATGAAGTGACATTGGTACCCTATAAGTCGTTACAGCAGAGGGTGCTATACTGGTGAAAATGTATGATATAAAGTACTTATTCTCTGACAGGACACCCTTCAATGAACCAGATTTTTCTCCAGTTACTCTCTGGAAGCTGGATATTTTACAAATGCCATAAACTCTTCCAAACTATCTGAATAATTTTTGAAAGCTTTCTCATAAAAATTTCATCAGTACAAATAATATCTATTTGTAAGTAGTAGCATTTTTTTAAATAAAAAAAAACATTGATAATTGTAAATAGTGAGCACATCTTAGAGGAAAAATTACGAAAAAATGTAAAATTTAAAAATCTAATTATTTCCTTTTCCTAACTAATGATTTGATAAATCCCCAATGGCTCTAGTTTCTACCAACTCTTCATTCATTTGGTGAGTGAGTAATGCTCAAAGGGACACTGTAGTCCATAACAGTGGACAGGAACCTTGTAAGTAATAGTGATATTCAGTAACCTGTATGGCACAGAAATCAATCAAAATCAGCACACACAAAACTCTGGCTCCTAAACAACGAACTCAACTATACTGCTGTGTCCTTGCTGAATAGCGGCCCTGATTATACCTATCAGCCCATATCTAAAAAATCAGTTTAACCATCAATGCTGAAATCATTGAAGGCTTGTCATTTTAGGTTGAATATCAGGTTTGATTTCAATTCATACATGAGTGAAACTCATGATGAATCTAATTTTTAGATTACAATCGGAAATCTGGAAGATATTTTATCACTGAAATCAAATAAAGACAAAATGCAATTGAATTCACTTAATATTCATGAATGTTATTGACTATTTACATTACCAAAGGTAATATAAGCCAAATTCAACATCCCTTAAAAAATAGGCACTTCCCATATTGACACACTATAGGAATACTGAAAATTAAAATGTTTTTAATTAAACTGTACACCCTGATTTGTAAGATTTATGTACACTGAATGGAAAACTTCGGCTACCAAATATGTTTTTTTTTTCCTGTGTACTATTTTACTCTAAATAGCTCAGGCTTTGAGAATTGATAATCAACCTTATTAATACCAGTTGTTTTTTTTTTTAATGCTATGTAATTTACGTTGCACAAGAATGCTTACTCAAAGGAAAAGAGTTTCAATTCCTGTTACTCCTAAACTTGGCATATACCCAGCATAAATATTAGTCCAATTATACATATGGACAATAAAATCTTGGATCAAGTTACAACGTCTAGTTGGGAGACTCTTCTATCATCATCCTTAATGAACCCTAAATTAGATAAGCATACTTAGGAAATAATTGCCCAATAAAATCCTCCAGTGATGACTCACTAGTGCCGGGCCGTTTTATAAGTGGAAGGAACAAAAAGAACCTATCCATTATCAATGGGTATGCCTCACAAACATACCTAATGAGTCCACCACAGACAAAGTCATTGGTCAATTTGAACCTGAGTATTTTCCTGCTGTCATTAGAAGACAAGGATATTAAGAGAATAAAATGTAGGGGTATAAAAGTTTTCTCTATGACAGGAAAGCATGTTTCATTATTACTAAAGTCTACCTGGTTTCACCCAGAAAAAAAAATTACTGTCAAAATTGTTATTTGAAGGGGATTGTATATATTCAATTCATGAAGGACTGCAGTTGTTTAGAAAAAATGCATAAATATGTTCCAAGTAGTATACCAGACATACATAAGATGGGACTTAACAGATTATACCATTAGAGATAATATTTTTTTTTTTCCATGGGCAAGAAAATGTCACGTTAATGTAAACCAACTGTGCAAGAGAAGGAAGTGTTCTACTTAAAAGTGAAAATAAGGCATGAAACAAGTGAGAAAATGATCCTTGTTTACATCTAATAGGAATAAATGATGACAGTTAATCTTTTTGAGGGAGGCAAGGATCACTCATCCATTGGTAAAATCTACCAATAATTATGCTTAATGATTTCAATATCTAAATCATTGTAAATATTGATAGAGGCATCTTATTTTAAATTATTGGGCTCAGGGGCACCTGGCTGGCTCAGTCAGTTGAGCGTCCAATCTTCAGCTCAGGTCATGACCTCACAGCTCATGGGTTAGAGCCCCACGTCGGGCTCTGGGCTGACAGCTCAGAGCCTGGAGCCTGCTTCAGATTCTGTGTCTCCCTCTCTCTCTGCCCCTAACCCACTCCGCATTCCGTCTCTGTCTCTCTCAAAAGTAAATAAACATTAAAAAATTAAAATTTATTGGGCTCAGTAAATGTCTGGAGCCACACTTGGTAGGTGTGTGCCTGATGAGTCACAACTCTATTAGAACAGGACAGAGTATCACAAAAGCCAGACTTTCATCTCTGGAAGTTTTATTCTGTTCCTCTCATACCAGTTTCCTTTCCAGGCTCCATTTCTGCCTGTGTTCCATTACTGTTTTGATCTCTTGATCTACTTTGTTTCTCTTCTGTCTTCTGTTCTTAATCCTTGCTTATATTCTGGACTCCTCTCTCTTGACTCAACATTACTTGGACTATTACCAGGCATTTTGACTTGGCTGTAGGACTGCCATGCATACTATGACCTCTTTGTCAACTCCGAAGGCCATGTCCAAGAATCCCCTGGGCATGCATTTTCTTTGTCTAGAGGATCAAGTGGCAAATACAGGAGTTTAAGGTCTATGACCTAAACATGAACATAAACCCTTGCTTTCTCCTCAAAGCCTTTTTTCTAACATGGAAAATGTTCTACTATCCCTTGACAAAGTTCACCTCAAAAGGAAGGAGCATCTTTGATTTGGTGAATGCCATTGTATACTATACATGCATGCCTCTTCAGAAAAATGTCTATTGCCATTTGGTTCCTGACTATTCCTGACATTGAATTTGGTCGAGACAGATATAAATATCACAAACATTTTATTTTCTTTAATTTTGTTTACAATTCTTAGGCATAGGCAAACCTTCTAATTTATGGGAAGTTCAGCTACCTTAGTCAGGAATACATGCACCATGGTGATTTAGCTAGTAGCATTTACTCAATAGTCCAAACAATTCCTTAATTAACATAATGAATGTTAGAAGTTAGTTTTTACTGGCAAAACTGGTGATATTCAAAAAATGAATTGGCTAGAAATATATTCAGAGTATTCCATCTCTTGCATAAAAAGGATATCCATAGCTCTTGATCCCCTCATCCTTCCTTACTCTTCAGATGGTGCTGAGACTTAATTTCAAAAGTGTCCTATAACCAGCTGTAGAGGCAGAAGGTTTTGGCTCCCTTTAACTTTAATTAAATCCTGTCTCTAGAATATTATAGCATTTGCTCCAATGAACCTTTCATGTAATAAGCAGCCTGAGTACCTAACAGGACAGAGAACTGAGATTTCATTAAGCAACAGGTTTTGAAATGTTCTCAGGACTACTGGCAGATAAGTGACAGTAGTGTACCAAATTCTTTCTAAGACTTGCCGTCATTCCCAGTAGTGACAAAGCAGCAGGGAAAACATGACTATCACCTCTAACCACTGACGAACACCAGTAAGTATCAAAAGAACCAAATAATTGTGAATGGTATATTGGCTTAGGCCAGTCTGTAACAGAACATAAATCCTAAACTACTGACAAAACAGAAAAAAGCATATGCCAATGGACTGTAATTAGAGTAATAATCGAAGCGTTTTCTGAGTATTTCAGTTATTTCTTGGAGAACAGAGAGTGGGGGTGGGGAAAAGGAAAGAAAACAAAGAAACAGCAATTAGGATGGATACCAACTTAACAAGTTTCAGTTAGTTCTGTAAAACAGGAAACTGTCCGGAGGGAATCAGGATTTGGAAGGTCAGCTAGTGTGGGAGCTATTGTAGCCTGTCATGGCAGTGTATAGGGCCAGGCAGGGTACATTACACAAGAGTGCAAGTATGAGTGATTCTTCCTACAATCCAGGAAATTATTCGTATTTATTAAAAAGAAAAGAGACACTGCTGGACTCGAGTGAAAATGATGTCCATTTAGATAGATGGAACAAATAGAAATATAGGGAAAAGGAACTATTTACATTGAGAGGGTTAAAATACAACCTCTGGTCATACCCTTCTTGTTATTAGCAATATTTTATACCAAGAAATTGTGGACTATCCATTCAATATTATTAGATGATAGAATGGCCATTCAGGGATTGAAATTATGAAAGTCAATTAAAGTCAATAATTTATTAGCTTTTAAGTAAAAATAGTCATATTCTTCCCTAATTTCTCATCGTACATTATTCGCCACTTTAGAATGTTTTAAAAAATGAATTTATCCTAAATAGATTAAGATGTACTTAAGGGGAAAAAAATCTGCTGAATTGTTGCCCTCATCTTTTCTGCATTCTTTACCCTGACCTTGTTTCTCTGGGAAAATACACTTGATTTGTCTATCCCTTGTGGTCTTCTCTGAAAACAACACTGCTTCCAAGTACACAAAGTGTAGCATAATGTTTTGGTATAAATGACAGTATTATGCCTAACCATCTTAATCCTTTTCCAAAAAGATTAGATATGGTTCAAATGCCATTGTGCAAAACATCTCATTATCAAATAATATACACATTTCCCTTTTCTGTGAACCAGAAGCACAATTTTATCTTTTATTTATATCGTAACCTCATTAAGAAATGATTCCTGCTGAAAAGGTTTTTAAATTTATCTGTAAATGGTTTATTCCTGTCAGAATAAAATTCTTGATGAATTCTTAATATGGCCAGTAACACATCTGTAAGGTTTTAGTGAGAGATTCTCTCCTGTATAAGATTAATTCATATAAAGCATTACATTTAATATTCTGTATTTATATTTCATAATTACATATGACATCTATTTTGTTCTTCTAAAGATATCTGCTTTTTAAATTATTTCACATTTTGTTAATAATTCTGTCTTAAAATTGCATAGGATCTTCTGTAATTTGATTTATGATTTTTATTGAGTATTTTCTTTCTTTGATAACCATCTTTTCATTTGAACTTTCCTTACATTTCCTTTTAAAATAAGTTTATATTTATCATTAATATGATACATACATCTTGTCTAAGTGTAAAACTTCAATCACAAAACTAATAAAAGAAAATATGAAACAATATCCTTATTTCCCGTGATTTGGGAAATATTTCTTAATACTCACTACAGTCCCATCCCTATGTCACAAATTATAAGGAAAAAGTTGATAAAAATGGGATTTCATTGGAATATTTTTTTTTTATCAAATAATGATATCATAGACAAGGTTAGTACATAAGAGTTTACTATCTAAAATATTCCAAGAACTTCTTTAATCATCAAGAAAAAAATTTGGAATGCAAACTGGAAAATTGTCAAGGATTTAAAATGGAAATTTGCACAAAGAAAAAACTTATTAAGATGATGATGGCTAATGGTAAAGAGACAAGTCATAGATTAATAAAAATTTACAATATTCAAAATGACATAGTTAGAGTTCAAACTAAAGAGTCAGTCTGAGGCACAATGTCCAGTATCTGGTAAAACTAAGTAGATTTGTAATCCATCACCTAGAAATTTCTCAAAATATGCCAGAGAAACTCACGTGCACACATACATACACGCACGCACACAGACACACAATAACAACAAAAAGCAGTAAACTACATACATGATTGAATTAACTGCCATGTCAATCATGGTATCAAATAGTTGGAACCATCTAGGAATCCATCTATGGAAATACATTAGTAAGATACAGAAGTAAGAAGTTGTCAGAAACTACAAACCAGATGCATAGCAGCAGGTGTTCAATTAAACACTGAGTAGGAAAAAAAGGGAAAAGAAAACAATGAAATTTAAAACTTAAAACCATTTATGTAAGCTAAGCACACATAGAAGATGATATATATTTATACACACACATCCACCTGTTCATATATACATATACATATATATATATATATACACACATACATACACATATACACATGCTTGTAAGAATTTACATGTATCTCAGTAAATACAAGAAAAGTACGCTGGAAGCACACTTACAAATACAACAAAGGGTATACCTATGAGAGAGAAAATATTAGGGTTTGAAATATAAAAATGAAATAAAATTTCAAAGCTCAAATAAGGCTCCCAAAGACTGATGTTGATAGTGGTACTAGTCACTGTAATCAACAAATGTTTTATGCTTGGACATAAAAACACATGAATGAAATAAAGAAAAAGACTAATTGTATATTAAGAGTATTAACTGTTTCACAAATAGCAATTGCTACAATTTCTTACACTAATTTTAAAATGTCCTCCATTGTTTTATATAAGAAAGTATGTGGAAAACTATGAAGATGCATAATACATGTGCATACTCAAATAACACTTGAGACTATTGAATGTTTTATTAAGTTTATTATTTATTTTTGAGAGAAGGAGCATGTGTGGGCAGAGGAGAGAAGCAGAGACAAAGAGAGAGAGAAAGACTCCCAAGCAGGCTACATGCCGTGAGTGCGGAGTCTGATGTAGACTTGAATCTACAACCATGAGATCATGACCTGAGCCGAAATCAAGTCACTTGCTCAACTGACTGAGCCACTCAGGCATCCCAAGATTATCTGAATGTTTTATAAGTGTTACTTTTTGAATACTCCTAAAAACAAAATACTTTTACATAAATGTCTACCAAGCTTATAAAGAAGTAAAATCCAGCAAGACACCAGATGTATAAGAAAGCAATTGTTTTTTAACCATGCTATGGAAAACTCTTAACTACTATGAAGATGTATTAGATTATCTACAAGCAGAGCCTTGTTTTTGTTTTCTTTTCATTTCTACGAAACAATGAAAATTTGCATTGGTATGAACATAAAAAAGCCTTTTGGTTTTTTCAGTGTTTGTTTATTTTTGAGACAGGGAGAGACCTGAGCATGAGTGGGGAAGGGGCAAAGAGAGAGAGGGAGATAGGAATCCCAAGCAGGCTCCAGGCTCTGAGCTGTCACCAGAGAGCCTAACAAGGGGCTTGAACCCAAGAACCACAAGATCATGACCCAACCCAAGGTAGGACCCTTAACTGACTGAGACACCCAGGTGCCCCAAAAGCCTTTGGTTTCTAAACAGTTTGAAAGTTATTCTAGAAGAGAACTACTCACTGTGGTACATGTCCTAAATATAGTCATCTCAAGTCCCTCATCAATATTGAATTACTACTAGGGTTTCTAAGAATGAAAGACCACAGAACTTTGTGGATGCACACACTTCTGTGAAATCAACTGGAGGCCATCCATGAGGTGGGTGTAGTTCTGCTTAACTTCAGAAAACTACCTTTTGCCTAACTTGAGTCCTCGTGAGAGAAACCCCTCCCTTGGGAGTTTGACATGGCACAGATAGAGTAACTAATGCAATAAATTAGACTATGCCTAGTTTATGGGGTCAGAGTACTTCCAAATATATACACTTCCCAAGAAAAAATAGTGGGATTTCTGCCATTCTCAGATAATTTATGACAATTCAATAACCTTGGGGTGCCTGGGGGCTCAGGTCAGTTAAGCATCTGACTGTGATTGTTGGCTCAGGTTTTGATCTCATGGTTTGTGAGTTCAAGCCCCCTGTCAGGCTCCACACTGACAATGCAGAGCCTGCCTGGGATTCTCTCCCTCTCTCTCTGACCTCCCCTGCTCTCTCTAAATAGATAAACTTTTAAAAATTCAATAACCTTAAATTATGTCTCATAAACAACTCAAACTAATACCATAAAACTATTTTTATTCTGCCTACAACATGATGCTAGTTTTATACATGTTAGTGGATCATTGAAATGTAAATCATTTGTCTATACAATAATGGTCATTTACATTATCCAGGCACCTCGAAGATAAGGGATCTACTATTTCCCAAAATTTTTTTTAATATTTATTTATTTTTGAGCAAGAAAGAGTACAAGCAGAGGAGAGGCTGGGGGGGGGGGGGGGGGGGGAGGAGTGGAGACAGATACTGAAGCAGGCTCCAGGGTCTGAGGTATTAGCACAGAGCCCTACACAAGGCTCAAACTCACAAGTTCAAGATCATGAGCTGAGCTGAAGCTGGATGCATAACCAACTGAGCCACCCAGGCGCAACCTCCCAAAGTGGTTTTTATGGCTTCCAGTTGACCATTAAAAAGTACTTCTATCTATGAACTTGATGTCTCCAGTAACTAACGGGTGCTTTTAGTGATACTATTCTTAATGAAAAATGAAAACTGCTTGAGCTCATTAGAGTTATGTCTTGCCTTATCTTCCCCTCTATCTTGGGGTGAATGCCTTGCTATGACAATAGAAAAAAACTAACACTTCAATAACATTGCGGGCATAAATGGCTATTTCTGCCTATTCCAATATCTATTATCAAAAAAATGCTAAATAGTATTTAAACTAATATTCATCATATATACACCAGGGGAAATAATAGCAAAGCCGGGGGTAAGAACATTTATTAATAAGAAAGTATCATTAATTAATGATTTTAGAAAGGATAGTTTAGGAAAAATTATAGTATTTGAACCATGTGAATTTTTTTAAGGTCAAAATCAAACAAATAGGGACCAGTAGAAAAAATGTTTGGTTTGTTTCTTGCTGCTATACTTGTTTAAGTTAGGCCAACAAAGATTTTTAATTCAATTTTTAGTATCTTTTTGATGAGCTGATAGGAATAATTATACAATTATATATTTATATACTGTGGCAACTTAGTTATTTTTACCTAAGTTCCTGCATTGGTACTGAAAATGTTGTTTGAAACCAACAATATGGTCATTATTTTGAAAATAAAGAGAAAAAAAGTTTATTTCTTTAAACAAATATTACCTATTGGCCCTTGTATAATAGGCGCTGACCAAAGATATAGCAAAGTCCCTATATGAAGCCATATTCTATCAGGGAACAGGATAAACAAAACACGTGAATGGGCAAGTTACACAGTTTTGTCAAGGTTCACAGAACCTAAATGAAACTGTTAGCAAATGTAAATATAATCAAGTATATAAAGTTTCTGATATTCTGAAGTCCTAGATTTTAATTACGCTTATATGAGACCAATAAGTGGTAATTTAATTTCAGACTACATTGTTTCACGATCTCCAATTTTTTTTCTTCCAGATTAATCTTCTCTCCCTAATTGTTCTGTAAGATACTGATGACAACAGGCCACATGTCATTACTTTCTGTCACAGCACCTGTAAACAATGTTCAGCATAAAACAGGGACTCTAGTGACAAACGGATCAACATTTTTCCAAAATTATTAAGGAGAGGTTTGAAAAATCACTTGTACCAAGTTAAGTTTCTAATCTTGTTTATAGTATTAATCCATTCAGTTAATTATTTTACTTGACTTTCAGCCCCCTCCTTCCATCAATTACTAGAATTCTCAATTAGTGGAGCCTAAATTAAAGAAGGCTTGTTGTATGTATCTACCTGCTCCCAAATCATAATTGTTACTGTTCTGAAGAAGTAACCAAATCTACCCATCTACTCCCCAAAATGAATCCCTTTATATAATTCCTTTAAAAAATATTTTCCTTGATGTACAGTTCACTATCTACCAAACTAAGCAATTCCATGTTTTAATGTAATGTCTTTCTTCTACTGACTAAACCGGTCCTCATTTAAATTTTGCTTGTTCTTTCTTTCAAAATCTGAAGAAATTACCTTAACTTCCCACATCTGGGTTTCTCCATGCTAAACAGTCACAGGCTTTAGATTATGTAATAACCATTTTTCAGTGATCTTTGTAAAATAGTAATATTACTAGGCTTTCTAAATTGGTCACATAAATACTTCAGTTTGGGTTACTCTCTTTTGAATACCAGGGTCAAATTTTGAATTGAGAAAATATGATGATTTTAATCAAAAGGCATGGTTTTAACTATTGAGCTAGCCTGATCCCCTCCTCTAAGTACTTGGTTTGTCCATCGAATGCTAATAAACATCCCTCAATTCTGTCACCTACAATCAACATTCTCCATGGTGTTGTTCTTTGTGTAAATATAGAGTGACACATCATATTTTGGAAAGCATATTTCTATCAACAGCAAAAAGCTGAATTGCACTTTTAATAAAACCATTTAGTTTATTAACCATAATAGAGCATGTACTCAGTTAATCCCTCTATAATACATGAGCTTCTATCAAGTAACTATATTCTCACCCTGTCCTTTAATAATCAGCTATATTATCTAAAGTGTTATAATTACTTTTCATCTTAGTTAAGTTAGTAAACTTAGGATTCTATTTAGTCTTTCAAGCTTGTATCATCTTCAAAACCAGTAATGTCTTTCATATACTCAATCAATGATAAGGATAAGTCTCAGTTGGTTAAGGCAAGGCAGTATCTCTCCAATTTACGACAGTTTTCATCAACACACATTGGGATATATTCACTCAGCTGGTTAAAAGCCATTACACATTCCTCACATCACCATTTAATATATAAGATCATTAGGGAATGACTCTTGCCAAATTTCTTTTTTGACTCCGTGTTTGTGACATCTCAAAACTTATTTTTAGTAAATTTATAATCTTACAGTTTTCTTTAAGTGCATGCAAACCTTTAATAATCTCAAAATTTTGAAGGAGACTAATAATTTTTTAATAGCTGAATCTGGAGTTTTGGTCCATATTTTGTGAATCTATTGATAGATATTTCAGGATAGACGTTAACAGAAAGCATTGCTAAAATTGACACTGAGTTACTCCTTCCTATAGACCACCTGCCCCATAATTTCCTTAACTTAATTGTTTTTTAATTAAATTAAATTTAACTTAATTTAATTAAGGGAGACAGGGAATACCAAGCAGACCATAACCTGAGCCAAAATCAAGCGTTTGGATGCTCAACGCACTGAGCCACCCAGGCACCGTAAATTGATTATTTTCTCTTATGATCTCTATTATTATGAAAGAAGATAATAATGATGTCATGATATGCCTGATAACTCATTTGAAAAATTATTTAGTTCGATTTGTATTGTACTTTAATATAATTACTAAAAACCAAATGGTATTTTTCACAACTAAAATACAATAGATCCCAGAAGATATGTAAGTTTAAGCAATAACCTTAAGAGAGATGCAACAAATACATTCAGCGATCTATACCAGAACAATTATCTTCAAAGTCCCAACAATCAGATCACTGATTTGTTCATAACAACCTTAATGTCACTATGATACCTAATATTAGATGATACTTTCTGCATACGTATTGGGTGGTGTTTTGTTTTGCTTTGAGGAGTGATGGGATAGAGATCATTTTGCCTGTTTCATCAAACTAAAAGCATTCTGAATTCTCTGACATATTCCATGTTTATTTTATTTCCACCTTCTGAAAAGTGACACAGTGAGCAGAAAACAGCTCTAGACTACAGGAATAATTCAATTGTCAGTGGTCTCCATAGTGGCCATATCTGGTCAATTGGATCCTAATGGCTCACATCTCTAATCTACTACAGTCGACTACATCCCAACAAAAATCAGTGGATCCTGATGTACTGTTTCCCGTATCTCACAGGAACGTGCTGACACCATCGCCCCTCCCATATGAAAAGACAGAATCGAATCAACTCCTGGACACTAAGATATCCACTGAAAAAAAAAAGTAGCTCCACACTAGAGACAGCATTTGGTAAACAAGAAAAAACAAAAAAACAAAAAACATAGCATGTTGTCAGTCATATAATCTCTGGCATTTAAACCTGGACTACCAAACACGTGAATTTAAGAATCAGATATGATAATTTTGATAATAAAATTTCAGAAATGATGAATATTTTTAAAAATATTTTGTTTATTTATTTTGAGAGGAGAGGGGGAAAATGAGGCAGAGGGATAGGGACTTCTCTTTTTCTTTCTGCTTGTCTTTCTTTTTTTCTCTTTCTCTTCTCTTTCTCTTTCTCTTCGCTATTCTCTCTCGCTAACTAGTCCTTTCAAGCCAGGCTCCCCCCTGTCCAAGCACAAAGACTGACACAGGGCTTGAACTCACCAACCATAAGATCATGACCTGAGCCAAAAATCAAGAGTCGGACGTTTAACTGACTGAACCACCCAGGCACCTCAGTGATGAATACTTCTTTTTTTTTTTTTTTTTTTTTTTTTTTTTATGAAATTTATTGACAAATTGGTTTCCATACAACACCCAGTGCTCATCCCAAAAGGTGCCCTCCTCAATACCCATCACCCACCCTCCCCTCCCTCCCACCCCCCATCAACCCTCAGTTTGTTCTCAGTTTTTAACAGTCTCTTATGCTTTGGCTCTCTCCCACTCTAACCTCTTTTTTTTTTTTTTTTCCTTCCCCTCCCCCATGGGTTCCTGTTAAGTTTCTCAGGATCCACATAAGAGTGAAACCATATGGTATCTGTCTTTCTCTGTATGGCTTATTTCACTTAGCATTACACTCTCCAGTTCCATCCACGTTGCTACAAAGGGACATATTTCATTTTTTCTCATTGCCACATAGTACTCCATTGTGTATATATACCACAATTTCTTTATCCATTCATCAGTTGATGGACATTTAGGCTCTTTCCATAATTTGGCTATTGTTGAGAGTGCTGCTATGAACATTGGGGTACAAGTGCCCCTATGCATCAGTACTTCTCTGTATCCCTTGGATAAATTCCTAGCAGTGCTATTGCTGGCGTCATAGGGTAGGTCTATTTTTAATTTCTGAGGAACCTCCACACTGCTTTCCAGAGCGGCTGCACCAATTTGCATTCCCCACCACAGTGCAAGAGGGATTCCTGTTTCTCCACATCCTCTCCAGCAGCTAGAGTCTCCTGATTTGTTCATTTGGCCACTCTGACTGGCGTGAGGTGATACCTGAGTGTGGTTTTGATTTGTATTTCCCTGATAAGGAGCGATGCTGAACATCTTTTCATGTGCCTGTTGGCCATCTGGATGTCCTTCTTTAGAGAAGTGTCTATTCATGTTTTCTGCCCATTTCTTCACTGGGTTATTTGTTTTTCGGGTGTGGAGTTTGGTGAGCTCTTTATAGATGTTTAGATACTAGCCCTTTGTCCGATATGTCATTTTGCAAATACTTTTCCCATTCCTTTGTTTGCCTTTTAGTTTTGTTGGTTGTTTCCTTTGCTGTGCAGAAGCTTTTTATCTTCAGAAGGTCCCAGTAATTCACTTTTGCTTTTAATTTCCCTTGCCTTTGGGGATGTGTCGAGTAAGAGATTGCTACGGCTGAGGTCAGAGGATCTTTTCCTGCTTTCTCCTCTAAGTTTTGATGGTTTCCTGTCTCACATGTTAGGTCCTTAATCCATTTTGAGTTTATTTTGTAAATGGTGTGAGAAAGTGGTCTAGTTTCAACCTTCTGCATGTTGCTGTCCAGTTCCCCAGCACCATTTGTTAAAGAGGCTGTCTTTTTCAATTGGATGTTCTTCCTGCTTTGTCAAAGATGAGTTGGCCATACGTTTGTGGTCTAGTTCTGGGGTTTCTATTCTATTCCATTGGTCTGTGTGTCTGTTTTTGTGCCAATACCATGCTGTCTTGATGATGACAGCTTTGTAGTAGAGGCTAAAGTCTGGGATTGTGATGCCTCCTGCTTTGGTCTTCTTCTTCAAAATTCCTTTGGCTATTCGGGGCCTTTTGTGGTTCCATATGAATTTTAGGATTGCTTGTTCTAATTTCGAGAAGAATGCTGGTGCAATTTTGATTGGGATTGCATTGAATGTGTAGATAGCTTTGGGTAGTGACATTTTGACAATATTTATTTTTCCAATCCATGAGCAGGGAATGTCTTTCCATTTCTTTAAGTCTTCTTCAATTACCTTCATAAGCTTTCTATAGTTTTCAGCATGCAGATCCTTTACATCTTTGGTTAGATTTATTCCTAGGTATTTTATGCTTCTTGGTGCAATTGTGAATGGGATCATTTTCTTTATTTGTCTTTCTGTTGCTTCATTGTTAGTGTATAAGAATGCAACTGATTCTGGACATTGATTTTGTATCCTGCAACTTTGCTGAATTCATGTATCAGTTCTAGCAGACTTTTTGGTGGAGTCTATCGGATTTTCCATGTATAATATCATGTCATCTGCAAAAAGCGAAAGCTTGACTTCATCTTTGCCAATTTTGATGCCTTTGATTTCCTTTTGTTGTCTGATTGCTGATGCTAGAACTTCCAGCACTATGTTAAACACAGCGGTGAGAGTGGGCATCCTGTCGTGTTCCTGATCTCAGGGAAAAAGCTCTCAGTTTTTCCCCGTTGAGGATGATGTTAGCTGTGGGCTTTTCATAAATGGCTTTGATGATCTTTAAGTATGTTCCTTCTATCCCGACTTTCTCAAGGGTTTTTATTAAGAAAGGGTGCTGGATTTTGTCAAAGGCCTTTTCTGCATCGATTGACAGGATCATATGGTTCTTCTCTTTTTTTTTTGTTAATGTGATGTATCACGTTGATTGATTTGCGAATGTTGAACCAGCCCTGCATCCCAGGAATGAATCCCACTTGATCATGGTGAATAATTCTTTTTATATGCTGTTGAATTCGATTTGCTAGTATCTTATTGAGAATTTTTGCATCCATATTCATCAGAGATATTGGCCTGTAGTTCTCTTTTTTACTGGGTCTCTGTCTGGTTTAGGAATCAAAGTAATACTGGCTTCATAGAAGGAGTCTGGAAGTTTTCCTTCCCTTTCTATTTCTTGGAATAGCTTGAGAAGGATAGGTATTATCTCTGCTTTAAATGTCTGGTAGAACTCCCCTGGGAAGCCATCTGGTCCTGGACTCTTATTTGTTGGGAGATTTTTGATAACCGATTCAATTTCTTTCGCTGGTTATGGGTCTGTTCAAGCTTTCTATTTCCTCCTGATTGAGTTTTGGAAGAGTGTGGGTGTTCAGGAATGTGTCCATTTCTTCCAGGTTGTCCAATTTGTTGGCATATAATTTTTCATAGTATTCCCTGATAATTGTTTGTATCTCTGAGGGATTGGTTGTAATCATTCCATTTTCATTCATGATTTTATCTATTTGGGTCATCTCCCTTTTCTTTTTGAGAAGCCTGGCTAGAGGTTTGTCAATTTTGTTTATTTTTTCAAAAAACAACTCTTGGTTTCGTTGATCTGCTCTACAGTTTTTTTAGATTCTATATTGTTTATTTCTGCTCTGATCTTTATTATTTCTCTTCTTCTGCTGGGTTTAGGCTGCCTTTGCTGTTCTGCTTCTATTTCCTTTAGGTGTGCTGTTAGATTTTGTATTTGGGATTTTCTTGTTTCTTGAGATAGGCCTGGATTGCAATGTATTTTCCTCTCAGGACTGCCTTCGCTGCGTCCCCAAAGCGTTTGGATTGTTGTATTTTCATTTTCGTTTGTTTCCATATATTTTTGATTTCTTCTCTAATTGCCTGGTTGACCCACTCATTCGTTAGTAGGGTGTTCTTTAACCTCCACGCTTTTGGAGGTTTTCCAGACTTTTTCCTGTGGTTGATTTCAAGCTTCATAGCATTGTGGTCTGAAAGTATGCATGGTATAATTTCAATTCTTGTAACTTATGAAGGGCTGTTTTGTGACCCAGTATATGATCTATCTTGGAGAATGTTCCATGTGCACTCGAGAAGAAAGTATATTCTGTTGCTTTGGGATGCAGAGTTCTAAATATATCTGTCAAGTCCAATCTGATCCAATGTCTCATTCAGGGCCCTGTTTCTTTATTGACTGTGTGTCTAGATGATCTATCCATTTCTGTAAGTGGGGTGTTAAAGTCCCCAGCAATTACCACATTCTTATCAATAAGTTGCTTCTGTTTATGAGTATTGTTTTATATACTTGGGGAGCTCCGGTATTCGGCGCATAGACATTTATAATTGTTAGCTCTTCCTGATGGATAGACCCTGTAACTATTATATAATGTCCTTCTTCATCTCTTGTTACAGCCTTTAATTAAAGTCTAGTTTGTCTGATATAAGTATGGCTACTCCAGCTTTCTTTTGGCTTCCAGTAGCATGATAAATAGTTCTCCATCCCCTCACTCTGAATCTAAAGGTGTCCTCAGGTCTAAAATGAGTCTCTTGTAGACAGCAAATAGATGGGTCTTGTTTTTTTATCCATTCTGATACCCTATGTCTTTTGGTTGGCGCATTTAATCCGTTTACATTCAGTGTTATTATAGAAAGATACGGGTTTAGAGTCATTGTGATGTCTGTATGTTTTATGCTTGTAGTGATGTCTCTGGTACTTTGTCTCACAGGGTCCCCCTTAGGATCTCTTGTAGGGCTGGTTTAGTGGTTGACAATTCCTTCAGTTTTTGTTTGTTTGGGAAGACCTTTATCTCTCCTTCTATTCTAAATGACAGACTTGCTGGATAAAGGATTCTCGGCTGCATATTTTGCTGTCTAGCACCCTGAAAATCTCGTGCCAATTCTTTCTGGCCTGCCAAGTTTCAAAAGAGAGATCAGTCACGAGTCTTATAGGTCTCCCTTTATATGTGAGGGCACGTTTACCCCTTGCTGCTTTCAGAATTTTCTCTTTATCCTTGTATTTTGCCAGTTTCACTATGATATGTCGTGCAGAAGATCGATTCAAGTTACGTCTGAAGGGAGTTCTCTGTGCCTCTTGGATTTCAATGCCTTTTTCCTTCCCCAGTTCAGGGAAGTTCTCAGCTATGATTTCTTCAAGTACCCCTTCAGCACCTTTCCCTCTCTCTTCCTCCTCTGGATACCAATTATGCTTATATTATTTCTTTTTAGTGTATCACTTAGTTCTCTAATTTTCCCCTCATACTCCTGGATTTTTTTATCTCTCTTTTTCTCAGCTTCCTCTTTTTCCATAACTTTATCTTCTAGTTCACCTATTCTCTCCTCTGCCTCTTCCATCCGAGCTGTGGTGGTTTGCATTTTGTTTTGCATTTCCTTTAAAGCGTTTTTCAGCTCCTCGTGACTGTTCCTTAGTCCCTTGATCTCTGTAGCAAGAGATTCTCTGCTGTCCTGTATACTGTTTTCCAGCCCAGCGATTAATTTTATGACTATTATTCTAAATTCACTTTCTGTTATATTATTTAAATCCTTTTGATCAGCTCATTAGCTGTTGTTATTTCTGGAGACTTCTTCTGAGGGGAATTCTTCCGCTTGGTCATTTTGGGATAGTCCCTGGTGGGTGAGGACCTGCAGGGCACTTCCCTGTGCTGTGGTGTATAACTGGAGTTGGTGGCGGGGGCCGCAGTCAGTCCTGATGTCTGCCCCAGCCCACCGCTGGGGCCACAGTCAGACTGGTGTGTGCCTTCTCTTCCCCTCTCCTAGGGGTGGGATTCACTGGGGGTGGCGTGGCCCGTCTGGGCTACTTGCACACTGCCAGGCTTGTGATGCTGGGGATCTGGCGTATTAGCTGGGGTGGATCGGCAAGGTGCACAGCGGGAGGGGGGGCAGGCTTAGCTCGATTCTCCTTAGGTGATCCACTTCAGGAGGGGCCCTGTGGCAGCCGGAGGGAGTCAGATCCGCTGCCGGAGGTTTGGCTCCGCAGAAGCACAGAGTTGGGTGTTTGCGCGGAGCGAGCAATTTCCCTGGCCAGAACCGGTTCCCTTGGGATTTGGCTGGGGGATGGGCGGGGAGATGGCGCTGGCTGAGCGCCTTTGTTCCCCGCCAAACTGAGCTCTGTCATCCGGGGGCTCCGCAGCTCACCCCTCCCTTTGTCCTCCAGCCTTCCCGCTTTCCAAGCAGAGCTGTTAACTTATGACCTCCCAGACGCTAAGGCCGCTTGCTGTTGGAACACAGTCCGTCAGGCCCCTCCACTTTTGAAGCCGGACTCGAGGGCTCTTGCTTGGCTGGCGAGCCGCCCCTCCGCCCCGGCTCCCTCCCGCCAGTCCGTGGAGCGCGCACCGCCTCGCGCCCTTCCTACCCTCTTCCTTGGGCCTTCGTCTGCACTTGGGTCCGGTGACTCCGTTCTGCATCCTCTGGCGGGTTTCTGGGTTATTTAGGCAGGTGTAGGTGGAAATCTAAGTGATCAGCAGGATGCGCGGTGAGCCCAGCGTCCTCCTACGCCGCCATCTTCCTTGCTTCCAGTGATGAATACTTCTATGGAGAAATTTAACTTCACTTCTTATTACAAAACTGAAGTACTGCTTTACTGATTATAGATATAGTTTGTTACAATGAGAATACATTTTGAAATATATACATAAGACCATAAAGTATTAATGTTGCAAGTATTTTATGTGTGTACACATATTATTGTACCTCCACCTTTCAATCTACCTGTTTCCATTTATTTCCTAAAAACTAATTAGGTTCAACAACTGAACATACTTTGTATCCTACATGGAAATTTGAATAAAAGTTCAAAAAAATTAATAGAAATTAATATGTAGTAGCATTTTACCTATATGTTAAAATGATAAGAAGACTGTTCAGAGATCAGAGGACTTTAAAATAGTGATATTATTGGGGGCACCCGGTTGGTTAAGCGTCTGACTTCGGCTCAGCATGATCTTACAGCTCCTGAGTTAAGTTAAAGCCCTGTGTCAGGCTCTGTGCGGACAGCTCAGAGCCTGGAGCCTGCTTCAGATTCTGTCTCCCCCTCCCTAGGTCTCTCCCCTGCTCATACTCTCTCAATCTCTCTCTCAAAAATAAATACACATTTTTTTTTTAAATAATGATATTATTCTGGTGAACTATCACTTGTTTCTTTATTTCCATATCCAAGGTAAACAGTAGCTGCGTTAGTGCTATGAATGCAACTATTTTAGACACATCATTTTTTCTCGTTTAAAGACATTTAAGTAAAATGAATAAAGGATGAAAAGGATACAATGGTGGGTTTTTTAAATTTTTTTTTAATGTTTACGTCTGAGACAGAGACAGAGCATGAGCGGGGAGGGGCAGAGAGAGAGAAAGACACAGAATCTGAAACAGGCGGGCTCTGACCCACGAACCGTGAGATCCTGACCTGAGCCGAAGTCCGTCGCTCAACCGACCAGCCACCCAGGCGCCCCTACAATGGTGTTTTAAATGATAAAGATGAATAGAGATAAAAGAGGAAAACATTTCTTTTCAAAGTCCTTCTCTGAAGATTATACACATTAGACACACGTCGCTATTGCTCTATTTAATGGTTTAAAAGCAAAGTTACAGTCTGTCATTTTGTTTTTATTTTTGTTTTTTTTTTTTTTTTAACGTATGTAAGATACCAAACATAAGGTTCCAAAGTGTAGTCTTCTAGATGGACAAAATTCCTGAAATGTCCTTTGGAAGAAAATAGAATCTATCTTACTTAAGCACAGGAATGATTTCATATTACTGTAGCTGTGGGTTTAGAGCTATATATATTTAGAATATAGTTTACTCCCAAGGTTTCATTTTCATGAAACATTTTAAGTAAATGTACACCTCAAATAAGGACAAAATAATGTGGAATATAGTAATGATGTTTCCAAGTTGTCATAGTTACTTGTCAAGTAACGTTTCTAACTCATAGACCATGTCTGTCAGCAATGGAACAGCAGAGCAAAACTCTGAAAGTCACCATTCGCCTGAGAAGGCCAGGATAAAAATGTCAAAAATGATGGCATATTGGGCGCCTGGGTGGCGCAGTCGGTTAAGCGTCCGACTTCAGCCAGGTCACGATCTCGCGGTCCGTGAGTTCGAGCCCCGCGTCGGGCTCTGGGCTGATGGCTCGGAGCCTGGAGCCTGTTTCCGATTCTGTGTCTCCCTCTCTCTCTGCCCCTGCCCCGTTCATGCTCTGTCTCTCTCTGTCCCAAAAATAAAAAAATAAACGTTGAAAAAAAAAATTTAAAAAAAAAAAAAAAAAAAAAAAAAAAAATGATGGCATATAAAAAGATCTTGGCTGCATTTTGAAATACCGCTCTTTAGCCAGAATACAAAAGCTTCCAGATTTAATGAAAAATGAAATTTTGAGTTGAACGTGACCTCAACAGGAATGAAATACATTTTTCGATCTCCTTGAAGAACTACCAACAGTGTCTCCTTGCATCATATCCGCTTCCAATTCTTAACTGTGTTCCAAAAAGGAAAAAGACTAACACTACACACTGAGAGAATAAATTGTATAGCTACCCACTTATTTAATCATTCTGGTTTGGTTTAGATTGGTAGTTTAGTTTGTTTGTTCTACTTAATAAAATTATTATGATAAATTTAACAATCACACTACCACAAATAAATATGTCCAATGCGGTAGAGTGAAAAGCAAAAACAACGTGGGAAGGTATATATTTGGCTAATATCTTTATAACTCATTTTCATTTAATTAAAAATAGAGAAATCTTATCCTAATTGTTCAGTGTATTTTTTAAAAATCAGGATTGCAATATTAATTAACAAACATTTGGTATGCCTTTAAAAATAAAATGTAATTATTTAATTAAAATTATTAATTAAATATTAGTTTAATTAATGCAGGAATGTGTAAAAAATACGTATTTATGTATCTTGTTATAATTTTAAATATCCAGACCAATATTATCTAAACTGCATGCTGAAAATACGGTCTTAGAAAAGATGGCCCTTAGTTAAATAAATTTGGGAAAACTACATTTGGGAAGATCACAATTCACTCCACATGTTGAAGGTTTTGAAATGTTATGCTAAATCAACCATATAGTTTTAACCTTATTTGTAATATCTTTTTCATAATAAATGCTCATCACAGAGGCCTGAAAAGCTTACGGTTTCCCTAAAAAAACCTACTGCGAAGTCTCCTTGACGAAAGTATGCACAAAGCTGTCCTTCAGACAGACCTTCTTCCACCTTAGTGCTGCACATTTATTTAATTTTGTCATGAACTTAAGTGAAATCTATGTATGCATTCACTATGGTAAATTTTGTATGTGATGTATTTAATGACAGCACTACACTCATTAAAAAAATATTGTACATATAACAGGTCTCAGAAAAATATCAGTCAGAATCAATGCGGGAAAATGGGCAGCAGCAGGAAGGCAACAAAGATTTCTCTAATAATAGGTTTCCAAAGGAAGTTGTTAAAAGAAAAATCAATACAGCTCTCTAGTCATTAGAATGATAAAATTAAAGCTATCATGCTTCATGGCAGTCCTAAGATAGCTGATTGTCATAAATGCATGAAGGGAAAAAGAATCACGTTTGTAGAATAAACAAAAATGTTCTAGCTTAGAGTATAATATGAAATTCACGATGTCCAGATTGATAGAGGTATGATAGACAATTTTAAAAAAACTGCCTTAAAAAAAAAAAAAGGCCTACAACTTGATGCTTCGGTATATGTATACACTGTGAAATAATTCCTCAATAAAGCTGATAACACACCCATACACCTCAATGGGAACCATCTTCTTTTTGCACTTTTGTAATAGTAAGTATATAAAGTAGAAAAATACATGGGTGATCACCACTACAGTTACAAGAATGCACCCTTTTTAAAGGGTATGAGAGATTTATTCAGAAATAAACACTTCTAAAGCATAAGTTTGGAGAAATTGGTGTAACCTGTAATCATCATATATGCAAACATATGTAACGTATGCACACACACATACTGTGAGTACATATACATGAAAACTGAATGCACTGGTGTCACAAACAAAAGCAAATAAGGAGTCTGAGAGGCATGAAGGTCTCAGCTCCCATCTCTGTATCTATGGTAGCCTCTGCATCCCTCAGTTTACCCCTATTCCCTCTCACACTGGCAATTGTAGTTTCTTCTTCGACTCAACCTTTGTCTACACTCCTGGTTAGGTCTGAAAGCTCTTATATCAGGTGAGTTTTCTCTGTCCACCAGCATTTCCTAGCCAGCCAAGAAATCTATTTGGCAAAAGTCTGGAAACAGGTAACATCCACTGAAAAATGCCTACATTGCCTACACGTCTATCAAGAGAGTTCCTTGAGTTACAGTACATAAATTCCAAGAATAATACCTGTCAGATAATACTTTAAAAATCTAAATGAGGAAACATACAAAACAGAAGCATTGGAAATAATTTCTACAGGTTCTTTCAAATGTTGTTCCAGGGGCGGTCTCAGGGCTCTGTTGGCCAAGCGTCACGGGACTCTTGGTTTCGGCTTAGGTCACAGTCTCTTAAGCTTGATTTACAGGTCAAGCCCCTGTAGGGCTCAGTGCCATCAAGGTGGAGCCCACTTGGAATTTTCTCTCTCCCTCACTCTCTCTCTCTCTGCCCCTCCCCCATGTGTGCTCTTTCTCTCTCAAAATAAATAAACTTAAAAAAAAAAAAAATGTTGTTCCAAAAATCTTACCCAACAAATAGGCAAAGGCAGAGGAAGACATTCTCCACGAATATTAGTAATTCCTTTGCATGCTTTTAAAAACCATATTATTCCTTTCAACACACCGGGACTTATTTTGGGAAACCCTGCTGTTATATTCACAATTTAGAAGGTCTCACGTTACAGAAGTTGCTGCTTTAAGAGCCAGCCCAGCAGCTCCCCAGATCATTGCTATCAGGTTGCTAACACTGCAGAACTTTTGCAAGTAAAAGAATTGGCAAGTGGCTTCATTTGGAATTAAGCAGGACACATATTTGCTACATCTCATCTGTGGTTCTTACTGTAATAAAGATATGTTTTTCAGCCAGCAAAATGCTCTTTCATATCTATCTTATTGATCTTCCTGTTTTTTTCCCACCCCCTTTCCTAAAGACAGTTCAAAGATTAAAAAAAAAAAAAAAGTATGGATATCTTCCCTAGCGTTAAAGGTGTACAAAGTTACATACATCTAGATAAATGGCACCATATAAAAAATCTGAGTATCAACCTTTGGGGGAAAAACTATCTATCAGCTATTTACTTGAAAGACCGGGTACTCAAGAATAAAATATATCTATCCTCACATTTCTAATAAATGTTAGCCATTTTAACATGTTTTTCAGTAAATTGATAAAGTATTGGTATTTAAAAGATTAGAGTTGTATTTAAAGTACAAGCTAAATATATATTAATATACTGTATACTTTGGTTTATAAAATAATAGTACTGCCTATATAAGAATTAAAATCCTTTTTGCACAGTAAATATTTTAAAAATTAGTTTTTAAAAGTACACTCCATGACACTGGTAAATAGTAAACTTACAGATCAGATTTCTACCAAAAGTCTTTGATTTCTTATCTACTGCCTTAAGATTATAAAATACTTACAGTGATGGTCATCCTGTTTAGATAATATAGGTATAGCATAGAGAAACAAGATTCAATACTCAAGAAAGCCAAAATTTTTGACACCCCAAATAGCAAACAATAACTTACAGTGAATATTTGATAAAAGTCTTACCAGGATATAGATAGCATGGAAGAAAAGAGGGAAATAGTTCAAGAATAAGGTGAACAAGTAAGAAGATATTTTTCTCAACTCAACGTTTGCAGAAATGTGTAACTGTTACTGTGCCAGCCTATTTTTTCAAGTATGCCTCAAATTTACCAGTGACCTTACTACACTGTGCACTGTATCTGGTATAAGGCAATACTCGATTATGGAAGATCATATTTTGTAATCTATACATATTATTTAACAAAACTTCCTTTAAAGGCAAACAAGCAATTTGACTTCATATTCTGTAGTTTTATAACTAAGATCCCATTCTGTGAGATGGCACCTTTTCTTCGTTTTACTTTGTCCATCTAAACATGAGCATAGTTTCTCTTTTTTGTAGCCCCCCTAAAAATCATTATGGGTAACTAGTCCTGTACAAGTAGGTGGCATTAATCTATACTCATAAGTATGCAGGTACCTCAGAGTATTTGGTGGATTCGTGTAACAACCAAGGCATAACTATTTTCAAAAGAACAGCATCTAGTCCTTCAATTTTTTACAAACTTTGTTTTCTTAATTAATCTACTGCAGGTCTATGCATGATACTCCTTACTAAGTATCAGAAAAAGCAGTGATCCTCAAGGCATAGTAGGTGTATGACTTTCCATTAAGCAACATAATTTTGGGAGTAGTCAGATCTTCTCAGATGGACAGTTTGACAATACATCAGCTTCATTAGATAAAATAGATCCTGGTGTACTTAGCAAGTACAGCTATTAGCTAATCAAGTATACATTGCCAAATAAATTTCTCTCTGCCTGAATTATCAGTCATAATTTATAGTTTCACTGCAATCTCACCATTATAATTAACTTTATTTAATGCTTTATTGACAAAAATGATTTAAAAGAAAATGTTGAAAATTCCAAAAACAAGGTAGCCCTTAATTTAAGCATGAGATTTTCTTTTGGTTGCATTATGATTCTTTTTTTCCATTATGACTTTAACCAAGCAGAAGGAAAATTTATTGAAGGGATCTTGAATATCAAGTTCATTCCTAACTCAACGGTTTCTTACAAAGTTTAATCAATAAAACTACTGAGCAAGAAAGACTGTCCAAATCATTTTGGTAATGTACATTAAGATTAGATTCTTTATTTGAATCTTCAATTCTTCCATTGGTTTAGACATTTCATGGTGATCTATTGATCCATGGCAAGCACCTCTTATTATAAATTGACCAACAAAATGCAGACTGTCAGTTCTGAGCTGTGTGTTAATAGATCACTAACTCTGCATCCTATTCCTCCTATATAAGGTTCTAGAACATTTACAACAGGGCTCAACTGAAGGAAAAGTCAAGGCGAGATTACGTATTTGTAAATGTGTATTCTCGCCATGTGTATGCATTCTGACTACATTTGAAAAGAACTACACGATTTTTTTTGTCTTTTCTGTTTTATACCGTCTGTACTTTTCATTAGAGTAATGAAGAGGTGAGTGCAAAAAAATGGAACCATAATACAACCTATTTGCTTGGTTTTTCATATTTTAGGATGTTTTCAGTTCCATTATCTCTTGTTACTCTTACTGTATTTCTAAAGCATATGAGGGCTGTTAGTACTACGACTATTATTATTTCATTTAAATAGGAAAAACATATCCATAAAAGGAAACCAACAACGTTTTGCCCTCTTAGTGATATAGACAATATCAAAGCCTATCAAATTCTATTTAAAGTGATCGCCTGATTTTTTACTTGATGTTCAAGAAGATACCACACAGTCTTCATTAGGGAGAGAAGAAGTGAACATCTTCCTATTTTCTTCTTCCCAATTTTCTTTACTTGTCCTTCTTAGGGAGGACTTCACTGATTAAACTGTTGCATTTGAAGTAAAGGTAGCAACAGAGTATCCATCACCATCCACGTACCTCTCAACTTCATCCCACTTATTCCCAGATAAATCCTCAATTTCTGGATAGTGTATGTTAAGAAAACTTTTTCATTCATGAAGGACAAACACACTTACTAATTCTTATAGTCTCTTACAACACCACTTTTAAATAAAATGTATCATCTTTTAAACAAATTTTATGTAACCGTTTTATCAATTCAAGAATCCTCTAATGAGGATATTCCTACCTAGAAATATGCAACACTCATTTGAAGTCTAGAGAAATTTGTATGTAAACAAGTGATAATAAAGTAGCTAAGAAAATGGAGTAATTCATTAAAATGGAAGCAACTCTGTATTTTACTTTCTCAGAATTTTCTCTCACAGATTTTTGTCTGATTAAACGATAATCTTGATTTTTAATATATATTTAGGGAAAACTTCATTAGGGTTCTGGGGAGAGCGTGCAGTCAGAACAACTTAGATGGGGTTTCTGACCCATCGATTTCTGTGGAGGCACAAAAAATCCGGATATTGGGACACCTGCGTGGTTCAGTCAGTTACGCGTCAGACTTCAGCTCAGGTCATGATCTCAGGGTCTGTGAGTTCCAGCCCTACATCTGGTTGTCTGCTGTCAGTCTGCTTCGGAATCTGTTTCTGCTCTTTGCTCCTCCCTCACTTGTGCGCACTTGTTCTCTCTCAAAAATAAACATTAAGAAAAAAGAATATCCAGTTATCTCCAGAATTCGTTTTCCTCACTGTAAGAACTGTAACAATGACTGGCATACATTACAGAATCACTGCCAAAAGTCAGCTAATGAATTTTTTAAAAATATTTTGAAAACTAAATTGGTACCTAAAAATGATTAATCAACCTGGAGGCAGCATATGTCTTGGTTAGTGGCAGGGACTCCAACGGCTGACTGAACACTTTCAAAACCTCTCCCCTGATGTCTAGCTCTGTGACCTTACGTAAGATTTTCATTTTTAAGGGCACCTGGGTGACTCGGTCGGTAAGTGTCCAAATCTTGGTTTTGGTTCAGGTCATGATCTCACGGTTCAGGAGTTCAAGCACCACACCGGGCTCTGTGCTGACCGTGTGGAGCCTGCTTGGGATATTCTTTCTCTTTCTCTCTTTCTCTCTCTCTTTCTCTCTTTCTCTCTCTCTCTCTCTCTCTCTCTCTCTCCCTCTCCCTCTCTCCCTCTCCCCAGCTCACTTTCTATCTCTCAAAATAAATAAACATTTATTTTTTTTTCATTTTTATGTATGTCATGGGGATAACAATACTCAGCTTTCATACTGTTAGTTTGATTCAAGTAATTAATATTTTTTAAGTTTATTTATTTTGAAAGAGAGAGAGCAGGGGAGGGGCAAAGAGAGAGGGAGAGAGAGAGAGAGAGAGGATCCCAAGCAGGCTCAGTACTGCCACTGCGGAGCCCAACTCAGGGCTCGAACCCATGAATCGTGAGATCATGACCTGAGCTGAAATTAATAGTCAAGATGCTTAACTGACTGAGCCACCCAGGTGCCTCAATGAATTATTATTTTAAAATTATTTAGAATATAATTTTTGTTGGTAAAATTTGGTAATGCTGGTAATATTTATGTTTGTCAAATAAATAAAATGAACATAAGCCAGACATCAATTTTATATGTATTGTTCTTTGTACTCATCTCAGAGAACACACAAACTAGAAAAGACATAAAAGTCAAAATAGAGACTGAACAATTAAGATCAACGAGTATTAACATTAACCCATGGTACATTTTAAAAGTAGCAATGTCTACAATTTATTACACATCTACAGTTAATCTTCCTGCTCTCCATAAATGTTATTGCTTAGACTCACCCATAATCGTTCACATGGAGCTTACTTTCCCATTTTAAAAGTGTAGTAACTGGGGCACCTGGGTGGCTCAGTCAGTTAAGCATCCGACTCAGGCTCAGGTCATGATCTCACAGTTCCTGAAACTGAGCCCTGCATTGGGCTCTGTGCTGACAGCTCAGAGCCTGGAGCCTACCCTGGATTCATTCTCTCTCTCTCTCCTCTCTCCTCTCTCTCTCTCTCTCTCTCTCTCTCTCTCTCTTTCTGCCTCTCCTCCACTCACACTCTGTCTCTCTCTTGCTCTCAATACTAAACAAACATTAAAACAACAACAAAAAAGAGTGTAGAAACTACCACCAGTAAAGGGTAGAAGTAAGACTCGCTGCTAATTATCTGGGCTCCTTTGGGTAAATGGTCTACTGCTTGAAAACTGAATGAACCATAAATAGTAACTTGGAGAGCATGCTAAGCTTATGACTTTTTGTGTAGAGTTGGGATTATTGTCTATGGGACCAGGCTATCAGACACTCAGGAGCAGAGCTTCAAATGACAATAATAACCCAAACTGAAAAGGTGCTATAACAAGATTTGAAAGTGGCACTTAATGATTCCTGGATCACATGCCAGCAAATCTGTCACTCCAGATATCACTGTCTACATTATAGGAAAAACTGGACAACCTTGTCCAAATGTACTGCTTTTACCAAGTTCTCAAGCACTTACAAAGTGTAATTACAGAAAGAAATATCCAGTGGAGGTAAGATAATGAATAAGTTAGTCAACTAAACATACCTCCAGTTTTTAAAAAATAATTGGGAGGAAAGCAATAGAAAGCATTCTACTCTGAGGAACAAGCCAAAGACATTCTTAAGGAGAAACAGACAAAGATAATGGATAAAGAGGATATCTCCCAAAAAAGCAACTCCAACCAACCACTGGTATGCTCAAAGTTTAAGCAACAGTGGCCACAATTTGCTTCCAGAGGAATTTCACTAGTCCCTGACATCCTTTTACGGATGGAAACTTTGCGACAATCAACAAATTGAACAACTGCTTTAATGGATGACTTTGTGTTCCTCTTTCATGCATTTTGTTACAATTTAATAAAAGATTACATTCTGTAGGGGTCCAAATATGTTCAACCAACGAAAGGCCTTTAGAAATGTAAAGAACAGACTGAACAACAGAAACCCTAGATTAAAAAATAAAACTGAAAATGGCAATTTGAATCGTTTTTACATACCCAAGAAATAGTAACCCATGAAAACACACTTGATGCGACATTCTAGCGTAATGGAATGGTTCTGGTGGTTTCAGAGAGTTCAAATCACCTGTCATTTATCTGAATACCCTTGATTTTATTTTCCTTCCCACCACAACATTGATGGAACTTGAAGCCATGCCAAATCGTGCTCATCCCTGCTTTGGCTGCTTTATTTCAACTATCCCTTGGTCAGCTTCAGACCCTGGGGAACCAGCTAAGACATGACGCGGGAGCAGCTAGAGAAATACCACAAAAAGCATGAAAAGGCCACTTACAACTAACCTTTGTAACGACACTGTTACTGGGCTAGGCAATTAGTCTTGTGCTCACCATTTCTTAAAAAATATGTTTGATATAGAAAGATTAAATAAAGATGGTCTTGGGGTGCCTGGTGGCTCAGTCAGTTAAGCATCTGCCTCTTGATTTCTGCTCAGGTCATGACTCACAGTTCATGGGTTCGAGCCCCACATCAGGCTCTACACTGATTCTGTGTCTCTCTCTGCCTCTCCTGCTGCTCACTTGTGCACACTCTCTTTTTCTCAAAAAATAAATAACCTAAAAAAATTATATTTAAAAATAAGTAAATAAAGATGGTCTTTAAGGAATAATGCTTTCAAATTTAAAATATAACTCATTCCCTCATTTGTTGCAGAATAAACATTTTTTGCTAAATTAATATTATTTGACAAATAGTGATTCAAGGGGATATAGGTTATCTAATTCTAAAGGATACTCCCTGATTCCCAAAATAAGATGCTTGCACCCTCATATTCAGAATCATGAACACAAAAACACACGTGGAAGAGTTTACTTCACTAGACACTAGGAACATAAAACAATGTAAGATATCATGCTCATCTTTTAAGTTTTTTTTTAATGTTTATTTATTTTTGAGAGAGACAGAGACAGAATGCAAATGGCTTAGGGGCAGAGAGAGAGGGAGACACAGAATCCGAAGCAGGCTCAAGGGTCTGAGCTGTCACAGAGCCCGACGCAGGGCTCGAACCCACAAACTGTGAGAGCGCGACCTGAGCCGAAGTTGGACGCTCAACCGACTGAGCCACCCAGGCGCCCCAATCATCTTCATCTTTTACGGCATCAAGTATTTTGCATATATTTAAAGACAAAATAACAACTCAAGGCAACATGTATATATTACATGTGTGGAAGAAAGAAAGGGTCCCTAAGAGGGCAAAATTAAAGACCTAATTGCCAAGATTCCAGAGGCGGGGTCAATAAAGAACCTCGGAAAAAGCTGTCTTGCATAGACTTCCCTATTTTAAACTCAACCACAGAGGAAGACCTAAAATTTCCATCAATTTCTAACAATGAATTAATTTTACAATTTCAATTTAGACTTATACACATTGTTACATTCTTGTCTTTCAAGTGGATTTAAGGCCTTTAAAATGAAATAATATATCTTTTTCTGAACTAGAATTTTAAAATTTGCCTGTCTTTGAAGGACCATTTTCTGGCAGAAAATTATAAATTCAAGTGAAACTATTGTGTAACTTCAGAGCAGTGGTTTGGGCAGTCTGCTTTCACAGCACTGATTCCCAGAAGAATCTATTCTAGACACCCTCTAATGCTACCTTGATTTGATGGAATGGTTGCTATTACCTACTGTGATATTTCTAACAGAAAATTTAAAATTTCCCAATTCAGTATATTTTTACCAAAAATGTGTATATTTCACTTCCCTAATTTTCAGAAAAAAAGGAGATGAACCTTTCTGGATGTGTGCCCAGAAGCGGTGAGATAACAGAATTGGATGTGTGAAGGCAGAATATAAATATGGTCATAGTTAAAAAGACTAAAATTATTCTCATAGTATTTGCTCTTCATATGGAATTTTTCTACAGCTACAACACAGCAGGTCATCAGCAGAGTGAAAAAAGTTGATTCCTTTAGGATACTGTGCAAAATCCCCAGGAGGCCATTTATTAATTGTGCTCCGTTTGATGTATTAAAAAAAAAAAAATCACTTCAAGATCCCTTCTCTACTTCACTGTATCTAGGATGGAATTTAAAGGCAATGTGCAATTTCATATCCGATGGAAATACAAAGTTGTAAATTATGTCACCAAAACAATTGCTGCTGATCACGCAAAAGTTCAGTCTCTGCCATAATAAGCTTGCAGGTTACTGTAGGTTTTTTGTTTTGTTTTCATTCGTGTTTTCAAATTTTATTTTATAGTCAATACAGCTAGTGATACTGCTACAAGGAAATCTAAAAATGGAATTAGAAACTTCAGTATGGGGACCCACTCGGAACCCCGGAGTCTATAGGACAATGTTTTAAGGTGAAGACATTGGAGATTCAACAGATGCAGAAAGAAGCCTTTCAGAGCTTCCCTTATCTGAACAGAAGGAGCTACTTCTAGAAAATGCAGCTGCCATGAATTACTGCTAGGAGACAAACCAAGGGTAAACCTAACAGCAATCTGGGGGCAGGGGGTGGAGACCAGTTGCACCTACACAAACAAACATCACCACAAAGTTTAGCTCCCGTTGTTCTTCTAAAAACCCATTACCTTTCCTAAAGAAACGGGCAGAGAGAGAGAGAGGGAGACACAGAACCTGAAGCAGGGCTCGGATTCAGGAACTGTGAGATCAAGACCTGAGCTGAAGTCAGGCGCTTAACTGACGGAGCTACCCAGGTGCCCCTCGTTTTATTTATTTATTTTTTTTAATGTCCTACCTCAGTTTAATTCGCAGGCCCACGCTCACCAACCTAAGAGGGTGGAGGAAACGCTTCTCCTCCCAGACAACAGAAAGCAAGGCATGGAAATAACATTTCAAATATCAGATAGGGTCAAGTTAACTCACCAATCAGGACCCACGAAATGGAGGCCTTGCCGGGGGCCTGGCTCACGTCACAAATCTAAACTCCAGTCAGCGGCCCCCGCAAACAAACGTGTGTCAGGAGAGCTAACGCGTCAATCACCGTCCTCCAGCTCAGAGCTCGCGAGATTACCTGACGCTAGAAAACACGGCCGGCCGGCCTTGTAGGAAAATCCCTGACCTCCATGCCCGGTCTCCGCTTTGCCTCTTCTAAGACTCTGGAAAGCAACCCCAAGCTTGCCCCCAAATCCCTGGGGGAGAGTGCGCCGCGGTGTGGAAGGCACCACATCCGCCCGCTTCCCCACCCAATCCGGGGGCTGTTTTCCCTGAATAAAGGGACATCAAACTCGTTACTAACTTGCCTGTTTCGTCACCTGGCAGTGCTGGCGACAAGATGGCACTGGAGGCCGCTGCTGAAGATTCAGGAAGGGCCCCGGCCTCCCCGCAGTCTCGCCGAGAGGGCGCACAGCTCGTTTTGCCTTCCGCCTTCTTGGAATTTATCTTAACTGCTTCCAGCTGGATTCTGCCTTCTTGAAATTTATCTTAACTCCTTCCAGGTGGAAACCTGGGGCGGGAGAGTCTCCAGGTGTTTCCAGTGAGGCTTAGTGGGCCTGAACACGTGTGTTTGCGGCCCACCCCATCAGCAAGGTAGCATCTCAGGGGGGCCTTTAGGGGCCCAGGAACAGTGCCCTGGCAGCCAGAAACAGTAAGTCTGGTGGAATTAAAGAGGGTAGTTTCAATATGGGAAAATCGTGGCTAAGCCTCAGTCCAAGAAAGCAAGATGGCAGTGTTAGGGGACTCAGAAGCCTGGAGGTAAATCCACAGCTTAAACCACGGGGGGGGGCCTTGGGGAAATGAATTACGACAAGAAATTCCATCAAAATCTAAGTAAGCGCAAGTTAGGCTATTAAAAGCCACCAAGGCTTCTGCCACTGTGAAGAAACTCTTGTGAACAGAATTAAAAAATAAACAGAATAAATAAACAGATAAATGTAGGAAAAAGAAGATAAAAACAGAGAGGGAGGCAAACCTTAAGGGACTCTTAAATACAGAGAACAAACGAAAGTTTGCTGGGGGGAGGGGGGAGGGGGGCTAAATGGGTGATGGGGATTAAGGAGTGCACTTGTTCAAATGAGCACAGGGTGTTGTATGTAAGTGATGAATCACTGGATTCTATTCCTGAAACCAATACTATATGTTAACTAACTTGAATTTAAATAAATTGCAAAAAAAAAAAAAAAAGAGGGGGAGGGGGAGGCACCTGGGTGACTCAGTCAGTTAAGCATCTGACTCTTGATCACATCTCAGGTCATGATCTCACAGTTCCTGAGTTTCAGCCCCTCACTGGACTCTGGGCTTGGAGGCCCGGAGCCTATGTGGGATTCTGTGTCTCTGTCTCTCTGACCCTCCCCCACTCTTATGCTCTCTCTCTCTCTCTCTCTCTCTCTCTCTCTCAAAATAAATAAACTTAAAAAAATAAATAACCAAGAACAAGAAAAGAAAGGAATAATAGAAATAGTGCTAATGAGAATCTTAGAAGCCAAAGGGGCAGGATTGGTGGGCACAGATGGACAATGGAACAACACTGTTAGGAGTCGCCACTTTGTCATTTGATAGATATAAAGGGTGTTAGAAAATATTAATTTAGCTCCATGACAAGCTGATAAAAAACAGGAAATTTTCAACATTTCCCTTTGTGGGCCTGCTTCTAGGCTCCCTGGGAAGCTATCCGTTCACATTTACCAAGCTCAAAATTACTCAACAAAGCCTCAAAGCATGGGTTCTATTTCTCTCCCAAGCACAGGTTGCACATCTGTTCTGTTAAAATAAATAACTAAGTAACCCAAAAGGAGCATTCCAAACATAAAGATAAGAAAAAGAAAAAAACAAAACCAAAAAACTCCCTGGTTCCCATAAAAGTCATACAGCCTTGCACATACTAAAAACAAGATGAAGTCTGTAACTTTCTGAAATGTCCTTCATCATGATGATTTGTAACTCTTTATGTTAAAAAAAAAAAAAAAAAAAAAAACATATATAGCCCTGCACCAAATGTTTCTTCCCTGGAGCGTACTCTCTTCTTTGTGAAGATTGTGTATCCTGGGCAACAGTTCTAACTTGGGCTCAAATAAAACTTTTCTCTTCTTTTAAAAGGTTTGTTCATTTTGTGTTGACAAACCAAAAATCTATCATGAGTTCCATATATTTTGGTATTCTTTAAGGAAGATAATTCAACTAATGAATATTAGGTGCAAAAAAAAAAAAAACCCAAAAAACAAAAAACAAAGCAAAAAGCAAAAAGCACACCATCCAATTTACATAAAACAAAGATTTATCCATAGAATTCTAGATTCTTTTTTTCTAGATTTTTTAACGAAGAAAAAAAATAATGGTCAGAGTGGGGATATGTTTGTTAGGGACAATATTTAGCATTTATTTTATATAAATAAACTTCGGGAAGAATAATCAAATGAATAAGGTTCTCAAATCTTTCTCAACATAGTAAATTGAATTTGAAGCTAAAAATCTTAATATGTTAAAACCTTAATTTGTTAAAGATTTGTTATTATTGTATTATGTTTATTTCAAGTATATTCTCTAACATCTTTATCTAGAAATTTGAAATACTTCCTGTACTGCTGCAGTTAAATCTAAAATTTTATTTTCTTATTTAGTATATGCGTATACCCACACAATATTAACATGGTCTTTATTTATCAGTAGCAAAGACAACATTCTTTCTTGATAGAACATTAATCTAATTCACATGACATTTCTTTTTGTTTTAATTTCTTAACATCAGTAATTTACTGCACTCACGACATGAGAATTCCAGCTTTAAAAAAAAGAGAGAGAATTGCATGTTAAGAGTTTTGTCCTTTACTTTCATGTACCAGGAATGAAAATGTTTTAAGAACTGACCCAGCAGACAGAGCAATTTATAAAAAGATGTTTCTCAAAGGTTAACTCTTTCTTCTCAAGAAAATGCATGCCTATAAATATATGGACAGAAATGGCCAAGGATGACAGCTTCCCTAAGGTTGCTTGAAAAGACAAGGAAGTCCTTAAAGAACCCTGCTGTTCCTGGAGTAAAGTGGCAACATTCCTGGTCCAGGCCCAGCAAAGCTGCCACTCTTCCAGGTTTTGGTTTGGCTTTACTTTTCCGTTGCTGTCTCACATGGACAGAAAAAGCACAAGTCAATCAGTACCACGGTCTTTGATTCCTCTGAGCACTGGAGAAGGGGCAGGAGGCCCAATGACAGTGGATACCTTAGGATATAAGGAAAAAAAAGGAAAAAGGGAAGCGTACTTATTTTGGACAGGATAATTACAACAGAGCAGAGATGGTTTCTTTAACAGTGTTGAACAGCAAGGATCTGTTTGCAAGTAGATAGCTGAAGTGCAGATTATCTCAGTGGGCCTGAAGTTAATTGTATGAAAAATGTAGATGAATTCACAAAAGGGAAAATATAAATCATGATTGATGTATGGGACAATCACTATGAAGAACACTGGTCATTAAATTCAAACTTTGAAACATTTCATATTTCAGCAACATAGATATTAAATTTTAACAGCGTTTACATGCTCGTTTACTACTTTATAAGTCAAATTCCAGCCAATTTTAAAGAAAATAAGTACACAATAATAAATGGTTATAAGAAAGAATTTTGTCATCATGTTTCACTTACACAAATTATACCTAATTCACGTTTTTAAAATAAATTGTACTGATAAGGTAAATATATATAGAACTATTAACATTAAAAACTTTCTTCTTTGACTTTGATAAGTTTTGGAGGCTCTAAGCATCATCATCATCAACATGAAAACTTACTGGAGCATACACATTTATCATCTAAGTATCTCATATGCACTGATTTTCTTTGGAAGGGGTGCATGGGGGAGGTTCCCAGCTTTATTGAGGTAAAATTGACAAGTTGTACAATGTGATATTTTGATATATGCGTACATTGTGAAAATGATTGTCACAGTGAAGCTAATTACCTTTTTTTTTAATTTGAGTACAGCTTACACACACGGTAACGTTAGTTTCAGGTGTACAACTTAGTTCTTTTGTTTTAATGTTTATTTTTATTTTGAGAGAGAGAGTGCAGGAGGTGGGCAGAGAGAGAGGGAGACAGAGGATCTGAAGCAGGCTCCACGCTGTTAGCACAGAGCCCAATACAGGGCTCGCACTCATGAACCATGAGATCATGACCTGAGCCAAAATCAAGAGTCACTTGCTCAACCAACTAAGCACCAGGTGCCCCTATACTTAGTTCACAATTCTAAACAAATGTTGGAATGATACTGTGTTTTGCTGTCCTGGTTTGTTAGGACTGCTGTATGAATTCAGTTGATGTGGTTTGTTTTTGTTTTTGTTTTTTGTTTTTTTTTAATTTACATCCAAATTAGTTAGCATATAGTGCAACAATGATTTCAGGAGTAGATTTCTTAATGCCCCTTACCCATTTAGCCCATCCCCCCTCCCACAAGCCCTCCAGCAACGCTTGGTTTGTTCTCCATATTTCTGAGTCTCTTCTGTTTTGTCCCCCTCCCTGTTTTTATATTATTTTTCTTTGCCTTCCCTTATGTTCATCTGTTTTGTCTCTTTGCTGTCCTGGTTTGTTAGGACTGCTGTATGAATTCACTTGATGTTTTAATTTTGAGAGAACTGAGCATCAAAGGGATTTCCTTAAATTTCCAGAATGTCACAGTCCAATGAACACACCATATAGATAGTCTCTCAGTATCCACTACATTAAAGGAATTTTTTTTTATTTACTGTTATTTATTTTGAGACAAAGAGAGTGAGCAGGGGAGGGACAGAGAGAGAGGGAGACAGAATCCCAAGTAGGCCTGGAGCTGTCAGCACAGAGCCCCACATGGGGCTTGAACTCACCAACAGCAAGATCATGACCTAAGCTGAAATCAAGAGTCCAACACCCAAATGACTGAACCAACCAGGCCCCCTCACTACATTTTTTACAGGAAATTTAAATTAATTTTAACATATACCATATTAAAGTGCTGGGTTCTTAAACTCAAAAATATATAAATAAAATCCACCTTTCAAGCTGTTTAGTATATTAATACAAAAGACAGAGCAAGAATAAAGAATGGAGGAGGAGAGGAATAACAAAGAAAAAAGAGAGAAAGAATGAAATATAGAAGAAAGGCAGGAAGGAGAGCATGGGAAGGTAAAGATCCAAATATTTATTTGGGAAAACCATTGAAATCTACTAGGCATTTATCTTTTTAACACATTAGCATATTGAGAAAAGGAAAAAATATATAAGATTTAATAGCAAAAATGAGGTAACATTGTCCTGCTTTATTAAAGGGTTAAATTCTACTCTGACTCAGGGCACCTGGGTGGCTCAGTCAGTTAAGCATCTGACTTTAACTCAGGTCATGATCTCACAGTCTGTGAGTTCAAGCCCCAGGTTGGGCTTTGTGCTAACAGCTCAGAGCCTGGAACCTGCTTCAGATTCTGTGTCTCCCTCTCTCCCTCTCTGCCCCTCTCCTGCTCACACTCTGTCTCCCTCTCTTCCAAATACATAAACATTAAATAAATAAATAAATAAATAAATCCCACTCTGACTCCATGTGTCTTGTGTAAGAGTGAATATAAATAATGCCAGGATTTTCCCACACATAATAGAGAAACAGCTGCCATGGAGTTCAATCATCCTCATTAGTACACATTCGATGACTCTGGAATATCCCAAGAGCCTGGATGTTGCTGACTAATGTCCCATCACAGTCAAGTCCTTCTGGCCTCAGCTGACCTTCAGAGACTTGATTGCTTGCTGGCATCTGCCAGATGTCTCTGCCTTCGTCTGGTTTCAGGTCATGGTCCCTCCTGACTGGCTGTCACAGTACCAGCCAGGTCATGTGAAAATACTTTATGAAGCCCAAGATGTTTCACATAAATTTATCTCTTGGCTAGATTCTTCCAAGGATTAAGCAAATCAATATCAGTGACATCATTCAAGTTGAAAACTACATCAAATATTTAAAACTGAATATTGGCATATGGCTTCTGGTTATTATGATCATGTCCTAGAATTTCTGATTAAATCTCAAAGGCAAATATTCTGGCCTATGTTCTTTTAAATATGCCTATGCTCGGTGAGAAAGTGTGGTAACTCTTCTCATATCCTACATAGTTCTAAACTAATTGATGACATGAAGGTAAAAAGTAAAGTAAAATGAGACAAAGGGGGACAAAAATAAAACAAAACAGAAACTATTTGAAGGGAATGGAAGAAATATATGGTACCAGACATAAAAGATTTGCAGATTATTATAATTTTATCTCTGAATTCGGTTTTAGGTGTATGCTCATTAAGTTTAAAAATGAAAACCGTGGGGCACCTGGGTGGCTCAGTTGGTTAAGCATCTGACTCCGGCTCAGGTCAAGATCTCATGGTTCCTCAGTTCGAGCCCCGCATCAGGCTCTGTGCTGACAGCTCAGCGCCTGGAGCCTGCTTCTGCTTCTGTGTCTCCCTCTCTCTCTGCCCCTCCCCCACTTGCGCTTTGTCTGTCTCTCTCTCTCTCAAAATTAAATAAACATAAAAATTTTTAAAAAGAAAACTAATTGGTTTGCATAGTTTTCATTTTATTAAATTTTTGTGCAAATCATATTGTTTGGGTCCTCGTGGGCACAAAAATATCTCACTGTATCTTAGAGACAAAATTATTACTCAAACTGACAACTGACACTTTTTCAAAAAAGAATTACTATAGCAGCACCTGGGCGGGCTCAATGGGTTAAGTATCTGCCTTCAGCTCACATCATAATCTCACACACAATCTGTGAGTTCAATTCCCACATTGAGCTCTCTGCTGTCAGCACGAGGCCACTTCAGATCCTCTGTCCCCTTCTCTCTCTGCCCCTCCACCGCTCATGTTTTCTCCTCCCCCCTTAAAAAATAAATAAATAGAATAGAATAGAATTACTATAAGTGCTAAAGAGATAATTTTGAAGATATTTTTCCATGTAGGACTTGTGATAACATACAATATGTTTTCTTCCTGTAGATCTAATTTAATATAGAAAATAATGTGTAATTTGAATGGAGAGGAATAGATGGCTAACATACCCATCTCTCAGGTATTAAATTTTGTCAAAAATAAAAGGCCCTTCTTTGACAGGAGCTTCGGTACATTAATTCTTGATCGCATTCTTAAAAGTGCCCCTCACGTAGACACTGTGCCACTACGTCTAAAGTGAGAGGCGTATGCCCCTAGGAGAGGGGAAGAGAAGGCACACACCACTCTGACTGTGGCCCCAGCGGTGGGCTGGGGGCAGACATCAGGGCTGACTGCGGCTCCGCCCACCAGCTCCAGTTATACACCACAGCACAGGGGAAGTGCCCTGCAGGTCTGCACCACTCCAGGGACTATCCAAAATGACCAAACAGAAGAATTCCCCTCAGAAGAATCTCCAGGAAATAACAACAGCTAATGAACTGATCAAAAAGGATTTAAATAATATAACAGAAAGTGAATTTAGAATAATAGTCATAAAATTAATCGCTGGGCTGGAAAACAGTATAGAGGACAGCAGAGAATCTCTTGCTACAGAGATCAAGGGACTAAGGAACAGTCACGAGGAGCTGAAAAACGCTTTAAAGGAAATGCAAAACAAAATGCAAACCACCACGGCTCAGATGGAAGAGGCAGAGGAGAGAATAGGTGAACTAGAAGATAAAGTTATGGAAAAAAGAGGAAGCTGAGAAAAAGAGAGATAAAAAAATCCAGGAGTATGAGGGGAAAATTAGAGAACTAAGTGATGCACTAAAAAGAAATAATATATGCATAATTGGTATCCCAGAGGAGGAAGAGAGAGGGAAAGGTGCTGAAGGGGTACTTGAAGAAATCATAGCTGAGAACTTCCCTGAACTGGGGAAGGAAAAAGGCATTGAAATCCAAGAGGCACAGAGAACTCCCTTCAGACGTAACTTGAATCGATCTTCTGCACGACATATCATAGTGAAACTGGCAAAATACAAGGATAAAGAGAAAATTCTGAAAGCAGCAAGGGGTAAACGTGCCCTCACATATAAAGGGAGACCTATAAGACTCGTGACGGATCTCTCTTTTGAAACTTGGCAGGCCAGAAAGACTTGGCACGAGATTTTCAGTGTGCTAGACAGAAAAAATATGCAGCCGAGAATCCTTTATCCAGCAAGTCTGTCATTTAGAATAGAAGGAGAGATAAAGGTCTTCCCAAACAAACAAAAACTGAAGGAATTTGTCACCACTAAACCAGCCCTACAAGAGATCCTACGGGGGATCCTGTGAGACAAAGTACCAAAGACATTGCGACAAGCATAAAACATACGGACATCAAAATGACTCTAAACCCGTATCTTTCTATAATAACACTGAATGTAAAAGGACTAAATGCGCCAACAAAAAGACATAGGGTATCAGAATGGATAAAAAAACAAGACCCATCTATTCGCTGTCTACAAGAGACTCATTTTAGACCTGAGGACACCTTCAGCTTGAGAGTGAGGGGATGGAGAACTATTTATGATAAATAGTTAGATAAATAGATAAATTTGGCTACTGGAAGGCAAAAGAAAGGTGGAGTAGCCATACTTATATCAGACAAACTAGACTTTAAATTAAAGGCTGTAACAAGAGATGAAGAAGGGCATTATATAATAATTACAGGTCTATCCATCAGGAAGAGCTAACAATTATAAATGTCTATGCGCCGAATATGGGAGCCCAGAAATATATAAAACAATTACTCATAAACATAAACAACCTTATTGATAAGAATGTGGTAATTGCAGGGGACTTTAACACCCCGCTTACAGAAACGGATAGATCATCTAGACACATGGTCAATAAAGAAACAAGGGCCCTGAATGATACATTGGATCAGATGGACTTGACAGATATATTTAGAACTCTGCATCCCAAAGCAACATATACTTTCTTCTCGAGTGCACATGGAACATTCTCCAAGATAAATCACATACTGGGTCACAAAACAGCCTTTCATAAGTATACAAGAATTGAAATTATACCATGCATACTTTCAGACCACAATGCTATGAAGCTTGAAATCAACCACAGGAAAGTCTGGAAAACCTCCAAAAGCATGGAGGTTAAAGAACACCCTACTAAAGAATGAGTGGGTCAACCAGGCAATTAGAGAAGAAATTAAAAAATACGTGGAAACAAACGAAAATGAAAATACAACAATCCAAACGCTTTGGGACGCAGCGAAGGCAGTCCTGAGAGGAAAATACATTGCAGTCCAGGCCTATCTCAAGAAACAAGAAAAAACCCAAATACAAAATCTAACAGCACACCTAAAGGAAATAGAAGCAGAACAGCAAAGGCAGCCTAAACCCAGCAGAAGAAGAGAAATAATAAAGATCAGAGCAGAAATAAACAATATAGAATCTAAAAAAACTGTACAGCTGATCAACGAAACCAAGAGTTGGTTTTTTGAAAAAATAAACAAAATTGACAAACTTCTAGCCAGGCTTCTCAAAAAGAAAAGGGAGATGACCCAAATAGATAAAATCATGAATGAAAATGGAATGATTACAACCAATCCCTCAGAGATACAAACAATTATCAGGGAATCTATGAAAAATTATATGCCAACAAATTGGACAACCTGGAAGAAATGGACAAATTCCTAAACACCCACACTCTTCCAAAACTCAATCAGGAGGAAATAGAAAGCTTGAACAGACCCATAACCAGCGAAGAAATTGAATCGGTTATCAAAAATCTCCCAACAAGTAACAGTCCAGGACCAGATGGCTTCCCAGGGGAGTTCTACCAGACGTTTAAAGCAGAGATAATACCTATCCTTCTCAAGTTATTCCAAGAAATAGAAAGGGAAGGAAAACTTCCAGACTCATTCTATGAAGCCAGTATTACTTTGATTCCTAAACCAGACAGAGACCCAGTAAAAAAAGAGAACTACAGGCCAATATCCCTGATGAATATGGATGCAAAAATTCTCAATAAGATACTAGCAAATCGAATTCAACAGCATATAAAAAGAATTATTCACCATGATCAAGTGGGATTCATTCCTGGGACGCAGGGCTGGTTCAACATTCACAAATCAATCGACGTGATACATCACATTAATAAAAGAAAAGATAAGAACCATATGATCCTGTCAATTGATGCAGAAAAGGCCTTTGACAAAATTCAGCAACCTTTCTTAATAAAAACGCTTGAGAAAGTCGGGATAGAAGTAACATACTTAAACATCATAAAAGCCATTTATGAAAAGCCCACAGCTAACATCATCCTCAATGGGGAAAAACTGAGAGCTTTTTCCCTGAGATCAGGAACACGACAGGGATGCCCACTCTCACCGCTGTTGTTTAACATAGTGTTGGAAGTTCTAGCATCAGCAATCAGTCAACAAAAGGAAATCAAAGGCATCAAAATTGGCAAAGATGAAGTCAAGGTTTCACTTTTTGCAGATGACATGATACTATACATGGAAAATCCAATAGGCTCCACCAAAATTCTGCTAGAACTGATACATGAATTCAGCAAAGTTGCAGGATACAAAATCAATGTACAGAAATCAGTTGCATTCTTATACACTAACAATGAAGCAACAGAAAGACAAATAAAGAAACTGATCCCATTCACAATTGCACCAAGAAGCATAAAATGCCTAGGAATAAATCTAACCAAAGATGTAAAAGATCTGTATGCTGAAAACTATAGAAAGCTTATGAAGGTAATTGAAGAAGATATAAAGAAATGGAAAGACATTCCCTGCTCATGGATTGTAAGAATAAATATTGTCAAAATGTCAATACTACCCAAAGCTATCTACAGATTCAATGCAATCCCAATCAAAATTGCACCAGCATTCTTCTCGAAACTAGAACAAGCAATCCTAAAATTCATATGGAACCACAAAAGGCCCCGAATATCCAAAGTAATTTTGAAGAAGAAGACCAAAGCAGGAGGCATCACAATCGCAGACCTTAGCCTCTACTACAAAGCTGTAATCATCAAGACAGCATGGTATTGGCACAAAAACAGACACATAGACCAATGGAATAGAATAGAAACCCCAGAACTAGACCCACAAAAGTATGTCCAACTCATCTTTGACAAAGCAGGAAAGAACATCCAATGGAAAAAAGACAGTCTCTTTAACAAATGGTGCTGGGAGAACTGGACAGCAACATGCAGAAAGTGGAAACTAGACCACTTTCCCACACCATTCACAAAAATAAACTCAAAATGGATAAAGGACCTGAATTTGGGACAGGAAACCATCCAAACCCTGGAGGAGAAAGCAGGAAAAGACCTCTCTGACCTCAGCCGTAGCAATCTCTTACTTGACACATCCCCAAAGGCAAGGGAATTAAAAGCAAAAACGAATTACTGGAACCTTATGAAGATAAAAAGCTTCTGCACAGCAAAGGAAACAACCAACAAAACTAAAAGGCAACCAACCGAATGGGAAAATATATTTGCAAATGAACTATCGGACAAAGGGCTAGTATCCAAAATCTATAAAGAACTCACCAAACTCCACACCCGAAAAACAAATAACCCAGTGAAGAAATGGGCAGAAAACATGAATAGACACTTCTCTAAAGAAGACATCCGGATGGCCAACAGGCACATGAAAAGATGTTCAACGTCACTCCTTATCAGGGAAATACAAATCAAAACCACACTCAGATATCACCTCACCCCAGTCAGAGTGGCCAAAATGAACAAATCAGGAGACTATAGATGCTGGAGAGGATGTGGAGAAATGGGAAGCCTCTTGCACTGTTGGTGGGAATGCAAAGTGGTGCAGCCACTCTGGAAAACAGTGTAGAGGTTCCTCAGAAAATTAAAAATAGACCTACCCTATGACCCAGCAATAGCACTGCTAGGAATTTACCCAAGGGATACAGGAGTACTCTATACAAGTGCATAGGGGCACTTGTACCCCAATGTTTATAGCAGCACTCTCAACAATAGCCAAATTATGGAAAGAGCCTAAATGTCCATCCACTGATGAATGGATAAAGAAATTGTGGTTTATATACACAATGGAGTACTACATGGCAATGAGAAAGAATGAAATATGGCCCTTTGTAGCAACGTGGATGGAACTGGAGAGTGTGATGCTAAGTGAAATAAGCCATACAGAGAAAGACAGATACCATATGTTTTCACTTTTATGTGGATCCTGAGAAACTTAACAGAAACCCATGGGGGAGGGGAAGGAAAAAAAAAAAAAAAGAGGTTAGAGTGGGAGAGAGCCAAAGCATAAGAGACTCTTAAAAAACTTAGAACAAAGTGAGGGTTGATGGGGGGTGGGAGGGAGGGGAGGATGGGTGATGGGTATTGAGGAGGGCACCTTTTGGGATGAGCACTGGGTGTTGTATGGAAACCAATTTGACAATAAATTTCATATATTGAAAATAAATATATAAATAAATAAACAAACAAACAAACCAACAAACATAAAAAAAAGTAAAATAAAGTGAGAGGCGTATGGATGAGATATGTGAAGGAGACTGAATTGTTGTTATGCTATGAAAGTTTAAGCGCCAGGCTAATATTCTCACTCTGACACATTGTTATGGAAATGCCTTACGCAACGCCTGCAAAATAAATGCTCTATAGATGTTAGTGGAATCTGAGGCTGAGGCAGTCTAATACACTGGTCATTGGCCTATGGGCTCAGGGGGTCTGAGTGAAAGGAAATAATTTGGTTCACCTATTCTTAGTTTTCCAAAGAATGAAAACACACCCCTCATGAGTCTCCGAATCGACATTGTGGGATTATCTATTGTAAGGTCTGTTGGTCTATGAGAAACAAACCGTGGATGAAATCCAAGGCTGACACTGAAAATTTGAATTCAGGTTTTCATGGTTAATTAATGTCTTCATTTCTCAGTAACAGGTAGTGCTTTAACATTATGAAGAGATGGAATTTGGCAGAAGTAGCTCCCAATCACTATTTCAACAGAATGACAGGTGCAGGCTAGGGCTTAAAGCTGATGACTATCATTCACCAAATAATTATGGCCAGCAACCTAATTATTGAATTTTTTAAAAATAGCTTCTGTGCTGTTCTAAACTTGGATGTGTGGTACTATTTCCCAGTATCAAGAAAATCCTGGTATTTCTGCACCTTGAGAGTAGGTCATTTTAGACTCCTAGTAGATAGCTAGAAAACTTAAAGCTGGTCTTTATTAACTCAAAATAGTTTATGAATCAGATGAGATTGTGAATTAAATGTGACTAGTCTGGATGAATCTTTTTGCTTACTTTTCTCAAATATTTCACATTCCTTTAGGTCCAAAATCTATTACACCATTTCTAGATACCTGTGTCAGATATAATATTGGTGAAAGATCACCATTATACATTAATCTCTCATCTTTAATGTTCATTTATTTATTTTGGAGAGAGAGAGAGAGAGAAAGAGAGCATGTGGGCAGGGGAAAGGGATAAAGGGAGAGAGAGAGAGAGAGAGCGAGAGCGAGAGCGAGAGCGAGAGAGAGAGAGAGAGAGAGGAACTGAAGCAGGCTCCACGTTCAATATGGAGCCTGACATGCAACTTGATCCCACCACCCTGGGATCATGACCTGAGCTGAAATCAAGAGTCAGACACTCAACTGACTGAACCACCCAGGCTCCCCACTTTCTCGTTAATTTCTTTGTTGCAGTCTTTTATGTATTTTTAAAAGACTCTGTTTTTATAATAGTTTTAAGTTCATCACAAAATTGAGAGGAATGTACAGGGATTCCCCACCTACTCTCAACCCCCACATATACATAGCCTCCCTCACTGTCAACAGCACTAACCAGAATGATATGTATTTTTTAAGCAAGGAAGAATCTACACTGACACAACATATCACCCAAATTCTGTAGTTTACGTTAGGGTTCATTCACTCTATGAATTTAGAATAAACTATGATGATTGCTATCCATCATTATTTCATACAGACTATTTTCACTGCCCTAAAAATCCTCTGTGCTCTGCCTGTTCATCTCCCCCTAACTCGCACCCCTGACCACTGGTCTTTTTATTATCTAGTTTTGCCTTTTCCAGAAGGCCACGTAGTTGGGGTTATACAGTATACAGCCTTTCACATTGTTTTCTTTCTCTAAGTAATATATATTTATGGTAGTTTCATGTCTTTTCATGGCTTGAGGCTCATTTATTCTCATTGCTGAATAATATTCCATTGTCTGGATGTACCACAGTTTATCCATTTACCTACTGAAGAACATCATGTTTGCTCCCAAAGTTGAGCAATTATAAATTGAGCTGCTTTATGCCCATGTGCAAGTTTTTGTAGGGACATATGTTTTCATCTCCTTTGGGTAAATAACAAAAAGTATGATTGCTGGGTCCATAATTAAGGTATGTTTCTAACACTAAACTTTCTTATAAAGTGTCAGTACCATTTTATTGTTCCACAAGCAATGAATGAGAGTTCCTGTCGTTCCACACCCTCACTAGCATTTGGTTGCTGTGCCAGAGTTCCAGGTTCTGGCCATTCTAATATGTGTGCAATGGTATCTCATTGTTGCTTTGATTTGCATTTTCCTACTGACATATGATGAGGAGTATATTTTCATATGCTTATTTGCCATCTATATATCTTCTCCAGTGAGGTGTCTGTTAAGGTCATTGACATATTTTATAATTGAGGTTTTTTTAATGTTTATTTTTGAGAAAGACAGAGAGAGAGAGACAGAGGCTGAGCAGGGGAGGGTCAGAGAGAGAGAGGGAGACACAGAATACGAAGCAGGCTCCAGGCTCTGAACTGTCAGCACAGAGCCCAATGCAGGGCTTGAACCAACGAACCGTGAGATCATGACCTGAGCCAAAGTTGGACACTTAACCGACTGAGCCACTCAGGCACCCTGAGTTATTTCCTTAAGTGTTCTTTGCATATATTGAATAACAATCTTTAATCAGATGTGTCTTTTGCAAATACATTCTCCCAATCTGAAGCTTGTCTTCTCATTTTTTTGGCATCGTCTTTTGCAGAGTATTAGTTTATAATTTTAATGAAGTCCAGCTTTTCAATTATTTCTTTCGTGGATTATATCTTTGTTGTTGTCTAAAAAATATCTCACCATACCCAATGTCATCCAAGTTTTCTCCTATGTTATCTTCCAGGAATTTTATAATTTTGATTAATATTCAGGTCTTTCATTCATTGTGAATTCTTTTTCATTGAATTCTTTTAATTCATTGAATTCTTTTAAAGGGTATAAGGTCAGGGCATCTGGGGGGCTCAGTCAAGTGTCTGACTCTTCAGTTCAGGTCATGAACCCATGGTTGTGGGATCAAGCCTCAGGTGCAGCTCCACAGTGAGCATGGAGCACTGCTTAAGATTCTCTCTTTCTCCCCCTCTGCCCCTCTCCCCTACTTGCATGCTCTCTCTCTCCCTCTAAAAGAAAAAAAAAATTAAAGGGGCATAAGGTCTGTATCCAGATTCATTTTTTTTGCGTATGGATGTTCAGTTCTTCCAACACTACTTGTTGAACAGACTGTCTGCTCCATTGTATTGTCTTCACTCCGATGTCAAAGGTCAATTAACTATATTCATGCGGGTCTATTTCTAGGTTTTCTATTTTATTCCATTGAGCTTTTATTTGTCTATTCTTTTACCAATACCACACTGCCTTGACAATTTGAGCTTTAATTTATAGTAAGTTTTGAAGCTGAGAAGTGCCAGTCCTCCAGCTTCTTGCTTCTCTTTCAATATTGTGTTGGTTATTCTAGATCTTTTGCCTCTCCATGTGAAATCTGGAATCAGTTTATTGATATCCGCAAAGCAACATCTGTGGATTTTGATCATGATTACACTGAAACTATAGATCAAGCTGGGGGAAACTGACATTTGACAGTAGACTCATTCTATTCACGATCATGGAATATCTCTTCATTTATTTAGTTCTTTATTGACTTCATTTATCAGTTGTAAAGTTTTCCTCATATAGATCTTGTACATATTTTGTTAGATTTATACCTAAGTATTTTATTTTGGGAGATACTAATATAAATGGCATTGTGTTTTATTTCAAATTCTAATTGTCTTTTGTTGAATTTTTGACACCAGTCTACTTTTATATATTAACATTTTACCCTGACACCTTGCTGTAATCGCTTATTAATTCCATGAGATTTTTTGTAAATTAGTTTAGATTTTCTGCATAGACAGTTGTCATCTGGAACAAAGAAAGACAGCTTCATTTCTTTCTTATCAATCTGTATAACTTTTATTTCCTTTTCTTGTGTTAGTAAATTAGCGAGAACATCTAGTATGATGTTGAAAAGGAGTAGTGAGAAGGAAAATCCTTGCCTTGTACCAGATCTTAGTGGAAAATCTTCCACTTTCTCACTATTACATATGATGTTAGCTGTAGGGTTTTTGTAGATATTCTTTACCAAGCTATGGATGTTATCTTATATTTCTAGTTTACTTAGTTGTTTTTTTTTAATCATGAATGGGTATTGGATTTTATCAAAAGTCTTTCCTGTACCTATTGTTATGATCCTGTGAATATTTTTTTTTGGTCTGTTGGTAGATTACATTAATTGATTTTGATTATTGAAACCAGGTTTCCTTGGGATAAATCCCACTTGACTATGGTTTATAATTCTTTTTGCTCTTTTATAGGTTCAATTTTGTAATATTTTGTTGGAGACTTTTGCATCTATGTTCATGAGACATATTGGTCCATAGTTTTCTTCTCGTGTAAAGTCTTTGTCTGTTTTTGCTACTTGGACAATGCTAGATTTATGGATTGAATTAGGAAGTATTCCTTATGCATCTATCTTCTGAAGGACATAGACAATCAGTATAATAATTTCTTCTTTACATGTTTGGTAGAATTCACCAGAGAATCCATTTGGGTCTGACCCTTTCTATTTTGAAAGGTTATTAATTACTGATTCAATTTCTTTAATGCCTTTATCAATGATCTGTTTTTTCTTATGTGAGTTTTGTGTCTTTCAAGAAATTGTTGTATTTTATCTAGGTTAACAAATTTGTGGGCCTTGATGGGTTCTTGGTCACATATTTGCATTGCCTATTTAATATGCATTACACTGCCCCTCCCCCCAAAAGTAACTCTATTCACTTGGTGTTTGTTGCTTTTCTAATGATATAAATTTTCATTTGTTGGTCAGTTTTCAAATATTTGCATCTAATTTAATAGTTTCTATTTTATTTTTGCCTTTACAGTAAATAATTGATAAAATGCAGTATTCCAGAAAGAAATTCATATTGTATCTTGGGTATATTTACTAATGTTTCTAGAAACCCATTTGCACATTCTTCTAATTCCTGATTAGTGTCATTGCTCAGGAACAACAATAAAAAGATATGCCACATGATCCTAATAGTTTTAGCAACCTGGGCTTTATTTGCAAGAAATCTGATGGATGATTTCATCTTTCAAGGTAAGCTGTAAAGCCATTTAGGTAATTTTCATATTATTACACTGAAAATACTGATTAGGTTTCCATTACTAAGTAAATTATAGAAGATTATAAAATTAATAAAACAACTCAGACATTCTTCTGACATTAAGACTGTTTTAGAAATCCCTAAAAATAGCTTTGTCCATGAGACGAACCTAAAATGTGAATTTTTGGGTGACTCCCAATAACTCTATGTCACTTTTTTCAGTAAACTCTTTGTTTCCTTGTTTGGTTTTATAATTTTTTTTGTTAAGTTTATTTATTTATTTATTTGAAAGAGACAGTATATGTAAATGAGGAAGGAACAGAGAGAGAGAGAGAGAGAGAGAGAGAGAGAGAGAGGGAGAGAGAGAATCCCAAGCAGGCTCCACACCACCAGTGCCTGATGCAGGGCGCAAACTCATGAACTGTGAGATCGTGACCTGAGCTTAAGTTGGATGCCTAATAGACTGAGCCACTCAGGTGCCGCTCATTATTTGGTTTTTATTCACTTTTGTTTTACCCTTGACCCTCTAGTCACCCCTATTTGAAACATTTTGTGTTTTTTTTTTCTTATTTATTTGTTTATTTAGAGAGCAAGAGTGAGGGAGGGGTGGAGAGAGAAAGGGAGACAGAGACAACCCCAAGCAGGCTCCACAGTGTCAGTGCAGAGCCTGCTGCAGGGCTCAAACTCACAAACTGTGAGATCATTGCATGAGCCAAAATCAAGATTCAGATGCTTAACCAACCATGCCACCCAAGAGCCCTGAAAATTTACCTTGGTCAATCATTGATAACATACTTTGTAACTGTGCCTCTTCATGGAGACAGCTTGTACAATATTAAAGGTGAGCCCTAATATTGTATTGTTCTTGTTTAAGTATACATATTATTAATAAAACTACCTTGATTATTTCTTAAATATTTGTACTTGAGATTACACCACCATTATTACCATACTGCTAGAAATAGAATCTGACTTCTATGAATTCTATTTTTTGAAATTTGTTTTAAATTTCATTTAAGAAGGAAAAGTATACAGTACACATTTCCCTTGTGATAATTAAAAATTATGCCTGTCCTAATACAACTAAACTCATATTACAAAACTTTTACAAATTATAAAAGTTAAAATGGCTAGATTTTCAAAATTTCAAAATAACATAAAACCACTCTTTATAAAAATTCTCAAGTTGTTCCTAAGTGGTTTTTGGCAAACTCTAACAGCAATTCTGTTTATTCACCTCAAAAGTTGGAGGCTGTTTGCCCTTCTAGTGTAACTGATGAATTGTAAAATGTGTCTTCCAGCATGATGCAAAGAATGAAATAAAACTGAATCTTAATTTATGCCCTATAGAGTAAAATTGGACATTCATTCTGTATATAGACTTTTGCCTTCCAAATTTTCACTTACTTAATTTGAAGAGGGAAAGAAGGGAAGGGCAATCACAGATTCACTATTTCACCCTGGCTATTGAAATCATGACATATTTTACCCAAAAAACAGTGATCCTCACAATATATACCAGCTGAGTTTGACAAAACAAAAAGAAATAAGCATAAAGAGCCAATAATGTAGAGTTCTGTATTCAACACAGAATACATTCAAACATTACTTTTTTTGTTTTTTAATTAACAACCTAAACAAACTTCCCTCCAAAACAATTAGAATTTCAGGATTTTTATGAAATTTCTAAATGCAGCAAATTTTCTAAATACCTTAAAATAAAACAGGTAAAATGTTAAAGGCTGAAAAAGTAAATAAAAAAGTGTGCATCTAATGGTGAGAGAACATCCAATCATGAACTCACTTCAAGGGCATCTAACAAAACCTAATAACTTTGAGCCTTGTTTTGAAGATTGCACCAGACACAATAAGAGGACTCAGAACCTAGGGTTCATCCTAACAGGGAGGTCTGAGATCCCAGAGGATTTCACCACTATCATTATTTTTCTGAAACCTTATGGCCAGTAATTCATGTCAAATGTCCCCATGTATTAGTACAGTAAAGCATTGGGTTGTAACTTGTTCGGCAAGCATTCCACAAGACGGGCAAACATTTCTAATAAATTTTATCTTGATAAATGAGTGATGTCTTGCAATATGAATAGTACATGACACCAAACGTCATACAGTGGTTCTTAAAATTCGCTTGGATATATGAGTGCTTTGGATTACAAGCATGTTTCTGGAACGAATTATGCTCACAAACCAAGGTTTTACTGTACTTCCAAAAACACATCCATTGATGAGAAATGTACTTTCAAATAATTCCTTTTGATGAAGTTCTAAAGAACATATATTCACAATAAAAACACAAAATAAGATGGAACAAGTCTCCACTGCATTAAAGCAACAAAAAACAATAGCAGAATCAAATTTGCATACATACTAATTATCAGGATTATCATCTATAAAATACATAAAATTAAATAATTTAAATTAAAGGTATACATAATACGTGAGGCTTGAACATGTGAATAGGAATGAGAGACTATTAAATGACCAAGATTATTTAACAAAGAACCAAAGAGAACCTGTAGTAATTAAAAAGTAATTAAAGGTACTAAGTAAGTGGGTAGTTTAAACAGTCTAGCCATAATGAAGAATTAATACACGAATTGGAAAAGAAAGCTGATGTAAGTGCGGTTATCCCTTACTTTCTGCAAATTCACGTTACATCACTTTGCTTTTACAAAATACCTGTATTATTAGTACCTTTCACTAACTGAAAGAAATCCAAAGAGGATTTTCACTTTTACAAAAAAGGCGAAAAATGAAAATAGTATTCAGCATTTATTTTGCAGCAAGCCTTTAGACTCTATAAGAGGCAGCACATACCCCAAGATGCAAGAGTGACACCACCAAGCTTCTTTCCCAATAACTACATTCAGCACCCCAGCATCAAGTCACCATAGTTTTGAACTATGTCTGTGAGGATCTGTGCTTTATCTTAAATTATTCTGTGCATCTGTTAGCAAGATGTTCCCTAAGGCATCAGTAAAACTTATGAGAGGTTACATTTTGTGTCTGGAAACAAATTGTTTCATATAAATTAATGGTAATCGCGTCTTCACTTTACATCATTTTGTTTTATGAAAGACTTCGTAGGGAAGTTCTACTTTTGGATAGCAGGGGAAATCACACCCAGACTGCATCTCAGAGAGTTAACAAATAGAGAAATATGAAAGAGAGGTTAAAATACATGAAAATAGAATGACAAATTCCTATACTTCTTGATGTGAACTAAAGACAGAATGAGGCTGAAACAATAGGCTAAGGGATAATGTTAAAGGTGATTTTTTTTAAGTGATGAAAGGTATAAATCTTCAGATTCAAAAGGCCTAAAGAAACCCCATAACTAGACATAGCAAAGTGAAACTGAAGACACAAAAAGACAAGGAAAATACCCAAATGCATCCCAAGAAATATTGTAAGCTAATCTACAAAGGAACAACAGCTAAACTGACAGATGTCTCCTAAATATGAATATCAAAAGCCTAAAGTCATTGAATAATAACTTCACTGTGCTAAACAAACAAACAAACAAAAGACTTTCAATCTAGAGTTGTTTACCAAAGAAAAAGCTTTAAAATTTTTTTTTAATATTTGTTTTTATTTTTGAGAGAGAGAGACAGAGTGTGAGCAGGGGAGGGGCAGAGACAGAGGGAGAGAGAGAATCTGAAGCAGGTTCCAGGCTCTGAGATGTCAGCACAGAGCTCGATGTGGGGCTCGAACTCATGGACAACGACGAGATCATGGCCTGAGCTGAAGTTGGACACTGAACCAACTGAGCTACCCTGGTGTCCCCCACCTACCCCCGCAAAACAAAGCTTTTAATGGGGAGGACAAAAAGAGGAAAAATGGACAATTTTATAACAGCAAAATGGTGGTGACTTCCAAAGATCATATTCTAACTAAAAATTATAATGATAATAATTTAGCAACATGGAAGGTGTAAGAAGAAGAAAAGATCATGGATAAAATATGATAATTTGTTTTTTAAAGTAGATATTCATGTATTATTAAAAATAGAATGAAAGTATTACATAACAATCATTAATATTGAATAGTAAATAAAATAGTCTAAGATCTTTGAATTATTTGGTGTAAGGGCAAAAACATTGATTACATTTATACATCTTTTAGTTAAATGTACCAGCAAACCACAAGGGTAATCCTATAGCAAATGGAAAAGAATATAATAAGTAAAACAAAAATCTAAACAATCTGAAATATGTGTAAAAAATATATATAAATATATATATATAATATGTGATATATATATATATATACATATATATATATATATCAGTATATCCGATAACACTAAATGAACTAAAGTTTCTGGTTAAAAGACAAAGACTATAAAGAGGTATAAAAGCTAAAAACAGTAAAACACATATACAAGAAACACTCCTAAACTATAACAACACAAAATATGGTGTAAAAAAGATGGAAACCAGAAAAAGAAAATACCAATCCCAAACTTTAATTAATCTAGACTCATTAAGACACATTGAGGGAAAATTTCCATAACTATTGAGAAAAATGTACAAATTCCCCCATCACAGTTCAAGTTTTTTTATGTGTAACTTTGTACTTGGTAGATCAGGTAGAAAAATATCCAATAAGTCTATAGAATCTAAGTACAACATCAATATACAACATAAGTATAAAGCTTGATTTAATGGACATATTTAGAACTCTGAACTCACTAACTATAGAATACATATCATTTTCTAATCTATATGAATAGGGATAGATCACAAACAAAGATCAACTAAATTTCCAAAGATGGGAACTATGCAGATTATATTCTTTGTCCTTAAATTAAGTAAATGAAACTTGATAACAACAGCTTCTTTTCAAAAGTAGATTTAGGAATTAAAAGATAAAAACTATAACTATCTCTAGATTCAAAAGGTAAACCAAGATGAAAATACAATATTCAAAAAACAGAATTTTGATGGAAAAAAATATATATCAAAACTTGTGGGATGTAAGTTTGACTTACTATAAAATTTATTACCCTAATGCCTTATATTAGAAAAAAGAAATCTTAAGATCAAAAATCGAAACTTTCAAATTAATCAGCTAAAAAAACCCCAAATTTTAACCAAAGACTGTTAAAAGGAGACTATATTGACAGAGATTAGTGAAACAGAAAACAACACAAAATAAAAAGATTAAATTAGCCAAAAGTTAATTATATAAACAATAAACAAAATTGTTAAATTTTTCAAAGAAAAAGGAGAAACAGCAAATGTTGGCAATATTAATATAAAAACAAGATTAAAAATATGGCTATTACAGGGTGTCTGGGTGGCTATGTTGGTCAAGCTTCCAATTCTTGATTTTGACTCATGTCCCAATCTCTCAGTTGGTAAGATTGAGCTCTGTGTTGACAGCAGAGAGCCTGCTTGGGATTCTCTCTCTCCCTCTCTCTCTGCCCCTCCCCAGCTTTCATGTGAGTGCTCTCTCTCAAAATAAATAAATATTTAAAGAAATATGTGGATATTTCAGATTAAAAAGATAATTCAAGGGGACACCTGGGTGGCTCAGTCAGTTAAGTGCCCAACTCTGTTTCAGCTCAGGTCATGATTTTATGGTTTCATTGGTTCAAGCCCTGCCTTGGGCTCAAGCTCAAGTGCAGAGCTTGCTTGGGATTCTCTCTCTCTCTCTCTCTCTCTCTCTCTCTCTGCCCCACTCATGCTGTCTCTTTCTCAAAATAAATAAATAAACTTAATAATAATACAAAGATAATTTTGTACTTTTTAAAACAGCTACTCCATTTAGTTTCATAATTCAAAATTGAAAATATCATAGAAAATAAAAATTGCTAATATTGAGTAATGAAGAAATGCATAAATGAAATAATCTTATAAACATTAGCAATATTGAATCTTTAATTAAATATCTTTCCACTAAGAAAAACAGGCCCAGATGGCTTGTTTTTCAGGTTATATCTAGTGAACATTCAAAACATAAAAATGTTAACTTTATGCCAATTCATCTCTAACAAATAAAAATTGGAAAACTTTACAAAAACTCTACCACTTATTTATAAACCTATAACTTTGATACAAAACCCAAATAAGATGAGTATGAGAGGAAAAGGAAAACTAAACCAACTCATTAATATATGTGTATGCATATATTTGTTTTTTATATACATATATAAAAAAGGTAGAATTTCATATTTATTCTAGAGATCACTTTTTACTACAACAGTAAATAACATTGAATTGTATTTAAATCTTAGAGCACTAACTTTATTAATTTACTTTACATATCATTTTTCTAAAACAATGACATTTCTCCCCAGATAAATATTTTGTCAGTTTTATTTTTAAATTTCATATAACAAATCCATAAATTATCTCATGAGGAATGTAGATTACAATGAATAAAAACATACAATAAATAATCAGATATGTTATAGAACATAAAAATCAAAGAATTTTAAAAATTCAAGACAATTAGTAAAATAACACATATGACAAGTGGGAAGGTCACGATTCATGAGTGAAGTACTTTTTTCATTTTGCAAAGTCAGCTAAAGAAACACTGGATTTGAAAATACTTGATGAAACATTAGAAGTTCATTTTCATAACATATACCTTCAGAAAAAAATATATATATACTAACACACATGACAATGTGTATTTTGTTTATAAAATGTTTCTTTGGTGTTGTTCTCTGTTTTACATTAGCTTATATAGATTCTGCATATTAGAATAGAGTAGATTCATCCAATATTATAGCAAAGCTGTAATTGGAAACAACTTTAGATACAGTAAGCCATAAATGCAAAGTAGCAGAGGACAGGAGCCCAAAAGTACATGTATTTTCAAGTCACTACATAAGACGTGAATATGTAAAAATACCCATGTATATGACCAGTATTTTAAAGAACCAACCTAATTAAATTACTTAAGTATATTTTACCATTTATCTGGCAAGTTAATTCACTTCAAAATTTTGTCAATGACTAATAAAAACATTAATAAAGTCAAATTTTAATCAGCCATTGGAAATCAGATAAAAATAAGTTTCTCCTGTGTCACTGTTTTAAAAATATATATACTCAAAGATCTATTTAAGTAGTGGGATTAAAAACTAACATACACTATGAAAATTAAACTGATTTCTGATATTAAGTTTCAAAAATATATTATAGCTTATGTTTTCTGTTGCTTCTGAACACATATAGCTCTATAAATATAATTTCATTAATTTCTTAAATCCAAAATAATTGCAAAATAATTGCTAAAAGCCCCAAATCCTAAATTACTAAACGTTCAGCTAAAAACAGATTTTAATTTTTTTCTACTCATTTATGTTTCCTTCAATCTCCCACCTTTTCATTATAAATGTTGTCATTTATCTCCTGTTTACCATGCTGCAAAATATTTCCTGATACAGTAATTTTAGATGATGAACTGAAACAGGATTGACAAATACCTGAAGATGTCACCACCATTTCTCCCAGCTGTATCAGAGCAGACATTACTAACAAAGTATCGCGTTCTTTCCCACTGAGCCCAGGGCTGCTGCAATGCCTCTCACTCTATGCTTTAGCCCTGGCAAAGTTGGACCAAAGCAATAGGGACAATCAGGATCAGAGCCAGCATCCCACAAAAACGTCAAGGCCTTTCCAGTACTTCATTCCAGGATTCCTGATGTCTAGATCAACCTTGGATGCTCTTTGGCAGTCAGGATCCTATTCCAGTGAATACTAAGGACTGGAGACTTTAGGCCTTTCCCAGATCTGGGACACTGGAATCCTGGACCTAAAGCTACTCTTGTCTCGATTTATACTTTTAGGATCGCTAAGGCAACCTTAAGGCCTGATACGCACGTAAGTAAAAATTTTAAATTAGCTAGAACTGCTAAGTACCTATGTTACAGTCAGTATCCTCTTCAGAACACAGTTAGGATTAATATACCTGAGAATATAATGCTCTCTGAAACAGTAGCTTCTACGTTTTTGAATCTCACACACCAAAAGACACACGCCCCCAAAATAAATTTAACAAGAGGATAAAATAGAGCAGATAATTTTTGTAATATAAGGACAGTTAAACAAAATTAAATAAAATGAATCAAGTAACAAAAATGATGACCATATCTTCATAAAATAAATACTTCAACACATAAAGAAAAAAGAAAAGGGAATGACAGCATCTCAGAATATTGGATGACTGGCAGATTAACGTTGACCTATGTAAATGTTCATTTCGCTAAAAGCTGGTGAAAATTCATCACCAGTCCATAGATCTAGCTGACATGAAAACTAAGGAACCCCCAGGTGAGACTAACGCAAGTACTGTTCACTTAAGGGAAGCAGCTTTTGGGACTTCCTGGTGTCCACATGCTACTCTCCGATTCCTCTCCACTCTAGTGCCCGCCCTACTTTGTCACAATTCAAAGAAGTAAAACCACATCAATTTCAACTAAATTCATCACTCTCAGCTCTACCTAGTTTAATGAAATAGTTACAAATGGGCAATCCTCTCATTTAATCATCTACCAACGCTTAGGGAAACAGCACAATATAAGATCAAAGGAATCAACTCAATTACTCAACTAACTGTTTGCAAGCTTTGTTTATGTTTATTAAAAGGATATGTTCTTAATGCCCACTCCCAAGTCACTGGACATATATTCCCTTTGAATCTGTCAATTTTATTTTTGGATATCAGTGATAATGAAAAAGTCAAAATAGCATAGCAATCTAGGCTCTTAAGATTTTTACTACACAAGCCAGAGAATCTGGAGACATCCTGCGATTTCATAAACCAGAAGGCAGCAACATATGAACACCACTATGGGATAACAGCTGTCTTCTAACAATACTTACCATCTTAATGCATTATTCGTCATACAGAGTATCTACAGAATGTCCTCAAATCTGAAGATGAATAGTCTAAATAGACTTAAATACATTTATGCTCTCAAACTATACCAACAAGAAGCCAAGAATGTACATCTTAATATCATTAGTGATGTTCTGATTTTTTCCTAACTAGAATATATATGCTTGAAGAAAACAAACTTGGAATCCCAGGACAAAGCAGATATAAGTTAAATGAGGGATGGGCTAAAGATTTAAACATATAAATGAAAAGATCAAGTAGTACAAGATGTTTATAAAAATCTAACAACTACTGGGAGTCAGGAGGTCTTTTTAATAAGGCAGAAACACTGGGAGCTGAAAGGAACACACAAGAATATTTGATGTATGAATAAATTGTATGTGTTTACAGATAACCAAAGACACTATAAATGAAGTCAGAAGAGAAAACAGAATGGGGAGAAATTTTATAACACCTATCAACAAAAAAGGAACTATACTGTTACTATATCAAAAGCTCCCACAAATTAATAAGAAAAAGGCATTCTAATAGAAAAAAAGCATGTGAACAATTTCCAGAAAGGAATGCAAATCTTTAATAAACCTATAAGTAGATGTGCAACCTAAACGTTAATTAAGAGGACAACAAAATACCATTTAAGTTTACAAAAAGTTGACATCAGGTGTTGGTGAATAAGCTGGGAATTGGCATTTTTATACATTACTTTAGAAGTATGAAATACTACATTCATTTAGAAAAGAACCCAAAATAACTTTCAAAAAAAATTTAAATGCAAATTTTAATACAGTACCACCATTTTTGGACACCTTTTCCTACAAATACAAAAATAACAGGGTGAAGTCATCTATATTTCAGGACATTTATTGCATGTTTATGTATAGTGGCAAAAATAGAAAGCCATCTAAATATTTATCAAGAAGGAATCAAACATGTACATTAATGGTACAAGCATACTATGAAATAATATACAGGTATTTAAAAAGTGCTTTCAAAACTTTTACTTGTATAATAGGAAAATAGATATGAGCTGCAAAGGCATGTATGTTTATGTTTATGACAACTACTAAAACGTCAACACAATATATAAGTCATTATGGAGTACCGAATAAAGATTATATACATTAAATATAATAATCATATAAGTTCCCATATTTAAAGAAGTTAAATGTTAAAAATATAACATTTAAAATGGATAAGCCCAATGTACTAATTAAATTATTTTACGATATATAATTTATTATTAGACTATTTTGGAATTTTGCCTCAGAAGAATTAGTTGAAACTCTTGCAATGGATCCCCAGCAGAAGATGTGCCTTGGAGCTACTTTGTTTCCCTGGAGCCTCTTAGCCTAGTGAGCATTGACCAGTTCTAAGGTCTGGCCCTCTATCTTGAATGTACCTTACCATAACTCTGTCCCTATAAAGATAAGGACTTCTCTCTCATGGGAGAGCTCATGCTCAACCAAGAGAGATATAAAAAATCAGGATGCTAATGCACTCATTTAAAAATTTAATTTTAATCAGAATAAAAGCAAAAGCCCTAATGCATTGATTTACCATGAAAAATAACAGTAACAATGGACTAGAGAAATTGAAATCCATAGATTTCTTATAAGATGACATAAATGGGAAGTCAAAGCATATTCAAAAGATTGCCTGATATCTAAATCCCTAGATATTAAATGTATCAAGGTGAGACTGTCCATCAGCAAAACTGCCTTCTGTTTTGTAGCATTGGAATGAGCCAACTTTTCCCTTCATAATACTCATTTCTGGGTGTTTTCATGGCTGACAAACTCTTGTTCACAACTACATTTTCCCCCTTCGGATATGCTAACACATTCAATCAATTTATAGCCCCAATGTTTCTATGGTAAGAACAATTTTGCCTCTTTTGGGTGATTTCATATTCACACACTGATTCATTAGGTATTTATCTTATAGTTTAACTCTTTAAAAAAAGTCATTTATATCCCTCATTTCCCCATTCTTATAGGCATTTTATTGCAGTTCCCCACATACAGACAATAGGCTACATTACTACTCTTCAGAGAATACTGCTTAACATATGCACCCGTATTTTGAGATTCATTGCGGAATCATGCCAGTCTTATTCAGACACATTCAGCTCTTATATTTTCTAACTGTAAAAAATAAAACATTATTACAATGAGGAATTGTTATAATGCAGCAATATTTCACTAGTATTCACAGAATATACAAAAAGTGATTCACAACATTGCATTCAAAATACTTGTACTGTTCCCTTGACTCACTAAATCTAGACTATTTAAGTGTCAGCAAAGGATCCATTTTCAAAGATATAAAACAGAGCCTCTGAATGAAGAAGCAAACAACATTTTTAAAATGTGGCTATCTACTTTGAAGAAGTAAAAAAATATATATTTTATTTTTCCATTTTACATATGTAACCGAATCTTGAGTGTAACATTTTCTGTTGCTCCCAAACTGTCAAAACAAGTTCAAAAAACCACCTCTCATTCTAAGCCAAGCCACTAACATTTGGAACAAGCAAAATATGGAGTGTCTGTATGCATGCTGACTTCCTATGTGGTTTCCTGGATCCCAGTAGAAGATTACCACCCCTCTATTGATCTCTTTTCCCTCATTGAAAATGGCATAAAAATGTGTATTTCCTATTAAACTAAGAATTTGGGATTCTGATTCCACCCTTCTCCTTCCTCTTCCTTCAAGTCACATACATTAGGAAATGTGGGGCCTACAGACTAAAGGTAGCTGATTCTTCCACCTTTTAGTAAATTTTAGGAAATTGTGCTATAACTTCTAGCAGCTCTCTTAAGTACATTTTAGTCCTCAGTTTTAAAACATAGCTACAATTTGGTGTTACTAAGACAAGCCTTATTCCCATAAAACACAACTGTGTTAGTCTTACAATAACTTGTAACTTACAATTCCTCAAAGCCAAAAAAGCGTATTATTGTATAAGCCAATGATGCCATGCCACCAGGTCATCAGGAAAGGGAGACAGGACACCGTTCCCCTTGCTGTTCAAAATATTCAACTCAGGGCTGCATTGGTGATCAGATTTTCTGATCTTTAACAATAGAACATGGTCTGCCATGAGGGTTGTGATTATGATAAAAGTGAACCAAATATGTGAGTTATGAGTGTTTTAGAAAATTTAAAGGTATGTTATGGATTCATAACCCTGAAAATGAATTTTAGATAATTATGTCCCATTAACTTAATAAAAAGAGGATACTATTTTTAAAATGCAGATAAAATACCACAGAACCTAGTTTATTAATATAACAAGATCAGGGTGCCTGGGTGGCTAGGTGGTTAAGCACTGGACTCTTGATTTGAGCTCAGGTCATGATCTCATGGTTTGTGAGCTCGAGCCCCACATCAGGCTCTGCACTGGGCATGAAACCTACTTGGGATTCTCTCTCCCTCTCTCTCTGCCCCTCCTCTACTCATGCACATGCACGCACTCTCTCTCAAAATAAATAAGCTTTTAAAAACATTAAATAAATAAAACAGGACCAATAGAGTCTACAAGTTAGTAAGGATAGGTAATTGCCTAAACTGTGTGAATAAACACAAATTTATCTTTACATCTACATATATGTACACTTATATTTGTACATGTTCTAATATTTTTAGACAGGAAAATCAAGTTATGTGAGCTGTACTGCTCAATGTTCCTGTTAGGTAGTCTGCAATACAGGCCACCATCAATATAAGTTGTAACTATCAGTCTTTTGAACCACATGAGCTTAATCTTTATTTCTAACTGCATGAAAACTAGTGCCGGAGGGAGGCACCTACTCAGGTAAGGTATGAACGAACAAGGAAACAACAAGAGAATGAGGCAGTTACAGTAAGATCTGACACTCAAGTTCACATTGCAGACAGAGTCTAGAGAACTCATTATGGTACATTTATGGAAGCACATTATGGAATTTAGGGAAGCACAAATTATAAATAAGGCAAAAAATCTGCATTACACTTTCCGCATTTCTCATAACCTCCACCACAAAGGAGACTTTCCTGATTAACTTTCTCCTATCCTGTGCAAGACTCTAGGAGGCATTTAATGATAACATCTATTGTTTGCATCCTACTACCCTCTAAGGCTTCTTCTGTGTTTGGCAGCCATTTTAATGAACATCACAGAGACTTGTTTGGAGTTCAAAGACTGGCAAGAAAGACAAGTCAGTGTTGGCTCAAGGCTAACTGTCATGTTGCTTTACTCCTGAATCGAGAGCAAATAGAACAAAAGTTATCAATTTCATTCTCCCGGTGAGTATGCACACATTTCTTGAAGCCTGTCCAGTTCCTCACAGTGGTCAGTGTAGTCCAGAGGGAGGGCAGACTCTCAGCTGGAGAAGTTACAAAACTATAAGCTCACTGTCTCATATGCTGCTAGTCTAGGCCACATCCACTCATCACCCATGAAATGCTGGGCACAGTTATACTTTGTGGTGCATCTCTAGCTGCACCGTGGCTAATCTTGGCAGGGTATTTTCTGTGCACACTGGTGTGTTCTTTGTGAATGTGCTTCAGGTATTTCTGATAGAGTAGGCAGTTAGACATGAGCTGGAGGCAGGGGCGATGATAAACAGATTAGACATTAGAAGCTGGGGTCACAATATCCCAACCTCATGGCTTCCGAGATCCCAGGGTTAACAGACCAGGAACCACAGGTGCAAAACATGAACTCTCCTCTTCCACCTTTGTCCCAGGGTAACCCCTATATTCATAATGCATTTGCATTGCAGTTTTAGCCTCCCCCAGCCATGGGGAAAGTCTGCTATGATGGTTCCAGTAAGAACCTTGTAGAGTCAAAAATTCCCCTTCCCAACTGATAGGAGGAGTCCCTTAGATGATTAGAAACAACCTGAGTCGGAGCCCTCCCTAGCTATGAAATATTGTATATAATATGAAATATTATATATAATTTGAAATATTTCCAACACTGACTTGTCTTTCTTGCCAGTCTTTGAACTCCAAACAAGTCTCTGTGATGTTCATTAAAATGGCTGCCAAACACAGAAGAAGCCTTAGAGGGTAGTAGGATGCAAACAATAGATGTTATCATTAAATGCCTCCTAGAGTCTTGCACAGGATAGGAGAAAGTTAATCAGGAAAGTCTCCTTTGTGGTGGAGGTTATGAGAAATGCGGAAAGTGTAATGCAGATTTTTTGCCTTATTTATAATTTGTGCTTCCATAAATTCAGTTTATAAACGTACCATAATGAGTTCTCTAGACTCTCTCTACAATGTGAACGCACACCTACACAAACATAAAAAGAAAAGACACCCTTGACTTCAATACAGCTGCCATCTCTGGGCCTGCCCATTCCTCCCTTCTTTAGCGTATCCTCTTGCTCCTTCAGTAAAGCTTCTCTGCTGCCTCGCTGTCACTGTCTGTCCACTGAATTCTTTTCTCGGAGAAGCCAAGAACCGAGGACTAAAGGGTGGTAACATTTCCACTTGTGTACTTGGGTTCTCCCTTTAAGTTATAAAATGCCATGCAGGGATCAAATCTCTATCTGTTGTACACTGCTGAGTGTCTGGCAAAATGCTTGTATTCACAACCAGTGCTCAAATATGTTGTTGAATAGCAGGGTAGATAGAACACATACCATGTTAAAATCAGAGGATTTGTTAAAATATGAATTGTTGTCTCTTTCTGTATGAAGAGTTCAAAAACATAACATGAACTTAGAAAATGAAACAATACAAAAACCTTTGTATGGCCTTATCCCATCCCTCTCAAAATAAGTAACCCCAGCTACATCAATAGAGTTGAATCCAATTTTGAGTAGAACCACTCCCACGTTCAAGCAAGGTGTTGAATTTCTGGGGAAAGATAAGTTGATCCTAGTACAAGAAAAAGTAATGAGAACAGGGACAAAAGCAAAGTATCTTGGAAGCAATTCAAGTTCCTTAATGGACCATTAGCAAACACTTCGTGAGAAAGGGCTCTAGATTTGGGTGGATGGCACTATTTTGATCAGTGGCTGAAATCAAACAGTGAGATCGATTCAGGCATTGCAGTGCCCCAGAGCAAATCGATCGGGTCTTTTTTTATTTATTTGTTCATATATAAGTGCTTCTCTGTCCTGATGGGTACAGCTTCTGCAAACTTTGAAAATTCCCGGATCTCTGATCCTTTTTAAAAATATTTTTTCTACCAGAAAATTGGTGTGCTGGTGGCGGGGTAGTGGTAGAAGGGAGAACGGCATGACAGTCCACATTGTTCTGTAGCTAGACTGTACATAAAACTGTTCTGCTTATGTTAGGAAAGGCATAGTGTCTCTTCAACGCAAATAATCAGTTTTGCAAGGTGAGCAAGAACAAATACCAGTAGGTATTTTATTCACTACATTTAATCCATTATAGATGACACTTGGAAGAAAAGCATGAGATATGTTGCCACCTCATAAGGATTCTGTAATTTTAATGTATAAGGCATTAGGGCATCACATTCAGCACAACTTTGACGGCAAGCCCAGCATTAATGTTTTAATAAGCCATTTGATTTGCCTTGTACACAACTACATAGGAAAGAAAATTTCTTTATAAAATTTATCAGATCGCATTTTAAAATCTGATGATGTAAGTTGATCCAATTATTTTTTCTACCTCTTTCCACCAAAGCCATATCCAATGACAGCAAAGGCTTTTTAAAAGGCATTTTTGCATTATTCGCAGAAAGCCAGGCTTCTGAGCCTGCTCCACTGTGGAGAAGGGGAAGAGGGATGGGGCAGCCAGAGGCCACAGGAGGCTGCAGGTTTGTAAAGGAGCAGCACAGACACTGTTGTCAGTGTTCTCTGAGCAGAATGGTAGACCTATCCCCCCTCTCAAATAATCCTACGATTGGTCAAGATTTAAATTACCAAATAAGACATGAAAAAAAATCATATTTAGTATTTCCTAGTCAGTTGAGATAGAAACTGCAAAAGGAATTTTAAATCATGATAAAATGAGGAAAATTGATTATTCTTCCCTCCTAATATACTGACTCTGGGAATTTTAAAATGAACAAGATCACTTAAGTGAAAAATTCACTGATAACACTAAGAAAGAAATGGGGAAAGTATTAACTCTGTTTAAATGGAAAGATAGTTTGGAAAGATTATCCTCAAGTTCATCTATCATCACCCTCCTCCTCCTCATCATCAAAAGAGCTATCCCCTAGCTCTAGCTATTATGACCCCTCTTCCCTTTATAGTTAACTTTTTTCTTTTTTTAATTTTGTTTATTTCCTGAGAGAGAGGGAGAGAGAGAGAGCATGTGAGGGTGGGGGAGGGGCAGAGAGAGAGGGAGAGATTCCTAAGCAGGCTCTACAATGCCAGCACAAGGCTCAACTCAGGGACTCAACTTGCGCGCTCGAGCTGAAATCAAGAGTCAGATTCTCAACCAACTGAGTCACCCAGGCTCCCCATAGTCAAGCTTTTTAAAAGCAGAAGTATACTGGTACTTTCTCACATCATGTTTATTCCTTAAACCACTCCATGCAGTTTTCATCTCCTTAACATAAATGTTCCCACAAAGGTCACTCACAACTTCCTCTTGTGAAAACTGTGGATACATTCAGTTCTAATGTTAACTGCACTGATTCCACAGTTAACCCCTCTTTCCTACTAACTCATTCATCCTCTGACTTCCACATCAAGGAGCACCACTGGCTTTTTGTTTTTTTACTTCTCTTCTTGCACATTCATTCTTTGACTCTGTGTTCAGGCTTTCCTTTCTCCAACCTACCCTTCAAAGCTGGGATTTCTTAGCGTTTGTCCTCAAATGTGTCTCTCTTGTTCTCTTTTCTTCTTCATTTTCCCTGGGTGATCTCATGTACAGATATACCCACAAAGTTCCCCACACATACTTCCAACTCATCACATCTGATATACATTCAACCTACTGTTTCTTCTACTTCCCCAGAATTTGATCTTTCAAGTTCCCAACCAGAAACCCAAGAATCAACTTAAAAAGGACGTTTTAAAATTAGTATATGAATATTGTAGGGGGGGAAATTCTGTTTTCACAGACCTTTTAAAAATATGACAGGTATGGTAGTCCATGAACTAACATACATACATAGATACATACATAAACACACATATACTTTAGATGAAGATAATTACAGCAATGATATATATATTTTACCTTGTAAGGAAGAAGATATTGATCAGACTCTCCTGAGAAAAATAATGACTGGAAATATTGTTTTACTTTTGACCTTAGATTACTATATATAAATAAAATAAAAAAAGAACACAGAGTTAGGGTTGAAATAGGTACCTATTCCTTTAAAAAGAAAAGCCTTCAATATATAGACCAAAAAGTTACTGTGTAAAAAGAAGATTGATTTTACTACACATGACTGATTTGTCTAGAGTATGAAGATTTATTATCATAAGAAGTTATTATTTCAGGAAACTGAAGATAAAATCAATACTTTGGAGATCATTAAATCTTGGCATGAATTGAGCACTGAAGGCAGGATATTTTATTGGGGCATTGGGCATTTATATTTTGGAAACTCTGGAGGTCATTTTGCTAACATTCTTCATTTCATTTCAGTCTAAACAAAGGAAAACAAATGATCTTTTTGGATTATCTCTGCTGAATGTTTTAACAATGTGTGCTACTCAACATTTGATTACAAAGTTTTGTTTTGCTCTATAACTGTGATCAATAAAACCAAGGCAGATGAGAAATGAAGTAATAAAGGTTTATAGTCAATGTAATAATTCTAGAACAAAAACATTTCAGCCAAAGAAAGTATAAAAGAGTTTGGCAAAAGATGGAAAGTTAAAGTGATTTGTGTTTAAAACTATTGTTTTTAATGTAAATAAAAGTAAGCTGTTTTATCTTTCAGTGTAACAGTAAATGAAAACACGAGGTTATTTCTTAGATTTTGTCTTTCTCAAATACTGTACCTGGCTCCCTATTAAAAACTTTCAAAATAGATTTCAATAAACCAGGATTCAAGTGATCCTAAACCACTCCTGAAACATTGAAACTATATTCTCCTCAAGAGTAGTCTATTCTCTCTTGTGAGATGAATTCTATCTTCTGGAACATTCAATAAATGAATGGCCGCTCTCAGAAGTTTACAGAGATGATGAAAAATGGGCCAGAAGGTCTTAATGGGAAATACAAGCTGAAACAGACCAAATGAAAAAGTTCTGTATTGCCAAGTATACGTGTGGCTTCCTTCCTGTCTTTTCTCACTTCCTACCTCTTATTTCCTCTTTTTTTCCCCTCCTCTCACTTCTCTCTTCTCTCCTCTCTTTTCTCCTCTCTTCAGAAGGAACAAGAAGGCTAAGAGTTAAATATCTTTAATTTGTAACAGTCACTATTAACATAATATTTCTATTAGCAGTCATCTTTGATAGAAACAACACTGGATATGGAATGTGTCTAAGCGGATCTGTGTTTTCAACTTGATAGTAGAAACATCATTTTTAAAGTTAGGCTGTTGGCAATAAAGTTATACTTCAGTGAAAATTTCTAGAGAGACAGGCATTCATGTAGGAGGAACGCTATTTGAGAAATGTGAATGTGATGAGCAAAAGCAAAACATAAGCAATAAATGAGAGTTAAATACATGAAGATATATTGTCAGAAATAATTACACATTAAATCTGTATTATTAATATTATCCATAATGAAACTGGGTTAGAAGCATTCTAATAAAAAATTTAAAAGAAAGATTAAATAGTTGATAACAGAATAATACTATTTCTCAAATTTAAGACTTGGAAAGAGCAAAAATTAATGAATACTCTGGGCTAAAATTAAAACATTCAAGTGTAGACAAAAAAGCCAATTGGAGAGTAAGAAACTATAGGCCATATGTAAATGAACATTATTTCTCTTAGCATTAATTTTGTGGAAAAAAAAATCAGGTGAAGGGCCAGCACATCCCCCCACCCTGGATGGTTTTATATTAGAAAATAAATTATTTAAATAAATGTTCCTAACATAAAGAGGAACATCTATCACAGAAGTTGAGCTGAAGTCTTTTTTTTATAGTTCTACCTCAATCCTACTTGTTATAGTAAATTAAAACATAATTAGTGATTTTATGTAAAAAAACTCATACAAATTAATTTAAGAAATAAGCTATAAAAAATTAGCATCATATTAGGAATATGTTTTAAAAACATTTTCTTGTATTATTTCCTATCACATAAACTTAGGATTTGCAAGGATTGAATTTAAATACCTGCAATATATGTCAAATTCATTGGCTTTGAGAAAGAGAAAGAAAAGAGAATATATTTTACATACTGACCATAATAAATTACTCTTAATTACTGCTATGAAATGATATGGTGAGATATCAGATAGATTTACCGGAAAATAAGTCTTAACATGTCAAGTTTTCTCTGATAACTCCATAGAAGTTTAAATATTGTGGTGCACCTGGGCAGCTCAGTTGGTTAAGGGTCTGACTTCGGCTCAAGTCATGATCTCATGGTTCGTGAGTTTGAGCCCCGCGTCAGGGTCTGTGCTGACAGCTCAGAGCCTGGAGCCTGCTTCGGATTCTGTGCCTCCCTCGCTCTCTGCCCATCCCCCACCGCACCCTGTGTGTGTGTGTGTGTGTGTGTGTGTGTGTGTGTGTGTCAAAAATAAACAAACATTAGGGGCGCCTGGGTGGCGCAGTCGGTTAAGCGTCCGACTTCAGCCAGGTCACGATCTCGCAGTCCGTGGGTTCGAGCCCCGCGTCAGGCTCTGGGCTGATGGCTCGGAGCCTGGAGCCTGTTTCCGATTCTGTGTCTCCCTCTCTCTCTGCCCCTCCCCCGTTCATGCTCTGTCTCTCTCTGTCCCAAAAATAAATAAAAACGTTGAAAAAAAATTTAAAAAAAAAATAAACAAACATTAAATTTTTTTTTAATTTTAATTTCCTATAAAAAACAGCAACACCTCCAGATACTCTGGTTATTTCAAGAACATAGACTTCAACTTCCGTGTACTTGTATCTAACAAAACTTTTCAATTAGGTTACCTGCATGTTGTCACATCCATAAATTGGACAGGTACAGTAAATAAAGAAAATTCACCTCCCTTCTCAAGATTAACATTTTCACATTAGTTCTAGAAATATAGCTACTTTTATTTTGAACAAACAACTTTGACTTGTCTACTGGACATTCTTAAACTGAAGGACCTGCCTGTCTTAATGTATCAATTCACTTGAAAGTTAGGGAGGGAGACAGACCATAAGAGACCCTTAAAGACTGAGAATAAACTGAGGGTTGATGGGGGGGGAAGGGAAAGTGGGTGATGGGCATTGAGGAGGGCACCTGTTGGGATGAGCACTGGGTGTTGTATGGAAACCAATTTGATAATAAATTTCATATTAAAAATAAATAAATAAATTCACTTGATATGATGTTTTCAACAAAAATTTTTATATTATGTTTATTTTCCACCTCATATTTACTCTATCTTGAGAAAAATATTGTTGAGTATTAATATTCTATCAAAAAACAAGAAAGAATTCTAATTATTCTCAAACCTACATAAACAGCCACACCTGAATATATTTTTCCTAAATACAAGTTATTGCTAAGTATAACCTGAATTATTATTATTTTCTACCATTTCCCCAAGATCATAGGAATTATATGCACAGATTGGCTCATAGGGTAGACCTCATCACTCTGCCTTTGTTCACTCTGGAAGCATTTTGGTTATGTCTGTATTTGAATCTCTTAGTGTTTTCAATACTATCCAGCTGATGCTGAGTTAGTGAATGTTTTATGCTAAAGTTAAGCTCTGGATCCATCATCAGAAAGGTGAGTAGAGGGGCACCTGGGTGTCTCAGTAGGTTAAGCATCCAACTCTTGGTTTATGCTCGGGTCATGATCCTAGGGTCGTGGGATTGAGCCCCACATCAGGCTCTGCACTGGGCATGGAGCCTTCTTGGAATTCTCTTTCTCTTTCTCTGCCCCTTTCCCCCATCAAGCTTACCTGCTCTCTCTCTCTCTCTCTCTCTCTCTCTCTCTCTCTCTCTCTCTAAAATAAATAAAAAATGAAAAAACAAGAAAGGTATTAAAAAATCGACTTTCGTTTGATAGTGTTGATGAATTTGCTTTACTTATTTATTTATTTTTATTTTTCATCCTCATCCTCTAGCAATAAATAGAATGATTTTGCAATAATATTTGACTAACAGAACTCTAAAGAGGATGCAATTAATTTTATAGGCACATAGGAAATAGTCTCCCTGATTTTAGCTTCATTAAATATTCTAAACCAAGCACACACAAAAAAGACGAGAATACTGATTTGCCTTGAACTCTAAATTTCCAAAATACATCCTGCTACCCAGGGGATTAAAGACAGAGGTATTAGGGGTGCCTGGGTAGCTCAGTTGGTTAAGCATCTGACTTCGGCTCAGGTCATGATCTCGCGGTCAGTGAGTTCAAGCCCCACATCAGGCTCTGTGCTGACATCTAGGAGCCTGGAGCCTGCTTTGGATTCTGTGTCTCCCTCTCTCTCTCTGCCCCTCCCCCACTCATGCTCTGTCTCTCTGTCTCAAAAGTAAATAAACATTAAAAAAATAAATAAAGACAGAGGTTTTCATAGACAGGGATTTTTCTTAGAAATACACTTAAGAGGAAAGATATTCTCATACAAAGTATTCAGCACATTTTACTTAATGCTCAAAACCTTCCCAGAGAAAAGATAGAGACTTGGATACAGCTATAATTGAAATCTACATTGCAAAACTCTAGACTAGCTCTCAAACAGAAATAAATATCCGATTTTTATATTTCATACATACAATATCTTGTAAGAGAGAAAAACTTTATAACACAATTCAACCTTCTAGTATAAAACTCTATTTTGATGATGAAATTACAGGCAACCCAGTAATGTAAAAGCTATCATACAACTAAATACATATTTCACTGATTTTCAGATATTTTGCTGTAAAATATTCTAGAATCTATGCTCAGAGTAAAATGCCCAGTTTTGTTTTATTTGCATGTCATTAAATGAAGAGAATAATAATACATTTTTACTATTCTCCCACTTTTTAGGAAAGGTAATGAATTTTAGCATTTGGCAGTTTGGGTGAATTGCCAGTCCTTTTTAACTGAGACCATATTTTTCCTGAAGTAAAAAATATTTGCTTCTGTGTGCATAATCAGACACTCACACACAGAGAGATGTATATGTATCTTATAATGAAGAAAAAAACCCAGAATTTTATGTATATAATATAAGGCAGACTGCTAATTTTTATGATACCTTATGGTTAAATTAATTTGAAGGACTTGGGGAAAATTGCTTCTTAGGCTCCAAGAAAAGCTATAAAATTGGACTTGATTACAATTATTATCATTAAATAAGTTCTATAAATATATACAATTTTGTTTTATCTTTCTTATGCAAATAACCATGTAAATATAGAAACAGATGGTGATATTGGTCAGTTCAGTGAATATGTATTAACATATGCATCCAAATTTATTTGGCAAATATAAATTTTCATCTTCTTTTTAAATGTAATAGTTAATATAAATCTTTAGGTAAAGTAAATATATTTGGAAGAGCTGCAGTATGTATGTGGAAAATTTATATCTATTTACATTATTTGAATGTATTTTTTCATGGAAGTTGTGATAAAATGTTGATTTTAATCACTTGGTTTTATTGTTGATTTTCAAAATCAGATTTATTTTGACACTGAAATATATTTTATCATTAATGTATACATTTACTTCCCAAACCTGAATTTTACAAATCATTCCTGTAATTTGCAATGAGATATGAATACCTTACTTGCCGTGTTTTACTTCAGGTTAACCATTAAACTTTTTTATAAACATAGTATCCAGGTACATGTTAAAAATCTACTTGGGGATTCATAATGTTCAGAGTAATTATTTTAGTCCCTTGTGTTTAATGGTAACTTCATATATTGCATATTCAATTTAGTATATTGTGGATATATTTATGTATTGCAAAGTCAGGTTATCTTCTTGTGTTGGATGCTACACTTGGAAATACACATAAAACAAAAATCAACAAATGCCAGTTGTTGTCCAGAAAGCCTAAAATATCTTATGTAACGTACATTCATTCATTTAGTAATAGATATCAACAAGATTTACAAAAAACACTTCTGTGAGAATCTGAGAGTCTAAAATAAACTTATTTTCAAGTATTAAAATATTTCAAAGTACTAACAGAATCCTGCAGTCTTGAGGGAAATAGAAAATAACACATTTACGGGCGCCCAGATGGCTCTGTCAGTTAAGCGTCTCACTCTGATTTCAGCTCAGGTCATGATCTCATGGTTTGTGAGATTAAGTCCCATGTTGGGCTCTGTGCTGACAGTGGGGAGTCTGCTTGGGAGTCTCTCCTCTCTCTCTCTCTCTCTCTCTCTCTCTCTCTGTCTCTCAAATACAAATAAATAAACATTAAAAAACAACGAAAACACATTTATAAGTCATAAAATTGGGTTTAGTTTATCACATATCCTGGTATATTTTGACATATTACTCATGAAAGAGTAATTTCACTTTATATCATGATGGACAGAATCATTAGGGATCTTATTTGAAGACTGTTTGGTTGTTTTATTTGAAATTTTGTGTTCTTTTTCTTGTAATTTTGCAAATAAAATAAATTAATACTTTATTTCATTTAAGCCAATAAGTAAAAATTGAAAAGAACTCAGAAATTTCACTTCTAGGTTTTCACCCAAGAGAAATAAAAATATATATCTACAAAAATTACTTGTATGAGATGGCTAGTAGTAGTTTTATACATAACACTCCTAAGCTGGAAACACATAAAATATTACTGGTGAATGGACAAAAATTAGTGGTATGTTCATACAATAGTACTTACCAATAAAAAGGGATACAATACTGTGATAACACTATGAGATAACACTATGAGATAATATGATAAACTAAAAAAAAAATAATGCTGAATAAGGAAGATTTGCACAAATGGGTACATTCTGTATGATGTCATGTGCATGAAGTTGGAGACGAGGCAAACCATAGTGAAAAAAAAACAAGAAAAGAAAGAAATCACTAATCCATAGTGGAAAAAAAACAAGAAAAGAAAGAAATAATGGCAGCTGCCTGTGGAGGCAGTAACTCTCTGGGCATAAGAGAACATTCTAGGCGGTTAGATCTCTATTTTCATAAGGATTCGAATTACATAGGTTGTATGCCTTTGTATAAAATCAAAAATTGACACTTGACATTTGTGCATTTTATTGTACTCAAATTTTATTTTGAATATGCAAAAACTAAACAATGTTGAACTCTCTGATGTATAATGCTGAAATATTTAGGAAGAAAAGTACCAATATCGGCAACTTATTTTGCAATGCATGAAATTTCCAAGATTGTTTGATGGAGGGACTAGAAAGATGGGTAGATGGATATTTAAGTGATAAGACAAAAATAGCAAAATGTCAATTTTAGAATCCAGGGGTTAGATATACTGGTTCATTGCAAAATTTATTTGATCTTTCCATTAGTTTGAAAATTTCCTAACATGTTTGAACAAAATTGAAAGGATATTATAAACCTCTACTACAAATGTGCAACACTTTCTTCTTCATTATGGTATGCGAACACTAATGCTGACTTACGACACACTTATTATGCTAAACACTACTGCCAACTATATATATTAACCAGTAGGTTGCAAAACCCTTTTTTTTTCTTAACAATACAACCAAAATATGAACATGCAAGATCATAAATATTTCAGAGGTCTCATTCACCTAGAGGAACCTGAACATTATATTTTACTGGGAAATCTGTCTCTACAGTGACACAATGGAGGTAGGATTGAATTTAGACTGCATATTCATGATTCTTTTATAACTGATGATAACATTGTTTTGTTTGTTGACCAGCATATTAATTTTGGTGACTTGGAGTGAGACAAAAAGACTCAAAATTAACAGGCTGTAAATTTTCCAAGGATATCTGCAAGTTTTCAAGATTACCCCAATTTATGGGTAAATCTAATGTTGCTTACAATATGTGTCATAATCTTTTCTTAGTAATATAAATGCATTTATTTAAAAAATACAGAAGAGTAAATTATTTAACATTCTCTAATGCAGAATTTCTATTTAAAAAAATCCAATATCTTTATATGGACTTTTGGGTTCTTACATTCAGTATCCACTCACAGCAGCAAAAAGCAGTGTCATTTTTCCAATAATACTCTTATGGAACTATTAGTATCATTTCCCTTTAATTATAGACGAGGAAATAAGGGAAATGATACTAATCACATAAAAGGGTTCTTGGAAAAGTTAAGTGAGATTATGTAAAAACAAACAAAATATAGTAAGCAGTGTCATTGAACACTTTTCATTATTCTACATCTATATTCTAGAGCAAAACATGAGTCCATTCAGAACAAACTGTTCTTACATTACATTTTAAAGATTCATAATCCGTTAAAAGTTACCAAAAATGGGTTTCAAATATTTGTCTATTGTGTTTTTAATTTTAAAATTGAGTTTCAGAATATATGTGCAGTAAATAGTCCATGGATCTGAAAACAGAAAGATTCCATATGATTATTCACGTTTAATCCTACCACTTGTTGGATCGTTCTCTCCACCATCTATCTACCTGGTTATATTTGAAAACAGTGTTTAAGAAAGAAGAGCCACTACCTTGTTTTCTAAAAAGGGGAGTAGAGCCTAAATTCAGGGAGCAGGTAATTAGCTTTTCCTGGTCTTCTGTCTGCCCTGAAGTGAATACCAGTTTTAACTGATGACTATAGAACTAAGCAACCAATCAAAAGTTTTCTAACTGCTCTTCATTACCGAGCTCAAGCTGCCATTTCCATAACCTTGAATTTTACTTTGCTGGAAGATCAGTCACGTAACAATCCAGAAGCAGGGATTGTTCAGATGATAAAGGTGAAGAATGAAATGCCTGTGCATTTCACATGCAATATGTAACAGTATGCAATAATACTGGGTAATATTTCATATTTCACATGTAATATTTTCTGTGTAATGTATAATACATATGTGTACATTTGGTAAAATTTTTCCATAAAGTTTTTATGATATCAACTTATATATCCATAAATGGCAATTTTTACCAAAAGTTTTTGAAAAAGGACACAGTATTTTTTCTGTAAAAGGTACTACAAGATAGACTTTTTAATTACTCTGACACATGGGTCAGTTGCCATTACAATAAAATTCCATGACTTGCTTGACTGATTTTTTTTTTTTTAGCAAGGGATTAAGATACCATAAAACACAAGTTGCTTCTCCCATTCTTCTTTAATGCCATTGTGAACTGTGCCAAAGGAGCACTTCTGAGAGCAGGAACTAACACTTAAGATGCAATGAATTTAAGAAAATGTTGACAGTCAGATTTGAATACACTAGAAGTTCCACAAAGTATGACCCTCTGTTTCACTCCACCACAAGCAGAACATAAGCTTCATTTTACATCTTGAGGACCTTCATTCTTTCCTCAACAGCTCCTATAGTCATATTTCTGGGCTAGGGATTGTGCAGTGGTTTCAAAAGTGTGAGGAAAATTAATCCATCCCTGTCTTATGGGTTTGAACATTACTGAGGCACCAACGTGAAATGGTCAAGTTGTAACACAACACATTATGGGATTGATCAGTGACCATAAATACTGAACCACATCTGAGCTGTGAAATATCCAAAGAAGCCTATTTATACGGCATCAGTCAGTAGTTGTTGTTATGTACTGTATCAATTACAGAAATTAATAATAATACAATTTACATATCCTGTGGTTGGTTTAATGCTATGAACACAGAGGTATGTAGTTGTTGAAAGTAGAATTATATCCACTCAGAGGAGAATGAGGAATATTGTCTTCCTATTACAAGGGAATGGTGCACATTCATATGCACACAGATTCAAGTGGAAATTGCAAAGTCAATTTTAGATTCTACTATAGAAGAGGGTGCATTATTCTGTATCTGAGGATGTTCTTTTACGTGCTCACCATGTTAACTGTATGTTCGGGCAGCAGGGTCTGAATCAATGCTTCCATGTTGCCTGAAGTGCACTGATTTATGCCTTTTAATCTGTGGGTACTTTTTGTCTGCTAATGAGCTTGAACAATCTGCTGACCTTCCCTGCTCCATCATTTTCCTTTCCTCAATATTTTTATTAGCTGATAAATCTCTCTCACTCCTAACACCAGCAGATTCAAATGGACTACCTACTGACCAGTTGCTGACTGTAGGAAGAGCGAACTTCTCTGAAATGTTTTGGAAAATACGTTGGCTTTTACATTCAAATAAGGAAACCACAGGGTGACTTCAGAGGAACAGGATGTATATTACAACCGTTATCATAGGAGGAGCAAGAGCAGAGAGAAAAGAATCTCAAAAGTAGTAGAAGTGGCTGGGTAGTACAAGACTGTCCCAGGCGGAACTGGGCAGCTGGCCCTCAGTGTATATGGTGACAAGGCCCCCAAACAATTCCCTGGCCAGTCATAAGGGAGTAAGCCAATCTATTTCATTTTTTTTTATTTCTGAATGTTTTTCTTATGTCTAAGAGCATTTATTATATCATTCTCTACTTAGTTTATTGTATGTTTCTCCAATTAGTCTGCAAACTCTCAAGACCAGGCAATAAGCATTCATAACTTTAGACCGGAGAGAAGGACAAGAAAAAGGGCAGGAGAAAAAGATGGTTTGTTCCATTACTTCCTTCAACGTCAAGTATGTCATTGAATTCCCTAAATGGTGTATGAATTATTATGTCCATCAGCTTCTGACTTATTTTCCTCAGTCACTCTTCCCCTCAAGGGATGAGAGTTTCTTACGTAGACAATAGTTTATATATTTTTGTTCTTTACCATATTGCACCATGAGATTAAGAAAAGACACATTGCCTCAAACGTAATAGCCATTACGCATCTTAACAAGGAATACTAAAACAAGCAAGCAAAAAAATCAGATCAAGGTCATCACAAATATTTCTATACAATTTATGATCTACCATGCACACAACAAAAAAGAATTAGTATTCCCCTTTTATGTATAGGTAAAACAAATTTTATAGAAAAAGCTTCATGCATACTAATTTAAAAAGTAGACAGTTTGAGCCTTTATTGGTTTCTCTGTACTTTACTGAGAAAAATATGAAAATATTTTCCAATTTGAAAATATAGAAAATTCATTTTGGTACAGTTGACATTATACCTGGTTTATCCAGTTTGAGCATTTATTAGTTTCTCTGTACTTTCCTGGTAAAATATGAAAATATTTTCCAGTTTGAAAATATAGAAAATTCATTTTGGTAGAGTTGACATTGTACCTGAATAAAAATAGCAACACAATCACTAGCCACCTAAATAAATGCCAGATCAATTGGATTTTATGTGAAAGGTTGGTACAAAGATAATTGTTTAAACAGTATGTTTAAACATAATAGAGGTGCTATGTCACAAATGATGTTTGCACTTGGGCAAGTGTCCCACATAGAGAAATTCATCAGCGATAAGATATGCAGAACGAGAGAGCTGGAATAATTTCTGCCATATACTGTGAGAACAGTCTGTTCTCTTCCAATGCAGACATGAAAAAAAGAAAATCCATATAAAATGTCACTGGCAATAGGGGATTAGACCGGTTCTAGTAAGAAGTAGGCTTCTTCAGGGCTTGCTCTAGGCAACATCATGAAAGAGGAGGAGGAGCAACAGAGGGAATGCTTGGGCTGAGAGTTTGATTTCTGTGTTTCATTCCCTTTCTCAACTAAATGGCAAGATCATTTTTCAAGCATCTTAATTTATCTGTACTTTAGTTTCATCATCTGTATAGCAAATATCTCTGAATCCCCTTCTAAGTACTAAATAAATAAATAAATAAATAAATAAAACCTATGATTCTAAGTCTGTCTTCTTGGAATTACATCCGACTACGTAGCCCTTTCCTTACATGCGAGCAAGCAGAACCCCTTTCTCACTTCTGGTTATCAGCCTCCATAGTTTTGGACTGCCTCATGCTCAGAATCACTCGCTACAACATCCAATCCACAGTTCCAAGGCTGCTTCCCTCTCTGGCATTGCTTTGAAAACATTTTTTCCGCATATGCCTTCTCTAAAGCCAAAGTCCACCAATCTATTTAATGTAAATCACAGTTAATACTTCTGGGGAAGAAGCATATTGAGCAGGAAGGCTTGCCACGGCATAAGGCTTATGCTGGGTTGTCAGTAAATATGCCTTGAGTTAACATATGAACGAATGTATACGTATGACAAAATGGAAGTAGGATGACAACTTAGTCACAGTTCTAAAAACGAGGGAGCTATCCAATAAGGTATCGATCATTTTCAAATTTTCAAAAGGGTATTCTTTTGAATCTCAAGCTAGCTTAAGGAAATTCATTGCTAATGGTTAAAATTTAAGGAAATGCAGGCGAAATACTTTCAGGTAGTTCACCCCTTGCAGCCTTTCTCAAAGTCCACTATTTTAACATATTGTTGGGATGCCTGGGTGGCTCAGTCTGTTGAGTGTCTAACTTTGGCCCAGGTCATGGTCTGACAGTTCATGAGTTAAAGCCCCACATCAAGCTTGTTGCTGTCATCATGATGTCCACTTCTGATCTTCTGTTTCCCTCTCTCTCTGCCCCTCCCCTGCTTGTGCTCTCTCTCTCTCTCTCTCTCTCTCTCTCTCTCTCTCGCCCTGCCTCTCTCTCTCAAAAATAAATAAACATTAAAAAAAAGATACTGTTTATTCCTCTCTAGAAGAGATCACTCATGCAGTTCCAGACTTTCCATAAAATTTATTCATTTCTTCCCAATGCATCCTAAAGTCAAAATTTTCACCTACCATTCTTTTTCATCCCAGGGGAAAAAAAAAAAAGCTTTGTCCAAATTGTTCAATAAAGTCCCCAGAACAATAGCACATGGACCCTATATGGGTTATAAGAGTAAGTAAAACCCTTCTTTAAATCCTATGCAAACTTTATAGGAATAAACTTATCTTTTAAGCCCTGCACTGAAGAAACAGAATCAGCTATGCATATCTATAAATTGAAAGGTTTGGTTTAATTGAAGTCTCTTCCCACCCACTTCTTACATTTTTGTGATTCTGTCACCATTGTAACTGCTTGGTCATCTAATCAAATCTATCTACCCTGACTTAACCTGATGGTACAAGACTGCAGCACAAAATACATTAACCTATTAAAGTGGACACAGATATCGTGAGACATGTAACCAAGATGGTGTCTTGACGTGCACCTTTGTTGTTCATTTCTTACTCCCCATGGAGAAGGCTCCACTGTGGGGAGGAAAACTTTCTCATCACTACAAATCAGGAAAATGCCCTGCTTAGACCTGTTTAGCTTCATATTTCTGTGGAGGTGGTGTTGCTAGCCAGATCCCTGAAAACCAGATGCTGAGACAGAGATTTGCATGTGGGAATTTCATTGGGCAAACTCTTAGGCACAACACTTACAAGGAGTACAGAAGGCAAGATTGGGCAGGGGGAAGATTCTAACTCAGCCAATCCCATGGGAAGCTGTGGGAGATAGGACGGCCCCAAGGCACCATCCTACACTGAAGCAAGAATAGTTCTTTGTAGAATTCTGCTTTCGGGAGTCTACTCCCAAGAAAATCAGCTCCCTTCAGTCCAGAGAAATTCTCAGAAATGAATTCAGCAAGTAGGTAATGACCCTCCAATACTACCAGACCCAGAAGAATAAACATTTCAATTGCGAAGAGGAGATCTGGGGATGTAGCAACTTCCACTGTCACCACTATTCAGTGTCCCTCAAACTGAATGAAGGTCAAGATCAAGAACACCAAGGCCACTCGCCTTCTTGTGGATGCTCAGGGAGGGGGCACACTTAGCATTAATCAATGAGGCCACTTTCCCAGGGAGTGGGATTAATCCCAGGCCACTTTCCTGGGAGTGGGAAGATAACAGCCTGTCAGGATGTTAGAGGATCCATCGATTACTATCCCTACCATAGTTCCCACAATTCACAGTGAAGCCAGATGATATCACTACATGACTTGACCATTAATCTAACCATTTGATACTTCTTGCTCAATGACCCACTCAAATCTGGCCCACCAAAATGACAGGTGACATGTTTAACTCTATCCACTCACTTGTTCTAGAGTAAAATTCCAAGAGCCCCATGCCATTTTGGGGTGGCTAAAGGGGCCCACACCTGAAAAATAAATAAATAAATAAATAAATAAATAAATAAATAAATAAATAAAGGCACGACAGACTGAAAATCAAAGAGTGGCCCCCAAATTGACCCAAATTAAAAAATGCAAACAAAAGAAAACACAGATAGTGATACACCATTCTTATTTAACAATTTAGAATTTCAGGCCAGAATATTACATAGCTATCAGCATGATATTATGTGACAATCACAAGCCTTTATGCACTTAGTAAATGTATTATAATATAAAGGGAATGAAAAGTTGCTAGCAATACAGGAAGGAATATAAAGCTCCAATGTCTTATTTAGAGACAACGATACACTTTTTTTTTAAAATAAATCAATAGATTATAGAGAAAAGAAATATTATACAGAATTTGAATAACATGACAAACAATTTTGGAAATCTGACTAATGCCAAAGATCTCTATTTATAATATTTTACTTCTAAAACCGTGAAAAAATATAATTGTCTAGTATTCATAAAACAATTATAGAAGGGGCGCCTGGGTGGTTCAGTCGGTTAAAGCGTCTGACTTTGGCTCACAGTTCGTGGGCTTGAGCCCCACATCGGGCTCTCTGCTGACAACTCAGAGCCTGGAGCCTGCTTTGGATTCTGGGTCTCCCTCTCTCTCTGCTTCTCCCCAACTTGTGTTCTGTCTTTCTCTCCCAAAAATAAATAAACATTAAAAATAATTTTAAAAAATTATATAAAAACTTATCATATGCTAGGCCATAATTTAAATCTTGATAAATGATAAAAGTAAACACCTTTCAAAATATGACTTTAGACTACACCACAGGAAATATAATACTAACACAAATCAAAAATTTGGAATTAAACAAAAAAAAAAAAAAGAAAAACACTGCTCCATAATTAGTGGGTCAAAGGAGAAGCCAAAATTAAAACGTCAGACTGTTTAGATTAAGAAATTTATAGAAACCTTCCCAATGAGCACTCAAAAAACTGTCTCAAGTTCTTTTATTATTATGTAAGTTATTAAAATAATGCATCTGTTAATCTCAAGAACTTTGGAGAAAATGAATAAAAGACACCTGACATACTATAAGGAAGGCCGAGGAATGCAGGATAAATAAACAAACAGGAAAAAAATATAGACAGACAAATCTAGACCAAGAATGGCTTCCAGAAAACAAAAGAGTAAAGAGAGATGGGAAACAGTTTCATGTTATCAGAGAAAAGAAAAGGGAAATAAGTAATCAGATCAAGAGGAGGTGATAGTCTATATGTTAAAAAAAAAAAAGATTCATAATAAATAACCTACATTCGATTATATATTGTTATGTTATTTTGTAACAAAGAAAAACATTCCATTCATATCATTCCACCATATATCTGTATATGTTTATTAAAAATCTAGAAGTTAATATACAAATTCTTAACAACGATTAACTCTAGGGGAATAAACATTTATAAAAGATTTTGTATACTATTCAAATTTTTACAAAGTACAATATCAAAGTCTATCCTGATTTCAAAGGAAGATAAGAAAATATTTTAAAAGCCTAATTTTAATAATACCATTTTTAAAAGTTTCTACTTAGGAAAGCAGTACACAATGTTATCACTGATACGCTCCAGTAGAAGTGTCAAATTAAAAAAAAAAAAAAGAAAGAAATGGATCATGACATTAATGTGCATGCACATGCTATAATAAGTGTAGGGTTATTTTTTGTTTGTTTGTTTTAAGTAACTAGTGTAGAAGAGATGCATTTCCCAGCATGTAGTACTGTAGGGAATTCAGTAATATTTCAATAGAATATTTGAAAGAAAGGTAATGAATGGCAAAGAAATAGGGGAAAGGCATGAATTTAAACTATAGCTGAGGTCAAAGTTGAATGAAACTGTATTTGAATTTGGGGAGCAGAGTATAGATAAAAAGTAGTGAGTAGAAAAAGGTGCTCTTAAACAAAGAATGCTCACAACTCTCCCTAATCCTCCTTTGAGCTCCAGACTCCCGTACCCAGCTGTTTGACACCACTTTAACTACAAAGGCATCTCAAACTCAACCTGTCTAAGGAGAAGCACACTACGCTCTTCAGCCTCCAATCACGCAGAAAATACTGGCCATTTTGAGATTTTCATATCTCAGTGAATAAAGCATCATTTACTTAGTTGTACAGATCTAAAATTTTTTAGACCCCCCCACCTTATTAAATTCACTATCCAGTGCACTTGACCTTTCTTTTTTTTAATTTCTTTATTTTGAGCGAGAGAGAGCAAGGAATCGTGGGGAGGGACAGAGAGGGAGGGAGAGAGAAAATCCTAAGCAGGCTCCACGCCATCAGCACAGATCCTAATGTGGGGCGCAAACTCATGAACTGTGAGATCATGACCTAAGCCAAAATCAAGAGTCTGACGCTTAACCGACTGAGCCACCCAAGCGCCCCTTGACCTCTTAAGTCTATTTCTAAGCTATTCATTCTCTCCTCCTCTACTACCACCAGGCTGGCTCAAAGTTCAATCACCTCTCATCTGGATGATGACAACGGCTTCATAACTAATTATTAGCTTCCATTTCATCCCACCCAATCCATTCTCCAATACATCAGCACCACTAGTCAAAGGCTTGCCTTGTTTTGTGATAAGGAAAAAGCCTTACTGTTCATACATTTTTCAGGGGCTCCTTCTATACCACCACTTTCCTCTGTTGAGGAAAGTGTGTCCTTCTTGTGGTCATCCTTACTCACAGTGCTTCCTCCTGACACACCTGTGCACCTCCAGTTTCTTACCTACAATGCTCTCTCTCTTTTCCTCATTAATTGCTCTTTGTTCTTCCAGTCTCAGCTTAATCATCACTTTCTCGGAGAAGCCCTTCTTAACTTCCTGCATAGCTCAAATGCCCCTATCACGGGCTCCCCTAGTAGGTTTACCTGTTGTTTGGGAACACTTGTCACAGCTGAGCTTTCCCCCGGTACATATAATTATGTGATTGATTACTGTAAACTCCATAGGGAAAGGAACAGTGCTTGATTTCATTTTCCCTTTATTTCTAGGCACTAGAACAGCATTTTCACAAAGTAAATACTCAAGAAATATTTGGAATAAAATGTTGATGAAGAAAGATCTGTGCCTAAATCTGCATGTTTCCAGCCAGATAACTGAACAACCCTGAAGAGCTCAGCAGCCCCAACTCCACAGCCAGTCACTCCAATTATACAGCTCTCCACAGGGAAATTATTTTCAAATAAAAAGTGTCCAGTAAGCATTTGTTTGAATTAAATGAACAGGCGATGCAATGTGCCCATCTTGTACAGAATTTAATCCAGCTAGAATTTATTGAGCCCAATCTGGGCATGGCTGTATAATAAGCACAAGAATAAAATATACCAATTTTGGTGTCTTATCAGATTGGTTAAAATGACTGTGTGGCTCTAATTTAGTGACTGAATTACTATCAGAATCCACACTCCATATGGCTCTTTCATTTGATTTATTCAAGCAATTTGTGGTATCTCATCTTGATACTATCAAACATATAGTATACGACATAATTGTAGTTTCTATTATGATTTTTGCGACAGATTGATTAAAATCACTTGAATAGATCAGCTGGGAACGTTTAGAACCTCAGCATTTTATGTAAGCTTACTAACTTAGATTTACACAACAGACAGTAGAAAAAAGATGGATGTCGGGAAAAAAAGGATTTATCAGGATTTGCTCTAAACCAGTGCTATGCTCCCCAAATTAATCAATTTACTTACCATTTTGTCAAATATTATATACAGATCCTCAATTAGGATGATGTGAAGATATCATATTACATTCTCTTAGGTTATTAAAAGTTCAAAGAGTAAGATAGACCAATGAATAATTAAAATGAAGGGGCTCCAAGCTAACGAATATGTTTATGCAGATGATTTCACAAACACAGAAAAGTAGAACATAGATAGTTAAGGAATATGACTTTGGTATGGGGAGGAGTTTTAAAATATGGCTGCTTTGAGAACATGATTCCTAGTAGAAGTGTTCAAATGCTAGGAAAAAAAATCTTCTTAGTTTTGGTGTTTGAGAAGGCAATCTGGACAAAGGAAACATTTTATGATTTCACTTGTATACAAATTATCAGTAATAATTAAAATGGCAAGGCTTTCAAATTTTATGAAGTTCTGAATCAACTCTTTTAATGACCTGGATTACTTTTCATTTGGGCTATTTCTCACAAATAATATTTTCCTGTGTAAATAAAAGATGGAATTGTGAATTACATAAATATTCCTTTCACTATACACTCTACATTAGCCTTGTGAGAACATTTAAGACATTGTGCTATCAATACCACTGTATTTTTTGGCAACTATAACGGAATTGAGAAAGATGAAAAGCTATTAAAACTATGATCCAATTAACTCTTATATCCAGTAAAATTTGATTTCTTGCTCTTCCAAATAAAAACATTGGAATATATGTGTGTTTTAAAATCCAATATTGTTTTCTCACAATTTCCAATGTATGTTGTTATTAAGACATATCATTAAATTTGGATATCTACAAGATATTAAATTTCTGGGTCACTGCAGTAATTGTACTATGACACCCTATCCCATCTGGATCCCATAACTGCACTCTCAAACATTTACTCCCTCATGTTTTTAAAGCTTTATTATAATTAGCATAAGCAGCATATATTTAAAATGTATAATTTTATAGGTTTTGACATATTTATACAACTGTAATGCTATCACTACAGTCCAAATAATGAAAGTATCCATCACCCCAAAATATTTTCTCTTGAACCTCTGTAATGCTTTTTTCTCTTTTTTTACTTTTCCCTGACCCTTTTCCATGCACATTTTACCTACTTTAAGATAATGTAAGTTAGTTTACTTTTTTGTGTGTTATATTTAAATAGAATCATACAGAATGTACTTTTGTTGTTGATGTTGTTGCTATATCTATATTTGCAATATGTTTATACATATAGCAATGCTTCAAAGGCACAGAGATTTTTGTCCTAGATCACCAGCTGGACTTCTTCTATTTAGAATATTTCTTATTTTCTTTCTTTTTTTAATTTTAATTTTTTCTTAATTTACATCCAAGTTAGTTATCATATAGTGCAACAATGATCTCAGGAGTACATTATTACTTAATGTCCCTTACCCATTTAGCTCATCCTCCCTCCCACAACCCCTCAATTAACCCTCAGTTTGTCTCCATATTAATGAGTCTCTTCTGTTTTGTCCCCCTCCCTGTTTTTATATTATTTTTGTTTCCGTTCTCTTATGTTCATCTGTTTTGTCTCTTAAAGTCCTCACATGAGTGAAGTCATATGGTATTTGTCTTTCTCTGACTAATTTCGCTTAGCATAATACCCTCCAGTTCCATCCACGTAGTTGTAAATGGCAAGATTTCATTCTTTTTGATTGCCGAGTAATACTCCATTGTATATATGTACCACAACTTCTTTATCCATTCATCCATCGATGGACATTTGGGCTCTTTCCATACTTTGGCTATTGTTCACAGTGCTGCTATAAACATGGGGGTGCATGTACCCCTTGGAAATAGCATACCTGTACCCTTGGATAAACACCTAGTCGTGCAATTGCTGGGTCATAGGGTACTTCTATTTTTAATTTTTTCAGGAACCTCCATACTATTTTCCAGACTGGCTGCACCAGTTGGATTCCCACCAGCAGTGCAAAAGAGATCCTCTGTCTCTGCATCCTCACCAACATCTGTTGTTGCCTGAGTTGTTAATGTTAACCATTCTGACAAGTGTAAGGTGGTATCTCATTGTGGTTTTGATCTATTTCCCTGATGATGAGTGATGTTAAGCATTTTTTCATGTGTCGGTTGGCCATCGGATGTCTTCTTTGGAGAAGAATCTATTCATGTCTTTTGCCCATTTCTTCACTGGATTGTTCGTTTTTTGGGTGTTGAGTATGATAAGTTCTTTAAAGATTTTGAATATTAACCCTTTATCTGATATGTCGTTTGCAAATATCTTCTCCCATTCCATCGGTTGCCTTTTAGTTTTGCTGATTGTTTCCTTCACTGTGCAGAAGATTTTTATTTTGATGAGGTCCCAACAGTTCATTTTTGCTTTTGTTCCCCTTGCCTCCAGAGACTTGTTGAGTAAGAACTTGCTGCGGCCAAGGTCAAAGAGGTTTTTGCCTGCTTTCTCCTCAAGTATTTTGATGGCTTCCTGTCTTACATTTAGGTCTTTCATCCATTTTGAGTTGATTTTTGTGTAAGAAAGTGGTCCAGGTTCATTCTTCTGCATGTTGTTGTCCAGTTTTCCCAGCATCACTTGCTGAGGAGAATGTATTTGTTCCTTTAGATATTCTTTCCTGCTTTGTTAAAGATGAGTTGGTCACATGTTTGTGGGTCCATTTCTGGGTTCTCTATTCTGTTCCACTGATCTGAGTGTCTGTTTTTTTGTGCCAGTACCATACTGTCTTGACGATTACAGCTTTGTAATACAGCTTGAAGTCCGGGATTGTGATGCCTCCAGCTTTGGTTTTCTTTTTCAAGATTGCTTTGGCTATTTGGGGTCTTTTCTGGTTCCATACAAATTTTAGGATTGTTTGTTCCAGCTCTGTGAAGAATGCTGGTATTATTTTGATAGGTATTGCATTGAATGTGTAGATTGCTTTGGGTAGTATTGACATTTTAACAATATTTGTTCTTCCTATCCAGGAGCATGGGATATTTTTCCACTTTTTGTCTTCTTCAATTTCTTTCATAAGCTTTCTATAGTTTTCAGTGTATAGATGTTTCACCTCTTTGGTTAGATTTATTCCTAGGTATTTTACGTTTTTTTGTGCAATTGTAAATAGAACAGATTCCTTGATTTGTCTTTCTGTTGCTTCATTGTTGGTGTATAGGAATGCAACAAATTTCTGTGCGCTGATTTTCTATCCTGCCCCTTTGCTGAATTCATGGATCAGTTCTAGCAGTTTTTTGGTGGAATCTTTTGGGTTTTCCATATAGAGTATGCTATCATATGTGAAGAGTGGAAGTTTGATCTCCTCCTTGCCGATTTGGATGCCTTTTATTCCTTTGTGTTGTCTGATTGCTGAGGCTAAGATTTCCAATACTATGGTGAAAAACGGGGCCGAGAGCAGAATGTACTTTTTAAACAAATCTCACTTCTTTCACTCAGCACAATTTTGATATTAATCGGTGTTGTAGCATCTATCACTTGTTTGTTCTTTTTACAGCTGAATAGTATTTCATTGTATGATGTAACACTTTTCTTTTTTCTTTTTTTTTTTTTTTGTTTCAATTTGGGGCTACTATAGGTAAAGCTGATATGGACATTCATATGCAAGCCTTTGTACGGATATAAGCTTTTTGTGTGTATTAGTTAAATACTCAGAACTTAAATGGTAGGTGTATACAGTAAAACCTTGGTTTGCAAACATAATTTATTTCAGAAACATGCTTGTAATCCAAAACACTCATATATCAAAGCAAATTTCAAGAACCAGTGGCTCAGTTGTGATGATGCAACATTCGGTGTCACGTACTACTCATATTGCAAGACATTGCTCATTTATCAAGTTAAAACTTATTAGAAATATTTGCTTGTGTTGCAGAACACTTGCAGAGCAAGTTACAATCCAAGGTTTTACTACACTTCTACCTTAAGAAACCCTCAAACTAGGGCACCTAGGGGGGCTCAGGGACTCTTGATTTTGGCTCAGGTCATGATCTCACAGTTCATGAGATCAAGCCCCGTGTCAGGCTCTTCACTGACAGCACAGCCTGCTTCAGATTCTCTCCATCTCTCTCTCTCTGCCCCTTTCCCCGCATACATGCACGTGCATGCTCTCTCTCTCTCTCTCTCTCTCTCTCTCAATCTCAAAATAAAGAAACATTAAGAAAGAAAAAAAAGAAAAGAACCTGTCAAACTATGTTCTGAAGTGGTCATACCCTTTAGCATTCTCTATTGTATGAGAGTTCTTATTCTTCCACACTCTCCCAAAACTTGATAAGATCAGTCATTTTAATTTTAGCTATTCTAATAGATGTATAATGGTATCTCATTGCAGTTTTAATTCATAGTTTGTTAATAACAATGTTGAGCATCTTTTTCTGAATTTGCTTCACATTCTAATACTTTAGTTGGTGAAATGACTGTTCAAATCATTTGTTCATTTTTAATTAGTTGGGTTTGCCATTATTGATTTCTAAGAATTATTTACATATTCTGATACAAGTCCTTTAACTTATATATGAGTTACAAATGTTTTCACCACTCTGGCTTGTTTTTTCATCCTTTTTAATACTGCCTTTGAAAGAGCAGAAATGTTTCAAACTTGATGAAGTCCAATATATTAATTTGTTCATTGATGGGATTATTCTTTTGGTATTTAAAAACAAACAAACAAACAAACAAACAAACTTTGCCAAAAAATCTTGTTTTTTCCCTCTGCAGTTCCCTTTAGAAATTGCATAGTTTTAGACTTCACAGGAGGTCTATGATAAATTCTGATTTTTTTTTTAATTTTAGAGAGATAGAGAGGGCACAGGAGTGGGGGAAGGGCAGAAGGAGAGAGAGAATCTCAAGCAGGCTCCACACTAAGGACAGAGCCCCACACAGGGCTCAATCCTACAACCCTGGGATCACGACCTACGATCAAGAGGCAGATGCTCAGCCCCATGGACTGAGCTACTCAGGCGCCTCTTGATTTATTGTTATGTGCTGTGAGGTGTGAGATTGAAATCCACTTATTTGCATATGAGTTTCTGACTGTACTAGTACCATTCCTTGAAAAGACTTGTCTTCTTCATAGAATTCCCTTTGCAACTATGTTGAAAATCAGTTGTTCACATATGCATGCACTTATCTGCACTCCATTCTGTCGATCTTTGTGCCAACACTGCACTGGCTTGATTACTGAAATCTAAGTCTTGATTTCAAGACTTTCAGAAGTCTTGAAATCAGGTAATGATAGTCCTCAAATTTGGTCTTTCTCTCTATGTGCAATTTTTGGTACTCTAGTTCCTTTCCATTTCCCACTGAATTTTTGCTTTTCAGTTTTCAACTTAAAAACTGTCCATTGAGGGGCACCTGGGTAGCTCCATTGTTTAAGTGACTTCAGTTCAGGTCCTGATCTCGCGGTTTGTGAGTTTGAGCCCCGTGTCAGGCTCTGTGCTGACAGTTCAGAGCCTGGAGCCTGCTTTGGATTCTGTGTCTCCCTCTCTCTCTGCCCCTCCCCCACTCACACTCTGTCTCTCTGTCTCAAAAATAAATAAACATTAAAAAAATATTTTAGGGAAGCCTGGGTGGCTCAGTCGGTTGGGCCTCCAACTTCAGCTTAGGTCATGGTCTCACACTCCGTGAGTTCGAGCCCCATGTCAGGCTCTGCGCTGACAGCTCAGAGCCTGGAGCCTGCTTCGGATTCTGTGTCTCCCTCTCTCTCTGCTCCTCCCCTGCTCATGCTCTGTCTCCCTCAATCTCAAAAAAATAAATAAATAAAAACATTAAAAAAATTTTTTTAAACTGTCAGTTGCCCTATTGACACTGTATTAAAACTGGAGGTGAAACTGGAGAGAACTGAAATACTAAATAACACTGAGTCTTTCCACCCGTGAACATAGCATGCATGTCCCTTTAACACAGGTACTTTCCATTTCTCTTAGCAACATTTTACATTTTTCACTGTTTTCCAAATGTTCTGTAAGATTTATCCCAAAGAATTTCATATGTTTCCTGCATCTTATAACTGGTATTATTGTTATTATTATTTACAATTTTTTGTTGCTATTTAAATACTTTTGATTTTGTATATTGATTTTTTTTTAATCTCACAACCTTGTGATTGTTAGCTCTGGGAGACTTTTTAAAGACTCCATTTGATTATTCACTTGGATGGTCATGCCATCTCTCAGTGGACAGTTTAATGTCTCCGTTTTCAGAGAATGTATTCTTGTTTTGTTTTTGTTTTTGTTTTGTTTTGCTTCATTTTACTGGCTAACACTTCTGGTATAATATTGAATAGAAGTAGCCAGAACAAATATTTGTGTTTTATGACTCATTTTAGAGGGAAGGCATTAAGTCTTTCAACACTAAGCATACTGCTAGCTGAAGGTTTTTCATAGGTATTGTCTATCATTTTGGAAAAGTTCATTTATATTCCTGGTTTGCTGAGAGCTTTATCAGGAATAAATGCTGACTTTTGTCAAATGCTACTTCTTAGATATTATAGTCTCTTCTTTATTTTGTTAGTATAGTAAATTACGTTGATTTACAAATGTTTACCCAATCTCTTGCATTCCTGAGATAAATCCCACTTGCTCATGAAACCTTACCATTTTTATACGTTGTCGGGTGCTATTTGCTAAAACTTTATTTAGAGTTTCTGTATCTATGTCCATGATGCATATGGTCTGTAGTTTTCTTTTTCCAAAATACCTTTATCTGTGTTCAGTTTCAGATTATTGCGGGCCTCATAGAATGAGTTGTAAAGTGGGACTCTAAGCAACACGTCTTTTTTCCAAGGAGTAGGAGGGGTCTCTTGACCTCCACTGCCCAACTTTATGGCCTGGGAACTCTCTCAAGGAACTCAGCTGAGTTAGTCATAAAGCACATACCTCTTTGGTTTCATATCTCCCAGAATCATTGTCATTGCCTGCTGTACAGAGACTTGAAAACTGTTGTTTTATATGTTTGTCCATTATTCTTGTTTCAAGTGACAGGAAAAATCTGGTTCATTTTACTCCATTTTGGCCACAAGCTGAAGTTGGAGCCAATTGTCAGTTGAAGACAGAACTAAGATTGTCAATTTGAGAGACTTATTTTATTTTTTATGAGGGCACAAGAGTATCATGTCTAACAGATGTTACAATGACTGGTGTATGAGGCAGACATTTATTTAATAGGCACATGCTTTGGTCTCTCTGTCACTATCTTGGTTAAAATTACACATTTGAAACAAGAATCTAAAACTTTAGAGTAGTGTGGACTATGCATTTCTCATCTTTACAGCTCTCATGTGATTGTGCAGAGAACCTTGCTCACTTTCAGCACTAAAGAATGAATGTTCCCAGGCACACTTACACAGCTTTTTTGTGTGTATGTTTTGTTGGTCTGTGGCCTTCTATAACTTTGTGTATCTGAGCTTCCCTGCCACCCTTTCCTGAACTCTCTTTTTATGGGTATAATATTTTTTGAATCATTTCATCAACGTGCTTCCACTAAAAATTGATTTCAAAGTATCCAAGCATTTCAAATTAGCTTAACCTTCTTCATAGTTCTTTAAGGACAAATTTAAATTGCTATTTTTCATTTAAATGGAAGCCAGGGCTTCCAAAATATTCACAAGATCATTTTATTTGTTATCCAAATTCTAAGTAATTGTGCATGGCAGACAGTATTTAATGGTTAATATTTAATTATCTAAATTGATGGTGTCCAACAAAAATATAATATGAGCTGCATATGGGATTTTTAATTTCTAGTAGGAAGATTAAAAATAGAAAAGAAACCGGTGAAATTAACTTTAATGTTATATTTAATTTGGCTCAATACATCCAACATATTATCATTTCACCATTGATTCAATAAAAAAGAAATGCTAATTAATGTATTTTATATTCTTTGTTTCATACTAGGTCTTCAAAATCCAGTACATATAAAATATTTACAGCACATTTCAATCAGACTAGCTACTTTGCAAGTGCTCAACAGCCATATATGGCCATACCATACTGGATAAGTGAGATCTAGATAATACTTTTATTTTATGTTTGTTTGTTTATTTATTTGGAGAGAAGGAGAGAGAGAAGGAGAATCCTAAGCAGGCTCCATGCTCAGCAAGGAGCCCAATGCGGGGCTCGATCTCACAACCGTGAGATCATGACCTGACCCCAAATCAAAAGTCCAACCCTTAACCAATTGAGCCACCAAGGCTCTCCACAATACAATGACTTTTGAGGTCATTTTCAGCAACGTAGTAAATCATTGCTAGGATTCAATTTGCCTGGCATGCTAATAAACCATATTTTCTTTTTTTTTTATTTTTTTTATTTTTTTTTTCACGTTTATTTATTTTTGGGACAGAGAGAGACAGAGCATGAACGGGGGAGGGGCAGAGAGAGAGGGAGACACAGAATCGGAAACAGGCTCCAGGCTCTGAGCCATCAGCCCAGAGCCCGACGCGGGGCTCAAACTCACGGACCGCGAGATCGTGACCTGGCTGAAGTCGGAGGCTTAACCGACTGCGCCACGCAGGCGCCCCCATATTTTCTTCGTATATCAGCACATGCCTGAAATTACCAACAAAGTCACTGACTACTTTGAAAACTTATAGTTGTTGGGCTTAGAATGGCCACGACAGCTGCTGGCTGTGTCACTTATCAATTCTGAGACTTACTAAGATTTTTGATATCCTTGTGTCTCAATACTCTAACCCATTGAATAAGTATCATTTTTGTGGTTTCAAATTCATAATTTGATGTGAAAATCAAATAAAATAGATGTGAGTAGGGTTTAAAAATATAAGATATGATCTAGAATTAGAACAGGAAATTTTTCTGAACAAAATGTCTTCAATTTTTGTCTTAGCCTGACTAAACTTCAGAAAGGCTTCTTCCTGATTCTGGTTCCTGACCTGCCTTTTCTTAGAACATTTACTCTAGAAAACTTGTAACTGTCCATTTTCTTTCAGCAGTGGTAGCAAGTATTACGTTTTATTCAAGAGTCAAGGTAACAGAAAGATGTTAGCACCTTAAATATGTAATTCAGCCTCATTTTTAAAAAGTTTTACTTTTAATTAATTAATTTACTATTAATATTATTATTTTTACCTTTTTTCCATTCTTTCTGAGGTGTGTATCTTTTTATTTTTTATTTTATTTTTTTAATGTTTATTTATTTTTGAGAGGGAGAGACAGAGCGTGAGCAGGGAAGGGGCGGAGAGAGAGGGAGACACAGAATCTGAAGCAGGCTCCAGGCTCTGAGCTGTCAGCACAGAGCCCGATGCGGGGCTCAAACTCATGGACCGTGAGATTATGACCTGAGCCGGAGTCGGCCGCTTAGCCGACAGAGCCACCCAGGTACCCCGTGAGGTGTATATCTTTTTAAATGTCTCTTGCCAGTTACACAATCAAGAAATATCTTTTCTCAAAGATCGGGGAGTGAGTGTCTAGGAAGAGAGTGCCCCTTTCCAGTCTCTGTGGGAGAGTGGGAGCCTAACTGGTAAACACCTTTCTGGAGTTGTAGAACTACTGGAGAACATTGACTTTTCCTTTGAGCAAAGCCAAGTAGCAAACGAAAATGGCCTCTGTTCTCACCCGGCACACGCAGACACATCCACACTTCACCTCCACCCGGCCCTCTGTTTCAGCAGAATTGAGCTGAGATTTAATTCTGGTCTCTCTCCTGTATTGCCATTGCCTTGAATAAAGTCTCTGTCACCTGTTTAACCTTGTCAATATGAGTTTTGCTTTGACACCATCTTAATGAATTTGCTTTCTTCTCTGATTTAAAGGAATCTAGACTTGAACGCTTAAGCTTTGCATCTAGGGCGACTCATTTTCCAGGAAGTCAGCATCACCTAATCAAAACAAGCTAAATGGTTTAGAAGATGGGAGAAATCAACTCTGCATCTTCTATGAGATCATCTTATGACCTTGGGAAAGTGGCTGATACCTCTGAAAAAGGGTTTCCTCCTCCACAAGATGAGAGGATTGGGTAAAGAGAACTCTTAAATTGCCTTTGAATTTGAACCTCTTTCAATCTATTCTTGCTTGAGCCCTGTGGATTATTTAGGCTGAACCAGTGCAGCCATATTTTTAATCAGTTAATTCACATCAACTTTATGTACATTACAGGAGACTTTTTTTTAAGTCTAATGAACATTTTCACATTTACAACAGGAAATGAATTAAACACGTATATTCCCTGAGGGTGAGAATGAGGTACAATTTTTTTCCACCTATAAAGCAGCTGCTATCACTGTTTGCTGACTTGCAAATCATTACTGAATGCTTCAGCACATCTTTTTACTTGTTGACATTGTGCAAAGTCAGCTCTTGAACTGCCCATAATTGCTGGACTCATGATTTGCTTTTTTTTTTTATTCCCATATAGAAAAAGATTTGATTAGTAGTATACGTTGCACAATACATTTTTATGGTACTTTTTAAAAGCCTATGTTGTAATTTAAGTTCTCACCTTAAACAGAAACACAAGACTGTTGTTTTATATGGCATCTGCTGTATTCTTGAAAACACATCTGGGAAATTAAAATTAGCATGTGATGCCTATAGCACCACAGCTTTCATCAGAGTATACCTGGCAGCAGGAAGAGCTAGCCTGAGGAGCATTTACTAGGTTCTGGGTCAGTGACTCCCATATTCTGTGCGCTTAAGAATTACTTAGAGACCTTTCCAAACTTCCAAAGCCCAGACCACACCCTAAACTAATTAAATCACAACCTCTGTAAGTGAAATGCAGCCTCAGTCTTTTTCAAAGCTCCCTGGGTATTCCAAAGTGCAGACAAACATGGGAATCACTATGCTGGGCTCTGTGCTGATACGCTGCAGATGTGACTTTAGAGTCATTTTCATAACCATCCTATCAAGTACACATCCTGTTATAAGCAGTAGTACTTAATACTACAATTAGCCAAGTACTTGCAAGCAAAACTACTTTTGCAAAATTCACTTGGGTGAAAAAATAAGATTAAGTTGAGGAAGGGAGTGAAGGATTATCACTTCTGCTCTCCAGGTGGCCCCGCGTCCGGGCACTTAAAATTCCCAGCTATTGGGGCGCCTGGGTGGCGCAGTCGGTTAAGCGTCCGACTTCAGCCAGGTCACGATCTCGCGGTCCGGGAGTTCGAGCCCCGAGTCAGGCTCTGGGCTGATGGCTCAGAGCCTGGAGCCTGTTTCTGATTCTGTGTCTCCCTCTCTCTCTGCCCCTCCCCCGTTCATGCTCTGTCTCTCTCTGTCCCAAAAATAAATAAACGTTGAAAAAAAAATTTAAAAAAAAAAAAAATAAAAAAAAAAATTCCCAGCTATTTGAAGTGGGGAAAGGACTTCAGGCTATCTCTCTGTTATCTCTCCAAGGTTTAGTTCATGGCTACGTTCAAAAAGAGACAGAACTAGAGAATCCCAGCCTCATAAAGGGGAATTGTATACCAGTGGTCCATCAAATCATACTAACAAGAAAATCTGGATCTGGTTCTCATTAAAAGCCTGGATACATAAAAAAAAAGAAAATAATCACAGACAATGAGGTGAAGGATGCATAGACTTCCATGCTAGTGAATCTAGATTTTTCCCTCTATGAGGAGAGGTGGACTCCTTACACAAGGTTTATTTGGCTCTGTAAGGTTTTCACTGAATTACATACACAGATATTTTTATTGATGCTGAATTGTATTTGAACATGGAACTTCCAGCTTCTTCTGAGAGATGCTATAACAAATATTTGTTACTACCTTTGATGTCGGAGACAGAAGTCGGTAAATGTTTCGGTGATAAGCCATGGGAGCCCCTTTACCTCATTACTGGGGCCAGGAAACGCTGTGCTTTCCCATAAGAACTGGTGTGTTTTCACCTGCTCAACAGCCTTTTTTTTGTAACTTCACCTTTTCCTTATGCATTTTGCTCACGAAGCTTGGACCCAAATCTGGGCTCTTGTTTCATACTCAACAAATCCAGATATACAATGTTTTTCATACCGATAGTCCCTCTGAAATAATATTCCTGCTTTAATTACCTCTAGCATCCCTGACATCCCTGGTTTCTTATTTTTAAGTTATTATATGAGTTTCGTAAGCTCTCTTGTAGCTTATAAATATATTTATAGGTATTTATTTTTACATCCCTTGTAACATGTCTACCTCTAGCTATGAAGTTTTCTGACAACAACACATAAAATCGAAACACACGTTCCTTCATAGCAATGTTACTCTCTAGTTAGCAGGAGACCCCTACGAGCATTCAACGAAGAATTAGAAAAGATACATAGTGCGAAAATATGACAAAATAAGATGAAAACTTACACCATCACATACCAGTGTTAGTCTTAAGATAACTGTTAATCCTGCCTGAGAATTCATGAATTATAGAACACTTGCATTGCTTCCATTCAGATGAATCTCTGAGTGGTAAGAATCAAGAAAAGAAAAATAGGCCACATTTAGCACCTGACCTATCATATGTAATGCTTTAAGATCTGAAAAATAATTTGCTTTAAAATTTGAACGAAGTATACCACTGAACTTAAAATTACACTCACCTAAAGTTATTTGTGGTTATCATTTCTCGGTGAGCGGTGCGTTTCTCACACAAGCTACGTCATATGGAGAATACTTGAGTCTACCAATGCACTTGCCCTGAGAGAAATTTAGTCCTTTGTGGTGTTGTAATCCCTTTTCATGGAGAGCATTCACGCCTCTAAAAATAGTTTTCCTGGCATAGCTGGTACAGAAACATATGTGAGAGAATCCTGCTAGACATATCATTGAGGACAGGTGTTACGGGTTCTTCACAGTTGAACCCCCACTGCACCTGGGTTCTGAAGTTCTTGAAGGAAAGAGGACTCCCCTGTCCTATCAGCAGCACACAGAACAGTGCCTGGAAGAAAGAAGGCACTAAATACACATTTGCTGAAGGAATAATGAGGGGAGGTCTTCACCCAGCACTGAACAACTATTTAAGATCTACTTAATCCGCTGGTGAACATTTGCTTTGTCACCAGGTCTGAGTCGTGCTTTATCGTGACCCACAACTACTGCATCGTTCTTTTTCTTTCCTTAGCATCATGAGAGCTTATTATATGCACAAGGCACGTTGTAAGGTATTTTACATGTCAGTTCATTTAAACCTAATGATATTATCATTTGCTTTTAAAATACAGGAAAATAAAGACAGAGATTAAAACATAAAAACAAAACAAGCTTAACTATGCAACCAGCACAAATGGCAAAGCCCAAATTTGAACCAATGTTGCCCTAAGACACCCCCTCTACAACTTGGGGATGATTTCATGCCACCCACTTCCCCTTCCGTGCTGACTATTCACAGTCCTGAATCTCCCCTTTCTCAGTTATTGGTAGAGGAATTCAACCAGCTTGTCATATGCCAGTTCAACTATTCTCTATTTCTTTACATTTTTACTTTGTTTTCAAAAAGTTATTTTACATAAATTACGTCTGTTTGCCTTTGATGTCTTTTACCCTAAACTTCTATCAGAGTGGCTTTTGCTTATTTTTTTATACCAGCTTTTATCACTATTTAGCCTTAGATGGCTTTTGTTACCTGCAATGCTAACTTCCAGTAGATCTGAAGCATGTCTTGAGCTCATGGTTTTCGATTTATTCTATGCTATTAAATACATTTAAAAAAATAAAGTAAGGCTTTATGGAGCACCTCTTATATCTCTGACACAAAGAGAGACCGATGAATTGATTAACTATTTCCTGACATCAAAGAGTTTTCTATGTTCTTAAAGAGACAAGATATAAATTCAAAATAAACAAAAACATTCAACTTGAATATATTCAACTGTGTTGCTCCAGTTAACTTCAAAAATAATTTTGGGGGCACCTGGGTGGCTCAGTCAGTTAAACCTCCAACTCGATTTTGGCTCAGGTCATGATCTCATGGTTCCTGAGTTCCAGCCCCGCGCTGTTAAGTGCGGAGCCTGTTTGGGATTTTCTCTATCCCTCTCTCTCTACCATTCCACCCTACCCTCCACTCTCTCAAATAAATTTAAAAAAAATTTATTTGTTTGTTTATTTTTGAAAGAGTCAGAGAGAGACAGAGTGTGAGCAGGGGAGGGGCAGAGAGAGGGAGACACAGAATCTGAGGCAGCCTCCAGGCTCTGAGCTGTCAACACAGAGCCTGATGTGGGGCTTAAACTCACAAACCACGGGATCATGACCTGAGCCAAAGTTGGACGCTCAATCGACTGAGCCACCCAGGTGCCCCTAAAAAAATGTTTGAATGATGGCTTATTCTTGTTATAAAAATAAGTAATTTGGTATGACCACACACACACACACACACACACACACACACACACACACACATTTAATTCCAATAGATAAATATTTTGGAACTGCTAAGTTTTATTTTCAGAATATCTTCAATTATCGCATATATAATTCAAACACCAGGATCCCGGAAATTTGTAGCCATTAAAAATAAAATGATCTACAAAGATGGGAAAGGAACATAAGATGCTTACATAATCCTTTTTGGAATTTCAAATGGATATATGCCTTTTTTATGTCCTTTCTGCTACAGTTATTCAGTGTTGCTTTTTAATGTTAACTGCTACCACATTATCTCCCCTGAGAAAACTTTACATAAAGAAGTGAATGAGGCAAACCTTGGGCAGAGACTGCATTTTAGAAGATATTTGCTAAGTGCACTTGAATCAAAGGCGCTTATTAATACCGGTCCCTAAAATTCAGAGCCACGTCTTTTAAATCAACTAACAGTCTGCACTAAAGAATGTTTTCACTTACTTTTTCCTAAACATGTTAGACTGATTATTAGGATATGAAAAGGAGAGATAGCTTTGGGTCAGTGATAACAATAATCCTTAAAATTAAGAAAAGTGGGGGTGCCTGGGTGGCTCAGTCAGTTAAGCATTTGACTTCAGTTCAGGTCATGATCTCGTGTTCTGTGAGTTCGAGCCCCGCGTCGGGCTCTGTGCTGACAGCTCAGAGCCTGGAGCCTGCTTCAGATTCTGTGTCTCCCCTTTCTCCGACCCTCCCCTGCTCATGCTGTGTGTTACCCAAATGAATAAATGTTAAAACATTGTTTTTAATTTTAAAAAGTGATCAAAAGGCAGTTTTCCTTTTTCCTAGTTTCCACTAATTTGTTGCTTTATGTGTTATCTTTTCTCACTCTATGTTAAACACCAGTAGTAATATATTTGTACAGTTAAAGTTGTTTTTTGAGACAGAGACAGAGAGTATGTATGGGGTGGGGGGCAGAGGGAGAGCAAGAGAGAATCTTAAGCAGGTTCTACACTCTGCAGGGAGCCCAAGGTGGAGCTGGATCCCAAAGAGTCTGATGTCATGACCTGAGCCAAAATCAGGAGTTGGCCGCTTACTTGACTGAGCCCCATACATTTTAAATTTTTAATAATCATCTTTCAAATAATTATCTCAAATATTCCTCATGGCACACTTAGGAAACATGTAACCACCAATTCACCAATTGAGATATCAAGGCTTAGAAAAGCAAAATGGGGCAAAGATGACATCCAAGGGCAAACATGCCAAAGCTCAGGCTTCCTGGCAGACAGGCATGGCCATGTGACGGCATTCCGACCTGTGGATTGAGGTAGACATATTGAGGGACATTGCCTCCCTGGCTGAAAAGGAAATTTCTTGGCCTGGTCACACTCCCTCTCCCCTCCCCTGCCCAAGGAGAGAAAATGAGCCATATCTGAACAAGCAGATTATTATCAAGAAAATAAATGATGGGAATGCAAGCTGGTGCAGCCACTCTGGAAAACAGTATGGAGGTTCCTCAAAAAACTAAAAATAGAACTACCCTACGACCCAGCAGTTGCACTACTAGGCATTTATCCATGGGATACAGGGGTGCTGTTTCAAAGGGGCACATGCACTCCCATGTTTATAGCAGCACTATCGACAATAGCCAAAGTATGGAAAGAGCCCAAATGTCCATCAACAGATGAATGGATAAAGAAGATGTGGTATATATATATATATATATGTATATATATATATATATATATATATATGGTATATATGTGTATATATATATATATATACACACACACACACATACACACAATGGAGTATTACTCGGCAATCAAAAAGAATGAAATCTTGCCATTTGCAACTACATGAATGGAACTGGAAGGTATTATGCTAAGTGAAATTAGTCAGTCAGAGAAAGACAAAAAATCATAGGACTTCACTCATCTGAGGACTTTAAGAGACAAAACAGATGAACATAAGGGAAGGGAAACAAAAAGAATATAAAAACAGGGAGGGGGACAAAACAGAAGAGACTCTAAAATATGGAGAACAACCTGAGGGTTACTGGAGGGGTTGTGGGAGGGGGTTTGGGATAAATGGGTAAGGGGAATCAAGGAATCTACTCCTGAAATGATTGTTTCACTATATGCTAATTTGGATGTAAGTTTCAGAAAATAAAAAATAAAATTAAAAAAAATATAAAACAGGAAAATTTCCTAGCATTTCTAAAAAAAGAAAAGAAAAGAAAAGAAAATGAGAGGGAGGCAGAGAAGGAAGCTGTATGAAAACTACTTCTCATTGGTCAGAAAGCCTGGGAAACCCAGCACACTCACATGAAACCCAAAATGTTCTCCCACCTGTTTCATCCACTATATTTTAAGGGTTTAAATTTTTTCTTACGGTATCTTTGTTTGCCTTAATTAGTATAGAAATATGTATGTATGTATCTATCCACCTATCTGTCTGCCATCATCCATGCATGCATTCTCTATCCATCCAGATCCTTAGTCTATTTTCCTTCTCAATTCCACTGCCTACTCCACACCATACTTCATCACTTGACATCTGGATGGCTACAATAGCATTCCCTTTGCTCATAAACTCTCCTTGACACAACTCACTAAACATAAGACTGCCATACTAAATCTTACTTAAATATGACTTGTATAAAATTGTTCTTCTTGCTCAGAAGTCTACTATCCATTCTTATTTGCTTTGGAATAAAGCACATTCTCTTAGCCTTACACTGAAAGCTCTTCCAATTTGATCTCCCCGTATCTCCTACACTGAAATTACCTCATAGCCACTCAGTCCAAATCCCATATCTTCTATCAAACCTTGCCCAACTAAATTAGCTCCAAATTAATTGGTTTCATAATCTTCCATACTTCTTATTGGCATCAAAAAAAAAAAAAAATATATATATATATATATATATATATATATATATATTATATGTTTATCTCTCCACCTGTATTAAAATGCTGCCCAAATGAAGGGAACACTATTTAGACTCACTATTTAGACTTCTTTTAAGGACTACCTCTGTGACTCACTGTGGGAGGAAGCACCTGGTAAAAGTTTGATGCCTACTGAAATAAACTGAGTTAATTCTGTGGGCTTCCTATCTGCAAAAGCAAGGAGAAGGGTGAATATATTTCTTCATAAGAATAACCCTCAGCATTAAATTGCCTTAACTATCCAAACAATGCATTAAAAACCAGAATTGAATGATGTCCCTTTATATTTTCTTTCATGCCAACTCAAATGCTGATGAGTTTTTGTTCATATGGCCCCAAAACTTGAAGGCTCCAATTTACTACAGGTAATATACATGATCTATGAGCAGCATATGCGTAAGTGTATATAAGAGAAGAAGGCATGACAATGAATAAGATGTCTTATAAATAAGCCCCAGTGAGTAAGATCTACCATATACTTTAATCAGAATGCATTTTCCACTTGGAAGTATGACAGCCAGGTCAAATGTATTCCCTATTTAAGAAAATAGCATTTCAAAAGGGAATGACAATGTATGAAAATACAAATAAGATCGAAACAAGTCTTTTTTTTTTTTTTTTTTTTTTTTTTTTTTTTTTTTTTTTTTTCTGCTGGACATTAGGGATGGCGGTTATTGTCTCAAGTGACTGAGACACCTGCTTCATAATTTACAGGTTGTGTGATTTTGAGCAAACTATTTGATTTCATTGATCCTCAGTCTCATCATATAGAAAAATAAGATAACTCACCTTTCTCACAAGATTGTATTGGGAGTATACTGTACTTTTATCATTAAAAATTTTAGTATAATAGGTGTAAATTAATTTCTAGCTTCTCATACCTTCTTGAGAAATTGGATAAGAAGATTATCAAAATGGCGTTTGGAATCAATGCTACCACATTTGACGTATAAGGAGTTTCCGTCATTTACAAGCCATCTGTACAATAGGGACAATATTTCCTACATTATGCGGCAGCCGTGAGCATAGACTAAATTGATAAATGCAGTGTTAAGTACAGTGATTGTTAAATTGTAAATGCTCAATTTAACAGTTTTGCTACAGAGAAACTAAATTACACAACATTTTTTATCTTAATTTTTCAAATTCAAGATGGAATTTTGGGAGAGGCTCGCACTAACGAACACCTACAAATCAGCCTCTTTGATGTGTGATTTACCACTAGAAGAGACAACCGCTACTTATCATTAATACATTTATTAAGTGTCTACAATGTTTTATTTTGCTATATGTCATAGATCTGGTTAAAGAGCGCAGATTCTGGAGACAGATGGCATAGTTTGTATCCCAACTCATCCAACTACTAGCTGTTTGCCCTTGAATTATTCATCTAATCCCTGCTTCCTCATCTGTAAAACTGGACAATAAAACTACATACCTCACTGGGTTGTTGTGCGGATGAAATGGGTTAATATCTATCAATGACATATTTAGAACATAGTATTATATAAATACCAGGGGTTTTCACAAATTAGTAAACATCTGCAATACTCTTTGGAGGGAAGTAAGCTTATTACCATTTTACAGAAGAGAAACTTGAGGCTCAGAAGGCCCAATGGCTTTCCTAACAAGACAGGTAGGGCATCAGACCCTGGATCTCCTCTCTCCTAAGCGCATTTACATTTTACTATATTAGAATAAAGCCTTTATTATACTGGATACCTATTATACCTTTATATTCTTCTACTTCTTTATATATTCAACCATGTAAAATTATATTTTATTACACATGCACCACAAACTCTTTATTATCTAAGGTTCTCTCAACCAATACTCTCTTTTGATTCAGATTTATACCAGATCAGTATGTAACATAAAAAAGTACCAGAGTGGAGTGATAGTTGAATATTTCGCCTAATGGCAATGCTATTCTCATAAAAATTACCTTCAAGAACCTCTTTATTCCTTTTATTATGGAAAATCCAATCATATTCATAAATATGGAAAAGAGTATAATGGACCCCCCCCCATGTAATTATCAACCCAGGGACAATATTGTTTCATCCACACCTTCCATCCTCTGGTATTATTTTGAAGTAATTTCCAGACAGCCTAATATTTAGTCTGTGACTATCTTAGTATAAAACTATGGCTCTGACAAAACATAACTGGAATTCTATTATCGTCCATAAAACAGTAAAAATTGCATTGTATAAGCAATCACAAATCTGTATCTCTGTTTTCCTTGATTGTCTTATGATTTAAAAAATATATATTTATTTTTGCCAAATACAGGTGAATTCCACATCTAGAAATTATTCTTTATGTCTCTAACTTTTCCTTTAATCTATAGAATTTTACTCCTCCATTTCTTTTTATCTGGTATGTTTTGTAAAAACCAAAGTGAGGGTTTTTTTTATTCTATAGAGTGTCCTATAACCTGGATTTTGTTTACACAACCCCGTTCTATCACTTCACTTGCTTTTTGAACACTGTGTATGCTAGAAGTTGGACATTTGATCTAGATGCTTGATTATATTCAGGTTTGAATTTTTGGCAATAAATGTCTTTTCAATGATGTAATATTATAAAGTTGCTAGATCTTGCTTTTTTTCTAATGCCCTCTAGGGCACTTTTGAATTTTTGAACTAAAACTAAATTACTTTTGGCAGGCTATAGTTATATTTTCAAACCTCTCCTTAGTGTATTTTAGCATTCTGGGTTCAGGGATGTTTTCAACATCATTATTGTTATTTTCACTAACTTAACACAGAAGTTTTGATATTCTGGATACTTGTACCACATTCATGATCCATTTGTGGATTTTTTGTGTAGTATGTATGGATTCCAGTAAGATCACTATTAATCTCACTTTCTCTTTAAAATTCAAGATCCTTGGGCGCCTTCGTGGCTCAGTTGATAAGCATCTGACTTCAGCTCAGGTCATAATCCTGTGGTTCATGAGTTTGAGCCCCACATCAGACTCTGTGCTGACAGCTCAGAGCCTGCTTCAGATCCTCTGCCCGCCCCCCTCTGCCCCTCCCTGTTCTGTCTCTCTTTCAAATAAACATTAAAAAAGAAAGAAGTCTTACTATTAAAAATAAATAAAAACAAAATGTCAAGATTCTCTATTAAGCTGATAACTACCCCCATTTTTTTAGTCCCAAATTCTGTTTATTCAAGGTCAAATAAATACCCAAAGATCAAATATGAAAAAAATGAAATAATATTCTTAAAGGATGTGACATTAGAAATGAATACATTTGGGGACACCTGTGTGGCCCATTGGGTTAAGTCTCCAACTTTGGCTCAGGTCATGATCTTGCAGTTCATGAGCTCAAGCCCCACATCAGGCTCTGGGCTGACAGCTCAGAGACTGGAGTCTGCTTCAGATTCCGTGTCTCCCTCTCCCTCTTTGCCCCTTCCCTGCTCATGCTCTATCTCTCTCTCTCTCTCTCAAAAAAAAAAAAAAAGAAAAAGAAAAAAAGAAAAAAGAAATTAAAAATTTTTCAAAAATAAATGAACACATTTGGATTCTTATTTTTGCCTCTCCCTTCACTTACTGGTCAGTCAAGAATTCTAAAATTGGAGAAAACTACATAAGATGTCTTTTCTCTACATTTTCCCTTGCAATGGAGAGAACAAAGTGCCAGAAATTATGGAGTTTCACTGAAGCTGGCGTTAGCTGGCTCTCATGTCCTGTTTTTAAGTATCAGAAGGCATACTGTCACACCTCTCTGAGGCAAGGAGAGAGGAGTACATTGTTCCTTTTCCTATACCCAAATAACACACATGAAGTCACCTTATCTCAGACCATTTTCTGTCATAAGACAGAGAAACAGAGCTAAAAATGTATGAGAAAAGTAGGGGGCTAAAGTGTCCCAAGATTTAGAGCCTGACCTCAATGCCTTGAATTACAATTCAAAGTAAACAGAAAGCAGTTCAGAATGCAGGATGTGTGCTTAATGTATTCTATCCAGCTCGCTGCCAGAAATGAATTGTTACATTGTGTACAAGTCAAAGCATCCAGGAGCGGCTTAAGGATGGGCTCAAGCAGACGGCATCATACACGTCCACTTAGCGCATCAGAAAAACAAGACGGGCTGTATCTGAGTGCAGGTTGCAAAACACCAGCGAAAGCCTAAACTTACTTTGTTGAATATTTAAACTGATTTAGGACTGGGATGCTATGGTACAGTAAATCTCTAGGTCAAATAGCAAGTAACTTGTTTGAAATAAATGAAATAAATGAAAAAAAATAAAGAAAATAAATGAAACTTCTCAGACGCTTTGGTGTTTGGTAGGGGCCCCAATATTGCTGTTAAACTCTGAAATAATCAGATGTGAGGTTATTTAATTAGAAACCACTCATGTTAAATATAAATGATCTATAGAACTACAGAACAATTATTAACATTCTATGTTGTAAATTACAATCAGTATGTATTATTGATATAGTAAGTTGACAAATATTAAGTATTGTTTATATTCTTATGGTAAATTGCAGAAAAGATATCGTACTGTCATATACCAAAAACACCTCTAAAAACCCAGTTCTTAAACGGGAGGCCATCCAGGGATATATCCAGTGCTGTCAAACATGGACTGTGATAAAGTAAATTACTTTGAGACTTTTAGTTACTATGTTCAAATTCATCGCAGTAATTGAACAAATCTGAAGTGATTTGCTTTTGATGAAGTACTCAATCTGAGGTAAATTATATTTTCCTGCTGAATATGTAGAAATGTAGAATAGTATTTTACTCATTAAATTTATATATTTGTCAATTATATATTTAGGCTAAGTGCTGTATCATTCAATGTTTTTAAATTTTACATAACTGGGCTTTTTTTAAGAGACTCCTAGCTTGAAATCTAGCTGGAGAAAATGTGTTAAATGCAAGACACTCTGTCTGACCCAATTCTTCTCTATGTAAGATTGACCTGCAGACGCCCAAGGCAAACTTTCATGACCTGTCAATTTAATAATAAAAGTTTAAGTAGACTATTTGAGTTTCTCATAAATAACTTTGTATGCAGGATCAGGGATTAAAATTCTGTCATCACTATTCAGTACAAGATTAAGTGTAAAAGGTGTGAAAAATATAAGAACAGAATATAAATGGTCAATTTATAAACTTTAACTGATGATTCATCATGAAATAATTTTCCTAAAATGAGCTTAAAGGATTTTTAAATTAAATAATACAGGTCTTAATGCCTATAGGTCAAACTTAGGTCTTCTGTTCCACACAGACAATATACTAAATAAGAACAATTATTGAAAATGACCGAGAATACAAAACTGTGAATCACAGTGTTTCTATGATTTGTTAAGTTATCCCCCTAAAGTATTTAAAGATTACTGGGTACATAGCAAGACATTTTCCTTTATAGATAAAAATGAAATATATTTTTTAAAAGACGTATTGAGCATTGGATCAAAAACACGGAAAATTTCAAAACTAAACTTCACCAGGAAAAATAATCAAAGAAGAAATGAAATTGTTTCAAATACCAAAAACACCCCGCTTGCAGACAGGAAAATAATATGCGTCTCTTTTTACACATCCCACTTATTGTGCGTGATACTTTGATAGAACCATTTCTTTCTAATATTTCTACCAATAATTGACATACCCAGGATAATTTGAGTAGCCTCCTGCTACTAAATCTTGTACCCACTGTATCGGGCAAATACTCTAATGGTTGTTAATTTAAAAATTCTGATTCTGCACAGGACTCCCACTGGTAACTTTTCTTATGAACACACTGCCGTCTTCCTTATATACCCAGGCATCCCTTTCCAAATTAGAGCAAAAATATTCTGAGAATCTTTTGGGAAAATAGTCTTTGATCATAGGTGTCTTAAGTGGAAGAAATTTACCTACATTATTAATGATCACAATGTAATTAAATCAAAACCATTTACAGCTTTAATTTGAAGTTGTATTGCTTCATAATTAACCCAAATGGAGGATAAAGTAATTAATTTTTCAGGAAACAATTTCACTGCATAAAGTTAAATATCAATTAATATGTGTATTAAATTGCCAGTAGTGTTTTGAAAAATTAATTTGCTCCCAAACTTTCAGAGCAGCAGAAATTTCATCAGTGTCGTCTCAATGTCAAGTAATTCACAAGTAAAACACAGAGTGGATTAATTACAATAATCATTAAGGATATCATTATGGTTCTATTTAACTTTTCTTATTTGAGCCTACCATCATAATTTTTATGATGCAATCTGAGAGACCCTTTGTACACTAATTTTTCTAGATACGAAATTGTGTTTTTAAATGTATTATTTTGGGAGGTATATGAAAACATGTCATTCTTTAGAAAAAATATAGAATCTGTGGTATCTGAACAATATAACTAGTTTATCTAGTAATATTAATAAAAATCAACTATATATATGGGGCTCCTGGGTGGCTCGGTAGGTCAAGCGTCTTGGGCTCAGGTCATGATCTCGAAGTTCCTGAGTTTTGAGTCCCACATCAGCCTCTGTGCTGACAGCTCAGAGCCTGGTGCCTTTTTCAGATTCTGTGTCTCCCCCTCTCTCTGCCCCTTCCCCACTCGCACTCTGTTTCTCTCTCTCTCTCTCAAGAATAAATAAGCATTAAGAAAATAAACTATATATAAATTTCACATACTTTACAAATTTTACAAATACAGCATTCTCTAAAATAGCCCTCAGAATAAAGGACAAACTTTCTGACAAAATCATCCACATTTTTCATGATATAAGATATAATATACTTTCTAGAGTTGACAATCATCACATAAAACTGACAACTTCTATGGCTCTTCATTAAGAGTTCCTGTGGACACTTATATTTACACTAGCTGCCTTGATAAGCTTGATTTTCCCTATATTATAAAGTTCATTATTAGCTTAAATATGGGTCAAGAATAGTGTTCTTTTTACTATGAAGTAGAAATGATTACATTTCAAATCATACAATTTTTATGCAGCTATGTCTGTTTTTTTTAATATTTTTAATACAGCATGGTAATACCAAAATAAAAAGCTATTACTCTATTAACTGACCACAGGATTGTGCAGAAATACTTACTATGTGTTAAAACACATCTTAATAGAAATGTTTCACTGTGAAAATAACAGACTCTGGCTAAGAAGGAAAGATATAATTATTATGTTTTTCTTAAGAAATATAGAAGAAAAATATTTTCAGAATATTAACAAATACATTTTTAATGTTTATTTATTCCTGGGTATGGAAATTTACCACAGTCTCCACTAATTGAATCAATGACTTTGGCCAGGTGGGCAGGGCGGGGGCAGGGTATAAAGACTAGAAAAATTAATAATTGCTCAATGTAGTTTCAAAAGATAATCTTGTTATTTCACAGGCTCTTAAGAAAAAAATGCTCTTTCGTGAGAGTCTAAGTGACTCAGAAATTCATTGAGAACTCAGGCCACAGAGTTTGTATTCTGAACATTAGATAGGAGAGTGAAACTTTCCTAGTTTATTCCCAGGGCAATGGAAATCCCAGATAGGTTTAGGGGAGTCTCAGTGCAGAAGGATCTGTAGCCATATTTTGGAATGGTAACTTGACAGATACAAAACTAGCAGGGAATACATATCCAAAATGGTGGTCTGAGTAGTGGCTTCAGTAATAACTGAGGAAGCTATATGGAAGGATGGTCCACGGTTGCCTACAAGAGGAGTATTAAGAGGAGTATTAAGGTGGGTAAGCAGGAGTCCACAGAGAAGGCTCCCAAAGGACCTTAGGGATTCTATTCACCAAGGAAGCATACGTCATATGAATATATTCAATTTACTGAAGAAAACCCTAAATTGCTCGTGTCTCAATCCAGAAATAACCTAGTTACCCTCAACTGTCAAGGGTACTTTTCTGCCCTCCACAGAAGTGAGTCAGTGCTCCTTAAGTAAACATAAAGAGAGACAAGAAACATAGAGTTTCAGTTTTTCCTTATCCTATATTTGTTACATAATCATTCATGCATATTACAGAAATAAGTTAATAATCTGGGATTCTGGATGAACAACTAAACAGAAGACAGTGGGAGGCAGACTAGCACAGGAGGAGTGAAGTTTCTTGGGGTAGGCAGCTTTCTTTCAGTGTAAAGATGGCTGGTGGTAAGTTCCTGGAGGCAGGAATGACTAAGGCACTAGTAATAAAATAGTTATTTATGTTTTAAATCCACACTGTTTCCTTTGTTGTTTGCTGCAGATCGACGCCTTTCCCTCCCAGTTGTAAAGCGTCTGTCAAATGTTGCCCCACACACAGTCCTGCCCTTTGGTACTCTGTGAAAGTGAAAAAAAAAAAAAATCAAAGCAGTGGCAATTAGTGTAACTCACTGCAAAAACAGAGCATCATGCTTAGTGTGAGAAATCAGAGTATAAACTGAAAATTTAGTGGGATACAGAGCCAGAGGTAACCTGCACCTTACAAACCTCACGTAAAATAATGTCTCCTGAGATACTGTGAGTGTGAACCAAAGTAAGGGGTGGGATCCAAATTTATTAAATCTCAAAGGAACTTGCAACTTCTGCCCCAGCCTATGATTTAGGGGCATCTAGGCAGCATCTAGTAAGTTACGTAACACTCAAACACAATTTTTGGCAATAACGTTGTTTACACAGGAACATTTTTTTAAATTGGAAAATAGCTTCTTCACATGTAAAAGGGCACAATAATAACTATATTATGGGAAAACTACATTATGTATCTCAGTTCATTGTGAAGATCAAATAAGGTGGATATAGAAATTTTGTAAATTAGAACATTACACAAAATATCAGGTTATCAATATAAGGTTACTACTAAAATATTGGACTCCAACATATCTAATATGCCCAGTAATCTCAACAGAAAGCATTTTAAGACTTTGTGAGTTACATTGTGCTTCTATGCCTGTATTGTGTCCATTTCTTTATTTCTTAAGAAGCCAGGAGTATTTATATTTCCTGTTACGTGAGGGGTCATTTCTGAGAAGTACTAATTTATACAAAAATTCAAGTTTCTGATGAGACAAAATTCATTTTAAAATGATCAAAAAGCATGTCTCCTCAGACCTGCACTTAGATGACTGACAGGGCCACATGAAGGGTGAGAGGAAGGAAGGTTCTATAACAGCCTAATGATGGTTCCCTCATGGACATTACAGAAAGTTAGATGAAGGAAATCAGAACTGATAATGAGAGGCTCTCTATCTGGCATTTTCTCAAAGTTATAGCTATGGTTAGGGAAACATACCAAACGAACTCCAGAGATCTTGCGGATCTCCCCTTGATGTCCTGGTCACCCATGGCCACAATGTGACCCTCAGGCTTAGAAATGCTCTTTTCACAGGTGCTACTGCCTGTACGTAATAATTATTCAAAACCTACCTCTCTGGCCAGCTTGACAGGCACTGAAACTTCTGCCCTGACTTCTACAGCGTATTCATTATTGGGGCACCTGGGTGGCTCAGTAGGTTGAGCATCCAACTTTGGCTCAGGTCACGATCTCACAGTTTGTGGGTTCGAGCCCTACATTGGGCTCTAGGCTGACAGTTCAGAGTCCAGAGCCTGCTTCTGATCCTGTGTCTCCCTCTCTCTCTGCCCCTCCCCTGCTCACGCTCTGTCCCTCCCCCTCTCTCTCTCAAAAATAAACAAACATAAAAAATTAAAAAAAGAAAATTAAAGCATGTTCATTAAATAGGGGCATCTACAATTATACAGGGGGATGCTTGGGTAATGGACAGCCCACCATTAATATTCTAAGTCTTGGTTGCCTTTAATAAAAATATGCATAATCGAGTTCTTGCTATCAACCCACAAGTGGTAAGGAGGGGGCTGCTTTGTGTTAAAAAATAAATAAATAAATACGATGTTGGGAGACTTCTCTTCCCTTAAGGTTGCTGCTGTATCTTTCTTAGCTTTCTTTTTAGAATTGTATCTACCTCTCTGTAAATTTCTGATTATTTGAAGCTAAGCATTTATTTCATTATCATGTATTCCTTTGTTTCTTTTCCTTCCCTACAGAGACAGCCATCCAGTTAATTCTTAGTATCATATTTGCATACTTAATAGACTAAAGGTATTTAAGGACACAGGGAATCCTAAGAAGGCTCTACACTGCCAGCTCAGAGACCGATGGGGGGCTTAATCTCAAGAACCCGTGAGATCATGGGCTTAGCAGACAGAGATCGAGAGTCAGATGCTTAACCATCTAGCCACCCAGGTGCCCCAAAGAATTTTAGGATTTTTATCAATGATAAAGTATTATTTTTCTACTATAAAAAAAAAATATATATATATATATATATATTCTTTCATGGATTATTCTGGCAAATGACTGAAAGCATTAACTGTCATATGCATCTATGACAAAGCACCCATTATCCCATCTGAAAAAAAAAAATCCTACCGGTACTGTCAGGAAAATCCCATTGATAGAGTCTCTGTAAATAAGTAGCATATTTCTATAAGTGAATTAATTGCTAATAAGGATTAAAGCAAAAATATGTTAGCACACGGGTTCTTTTTATCACAGTAAAATTTATTCAAAGATCATATAATCCAGCTGCAATGCTTCAACTGAAAGTTAATTAGCTGTTATTAATATGTGATGATATTAATCAGGAGCATCAGGCTTCCATTATCTTCTGGGCCACTACAATGTAAGGCATCATTATACTTAAAATTTGTGCCATTAGAAATAGTACTAGCATGTCACTGCTTTCAACATAGGAGGTAAAGAAATGTAACTTACCAATTGTACTTCTCTCTTGTCAGAAACATTAAGGAGATTCAGCTAAGAAAAAAAAAAAACATGCACTAAAGTACTGTGCCTCAAACATAACAGAAAACTAGTGAAGCCATTGCAAAGTTATGATACTTGAAGGCCCAGAAACACTAACCTAAAAGGAGAAAAAGAAGCAGACGACTGTACATAAACAGTTTTTTCCCCAGTTCCTCAGCAAAGACAAGGGGAAAAAACCGTTCAGAACACGGTAACTCAGACGAAGCCATCTTTTTCATGAAAAATACAAACACTCCTTGGTAAAAACTAACCTTTGAATAAAATTCTGGGTTACAGTAGTAAGTTTCCTAGTGGTAAAATGATGGGATCTAGTTTACATATATATCCAGTGCCTAAGTGGCATGATTTTAATAGCAAAAATGATGATTGATAGCATGGCATCACTAATTACCTGTATTTAGTGCTTTGGAGTAAAAATTCAAAATAAATCCATTAAAAAATTAACCTTTTCATTAGGGATCAATCCTGTGTATGGATCCGAGTAGAAGATTCATCCGGACTTGTCTCATAACTTTAAGGCAGCTTTAAATTGTCATGACAAGTTTAACAGCAACAGCGAGGAATTTTACAAGGTATAAATCTCTACCTGAAGGCAATTATTAATATCTGAGTCTTGTGTGGATTTTCAAATCTTTTATTTATTTTAAGTAGGTTCCATGCCCAGCATAGAGCCCAGTGCGGGACTTAAACTCACGTCCCCGAGATCAAGACCTGAGCTGAGATCCAGAGTCAGATGCTGAACTGCCTGCAGGCATCCCCAGGTTTTCAATTCTTATATAAAATTAGGATATGGATGCAGCAACATGTTGAATACATTTTTATGCTCAGATTCAACACAAGCCTATATATAACTATTTTTTAAAAATTTTGCAAAAAACTATTCTGTTTCCATATCACCTAGCTGATGACATTGGTTATTGAGCAAAGAGATTCATTATAGAACTCAAACAATTTATTGAATTTATACTCTACTTTAGGATTGCATAGCAAGAATTAGGTACTTTTGTAATCTTGGGTACACACAGATTTAAGGTCCAGTGAATCGTCTTATCCATACCTGGGGGTGTTTCTGCCTGGTTGATGGTTGGCAGAAGCATTTGGGTGGACACTTACTGATTCCAACTGGTCATCTCTTCCTTATTCTGTCTGGTTCTTTGTTAGAGAAAATAATGTATGACTGTTATTCTATAAACACACACATTTGAGAAACTGTGCAAGTCAGTCACTTACCAAATGCATGGGGTTTCTATTAGGTGTAAAGCATTTTTCTTGGATAAAATAAGGTCAAGCCATTTTCGGAAATACAGGTAAATAAGATTGCCATTGTCATGCATGCTAATACTTGCTGAGACAGATGCTAATTGTGTCTAGAAGAGGCCACGGTAAGGCAAAAGAAAGCCACCTGGAAAAGGTGAAATGTGTTTTGAAGTTCGAAGTCTGAAAGTTAGCAAGGCACAGAGAAAGAAAAAGGAGAAAGGGGCACTCCTTAATAAAGGAAGTGACATTTGCTAAAGCAAGGAAAAGGAAGAGACAAAGGCGTACATAGAAGGTGCTGAGGCCCTGGCAAGAGGGACTGAAAGAGTGAGCAATGTTACAGGAACAGCTCAGGGACAGATGGAAAAGCAACTCGGTACCTGAGTTCAACATCACTACCAAAGACTGGGGGAATGAAATGGCTCTCTGAGCTTCAAGGTGAAATTGAGTCAGGATTAACTCAATACAATTTGACAACACAGAGAAAGGCTTGTTCCCGTAAGGATGAACTACATCCGCACATTTCTAAGGTGTAATTTCAGAGATCTGGGAAATACCTAGCCTCATCCCCCAAACTCATCTTCCTGTCTCTGGTTGATTCATCGGATGTTGCCTTTGTTGGGGGAGGGGATTCTGCTTTGCAGAAAAGTTGTGCGAATTTACCAGGCTATTTTGCATATGTAGAAATTAAAGCACAGAAAAGGTCAAATCCTATTCTTGGTTGCACAGTCGTTGGATTGGGATGACAAGCCAGGCAGTTTTGTAGTATGCATACACTTCTGGAAAGTTCTATAAAGAGTGAAGGGAGCTTGGGAACACTTAATGCTTGAGAAGGACAGCAAAGAGAAAAAGGAATAAATTTCACCCTTCTCAAAAATTATTCCACAGAGTTGCCCTGAAAATAGTAATCAAATGCAGTTAAAAATAAATAGCAAGACACATTAAGATATAAATCGAAGAATAATGGAATGACCACAAACACAATTGACAAGTTAGCTTTAAAAAAAGCCACCAGTACTTAGTCAATACAAAAGTTCAGTGCACTGATATTTGATTTTATAAACAGAAAGCTGAAAAGTAATTCACTTAAATTAATTCCTTTAAATCAGTAAGCGCTTACATTGGTCCTGACGAATGTAGCCAGGTTGAGAACGGCTATTTTATCTTGTGCATTTCTTTCTAGGTGGCTTTAGAGGATGTTCTGGAGGGCACACAGTTCCGAGGGAAAAAGAGGCATAATACTCTTAAGTTACCCACAATGGGACCATTTACTTTATTTTCATGAAAGTAGTAAAGTTCCTGATTTTGATAGGCATAGTCTTTCTCCAAATAGTGATACCTTTATGATAATGAAGGTTCCAAAAATCAAGGAACTTCTAAGGTTTTTAATGGTGAGTTGTACCCACTCACTCATTTTTCTAAGTAAAAGGGAGAAGGCTGTTCTAATTTCAGAACCTTCTAGTTCTCTCAAAATCCACCTTATCACATGCCATAAGAATCTGACTACATTTATTTCCCAAATCCCTGGGTTATCACCTTGTAAGTCAGAGTACAACCACTAAATTCTGATTAATATGTGTAATTTATTTTTTCTACTATCAAGGAAGCGGCCATGCATGGTATAGATCTGCCAGGTACAATTTACAACCAGCGAAAGGCAAGAAACTTGGGTAAGACCATAAGAACACTAAAGAAAAATCCAATGTTTCCTGGGACATTCCAGAAGTTTGCAGTATGATAGCAGTAATAGGCAGTAAAGAGTTCCCCAGAAATAAGGACCCAGTTCTGAAGAGCTGCAAATGAATAATCGGGGGCTTTTCAGGACAATGGCAGCCCCTGCCCTGGGGCCTGAAGTGTACTGATCGTATGTTTAATGTTCTTAGAGAGCTCTGCCATATTGTGGACTTTCTAAAAAAGACATTAGAAGTTTCATCTGTATTCTCCCCGACTCCTCCCCACAATACATAAATCAAAAATATGAAAATATATTAATGTGTAGGGTGATATCTGGAATCACCCTAATCTTTGCTAACATAAACAATGGGAGTATCATCAATGACCAAATAAATAAAACAGAACCAAATATATACAATTCCAAGTTCCATTATCAAAGAAGTAGCTGATAGTTCAAGTTTGATGGAAGAAGAACGTACCATTCCACAGTATGTTATATGTGGCAATTAAAAGAAAATAGGAGAGCGATTATTCCCAAGAATCTGAAATGTCATATTACAATGAAACATTCAAACCTTATAAGGTCAGAACTATTTTATTTTAGGAGACTGGTGTCACCATAATAAGGACTAGTTAAGTCTTTTGATAATAAGGTTAAATATCAGCTAAGGTTCAATTTGTTTCTTATGAAGTTTTTAAATTAATAATACGGAACATGAAGTCACATTCTTCTCAGGCTGAATCATTTGGAGAAGCTTTGATGAAAAATCTGGGATCCATAGACAGACCCTGTGTGAGGTTTTAAGCCTGGTTTCTCTACTCATTAGTTGTGTGACCTTGAGAAACCAACTTAATCTTAACCGCATATGGTTGTAGAGAGAATTACGTAAGATAATAAAAAATTGAGAGCATTGCCGGGCATGTAAAAGCTCAATAATATTAAATGTTGTCATTGCTATTGTCATTAATACTGGCCAGGATCCAGCAATACTGACAAACATTTACTGGAGTTGGAACAGAACAAAAAATGGTGAAAACTCTGCTATCCAGCGGTGTGATTTAGAGAAAGCTAAATAATGATTTGACACCCAACACTGAAGAACACTAAGAAACTTAGAAAACACAATTTTGTTCTGAAAATTATGAGTCCATGGATGTTAAGGAAAATCCCGATGACTAGGATTGCCCATAAAGAAAAGATAATTAGTAATTAATCAACTTTCATGTTGTGTGAAAGTTCCCCCAAATAACGAATTTGTGAATTTAGATTTAAGAGTAGTATACGAAATCCTAGGAATCATCAAATCCCTATCAGAAATTTGTACTGCTAACGATCCAGCTATGGTGGGATGGGTCCAAAGATTAACTGGATGCTTTAAAAAAAAAAAAAGTCTGTGATGGGATTACATTTTAACTCAGTGATATTTTCATAGACAAATTGTAAAAATCTACCTTAACAATTTCAATCTCCATTTCATAAAGGAGAAACACCAGAAATTATACCATGAGGGAATTTTAAATGTGCCTCTTTAGACATTTCTACAATGCAAAGAAAGCTAGCAAAAATGTTGACTTTTGCATATTAAAATATCAAGGAGCAAAGTGCTGCGTCATGCATTTGAAGGAACAAATTATTAGTTATTTTTCAAAGAAAGTAAATAATAACTCTTGAAAATAACTGAAGAGGGAAGTATGATATGCTAAGTTAGCACTTTGGCTGATACATTTAATGGTTTGCAGCAACATTAGTACCAAAATTCAAGGGCTGAATGAAAACATGCTGCCCTCCACACACAGGCAATTAGCTTTTCCAAGAAAAAAAAAATATATATATATATATATATACATTTTCAAAAAGAACAAAAAAAGAAAAAGAAAATGGAAACAACCATTTGATAGTTAATCACAACATCAACATGCTCTCACCAGGAGCATTTCCAAACTCAAATGCAAAAGTGTAATTAGGTAAGAAACCTGCTTTCTCCATTTTTATATGCCATGTTTGGATATTATGTTACAAAAAGACTGCACAGAATACAGTGTTAAAATGAAATTTTTAAATATGGCTTTTGAAAAATTCTGAGTTTCAATTAAAGAAGACTACCTTGTAAAATTTATCTTAAATTCTTAAATTCAGTATTCTTGTCCTATTTTTCTTTCAACAGTTATATCTTTTCATAGATACAAGGCAATAAAAATCATATAAAGATAGAAATTTTGCTTAAATGGTTAATTTTTTCATGTATCCTTATGTATTGAAAGCAAGTTTACTGTGATTACACAACTTCTGTAACTGAATATTTGGATACGGGTTATTGAAATTCATCCACATTCTCCCAACTGTGATAAGCCAGTTAACCATACTCTGTCTTTTTGAACTTCAAAGGAAACTACTGGACATTACAGAATCCGTTGAGATGTGGCCCATGGGTTTTGTCTGTATGTTTGTTAACTCAAACAATCCAAGTCCTGCTTTTCTAACTACTCAAATGAAAAATCTAAACAAAACAGTTAAATCTGGCTTTCTCCAATAATTTTATGGATATTTTAATAAAAATTAAGAAAGCTAAAATTATTTATATATTTAACATGATCTCTGTTGTAAGAGCACATTGAGGACTGCCAATTGCAAGACATTTTTCATGATAATAGCTGAAAACTTACATACAAGACTTCAATACTTATATTCCAAACTGTCACAATTTTTTAAAAAATTTTTATTTATTTTGAGAGAGAGACTACGTGTGCACATGTGTGAGTAGGGGAGGGGCAGACACACACACACACACACACACACACACACACACACACACACACAATCCGAAGCAGGCTCCAGGCTCTAAGCTATCAGCAGCACAGAGTCCGACATGGGGCTCGAACACAGAAACCGTGAGATCATGACCTGAACCTAAGTCAGACACTTAACTGACTGAGCCACTCAGGTGCCCAACACTGTCTCAATTTTAATGAATTCTTCTCTCATGCCTTCTAATTGGAAATAAATACTTTTCCCAAAGAAACTTGTATAGTTTTCAAACTCGATACCCTCTACCCTGCTGAAAGCAAAATTATGTCCCTGTTTAAAAATATCATTTAATTGCATTTCTCCAAAATATTTATCGTTGCATAAAATTATCAACAGGAATATTCATTGCAAATGGAATGCAATAACATTAATTATATTGATGCTGATATATGAGTGCATGTATACTATAAATTCATTCTTTTCTCATGTAACTATAGTGATTACCAATAGAAATACATTATTTAGCTCTTGGCATAATTTACCAAGCAATTATATCAAAACAGGGATATCTCAATTAGTAGGTCATGTCCGTGCCTATTTTTGAATCTACATATAAAATTCTCTGCACATCTACCCTATCGCATTAATAAAGATGCTATTAAAAATCTATCCTTATTCATATTAATGAATTAATTGAAGAAGCAGAGATTTTTTAAATTATGCCCTACATACACATTACATTTACTGCTTACTTATTAATCCAGCAAGTGATAGTATAAATTAAATACTTATTCTTTATCATTCTTCAGCATTTGCTTTTCAGTGATTTTTTTTTTTTCTGTTCACTTTTAAGGTCAGAAGATGCTATTTGGTTTCTTTTTGTTTTCTCAGGCACTGGTAAGTTACCAAACCACATTTAAAATGTTAAGAGTTATCTTGCTCTTAGGTTTATATTTTAAAAAGCTATTCTGGAGAAATGGTGTCTGGTGCCACCTTCTTAATGGTAAATAAGTGGATTTTTAAGGAATGGAGCTCTGGTATCATTTTAAAAATATTATCTAGTATGCATTAGAGAAAAGTGCATGCATTACATGATGACTCATTAAGTGACAGGTAGACTTATCTCTCTTATTTGATTATTTGACACATATATATATATATATATGCATGCACACACACACAAACATACATACACATATATCCTTTTTCTGAAATGAAATCTAGATGGATTGGATTGCCTCAATACATTTCTCTCTGGTTGTACTGAAATAAAATTCTTAGCTATGAACTCTTATGAACAAGCCAGCAGATTGAAAATAAAATGATCTGAATAATGGAATCATAAAGTTGTTATGGATGGAAAGAGCTTCTTTGAGCACGTACTTTATTCTCACGAATTGAAGTGCAGTGTATTTAATCTTTCCCTTACCATCTATAATACAAAGGAATATGTTCCACCAAGAGTACTTAAAATCACTTAAGCAATCCCTATTTCCTTTTATTTGATGAGCTTCCCCCCCTCCCTTCCTCCTTCCTTCCTTCTTTCCATCCTTCTATCCATCCTTGGTTCCTACCTGATCCTTTTGATTCCCTCTACAGTAACGTTTGGACGCAATTAGTGCCTACGAGTGAGAAATGAGCTAAGAAAGGCAGCATGATATTGTAGAAGGAACTCAGCATCAGAACAGGCAAACTTGATTTCACATTTTGATTCTAGCACTTGCCAATTCTATGCACTTGCAATTACTTAACGTTTATGATTTTCAGTTTTCCTCATTGCAGCATTGTTTTGAATATAAGAAGCAACATGCAAAAAGCATCCATCATATACGCTCAGTAAGTAGTAGTTATGATTAAAGAGAAACATAGGTACGCTGTTAAAGGTTAAAGTGACCAATCATAAAGAAAACAGCAAGTAAGGCAGGTCTGTGGGCTGTGTGGAGGAGAAACAGCCTGTTTCTACCAAGCATAGATGGTTTTGGCACACACTTTCCCGGTTAACTGCTGCTAGTGTTACTGATGCTTTCATCCACAGTCAAGATGGGACGACCAAAAGCAAAACCTAAAACACAGCCACATTTAGGAGCTGGATCCAAGACAGGTTAAAATCTATTCCACTTCTCAGGGTCAGTGAGACCAATAAAAGCTATTTGTTGGCTCCAACATCCCCCTTCTGAAATGAGACAGGGTAACGAGGCCAACGGTGACTGGTCTCAAGAAAGACTTCAAGGCTGCACTGAAAACAAGCCCAAGGCACTGTAGCATTTATGGAGACAGCCGGGAAGCCACCATAGTCACTAAGACATGCTGGTGTGCTGCTGTCAGTAAAGAAGTGTCCGATCATGATGTAAATAAACCAATTCCATGGAGGCCAAAGGATGTGCTGGCATGGGGTCAGGTCCCCAAGGCTCTGACACAGGATGCTGTGCATGGACACAGCTGCGGGTCCACAATGATTTTATCCACTTTCTCAGTAACAAGGCCTTCGTTTTGTACGTTTCTTTGCGGGTAAGGGCTGCTTATTATCCATTTCTTCACTAAACGCTTATAAGATAGTTGTTTTACGTGTATGCTTCTCGGTGAGAAAGTGTCAATTGACCTTAAGCCCCAACAAGTGTCTACTCAAGAAACATTACACTCTGCACACCAGCTCCCTGAACCTATGGTCAAGTGTCCATAGCATTTGGCCACTCAGCACAGACGTGTGACTCTCTTCACTAAAACACCAATGAGCTCCACATGGTTAGTCCTTCAGTGCACACTAATCACCAAATCCGAAGGGGGTTCTGTGACCACTAGTGCATCCTGACTTTATAAAAGGATGGATTCCTTCAGAGTAGGCATAAGAATTGTGATAGATTCACAATTCTGTTTACATAGTTATAGCTCTATGCAAGTAAGGAGTTCACAATTACTCAGTTATTGCTAGAGACCTAGTATCTCTAGGTATAACTACGCCAGTCCAAGGAGTTCTTCTGTAAAAACTTGTCCGTTCATTATGGACCTCAAAATTCTGAAGGACCTGATAGAGTTTACTAGCATACAATGTTTAGAGTGAAAGTCAAAATTTTTCCTTAAGCTAATTGACAAACATGACACATGAACTATTTGAAAATCTCCAAAGGAACACTACAAAATAAGACTACTATTTGTTTTATCAGTACCTGGAAATAAGTATACAGAAAAAGCAATAAAAAATAAATAAGGTGGTTCTGATACCGTTTTCCAATCCCTCCTGTCTTAGTCCATTTTGGGCTGCTATAACAAAACACCACAGACTGGGTGGCTTCTAAACAAAAGAAATGTATTCACAGTTCTGGAGACCAGAAGTCTGAGATCAAAGTGTTGGCATGATCAGAAGGCGGCCTGCTCCCATGGGGCAAATCTCTCCTTGTATCCTTACATACTGGAAGGGGCTCGGAAGCTCAGTGGGGTCTCTTTTATAAGGGCAGTAATTTCATTCGAGAGGGCTCCTTCCTCATCACCTAATCACCTCGTAAAGCCACTACCTTCTAACATCATGACGTTGGACATGAGGATTCCAACACGTGAATTTTGAAGGACACTAGCATTCAGGCTATAACACCTCCTGTCTAGCAATGTATGAACATTTCTGGTTATTTGCCACGTGTGGATCTCTTTGTTGATGGTCTCATCATGATTTCCTGATGCTTCTGTTGCTTCTGAATCTCCCTTTTCTTCTTATTTCCTTTTTTTTCTTTTTCCAGTATATGAGGACTAATATTATTGGCAAAAATTCTTTTTTTTTTTTTTTAGTTTATTTATTTTTGAGAGAGAGGGAGAAGGAGCACATGGGCAGGGGAGGGACATGTAGAGAGGGAGAGAGAGAATCCCAAGCAGGCTCAGGGCTGTCAGAGAGGAGTCCAAAGGAAGGCTTTATATCATGAACAGTGAGATTATGACCTGAACTGAAATGAAGAGTCGGACGCTTAACGGACTGAGCCATCCAGGTGCCCCAGCAAAACTTCTTATTCTCTATTATCTCCAGTTGCTAGAAGTTTATATTCACTTCTCATCTTTTATTGGTTAAAAAAAAATCATTTCCTCCATTATATTTGCAAATTAACCATAAAAAGGAAAATTTATGGGTCTCATTGTCCCCAGTAGTTAATTTAGGGACCCCATCCTTCTCCAAAGTTTCCCCAAATATTTCTAGGATTTCTGCAGTAAATTCCAAATTGGGCTCACACACTACCCATTCCACTAGGTTCACTGCTTTCACAGCTCCTATACCCAGAGCAGCTCCTGCTAGTGAGTAGATGATGAGCCCCATGTGTAACTGCTTCACCAGGGAAATTATATGATGAAGGTAGTGGTAGTGGGTGGGTCGGGAAGTGCTGACAAATGACCTTCTTCCCCTTTGCATCACACTCTGTTGCTAAGACCACAAAGTAGTGTGTCTTCAGTAAAAGACGGAAGAGACAGAGAGGGTGAAGAGGAGAGAATAAGGTAACTTCTTTCATGGGGTTGAACCACGGATCCACTGTTACAACAGATACCCATTGTATACTCTGAATCCCCCAGGGCTTTGTAGTGGCTCCAAACACACAGTGCCTAATAAGTTGCCTCACAGAACCTTTCCCCGTAGCCTTGAAGATGACCTGGAGAAATAATATTTTAAAAACCAATTGTTGGATTCAAGCCGAGATTCGAATCCTGGCATGGGAATATTAGTTGTGTGATCAATTTTTTAATCTAAGACTCTGTTGCCTCATCAGTAGGTGGGAGTAATAATTATTCCAACTGCAGGAGGATTTTCATGTAAGATTCAGTAAGACAATAACATCTGCAGAGACTTTAGCAGGCTGCCAGGGCCAGAGTCAAGAAAACATGCAGCCCCTATTGTCACCACTAGGCACTACTTTCCTGAAAGTGTTCAACTATGCCCAGTCAGCACTGGATGCGGGTTGAACTTTATCTTAGCATGCCTCTCGGCTCCATGTAAATTTTTTAAAAAGCCTATTGTTCTGGTCAACAGGCAGACCCAAACTCAAAGGGTGACACAGTAGAAGTTCAAACTGATATTTGCACCTCGCTTAAATTTCACCCCCGTCCAGAGGCACTGCACAGCCACTAATTACAGTAGTAATTAGCCACTACTAATTTATCTAGAAGTCAAACTTATTTTTCACAAATAATTTTCTCTCATCACTAGAAAACTCTAAATTTTATGTAAAAGAATTCCAATTAAGAGACTGATACTGAAATGCTATCAGACACTAAGCACAAGACGACCGTATCAATTTCGCCTTCCCATCCAAGCCCACCCCCACCCCGGCACAAAGCCTGCATCTTTCAGAGGTATTTTATCCTGCATACACACACTCACTCATTCAGGTCATGTTACTCAACTTTCATTACATCACAGACACTGTTGTAGGCTCAGAGATACCTTTCATATATACATAAACAAAATGCTGATTTAAAGATGAGAAGAGAGAAAATAAGCAACGAGTGAATAGGTGGAAGCAATGAATGAAAACAAATGACTAAGAAAACACCAGGGAGGATTATTACAGTAATTGGAAATTACCACATGGTGGAGTGCCTGGGTGGCTCAGTCAGGTGAGCATCCGACTTCAGCTCAGGTCATGATCTCACGGTTCATGAGTTCGAGCCCCACATTGGACTCCGTGCTAATAGCTCAGAGCCTGGAGACTGCTTCAGATTCTGCGTCTCCTTCTCTCTCTGACCCTGCCCCACTCCTGCTCTCTCAAAAATAAATAAACGTTAAAAAAATTAAAAAAAAAAAAGAAATTACCACATATCCACTTTAAATTGGAGAGTCAGGAAATACGTAAGGAGGTAAACTGAGATCTGAATACAAAAAAGGGACCAGCTACAGAGAGATGGTGCAAAAGAAGTCTAGGCAGAGGGGAGAGCTGGTGCAAAGTCCCTAACACAAGATCATTTTGCTGCACTTGAAAAATTAAAACACTAGTGTGCTGGAATTCAGTGAGGGAGGGGGAGAAGGTAAGAAAGGAAGACGAGGGGAGGATTTATAGAGGTTCCTGTGTCCTCCTAAGGAGTGAAAAGCCAATGGAGACTTTTAAACAGGAACGTGATTGGATACAATGAACAGTGCTAAGAAGGGATGACAGAGGTGAAAGAAAGGTAGTGGGGGGGTCACTGTGAAGCTATTACAATTTTCCAGGTGTAGAGAAGTGGAAGAATTCAGGATAGGATGTGAAGATAAGGACAAGAGTACTTGGTTTGGGCAGATCAGAAATACAGGAGGAACTGAAGACACTTGATTTGTGGCTTACGTGCGGGAGCAGTTTAGAGCCACTCACTGCGATAGGGTATGTTGGAGGGACTTGCTTTCTCATGGAGTCACATTTTCCATATCAAAGGCCCACCACTAAAGCAGCCTTCTGCCCTCAGCTCTGTCACTCCTCCCTAGGGGAGGACTGACTTATCTAATTGGTGAATTTGAGAGAAGCAGCAAAGCATGAGGAATCAGCTACCTCCTTACTTTCTGCCTTCAGGGTCTGCTTGGCTTCAGAAGGCATACATTCTCTGGTCCTCCAGCCTGTTTGTGGTATGGAGCTAGGCAGGTCATAGCCCAGCCTGGGGGCAGGTATCATTATGGGAATCTCATTGTGACTCTACAGCTAAGCATGTCCCCCGACCTGGTTTTGATCACTAATAAACCTGGCATTTGTCACTTCAACTACCTGACTCAAGCATCTATCAGCTGCTTGAGATCTCAGGACTCCCCAAGGAAATATTGGGAGAGGGGTGCCCGGGTGGTTCAGTCAGTTGAGCGTCCGACTTCGGCTCAGGTCATGATCTCTGGTCTGTGAGTTCGAGCCCCGCGTCGGGGTCCGTGCTGACAGCTCAGAGCCTGGAGCCTGTTTCAGATTCTGTGTCTCCCTCTGTCTCTGCCCCTCCCCTGCTTATGCTCTCTCTCTCTGTCAAAAATAAATAAACATTAAAAAAAACTTTTTTTTTTAAATATTGGGAGAGTATCATATTTGGGGGAATTAGGAAGCAAAAATTCTACTTGGGACATATTAGAATTAAGAGAGACAGTTGGATATTTCAAGTAGACTCATGCCGATTAGCTTTGAATCTGGGGGTGAGATCAGAGGTAGAAAGGTAGACTTTAGAGGCCTTGGTTTTATGTATTATAAACCTGAATATATAATTTCTGGCAAGTCATTATTAAGTATATTTTATGAGTGTATACCAGGAGTCAAAATAGACGATAGCAGCAGCCATCAATATCACTGTCCTTTTTATAAGAGATCAGACTCCTCAAACCAGATCAGATGTCATCAGGCCAACTGACTGAGAAGATCAACTCTGCTGAATCACACCACCCCAGGCCTTCCAGAGAGTACTTCTTACAGATCAGCCATCAGCAATTTATCCTTGGCTCACTCAGTGCAAATAATTTGATGCAAATAAAATTCAATGAAAAATCCCACACGCTTCACCTCTGACTCATCCAAGGTGCACATTGCCATAGTAATTGGAGACATCTGTCCTACTGAACAATACAGGAATAGGCTCGTGCAGCTGAACCTCCCACGCTGATTCAGCGACTACCTCATGTGGAATGAAGATGGGGATCAAGGGTGGGGATATAGGTGTGTGTGTGTCTGAGTGTGTGTGCATATCGAGATGTTCTCATGGATACTGGCAGTTTTTCCAGATATCATTATTATTCTTTTTAAATTTATTTATTTATTTTGAGAGAGAGAGAGAGAGAGAGTAAGTACTAGCAGGGAAGGGGCAGAGACAGATGGAGAGGGAAAATATCAAGCAGGTTCCATGCTGTCAACACGGAGCCCGATGCAAGGCTCTATCCCAAGAACCATGAGTTCATGACCTGGGCTGAAATCAAGAGTCCAGCACTTTTGAGGAGCCTGGGTGGCTCAGCTGGTTAAGCTTCTGACTTTAGTTCAGGTCATGATCTCATGGTTCTCATGGTTCAGAGCCCACATTGGGCTCTGTGCTGACAGCTTGGAGCCTGGAGCCTGCTTTGGATTCTCTCTCTCTCTCTCTCTCTCTCTCTCTCTCTCTCTCTCTGACCCTCTCCCGCTTGCATTCTGTGTCTCTCAAAATAAATAAATAAATAAAAACATTTTAAAAAAAAGGACTTTACCGACTAAACCACTCAGGCACCCCTCTCATTATTATTCTTAATTAAAATATATGCATTATCAGTTCAACACCAGAAAATATTAACTCCAACTTTTGTAGTCATGTCATTAAAATACACAGTTCTATTACAGTGCACAAAGGGATAATATTAAACAATATGATTAGCATCACCAGCAACCCACAGAATGGATTACAATTTATCTGAACTACGAAATATTTATTTTCTTTTTTTTTATTTAAAAAAAATTTTTTTAACGTTTATTTATTTTTGAGACAGAGAGAGACAGAGCATGAACAGGGGAGGGGCAGAGAGAGAGGGAGACACAGAATCTGAAACAGGCTCCAGGCTCTGAGCGGTCAGCACAGAGCCCGATGCGGGGCTCGAACTCACAGACAGTGAGATCATGACCTGAGCCGAAGTCGGACACTTAACTGACCGAGCCACCCAGGTGCCCCCGAAATATTTCTTTTCATTATGGTCAGTATTCCACCTGTCAAGTTCCTGACTAATACATCTTAATATAACAATGAAAAGTAGTTAACATAACAGTGCTTATTTAAAATATTCATATTTAAATATTTGTTTCCCTTTTCCACAAACAGGCTCTTTTTCATATAGTCTTACTACAGAGAGAGGCCATTTTGGGGGTAAAGTTTAAAAATTCAGTTTAAAGTGATCTTTTAGTGGATTTGGGAAAACCATCTACATTTTTTATATGTTTGGTTTCTTAAAATCAAATAATAGCCAAGAAAGTCAGAAGCTTTACTTTTTTTCTTTGCAAAAAGATTTTTTTAATGTTTAAATTCCTTCATATTTCAGGCTCAAGAAATATTATATATGCATGAATATTTGATAGTTTTTCAACCCAGCAAATTCATCTGGCTAAAGTTATTTGGATTTAAATATTAGTAGAGTTAATAAAATAGTCCAATATTAGAAGCTATTTTCTTTCAAAAATTAGCCATGTTTAAAAAGGTATCAGATTAAAATATACCTGGGTTTGTAATTTTGATAGATTTAGAATGGATATCAACTCCATAAGTTGTGGAATAAAGCAAAGGAAATGCAATTCATGTTTTGCTGCAAATTAGTTTGATAATATCTGAAGAGGATGATGAATTCGGACCTCTTGGTATTATCTGCAACAGGACAAAATATTGCCTTGAATCTCCTACAAGTGTAGATAGGTGGGAAAAGACCCATTCAGACTTGTATTCAAGAACTTCAATCACTGCACAAAGATCAGAATCTCCTAGTTTATCTGAGGTTATGCACCCTTCTGACTTCCAATTTCTAAGTCAAAAAGTGAATTAACAAGGCTTACTCACTTTAGAGCAAGTAGCTCGAAATTGAGATCTCTCAACCAACTTATATAAAGACTTAAGAGGAGAAAGAAACAGTGGATTATAGAGAATACAACTCATTCTTCATGTGATATGAATTGTTAATCTGTGTCTGGTTTCCTACCCCAAGACTCACACTTTACCACTATTTTCCATTGATTAGGATTTGTCTTCATGCACTTCTCTCACCGCTGTCCAAATGATCTACATTTTTTGTTGAGCATTACCAGCTCTGACCCATTACCCAGACCTTGACCACTAACTAGGAAGCCCTCTATGACTCTGCAATGACAGATATATTATTCTCTCTTTCAGACTCATTTCATATTATATCTTTTCAAGAAACATCCTAATGACCCCATTTTCTAGAAATAAGGCAATAAAATAGAAACATAACTTTGCATATAAATTGCCTTTCATACTTTGGTCTTTGCAATAATACCATGAACTGGCCATGAGGGTACTGCACAGTCATTCACAAGGAGGCAGGCCCAAAATATGTTAACATGAACTGATCAAGGTAACAAGGGCAATTCCAAATTCTACCACCTGTAATTGTTAGGGAACAATGCATTCCACATCAATGAACTGCTAGTATTTATTTATTTATTTATTTATTTATTTATTTATTTATTTACATTTGGTTAAAAAATACACATACTACAAAAGTATTAGAGGTTTTATTAAATAATAAGTAAATATTTCAGTTAGCAAAATACACTGCTTTAAGATTGACGTCTTCAAAAATTTAGATTGAACTATTTTTATAATGAATTAGGCAATATCTGAATTAGAACAAAATTTAACTTCTCTTGATGTTACAGGATCAATATACTAAACACACTTCTACTAGGCTGAAATATAAAAGTAACAATTATGATCATTTTCATGGATATAGTTATTTTAGCAATTGCAAAGTACTTTAGTATATATTGTTTGACACTCAAACAGTCCTGTGAGATATCTTCCACATTTCATAGATGAAGGTGAGGCTTGCAGAGTTCAAATGACAGGAGGTTCACAGAAAGCACACAGCAGAACCACACGTTTGAACGGGAAACCATGGACAGGTGGATGGGAATTGTCAGCCCTCCACTAAATGGCCCTAGACTACTATGTGCATTTTCTTCATCCTTTTGTCTGATTATTCAGTCAGTTACCAACTCTTCCAGTGGCCAGAGAAGAGTAACAGCTATTTCTTCCTATTGCCAGCTATCATCATCTGTTTCTGGTCTATGAGCTGGACAATCAGATAAGCAAGCTTGCTGAAAATTGGACATGAAACAGATTAAATAGCGTCTGAGGAAGAACTTCTTCTATGGAGTCAATCAAGTTATGGCTTTGGTGCATAAGTCCCAGATGGATTATCATGGTAGTTCATGAGCTTTCTCCAGCAACCTCTTGGTTTGTTACTAGGTTTTAGAAGAGAGGGTGCACTGTTAAGTCTGCTCCCTGAGTAGGTGAAATGTGACTGTATTTACACTTTGCCCTCAAACTGGGGACAATAACACGCCAACAGGTGCGCCTTCTCATCTCTACACCAACCTCTTCTGTGTGGGATTCCTCTTCCAGTGTTCTACCATGGACCATTAATGAATACATGGGTTACTTCTCAGTGTGCGGTTGCCCATGACACTCACACTGTGGGCCTCAATCCAATGCCAGTGTCTGAACTGGTTGTTACCACTCAACTAAAAAAGTACAGAAATAACGAGCAAGCACTTAGAGACAACTATAGAAATTCAACACTGATGCAACATTTCAATTTTTTTTTAACCACATTGGTATGCAACAGATTGGAAATTCCCCACCCCCCCAGTGGTTCCAAGCCGTAGAGAATTTGAAAAGCATAAACTTTGGTATGTCCATAACTAGAGTACTAAATAGTAGACAAAAAAGGTTTGTGAAAACTCCATCTGGTCTCTGAGCCTGCCAGAACATGAAACACTAGCTTTTCTACCTTTTTCCAAATACTGACTTGACTTGCTTTCCCTACTTACTCTGTTTAGTTCTCTGGCATTAGGAAAATTTTCCCAATCTGCTTTGATGAGCCACTGACCTAAGTTAAATGGAAGCTTATAGAGTCTGGAATATAGCAACCAGGATAAATCACATTTAAGCTCTTACGTAAGAATACCAGAAAGAGAACAATTAAAATAGTAACTTGAATATCACACTCAAATTTCTAGGGCTTTTACATGTCCAAAGCTGTCGGACTTGTAAGTCACAGAGAGTTCTTCCTGTTGAGTAAATTCTGCTTTTGATGGTTCTAAGCGCGATGGTAACAAAATATTAACAAATTTAAGTAAAACCAGGGTCTTCTTTGGTTTATATAAGCTGCAAAGGGAAATAACCATCACAGTTGTTTAAATAGGCATAAATTTGATTAGAAATTTTTGAGATAGAGGTTTTCATTTCACAAATATTTAGTGTGGGCTGTACCCGGATTTTTTGCTTTTTTAAGACACATGGGATCATGTGTGATTAAGATCAACAAAACTCCCTGGCTCTGTGGGCTTTATTCTCTAGCATGGGGAGAGATGGAGAAAAGAAACAAGAGATATTAAATAAGAGATTTATATAGTATGTCAGAAGGTGCTGCAGATAAAATACAAAAAAAAGAGCAGAGTAATCAGGACCAAAAGCAATAATAACAGTGTGATGAGGGCAGTTCTCTGAAATGTGATTTTCCAGCACAGTCTTAGGCAAAGTTTTGAGCCAAAAAGTTGAAATAGGCAGTAGCCGATAATACTATCTAGATCTAATGGAATACTTACCTAAGAGAGGCTCGCAATTTAATGACCGTATTTAGCATAATCTTTTTCAACCTGACTAAATGTATTAGAATGAAATAAAATTCATGATCTGCTCTAAAAAGTTGGAGTTTCAAAACCAAGAAGATGGTGAGCAAGTTGAACAAAACAATGTGAACTTTATGTGCGCACGTAGCTGAGAAGTTCAGTCCTATCTGCTCCCATTTTCTCTCCAGCCTTTAAGAGAGAAATGCTGTATTATTTTTCTAATTGAGACAAGGGAGACACATGAGTTTCAGGCTGTCATTTTGAAAACACATTATTGAATCTTTGCCTCTTTTCTTTTTTCTGCTATAGTTTGAAAGGGCAGAAAAACCTGGAAAATAAAACCTTTGTCCCTCAAGCAGTTTTTCTTGGGCTACCTGAGAAGTGGAAAGGCTGAAAAGATGATCAGAGAAAATGCTAAGAAACCACAGGTTGAGAAAAAAGCAGAATAGTGGTCAAAGGCTTCTTAGTTTGAAATCACAGGCTTCTAAGGAGCCACCAGAGATACGATGACAACCCAGCACTTAATTAGAATTCCAGAGCTGCTAACAGGCCACGTAGGAGCTAACATTCAAGCAAGTATTTAGGTGTTATTTTTTTTTTTTAGTTTATTTATTTATGTATTTATTTATTTATTTAGAAAGAGCCTGTGAGCACTGGCAAGCCCAAGTGGGGGAAGGGCAGAGAGAGAGGGAGGGGGAAACCCAAGGTCCCTGCTGACAGCATATATTTAGCATAATCTTACTCAACCTGACCAAATGTATTGGAATGAAATGGAATTCGTGGTCTGCTCCAAGAGGTGTGAGTTTCAAAACCAAGATGATGAGCTGACGGCCTGCAGCCGGATGCAGGACTTGATCCCATGAGCCACGAGATCATGAGCTGAGCTGAAATAAGAGTGTGACGCTTCATCCCAGGAATCACCCAGGGGCCCCTGGGTTTTGATTTTTTAAAACAACATTCTCGGGGCGCCTGGGTGGCTCAATCAGATAAGCATCTGACTTCTACTCAGGTCAGGATCTCGCGGTTCCTGAGTTCAAGCCCTGCGTCGGGGGCTCTGTTCTGACAGCTCGGAGCCTGGAGCCTGCTTTGAATTCTGTGTCTCCCTCTCTCTCTGCCCCTCCCCACTTGTGTTCTCCCTTTCTTTCTGTCTCTCTCAAAAATAAATAAATAAATAAATAAATAAATAAATAAATATTTAAAAAACACATTCTCATTTGGTATGAAGAGAAAATTAGTCTTAAAGCAACTTCTGATGTTTGAGATTAGAAATTAAGGAGCAAACTACCAGATTGTACCTAAGCATACATTTAAATTTTACTCCCTGTGAATCATCTGTACATATGAAGTAATTCTAAGGTGTAATGTTTAAATGTGTTTATATCAAATTATTTGATGTATGCTTTTCTCTATTAGTCTGACTTTTTTTTAATATATATAAACTTCACGTAGTGCTTTGGACCATGCAAACATATCACATATTATCACAGAGTGTGGTATATCTAGCTTCAAAATTTGCCTCTTCAAAGGTAACCCTAAAAACTTTACATAGATAAAATTAAATACATAAAATTAAAATTTCAAATCTCCTACTCCATGCACTTGTTTCTTAGACTACCCTATAAATAGCATTTTCCAAGTTATTAGCTTCCACAATAGTCCAATAGGGCTTATATAGAAAATTTGAATTTTTAATGTTCATATCAAAGTCTCATATGAATGACCAGAACTTGTTTTAGGTTCTTCCAAAGGGAAAAATTCTCACACTACCTGATTTTTCCTTTCAACATTTCAAAAACATGTTTGATCTCTTTTCTGAAAGAAAATACCTAAGATGATAGAAAGAAGATGATTTCTGAATGTTCTACAGTTTTCTGCATGTTTTCAAGCACAAACATTTTCTGGGTGAAGGAATCATCTTAATTTTTTAACAAGCATCAGGAGAGTTTGTCATCACTGTGTGGTAGATTTTTCCAGAAAGAAAAGAAACACAATCACAGATTAAGATAAAAATTGTAGACAAAAAGTTTTCTATTGTGCCTCAAAGTACGACATGAAGAAGTTCAAACAAAAGTGCAGTAATTCCCATTTATATATATATTGTCAGATCCCAGCTGTGCTCAGATACCACTGGAGCTTCGTGCACAGCTGTGACATTATAAAAGGGACTCGATTGCCAATCAGAGCTTGGCTTGAGACATTCATTGTCCAAGCGATTCTCTAATAAAGCTTCTGGAACTCTGTGTCTGCTTCAGTTATTGTCTCCAAGAGCAACCTTGTATTGTGCAACTAAAGACATTGCAGAATTTTTCTATGACACTTTGTTATTTGCCATAAGGAACTCTAGCTTTGAAATAAAGTTCAACAGTGAGTCTCTCTTGTTACCGTGCAATTCTCTTTTTGAGGAGACACATGAATACCAGAGAGCCAAAACTAGGTCTGTATGTTTACTCAGCGAAGGACTGGCTTCTTAATGGTTAATATTCTTTGATCCCACTTGGAAAATGGTTTCTGGGATAAACCAGAATGGTGGCACCATTCATAAAATCACAAAAGAGAATAATTGTCAGTATTACTGTTTTGCACCTGAAATGAAGTCTCCAGTCGCCTAATTATGTACTGTGGATGGCACAAATATGGCAGGTTTCCCAAACCATTGTGTCTCTGTGAAATCCTAGCTTCATTAGATGTTTTTGTTTTTGTTTTATGCCCTCCCACCCTCTCCCCAAATATCTTTGGTCAAATAAGTTTTGATCCTCCTCTTATACAGCAACAACATGCACAGACTTTTTAAAGATTCCAAGAAATCCTGGAATAAAACTTATTTATCTGTTTAACTTTTTTACGTTTATTTATTTACTTTGAGAGAGAAAGAGAGAGTGCATGAGTGGGGTACAGGCAGAGAGAGAGGGAGAGAGAGAAACCCAAGTCGGCGCTGCACCCACCAGCACAGATCCTGACCCAGGGCTCAAACCACGAGCTAAACCCTTGAGATCATGACCTGAACTGAAAGCAAGAGTTGGACGCTTTACCGAGTGAGCCATTCAGGCACCCCTATTCCTGTTTGATATCAGATTATATCTCTATAGAACACTTCTCCCTCTAATATTAATCAATATCCCAGTGCTTTTTGTAACACAAATGGGCAAGATATTTTAGGCATTGTTAATTTAAAAAGAATCCTTTGTTTTATTCAAAATACAAAATACTTGGTTGTGATCAAATGAGAAAAAGAATAATTTTTGAGAAACTACTTGTATACATGACACTGTGGTACTGGGAGATTTTGATGTTTTTAAGGCATAAGCTGTATTGAGCTTGACCCATTCTGAGTAAAAATCTGCCTTTCTATAATACCTACAGATAGATAGCCTATCTTCTAATTTTATATAATGGTATTGATACTTAAAGATGAAGAGAAGTTATATAACGGGAAGCAAAATTCCATTAATAAATCTGAAGATACTGCAAGAGATAAAGTTGTGACTTCAGATATGGTGACTATCAGATGGTATGTAGGATCTTCAATGTTCAAAATTATGTTAAATTCCTTGTCCTTATAAATCAACATCCCTTGTTTTACACACTAGTTTTAATTTGTGACCACAATTCTTAAAGAAAAGAAGGGAGGAGAGAGAAAGGCAACAACAACACTGCCTCATAATAGATGTTTAAAACGTAAGATATATTTATACATACATTTATTTAGCTTACCTTGTGTCTGACTCTGTTCTAAGCAGATAATATCTATTAACACATTTATTTCTCATGACAAACCTACAAGGGATGGATTCTTATCACCTTCATGTTAAATACCTTGAACAAGGACACACAGCTAGTAAATAAAGAGTAAAGGGGGCACCTGAGTGGCTCAGTGGGTTAAGCACCTGATTTCGGCTCAGGTCATGATCTCATGGTCTATGAATTCAAGCCCTGTGTTGGGCTCTGTGCTAACAGCTCAGAGCCTGGAGCCTGCTTCAGATTCTGTGTGTCTCCCTCTCTCTCTGCCCATTCCTCCCTCACGCTCTGTCTCTCTCTCAAAAACAATGAATAAATAATAATGAAAAAGAAAAGAGTAAAGGCCCTGATACTCCTAACCACATAAAATGTCGCCTACCAGCTTTGCCCTCACTTCTAGAGATTATAAAATGTTACTACAACTGTCCTTTGACTTTTTAAATAATATGAATTTGGATCATAATTACAAGAATTATAAGAAAAAAAAACTTGAATTTCATCAGAATTTCGAATTAGATGGCCCTAAATAAAGAGTTTGCTTCTCACCTGTTGGACCATAGCAATTCCATAGCTGTAATGAAAATCAGAAAGTCATGAGTGCTCTTTATTTTCTTCTGAAGTCTTTATTAGCAGATGTCGGTTTCATAAGAAATACATTTCCCAGATAAACCTGTTTGTTGCTTCCTTGGTCCATCCAGGTATGTTGATTCAAGTGGATAAAATATAACCTCTGCAAATGATATTACAGATGCTAAGTACATTGATCTCAGAGGTAACTCTTTTACAAATAGGTTCAATTATTCCTTTTCTGGATGCAAGGATTAGGTACTTCTACTTATGAGATGAGATCTCCATATCTAACCCAAAGACTGTATTGTTCATCTTCATAGATTACTAAAATAAAATCATATATTTTCATGGTGCTTACAGGTCCGTAAACTCTCCAAATTATATTCATTTAGAATAGATTCAAGAAAATTTAAAGTCCAGGTTGCAAACATGTTTATAATTCAGATTTTCTAGATAAGTATAAATGTGCAGAGAAAAACAGTCTCCTGCATTTTTATGAAAAAGCCATCATCTACATGAGCCTAATTATCTACTATAACACCAGGGCCTATAACCAGAGATACTTGGGAGACACAATGGTTAGCATCTCAAATTAGATATTTTTATGCAACAAACTTTGATTTATATGTAGTTTATGTATAATGTATATACTAGCAAAACCAAACAAAAGGAAAAACTCGATGTGCTTTGGTATCCTACTTTAATCATTCTGAATATTCTGATAACCTTGTCTTGGAAAACGGGAGCTCAATCATCTCAGAATTAGCATTTGAAAAATGGGATTTTATTTATAGAAACAAAACTTATGCCCATATGTGCATGTATTTAAGATAATATTACATAATATTGTATTTAGGCCATATTCCAAGTATATGTAATTTTTTCCTGTGAAGCTTTTGCTGAATATCCTGGGTGTGTCTGAGTGAGTGCACACGCACACCCATGTGCACTCATATATATGAGAGCTTAAAAATTAGGTTGGCTCTTGAAACTGTATCAAAGACTCTTAGTATGACACCTGCAATTTTGAAACAATTCTCCAGTCAATAGTTTCAAAGAATATATATATATATATATATATATATATATATATATATATATATATATATTTGTTGTTGTTGTTGTTTTACTCATGAGAGAAAAATGTAATCCAGGATTTAAGGACCAGTCCAGAAATCCCTTACCTATTGTAAAATAAGAAAAAATACTGAATCCCATTTTTGTTTCTCTACAAGTTTATCAATTTTTGATGATGCTTTGAGTAGCAGAGTTTTAAGCCAAAGCCTTTATAAATCTATTTCAACACAGCTAAGCTATCATCATGCCTTCTGAAAATAATGGCTTCCATGAGATGGTTACAATAGATTATCCTGAATTAGAAATCCTTTATGAATCCTCATTCAAAGCAAGCAAATGTTCTGAAATGGAATGTGTCTCTTTATTCCATTCACTTTGCCACACATTTTCAATTGAACAAAAGTTTCCTGAGTACCTACTCAGTGCCAGGCACTGTTAGTTTAAGAAACAAAAAGATGAAAGCTGTCTTCACAGAGATCACACTTTTGTTAAGGAGATGGACCTGAAAAAGAATTACGTCCACACAAAAACCTGAACATGGATGTTTATGGAAGCTTTATACATAATCACCAAAACCTGGAAGCAACCAAGATGCCCTTCCTAAGTGAATGGAAAAATAAACTGTGGTCCCCCCCACAATGCAATATTATTCAGTGCTCAAAAGAAATTCGTTATTAAGCCATGAAAAGACAGGGAGGTACTTTAAATAACTGTTACTAAGAAAAAGAAGACAATCTGAAAAGGCTACATAATATATCATTCTGACCATATAACATTCTGGAAAAGCCAAAACTATGAAGACAGTAAAAAGGTCAATGACAGCCAGGGTCTGGGAGGAGGGTGGGATGAGTAGTTGGAGCATACTGGATCTTCAGAGCAGTGAAACTACTCTGCATATATATGTCATTATACACTTGTTCAGACCCATAACGTACAATACCAAGAGTGAATCCTGAGGGAAACTAGGGGCTTTGGACGATACCAACGTGTCGATGTAGATTTATCAATTTTAACAAACGTATCATTGTGGAGGGGGATGTTGGCGATGGAGAGGCTAGGGGAAGGGGTATATGGGAAGTCTTTGCACCTTCTGCTCAATTTTGCTGTGAACCTAAAATTCTCCAAAGAATAAAATCTATTAAAAATTACAAGTACAGTATAGCGTGGCACATGCAATAATACTAATGGGTACAAGACTTGGAAGCAGCACAGAACCTGGAAATAATCCCCAGTGCAGTGAGAACACAAGAGAAAAGGTGCATAAAATGACATCTAGGATGGGTTGTGAGGGTTGAATGAGGCTTTTCTTAACACCAAAGTTCTCATTCTTCCTGTAATTATGATTTAATCTACATCTTCAGATAATGGCCCTGTGAAAATATTTCTCTCCTAGAATAGGAGCAAGAATAAGATTTAATTTATAGTTATAATATCCTTAGAGTAATACAATAAAGATTTTTAACAATGATGTGATACTATTAACCTCACATCATGCTAAAGATTTCATAATTTCAGGGTCATGGCTGATAGAGTTTTAGGGATACATTTGTGTCTAAAGCAATAAGATGTCAGCTCTCCAAAGCATTTAGGGGAGCTAGAAGAAATAATGAGAAGGGATATAAAGTTGGAGCAAATCATATCATCTGATTTAGGTAAAGTCACCAGAACTTCATTAAGTAAAATACACTTATTGAATATGCTCTACACACAAGGGACTATTCTAGGTTCCTAGAATATAGAGATATAAGCAATTTTCTTTCACTGGATTCCATAATATGGTTAGAGAGAAAATTTACTAAGTGATGATCATCTGTCTATAGCAGAGATAATCCACAAAACCACATGGAGAGATGGTGGCAAAGAAAAGATTAAAGAAAGAGTTAGTTAGCCACTTGGGGGCGAGGGGGGTTGGGGAACTGGGAAATACAGTTTGAGTAAAGGAAAGAGAGTCTACCAATTCTGCAATGCAGGAGAACAGACTAATTGTAATTTTAGAGATCATAATATGGAGACATTTCCTAAAGGATCATTCAGAAAAGAAATTCATATTTCATTTTTGATCAATATACCACATTTCATTTTCTGGAAATTATGTCATTTAAATCAAACTGCTAGAAAGGTCTATCATAAAGCCAATGTATTGAGGTAGTTTTATTCTAGGTAGGAGGCTGTGGCTCTTTTTCTTTAAATATATTTTTTTTAACATGTATTGATTTTTGAGAGACAGAGAGTGACAGAGCGTGAGTGGGGGAGGGACAGAGATAGAGAGGGAGACACAGAATCCGAAGCAGGCTTCAGGCTCTGAGCTGTTAGCACAGAGCCCGAAGCGGGGCTCAAACACATGGACTGGGGGATCATGACCTGAGACAAAGTCGGCCGCTTAACTGACTGAGCCACCCAGGTGCCCCTGTGGCTTATTCTCAGTGCCTGAAGTTATTCATTAAAAACAAAACAAAATAAAACAAACAAACAAAAAAACAAAAACAAAAAAAGTCTTATTGCCCAGTATGGAACGTAAGTTCACTACTATATGCCAAACCCAACTACCTCTCAGATGTCTGGTTGATGCACTTAGTGTAAGGATCCTAAGGCCTTGTCTACGCTGGGAGGTAAAGAATGCCATGCTTGATTTGTGGTGTCTATCACTCATCAGGGAGTAAGGAGTGTTAAATTGCAACCTGATTTCTTAATAAGCTATTTATTTTGCATTAGGCTAAGATCCCTGGAAACAAAATCCATAACATCAGTGATGGCAAACATTCATTCAGCACTTAGAAAGCGTTTTCCCCCACTGAAGGACTTTACATCTATTAATTCGTTTAATCCTCACGACAACCTTGAAAGGTGGAAACTAAAGCCACAAGACAGTCAAAGAATGTGTACAAAGTTGGAAGCTAGCGAGGCTTCCAACACCGACACGATACTATGGGGGAAGTGCTTTTGCCAGCTAGACATTCTGCGGGGAGAAAAAATTTTCCTCTGTCCGTTAAGGTTCTTCTGGCTGGCCGAAGAATTAAATTGACATTAGATAGATTAACAAGAGAAAATCAAACGAATTATGTCCCTTCGGGGAATCCACATAAACATGAAAGATTCCAAGACCATTCGACAAAATGAGTTACCTTGTCATTCTGGGCTAAGGAGAAAAGGCAGGAGTCTGGTACTTCAAAGGGAAAAAAGGCAATTTGCAACAAGAATGGAAAGAGTAAATGTTGGTAAACAAATGTGGGGTTTTTTGGCCATCCAGAAACAATGGGGGATGGAGAACACTTTGATGTTATAGGCCTTGCTACATTCCTCCCTGTGTACCACACCTAGTTCATACTTATCTATGGTCAAGCAGGATTTCTTTCTAAACTCTTTTAGGTAATTATGTGGGAGGCAAAAAGAAAGACTTTTTCTGTTTCTTAAAAATAATCAGCCTAAAATAATCCCCAGCCAAAGAGATACACTTTGGGGTGGCAAATTTTGCTTCCCTACACAATAGAGTCTCTCTGCCAACCGTCCATGCTAAATTATTCATAGGACAGTATCAGCTGTCAATGATGTCCTAAACCTATATGTATTTAAATACTATCAGAATAAACATTCAACAGGAATCATGCAGACACAGAAACCTCTCTCAGCACCTCGACTGCGGAGCTAGAATGAGGAGTTTCCTTGTGCAGTCCTTGTACACTAAATGTGGGAGAGGGAAAAGAGTGTGGCTTGGCAGTTACACAGACTCGAATCCCAAAGTCTGTGATTGTGCACAAATAACTTGTGTGGGCTTCAGAGTCCTCATGTCTAAGATGAGAATGTATAAAATAACATGTGTTTGCCTAAGCAAGGTAAAATATGGTGACACACTCTAGGGTAAATGTCCGACATTAAGCTTTTTATTGTGAGTGCCTGACACTGAGCTCTTGATGGCCAAAGCATCCATTTTAAAGACACCCATCCCAAATAAAAATAGTGCCAGATGTATGACACAGAACTTGATGAGATAAGAATGAAGCTGCCCTCCCCCCGGCTTCCTTTTAGAAGCATGTAGGTAGCCTAGATTATTACTAGGTTATTATTACTACTCTTGAGTGACCCAGATTCTTCCTTCCCATGCACTAGTTCCCACTCGTATGCTTTAAATTCTGCAATAAAAAGTGAACCCAGGAAGCACTCGGCTCACCACTCTCAACCCAAATAAAGGCAAAGTCCAGGTCCATGCTTCCTTTTCTCTCTATCATGCTATGTGGCCGTCAGGCATGTCAACATGTCCTCCAGTACTTGGGAGTAATATATCTCATTCTTCAAAGTCCCCTAATTGTCTTGCTGAAGTGTATTCTGCAATCATAATAAGAACCACAACAACCAATCCAGCCACAACACTGGCCTTGGTGGTGAGGGGTTGGGAAGATGTCCGTGGGGCACACTAAGAGGAAATGCAGTCAGGGTAAGAACCTTTGTCATTTCCAGCCAAGAACATGACTCTCAACGAATGGAACCAACATAACATATACCTGAACTACTAGCACAATGCCCGATATACAGTAGATCTTCCAAAATGTTATTTTCTATCACTCCTTCCTATATATCCCTGTATACATGAGTAAACAAATTAGGGCACTCCTTTAACTGCAAAATTTCTATTTTTAATTATTTAAATATAAACAAGAGTATTTCATCTGTGACTATTATTTTCCATTTTCAACGTATTCCTTTGATATTCTATTTTGCAGGAAATGCATAGTTTGGATGAATACAGACAAGAAAAGATGCTGAATATGTGTAATATTTACAGAGGAGGGACATATGAATCCTACAGTTCTATAATGCTGTCTTTGAGGTTCTAATGTGCTTAAATATTTTTTCCATTTCTTGATATGAATCTATGCTTGTCAACAACTACTCAAAATTGTGTTGACATATTTGGTAAAAAATATTCATTTAAAAATTCTTGAGTGGTGATTTTTTTAAAGTGGTTTTTAAACCATGTAAGAACCTTTTGTAAAATACACATAAATATAAACTTTTGGAAATTTTTAATATTTTAATTTTTAAAAATGTTTATATATTTTTGAGAGAGTGTAAGCAGGAGAGGGGCAGGCAGAGAGGGAGGCAGAGGACCCAAAGCAGGCTCTGTGCTGACAGCACATGGTGTTCAATCTCACAAAGTCACAAACCATGAGATCATAACCTGAGCTGAAGCTGAAGGCTTAACCGACTGAGCCACCCAGGCGCCCCCAAACTTTTGAAGATTTTGAAAAGACTAATGATAAAGACATTTGTTGAAATAGTTTATGGGAATCATTTATGAAGATAAAATATACACACAAAAATAAATAACATGTCTCTGTTTAATGAAATTATGGCTCAATCCTGTGAGTGAAAACTGAGGAAAATCATTCAGAGCAAAAGACCCTCTCTTTCCTTAAGAACTCTCGTAATGACTATGGCTTTACATTTTGTATAAATCCTTGACTTATTAAGTACTATTGAGATTTAGGCCATTCACTAAGATGTGTTTATTTAAAATCATTTCTATAAAAAATATTGATTAGTTGGTATAGTTCTCCTGGGTAATTTCATTTTAGCATGCTTCTTGATTATAGAAACTATCTTAACATACAGTTTCTTCGTCTATGGCAAGTAATTGAGAGCATAATTGGTCTTTGGAATCAGAAAGTTTGTATCTGAGGTGGCTTACTAGCTATGTGATTTCCCAGTCCCTTACTTTGAATGTAGAGGGTTTTATCCAGTATTTCAGCAAAAGGAATACCAATTATACAGTCTTCAAATGGCTCGCAATGGCTTCATAGATTTTCTAACATTAATACACACTATAAATTGTTTTATAATAGGCCAATTAAAGACATCTAAGTTTTTTTCCCAATCTTCCTATATAAATCAATAATCTATATTTTTTCCATGAATCTGTATTTCCTAACACTACATTATTCACACTGCAAATTTTCCTCCGAAGGGTATGACATTTTTGAGAATATTGATATATCTATCACACTTAACACACATACAAAAACGTGTAGGAACAGGCACGCTCATTTACAATACAATAGGACCTATTTTCCTAAAGTCTCACTGTCACAGGCTATGACAATGTATTTTTTTAATTTAGCAACTTTATGGAAGACAACATTATCTTATTTTAAGTTTATATTTCTTTCTGTACCAGGAATTTGAATACTATTTACATGCTTATATCTATTTTCCATATATCTGTGTATTGTCATCGTTAGGTTTAATGGCCGAAGTGCCACTTTCTGTTCAAAACATACAATTCCAATAACTTTTTAATTCTATTTGGTACACTATTTACTTAAAGTGCCAGGCTATTTCTCTATTATAACTTATATTTCATATATTTGATATATTTAATTTGCACGAGAAAGTAAATAACCAGCAAGCGTTCTGAAAATGAAAATTTAATATCAAATAAAAGGATTCTTTTATTTTAACTCATATATGAGTTAGTATACAAAACCATAAAATAGCAAATTTGTTACTTAAGTAGCTACCCCAATTGTAGTCAACAGCCATTTAAATACTAATGGTTCTAAGAAAACAAAAATTTTAGGTCTGGTTTTTGGTTGTTTTTTTAAAAATTTTTTAAACATTTATTTATTTTTGAGACAGAGAGAGACAGAGCATGAATGGGGAAGGGTCAGAGAGAAGGAGACACAGAATCTGAAACAGCATCCAGGCTCTGAGCTGTCAGCACAGAGCCTGATGCGGGGCTCGAACTAATGGACTGCAAGATCACAACCTGAACCAAAGTCGGCCGTTTAACCGACTGAGCCACCCAGGTGCCTCTGGTTTTCTGTTTTTTACCACATTCCTCCTCCTTTTCTTTTCCTCCATGCCAAAGCCTATAGTAGAGGAATATTGTACATGCTAATGAATTAGCCTTTAGTCTCCTATTGCCCCCCCCCTTTTTTTTAAGTTATTTTGTTTCCAGGTCAAAGACTATGATTATATTTAGTTGACCATAATGTTTTATTTTAAATGAATTGCTTCTTCATGGTAAATGCTTTTTAACGGAAAGTGTTTCTGCTCAGTTTTAGAAAACATCAACAAACTGGGGTAAGCTGTGATATATTTCAAGCATAATTTTCAAAGCATAATATTCAAAGCATAATATACAAAGACAATTTTTTTGTTTATATGTGTCTATACCTACCAAAGTCAGAATAAGTCGATAATATTGCAGACTGGTAAATTTTATTAGAAATTTTATTACGAAGGTACGTTACTTGGATTCAAGTATAATTTGGAAAATAAACGTTTATGAAAAACACATATATGTGCCAAATTTCATTTCTCTCCAAACTTGCAATAACTGAAATGATAAAAAAATTATTAACAAGTGAAAGGGTATTTTCTAAATATATGGGTATGAAATATATCAAATATATGCTCTATTGTTCAGAGTAATGAGAGGACTTACATTATTTAAACCTCAGAAATCATATTTATTTTTTTCTGGAGAATTCAGGTAAAACAGTTCCTACTAAATAGATATTCGCCATGATCTAGTACCCTGAGAAAATAAGTCTTTAAATGCACAGAATTATTTTAAACTTTTTAGATAAGATCAGTATATTTATGAATGCTTGGGTATCGTTGTTTTTAAAGTAATTTTTAAATCACAGTTGAAATTATGTTGGTTATAGATTTAAAATATAAATTAGGAGATTTAAAATATAAATTTAAAATATGACTTAGGAGATTATACAATGTAATTATTTTGGTTGTCTTGTCACCATATAAGAATCACTATATGATATCACCATATCATCTCCAAAAAAGATGAATATACAATACATAATAATTGTATGATTTATGTAATTTTCTTTGTCTATGTATACATAGTTAAAGCACATATGCAATGGGTTATTCAAACAATCATCAAAAGGAATTCCTAGTCAAAGTCAGGATAAGTATATGGATAGAAATTCATATACTGATTTTAATATATTTAATAATTTTCTTTATCAAAAATAAAAAGAAATAATTTTATCATGGAATCTAGGTATGCACACAAACACACAAATAAGATGTGTGGGGAAAGACTTCTGAATCCTTTTCTGCAGAACAAATGGATGTCAGCAATTATACATCAAGTAAATATATAAGCAAACATTGGAAATCCAAGAAGATAAAACATACTACCTTACTATGCAAAAGATAACAAATCATTAATCAAAATGTAAAATATTCTGTTAATTTTTAGATCTGGTCCCAATCTCTTCTATTTCCTTTTCAATCATGAAAGTAATTCTGAAATATAATGTGAGGCCAAACATGGGAATATCTGAAGAAAGACAAGGAAAAGAATGAGTATGTATGTTTCTCTAGTTTATTTCTGGACACATCCTACCTTTACCGTTCTTTGTGGGAAATGCTCGTTTTGTGGGAAAAGTAATTTGTGTTCATAAGAAGATGATAAAGATGCTGTCTTTGCCAGCACGTTCTGGCATGGAATTAAGACAATGAGAAACTTTTTAGAACAAACCTAAATTTATCTACAGGAAAGCCACATATATTTAAACCAACTTCCCATTCTCTAACCAACCCCACCAACGGATCAGAGGAAAGCTGAAATCCAATTGGTGGCCAGTTCCTTTTCGCGCTGACTCCTGTCTCCTGGGGTCCACAGCCCTCTTGCAGGCCTCCCACCCCCAGTCCTTCACCATCTTGCTGCACGTTTCTTACAGAGTAAGCAACATTTTACATCAGACCACAGCATGGGGGGAGCCGCCAAGTCAGCTGTGGCACCATAAGGCAATATACTCCACTGTGTCACAAAATAATTCACTTCTCCATAGCTCATCATATATCCTCTAAGATACTAAGATTTAAAAGGGACCTAAAACAGGGGCACCTGGGTGGCTCAGCCGGTGGAGCATCTGACTTTGGCTCAGGTCACGATCTCGCGGTTCGGGGGTTTGAGCCCCACGTCGGGCCCTGTGCTGACAGCTCAGAGTCTGGAGCCTGCTTCGGATTCTGTGTCTCCCTCCCTCCCTGCCGCTCCCCCACTCACACTCTGTCTGTCTCTGTCTCTCTCTCTCTCTCAGAAATAAATTAACGGTTAAAAAAAATTTTTTTAAGTGACCTAAAACAAGCTAACAAATAAGTCCTCTGGAAATAATATACCAAATCTACAACCAGATTATTACCTGATGTGAGTTCACATACTGCCACTTTTAAACAGTTTCTTCCTTACTGAAAGTCTATACATTGCTCCTGCCATCTAATAAAATAGCTATTTGGTGTGAAAGTCTTTACATGCGTCTAAATCTAAACTTCTATTTAAGAAACTGTTGAGAAATACTACATACAACACAATAAAATGCCTTTTGGTATTACAGCACTTTTCCCATCTTGACGTCAAACAAGAAGGCATTTTTTGCTAGGACAAACCCAGGTCTCCGCTGTAAGGGGAAAGAGGGAAGGTGATTTTGTCGTACATCAGGGCAGACATTGCCTGTTCCGTTATTTCTTCATCTGCAGTGCCCTCTACTTCCATAATGAAAGTCGCTGGCAGGTTCCCAAAAGGCGTATTAATGTCCCTACTAGATGCTTTGTTACTTTTGCTCATTTCCTTAATCACTTAACCCTTCACCACACAGAACAGCGTACTCTGTCTGGAATGAGTTCCTGGAATGTTTTACCAGAGCTTCTCCAACCACCAGTTGGGAGTCTTTAGAATTCATCATATTAAATAAGACAAGGGTATTGGTTTGATTTTATTTTTTTTAATCCATAAATAAACTAACCATTTGTTTGTTTTCTCTTTCACCAGAACAGCATGACAGCCACCAAATGTATCTTAAGGACATTAGGAAATTCAGTCACAAAGTACCCTTAACATTGACTACTTTCTTGGTGGCTTTGACCCTAAAATAGTTTTAAATTATTTCATTGTTAGTTAAATTTATGTCTATATGCTATAAATTTCAAATGGCCCATAATGGGGGCTCCAGGGTGGCTCGGTAGGTAAGGTTCCGGCTGTTGATTTGGGCTCAGGTCATGATCTCCCAGTTCATGAGACTGAGCCCCATGTCGAGCTCCGCTCTGACAGTGTGGGACCTGCTTTGGAATCTCTCCCTCCCTCTCCCCCTCTCTTTGGCCCGTCCTCCCCTCTCTCAAAATAAATAAATAAGCATGAATTAATTTAAAAAATGAAATGAAATAAATGGCCCATAATATAGATAAATCACATCAAACAATAAAGTGGGTTGTTTTTTGAATATATATTTAAATAAATCAGGCTTTTCTTACATGATTACTCTGTGGTAAATTAAAATACCATGTTGCTTGTTAAAAACAAGTAAAAGGAAAGGAACAACATTTTTCTTAATATTTTTAAAACTGTTTAAAATAGTAAAATATGAAATTAAAACACAAATAAAAAATATAGGGGCACCTGGGTGGCTCAGTCTATTAAGCATCAGACTCTCCATTTCGACTCAGGTCATGATCTCACAGTACCTGAGTTTGAGCCCCACATGGGGCTCTGCGGTGACAGCTCGAAACCTGCTTGGAATTCTGTCTCCCTCTCTCTCGGCCCTTCCTTTGCTTGCTCTCTCTCTCTCTCAAAAATAAGTAAAATAAATAAGTAAACTTTAAAAAATATATAATGAGCTTTCCAATATTTTAAAAAAATTTTCTAGAAAAAGAATCTCTTAAGCTTATGATATATAAAGATAAGGGAATAGTTTTGTGATTCTTTAAAATTATTATGACATTATATTTGACAGCAAAACAAGTTCGTGAGTCAAAAGGTTTAGAAACTGCCTGTTTCAATAAACTGACTCTCAGGGCTTTGATGTTCTAAGTGGCAGGACACTCTTGTGAAAGTCAAATATACTGCTTTGGTTTAAGTTGAAATGCGAGAATCAGCAGCCTTGCACTGGGCTAAGCAACCTTTCCTCGACCTGCTCTCAAGGGGGTTGTCTGTAGCAACCGGTTTGGAAATCACAGGCAACCTCCCTCCCCTTCAATACAGAACACTTCAGACAACCTCCGCCTGCCCACCCACACTTTCCTGCAAAATGAAGCTTAGCCGCCAGCCCTGTCCTTGCGTATAATGCAGATGCTGATTTATCTACAGACAAAGCTTTGAATCTAAGTGAACTCGTCCTAGTCGATACTTCACACATATAAGAGTATATATATATATATATATATACACACACACACACACACGTCGTATTCCTATATGTATATAAATATAACATATATAATATGGAAAGTGACTGTGCTATAATCAATAAGCCAAAATATCATGGGTACAAAACCACGTACAAAACCAAACACTCAACTTAAAATTATTTTTTGCGTGCCACATGTTCATTTGGCAGGGATGCACTGTTAAACCTGGTTCTCCGTCAATTAAACCCTTCTAGTTCTGCCCACTCTTATTAAGTCAATTTGAAAAATTCACTTTACATTTGGGTTCGTTAGCTTATTAAGTGCCCCACTGGGAAAGTTGAAACTCTTTGGCGGGCATATGTAGTTTTCGGCAGTCCTTTTGATAGAGTCTGCCTTTGCCTTTTAGTGAAAATATTTCACTTTGGAGTAGATGAAATTATTTCCCCCCCAAAAAAACACATACAGCATCAGGAGTGATTATTAAAAACATAATAAAATTTCACAGATTTCTGAAAAATCTATGGTGGATAAAGATGTTTTTATTAGGACTGAGTTTAAGACAGATGAATACTCATAATTGTGTTCAATTTAAAAAGGGTTCACAAGAATTTGCTGGATGGAAATTATCCACCCAGTGTTGTGAGAATTGCAAAAATGGGTAAGATTAGGATTAATTAGGAGTTAATTCATCTTCACATGTTCTGATACACGATGGATAGAGGTAGGAATACTTAACAAGAGTGCAGCTAGAATGCAGACTAGAGATGCTGGTTAATTTTGTAAAGGTAATTTCATATTGTTTCATTATAGTATTTAGTAATAACTATAACAATGTGAATATAGAATGATATAGTAGCATATTAGAATGATTTTGGTTTTTTTCATATATGTTTAAAACTATAGAAAGTAAAGCTCAACAAAATCTTCTTGGTTCCTAGTTGCTAGATTTGTCCTGGACGTTGGGTATACATTTTGGATATCACATATAGATCTCATTACCTGGGAAGTGTCATGAGTTTTTTATATTCCTTTATTGACATAATTAGTAAGCACTGTTTTTGGATTAATAAGCACTGTAAAATAACTAACTAGTGGAAGAAATACACACAGAGAAAAATTATTGCCATTCAAGGCTGAACGTGTATTTATTAAATATTATTTTAGAGACACAGACAATAGAAGAGACATGCTATAATGTAGACAGTTTGGAGAATCAGATTCCCTTCGTAGACTTGATGGCAATTGAACTGGGCCTTAAAATGACAGGGGGATTCAGGATAAGAAACAATGACTTTGAGTCAGGTGAATGCCTTATGGAAAGAAAACAAAAATAATGTTCTATAGATAAGTACCAGGACAAATGCACATGGCTTCACCATTCTTTATATTTTTAGACTTGAATTAAAGCATGTTTATATACATGTAGCTTAAATCAGGAATGTTCAATTATTTTTCCTTGGGGCTGAGCCACAGTAGTTTGGGCTTCAGATGGAGATTCCTTTAGTAGGTCAGTGTTAACGTAATTCCGAGATATCACGCTTGCGCTTATTACTTATTATTAATTATTTATGCTTATAAAGCACATGTTATGTTTCCATCCCTGCCTTGCACATATGGAACACTGTGACTGCATCGATCTGCATCCCGGTGCTTGGCTATTCTGACAAAACAGATGTTCTGATCGGAGTTGAAGGCTCCGTCCATCAGCCAAATTGATTGCAAGTGACATTTGACAAAGTGGCTAATCAGAGCAGTAGTCAGTTCCCTTCGGTGCAGACACTATCCAATCAGACAGACCCTCACTGGCCAAGGGGAGACCAAATTAGAAGAAAAGGACCAGGAACATTCTCTACCACACTCTTTAATGAGAGGAACTAACAGCCAGAGACTGGCCAGGTTTCTTCCATTCAAATATATGTCTTAACATGAATGCACAAGATGACATAGTCTCTCACATCCATTCACACATTAATATTATATAGACTACATTCTACTAAAGGGAATTGTTAGGACACTAACTTACATGCACTGATTTCTATTTTCGCTACGTGCTTTCATATTGATTTTCATTCTCTAGGGAAAAACATTTTTAATACAACAGAGTGTACACTTACAAAAAACTAAAGCAGTGTGATTTTTTCTTTCCTATTAAAGAAGCTAACATCTTGCATACTTGATACTTTTTACACATACCCTGCATAATTATAGAATGGCTAAGTACTGGATAAATAAGTATTTGAGATAGTAGTAAAACAAAAGTATTAGCTTAAAAAAATAAATATCAAACTAATGAGCATTCAGGTTAGTTTCCAAATTCTTTTTTCCCCCATTGATTTGCTTATTTACTTGTATCAATATTAGCTTACAGATTCCTATTTTATTCAATGAGTTATAATCTGTTCTTAGTATTATTCATTTTTTTTTTAATTTTTCTTTTTCAATGTTTATTTATTTTTGGGACAGAGAGAGACAGAGCATGAACGGGGGAGGGGCAGAGAGAGAGGGAGACACAGCATCGGAAACAGGCTCCAGGCTCTGAGCCATCAGCCCAGAGCCCGATGCGGGGCTCGAACTCACAGACCGCGAGATCATGACCTGGCTGAAGTCGGACGCTTAACCGACTGCGCCACCCAGGCGCCCCAGTATTATTCATTTTGATGCTGAAATTGTCCCAGAGTTGACCAGTGAAGCCTCTTCAAGTTTGTTCCATCCTGTTCTGTGACTGAGTACCATTTGTAATGTGTGGCAAAGTCAAGAAACACGATGCATGTTTAAGATAATAACTCACTGAAATTTAGTTAAGAGGTTCTCAAGCTTGGCAGTCTAATAGGTTTGACAGCCTTATAGATGATTTATTCTAAGACCAGACTGCTGACAGCTGCTTTCTTCACCTTCAAACTCTTCTTAACCTACAGGAATTCAAAGACCTCTACAGAGGCATCCAAGTGAAAAGTAAATGATTCGTCAACTAGGTCAAAAGTGTAGAAAAAAGTGGCAGAGAGGAACAAAAATGGGAAAGGAACATGGGAAGGAGGCCAAAAAAGGGAAAGAAGGGGCGCCTGGGTGGTTCAGTCAGTTAAGTGTCTGACTTCGGCTCAGGTCATGATCTTGTGGTCATGATCTATCGATCTATCTATCTATCTATCTATCTATATTCTTATTAGGTTTGGCTTCTTTCACTCAGTATAAGATCTTGAGTTTTTGTTGCTGTTTATTTGTAGTTTGTTCTTTTTGATTGTCATGTAGTACGGATACCACAATTTTTAATTAGCCATTTCCTAGTGATAGACAAGTAGGTTATTTCACATTGACACCTATTATGAATGATGCTATGGACATTTTTACACGCATTTTTGGTGGACATGTACATTTATTTCTCTTGAGTACATACCTAGAATTGGACTTGTTGGGGCATAGGGTAGGTGTATATTCAACCTTAAGGAGATACTGACAAAAGTTTTCCAAAGTAATGGTACCAGTGCTAGTGATATGTGAGAGGTTCACGGCTCCACAGTCTTACTAATGCTTGGTATTGTCATTCTTTATAATTTTAGCTATCATGATGAATGTGAGCAAGATCTCATTGTGGTTTTCATTTCTATATCTTTTTTTGTATTTGTGGTTTTTTTAATGTTTATTTAGAGAGAGAGAGAGAGAGAGAGAGAGAGAGAGAGAATGTGCATGAGCAGGGAGGGGCAGAGAGACAGAGAGAGAGAGACAGGGCTCAATTTCACAGAGCCCAACACAGGGCTCAATGTCATGACCTTGAGATCATGACCTGAGCTGAAATTAAAAGTCAGATGCTTAACTGACTGAGCCACCCAGATGCCACAATATTAGCATTTTTTAAAATGCTACCCAGATGACTATAATGTGCATCTGGATTTAAGACCACTGTCTTAACCACTGTAGTTTGGAATTTAAGAATTGCACCTGAAGGTGTAGCCAAGCATGGGAGCTGGAAGGACAGGAAGTGTTAAGAAGCTGGGAGGAGGTAGCCTACTGTGAGACGGGGGGTGCTGCGGTGGAAGACAGGACGGGCTCTGTAGAGTTGAGACTGTCAAGAAACTGAGTCCAGGATCTAATTGAACATGGAAGTCATTGATGTTAATGTCAAAATGTGCATGGTAGAGAGACCCTGAGCCATGATTTAGACTATTCAGTGTCGAGACAAGGATAGTTTGTATATCCCTTGTATCTCCCTGTGACTTTATCAAGATTTCATCATGAGGAAGGAAGATTAAGAGGAACAGGTTTTAACATTTGGAGCAGGGACACTTATTCCCACCTTCCTTTACTTAGGGAGGAGAGGAGTTAAAGAAAAATCCTCCATTCATGAGGGCTTCACGGAAGGTGATTTCCTAAGTATACGTCCAGGCTTCAGTGAATTCAAGGCTGTGAAAACAGGTGTTAGAGGCATTTGCTGAAAGCAGGTTAGAAATCCCACATGGCAGTGGGAAGCAAGTCAGCGGGGTGGTGGGTGGATTGAGTCATATCAAGGGTACACAGACAGCGTAGATCTGGATGTCCTGACTGTGGAAGATTACAGGAGAGCTCTGTGCATCTAGCGGCACCCTGGTCAGCGGGATGCCCTGCGTTCGGGATTGGTCCCGATGGCTTCCCTTGAGAGTAGCTGATTCCAGGGTTTTGTTCCCTGAGATTTGCCTTTCTGCACTGTGTGGAGGTGTGTGGAGCTGCTCCCTGAGTCTCGTGGGAGGTATGACAGAGATTTGGGGCAGAGGTTCCTTGAGAGGAAAAAAAGAAAAAAAAAGATTTTCTGATCGAATAAAGTTTGGAAATGATATATGCCTACAAATTTCATTATTACGTATTCTTCGAGAAGTCATGTGGTTAAAAAACAATCCAATTTTAATTCTGCTTAGCCAAGTGTTTTCTAAGATCACTGAGTACAAAGCATGCTGAGGGATAACAGTACCCACTCAACCGTGCATGGAAAACATTATCCTTACATATTTATCCTTGGTGTTAAGAAATTATCTACCTGGTACCCTTCTCCACATCACTCTGGCCCACATAGTTAAGTTTCCTTGACCCCACTATAGGCTCAGTCCTTACAACTCCAGCAGAGAAAATCTAACCCAATCCAAGCACTTAGATTAGATCCAATCTAATCCAAGCACTTCAAAATCCAATCTACCTCTGCAGTAATTAAATCTATATTCTAACTTAGGTTCAGTAATGGAGCTCCAACTTGGTGCCTGGGATCATGTCTAATTCATAAAATCACAAATGTTCTCTCTTCCCTACTTAAGCCTTATTATTATTATTATTATTATTATTATTATTTTAGTTTTATGTATTTTTGAGAGTGAGTGTGCAAGCAGGGGAAGGGCAGGGAGGGAGGGGAATAGAGGATGCAAAGCAGGCTCCGTGCTGACAGCACAAAGCCTGATGCGGGGCTTGAAGTCACAAACCACAAGACCATGACCTGAGCTGAAGTCCCATGCTCAACAGACTGAGCTGCAAAGATGCCCCTTAAGCCTTGTTTTGACTGCAGGTCTCATATTCCATCACACCAGCCACATTCACGCCAGCCCTTCTGGAAACTGTAGCCATGAACTCCATAAGCGTGACAGGAATTTCATCTTTCTTACTAATTGTGACCTTCCTAGGTCTTTTTTTTTTTCCTGACACAAAGCCCCTTACTTGTATTTTGCCTTATAGGGAATCTTCATTCTCACCTTATATCCCTTTCTGCCTGGCTAGGATTCCTTTCAGCCTCTGCAGCTGATTTCACATCAGTACTTTTTCCCATGGTGTCTGTCTGATCTCTGTTTATCCCGTGCCACCCTGGTACCCTGGGTCCTGAGCGTCCAATGGGAAAGGTTGCTTACTACCTATCTCCACCATTACAGCCACAAAACACTAAGAGCAGGCCAATAAAAGTAACTAAGGGGAAAATGGTTTAATGCCACTTTGAGTTTAATGAAATTTAACCACAGGAAAAACAGCTGAAGGGGTAAGCTTGGCTTTACTTTCTGTTTTTTCCTTTACTCTATCAGTGAAGATGTCAGAGAAGTCATCTCTTAAGAAATGTTTTACTGTCACATAGGTTTCTGTTCTCATTGATATTTACCCAGATCACCTTCATTCAGTTTGGAAATTTCTGAGCAGAGATTCTGAAGAAAGCACTTCTTACCATTTATACCTATGCTTATTAGGAGTTTGACATAAACTGGCATGCCATGCTGTTCATGAATGTCAGATTTCTGACACCCGGACACAAAAGTTCCCATTCTTAAGTCATGACTGCCTTATCTTCCCTGACAAAATTGAGAGCAAGAAACAACTTTTGAATCTAAGCTATGAAATTAACATGACGCATTTGACCTTTGCAAAGCAGATGTGATGTGAAGAGGCTAAGACGTAGCAATGCTTCAGAATGTAGTACCTTGACCATAACTAAGCATAATGATATTCCCCTCCATTCCCCAGATCTTGATATGTTTCTGTAAGTTCCTTGCTAAGTTTCTCTTGTTCCTAATGAAATTATATGTAAATACCAAATAATGGTAATCATTGATTTTCCAAATCATCTCAACATTAATCCAAATATATTTTTTTTAAATGGTCACCCAACTTTTTATTTCTGCTGGCTCTCTTCTGATGTTGATTCATATGGGTCAGCCCACTCAGGCCCAGTCTTACTCACATGGTCCTCAGTTTTCATTTAGATATGCAGTGGCCTCCGCGTCTCAGGCTACATGCAGTTCAGACTTTACCAATAGCTTATCTGCCAGGGTCCCTTCTGTTCTCAACGCCACACTATGCAAGTGAAGTGCCCAGAAATTACTAACTCCTGGAATGCTGCAACAAGAAACACTACCTTTCCCTTCCGTGGGATGACCCATCTGCCTCTTTGCTCCGTGTCTTGGCTGGAAAGAAGCTGTAGGATAAAACAGTTTAAGCGGTGGGACCTGTGTTCCTACCTAGATATGTTAGCTCTGCTATCTCCTAGGTAGGTAGCCTTTGCAAAATTATTTTAATTCTGTAAGCTCAGTTTTGCAAAGGCTTCAAACCCGGCTCATATATGATCGTGCCTCTCCTCTGCTTATCACCCCTGAATAGTTTCCCATCATCTGCAGGCTAAAGTGCATCCTTTGTGGTAGAATATTCAGGGCTCTTCATAATAGGGTTCTCATCCTTACAGCCCATACTTACTCTCAATCACTACCAATGATTTGCTGTGCAACCTTGAGTAAATCCCTGGCCGCTCTGTGCTCTACTTTCCACATCCATAAAATAGATGTTCTAATAATACTTAGTTTATATGAATGTCAGAGTCAAAATAATGTCTGACTCCTATAAACTTTCATGAAATGTTAGTTACTAGTCTCTTTGTTTTTATTATCTTGGCTACCCTTTCACATGTGTGGTAGGCCTTGTCCAAAATATGCCTCTGGATACACAAAAGTGGAAGATTCCAGTTTCTACAATGTAGAACCAGACAATGCAGGACCATACAGGAATTGCAGCAGAAACATGAAACTAGTTCCGGGAACAGGGCCAAGTGAGCAGCAGCGTTACTGGTTTACGTGGAAGTGTGATCCATTGCCAGGCAATAGCGTGGCCCTTAGGAGACTGGAGCGTCAGGGCCTGTAAGTGCCTTTCCCCAAGGCTCCTTGGACCATGGAGATTTGTCATTTGTGTCGGGCTGCTGGCTGCTGCCAACCAACGAGGGTCATGAAGGAGACCTTGAGAAGGAGTGCTTGCTCAGCAGTCCAACCTCAGTCACATCCTCGTGGTGCTCAATAAAGCTACGGAGCAGAACAGATCACTGTCCTTGAGCTGTATGTCCATCCAGAACCCAGCTGCTACCTTGGAAATACCTCTTTACGCCACCAGCGCTCCATCTGCCTGAAAGGCCTGTCTCTCTTGACGTGTCCTTTTCACCTCCCTGTCTTGCCTTATTTTTCCAGCAACTAAACTACATATTAAACTTTAGTGAAATATACCAAAAGTAAAACTGGATAAAGATATTTAGTGATAACACACCCCTCTACTGTTCATTGTTAAACCTGTGTAGAAAATGCACCTGGGTAGTTCTTTGCCCCCGGACAATTCAGGCCTTGGTTCAGAATATTGTGTGTGTGTGTGTGTGTGTGTGTGTAACAGCCCCCTGCCCCTTCACCCCCACCTCAGATCAAGTATTGCTGTTTAAAACATAATCTCAAGGAATCTTTACTTCCAGAACCTCGGATCTAATCATCCTTTGGAACTTTCATTCGTGGGCACACAGCTCACAGAGGATAATATGAACGGATTTGAGAAGAATGTGCTATTATTTTCCTGTTCTACTGTGAATGTTAATTAGGAAAAAACAAACACCTCTTTTTCCTTGGGCCTCCCATTATACTTTCTGTGACCTGAAGACAGGAATTCTGTTCTGGCATCCAGACCAACGCCAGGCTCATTGTAAGATGAGCGGTAAAGTCATTATTTAATGGGTAAACAGATGAATAAGTGAATGAGTGGATGCTCTTTTTCTAAGCCTTCTTTTCCTTAACGTGCATGAAAACGCTGAACATTAAAAATAATAGTGTCTAAATCCAGATATGATATGCCCACATTTCTTTCTCTGTAATTGTATCTTGATTTAAACATTTTTCCCCCTCTTCTAAATAAAGTTCTCTGTCATAGCCAAATCTGACTAAAGGAGACTTTGCAAAACTCAGGGTATATGCAGGCTCAATGAGAGCTAAAATGTCAATATTCATACTGCTCCACGGCATTAAATCCACCTTCCTTGTAACTTGGACTGAATAGAATTTCTTTCTTTCTTTTTTTATTTTTTTTTTAAGTCGGGAAATTGTGCTCCTGTCAGCGACGCCCCACCTGTTAGTCATCATGGACCCAGTTCACCTTTGGAAGCTACTGCTCAGCATCCTGACAGGCAATGTTTGTGACAGGCTAGCTGAAGGGGAAGAGGAGGGAGGTACCCACCGCGGCATACAGCTGAGCACCCCCCTCTGCCAGGCTGTGCACGCGAGGCTCCGAGCGTGTGAGGTCACGGCTGCCAACAGCCACGATGCGAGAGCGGGGCCCTTAATTGGGTGCGCCCTGATTAGCAGCGCGTGGGCCGGTCGGCACCAGCCCGGAGCACAGCGCTGGCAGGGGCAGAGCAGGTGGGAAATGCAGATGTTCCAGGGGGTGGCTTCCCCCCACGTGCAGCCAGCCACCTTCCTTGAAGAATTATCATATCCTAGCTTGAGTAAGTACGTGCAGAAAGGAACTGCATGGAAGCACTGAGAAAGAGCCTGAGACTCTTCCTGTTTGGACACTCCCTACTCGGTCCTCCCACTAGACACTAGGACTTCAAAGTACGTGTCCTTGAGGCACACAAACATTTTTCCCTGTTCTGTGACCGAAAGGGAAGAAACAGCATTCCGTATCAGAGATAGATCATCAAAGATTCTCCCATGACAGAACCGAAGCAAGCCAAATGTTACCAGGTCATATAATTTATCAATATCCCTCATTACAGTATTATTTATTCATATATTAATTAAATACGTTTAGGAAGCACCTAAAGTAGACCAGAAACGTTGAAGAGATAACGGACCAAGGCATGCAGAAAAATGAAGGCCAAATAAAGAAATTCATTTACTTACAAAGGACACAACGTGGCATGGTGAAATGTCAATTAGATGACAGCTAAGTAATTAGTCCCAGTTCTTCCAACAATTAGCTGTGCTCCCCCGGCCTGAGTTTTCTCACTCAGAGCTAATCATGTTCAACTAAATGACTACAAATGTCCCTTTCAGGCCTAAAATGTTATGAATGTACATCCTTTATCTTCCTTATCATGTAGTGAATTTATTCTTTATTTTTTTTTTTCTCCATTCCAGAATCTCAGAGCCTAATCTCTTCTAGGCACAGATGTCTCCAGATGGTGGAGACACTCAAGCTTAAGACACATGAGCTCACATTCTTGTGTGGCGAGACAAATTTTAACACGCAAGTGTATGAACAATGTACTATGAAAGACTCATCAGGACTGTGAAGAAAAGTAAAAGAAGAAAATAAAAACAAAACAAGGAAAAAAGGAGGTATTTAATTTAGTAAGGACGATCAAAGTAGTTACTTCTATCACACTCTCGTGGGAAGATACCAAGAAAACACATGAACACTAACCAATTAACAAACGAATTTTAAATAGTGATTTTTTTTTTTAAAGGAATATGATAGTGCATGAAAGAAGTGAGCCATAGGTCATGTTGGGTCTTAAAACCATCTTGGAGAGTTAGGATCATCATGTCAAGTTCAAGAGGAATGACAGGAAAATTTTACCCTGCGTGAAATGCACGCTGGTTGTTGTGTTTAGAGAATGGATTGCAAGATGGGGTGAGGTTAGAAGTGGGAGATCATGGGTGGTTCTGCGAGAGAGACTGGGTAGGAGACAGCAGTGGCTTGCACTACAGTGAAAGCAGGTGGAAATGAAGTGAAGTGAGTACGTTCATGACAGATAGGATGTGAGGGCAGAGAAAGAGAGAACATAAAGGTCAATTCCAAATTTTCACTTGAGTGACAAAGACAATTGAGGTATTATTTACCAAATGGAAGAGGACTTGGGGAGATTCAAATCTGTGTTGCAGGATCTCGACAGGTTGCCATGAATTGGAGGAGCAGAAACTAGACTGAGTCAGGGCACCTGAGGCAGGAAGAAAACCAGAAGAGTGTGCGGCCAAATGCATATGCAAACTTAATAAAGGGTAGCATAGAGGGCACCTGGGTGGCTCAGTCAGGTAAGCGTCTGACTTCAGCTCAGGTCATGATCTTACAGTTGGTGAGGTCGAGCCCCCATCAGGCTCTCTGCTGTCAGCACGGAGCTGGCTTCAGAGTCTCTGTCCCCTCTCTCTGTCTCTCCAAATAAATAAATAAATAAATAAACCTTTAAAAAAAATAATAAAGAACAAAAGGTAGCATAGAATGCCAGGCAGTGTTCAATACCTGTTAGAGATTTTAGTGATTAAAGGGAAATTAGTCAGTAGGATTGTGTGATTTGTTTTTAAGCTGGGTGTACCTGTACTCAGCATCAGTCTTGAGGACAATTGATGGCTTTACTGGTGGTTGGACTTTCGCCTCATGAGCAGAACAGAGGGCAAAGAGGGCAACACCAGCACAGGAATGAAGCGACTTTGCAAGAAGTGGTTGTAATGAGGAGTCATTTGCCGCAGTCCTCAAATGGCAAAGGGTTGGGCCACACATCTGAAAACTGCCATGCAGCAGGGTAGCAGAAACTCTTTCCTGGACACAGCTCTTGCTCCATGGGGCACAGCCTATGTGAGTCATAAGGAAGACAGCAAAGGGAGGAATGGAATCATTAAACAAACGAATGAATGAACAAAATGGATAATGAAGGAGTAAGAATGTTTAAAGGAGAGTGAATAAGTAAGTAGTAGAGTCAGCAGGCTGGGGTATCTATGTGCTTGTACAACTTTCAGAAAGAGGATACTAGAGCTTTTTTTTTTTAGTTCATTTTTATGTGTTTATTTTGAGAGAGAGAGGGTGTGTGTGTGCACATGAACAAATGGGGGAGGGGCAGAGAGAAGGAGAGAGAGAACCCCAAGCAGGCTCCACACTGCCAGCACGAAGCCCGATGCAGGGCTCAACCTCACAAACCAGGAGATCATGACCTGAGCCGAAATCAAGAGATGGACACTTACCTGAGCCACCCACGCGCCCCTAGGATACTAGAGTTTAAAACAAAGAAGAAGGAAAGCTGGTTGTGGGACAGTGAAATGCTTGAAACGTTGGAATGGACGTCAGAGATTTTAGGATTATTGACCCCTCTCCTCACCTCCTGCTCCGGGATATGGAAGGCCTTGGTATACCTGCTGGGGAGACAGAGACGCAAACGATGCCTGTGTTTTCCAGTCCTTTCTACCCCAGGATGTTTAACACAGTATTCACACATTCTAGATGTACAAAAAGCCATGGCTAAACCCCTAGCACCTTAGTTAGGAGATTTATAATTTTCTACTTGGATGATTTAGCAGGCTCCCATTTATTTTACGTTGGCCAGATGAAGCTTGCTTATAAAAGCCATCTTGCCTCTTCATTTCCAAAAAAGGTCACTGAACATTTACTTTTCTTTTCTACCAAGACCACAACTTGCAAGAACATCTAGAACTTAATTCTATCTGTTGAATCTATTTTGGCATTGAAGTTGACAACATGACATAATAGGAAAGAAGACGGGTTTTGACGTTACCCAGTTCTGTCTCTTCCTCTCCTATATTCTAAGTCACCTTAACAAGTTTCAGGTTTCTGGTACATATATTAAAAAATAACAATAATTACAGTTTTTACTTTGGTGGGTTAATAATTTGCTTTATGACTGGGGCACCTGTGTGGCTCAGTCAGTTGAGCGTCCAACTTCGGCTCAGGTCATGATCTCACAGTTTGTGGGTTCGAGCCCCACATCAGGCTCTGTGTTGACGGCTTGCTCAGAGCCTGGAGCCTGCTTCAGATTCTGTGTCTCCTTCTCCCTCTGCCCCTCCCCAATCATGCTTTGTCTCACTCTGTTTCTCAAAAATAAATAAATGTGAAAAAAATTAAAAAAAAATAATTTGCTTTATGGTTTATAATAAACCTTTATTTTTCTCTAACAACTAGTATGTTCTAGTGAACAATAGCCATTACTTTGGAAATAGTTGTTTTTATTTTATCGAGTCTGCATTTTAGGCAAGTCACTTAATATTTCATTCTAAACCCAATGGAGATAATAATACCTAGCTTGAAGGATTGTGTGAGGCTTGATATGCATGTAAAGTACCAAGCATAGTGCTTGGCACATAAACATACACTAAATCACTCTAATTATATTTCTGCAGAATTAGCTAAAAGTTGGACAGAACAATCAAGTTGAAGGTGAGTTAGCAGGACACACACACATACACACACACACACACACAGGCACACACACAAATATGATTAAATGAATGCACCAGATTTTTCTAATTATAATTTTATATCAATCAAGATTTTTGAGTAACTACCTAACACCTGGGCAGAAGAATCAAGTTGCTAGCTAGTTAGCGGGACACATACATATACAAATGTATACACAAGATTAAATGTTAATTTTTTTCATTTAACATGTGTAAGCATCATCTCTAAAATTGCTGTTTTTTAAACACTTTTATTTATTTATATACTTGAGAGAGGGAGAATGTGCATGTGTCCACAGGAGAAAAGGAGGGGTAGAGGAAGAGGGAGAGAGAGAATCCCAAGCAGTCCCCATGCTTAGCACTTAGTACAGAGCCTGAACTGGGGCTCAATCCCATGACCCTGGGACCCTGTACATCTAGATTGTGACCTGAGCTGAAATCAAGTGTTGGACATTCAACTGACTGAACCACCCAGACTCCCGTCTAAAACTGCTCCTAACATCCTTTCACAATGATGAGTATTAAGCTCTCACTTCCTTCCTATCATTTTCCCAAAGTAATTGTAACACATTTTTTATTTTGCTGAAACCATATACTTTTTTTTCTGTCAGTGTTTCATTACTATGGCCACATAAATGCTTTCAATGGTAGCCACTCAGTGCACTACGATTATATCTCCTCTTAACACTTTCGGGTTTTTCTAGTTTATATTGTGCATTAGCTTGCTCAGGCAGCCACAACAAAATGCCACAGACGAGGAGGCTTCAGCAGAATCTATTTTCTCACAGTGAGATGCTGGAATTCTCACATCAAGGTGCCAGCAGAGTTGGGGTTTTCCTGAGGTCTCTCTGTGGCTTGCAAATGGCTGTGTCCTCACATGGCCTTTTCTCTGTGTACCTGTCCCTGGGGTCTCTTCCTCTTCAAAAAAAGACACCGGTCTTACGGAGTCAGGGCTGCCATCCTAATTGACTCATTTTAACAAAATCACCTAGTTAAAGACCTTATCTCCAAACACCATTACATTCTGAGGTAGAGCTTCAACACATGAATTGGAAGGTAACACAATTCAGCCCACCACGCGCTGCAAAACGAACAACGTCATCACCTCACTGGCCTATCACATTTATTTCTCACTTATCTTACAGAGATGCTATCAGTTGGCTTCAAGAATGTTCTGCGTACCTTTTTCAGACTGCGGTCTACGCTGAAAGGGAGGGCCTAATATGGGACCTGCCATATTCCTGAGGTTAAAAAAAGGAGGGGGGGGAGCATTGGACTGAACTACATTATTTCATTTAAGCTTTCTGTTTGAGGTGGTATGTTGCCCCATATTCTACTGGTCAAAGCAAGCTAAACAGAATACACCTCCCTTGGGAAGGAAGACGAGAAGTGTATATTATCTGTACAATAACAAATGCTACCGAAAATTTTACTTTTTTTTCTTAATTATCCATGTACCTATTGCTAATTTTGCTAACATTTCAGGAGATTTGTCAAATACCTAACTGGTCAAATTTATCCATCGAGTCTATTTGGTTTTCCCCTGGAGATCGTCCTTCTAGATATTTCCATCTGCCTACTTCATTCTAAACTGTTGACCAAGGCTGTGGCACAGCAGTGATTATAGGAGTCCTCGGCGATGTATCTGATTTGGGATTATGTTTCCAGAGTTCTGTGTCTTCTCTTAAAGGAATCTTGTTCACCATGCGGATTACAAGATGTGTTACACTTTTGTTTTCACTATTGCAACTCCAAAATAGTCAAGCCATTCTAATTGTATCCACACACAAGATGCCTATGCACACTGTACACAGATAACAGAAAACTGTATTTGAAAGTGGAAAGGGAAATTACAGATAATTTAAAACAGGTGTTTTTGGAAGAAACGTATTAGTTCAAAACTTTTTTTTTTAACTAATGGCTTATTTAAAATTAAAATGTCTCTGAGTCGCATTTTTAAATGTTTTCTAATTCCTAAAACATTGGTTTCTTGCTGATTCTGGAAGTATTATCAGCCAAATCAAAACACCTGAAGTTATTATGTCATATTTCCTATTTAAAGCATGATGGTAAAGTGTTTTTGCACACACGCACAAATCTATAATTACAGTTCTTTAATACAGAATTCTTGATTAAAAATTACAAAATAAAAATAAATATTTGCATACCCTTCCTTAAGTGACTATAATTATTCTGAGCTAACAAAAATAGAAGCTGTCGGTTTCTTCTATAGCTTGCACAAGTAACCTTCACGGGCCATACCCTGCAACTTGTCGCCCATTGAGCAGATGAACCCAAGTGACCCACACTCACGCTGGCTAAAGGAGTCACTATATCTGTTAAAATGAAAGTATTTTTTAGTGAATATGTTTTCAAAGCAAGACAATTACAAATTATTATATTATTCTACATTTTTGAAGCAAAACAATTATTAACATCAATTATTCTTTTTAATTTTTATGATGTTTATTCAGTTTTGACAGAGAGACAGAACAAGCAGGGGAGGGGCAAGAGAGAGAGGGAGACACAGAATCTGAAGCAGGCTCCAGGCTCTGAGCTGTCAGCACAAAGCCCAACACAGGGCTTGAACCCACAAGCCATGAGATCATGACCTGAGCCAAAGTCAGACACTCAACCGACTGAGCCACCCAGGCACCCCTATTAACACCAATTATTAAGGGATAGTTTCTTTCACATCCTCAATAAAAGGTATAGCCACACAGAGAGCTTTGCTTTAGAATGCATTGGAACTTGGAAGAAGCTTAAATTTAGAAAATAATCACCGATATTTTCAAGTTATGGATGCCAGAAATCATCCCAATTGAAAAATATATAATTAGGTCTCAAATATTTAACATGCAATTTCCTAAATTAATGACACTTTAAGAAATATGTTTATGTGTTTATATTGATTCTTTGAACATGCAAAATCTCTAGGAAGAGCAGGTGATTAGGAAAATATTACCTGGTAAACTAGTTAGCATATTATGAATAGTTAGTAAGATTTCCCTCCCTCTCGTTGGGCCCAAGGTCTCTTATTTAATGTCCTTAGTTCTCTCTAAAGTCTTCTTACTCTTTAGTCTAGGAACTTTATCTTCTTTACCCTCAGATGAGTTGAACACAAGGGAATAGAAAAATGCGTGTAGGGGGAAGCTACGTGCCCTGTCTCTGAGAGTTCCTAAATAAGAGTTCTTGCAAGGTATGCCAAGAATTTAAGGCCCTCATTCTCTTTCTCTGGGCTATTCTTAGGGCTACCTTTGCAGCTGGCAACCTTGAGTGATGAGGTAATGTCCGTCCGTCATTGGCAAAGAGCTGCCTTGCATCCTTGACTTTGGGACCCATATGATGTTAAGATTCTGGGGGGTTTTCGTCTGTTTTTTGTTTTGTTTTGTTTTTTGCTTAGAAAGAGAGAGAGAAAGAGTGCAAGCCAGGGGGAGAGGAGCAGAGGGAGGGAGAGGGGGAGGAAGAGAGAGCAAGAGTGAGAGCGAGAGCGAGAGCGAGAGAGAGAGAGAGAGAGAGAGAGAGAGAATCCCAAGCAGGCTCCACGCTCAGCGCAGAGCCTGATACAGAACTTGATCCCAGAACCCTGGGATCATAACATGAGCTGAAATCAAGGGTCAGACACTCAACCAACTGAGCCACCCAGTTACCCCAAGATTCTAGGTTCTTATATTCTTCTGAAGAATGTTGCACTGTTTTCGCTGGTGTTATTTTAGCAGGCACTTACTATAGCTAAAGTCAAACTGAAAAATCTGTTGGCACAGTGATGGTGGGGGTTCAAATATCAGTTTGGTTTTCAGCCTTAACTTAATTACTTAGATTCTTCACCATGCATGTGGTCCAGGGACCAGCCAGAGACTTGGATAGAGTTTATATACAGAACATGGGGTTCCTCTCCACTCTCTGGATCTTTCTTTTCTGGGATCCCTCCTACTCATTTCTAGTGGCTGTGATTGACCCAAAGACTGTTCTCTAGTTCTTCAAGCCAACAAAGGTGAAATATTTTATCCAAATGTTAACTACCTTACAAGGTGCTCAGACTAAAAGCCAATGACACGCAAATAACACTCTATTTCAATGCTATTCCCTTCCTCCACAAGTCAACTCTTGTCCAGTATCTGCCTGTTGTGTGTGTGTGGGGGGGGGTACTCAAATGCATTAGATAGTCATTTTCCATATTTTGTCTAGAGTTTATTATCTGTGAAAGGATAACATCAATAAGAGATAGTCTGGAGTATCTCCAATGAGAGACAAATTTTAAAAAATATTACTTATTTTATACAGGAATACTGCAACTTGATGCCATTAATATTCTGGGGGGCATTTACAGATACATATAGTAAAATATCACTCCATATGATTAATTGATTTAACCCATCTGAGTCAGTAAAGATATAGAACTAGGAAATACATGCAAAGACATGCAGTTTTAATTTTTTTTGTCAAGAGTACGCAATAAACAGACCTAGGATAACAAAGTTATGCCATGTAGGAGTCCTCAAGGAGCATCCCGGAAGAATATAAATTGTTTAGAATGGCATTTTAAATGTACTCAGGGATGATTTGAAGGCATTTAATCTCTTTCCCATGTCTCACATACCTCTTGGTTTGTCTAGAAAATCCTTTCTTTAGAGAATAAATCAAAAATAAGCTTTCCTTGGCCCAATATTAATGCAGTTCCATTGTACTCTGTATGATTTGCTACTAATTTAACAAAATTCCTTCTCTTTGTAACTTCCTAAGAGAAAAACAGAGTCCAGGAAAATTACTGTAAAATGGAAACAGTCAAAATTATGATGTGGCAGCTAACAGAGGCACAGGTAATGAGCAATACAGTTACTTGGTGGCTTATATTGTCCCTCACCTATAGGGATAATTTTGCATAGCAGTCAAAAAGGTAGCCTACATAATAATTTCTTACATGCAGAAAAAGTTATATTAGAAAGCTGCAATATTAAGTTTGACAAAATAATTCAGAAACTCTACTAACAAATCATTTGGCTATAATTTAAGTTTTATTACCATGAAAAAGTAGCCCAATTTATGCCTTCATGACCGTCAATGATCTTCTAGAATCTCTTTTAAAGTGCAGACCCCTTTAATGCACTTCAACTTTTGCCACAGCTGTACTGTCTTCATTATTCTGAAGTGACTTTGAATATTTCTTTTCCAAAGATTTAAATTATTTTTACACACACAGTGCTTCACAGAAGCCCAGCAAAACCAGTATGCATGACTGGTTATTACTGTCATAATTTGAAAGACATCCAGAACAAGACTTAAGTGAGGTCATGGGACATTTCTACTGGAAATTGAGTCATTAGTATTATTTAAATTTAACTTCCTGTAATTTCTCTCTAAGAAGAATTTTCACCGCTTCATCTTACTTATTTCATTTCATGCCTAAGACTTATAGTTGAGGGTTGCCTTGATTCAAGGTTTGTACTTCTCTATACATTAAAAAAAAAACTTGATTCCCTGAAATTATTTTATTTTCCATTATTCTAATATTTTATTCCAGTCCTCATATAATAACTCAGGCTTTCAACAATGACTCAGATTTCTACAATTTTGGACACCCCTTTGAGTTTCTGTCCTGTGTTTTCTCTCTACCTACTTCCCAAATTTCAGTGTTCTCCAAAATTGTTCACTCTGGAAATTATTTTCTTTCCTTATTTTACTCAAGTGTAACTTCATTTGTGGCCATGGCATCACCCACTGTATACTTCTGTGCTCCAAACTCATGAATTGAAATGCTTACTGGACATAGCTATTTATATGTCTCAGAAACCCCAAACCACAAATATCTGGAGAATCATCACTTACCCCATTAGGCCTCAATCATTCCATATCCCTAGGAATGACATCATCATTTTCTGATACTTAACCCAAACACTAAGCCATTCTCATTTTTTCCTGCTCCTTTCCTGCACATGTATTGTCTAGTCATGCCCTATTGACTCTTTTTTGCTCATTTTCGTCACTATGTCCAATTCAACTTCAGTCTCCCGTTCACACCAGTCTCCTATTTTCCCTGTACTATTTCAAAGGACTTCACTGTCTCCATGTGTTCAGGCTTAATTTTCCTAAATTAATCCACAGGTCACCATTAAGGGGACTTCCAAATGCACAAATCTGATGTCAGCCCTTTAAAATCTGGGCCTGATCTTCCTCTGGTCTCCCTTCTTGCCCACCCACACCCATATATTCTCCAACCATAAAGAACTGCTTGTTCTAAGTGCTGCCTATTCTTCTGTGCCTTGTCACTTGCTCTGGCCTGTATTCCAAATTCCATGTTCCTCCACCTCTTCCTTTACACACACACACACACACACACACACACACACACACACACACACACTTTGGTATTCTTCCCTTATTTTCAAGGCAACATTTAAACATTCCTTCCTGGTAAGACTTCTTTCTCCTGCCCAAGGAGGTCTTGTTAGGACTCTGTGCTTACTGCTGTTGTTTCTACAGCACCACTTATCACATGCTATTATAATTGCTGAGTGTCTGATGCAATTCGCTGAGCAAGCTATGCAATTCTTAGGGTCACCAAATCTATTTCCGTAAGCCCAGAACTTGACGGCATGTGCTGAGCACACGGTAGGACCTTAATTTGAAGGGCATAAATGTATTTTTGAATGACTGGATCCTTGTTTCATACTTTTCTGTTATCCTGTTCCTATCTTAATTACTACTAGCAACTTTGTTCTTGTATTTGTACTAGCAAACTTAGAAATCGATCTTGCTTTTTTTTTCATTCTTTGGTCATGTTGGGGTTATGTTTAGGAGCTTATTTCCATTCTGTGGGGGTATTATGGCAACGGTTCTGATAGTGTAAACATAGTTTTTATATCTATAAAGGTAATATACTCCCGGAGTTTTACAGTTGGATTTTTTTTCAGATTTCTTTCACTTCATACTTTTAAGATTTTCATAATCAACTTTTATGGTATTTTGTACCTTCTGACATATTGTTTCACCTCAAAATATTCTACCAACGTATTCAATTACTTCCACTTCTTCCATTTTTAAATAATCTCTGTACATTGAATATATTACTTTTTTCTTTCTTTTGGGAACGTGCATCAGTAGGCTTTTAGACCGGCTTATTTCCATTCCATAACTCAAATTCTGCCACCCAGTCTCTCACTATGAGATTTTTATTCACAGAACATTTTTGACACCTGGCCCAATACATTATCATGGAGGAATATATAGTTGGGAAGCAAGAAGATTTCTCTGTATATGAAAAATGGCCTGAACCGACAAGCAAATACAATCTTTCTCAAAAGTAATATCTTCATACAAATCATCTGTATTCATTGAGGTTTTCATATGATATGAATAATCAATAACTAGGGAGATAAAAATGCTTCTAAAACTGAAATAACCACGAACTATATCTGAATATGTGGTTACATATGTAACAGTCTGTATCTTTTAAATAAAAAAGTAGATTGTATGTCAATATCCATAGTTTTTAACCTGAAATGGTTATGTCTGAAACTGAAATGATTAGTTAAAATTCCTAACTTTGTATAATTTTCATTTATTTCTGTAAAAAAATTTTTTTAATGTTTATTCATTTTTGAGAGACAGAGACAGAGCACGAGTGGGGGAGGAGGAGAGCGAGAAGGAAACACAGAATCCAAAGCAGGCTCCAGGCTCTGAGCTGTCAGCACAGAGCCCAATGCGAGTCTCAAACTCACTGACCCCGAGATCATGACCTGAGCCGAAGTCGGACCCGTAACCGACTGAGCCACCCAGGCGCCTCCAGTCATTTATTTCTATAGGTGATCTTACTTCATTTCAGAAACCCTGCTTATATTTATACACACATACACACACACAAAGTTCTCACAGCGATTATTTTTTAAATATTCATGCTGAAAATTTTATATTACAAGTTTCACAGTTGATCTGAAGAATCTTGTGTCTTACAGCTAGAAGAGACCTCAAGGAATTATTCAGCCTCTTGCATTTAAATATATAATTCTTATTATCTCTACTCTGTAGATAAATTTACTATAGCCAAAGAAGTTAAGTGACCTTACAAAGGTCATCTGGTGAGTAGTGGCTATAAATGTCTGAGAACAAATTCTTTTAATCCTATTCCCTCCTGCGTTGACAATGCTTATGTAAATACCTCTGATTGCAATCCACTGACTTTACTAAGACTTCTTTTGAAATACTTTATGCTTAATTTGTATCACATCTTAGTTTTCTGAACTTGGTAAAATGATTTCATATGAGTTTCTTTGATTATACTTATACTTACCACCATCAACCTCAAAATTCATTCATCTCATCCCTTCTTTCATCCATAAATATTTATTGGTCTCCTTTTCTAGGCTATGTACTGTGCAAGGTAAAGAAGAAAAATGTAAGCCATCATCACAGAACTCACAGTCTAGTGAAAGATACAAATAAGCACTGCGGTTTGAAAAGCATCACCATGCCTCCTACGCCATGCTATATAGAAGCACGTTAGAGAGATGCCTAATGGAAATGCAGATGGGGAGAAGAGCATGATCCAAAATAAGACATATAATAGCCAATTGCCCCGAAAAAAAATCATTTTCTAGGCATAGCAAATACCATGCACAGAGGGCAGGGCATAACTTGGTGACCAAAAGCAGTTTAGAGTATCTGGGTCATAAAGTATAAAACCATTATCATAAAAGATGCAAATGACGATATGAACAGGCATCAAGTCAATGTGAACTCTGAAATCCTTGTAAGAGAAGTTAGATTTTGTCCTAAAGGCAATAAGGAGTAGAGACGTAATCTGTCATTCTAATGTCCCATTATGTGGTGACTAAACCATTTAACATCACTGTGACATTTATCTTTGGATTCCAATCCTATCCCGGGTTCCAATCCCATATCTTTAGGGTGATTACCCTACTCAGCAGTTTCCAAATCAATATCTATCCCCACATCTGTCCACTCTCTGGCCCTATGGTGACAATTTAGGTTTGAGTGCTAGAACATGTAATAACTACCACAATTTATTGAGTGCTCAACTGTATCAGGGACTGTGCTAAGTGTTTTGCATTTTTTATCTTGATTTGCTACCATTAAAAATTACACTATAGGCCTTTTTTCCCCCAAATTACAAATGAGAATACGGATGCTCAGATAAGTTAATGAATTTTCAAAAATCACATAGCTAGTAACTTGTAGTGTGAGTTCTATACCTATGGTCTTCTTGTTCCCATAGTTGTTTTACATACATAGTGTTCTTGCAAAGAATACTGAAAGTCTAATATGAAAAACTTGAAAACAATAACTTTATAAGACCCTCTTTTGCTACAATTTTCCAAGATATAGATATTCCCCTAATTTAATATATATCTTTTTAAAAAATACTTCTTCATCACTTCACACATGGTCAACTGAACTAAACCCAACAAATCACAGAGTGAATTTAAATATCTGTTGAATTCTTTAGGTCCAATTTTTCTCTATAGTATCAGGTTTACAGGCTTTGTGCTCCAAATGCTAGTGTCAGCACTTTTATTTTTCCTGCTTTATATTAATTTTTATGGAATGAGAAGAATGAAATACAATGAGATCTAATATTCAAAAAATTAACCTTCCTGGACAGAAAGGGATTACTTACTGCTGAAACGGAAGCATTGGCTGATAGGAAGTACCATTACTCAATATTCCAAAAAGTTGTTTATTCATTTGATGATCAAAGTCCATACTCTGAGTATCTAAATGCAGCCGCATAGATTTCATCCCATAATTTAGGACAGTGCAGAGTTTTGAAAGAATACTGTACAAGTCTAGAATCACTTATTATTTACAAGTCTATTATGAGTATCACAGAAATTCATATAAGTGTTAGTATTTTCCATGTGTGTATATCTCAAGATTTTATATTGGGGTAGGATTTGCCTTCACAGTTTTTCTGAAGTTCTTTGTGGATAAGCCCACCCAGCAGTATATTAGTCCAATTTGTTTGGGAACAGTAACCTACAGGGGTTTCCCCCCTCCCGGATTTCATTGTTAATTTCACTTTTTTTCTCATCCTATTAGTACAGTTCTGATCATTGCCTCCTAGATGTATTGCCTTACTTTTGCTCACTGTGGAATTCATGTATTAATTTATTTCACACCCTTGATCCTAACATCCGTCATTTTTTTTGGTCATCTTGGCATATCAATAACCTGAAGAACTTAATATCATCTGCAAAGCCAAACAATGCATTCCCCACATCCTCTTCCAGATCACTGATCACAATATTAAACAAAGCACATACATCTTGAAATCTGTCACTCTTCTTTAAACAAATTTTTTTTAATGTTTTTATTTTTGACAGAGAGAGAGACAGAGCATCAGTGTGGGAGGGGCAGAGAGAGAGGGAGGCACAGAATCTGAAGCAGGCTCCAGGCTCTGAGCCGTTAGCACAGAGCCTGATGTGGGGCTCGAACCCACAGACTATGAGATCATGACCTGAGCCGAAGTCGGACACTCAACCAACTGAGCCACCCAGGCACCCCAAAATCTGCCACTCTTCGTATTTCTCACCTGCTTTGAAACCTATGCTCTGTTCTTTATAAGCTATACATGTGTATGCATATGTATTTCATTTTACATGTTTGTCAGGCCTAGGCATGGATGCACACAAACACACCCCCCCAGAAGAGATGGAAGATGTGGCAGCTAAGCTTAGAAATATGTGAACTTAGAGGAGATATTGGCCCTCCCCACGAAGCAAAATCATCACTGTTCAATAAAAATTCTTCCACTGTGAACAGCGCACTATTTTTTCCTCTGCTACATGCCGTTTCCACACAAACCAAAAGAAACACACCTGAAACTTTGATGATTATATTAGCTGTTCTAACAAGCTGCAAAGTCTTCCTCTGATCACCATAATAACAATTTGAGAGGACTGCAATACATCAATAATTGCATTCAGAAAATGATAAACACTAGATCTACTTGCATATTATCATGAGCTCAGTTTTAAAGGTCATCATCTCTGAAGGCTTTCCTAAACAAGCACAACTGGAAAATCTCCCTGTATCAACATGTTTTATTTCATTATTTTGCTACCGATAATATGCAGCGGACACTTTCAGTATGTACAGTGTCGCGGGTTTTTTTTTTTTTTTTTTTTGGTAACAGACATTTATGCACATAAAATGAAAATGAACAGGTAGTAATTGACTGGGACTTGAGTTTAAGGTAATAGACTAAACCCCTCTAACAATGAATTTCTAAGCACTCAGAGGAAAGAATGTAAGGCGTACAAATTGCATAGGGCCCATGGGCTTTCCAGAAAGACTTTGAAATCCTTTAGCTTGCATATGAAAATTTACTGCAAATGGATTTTTACAGCACAGGGATGTTACTTAAAGAGTAATTCAAGGCTCAGTGTGATATTTAGATTTAATATTTTACAAGCTTTATCGTTAACTTCTTTTAACTCCTTGGAAATGCAAACATGGCGTAGTCTTCTAGCTGAACAAATGTGTTAGCCTTTTCATTCTTTATGATTTTAGAGACCAGTCCAGTAGAGTACGGCAGAAGAAGCATAGGATTTGCCGTTAAATCACCGAGGTTTTCATCCTCGATCTGCCACTCAGCCAAGGGTCCCCTGTCGTTACTACAATGTTTAAGAAAATGGAGGAATAACAATGCATCTCTCTTAGTGGAGTTAAGATAATATGTACATTGTAAGTGTGCAATAAATGTTAAGTAACTCCCATCCTAGGGAATACCTAAGAAGATTCTGACTTCCTATAAATGCTTTTTCATTTTTCAAGGAAAGGAAAAACAATTATTTTTTAAAACTCTGAGTTTTGGGGCACCTGGGTGGCTCAAGTCATGATCCCGAGGTTCATAGGTTCAAGCCCCACGTCAAGCTCTGTGCTGACAGCTCGGAGCCTGGAGTCTGCTTCAGATTCCGTGTCGTCCTCTCTGTCTGTATCTCCCCTGGTCATTCTCTGTCTCTCTGTGTCTCTCAAAAATAAATAAACATTAAAAATTTTTTTTTAAATCTGAGTTTTAAAGTAATAATCATTCACTTAAGCAAAGTTCTTTCATCAATTTATAGTCTTTAGTAATAATGTTTATATTTTATAATTTTTAAGTACCTAGAGCAGCAACTTGATGAGTTGGCATAAAATGAGAGATGACCAGATTCTTCCTACTAAGTTTCGCAGGAAGAGTTTCTCTATTAATTTCTTTAACCTGAATAATTAGCATATAATTCCATGAGTTATTTTAAAGGGTAACTACGTTTCTTTGAGGAGTCCTTAAAACTGAATGAGATATGATAAAAGAAACAAAGATTGGACTTGAAAAACCTAAACTCTACTCACAAATTTTCTATTTACTATCCATACAATTTTAAGCAAGAGATTTACGATTTTATGTCTTACTGGATCAAACTACTTGCCACATCTAATTCACAGGGGTATAAGGAATAAATAAAATAACAGATATTCTTTATAGCAGTCTGAAAAAGCTTTGAAACTTTCCTCATTTTACCTATTCATGAAATTTCTTTGAATTCAGGAAAATCGGCATTCAAAAATTCACATAACTACTAAAATGTAATAATATAATTTGGGTCTTAACCTCAACATCAAAACAAAGACCAGCTTTGGTGGCTTTCCATGGGTGGTATATTTGGATGGGTAGTTTGTCAGCTCTAACTTACCCTTTACAGGAGAGGGGCTTAGGAGAATGGTTTGAAAAGGTGAATATGAAGAAGGAAAAGTGAATGAAATAGAGGTGAGTCCACTGAAAGCTCTCTACCTCCTCTGGGTCTCCCACAGGACACAGAGTGGTGACCTATAATGATCAGAGGTAGACATTTCTTTTTGGGAAATTGCTCAGGACTGCTCTCACTGATCAGGGATCTGTCTCCACAGATCTCTGGTCCCATACCACAAACTCCAGCAGCCATATCAGCTTCTTTCTCCTCAGTTGTGCTCCCTCATTGAAATTCTCTTCTCCATTTTACAGCAAAGATATGGCTTTAGGTGAGATACTCTCTCTACCTGCCTTGACTTTATTTTCTGGTCAGCTTGTCCATGCTGCACATATCAAATCCCTAGGTACAGGAGGACAATTCAGACACAGTCTGGAGTCTGGCCTTCCAGGAAGTGTGCCTTTACATAAGAAACTCTTCTATGTGAAACTCAAATCTCATCAGGGTAGGGCTGAACCTCAAAGAAGTTGAAATTTATGGTTGAAGTTATTTATATATCTTTTTTAGAAGAGTGTCAAAAATAAAACAACAAAACCCATCACCCTCTGTCAGATTTCTTTGAAACTCCAAATTCCTCCCATTAATTTTACCTCAGTGGTTAAAGCCTTTTATTTACAGATAGCCTGTTAAAATACTTACATACTCCTTTAAATATAAGGCACATCAGCCCATCCCGACCTACTCCATAACCTATTGCCACCCACTAATTTTGTTGCTTTTTTAGCTAAGCTGTGCAGAAATCGGATATAGAACATTAAATATGGGATGGAAGCCAGCAGTTTAGGACAGGGATGCACGCAGGAAGGTCAAGGTTGAGTAAGGGATCACAGCTAGGAGGCACGAAGAAAATACACACCTCCAAAGGGAAGATGAAAACTTCATATTTCATACACTTAATAATTATACTCAAATAACTTAATTTTTACTGAAATAAATTTAACAAAATAATTTAATAAACACGTTCTGCCCCCCTAGTTGAAAAACTCATTTCTAGAAAGCAACATATGCCTTTTAGAATGATGTTCCAGAAAGATCTTCACATCTAGGCTTGCAAAGATTGTCGACAAAGCTGTGGTATTTCTCATGCTGGGAGTGATTTTCGGAGCCTTTAAAGAGTTAAATGAATTCAGTTAAGAGCTACTATAGAAAAGCAAGGTGGCTGTGAACATGTATCATCATGGCATCTTTTTGTTGTTGTTTTTCAGTCGAAGAGGTGACCTCTTTGACTGTTTTAATAACCAGATTAGCTTCACAACTGCAGATAACAACCTGTGAGAATATTACTTGGCTATAATTTCATTTTGTATTTTCTAGTGTTATATTGACTTTATTTTCTAACTTAGTATGAAGGAGGAAAAGAAAGAATGAATCACACCATCTGCAAATCCTGTGTAATGATTCACAATGAAATTTATACACAAGATTAATGACAATGCCAAGCTGCAATGGTTAATTTTATATGACAACTTGGCTAGGCTATGGTGCTCAGTTGTTTGATCAAACATAGATTTAGCTGTTGCTATGAAGGTATTTTTAGATGTGATTTACATTTAAATCAGCTGCCTTTAGGTAAAGCAGACTACCCTCCATAATGTGGGCCTCATCCAATCAGCTGAAGACCTTAAGAACAAAGGAGGAGATTTCCTGAAGAAATCTGGTCTCAAGACAACAGACCACATAGAAACCCTGCCTGTGGAGCGCCTGGGTGGCTCAGTCAGTTAAGCATCTCTCTTGGGCTCAGGTCATGATCTTGGTCCTTGAGTTCCACCCCACATGGGCCTCTGTGCTGACAGCTCGGAGCCTGGAACCTACTTCGGATTCTGTGTGTGTCTCTCTCTCTCTGCCCCTCCCTGTTCTCTCTCTCTCTTTCTCTCTCAAAAATAAATAAACATAAACAAAAAAAAAAAAGGAAACCCTGCCTGAATTTTTAGCCTACTTGCCTCACAGATTACAGTCACAAGACTGAAATATCAACTTTTATCTGAAATTCTGACCTATGGAAATTGCTCTATAAATCTCAGACTTGCTGGTCCCCACAATCACATGAGTCAATTCTTGAAAATCTTCTGTACATTGGTCTGTTTCTCTGGAGAACCCTAATACACATGTCAGAGCTCCCGATTGGTATCCCAGTCTCTTGTTTCCATTTCACCTGCTTACTTTTCTTACTATTTTAAAAATACTTCTAAAAGGTATCTTCATTCATAAAGTTCTCTTTTCATTCTTTGGTGCATAATGGTAAATTCTGAGGTTCCTTAATATAGGATGCAAGGTATTAGTCTTGTATCCCCTTGCTTGCTTCCTTCCCTCTTCTCTGGCTATTGAAACTTTCTCTGCCTTTTATTCCTCAGCCGTATAAAACCACTACGCTTCTCCAAACTTTTGATATTGCTCTCACAGCTGATCCTTTGCCCATGCTCTGGCATCTGCATGCCGTCACCGCTCCTTTGGCCCTACCTCCTTCACCTATGTGGAACACACTTCTTCATCTTTCCTAACTGAACAAAGACATCAGCTTATGTAGTAGCTCAGCCTGGTACATAGGCTTGACCCTCTGGGCAATCTCTGAATCTGCACATCTGATTGGATAGCCCTTATCACAGCATGTCGGTCTCCTTGGCTAGACTCTGCAACTGCCACCTTTTTCTCTGTACCCTTAGCACCTAACACCCCAGCTGTCACAACACATGCCACATTGAATGATTGGTAGTCCTACTCTCTTATGGTTCAGCTACTTTAAATTTCATAATACTGTACACAAGTTAATATCTTTCTTTAGATAGCTCTTGTCTTTAGAGTTCAAGCGATGCAAAGATACCATTTTTTTTTTTTATATTCACTCTGGAAAATATAGTTACGATATGTGGTGTCCAGACAAAAATAAGAAATATCATTTCTCCTCCAGGGATAGGTGTTTCCAGACTAAGAAATGCACTTCCTGAACTTAGAGTGTATCTAAATAATTTAGACATATTTGAATTCCAAGATGGCATTCATTTTTAAAATGCCCTGACATTTTCTGGGGTCATTTCCTTTTCAAAGCATACTGAACTTTAAGAAGGAAATGAGTATGATGATAACTTTTAAAGTATCTCTTATAAAGGATCGTGGTGGTATAGAGCTAGAAGGGGCATTGCAGTTCTAGCACAGCAAACTCCATTTTTTTGCAAATGAGGAAGCTGAAGACCAGGAGTTTTGAGTGATGTGACAGAAGGCACAAAGCTAGTTAGTGGCAGAGTCTGGACTACCACTCTGCCCTGAAGACTGTCACATCAGTTACCTGTCTTTTACTCCAGGCACTGTCATAAACTGCTTACATTCAAAGGAGCAATTACACAAAATACCTTTAGCATCACATGCAAAAATAGACAATTGCTTTTAATTTTTTTGCATATACTGGCATTTTGAGATAATATATTGTTGCTGCAGGGGCACCTGGGTGGCTCAGTCAGTTAAGCGTCTGACTTCGGCTCAGGTCATGATCTCATGGTTTGTGAGTTCGAGCCCCGCATCGGGCTCTGTGCTGACAGCTCGGAACCTGGAGCCTACTTTGGATTCTGTGTCTCCCTCTCTCTCTGCCCTTCCCCTGCTCATGCTCTGTCTCTCTCTCTCAAAAATAAATAAATATTAAAAAAATTTTTTTTAAATATTTTGTTGCTGCAAAGTCTAATTCACCAAAAAAAAAAAAAAGTGTGCTTGCCTATCAATTTTTTAAAGCAATTTAAGCACCAGGGTATAACTGATATAAATACAAATCATTTGAAATACCCCCCCCCCAAAAAAATCAGCATCTTATGACCTTACCAAGCATTCACTTCTCAGGAAACTAATACTGTACACAAACAAAATTAAAATATATGACCCTCTTTGCTGTACTATTATGACTTCAAATAGATACTTCAAAGATAAAGCCAGCAGATATAATGGATGTTCTTCCCTTTTGCAAAGTGTAAGGAAATGAAGGAACACATCCAAATATACTTGGGTATTTTGTGAGTTTTTATATTTTTGGCCTCTCTCTGAAAATTTCCAAGAGTTTTAGGGAAGGGATGCTTGGAACAGAAGTGAGAACGACAGTGTACCGATTAGAAGGAATATGGCTGACTACGGAGGCCAGCGGGCATTTGGAGGGAGAAAGACATAAGGGGAATGAGGGGTGTAGAGACTGAGAGGGAGGGAAGACAGTGATTGCAGCAGAAGAGTTACATACAGGTGAGCGGGAGAGGCAATGAGGAAAAAGGAAGACAAGGAGATGGATCTCTTCAAAGTTCCCAAACATGGCTCAGGATTCACTTTTCTCGCATAATCCACTTCAGTGTAAACATGTCTTCAATTCCTGTCCTTTTAGCAATGACATAAAGTATTCGTTTTAGCTTCCTCACCTTTATTATTCGCTACACTGTATATGCTCTGTTGGCTGCCTGCCCCCTTTGTCTCCTGCCACCCCCATCCCTACTCCAGTCCCAGCCCGACCAGAAGAGGCTGCACCCATTCTGTGTTCACTGTTCCTACACTCTTGAAAGCCCCAAAGCACAATGAGGAAGTCAAATACATGTCTTTGCTACTTCCTTCCTCTTTGCCTCCCTCCACACGGGTCCACCTTTTCTCTGTGCCCCTTGAGTCTCCTCTTTTACAACTGTATGCTTCTTCTGTCTAAAAGGCAAAAAAACAAAAAGGGATCTTTCCTTAGAGTGCCATCTCTCAACAAGAAACATCATTTTGGCAAAGACTTTCATGGAATGTTCTTCCTTTCAATTGACTGGGAGTTTAAAATCTATGATATTTGACAAGTCGTGCATTTCTACATAATTACAGCGTGCCTTGGGTGGCGTTCTAAGTTATGAAGCCAAAAGGAAAGTGATTTTAACAACTCGAAATGCTAAATTACTCGGGTGGAATGTTCCTTATGGAGACTCACTGCTATAATGAAATGGAATTTTTTTTTTTGTCACAAATAATAGGAAAAGTGAGTTCAGTTGGACTATTTGGAGGATATATTTGACTTAACTCTATTGTATCGTGAATAGGCATGACAATGGCTTCAGTGTTAAGAACCATTACAAAATCATTTCAAAATATGAATATGACAAGAAATAAATTAGAGAAATTGAGCGATTAACATTAAAGAAACCCATGCAGTAGAACACAAGTGTGTTCCATGTATTTACAACAGTTATTGCTGTAATTTAGAATGCTGTGTTTGGCAGATTTTCCACTGTATTATAATAGAAATAAGATCTTGCTGTGAGAATTAGATTATCATAAGCATTAGAAAATTCTTAACTTATTAGCATATTAAAAAATCAACATACGTCACAATATATGTCAACCAAAGAAACTCAATCTTCTATATGAGGAGGAAAAATGAGATTGCTTTTCCCTTTCATTTGCTATCACCATCATAACATTACCCTCCTTCTAAGCCAGACTCCAGGAAGAGTCCTAAATTTCATTTTTGTCTTTAATATGTGGCTCACAAATCAGATATGAACTTTTTTTCTACTCCTTCTACTGGCAAAAATTCCAAATTAGTATCTTTCTTCTATACCTGCCCACTGAGGCTTAGATTACTGTAGATACTCCATGCCTAGCAAATCTACTTAGGTGGGCTATAGAGCCATCCAACTCAAGAGTTAGAATAGAAATGGACCATCTTTCTTTAAAAAACCCTTATCCCTCTGATATTGTCTCAGTTGATAGTGGTCCCATGAGAACCCTCTCAGTACCACATCCAGCCAATAACAAATTCTTCTGCTTATTAATCCTCCTGATTCCCTAAATCCACTCTGTTTCAGGTCAAGTCTCCGTCATTTCTCCTGTGGAAAACTGTGGTAGCTTTTGGACTGGTCTCCCCATTTGCAGCCTTGGTTCTTTCAAATCCATCTCCCACAAAACCATCAGAAGGACCCAATATTTCTTGTATACAGCATATGTTGGGTTTTGTTTCCTGATCCAATTCCTGAGTCCTTTGGTTTAATAGGATGTTTGTTCCACTGAATTTATCTATATTTATTGATGTGGCATATATTTTGATCTTAGTTCTACCATCACAAGTTATGTTCTTTTCTTTCTGTGCATTTCTTCTGATAATTTAGAAGTATTTTTGTTCTCATGGTTACACTTATGACTACAATTTTATATGATATCCTAACCCTCTTTTCTCTCTAGTTTCTCTATGATAAGCAAGAATTGAAGTAATATGTTTTCTTTCCCCTATCAATTTTACTGAAAGTCCTATTTTCTTAATATTTATGTTTATTCAAGTATATTAATGCTTACATTATAGGATTTATAGCTTTTAAATTGCATCTTTCAACTCTCAACTTTATAAATCTACATCCTTATACTATTTCCCCCTTTTCTTCTTTTCCCTCCTCCCAAGCTCAGCCTTTAAAGATATGCAATTTTTACACTGTCAAGCCTTTCAACTTTCACATTCTGTTTTAAAACTGTAATTCTCACATGTATTTTAGTCTTTTACTGTACATTTAATTGGATTTAATGCTTACTGTCAGTCTTTATTAAATTTATTATTGGCTGGATTTTAATATCATGATCTTATCAAAGACCATGGAAACTATCTATATTCATTGATTTCTTACATGTTCAAAAAATGTTTATCTGCTGCCTTTATAGATACTTTCTTTGCTTTGGTCTAAACAGACACACTTTTTTTTTAATTATTTTTTTAATAACTTCATAGATTCAATTTTCTTTTAGTCCTGACTCTTGCTATGGGTAAATATAAAACTAAATTAATTTTATTACCTTGAACTTGAATTTCACATGTCTGCTTAGGCAAAATATCTTTGTCTTTAGAATTTAGTAATTTTACTAGGTTACGTCTCAACTACAATTATTCTCTGTTAATTTCTTGAGGATATGTTTGGTCCATCATTATGTAGATTCAACTTTTCTTTTCTTTTTTTTTTTTCCTACAAAATTTCCTTCAACTGTATTGTTCAAAGGTTTTCTACTCTTTATTTTAGTTCTTTTTTTTTTTAATTTTTTTAATGTTTATTTATTTTTGACAGAGAGACAGAGCATGAGCAGGGGATAGGCAGAGACAGAGGCAGACCCAGAATCCGAAGCAGTCTCCAGGCTCTGAGCTGTCAGCACAGAGCCTGACGCGGGGCTCGAACTTACAGACCAGAGATCATGACTGGAGCCGAAGTCAGACGCTCAACCGAACTGAGCCACCCAGGCGCCCCATATTTTGGTTCCTTTATTCAGAGATAACAACAAAGTGCATTTCAGATATCTCACTTATTCTTTCTAATCCTCTTTAACTCTTAATTTCTTTCTCATTTCTTCTCTAGCCTGTTCTCTAGTGATTTTATTTTTCATTTGCCTTTTATTTCTATTGCTCTTTTTTTCTAACTTTTATTTTCTTGTGGCATCTCTATTAAGATACCATGCTGGTTCTTATAGTTATTTCTCATTTTTGAGTGCTGGACAAGATATTTATGAAGAAGGCAGAGATGAGGTGGCTCCGGGCCATGCTCCAGGCTGATTTTCAATAAAATCTTGTAACATTTGATTTCCAGTATGAGTTTTGTTTGTAGCCTTTATTTTTTTATAGCCAGTTTCTCAGATGCAATCATACCATTCACAATGCCTGGTCACTCGCCTCCATCCATATTGGTTAACTGAAGGACTCTTCATGTAAACTTGCCCTCACCATCTACTCAGAGTCATATAGATCCCAGGAAAGTTTTCAGCACCTGCCTGGAATCCTGCCCTCCTTCTCCAAAGAGTAGGTTGATGATATGTGTTATGGATTGAATTATATCTCCACAAAGTTCATATGTTGAAGCTCTGGCCTTCAGTCCCCCAGCCTGGGACTATATTTTTAAGGAATTGATTGTAATGAAGGAAAAGGAAAGTGATGATAAATGAGAAAAAAACACGAAAATGTCAAAGTTGCCTGATAGATTGAGGGATTGTACTCTCTTGCATAGTTCTTTGGACTTGTTACTTTTATTAATCTTGGTACTTTAGTTAAATAAGTTTAAGTAAGAATGTGATTTTCTTGATAAGAGCCATGTGTCATATATTATATATATTTGATAGAGACAAAATGGTTTGACTTCTTTTGAATCCAAGACCCACTCACCCCTTCCACTACATGATGCTTAGTCTATATTAAGTAGTTAATAAACAAATGTTGGATAGTTAACAAATATGCACCCACAGAGAGAGAAAAAGAGAAAGAGAGAGGCAGTGTAAGAGAGGGATTAGGTGAATGGGAGGCGGGAGGGGGGAGGTAATTTCCAAAACACAAAGTGATTTACGGAAATTACTGAATCCATGTGAAAATCAGGAAAAGTATTATTTCTATCTTTATTCTTGTAAACTGGGACATATGGCACAGAATACATAAATGTCCAATGCAAAGTCGTTACCAAGTGACCTGGAAGTAGGAACGACGTTTCAATGCTTATTTGTCTATAATTGTTATCTATTATCCCTGAGAGGACCTTTGTTACTTTGGGGTTGTTTCCCTTTCCACCTTCTGATCAAGTCAATATGACATTAAGAACCATTAATGGGACTCTAATTGAATAAAGCAGCAATTGTTTCATATTGCTCGGTTGACTTTCTGTCATTTCTGAAAATGACCTTACTCAGAAAGGTTGACTTTGAAGATCGTTTATGTACAAAAGGTTTATTCAGCCAGTACTTAACTTCCTGGCTTTTTTTTTTTTCCCTCTAAACTGCAACCAAAGTACTGGATTTCACAGTTGTATTTACTTTATTTATTCATTTGATTTACTTCTACAAATTTCTATTTGAAAACAGGAATGCTTTCTTATATCTGTAGCTTATGAACTAATAGTCATATTCAGAGGAAATATCTACTCTTAAAAGGAGACAGACAGACAGATAGATAGGCAGATAGATCTTAACACAAACAAAATAATGTAAACTGAATTACAAAGATGTCCAAGGCAAATTGAAACTGTACCATAAATACAAAGAAACCATGGATTGTAAACATTCACACCAATTTCCCACCTTTCTTTTGTCAGTTATAAATGAGTAAATTTCCCAGTTGCTATCAAAGCTAAATAAGATGATAAACCTTGTAATCACTGGAAAATCAGCATATAACTGACCATCTTTTCTTAGAAAAGATGAATATTTTCTTAGAAAATATTTTCTATTTTACATATATAATTCATATAATCTAAACTTCCCTCATTAAAAAAAAACTTAGGTAAATTATCTAGCATATTAAAATGTCTTTTACTTCCTATTCAACTAACATTGCCCTTTAAAACACGATTTTCTGAGATAAACTGTTCTATGGGAACTGATAAATTAATTCAGTAAAGTCTCAGGATACAAAATTGATATACAGGAATCAGTTGCATTTCTATGCACTAACAGTGAAGTACCAGAGAAATTAGGAAAACAATCTCATTTATAGTTGCACCAAAAAAGAATAAAATACTTAGGAATAAACTTAAGCTAGGGGGTAAAAAATCTGTACTATGAAAACCATAAAACATTGATGAAGGAAATTAAGACAACACAAACAAATGGAAAAATATTCCATGCTCATACATTAGAAGAACCAGTAATGTTAAAATGTCCATACTGCCCAAAGCAATCAGTAGATTTAGTGCAATCCCTGTCAGAATAGCAACATCTTGCACAGAACTAGAATAAATAACACTAAAATTTTTATGGAACCAAAAAAGACCCCAAAAAGACAAAGCAATCTTGAAGAAGAAGAACAAAGCTGGAGGTTATCACAACCCCGATTTCAAGATGCACTGCAAAGCTGCAGTGATCAAAACAGTATGGTAATGTCACAAAAACAGACACATACACCAATGAACAGAATAGAGAGCCCAGAAACAAACCCACCCTTATATGGTCATTTAATCTACAAGAAACAAGGCAAGAATACAAAATGGGGAAAAGACTGTCTCTTCAACAAATGATGTGGGAAAAGTGGACAGCTACATGCAAAAGAATGAAATTGGTCCACTTTCTTACATCGTACACAAAAATAAACTCATAATGGGTTAAGGACCTAAATGTGAGGCCTGAAACCATAAAATTCCTAGAACAAAACATAGGAATTAGTTTCTTTGATATTGGCTGTAGAAACATTTTTCTAGATATATCTCCTCAGGCAAGGGAAACAAAAGCAAAAATAAACAATTAGAACTATATCAAAATAAAAAGCTTTTGCACAGCAAAGCAAACCATCAACAAACTGACAAGGCAACCTACTGAATGGTAGAAGATATTTACAAATGATATATTTGATAAGGGGTTAATATCCAAAAAAATGTAAAGAAATTAAACAAGTCAAAACCAAAAACTCCTAAAAATCTGACTACACATAGACCAAGGATCTGAGCAGACTTTTTTTTTTCCCAAAGAAGACAAACAAATGGCCAACAGACACATGGAAAGATGCTCAATAACACTAATCATCAGGGAAATGCAAATCAAAACCATAATGAGATATCCTCTCACACCTGTTAGAATTCACGGAATAAAAAAGACAAGAAATAACAAGTATTGACAAAGATGTGGAGAGAAAGGAACCCTCATACACTGCTGGTGGAATGAAAATTGGTGCATCTACTAGGGAAAACAGTCTGGAGGTTTCTCAAAAAATTCAAAATAGAATTACCATAGGATCCAGTAATTCTTTATTTTTTTTATTTTTTTTAATGTTTATTTATTTTTAACAGAGAGAGAGAGAGACAGAGCACGAGCAGGGAGGGGCAGAGACAGAGGGAGACACAGAATACGATGTAGGCTCCAGGCTCTGAGCTGTCAGCACAGAGCCTGACATGGGGCTTGAACTCACAGACTGTGAGATCATGACCTGAGCCGAAGTCGAACGCTCAACCGACTGAGCCACCCAGGTGCCCCAGGATCCAGTAATTCTACAACTGTGTATAAACAAAAACCCTAATTCAAAAAGATATATGCTCCCTATGTTTATTGCAGCATTATTGATTTTAATTTTTTTTAATGTTTATTTATTTTTGAGAGAGACAGAGACAGAATGCAAGTGGGTTGGGGCAGAGAGAGAGGGAGGCACAGGATCTGAAGCAGGCTCCAGGCTCCGAGCTGTCAGCACAGAGCCTGACGCGGGGCTCGAACTCACAAGCTGTGAGATCATGACCTGAGCCGAAGTCGGACATTCAACCGACTGAGCCACCCAGGCGCCCCTGCAGCATTGTTTATAATAGTAAATATATGGAAGCAATCCAAAAGTTCATCAAAAGATGAATGGATAAAGACGATGCGGAATAGATACACAATGGAATATTACTCAGCCGAAAGAGGAATGATGGACCTAGAAGGTATAATGCCAAATGAAGTGAGTTAGTCAAGAAAGATAAATACCATATGACTTCACTCATATGTGGAATTTAAGAAACAAAACAAACAAACAAAAAGGGATAAAAAGAAAAACAGACTCTTTAATATCGAGAACAAATGGGTAGTTACCAGAAGGGAAGTGGTGGGGGGATAAGTGAAATAGGTGAAGGGGATTAAAAGTACACTTATCTTGGTGAACACTGAGTAATATATAGAATTGTTGAATCATATATTGTACATCTGAAACTAATATAACACTGTATGTTAATTATACTTCAATAAAAAATAAAGAACAAAAAAATGTTTCTCATTAATAAATGGATTTACTGGGGCTCCTGGGTGGCGCAGTCGGTTAAGCGTCCGACTTCAGCCAGGTCACGATCTCGCGGTCCGTGAGTTCGAGCCCCGCGTCAGGCTCTGGGCTGATGGTTCAGAGCCTGGAGCCTGTTTCCGATTCTGTGTCTCCCTCTCTCTCTGCCCCTCCCCCGTTCATGCTCTGTCTCTCTCTGTCCCAAAAATAAATAAACGTTGAATAAATGGATTTACTACTTCATGAAATCCATGATACCTTTCTGTCATTTCTCCCTATAAGAAATGAATTTTTTTAAGAGTTACATTCTTTTTTATGTTTCATAGTCGTTGGCTTTTTAAAAATTAATATGGCATAGCTCTTTAAATTCAGTGATCATTTAAAAAAAATTAGTGAAGTAATCACAAAATATTCTTAAGGCCATGAGAACATAGTTGAAAAGATTTACCATGTCTTTTGAAAACTTTTAAGAAGTGAGTGCCTGGCACCATGGCAAATCTCCAAATGAGCACTTTTGTTTTCAAGAAGGTGGAACTCCCTTGGCACATGGTCAATGTTTTTTAGATCAAGAGTGCCCAACGTCACTGTTCTATGTTGTTTATAGATAACCACACATATCTTCTTTTGATAAGCATGTCTATGATACTTTTCGAGACAACAAAGGAGTTCAGCCTACATTGATATATTAATCATTTTATGTCTGCTATGAATTATAAGGCACCCCAAAGATTATTATTGATTATATGTCATTGCTTATTCAGATGAGCAAAATAAATACGTGAAGACATTAAATAAATTGTTCAAAGCAACAAAGCTGGCAGCGTGAGAAGATTTTCCAAAGAAATCAGGATCTTAGCACATCCTGATGTCTAATGTAATATATTTTTGGTTATTAATCTCTAATATAATGTGAGTTTCATTTCATCTCAAATTTAATGCAAGTTTCACACTGAAGATTTTTTTATAAAGCCTTATCTTATAAACCCATACTTAGTATACCTCCTCTTTCTCTCAGCTACATTAGCAACAGTCAGTATAATTCGGTGATAATTATGATTATGTGCTCAATCTACTACTTGCCAAGTGACCAAGTAATTTGATAGATGCACATTATCTAATCTTATCCTGAAAATAACCCCAAGAGATCTACGCAATCAGCTATACTGGTTTTGATGTAGGCAACAGGCTTCAGAAGGTTAAATAACTTAAATAAATGTAAACAGCTAAAATGAGGTGGGGCCAGTATTCGACCTCTGATTACTTAACTCCAATATCCAAACTCTGCCTGTGGCTATTTAATTTTCTTGTCCTTAAACTGTATATTCTCATTTGGATATTGAGTTTCTTGAAGATATAAATCCTATTTGTACTTCTTTTTACTACGTATAATGCCTAGAACCTTAAATGATAGATAATCCTTGATTTACAAAAGGAGCGGTGATCAGTAAAGGTGACTATAAGGACCTTTAGACACACCGTGGAAACCTAAGACTACAAATGCATGATGGCTTCATTTATTAGAAAAATAAAAATTAAAAAAACAAACTTGTTTTCAGTTTCAAACCAAAAGACATTAATTCCTAGGTAGTGACATTATCAATTTCACTAAAATGGAAGGACGTGGAATGTGACATGTGTTGGTGCTTCTTTTCATCCAGCACTTTTAAGGAACAGGATACCTTGCCTGAGGCAAGAAAATAACACCTGACACATAACCCCATTTTACAAATTAGTTCCAGAACAGCCTGAGCCACCACGAACATTTTATTTTGCTTTAAGTCTCACTGCTATCTAAGCCACCACCTTCGTTACTCCTTTTTTCACTCCTGTCCACACATCTCCCCTGGTTAGGAATTAACCGTCTTCTGAGGTTTATCTCCGAATTTCACCAACACGTGAACACACTTTCTCCTGTTGCTTCCAAACAGCCCCTGGCTCTCTTGCTTGCTTGCTCCTCAGCTGTCTCTCCCACCCAGCCTCATGTACCCTCCCACTTGGGATTGGACCCACAAAAGGTCCAAAGTGTGAGTTTTTGATGTTCCATTTACTTGAGGTTCTAGAATGAGATTTTATTCTTCTGTGGTTAAGAAGATACAATGTGTGTATATGCATGTGTTCTTGTATCTGTTTCTGGATTTAGAACTGGTGATTTTGTGAAATGTAATTAATTTCCATGGATATTGAATAATAAAATCGAAACTTAATAAGCATTCTTCCAAAAAAAAAAATCCTACTATTTAAAACTATTTAAAAAGGGTACATCCAGGGGCACCGGGGTGGCTCAGTCAGTTAAGCATCCGACTTCAGCTCAGGTCATAATCTCATGGTCTGCGTGTTGGAGCCCCGCATCAGGCTCTGTGCTGACAGCTCAGAGCCTGGAACCTGCTTTGAATTCTGTGTCTCCCTCTCTCTCTGCCTCTCCCACACTTGCACTCTCTCTCTCTCTCTCTCTCTCTCTCTCTCTCTCAAGGATAAATAAACATTAAAAAAAATTTAAAAAGAGTACATCCAAATGAAATATTAAAATCCAAGGGGAACATGAAAGATTGTTATTGCAACAATGTTTGAATTATATATCAATTTCTCCTTAAATCTCTGTGTTAAGAAATGAGAAAAACATTTTACATAAGCCTAAAAATACACTGTGGTTGCTAAAGACACATGCAAGCTTAGGTTTGAAAAAGACCACTCACGTTCCTTAGTCCAGTCATCTCTAAGATGTTTGTGCATCTCCATAAATTCAGCACCTATTGAAAAATACTTAGTATATGAACAATAAATGTGCTGTAGAGTTTTAATCAGATGAATCCTTCCTTTATCTTCCCTTCTACAGCACAAATAACTGTTTGGGTTTTTTTTTTAATGACATCCTTCTGACAAATCTTTAGCTATTTCTCAGCTAGCTTTGTAGCCCTTGAATATTTTCAAATATAAGGATTCTTTACAACTCACTGGGAAAAAAAAATGCTTTTTCCTCTACATTTTCTTCCTTAAGTAACCTTGACCCATTTTTTCCAGCCAGATGGAACCTTTAGTCAAGGGAGATTTCAACTGTGTCAGTGAGTTTCTGAATATCTTACCTTGCATATTTCCTAGCAAGAAGCCATCTATTACATTGTCTGAGGGCAAGTGTTTGGTGAAATGATTAATTAGCTTATCTTATAAGAAGACAACATGACATAGAAGGACATGAGATTTGTACTCACGCATGGGACTTAGTTCCTATTTGTATTAAGGTTCCTGCGATGAGTACAAAATAGAGTGGATCACTTAACCTCTCTGTTCTGGTTTCCTCATCTGTAAATGAGTGCAATAAGACATGCTTTATAGAACTATTGTGAGGATTAAAAGCATCCAACACATACTCAGTGTTACAAAATTATTAACTCATAATACTTTGCTGGATAGAGTAAATTTCGGCCAGAAGCTGCTATGTACAGCAAGAGGCTCATGGGGCTTTTGTACTGTCTTCCTGTATGTTTCACAGCACAATCCTATGCACGTGCTGGGACGTCTACATATGGAATGTCATTATTAACATCCCTGCTGCAAAGACAGAAAGGAGACATATTCTCAACAATTCAAAGACTGGTTCTACTCCCCTTGTTAGTTTTGGGCAGACCCAAAAATTTCAGTGGCTTATTGCATTTCTGCCAATAGACAAGTCTGAAGGATCTCAAAATATTTTCACATACCGTTGTGATCAGTGAATTGCCATTCAGAATAAATCTTATCCACACGGGTATACTAAATAACTCACCAGAAAAGTTGACAGTGTTTATTTCATGAGATTGATTTTAATTTCAGATACTATAATTAATTATTCATTAATGTAAATCTTCCTTTTTATCTGGGTTCAGCTAAGTTAGAGTTAGCATATTAAAGCTTCAAAGGCTTAGAGAAAACAAGGCTAAAGAAGAGGGTCAAAAACCTTAAATTTACTCAGAGTATTAAGTCATTTTCTGCAAACAAGCTAGTGTACCTATCACAACATTCAACTTAGAAAATATAATGCATGGGATGCATTTATCAACCTAGATTTCTTACTAATTACCATGTAAATTAAAATGTTTTATTTTTATTTATGTTATGACATTCAACTAAAAGGTTATTATTATGCAGTTACCATCATCATTGCATGCCTCATAATGGCATTTCTCTCATCCCCTGGTGTTAACCCAGAAGCAAGGAAATGATATGAATGCCCAGCAGTGAAAGTATGTGTCAAATCACCTATCTCACTGAACAGAAAAAGAATCTGAAAGTAGGAAACTACCATTTGCTGAGTATTCATGTGCCGTGCAATACACACAATAATTTATATAACTTGGTGTTGGACCAAATTATTTATCGCTCATGTTTTATAGAGGTGACCATGTTTAGGGATGACTAAATTCACATATGCAGTAAGGGTTGGAGCTGAGATTTATGCTATCTCCTCATTCTATGATTTTTTTTCTATTGCATGAGAATCTGTCCTTCAAAAGAAGCTTACGATGACTCTGCCGCTGTCCGGTTACATTAATAACATATTTTTAAAATAGGAATAAATTTTTCTGTAACTACTTCCAGAAATTTCCCTCTGTTTCTCTGCTATAAAAACAACTTGGCCTTGACTCTTCCCAAAAAGCATAACTGCACTGCATTTATCTTACATAAATGGAGATATTAATTATCCAGAATCTAAAATGTGTTTACATACAACGAATAACATCTTCACGAAACAGACATTCACGATCTAAAATTAGGGAAAATACGAGTTCCTCTTTCTGAAGAAGAATAGATCCCAGATGATAACACGGCTGTATCTTACTGGTGGGAGGGATATCTTTTCCTCCTTGCCCTCACATAAGACTCTTTCACTTGCATGCCATCAAGCACAGATATCATTCTGACCAGATGTCATTGCCTAAACTATCAATGCACCATACAATATACGCGGTCGTCCAGGAAACGATCAGAGAAATAGACCCAATTCACACGGCTTTCACACCAAACTTGCAAGCAACTGCCATTTTGCTTTCAGCTTTCCTTCTGGAAATCACAGGCGAAGGTGAACCAGTATTTTAAATTTCTCTTCTTGCTTAGAATTTAACAGTATTCACGGGTGCCCCTAATTGTCAGAAGATAAACACCATCCTTTGTCTAAACCTATATGCATGTAAGATATTCTTTGCAATACATTTCATTTCTGCTAATAGTGGAAACGAATGTCTTCAACCTATTGGAAATTTGACATTAAAATGTTGGGTTATTGCCATAGTTTTATGATATAATTATTTCATCTAATTTTACGAACAGTTATATATGACTCATCTGGATAGACTTCAGTTTAGTAATTTAATATAAAAGTCACATAGCAAACACTGAGTAGATAGTATTCATTTCTTTGATTTTTCTGTTGTGTTTGTTTCAGTTGCTATGACATTAAGTTGACGAGAAATGAGTTGGTTTTAACATGTCCAAATGAGCATGATACTAATTTCAACATTTCTATTGCCTATCTGAGACTGGGACAATTAAAGCACTTGTTAAATTTAAATTAATGTAAATTTCTTAAAACCCTACCTCTAAACATGTAAAGCCTAAGCTGGCATATAACTGTTTCCCTTCTGTCCTCTTTTAAGATTTACCAAATATATATACATATATATATATTTTTTTCCCAGTACAGTAACAGTAACACTCTTCACATAAAGAATCTGGACAGAAACCTAACTTTCATCAAGTTTATATTCAAGATTGAGAAGTAAAATGCACAGAATCAAGACCCCAGGCTCCAGGCCACTCATGACCTGGGCCTGGCCATTTCTTCCCTCTTTGATCCTGAGTGCGTTACTTAACTTCTGTGTGTCACAGTTTTACAGTCGCAGTGCTCCTCTCATAAGTGCATGGTGGAGACTGAGAACATAAACAGAAAGTGCCTACAACAGTGTTGTGAGCACACTGAGCACTCAATAAATCTTAGCTATTGTTGTGGATCATATTTTATCAGTACAGCTGTCAAAATGTAATAATGCGATTTTAATTTATGGATGAAGTTATTGCTGAGTGAGTTAATAATGTGTTCAGAGAAGGACGAGTGAGGAAAGAACAATCGAGCATGTAGGCATGATTCTACAAAATGTGGGTCAGACATATTGTATAAGATTATACTGTTGTCAGACCATTTAAATTCAAAATCTGTGGCCTAATCAAAACAGTAAACATGTTTGAGGCTTCTAGTATAGACTTGTTCTATATAATTAATCAACAGGTTCTTTGGCAAATTTTCAGTTACAGATTGCATTAAAAATGGAAATTTGTGGGGCGCCTGGGTGGCGCAGTCGGTTAGGCGTCCGACTTCAGCCAGGTCACGATCTCGCGGTCCGTGAGTTCGAGCCCCGCGTCGGGCTCTGGGCTGATGGCTCAGAGCCTGGAGCCTGTTTCCGATTCTGTGTCTCCCTCTCTCTCTGCCCCTCCCCCGTTCATGCTCTGTCTCTCTCTGTCCCAAAAATAAATAAACGTTGAAAAAAAAAAATTTAAAAAAAAAAATGGAAATTTGTGTCTCGGAGGGAAAAAATGGTTGAATTTTAATGTTTGCAGACAAAGGTCGTAATATCTGTAAGAAATAAATTGAATCAATCACTATTTGCCATTTACCTACACACTGACCCCAAGGTTTAAGTTCAAAAGTTGTAAGTACAGTAAATGCAAACAAAAAATACCATACAGTTTGGCCAAACCATACTGCTTAGTCTTTAAAATTAATACTTGAGGTTTGACATACATACCCCCTGAATATAGTTTCCCAAGACCATTATCTATACATTTTCCTGGATCTGAGCATCATGTCAATAGACGGCAACATTGCTAAGTATGGAAGCTCAGAAAACACTAGAGACACATTACTTCCAAAGAGACAGCTCATTGGGGGAAGTACACAGATGGTATTAGATCCCAATCAAAGGTCTCCATCTCCAGAAGTACAATTCAAATGTAAGCACATTCCTGAAAGGAAGAGATATGCTCTCATTTTAGGAATTAAGTGGAAGATTAAGAGCCAGAGAAACTGATTAATTAGAACTTTGTCTGCAAGAGCTCCAGCAGGTGGGAAGAAGGAAGATACAGCCAGGGTTGACAGGAAACAGACGGTTAATGACTTGTGGGTCGATAAAAGGGCTGGTTTGGGACTAATCGCACAATCACCATCTCTTCTTACCCTTTTTGTCTTCATGCCAAACAGGTGTTCGGAAATCTGAATAGTGAAAGGTTGAATAGTTAATTTAGGAGGCTGGAAAATTAAAATAGCAAATTAACATGGGAAATGCTAAATAGCCCAAATAAAATCTGGACATCTTTCTTCATCTAGGTTGATAGGTGACCTGATTTTTTCCTGGAAAAATTGAGACTGATTACTTTGATTCTGCACGTTAATTTTGTGGCATCTATTTGATTGACAGTTACATACATATTTAGAATAGAAAATACAGTCATCTAATAAGCTGTTTTCATATTAAAATAAATGTTTTGATTTATTACTTTAGACATATTTTAACCAATAAGGTAATTACTCTTCTCATATAGACACTTTTTCTTCACCAATTTTGACCGGAATGGATGGTGGATGAGTCTAAGCCATCAACCAATTTTTTGATTGACATAATTCAATTAAATAAAATCCCTACTGACTCTTGAAAAGAAAGTTATGTTTTTTTCCAGTACTTTTTACATTCACTTGTATCTTTAGAAATCCTCATCATTCTGGAAGATAAAATCATCCATACCATATAGAGATCCTATGCTTTTGCTCTACACATTTCAGATTACATTCTACCTACGCACCTTATGCCTGAATGTAAAGATTAAAATAAGTCAAAGGGCGCCTGGGTGGCTCTGTCGGTAAAGTCCGACTTCCTCTCAGGTCATGATCTCACAGTCCGTGAGTTTGAGCCCCACATCGGGCTCTATGCTGACAGCTCAGAGCCTGGAGCCTGCTTCAGATTCTGTGTCTCCCTGCCCCTGCCCCCCTCTGCCCCTCTCCCACTCTCGCTCTGTCTCTGTCTGTCTCAAAAATAAATACAGATTAAATAACAAAAAACAAATCTTTAAAAAAAAAATAAGTCACCATGTTGGGACCTCCTGGGTGCCTCGGTCAGTTAAGTATCTGACTCTTGTTTTGGCTCAGGTCATGATCTCATGGGTTCATGAGTTTGATCTCCTCCTCAGGCTCTGTGCTGACGGTGCAGAGCTGACAGTGCGGAGACTACTTGGGATTCTGTCTCCCTCTCTCTCTGTCCCTCCCCTGCTCCTTCTCTCCCTCTCTCTCAAAAATAAATAAATAAATAAATAAATAAATAAATAAATAAATAAATAAATGTTTTTTTAAAATTAAAAAAAAAACACTCAAAATGTTTACCAAATTAATCAGAATTACCAGACAGCCTGGCTCAAAATGAGGATCCAAATTCTACCACGGATCATCTCACAGACCCGCTGGAGATGGAACTCAAAAATCTTTATTTTAAATATTCATCTGATATAATTCGTATGCATACCCTTAAAGTCTAAGGCTCATTGCTTAGACATTATAGCAAGGATTCACTAAGAGGACTCTAAATTTTATTTTTTAAATTTATTTTTTAATGTTTATTTATTTTGAGAGAGAGAGAGAGAAAGAGAGAGAGAGCAAGTTAGGGAGTGGCAGAGAAAGAGGAAGAATCCCAAAGGGGCTCCACTCCATCAGTGCAGATCCTGACACGGGGCTCAAACCCACAAACTGTGAGATCACGGCCTGAGCCTAAATCAGAGTTGGATGCTTAACTGACTGAGCTACCCAGGCGCCCCACTAAGAGGACTCTACATTTTAAATCATTGCTGTTATACACACTACTTTAAGAAGATCTACGTATAAAGCCCACGATATGGTCAGTGAGAACACTGGTCTTAGTTAGGATCACTGAAATAAACCCTGTGACTTGGTAGCTCTGTAACCTTTGACAAGGCTTTTAACGTCCCTAATCTCTGGTTTAACTGTCTGTACCATTGAGTGGCTAAGGACTGTTCTCTCTCAGTCCTACCAAGCCATAATTCTAAAATTGATACTACACTGATTCACTCGTATCATAAATCCTTAGAACTCTATAATTAATATTAGATACAGATAACTAATGTTTTAATTTGTAATAGTTGCATGTAAATGTGTATTTATTGCTACCACTAAACTATTTCAAAATGCTTACTTTGTGTTTATAATAATTTGAAAGTGGGAAAGAAATTCTCTAACAAAATACATCTAGGCTGAATATTAAATCAGAAAAGTAATGGGAGAATAATTCTAATTTACATATATTAAATGAATACTCATCACTTTGTATTCACAGAAAGGAAATAAATTCTTAAAAAGCTGTTTTGTATTTTAACATCTAGATATCTAAGTTCTAAAAGAAACCAGACAGTTGTAAAATCTCCTTGGTGATCTTTGTAATATAACTTTTAATATTTTACATTTCAAAAGAACCCAGAAAGCCATATTTTAATATCTCTCTATTATATACTGATCAAGCCCTGCGAAATTCATCCTGATAGAAAAGAACTGAGATCACCACCATGTGTGTTATCAGGGCTTCTCAATAATGGAAAAAATTTCAAATATTTAAAGTAGGCACATTTAAAGCTATTTGATAATACTGCTAACAAGAGAGCAGATGTACAGGTATCCAACAAAAGCTGGGAGATACAGAACGTCATTTGGAAATTGTTTGTAGATTTCTGTTGGCCACGTATGACAAATGCATGCTCTTAGTATCACATCCCCAGGGGGTTGTTAGAAATTTTTTGAGGTTGACTTGGCCATTACTATAAAAACACAAAGTTCAACCCTGGCTCAACCCTGGCTCTGTTCCTTAGTAGTTCATCAACCTCAACAAAAATGAAAAACCAACGAAATAATTTTCTCAGTGAAAAAGGTAATGTTAGGTTTTTGTTTTTGTTTTGTTTTGTTTTGTTTTGTTTTGTTTTGTTTAGGTATAGGTAACATGCTAAAGAATGTTTGGATAGATTTTCAGAATCGATAAGCTGGATGCCTGATTGATTCCCCTGGAAGGTCACTTACTCGCCACTCTACCAACTTCTCTGAATAGTCCAAATTTCTCATCAGGAATTGAGGCTGAATTATCCTAACTCAACACAGAGTATCTTGATATAGAGATTAAAAGTTGCTACTTCATATTCTGTTCATCATGATGACAATCGGGTGCTTCATTTCTAATATTTTTGCAGTATAATTAGCACAATAATTGCTGAGAAATATGTTTCAGCCCCCTCCCCATTTATGCCAACATGGATAAGATTCATTTAGGAAAACAAGCATACATTGTGTGAACTGAGGTACAAAATTTTCTAATTCTGTATTTGGTTTAAGTAGTGGATTGTTGTACCTCTTCACGTAAAAATGTTATTAGAACATTAGCACTTGTTTATTATGCCTCAAAGTGAAAAGCTGTGTTTTATTGTATTATCTTGCCCCCAAGGTTAATTGATTTGTGATGATTTGACGTGTGAGGCACAATTTAATTTGCAAAATTGAGACCAGAAGTTCTAACAATGTACACAATAATCTGCTCGTTAAACAATCTATATGTGTGCTCAATAATTTGACAGGAGTGTCCACTTATAGAAATAATAGCAATATAATTTGCTCATAAATAATTTGAGTACATTCGGCATGCCAGGTTCTTTTGTGGGCCCATGGGACATAGCAATATACAAAACAAACAAGAGCTTTGTGGTGATCCTTACCTGCTGGTGAGAGGAAAAGAAACTACATAAATTAAAAAGTAAATCAAAACAGGGTCCCATGGCTACAATAAAGGAGGAGAATGGGATAGAAAATGATAGGGCAACTCGTTTAGATTGGAGAGTTTTTGAGGAGACATCTGAGCTAGGAATTAAATGACAGAAAGGAGCTATCCTTATGAGAAGCACTTCTAAATTAAAGAATGGTAATACAAAAGCCCCAAGTTGTTGAGACACATTCCAGGACCAAGGAGGGGGCAGTGCAACCGGAACAGAGTCAACAAGACGCGGACAGACATGAGCTGAGCCAACATTACCTTCCTTCTTCCCAAAACCAACGAGCTCTGTACTGTGAAGTCAGAAAAATTATAATACCTCTCTTCGAATATGTTTTGAAAAAAGCATCTTGGGGCGCCTGGGTGGCTCGGTCGGTTGGGCGTCCGACTTCGGCTCAGGTCACGATCTCACGGTCCGTGAGTTCGAGCCCCGCGTCAGGCTCTGTGCTGACAGCTCAGAGCCTGGAGCCTGTTTCGGATTCTGTGTCTCCCTCTCTCTCTGCTCCTCCCCTGTTCATGCTCTGTCTCTCTTTGTCTCAAGAATGAATAAACGTTAAAAAAAATTTTTTTTAAAAGAAAAAAGCATCTTAATTATAAGACTAAAATTTGACCTATTCAATTCAGTCCCTTACTAGATTTTCACTTTCATACTTTCCTCATAATTGTAAAATATCCCCTATCATTTGCATGCAGCTGAGTTAGCAGTTTTCCTTTAAATTAAAGTGAAATTAATTTAGATCCCCCCTGCCTCCCCTAACACAGGAGGACTACAGACTTCTGGAAAAGAAATGTACACTCTGCGTACTCTCCCAAATGTTTTCTGTTACCAAGCATACATCATTCAGCCAAGAAGCCCCTCTCATTGTCAAATCGATAACGCTTTCTTTTGCATAATCGTCCGATGGAAGCGAGCAGTCGCGAAAGCAGGGCGCACGCAGTCACAGCTCACAGTTTCAAAACTTCACGGTTTTCAATAATTGTAATTGAAGAGCTGATAAATCAAACAAAATGTGTCTTTATTTCTGCAAATTCAACAATTTTATGTTCCCAAGCAAACTCCGCGGAAAGTTCTCCTCTTCGCTAAATCAGACTGATTCTCAACAAGGATCAAGCCTTTTCAAGAAGCCATTCACTTTGTCTACTAACTCTCACACTGATGAACTGGTTCATCAAAGTGAGCAATTCAATATTTTGAACCAATCATGAAGGTCTCAAGATCCGCTGTGAGAAACAGAAAAGGCTCTGAAGGCTCTGTGCCTTCTCTCAGTGCGGTCGACTCACCAGCAGGGCCTTTGCAGGGATGAGAAAAACCAAACTGTGCCTTATCTACTGCATACAAGAAATAGCTCCTTCGGTTTCCTGATGGTCTATGAATAGAGGGACCATATAATTTATCTTCCAAACTGGGACACTTTTGAGATTAAAAGGAGGTTCTATTAACAGCTGCAGGGGGACCACAAGCACTAGCCAGGACTGTCCCAGGCAAACTGTGACATGTGGCCTCTGTATCTATGAAGCACAGGCCCCAGGAGCCTTTAGAAAATTATACCTTATCTCTTCATAGAGAAATACGAAGCATAATAAATTGTAAACATTTCTGATGAGGGAAAAGACTGCTTGGGCCGTTTTATCTAAAACCTCTGAGGGTTAGAACTTCCCTTCAGTTTCACTGACTTGGTAATGTGTGTAAATAGTGAGCACACTGATAGAAAGGGGCTCTGAGCTTCTCGGAGAAAAGCACCGCCCTCTTCAGCCACAGCAGTTTGTGCATGGAAACATCACTGTGACAGAGACAAGACTGACCGAAATGCAGCAAAAGTCACAAAGTAACCCCACTTAGCCTATTTAATCCCATGTTTGGAAAAAATTCCTAGCGCTAGAGGAGCAGGTGCAGGGGGTTTCCCTAGAAAGAGTGGCAGGTAAATCTCTCCTCACTATACCTGGCTACCCTCAGCACTTAAAGTGGTACTGGCCTTATTACCACTAAGCTTTAACTCATGGCTTAGCAATCTCTCCTGCCTTGAACATGAGCTGCTGATTCTAGAAGTATAAACTTGCCATTGCAAGCAGAGCAAGAGGGAGAAAAGTGGTAAGAAAAGAGATGTTACGGAAGAAAATTAAAAGAGTAGGGAGGAAGAATGGATTGAGGGGAAGGAGGAGTCAAAAAGAGACAGAAGGAAGAAAAGGAAGGCAGTGAAGAAGTGGACACAGAAAATGAAAACAAGATTGAAGCTTACGTGGTACATATTCCTCCTCACATATGTGTACTTTTTTCTTTTCTAACCTGTGTGGTAGTTCAGTGGGTTAGATGCAACAAGTCTCAGAGCACTGAAAGAAAACCGTACAGACAGATCATCCACAGTATCTCAGACCCAAACCAACTGTGACCTGCCCATTATCACACGGCCAGTCGGTGGCAAAGTGAATTCCAAAACCCGTGTCTCCTGACTCTTTAGCCCAGTGTTTGATTTACAAAAGTGCTTTGCTTTTCTAACATGCTGATCAGTTTTTCTTATAAAACATCAGAGGGGAGTTTTTCTATTAAATTCTGGTTTCATCAGTTTAGAAATGCTGTTTTGGTTTTAAAGATCCCAAACATACCTTTATCTGAAATAGTTACCTGCTTCTCATTTTCCCCCAGCTTTTCATTTAATATATCTTTTACTTCTCTTTACATAATATAAATTTTGGTATGCAATAAAATTTGATGGAATAACTATATGGATAGAAGGCAGTAGCCCTGTAGGCTTTATTCACCTGTGATTTTCCAAATAAAAATTATGTACAGAAAATACAAGGTCCCAGTCACAACAGATAATGACAAATAAGAGAGAAATAAAGTGTGTACCTGTGTGATATCTTCAATAAAACTGCTTTAATTGGCAACAGCCTGAAAATCCTTACTTTTGCATTGCTTGCCTGTAACAACTGAGAACTTCTAAATTAAATGGAGTGATTAAATGCCTTCTTTCTTCAGCTTATCTGGATAGACTCTGTAGAACCAAAATGCTAATAAATAAATAAGTAAAGGCTCTTTCTGACTATGTGTGATTGGTTATACCTATATAATGAAACTCTTCAATTTAAAATACAGCTGTTATTTATAATTTTATTTGTTTGCTTTTTCCTCTACGCTTTTAATATGTAATGTGCCATATATGTATACACTTGGAGAACCAGACTTTATGAGCTGTACATGAATCATCATGGTAAATTCTATTCTAAGTCTTCTTCATAATCTGTTAAGACATCTGGACATAAACATAGAACAATTAAATACAAATGTAAAAGCTCCCAAAATACAAATGACTAACAGCAGAAATGAAAGAGGGGTCATCACTATTGATCTCATGGAGTGAAGAATATAATAAAGAAATACTCTGAACAACTCTATAAAACACAAATTTGAAATTAAGATGAAACGAGCCAGTTCCTTGAAAGATAAAATTTATCATAACCCACACATGGAAAGACACATAATCTGAATTTAAAAATGGGATCAATAATTAACTACTTTCCAAAACAGAAAGCACCAAGCCCAGATGGTTTCACTGGTGAACTCTACCAAACATTTAAGGGAAAATGATACCAATTCTCTACAACTTCTGCCAAAGAGAGAGAGAGAGAGAGAGAGAGAGAGAGAGAGAGAGACAAAAAGAATGAGATACGTTCTAATTCATTCTGTGAAGCCATCATCACCGTAATACCAAAACCAGATAAAGACATTACAAGAAAGGAAGTTTGTACATCAATACCTCTCTAAAAATCATCAACAAAATATTAGCTAATCGAATCCATTTATGCAACTTGGAACAGAGGAGAACTTCCTCAATGTGATAAAACACACACACACACACACACACACACACACACACACACATCTACAAAAAATGTAGGGCCAACATCATACTTAACGTAAAACAAATAAATAAAAGAAACAAACTTGATGCTTCCTCCCTAAGATCAGGAATAAGACAAAAATATCCCACCTCACTATGCCTATTCAACATTGTACTGGAACTGCTAGCTCTAATGCAATAAGACAAGAAAAGAAAAAAGTATACAGATTGGGTAGGAAGAAATAAAATTGTATTTGTTTGAAGAGAGCATGGTTTTCTGTATTAAAAAAATCCCAAAGAATCAACAACAAAACCTCCTGGAACTATAAAGTAATTACTGCAAGATTATACGTTTCAAGATTAATATACAAGTCTATTACATTTCTATATTCCAACAACAAATAATTGAAATATGTAATTGAAAACATAAAACTATTTACATTAGCACTAAAAATATACTTAGGTACACATCTAATGAAATGTGTATAGGATCTATATGAGGAAAACTACAAAATTCTGATGAAAAACTTTAAATAAGATCTAAATGAATGAGCGATTTCATGTTCATGGGTAAGAAGACACAATATGAAGATGTCAGCTATGTCCATTTTGAACTCTAGATTCAACATAATCCCCATCAAAATCGAGCAATTTGTTTTGTAGTTTTCCACAAAGGGATTCTGATTTTTACATGGAGAGACAAAGACCCAGGGCAGTTAATACTAAAGAAGAACAAAGTTGGAGAACTGATACTAGCTAACTTCAAGACTTATTATAAAGCTACAGTACTCAACAAAGTGTGGTTTTGGCAAAAGAGTAGAAAAACAGTCTGTTGCAACCAAATAGCCCAGAAATAGAACCACACAAACGTCAGTCGATGTTTGACACAGAAGCAATGGCAATTCGATGGAGAAAGAAGTCATTTCAACAAATGGTGCTAAAAGTGTGGGACATCCACAGGCTAAACACTGAATCTAGACACAAACCTTACACCTTTCACAAAATTTCATTCAAAATGAATTACAGTTCTTAATGTTAAATTCAAGGTGATAAAACATCTACAAAATAACGCAGGAGAAAATCTAGGTGTCCTCGACATTGGTTATGACTTTTTAGACACAACACCAAAACATGAGCCAAGAAATAAAAAAGAAATTTTTTAATTAAAACCTAAGATGTCTACTCTGTAAATGGTCCCCATAAGGAAATGAAAAGACAAGCTATAGACTGGGAGAAAACATTTCAAAATACACAGGTTATAAAAAGACTCGAAAACATACAGCTCAACTTAAAATGTCAAAACTCAACAATTAAAAAAAAATCAAATAACACAATTAAAAAATAGGCAGAAGATCTGAACAGACACATCACCAAAAAAATGTAAAGATGTCAAATAAGCATATATGAAAAACACGTGCTCCATCACATGCCATTAGGGAATTAAAAATTAAACCAAAATGAGATACTACTAAACATCTATTAGAGTACTAAAATCCAAAACACTGACAACATCAAATGATGGTGAGTATGCTAAGCAACAGAAACTCTCATTCATGGGGCACCTGGATGGCTCAGTTGGTTGAGTGTCCGACTTCGGCTCAGGTCACCATCTCACAGTTCATGAATTTGAGCCCCGCGTCGGGCTCTGTGCTGACAGGTCAGAGCCTGGAGCCTGCTTCGGATTCTGTGTCCCGCTCTCTCCCCGCCCCACCCCCGCTTGTGCTTTGTCTCTCTCTGTCTTTCAAAAACGAATAAACATAAAAAAAATTTTTTTTTTTAAAGAAACTCTCATTCATTACTGGGGGGGAATGAAAATTGGTACAGCCACGTGAGAAGAAAGTTAGATAGTTTTTTACAAAGTTAAACACAGGTTTACCACCTACCCCAGGAATCATACTCCAATGTATTTACCAAACTGAGTTGAAAATTTGCATTCACATTAAGTCTGTACAAATATATCTATAGCAGCATTATTCATAATTGCCAAAACTTGGAAGCAACCCAGATGTCCTTCAATAGGTATGGATAAACAAACTGTGGTACGTTGATACAACTGAATAATATTCCATGATAAAAACAAATGAGTGATCAAGCCATGACAGGTCAGTGAGGAAACTTAAATGCGCATCACTAAGTGAAAAAAGCCAATATGAAAAGGCTGCGTTATGTAGGATTCCAACTACCTGACATTCTGGAAAGGCAAAACTATGGAGAAAATGAAAAGATCAGTGGTTTCAAGGGGTTCAGGGTTGGAGAGAAAGAGGACGAGGTGGAACAGAGAGGATTGCTAAGGCAGTGAAACTAATCTGCATCATACTGAATGTAATACATGATATTGTACATTTGTCAAAATCCACAGACCTGTGCAATACAAGGAGTGAGTCCTAATGTAAACTATAGACCTTGATTTATAAAAAAAAATTAGCAATATTGCCTCATTAATGATAACAAACATGCCATACTAATGCAAGATGACAATAACAGGAGAAATTTGGGGAACTGGGGGCAAGGAGAATATATGGGAACTCTTTGTATTTACTGTACAACTTTTCAGTAAATCTATTAATGGTTTTCAAAAGTCTATAAAAAGAAAATCCTAAAATGGTTAGATTGGCAAAGAAGGACAAATTTGTGGATGCAGGTTTTAAAACTTTAAACATGATTTGTGTGGAATACCATTATACAGAAGCTCTACTTTGTTTAAATCTTGTATTTCTAGTGAATCATATTATCTCATTTAAACCACGGTTAACGTAGTAACATTTACCAAGGGCTATTTTTGTTCAAGACTCTACATATATGCTACGAACACCAAAAATATAAATGTTGCCCCTCCCCCTCAAGGAATGTTTTGTCTCTCTGTGCAAATAGAACACAGGTATATTACATACAATACAATGCAGTATAAATAGAACACACACATAGTATATTAAATAACAATATAATGTAATATACACTGAATATCAAATAAGAAATGAAGGAGTCCAAATGGAAAAATGAAAGTCAATCTGCACAAAAACTGGATTTAAGGGAGAACAATATTCAGGGAGAAATGGACAAATGCATGTTCAAAGGACCGTGGCCAAACCAGTTTGGTTGCAGTGAAATCCTTTGTAGAAAACGATTTAGGCACAGTTAGATAATTGGAGCTGTGTGGTGAGACAGTAAGAACTCATGATTTTCATGTGGATTTTTACCTCTTAAATAATAAGAAGCAAATAAAGGAGTCTAACCCAAGAAGAACTAGGGGAAAATTAATTTGATTCGAGTATGACTACAAGGGCACAGCTGAGGTAGTTGAGTGGAAATTAAGGAAGAGGAATCACAAAGAGGGTCAAAGGCTAAAATGCATGAAATCTAAGGCTAACAAAGAGATGAACTCAAGAAAGTTTGTTAGCATTAAACACCCAATACAGTCTTAGTAAAATAGGGAAAAAGAGACATAAAAGGAAACATCCTCCATTACAAGAAGATACTAAATCTAATTGGGCTACAAAACATACAAATATGGAGCAAATAGAAAAAGTGTCAAAGCCAGGCAAGTAAAGTGTTGGATACAAGAAACTGTAAATGACCAAGCAAAACAGACAATGGAATTACCCTTCCAAGCTGCAGTACTCTGGGTAAGAGGTAACAGACAGTGACTTGCATTTTCCTGATCCTGAAACTCAGGACAACCTTATTTCGTGTCCCAACTGACCTTTCTCGTGTTTCCCTAAAACAGACTGACTATCACTTCTCAATTAGGAAATTGTCAGGGGTGAAATCTGGGTCTGCCCCCACTTGTCAAACCCTTCAGGTTTTAATGCTCTATTTTTTGAGGTCATCTACCAAACAATCGCTCGCCCAGGATTCTGACCTTTTCTATCTAAGCCACCCAGAAGCCAATTATATAATACAGCCTCTTATACAGAGGTCAATTTAGGGTGGGAACACGTGCCTGAAGTGATTGCAAAGTATTACATGAAGGCAGGCAGCAAGGGAGTGTTTATGGTCATGCATTCTCCACAGCAGCAAAGGAGGGAAACGACACAAGGAAATACATTTCTTTATTTATATACATGGGTGGCTATTTTTTAACCTGTTAAAACTAAAGTAATGACTCAGATATTACAAAAGTTTAAGAAGTAGAAAGTAAAATTCTCTTCCTTGCAATCAACAGAAAAGAGCCATGCAGTTTCCCGTATGTTCTTCCAAAAGTGTTTCTATGCATAACCTAGAAGTATGTATACGTCAATATTATTTTGCACCACTTGTATAACCATACATAATCCCAATTTCCAAATCAGTATAAGCAACATTTGTTGTCACTGATGTGGTTGTTGAAATACTGTCAACTGTCGCCCAGAGTTTATACACTTCTCTCTGTGCCCCAACACCATGGAAAAGTCCATCTCACAAAACTATTGCTGACTTAATCTTGTCGTTTTTTTTTTTAAGTCTTTGCTAACATGTAAGATGTTTTAGTGATTTTTGCTGTGAAATTAAACATTTTTAAAGTTATTTGCTACTTGAATTCTTAATTCCTTTTATAATATGTGGTCTATTCATGACCTGAATATTTTTCTATTAATTAGTTTTTTATATTTGCTACAATTGTTGTTGGTATATATAAGAAAATCAGCTTCACGTTTGTTTTGACTCCGTTCATGAATTTTTCTCCCTACAGTTGTTTCTAATTATGATCAAATCATCAATCTTCAATTATGGTTTCTGAGTTTACTGTGATGCATCAGAAGGCATGCATCATGCAATGTACCAAATTTCACCGGTTATTTTCTATAATTCAGTGACATTATTTTTTTTCAGATCCTTTATTCACCTACAACTTAGTTGACAGTGGGAGATGGGTAGAATCTCAACTTTTGCCCAGAGTTAACCAATGCCTTCCCAATAATTACTGAATGTTGCATCATAAATTCCTTTCATTTGACTGTGAAATTCGGTGTTTAATTGAATTGATTCCTCAACCATCTTGAATAGCTCCAGTTCCACTTATCTGCTTACACCAATCCCAAACTGTTTACGACATTATGATATTGTAACATGTGTTAGTATACGTACAGACATCCCTCTTTCATGACTCTTCTTTTTTAGATCTTCGTTGGCAGATCTCATATTCTTATTTTTCCACATGAACATTAGTAGTATCTGTCAATTTTACAAGAGTTCTTGATATTTTCAAACATGTTCATTGCATTTAAAAAATTGATTTGGGGGGAACAGACATATTAACACTATTGAGTATTGCTATATATGAATAAGATGTGTCTTCCCATTGATTAAAATCTCATTTCTAAAAAGTCACCTCATTTAATTTATTTTTTTTTTCAACGTTTATTTATTTTTGCGACAGAGAGAGACAGAGCATGAACGGGGGAGGGGCAGAGAGAGAGGGAGACACAGAGTCGGAAACAGGCTCCAGGCTCTGAGCCATCAGCCCAGAGCCCGACGCGGGGCTCGAACTCACGGACCGCGAGATCGTGACCTGGCTGAAGTCGGACGCTTAACCGACTGCGCCACTCAGGCGCCCCGAATTTTAAATTTCTCTTTTGTAAACCTTCTTCTCCATTTGTGTCCAAATGAGCTAAATGTTTATGCCTAGATAGTTGAAATAGATTTGCTATTGTAAATGAAACCTTTCCATCCATTATATTTTATAGCCTATTATTACATACAGACTACTAATTTTTATGTTTTCATCTTTTATGACCCACCACTTTATTGAATTCTCTTGCTACTTCCATTTGCAGCTATATTTCTTAGACTCTCTCTATGTAGCATATTATATGCAAATAATTCCAATTGTTTCTCTTGACTCCTAGTTTTAAATACCTTTTATTTCTTCCTTTTACCTAATCATGGAGTTAAAAATTCCTAGTAATTTTAAGTAGTAACAATGGTAAGTGGTTATCATTCCTGTTTCTAACGTTACTGAGAAATCTTTTGTTTCACAATTAATCATCAATTTTTTTTGAGGTCCATATCAGAGAAGGAAATTGTTCTCCATTTCTATTATATTCATATATATTTTTTAATTCAAAATTTTGTTTGAATGTTACCAGATTAATTTATGCATGAGCAATATTTTTTCCTTCTAGCTATTAATAAGGTTAATCGCATCGATAAATAACCTAACACAAATCTACACTTGCATGCCTAACATAATCCCCTTCATTTCATGATCATGGTATATCACTTGTTAATGCATTGCTAATTCTGATTCATATTCTTATGATTCTATAGATATTCATAAATGAGATTAGCACACTTAATTTTACATATAGTTTTCACGGTTTTATTTTCGTCTCCTGATTTGTAAAAATATTTTGGAATTATTACTTTTTTCAGTTGCCTAGAACAATGAAAATAGCATTGAAGTTCTCTATGCCTCAAAGCTTTTTTAGAGAATTCATTTCTGAAACTATTGACCTAGCATATTTTGGAGGCTTATTATTTGAAAATGCTCCCCATTTCTTCCATGGTCATGGATCTCTGAGATCAATCTCAGAGATTTTTATTCTCTTAGAAGTCTTCAATTTCATTGACGTTTTATATTTATTTGCATAAGCTCAGGCAAATTACTGCCTTGCAAACCCTTTAATTCACTTTATACCTGTGATCATTCTGTCATGTCACCTCTCTCTTTTTCCTTTTTTCTTTGTTAATTTATTCTTTCTGTTTTCCAAAGATTCATCTGGTTGATGCTTCAAGAAGTTCTTCACTGGAATTTTAATAGCTCCATATATTTTTTTTTGTAATATGTGTCTTAAACATGTGATTTTTAGTTTTGATTTTCAGAGCATGGCACACTCAGAAAATGATAATATGTTGATAGCACACAGGTAAATGTGACGTTGTTCGCGACTCAACACCCTGCGTCCTGCTGTAGGTCCTGAGGACTGAAGGGAATAAAGATCTCCATACACCTGTACCACTTGCTACACACCAGTTGGGAAGTTCTATTAATAAAATCAAATGGATCTTGAATGCCATGTGGCATGTAATCATATATTTAGTACACAACCTATGAACAACCACACCAGGAGCTCAAAGTACAAAATGGGTCAGGGAAGACTTCCAGGAATTTTGATATTTAAAATGACCAGTGCAACCTCACCAATTTTGAGAAAGTTTACAGGACTGCTCAGATACCTTAGCTTCTAATACCAGTGCTCCCTATATTTATTGTATGCATGATTCACATCTTTGCCTCAGTTTCCTTAATCTTCCTATAAATACTGATATTTGGGAATTAACATGACAAATGCAAATTATTATCAACATGTATTGAAAGGGCCTTTGGTAATAGTCTGTGTATTTCTACGCTATTATGTGCTCAATAAATAAATACTTATTGGAACACATTTTACATTTCCTATATTAATGGAACAAAAAATAAGCCAACCGACTATTGTTAATTATTATGGAATCACAGATACAGGCTTTCCTCAGTCTGAGTGAAAGTATCATAAATGATTACATTGAGAAAACCACTACTGCAGAAGGATGAAACTTGGCTTGCATTTTCTCCATTTTGGAGTTTGATTGTCTGACAGAAATTTTTAACAAGTAAATTGAAAAAAACCTGGCTAATGTTGTCCATAATTAGAAAGGATAAAAAACAAAAAATCAGCTGTTCCTGGGTGGCTCAGTCTGCTAAGCAACCGACTCAGGTCATGATCCTGTTCGGGTTACGATCTCATGGTTTCTGAGATGGACCCCTGCATCAGGTTCGTGCGTGCTGACATCATGGAGCCTGCTTGGGTTCTCTCTCTCCCTCTCTCTCTCTGTCCCTTGCATGCACACATGCTCGCTCTCTCTCTCTCTCTCTCTCTCTCTCTCTCAAAATAAATAAATAAACTTAAAAAAATCAAACAAAAAACCTCACAAAGGTAATTGAGTCCTTAAGCACACAGCTGGTAAAATCACAAAGAGTTTTCTTGGTGAGGAAATGGATGGTCATGCAGAATGCACAACAAAGAGGAGGGCGTCTCCTTTCTTCCAGTGCTTACAGACATGTGAGTCCAATGGTTTAGAATCACTTTTCATTTCCTGCTAATAGGTCATGAGATACACAATTCAGCTAAGAAATCAATTAAAATTTACATTTTGTATATGACACTGGGGATGAGCTTTACAATTTGAGAAGAAATAGTGCCCTATAGAGAATGGGTACTTCTTTCAAGTATAGCAGATTATAAAGAAAAAAATCTTCATACTAGATGATCAAAGAATAATAAGACATTGGTGAGCATAGCTATTTATTAGGAATGAAGTATACAGGAGATTTAATATCAAATTTGAGGGGCACCTGGGTGGCTCAGTAAGTTGAGCATCTGACTCTTGATTTCGGCCCAGGTCATGATCCCAGGGTCATGAGATCAATCCCCGTATCAAGCTCTGTGCTGAGCATGGAACCTGGTTAAGATTCTCTCTCTCTCTCTCTCTCTCTCTCTCTCTCTCCCTTTGCTTCTCTCCCTGACTTGCTTGCTCTCTCTCAATAAATAAACAAACAAACAAACAAATCCTCTACAAAAATTTGAGTAACGATGCAAGATGTCTCTATCTTAAAGCATTTCTATGAGGTAATCAACTAAAAAATGGGAGCATGTATGAGCTAATTGAGAATGGTGCAGTAATAGGTAGGCAAAAAATCCACCATTTATCACCCACCATCCAGCTAAGTGCTCACACAGTTGCTGGGTAGATTAGGTGAGTTAATATATGTGAAACATTTAGGGCACACAGTAAGTGCTATGAACATGTCAGCCATTATTATTGTTGTTGTTCTTAGTGACATTTGGGGAATAGTTATGATTATTCTTATGAGAGCATTACAATTTAAGTAGACCATAAAAACAATAAAGAAGTATCTTCGTGAACAGATTTTTACTGTAATGTAACCAAAATAACAGAAACATGTTTTTTCAAAAAAAAACATTTAATATTAAATGTTACCAAATGAAATAATCTTAAAGATAGACATTATAGTGTTATATAGGGCATTTTACAAATATATAAGCGCCTTGTGAGCACTCTCTCTTTTCTTTCTGTCTCCTTTCATCTCTCTTGAGGACACAGTGACATTTTCATGAGTTAATTATTTAGAGTCATTTTATGGTTTTTGACAAATCTAGCATGAGCTGAGAAATCTAGAGCGAATTCATAAAACAAATGGCACATCAGTGAGAATACTGCATGGAGTTAAATTATTACCTTGATGTGCAAGAATGTATTCCTGTTATTTTGGTCTTTGGAGAGGGAGGTAGGAGGCAGGCCAATTAAATAATCCTGGAGCTATCTCAGAATTCCAGAGTTGTTTCAAAAGACTTGTGGAGTGTCAGTATTATCCAAAGATTATTAAGAAGAAACATTAGGCTTTAGGGATTTTAGGAGAAGTTGTAGGCTCATAAAATTATGTTCAAGATGATCACCTGGTAGTTTCTATAAGCTCCATGAGTAGAGCTGACCCAGCTGAATGCTGCGTGAGAGTCATTATTTAAAATACATGGCTTTCTAACAAGACAGCCACAGAGGCTTCAGTTGCTTGTGTTTCATCACAGAATTATAGGCCTCTTGTCCACACAGTGTAGGCAACAGGCTTCATCAAAGAAGGTGTGCACATAATACTCCACAGGACATTTGAGTCAGCTGCCTCCTCTGTCCCCAAGGCACAGTGAGCAGAGAAGCATGTCACCAGCCATCACCTTGGTGAGAAAGGTTTGCAAGAGCCAACGAGTTCTATGGTCTCTTTGCTCTCTCTCTCTCTCTCTCTCTCTCTCTCGCTCTCGCTCTCGCTCTCGCTCTCGCTCTCGCTCTCTCTTTCTCTGGGGGTTTGGGGGATGGGGGAGAGGTTAGGTTTGAGTATTTCAGAGACGAATCAAACGTTCACATGTATTTTACAACATTAATGATAGGAAATAGCTGTGAATCTTGACCTGGAGAAGATGGTTAGAACATAAAACAAACAAAAACCTAAATAAGAAGCAAATAATCCACTGCAACTACTGCCTTGTCATCTTTTCCATTTCAAGTAATGTTTCTATATTTTTTTTCCTGCCACCATGTTTCCTCACTAATTCATCGAATGTAAATAAAATGATAGTTCGTTTTGGCCCTTCTGCTCTTCCCTTGCTCCAGTCTCTCTACAGTCACCCATTCCACTTGCTTCAGATCTTCCTTCTGGAACAATGTCCTGTTCAAATCAGTTTTGACCTTGATGCTTGAGCTCTGATTCATGACGGTGTAAAAACACAGCCCAAAATTATTTCCCAGTCTTCCAATTGGGACGTAAACGCCCCCTCACTCTGAATCTGGGCTCTGTGAGTGCTCGACAAATAGATACTGTGCCAGTTTGGGGGCCCAGGCCTTGAAAACAGACAATTTCACTTCCTATCCCTTTTTGCTCTTGAAACCCAACCACCATGCCATGAGGAAGCCCAAACAACCTTTAGGGAGGAAATAGGGTTCCTGGCTCACAGTCCCAAGTGAGCTCCCAGGTATCAGCCAGCACCTACTTACCAGCCATGTGAGGAAGTCACCCTGAGGGTGGGTGCCCCAAGTAATGCTGTGAGTAGCAGAAATGAGCCGTCCCTGATAAGACCTGCTTCACTTGCTGATTCAGGAACAAAATAATAATTGTTTTTATTTGATGCCATAAGTTTGGGGGTAGTTTGTTACAAAGTAAAATATAAATGAAATGAGTTCTCACCTGTGAAGTCCCTAACTTAACACTATCTCAAAATCCTTGTCAAATGTTCCTATCAATCTATGTATTCCATCTTCTCCCAACATGCCAAGTTTTCTCTCCCAAATCCTCAATTCAAGTAATGATAGATAACAACTGGTCCGCCTTCATACTTGGCTGTAAATTTCTTTCATTTTCTCCCTCCCTCACTCTTGCCCAATGGCTAATCAATATTCAAATCCAACATCCTCCTCAAAGCGTCTCTGATTTCAATGTTTTTCTTCTCATTGCCACTCTAATCATCCAAGTGGTGTTCCTCCCATTTGAACCAGCACTGTGAGATATAGGTGGATGCAGTGTGTCCCTGTTTCTGGCCTTTCCCTCTTAGATTCCTCCTCCAGCCTGCCAAAGAGTCACCTTCCAAAACCACTGCTTAACATTGTGCAAAGGTTCCCACCAGCTCATTTATTAAGGTCTGGACTTGTTAGCTTGACCCTCCACAATCCACCTCCAGTCGCCTTTCTTCCACCATATGCTCCCTCTGCTTTCGTCGACTTTTTCCAAAGCCCCATCTTCTTGCTCTGCCATGGAGTCCACATCGCTCCAGTGCACCTCTGTCAAATAGTCCTATTTTCCACCCAAATAGTCCTATTTTCCACCTTTCTCCAGGGTTGTATGTACAGTGTTGTTGTTTTTTTTTTTTTAATTTTTTTTCAACGTTTATTTATTTTTGGGACAGAGAGAGACAGAGCATGAACAGGGGAGGAGCAGAGAGAGAGGGAGACACAGAATCGGAAACAGGCTCCAGGCTCTGAGCCATCAGCCCAGAGCCTGACGCGGGGCTCGAACTCCCGGACCGCGAGATCGTGACCTGGCTGAAGTCCGACGCTTAACCGACTGCGCCACCCAGGCGCCCCATGTACAGTGTTTTTTGCAACTACTCAATCTGACTTTTGTAGCATGAAAGTAGTCCTAAGAGCATGTAAGTAAATGAGAGTGGCTATGTTCCAACAAAGCTTTATAAACAAAAAAATAGTGTGGCTAGATTGGGTCTACAGGCAATAGTTTGACAAGCCCTGATCTACAGTTCTGAATCGGTGCTAGATACTATGTTTCTAATTGTTTTAAAATATTGTGCTAGGCAAAAAATAGGGACATAAATTAATTGGAACCAGAATAATATACATTTGGCCATACCAAATATGACAATTAATTGAGATCAAACAGGCTATTATATACTTTTTGCCTCTAATCTTACTGAATAAAACAGTCCAGTGATATCTTTGGATAAAAGAATCCTTCAAATTATTACTTTAAACTCAACGCAAATTTACTTCATACACAATATATTCCAACAAGAACTGGGTGAAAATTTCAGTATATTGGATAAAAATTACTATTAAATTTAATAATTGAAATTTGTAGAATTTAAAAATAAAATTTGCAGATTTAAAATTTTTAATTTAAATTTTCAAATGTTGAGTAGATATTATTAAGGGTTCGGCTGAATGACAAGTCTATCTTTAATTAAACCACATTCAACCACTGCTGCTCAATGATGCTGGTACAAGAGAAGGCTTATGGTAAGAAAAAAGAGTGTGTCACATGAAATGAAATATACATAATAAATACACAAGAAAAGTAAAGGATACAGGAAAAGTACTAAACTTCACACAAAAGCCAGTGGAAACAGCTTCCTTATTACTCCTTAAAATATTTTTGTTTCGTACTTTATCATTTTCCTCATTCCTAAAGTACCAGCAACTCATTATGTAGTAGTTCAGAACTGCAGCTAACTTAGTAATATATAAATGCTATCATCAAGTAACATTAGAGTACATTTTTCTAGAAATGCAACTGCGATGATACATATACGCTCTCTAGATGATTGCAATTTTAGGAGTTAAGATTGTCTGATTTTTCTTCTAGATTAGTAGTTCTCAGATAGCCGTGCTCATGAATTTTCATGCCATCACTCAATCTATCCAGTACAATAACAGTTAGATTACTACTAAAATGCTATTTCTTCCAGTTACTGTGCTATAACAATTCATTTAAATTATTTCACTTGTAAGAGTACTGTACTATTTGTTCAAAATATACCAGGCATTGATTACTTCCCGTTTTTGTTGTTATTTACTTATTTTTGAGAGAGGGGTCCGGGAGCAGAGAGAAAAGAAAGAATACCAAGCAGCCTCTGCACTGTCAGTACAGAACCCAGTGCAGGGCTCGAACGCACAAACGGTGAGATCATGATCTGAGCCGAAATGAAGAGTCAGACACTTAACCTACTGAGCCTCGGGCACCCCAGCACTGATTATTTCTCAAAGCCAGTATTATCTCCACTCAAATGTTATTAATTTATAAATCAATCATAGCACAATGGAAAGAACAGAAGACAGGGTCAGAAGATGAGACTTCAAGCTTGAGTCTGACACTAGCTGTGATGTTGATCAAGTCATAACTCCTCTGAAATTCTGTCTTATCATCTGGAAAATATAGGAAGAACACTTATTCTACCTACTTCTCATTACATTGTGAGGATTTCATCAGATAATGTAAACAATTTGCATTGTTGGATGCTGAAAATGCTATGCAAATGTTATTGTCATTGTTTCTCCAATCCTCCTTGGAGACGAGAAAAGCCATTTACTAAATCGACAATTTAACCACTCAAGAAGTAAATGACTGCTTTATCACATCCATAAACAATAACATGTAACCAGTCAGCTGTGCTCAAAGGCCAAGATCTCCATATATTAGAACAAATGCATGCTCAATATGTTAGGACAAATGGACAAACTCAATATATATTACCCAGATATACCTTAGGTATCAGGTGCTTTGCTCAACACATACGTGTGGATTTTATCCTTGAAGAAATAATTGTTTATACCTAGTATTCATTTGGCTACAATGAAATGATCAAATTTGTGCTGGATTTTCATGAGAGATCGGAATTCCCCTCTAGTTTGTCTCTTTGCTTCAGTATATTTTCCTGGAGCATTTTGATACTTAGGAGGGAAAAAGTCTTCAAACCTCAATGTCCTCTAAGTTTTATAAATCATATGCCAGGCTTTATTTATATAATAGATCAACTAATTCAGAAAAGGTCTGATATTCAATCAATATAGTCGGGTTTTGTTTTTTGTTGCTGTGGTTATGTTTTGTTTGTTTGTTTGTAGAGATTTCCTAATTTCTGAATAGGGCAAAGAAAGTGGTGAAACGTCTTCAAGAGAATTTTTTTTTTTTAAACACCAAAAAGATTAGGGGCTTCAAGTTCATCCTTGGTTTAGCTGGATTTTCAGAGGTTTCGCATTCTCTGAAGCGGCTTCCAGACAGCAAAGGAAGAAAGGGTAGGAAGGAGGCACGAGACACATTGGGAAGCCCCCAACCTGCCCCCCTCTGGCCCAGGCTGAGAGAGTCCTCTGTGGTTGAGCACTCCTCTGCCCAGGTTTTTTTCTCTGGCCCTCTGGGTAGCAGTTTATGTACATCTCTCTGTGTGCATGTGTATGTGAGAGAGATGTCAAATATAAGCCACTTGAATGGGTGGCCCACAGGGTCTTTTCTTCACTAGTGTAGTTAATAGGTCAATCAAAAGTACAGTGAAGAATCCCGGATCAGAAGTAGCTTAGATCATACGGGAACACAATCTCTATTTTGTCCAATCTGGGGCATCTAGAAAAATTTCAAAAAGGACCCTAGGAAACCAAGCTTTCCATATTATGACAGATTATTATCCCTAGTGACAGCCTGCAGATCAGCTCCAAATAGTTATAAATTCATGTCATTAAGTAATAAGGTGTCTGTGGCTATGGTATTGGCTTTTGAAAGGAGTGTAGATACGTTCCAGTTAAAATCATATACACTGTAGCCAGAAAATCTCTGAGACTGTATTCTGAACATATTACCAAGTGGGGCCTTTTCTCCCAGTTCATTGCTATTTGAGTACTAGGCACTCTGTCAGAAAATTACACTAGGCAATAAATTATGATTTGATCTTTTTTTCAAAAGTACATTTTATTTATGCTTTAGTCCTTACCCTCTTTTGAGGATGTAATGAACCATTTAACACTCTAAATATAACACAACTGATAGAAATAGCAAGGGACATTAAAAATATTTATATGGTAGCAAACAGCTTAAAATAGCAAATACTTCCTTTAAAAATCCTTTATTTTTCTATTATGAAATGTCCATGCATGATAAAATTGGGTCAGAGTATTTTTAGGTTAGATGACAGCTTAATCCCCCTCCCAGCTGGCTCTGTCTTTAGTAATAGGGCTCCTCTTGCATTTTTGTCGGTTACCATCCATTCTGTCTCCCGCAGAAATTTCTTCTTTCCCTAAGCTTTATTTTAGTTCCTTCACTCTCCATCACTGCTATGCTCTCGTAGTCTCTCAATATGGCCTTATATTCTTCTAACAATGCCTCATGATTCTGAGGAAGAACTATTAAATAAATAAATAAATAAATAAATAAATAAATAAATATGAGAGCTTATAGATTTTTTTTTCTAATCCTACGGTTTGTGTTTAGGATTGTCATTATGGAAAAACTGCATTCAAGCATATTTAAATTGTGAGAAATTTTCCTGGAATTCTACTTGAGCTTTCTTTCCTAAGACTAGTCTATTCAAATGTTTTCTATCCAAATCTTTTATGTATAGCATTTAACCTCAACACCGTCAAATACATTTCAACTCGAGGCTATATTTTCCTCACTTTTCTAACTAGATTTATTGATTGCTTTAAGTGGTTTAATACCTACTGTTATCAAAGATTTTCTTTTAAAGTGGCACTAACTTCCAGATTTAAGAAAAAAAAAAAAAGCTTATCTTTTCTTTTCAATTTACCAGATGTTACAGTCACTACAGTGATAATGTTAGCAATCTGGCATTAAGGTTTAAAAATCTCGTCTTGTGATGTAATAGATAGGGGCTTTTAGAAAGACTCCATTATCCCCCCTGAGAAAATAAATTGACATGCGAGGCCCATCACCCATGCTTTTGGTCTACCTCACAAAACTGTTATCTCTTTCATTTCAACTAGATAGTAACAAAATTTTCAAAGAACGGTTTTGTTGATTTTCCCAATTCTCTCAAACTTTGCAATATTAAATCACTGTCCCATTTGCATATGAATACCTTGCAACAGTATTTCTTTTTAAAGATACTGTGGTAGCTATCAGCCCTGGGAATTAATCCAAATAACAGCCTCTGGGCTGGCCTTCTTTGGTATCTAATCAAAAGCATCAATGCCATGACAGCGGTCCCACTGGGAATCCTGTCAGATGTCATTTCTATGAACACATTGGAGAAGGGAGTCACTGGATGGTGGTTTCAAATAACCACTTTCTCCGCTTTTTCATTGGGTTGCCACAATGATTTTGTAACGGGAATATACACCGGTTAATAAGTATTTACGCTGAACGTATGATGCAATTTAATTTCACCCTCTAAGTAACTGCGGGCCTTTTGCTCAAAGGACTGTTTGAAGTTATATTTCATAGCTTTAGAAACCAGTATTGTCTAAAAAAAGATTTCCATTCACCCTTATCACACTCGCCCATACCATGCACTCTCCCTGCCTGCCATGTCTTTCCAGTTTGGTCTAATAAGCTACAACAAATGACATTTCTTGTAAACCCAGATGATATATTGCCTCTGAGCACAAGACTTTCAACATATTCTAGAGAACTTCTCATCTGAACTTCAGAGTTTACAAAATGTGGCACACAGCCAGTTGTTCTCCCCAGGACCAAGAAGACACTTTCAACACTCACTGAACACACACAAGGGGACCTCACTGGGTAAAAACTCCACCCATAGTTCGAGCCCCGTGTCAGGCTCTGGGCTGATGGCTCAGAGCCTGGAGCCTGTTTCCGATTCTGTGTCTCCCTCTCTCTCTACCCCTCCCCCGTTCATGCTCTGTCTCTCTCTGTCCCAAAAATAAATAAACGTTGAAAAAATAAAATTAAAAAAAAAAAAAACAAACTCCACCCATAAGACGGTTACATTGACCCAGTTTTTAGAGTATGGAATAAGTGTATGAAATGACCAATCAACAAATCTATACATGTATAATAATTTGGGAATCTGTGACACAGGAAAGAAATGCATAAAAAAGTAGAGAAGATCGCATGGTGGAGTAAATCAGAAAGCTTCAGTAAAGTCATTCTCAAGCAGGACTTTGGGCCCTAAACAATACATGGGCTGGTAGGATAAATAAATAGAAATCATTTCAATTGATTGGACAAATAAAGTCCAATAAGCAAAGTTTCAAAAATGGTGCCAACAGCTGGGGGGAAGAAAATAACATTCTAGAAAAGTAAGAACAAAACCTACAACCCTTGACCTGAACAGAGGTTTTCTTTGGAACAGCTGCAGAAAATAAACATCATTTGAATATGTAAGAATTTTAGACAGCCTTTCAAACCAGACAGAATTGCTCAAAGCAGTGGATATATCGATGTGCCAGGAGATGACGTAAATGCAATACAAAAATCTGATAAATCGTATATACATATAAACAGTGACTAATTTACTAATCTCTCTGGGACTACTTCTGTATCTTTTAAATTTAGAGGTAGTGTAAAATAACAACAAATTCCCTCCCAGCTCCAACTTTTATGGACTTCCTTAACCAAAAAAACTCTGCAATTTACAGAGATAATCTGAAATGGGAGTAGAGAAAAAGATCCATTTCTTCCAAGTGAGAAACACAGGAAAAGCTTAATGAGAACTGAGGCATATTGAATAGGGTTTTAAACGATGAAAGCGAGTTGGAAAAGTGAAATGGAAAACAAGGGCATTCAACACTTAGAAACAGTGAAACTTTGATAAATAAGATTTTCATTTTTTCCTCCATTCTAGAAAATCAACTTCTAGGATTTGAACATCTTATTTCCTGGGAGCTGAAATAGCTTGCATTTTGTAGGACATCTTCCTGGATAAGAAAGTCATGGGTAAGAAAAGATAATCACAAACAATTGAGGGTTGAAGATACATATATTTTAAGGGCCCAACCTCTTTTCTTTTAAGTTTTATGTTTTTAAATTTTTTTTTTAATCTTTATTTATTTTTGAAGGAGAGAGAGAGACAGAGTGCGAGCAGGGGAGGGGCAGAGAGAGAGGGAGACGCAGAATCTGAAGCAGGCTCCAGGCTCCAAGCTGTCAGCACAGAGCCCAATGCAGGGCTCAAACCCACGAGCTGTGAGATCATGACCTGAGCTGTGAGTTCATGCCCTGAGCCAAAGTTGGACGCTCAACCGACTGAGCCACCCAGGCGCACCTTAAGGGTCCAACCTCTTAATCAGCAAGGCAGAGACCAAGGAATGATAAAAAGTAACGGAGTGGCTGGCATATGTCTCTCTCTGTCTTAGGTGCTTACTTTATCTTACTTCATTTAACAATCAAGACCAATGATAAATGTTTCCAGATTTCCTGTCTTGATCCCTTACACTAAAAAAAGCCAGAAACCAAAAAACAAAAACGAAAACAAACAAAAACCCCTCTTACAAATAAGCTTAGTTAAGAATATCAGTCAGGGGGCGCCTGGGTGGCGCAGTCGGTTAAGCGTCCGACTTCAGCCAGGTCACGATCTCGCGGTCCGTGAGTTCGAGCCCCGCGTCAGGCTCTGGGCTGATGGCTCAGAGCCTGGAGCCTGTTTCCGATTCTGTGTCTCCCTCTCTCTGCCCCTCCCCCGTTCATGGTCTGTCTCTCTCTGTCCCAAAAATAGATAAACGTGGAAAAAAAAAAATTAAAAAAAAAAAAAAAAAAGAATATCAGTCAGAACAGTTTCTGTTTGTTAAAGTTTATCTGTAAAGTTACCACCGGATTCAGGTGATCTGGAAAAACTACGTTTGTCCACTGCAGACAGGAAAAACCCAAATGCACAGATGTGCTATATTGCTCTTAATGGTACACCGTGCAAAGAAAGAGTGGTTTGTACACAGAAACCTGGTGCTTTCAATGTGAGTAGTATTGAGTGGATGTCAATAGCTACAGTGTAAGTAAATTGACCCAAAATGTTCTCTAAAAAAGCCTACTTACAGATATCTGTCACCCGATAGGACTCTGGTATTGCTCTGTAACTAGAAAATCCCATTTTGTGAAGCTTTAATGCTCTTCTGCTGGTATAAAGGGCTCAGGGCTGTGACATTGATATCATTTTCACACTATCTCCTCACTTTAAGGTACTTTTTCGTTTTATGTAGCATCCCCAGTTATTTCCAAGAACATTTCTCAAACTAAAACCAACCAATGCTGCCACTTTTTGGTTCCCTTTCCTTGACAACTGTAATGATTTACACATTTTATAAAGATTTATGCCCTTTATTCTTGTTATTTATCATATCCAGACCTTAGTTCTCCAACTAGATTATTAGTTTCTTTCTCTCACATCACTTCCATTGGATCTTATGTATAATACTCTGTAGGAAAACATGGTATTCAGTAATTTTTGGTTTCATTATAAAGTAGAGTCACAGGATTTTAGACCAGATGGGATTTGGAGTTTATGTTGTCCAGACACCTTATATTACAGCTCAGGAAATGGGGACAGGCTCAGAGAGATTAAGATAATTTGATCAAGATGTGTCAGCTGGTTGATGACAAGAACTTTCTCACATTTCTCATCCATTTAATAAATATTTACTATGTACCTCCTAAGTGGCAAGAATGACACAAGAAAAAGGAATTAACAAAGCACCTACACTCAGAGCCTCTGCCTAATGTATAGAAATAGAGAAGAAATAGGAAATATAATGGTACATGCATAGCATTATGGTAAGGACACTAGACCAACATCTGTCCTAGGCTCAGAGGAACAAACAAGGCTTTCTAGAGAAAACTATGTGCCACGTGAGGACAAAAAGATAAGTGAAGAAAGGGGAAGGTTAGGGTACAGAAGGCAGCCCACAAGAAAGGAAGGGGGTAGACTGGGAGAAGGTTAGAAAGAGAGGAGACTGCACATGTAGGTGGGGGCAGAGTATAAATGGCCTTGACCTTACTAACTTTTCCATTTCTATTATGAAATCCATTAGCAGTTTTTAAGTAGGAAGGATACTTTATTGAAATTGCCCTTTAAAAGATAATTCTTGTTGTGATCTAGGAGATGAATGGAAATGGGGTAGAGGGTGCTGAGGCAGAAGACCAAAAAACTGGTCAGAAGACTATTGTAATAAGCCACTCAAAAGACAGGGAGTGCTTTGATTTCAATGTGAAAAGGAACGAAGCCGCTCTAAGTATGTTGAAAGTAGGCCTTTCTCGTTGCATCTGTTATTACCAGGATGGGACGAAAAAAGAATGTTTATCTTTGAAGAGTAAATAAACCTTGGCAGGGAAGAATTTCATATTGTGGCAATGGAGCTTATGAAGCTTAATTATTGAAATGGTTCACTGCAAGCCACCGATGGGGCACAAATGTTTCAGTTCTGAAGACGTCAGTTCTGAACTAGATGGATAATGTTTGCAATGCCAGGGCAGATTTTCCGGCCACGGATGGCCATGGCTTAATTCAGAATGGGCAAGAATTTCAAAATAAGCATTCTCGAAACCCCCAATACTGGAATAGTCTATTTACTTGAAGAGTTCCTCTTCAATTGAAGAAGCGAGTGCCAAAATACCATCCAAGCTCCTGATTCCTCTGCCAATTCTGCCTAGTTTTGTGGCTGTGCAGTCGCTCCCGTGCCAACCTAATTTTTAAAATTATGATGAGGTCTGAACACTGGAAATGCCAGAGGGGGAAAATAAGATCAAACAATGTGATTGCATTTTAGTTCAAATTCGTTCATTACCTAGGCAAGACAAGGCAATTAAAGTCTTTACAAAAAAAAAAAAAAGAAGAAGAAGAAGAAGAAAAAAAAGAACTTTTTTATATGCTTTTAGAACTTTTTTATAAGCATTTATATGAAAGAAATTCTTAAGTTTTGCTTCTAAAAGAAACCAATACCAAATTTCATTCCATGCTGTAATACATTATGCCAATAAATTCTGAAAAAAAACAGTATAGGTCTAAAGATAGAGGAAATATTAAGTACCATACATAGGAATAGTTGCTTTAAAGAAGCACATTCAAACTTAGTATTTTATGCAAGTTATGAAAAATGAAGAATATACAGAGATTTATATTCATTCTATGGATGTTGATTCTTTATTTTAACATCTTTCTTGTTTGGAAAGTCCCCCCCCCCTTTTGTAACTCAATTAAGTCTTTAGAAACCCTATCAATAAAATGAATAGACGATCCACTTACAAAGGAAAAATAACATTTTCTTTTGAGTGAATAGGAAAGACTATCTGCATATTATTGCTGGGTTTTGTTGTAAGATTTTGAAACAACTGATTTCTCTCTGCCTCTCCACATTTATCCTCCCTTTTATACATTGAGACCCCAACCCCTCTGCCCGGAGCCCCAGGGTTCCCAACATACCCAGCATGTTCAGGCCACTTTTCTGTTGTTTGTGCTATTTTTCTGAGTAAAATGGTGCCTTCCATTTGGAAAAATCTTAGTCGTCACAAAAACAGATTAAAAATTAACTCCATGTAAACCTTCCTGATCTCACCAAGAAGAATCATTACTTTCTTCTTTATGTTCCCACCAACCTTCCTCCTGTATTCTAGATTTACAAGGTTCATAAATAGATAAGCGCAAAATACCATGTTTTACTTTGCTATATATTCTTATATTCTCCAATACACTCTTACAGGATCTCAAGGAAATAGATGATAGAAAATAGAGATATAGATAGGGAATATATAATAACATTGATATTTGTTACACACACATATAAACTCACATTTAATTCATAATAGATGATTATTCATTACCATCATGTGCCATTTCCATATTGTTTGTACTATAATCTGTTACTGAAAAAATAGATGATGATTGAGTAAAGTAGATGAATTAACATAGTGCTAGTGTTATCAAAATATCTTAAGATTTTACATGCCTAATAGCTAAAAGTATCAAATTCATAGGATTTTTTCTCTGCACAGATCTGATATTTAGGAATAAGTTCCAAATGCATCAATTTACTAAAGTCTATCCTATTTATTATTTCATAGAAGAAAGAAATATGTTGAAAAGCAACTTTTCTGTTAATGAATCTACTGCCCTCACTGATCATCGATCGGTAGGTCGCTAAGCAGGGCAAAGCAGTGGGAACGCGAACAGGAGTAAGACTAGATCCCCTGCCCTCAAAGAGTTGTTGGCACATGGCGTAGACAGGAACAAGAACAGATAAATGCAGTAAACAGGATTTGACATTAAAACGGAGGTTAAGTACAGAGTATAATGAGAGTGCAAGGGTGACAATGGCAAATTCCACCTGAGAATCATAGAAAAGTTCCAGTGTGGAATTCACCAGGAAAATGGGACAAGAAGGGCTTGGCAGGAAGAGGGAGCAATGTACAAAGGCTGAGAGCCTTGACAATCAAGGCTTATTCAGGAACCTGCCTGAGCTTAAGGATGGTTGAAGCATAAGGCGCAAGTGGGAGGAAACCAGGAAGGACATAGGGTTGGAAAAGGAGACAGAGGCCAGATCTCCATAGGCTCCAGCTATTTGGACTGTGTCATGTGGGGCGGAAATGGAGACTGAGACATGGAGCAGAGTCCAGAGGTGGGGCTAGCATTAGGAGCTGAAGGAGAGATCCCGTCAGTAGTTCTTTGGCATCCCATTCACATCTCTGGACACATTCTAATCCTATGCGTAATCCAAAATTCCACACATTATGTCATTTTAAAGATTGATTGGAATGCACAGGACTAAAAGGATAGCACTCCATTTTACCACTAACTTTTTTATTTACATCACCACATATATTAAATGCTGACCATGAATCAGACCCCATTTTAAGAAGTTTGTAGGGTTGTCAAAGATGCACGAAGCACAGCCACCGTCCTCTGAAACCTCTTACACCTTACACAAATGGAGAGGGAGAAATGTACATATATATATATATATATATATATATATATATATATATGATTTGCTATATATAAAATCAAAATAAAGCATGCCAGGATAGGTGTTATAGCACAGTTACAATTGATATGAGACAGCAGTCGGCAGAGAAATCTTGTTAAGTACCACTCTGTACCCTGAATAAACATTTGGAATTTGAATAAATAACCCTGGGCTTACTAGACCAGATGTGGAGAGCAGTTCTGAAGCAATTGCTAAATCTGAATTCTTCCTTGGGAATTGTGTTATACGGGGTCAGAGAAATGATATGTTTTCTTCCCACACATAGAACTTTCACAAATATTCTTATGAATTGATAAAATAAAACAGGCTTTTGCTATCATGCAATATTTATATTTATATATTATCTGCACTTCTTGGCTATTTAAATAAGTTTAAGCTAACCGAAAGAAAGGAAATGGTAAACCACATGCAATTCATTTATAAAAGCCTCACATACTGCATATAGAAACGATACTCAATATTTGGAAGAGAATTCAATATTCAATGTTAATGTTATCAACAGAGGAAAAAAATAGAAATTTAAAAATAGAGAAACCCAAAAGAACCCAACTTATACATTCTCAATTTTGACATGTAGTGTTTCAAACTTTACAATTCTTTAATACAGCTATTTATATTCTGTTTCCTTCCTAAATTTAACTAAGCTCTTCCCATGTGACACTCAGGATGTTGACCTATAAAACAAAAAGAAATTCCTAAGTATATAGTATGGAAATGATAGAGATTCATGACACAATAGGCCATTATCCAGGCTGAAAATAAATTGGTTTTCTTTAAGAAAAAAAAAAACACCTTTTTTAAAGATATTATGTGCTGGGTTCTGCCTGCTGTCTTTCCTCCGTCAATCCCTTTAGAGTTAAACTAAGTTCCAGAGTTTGGAATCCATCTCATCTATTGATAAAAGAAGTTATTTTCAATAACCTCCAACCTACCTCTGATCTAGTTCAGCTAGGTTGAGGCCTTGCTTGCTCTCAAAATGGAAAATGCCTTCCTTTTCCAAAAGCCAGGAGCCATTTCACATACTTTGAGACTGGGAGCCCCATCGTACTCCCAATACCTTCCCTGTGAGGAATTAAATTTTGCTTCTGATCTCCAGTCCTGTGCCCGAGACCCTACTGCCAGAGATACATATTCCTTCCACAGATGTTTTTCAGACCTGCCTGTCTGGATCTCTCCACACCATCTGTCCCAGGATTCCCCATCACTATGCTCTGACCATCTCTCCAGATGCTCTCATCTGTCCTCGGAGCTCTGACACCAACCACTTTTCTGCACTCCCTCTCACTGCCAATGCCAATACTGAATTTTATCTGAGCCCTGTGATCCTGAAAAACAGTGGAAAAAAAAAAAAAAATCCTCCTATCCTTTGTGTTCTGAGAAATGGCTCCTGGCAAAAACAAATAAACAAAAGAAAAACAAACACCCTTCCAGATATAACTTAGATAAAACTCATGGGTACCCTTGTTGACCTGTGTCAAGACCAGACACATACCCTGCAAAATATCCATTCTTTGCCCCATGAATGACTAGCTATCAATCAGAACAAAATGCTTGTTAACCAAACGTTTGCTAAGATTCTCTCTCTCCCCTAACCCCCTAAACTTTGGGCCACTCTCAGTGTGAGCCAGCAGACAACCTTCTTTTACAGCCGTTCTGGAAAATAAGCTTGACCTCAGAGTAAAGCACCCACCACCATCTCTCACTCACATTCCCAAACCTCATTCTTTCAAGGTTTGCTTCCTTCTCTCTATAAAAGAAAACCCCTTTCAGCCTAATGCTTGAGACACTCGTAGAAGACCTCGTTGGAGCAGCCTCCCAACTGCCATATCCCTTATTTTGAAATGACACTAGTTATGCATCCTGTATGACTAATTAGGCCAAAAGCGTGAGTCCTTCTGTCCTCTCCTAATCATCCATGCGACATACTTTGGTCAATTTGGGTATTATCTGAAATGGTATTTGAGGCCTTTCTTTACAAGGAGATTTTAGCAATTCCCAAAGGAATGTGTTGCATCTCTCCCTCCACTTCTTCCTGCTTTTAAAGGCCCCTGCGGTGCTGCAAACACTAAGCCGGCACAATCATGGCCCTGGAGTGGTGGGGGAGTGGCCAAACAGCCACTCATCATCATCAGGATTACAATTTAGAGTAAGGGCCCTGTCCCGAAGGACCCCTGGAAACACTAAGTTGTAGCTTCAGCGCTTTGAACCAAGCTCCACATGCCCAGGGTGCTCAAATTCCAGCAGGTGCAAATCGTAAAGATTAATAAATGCACAGTTACTAAGACAGTGTTCCAATTCTGTAGCAAACACGAAGCACTAACGTTGGGCATCAGCGGTAAACCTACCAATTACAGTGAGCTGCACCGCACTAAATAAACTAAACAGGTTTTGACAATGCTCCTCATCTCAGCAGGTGGACATTCACCTCTTAAAAGAAGTATTTACCTTCAGTTAAAAGATATCTCTGGTTAATTTATTGCAATCTGTTTCCATGATGGTTACTTTAAAAATAAACGATAGAATGTGGTTATGGCAACTCTGATGCAAATACGGAATTCCACTATGGAATACTGTAAATAACTGTAAGCATTATAAGCGGTGAATACGTCCCAGAATTATGCGTGCTGTCTTATGTTTTTGGAATGTTCATCACCTGGATCTACAGCAAGGATCTGAATGACAAAATTATTACTAAATCTGTCAAGCTGAAGGCACTGTATTATTGCTACTTCTTAACACACTCTACAATTATTCACTGAGCACTCACTATGTGCTAACTGTTGGGCTAGACGTGGGGTTCACCGAGATGAATGACCCTTACAGGGTCACAACCAAGTTACCAATTCTTCCTCAAAATGTGATATGTAATCAAGTTTAGGAAACCCCAAGGTTTTATATCCAAATACTTGAAAATTTATTCCTAAATAATAGCGATGCATTAAATTATTTCTTAACGCCCTCAGGAAGTTCCAAATACATGTACAAGCAGAAAATATCCACTTATTTGTCTGAATCCGATAAAATCAGGACTACTTAAGGTCTTTTTCACATTTAACCAAAAGAAATACCAGGGCGCCTGGGTGGCACACTCAGTTAAGCGTCGGACTTCAGCTCAGATCATGATCTCACAGCTCGTGGGTTCGAGCCCCGTGTCAGGCTCTGTGCTGACAGTTCAGAGCCTGGAGCCTGCTTCGGATTCTGTGTCTCCCTCTCTCTCTACCCCTCCCCCACTTTCTCTCTCTTTCTCTCTTTCAAAAAATAAGATAAAAACATTAAAAAAATTTTTAAAAATAAATACTGGTATCTGGGAAACTGGAATTTGCATATAAGCATTGCACTCTCTTTAATTTTTATTGACCAACTGAATAAATACAAGACACTTTCTTTAACTGAAAGCAAATTTTTCATCAATGAATGGTTTCTTCCCAGTTGAAGAACAGTTACATGAACTCCCATTTTAAGACGATCATTTTCGTTAAAAAAAAACAAAAAAAGGCAAAAATAAAACACAGATCTAGAAAATGCCATTAAACAAATAACATAGCTTACTGAATTATTTTAAGGCAACGACCTTTGTAACCATCACCCAGGACCAAGAAATATAAGTTTGCCAGCCATCCTGAAAAACCTTTCATTTGGCCCATCCCAATCACCCCTCCTCTTCCCCTCACAAGTAACCACTATCCCAACTTTCATAACAATCCTTTGTGTTTCTTTATACTGTTATCCCCCAAATGTCCCCAGGTACTACAATATAGTATTGTCCATTAAAAAAATATATATTTTTCAAGGGGCGCCTGGGTGGCTCAGTTGGTTGAACGTCTGGCTTCGGCTCAGGTCATGATCTCACAGTTCGTGAGTTTGAGCCCCACGTTGGGCTCTGTGCTGACAGCTCAGAGCCTGGAGCCCATTTTGGATTCTGTGTCTCCCTCTCTCTCTGCTCCTCCCCTGCTTGTGCTCTCTCTCTCTCTCTCTCTCAAAAATAAATAAATACTAAAAAATTTTAAATATATATATCTATATATATAGATATATATATCTTTCAAGTCTCTTTTAGTCTATGGGTTTCCCTCACCACCCCCTCATACACATACACCAAAGGCCAAACTCCTGCTTATTCCACAAAGTGAGCCATGAAACTGCCGTAGTGAATGGCTGAAACCATCTTGAGAAGAATAAAAATAGTTTTGGTGGGGGTGAAAGATATTTCTCAGCCTGAAAGGGCTGTTAGCCCTACATCTTTTCCATTTTTAATCTTTTCTATTTTATGACAAGACATTAACTAATACCCTTTTATGAAATGAATGGCTTGATGCTAATTACTAGGCAAATCTTTTCATTTGTAATAGAGCTGAGCAATTTAACACCTTCCAGCCACTTCCTAGAACAAATGTATAATCGTAATTCTTTCCATGCATTGGTGGAAGTACATAAAAGCCCCTGGAAATTGTTCATTTTGCTTACATGAAGCTGTTAACTCAGTTAATTACAAGTCATTGTCTCGCTATTATTTTTTTATACAGTTTCTTTCAACTCAGCCATAATACTTAGCGAGAACCATGCACACTTGGGTGCAGTTAAAGAAAGGAAGAGACTCAAGAATAATTACAGCTGGGAGAGGGCATAGTAGAGACCCCATGGTCCTCAAACCCACAGCACCACCTTTTATGTGCCTGTAGATACTGTGTACATAACACCTGCCTTGCGTGGCACACTGTTCTATATTGCCCACGAAGACATACACCAGCACCCTCTGGAGTTCTGCAATTTGCTCCCCTCTCCAACCAAGTCTTCCCGTTCCTACAGCCCACATCACATGCCACATGGTGGTGTAATAGGGACTGACTGTATGAATGAATGAATGAATGAATGAATGAAAACCAAATGAAGAATTTATATAGACTTTTAAATGACCATTTTAATCCAATTATGCTAATTCAGGAGGGTGGTGTGGGTTTCTCTCCCAATGGTGGCTCAGACTAATGGTCTAACCAGAAGAGTCTAACAATAGCTTTGTTCATAGCCTTTGTAAATTGGCATAAGCGGTTTATTTGAGGGGTTGTGGGGACTATTTGTTAAATATTTACAAACGTTTGAAGCAGTTGTTAAATTATTGGTAGCTTGAAATCAATCATGGTGGATATTTACATCATGGAAATCAGCAAGTACAAACAAGTGACCAATCGGGGCCATTTTTTGTTTGTTTTTTTGTTGTTGTTGTTGTTGTTGTTGTTGTTGTTGTTGTTGTTTGAGAGCCTGTTTACCAGAATGCTATCACAAGGCTCTCCTAAAGCTCTGACACAAAATATAAGAAAAGTATTCCTGGGGCACCAGAGTGGCTCAATCGGTTGAGCATCAGACTCTTGATTTTGGCTCAGGTCATGATCCCAGTTTATGAGATGAAGCCCCACATAGGGCTCCTCACAGAGGGTGAAATCTACTTAAGATTCTCTCTCTCCTGCCAACTCACATTCTCTCTCTTTGTGTCTCTCTAAACTAAAAACAAAAAAATTAAAAAAGAAAGAAAAGTATTCCCAGTGTTCCCAACTTCGTAGTCATCTACTCATTACATGCCATTCATTCACGTCTTCCTTCCACACTCTTTTTGTAGATATGTTTTCATCAAGTCTACTTCTTTATCAATTTAATGAGAGTATTAGCCATTTTGTAAATAAGTACTTCTTTTAATAAGTCAAAAATTATTTTCTTAAAATGTCAGTGGATTTGGTCAACAAGCCATGTCCTTCCCGTCTATGCACTTGGTGATTTTATAGCCTTTGGTGAAATCCCTTCTCAGCCTTGGGCTTTTCAGGCTGGAAAAGCCTATTTATTCAGACTCTCCGCATTTTGCTCTTCTTCCTCTCAGCTCTTTTCTGGACAGATTTCAGTGCAGTCTTTTCTCAAATGCTGCAATCAGAGCCATTTGTGGTATCTCACTTGTAGGAGAAAAATTCTACAACTTTCCCACAACAGCATGTTGCCTTTCACTCTTTTGTCCTGATTTATGAGTAATGCCCATTCATTTTAACAAGAACAGCACAGCCAAACAACAGCTCCACAATAAAGATAATAAAATCAGACCATGTCCAAAGGGATAAAGTTTTATGTGGATATATATGAAGCCATATACGGATAACCATATGGTTGAAGTTTCTATTTACTCAGAGTAAGAAAAGAATCTAATTAGATTCTTAATTTCAGACTTATAGAAAAAATGTTCATATCAACGTGTGGAAACCTCTTAATAATGTCACTTTTCTAATATTCCAGCAAAGTTTATTTTTTCTAATAAGCCTACTCTCCGACAGTTGTTTCGATTTTGTTATTTAACATTACCAATGACAATAAAAGCATTCTAGAAAATTAATATCAAGAATATCAGGGGGTGCCTGGGTGGCTCAGTTGTTTAAGCATTCAACTTTTGGTTTCGGCTCAGGTCATGATCTCAAAGTGTGTGGGTTTGAGCCCTGCATTGGGCTCCACGCTGCTTGAGATTCTCTCTCTTCCCCTTTCTCTCTCTGCCCTTCTCCTGCTCTCTCTCTCTCTCTCTCTCTCTCAAAATAAAACTAAATAAACTTAAAAAAAAAAAAAAAGAAAAGAATATCAGGGGCACCTGGGTGGCTCAGTCTGTTAAGTGTCCGACTCTTGGTTTTGGCTCAAGTCATGATCTCACAGTTCGGAGATCAAGTCCACCATCGGGCTCTGGGCTGCCAATGTGCAGCCTGTCTGGAAGTTTCTATCTCTAGTCTCTCTCTCTGCCTCTCCCCCGCTGTCTTTCACTCTCTCAAAATAAATAATAAAACTTAAGAAAAAAAGTATCAGATTTGTCAGCTCATCGTTTAAGTATATGCTGATTAACATCTATATTATACTTGATTGAGGCAAACTACCGAGGCCAATTAATTATGTGTTTTGCCTTTGTAAAACTATTTCACAAATACTTACACATCTTTTTAAAATCAAGCTTTATTATCTATGTTTATGCTGCCTTTCCCTTTAGTGTTTATACAAAAGAAAAAGAAAATCTTTCTGGTATCAGTTAGGAAAACTTTACTTCCATTTGTAACATCAACTCATAAACATGCCCATGGTATTTAAAGAGAACTGGGTAGTAAGAATATTAGGTCCTGTTTTTGGTTTTGTTTTTTTTTTTAACTTCTAATAATTCGTTGATTTTAAATCTCCAAACACAAACTAACTTACATGGCCAAGAAACTACCAGAAAATCTAATTTAGACTACATACAGTAAGACACGTTCATGAATAGTCACAATCTGCAAACAGAAGGTCTTACTCAACAAAGCAGTGAGAAGTTGTCTGTACTGAAAATCAGGTGGTTTTTTTATTCCTTTTGTATAAATAAACACTTTCAATTTTAGCATAGACGTTAAGTAAAAAAAAACAACTTAATACAAACTTTGAAGAATTCTCCATCTACCATGTACTCCTTACATAAAATGTGCAAGATCTAAGCACATGCAGTGAATTCTACATAATATAGGCACGGGCACCAAAAAGTCCAATTCAGAGTTCACAAGTTATTTTTTATGAAACACTTGTGCTTCACAAAAAGTTACAGATATTCTAAAGACGACGTAAGGAGCAAAATCAGAAAACTCTGTGTAACAGAAAGGAAAACAAGTAGCTTAGGGTTTTTAATATACAAATACACCTTTGAAACTTTGGTGGGGGATGGGATGCAGTGGGCAAATTCTCCAAAATCTTCGAACACAAACTTTGTTCCGAACATCTTCTCTTTGTTTTTGGAAAAACAATTGTTTCTCAAGGAATACAGTTTTGATTTTTTTTTTAATGTTTATTTTTGAGAGACCGAGGGAGACAGAGCATGAGCGGGGGAAGGGCAGAGACAGAGGGAGACACAGAATCCGAAGCAGGCTCCAGGCTCTGAGCTGTCAGCACAGAGCCCCACGCGGGGTTCGAACCCACGAACCGTGAGATCATGGCCTGAGCTGAAGTCGGACGCTTAACTGACTGAGCCACCTGGGCATATTTAAACTATATTTAAATATAGGAATATGGTTTTGAAATGTGGTCTTTGCAGGAGCTTGTTATTGGTTTGCTAGCAGTGTTGCTCTTCAACTTCTAAGTTAGAGTGACTTGGGTTCATTTAGGTATCTTAATATCCAATATGCTCCCCTACATCTAGCTCCCCACAGCTTGCAAGCAAAGAAATAAATCATGTGTAAGTTTACTTCTTGATTTTTGACGCTTTCCAAATTGTAGATGAATTAGGGTTCTCAGCATTCAATTTACCATTTTGTGTGTGTGCACCATTAAGTGGATCAATATATTGCCCTAAAGGCATATATCCTATTTCTAATAATATTTTCCACCTAAAATATTGCTGAACACTTTCAGATAAATAAACAAGTCAGAAAAAGCAGAGTTGCTTAAATTGGATCATTTTAGCTGATTTTGTATTTTAGTCTAGCTTTTCACTTGAAAAGAGAGCAAAAGAATGATGTAAAATAAAAGATGACATTCTATAATTCTTCAATTCACATTTTCCTAGCACATGAAGGAAACAAAGTAGCCTTGTCAAAAAGATTCAATAGCTTATTAAGATGTGTAGACATATGTATACACTGTTTCTAAATATTTATCAGCTCTAATATATGAAGGAAAATTTGGGGCAAAAAAATGCTTTTTTTGTCTTTAGAGTACATGTGATGGGCCTCTATAAATTCTGATGGCTCTGACGAATTGTGGCACTGTATTTCCATCAGGGAGGGTGAACATGTCAGATAATGTTTAGATTGGGTACACTACCCTACTTCAGATCATAGACCATGATTATTGAAACATTCGTTCCTTTAGTTGTCTACTTCTAACTACTAGCGAGTTGACTGTATGATTCAGTGCTTTAAAGCCATTTGAGAGTATCACAGCAACCGGGGGGCTCCACGTGCCCTCCTCTACATATCAGGTCATCACTCCAGCACATTCGGTAGGTAACCACAACCATCTCACACACACCTGATTTGTGATGTGGGGTAGGGGGGCGTGGTGGCCAGAGAAGGTTAGAAACGTTTTATACCCTGTGTCTCAGGAGGGAGAACCAAAATGAAGGCTTGCTGAACTTAAAGCATGGAGAATGGAGTTCTAAAGAGAAAAGAAAGTCTAAATCGTGTGATAAGCACATTCCAAGTGGATGAAGCAAATAGTTTTGTATCAGCTCTATTGATTCATCTATTTTTAAACAGATACTTAATGCTGAGTTTAAGCATGACCTAGGCTAAGCATTTTGCTTTTTCTATATATTTCCCTGAGTTTTCCTTTCCTCCTTGACAAATAGGGCAAATTAATATCAATATACACAGGCCAGAACATGATGGCCTTTGCTGAGCTTGGCGGCTCTCCAGTTCCTGCTGCTAAACATTATCAGAGAATAAGCATCAAAACCAAATTCCTCTAGTAATTTTAGTAATAAAATTTCCTGAACACAGTTCATATCCTTAATGCTTTCCAAATTCTCAAAAGAAAGGGCTATGGACAACAACATTTATCAAATACGAGAGAGAGAGGAGCATGTCTAGGGGATGTTTTTGAAGCTATGTTTGCACATCAAGCACGCTGTTTTTCTAGATTGTATGTTTGAGCTCAACACACACTCTGAATTTTCCTAATGATGTTATAGTTCATACAATTTATAAAGTCAATTATCCACAACAAAAGTATCTTTGGTATTGTTATGACTATCGCTTTACAATTTGACATAGCCTAGATATGACAGTGTGGTAGTCACTGAAGTTTCCTCATGTCCTGTCACTTCTTAAGAGCCACTATCAAAGTCATTACTACTTTACATCTAATTCTGTGCTAGAGTAAGTTATAAAGTGTCTATCTCTCTACTCAGCGCATTAAACGTGGGTGGGCAGACACTTGTTGTAGAGCTTATTTAGGGCTCATAAATAACGTAATGGCTAAGAGGCAGTTTAAAAGCATTCTTAGGCTTGAATCCTGTTTTATGTTGGGCAAATTTAACCTCAATACCTGTATCTATCAGAGGATAACAAATGCTTTCACCCAAGGATTAAGCAAGCTAACACACATTAAGAATTTAGCTTATTAACTATTCAACAAAAACTGGTTGCCAGTTAGTAATAATAATAATAATAATAATAATACCAAGAGAAACAAAAATCATCCAAATGATGACTGTGGCATCTTCCTCTCCCATGATGATAATTATGAATATTTACATTTTTTATGAGTAATCACATAATGTATTTCTCCACTGATATTGTTGGTTCTATAAGTGGGTTCAGAGAGCTTTTTTTCTAGTTTAGACAGCACTTCATCTATTATCCAACAAGACAGCTCACTTATCCTGCTCAATCCATCCTTATTTCAAAATCCGTTCATCTCTATCTTCCCATGATAACCTCAGTGGAAATGAAAACCAGAGTGTAAAATGGAAACAGATACATCGCTGCGGTCCATGCAGTGACAAACTATAGAGACCTTCAATAATGATGGCCACCATGTAATTAATGAGCAACTATTAGATGTCAGGGACTCATAGATCCACCTCTGCAATGACAAAACTGTGATGACATACACTGTGTGTAGTCACATTAACTCTGGATGTATCTTAGGCTTTTGTTGGCATCTTTCTTTTGCCCTTACTTCTTGATGTATTTAATTTTCACCCTACTTTACAATCTTGCTTCTAAAATCTTTCCCTTACATGTATTTTAGGCCAAACATTGAAGAATGAATCATGAATGAACTAATTTGAGCTATTACTTACTGATTTATTAAATTAACGAATATTTGGGGGCGCCTGGGTGGCGCAGTCGGTTAAGCGTCCGACTTCAGCCAGGTCACGATCTCGCGGTCTGAGTTCGAGCCCCGCGTCGGGCTCTGGGCTGATGGCTCAGAGCCTGGAGCCTGTTTCCGATTCTGTGTCTCCCTCTCTCTCTGCCCCTCCCCCGTTCATGCTCTGTCTCTCTCTGTCCCAAAAATAAATAACGTTGAAAAAAAAATTTAAAAAAATAAATAAATAAATAAATAAATTAACGAATATTTGAGTGACTTGTCTTTTCCACATGGCCCACACAGTGCCAGGGAACGGAACGAGGGGTTGTGGATTCGAACCCAGTTCAGTCTATCTCCCAGCTCATGTCCTTCTTGATCGGGCCTACTGCTTCCACACTGAGTTAGTATTGCAGTCAGTTGACTTAGATAATTCTTGGGACTTGGGCTATATTACATGTGTGACCTGGAGTTTTGAAAGCACAGAGCACTTGCCCTGATTCATACCTGAAAAAAATGTCTACATGTCAGGGGTCAGCTGAAGTTTCCTACAGTTGAGGAATAAGGACAGCTTTTTGGAAATCACTGCACTCCCGATGATGACAGATCAAAGAGTGTGATTTTGGTGCTTATTTCTTTAAAAGATGACGTCTACGAAGACTTTCTTCAAAGTGAGTACCTCAGTGAAAAGCACTGAGGAATGTTGAGCTGGGGACATGCATCATCAGCGCCAGCCCCAGGAGAGGCATTGACCACCTCAGGAAAGCTCAGCAGCAAGGACCCTGCAACTGAGTTTCTCAGGAGCTCAGAAATGCTCCCACAAGAACAAGAGTCAGCCTCCGATCTCCGCCAAATTTGGAGGAAAGGAGAACTCCAACGCTGAAGGTTTTGCGGGGTATCACACTGGAATGGACATAGCTATTACAATTATATGAGATGATTCTTTTGACAAGATGACTGGAAGACTTTTGACTGTCTAAGAGTAAGCTGATGGGTCCTGGGATCTAAGATTTTATCCAGGTGTAGGGAAAGAATTTACTCCAGAGCGTCTGGGTAGGTGGGAGGCAGGGGTAATGTTGCTTCTCATTATACTTTGAGAAATCCTGCTCTTTCAACCTAATACTTGAGTCATTTTATGTTACATTTAATATCGGGTATGGTACATTATTACGTTTGTGTTTTTTTAAAGTCTACTTATTTGTTTTGAGAGAGAGAAAGAGAGGAAGAGAGAAAGAGAGTGCAAATGGGGAAAAGACAGAGAGGGAGAGAGAGAATCCCAAGCAGTCTCCACACTCAGCATGGAGCTCCACACAGGACTTGATCTCACGACCTTGAGATCATGACCTGAGCCAAAATCAAGAGTCAGGGGCTCAAACAACTGGCCACCTAGGCGCCGCTATATTTGATATATTGTGGGGTGGAACCTCTAAAATCGGGAGCACCTAGAGCCGAAAGAATTTTCCTTTCAGATCATTTTAATTCAGAGTGAATGTGACACTAGAATAGAAGACGGTGAATCTGGAAATTGGCCCCATTCCTGCACTGCTCACAGCACACTACATACCCTGGGCAAGAGATTTCAGATACCCCACCATCTTGTCTAGTCTTATTAAGCAACAATGGTGACTTCCAACATTAAGAAATCACCACACAAAAAAATGCCATTTTTAATTAGGCTTTTTTACCTAAAATTTTTTTCACTGCATACTAAAAAAATAATATATTGCCAGTTAACCTACAGTGTTTGATAAGGACTTGCTGTCCAAGAGGATTTCATGACAATTTCTTTGCCTTTCCAAGGTACATTTGCAGTTGCTAAGGAACCACATTTCACAGCCATGGCTATCTAGTAATACCATATGTGTATAATGTCAGAATAATTATGTGACAGCTATTGTGAAAACCATAAATCATGAGCATTAGAAATAAGAAAAAAAAAAGTTAATTAGATTGCCTGCTACAACCATAATATAAAGTCTAGTTCTCCAATGAAATAAACGTTCCAGCATAACAGGGACCTTCTGTGTTAGTTTAGCGTTCTACCCCCCGCCAGGCACAACTCCGGCACAAGGGAAGGTATACAGAAATATCTATTGAAGGAATAAAGGTGTTTCTTCTCACTAGTACTCAAAAGAGAAAAATTATACAAGGCTCAAGCAAGATCATTCTCTTAGGAAAGAAATGACATGCTTTTATGAGAATCATAAGTGGAGATTTTGCAGCCATAATGTTCTCATTCACCAATTTTCCAAAGTGTATAGATAATAGCCATATCTTTGGAAATTAGTTAACAGTGCCATTTTAAACTTGTTTTTGATAAATTACTCCTTTCTGAAAACCGTATCTTATTAAAATAAGGGTACACAGAAAATCTGATTTCTTTAATAACTTAACCACTATGCTTGAGAGGAGAAGAATCAACTCACCTCCATCTCTAGCATAAGGTTGTATTTCCTTATAACCTAGTCACTGTGACTGTTTGTCTATCTGTGGTCACCCGTGTGTTTATAGATCTGCGGTCATTTTCTTGACTTATCCAAATATCTGTTTCATTTCGGCTTTCTAAATGAGGTAAAACATCAGTTGCTGGCATTTTAAAGTTGGTGTACTAAAAAGTGATATATAATCAGGCAAATTGAACTCCACAAATGTTGATGTCACAGTTTTTGGCAGAAGCCTAGACTTAAAGTATGCATTTTTATGAATTTGCTCATATATCTTTTTGTTATATACTGCACATCTTCAACAAAATTTGAAAGCTCCTTTTGCTCCTTTTATATCTCAGAGTCACGAATAATTGCTTCATATCCTCAAATATTAACTTCTTACTCAAAATAATGAAGGTACTCCATGGAGCATACTTAAAAGGGGTCCTACAATTTGTTTTTGGAAGTGTTTTTCACTTCAGCAGTGAAGATACATCTAACTTCATCTTTTAAAAGATATATCTAACTTCCCTTAATTTTCAGCGAAGCCAACAATGCTCAGAAAGACACTAATTTTGGTTAAAGTTTTACCTAATGTTTTCTGGTCTGCTGTAGCAAGTGTTACCTTAAAGCCCTGATACATTCCATCTGCTGCTTACATTCTCTTCAGTCACTGTGTAATTTTACAAAATAATAGAAATCAAGTTTGTCTAGCATAATAAACCCCTGTGATTTTAGCCCAACTAAATTTTTTTCCTCTGAGTACTTGAAGATGTCTTTATCCCTTTATTTCCAAATGATTGCACAGGGTCACTAGACATCTTTTCATCAGAGGGCACTATTCCTCAAGTCTGGCCATATTTCCTCAGTTCTTTCTGTCTTCTCTCTGAACATTTTCACTCATTCTTTAATATTCCAGAATTCAGACATGTTCCTTATATAGCCTACATCCAACCAATTATTAAATTAGTTGGATCAGTAATGAAACTAATCTAAAACATCACAGAAATTAAATGTTATTCTGATGAGAAACTTTTCACAGAGTTCCAGTGTTATCAGTACCCTCACATTAAAGAGACATTCTGTGATGGTGGACTGAGGAAGACATGGGTTTGGGAGGCTACTGACTGCTTTGAAATCCCAGATCTACCACTGAACAAATTTGAACAATCAAGCCACTTAATATTTCTGAACTCCTCTTACATATAGAATGGAGGACACTAACACCAGCCTTTCAGACTGATATGAAGACTAGGTAAAATATTTTAAAAACATGGCACAGAAATTTCTCTTAATCATAGATGATTAACACATTTTAATTCTCTCTGCCTCCCCTAAACCCAAATAAGATTAGAAGAAGGATAATAAAACTGTAGAAACCCCACAGGGGCAAAGACCATGGGCAAGGGGAAAACACCTGACAAGAAATGTCAGATGACAGGACTGGAGGAGTGATAGAAGAGAGAAAAGATTAATTCTGAGTGACTCAAAATAAATCAATAAGAAGGCCACAGAAAACTAAGCAATTGAAAAAACAGAAACAATCACTAACTCCAGGAAAAATAAAAAGTTGTATAAAAATGAAATGCAATCCAAATACAAAATAATGCAAACTTATGCAATGTTTACATATATATAATGATGTAAATGCTTACTAAAGAGTTTAGCTGAAAGAATGTAAAATTACACATGGAGTTACGAATGTAAGAGAAGTAAGTGCTAACCAATTATTTGGGAAGTCAGTTTTTAAAAAAATCAAGAACTAGTTCTGTAAGTAGTTTATTTTGTTTGTTTGTAGCTGTAGTTCTGTAGTTTTGTTTGCTTGTTTTGTTTTCCGTATATGAAGACAATACTAAAAGAAATATCTAATAAGGTTGAAAATAATCTCTGGGATGAGGAGTAGAACAAGTGTTCTACAAGTGCATTAAAACCTTGTAGTACTATTTTTCTCTTAAATTATGTATGAATTATTTTTAAAAATACATAAAGAAGCATCCAAAAAATGTATGATAGTCTCTCTGACTTATTGCTCAATATTTTTTATTAGCATCCTAATACATATCATTTGCCAGGTTACCATTAAGTTCATATAATTAAGCAAAACCATATAGCAGTATAAAGAAATGCAATTAATCATTTCCTAAATCAAGCCCTAACACAGATTCTCTTGAAAATAAAATGCCAAGTGTCTCTCAAGGATAACTTACATTTTAGGTGTTGAAAACTAGAATGGATATTCAGTGTACTTGGTCTAGATCATCTTGAAGTTGTCTTCTAATACCTAGATCTAAGGTAGTATAAGTCATTCAAAATACACATTTATTATTAATAAGCAAAACAGTATGGCTACTACATTAATACTGTTGGTAGAGAAATAATGTAAAACCTAAATCATCTAAAACCCTTGAGAACCAGATTTCACCACCAACACACCCTATCTTCCTCATCCCCTGACTTACCTCATCCTTCACAAAAGAGACAGAGAGAGAGAGAGAGAGCTTTCACTGGTTTAATTTTGTGACATTCCACTTGAGTTTGGTCATGGTAAATCTCTCCAGGAGAACACTTAAGGAGACGCTTCCATGGGAGGCTGGCTCACCTCCAGATGTGGTTGAAGGGAACAGGAAAACTGGGGCCCAGAGTAGAATCCATGGAAGGATCTTCGGAGGGATGGAGCTCATGCTCTCAGGGAGATACTTTAGTGTGGAGGGCAGAGATGCTGAAGAATATTCTCTTTTCTCCATGTATTATACAATGCAAACACTTGTCTCTGAATTCTTGGGACAAAATTTATGAAATGTACATTACTCATTTATTCATGGTGGAATCAGGCATGCTTTCCTGGGATTGTGGCAGAGTGCTGAACCTAGCTTCTTATGTAGGAAAACCAAAACCCCCAGTTTGATTCAGCGGTCCAAATTTGCTGTCTTAATGTCAGTATGAATTGGGCTGCCCTCCATTCCCAATAGGGTACAGAACGGATGATGAATTATAAAGTCACTTAACCTTCAAAGGTAGAGATAAGGCAGCATATAAAGGCTATGTGAAAAAAAGTATTTTATACTTAGCCAATTTCTTTACAATATGAGATTTTCTAAAGCAAAATATGGCATATTGATGCCGTTTTAATACAGTGAACCAAACAGTTTGCCTTCTCCTTGATGAATTGAGTCAATAATTAGGGCATTATTGTTAGGGTATGATGAGAATTTGATGAGCATTAAGTTGATACAGGATACCAGGCTGAATAGCTCATCGATGGTTAATGAACTTCATTTTGAAAAAAAAAAAAAAAGCTGCCTGTTGTCAGCTTGAATTTTGTTCATTTGCTTCCTTCACAGAAAAGGGAGCTAGGTGTGCAGTGTGTGACCTCCTGGGTATTATAGTATGACTGCATTTCTCCATAATTAATTAGCAAATCAAAGGTTGCAGCGGTCTTCTCCAGAGTGAAAGGAATAGCATGCAGGTATGCTCCCTGTTGTTCTCACTATCTTGTGTCTAATAACCATCAATTATTTTTGCTCGATTAATGCAAATTACTGTATTCTTGAGTCTCACTTATCCTATACTTAATATGTGTGAAGACAGAAGATGCTTCCCCATTTTGAGAATTTATCAGGTGACACTGATACTGTTCTCCAAGCAAGCTGGGATGCGTGGCTTATAACTGAATTTCAGACACAAGCTAATATAAAAATTGGATGTCGGATGCCGTGACAAGATTATATTCCAACAGGTTAACTTCCAGGAAAGAGACTGGTTAAAAAAAAATCATATTACCACTTGTTCCACACGCTGTCAAAGTCATCAAAAAGCTGACTGAGTAGGCCAAAGAGAAGCAAGAACAGTGAATAAAATTGCACCAGCATTGAAACCCGGAATACTACCAACCACATATCACAGACACGCTGCGGTGTGAACCAAAGCAAAGAAAATCACAGGACACTTCACAAAATTCGCTTTCCTCAGAAACCTGGCATGATGCTGCAGAAAGCAATCGGAGAAGATTCTCAAAGTCTCTTAAAATTTTCTCTTTTGAAGAATCAAGTGCTGCCTGATATGGGCCCCTTTCCCAGCTGTGGGTCAGAGGCTCTTGAGGCCAGACTGGAATCAGAAGGAACATTCTTTCTTTCTTTCTTTCTTTCTTTCTTTCTTTCTTTCTTTCTTTCTTCTTTCTTTCTTCTTCCCTTCCTTCCTTCCTTCCTTCCTTCCTTCCTTCCTTCTTTTCTTTCTTTCTTTCTTTCTTTCTTCTTTCTTCTTTTTCTTTTCTTTCTTTCTTTCTTTCATTGCTAACTAACAACTAAGTGAATCGTTGGTGAGGTTTTGAAGGGATAATTCCTGCTTGTGTAAGTGATGAGGTCTGGAGGGAAAATGAATCCCAGAGACAGAACCCAAATTTACCAACTAACCTGTCACCAAATTAGCCTAATTTAAGAGCATAGGAGAGGTTCCAAGACATAAAAGGCATAGGACGAGACAGACAGGCAAACTAGACTTCTCACAGTGTCCCCACCAGCCAACACAACACACTTTTGTGGACCTACTATTAATGCAGCGGTTGCAAATTACTTGAACAAAAAGCACAGAAAATTCTCCAATAGCCCGGCATTTCACACTGTCCTAGGCCCCGGAGGCTGGCTTTGGCCAGCCCTTCCGCCTTAAGGATAAGATTTTAAAAGCAAATTAAAACAACAATGAAATATCACTTTTCACTTACATCACTGCTAAGATTAAAAACATTGATAACAGCCACTTTTAATGAGGCTGAGGGAAGCAGGCACCGTTAAAGACTGCTGGTAGAACCATCAACTACAAAAAGTCTTCCTGGAGGGTAATTTGGCAATCTGCTTCAAAATTCAAATGCATATTCACTGACCCAGCAATTCCACTTCTAAAAATACACACTAATAATCAGATGAGTGTTCAAAGATATAGTACAAGGATATTCTATTGATAATAGAGAATAATTAGAAACCAAAAAAAATTTACATCAACAGGGATCTGGAAACATTATGGAACATTATACAAAGGAATACAGTGTCGTCATTAAAATAATTGTGTGTGTCTATATTTAGTTATATGGAAAATCTGCGAGGTGTTGGCAAGGGAAAAAAGCAAGCTACAAAAACGGCTGTCTGTGGAAAATATTCATTGAGAAAAACTCTGAAACAGAGGCTCTACACCAAAATGCATGGGGTAGTTCTCCTGGCTTGTGGATTTATGAATGATTTTCACACCCTTCTTTACAAAATTATGTATTGTCCAGATATTTTATAAGGAAGATGTATTGCTTTTATAATCTAAAAATATAGATAATATTCACATTTCATACATTGCTTGTAAACCACCTGCATTTTCCTTCATTGGGTAGTGTCATATCCCAAAAAGCTTTTGTCCACCAAAATCTGATTTTGGTACATCACCTCATAAGCAAATGTTTTGAAAATCCCACTCTGGTTTAAAGAGCTCTGTTTTAGGGGCGCCTGGGTGGCTCAGTCGGTTAAGCGGCCAACTTCAGCTCAGGTCATGATCTCGCGGTCCGTGAGTTCAAGCCCCGCGTCGGGCTCTGTGCTGACAGCTCAGAGCCTGGAGCCTATTTCAGATTCTGTGTCTCCCTCTCTCTGACCCTCCCCCGTTCATGCTCTGTCTCTCTCTGTCTCAAAAATAAATAAACATTAAAAAAATTAAAAAAATAAAATAAAGAGCTCTGTTTTAAAGTGTCACACGATCTGTCTGAGCAGCAGTGTTTGCTTTTTCTCTGTCACTTTCTAAAACTTCGTGGAATTAGAAACTGAATATACTAATAAAGTTGATAAGATGGGTAATTTTTACAGAGTTACTACAACTGAAAAAAAATAAAAATTATCAGCTATGCCAAACAAAATTTAAAGTCTCAGACTTGCACTGCACTTAATCAGCCAATAATTTTCATGGGTGAATCAGTTGACCTGCACTTCCCTTTAGAGAATGTCCCTTCTCAAATGCTTGGATCCATAACTCTTGCTGAACATGGGGAAAGTCTTGTGCCCTCATTCCCATCTCCCCTTTCCACTCCCACACCCCACCCATGAATGCACACAGAGTTGATTGGAACCAGATTCAGTTGGGCTAATGAGAGTCTTTTTACCAAGGATCTGAATCAGAACAAAGAAATTGAAGTTGGTGCTTAAGTCGAAAAAATATGCTGGGATTTTGGAGGTCCATTTCCACATAACCCCCAAAGGAGAAGCAGAGGTAAGAAAAATTTGTATCCACAGAAAGGGTGAAGCTGATTTGTTTTTAAATGTTTTCACCAGGAATAACTATACTCCCTGCTTGGTTTCTGGAAGATACCATAAATTCTCATTTTGGCTTAAGCTAAATATGTGTGGCTCTCTACTATTTGCAGATGACTAATTTCTGGTGGAAGCCTAAAATGGTCCTCAGTGATCCTCACCTTCTGGTATTCATACCCTGTGTGCACTGGACTTAACTTGGCTTGTTTCTAACTACTAGAATATGGAGGAAGTGATGAGCTCTAAGTACGGGCTATCCTGGTTTCTGTCTTAGACTCTCTCTATCTCTGTCTTGTAACTCGACTTCTACTAATGAAGGATGCCAAGCTGTTAGGAATGTGGTTCGGCACTGCAGAATCACCAAAAACCATGTTGCCTTACTAAGACTGGAAAAATAAAGCAAAGTAAGAATACGTGAACAATGGTGAGCTAAGTATCAGAACAGATCTGTTTAAAAAAAGTAGAAATTTCAGACTTAGAAGAGCAGTGGCAGTGGCAGTGGAACACGGCACCTGGAAAGCTATCAACAGGACATAAACAAATGTCCTGGAGAGAGAGAGCAGCCAACACCTTGTGGTAGAATATGCAGACACAGTAAAAGCAGATCTTTGCAACCTCCAAGCCACAGATGTCAAAACAGATAATAGCAACCGATACAAAACATGACAGAAGAGCAATGAAAAGTTACCTTATCACCAATTTGAGAAAATGAGAAGGCGTTGAGGGGACTGGAGAGAATATAAATCACACTCATTTGTTTTGTAGTATGTTTAAATTACTAGTGCAAGCATTTTATTGAGGCTGTGCCATAGTAGATGTTATTTGCACACACAAAAAATTGTTTAATGTCTCAATTAAGAACTCTAGTGTATTTTCTAGAGTGAAAGGACCTGAACTCTAATATTTCTGCCTGACCTCCTGACTGCTATCTATAGTGACTCCTAGGCAAAAGCAGTTCAGACTAGATGATATCAACTCCATTATCCCCAGCCTGCCTGGTTGAGGAAAGGAGATTATATGCGTTTGGAGTCCTTCCTTCCTTGTATTCTGTAGCCCCCAAATAAATGAATATATGAACTATAAATAGTACAGAGGTTTTGCTCATTAGACACCAATAACTTACCAAAGGTTTTTCATCTAAACCAGAGAACACATAAAATTAGTTGAGACACTGTCTTCTCAAAACCCCCAGGGGATGCATACAGTTAGTATCATTCTAAATATATAAGTAAGGAAATAGCAATCCATTACATACAGTGGATAGTTCCGGCCATGAGGGGCTCATTCTCCAAACCCAGTTGCATGGCTGGATTGAAAATAAACATTAAACTTTTGAGCTGCTGCAACTAAATGAATTATCTAATATATAATATTCATAAGAAACATATTGAAAGCTATGATGTCGCCAAAGTGAAATTTGCAACTCATATTGAAAACCAGCATATTGTGAAACAAACTCTATCACCCCCATAACGGCAGAAGACCAAAGTACGTTGTCAGATATAGAGACACAGCTCAGAGTCTGTATTAGTCAGCTCTCATTAGTCTTGCTAATAAAATCCAAATGGCTAAAAACAACAAAGGTGTATTTCTTAGTCACAGCACCTGTTGGCTGTAGATCAGCTGCTTCTTGGTTCTGTGTGTCCCTTCACTGGGAGAGTCATGTTAAAGAAAGACACACACACACACACACACACACACACACACACACACCTGGCATATGCCATTCTCTGGAGAGAAGGAGCAAAACTAAGACTATACAACTTTTGTTCAGTCTCAGCATGCATTGGCCACAATGTCACATCCACAAGGTTCACATGGAGGGGTGGGAAATATGGCCCTCTTAGAGAGGGCCACCAGAGCATGGATATACAGGGACAGGCCCCAGGACTAACAGCAGCAAATATGTTGAGCAAATAATACAATCCAACATCCCTGAATCGGGAAGAGCAGGATACTGTAACATCTGCCCTTGTCTGAATTATGAGTACAAGGTTGTCAAAAATTTGTAAACAAAACTGGAAGAAAAAAAATCATTCTTCAGAAACTATTGAATAAGGTTTTATATTTAACGGTGAACTTTAAGAAATGACATACAAAATGGGGGATATTTTGTAATTCAATGGACTCCTTAGTCAAGACTCTGGGGCCTGTTCACAGCCTGCCAGCATTGGATAAATACATCTTTAAGGAAAATTTGGTAAAGCTTGTAAAACACCATAAACATATTATCATGGCCCAGAAATTCCAATTTTTATAATTACCCTAATTATATAATCCTAAAGTAGCATAAAAGATATATTCCCAAGTATGTTCAACACAGCAGTATACATAAAACCAACCAACTGGAAACAATGTCATAATTGAGCCATAAGATCAGTTTTAAAAAATTATGGTGCACTCATGATAATAGAATGTTCCACAGACATAAAATAATACACAGGAATACATATGCCTTTTAAATGTACTGATGATAAAGGATATAACTGATCATGATACAGAATTGAATATACACTATAAACTTGGTTTGGAGGAAAATGTGCGTATTTTTAAGCATAAAAGAAAAGGCTGTGAAGATAGACGCCAAATCTAATAGCGACTATTTCCAGATGGCATGTGTAGAGGTAACTATGATTTCTTCTAGATGTTTTATTCTATCTTTCAGGAAAAATAAATTAATCACTCTAAAATGGCTAATGTCCAAAAATGTAGCCTGTAGCAGCCCTTATTTCTGAGGCCTTATTTCTAGGTGGGGGTCTACATTTGCACTCAGTGAAAAATGATCACCCTAACCTTGAGAGATCTGATTGCCTGTCATCAGTCGTAAGAGAATCACCCAAGTACAGCAGGAAAAGACCCATTGTTTCTGCATCGTGAAATTATTCTCGATACAGAATGTCCTCAGAAAGAACATATCTTAAAAAGCTACACAATTCTTGATTGTCACGGTTTGCTATTTTCACTAACTTTTTATCACCTTCCCAGCCAAATGACAAAACCATATTTTAAAACATGTACATATCTCAGCTGAAGGCATTTGCTCAAAACTCTTTGACTCTACAATAAGTACTAATTACAGAAAGGAGCTCTCAACACTTTCTTTTCTCTGAGAATCATAAAGAACATGAGCAGAGAACCTCGAATTTGGGTGAGCATATACACCTGCTGCTGATTTATCCCTTGAGATAATACAGAAGCAGAAAAATAATAAACAGCTCTGTCAGCTAAAACCTCACACTATAGAGCTAGACGATTTATTTCATTTTATACTTCTCCAAGAATGTATTTTTTTTCTGCTCACAATGTGATTTTCTTCTTATAAAAGTAGCACATTTTTTTCCTTGCTTTTCACAAGAAATGAAAATTAAAAGCAAATAAAAAAGACCTTCGGGGTTGATACCAAGGGGTGCATTCTACATTTGCAGAATTCGTGCCTTATGCCTTCTTGGCTTACAGTGCACTGGCCCAAAAGGCTGCCACTGCAGACTGATGTCCTGGGTCTCCTAGGCTTACAATCCTGAAACACATGTCTATTTCTTGTCTCTTTCTCCAAAACAATATGCGCATGCGCACACACACATGCATGCATGCATGCACACACGCACGCACACACCCAAACACGCATCCTGAATGAAACCTTTAAATTACACGGAGACCGTGCAACCTTGTTGCTCCTTCTCCTCAGGGCCCTTCGCCTTCCATCCAGACCTGCCCCTAAGCTCTCCCACTTTTCTTTCTCTGGAGCTGGTTTTCTTTTCCTTCCTTGCCTATGAACCTACCGCTTGCCTCTCTCTTCACAGACATCATCTCTGACCCCTGCCACTTTCTTTTCCTCTTCGCTGGATACTTATTTCTTTTTCTTCCCCATCTCTTATCACAACTTTCCGACTTGCCTGCAAAAACATAAATAAATACATTGTGAGAGTTGATAGTCCTCACTTATCAGGGCACCCCTTTCTTCAACCACATCACCACATGCCTTTCTGCCAGATCCTGCCACAAATCCTTCCCTTTTTGCTTGCTGTTTGTGGAATCTGAGGTCCCATAGAGGCTGTTCTCCACACAGCTGATATATTCAAGCACTTTCTTATATGCATACAGCAATAAATACAAAATTATAGCTGTAGCATTTGATATATACTTGGGTTAAAAAGACTTTCTCAATATTTAATCTACAAGGTGCATAGTGTGATTTAATATTTTCCAGGAGTAGTATGAAGAAAAAATATTACTACTTTATGCTAAAACCCACTGAAGCATATTCAGAATACTAAGGAAGGGTAATAATTCTTCTCATTTAGAAATTCATTTGGAACTTATAATTCATTTGGAATTCATAATTCATGTGGAAAATACCTTGATAGACTCTTTGAATATAAATGGTGAGGCCTCCAGGATATGGTCTACAAAGTAAAGGTAGGGGAGTTCAGAATATCACAAGGGCCGTTTTGCTTTGGAGATGAAAGGTGACCAAGAGTGATGAGCAACGATATAGGGAAAGAGAAAGACCCCAGAATATGATGTAAAGTCCAAGGAAGATTATATCAGTCTGTGTTAGGTAATAGCAGATAATCTGAGAGGACCGGAGATACCTGACACTGAATTTGAGTTTGGTTCCTGCCCTTTGAGGTCTGCCTGTCTCTACCCACAAACCTCGCAGGCTATAGAATGTGAGTCTGCTACAATCTTGCACTGGTGGGGACCGAGGCCAACGAAGAAAGAAGGTGCCCAGCATGGACCAGTAAGAGGGAACAGCAGCATCAAAGATATATGATGTTTTAAAACCTTTAACATCATATAAAATGTATCATCTTAGCCTGTTTAAAGCATACCATGCAGTAGTCTTAAGTACATTCCTACTGTTGTACAACCAATCTCCAGAACTCTCTTCATTTTGCAAAAGTCAAACTCTATACCCCTTAAACATTCTGTCTGTATGAATCTGACTATTCTAGATACCTCATACATGTGGAATAAAACAGCATTTGCCTGTTCATGACTGGCTTGTTTCCCTTAGCATACTATTCTCAAGGTTCATTCATGTTAGAGCATAGGTCAGAATTTCCTTCTTTTTAAAAACTGAGTAATATTCTGTAGGTTGCATACACCACATTTTGTTTACCCTTTCACCTGTCAGACGCTTGGGTTGCTTCCACATTCTGCCTGTTGTGAATGTTGCTGCTACGTACATGGGTAGAAGGTGAGAGTTTTGAATAGGTGTCAGTCCATCAGCACAGACTGACCAGCAATATAGCCCTATGTCCCAAAAGGGTCAGCTTCGAAAGGCGGAAAAAGCAGATATGCAAGTTTATACATGCAAATATTTTTGTTACGCAAGCTTAGACTTGTCTAAGCTTTGTAAAAACCATCTCCCTATGAAAACTATACATTAAAGCTAACATCTTCACTTACTTTTCCAACAGGCATCCCAAACTTAACCTGTCAAAACTAACCGTCTGATCTTCCCCTCAAAATAGCTGCTAGTCTCTTTTCAGTTAAGGGCAATGGGATCCTTCTACTAGCTCAGGCCAAAGACAACATGTTACCCTTTACTCCTCTCTTGATTTCTGTCTTGGCCAACCTGACGTACCGCACCTTGAAATTATATCCTCATCCGAGCCATTTCCCACCACCTCTAGCCCAAGTATCGTCTCTCACTTGGGTCCAAGTAAGGCATCCTCATGGTCTGCCTTTCATTGCTCACATTCTGTCCATTCTCTACATAACAGACAGAGGGATCCTTTGAAGACTGAAGTCAAATCATGAGGCTCTCCTGATCGATCCTTCAACAGCCTCCCTGTCTAAGATCCTAAGACCTTGCAATTACCTCTCAATAGTTAAAGCATCTGGTCTCCTGTTCCCTCTATGGCCTCACCTCTGCTACTCTCCACTCTCTTCTACAGGGCTCCAGACACAATGACCTCTCTGCTACCCCTCACACATGCCAGCCGTCCCCAGCCTTGCAACATTCACCTTAAATGCTCTCCCCCTATCCATCCTTGGCTCCCATTTTCTCCTCACTTAATGTCACTTTCCTTGTAGGTCTTTCCCAGGCAACCATATTTAAAATTGCAATTTCCTCCTTCCCTGAAACACTCGCCATCCCACTTCCCTGTTTCATTTTTTTTCTATAGCATTTACCACCTCTCAATATCCTATACATTTTATTTATTTTTCTTATCTATGATGTATCTTCCACCATCGAAATGCCTGCTTCATGAGAGGCAGGATTTGCCTTATTGAAGTATTCTCAAATACTGCAAATACACTAGTCAGTTGTTGATAGAGGTTTGTTAAATATAAGAATGCATGAATGAATTACATGAATGAAAGCAAAGAGTGAAGTCTCAGGAAAAACGAGATCAGCAAGAAATGTAAACAGTGGAAACCAACAAATGTCAACTAAGATTCTTGCATTTTATTTAGTTGACAAAATATAAATGCCAAATAGATGGCAATTAAGAAACTGTGAAGAGAGAAGACAGACAAGCAGCTTTGACTTTATGATTGTAGAGATTCGCTACAGAAGAACCAATTTTTCTTAAAGAGTTTTAATCTTACACTCTGAACAAAATTTGTGTAGAATGAAGACACCAGTGACATTTTGAAAGTCTCACTTTATCAACTCACAAGAGCAAAAGTTTTCTTACACCTGGTAGGATGGTGGAGAAACTCCCCCAGATGTGCTCAGAGCTTTACCTTACTCAGCAGACTATAGACAAATGAAGAAATAATTCAGAATTTTTCTAACTAGCCAGAAGTCTTCTAGGCAATACCTGTCCCAGATCTCAGCAGAAGGAACCTTTTAAATGGGGTCATTGGAGGAAATGGTATTCAAGTTTTACTAAGTGGATCCTTTTCTTTATCACAAATTATATGTAAATTACTTTCAGCGATAGCCATATCTCCTTCAGCTTCAAAGCACATGGACAGATATTCTTTTATGACTCAGTTCTGTGTTTCTAAATTGTTTTGATGCTCAGACAACATTAATGCAAGAAGACAGCTTTCCCTCTCCAACTTTTCACAAGCCATATCTTAAAAGCACCAGCCTTTGAAATCACACTCAGTCTAGAATTGCATTGCATTTTTTATGAGAGTGAGGATAATCCTGTCTCTCTGGAATGGATTACACCCAGGAATCCTTATTGTCATCTTGAAGGCACACCACTTCTATACATTTCTCTTCTTATCGTCTCTTCCATCTTTTAATTATTTATTAGATTTTTACAGCATCTTACCTGGAAAGAGTTCAGATCCTATATGGAGAGTTTCTAGCAGCAAAAATTTTTAAAACATGTCTTAAGCACTATGCTGCCATAGTAAAGCAACAATGAAATCACAGAAAAAGTCTAAATGATGGAGAGGAAGAAATGAGGAAAGCCTGCTGAGGAGCAAGGAAACTGGAGAGAATAGGTAGCAATACCTTTGCATGAGAAATCTAATCCTTTAAAGCGCTACCCCCAAATGCCTTCAAGCTCACTTCTACCTCCTAGGCATGCTGTGGCTGGGCTGCAGAAAGATGAACAAGAACTTGGGCCCTTGTTCCATGCTGCAGTTACCTAGCCCTGTCTATAGAACAGCTCTTGCTCAAGTGTTATCTGTGAAGAGTTCCATCCATATTTATCGGCATGCACTGCCATAACATTTACCATGTGCTGGCCACTGTTCTAAGCACATTGTAAGCACTGACACATTTAATCCAATAAACACCATTAGCGGCCTCACTTCAGAGCTGAGGAAACTGAGGCACAGCTACGAAATGGGAGATCCAAGGTTGGGCCCCAAGGCTGTCCCCACAGAAACCACGCTGGAGATCATCACTAAGCTGCATTTATATATGCTACTAGTCTAGAAAATACTAATACTGGAGGCTTCCTTTTACTGTATTTTCTTTGACTTTGTGGTTTCTTTGCCTTTCAACGTTCAAGTAATAATAAAAATACATAATGATTTTATTTATATTATTTCTTGAAGAGAAAGGTTTACTTCCCATCGCCTAGAGATCGTAAGTAAATTACTATTCAGTTTGAAGTTGATTTCTTTGCTGAGGGTTTAATTGCCTATTTTTGTTACATTGTTCTTGAGCACTCTTTTAACTCTAAAATTCTATTAGGGAAGTTTGTCCTTTCTTAAGCCAAACATGAGTAAAACATTTGTAGGTAGAGGTTTAGGGGAATAAGAAACTAAGTTTCACTGTCAAGTGGAACACTAAACTTCCTATCCCATGGTTCACTATTTCTATGATTGAAAGACAGTAAAACCTTGGATTGCAAGTAACTTGTTCTGTGAATGTTCCGCAAGATGCGCCAACATTTCTCATAAATTTTAACTTGATAAACGAGCGATGTCTTGCAATAGGAGTGCTGCATACTCATGATGCCGAATGTCACATGATCACAACCGAGCCAATGGTTCTTCTGTTTCTCTCTCTCTCTCTCTGATATACTGTGGGTGATCATCTCCTTTGCTCAGACACTCAGTCTCAGGCTGTGGTGTTTGGCAGAAATAGGTAATTTTTCAGAATGTTGGAAGGTGCCCACAACTGGCACTAGTGTATTTTTTTGTCACCTCAAAGCACCCATGGACAGTCCTTTGCTTTTCCATACAAGAGGAAGCTTGGGAATGCTTTGCTTCCTTCTAGGTCAGGCTGCCTACAGATACAGACCCTTTCCTCTGCTGTGTTATTGGCAGTTACATTCAATATAGTATATAACTAGAGGTTATTAATACTGTACTGTAGAAGGTTTTCAAAGACAAGTATATGTTAATTTAATTTTTCTTTATCTTTTGCATTTTCTTTATTATTTTGTACTACGGTATAGTATTTTAATCATTTTTATATGAATACGTTTGCGTGGTGGAATGAATCATCTGAGTTTCTGTTATTTCTTAAGGGGAAATTCGCTTTGATATACGAGTGCTTTGGATTACAAGGATGTTTCCGGAACGAATTATGCTCGCAAACCAAGGTTTCACTAGATTTCATCTCACATTGTGTTAGCAAAAAATAAGCTATTTAATTCAATCACAGATACTGGCTTCCAATAATGTATATTGTATCTAAGTATTTAAACTATTGCAGTCAGAGGAAACAGCTAAATGAGAAAGTCCAGATAGAGCTGGATAAGCGAGAGGTTGCTCATTCATAATAAGTTTTAGGTGACAACTGAAAAACTCTGTCGATATAAGTACTTGAAAATCAGTAATCAAATTTCTCCCCATGTAAACTGAAGTCAACTGGCCCCAGAAGTAATAGTATAGACCTACTCTCTGACACGCCTTCTCTGTGCCTGCTCAACAGCTGAAATTTGCTGGTCACTGAGACTTCTGTGCACGTATGGAAATGATAAAATCCTGACTGGCCCACTCCTGCCCAGTGACAGCCGCTTACAGTTTGTTATTGTTCTGCTGCCAGTTGTAAGTTTCGTCCGTCATTTTTATTCTTGTTTATCTGAGTTCTCTCTCTCTCTCTCTCTCTTTTTTTCTTTTTGAAGACTCTGACTAAAAGTTTATCCATTTTACTTGTCTTTTCAAAGAGCCAGTGCCTGGTGTTATTGATCTTTTCTATTTTCTTAACCTATATTTCATAAAACTCCACTCTGATTTTTATGATTTCCTTTAGATTTTGCATGTTCTTTTTCTGATTTTTTAGGTGTAAGCTTAGATTATTTAAGATGCTTCTTGTTTCTTGAGGTAGACCTGTCTCACTATCAACTTCCCTCTTAAAACTGCTTTTGCAGCTGTGTTTTCATTTTCATTTGCCTCCATGTAGTTTTTTGTTTTTTTTTCTATTTCTTCATGTATTTTTGATCTCTTTTATTTCTTCATTGACCCACTGGTTGTCCAGTGGCATGTTGTTTAGCCTACTCGTGTTTATGTTTTGTTTTGTTTCAATTTTTTTTTCTTGTTTCTAGTTTAATACTGTTGTGGTTAGGGAAGAAATGCTTGATAAGATTTCATTATTCTTAAACACACTGAGAGGGGCGCCTGGGTGGCTCAGTAGGTTGAGTGTCCGACTTCAGCTCAGGTCACGATCTCACGGTTTGTGAGTTCAAGCCCTGCATCAGGCTCTGGGCTGATGGCTCAGAGCCTGGAGCCTGCTTCCGATTCTGTGTCTCCCTCTCTCTCTGCCCCTCCCCCATTCATGCTCTGTCTCTGTCTCAAAAATAAATAAACATTAAAAAAAAATTAAAAAAAAAACACACTGAGAATTGTTTTGTGGCCTAATATGTGATCTGGCCTGGAGAATGTTGCATATGCACTTAAAATGAATATTTATTCTGCTTTTAGGGATGGAATATACTGTATATACCTAAGTTCATCTGGTCTAATGTGTCATTCAAAGCCACTCTTTCCTTATTGTTTTTCTGTCTGGATAATCTATCTATTAATTTAAGTTAGGTATTAATGTCCTCTATTATTGTATTGTCTGTTTTCTCACTTTATGTCTGTTAATACTTGTTTTATATATTTAGGTTCTCTTATGTTGGGTGCATAGATATTTGTTAATTATTGTATCCTCTTGTTGGATTGAACCTTTCTTCATTATGTAATGTCTTCTTTTGTCTCTTTTTATACCTTTGTTCTAAAGTCTATTTTGTCTAAATATTGCTTCCCAAAGTTTTATTTTTGACTCCCATTTGCATGGAATATCTCTTTCCATCAGGCACCCTTTTCAACCTTCCTATAAGCTCCTTTCCAAAAGCCACTGGAAAACTGCTTTATACAGAATATATTTTCAATAGTTCTTTAATTTGATAACCTTTAATTTGATAATTTGGTTTTTTTTTAATTTTTAATGTTTGTTTTTGAAAGAGAGAGAGAGAGAGAAAGCAGGGGATGGGCAGAGAGGGAGATACAGAATCTGAAGCAGGCTCCAGGCTCCGAGCTGTCAGCACACAGCCTGATGTGGAGCTTGAACTCACAAACCGTGAGGTCATGACCTGAGCCAAAGTTGGTCACTTAACTGACTGAGCCACCCAGGCACCCCATTAATTGATAATCTGTAACTTTTAAATATCTCAGTACATGGTTTACTGGGTATCCATATACCTGTATGTATATGTTCTAAGTTCTCCGCAAGAAAAAAAATATCACCTAGAGTTTGGAAAGAACTTTACAACATGGAGAAAAGGGTAAAAAACTGTAATATATCTATGACGCTTTTTTTTTTTAAGAGGAGAGAGCAGAGGTTGGAGAGAGGGAGAGAGAGAGCATCCCAAGCAGGCTCCACGCTCAGCACAGAGGCCAAGTGAGGCTCGATCCCACGACGCTGGGATCACGATATGAGCCAATATCAAGAGTTGTATGCTCAACAGACTGAGCCACACAGGTGCGCCACACGTATGATGCATTTAATCCAACAAAGAGATGTGCTATTATGTCATCCTACGAAATGTTTTAGGGAAGTGGAAACGACAAAATTTCAATTATTTGCAGCAGCCTATATTCAAAGTGTTGAACTGATTACACAGCTGATGGTTAGACCATCAAATAAAATATTATAAGTTTCTTTGAAATACAAAAAAAGGTAAGAATAATGATTTTAAACAGTACCAATAACACCAGAACCAATTTTACCTAGAAGAAAGATAAGGAGAATGACTCTCAGGATTCAGGCGTTATCAGCTACTTACTCTTAATTAGAAAAGATAAAGTAAGCTTTGAGGTAGTTAACTTTCCTGCATTATAATAATCAAAGAAGTATATTTTAAAGGCTTAAAGTAAACAAAGAGATTTTGCAGGTAAGAGAACCTACCATCAATTTCCAACAGAGGCATTCAGCCTTAAGAAGGAATGCCTCATGCTTGAGTAGCTGAAAACAGATCTAGAAACTTAAAAACCCTTTACATCTAAAGTGTTTTACTGCATTTCATTTAATTTTATCAGGCATATGAGATAACAGGTTGGTCTCATTATAATGGAGGAGGTACCAACTGAAAGGACCCTAGCCCTTCAGGGCCTTTGTACTCTGATAATTAGTCAACATTTGACACCTATTTCTTTTTTTATTGGAGATCCAATTGGGTATCATGTAAAAGTTCTATTAAGTTCAAATTTCTCTATGACAAAAAAGATACTCCTGATGAGGGACCATAAGGCAAGCTGAGGGCCAAGCACAAGCTAGTGTGTGCACGCGCGTGCACGGGTGCACCGACACACACATACATACACGCACACACACACACACACACACACATACACACACACCAACCAGTTGGGATATGTGTGATGTTCCTCAGGTACCCAGATGCCCAAGGACTAAGGAAAGGGAAAGAAATCAATGGTTAACTGATAGAAGTCACAGTCATGCAGGACAGGAGTCCATCAGTTTACAAATATCTTAGTAAATTACAAAGATGCAATCTTATCAATAGCCTAATCTCCAGGAACTCCCTACTGTTTTAATGATAATGCTTTGCTAGAAGGTAAAACAACCTTAGCCTGACAATAGCTAGGCCTCCACTAATCTGTGAATCTTCTTTAGCAAGTGGAAATCTCTTTAAGAAACTTCCTCTTGACTTTATCTCCCCCCCAACTCCAGAGTATATAACCAGTCACTCTTCTCTCAGCTTTTTCTGCCCAGGGGTCCTGTCCCCCGTGCTTTAATAAAAAATCACCCTTTTGCACCAAAGACTTCTTCAAGAATTCTTTCTTGGCTCGAGACCCCCATCACTTCAAACCCTTTCATTCCTACCAGTTAGAAGTTCTTCTGATTTCAGTTTGAGTAATTTTTCTCTTTTAATCTTGTTAGTGTTTGAGCCCTCGATCATCTTTCTTTATGACTAAAGGCAAATAAATACCAAGGCTGCTGTAGGTGGTTTATCTGTGATCTGCTATGGTGTACCACCATATCTGTAGCGATTAAAACATCATTATTTTGGTCTCAGCTGTAGGCACTCCTAGTAAAACCTTTATTCAATTCCATCTGTGTTCAGAGAGGTCCCTGACAGCCAAATCAATTGAACAGTGGGTTTTCTGACTCCAGTGAAAAAGAAAAGGAGATCTTGATTCTTTGCATATTCTTTGTTGCAGGGAAGAGAACTCGTGTCCTCGAAATGGACATGTCTGTGTTAGAAAAGCCACTTGCTATATACGAAACAAATTGCTGAAGCCAGTTAATCAAAATAGAATTATTCAACATCAACTTCTGTTCAGTGTAATGGGAAAAACCTTTTTTTTACTGTACCCTTTTTTTTTTTCATAAAGTAGAAACTAAACGTTTTATGTATATGATTAGTAGAAAGTACACTAGGTTGGGAGTCAGGAGATTGAGCAAACCATTAAATTTCTTTAAGTCTCAGGATAATTTATAAAATTTCAAAATAAAATCTAAAGATGTCCCCCAACTTACCTGCACAACCCATTTGTATGTGTAGCTAATGAAACATCAAAGAACTCCCTACCAAATCTCAAAAGGAGTGCCCATCCCTGATGAATACACTCAGTGTTGGAAGATTTTTTTTAATCTTCCTAGAATAGAATTTTACCTTTCCTGAAATGCGTTGAAGCATCTTAAGTGCATGCTTTATCTCTTCCTAACATTTGGCAAAACTGGATACTTTTTTAAATCTTACAGTATTCACAGACATAGATTTTACTTGACTTTTTTTCAGACCAGTAAATAGATGAAGTTTTATTGCTAAGGTGTCTACAGAAAAAGTAAAGGAATTACTTACTACTGAACACTGACTATTAGCACTTGAAGTCAAAGAAGACATTATTTGGATGGGGATAAAAATATTGTATGATTTACCCATTACACCATTCAAATATAGAAACGGTCAACTACTTTCTTCTCATTAGAATGTAAGAGATTGCACGCAGCCTCAAGAAGGCAGTAAATTTAGGACTTAAAAGCCTAGGCTTGCTGCCATAAGCCTCACTTCCTATTTGTGTGACCTTGAGCAAATACTTCAACGTATCTAAGTGTCAGGGTTTTTATCTATGAAACAGAAGGTGATAGGATCAGTAAACTTTCTGTAGCGATTAAATGAGACATTCTCTATGAAGCACTCAACACAGTGCCTGGCACACAAGTAGGACTCTCTAAATGTCAGGAAATGTAACATGATCTCTTTCATTGTGTGATAAATACAGAAGTGTCTTATGTATTGTCATATGTAGTATGTATTCACAAAACAGTGTATAAACGAAAGCTCTTAAAATGCAATGGAACAGAACACAGAGCGCAAAAATAAAGCCATGCACATACATATACAGCCAACTCATTTTCAATAAGGCAGCCAATACACAATAGGAAAGGACAGTCTCTTCAATGAATTGTGTTGAGAGAACTAGATTTCCACATGCAAAATAATAAAATTGGACCCTTATATTACAATTCAAGTTGAATTAAAAACTTAAGCATAATATCTGAAACGTGAAAATTCCTAAAAGAAAACATAGGAGGAAACTCCTTGGCATTGGTCTTGGCAGCAATTTTTTGGATTTGACACCAAAAACACAGGCCACAAAAGCAGTGGGCCTATAACAAACTGAAAAGGAAGCAAGTAACAAAATGAAAATGCAAACTACAAAATGGGAGAAAATATTTGCAAATCATTTTTTCTGATAATGGATTAATATCCAAAATATATAAGGAACTTATACAATTCAACAGGAAAAAATAAAAATAACCTAATGAAAAAATAAGCCAAGTACCTAATTAGACATGTTTCCAAAGTAGACATACAAATGTCCAACAGGTATATAAAATGAAACTCAACATCAGTAATCAGGGAAATGAAAATCAAAAGCACAGTGAGATAATCACTTTACACTTGTTAGGATGGTTATTACCAAAAACTGAAGAGATAACAAATGTTGCAAGGTGTAAAGAAAAGGGAACTCTTATATACTGTTGTTGGGGATGTAAATTGGTACAGACAATGGTGTGGGAAACAGGATGGATCTTCCTCAAAAACTGGAAAGCAGAACCACCATATCATCCAGTAATCTCACTTCTGGGTGTATATCCCAAGGAAATAAAATCACGATCTCAAAGAGATACCTCTACTCTGATGTTCGCTGCAGCATTATTCATAGTAGCCAAGATATGGAAACAATCTAAGTGCTTCTCAACAGGTGAATGGATAAAGAAAAGGTAATAAAGGAAGAGAGAGAGAGAGAGAGAACAAAATATCTTTCAGCCTTTAAAAAGAAGGAAAGCCTGCCATTTGCAACAACACGGATGAACCCAGAGGGCATTATGCTACCTGAAATAAGTCAGACACAGAAAGACGAATGCTGCATGTATCACTTCTATGTGGGATCTTAAAAAGTCAAACGTAGAGTAATGCAGAGTAGAATGGTGCTTACCAGGGGCTGGGGAATGGAGGAAAAGGGGAGATAGTAGTCACAGGATATAAAGTTTCAGGTATAAGGTGAATAAAATCTGGAGAGAGCATGGTGACTCTAGTTAATAATAATGTAATGTATACTTGAAATCTGCCAAGAGTAGGTCTCAAGTGTTTTCAACATGTACAAAAACTGGTAACAAGTCAAGTGACAGATACGTTAATTGGCCTGATGGTGGTGACCATTTCACTATATATATATATACACATATATATATACATATATATGTGTATATATATGTATATATATATGTGTATATATATATGTATATATATGTATATACACACACACATATACACCTCAATATCACATTATATACCTTAAATGTATACAATTTTTGTTTGTCAACCATACCTCCATAAAGCTGGAAGAAAATAAAATTTTAAGATACATATTTTTTAACTCTTTTTTTATATTCTTGGAGATTCATTTGAAAATAACCGTTCAATATTCATTGAAAATAACACAGAAGCATTCCCTAATTTTCGTGTCTTATAAATTTAGAAGGATGACTAGACAATTATTAGGTGGCATGTTTATTTTTTCCTCAGACGTAATTTCCTCATGAATAGACATTTTATTTAAATATTCCTTTCACTCTGCACTTCAAGTACAGGCCACCATTAGTCATGCTGCATATTTTACAAACAGATCTAATTCAATGCATAAATGTGCAGAACACTATGTGAGTGCCGTGGTAGTCACAGTTGAGTCAGATATTGTCCTCGTCCTAAAGTCTCCAGCAGTGGGATTAGCAAAGCTCATCAATAACCACACTGCTGGGTCAGGCACAGTAGGTGTGGTAAGAGAATACAAAGTTAACATTCTGTCTAGATCGGGCTTCAAGGTTATCTATAGCCTATTAAATAAGGTTGATGCACAGGCAGAATTTAGATAAAAAGAGAAAGGAAAGGACTTCTAAGTGAGCAAGACTGCAAAACCAAGAAACAAAGTTAAAAAGGAGGAGAGCCATGGCAGGAACAGAAAGTAGGAAGTCTGTAAGAAGATGGGCTAATTGCAGGTAACAATAGAAAGATCATTTGAGGCTTTTTTTGTGGACAGCATTAAATACCAAGATGAAGAGTGTGAACTTACTGAAATTTACTGTCCACATGAATTTTGAACATTATTTCAAATGAATAATTAAAAGGAAGAAATTTTATAATTACACATTAAACATTTTCTTACTATCCACACTGTAATGAATATACTATCAAATTTTCACTTAAGTGAATGTACTTACACATCAAGTTCAAAGCTCCATTTAAAAGGTATGCTAATTGAAAAGACAGACACTTTACGTCGGCCCACCTTCAGCATTGTACCATGAAAATTCCTCTCTAGTGATGTGTTCATGGAATCCACAGCCGTAGGTTACCTCTTCTTTAGCCATCAAATTTAATCATCACCAAAAATATTTGGCATTTGGTACCAAAACAGCATAATTGAAATGTCTCAAAAAAAAAAAAAGCTGTGTTTTTTAAAAAAATATATGAACATACCAAATTTCTAAAGATTAACTTTGAACATATTAGACTTATGCTAAAAGCAACCAGAAATTCCAAAGTCGTATTTCATAGAAGAATTACTATGCGATCTAACTAAACTATTAATCAACAATTTAAGGCAAACGATTGAAGAATATGCTTTGAAAGATCTACAAATATAAAACATTTTTCTCTTTACAAGACAATAAAATAACTTCCTCAGGTAAACATTATCAAAAGAAACTGTATTAACAGCTGTTTAAGATGTGTGAGGCTTGGGGTGCCTGGGTGACTCAGTCTTTAACAGTCTTTGACTCTGGGGGCACCTGGGTGGCTCAGTCGGTTGAGCATCTGACTTTGACTCAGGTCATGATCTCGCAGTTAGTGGGTTTATGCCCCATGTCGGACTCTGTGCTGACAGCTCAGAGCCTGGAGCCTGCTTCAGATTCTGTGTCTCCCTCTCTCTCTGGCCCTCCCCCATTCATGCTCTGTCTCTCTCTGTCTCAAAAATGAATAAACATTAAAAAAATTTAAAAAAAAAAAGAGTCTTTGACTCTGGCTCAGGTCATGATCTCATGGTTTGTGAGTTCAAGCCCCCCCATCTGGCTCTGTGCTGACAGCTCAGAGCCTGGAGCCTTCAGATTCTGTGTCTCCCTCTCTCTCTGCCCCTCCCCTGTGCACTCTCTCTCTCAAAGAAATAAACACATACACATAAATATATACACATATATACACATATAAATTACACATATATATGTGTATTAAATATATACACATATAAAAAAGAGGCTTGACTCTAGGGAATAATTTAGAGGTAATTATTTTCTTTTCCACAGATAACGAATTAAAAATTCTTTAAAAACTTTATTAAATAAAAGCTATAGTTGAAATCAAATAGCAACACAGAATCACGAGCATACCTGTAGAAGGAAATCCAACATGGCAAATAAAGGGCATGTCAGTATGCCCTGATGGTTATAGTTATGCTGTGAGTGGGCAGGTAGGGGGATAGGTCCTCTCACAGCAGCTGATGGATAAGGGAGAGGAGCCCATGTAGCAAGTGGGCTCCAACACGTTCTAGAAGGAGTTGCTGAAGCCTGACCTCACCTGATATGGCTGAGAGACTAATCAACAAGTAATCCAGAGATTTTCCAAGACCAATACATTCCAGACTGTGAGGCCTTGTTTTGTTTTATCGATAAATATTGACAATATCAGCTACTTATGTCATTGGCCTGTCATAGTTATTCAGGACATCTTAGTATCAGACTATGTGCACACTTTGGGGTAGGCTGACTTACATGCCACATACTTGTGGAACCTGTTTAAGGAAAGATTAACTTTTTAATTGTTTTTTTTTTTTTTTTTTTTTTAATTTTCTTTGTTTTGAGAGAGGGAGAGGCACAGAGATACAGGGAGAGAAAGAATCCCAAGCAGGCTCCATGCTGTCAGCACAGAGCCTGACACAGGGCTCGAACTCACAAACCATGAGATCCTGACCTGAGGCAAAATCAAGAGTTTGACGCTTAACCTACTAAGCTATCCAGGTACCTCAGGAAAGATAATTTTAATTTATTAATCTGAAGACCAAGTTAATAAAATAATGAAAGGTAATGTGAGTTGTTGTTGTGTTTTTGTTTTTTTTTTTCAGATAGAGGGAATGAGGAATGTGTGTGAATAGTGAATTATCTCTTCATTAAACCTCTTTGCCCTAACTCATTTGCTCAACTGAAACAGAACTGTAAAGGAGGGGGAAAAAACTTAGATGGCAGATTTTATATCTTCTGGTATTATTCCACAGTACTTCACAGTTTTTGCAAAAATATTATATATAATGTATGAGAAGCAATCACCCCAAAGCAAGCATTAAAGACTTCTCAATATCTCAAGATGTTCTAGTAACTGCAAACCAGGAAACCAAAAGTGACAAGTAATTAATTGTTTCAGTAATGTGAACAGTTCACAACCCATGCTGAGAAATACATTATTCCACATTCTAAATGATGCGAAGTGTATATAGTCATTGCTTTTGTAAGTAACTTATGACTGAAAAAGACAATGAGTATTGTTTGGGTATAGACCTAAAGAAAAAAAAGGACATCCTGAACAACATAATTCTACGTTATTAATCCAAGAAGTATGGCAAAAAAAATCAAGGATAATTGCCAAAATAAAAACTGATTTGAAAAGCGCATCATCTGATCATTAGCAGGACCAAGTAAGGGTACTTTTCTCAAACAAAATGAGACAAAGGAGAAAGAAGGTAAGGGTGAGATTGTACCCTATTCTACAGCAGCCCTGAGAAGTTGTAAAGCAACTGGACTATTTCATACCAGACCATATAGGCCATCGGACGTGCCAACTCCCATCCAGTACTGAAATTAGATCAAAATACTCTGTTTAATATGCTGACTACATCATACACACATTTTTTCCTACATGGTATAAAATAGTTAAAAGTGATTACAGAAGATCACTTTTTCAAATCTCTCTTATCAGTTCTACATTTAAGCTGGTCTTTATGCAAGTCATTTCAAGAAAAATAACCCTGGTCATGATCACAAGGAAAAACGATTAGCCTCTAGTCCAGCAGAACAAAATTATTATGTCGCTAAAAACAGGGAAGTCGGGTCGGTCACCTGGGTGGCTCGGTCGGTTAAGTGTCCGACTTCGGCTCAGGTCATGATCTCACGGTTTGTGAGTTCAAGCCCCGCATCAGGCTCTGTGCTGACAGCTCAGAGCCTGGAGCCTGCTTCAGATTCTATGTCTCCCTCTTCCTCTGCCTCTTCCCCACTTGTGCTCTCTCTCTCTCTCAAAAATAAATCAAATATAAAGAAAAAAAATTAAAACAAAACAAAAACAGGGAAATAGTCTACACTATTCCTGGTTTATTTTAGTAATTCAAAGCAGCAGAAAGCTATTGTCTTACATAAGTATATCAATAACTTTTGATTTCTCTTTCTCACTGGCTATTCCAAAACTATGTTACACTATTGGAGATGTTTCAGTTAAACTAACAAATGAACTTCATAAGCTACTTTCTGAAATTTTATTTGCAGTAATACATGCTTTGGGGCTCAAAAACATGTCCTGAAAGTAAAACTTAGTCCAAAAATCACCTGACATCTGCACTTTCATTCTGCTCTGTTTGTTATCTTTGACCAAAAGCAATACTCACTCAGATTAGGTATGAAAGTGGTAAGAAATTTAGCATAGATGCCAAAGGGCATGTTGACAAATAGACCAAAACAGAAGACCAGCATATGAACCTTGGTTCATAGCAAACGAAAACAATAAAAGATTAGGTAGTACGTATACTCCAAAGAAGATAAATTCACATTCTCATACATAAACATCTATCTCTCAATTAGCAATACTGATTTATTCCTAAAAATAATGCCACTTAATAAAAAGGCATCAAATAAAAAAAAATGTTTACCATTAATTTTAATGGGGAAAAATGTGTTTCATTTCAATCCAAAAAAAAAAAAAAGTTTTCCCAGAGAAAAACATGTCCATTGAATAATGAAAACAAGTGATAAATAATAATTTGAAAGTAAATAGTTTTTATATAAAATAGAATGAAGCTTTATTATATTCATTCTTTTTGCCTCTTGTTTTTTTCCTTCACCAATTTTATAATTATCTTGTATTCAAACTGTACTTAAGAATAAAGATAGAGCAGAGAAAAATACCAAAAGGCCAAATTAAGACTAAATATGAGAAAGCTGAAATATTCAAAGAAAATAGTGCCTGTGCCCATCAGAGTGAGGGGGTTTTTCAGCATATACTCTACAAAACAAAATGCTTTGGTTCATACAAATAGTGTGAAAGTCAGATTTGTTTCATATGATTATTTCTAATTAAAAACTGTACTGTTGAGGGGTATCTGGGTGGCTCAGTGAGTTAAGTGTCCAACTCTTGATTTCGGCTTGGGTCATGATCTCGGGGTTCATGAGATTAAGGACCCACTGGGCTCTGAGCTAACAGCATGGAACCTTCTTGGGATTCTCTCTCTTCCTCTCTCTCTCTCCCTCTCCCACTCACATGCATGCGCTTTCGTTCTCTCTTTCAAAATAAATAAACTTTTTTTTTAAAGAAACTGTAGTGTTGAAAATTGGCCTTTGCCTACCACCATAATGTTACTTCTTAAAATGTACTTGTCTAAAATATATTTATTTAAAGTATATTGTAGGAAAAATTTTGATAAGCTGAAAATAAGATGTCATTCAAAAAGCAGGTAACTTTTCAAGAACTGTTAGGACACAAAGTCATTCAGTAAACAGCTATTACGTGAGGTAAGTATCTACATAGATATATATATAGATAAATATACGTTTCTGTGTGTATAATTCGCAACTGCGTTAAATAAAGGATGGACAAAGCCTGTAAGATAAAAAGTTATGTTTGGATCTAGAAGAAAAAAATAAGAAAGGATTATTTGAAAAGCTGCCCTTTTGTTTCTTCACTCTCCTGATAACTACCTCTGATGCTTCAAATTTTTCAACTTCCAATTTTTGAACCTCCAGAATAACCCATGCAGTGGCTAAAATAGTAGGCAAGTCACAGCATGGTACACAACTTATTGATTCTCTGTTCTGAGAAAAATTTGAGGCGGGGGGGGGGGAGGGTAATACTTTTTTCTTTTTAAGTGATTCCACTCTATCCATTACTTCATTCCCTGTGCTGTACCTTTCATCCCTCCCACTTATTCATTCCATAACTGGAAGCCTGTACCTCCCACTCTCCTTCTCCTATTTAGCCCATCCCTCCAACCCCTCCCCTCTGGCAACCGTCGGTTTGCTCTTTGCATTTATGAGTCTATGTTTGCATTTATTTATTTACATCCAAATTAGTTAGCATATAGTGCAACACTGGTTTCAGAAGTAGATTCCTTAATGCCCCTTACCCATTTAACTCATCCCCCCTCCCACAACCCCTGCAGTAACCCTCAGTTTGTTCTCCATATTTTAGAGTCTCTTCTGTTTTGTCCCCCTCCCTGTTGTTATATTATTTTTGCTTCCCTTCCCTTGTGTTCATCTGTTTCGTCTCTTAAAGCCCTCATATGAGTGAAGTCATATGAAATTTGTCTTTCTCTGACTAATTTCACTCAGGATGATACCCTCTAGTTCCAACCACGTAGTTGCAAATGGCAAGATTTCATTCTTTTTGATTGCCAAGTAACACTCCATTGTATATATATATACCACATCTTCTTTATCCATTCATCCATCGATGGACATTTGGGCTCTTTCCATACTTTGACTATTGTTGATAGGGCTTCTATAAACATGGGGGTGCATGTGTCCCTTCAGAACAGCATACTTGTACCCTTGGATAAATACCTAGTTATGCAATTGCTGGGTCGTAGGGTAGTTCTATTTTTAGTTTTTTGAGGAACCTCCGTACTGTTTTCCAGAGTGGCTGCACCAGCTTGCATTCCCACCAACAATGCAAAAGAGATTCTCTTTCTCTACATCCTTGCCAACCTCTGTTGTTGCCTGAATTGTTAATGTTAGCCATTCTGACAGGTGTAAGGTGGTATCTCATTGTGGTTTTGATTTCTATTTCCCTGATGATGAGTGATGTAAAGCACTTGTTCATGTGTCGTTTGGCCATCTGGATGTCTTCTTTGGAGAAGTGTCTATTCATGTCTTTTGTCCGTTTCTTCACTGGATGATTTGTTTTTTGGGTGTTGAGTTTGATAAGTTCTTTATAGATTTTGGATGCTAACCCTTTATCTGACATGTCATTTGCAAATATCTTCTCCCATTCTGTCAGTTGCTTTTTAGTTTTGCTGATGGTTTCCTTCGCTGTGCAGAAGCTTTTTATTTTGATGAGGTCCCAGTAGTTCGTTTTTGCTTTTGTTTCCCTTGCCTCTGGAGACATGTTGAGTAAGAAGTTGCCACGATCAAAGTCAAAGAGGTTTTAGCCTGCTTTCTCCTCTAGGATTTTGGTGGTTTCCTGTCTTACATTTAAGTCTTTCATCCATTTTGAGTTTATTTTTGTGTATGGTGTAAGAAAGTGGTCCAGGTTAATTCTTCCGCATGTCGCTGTCCAGTTTTCCCAGCACCACTTGCTGAAGAGACTGTCTTTATTCCATTGGATAGTCTTTCCTGCTTTGTCAAAGATTAGTTGGCCTTATGTTTGTGGATCCATTTCTGGGTTCTCTATTCTGTTCCCATGATCTGAGTGTCTGTTTTTGTGCCAAATTTCTGCATTTTAAATTTGGTTATTGATTTGTTTTTTAGATTCCACATAGAAGTGAGATCATATGGTATTTGTATTTCTCTTATTTTCACTTAGCATTATACCACCCTCTATGCCCATCCATGTTGTCACAAATGGCAAGATTTCATTCTTTTCACAGCCAAATAATAATCTAACGGGCACATATACTGCATCTTCTTTCCAAGCATCTAACAATGGACACTTAGGTTGCCTCCATAGCTTAGCCATTGTAAATAATGCTGCAGTAAACAAAGAAGTGCATATTTCTTTTTAAACTAGTGTTTTCATACTCTTTGGGTAATACTCAGAAGTGGAATGACTAGATTATATGGTATTTTTGAATTTTTGAGGAACTTCCATACTATTTCTCACTGTGGCTGCACCAATTTACATCCCTGCCAACAGTGCACAAGGGTCTCTTTTTCCCCACATCCTCGCCAACACTTGTTATGTTTTGTCTTTTTGATAAAAGCCATTCTGAACGATGTAAGTTGTTTTGATTTGTGATTTCCTGATGATTAGTGATGTTGAGCATCTTTTCATGTTGACCAGTTGTATGTCATCCTTGGAAAACTTATTCAGTTCCTCTCCCCATTATAATCAGATTATTATAATGATCATCATTACTACTTGATGTTGAATTGTAGAAGTTTATATGTCTTTATATGTTTTGGATATTAACCCTTTACTGGATATATCATTTGCAAATATCTTCTAACACTCAACAGGATGCTTTTTCATTTTGTTGACGGCATCCTTTGCTGGGCAAAAGCTTGTTATTTTGGTATAGTCCCAATAGGTTATCTTTGCTTTTTTTCCCCCATTGCCTGAGGTGACATATCTAGAATATTCTGTGTATATTTCTTAAAGAAATAGTGAGGAAACCACTTTATTCATTCTAAAATGATGGAACAGCAAAATATCATCAAAGTAGACCCCTCTATCTACAAAATAATCATTTTTCATTATCAAATGAAACTAGATATATGTACCTCATATTTCATAAACGGTTATCCAAATGTGATTAACATCCTTAATTTAATTTTTAGATTAGTTGACAAAGAATTATACCAAACTATGTCATCAAACCATAGAAAAATACACTGTAATAGAAATAATTATAATAAGTTAATATACTATATTCTTGAAAATGCAGAAATGCCACATGGTTTTTATACTGTCTTTGGATCATTTCATATGTTAGTGACTAGTGGGCTCTAATTTTATGAAAAAGTTTCAGAGGATTGATTTTAATCCAAAATGATCCTATGGCACATTCTTTAAATTGCCATTTAGGGAAGAAAAATCACTTACATTTGCTTGTTTAGTTTTCATCTATGTTTCTTATGAAAATACAGAGTAAAACATGCCAAGATATGGTCCTACTTATATTTACTAGTCATTACGAATCTAAATAAAGGAGAGCTTGCTTAAATGGACATTATGATGCTACTTAGTTACAAAATATGGTCTATTCTCCCCAAATCTACCCATACGTCATGAAAATTAACTTTACTAGGTAGCATTTATTATTTGAAAATATTTCCTGGGATCAAGTATAATTACTGTATACTGCACAGAGTAATAAAGGTCCATGTAAAGCAAACAGAACAAATTGCTATGAGAAGGAATGATGAACAGAATCTATTTAGATGCTTAAAATTCGAGTGAACACACAGTTAGCTTTTATAGTGCTAAAAATATACGTATTTTATTTATTTTCATCCTCCATTTCAGTTGCACATTCCAATTACACATTTTATGTATTTTCTGAGGGACAATCATCCTCAAACTGTCTCATTCTTTTTAGCACGCTTGTTCATAAAAGGAACTGCAACTCTTCATCATTCCAGTAAAATGATATGCCTTCATCTGGATGACTTTTGGTCAGAACCCAAACCCATTTCAAAATAGATCATCTGACCTGTTAAAAAAATGTTAATCACATTTAAAACTTAAACCTAAGCAAACTAAGTGTCATTTCTAGTTATGCCACAAGTGTATTAAGGATCAGAATCAAATTCACAAGTTGGAAGGCTAAACCAAGTGCATCTATATCTCTTCAAAGTAATAAAGGCAAGGCCACCTAATTAAAAAGTCATTCATCTTTAGTGGTGGGATCAAAGGTGGGAGTTGTGCTAGGAATTCAATGGCTGGTTATTCTTCATTGCCACCCTCCATCCACTTTTTGCCTTTTTGTGTTCCTCCCTCCCTCCCTCTTTCTTTCTTTCTTTCTTTCTTCCTTCTTTCTTCCTTCTTTCTTTCTTCCTTCCTTCTTCCTTCCTTCCTTCTTCCCTTCCCTTCCCTTCCCTTCCCTTCCCTTCCCTTTCCTTTCTCCTTCTGGTTCATGTTGCAGGAGGTTGGGTCCCAGGATTCCATCACCCTACCCCTCTTTGTTAGATTCAGGCAATGAGGCTCATGAGATTGGGGAATAAGAGAAGAGAGAGAGCAGACCATGCCTTCACCCATTCTCCTCCTGCTCTGGTGTTCTGGAAGCAGCAGCCATGGATCCAGTCTTCATCAAACTTTGGTAATATTAGTTCTTCCTCAGGGCCAAACATCCCTCATTGGTCCCCTTTAAGTGGTCTCTTTATTAAAGTTTTTATCAAAAGCCCTGATATGTGTGTTATCTCTTTCCTTCCTGGCCCCTAACAAGGAGAGACTAAAACTTGGCGAATCTAAGGGGAGGTAGGTCTAAATTGACCTTGCCCTGGCAAGGTCCCCTTTATCTCCCAGAGTGCCTTGATTTAGGTCCACATTCAAATGTCACCCTGCTACATATAAAACAGAAAGTGAACTCAGCATTTGGCAGCAATATAGGCATAGTGGCAATCTTAAGCAGGGACTAGATAAATCTCTCCATATACTCTCTGAAACAAAATTATATATCTGAAATATCAGAATTAGGAGAATGAAATAGGGGAAGGACAGAACTTGAGATCAGCTTCCTGCTGGATACTTCCAGAGGCTTCCCCCAAAGGAGGAGTAACGGCAATGGATCTCATATTCTAAAGAGCCCACCAGAACTCCTGGGTTTCACTATAAATGTGTGAGAATTATACAACATGTTGGGTTTTAAGGCGGAACAACTAGTTGCATCAATATAAGTAAATTGTTGCTTCAGAAAAATACACCATACTTAGCATAAAGCTTTAAGTCCTCGTTAGGATACCACCATATTATCTGGTTTGATATGCATACATGTGCCCACTTGTTTAAACTACTCTTTTACGTATTACTCACATGAAATACAAGGAATCTAGCTAGCTGTCATAGCTACAGCTATGGATATGGCTATCTATCTAATCAGCTATACCTTCTCAGGAAAATGGCAAATGAGAAAGAACCAAACAGAGACAGGAGAAGGTACATGTAGAAGAAGGCAGAGAAGGGGCCAAAACTTCTGCTTATGTTGCTTACAGATGTTCTCAGCACACCTTCCCTACTGTGAAATCTTCCACTATCCAGATCTGTGCTGTCTTATATGGTAGCCACTAGCTGTATGTGGTCATTAAAATGCAAACTAATTAAAACTAAATAAAATTTCAAATTCGTTTCTTCAGTCCCATTAGCCCCATTTCAAGGGCTAGGGGGTTATCATATTGGACAACACAGACTAGATCCCTTTAGATCATCATAACCAACACTATGATACTGCACTACTTGGGACATTCTGATGAATGCACGTCTCAAATAAACGTATAATTGCATGCATCTATAAATTATGGATATTTAGAGTTATTTATGGTAAAATGAAACAATCTAAATCCTTAAGATATGCAACTTGGTTAATGATAGTTTCTGACTACAAGAACTTCATATGCAAACATACATGCTTTTATAAATTAATTAAAACCGTCAGTAGTTTTTAGCTTTTCCTTCAGTTAAAATAAGACCAAGGCCAAAATAATTGAAGCAACAGAGAAGTTAATTGTCTCACACAAAATAACCCAAAGAAAAACAGTCCCCAATGTCTGATATGGTGGCTCCAGTGTAGGATTAAGTACCTTCCATTCTCGAATCAGGCTTCCACTAATGATCGAAGTAGGATTGTCAGAAGGAAGAAGAGAAAGAAAATGGGGCATGCAGACTCTAACAGTTACATCTACCAATTCAGTTAACATCCTATTGTTCAGAGCCAAATAGCATCACCCGCTTTGGGCGCCCGGAAGACTGACGGACTTACTCTTTAGTTAGCTGGACACAGACTCGACCAACACTTCTCCTTCCAAGACAAGACGGCAAGAGACACTGGGGGGACGACTACAAGTATTGCCTCATTGCTCTCTCCATTTTCGTTTTCCACCCAAACTTTTCCTTTCACTAATTACTATTCCCCTACCTGTTAACTAGAACATGAGACCAGTGACTTCATGCTGAAATTTCACTAAACATATAGAATTAGCAGAACTACGGGGGTCTCCTTTCAATTGGTGGATATTGCTTCTGTATGTAGTGTTGACGGGCTCCTAAACTTTAAAGAGCTACTTAAGGAAATGTCATGGATCATGGTAAGAGAAGCCAGTAAAAATAACAGACTAAATTATTTATTTTGTTTGCAAGGGAGAAAATAAGTAGAAAAATCTCCCAAGTCAGAGGTATAACATGTTTTCCTAAGTATACAGCCTCTAAAACAGTTGCTGTTAATAATTTCTGAAGTCTAAAGAGCAGTCGTTGGTCTAATCAGCTCTAGTGAGTAAGGATTTGTCCGTTGATCAGGGGAATGCTGACTTTCTACATTTGAAAATCAAAATACCTGCTTAGACAATAGAATGTTGATAGATACGTGTTTGGGTTGGAAAATTTGAAAAGGGCAGTGATCTATTTAAGAATTGGATAGATGGGGCGCCTGGGTGGCTCAGTCAGTTAAGCAGCTGACTTCGGCTCAGGTCATGATCTCACGGTCTGTGAGTTCGAGCCCCGCGTCGGGCTCTGTGCTGACAGCTCAGAGCCTGGAACCTGTTTCAGATTCCGTGTCTCCCTCTCTCTGACCCTCCCCCATTCATGCTCTGTCTCTCTCTGTCTCAAAAATAAATAAACGTTAAAAAAAATTTTTTTAAAAAGAATTGGATAGAAACAATACACTGTAAAACAATGTTACTTCATTATTCTTCTATTACATTTTTCCTAATGGAAATTATTCCTTATTGAGGCCAGATTCAGTTCCCTCCCATTCATTTCTTAATGTTCTTAACTTCTGTGTCTTGTCTCCATTTTCTACATAGAAGTCATCTGTTCTTTAACAATATTAAGCATCTCACGGTAAAAATATTAATTATTTTATGAAGTTACTAGTAAAGGGAGATAATTTTTAAACTATTTGAAAGACAAATTTTACACAGCATGCCTTTCCTTTCAGGTCTGGAGTTAGATAATTCATTCACTTACTTTCTTACTGAAGAAATATTTGCTTAGTTAATAGCTTGTACTAGACTTCAGGTTGAGGAAAGCAAGGATTCTTCATGTAGCTTTTGGCTTTTATTTATACACAGGCTCTTAGCATCTATTGCCAAGCAGTGAAAAAGTAAATTTGGGGTATTTACAATACACCTAGAATCATTATATTTATTGAGAGTTAGTTTTGCACCAACAGCATAGCAATAAGACTAAAGAGAATGGGAAAAAATTAAGTAATTTATGTTAAGCATGAGAGTTAACAGTAAAAGACTAACAAAAACGTTGCTAATTACAAATGTTAGGTTCCCTACCCAGGGTGATAGAAAGCCACAACGTTCTTAGTATTGGAGGCAAAAACTTTATTCAATATTTTTTTCTAAATTAAAAGGTAAAAATGGTTATCTTTAGAGGAACACACCTCTTTCTAAATATAAATAAACTTTATTGATTGATAGATAATAGATACAATTTCAAAACTCCAAGAGTAAAACTTTATATAGAAAGTCTTGAAATAATATCAGTTATTGATTCAAAGTTATAGTACAATTTATCTTTAGAAGAAAGACCTGGGGCACCTGGATGGATCAGTCAGTTAAGTGTCTGACTTCAGCTCAGGTCGTGATCTCTCAGTTCATGAGTTCAAGCCCTGCACTGTCAGTGCAGAGCCTGCTTGGAATTCTCTCTCTCTCCGTCTCTCTCTGCCCCTCCCTCACTCATGCTCTCTCTCTCAAAATAGATAAGTTTAAACTTAAAAAAATTTTAAAGAAATAAATTAAAAACAAAAAAGACAGACCATAAAATTCCACTCCAAATATGAAACAATCGGTACTTCTTCAAGTTACACGACAGGCAATCAATAAATATTTATTGAGTGAATAAAAGGTATTTCACTTAATTTGAATACTACCTGATTTCAATCAGCACTTAACAAACTATTTAAGACTTCTGTCTATAATTAGTGAGATAAAAAAAAGTCTACAACATTGATTTTGCCCAAAACATTAACTTTGAAAACTCACTTTTTATCTAGCAGGGTTTATAAGCATTTAAGCAGATTATATTGGCTCTATTGCCTAGTTTCAACTGCCAATGACTTCAAATTTCAAGAGATAGATATTATACTGTGCAAGTTTGGAGATAGTTTAAGGGAAGCTATGATTACATTTCCACTACAATGCTTTACGAATGGGGCCCATTTTATGGGGCGCTTGAGTGGCTCAGGCAGTTAAGCCTCTGACTTCAGCTCAGGTCATGATCCCAAGGTTTGTGAATTCAAGCCCCGTGTGGGACTCTGTGTTAGCTAGGAGCCTGGAGCCTGCTTCAGATTCTATGTCTCCCTCTCTCTCTGCCCCTCCCGTGCTCCCCTGCTCACACTCTGTCTCTCTCTCTCTCTCTCTCTCTCAAATAAAGATTAAAAAAAGAAAGAATGGGGCCTATTTTATTTCAGGACCTATAATAGGTATGAAAAATCAATGAGATGTGATACCTGAGGTATCAGCATCCTTTTCAAGTGAAAAAGAATCTCCTGATTAAATATAAAAGAACTAGATAAAAATCAACTTAAAATACATTTTTGTATTTATGATATTTTCTCTAATAAATTTTATTTCCTGGGGTGCCTGGGTGGCTCAGTCGGTTAAGCCCCTGACTTTGGCTCAGGTCATGATCTCATGGTTCATGGGTTGGAGCCCTACATCGGGCTCTGCGTTGACAGCTCAGAGCCTGGAGCCTGCTTCTGATTCTGTGTCTCCCTCTCTCTCTGCCCCTCCCCTGTTCACGCTCTGTCTCTTAATAATAAATAAACGTTAAAATTTTTTTTTAATTTCATTTCCTTACTTTTCCTTTGTAATAACTATAAATTTTACCTAAAGTAATCTCAATTCCTATTCTGTGCAAATATCTATGCACAGGCATTATTCGGTAAATGTTTTTGAAATCTCTTGGAATTCAATTATTGCCCTTCTAAATTTTTAGCATCAGCAAATAAATGCAACATCAAATATTTCCTATTCTGTTAAAGATATGCTTCTTTATTTATTTTCTCTTTTAACTTTTTTAAAAGAAGAACGAAGCAGACACTCTTCATTGCCTTCCCAAGAGCCAATTCCATCTGTCCCTTTATCTTACATGGTAGAATTCCACTTTTGTTTGTTTCTACCTAATTAGATGTGCATCCCGAGGGTCTGATATAGGAAAAAAGGTAGGTGTGACTTATTACTGAAAAACAAAGCTTGAAGGAAGGTTTGGGGCTTAAGGATAAAGTTTCCTCCTTATTACAAAGAAACAGAAGAAACGAAGGCTCTCTTCACCCAATGGATACATCAAACCTGGAGAGAGTCAAGGCAGCCTCTCTGTGGCGATGAGGAGAGAGAAAGGAAATAACAGGGCATCTGAAAACTTGATCACATTGCTGAGCCACCAGATTAACTAACCATGGAACGACCCTGCCTATGTACAATATTTCGCATGAGATAATCACTTTTTTCAAGGCTTAATGCCTGTTAGGTAGAGATTTTTCTGTTTCTTATAGCAGCAATTATTCTAACAGATATAAAACACTATGAACAATGAATTCCAGTAAGTGGCATACATCAACCGGCAAGCAGTTTTACATTTATTCAAAAGAAGGAAACGCAAATTTGTTGATTTAGTTCTACTGGCTGATTCTTGAATTAAGTCCAATTATTCCTTATCATTCATTTAAGTCAATGAAGTCAGTGATGTTCATTGTATAATATTTTCTTAGTGCCTTTTTCTCCTATTTTTACATCATATTCCAAATCAATCCATATTCACGTTTAATATAATGCTTCTAATATAAAGACACTATATGCTCTAAATTAAAAAATGGCAGATTTCTTAAGAATTGGTATTTTTCATCTATTTCCCCAAATATTGAATAGATACATAAGGTAATGCACGTGTTAGAAGAGGGGAGATATTTTCAGAGCAGCATAGTTATAAAAAGAATAGAGAATAACCTCAGGATATATAGGTATAATATAAAATCAAATTTGGTGTGATTTTAGGATATTCAATTTTAGTGAAGTGTTTATTTTTTATGACATGAGTTAATTTCTTACAAACAATATTTATTGCAGTGCTAATACAGGAAGGAAACGGAATCAAAATCACCTAGAGAACTTTTTAACATCATAGTAATAACTTTTAGGCACATTCTTTCTTCTCCTAGCCCCCGCTCCTCAAGTTCAAAACCAGCAATTTATTGACTGAAAGCAAAAATACCATTTCTATTTCTTTTTTTTTAATTTTTTTTAATGTTTATTTATTTTGGGGACAGAGAGAGACAGAGCATGAATGGGGGAGGGGCAGAGAGAGAGGGAGACACAGAATCGGAAGCAGGCTCCAGGCTCTGAGCCATCAGCCCAGAGCCTGACGCCGGGCTCGAACTCACGGACCGCGAGATCGTGACCTGAGCTGAAGTCGGACTCTTAACCGACTGAGCCACCTAGGCGGCCACCATTTCTATTTCTTAACACCAGTCTACTATAACCAGAAGGTTTTGAAAATGTATGTAAGCTCTTGGTGAGTTTAATCAGTCATGACATTTTATTAGAGGGAAAATAAAAATATTTTTTAAACGCACATGATCTCTCCAAATACGGAACTTCAAATCTAAAAAAAAAAAGTGTGAGTTCATTTATTATATGAAACAAAAATAGGCTCACCAAATATTATTAATGAAAATGATTAGGGATTAGGAGAAAACATGTATCTGGGTAAGTATATGTATGTATCACGCACCATGCATTTCTGTGTGATATATTGTAATTGCAAATGATTTATAATTTTATTTATTTTTTTTTTAATTTTTTTTTCAACGTTTATTTATTTTTGGGACAGAGAGAGACAGAGCATGAACGAGGGAGGGGCAGAGAGAGAGGGAGACACAGAATCGGAAACAGGCTCCAGGCTCTGAGCCATCAGCCCAGAGCCTGACGCGGGGCTCGAACTCACGGACCGCGAGATCGTGACCTGGCTGAAGTCGGACGCTTAACCGACTGTGCCACCCAGGCGCCCGCAAATGATTTATAATTTTATATAACATCTTATTATACCTTTGAGTATAAATATTACTTTATGCATATGTAATGCTAACCATATGTACGTTATAAGAATTTCCAGTTCCCATGGATTTGTATATTCTTTAAAGAATCTGACAGCAGCATACCTCTCAAAGATAATTCATTAATGTGAGTTTTAAATGAAGTAGGACTTCTACAAGTCAAATAAAATAAATTAAGGAGAACAGGCCCAAAGAAAATTAGTGTGATCAGTAGATTACATGTCTGCTTTTCTATTCCTATGAGCTTTTAAATTGAATTAGCTCTTAGAGCATATGTTACTAGAGAAATTGTCCTGCACAGACATATTCTCTAGTATATTTTAAAATGTCCTTCTTAGCATATCTACAGATCTAAATTAGCAGAAGATGTAAACATAGAATTGGCATATGCCAGTGTAAGAAATTAATTCACGAGGGAAAATTTTTGTCTTTGTCTTTCTACTTGGTAGTCGTGAAATGTGTTGGGATTGTTTGTTTTGTTTTCACTCCTTGGCATGACTAATTTAGCATTTCCTACAAAGAATAGCTCTAAATACTAAAAAACGTTTTCCAAGTAAAAGTCCTGTTGTGCTTGTTTTAATAAACAGATAAGGATCATTTGTACTTAGCAGAATTTATTTGCATATAAACAATTAATGTGTTAAAGTTGTTCAATCTGCCATTTTCACATGAGGAATGATAAGTATACATTCTGCAATTTTATTGTCGGTACTGTTTTTGTTTCTGTTAAGGCATTCTTTGTCATATGCTTTCAGGAAGTATTTGAAAAGGAAAGAAACGGGAAAGAAAGGAAGAAAGAGGGAGAAGGAGGAAGAAGAAGCCAGAAAAGAACATAGTAATACCCTCCCTTCTCTTTTGCAATAGTACCACTTTGACACTTATCCCCCCTTTGTTGAAATGCTCACTAAACATCCAGAAAATGGCATAAAATGAAAGCAGTTCAGGAAGCTGGCCCTACTTTCACGAAAACGGAGTTTGTTTTCGCTTTCATATAGATCAATGTGCATTTCCTTCAGTTTAGAAGTAAGAATTCTGTAAGGGAAATGTTCTAGGTTACATTTTTAAGAGAAATAAATTTGGAAAGTCAATTCTGCCAGGGAGTAAAGAAAATTAAAAGCAAAGGATTTGACTCAGGTCTACACAGGGACTTTTATTTATTCATTGCATTAACATGCTCCTTTATACAAAAGCAAACACATGTTTCACCAGTGGATTCCCGACCTCCTGAGGGAACGTTTTCTTGCAACACCTGCTTCAAACGATCATTCTCAGTTTTTGTAAGGAAAGCTTTCTGTCCACAAGTTGAAAGTTGACTTGGGACAAGTCTTGGCATACATCTCCTGTTAAGTATAAAGAACTCTTCACGTACAATTGCCATTTCAAAATACATTATGAGGATGGTGATGCATTTTCCCAAGCAAAACCTCCTGTATCTTTAGGATGCTCTGTATTTCAGGGGTGCCTGGGAGGCTCAGTTGGTTAAGCATCTGACCTCAGCTCAGGTCACCATCTCACAGTTTGTGACTTCAAGCTCCGTGTTGGGCTCTTGTGCTGAGAGCTAGAGCCTGAACCCTTCTTCAGATTCTGTGTCTTCCTGTCTCTCTGACCCTCCCCTGCTTGTCCTCTGTCTCTCTCGCACGTGCGCAAAAATAAATAAACAATAAAAATTTTAAATAAAAAAAACTAAAAAGGATACTCTCTATTTCATTTCCTCCTTGACTTTCCACCGACATCCTGGATTCTGTAGTCCCAAAACTTCACCTTGGCATCCCAGGCCTGTAACAACCTAGTCACAACCTACCTACCTTCATTTCCTGCCACTCTCCGCAAAACTGCCTGTGTTTACACCTCAGCTGACCTTCTCATCCAACTCTGCACATGCCAGGCCCTTTCGGAAACCCATGACTGATGCCTGCTCCGCCTGAAATTCTCTTCTCTACATGTAGTGCCTACTCCCCACCATCATACCACCAAGGGCAAGATCCTTGGCTCATTTATTTTTGTAGCCCATGTGCCATAAGCTTGCTCAGATTTTAAGCCACCCCAATAGCAGCGTATGCTCACCTCCACAGAATGGCCTAGGTATAGTATTTGTGAGCAAATCAAAAGAAGGAGAGAAGAAGGGACAGTTCATTCACTTATTCACTCATTTATCCATCCAATATGTATTAGGCAGCTACCATGCCCTAGGGATGAGCAGGTGGGAGAAGACAGTGGTAAACAAGATGGAACCCTACCTGGAACTGACAGTCTAATCAGAGAAACAGATTAGGAATACAAAACTTAAAACCAGACACTTCCTGGTTACAGTCAGGCTCTCTTCAAAGAGTGGCCCTGCTTTCCTGGGAAGTCAGAATCCTCTCTGCACAAAGCAGTATACAAATATACATGCGGATACTACTCAGAGACTTTTCAGATTGTTGCAAAACCATCCAAGTATTTGCCTAAACTCTTATTTAAAATTGTGTGTGTGTATTAGTTTTTAGCAAACAAACTATCAACGAGGATTAGCAATTTTATGAAAGGTCTTCTTAAGTAACAATAGCATGAGAAATGCTATTTCTAAAACAGATCTGTTGCAGATAAATGACTACTATTCTTTTAATTCAATCACAGTTGGAAAAGGTGTACAATTAACTTGTTTCAAATTTTCAGTTGGTTGGAAAATAATAATTTTATTTTCTCAGTATGGAATGAGGTGTCCAATGACCTAATTTGATCCTCATCTTTTTGTTCTGTTATAAATTTCTTATAAATAGCAAGAATACAGTGTCACAAAAATAAAAACTTCCAAATATACTTTGATTACAATGATAACTATAATTAAAATGAATTCAAGAGCTTAATAATTATATAATACATACAAGCAATCTAACAAGAAGCCTTTGATTTTTTTTTTTTCAGGATGGTTGTTATTGGCATATAATTCATTCCATGAATTAAAAGGGGCCTAAACTTCAATGTATACATTGTTCAAGAATGAAAAATTCTGAATTTTGTTGTGTTCTGGTCTGTATTCATTTTACTCATTCTCCAAAAGAAAATATTTTATATTCATTTCATATTTGCAAACATACCTAGCCCAGGCAGGTAAACTTATCATAACAAATGGTGTGGAAAATAAGTTTGACCAAGTTGAATGTCACTGCTTAAGGTATTTAAACTAAACTATAAATTTGAGAATATGAATCATATTTAACCTTGAAAACAACTTGAGTTAAGCTTTTAAAGCTTTTATTTGAACCGTTCATATTTTTAAACTAGATATAAGGACCTCAAACTCTCCTACATAACATTTCTCTTTATTCATATTGTTTTCAAAAACATTTATTTAATTCTCTACTATATATGTAAGTAGGTAACCCGTGACTTAGGAACAACAGAACAGGGATATAAAAATAACTAATATTTGGCAAATGCCTCATATGAGCTTTATCTATAGTAATAAGGCACATGCACGAATTATACCATAAGAACAAAAGCAGTTGAAAAAGTATTACTGCATTCAGAAGAGGAGAAAAGCCTTAGTTTAAAGATCTCAGCAGCAATGGGTTCTACTCATTTAATTATACAAAATGATTCTGCAATATTCAAGAGGAAATAGTGCAGGGGAAAAAAATATTACACTTTTACCTCCCACCCCCATGGCATGATCCTGAAGGGGCCAGACTGCTGGCTGGGATTCAGCTCGAGTTACATAACCCTAGGCAAAACTGTGTCTCAGTTTTCTCATCTGAAAATGGCATAAAAGTAGTACCTATATTAAAGGACTGTGAAGATTAAAAAAATCTGTCTAAGGCACTTGGAATCATATACAATCCAGCAGCTCTGGAACTGGAACTATTATCATAGGTCAGTGCTCTTAACTTGCCATGATAACATGTCTACCAATAACAGCAATGTACCTACACTGAAATGTTACTGGTTTTAGTACTATTTCTTCATCAGCATGACACTTTATTCCTGACTCGCCCTGCCCGTTTAGATAATGGACATCCTCTTATTATTTTCAATGGCCAAAATTCCTGGAGAAGATGTTCCCATGGTTTAGCTACATGAAGTTTAGCTACTTCAGAGCATTGTTTTAATGGCCAATGTGGGGCAAAAATTTGAAGCGTGAACACTAATATATCTTACAATACACCTGAATTGCAAAATCTATTCTTTTTTTAATTTTTTTTAACATTTATTTAATTTTGAGAGAGAGAGAGAGAGAGAGAGAAACAGAGTGCGAGCAGGGGAGGGGCACAGAGAGATGGAGACACATAATCCACAGCAGGCTCCAGGTTCTGAGCCATTAGCACAGAGCCCGAAGCGGGGCCCGAACTCACAGACTGTGAGATCATGACCTAAGCCGAAGTCGGACGCTTAAATGACTGAGCCACCCAGGCACCACTGCAAAATCTATTCTAAAAAGGCTGAAACATAACAGTTGATTAAATGTATAATAAATATGCTAACAAATATTTTTAAAGGAGAATCACATCACTCCATTTAAATATGTTATTGTGACTAAGCAATAATAGGAAAGTTTTTTTTTTTTAACTCTCTTCTACAACTTTGAAATTTGGAGTTCTAAATCTTTACTTTGCAGAGGAAGAGTTGCTAACAACTAATCCAAAGCCTCAAGTCAATGTCAAACACATCAAGGGATCCCACATACCATCAGTAAAACAAACCAACTTCACAACCATGAAGTTCTATGATTTTTTTCTTATTTCAGAGCTGCACAGCTCCTAAAATTATCATTTCCGTTCAAGTCTTCTGCTCCCTAGCAGTTAACTTCAGAGAGAATTTTGAGCTGCTTTGAGGAAATTCTGCTGGGTTCTGTATCTTTGTGGTTTCTCATTCCAATAAAGCAAAAACAGCCTGAACTGGGTTTATTTTAAGCTAGATATACAGAGGAAAGATGACTCAAAAAAAAATGTGTTGCAATAAGAATTCCCAGATAAAGAAATAGATTCACACCAAAAAGTGTTTTAAAGTGGCATTACAACCGGCACACTTCGTCCTTTTAGTGGAGATTATTTAATGCCTGCCACGGAAGTTTGCCACGTAAAACGATAAATACTGGGAGTAGAGATGGAACTTGAGGGGTGTGTGACTGTCTGGAACCTAAATTAGACAAGGAGGTCCGAATGAAGCATTTGACAGCAAAGCCTAATATCTTCCAGGCAAGTCACCCTGATTCCAATAATATAGTACATTTCTTCTCTGAAGTTTCCAGTGTGACTGGGAAGAGAAACCATCATCGCATTCACGGAAGACATTCAGAATGAAGACAATTATCAGAAATATGGAAGAGTGTTTGAATACATTTTAATATAATTTTATGCGTAGACAGGCACCCTAAAGTAGTTAGATCCAAAACACTAGTGATGACACCTTCATAACTGCCACCCTTTGGATTTTTGACAAATTGGGACTGACTTGCTCTTTATTTTACCATCTATTAGAGTATTTTCAATGTGTTAAGCAACGTTTTAAGCACTTCCATTAACTCATCTCAAACCGTATAACAATCCTATGTACTATCAAACAGTACTTGGCAAATAATGAAGCAATACAAACAAAAATAAAACACTGACACACAGCGTAGTCAAATAACTTGTGCAACACTCACGACTAGGAAATGCCAGCATAAAGATTTTAAACTCAGCTAGTCTACACATGAGGCCCATATCTACAAGCATCATTTTCTTTAAAGTTTATTTATTTTTGACAGAGGTGAGCCCATCCTTTTTTTTTTTTTAAGTTTATTTTTGACAGAGAGAGTGCAAGTGTGAGCTAGGGAGGGGCTAGAGAGAGAGGGAGACACAGAATCCCAAGCAGGCTGCAGACTCCGAGCTGTTAGCACAGGGCCTGACACAGGGCTCGAACTCACGAACCGTGAGATCATGACCTGGACCAAAGTCGGATGCTTAACCGACTGAGCCACCCAGGTGCCCCTACAAGCATTATTTTCTTATAATTGCTCTCAGGATTTTTCATAATCTCACCTTAGGCAAAATATGAGAAGCTAGTGCAGAATTGTGGTGAATGCATAGAATACTTATCTATAAAAATAATATTTTCTGCTGATGGCATGACTTGGCCATGTATAATCAACCATTTCCCTAACACAGAGAACAAACAGAGGCCTAGTTATCTTTGACATTTATAACCATGGACCTTATTTTAACACACAATATAAGCAGTTATCTTAAAATTGCTACTTCTCAAACATGTTTCTATCTTAATACTCTAGCAGCTAAAAAATTGGACCAAAATTCTCACTGGCAGCCTTCTACTCTACAACTAGGCAATATAAGTTGTTATAATATACATTTTTCTACTTATAAACTTGATAAAGCTATTTTTCACTTTGCCTAAAATAAAATCGGGCCTGTTAACATTTAATGTTTTCAGAGTTGACTTGTATGCAAAAACATTTTTCTCCTTGCTTAAATAAACATAGTTACCACATTATTTTAGCATTTCTCTTTCTCCAGTAAGCTTTTGACCTGAAATATTCCCCATGCACCCTCCCCCTGGTCTCCTGGGTCTCTGACCCACCCTGCCCTGCCTTCTTCCCTTTGGTATAAGTCACCCAGAATGAAGTCAGTATTGTTAGTAAAGCATTTTCTGAGAGGTGGTGTCTACCCAAGTTTACTCACGGTGGGCCTCAGAGCATCTTAAAGGTCAGATAGGTTCTAACTTCAAACAGACATGGGGATCTAACACAGTGATAGGCACAATAATTCACCCCTTGCCCCCAAAAGATATCCACATCCTAATCCCAGGACCTGTAAATATGTCACTGAACTTGGCAAAAAGAACTCTGCCAATGTCACTGAATTAATGGTAATGACATAGGGAGAGCATTCTAGGTTATCAGAGTGGCCATAATGTAATCACGAGGGTCCTTATAAGATGGATGCAGGGGGATCAGAGTCAGGGCAAGAAGCTGTGAGGATGCAAGAACAGAAGGGAAGGGATTTGAAGATGCTACACTTTTGGCTTTTGAAGACGGAAGGGGGCCAAGAAGTGAACCCAGGAGCATGGCAATCTCTGGAAGCTGGAAAAGGTAAGGGAGCCTTTAGAAGCAGACAGCTCTCCTGACTTTATTTTAGCCAACTGAAACCCATTTTAGATTTCTGCCCTCTCAAACTGTGAGGAACCAAATTTGCATTGTTATAAGCAATAAGTTTGTGAGAATTTGTTAGAGTAGGAAAATAAGAAAAGTATCTATAACCTGGAACATAGTTTCAAGGAAAAAAAAAAAGAAAATGCAAAAGGCAATGTTAAAAATGACTGACCATTTCCTTTAGAATACAATTCTCACCTTTTTATCTTAAGCACCTCGTGTCTGCCCAATAAATCGTGAATATTATATAGTGAGGTCCAGGGATGAACACTCAGCTTCTCCTGATGAGGGAATTAGTGAGAATGTTTACATCATGAAAAGCAGAATACAGTCTTCCTACGAGTCTGATCCAGATTCCCCATCTCACGCTGTCCTGAAAACCATTCTCTGAGCACCTGCAGTTTTCCTGACCCAGGTATCCTGTACTGGGGACAGCTGGGCCCTCCTGCCAGAGCCCTTTAATATTAACCTCTGAAGATTATATGGTTCCTCGTTCAGGATGTCTGACGGTTGATTTCGCTGAAGGTTCACCTTCTCACTGCGAGTGCTTGCCAGTGGCTCTGTCTGTTGACACAGGCTGGCTTTTGTTTGCAGTCTTGGCCCTTGAGGCACACACTGTCCTGTCCCGCCCTCAGCTCTACAACCTGTGCATCTTTCTGTCTCTCACGTCTTTGTTTCTTGCTGTCATCAGCCTCCTTTCTGTCCATGCTCAAATAATGGCAAAGGTTTTCGTTTTATCCTTTCTGTGACAAGAGGCCAGGCCTGATTGGGGATCTAATTCCATCACTTGCCAAGCCAGTGAAATTCTGCTGTAAGGCAATCAGACAACTCTGTAAACTTAGCTTTGAATGTTACTAGTTCGTATGCTCTAGGACAGTACTGAAACCCTGTGGCTGCAATCTATTTGTCATCCTGAACCTTCTGTTTCCCACATTTCACTGCAAGTTCGTAATAAATAACTTAAACTGTATGTTTATGTTAAATGAGACTGAACACTAGAAACTAATAACTATTCCTTAAAGAAGAATCACATCACTCCATTTAAATATCTTCTAGTTATATATACTTACTAGTTTATATACTTACAATGGATTTTATACATTTATACTTTCTTAGGCTTAGTTTTTTTTTTTTTAATGCAAGAATTCTCTCCAAATTCTACATTATAAATTAGATGCCTCTCTCCTAAATACAAAGGTCTGGTTCCTTTTTTTTTTTTTTTTTTTTTGGTCTAGTTCTTTCAATGCAAAATATATTTCGCTCAAAATTAGGTTTGAAAATATCTCATTGTCTCCATTTGGCTCCAGAGATATTCCCCAAAATTTAATAAAAACAAGTTACAAATTATTTTAAATATTAATCTACTGCTTAATAATTTTAAATATTTTACACTTAAATATATATCATACAGCATTATGAAGAATGAGTGGATGAAGAGAGCAGACCTGTATCAAAATGCCCCGGTGGAAATGCACAGGCATTCAAAGTCCAATAAGTTTAGAAATCATTTTATAAAGGCCATAATACGTGAGGTATGGCCATCGTGCAAATGAGTGATGAATGAACGTCACCATTTAGGGTCATTCATTTTCTCCACCGTTTTATCTTTTTTCCAGCTTTCTTGAAGTATGGTTGACAAAAAAAATTGTATATATTTAGATAGTATAACAAAATTTTTAAGGGGTACAGGGTGATTTGATATATAGTGTGAAATGACGGTCCCAATAGTTTAGAACCAAGATTTTATTAGATTTGGAGCATCACGAATTGACCAAGTTTTTCAGTTCACTCTTGCTACACAAAAACCAGCCCCAAATTAACTAACTACAAACAACTACAATGTCTTATTTCTGAGAATTCTGTGAGCTGCAGGGTGGGTACTGTGCGGCTGGCACCTGGGCTCCCTTGTGTGTCAGCTGTGAGGTCAGATGGGCTAGACGGTCCATGCCCGCCACCTTTGCTTTTGCCCCCTGCGACCTCTCAATCTCTAGTCGGATCTAGTAGGACACATCGGATTCCTGACATGGTAGCCTCAGGATGCTGTTCCAAGAGAGCACAAGAAGAAACTGCAAGGATTCTTGAGGCCAAGACTCAGAACTGACTATGTCATTTTTACCCTATCGTGTTGCTCAAAGCAATCAGAAAGTCAGCCCAGATTCACAAAGCGTGGAAAGAGACCCCACTTCTTGGCAGGAAAAGCTGCAATATATTGAGTCATGAGGCCAAGACTCAGAACTGACTATGTCATTTTTACCCTATCGTGTTGGTCAAAGCAATCAGAAAGTCAGCCCAGATTCACAAAGTGTGGAAAGAGACCCCACTTCTTGGCAGGAAAAGCTGCAAAATATTATGGCTATGTTGTTCCATCTTACACACGGGGAACTCCCACCCTTGTGAAGTGTGATTATTTTTATAGCAGCCTGTTTATTATTTTTAGCACACAGTAAAAGACAAACATCAAGTTTAGCAGTTGAGTTTGTGTCTGATCTTTTGTTTTCTGTTCTTTGGAATGGATATGAAGAAATAAACATGGGGGGAAAAAAGAGAGCAGACATACTATCTTCACATAAAAAGAAGTTCTACTTCACAATATTGCAGGAAAATAATTTAGAAGTTACCATTTGTTTAAAACAAAAATTGAAAGTATAGTTTCCTGGAGAGAGAACAAGGCATTGTTATCTTCTCAAATTGAATTATTGGTTGCAAATAATAGAAATGACACAGAAATGGATAATTTGTTGGAGGGAATTAGCTCACAGAAAATTCTGGGGAACCAAAGCTGAAAGCCAGTCAGGAACCAAGTAATGATAGGCAGCCAAGTTCACACCAGAGCAGTCAATTTAGGACCTAGTGGTCTCATCATGGTGTAGACTCAGAGAGCCTTGTCCCAAAGAGAAAAGCTAGCCTAAAAATAACAACCGACTATTACAGTATCCTTCAATATAAGTATAACACCTTGGGTAAATTTGTCAAGTCTCAGTTCATCTGGTCCTTTATGTAGGAGATTATATATACATATACATATACATTTACATACACATACATATATACATATATGTAGTGAGCCACATGTGTGTGTATATAATATATATAATGATACATATGCATTCTGATATATATATAATGGCATATAAGTAATGATATATATGCATGTGTACAAGAAAACCAGAGAAAGAGACTATGTATATTATTTAAACTATAAACGTTTTAACATTGCTGACTAGGCTAAATAAAAATGTACAACTAAGTAAATTTGGTTCAAAAGCTTAACCTATTTGCATTTTTTACACCAAAATATGATTCCATGTTTGTATCAGTCTGCTCAAACTAATATAACAAAACGCCATAGACTAAATGGCTTAAACAAGAGATAGATATTTTTCACGGTTCTGGGAGCTGAAAAGTCCAAGATCAAGGTGCCAGCAGGTTTGATTCCTGGTGAGGTCTTTCTTCCTGGCTTGCAAACAACTGCCTTTTCCCTGTGTCCTCACATGGTGGAGGGAGACAGAGCCCAGGTCTCTCTTCCTCACCTTAAAAGGACACTAAACCCATCTGTGAGGCACAACTTCATGGCCTCATCTAAGCCTAATTGTCCCCCAAAGACCCCATCTCCAAAAACCATTACATTGGGGGATAGAGTGTCAATGTGTGAATTTGAGGTGGCAGGGGCAGGAGGGGAGCTCAAACATTCCATCCATAACAAAGTTAAACCGGGAAAGAAGAAATGGTTATATATTTTTCATTGAACTCATATTTTATATCTCAACAAGGGAAAACTTGAAATTAGGAGTTTCTCATAATTCTTCTATAATAGAGATTAAACTTCACCAGTCCTTCAAGGCACCTTTGTCCTAATCTATCATATTCTTCTCACTCTGATGGGAAGCTACTGAAAATCGGCCAAGAAATGAAAGTTTTAAAAATATGATATTAATTTGGAGTAGTTTATACATGTAAAAACCTTATGAAAAAAATTATTACAGGACACCTGGGTGGCTCAGTTGGTTGGGCGTCCGACTTCAGCTCAGGTCATGATCTCACCGTTCGTGGGTTCGAGTCCCACGTTGGGCTCTGTGCTGAGAGCTCACAGCCTAGAGCCTACTTTGGATTCTGTGTCTCCCTCTCTCTCTGACCCTCCCTGGCTCACACTCTGTCTCTCTGTCTCTCTCTCTCTGTCTCTCTCTCTCAAAAATGAATAAACATTAAAAAAATTTTTTAAAGAATTATTATACTGTAGAATAAAATAATTCAAATAAATGCATACCAATAGCAGATATCTATAACTTCCCCTTAGATATTATTAAATTTGTTCCCTAAAAAGAATTATTAAAGCACACACCTTCAAAATAACAGCAACAACCACTACTTGAAGAATGGCTACTATTTACTAAGAGGCTATAAGTGTCCATCTCTCTGCAGTTAAACATAACTAGCACAGAATACTGAGCATGAAAGAAGCATCTAGCTCAACAGTGCGCAGCTAAATTACAGTCTCAAAACCAGTGAGTCTGACTCTGTGACTCCTGTTCTTTTTTTTTTTTTAATAATTAATTTTCTTTTTTTTTTATTTCTTTTTTTTTTAACATTTATTTATTTTTGAGACAGAGAGAGACAGAGCATGAACGGGGGAGGCGCAGAGAGAGAGGGAGACACAGAATCGGAAGCAGGCTCCAGGCTCTGAGCCGTCAGCCCAGAGCCCGATGCGGGGCTCGAACTCACGGACCGCGAATTCGTGACCTGAGCTGAAGTCGGACGCTCAACCGACTGAGCCACCCAGGCGCCCCTGTGACTCCTGCTCTTTATCCTCCACTGTGCCTTCTTGCCAGGGGACTAGGTCTAGAGTCAGATTTGGGTATTAGGGAAAAGCATAGGTTAGCAGGCTAGTGGAATCTCTACCCAACGTGCAATTAACCTTTAATAGAACTTTAAACACAAAAAATAACTTTTTATATGTTACAAAAATAACTTTTATAATATAATGATTAGTTTAAAAGATAGCTTATGACCTTCCTCTGCTCATTCCAGCTCACATACAAAGATCTGTGTAAATCTTTAGAAACGAATTTGTAGACAGAAAGAATGCCCCAACTTTTGTAATTTTCACAGAACTTGGGACGGCATTTCATATTCATTCATTCATCCATTCGTTTACCAAATGTTTCTTGAATGACTGCCATATGTCACCAACCACAATGTTAGGTTTTGTTTTTTTAGTCTGCGTCTCTTTAGGTAGCGCTAGAGATAACAGCAAAAATCTGAAGCTCACTTTTAGTCTAGAACATAGATGCAATTCTCTCAACCACTAAAGTGACTTAATCCCTATTAAAGGCAGAATTTATTTCTGTCTAATGTTCCATTTTTTTAACTTTGAAATCTGTGTCATAAAATTGAGCGACGCCATCGTTCATGCAATTGGAATGAATGATCCATGCGTTCTCAAAACCACTGTCACTCTGCGATGCTTCGTGTTATAACTAATTGTGATTGTTCAGCCAGGACGAAAGCAGGAAGGAAATTGTGGCTTCCATTTAGGATTAAAAAGTAACTTAACAGATCATCTTCATAAATAAAAATAAAACAGGTGATCACCCTCTACGTTCAGTAACCCATAAATCCAAGTTTGCTGATACCTGCCAATAATACTAAAGTAGAAATTAGTAATTACCATAAAAACTATCTCCCAGGAAAACAAAAGATACGCTTTATTAGCTTCAGAAAGAAATCACCCTCAATTAAGAAATAAATGATGGTTATGAAACCTTTGCTGAAAAGTATCAAACCTCTGGGGGCATTTTTTTTTCTTTTCACTAGGGTGGAACAGGCAAGCATTTTTAAACGCACAGTACTCTCTTTTTCTCTACCCAACCAGTCACAACATGATGACCATCTAATTGCCAATTAGAAAAACAGATAGGAGGATTTGTAAAGAAGAATGACAGCAACTTTCTGGGTTTTAAAGGACCCAAGTCAAGTTTTCAAATTTCACTTGGGAAAATTATTTAACTGAAAAGGCCACCTCTATAGCTATCGGTTTCTATTTACCCAAGGAAGCCACTCATGTGTGTGTGTGTGTGTGTGTGTGTGTGTGTGTGTGTGTGTGTGTGTTTGTGCACACGCGTGCACTTGATGGGTTTTCACAAGCTCCTGTACCAAATCTTCAAATCCTAAGTCAATTCTGAAGGCATAAATGCCAATTTACATCTGTGGTTCAAGACTGGATGAAGTTCTTAGAATTTAAATAAATTATCTTTTGTTATGGGATCTAAAAATGTGAAAAATTCACGAAGAATCTCACTAGTATTCCACCCGGCCTTCCTTAGCCCTTGGGTTTTCTATGCTGCCCCTGGCAGTTGCTGTTACCTTCTATGAGGTATCAGAATGTGATCTCACCGCTGCACTGTGAGCTTAACAAGATAGAAAAGGTTTGAGTCCCATGAATTCTAATGGCAACGTCTACAGCTACCTGGGGAAGGGGTATCACGGGGGCACATGGATGGTGTGATGTGTGAGAAATAACTATGATACTCAGCATTCATATTACTGCTATGTGCAACCACATCACAAATGTCACAGAAGTCATATCACAGTCATGTGACTGGGAATGAGCCAAGGTGGTTAGAGAGCAAAACATAGTAAGCCAGAAATGGAAATTCTCTCAACAATAATCCTGAGTTCAAGAACTATAAATAGCATTACACATGACAGAAATAAAAAGAACGTGGGCAGGTTCATGGAGCTTGTAAAGAGCTAGGCTGGGACACAAACCCATGACTCTCTGACACCAAAATGCCTCTAGCCCCTCTTACACCCCATTCCACCTCAGCGCCCCCTCTTCTGGAAGGGGTATCCTGTTCCATTCCCAGAAATAATATTTGCTTATTGTAAAAGTTGTAAGCAAAACTCAAATATAAATGGACATTCAGAAAGTTCCCAAACATACTTTTCCTTCTGTACCTCCACCGTTGTTAGAGACAGTGAACTCTCTACCCTTCCCCACCTCCAATATCAGATTCATTTTAAAGAGGCCAGAACAGGGGCGCCTGGGTGGCGCAGTCGGTTAAGCGTCCGACTTCAGCCAGGTCACAATCTCGCGGTCCGTGAGTTCGAGCCCCGCGTCGGGCTCTGGGCTGATGGCTCAGAGCCTGGAGCCTGTTTCCGATTCTGTGTCTCCCTCTCTCTCTGCCCCTCCCCCGTTCATGCTCTGTCTCTCTCTGTCCCAAAAATAAATAAACGTTGGAAAAAAAAAAAATTTAAAGAGGCCGGAAGAGAGGAGACCTCATACACCTGCCCGTAACTGAAGAGTTTTCTTCATAAGTAGTCATCTATAATTACATTTAAGCTCCACAACAATCCAGCATGGTAGGACAGGTATTATCAGTTCACTTCATAGGTGAAGCGATACTCCCAGAGAAATGCGACTTGCCAAAGGACACACAATTAATGTTAGTTCAAGGCCAAGCCTGAACTTCTGTCAGTGTTGGAACCACATGAGCCTGAGCCACCTGAGTTCATGGTCTTCAGTTCTACATCTAGGCTTTCTGACTGGGACCGTTCTGACTGGGAGCCGTGCTGCCGCCCTCAACTCAGAGGGAAAATTATGCTCAACTATTGCAATTACTCAACAGGAAAGAAATACACACTCCAATCTACAAAATGTGTTTGCTTGTTTTTCCTTTTGGTAACACCTTTGAAAAAGCAGCATGCAGGTACATTTTTCACAGCAGAATCATTTCTCTCTCTCCCCTGGTACAGCTCTTGCTTTATCAGTATGAATGACGTTATTAACTGTATATACAAAATATCAAGCCAATTGGGTCAACAATATTCAAAAATGCTCTTTCTATAATTCACTTACTGTGCTTCTGAAAGGTTTATACATTCACACAGTTCCGTTTTTCATTCTTCATACATGATTAAAATAATTAGGGATGTGCTCTCCTCTTGTTCTACAGAAACAACCCTCCTGAAGCTAATGGGGTCCATGTACAGATCAGAAAGACAACACTCTCATATTAAAATCCCATATAATCAACTGGATAACAACTTCACAATGGAAGATTCTAAATCAAAATCTCAATGCAAAGGAGGACTCCAAACACAGTATTTCATCACTGTTGATAACTGGCAAAGTAACAGCATCTCTGATAGAAATATTTAGGTATTTCCTATGGTCCAACATTTCCGTATATTCCTAAGTTGCAGGAGCTAACTGTTAATATCACTTACAGATGAGAGAAATTAAGAAGAACAAGGGTAGGGTCACTGAGCTAGTGAAAAGCTAGACTGAATCACAAAACTCAGGTCTGTGTGACCCCAACCTCTTGTTTCTGTTATACTCTGCCTCAGTCCCCCTTTTGGAAATTTGTATTCCATTCCACTCTCAGAACTAATATTTGCTTACTGCAAGTATTTTAATCAAAAATGAAATATAAATACATATTCAAAAAGTTCCTAAGCAGTCTTTTGCCTTCTATCTCTATTGTCACTGGGGTAACAAAATCTATGGTGATGGGACTTTTATTTGGCTTCTCAACTGTACCAATGCCAAGCTTGAGCATCCAAACCCCTTGACAGAAGTGCAATTTTGTTACATACATTTTTATCAGGCTCAGCTCATATAGAATACACAGGACTTATACAACATTATCTTGAGTTTGTGGAGGTAACTATACAGCAAGAAGCACACTGATTCTTCCTACAAATCTCACAGGCTACTTAAAACCTCAATGGGTTTTGTTTTGTTTTGTTTGGTTTGGTTTGGTTTGGTTTGGTTTGGTTTTAAAGAGAGAAATGTGGTATTAGTAAATATCATGTAGTTATAGCAGCAAATGATGAAAGAAAACAGCCAATAAAGGGAGAATAAATCAATTACCAAGATCTTGAAAGGTCTATCATGAGGAGAGTCATTTGCAACACACATGTGATGTAGCTAAAATATCACGTGCAAGATAAACAGTGCTTCAGGATCAATTATTTCCTTTTCCATCTAAGGATCAATAGTTCCTGGGGTGCCTGGGTGGCTCAGTCCGTTAAGCGTCCAACTCTTTGGTTTCGGCTCAGGTCATGATTTCACAGTTCATGACTTCAAGACCCATATCGGGTTCTGCACTGATAGCAGAGAGCCTGCTTAGGATTCTCTCTCTCCCTCTCTCTCTCTGCCCCTCCCCTACTCTCTCTTTCTCTCTCTCTCAAAATAAATAAACTTAAAAAAAAACTTTTTGGGGCGCCTGGGTGGCACAGTCGGTTAAGCGTCCGACTTCAGCCAGGTCACGATCTCGCGGTCCGGGAGTTCGAGCCCCGCGTCGGGCTCTGGGCTGATGGCTCAGAGCCTGGAGCCTGTTTCCGATTCTGTGTCTCCCTCTCTGTCTGCCCCTCCCCCGTTCATGCTCTGTCTCTCTCTGTCCCAAAAATAAATAAACGTTTAAAAAAAAAAAAAACTTTTTTTAAATAGTTCCTTTTCCATTTCTTACCCAAGAAATGACAAATGATTTTAAACTAGGAAAAGCAATTAATTTTGCAGTTCATTTACATACTACACAAACAATTCAAACGGATTTGTTTAGTCTACTTTATATGTTACATAGATTTTTCTATGAACTAAAGTTTTTTTATTGAATAAAATCTTTTTGGGACTATATTTGGGTGCCTCACAATAAAAATATCATTTTTGTTGCTTTATCTCTAGATTTATCATATATGAGAAAACAGAAATTTGTGTGGCCATAATTATTAATTTTTCAAACCATGACCAATTCCAGCAGCTACTTACTCCCATGTTTGTTTGTTTGTTTGTTTGAATTTTTTGTTTTTCATTGAGGTGTAGTTGGCACACAATGTTGCATTAGTTTCAGGCGTACAACATAATGACTCAACAACTCTACTGATTATTCTTTGCACACCTCACGTGTGGCTACCATGTATCTATCACCATACAACACTATCACAATATAATCGACTATACAGTAAAACCTTGGATTTCGAGTAACTTGGTCTGCAAGAGTTCTGCAAGACAAGCAACTCTTTCTAATAAATTTGAACTTGATCAAGGAGCGATGTCTTGCAATATGAGTAGTACGTGAAGCCGAATGTCACGTGATCACAAACTGAGCCAACGGTTCTTGAAATTCGTTTTCATCTACGACCGCTTTGGATGACAATCATGTTCCTGGACTGAATTAGCTCACAAACCAAGGTTTTACCGTACTGCTTATGCTGTACCTTTCATCTCTGTGACTTATTCATTCCATAACTGCAAGCCTGTATCTTGCATCTTTAAACAGCACTGCATCTTATTCTAAATCCCTTCAGTTTCTTGAAACCTGTTGAAGAGAACTTTCTATATCCAAAGGCAATGAAGAGACAACTGGTCGCCTTAAGACTGTTTCACAAAATTACATGAAGTAGGAGCCATCAGGTAGTATTTGCAATTTATGAATTCTAGAAATCCAAAGTCAAGTAATGTTTCCCCCAACATAAAATTCAAACAATATACCTAAGAGTTTTATCTAAACAGTTGCTTATAGAAGGAAAAACATGAATGAAAGGCACTTTCAGTAGGAATGGGAAAGTAGCATGAATTAAATCTACATTGTCCATAATTATATTATTTGTTACTTTAACTTTTATCACCACCGATAAAACACCAATGCTTCAGTCAAACTGGACAATTCACTTTGTTCTTAAAAATGACTTGAGGGGCACCTGGGTGGCTCAATCGGTTAAGTGTCTGACTATGGCTCAGGTCATAAACTCATGGTTTGTGAGTTCGAGCCCACGTTGGGCTCTGCACTGACAGCGCAGAGTCTGCTTGGAATTCTCTCTCTTTCTCTCTCTCAAATATAAATAATGAAAACATTAAAAAAAGTGACTTGAACTTTTATGTATTCTTTTTTCATACTTCTTTTAAAGTATAATTAACATGCAATGTTATATTAGTTTAAGGTGTACAATATGACCCAACAATTCTATACATCACTCAGTGCTCATCATGTTCACTGTGCACTTAATCCCCTTTATCTATTTCACCCAGTCCCCCCACCCCCGCTGGCAACCACCTATTCTCTGTATTTAAGAGTCTGGGGTTTTTGTCTCTTGTTTCTTCTTTTGTTCATTTGTTTTGTTTCTTAAATTCCACACATGAGTGAGATCATATGGTATTTGTCTTTCTCTGTCTGACTTATTATTTCACTCAGCATTATACCCTCTAAGTCTATTCCTGTTGTTGCAAATGGCAACATCGTGTTTTGTTTCTGACTAAGTAACCTTCTGTTGTACATATCTACCACATCTTCTTTATCCATTCATCAGTGGATAAACACTTGGGTTGCTTCCATAATTTGGCTATTATAAATAATGCTGCAATAAACATAAAGTAACTTTTTGAATCGTTTTCATTTTCTTTAGGTAAATACTCAGTAGTGGAATTACTGGAAATATCTTACGGGAAAATGCACCTATCAAGGGTTCGCTTTATTGTCATGTATTTCTTCACATACCTGGGGTCTTTGCTTCCTTTGGAATGCTCACAGTACTTTTCGAGAATAGAACATGATACAAAAGAGGGACCCATTTTAAATACCCCCCTTTTCAGACTCAACTAGCAAAGTGACCTTACCTAAACACTCCCCAGAGCATTGGTAATCTCTCCTTTTTGTCCTAAGTGTATCCCACACATACTTCAATGACAACATTTCTGACAACCACCAGCAACTGTGTGTTTATCTACCAGTCTGTCCCACCAGAGTTGCATGATTTCTGGACAGGATCATGTTTGATTCAGTTCCATACTCCTAGACTTCATGTAAACCAGTAGAAGTTGAATGAATGAACATGGCTCTTATCTTTAAGATCTTTTATTCTAATTAAGGGAATAGAAACAAGGACATCTATAATAAAATTTAAAACAGACTTAGTTCTTGATAATACATTTCTAGAAACAGTTCAAGGCAACGAAACAGGTTGCTGTGTTAGTGCACATCTCTACAAAATGAATTTATCAGTTAATAAACGCCTTCAAAGTTTATAGAAGCAAAGATTACTTCATGCCAGGTGGTCAAGGAAGGCTTCGCACGGGAAGAGAGCACTGAGCTCCATGTTATAGGCTGAGTTGGTTGTGCACAGTGTAAAGGGCCTTCTGGGAAGGGTGCCAACAAGAGCATCAGCATTTCATGAAAGTGGTGACTGATCCAATTAGCTGGAGCCAAAGGTCCCTTTGAGAAGAAAGATAAGAATAGGAAGATAAGCTGCTTTTACAAAGGGAAGAGTCTTTAATGAGTGACTAAAGAGATTTTTTTTTCCAGTAGAGGAGCCATCTAAGATTTTGTTTATGATGGCATAATCAGAAGGGTACTTCAGAAAGATGAATTTGCCTTTAGAGGATGGAAGGGATAAGAACTGGAGCAAACGATGGGAGGGAGGATGTGACTGAGAAGCTGCTGCAATAAGACAAATATTATCTAATACAGACCCAGAGTAGAATAGCTTGCAGAAAAAAAGGATTGAACGCAATAATATTGTCAAGAAATAATTCACAGAAACCCCAACACTGAAGGAATATGAGGCTTGAGAAGGCAGACAGAGCAAAAGGGTGGTTATTACATTTCAAGCCTTTGTAAAGTGAGAATCTTAGAGTCACTACAAGACACAGGGAAGTCAAGAGGCTAAGGAGTTTTGTAAAGGGCAAAGCTGTTTCATTCCAGCCACGTGAAGGTTGAGTGTATGGCAGGCCATTCAAGCAGAAATGCTAGGCAGGTGATTGGAAAAGTGGACCTTTGAGACAGGAGAGGGATCGTCATTTAGTGGGCATCATTTTCCGGGATGAAGGTTTAAGTCCTGAGAACAAATGAGGTGTCCCAAAAAGAGTGCACCTGGAAAAATTAGGCTAGACTTGAAAGGGATATAGCAGTCATGTTTAAGAGTCAGGATGGGGGAAGAGAACTAGAGAAAAAAGGGACAGAATATGAGAGAGACAACCAAAGGACCAGGAGAGTTGGACGGAAGAGGCAAGGGATGAACAACTGGTCAGGCAGAGGGTAGGGGGAGCAGAGGGCTCAGCGGTGCCCAGAGGATACGGAGACGTGGGATCCAGAAGAAGCCATTGTACGTAACACTCAGGACGTTAGGAAGCCTAGAGAAAGCACCTTCCAGCAGCAATCAGGAGGAGCTGGGGAAAGACGGGCTGGTGAAAAAGTAGAAGCAAAGCCCTCCCCACTGTTCAATGAGAAAGTTCGGAAGTGAAGAGGAAGTCACTAGAAAGAACAATAAGTAAGACTTAAAGGAAGGGCTGGAGATAGGAGAAACCGAGCATTTTTATACAGACAGGGGAAGTAGAAAGGCAAAGAGATCCTACAAAATTCTGGATAAGTTTAAAAGAGAGTTTAATATGGAAAGCACACTTGTTCGAAGAGAACATTTATATTCAGTAGTTTGACAATTTTCATGTAACTTATTTCTGAACTCTACAATCTTTAAGGAATACAAACTGATGAGCGCCTTGCACTTCTTTCGGCTGCTTAATGTGCTTTCAGATTTCAGTTAAGTTAGGAAACTTTAACTTAAATTCCTTAACCTCTGTTGAATAGTTTTATAGGTCTGCTAAATATCGTTTCCTTCTGTTGTTTAAAGAAGAGTTACAAAGCAGCAAAGCCACATTGGAAGATAGACAGCAAAAAAATAATTCCTTTCAGGGCCACAAGGAGTCCCTTAGAAGAATATGTTAGTAGGTCAAAGGAAGTGATCCCCACCACGTGCAGGAAAAGGGGTGGGAGAGGAGTTCAGAGCCAGACCAGTAAAATACCATTAATTATGTCCAACATAAGGTATGACACATTGTAGCAAAAAATCAATTATCACCAGTGACAGGTGTAGTTTAAGACATAATTTCCAACTAACCCATCCAAATAATTTATTTGTAATCTATTCTGAAGTTTGTTTTATATTTAATTACTAGCAATTTCCTTCTCATAAATTGAGTGTTTTCCAGAAATGAGTTTACAAATCAGTTGTGAGAAACTCAGAATATATTTTTCACAGATGATTTTCTCAAAGATGATATAGAATATGGTGATTCTGTTAAGACAGGAACCTACAAAAACCAACTTATTCCGGAGTATATCTGAAATAAGATGCATTTTTAGTGATAGTTACCTCATTGAAAGCTCTCAAGAATTCTGTGAGATAGGTATTATTAGTATCTTACATCTGCAATGGGTCAACGGATGCAGTAGAGGTAAAGTAGCTTGCTCAAGGTCTCACATAACAGTATATAAATACATATATAATATATACAAACACATGCATATATATGTAGTACAGTTGACCCTTGAACAACACAGGGTGAACTACATAGGTCAGTTATATACAGATTGTTTTACATATATAAACAGTACAGTTCTGTAAATGTATTTTCTCTTCCAGGATTTTCTTAACATTTTTTCTCTAACTTACTTTATGGTAAGAATACAGTAAATAATACATCTAAGATACAAAATATGTATTCATTGACTATGGTATTAGTAAGGCTTTCAGCCAATAGTGGGCTATTAGCAGTTAAGTTTGGGGAGAGCCAAAAGTTATATGTGGATTTTTGACTGTGCAGGAGGTCAGTACCCTAACCCTCCCATTGTGCAAGGGTCAACTGTATATATGATATGATATAATATGATATAATATAATGTAATGTAACTTACTACATATACACAAAGAGAAGAGATGCAATTTTTTCTTCAATAAAATACAACATTTTTAATGGCAAAAAGTGAGTTTTTCAGAAAGGTATGGTAGAGTGAAAAGGAATCCTTGACTACAAATTCCAACTTTCATCCTCACCCACGACTCCAAGTGCATGACAATCACTTATAGTTTTTCCATCTGAAAATCAATGGTTTAGATTAAATGACTTCTAGGGCACATTTGAGAACCAAAATCATATGTTTCTGTGATCAGTTTATGTAACATTATTCTATGTATTTAGCTAGATTTGTAAGGAAAATCATATCCTTGGGTTGTAAACCTCTAAGTTTCTTTGACTTTCATACAGAATATTGAGACTATTTGAAAAGAGTGTTAAAGATTAAGGTCATGGGAACTGGACAGAACCAGACCCAATCTTCACTTTTTATTCCTATAATCTCCTCTTTCCTTTATTTTTACAGTCAGACACAGGGACAAAAAAGTTAAACATCAGCATAAAAGTAAAAGAAAAGTGGTGATTTTTTAGCTTATCTTAAAATACCTATTTCAAGCATCAAAAATAAATAAATAAATAAATAAATAAATAAATAAATAAATAAAAGCAGCAGCTGATATTTAGTGCTTTTTGTGGGCTAGGCATTTTCCAGAAGTCAAGTCACAATTCTGCCGGTGAGGAGATTATAATTGCTCGAGGCCACAAAGAAAATATGATGCAACAGAGAAATATATGTTGAAAAATACCTTGAAATATTTCAACAGAGAAAAATATGATGCAAATTTATAGGCTTTCAGTTTTCTTATCCTTGGCCACCACCAGGGGCAGGCATTATATTCATGACCTAAATAAATCCATTGCTTTCCTTTCTCATTCAGAGGAGGCTGGATGTCTGGATGTCCAGACACCTCTGGATGTCTTGCTTGTTCCCAGCTAATCATGGTGGTCTCTCTAAACCGGTCAAATTATTATGAGTTTAATCATAAGCATATGATGTAATTCTGACCAATTGTATTTTATTTAGGTGATGCCAGCAATGGAGCTTCTGGGAGGGATTTACCCACCTTTTAAAATAAAAGTCATTTCTTTTACTTTCCACTGACTGTTGTGCTTTGAAAATGTAATGCTTGCCCCCCTCAATCTTATGATCCTAAGGGACAAGACTGGGAAAAAAAGATCCAAGATGAAAAGGATTCCTGTACAGGAAGATGGAAAGAACTTGAACCCTACCATTCTTGAGCTGCTAAAACTGAACAAACTCTGGATGTCTCTTTTATGGGATAGTAAATACATTGTTATAGCCACTTTTAGGGGGGATTTGCTGTTATTTTCAGCCATAGTTGATACTCACTACATGGTATGAAGTCATTTACGGATCTCTCTTCTCCCACTATATTATCCCATAAAAATTCTCTATGATTCCTTTTCTGTAATCCAATTTTCCACAGTGTTCTCCTCTCCTAAGTCTTTCACTATGTCTTTTATAACTCTACTTCATAACAAACTTCCCTATAGTCACAATTTGTCCATCAAACTTACCCTTTGCCTCTTTGCTCTTTGCATGGCTCTTGGCTCTTCACCAAAGAATGACTCTCCCAAGAGCCAACTTTGTAATCACTCACTTTCCCTGTCTTCTAGACCCTGAGTCCTTCCATTCTCCTAGATGATTTACATACGTATGCAAAGAATAAACAATCTAATACTCTCTTATCTCCTTCTACTCCTCATATCTAGTACACTTTATCAGCAATGCCCCACCACTCACTCCCATGCCAGACACAGCTGGAACTCCCATAGCTCCTAAAATCTAAACCTAAGTCCCCTGCTCTCTGCCAACAATCTCCTATCCCTCCATCTCTCACTCAGTTACTCCCACTGAATTTCCTAATTTTTTCCCCACCAGCTTAAAATCAAATACCTATCACATGAAAAACTTCAACTTTCTTATTCCCCAAGTCTTCCATTGCTTCTGCCTAGATATCTTGGGTCAGTTCAACTGTCCAAATATTCTACACCACCCAAGCATCTATTTCTATGAAAAAAAACTTCAAAACCCATGAATGTTCACCATCTTCAACAGAAATCAGGCCCTCTAACCTAACCAATATGCCTTCTGTGTTTCCTAAATTAATTCTTCTTCCCAATATCTATACAATTATTTCTCGTCATGTGCATCCTTCATTAAGCCTCACTACACCCCTCCATTGCCAGGAAAACCTTGCCTCCAGTGTAACAAAGGAGAAGCTCTCAGGTAGGAATCCCCTCTTGTTCCTGCCACCATACCTACTAGGAATTCAGCCACACCTCTACCCGTCCTTTCTTCCTCCTCACTGTAAAACAATGCCCTAGCCTTTCCTGTAATGATAATCTCTCTGCTTGTTCTTTAGATCCCACCTACACCATCTTACTGAAAGGACCAGCTCTCATGATTATTTCCTGATTTTCTCATATCTTCAGCATTTTCCCTGTGCCAGCTCTTCGTCATCAACACACACACAAAAAAAAAAAACATGTTCAAGTGCTCTTTTCTTAAGGTAAAAAGTGAAACCTTCGGTGATAGACTGAATAATGACCCTCAAAGATAACCTGGTCCTAACCTCTTGATCCTGGGAATATCACCTTGTATGACAAAGAAACTTTGCATACATGATTAAGTTAAGGACCTTGGGGTGGGAAAATTAACGTTGAATATCTGGATGGGCATAAATCTAATCAAAAGAGCAAGGTGGGGGTAGATTTTTTGACAGAGAAACAAGGCAATGTGTGACAGAAGCAGGGGGTAAAAAATGGTTGGATGTGAGAGAGGGGGTCACAAGCCAAAAAATGCAGGTGGCTTCCCAAAGTTAGGAAAGGCAAGGAAATGAATTCTCTCCTAGAACTATCCGAAGAAACCAGCCCAGCTAACACCTTCATCTTAACCCCATTAAGATCCATGTCAGACTTCTGGCCTCCAGCACTGTATGAATAAAATTGTGATACTTTAAACCACTAAGTCTGTGTTCATTTGCAAACTAATACACCATCCTTCAAATCCACATGTCCCTGTAGTTACTCCCTATGTATATAAGTCTACTTGTGAAGAGGTGACCATTACCTCAAAAACACGTATCTTATAAACATAGTAACAGTAATAATAATAATAATAGTAATTAACATGTATTAAACAAGATTAGAAGACCTAAGTATTTGCATTTTACTCTCCATCACATCACATTCCAGTTAAAAATTTTAGTAATTGAAAAATGCGTATTCGGACACTGGGGATATAGAATTGCCAGGTAAGTCACTGGGGAATTTGAGTTGTGTGTTAATTTGAGTTGTGTGTTTTTGTTTCCAATTTAATATTGCTACCACAACTTGAGGCTCAGTCAAGCTATCATAGAACAGACTGATTACTCAGAATGGTGGAATATATAAGTATCCAGATTCCATTTCTTTTATTTTTTTTATTTTTTTAATGTTTATTTACTTTTGAGAGAGAAAGAGAGAGAGAGACAGAGTGTGAGCAGGAGAGGGGCAGAGAGAGAGGGAGACACAGAATCTGAAGCAGACTCCAGGCTCTGAGCTGTCAGCACAGAACGCAACATGGAACTCGAACCCACAAACCGCAAGATCATGACCTGACCCAAAGTTGGACACTTAGCCAATTGAGCCACCCAGGCACTCCTCCAGATTCCATTTCTATAAGTGACTAGGATTCTTATCTTCTAATGGAACTGTCTTTGATTAGATTCTGCTTTGGGGATAAAGTTTCTAGTAATGTGAGTCTTCAACTTTAACTTGGATGTTGAGCAAAAGGCAGACTTGTTAGGAAAACAAACAAGTGGAAATGGTAAATGGGGTCTTGAAAATGTGTATTCGTCAAGTTGCTCATAATGGTCATATTTCCATGCTGAATCTTCTGAAGAGATTTTTTTAAAAGCTTTAAATTTCTCCTATACTGATCATTGGACCTTAAGAAATGACTTTATGGGCAGCTAAATAATATGTTCAAGATCATTTTGATGTTTCCTGTTCTCAAGGGATTTCTTAAATCTCTTAAAATCTATCATTCTTAATTAGAGTTGTTCTCATAATGATTTAGCTACTCTATACTGACATCACCACTAGTTAACTTATTTAAAGAGAGGGAAGTTGTATAGAACTATACATGAGAAAAATCCTTTTGTAGACACTTTTTAATGGGTTAGCTATATTTAATCATTTTTATTTTGCAATTAGGCCAACATAAAAAGCATGCTAATACGTAAGCTCAGTATGCTTATACTATTTCAAAGTCATAGGATACTTTTAGAATCATTTGGGTATTTTTTTGTTTTTGTTTTTTTATGAAACTCGGGGAGAAATTTCACTGATGTTCTCTTCTTGGGTATAACTTCCCAGCTTCTCACCATTTTAATACATCAACTAGACTGACTGAGAGCCTTGGTCACAGCTCAAAAAATGTAATTTGCTTATGTGTTTAAAATTACATGGATTTCCCCTAAGAAGAACCGACGGACCTCAAGATAAGAGAACAAAGGTATCTCAGAATCTTAGGCAATAGACGTAAATTTCTTAGAGGTGATACAGAGTTTTTGACAGTAAAAACTACTAACATGTTAACACGTTAAAAGTGGTGGTTTGAGATTTCTCCAGGGGACTAAACAACCACCTATGGCTGGAACAGGGGAAATATTACAATAAGTTAAAATAATGTCAACATCCTTACCTAAAAAATAGATGCTTTTTAGTTCCCCTCTTTGGGGCAACAGATTATAACTGAAAACAGATCTGTTGGAATAAAAAAACATGGAAATTTGGTTTGGCTATTTGCCTCTTGACACTGATGATCTACATAATAAAAATTAAAATTCTAATGAATGGAATGCAGTAAACTTAACAATTTAAGTGCACAAAACATTCAATACCTCTTTTTCCACCATTGACAGGTAACATGTAAAAAGAGAAGTTGGAAAATAGATTCTACCAGTCAAGCATATTTTTACGCTAAATGCATTTTAAAATAATTCCTTTTTCATTGGAGATAACCTCCTATAAATTTTAAGGGAAATTTATATTTATTATTTCTTAAAGTTTTAACCATATAAATGTGACAAGAGTGACTCTACCCATAAAAGCATTTTTAAAGTATCCTCTAGAGGTTTTGAATTTTTTTTTTGAATGTTGCATCACACAGAAGTAAAATAAACACAAAAGTAAAATACACACTTTTTTCCTTTGGGAAATCATATAGAAAATTGGCAGAAATTTACCGTAGAAAAAGCTCAGTGTTTCTACATATAAAGCATTTTAAGATCCAAAAATTAATATTTGTGAAAAAAGTGGTTTCCTAATATAGGCTTATTATTAGCAATAATAATTATGCTAAATATTAGTTAAAATGCTCTGTAGTGCTTATCTAGCATTTGGTTACACAGTATCAGTCTACACATAAAAATATTACAAATTCTAAATGCCCTATTCCTGCAAAGATTTATAAACTTCATTGATATATAGAAATCTCTACATGTTTGATAAATAATTTTTAGGGGATTCCTGTAGCAAAAAATCAAGATGCTTGACATGAACCCCATCAGCTTTCTGTTCTACAAAAAACAGTGATGTTATAGGTGTTGAGAAAATGGTAAATTCAAAATCTGTAATTATTGGGATACTTTTTAACACAAGAAGGAGGTATATTCTACCTTTTCCTGGGGATGAAATTTCTCTGGGAAAAAATCTAAGCCTTGCAGGTATGAATGGTTAGTAACAATATGAAATTATATATTTGCTGTTGTTGTTCAGCTGTACTCTGCAACCTTTAAGAATACAGATAGTTTGGGGGCACCTGGGTGGCTCAGTCAGTTAGGCGTCCAACTTTGGCTCAGGTCATTATCTCGTGGTCCGTGGGTTCGAGCCCCACGTTGGCTTCTGTGCTGATGGCTCAGAGCCTGGAGCCTGCTTCGGATTCTGTGTCTCCCTCTCTCTCTGCCTCTCTCCCACTCACACCCTGTCTGTCTCAAAAATAAACATTAAAAAAAAAGAATACATATACTTTTTAATTTGTATAAGTTCCCACAATTTTGTTTTAAAATGTGTCCCTGTTTAATTCCACTGAGTAAAAGAAGTTTTGCATATTCACGTGAGCCTTTCATAACTTTTATTTTAGTATAAATGTCAGGATGCTCAGCCACTTGAAGTCTATTTTTATATATAATAAAATTTAGGCACCAAAAGTGACATTAAAAATCATTCATTGGGGCGCCTGGGTGGCGCAGTCGGTTAAGCGTCCGACTTCAGCCAGGTCACGATCTCGCGGTCCGTGAGTTCGAGCCCCGCGTCGGGCTCTGGGCTGATGGCTCAGAGCCTGGAGCCTGTTTCCCATTCTGTGTCCCTCTCTCTCTCTGCCCCTCCCCCGTTCATGCTCTGTCTCTCTCTGTCCCAAAAATAAATAAACGTTGAAAAAAAATTAAAAAAAAAAAAAAAATCATTCATTATCATATGAATGACCTACAATATAAAATTATTTACCTTTACTTAGTTTTCTTTTTCGAACACGTAAAATATTGTCAATGTTAACTAAAAAGAAAATTTGATGCTTTGTTTTCATCATAAGAGAATAAAACATAAAAATAAAAAAAATAACAGTTTAAAAGGCACACATGTTAGCAAAGTGGCTTATAATTTACAACATTTACTTTACTTCGCAGGAAAATCTTAAAAACCCAACACTGCTTCCTTTATTTAATGTTTTGAAAGTTAACATTCTTCGAGGTTTATTGATTGTTTTAATTTTGATTCACCCAACTTTGATGTGTCTGTGTGCATAATCGCAATATACTAGCTAATCAAAATTAGGTTTGAAATCCAAAACCTCTGTACAGTTTCTAATTGTTTCTTGGGTTTTGTCAGAATATTTTGTCATGCTAGACATGCACATCTTCCTGTACAATCTTGGGCCAGTTCCATGAATGTGGGGTGTTCATGTTTGGATCTGTCTTCCTAAAAACAGGCATCCTCCTTATAGAGATCATATTTTTAAAACCTCAGGCACAGATTTCGAACACTTTGACTTAACTTCCCCTTTCCAAGGTAATTGCCTACCCAGGCTGCTGAAGGAGCAATTTTAAGCATGTAATCTGGCAATTGGTCCTTCGAGATGTTACTAAGAGCAAACGAAAACAGCAAATGCAATAAGAAATGAAGAGCAGGTGTTCCTTCAATTAGAAAGAAACAGAGAAGTTTCAGATAATGAGACTGTGATGAAAACTACTGGAAGACACAATACGTAAGACACAATGTTAAAGTTGATATTCTTCCCACACGCTCATCTGCATGCTTCCTTAATTAAATGAGCACGTTAGTTTGCATCTTTTAACATTTAATCTTGAAACAACTCCCTCTTTTCATCTCTAAATAATGACAATGTAGATTGCTGAATATGTAAAACACTGTAAGAAATTAGTTTATAAGGCTCTTAGTTAACTGATGATGGTAGCATCTTGTGGCATTAAACTAGATCCACCAGAATCACAATTAAGATAATCCTTGCTCTTCAGGACATTAATATGTGAACACTCTACATTTGCATAAAGCTGTCTACCTTATAAAAGTAGTTTCTGTGTAGACTGCCTAGAACACACTTCTGCTGAAATTCGTTGTAGTGGGTGTCCGCAAGAAGAAACTTCAAACTTTCAGGAAAATTCCATTATCTGAATGTAACATAAACGAGCAAAATCTTGCCAAACTCATTACTTTTGCAGGCACTGTTTTACTTGTTTCGGGGGAAGTCTAGGTTTCAGATTTCTGTCCAGAGTGCTCGCACTCCCTCGTCCATTTCACTAGCAATGACTGTAGGTGGTTACCAGTGCGTTTAGCCACTTACCAGTTACTCAGGATGTTTAGGGCCACCCACATCTGGATGTGAGACTTTCGTGAAGGCTGCCATGGGTCTTCTTGAGCACAGAGGAGCAGTAAACGTAAGCTTTCTTGGTCCAAATTACAAAGCTTCATCACCATGACAAGCTGAAACTGAAGCATTTGCTACAGCAGTCTGACCCTACCAAACTCTGTGTAGTTTCGGGGAGCTCTAGAATAGTAATAAGCCACTAACAGTCACTCTTGGAAGGACCATATGCATTTTTTATCGATAGAAAACTGATTAAACACATGTTTTCAAAAAAAAAAATACCCTGGGGGTGTCTCTGGGCCAACTAAGAGAGCAACAAGGCAGTGCAAACTTTAAGGCAAAGACAGAAATGTCAATTTGTGTTCTCAGGAATGCCATTTTTCCTTCCTTGCGTTTGACCACTGGAAGTGCATGCTTGCCCATGGCCTGAGCCTGCCCTCATCAACAGCCCACCTTTAAAGTCCTCTTACACTTTAGAAAAGATAGAGTTAATGTAGCACAGCAGCATCCAGAACATCTCATGTATGGCCCCATCTACTCTGATAGCCATTACTACTAACATCTGCCAAGAGCCAGTATTTTCATTCCTGGGGGATAAGGTTAAAAGCAAAGGCATTTCCAATTTCAAGACTAAGGAAGTTTCTATGTACTATTTTGTTCCAAAAGTGTTCTAACATAAGACCCTGTACAAGTTCTGCAAAAATACACAGAATTCCCAGAAAACTGCCAAAAGGGCTGCAGGAATATCACTATTATCAAGTTGTTATGAAAGAAAATATCAAAAACTTCTTGTTACGTTAGATTCCTGGAATTTTCACGTATTTTAAAGAAATAAAGGGATAAAATAGAGTTATAAGAGTTGCACCTATAGTAGAAATAGAGTTACTGACAGAATACTAGAATTGGGAGAAAATAAAATTCACCTTTGCTTGAACTACTTCCTTTTATGCCAAGAAAGCTATAAAAAAGTTGTGGAAAATTTGTGGCCGGGAGGGAAGATCAAAGGGGAAGAATCCTACCACCACACTGAAGACGATCTTTTGGGAGGACTGATAAGAGTCTATCTTTCAGGCATTATGCCCTGCTTATGTTCTTTTCCAAAATCGGTTGGACCAGAAAAGTAACTATTACAACAGCTAATGTTAACCCCACAAAGTAGGGTTAAGAATTGAACTCACTGAACTAACTTCTTGGAAATGTCAGTGGTAGCTTCAGCTTGAGTCCCATCCCCAGCAGGCAGGACTCTCTGTTATGACAAATTATACCAACCCAGACAGGGCTATAACCAAGGTGCTTGTCCCCCACTGCCCTGAACCCCACTGGAGACTGTGCAGAAGAACATCACCAGTGATGCCTTCTCTTTTTTCCTGATTTGCAGGCATTCCTTTTCCACTTAGCATTTTTGACATATCAGCATACACAAATCAGCTAGCCTGTCTACTTCTACGAATTAAAGGATGAAATTCTCCTCTATAAAGTCTTCGAGCAAAACTAAGCAACAAGCAGTAAGGCTTACAAAACAAGGGCTCTGCATATGGAAATGCTCTGTGTATCAGAACAAACAAAAGTGTCACTTTAATTTTACCTTGGTAAGCACACATGCAATAAATTCTATGTAAAATATAGACCATTTATTATGCAATATGAATATATTTTAATAATATTTTGCTTTTCCATTCTGTTAGATTTTGCTTTCCCCAATGGGTTGAGAGATAATTTATTTATAGTGTATAACTTTCCTTAAGTTTCTGATGAAAGCCTTTATATTTTAAAATATCTCAAGGAAACAACATTGCTGAAGGCTTATGTACAAATAAGGAGAATAGTTAGTTAATTCAGGCCTGTATGAGTTTAAACAACCTATGTGATCTATTATAAATAAATAAAATACCCAGAATCTGAGACTAGTTGAGCAAAAAAGTAGTTAAACTTGGTGAGATGTGAAATTAGGTTTTAATGCATGCAAAACACATCCCAATGCATATTTTTAGGTGTAGGCTGATTGACTTTTCTCAGTGTTTAAAATTAAAAGCTGCCTTTAGGCGGTTAAGAACCTTTGGAGAGCTTTTGATATTATTAAACTCAAGCACTTACATTTAGTTCTACCATAGAGCCACGCAAAAACCAACACTTAAGTCTCATCTGAGGATAGATTCTTGCGTGACCATCTGTCAATACTTTCCCATACAGCCAGCTCATCAATTTCTCTCTCCAGGGTGACCCTGTCACCCTACTCAGGGGACTACACTCATTTTTTTTTTACTTCCCAATCATGTTTTTCTCACTCTGGCCAGCTGTCACGAACACTGTATTAACAATAATAATGAAATAACAACTGGTACCTAGAAAAATATATCAGTGTCAAGAATTGGTTACTCTCATTCTAATCTCACAACCAATATGGGATAGGTACAATTATTAACCCAATTTTAGCGTTTGAGGAAACTGACATTTAGTAAAGCGAAATAACCTGGCCAAGTTCACTGAGTTCACAGGTAGAGTTGGAAGTGAATCCATGTCTCTGTGGTTCCAAAGCTGAGCAAAGAGGGAGCATGTGCTGTAATTGGCTTCTTGGAGACAGATTACCTTCGTGTTCTCCTTCAATGAGCAGGTGCAACTCACGCTACTCCAACTTCTCCATGATTAAGAAAGTAAGATCTTTTTTTTTTTTTTAACGCTTCTTTATTTTTGACAGAGAGAGAAAGAGAGTGCACACATGAGCAGGGGAGGGGTAGAGAGAGAGGGAAAGGGAAAATCCCAAGCAGGCTCCAGGCTGTCAGTGCAGAGCCTACATGGGGCTCGAACTCACGAACCATGAGATCATGACCTGAGCCAAAATCAAGAGTCAGACACTGAACCAACTGAGCCACCAGGGACCCAGGAAAGTAAGAGCTTTTATACACAAATTAAACTCTGTTCAATAACTATGTACTGAGTACTTTTGTACAAGATGCTTAACTAAAGTGGTTGGCTATCATGATATGTTTATTTGTCATCATTTAAATTCATTTCTTTTTGAAGTTTAATATTTTATAGATTTAACTCTCTCAGAGATTATACATATGGGTGACCGTCCTAATACTATTTTCCTTAACTATCTCTTGTGTTTCTCCAAAACAGATTTGTTTTGACCATGACACATGTAAATGTGTGATTTGGGCAGAATACAAATGAACAATCTTGACTTCTCTGTGTGGAGTTAAAACACATTGCTTGAGCCAATGTAATCCATTAACACTAGTGCACCTGGTGCAAAACTTCAACTGCAGTTTCTACTTTCATATACTATCATTTATTTCCTATTACTCATGAGTCGAGAGAGAATAGCAAATTCAACAGAATGGTCATTTGAGAAAGACATGCTTTGCTTTTTATGATTGCCAGGCAATGATGGGAATTTTACCCCAGGATGCAATGTGACACTTTTCCTCTCAGTAATTTTATTACACAATAGTGTGAGTGTCTCAAGAGCCTGAGTAGATGACATATTTACCTGAATGCTAACTATCATCCACCTCATCTAAATGAATACTGAATAAAACAGGTGCTTTAACTAAGGCGAAATCTATCCTAAGCGTATAGATCATTTCTAACCATATATTCACTTATGTCTCATAATGAATTTGAGGGGGGCAGTAAGACCAGCACTTAGAAAACAACTTTTATTTGAAGGGTAACTAATTTAACAAATATTCATTGAGTACCTGCGATGTACTATGTGCTTTTCTAGATGCTGGGGACAAAACCAGATTTTTTTTAATGTAAAAATAATTTGAGGATACTTGTAAAAAGGATATATTGGAAACAGTTATAATCAGAGACAAATCAGATCCCAGGCATCCAGTTTCTGCACTAGTTAGTCTCAACAAGAGTGTAAGCTTTTAGAAAATTGCATGCAGTATAATACATCGAAATCGTTTTATTTGTTCCAAGGAGAGGTCGATATGAAAAATCCCAAAGTTTCTCTGGATTTGAAAAGAGAAGGGCAGTGTTAAAACTGATTAATTGCAAATGAGGGAAATCAAGCTAAGTCGATATGTGTCTGAGGAGGGGGAAGGTTGAAGAGGAGTAAGAAGCAAAATTTATTTTCAGGGGAATACCACAGGATTCTGGAAAGAATGGAACTATGTTCAGCTTCATCTTTGTTCAGCAGCAGGAGCCTAAGCACTGCACACTACACTTAGTAGACTAAAAGCTTACTTTGCAACATTTTAGAATTCTACCAACACTAAAAAATAGGTCTACTGTATCTCCAATGAATCCAAAAATTCCAACAAGCACAATGCATCCCCCTAGAATGAATATTTGAAATTTGTTAGGGAGTTTCTTGGTTGTCATGATTTGAGGGGCCATAAAAGCTGAGCACAATGTGAGACACTTGGGCACCACTGAGTCCAGGGCCCAAGTTCACTTTACACTTTATTTCAAAAGGTCATAACATTTTGCACAATTAATAAATTGCCCAGGAATACAACATCCACGTAAATGGCAAGAAATGCTATATTTTATTTTGTTCAGAATTAACTAGGAGATGCTCACCACTTCAAAAAGTATCCTGTCACCACCAGGAAAACCACTTCTGGAATTTGAATGATATATACAACGCATCCCTGTCAATCTTCAATTGCACCTTGCGCATTCACTATACCCTAGCACTTACATTTTGAAATAAATAGAATCTCATCATAAAATGTTTTCCCCTTATTACCTTTTATTTCTCCTTTGTACTTTAATTAGGTCTTGATATTTCCCAAATCATGTGCAAGTAGGTTAGATCATCAAAGCACTTGAGAGAATTCTAAAGGGGGCTTTGTAGAAATTATTTGCAAGTAAGATATATTATCAAAGCATGTTATATTTTTAACGGAGTCTTTATACAAATAATTTGATATAAAAAGTGGATATTGGATCCGACAGGGTTAAAATCAGGTTATTTCATCCATCTATCAAGGCAAAAGAATCTAACTGTCCCAGCTTGGGTCAGATGTCTCACCACGCCCCTGTTAGTGATGGTTAAGTAGCCAGACTCGAGAAGTAAAAACAAGGTTGCCAGAAGTTTACCTTTAATGGTAGTATCACCATCCCAAGAGATGCAGAAAAGACGGCTTAGTATAGTTTTTCCTATAATTATAGGTCTGGCACAGGAATAATCAGACGATGATATAAATTAGGTCACTTCACCCCCTTCCAGCATCGCTCTTACTTTCCCCATTCCTTTCTCTACATTATAGTTAGGATGTCCTTTCCTGTTTTTTTCCTTATGTGGGACCTCATACCAGATTGCCCTACACGCTGATATTCATTCAGTCATCCATTTACTACAATTTCTAAGTATTCACTATGTGTCAGGCATCAATCTAGATGTTGGAAATATAGTGATCAAACAAGATGACTGCCTTCATGGAGCTTATACTTGACAGGGAGAAAAAATAAACAAATATTATTGTTTTAAGTTTATTTATTTATTTCGAGAGAGACAGAGACAGCACGAGTTGAGGAGGGGCAGAGAGGGGGAGACAGAGGATCCCAGGCAGACTCCTTGCTGCCAACACAGAGGGGCTCGAACCCACGAAACCATGAGATCATGACCTGAGCCGAAACCAAGAGCCAGATGCTCAACCAAACGTGCCATCCAGAAGCCCCAAACAAAACTCTTTTTTAAAGTTTATTTTGAAATGTGAAACTGTCACCACAAGAAAATGAAACATGATAATATGGTCAGAAATAATTGAGAGGAACTGCTTCCTTTCCTGTAAGGGACAATATCCCATCCTATGAACAAATGCTCTCTGGGACCTGTCTGGCTAGCAGATCTGATAAACAAGGTTGTGCTGAGAGATTAACGCTCCCAAGTGATTTAAAGCATCGGCTTTCACCAGTAGTTGTCTACTGTCACAGATTTAAAAGGAATTTTTTTTTTTTGCGAGTATTTATTTTAGCACCTTCGTTTTACGTTTGAGGTATTTCCGCAACTACACTTTTTGTTTGTGTGTATGTGTATATATGTGTATGTGTGTGTCTCACACACACACACACACACACATACATACATATATATATATTCAGAAAGCTGCACCTATGTCCTTTAACATATTTGCTCCTTGGGGTGCTTGGGCAGCTCAGTCAGTTGAGCGCCTGAATTTGGCTCAGGTCATGATCTCACAGTTTGTGAGTTCGCACCCTGTGTTGGGCTCCGTGATGACAGCTCAGAGCCTCGAGCCTGCTTCGGATTGTGTCTCCGTCTGCCCCTCCTCTACTCATACTCTGTCTCTCTCTCTCTCTCTCTCTCTCTCAAAAATAAATAAACATTAAAAAATTTTTTATTTAAAAAAAGGAATGATTTAAATTATAAAAATCTAAATAAAAATTTCAGACAATTTGGGAAACGCATTTTGTTTCCAAGAGGTAGGGAGATTAAAGAATCTTAAAATCTTTGGATGCTTTCTATCTCACTAAAACTTAGAGCATACTTTATGATGCCTAAGAATTCCTAGTGTGTTGCTAATCTGAAATTGAACTGAACCAGGATTACCATCACTAGAACCTGGAACCAGACAACAAAGAGATAAATTGGAAAGAAATTTCTCCCTAGGCTAAGCATTATGGAGAGTAGAAAACTCAAACTCAGCCGCATGGTGGGAAATCTACAGTAAGATCTCAACTACAAAAATACAGTTTCTACAAGGTTTTGATGTGTATCGTGTTAAAAGTTGTCCCCAAAATCCAAAGGGAAAATTTTCCCACCTGCCCCCAAGATGACTTCTTGTGTCACCACCACAGGGTAGTGATAAACCTATAAAAATCTCTCCCCGCCCGCCCCCAAAAGCAAACAAAACACCATAATCTCACAGACACAGAGAACAGGTTGATAGTTGCCAGAGGTGGGGGGTTGCCAGAGGTAGGAAAAATGGATTAAAGAAGTCAAACAAACTTTCACTTATAAAATAAATGAGTTCTGGAGATGTAATGTACAGCATGGCAACTATAATGAACAATACTGTAAGCCATACTGAGAGAAAAAAATTTTAAGAGTTCTCATCACACACACTAAAATTCTGTAACTATGTATGGTGACAGATATTAACTAGATTCATTATATATATTTATTAGTGATAATTTTGAAATATATACAAATATCAAACCAATATGTTGTACACTTAAAACCAATATAATGCTATATGCTAATTATACCTCAATAATTTAAAAAAAGCCCAGAAATATGTGGTTGATCATTAGTCACAGAAACTGGGTAGTACTTCATCACCTAACTCATGTTTTTATTCACTGTTGGACCAGATAGCAAAACAAAAAACAAACAACAACAACAAAAAAAACACAACAACAACAACCAGTAGACTTAAAAAGTGAACACTATTTCCACCAATATAAAATTTTGGATGGTGCCTGGATGGCTCAGTCAGTTCAGCATCCGACTTGATTTCAGCTCAGGTCAGGATACCAGGGCCGAGGGATGGAGCCCTGCATTGGACTCTGTGTTGAGCATGAAAGCCTGATTAAGATTCTCTCTGTCTCTGTCTCTGTCTCTGTCTCTCCCTCTGCCCCTCTCCCCCACTCATGCTCTCTCCTTGTCTCTCTCAAATAAAAAATAATAAAATGAAAATTCTGGTCAACCACCAAATATTGCCAAATATATATCAACAAGGATATAAGTATCTAACATGTATCAGAGGCATAGTAGACAACATTAGGATGTAAAATATAAAACAATCTATAATCTTCAGTGTTTATACTTATGTGTTTATCCAGATAGCATAGAGTCAGTGCCGAATATATACATATACAAAAATAAGATCTAAAAAGGTATATCATGATCACCATGGTTGATAGTTACCAGGCAAAAGCATCTTAAAGGAGATAACATAGTAGTGTTTGATTAACTCCATTAATAACTGAGTCCGTTTGTCTCCTTTTACAAGGAGTCAGGAAACTTATAAAATACCAGCTGGATAAATAAAAAGAAAATCACAAACAGACATGAAATTAAAGAACACAACAGATAAAAAGAAAGTCTTCAAAGTAGCTAAAAAGAACTACTACTTCTATTAAATGGCATTTGGACTAAGATTGGATTTCTCAGGGTGCCTGGGTGGCTCAGTTGATCAAGAGTCCGACTTTGGATCAGGTCATGATCTCACAGTTCATGGGTTCAAGCCCCGCGTCAGGCTCTGTGCTGATAGCTCGGGGCCTGCTTCGGATTCTGTGTCTCCCTCTCTCTCTGCCCCTGCCCCCACTCATGCTCTGTCTCTCTCTCAAAATAAATAAACAAACATTGGGAACCAATTAAAAAAAAAAAGATTTGATTTCTCATTGACAAGAGTGGAAGCAAGAAAATATCTTCAATATCCAGGGAGGAATCCCTATTTAAATAGAGTTGTAACCCAGAAAAAAATATTTCAAACATGAAGGTGAAAAAAAGATCTCTTCAGGCTGTAAGAAAATGGAGTTTACCACCACCAGATGTAGCTCAGACACTAGGAAGGTGATTTCTGGTATGAAATTATTAAATTAAATATAAATAAGTTAAATGTGGTAAATAAGAGACAAAATATTATCCAAATGGATTTCTAAAATCGAGATATGTGCTGTTTGCATGAGATAAATGTAAAACTGAAATATACAAAGAGGTTGAAAACAAAAGGAAATCGGAAATATTAATCATAATAAAGTAGGGTAATAGTACAGCAGTACTAGTTAAAGCTGTTGTAGCTATATTAAAATCAGAAAAAAATAAATTTAAGGCAGAAATACTACCAGAGATAAAAAGGTCATTACATAATATTAAAGGTCTCAACTCACCAGAAAAATATAACAATTTAAACTTAAATGTCTCCAATAATAGAGTCTCAAATATATAAGGCAAAATCTGAGAGATCTGTTAGAACACCATTATAACAGAAAATGTTAACATATCTCTGTCATCATTTATAGCTTAAACAAAATAAAAAGATTGTGGGATATAAAAACAACCTGAATAATAAACTTTATCTAATAGGACTTGGTCTCTGAAAATTAGAAAAAAAAATACACATTCTTTCCAAGGAAACTCAGAACATGAATGTTGACTTTACACTGGCACTTAAACAATTTTTGCCAAATCTCAAAAGACTGCTATCACACGGACTATTTTCCTTACCATCTACAATTTAGTTAAGAATATATAGTAAAGTGGGGGCGCCTGGGTGGCGCAGTCGGTTAAGCGTCCGACTTCAGCCAGTTCACGATCTCGCGGTCCGTGAGTTCGAGCCCCGTGTCGGGCTCTGGGCTGATGGCTCAGAGCCTGGAGCCTGTTTCCGATTCTGTGTCTCCCTCTCTCTCTGCCCCTCCCCCGTTCATGCTCTGTCTCTCTCTGTCCCAAAAATAAATAAATGTTGAAAAAAAAATTAAAAAAAAAAAAAAAGAATATATAGTAAAGTGGAGTTAAATGTACAAAGTGTGTAGGAACACAAAGGAAGAAACAACCCTATCATCCTGGGACTAGGTACGGTCAACAAATAGGGGTTCTCTCATCAAAGAAGCAGAGACGTATTCTAGACAAGGGTATGTGAAATATAAAGGAGCAAAAGAAACTGGCATGATCAAGAAGTGAGTTATTCAGCCAAGTTATGGTAGAACGTGTGTGTGTGTGTGTGTGTGTGTGTGTGTGTGTGTGTGCTGGCAGGTAGGTAAGAGAATGGTCATACACAGCCTGAAAATGAGCAAGCCCTATATCATATTTTATCTTATTGAGGAGGACAGCTTATACAATAAGCAACAGGGAATCAACAAAGACTTTTTAGCAGGTGAGGAACCAACTACCATTTTATTCTAAAAGGGAAATCTGAAAGTAGAGAATGTAGATTGCTTGTTGAATATGCTGCATAGAGGTAGACCAGTTAGAAAGGGTCACGAAGCTGGCTGGTTCCTTAAAGAGATGAATCTCTCTTTGAAGAAGCATCAACATACCTTGCTTCCTAGAATCCCCCATTCTTGCAAATCACATTTCTTAGGAGATACCTCACGAGCTAGGGTTATCATCAGCCAGCTTCAGTTACCTTTTGATCCCCCGTTCCTACCTTGATCTATGAATTTCTACATTACCTTACTATTATTAGCCCACGTTATAAGACCCATACAACAGCTAACACCCATCTATCGTGATCAAGTAAGTTTTACTGATAGAAGTAAAAACAAAGTAAAAAACAAAAACAAGGATAAAATAATTACAAACCCATCTATCCAACAACTTGAAATGTACAGGTCACTAAAAAACCAAATTCATTAGCTATAATGTGCATTTCAGAATATACATTGGCCTGTCTCTGTTGAAATTCCTTCAGATCTGCCTCTCTGTCCAGTTAGGTGGCTTACTTCTTGGGCCACCCAATGGAGACAGAGCTGTCAAATTCCCAGAGACAGATAATATATTTGACTATAAGAAATCTAATCAAATTGTCAAAAACACAGAAAATCAGCTAAGGAAATTGCAAAACATAGTTCATGGTTCTGGTGCAGTGTATGCAAAGGTTTCATCAAGGCAAAAACCAAAATTTATCATTATTATCTCCAAATAATTTGTGGTTTCCTTTCCCCCCAACCAGAACATTTTAGTCATAGCTAATCAGTGGATACTATTAGGCCCAGCTTCAAGAAACTATCTTTTCTTTATTTTTGATGGTAACCTCAGGCATTTCTAGAAAGCTCTAAATCCCTCCCCACCCAGCATCAGGCGCAGGCCTGGTGCCCCAGTTTCCAGCCTTCTCAACTTACTCTGAGATGACTTACTAAGAATAAGAAAGAGAATATATAAATCTTTCCAGAGTGATTCCAACCCCACCCCCAACCCTGGGGCCACAACTGCAACATCGCATTAGAATTCACCAAGTATGTCCAGCAGCACTGCAAGAAATACATGTATACCTCTTGGAATAAGACAGAGAACATTTGACAAAAATTCAGATCAGACATGAGACCTTGACCTAGGGCTTTAACAAAAGATGCGGAGGGGAGGACTCCAACTGTGTGGTATGACGGACTTGATAATCAATTAGACAAGGGGGATGAGTAGGAAAGGATCCCAAGAGCTCCAGCTGGCATGCCTAAGTGAAAGGCGACACTAAACAAGCAGAGAATAAGTTCTACTGGATTTAAGGGACTATGAAATATGCAGGTAAAGATTTCCAAAGGACTGTCAAAAACTGGGGATGAAGCTTAGGTGAGAGGTGTAAGGTGTATGTGCATTACTCTAGACCATCATCTTATAAGCATAAAACATGAGTTATGAGTAGATAAGACTATCTAGGAAGTATGGAGAAAGAGAGAATTCAAACATACCACGGGAAAAAATGTCAGGCAACAAAAACTTTAGAGAAGGCATACACAAAAGAGCTATTAAAAAATTCTGAGAGTGAAAAATCAAACAGGTGAGAGTTCCTACATTGCATTTACATTGAAAAGATTAAAAAGTATAATTCTTGCTAAGAATTCAATAATGTATATACCAAAGACCCATAATGTTTATATCTACAAATATCATAGTGAGTCACATGTCTTATAATGTAAAATTTAGATATTGGATTATTTTAAAAGAAGGATAGAATATCATTTAAGTCAAACATTCTTTTGGGAAGGGAGCATAGTGTTTATTGTTGTGTTTACTTGAATTCATTCTTTCTTTTTCAATGAAACTTTAAACTGTTAACTTTCCCAAACTTTAGTTGATGTTTCTTCTCGTTATTCTTATGCATTTGTACTCCCATACTACATGGCATAAAACAAGACGTAGAAACAAATAAGATTTCAATCTTTGGTATTTTAATTACAGTGTGTGTGCTGGAAAACAAGGTACAGTTCTACAACTTTGAGCACAGACCTTAAAATAAAATGGATAGTTCATCTCACAAAATCTCAGAAATTAAGACAGAGAAGACAAAAAAAATTACGCTCAGCATATTTGCAGTTAATTTTAACAGTTATGCTAATCTATGAAATCAAGTTAAAGTATAGCATTAACCATTTAATCATTTGAGAGAGCATGATGTCACATATAACATTAAATTTTTAGTATGCTTGAATCTTATCTTTCTAAAAGTTTCTGAAATCCACTTCAGGTATGTAAATATGAAACATACCAAAAGAAATAAACAAAAACGTTACTAACTGCGAACGTTAAGCACTTTAAAGTCAGTTGTATTTTTATTTACTATTAACAGCCATTCAGGATTTAGAAAATAAGTAAAATAAATATAGATGTAAAAACATACACATATTTACAAAATAAAAGAAGGTTTGTAGAGTAATTGGCCTCACAAGCAAATGAAAGATCCTCAATCACGCTTGCCACATGCCAAAAATATGTTTAACCTAATCTGGCTATATATTTCACATAATTATTAAATACTTATAATTTCTCCCAAGAATGCTTAATAACAAGGGGCTTTATTATTAAGACACAACACCATCATAGAACTGCTTACTCTTTGGACCATGACTCAAGCATGACCTTTAAGAAACTTGATGAGATGAGATAAAATATCCAAAAGTCTAAACTGCCTTGGCTGCCTAGAGCAATCAACTATCACAACATTAATTTTAAAAAGTGAGTCTGTATAGATTTTAGATACTAGCCCTTTGTCCGATATGTCATTTGCAAATATCTTTTCCCATTCCGTTGGTTGCCTTTTAGTTTTGTTGGTTGTTTCCTTTGCTGTGCAGAAGCTTTTTATCTTCATAAGGTCCCAGTAATTCACTTTTGCTTTTAATTCCCTTGCCTTTGGGGATGTGTCGAGTAAGAGATTGCTACGGCTGAGGTCAGAGAGGTCTTTTCCTGCTTTCTCCTCTAAGGTTTTGATGGTTTCCTGTCTCACATTTAGGTCCTTTATCCATTTTGAGTTTATTTTTGTAAATGGTGTGAGAAAGTGGTCTAGTTTCTATAAAGAGCTCACCAAACTCCACACCCGAAAAACAAATAACCCAGTGAAGAAATGGGCAGAAAACATGAATAGACACTTCTCTAAAGAAGACATTCAGATGGCCAACAGGCACATGAAAAGATGTTCAGTGTCGCTCCTTATCAGGGAAGTACAAATCAAAACCACACTCAGGTATCACCTCACGCCAGTCAGAGTGGCCAAAATGAACAAATCAGGAGACTATAGATGCTGGAGAGGATGTGGAGAAACGGGAACCCTCTTGCACTGTTGGTGGGAATGCAAATTGGTGCAGCCGCTCTGGAAAGCAGTGTGGAGGTTCCTCAGAAAATTAAAAATAGACCTACCCTATGACCCAGCAATAGCACTGCTAGGAATTTATCCAAGGGATACAGGAGTACTGATGCATAGGGGCACTTGTACCCCAATGTTCATAGCAGCACTCTCAACAATAGCCAAATTATGGAAAGAGCCTAAATGTCCATCAACTGATGAATGGATAAAGAAATTGTGGTTTATATACACAATGGAATACTATGTGGCAATGAGAAAAAATGAAATATGGCCCTTTGTAGCAACGTGGATGGAACTGGAGAGTGTAATGCTAAGTGAAATAAGCCATACAGAGAAAGACAGATACCATATGGTTTCACTCTTATGTGGATCCTGAGAAACTTAACAGGAACCCATGGGGGAGGGGAAGGAAAAAAAAAAAAAAAAGAGGTTAGAGTGGGAGAGAGCCAAAGCATAAGAGACTGTTAAAAACTGAGAACAAACTGAGGGTTGATGGGGGGTGGGAGGGAGGGGAGGGTGGGTGATGGGTATTGAGGAGGGCACCTTTTGGGATGAGCACTGGGTGTTGTATGGAAACCAATTTGTCAATAAATTTCATATATATAAAAAAAAATAAAAAATAAAAAATAAATAAATAAAAAGTGAGTCTGAAAAAAATTAAACAAAATGCTGTTAAGATGAGCTCATTTATTTTAACATTTCTTAAATAATGTCTCCACACCAGGTAAAGGTAATAGGCATTAGAAATACAGATTTAGAAATGTAAATGTGCGTTCTGGACAAATGCCAAATTTGAAAACAATAAAAAAATAATAACAATAATTTAACACAGGTTGTCTTAGCACATGTATAGGTTCTGGTAACCTACGTGCTAAATCACAGTCTCTCATTCCAGGCGTCGGTGAGTTTCATTTTGCAGCAAGCAAGCTCCTAAATTGTGCAGCTATCACATGCAATGGAAGTCATGCACACAGCCTAACTGGACAGACAGCGTAATTCACACTTTCTAAACTTCGTATCTGTTGACAAATTGAAGTAAATACATCCGGAGGTATGAGCTGTTCGGAAGAGATGCCAAATATAGCGGCATGACTACTGAAACATTATGAAAATAACCAAGTGTCTGAAAAAGGTCTTAATAACCTTTAAGTATATATGTATTTATAACCACTAATTCCTTACGAAAGTATCTAAGAAGAGTAAAGAAAGAAAAAGTATTATGAGGCCAGGAATTAGCTTAAGACACAAGTATACTTGTTAGAGATAGGCCACAAATCTGCCTCTAAGCTTTTTAGCAACTAAAGCAAAACGGGAAATACAATCAGTTTTATCATGGAAAGGATTCCTAAGATTAAATACCAAGCAGGTGCTTAGTTGTAGAACTAAGTCTGGTACTCAGACTAGATAGAATTTCTCTCTCATGAGCCTCATGTTGAGAGGAAGCTGGAAACCTAGGATATAATTCACTAAGACTTTAGGTAAGCAATTTCTCTCCTTGAGTTGGTTAGCTTCTCCTTCTTATTTGGATTTCAAAATCCCTCAAATACTCTGAGTAGATACAGACTTGAGGAATCGCAATGATAACACTATTTTCCCATTCATGACATTGATTTATTATATCATGTTTCACAAAAATGCTCTTGCTCATGGCAGCTGAATTGGTTATTTCTACCCAAGAAAGAATCAAAGGCTCTTTTATCTCAGGTAGATAATATTTATTTTTCCAGCCATTCTAAAGAAAGATGGAAGTTCAAAAACCAATATGAAAAGAAGTCAGATAGTGATAATGTGTGGGTTAGTAACTGAAGCATTACATGCCTCCAGCAAAGAGGAAAATAGTAAGCTCTTGGCTCTCATAGATTTAAGGCTTGCATTTTTTTTTAACTCTTTAGGAGTAACCCAGAATGTTTGTGGCTGACAGCCATTAATAATTCAGCAGGGACACTGACAAAGCCGGTGTGACTGTGCAAGGCACTAGGCCCCATAAGTCAGTCGGATCCACCATGCTGAAGACAAAGCTCAAATCGCTTGGCTGTGTCCTGTTCTCCATGTCACTTAAACAGTCATTCTGGTGAATAAAAGAAATGATGTTTCTTTGAAGAAAATGGTCTCCAGAAGAATGAAAAACTCTACTTTTGATAGTGAGAGAGAAGAGATCTAAGAAAATGATGGCTCTTAGGCAGGAAATATGTTATCAGATGCATCATCCCCTTGAATGTTGACTTGCAAAGGTTTTGTAAAGCTTTCCTCAAAAAAGTTATTATTCCATATTGACCCTCCTATGAATATAAAAGAAATGTCTTTCCAAAATAATATTGAGCTATCTATATATCTTCATTTGTGATTCCTGGCATAAACATGATTTGGAAAAAAATGACATGAAAAAAAAGCATATCAAGGTGCAAAGCCCATTTTACATGGCAGTTAACATTTAATTCTGTTAAATCACAAAGATTACCATTAAAAACTTTAGTTTTATCATGGATTAAATCATCTTGTATTTATTTCCAGATTTCTGGGATATCATAAAATCTAAGGACTTAATAATTTTAGTGTCAGTATAATCACTCAGATTGATTTTTTAAATTTCATGATTAATACTAGACGTACATCAAGCTGCAACGGCAAAGGAACACTAGAGGTTAAATCCAATTTACAGTCCTAAAAAAATAAACATTATCTGCAGTGACCTGAGAGGCAGAATAATGAAGGAGATGAGTGGACTTGGACAAAATATACAGAGTTTATTTCAAAAGATTGGTATAAAGTCATGGAACTCTTATCTAGTGGTCTCAACCTGTGATTTATCTATCATTTTATTAGAGGTTTTATTTGCAAATATCAACCATCAGCAATTTGGCCTAAAGTAAAACATTAGGAATAAGCATATTCACAAAAATAAAAATGGACTGCAAATAATTATTCTGTAACAGGCGTAAATCTATTATGACTATAGGTAAAATACTATCACTTTTATTTGAAACAAGATTAAAGAAATCCAGTGAGAAGTTCCTACTATCAGAAATTCTATGAACTTTCTGAAAATTTGGCCTATATAGAAGAGCACAGGATTTAGAAATGGAGGGCAAAGATTTAAGTTCTTATTCCATTATTTCTTAATCTTGTGATCCCAGGCATTTCCTTTGATTTTTCTGTCTCCATTTTGGCATCTCTAAAATAAGACTAATATTCAGCAGACAAACTTATAATGACATTCAAACAAGAACACATTTGGGGAATAAAAAGAGATATATTAACTTTATCAATTTGAAAATAATTTTCTTCTAGGGAGGCACAAAAGTACTTGGAGTATGCAGAGCCCTAGACTCAAACCAGCAGGTTCTTAACCTGTGTTCTTCAGTCTTATAGCTCCGGGCAGGATTCCAGGGTCAACTGCAGGGGCCAAGGAGAAGTAGACTCCATAAAGCCCCCAACCTGTCCTGAACTAGGGCTGTTCCCCTTTTATTGGTATCAGATACTACAAAGATGTTGTTTGAACAAATCCTTCAGCTGTGGCTAAAAATGATTACAGCGAAAACTACTAATGAGATCCAGTTCCCACCCTCCAACACTACTGTCACCTGAGAAGCCTGAGGGGAAGAAGGACAGGGACGCACACCCAAGTTGCCCCCTCTGGTTGACAGCCATCCCAGGGTCTGAACCAGGACTTCTAAGTATTGCTTCACCAAGATGAGAGCCTTTTCCACCACACAGATCAATGACTTTAAAGGCTCCAAGCTGGTAGATGGGGAGTGAGGGTTTTAAGTATTTTGGGGTGCCTCTGACTTCTAACTGCTGGCAAACTCCATTTTGGTGTGGGGTGATTGGTTTGATTAATATCTAAGGCTGAATCTTGGGGTCTTGTTTCACAGATGAACCCTGCCATGGCAATTAAAGCCTCTCCGCCTGGAAAATAAAATCCTTTATTTTTAAAGGTCTCTGATGTTTAGTTGATGTAGAACAGTCTAGAAAACCTATTTCATACCAACAAAGCACCATAAATGTTCTAAAACCTGATCAGGGCTTACAATATTTTTCAGAGTGAATCTATAAAAATATTGTTTAGGAGTGTCAAGAAAACTCTCAAGGTATTTGGCACCATTTTTAATTGTTAGGATGTCAGCCTGTGATTCTCTTGGAGAGATGGTAATCCTTTAATTTTCTCATTCTGGAGTTGACCTAGAAGTCTCTAGTAAGTTTCATTAAGGATATGAGAGCACCACACATTTCTATACTCGCAAAGAAAAAAAAAGAGACTTCGAGTAAAATAAAAAGTTAGATGGTAGCATATTAAAATCTACATTAATATAAAACGAGATAACTTACTTTCAGTCATATAGAGATTTAGAAGCTAAGAATTTTATCACAAATTCCCAACAAATCAAGCAAAATTCTCAACTAAACTTATAAACTTTTATTGTGATACATTAACATCTACTCATTTACCTATTAAAATGCATATCCTCAAACATTTCACAGACATTTGAACAAAAATACAAAAATACGTGGTCATTTCCCTTACTAACTTAAAGTTGTAATCTCTGCCAAATTGCATTTTAGCTGAGATTCCAATACAGGATGAGAAACACCTCACTAAATATTATATAAAGGGAATGCCCCAAAAGACACATGCTGATTTATTGCTTTACAGCATTAAGCCATCTTGTGTAGCTGTGATTTTGAGTCCATAAATCCTAAAATATTCTTTTTCACTGGACCTTCAAAATTTGATGTATTCTCAATTGGTAAAGTCTGAAGATCAGCAAAGCTGTAATAGCCAGGACGAAGATTTGGAATGTCTGCTGAGTGATGACAGCAGGTCCCTGAAGATTTTTGAAATAGTCATTTACACAACTCCCCTCAAATTTTAAACAAAACTGTTTACGTTTCTTAATTCTCTTTCCACGCACATTAAAAATGCCCCCTCATCCCTCCTAACTATATAAAAATGAGAAACTTTCACAATTATTACTTGAAGTTCATTTCAACTTCAATGAAACAGGTCCATATTCTGAATGTAAGGAAATCAAGATTAACTGTTTCTAAGTCTTCATGACTGGTTTCTGTTAACAAAAGAGAAATGGAACTAGCCCTGGAGGGAGAAAACTGTAATTTCTTTGGATGTGAAAGAGGTCAAATAATTCAGTATTCACAAACGTTTCCTAATTCTAAGCCAAGAAGTGAATATATAAAGCAGGTTGCTAAAAATATGACATTTGTTAGAGACTACTATTTTTCACTATGGAATGACTAATAAAAACCAAAAAACAAAAACAAAACAAACAAAAAAAAAAACACCTACTTATACTCATCACAAAGCCTCCTACACTGCTGCAACCCTAACTTTCCTGAGCTGAGTGTCTTATTGACGAAACAACAACAAATTTTTTTTTAGAATTCTTCTAAGTGCCAACTCTATTTGATTGAAATTGTAGACTAATGTACTATGAGACTTGCTTTAAAACCTCAGCATTTTAAAATCAACCACTTGTTTAAACACCTCTGCATTTTTCTTTTTTGCTAGATTATCATTTCTCACCCATGCAATACTTTCTTAATGACCTAATTGTATTATTCAGGGAAGCTTTTTCCTGGCCTATCTAGGGCAAGTTTCAAGTTCTTGGTAAATGAAATTTTATTTAAATTAAAGAGATAAAATTAAGTAACAGTGACTGGACCACATTTAATTAATTCAAACAAGTATAATTATATTTATTGAAGAGCTGTTTTATGCATCTCAGGATTAACTATGCAGTTTATAATTTTTGCACCTTATAAAATGATAATTAAGAAAATATTCCAGAAGCATATTGTTTATGTTCTGCAAGCAATGGAAAAATTTCATTTTAATGTCTAGCCAGTCATCCCATTAAAGGAACAGTCCTGATAAATAAATTACAGCTGGGATCAAATAAGACTGCAAAAATTATACTGTACTCTTGATGTGTTTTATGGTTTTGATCTCAAAGCAAATTACAATTATTCACAAATAAATGCTTAGCATCTGAAAACATAAGTTCTTGAAACTTGTATTTCAAAAGCTGAGTAAAATAGTCACCAAAGTTTTATGTACTACTTAAACATAGCCATTTATTCAGCCTAATATTTCGTACAGATAAACATTACAAAAAGCAAATTTATAAGTGCCAGCTCTGAAAATTACTAATGCATAAGATATCCCATTTAAAAGAGGGAAACTACAGACCTAAAATAAAAGCTAAAGTTATTATCTTGAATATAAATTACAAAAAGTCCTACGTCAGAGATATTCCAGGATAGAGGGTGATTTCTCTAATATCAATATTCATTAACACGCACATTTCCAAAGCAGTAACCCATAGTTGGGGTTCTTTGATGTTGTTTCTTCTTTAAAACAAACACCACGGCAAAATCCGGAGTAAAGTTTATACATTTATTGGAGAAACAGATAGAGATCAAAGGGAAAAGAACAGACCAAAAGTCTTTGGATGAGAACTCGCTCCCTTTTCAACACTGATCTGTTTCATCAGGAGCTTGTGTGCAGAATAGATGATGAAACATGGTCACCTTCATTAGCAGGTTTTATACATACGACTGCATTTTAGTTTTGCACCAGTAAATCTTTTAATGTGCATATTATGTTTAGTTTTATGATAATGACAGCAATGGCTGTTAACACCTAATTATTGGAGTTTATCTTTAGTTGAAAAACTTGCAAAAGACAACTCTATTTACGGAACAGCATATAAAAAATCAATGTCCACACATCCAGCATAGCAAAAAATAGATTCCTCGCTAAAATCTCATAAAGAGAAAATTGTTTACCACAAAAAAGATTTTAAAAATTGGTAAAATCTGCCTTTCCTAAAACTTGAGGGAAGCAGTTTCACCTAATAATGGCACTAATGATCTAAAACTAAGCTAAATGGTATCCCTGTAATATTATGCACATTATTTATTTATCAAATCCTAGTGAACATTGTTTTTATTTTCATGTATTTAAAACATCACCGAAAGTAGTTTTTATATGAATGTGACTTAATGTAAGCATCCTTGGACCACAGGAAGAAAAGTCAACATGCAAATAATGTGAAAAAATTAGTATCCCCAGCTTCTATCTCCCCTCTCTCCACTGACCACCATGGGGGTCTCCTTCAGTAAGAAGCCACCGGAAAATAACTTCAGCTGGAATTGTCTAGAAAACCCAAGCCGATGGATTCTGATAATATGAGGAAATCCAGACAAGTTATTCCACATATAGTAAGTACATCCAGCTCTAGAAAGTGTCATATTCCAGAATGTGTTTTAAAGCTTCCAGGTTTTAGAAGCACAGTCAAACCTGACTACACAAATGTACTCCCAAACTAGAGGATCTCGAACATTTTTGAATAAGGCTTGACTACATTTCCTCTTTTACCTATTCTAGACTCCCAACAGTGGCTTGTCCCTGACATAACTGTTCAGCAACCTCAACAGATCTGTGCCTTGAACATTCCTTCTTCCCAGTCATTGCCAATCCACTCCCTCCCACCCAAGCTCTTCCATTTTCTACCCTTTGCTGCTTGTCTGCAAAGTGCAACACACTCTGGCTGCAAGAATCTCTGAGTTCGTGTGTAATAGTTTTGCCCTTAACTGGGACCCTCTACTCAACTAGACGCAAGCTTCCAGAGTGGGTTTGCTCTTTTGCTGATTTAAACAATTTAGTGGTGCCAAGATTTGGGGGGCAGGGGGTCTAAGCTAGCAAAGCACTCCTGGGATATCAGGGGAAATGACCACCCAAACCATTTTCCTTTTCGTTTCTCCTAAGAGATGTTCCACACCTAATATTTAACCAAAAAATCAATCTGGATACTCTGTCTCTGCATGAGACACACAGTACAAACATTCATGTACTTTCTTTTGCATCTCAAATAAAACCTCCCCCTCTCTCAAGAGATTGGGATGCTTGGGAAAAGCTGCAAGGGATCTTTTCAAACACAAAGACAATATATTCTGTCTTGGTATTGTGCAGAAATAATAGCAGGGCTTTTTTCTAGGCTAGGGTCTACTGATCGTGATCTTGGCCCTAACCCAGAAACTTGTTGTTCCCCAACTTTAAGTGGAGCAGCAGTATGCCTCCTTACTACTTCACTTTTTTTTCTTTTTCTTTTTCTTTTTTTCTTTTTCTTTTTCTTTTTTTTTTTTTTTCCTAACAAAACCAGTCTTAAATGAAGTGGTGTCTAAGTTCTGACCATCCCGCCCCACTCCCTCTTCATGGACAGTCTGTGGCAGGGGCAGATTCCACAAAGCGCCCCTACAGGGAGGTCCCTCCTTGCCTTCTCCTCCTATGCAATTTGGAGCACTAGATCTGGGGTCCACACTCCAGGACAACCGGGCTCCCGGGCGGGGCGCCGTGGCCAGGGCAGAGAGCCGGCTGCTAACAGCCTTTTGCCCTCTACAGGGGATTTCTCCACCCCTCTCTCTATACAGGGCAAATCCATTTTCCGTGACATTTCCAAGCAAACGTCTACTAGTCAAGTTCCCCCAGTGGGTAGGAGTGTCTAAAAGTCCTCATCTGAACAGTCCATCTGAAATGAATCTCTAGTAAAAATAAATAAATAAGAACCCTCTGAAGCAATCAATACAGTCGAGTGCAGAAAATGCCTAGGGGTAAGGAAAAAAAAAAAAAAAAAAAAACGTGGATAATAAAAGATGCTCCCAGCTTCCAGCTCCCCCCCACCCTTTCCCGCTTTTTCATTTACAGTGAGCGGGACATTTAAATTATTGTGTGGTTTGTTGATTTTTTTTTTAAGTTTTGTAGGGGTTTTTCGGTCTGTTTTTACACGGCACTGCAGGCGGCCTGTGCCCACAGGCAGAGGGGCAACGTGTCAGCCTGGATGCCCCTGCCAGCCATCCCCCTCGCGGCCGAGCCGGGGATCCGGGAGGGAGAAGGTGCGGAGAGGGTCCTCAGCGGAGCGGCGGGTCCGGCGGGAGTGGGGGACCGCGGGGGGCGCGGCTCGGGTCCCAGACGGAGCTTGGCTCCTCGGAGGGGGAAGGAGCCTCGGCGGGTGCCACCCCCCTCCTCTCCACTCCCCAGAGCCGGGTGCCTGGAGCAGGCACGGTCGCGGCGGGGCCCGGCGGGGGCAGCCGGGGAACCTCTCCGGTCCCCCCATCCTCCTCCACCCCACAACACGAGTTCGCGCCCCGGGCAGTGCAACTGTGGGGGAGACCGCGTCAGCGGTTGTGGGGAGAATAAGGTCTGCACGAGTGTGGGAACGAACACAAGCCCTGGCCACCGACGCCTCGGTGCCCGGAATCTCCGAGCGGAAACAAGGCTGCCCCCGGGCGGGCGGGGGGAGCCGAGGCAAAGTGGCGGCGCAGCTCGGGCAACTTTGCGGAGCAGCCGGGCGACAGCAGCGGGCAGAGACTGCTGCCTCCGCTTCCCCGGCGAGGCTAACGGGCACCCAGAACGCTGCTGCCTCCGACCAGGAGGCGGAGGACTGAGTGGCTGTGGTCGCGAGCGGGAGGCAGGCAGGGAGCCCAGCCCGGGAGTGCCAGCCGCCCTCCGCGTCCTCGGCCCGCCGAGGGGCGCCTGCGCCCGGGTACGCTGCACCCCAAATGCCCACTCGCCGTCCCACGGGGCCACCAACTATTCGAGCGGTGCAAGGAAGAGGCAGCGGAAAAAAGGGAGGAGAGCGAGAGAGCAGACGAGCGCGAGAAAGCAGGACCGACGCCCGCCCGGAGGATCACGTACCTTTAGCTCCTCAATATCCAGGTTTGTTGATCTGTCCATGGAGCGAAACTAAAGGAAGTGCAGAGAAACCGGGCAAGTTGAACCAAAAAACAATCTAGTCTTTTAGTTTCCAGCCTAAACTCAGCTTTATCCTCCTCCAAGCCCTGGCAGCTTCTCTCAGTCTCATTCTCCGTGATCACGCCGCCTCCACCGGTTAAAAATAATAAAAATAAATAAATAATAATTACAATTCAGTTTGTTTTACTTCCTGGAAGATTTAGTGGCAGGTGATCTTTACCTCGGTGCCACACAGCTCAGCGGAATCAAGCACGGGGGTGGGGAGGGGGGGGGAGATCCACTCTATTTAAGATTATTTCTTCTTCTGCAATAAGCTTAGAAACCAGCGAATTGCTGCATCCCAAGAAAAAAAGCTGCTTCCCTGGACAGCATCATGCGGCAAATTTCAAGCAAATGTGTTCAAACTGAAGAGAAGAGTATACGATAAAAGCCTTCCTCCGTCAGGCTTACTCTGGGAGCTAATTTAGCACACTGAGTCCCAAGCATTAGCAATGATCAATTTCCCTGGCACGATAACCAAATCCCCGAAGTCCTGCATAGACTTAAAAATGTCTTGCAGCTAAGAGGTATTCTCTCAATGGGGAAAAGAAGATAATAAAGTCTGAAGGGAAGGACCTCCTTTGAAGGTTATGCTAAAAAGAGTTGAGAGAATAGGAGGTGGATCCTACAGAGGAGAGGAAAGAGGGAGAGAGAGAAAGCCAGAGAGGGAGAGAAAAATTTTCCTCCTGCTTTGCTGTTTTACTGGCCTTCACCACCAGGTGACTGACTTCACTTCTCTCTTCCCACAGCCGGCGCTAAGGGGATTTCTCTCATCTGTCAAAAAGCAACATTTCCTCTCCAGACAAATACTGTGCTGCTGGGTCTTAAAGACTGCCCTCTGCCCGGAATCCAGTAGGTGACAAGCATTTGAATTCATTTCACATGTTGCCTCATCTCGTTCGGTAGATCTGGGAAGAACAACGCATGTGTGTGTCATACCCGCGTATTCACATGTATTCACTTTCCATCTGCTTTCAGTGTCGGGGAGCTTAAGAAAGACTCTTAAACAAAGTGACAAATAGAAATAAAGAAAATTTCTCCTCCTGATGCCGCTTAAGATAAGCAATCCTTTCCCGGAAAATTATTCTTTAAATACACGCTGAGAGGTCTGAACACTTAACTTGTAGGGTGTAGATTTGGGGTAAAGGCTCATTTTTTTTTTCCATTTAAATGCCCTTTAGTGTAAAAGCCTGACTTTTTGGAGGGATTTAAACATTCTCCTCTTGTTTCATTACGGCATATGAAGTAGTTGAGACCTAAAAATGTTTTCGGATTCAGAAAAAGTGCTGAATAAATCATTACCTTTGTTTCTAAAAAATATCTTTTTTTTTTTTTTTTTCCTGGATTTAAGTGTGCACCATCTAGTAGTTGCCTGGCCTCTAACGTATCTTCATCTCCCTTCCTGGCTCTGCTCCAGCCACGTGGTCTACCTCCACCTGCCTTTCCCCACCCCCCACCCCTAGCTCTTACTCCCCAGTCAGGCCAGCTCTCCCTCCCTCTTTGCAAGTCTAACCCTCATCCTTTAGACTTAAGTCACCTCTGGAGAGTGGATTTTCCTCAAGTGAGTCCCTCAGATACTCCCCTTCTCCGTTATCTCTTCATAGCTGCCACACCTTTTTTTATCATTATTTAGTGTACTCACTTGAGACCTGTTTGTTTGTCTGACTCCTCCAGTAGACTGTAAGCTCTGGCAGGCAACTTCCCTCTTTCTTATTCACCAACATGTCCCAAGGGGCTAGCACATAAGCACACAAATATGCCTGGAACAGATAAATGTGTGTGGCAAGAATCTTCTACCATGATTATTCTAACATCTAAAAACCTGCATGGCTCCCCTCCCCCCCCCCGCCCCGCAACACACAGATTCCAGTGTTTCCTCTCCTAGTCTGCAGCTAATCCTAGTATTCTCAGCTTTATGATTAAACACGAAGTTCTTGAGTTTAAGCTGATTCTATTCCACAAGCTCAGCAATGCTACCTTTCTTTCAAACTTTGACTCGTGCCTCCAGCTTTCAAGGTTAATATCAAGTAGCCAAGAGTCCACGATTAGTGGAGCTGAACATCTTTCCAATGTTCACTTTACTGATGTATGATGAAAAATATGAAGGCTCCAGGTTAAGAATAAATGGTTATGTAAAATGTGTAGCTCTTAAAAGGCTTCTTTTCTAGACATTATCAATCATGAACCATGAATATACATAATTACGGTTTTTAAAATTCCAGTTTTCCCATATAAAATAATTTTATATTCCCTATCAACCTCTTATTGCCTAAATTCAGCAAGCTGAATACAAAAAGCACATTTATTTTGAGCATATTAAAGTGATACTATCTTTGAGATAACTTTGAAATTTTCAATTGTGAAAACACAATCCAAGAAAGATCTGCAAAAATAAACATTAATGTTTAAACACTATTCAGAAAAAGCAGACTCCAGATAGCTTCTTAGTATGGCATAAAATAATGATTGGAAGAAAAAGTGATTATCATATACAATTATAAAGGCCGACTTTAACCATATTTTGCAAAAGTTTTATGTAGTCATACATATAATGACTTTAATTCATCTTCAATAGTAAAAAATTATATCCACCATGTAATGTTGACCAGACTGGCATTTGAATTATAGAAACTATAGGTGATTTCCAAATCTGTTCCAAATTTGGGTCTAATTAAATGTCTACACAGCAATAGACTTCCAAGTGTTTTACTATTTCATGAATTCCCATGCAAATTCATTAGGATGAATATTCCTAAAATCAAAAAAATGAAATTTTATCACAAAAATATGACTTACTGAACCATATTTATGTAACCTTTCAAGGCATTCAGGACTCAACTCCACTTCAACTGACACAAGACTAAGTTAGACAACTGTCGGAAAATGAAGTAACTTTAAAGAAACTTGAAATAGGGCAATGGAAGGAAGGGAAAGTGAACTAAGGAAAGGAATATTGTCTAGATGCCCTGAATCAAAATTTCAAGAAGACAGCTACCCACGGCTGCTCCAAGAGATCATGCTGGTACATAGCAGGGTATGTGAGGAGCACAAGATTCAATGTTAGCAAAGATGTATAACTCAAAGACAAAGTGTAAATAGCAATTAGAACCCCCAAGCCAGTGGGGGGGGGGGGGTGCGGTGAGGGGAGACAGTGTGGAAACACCCGCTGGTCATGAAAGGTTACATTTCAGGAGCATTAGTCCATGGTACATTCAAGAATCATCCTTTACCATAAAGTATTAAAGCAAATGTACAAATGCCATTATGAGCTTCTTTATATTAACTAATTCACAGAAATGGGAAATTTGTAGATACTCTTTCTTATCCCAGTAGACAATATTTTTGTTCATCAAATAGGGTTTAAAGCCACTTGTAGAGTTATTGGTTTTGTTGGCCTTTATACTACCCCCTCCCGACTGTCTCGCCAAATTTACAATTTTTATGCTGTTTAAAAAAATTTTTTTAATATTTATTTATTTTTGAGAGAAAGAGTGGGGGAGTGACAGAGAGAGAGGAGAACAGAGGATCCAAAGCAGGCTCTGTGCTGACAGCAGCAAACCCCACGTGGGGTTCAAACTCACGAACCGTGAGATCATGCCATGAGCCGAAGTCAGATTTTGCTTTTATTTTTATTTTCTTAGTGTCCTACCTTGTAAGACCATATTTTATTTCCATTTTCTGAAATTATTAAAGGGATAAATAATGTATTTATAATTCATTATAATAGAGTCATAAATTAGTTATTTACATAGTTACCCCTACTAGCTTCTAATGATCACTGTTTATATTCATATGATCTAAACGCTTGCCATTGACAAGGTTTATTTCTCAAAAATATTTTTATTCCATGCTACTTCAAAAAGTATGTACTGGAAAATATGGGAATATAAAATAGTAGGTTTAGGTTTAGGTACCTAAAGTAGTAGGTATTTTTATATAAGTAAGAGATGTCATTGTTTATATGTGAATCTATGAGGAGTAACAAATTCAACGCACTATTAACATTTTGATGTAGTCACCAGGATATGCTTTGGCTTTCCCCAAAATGATCACTCACCTCTACTATAGCACTGATGTGTATTTTTATTTTAAAAAATAATTATTGAAATGAAGTTAAAATAATTTCTGCTCACCTTCAACTTAGACCATACTGATACTTCAAATTTTACTCAAGAAAAAAAGAAAGGAAAAGAAAAAGCATAAGATCGGTACTCCAGACAAGACGAGGATACAGACATGCCTACTTATAGCCAAAAAGAAGTCAGAATCTAGATTTAAAGCTACCAAAAACGTGAAAGTGGGAACATATTTCCCTTGCTTTTTAGGTTTAATGGAGAAAAATATTGGCAAATGTATATTTTTAGTTAAAATTACATTTCATTGTTTAGCCACATATGATTTCAAAAGTACCTCCCTAGGGCCACCTGAGTGGCTCAGTCAGTTAGCGTCCCACTTCAGCTCAGGTCATGATCTCAAGGTTCTTGGCTTTGAGCCCCACATCAAGTTCTGTACTGACAGCTCTGAGCCTGCAGCCTGCTTCAGATTCTGTGTCTCCCTCTCTCTCTGCCCTCCCCCGCTCAAAAATAAACATTAAAAAATTTTTCTAAGAAGTGCCTTCCTCACCCATGAGAATACGTATGCTTTGTACAGCATAGGTGATACTAGTCTATAAAAGATAATGGAGGATCTCCTTTGGAGAACTTAGGGATTTATGATTAGTAATAATAGTTTTACAAGCATCCCCCAAACCACTATTTATTGCAGCTCAGAGTCATGAACATTGATAATTATAGCTTGAAGTTTTAAAAACAACTCACCTTAAAATGCTAAACTTCCTGTGGAATATAAGAAAAAAAAAACTTAACAAATCTACAGAAAAGAATAATAGCCTCATTAAAACTTGAATTAAAACTCCCAACAAATGCATAGCAGCTAATGCTGTAGCACAATAATAACTAAAACAAAAGAGAAGCATACCAGTACACATCATCACTTCTCAGTTACATAAGTACAAATAAATGGAAAATAAATGTTGTCAAATGTCTTCAATCTGAAGGCAATGTTGATCTTCAATGCACTTTCCCATTAAAATATTTGTCAATTATCTAGAAATTTTTAAAGGTCAGAAATGGTGAACCCTAAAATTATAACCATACACCAAATAAAATACAATTTTTGAAGAATTTTTAAAGGATTTTTAAAGAATTTTTACAATTGCAACATTCCCCCTCAGATCAACAATCTTTTACTATTAGAAAGAAGGAAAGCCTTGGGCTTCATTATTCATATTGACTATATTAGTTGGTTCATTTAAATTCAAGAACTCAATTCTTTAGCAAAATTAATTTCTATGAACAGGCTTAATATCAATTTTTTAAACTAGCCTTTTGGAAGGAAAGCGACTTTTCTGGAAATATGTTTTATTCCAACAGAAAAACTTAAGACTGTTAAACTATCACCCTTTACACACAGCGTGATAAACCAATATAATACCAATATAATACCAACAATAATGAAACCTTTATGAACTGTCAGTCTTTCAGTTTGTTTTACTACCATCACTCTAACAAAAAAGGGAGAAAACTGAGGGATAGGGCCTCAGATATGGAGGGAGAGAAATAAAATGATAATTGATTCTGAAAGAAAGGTCTCAATAGCCATGAGGAACTAAAGGTAGGACTGGCCTTGGATAGAGCACTTTTGGAGCAGCAAACAAACAAAAAAAACTAAGGAATCTAGAAGGAAATATTCAATGTAATTAAATTCTAAAACAGGCCACTTACTCTCAATTAACTTCTAGTTTGGAAATTTTCCTATGCTGGGAATGACAAAGAATACCATAATATAGAACATAATTGTTCTTCTGGTCTATTCAGTGGCATATGATTGCTGTTTGAAACTTGTCTTTAGGAATTCAGTTAATGTGAAATTTTGTCTTTTTTTCCCCTTGCCTTTACTAAGTTAAATAAAAATAAAGATTAAATGAACAAACTATATTTAATAAGTTAACTTCTTATAATATACCTTAAGTAACTTCTTAGATATAAAACTGAATTTAGAGACTATGCTATGCGTAAATAATAATCATGAAATTTAAACTTGTTTTTTAATTCTTTTTTATTTTGAAGGATTGGGGAGTCCAAAGATTTATTAAACTTAAATTTTACTAGGACCAGTTGGCAATCAGTTTCCTAACATCATCAATATGTACTATTGTCGAGGATCTTTAACACTTCTAAGGAGAGAATTCATCCTTTGGTCATTGTTAAATATTCTTATTTTAAAGTTCTTCAAAGTGTTCCACACACATAGGATGCAAGTCAAAAGAACAAAAAAGGTACCATGTTGTAGTGTTTAAGACTGTCATTGATTTGCTTTAAAGAAAGAAAGAAAGCAGAGGAAGGCAAAGTGAGGGTTTGTGGAACTGTGAGTTGGTTGGAATCATCTATCCTGCAAGACAAACTATGTTTACAGCTAGTGGTCACAAACTGTTTAATCAGACCCAGCAACATTGCCGCCCACGCAGCATGTTGTATCTCCTGGGCTCATTTCATTCCCTCCCCATTTGTGACTATTGAGAGTACCAAGTTAGGGAGCCTTTTTTTTTTCCAGTTTTTTTTTTTTTAAGCCTAATTATGCATGACAATTTTGTTACTAAACTGATACACTCTTCTTATTGAACTGAGCCTACATTCCCCATAAGCTGCAGCCTAATGCCTAACATCAGCATGACAAAAGATTTTCTTAAAAGCCCAGGAACACCTTTCTTTGTCCTAATTGCAAATAAAATTTCATGTGTTGGGTAATAACTTTTAGGCAGGCAGGCATTCCTTCCCAAAATGTGGTATCCTTAGCTTTTTCCTTATTTTTAAGATTAAACCTGTCCTGTTCTGAACGCAGTTGCTTCCATTTTTGGAAGCTTCAAGATTTGGCTTGTTTCATTGGTGCTCCCCAGAATGTGTTTATAATAAAGACAGCAAATGCTATTCTTTTTCAAAAGACACGCATTTTGAAATGTGTGTTTGAAAGGGTGAAATTTCTTACAGACATAATTGGACATCTGAATTTCTTTGATGTAGAGGGTAAAATCTTAATTTATCTGTAATTAAGAATTTTTGTGTGAAAGCACATATGAATAAAATGCATGTTTATTAAAGGTCTGAACATTAAAGACAGAATGCACCATCTTTACAGATTTTTCTCCCAATAAGCTATTTTAGAAGCAGTCTCAGTATATATAGCAAATAGTATCTCTGGTTATAAAATCACCCACATAATTCTTTGTGACTATACTGTTCTTTTTCATATGGTGATATTCTAAGTTTAATTTTCTACCTGTTTTTTCCTGATCTGGAATAAAAATATGAATTTTCTATATTTTCATTAAAAACCAATTCCACAAAAATGCATTTTCTAGATGCACTTTATAAAAGTTTGGGAAATGACTTCTTTTGAGACTAGAGGAACTAAATTTTTTTTTCACTTCTGCCTCTATTTGACATAGACTTGAATTACAAAAAATGACTATCTATTATTATATGCCAATCAACCTTCACTGCTGTGTAACATAACACATTGACTCAAAGATAAAATTTCCATAGTTCTGGTAAATATAAAATTGCTTAATTTTTCTTTTATGATAAAAAGAAGAAAATGCCTTCTTAACTTTATTCAACTTAACCTTTCATAAAAAATTAAGATAAAATTTTGGCTCAGTAATATTATAAATGTCGGGATCACTAACAGAACATAATTTTTATGGCTTTGTACATTTAAATTAATATTTATTGAATATTAATTATTAAAAGTCAATATACCTGAAATCACACAGTGTTAAACAGTGAGATCCTGAGCATATAGATTTGACAATATAATCAATCAGAGATAATGCAATGCAAATTCAAAGATGTGTTCTAGAGGATCATAAGGGACACACATCTCAGTGCCATAATCCTGTTCTAAGTTAATATTCAGGCCTTCACAAGATCTTGACCTCGGTCTTGGGATTTCAGGTATAGAAAAATACATTTATATGTTTCACTTTTTAAAAAACTTTTTAATGCAGGATGTGGTAGAAAGGGAACTAAACTGGAAATGAGGAGAAGTGGATTATAATCTTGGCTTCTCTGCTCATTAACTTGTGACCTCATGACCAGTCTTTTACCTCTTCAGACCTCAGGTCTCTATAAAATAATGAGCTCCTATTAGAAAAGCTGTAACTACTTTATGTTGTACTGTTTTTTTTTTTAAAGTCATTGAGTTGACTAAAACAACACATATAAAGAGCATAACCACAAAGACTAACTCAAAAGATAATACATTTTTCTTTAAACCCCCTTATGGTTCTAAAAATCTACAATATACTTCCATTCCTTCACAGGTAGTCACTAAATAAAAATACACCACCTATTAAGAGTTGCTGTCTTTACTGGTGGGATTATAAATGCTTTTTATTTTCTAAATTTCCTACAATCTGCATGTATTAAGCAATATATTAATAGATAAATTCATATACCATAAAAAAACATGCCAACCAAGAAAAGATATTCACAAAATAGCTAACAAGAAATTAATAACTATGTATAACTATATATATGTAATTTTATATATGTAACACTATATATACACACACACAGAGGTCTCATAGATAAATACATATGTATGTACATATATACATATATGTGTGTGTATGTATATACATATATATATGAAAAATGCAAAGGACTTAGTGAGAACATGGAAAAAAGATATGATGGGGCACCTGGGTGACTCAGTCGGTTAAGCATCCGACTTCAGCTCAGGTCATGATCTCGCAGTCTATCACTTTGAGCCCTGCATTGGGCTCCAGGTTGACAGCTCAGAGCCTGGAGCCTTCTTCAGATTCTGTGTTTCTCTCTCTCTTTTCTCCTCCCCCAACTCACTCTCTCTCTGTCTCTGTCTCTCAAAAATTAAAAAAAAAAAAAATTTTTAAAGATATAAACCAGTGCTTCCTGGAAGAAGTTAACCAACTAGTCAAACAGAAAGACTATCCTCATTAGTACTCAGGAAAATTCAAGTTAAATCCATAATAGATATTATTTTATACCACCCCATTTGCAAAAAAAAAAAAATTTAATCTGGCAACACAAAGTGTTAGGGAGAATAGGGAGCCACCAGAATACTTTCATAAGTAGTGCATTCATTGGACTATAAATTGGTTCAACAATATCAGGGAAATTGCCAGTTTCTAGTAAATTTGAACATGAGCATAGCCTATAATCCAGCAAGTCTACTCATAAACACACTTCTAGATGAGTCAACAGAAATGATGCTACTTATAGCAACACTCAAATCCCAGTGGCTTACTACAGCAAATTTTTACTTCTGGCTCATATCACACACTGATGTGGGTCAGTGTGGTGAGAATTCTGCACCACATAATTACTCAATCTAGTGTTTCTTCTGAATTCTAGAACCTTAAGTCCTCTATAGGATTACTTTCAACCCATCAGGAAACAAAGAGAAAATAATTGGGGGGTAATGGGTTTTGTGGGATAGACCTAGAAGTGATATATATATATATCACATCCTACACCATTTTATCAACCTAAACTCAGTCACGTGGCCTGACCTAACTGTAGGGGAAACTGGGTAACGTAGTGTCGTTTTTGTGAAAAGAAAGGAAAAGATAATGTGGATACTAATGAGCATGAGTAATCTTCATCAGTTACTCCTTTTGGTCACCAAATATCTCTTTGCCCTCTTACTGACGTACAAAAAATACATCGCCCTATTTCTAAAGAAGACTGAGCCATCCAAACCCTTTAGGTAGCTCAGTGCCTAGTATCTCTGGCTTATGTGCAGTGTTTTCTAGATGTGGCTTCTCTTTGCCAGCCATCTATGAATTAAAAGACAATCGTCTTTCTCCAAACTCTCATATGAAAATGTGCAACAAGGACAAGATAATCATAAGAAATCATGCCTATTCTGAAACAGGAAGAAGTGGACACCCAAGTTTCATTGACCCCCAGCAATTAGGAAGGAACCTTGATGGATATTACACAGGGACCTTTTCCTGGGAGTAGACAGTGTTCCTTGATGAGATCCTGAGATTACTGGGAGGAGCTTACTGGTCCAAAGCTGTCTTGCCTCCATACTTTAGAGGTTTATTCTATGTTCATCTTCCTCCTTGTCTACACCTGATATGGGTGCTAAGGAGTAGGCTCTCCTTAGATGCTAGAGAGCTGTATTTGTTTTCTAGGTCTGCCCTAATAAGACATCACAGCCTGGTAGGTTAAACAACATAAAGTTGTTTTCTCACAGCTCTGTAGGTTAGAATTCTAAGATCAACATGTTGGCATGTTTGATTTCTTCTGAGGGAAGGATCTGTCCCAGACATCTCTCTTTGACTTACAGATGGCACCCTATCACTGTGTCTTCATGAAGACTTTCCTCTGTATGTGTGTAACCCTCATTTCTTTGTGTGCCCAAATAACCTTTTCTGATAAGACCTCCAGTCAGATTGGATTAAGAACCACCAAATATCCTCATTCTAACCTAATCACCTCTTTAAAGGCCCTACCTCCAAATACAGCCACACTGTGAGAGACTGAGTGGTAGAGTGTCAACATATGTACCTGGGAGGAGACACAGTGCAACTCATAACAAGGGCTCAAAAGTTGTTTGGCATCTGGAATGTTCAATATTAAAAGTAGTTCTTTTGGCAGTGAAATTCTCTCAAATTACTAATATGTTTATAATCTATTTTCTCCTATTTAATTTCGTGTGTCAGTGACCACATCCACATTTCTTTTCTAGATAAACTTTCTAGATAAACTTCTAGATAAACTCCTACTTTATTTCTTTGCTTCCTTCTCGCTGTCCCTTTTGTTAAACTAATGGGTGACTACATGATGACACAGGGGCAGTAGGCTTGGGAAGAAGACCACCCTTAACCTGAATTTTGTCACAAATCCAACTGTCTTCATTATAATGAAAAGTTTTGTTGACTCTTGGCTTAAATTTCTTAGCTCTTAAATTTTTTATCTCTTACTTTATGGAGACTAAATTTCTTAAATTTTCGTTCCTCTTGGGCTGAAAGCGCAGAGGGTGGACAACCTGCCTTCCAAGTTGTCGCCGGTAATGGTCTCAGGAGATTTTTGCCATGTTGTAACAAGACTCTCCTACCCTTTAATCTCTAACATCCGATCCCTTGCCATGGATGACTAATAAGTAAATGCCACATTTCAGGTGTTTCTGGCTAGGAGCTAAGGAAAAAGGATGGGTTTGAGGAGATTTCTGGGGCTAAGCCAGGAATTGGCATATGTCAGTTCACACTGCATTGTCCACATGCGTTGACCAGAAGGTGGTCACACACTCCCACCTAACTGTAGAGGAGCCTGGAGAATGCAGTGTGGACATGTAGTTGGAAAGGAAAAGAGAACATAAACCTGTGTAAGCACTGGTATGCTCTAACACAAAACCCTAGGGAATTTTTTGCACATTTGTTAGCTGTAGCAGGAAAGTACAACACAACTCAAAATTACATTAACACAGGAATGCCTCTGTATATATACCCGTATATGCACACATAGAGTCTGGTTCCATATACTGATGGGTGAAAACATATAAAACTGAATAAAATATTAATATTGCTAATACTATTTCTATCTACCTATGTTGTAAAAACTGGAAAGAAAGGTTTGGGAGATTGATGCAGCTGGCACATTTGAGTTGACGAATAAACCTTGAAGACTTTAAGTCAATGCTCACCGTACTACATCATTCCACCCACTCTTTGGCGTATTCATTCACAAACACTCACTGGGAACCTTCCACATCTCCGGCCTCGAGTTCTGGATTGTCTATGCATTAGTTAAAAAAAAAAGCCTCATGACTATTAACAAAAGCCTGTCCTATGCCAAAGTAAAAGCCTCTAATGGAAGTATCTCCTAGTAGTTAAACAACCCATTAGGTCAGAAATAGAATGGTCAAAACAAGCAAAACAAATTGTTCCAAATATTCATTTCCAGACACTGAGCGTTCCAGCAAATACTGGAGAAGTGTTTACAGTAAAGCACAAAAGGAACAGTCATGCCTTTGATTTTAAGGTATACTATCTTATGGAATCCTGGGATTTTTTTAAAACTGAGAAGAGACCATAATGCTAAGGTAGATAAACCTTCATAATCTTCATTTTATTGGGAAAAAAATACAAATGTAAATAGAATTTCTTCAGTAGACAGTGCCAGAGCCAAGACTAGAACCTCTCCAAGAATAGAATAAGAAATATTAAAATGTGAAGCTATCCCCAAAGATACCAATGTATTTATGTGGTAGCAACAAGAAAAACAAATTGTAGAATTAATAATACTTTACCAAGTATGACTATTGTACACAATTTTCTATAGTGATTTTCCATATACAGGAAATATGCAAATATCCTCTGCAGATAAATTAATAGTCTTTTCATCTTTCTTCCTCCACTTCCAGTGTTTGGATCCGTAGCTTTCGTTCAGAGTATCCCTTGTTTGCTTCCAATTTACGTTATTTTCTTGCTCCAACTATAAGCTGAATATTATTCAATTTCAGTACAGCTTATATCTCATCATTTGGCAGATTTTCTCTTCAATTTTTAAAGGAAATGATAACAATATTTTCTTCTATTACGGAATAAACACTGTTACAAGCTATTGTATAAGCACACCCTTTTCAACCATATTGGAATGAATACACCCCGGTCCTAAGCTCCCACAGCAGCATTTCACATGTACTCATCCCTCTGCCAAGATGTTAAACTTTTTAACAGGCCCCCATTTATTTGTCCAGCACAGCATCTTACCTGGAGTAAAAGCCTCATAACTGTTGTGGAATAAGTGAATCTTTCCACATGTACAGTCTGTCTGTCTGTCTCTATCTCTCTGTCTCTGTCTCTCACTCTCTACACACACACACACACACACACACACACACACACACACACAGCAGTAGCTATGCTGCTTAATGGCTGATTATTGACTGAAAGTCTTCAAGGTTTCTTCTTCAACTCAAACTGCATTTTATTTATTTTTTTTTTAATTTTTTTTTCAACGTTTATTTAATTTTGGGACAGAGAGAGACAGAGCATGAACGGGGGAGGGGCAGAGAGAGAGGGAGACACAGAATCGGAAACAGGCTCCAGGCTCTGAGCCATCAACCCAGAGCCCGATGCGGGGCTCGAACTCACGGACCGAGAGATCGTGACCTGGCTGAAGTCGGACGCTTAACCGACTGCGCCACCCAGGCGCCCCTCAAACTGCATTTTAGATGGTTGGCATGGAAAGGGCACAGTGATTACAAAATTTGCTAATTTCCCCTCTATGACAAGGAGCGGGGGTGAAGGAAGTTGTTCCAGGAACATCACAGGACCAAAGCCTCAGTAGGAGCTTATCTAACAACAGCTCACAAGAGAGGAGCCTGAGGCTAAGCCAGGAAAGACAAGGCAAAAGTCCTTTGAGGAAATATGGCATACTGACTAGAGTTATGGGTTCTAGGTCCCAGTTACCCCATTGTTAACAGTGTATTTTAGGTGTTACTTAACCTCTCTGAGGCATAATGTACTAATCTGTAGATTAGGTGAGTTTTAAAATTATATAATAAATTCTGAGTGCCTAGAACAGTAGCTGGCACATACTAAGCACTAGATAAATCTAAGCCCTTGTCTTTATTATCATTATTGTTAGTAGTAGTAGCCCATACACTGCAGGCACAGAAATTAGGGATGAATCCAGGAACCAGGAGACCACATGTTTGGCTGAGTAGCTGAGTCCCAAATGGAACAGAAGGAGATGGTCAGCAAAGGCTATGGGATGCACATGTGGAAGGGATGGTCATTGGAGAAGACATCAGGACAAGTAAGGAAGGTTCTAATTGTTACTGTGCACTTTTGTGTTTGTGATTTTGGGCTAGGAGCAATGCTTTACGTGTCCATCAATTTGTGGGATGTTATTTTTTAAACTGATTTGCCGTTTTTCCCGACATTGTCATAACAATTTCTAATATACAATTAATTCTTTTTTTTGTTCGTTTGTTTGGTTGATACACCTCTTAGCCGAACCACTCTATCCTTGCAATGGCTGGGTAATTTTCTTTTATGGAGTGACTGAAAAAGATGATGTTTTGCTTACTGTATTTACCAGAGATTAACTGCTTTTAAAAGGAAATTACATTTCCAGTTTTAAGGTTTTAATAACAGCGAAAATATTTACATTTTCTTTACAAAACAATTGAGAATGATTACAAGGAAAATGCTGAGGATGATATTTACCATGCAGTGACTGTGATTTTAGGTATTCTTATTCATTAAACTCAAAAATGTGTAATCAATAGTAATATCCAAAGAGGATCATCTTAAAGGTAAAGTGAAATCAAGACATTCCCTTCATCAACTACATGACTATCCTTTATTCTTGCATAAGTAACTGGTCTAGTTTCCTAGTGTAATAACAAACAATCTATAGAAAAAGAACAACTCTTGATAAGGCGAAGTTGTAAGAAGTTGTCCAAAATGAAAATTTATATTAACTTTAAAAGTAAGAATAACAAGCACATTTAGGAAAGAGTAAGTTTTCTCCAATTTACTTGTTTAATGTGAGCATTATATAATCATTTTATGAATAAAACTAAAACCAAGAATAAAAGAGTTGGGGTTATTATTCTATTCACTAAGCACTTTAAGACTCATAAAAAATAACTCAAGTGTAATCATATATTCAAGTCAAAATAACCAAACATCCAGTAGCTGATCTATGGCAGGAGAATTATAACTTCTGCTATAATCAAACCAACTTGAATAACTTCATATGTGATAGCAACTTATAACACAGTATGTTCCTTTTTAAACAGCCTAACCAAAATTTCCTTATTCAAAGACAAAAATTTTTTGAACGGAAGTTTCTTTGATAGAACGTTTGCCTATATGGGCTTTCCTTGTCACGGTCCCATGTAAGTTGGCCGCAGGAAGACTCAGGAGCATCTTGAGTTCTAAGGTCCCATCTGTCGTAGAGGGTGAAAGACATTTTAGCACTCACCTCAGAGCTAACAGTGGGTGCCCTGGCTCCACATACCTGGTCTGTGTATTAGGGTGGCTATTGCTACTCCTCTCTTTTTATAATACCCTCAACCTGTAACATAAGGAGATTACCTGTCTTAGGGGTTTATTTTTCTTTAATGTTTATTTATTTTTGAGACACACACACACACACACACACACACACACACAGAATGCGAGCAGGGGAGGGGCAGTGAGGGAGAGACACAGTATCCGAAGCAGGCTTCAGGCTCGGGCTATCAGCAGAGCCTGAAGGCGGGCTCCAAGTCATGAACGGTGAGATCATGACCCGAGCTGAAGTCGGAAGCTTAACCCACTGAGCCACCCATGGGCCCCTGGGTTTATATTTTTGACAATAACAGGAGGCGATTCAGATAAAACTTATGACGCACTAGCACACAGTAGGTCGACGTGATATAATATGCTGCTGCTGTAAGATACTGCATGCTACAAAAATGCTGCTGTCATCACTCTCATTTTAGTGGTGGTAGTATTCGTAGTGATAAGGGTAGTAGTGGTAGTAAAAGGCGGTTAAGGACTTAGGAGTAGGAGGAAAAAAAGAGAAAACTTGAGGGCTATAAATATAAACCCCGTGTTTTCCTGGCCATCCCATCTGGACCCTAAAATGAGGATCTTAATATCAGCTCTGCTGCAGTATTTATCTGCCCCTGCTTTTTGAACACCCTAAACCTCGTCTCCCTGGAGCCTCCTGAAATGCCCTGGAGATGCGTCACACGTCTCCACCGATGAGTTCCCCAATGACAGTGGGGTACCTGCCACCTCCCCCTCCGTGGCCCCCCTGGGGGCTCTGTTGTGCCAGCACCGGGAGCTTGGCCTCCAACGCCCTCTGACCGGATCACCACTGCGCCTCCCCAAGGTGCCGCCACTGTCCCCAAGCCCTGCCAACACTGAGGTCACTGGTGCCAGAGCCTGCTAATGTCTGCGCTGAGGCTGCAATGCCCTCAGTCGGACTGCTGATGCATCTAGGACGCCCGAAGTCACAGAGGAATACAAATGTGCCAGACGCCGGGTCTCGGTTTGGCATGGCTTCCGACAAATATTTGGATTCTCCAAACGTTTATGGAGTAATTCTTATGTGAGGCATTTTCCTAAACTTTCTTTTTCTTTTCCCTTCTTTTCTCTCTCTCTCTCTCTTTTAACTACATCATGCTATAGTGGTGATGCAAGATGATCTAGTAGATGGTTTGAAGGATGCATAAAATATTACAATCCCGTCCTTTCTTAAAGGCAACAATAACATAGTTATGTGTTACCATCAGGTAATTGCAAATGCGAATACTTTTAGGAAATGATACTGCTCAGAACAAGTAAAGACGACTTCTGAGGAGGGAGAAATTAGAAAAGAGTTGTAGACATGCATTTTCTTAAATTTTGTACTTTATTGATTCATCTTCAAGAAAATAAATAAAACATTCTGTAAATAATCTCCTTGCCAGCAGGTATTATTTTAATAAGTAAAATGCAAGTAAGAGTCAATAGTCAAGGAGAACAACATCATTAGTTTATAAATCTGCTTTTAGTCCAACTCTTGCATTATGGGTCTCCGTGGTACTTTTTAGTCCAACTGAAAACAGTAAGCTCTTGACCGTTGCTTTAGTAATTGAAAATTGCTTAATGAGTTTTACTAATGCATCTCTGCGTTTTTAGCCAGCAACAAGCCTTCCGTTTCAGTAATCTATTTCTTAACTCCCTCTATAAATTCATTTACCTCTGCCACCATTATTACTTTCTTTCGTCCCCTGGTAGAAGTTAGGTGTCCTGTCTGCTATGTAGGGCTAATTAGTCCCTCTGCCCAAGTCTGGTTTCTTGTCCCTTTTCCATACAGAATTTGCTTACTCTCCTCTCTTATATTTTCAAGCTGTTTCCCCCCATTGATTATATAAAGACAGCACTTTTTTGTTTCTTTGAACATGGAAAAAATTTTAAATCCTACAATTTCTCTGTGTCCAATTTTCCTTCCGCGCCAAGATCTTATGAATAATTTTGTAAACATGCTTTCTCCAGTTCATTTCCTGATCATCCCCAACCCCTTACAATCTGGTTTAAACTCTCTAAAGGGAGAGCAAAAACAATAATGAAATGATTCTAGATCCAGCGCCTACTCTTTGGTTTCTACTTAAACATTTCTGTACCTTTTGACTGAATCTTGCACTGGCTCCCAAAACACTTCATGTGCCTTCCCAACCCCGATTATATTTGTAGATTCATCTACTTCTGTCTTTCTCTTAAAAGTTGATCCAACCATGTACCAGAACCCTCTGAGATGCAAATCTAATGTAACTCTGTTTTAAATCTCAAAGTGGTCCCCCATTTCTGACAAGGCTTAATTTTGTAGCCTAATAGTCCACAAAACCAACTCCATTCTCCATCTAAACCATATCCAGATTCCCAGTGTGCCAGAACTTTTCATGCCTAGAGCTTGTGCATGTTTCCTCTGCCTGAGACACTCCTGAGATAAGCCTAGAACATTCACTTTCTGTTAGCAACTGTTTATGAAGTTCTTACAATGCATAAGGAAATACCCCAGGCTCCAGGGGCACAAGGCGGATGACCATGTGTCCCACCTTTACTAACAACACCCATCCTGTGGCCATCGTAAGGGATATTTTTGTTTGTTATAAGACTTTATCAACCATTCCCTTAAAACTTTTTGATGGCTTCCCATTATGATTCGCTTCTAGTACCTTTTACATGTTGTTCCATGCACAACACAAATTCTCCTGTCCTTTCTGCCTTGACAGACACTTCTGCCTTGACACACACTTGCCTCTAATTCATGTCCAGAAAGGTCTTGAAATACACTTTTTTAAACAATGACATATCCCATTGTGGTGGGGAGGGGTATAGTAAATAGATTTACTCATACGTTCAGTAAGCTAAAATATGCAAAATCAAGTGTTCTTTCTGGTATCATCATCACCATCCTACCATCATAACCACTGATGTACATGTTGGAAACAGCCACAAGTTAAGTCAGTCCAGGTGCCAGAAGCATAAAGCATTTCACAGCCTCAGTTCATGAAGTTTAAAATATACACATTAACACTCGTAAAGATACACATTATAATTGTCAGTAGAGGAATACTGTTTGTCCATGAAAAATAAATGATACCCAAGGAAAAGTGATGAGTCAGTATTTCTCATTCACACTAAATATTCAGAGCAATATGCTTCATTATTAGAGCCAGCAAATTCACCTAGGATATGAGTATCACGTATTAAGAACAGTAACAAAATCACCCTTGAGGTCATTCATTCCACTACTGGGTGTAGGTAAAAGACCTACACACAGATTCGCATATATTTAGATAAAGCACGTACAAAAATAGAAGTGTTTTCCATCAAAAAGAAAAATGCTTTCTTTGCCCTATAAGTCCATCAATTGACAGCTCACGAAAACATATCCTTTCTCAAGTCTGCCCAAATTAAGAACTAAATGCTATTACTGCAACTAGCAAAGAGCACATGAAACTTTTGACTGCACTTTCCAAACTGTAATCAATCATATATTTATTACTCAAAATCTTGGCTCCCTCAACTCACAGGCACGTATGGCTTTCAAACACACCTATGTTCACACAAAGATGTATAACTTCCAAATGGTTATTTTAGGTCATTTATTTTCTAATTCTTTCTCTCCATTGTGTGTTCCTGTCTCTGCAAAGTCTGTCACAGTAGCCTACTCCTTTCCTGAACTTTTCATCAACGTGTGACTTTTCTCTTACCTTTCCAGACTGATCTTCTCTTTCTCCTTTGTCATTCTTCTCCCGCCTTTCAAATCGTCATTCTTCATGTTCTCTCTGCTCATCTATTTCTTCTTTACTTTTCCCCTCTCTGAAAATATCATCCAAAACATAATCTCAATGATCACCTAAAGAGTAATGACCCTCAAATTTATATCTGCAGTTCAGATCTTTCTCTCATGCTCTTGATTTATGTATCTCACTTCACATCAACTCCTGAACATAACACCAAGTATCTTACATCTAATGTATAGAGTAATCAATCTACATATCCACTACCTAAATGTGTTCATTTCCCAGAATTCCTAATCTCAATTTAGAGATATTGGAATTATTTTCATCTGTTTCTCTTTCTTGCTCCACCATCTAATCAATTGCCACGATTTCTTGATTTTTTTTCCCTATGAATATTTCTCCAAATTTTTTACTTTACCATTTCTGCGGCCATAGCTGTAGTTGAGATATGCGTTGTGCCTTGTTCAACGCTTTCCAGTCCATGTTCTTTTCTACTACAAGTGTTATGTATCTCACTGGTCTGTTTAATCAGTGTAAGATCTATGTCTTATTCATCATCAATTTCCCTAGTACAGTGTCTGGGACATAGAATTACCACACTATAAAGGCTGTAAAATGTAGCAGGCACCTACTATGTTCTAGACACTATGCTAGATGCTCTGGATACATCACGGGACAAAACTTGGAAAGATACCACCTTTCTGAAGCTTACATTCTAGCGGAGGACAACTTCATTCTTTAAATAATAAAGAAAATGAATAAGTAAATTACTAGCATGGTAGCATGGAAAGGGACTCAGAAAAAAGAAAAGACCAGATTGATGGGGATGAGGAAAACCAGGGGAGAGCAAGTTGGAAATTAAATGAGGTGGTCAAGGCAGACCTTACTGACATGACACTTTAGTAAAAGCTCAGAGGAAATGAGGGATTTACATATGCATTTATTAGGAATAAAAAGTTGCAAGCAGGGGCACCTGGGTAGCTCGATAGGTTAAGCAGCAGACTTTGGCTCAGGTCATGACCTCACGGTTCATGAGTTTAAGTCCCACATGAGGCTCACTCCTGGGGGCAGAGCCTGCCTTGGATCCTCTGTTCCCCTCCTTCTCGGCCCCTCCCCCACCCACACTCTGTCTCTCAAAAATGAATAACATTAAAAAAAAAAAGTTTCAGGCAGAAGGAGCAGCCAGTACATAAGCCCTAAGATGAGAACATGCATAATGTGTTTAAGAGAGAGTAAAAAAGTGATGGCAAGAGGGAAGTCACAAGGGGGACAGAAATAAAAGATGAGATCCAAGAGCTAAGAAACATTTGGGGCCATTGTGAGGGCTCAGTCTTCTATTCTGTGTAATAAGGTTGAATAAAAAATGATAAAGCTCCTTATGAAAGAAATGGGTCTGCAAAACTAAAATTTTTCATCAAAATAAGAAAGAGAAGCCAAATGACGGCTTCCTAAACTATCAACTAGTTCAGTCTATCTAATAAAATATCAATGTTTAAAAATATTGTTAGATATATAATGATAGATTCCTTCAACAGGTCTTTAAATTTGGATTGATCAAATAAAAATCAACAACCTTTCTGACTGCACCAGTGTGAAAGCTGACCACGGGTATGTGACATTGCTGCATGCTGAGCACTGAGCACAGTTGCTCAAGCTGCCTTGAGCAACAAGGGTTTTGAAAATGTTCCTAACGGTCTGGAAGGAAAAGTGGCAGCCAATACCGGTTAACCTTTGGAAGAAGCACTCATTCCAGCAAAAAACAAAAACAAAAACAAACACACAATTTTTAAACTGTTGCTGTAAATCATGTGTGAATGGAGAAGGCAGATTCTGGAAAATGAAGCAAACACCCGCAATTAATTAGTGAGAAGTGGAACATTATTGCAAAAGTACCTTTGAAGGCTGATTTTGCTATGAGGTCCTGACGCTATAGTTTTACTTCTGTGGTTTTGAGAACTTTGATACTGATGGGAAGCTTCAGTTTTGATGGTGGAGGGAGTTGCGAGCCCCCTGCAACCGCATCAGTGACCCAGTGCATAGGGAAAACACCTCATTTGGAGAGTAGTTTCATCACGTTCCCTTATAAGGCCCAGGTGACCTCTGCCTTAGACAGCCATCCAAGGAGGCAGCCACAGAATAAGAAAGTATGTCCAATAAGTAAGGAAGCCTACCATACGAGGACTACTTTCCATTATGTATCAAACCTAAAATTTAATCTCATGTCTCCCAATATAGCTCTAGATATTATTTTTCCAAAGCTAAAAACACATTAGATAAATGGACTCTCTTCAATATGTTTTTTCAAAACATCAATCTCTACAGATACAGAAAATAAATCCAGGGATGTATGGTATGGTTCCAGCTACAATATGGCCTGGGCTTAGAAGGTGTCACTCCCACTCTTAAATAAGAAAATTAAAAGTAACAAACTAAAAATAAATTACTTTCCCCAGATTCTGAGATCTATGGTGGCAGGGCAAACACCCACTCCTAAATCTGGAGAGTCACAGCTAATATCTGTGTAACCTCAAGCAGAGGCCACAGAACCATAAAGTGACAGGAACACTTAATTGGTAATTTTAACAAATTTCTGGAGCCTGAGTATAAACTAGCATGATAGAGAGAAACTCCAGGGGCTTCAGATTTAGGGGGCCCTCATATTTATTGAATTTTACCTCGAGAAACGCACTAGCATCTTATAGAGAAGAATCGTCTTAACAGTGAAAGACGCCCTCTTGGCTCTGGCAGGAAGGAGCAAAGGTGTAATTAGGAAATACATCCAGAGTGTCCTTCATAAGAGAAGCTTTCCTTTTCCAGGGGAAATCTTTGCCAGAGCCTTATTCCACCTGGAGGAGGGCCCTCTCTCTCCCAGTTCCACCCCCTTCATCCTTCCTGTCTCACCTAACGGGGAGCAAGCTATACTATTGGAGCAATACTTGTAAAGGTAACAAGGAAACAGGCCCACTGGAAAAGGGGTATTTAATCAAAACACTATACAGTACTTCCTTTATCCCACACTTTAGCAGCACACGTAGGACTCCAGGACCTCAGGCTCCAGTATCATAGCAGATTACCAAGGACAAAGCATCAAGATCCTGACTCTAAGAGGGAAAAGCCCAAACACAAGGAGGGGAGACAAGAGCCAAGGACACTGGAGGAATTTTAAGCCTCTCCCACCTACACCTATATCAAACATTAAATACAGCTCAACTCCTAGCCAGATTAACATAAATCTTCACAATAAAGACCTGTTTACCTTCGTTCCTGTTATACCATGAAACAGGTCCGGCTACCAACAACAACAAAAAATTCTGAAGAGACAAATCAGACTGTGGCTTAGATATAACACAGATATCGGAATTATAAAGCAGAGAATTCTATATAAATATGATTAAGTTGCTATAGGCTCTAATGGAGTGTGCAGTGAAATATTTTAAGTGTTGCAAGGAAAAAAAATCTAGAATTCTATACCCATCAAGATCTTCCTCAAATGTGAGAAAAAAATAAAGATACCTCTGGAAAACAAAGACTGAGGGAATTCATTACCACCACACCTTCCCTGTAAGAATGATCAAAGAAGTTCTTCAGGTAGAAAAACAACAACACAAATAGCTCATAAGCTGAGATCTACACAAAGAAAGGAAAAGTTATGGAAAAACAATAAATTAAGGTAAAAGCTATCATTTTTCTTATTCTCACTAAATCTAAAAGGTAACTATTTAAAGTAGTAACAGCAACAATGCATTGTCATTATAGCATAGGACTAACTGTATAAATGCCAGAAATATTATAAGACACATGAGGGAGGAATTAGGAATATTCACTTATAACTACACTATCCATGAACCAGGATAGTGTGTGTTTTTTTTTTACGGTTATTTATTTTTGAAAGAGAGAGTGGGGAGAGGCAGAAAGCCAGGGAGATACAGAATCCAAAGCAGGCTCCAGGCTCTGAGCTGTCAGCACAGAACCTGACATGGGGCTGGGACTCATGAACTATGAGATCATGACCTGAGCCAAAGTCGGAGCTCAACCGACTGGGCCACCCAGGTGCCCCCAGGATAGTTTTAATTGAAGATGGATTTAAATTGGTTACAAAGTGTAATGGAAATTCTAAGATGACCAGTAAAAAATGTTTCAAAAGAAGTATAATTGGTATGCTGAAAAAAGATAAAATCAAGTGTCAATGCCAAAAAAATTTTTTTTTCTGTAAGAAAGCAGTAAGTAATGATCTGGGGCAGAATTCTCAATTGCAAACCACGGAAACTGCGTCTGGTCAAGCAAAAACAAACAAAAACCACTTCGAGTCGACTGGGACTATCAGGCAAGAGGTCTAAAGAACCAAATTTAACACTAAACTTTCAATAATAATCCTCTGAATCACGCCACAGAAGAGGCAATGAGAAAATCACTGTCACCAGTGCTCCTCCTAACAAGCTATATATATTACGGGGTTTTTTTAATTCGTCGCAAAGAACCTGATTTTATGGCAGGTGCTCCTGGTGCTAGCCAGAATGCCACCTCTGCCCTAGGACCCACACCGGAAACCCATCACCATCACCCAAGCCTCACGTGCCTGCCATCATCCTTCTCACAAAAAGAAAAGGAACCCTGCACGGCACATTCTTCGTCAAACTGCTTACTTCCAAACTGGATTCTCCTGCTGACACTCGGGACTGGTGCAGATTAGGACCCATGTCTGGGCTCCAGCTGCCAAAAGAAGATGGGAACAGGTTTCCTGGCTTCCGTGTGTGGAGGTAGGACTCGTAAGGGAGGAAATTTTCCAGACATGCAAGGTTATACTCAAAAGTTCTAGGCAGCAGGGCGCCTGGGTGGTTCAGTCGGTTAAGCGTCAGACTTCCTCTCAGGTCATGATCTCGAGGGGTTTGGGTTTGAGCCCCACATGGGGCTGTCTGCTGTCAGTGCAGAGCCAGCTTCAGATCCTGTCTCTCTCTTTCTCTCCGCCCCTCCCTCGCTGGTTCTCTCTCTCTCAAAAATAAATAAACATTAAAGAAAAAAAAGTTCTAGGCAGCAAGAAATCATGAAGCTAAATAACACTTGTACATTTCAAATTTATATCACTGCCTTTTGTTTTGAAACCTCTAGAGTTTTCAGGGTAAAATCTGAACCTGGCCCTGGGTTCACGGAGGGCAAAGAGACCAAAGAAAGACGCAGAGCATTCCAGATTGCTGGATGGCTGATTGAAAAAGCCAAGTAACTTACCCACCAAGATCTTCAGAGTTTATTTAGAGGTCTCATCTGGGTTCAGTCCTGTATACCTCCAGATGCTGGCAGTAACACCTTAATCTCTCCAAGCTGCATGCTTGAAAAAGCTCCAGCTCTCCCTGAGGGGATGGTGGGTGGAATGTGCATTACAAGGAAGCAGGAGGGGATGAGGAGCCTTCTAGTGCCCTGGTTTAGCTCAAAGATCAACCAGAGGTCATGTCCTCTCAATGACCTCCTCCACAACGGTCTTTAACCAGCACAATAACTTAAAGTTACCGCAGAGTAGATACACCCAATTAACAAAGTGCTAAAAAGTATAAAATAATTCCTTGTCCAACTTTCTAGGCCAAACTTTGTGTATAAATCTATATGCATTGAACCTTTAACTTGCAAAAAATATTTTAAGAGTCAAACAATATACTAAGATTTGATGAATATACAAGTAAACATTGTACCTATCTCATAAAAATGAAGGTTGCATTCTTAGTCACACAATGCAAACTGCTATTTCTTTTTCTGAAATAGAAATATACTGGTCTCAGGCGCCTGGGTGGTTCAGTCGGTTAAGCCTCTGACTTGGGCTCAGGTCATGATCTCACAGCCCATGAGTTGGATCCCTGTGTCAGGCTCAGTGCTAACAGCACAGAGCCTGGAGCCCGCTTCCAGTTCTGTGTCTCCTTCTCTCTGCCCCTCCCCTGCTCATGCTCAGTCTTTCTCGCTCTCTCTCAAAAATACGTAAACATTTAAAAAAAAATTTTTTTTAAAGAACTATGTTATTGGTTTTCATGCTGCTTTGAAAAGGGCTTAATGTATAATCAAGGATTATTTTCTGGTTTGGAAGAAACTGTTTCAAAAATATAAAGCATCACAGATTGGCATGAAAGATCAGGTTAATTGAGATATTTCTGTGTAAGCTGTAACTCGTTGAAAAACCTGAAACTTGAGTAATAATAGATATCTAAACATGTGTTACGATGTCCTTTTTTAAATAAAATCAAGTAATTCTTCCCATCATTGCAATATGTCATAGCAGAGCATATATTCTTATTTTCTGATGAAAATACAGGAGGAAAGAAGGAATAAAATGAAAAACTGGAATAATGTTAAATCATCGTGTTTCTTAAAAAGACATTAATGTTTAATACAATGTATAATATTTGCCTGTCCCAACTATAGTGCCATAATTTAATGATAGATTAATCCCAACTTTATAAATTTACCAGATGTGTATGTCAGGGTCCTACTACACAGTAGTCTATAACATGCCCAAACTGACAATCCTCAAAATCTCCAAAAATGAGAATTTTTGCACTAAACTACCTGGATATGTGAGCCATAGAAAAATAAACAATTATGGAAGCAAACTATTGAAGAAAGGAAAATAGGATTTTTTATTCTTGATCTACTATTAGCAAAGGAACTTACATTATGGTGAGCCAAATTCTCTGAAGTGCATAAACCAGTGTTTGGAAATAAATTAGGTGCCCTGGGAAGCTACATTAACTCTTTCTGCACACAGGAGTCCCATTTGTTGCCAGGAGACGTGGATACAGGATGGCTTGCCCACACAAAAGTGCTAAGGGACGCGTTGATTCTTACCATTAACCACTGACTTTCTAGTACGGCATTTCTCTGGAGCAGATCTTCAATTTGCTGTATTGATGGTTGTTTATTTTTTATATTTTGTCTGATTCTGTAATGAAGACTTTTGGTTATCTAAGAGTTCAGAAAGTCCATTGAAGAATTCAGTGATCAGAAAAACTTGAAAATAAGACATGATAAGATTCTGCAAGAACTGATTAATTTACTCAAAAGACAAGAAGGTTGAAGGCAACTTTAAAACAGTCCTAAAATACCTGAGGGTTGTAATGTATAGGTGATATTCTGCACAAAAATAGTAATTAACTGTTCTGCATCTCAACTAAAGATAGAAAAAGAAAAAAAAATGCTATCTTGACAGTAACACAAGAGGGTTGGTTTAAAAATAAGGAAAAAATTTCCTGACAATGTTTTTATGAACTGTTGTTTTCCTGTCATTATAAAAGATATATGTAGTCTATGCAGAAAGATTTTAAAGTAAAAAAAATAAAATCAGGGAATAAAGCCACACATAATACTATTACCCAAGATACCACTGACAAAATGAAATATGGGTGTGTATTTTTTAAAGATTTTTTTTAATGTTTATTTATTTTTGACACAGAGAGAGAGAGAGAGAGAGGGAGAGAGGGAGAGCATGAGTGGGGGAGGGGCAGAGAGAGAGGGAGACACAGAATTCGAAGCAGGCTCCAGGCTCCCAGCTGTCAGCACAGAGCCCGACGCAGGGCTCGAACTCACAGACCATGAGATCATGACCTGAGCCAAAGTCGGACGTTTAACCAACTGAACCACCCAGGCACCCCGTGGGTGTGTACTTTTTTTCAGGAATGTATGGATGTACACACATACACTTATAATATTGTGGATGTGATTTTTTTCCTGGAACATATCTTTAAATCAGTAAATAGTCTTCTACAACATGATTTTTCATTTAATCACTGTGTCTCATTCATGTACTGTGAATTATATAAGTCACATATCTCATTTTGGCCATTTATAATTTTGCTATTATTTTTAATACTATGATGAATAATCTTGTACACTAATCTCCGTGTACATATTGACTTTTGTCAGTATAAACTCAGAGAACATGCAAATCTGAAGGGCATAAACATTTTACGTTATAAAAACTACTCTTTAAAATTATTGTTTCAGTTTAACTCCTAACAGCAAATTTATGAATATTCTTGGTCTATGTGGGTTTGTATTTCTTTCATCTTTGTTTTACTTTGTATTATTTTCATTATTGTTTTAATTCTCTTTAATGAACTGCCTGGCCATTTTTGCATTGGATGCACTGGCCTCATTCTTAGGATTTTGCAAGTGTTCCCTATGTATTTAGAGTTTCCTAATTTAGAGCTTACTTTTTCCTTTGTCCATTTTAATACATCTTTTTTTCTTATTAATCTTTATGACTCTCTTCTCTATTCTATTTCTATAGCAAAATCATCTCTAAGCTTATGTTTAATTAACATCCAACTATATTTTCTCCAAATAATATTATTCTTTTTAGTGTTTAAGTATCATTGTGTTGAGAGGCTCAGAGTTCTAACTTCACATTTCTGAAGAGTTAACCAAATATATTCATTTACTGAGTAACCCATATTTGTTCTGCTAACTTGAATTTCAATCTGAGACCATCTCCAAAATACTTTTGTGGACATGAGTCTATTTCTGAGCTTTGTATTTTATTCTGATTTGTCCTTTTTTAAGTACCATATTATTTCAATAACTAGGTTTGAGGATACATTTTAATATATAGCAGTTCATGTGAACTCCATAATCTGCTGTTTTTTTTTTTTCCAACCTTACTTTGATTAGATGTGCTTCATGTGAACTGTAGTTCCAAAAGTTTAATTCATTTAGTATTCTTATTGCAATTGAACTAGGAACCTGTATCAGCTGGGGTGTTAGTTCATACTTGCACATGTTTTCTTCACACCCAGCATGTAATAATGGTAGGTAACCATTTGAAAGACAACTGAAAGTAAGTAATAAGAACAGCCAAAGTTAAGGCTTTTTACCACTCTGGGCCCAGGGTTAGCGCTTATGAATCAACAACCAAAATGCCCCGCTTGAGATTAGAGTCTGAAGCTTGTTTGTAGCTTGAAGTCAGCAGCATAGGTAAGTTACAAAGACAAAAAAGGTTGCCTTCAAGGAAATTTCCTGTATCCATGTGTTATGGATTGACTTGTGTTTCCCCAAAATTCAAACATTGAAGTCCTAACACCCACTACCTGAGCATAGGACTTTATTTGGAGATAGAGTCTTTACGGAGGCAATCAGAATGAGATCATTAAAGTGGGGTGCGCTCTAATCCAATATGACTGGCGTCCTTATATAAAGGAGAAATTTGGAGACCTACGCACACAGGGAGAAAACCATGTGCAGATGAAGGCAATGACAAGATGATGCTTCTAATATCCATGGAATGTCAAAGATTTCTAGGAAATCACCAGCAGCTAGGAGGGAGGCATGGAACAGATTTTTCCTCAGAGCCTTCATTAGGAAACAACCCTGCCAAACTTTAATCTTGGACTTCTAGAACCCAGAACTGTGAGACAACCAACTTCTGTTGTTTAATCTACCTACTTTGCGATACTTACTTACAAATGCCCTATAAAACTTCTATACCATGGGGCACCTGGGTGGCTCAGTTGGTTAAGCATTCAACTTGAGCTCAGGTCATGATATGGTTCATGGGTTCAAGCCTTGCATGGGCTCTGTGCTAAAAGCTCAGAGCCTGGAGCCTTCTTCAGATTCTGTGTCTCCCTCTCTCTCTGCCCCTCTCCCACTCATGCTCTGTGTCTCTCTCTCTCTCAAAAACAAATAAACATTAAAACATTTTTTAAAAAAGAAAGGAAAACTAATACACCATGACTTTACACAAAATTATGGACCTACAAGAGTTTGAAGACAAAGACATGACCTATTGACCAGGAACTTAGCCAAGCCGCTGAGAGTTTGGTGACTAGACATGTGGTGTCCCCAGAGCCACGAAACAGGTTCATTTCTTTAGGAGACGTGACTCTGGCCTGAGGGTCAATGGAAAGAGGGAGCAGGGGAAGCACATACAAAACTGAAAAAGAACAGCTAGACAGCTAAGGAAGCAGAAAGGAGAAAAGAAAATTAACACCCAAAATTAGTCCACGAACTAAAACTCTAAAACACTAAACAGTCAAAAGCTAATAAATATAGATAACAGAATTAAAAATTCACAACATGAAATCATCCCAACTGAAAATAATTTATGAAACAGTGTGACAAAGATTTTAAAATAGTATATATAAGGATCAATAAGATAAAAATAAAATCCTTTAAAAATCAGCATGTAATGACACACAAAATAAAAATTTAGAAATCTTAAATATGAATATTAACCCTAAATTGAAGACCCGCATAAGAGGGGCATCTGGGTGGCTCAGTTGGTTAAGCATCTGACTATTGGGCTCAGGTGATGATCTCAAGGCTTGTGAGTTTGAGCTCAGGATTCTGTCTACCTTTCTCTCCACTATTCCTCTGCTTGCTCTCTACCTCTCTCTCAAAGTAAATAAAAATATACTTAAATAAAAGAAGACCTGCACAAGAGATAAACTCTAACCCAGACCCAATTTAAGAGAGAAGCACAGCAATAACATAGGTACCTAAAATTTAATTCATAAAGAGTTTAAAAAAGAAGAAAAATACAATTAAGATACATAGATAAAAGATTGAAAGACTGCAATATATGTTCAGTCACAGTTTCAGAAGAAAAGAACAGAGAGAATGGCAAAGAAGCTATACTTGACAAGAATAGAATTGAGAATTTTCCAGAATTTAAAAAACACAACTTCTCATATCAGATTTTTCCTACAGGAACTGAGTGGCATATAAATATAAACTCAGACTTAGGCACAACATTATAAAACTGCAGATCATCAAAGATATTTTCTTAATTCTTGAAATTTACCAGAGGGAAAAGACAGATTACCTACAAAGGATTGTAAATTAGCCTAAAGCTGACTTCTCAGCAGGAATAATAAAACTAAAAAATAATAGAACTGTATCTTCAAAGTACTAAGGGAAAAGAACACAATGTTACACTCATCTAAATAATCGTTTTAGAGCAAAGGCAAAACAAAGACATTTCAAATGCAGAAAGGCTAGGTAAAAGAGTTTAGAGCCCTTGGATCCTTCTTCAAATATATTTTTTAATAAATGTAAGCTCAGAGGAATAATGAGACTAAAACAATACCAATAAGTGAAAACACGGAAAAAATTGTTAGAAAACTTAATTAGTAGTTGATAGTAAAACTAATAATAGTAGTTTTTTGATAAAAGTAACTTTCTAAAAAGCAGTATATGTAAGGATTTTAAATAGTGCATTAAGACATCCTAAGGTTCTTATTATGTTTAGAAGATAGAAACACTAAGTCATTACAGATTTGTAATAATAACTTGTATAACTAACTTGGTGTTTTTTAATTGAGAGAAATTACTATAGGAATCAAAACTCAATGTACAACTTCAAAATTAGCAGAAAGAGAAATTGTAAATATAGAAAAAGTCAACAACTCAACAGAACACAAGGAAGGAGACAGAATAAAACAAAAAAAGCAATTGACTGTAAGTTGGAATAAATAAATAGGAATATATCAATGATCATAAGTGTAATTTAGTTATTCTTATTTTTTAAAAGCCAGAGATTATCAAATGGGAAGAGAAAATGAATCCAACTTGTATTCTGCTTTCAAGAAGAAAACCTGGGGGGGCGCCTGGGTGGCGCAGTCGGTTGAGCGTCCGACTTCAGCCAGGTCACGATCTCGCGGTCCGGGAGTTCGAGCCCCGCGTCAGGCTCTGGGCTGATGGCTCAGAGCCTGGAGCCTGTTTCCGATTCTGTGTCTCCCTCTCTCTCTGCCCCTCCCCCGTTCATGCTCTGTCTCTCTCTGTCCGAAAAATAAATAAACGTTGAAAAAAAAAATTAAAAAAAAAAAAAAAAAAAAGAAGAAAACCTGGGGCATCTGGCTGATTTGGTCGGTAGAACATGTGACTCTTGATCTCAAGGTTGTGAGTTCAAGCCCCACACTGGGCATAGAGCTTACTTTTAAAGAAAAAAAATAAAATAAAATAAAATAAAATAAAATAAAATAAAATAAAATAAAATAAATAATAAAATACTCATCTTTAAAAAAAAAAGAAGAAGAAGAAGAAGAAGAAGAGATGCCTGGGTGGCTCAGTGATTTAAGTGTCCAACTCTTGATCTTGCCTTGGGTCATGATCTCACAGTTTGTGAATTCGAGCCCCATGTCTACTCTGCACTGACAGCACACAGCCTGCTTGGGATTCTGGTTCTCCCTGTCTCTGCCCCGCACCCCCCAACTCGCTCGCTCTCTGTTTCTCTCTCTTAAAATATATAAATAAACTTTAAAAAAAGAAGAAAACCTAAAAAAAAATTTAGAGGATAAGAGTAAGATTGTAATGGGGTAGAAACAAGATCAACTATGTAGATATTAATCAAAGGAAATGTGATATAGTAATATTATTATAGGGCAAGTTAAGCTCGAAATAAATAGCATAGAAGTAGGGTGATATGACCAAAGGTGATGGATGGCTATTTTAGATTGGGGCCTCTGTCATGCAGTGATATTTGAGTTCAGATGTGAACTGTGGGGAAGGCCAGTCATATAAAGATCTGAGAGCTGAGCATTACAGGCAAAGGGAACAGATGGTACAAAGGGCAGTGTGACTGGATTATGAGGGGAGGAAAAGTAGCAACTGATGAGTTTGGAGTACATCATGCCGGCCTTCATAGGCTATGGTAAGAAGTGTGCTATTTGTCCAAGTGTTCTGGAAAACAAGAATGAATTTTAAGGCAGAACGTGACATATTCTGGGGCACCTGCGTGGCTCAGTTGATTAAGCACCCATCTATTGATTTCGGCTCAGGTTATGAGCTCATGGTTCATGGGTTCGAGCCTGCATGGGGCTGACAGCACTGAGCCTGCTTGGGATTCTCTCTCTCTCTCTCTCTCTCTCTCTGCCCCTCCCCTGCTTGCATACACACTCTCTCTCAAAATAAAAAAATAAATTAAAAAAAGAATGGGACATAGTCTAACTTTTTTTTTTATTTTTTTAATGCTTATTATTTATTTTTGAGAGAGAGAGAGACAGAGCATGTGCAGGGGAGCAGCAGAGAGAGAGGGAGACAGAGAATCTGAAGCAGGCTCCAGGCTCTGAGCTGTCAGCACAGAGCCCGATGCAGGGCTCGAGCCCACAAACTGAGATCATGACCTGAGCTGAAGCTGGAAGCTGAACCACGCACCCCTCTAATTTCTGTTTCTAAAAACATCATTGTAACTGATGTCTGGAGCATAGAGTAAGAGTGTAGGCAGGACAACCATTTAGGGAGCTCTTCAATAATCTAGAAGAGATGTAGGGAGACCACCATTTTCTCCTTCAGTCCTACAGTTGTACATATTCCACCAAGTTCTGCATAAAACCTGAACTTTTCTCTCTTTTCTTATCCATTTCCATAATGTAAATTACCAGTTTTACACAGATGAATCCTGAATATTTATCTATAGCCTATCCTTTCCCAAGACACAATCCTTTATTATCAGTTCCCTATTGGCCACTTTAAACTATAACCTGTGAGCATCTCAAACTCTAAGGCGCCCCTGATCAACTTTACCATAGCTAACCAGCATCAAATCAGGATCATCACCATCACTGTTTTCCAATTACCCAGTGCTAAATCCTAAGCATCACTTCTAAGCTTCCCCTCTATTTGTTCTTCATACATAGTCAGATTGCAATTGCTAGTTGTCTGCTTTTATAGTATCTCTTTTGCCCTCTACCCCTTTACATTTCAGTGACCACCACTTAGGTCCTCGTTTTATCTCTGTTCTAGGCAGGATTTGGGACCCATCATCCTCATCACCTGATGCTACCACCTTTACGTTTTGTGGCAAAATAGACTTTGCAGATGGAATGCGGGTGGCTAATATGCTGCCCTTGAAAAAGACATTATCTGGATTACCCAAGTTGGACTAACATAATCACATGGGCCCTTAAAAGTGGGAGAGGAAGGCAAAAGAGTCAATTAAAGAGATCTGACAGATAAGAGGTGGGAGGGATTCAAAGCAGGAGAGAGGCTTGACCTACTCTTACTGACTTGGAAGATAAAGCCAGGAATGCGGGTGGCCTCCGAAAGAGCAGAATGACTCCCTGACCAACAGCCAGCAAGGGCACAAGGACCTCTGTCTTACAACCACAAGGACCAGAATTCTGCCTACAACCTGAAGGAACCTAGAAGGAGATTCTTCCCCAGAGCCTGCAGAAAATAATGCAGCACTGATGATAGTATGATTTTGACCGGTGGAACCTTGAACAAAGAAATGAGTTGTACCTACAGAACTTCTGACCTGCAGAATTGTGAGATAATAAATTTATGTTGCTTTAGGCTGCTAGATGTGTAGTAGGATATTCTGGCAACAAAGGAAAACTAATACAATCTCCCAACTGTTCTCTGTGTCTTTCCTCTCTTCTGCCTTCAGGTCCATTTTCCCCATTGGTTCAAGATTAAATACACACACACACACACACACACACACACACACACACACACAGCACCTTAATGTGCCACAACTCTGCTCAAAATTTTAAATATTTTTATTGTCTATAAAAATCAAGGCCCAACCAAGGCCACATGCAATGTGATACAACCCTGTCTTCTATTTTTCACCCTGCCCAGGATACATATTAGAACCAGTTAAAGGAAAAGACATATAGGGCAGAAGTTCCAAACTGAAAGCTTCAGTCATGCTGAAGGTGAGTTATCCTTCTGGCATTGATGTGTGACAATACACACAGAGAATTGGCAAGCCAGTAAGCTCACTGGAGCTTCAGTGTCCAGGGTTTTTTATTTAGGTATCATCATGTAAGCAAAATACGCTGAATTGCCCATGTGGTTGAACTTGATCTCCAGCCCCCTTTCCCTCTCTGAAGATCAGGCTAATAGTATGTGGTCCCAAGTCCCAACCCTCTAATCATATACTTTAGTCGATATTTCTGGTGTAGCAAGCCCACATCCTAAGTCAGTTTGTTAGCATAACTTCTCTAGGGGCCTACCATGAGTCACTTCTTAGCGTGAAATATCAGAAGTGATCTATGGACACACCATGAATAACAGAGACCCTCCTATCCAAGGGTTTAGAGGCTACCTCCCAGGAGCCAGAACAAAGACCAGACTTCTCTTTGGGCACCAAATTCCTTACTACATACTCTTCCACCACTCTTACTGCATCCTATATTCCCACAAAACTGGAGTACTGATTGCTCCCCAGTCACTGAGTTTCCTAATACGTGTCTTTGCCTTGTGCCTTTTCTCAATTTGGAATGGCCTCCCTCTAATGTCATTCCTGAAAAAAAAAATTAAGGAACCATCAATACCTAGATAAATGTAAGATTCCTCATCAATCCTTATTTCTAATCCTAGCAGGCAGAAGCAATGCTCTCTTCTGTGTATCCCTATCAAATTTTGCTTGCAGTCTATAAGTTGGCTTTCCCCTTCCTGTTTCTTTTTTTCAGTGAATTCTAAACTTCTTTTATTCCATCCCCTTCTTCCCTACCTTGTTATTATACTGTGAGCTTCTCAAGGGTATCTTACTCATTTATTTCCTATAGAGTATCTGCATGATATACATAGTTTTTGAGTGGCATACGTCACACAGATACTACTTGGAAGGCATGCCATTCTAAGGCTTTAGTGCCCACTAATACAATCCATCATTGAATGGAGCAAGTCAGACAACTGTCATCTCTAGAGATGGGACTGGAGGATGTGGGTACAGCATGGTGTCACAAAAAGAGGTGCTGAAAAGTCTGAAGAAAGACAGTTCCGTAGGAAATTGCTATCATGATGGACTAGCTCCTGTACTGAAGTGCACCAAAGAAGTAATGGTCAGGAGCAGTGGTTCTCGTGTGTGTGTGTGTGTGTGTGTGTGTGTGTGTGTGTGTGTGTGTGTATGATGGGGAAAGGGGGTAGAAAAATTAAAAATATGCTTATCCAATGTCCTTATCCTATTTTAGATATTCTGACAGTATAAAATTAATTCCAAGTTATGTCAATGAGCTTATAGTGAAAACAGTAGATGTTTTCTGCATGCACATTTACAGAGCTAGGCAGGTGCTGTGGGGAATGTGGCAAAGTCACTTTCTGACACTCTCAGTTGCAGCTATTTTTATGGGGACATGTTCTAGCCACTTCTTCTGTAGGCCATAGGGCCTAGTTCTATGTGGAACAGGGCAGATGTTAGGAGCCAAAAGCAATCAACAGACAGCATGGCAGGTCTTATAGGTATAATTTCAGAATAGCATTGTTTGTGAAATCAAAACAATAGAAATAATTAAATGTTCACCATAATTGGAGACTAGCTAAACAAATTGTGACAAATCTATTAAATAGAAAACCAGGTAGCATTGATAAGAGATACTAGGCTGTGTCTGATAGAAACATTTTCCAAAATATATTGAGAAGTTAAAAAACAGGTGAAGGAAGTTATGTTTAATAGTATGCCCATTTATGTAAAATTGTTTGATATAGTTGCTTGTATGTCAAATGTTTTGTTGAACTATTCGAATCATGCTTTTAAAAATGGCTACCACTGCAAAGTGAGACTATGATTAGGGACAGTAGATCTCTCACTTCTACCCTCTGTACTAGTTTGTTTTTGAATAATGAACGTGCATTATTTTATTTTTTAAAGCCTCAGTCATTTTACAATTTTACTTTATTCCACTGGCCCTTCAATTTTCATTTTACTCATTTATCCTGTATTTGACTAATTTGCCTGTCAAGAATCCCCATGTGAGTTCTGTGGCAGCAAGGATGAAAACAAATTACTTATGCATAATCTTATTTTACTTCTAAGTTGACTATAATATTGGAAGTAAAAGATGTGAAACGTATTAATACTGTATGTTTAAGATTAAAATCTTTCAGACAGAAATCTTTATAATTCCTTTAAATAGGCCCATTCTAAGTCATATAAGAGTATTTGTTTTGACAGATAATTTTCTGCTCACACTTAAAATCGACCCCATGTCTAACTTTTTTTCTTCTAAAATTGTAGAAAATGAGCCACTGTAAAAAGTTCACCTAGCAGTTCCCTCTTGAACAAATTGAAGGATTAATATTTTTCATTTTTTTTGAACAAGAGACTCAATTTAATTTAGATAACCTGGTATTATATTTCTTTCTATGGAATTAATGGACCTAGTGATCATCTATAGTTATATTTAGAATGCCCTGTATATTTACTAATACATGTCTTTATGATTAAAATTTCGTTTCAGGAAAAACAAAACAGGACAAAACATTTAGTTACTTTACGATTTTACCTGCACCTAATAAGTTTCTGCCATTTGACGGTGAAAAAAAATTCATATTTTGTTGTCATGTGCATGCATTTTATAACCTTTACACTTTTCTTTCTCTGCTTTGTTAGTATGATATCAGATTTTATTAATGAGATTAAATGATAACAGTGTGAACAAATTAGCAATCATTCTTTATAGTACAGACAAGTAAACAGTGAAAATGCACATACGCTATAATCTTCTCTCCTTTAACAATTTTCAAAAGTGAGAGAATGAAAAGATATTGACAGATATTGAGTATATATATGTACCAGATGTTCTATTTTGGCTCTTTTAAAAATTTCTCATAACACATCTATGAGATAGGTTATTTCAGCCCATTTCACAGATGGTGGCAGGAAGCAGAGGGACTCATGCCAACAGTATGGAGATACCTAAGCTATAGAGAGCACTTTTTCTCAAAGTATGGTCTGTGGACACTATTTACTCATTTGCAAACTTCAGGCAAAAAGATTTCAAATCGTCAATGTTTATAAAGTGAACCTGCCAAGCTCATTCCTGCCCTGGCTCTTCCCACTTCCTGTTTTTGCTTTCTGAAATTCTCCCATCTCGGAACTTTGTAGAGCTCTTTCCTTCCTTCTTCAGTTTTCAGATCAGTGTATCCAATGTAGTCTTTTGTCACCAGTTAATCTCTACCATATCATAGTACTTTATTTTCTCCTTCAAAGTTCACATGATCTCAAAGCATCTTATTTATGTGTTTTTCTGACCTCTCCCCACCACTACAGTCCTTAACACTGGATTGTCAGATCCATGAAGCAAGGATCTTACCTTATTCAGCACTACATCGTCATACCTACTGAACAGTGCCTTGGTATATAGGAGGTGCTCTAAGAATTATTGTTGAATTATTGGCTGTATAATCCAGCGTGTGCTTAACACAATGTGTATTGTGCGTTGAGAGCTCCGAGTGGTATGACAGTAAATGAATTTGCTTAATTTCGTTTGACCAAGTGTCTGCACCATGGATCTGATCATTTTTTCCCTTGTGATATCAGTATCTCTTATAATTAGTATTCAATTTAAAAAATCCTTTGGTAAATGTTACCAAGGTGAAACCAAAAAGGACCTGTATGCAAAAATGCTGCTCACTTCATCTGCTAAACATTCTATTCAAATGCAAATGTCACCTAGAAGGTTTTCTACAGGAAGCCCTTGTCATCTACTAATACCTACTGCACTAAACCTGAGACTCTCAGCAAACAGAGAGCCTTGTGTAGAGAGAATGATCCTGGGGGAAGATCGTGGAAGCAGGCCTAAGAAGGTAGACAAGGCAGGAGAGAAGACTATGGGAAAGACTCCAAACATCTAGGGGGCAGAGGCCTGGGAGAAAGCCTAACAGTAATGGTTATACTGGTAAAAGGAGATTGCACACACTTTCCTCTCTCAATCAGCTGTTGATGGATTGATAACACAGTAATGTTTTACCTCCTCCAATTTAGTGCATATAAGTGAAAAGATATTAAAGTTCTCCCTGGTTGGTTTATCGGTTTGTCTGAATTCGGAGTTTATTTCAGCTAGTTACATATTGGAGTCACAAAATCACCCACTTACTGATTTGACTCACCAAAGAGAGTAAAGAGGGCATGCAGAGGCTAGCAATGCTTTTTTTTCTTTTTTTAGATTTTTTTTAATAAACATTTTTTAAAATTTTTTTTATTTATTTTGAGAGAGAGAGAGAGAACAAGCAGGGGAGAAGCAGAGAGAGAGGGAGAGAGAGGGGACAGGCTCTGCACTGTCAGCACAGAACCTGATGTGGGGCTCAAACTCATGAACCCCTGAGATCATGACCGGAGCAGAAATCAAGAGTCAGACGCTTAACCAAAGAGCTAACCAGGCACCCCCCAGTGCTCTTATTAATAGCAAGAGCGCTAATACCAATAACACATCCTTGAAATCACCTACTCTTCAGCTGGCTATTCATACGTGATTTCATGTAATGCTTATAACAGCATCAAAAGATTTACCATGAGAAGATACTGAGGCACACAGAAGTTAAGTAACTTGGCCAAGTGCACAGCAGTTAGTGGAGTACCAATGACTAACCCCAAATTACATTGTCCTTTTGTCCTGCCAGGTTCCTGTGCTGTTTTTCTTTAATTAGTAAGAAATGAAAAGGAGAAAGGTCATGGCTGCACCTCCAGATAGCATCTAGCATCTACCTGATTCTGCAATGTCACTTGCTACATGGTTGGTTGGTTGGTTGCATCATACAGCTTAGAAATGGGACACGTCCTTGAGGACAAGTCAATGCAAAAAGAGGACAAGGAGAGACTCATGCTGGAGTTAAGATCTAATAAATGACCATGGTGCCCCTTTCTTGATGCTTCAGAAATAAATCACGACATACATATTTATCTAAATGGTTATTCTATGAGGGTAAAAGAAAATAAATAATCTACTTCCTTAAAGCTTTGTAAGCATCCAGCAACCTTGGGATATGTCTGGAGCTTAGACTTATGACTCATGTACAGAAGGCATTATACAGAATTAATGGCACGTTTTTTCTTGCCTTGTTTCTAACTTCCTTGTTAGAATTTACATGTATTTGCTTAATTGTGAGCCCCCATACAAAATTTGACAGTGTATTACACAGGGCAATTAAATTACATTGAGCATAGAACAAAAATCTCAGGAAGTGATAAATACATAGATGTTCATGGAAAATTAGAGTAAGTTGGTTACTATAGTTAGCCAAGATTGTATCAGAAGAAAAAGAACAAATGGAAATATTTTGGTTTATACAGAACTCATGATTAATCAGAGAAAATATACAAGTTTATCTGCAAGGGTAAACTTTTTACTTGAACTGAATTTCAAGGAGGAATTAATATTTTAAATAGGTCCCTTATATAAAAGGTTTCTTAGCAAATTAATTAACAGCGTTTCTAGGAGTGAAGCCTAGAGCATAGCAGATTCCAAATTCTTTGTCCTTAATAGGTTCTAGAATGCTAGTCATGCATTGATTACCAAAGGATATTTTGGGCAACATTTGGAAAGCAAAGTAATAAACAGCTCTGGTCAATTCTCTTCTAAAGACCCTCTGAGAATAATTTCAACCCGAGCCATTTATTGGCTTTAATAATGAGAAAAGCGAGCTGGGAAATACCAGATGTTAATGAAAACCTGTTTTAAGCTCTGCCTTGAATGGGAGGTTGATCAGTTTATTCAAGTCTGATTAAGACTAGAGGCATGTTATTTAATAACTATCCAATATGCTTCCCCCAAAAATGTGCTGTAGACATATCTGAACAACCTGCTCATTTTCTAAAATTATACTTGTGTATGACAGCTTTGTGATAGCCTTTTCCCAGCCTCCATGATTGCTGGAAGAACATGGATTATATAGGAAATTTTACAGATCTTGGGCTGTTTATGTTGGTGATGAGCTGAAGGAAATTGAATGGTACTGGATAATAATAATCACAATGATGATTTAAATTTGTTTTATATTAAGTAAATACAAGGTAGTTTTTCCTGTATCATCTCATCTGGTATTTATAATTTAAATACACTCTGAACTGTCTATGTTTCTCCACAAAAATTATCAGATACTGTGCTAAATTCTGAGAATACAGAATCTTAGCCAGACAGGCAAAAAATGAATTTAAAAAGTAATTATTTCATGATGATTATGATTAGTGCTCTGGACAAAGAGATACAGTGATTATGTTCATGATTAAAAGGGGGATATTAACCAATCTTATAGATTAAGGAAGACATCCCCAGGGAGGTGATATTTTAAATGAGCTCTGAAAGACAAATAGGAATTAAGAAGTGAAAAGACTATTCTAAGTAGATGAGAGAGCAGGTATAAATGCCTTAAGGCAGGACAAAGTAGGCCAAATTCCATGATCCAAGAATTTACTGAAAGCAGGCATGGCTGGAGTAAAACAGTATGTGTGTGGAAGAGTTTGGGTGAGGATAGAGGTTGTAGCATGGTCAAGATGAGGTACATAGTGACCAGATAGTGCAAAATCTTCCTCTAGACTTCCCTCTGTGTCCACATAACAGCAGCAAATGCTTTTTAAGAAGCCCTTATTATGCGCCCAACAGTGTTTTAAGTACTTCCCTTTTTTTATACTTGACAATAATCCTATGAAGTAGATACTGATATCATCCTTATTCTACCAACTGAACAGGCAGAGTGAAGAGAATTTTAGGTCACTTATCCAATATTACACAGCAAAAGATGAGCAAGTTGAGATAAGATGCAGGTGGTCTTGTTCCAGGATCTTCTCTCCTAACTCTATGCTGAGCATTGAAAACCAACACAGGCTTTGAGCAGGGAATGAACATATCCACCTACCCACCCTTGCACTGGGATTTATGGGTTCCTGTCCATGAACATTTATTGAATTCAACTGATATACAAAGCCCTGTAGTAGTGCTTTGGTATCTTATATACTCATATACCCACGTTATTCTATTACTATGAACACTTAAAGAAGCAACTCAAATACTGAGATTAAGAGACAGTGTACGGATGGAAAGTTTACATGGAAATAAACGGTGCCAAGCAGTTTTAATTAAGGTGGTGTTTTGATAGGCACGGATTGATGGAACATATCAAAGACAAAACAGTCATGATGATATGAATCAGTATTTTTATAGTATATCCATTTATCAAGTGCTATATTGTCATTGATCTTCACAATAACTTGGTGACGAGGACGGACTGGGATTATTCCCACCTTATGGGTAAGGAAACTGAAGTTAAGAAAGGGTAAGGTACAGGTGCTAAGTGATGAAGCCCCTCTCTGCTGGATGTCTGCTTTTACACAATGTTATCCAAGTAGAAGAAAGAGCCTACACAGAACTATAAACGAAGGAAAAACAAAGTACCATGTATGATAAATATAATAAAACATTTATAAACTTTTCTCATAACCTAAAGGAAACAGAATAAAAACACTGTTATAATATTTAATCCTCTCTTCCAGTAAAAATACGCTTAAACTATCTTTCACAGAGATACTGTTATGGCGCCTAACTGCAATCCTGGGCTTACAAATGTATCACTTGTTTTTTTTTTATGTTTCCCTCACATATGCAAGTATTAGGAAATTATTCAAGACTATTAGGAAGTAGGATGGAATGATGCATTTTTAAATTGAAAGCTAAGTAAACTGAGTGAGTATATACAATCAGTTGCCACTGCTTTTTTTTATTTGTTCTTTTTATATAGAAGTAACTAATTATTTGAGAGTCTCAAGAAAAATTGTGTAGTTATCCAAATGCCTTTTTTTTTCTACCATGACTCATATCATAAAAGCAAAGTGCACTCAGTCTTGAATTGTGACACTTGGGCCAATATGCTAGTAAAAGACAGGAAGTTGGCTGCTACTAGACAGGGTCAATGTCAGTGTTAAGATATTACTTTGTGTGTGTGTGCGCGTGTGTGTGTGTGTGTGTGTGTGTAATTTATTTTCTACCTGAGCTTCTGGTATGCAGAGTGCCCAAGGTGACGTCTCTGCTGTGGCCTTGACAAACCCCAATTTGGGCCACAAGTTCTGATATCTCAGGGTTATGAACCCTATGAAAAAAATCAATTAAAAGATATACAATTGCCCCCTTTGAATTATTGTTCGTTTTGGCCAACCTTCTTTTCCTTCATTAGTCCTAGGCATAAAGCCAACATGAGATTTATTTCTCACTCATGGCCTCTCTTCTTTAGCTTGTCTTTCTGTTATTTATGGACAGTAAAACTAATGCCTGAGCAAATGTTGAATTCCACTTAAACCCTTATTCGCCTAGAATAACGAATGATCAAGTTATCTGACAGCTTCAGCACACATTTCAAATGAGATTATGACAACTGACTTATGTTGAAATAACTTCGAGGTTCAAGATGGAGCTTCTCCCGCCAGGGTGCCACATCAGCAAACTGAAACTTAGATACCTCTCATGTCCCTGTAAATGCTCCACTTGACCAAAATCACAGTATATCCAGTCAGCCACTCTCAGATGCCAAGCCAGCTCTGGGTCTTCTCACCCCCAACAAGATCGACTGCGTGGCCCTAGACAATGAGATGTTTTCTATGTTAGTCTCTTTTGTTCTTTGTTCTTTATCGTACAAAAGCTTCCTGGCTTCTGGCCCATTTTACAGTGCTCCACAGGAGGCTGTCTACTTTCTCCAGTGTTAAAGTTTGTATCACCTAAATTGTTTGCTTTCATCGTTTTTCAACAGTTTTTGGCAACAAAGAATGGGATTTCAAGCTGACTGCTAACAGCCTGAGCATGAGACACACTTACCGAACCCTTTGAGTTCACTCTTCCTCTCCTCATTACTGAGAGCCAGGTAAGTCGCTCTCGGATTTGAGCTCCACTCTCTCGTGTGAGCTCTCCGAACCAAACAATCTTTATGAGAAAAAAAAACAAAAACAAATGGGCACCTGGATGGTTCAGTCAGTGAAGCATCTGCTTCTTGATTTCGGTTCAGCTCACCATCTCACGGTTCGTGAGTTCAAGCCCCACGTTGGGCTCTGAGCTGACAGCATGGAGCCTGGTTAGGATTCTCTCTCTCTCATTCTCTTTCTGCTTCTTCCCAGCAGCGATATAGGTATCTGGAATAAAGGTTCCAGAGCTTGTTAAAATTCCCAGAAAATTTCTGGGGTCCCAGAGAGGTTTCAGGCTAGTTATATTTGGGAGTCCACCTTGGCTGGGAGCTGTCAGAGGATCACAAAGCCCTGAGATAAGTCCACAGCATAAACCAAGGTGGGGAGGCCCTCAGGAAAATAAGTTATCACAGGAAATTCAGACTGTTTTGACCATCAGAATTGAAATAGGCACAAATCGGCCTGTTAAAAGCCATCAGGGCATCTTCCCCCATAAAGACATCTTGTGGAGAGAATAATAGGTTTCTTGCTAATCGGAATCTGGGAAGCCAAAGCCATAAAGTCGGTGGGCAGGGGGTACGCACTTAAAAGTTGTTGGAGCACTCACCACCTAACTCGAAGATTCACATGCTAAGTTAAGCTGTCAAGAAATGGGTAAACTCGACACCAACCAAGTTTATGCACCAACCTCAAGAAAACTACCTTGCCACAAGGTACGCTGTAAAAGACACACAGTCTCTGACCCAGGGGCACATCCCTTTTGGGTGTTAATTTGTCTCCAAGAGACTGAAGGTTTAGCTAAAGAAATGGGATCCTAAAAGTTTCAAAGAATTGAGTGTGGACCACACAGCACACCTGCTTATTTTATGTCTCAGAACTACAGTCCTGGAAGCTGCAGATATCTACAGAAACGGTACAACCTTACCAAGACAACTAGAATTACAATGGCCGTTATGGGGAACGTTCCAATTAGGCAACATCGTTCCTGTAAGAAAGGCATTTGAAAGCAAGGTTTCCCAAATCAAGCAAACAGAATGGGATACCTATTTTAATTAGCTCGCAGAAGCCTCCAAAAGACTTCACGATTCCAAAATAGCTTCCTGTTGCAGGTTTCCTTGCAGAAAGCTAATGAAAAATTAAAGACCCAAGAGGTACCTAAAACAAAAGACGCTAAGACTGTTGTATCTCCTGCTATTCCCCTCTATCCTCAGTCTACAAGTCTTCTGTCTGAATTGCCTTTATGTTCTGAAGAGACCATTAGACTATACACCGAAGCTACCAGGTTAGTGGCCATCCAACCTCAAAAGCTCCAAGGCCAGAAACCTAAAACACCTGGGCCTCCTCCTTTGCACCCTTCTAGGGGTCTATCCTCAAAACACTGGCCCAGAAAGCAGTGTCTCCCTGGCAATCAACTGAGACACTACAGAAGATTGTCCTTGAAGGTTTTGTCAAATCCTTCCACACTAACTCAAAAGCCCCCTCTTAAGCCTCGAAGGAGGGTCTGCTCCACCCTGGGTTGATGGTACTCTGAGGGATTCTCTGGTAAACTGTTATCAGTTAGTCCCTTAGACAGGGGGATACTAAAATTAATGTTGTTGGAAAACTGTACCAAATTCTGATAGATACCAGAGCTATCATTTCTACTTTAACCCCACTTGCTCTGGAGGCTGTAGACAGGATCTGGGAAAACTGTCAGAATCCAGCAAAGGGCGAGAATTCTTACCAAAGTCTTCACTCTTGGAGCGCCATAGTGCTTGGTCAAGAAGGAAAGGTAGGGGTGCCTGGGCGCTCGGTCAGTTGAGTATCCGACTCTTGATCAGGTCATGATCTCACGGTTTGTGGAATCGAGCCCTGCCTGGGGCTCTGTGCACTGACAGCATGGAGCCTGCTTAGGATTCTCTCTCTCCTTCTCTCTCTGCCCCTACCCTGGTTGCTCTCTTTCTGTCTCTCTCTCTCTTTCTTTCTCTCTGTGAAAGTAAATAATTAAACTTTAAAAAGAAGAAAGAAAGGTAAAATCTCTTCCCAAATTCCTTTCTAAATTCAGATTTTGTGAATTGGATTTTGGGGTGCCCATTGGTTGCCAATCCTTTCCTTCCCAAGGACAGATATTGCCTTTTTTGTTTGATTCATTTTGTGTCCTGAGAACTTTGCTTGGCTTTCTGACTGCCTGGGACATGTAGGTTGTTGGTGCTTATGTATGCAGGCAGCTCACTGTCAGCTTGGGGGCCAAAAATGTATGGCCAGGCAGAAATGGGGGGTACATTCCATCTGTGGCTTAGGGTCCTAGTGACTCTTTCCAGTGTGGTAGGGTCCCCTCCCTAAGGAAAGAAAAAAACAAACAAACCTCAAGGCAACCTGGCTATACGTGTATATGACAATACCCCTCATGACCTTGTAACATGAGACCACTTAATCAGACTACATGTTTGTGTGTTACCATATATATGGGAGACAAAGAAGTAAAAAATATGTTTAAAAAACTACACCATGTCACGTTCAGGGCTCAGTTCTTTGATACGAACCCAACCTAGCAGTGCCGGCAGGAATAAAGTCCCTTATTTTGGCTATCTTGGGAGTGACTCTGTATCTTGGGAGTGTAGTATGGGGTTGTCCAATACTGCCAGAATTATTAATTGCTTGTCCCAGCTGAAGCTTGATAAGATAATTGAAATGATTTAAGTAGCTTTATGGTCAGAAGTTAGCCAAGTTGGAAACTGATATTCAGAATCTGATAGAAACTTTTTAATTAGGTCTTCTTCCCTAAGCTAAGCAAAACTATGTACCCAGTGCTGGGGGCGTCAGGGGGACATTCCAAAGACAAACAGCTCTAAATCTAGCACATGGGAATCTTCTGATTTCTATTAGCTAAAGCTCTCCCCAATATAAAGAAGCAAATTGATGATCATGTCACTGGATGGATGGGTCAATGCCTTCATATCACAAAGGTTACAACCCACTTCTTTGAGGAATTAAAAACAACTATCCTACAAATGAAGACAACTTGTACGACTTGTCTTATGAGTTGAGTCTTTATAAAAACAGGAAGAAAAAAAACCCCACCTATCCTTTATACAAGTCCCAAAACCTCCTCTACCCATCTCAAAAGGCTGCTAAGCATTGTATGCCAGATAAATTTGCACTGGCTCCTGAACATTTGAAACATTATGCTTTGAGACTCGTTTTAATCCTCTGGGAAATGTTGATATTTTTGTCTTAGCAGGCCATAAATGCGGTTTGGTTCCAGTCACATATTCAAATCAGTCATTTGTGGGTTATTATTTCAATGTCATTTCTGTCTTCAAAGTCTTTGAAGTGTTTTTAGGATCTGCCCCATGGATGCACCACCCATGGCCATTCTGAGACGTGAGCGACGGTCTGTTGCTTACTACAATTCTCAACTTCTTTGGTGTATTGTTTAAGATTAGATCATGCATGTGTAGTTCTGGGCTCAGCACAGGAGTTCATAGACAACCTTCTTGGGTCACTTTTCTGACCTCCATGATCTTTCTGGCTCTTTGTTCCCATAGACTCTCTTTTTTAGGTCTTTGGCCAAAAAGATGGGGCTTTTTTTTTCTGCTCTGCTGTGTACTTACCTCAACTGTACTCGTGTTTGGAACCAAGGGGAAAAAGGACAGAGAAACAGGAAAACAGGGCTTCATTCCCACCCTTTTGGACCATAGCCCTTCCAAATGGAGAGGAAGCTTCCTCTTCAGAATTTTAGATCATTGCATGTCCCTGCTGCCCCCTGTCACTGCCAGCGGACCCCTTTCCTACTCCTCAAATCTAACTAGAGGGCTTCTCCCCAACTCCTTCTGTCCATACAGAAGTCCACTTATGGGTTCTCGATACCTTGAATCCAGCCCATCATACGCAAGATGGGGAAAATGATAAATTCACAGCTATTTCACTAGTACTTCGATTCTAGTCTCCAATCCATCTGTTCCTGTTAACTTTTAAGAGCTCTCCACTAAGAGAGTCTGATGGGAGTCTGCTTCTCCCATCTGACTGAGAACTGGGCCTCCCCTCATTAGCGCTTTAAAAGTTCTAAGATCTCCTGCAAGAGACCACTTTAACTTTTTTTCACCCATGTTTGCTCAAACATATAAATCCTCAGAGCCCAGTTTTCACCTAATGTTTATGAACAGCTTGCACAATCATTATTCTTCAGGAATACCTTTTCAAAAGCACTGTCCTAAATCAAACCAATAATTTTTTTTAAATCCTTCAACTATCAGTAGTCTTCTTTTATTTAACTGCTGAGAAAATAAAGACATGATCACGTGATACCAACATACTCTGCCAGGTCTGTGTTTAGGAAAATAACACCTTCAAATAGAGGTTATATGTCAGCACCCAAACAGTGCATGTAGACTTGTTTATGATACACTTAATATTATCCTAAAATTCTAAATCAAAGCAGATTTAGAATTATTGGTCACTTAATTTAGCTCCCCATGTTGATTCTATAGACCTAATGCACAACCTCCATCTGACCCATGTACTAGATAGTGTTATGTGACCCATGTACTACATAGTCTTATGTGACCCTTGTAATAGATAGTGTTATGTGACCCATGTAATATACAGTGTTATGTGAATCTTACTTATGCAGAAACTGCTATTGTCTAAATGTTTGTGTCTCCCTAAAATTCATATGTTGATATTCTAACCCCCGCTGTGATGGTATTAGGAAGTGAAACCTTGAGAGGTCATTAGGTAATGAAAGTGAATCCCTCATGAATGGGATTAGTCCCCTTATAACAGAGGCCCCAGAGAGATCACTCATGCCTTCTACCACCTGAAGTGACAGAAGAAGATAGTAAGTCACTGACACCAAGTCCTGTGGACTTCCCATCCTCCAGACTGTGAGAAATAAATTTCTGTTGTTTGTAAGCCCCTCAGTATGTGGCATTTTTGTTTTAGCGCCCTGAAAGGACAAAGACAGGGACACAGTGGCAGATTTAGTATGAAAATGCAAGGAAAGCAGGGCTACGAGACCCATCCTTGTGAGTGGGTCCACCCAGCACTCTCCTACTTGCCTGAGAACAGCGGATCCTCCAATTCAAATCCCTATCAAACAGGCCTGTCAAAAGGACCCCAAATATTTTGTCCCATTTTATGATGCCCCACGTACAAAGATAGATGAACAGATACATTTAACCGAATAACCTATTTCTATTTATGGCGCATGAATTATTGAATGACTTGACCCAGACACCTAAAATATTGCTCAGCCTCTTTTGCCTAACCCTCCAGGCATCTGCACTATTGATTCTTTTCTTATTGACCTCTCCAGAAAATCCACCACTTGACGTGGGTCAATTTGTGGCTGTCAGCTATCAATCCAGAAATGATGACATAAAGCAGTGCTTTATATAATGTCACTACACAATAAAGCATGAAACAGAATTCCTCTCTTTGGCAACTAAGCATCTGTTAATAACAGATGGGCTCCCCAGATACAGTGAGTATATAAGGCAATAATAAATGGCAAGTGCTTTCTTCATGTGGTTGGTAGGACTTGGTAGCTTTTTGGATGTTCTGATTTTCAGAGCACTTTTATAGTAAGAATTCTACGTTTGATTTATACCTGATTTTTTTTATTTTTGACTACATTTATTTTGCGGTTCTGTCTCATTAAGAAATACTGATTTCCAGAGTACTTGCCCCTCTCCTTGGCATTCTAACTATACGAACCATATAATACGCACGTGTATTTGTTGGTGTGTGAATATATGAGAGAGTACCATTTCTTCTGCATGAAGCATTTGATTAAAACCTTTCAAATCAAAGTGGTGAGTAGTGATATAGCAAGGGAATTGTTCCCATGGAAAGCTTCCTCACTCGTGGGCAATAGATCCTGTCTTGTTTTCCCGGACTAGTATCTAAGCATAGAGGAGAGCAAAAGAGGAGATAAAATACGTAAGACTTGTCACAACATTCTACATCAAGTATTGCAGTATGATTGGAAAATATTCTTCGTGCACTGACATAAGCCTTTGGAATTAAGCACATTTTTATTCATATCTAGTCTGGCACTAACTTATGAGAGTTTTAGATAACAATATTTTCCTTGCAAGGTAATTGAGATATTAGAGATAATATGTATAAACCATTTGGTAGCACTAATAATCCATTAATATAAAATATGCAATGTAAGAAGAAAAGTACCTGATACAGAGTATGATCTTAGCAGTTACTATTAAGCCCTTTTAATATTACTCTTTAACATGTGTCTAAACTAAGATTAGAAATATATGAAATCTTGCTTGTCAAGAGGGATTTTTTTTACATCTTGGGCCTGCTATTAGTTCATGGATTTTTTATTAATATTTTCTTTAAAAATGTCATTTACACTAAACTGCTTTCACATTTTCCCCTATACTTATGTTTTGATGGGTGTTAAATTGTTTTTGAAAAGAAAACGAAATATTCATTGAGATAGTTTGTCAAATATTTTGTTTTATCTCAACAAAATAATCTGCATGAGTCATAAATTTCCCTTTAATAAGAATTTTAAGCCATAAGTTATGCTTGTTCATATTTTCTTGTTTTCCCTCTTTAAGATCTCATTATATTGACCAAAAAAGTAATTTAAAGATTAGAAGACTCTGGGGACTGGAATTCCCCTGCATTCCACTGTCACAGATTAAAATGATAACCTTCAAAGCTTCGATATTATAATATGTAAGAGAGTAGAATCCGATATGTTGTTAAATAATTCTCAGAAGGAAATATTAAATCATGCTATATGTCCTTGTAAATGTAAAATAAATCTGTGCTTATAAATGTAGAAGATCTTACATTATATTCAAGTAGGAAAAATTAATTCTGTAATTAAGGAAGCCATGTACAATTTTTAAATCCAAATTTCCCTTTCATCAAGCACAACAGATTTATTTAGTCTCAACTATGTACCACACACTACACTAAGTGATCCGAGAGATACAATAATGAGTAATACCTACCATCTGCCTTCAAAAAGTTTATCATTTAGTATAGAAGAGAAAGGTATACTAGTGACTATCTTGGCCAGGGAGAAAAGTGGGGTGTGGGAATGGTGGCTTATGATCTCTGAGGTGCTTTTTAAAGTTTTTCTTAAGTTTATTTATTTATTTTGAGAGAGACTGAGACAGCACGAATGGGAGAGGGGCAGAGAGAGAGGGACACTGAGAATCCCAGAACTTGAGGCTCGAACTCCCAGAACTGTGAGATCATGACCTGATCTGAAACCAAGGGTCACTTAACTGACTGAGCCACCCAGGCACCCCTCTGAGGTGCTTTTTAAATCTACGTGTGGCACCTCCACTAAGATAGGAATATGTTCCCCACAATGAAGATGCTACCGAATCATTCCTGTCTCAGCCAATGAGAATCCGTGCCATGATGTATCCCTATTATGGATAGGGTATCAGAACTGTTGAGTTTGTTAATGTTAAAAAGAAAAGGTGGGGTTGAAAGCAAGAATGATTTGGTTAAGTAGAATTCAAGATAGAACATATCTGTTGCACTATGTAGTTTACTGTTTTCTCATATTTGTTCTCAAGGCAGTAGAATTACCTGCCCCCATTTAGTATTCAGCATCTCATGTTTAACAGATTCAGTAATTGACTTTGACTTTTCCATTTACCCTTTCAGATCAGATGCTCCCCCCAGTTTACCTGTTAGTACATCTCTACTTTATGTCCTGATTTTAATTAGGAGGTGACTTTTTCAAAGGAGGCAATCACTTTTAATTTTAGAAGTCAGGAAGAAAGATCAGGATAAGCGTCACATAGCAGGACGATTTTTAGGTTTCAATAAATAGAGACGAAAATGTAGGCAGAGGATATAGTATAAAAAAAATTTTTTTTGAAAAACAAAGTATTCAGGATTTAGTATTGTAATGTGAGTGGAGAATACACAAAAATAAAGAAGTAATGGGCCATCAGTTTGAAAGGAGGAATTATAATCGGACTTTGGGTTGGATATATATAATTTAATTTATTAGGCAATGGCGGGTCATTTTGCATGGAGAATTCAGTGATTAAATCTGTGCTGTGGGAAGATTGACATGGAAGTAGTTTGTGAAAAATCAGGATGGATACATAAATTATATTGTGAAGAAATGGGAATAATAGAGACAACGTGGGAAACAGTGTGCAAGTTCCAGTCAGAGGAACCAGTAATTGACAAACAGAATAGACAGGAAAGAAAAAAAATCCAGAGGAAAAGATGAAGGGTTTTTGGATCTATACATGTGGCTACTTGTTGGTGGAATGATGGGAAAGTGCATGCCACAGCAAACAACACGACTCTTTCTTTGACAGTTCCTGCCCGGGTGACTGAGAGAATGATGCTATCATAAATCCAAATTTCAACATCGGGAGAGAGAATTGGTTTGGGAAAAATAGAATGAGTTTACTTTTATATCTCTTAAGTTTAAGGTGGTAGTAAAAAATCCAGTGGAATATAAACACAGATCTGACAGCTGGAAATGCAAGATAAGCACTCTGTGGAGAGCGAGTGTGGAAAGAGGAGACCTGGGGGGTGAACACATTGGGAACAGAGAGGAGGGAAGATGGCGACGACAATGGTGACAGCAGTGATGGTAAAAATTAAACAAACTTAAGGAAAGCAAATACATGGAATGTGGAAAAAGCAAGAAGAGCAAGCAGAAAAGAGAAAAAGTTAAAAAAAATAAGTGGGAAAAATAGGTTAATGTTCTTGAAACAGGGGAAACTCAGAAAGGCAGGCGGAGGTGGTGACCACAGATGAGGGAGGAGGCCGGTGGAGTCAAACGGGGAACAGGAAGTCATCACGAAAGAGGTGGGCTAATAAGTTAAATGGTAAGAGATGGAGGGGGGCCTGGGTGGCTCAGTTGGTTAAACGTCTGACTTCAGCTCAGGTCACGATCTCACGGTTTGTGAGTTTCAGCCCTGCATCGGGCTGTGTGCTGTCAGCACAGATCCCACAGAGCCCACTTCAGATCCTCTGTCCCTGTCCTCTTGCTGCACCCTTCCCCCTCTCAAAAATAAATAAACGTTAAAAAAAAAAAAAAGACAAGAGGTGGAAAGGTGGCCATGAAGTGCAGGCAGCAAAGGCAATCTTTTTCAAGAGGCGTGGCAAGGAAGAAAAGAGAGGAAGAATGATAACTTGAGGGAGAGGTTGTTTTCAGAGAGTGGAGACCTAAATACTTGCGTTTGCAGGCAGAGGGTGGCAACACAAACACAGGAAGAAATACACACTAGCAAAGAGCTCTGCTAGAGTCACTCACCAAGCACATTATGCAGAGCAAATAAGGATTGGGAATAGATAGTGCATGGGTTCGAAGTGGTCAGAAGGAGAGCATGGCAAAAGAGTGGAAGGATTTGCAGGGAAGATGTGTAAAGTTATAAGGCTTCAGAAAAAAAGGTTGCCATGATCGCAGAAAAGTAGAAGCAACACCTTCTTCCGAGAGTGAGAGAATAGATTGTTGAGATGGAGTTTAAACACAGTGGGACACATTTGTGGGAAATGACTGCGGTTGGTAGGATTAACAATCAATAAGGGTTAAACAAGAAACTGCCAGAGATGGGAAGGAGCTCACATCTCAAGTCCCTTAGTCATGTCCAGATGCGGAGCATTTGTAGAGGATGCTTGGGATGCTTTGGTGAGGTACCGCTATATAACATTTGCTACAGCTGCAATCAAGTCACCACTGTCAGAAGGAGAAAGACACGCAGAATCTGCATGGGATACTGCCGACAGATGGAGTGCTAAGAAGGTCACACAATATACCATCATTTCACATATGCCAAATCATGAACTAGAAGTAAGAAAGCTGGTGGCGGCAGTGATCACGACACATCATACCATTTGGGTTGCTGGATGCATCTTGTCTACATAAGTGGTTCATCGTGCCTACGGATGTGTTTTCTGCTCAAATGAAAGGAGAGAGTGCAATATTTTGACAAGTGTCCATTTATTTCCATCACTAGTATCCTTAGGGTCCTGCAGGTTTGGCTTGCCAAACATTTTTACTAATACGAGTGTTCATTTAAAGTATATCATCATCTTATCCTGCTGTCCTTACTAACAGGATAATGTAGAAGTCCCATCTTACTTTATATTTTTTACTCACGTTTCTTTAAAAAGGTAACAAGGAACCCCCAAACTGTTTTCCCCACATAATGAAAAGTTATTTTGCACTCTGGAAGCCTTAAATTTGACCAGACATTCAGGAACTCTTAATTCTGATGTTTCCAAACTTGAAACTTCCAAAATGTTCTACATGGCCACAGTGTCATAGTAACTGATGATATTTCTTAAGAAGACATCAGTCATACTAAAGCCAGGGTCAGTGAAACCTTGAATGAAACCCAAGACTTTCTTCAGAAATACACTGAGAAACGTAGACCCTGCATTTTTCTAACGACGTCATACAAGTTAGCAAATGACTAAAAAACAAAGTCCTGAAGACTGTCATTTACAAGGTTGACACGGTTCAGGTCTTCAAAGCAGTAACTTAATTCACATCTGAAAATTAACGTAAATAGTGTTTATATGTAAAATAATGTAGAATAATGTAGAAATGATGTAGAAACGATGTAACGTTAAGGGAAAAAAGTCGAGAATCAAGTAATGTGGCTTTATTCTGACTCTTCTGACTCTTACAGAAAATACTTAATTTGTTAGGTAAATTATAAGAATTCATTGGTTCAACAATATTTATTGAACATGTTCTGTGGGTTAGTCATTTAAAGAGGAGAAACAGAGGTGCCTGAATAGTTCAGTTGGTTGAGCTTCTGAAGTCGGCTCAGGTCATGATCTTGCCGTTCACCAGTTCAAGCCCTGCTTCGGGGCCCGTTTCAAATCTTCTGTCCCCTCTCTTTGCCCGTCCCCCACTTGGTTGAGCTCTCTCTCTCTCTCACCCTCTCTCTCCCTCTCTCTCTCTCTCTCTCTCCCTCTCAAAAATAAATAAACATTAAGAAACAAAGTATTTAAAAAATCTCAAACTCCTATTCAAAGGGAAGTTCTCTCCTTCATCCACTGTGTCCTTTCCTTTCCCTCATCCCCATGGTCACACGTGCTCTTTCTGCCCTGTGCTGACCCATTGGTATTGGAGCAGAGAGAAAGCTCTCCTTGGGAGAGTGTCCACAATTACATTATTGTGCCCTTGTTTAGCTCATGTTTTTAGGTTCATTGAGAAAGAGGACTCAAAGGGCCCTGTGGTCCATCCAGGGACTCAATCCTAATCAGCCCCCCCAGACCCTGAAGGTGCCTTATAAGCTTCAGCTACATTTTTTTTGCCTGGCATCCATTGAACAGCTGTATGCTTTAGTCTTTCAAGGGTCCAGTGTCTTTGTCTTCCTATAATGCTCCCATGCAAAATTCCATCCTCCAATGTCATCACATCGGGGCCTGTGGTCACATGCAGGAGTGACCTCCTACCTGCCTCACAGCCTCAGAACTCGAGAGGGCCATCTTTTTTCTCTCACTTTGATTCAGCATCGCACTATTCTATCTCTTCATCTATCATTTCTCTGGTAGCACCTGGGCAAACTAGCGACTATGGAGCTAAGCAGATTTCCAGCAAGGATGGAGCCTATCCCTCTTGGGGATACAAGAAACTTTAAGAGTGATTCTTTTGAAGCCCCACTCCCTTAACTTTAGAGGAGAAAACCAGGTGAGCATACCGCTCATTACCCCTCCAGTGGGCAAAGGCAAGGAGGTAGACTTTCCTGATGAACATTGTACTCTCTCTGTGTTCCTTGTCCTTCCATGACTCTACATGGTGAAGAATGCTATTCCACTCATCCAGTCACAGCCTGTCTTACCGGATGGGTAACTGGAGTCTGGTGCTGAGAAAGGGGCCCTTTTTCAAATCAGCCCAAGCAAATTTAGTAACTTTGTTCTCAAGAGGCCTCTAAATCTTTCCACTGTCCAATAAAACATTAAATTCCAATAAAATTCTGGGGAAAACAAAGAATTCAAGCAGTACCTTATGTCACATATAGGTCCTTGAAAATGTCCACTAAATTTAGCCATAGTTTAGTAACCACACTTAAATCCCTTTTACACTATTTGCTTCTTACTAACAATAATATTAATAAATTTGTACATGGTGGGCAAGAAGCAAGAAGCCAAGAAGCAAGATAAAAGTCATCTTCAAATAATCATACATACATATTAAAAATAGATTAGTAACTTTAAATTTACATTGATAACATGAATTTAAGTGGTCAAACTTAAAGCATGTGACATCTTTGGAAATTTCAAGGTACAACATTTAAGAATTATCTGCAAGTTAGAGATGGCTGAATTTTCTTTTTTAATTTTTTATATTTTTTTTAATATATGAAATTTACTGTCAAATTGGTTTCCATACAACACCCAGTGCTCATCCCCAAAGATGCCCTCTTTAATGCCCATCACCTCCCCTCCCCTCCCTCCCACTCCCCCCCATCAACCCTCAGTTTGTTCTCAGTTTTTAAGAGTCTCTTATGCTTTGGCTCTCTCCCACTCTAACCTCATTTTTTTCCTTCCCCTCCCCCATGGATTTCTGTTAAGTTTCTCAGGTGAAAACATATGGTATCTGTCTTTCTTTCTATGGCTTATTGCACTTAGCATCACACTCTCCAGTTCCATCCACATTGCTACAAAGGGCCATATTTCATTCTTTCTCATTGCTACGTAGTACTCCATTGTGTGTATAACCCACAATTTCTTTATCCATTCATCAGTTGATGGACATTTAGGCTTTTTCCACAATTTGGTTATTGTTGAGAGTGCTGCTATAAACATTGGGGTACAAGTGCCCCTATGCATCAGTACTCCTGTATCCCTTGGGTAAATTCCTAGCAGTGCTATTGCTGGGTCATAGGGTAGGTCTATTTTTAATTTTTTGAGGAACCTCCACACTGTTTTCCAGAGTGGCTGCACCAGTTTGCATTCCCATCAACAGTGCAAGAGGGTTCCCATTTCTCCACATCCTCTCCAGCATCCGTAGTCTCCTGATTTGTTCATTTTGGCCACTCTGACTGGCATGAGGTGATATCTGAGTGTGGTTTTGAGTTGTATTTCCCTGATGAGGAGCGACATTGAGCATCTTTTCATGCGCCTGTTGGCCATCCGGATGTCTTCTTTAGAGAAGTGTCTATTCATGTTTTCTGCCCATTTCTTCACTGGCTTATTTGTTTTTCAGGTGTGGAGTTTGGTGAGCTCTTTATAGATTTTGGATACTAGCCCTTTGTCCGATATGTCATTTGCAAATATCTTTTCCCATTCCGTTGGTTGCCTTTTAATTTTATTGATTGTTTCCTTTGTTGTGCAGAAGCTTTTTATCTTCATGAGGTCCCAATAGTTCATTTTTGCTTTTAATTCCCTTGACTTTGGGGATGTGTCAAGTAAGAAATTGCTGTGGCTGAGGTCAGAGAGGTCTTTTCCTGCTTTCTCCTCTAGGGTTTTGATGGTTTCCTGTCTCACATTCAGGTCCTTTATCCATTTTGAGTTTATTTTTGTGAATGGTGTAAGAAAGTGATCTAGTTTCATTCTTCTGAATGTTGCTGTCCAGTTCTCCCAGCACCATTTGTTAAAGAGACTGTCTTTTTTCCATTGGATGTTCTTTCCTGCTTTGTCAAAGATGAGTTGGCCATACTTTTGTGGGTCTAGTTCTGGGGTTTCTATTCTATTCCATTGGTCTATGTGTCTGTTTTTGTGCCAATACCGTGCTGTCTTGATGATCAAAGCTTTGTAGTAGAGGCTAAAGTCTGGGATTGTGATGCCTCCTGCTTTGGTCTTCTTCAAAATTACTTTGGCTATTTGGGGCCTTTTGTGGTTCCATATGAATTTTAGGATTCCTTGTTCTAGCTTTGAGAATGCTGGTGTAATTTTGATTAGGATTGCATTAAATGTGTAGATAGCTTTGGGTAGTATTGACATTTTAACAATATTTATTCTCCAACCCATGAGCACGGAATGTTTTTCCATTTCTTTATATCTTATTCAATTTCCTTCATAAGCTTTCTATAGTTTTTAGCATACAGATCTTGTACATCTTTGGTTTGATTTATTCCTATGTATTTTATGTTTCTTGTTGAAATTGTGAATGGGATCAGTTTCTTTATTTGTCTTTCTGTTGGTTCATTATTAGTGTATAAGAATGCAACTGATTTCTGTACATTGATTTTGTATCCTGCAACTTTGCTGAATTCATGTATCAGTTCTAGCAGACTTTTGGTGGAGTCTGTCGGGTTCTCCATGTATATTATCATGTCATGTGCAAAAAGTGAAAGCTTGACTTCATCTTTGCCAATTTTGATGCCCTTGATTTCCTTTTGTTGTCTGATTGCTGATGCTAGCACTTCCAACACTATGTTAAACAACAGCAGTGAGAGTGGACATCCCTGTCGTGTTCCTGATCTCAGGGGGAAAGCTCTCAGTTTTTCCCCATTGAGGATGATATTAGCTGTGGGCTTTTTGTAAGTGGCTTTTATGATGTTTAAGTATGTTCCTTCTATCCCGACTTTCTCGAGGGTTTTTATTAAGAAACGTTGCTGAATTTTGTCAGAGGCCTTTTCTGCATCGATTGACAGGATCATATGGTTCTTATCTTTTCTTTTATTAATGTGATGTATCACGTTGATTGATTTGCGAATGTTGAACCAGCCCTGCATCCCAGGAATGAATCCCAGTTGATCATGGTGAATTATTCTTTTTATAAGCTGTTGAATTCGATTTGCTAGTATCTTATTGAGAAATTTTGCATCCATATTCATCAGGGATATTGGCCTGTAGTTCTCTTTTTTTATTGGGTCTCTGTCTGGTTTAGGAATCAAAGTAATACTGGCTTCATAGAACAAGTCTGGAAGTTTTCCTTCCCTTTCTTTTTTTTTTTTTGGAATAGCTTGCGAAGGATAGATATTGAGATGGCTCAATTTTCAACCTGTTCTGGCAAAGTAGGGAATTATTGTGGTTATTTGGATGGGCCTCAAAAGTTATTTTTTGAAACTAGAAAAGTATATATAAGATGTGATTTATGTAAATAATGTATTTTATTTTTCATTATTTAACTCTACCTATTATTTAGAGATTATAAAGGTATTTCTTCCATTTCAATTTTTTGCAGAAGATAGGTGCTTAAAATTTCAAATTATCATTTTTTAATGATATCATTTTTTAATTATAATTTTTACTCTATATCAAATGAGAATAAGTTATTTACCAAACTTGAACTATCCTATTAAAAAGTAAACAAGCAGCAAATTATCCAAAAAAAATCAACTAATGCATATTATATTTTAAGCAGCTTTTCTTCCACAACTTTTTATCTACTATTCAAACCAAAGTGAAAACAGGAGTAAAATTGTTTCTATACTAAACACTAGTGCAGAGCTAATCAATCAGACTTCATTTATAAAAACTCTAATTGCACACATAATACATTTATACATAATCCTGTTACCGTATCACTTGAAATATGAGTGAAAATATTATTTATAAAATTTCAAGAGGACTGTATCTTCATAAATAGTTTTCCTTAAATATCAACTTGTTAAAACACTAATGTTATTTCCTCAATGCATTCTATATCTGGATTCCAGTATCTGGAGTATGAGGTGGGAAACATTTCAACCAGGAAAATTCTTTCCTAGAGAAAGCACAGAAAACTCAGATATCAGAATATTAATGCTCCTAGAGGCACCATGTCATTTTAACACTTGAGGAAAATAGAAACAGAAACTCCCTGCGGTCTTAGCCCCGCATTTGGCAAACTTACTAGTGAAGATATTATGTGAGGTAAACAAAAGCTGTACAATCACAACTCAACAACTAGCCATGATGGGTAAGTAATGTAGCAGTTTAACGTTTAGCTGAGATAACTTGAAAGACCAAGATTTATATAATTTTTATCATCTGAATGTGCTTGAAGTGTTTAGACAGCTCTAACATGAATGCCCATGTCTCTTAGTTGTAGAAAGTATTTTTTCTTATACCTTTGTGAAAGTAAATTTGTTAATAGTAGTCTAATACGAATGTTTCACTGTTTTTGGGGGAGAGAGAATATTACAACGAATAACTATCCTGTATGCAGGTGTTCCTGGGGGGCAGAACCGGTCTATAAACACTCTGTACACACAGTGATTCTTTGTTTGGCATTGTATGTTCGATTGTAATATCTTCCCAAAATGATCAGGAAACATGTTGGTAGTGCCTAAAAATGCACATCAAACAGTAAATGAGCAAATAAATAAGTGAAGACATTAATTCTGCCTTCAGAAAGAAAATCAGTTTCATGACTTCATGGCCATACCACTTGCTAACTTTATTTTCTGCCCAAAATATTCTTATTCCATTTGATCACCTATTTTACAGAGAACTGACCTAAATGTCCCTGTGGCAAATTAAAAGGGTGAAAAATGTGTACAGTGATTAATTCCAAGGAATAGATTTCAGCGTGTGAATGCCATTACAGAGCAGGATTTTCAAAAATATTTTTCAACAGTGGCGATACCAATTTTCACCCTTGATAAACGAGAACAAACTGAGGTCTCCTTCCTCAGCACAAAAACCTAGAAATAAAGATAGTTTAAAAAAAAATAACCACAGTGTTAAATTTCTGAGGATGAGAAATCGTAGGGAAAATCCACAAAACTAAACCGAAAACAGCAGCCCAGAATATAAGTAAGAAGCCAGAGAGTATAGACAACAGTGATACAAGCAATTCCAGTGAGGCCTGAGTAACCTTGAACAAAAAGACAGTGAAGAATGGATACACAGGGATCTGTTTCAATACCACAGCAAGGGCAGCCAGGTTGGGGGCCTCTTTCTGTCCACTCCTCTCTCTCCCAGTATAACTGCCACTGCGTGTCTTTGTGGCTCCGAGAGCAATGCCCTATTGTTTTGGTTAAATACTGTTTCATCAGAACCAAAGACAAGGTCTTGGGAAATGGATCAAATGAATGGATAATGTAAAGCATATTAAAGCCAGAAAAGAAACACTGGAGCTTTCTGGTCATGCGAATGCTAGCCACATAAATGTATGTGGCAGTGTCTCTACTTCTGTTTCTTTGTCATCTCTCTACTGAAGATTAAGTCCCAGAAGCCCACCACATGGCTAATGAACCTTTCTACATCAAACTATCATGGACCCTGCCATTATTCCCCAGATGCCTACTGATTCACCATGGACAAGATGCTTCTGGATCTCCTTCTCTGTCATTTGTAGAAGAGAAGTCAAGTCTAACCACAATGACGATCCACCTGGAGTATGCCTTTGATTTTTGCCATACTTTATCATCATGCCATGAGCTGTCTGAGAAAGTACCACAGTGTCCCTGGTGTATCTTCCACAGAGTTTAGAAGCAGTATTAATGGCAATGTAAATACATAAACAAATATAAATATTACCTCTCTTTTAGCATTAGAGAAGTAATATGTAATAACTGTCAAGGGTAGAAGCCCTGGGTGGCACCTGGGTGGCTCAGTCAGTTAGGTGTACAACTCTTGATTTTGGCTCAGGTCATGATCTCATGGTTTATGAGTTTGAGCCCCACATTGGGCTCTGTGCTGACAGTGTGGAGACTGCTTGGGTTTCTCTCTCAGTCTCTGTCTCTGTTGTTCCCCCTGTTCTCTCTCTCTCTTAAAGTAAATAAATAAACTTAAAAAAAAGAGAAAAGAAAAAAAAAGAGTGGAAGCCCTGGGGCAAGACCACTTAGGCAAGACACATAATTTCACTTCATCAGTTTCCTCATCTATAAAATGAGGGAAAATGATAATGGCTATGGGGGATTTATACAGATTCCATGCACTAATGTAGGTAAAGCTCTTAAAATAGTCCCTGTCACTTGATGTTTCATGAACAGTAGCTATTATCCATTAAAATGAGTTCCAGTAAAAATAGGAAAAACTTTCTAAAATAGGATTTTATTCATCCTATTTGAGACTTAGACTGAACTCTTTCCTTTCAGTTTATTTTTCCTGTTTTCACAAATCTAGATGGATTCCTTCAAGGCTTCGGCTCATTTGCCTTTCCCCTCAATGAGATGCTGTCCGATAGGCGTAGGGATCCAGAGAGAAAGGCATCTACTTCTGAGCTTCATTTACTTTATCTCTAAAATGAGATTAAAAACCAATTTTCCTCAAAATAGACAACTTTCCAATTGCCCCTCTATACTGCACATCTATAAAGTCTCATTTTATCTTTAACTGTAACCTGTAAATTCTGGGATGCTAAAAATTAGGACCAGAAAAAAGCTTCATAGAAACACAGAGAGAGGAAATCATGCAAATAACATTTTACTTCCTGGGCTGACCTACATTTCCCGTTATTGCTTGCTTCCCCTGATTCCCAGAGACCTTTAAAACAGACTGGTGAGAGCACCAAGGGACTCATTCAAATAGAAGACCAAGTTGAGTTATGTTAATTGAGAGCGTCCACACCAAGCGTCTGAGGTTGTGTAAACAGTTTTTCTTTGCTGCTTTGTCATCAGACATTTTGTCACTCTGCCTTAAATCTTTCCCTTTTAAGAGAATAATATCAGTATCATGGCTCACTGGGATTTTGAGAAAATTAATGAGATTATATGTGTTAAAAAAAAAAGTAGTTGAACATCTCAGAAGAAAGGCAACCAGACAACATTAAATCTCACGTTCCAGCAAATGGCAGGTAAAGACCCCTAAACCCTGTTGATAGAGTGTTTTGCCACATTCTTAACTGGAAAAGGAGGGTTGTATGTCTAGGGAGGTTATGACGGTTTAGAAACCCTTCTAAAGTCCTCCTACAGAAACGTTTTGGATAGTTATTTCTCATTCGCAGAAAAAAATCGTTGAAAACAATGTCAGGAAACTCCGTGTTCTTGTCATTTTTGTAAATAAAGGAATCTTACAAGAAATGACAACTGGGTGTGAAAAAGTTTTTTAGGTCTTTGGGTGTATCTGCTAACAGCATGCATGTCTGATGCTACGTTCTATTTCACGTCCTTTACCCAAAATACTTGCATTTTTCCTGTGATAAATATTTCCCAAAGCATCCTGATAGACTCCTAGCTTCCAATATATTTTTTCCTCTGTTTTAAATACAAAGCATTACCTCTCATTTAATCCTTCCAGTGCCCTTCTGAAGTTTCTTTCTCAGGATGGCACATTCTGATATTTACAGAACAATGCTTACTTATATATGAGTTCAATTTCCAGTGTTCAGATTAACCTAAGACTCAGTTTGGAAATCAATGCTATTCTGTATCTGATGCAGTAAAATAAACAAACCTTTTTAAAGACTTCTTAAAGACTTCAGGTTTAGACTTTTCCACTTTCCTTAATATCACCGTGGTAGCTCTACTGAAACAAGGTGACTTTTATTTAACGTTCAATGAGAATCTGTAGGATTTAACTGGAAATAATAGTGTTGACCTTGGTATCTGATAGGAATGAAGCAAACTTTGGTACACTCCCAAACAATAAATGAGTCCAGGAAGTGCTAACATTTCTATTAAGAAACGATGCTTTCCCATAACTCCAAGAGCTCTTTTCACAGACTATTTGATGATATCCACTTCACCACTTAATAACTTGTGCTGTGTTAGTTCTATTTCAGAAAGGGAGATTTCCACCATCAACACCACACTACAGCTCTCGGCTGTTTAGGAAGTAAATGTTTTTTTCTTCACTGAACAAAACCTAAAATAAAAAATGCAGTTTTCTAGAATTTTTTTTCAGTATTTACACAGAAGTCTAGTTATAATTTTGACCTTTCTGTTTTTCAACTCACTGTAAAATAATGTTCCTATAATCATGAAATCCTTGTTTATTACCAAAATTTTTTTAAATGCAAAAACCTATGCAGAAAACACTATAAAATCAGCTATAATTCTAAACCTACATAACTTGAAGTGAATTCAAGACTTTTTTTTAATGTTTTAATTTATACGTTTTTTTTTTCCAGTGAGTCCTTTCAATCTAACTGAAGAGATTGTTCTTCTTTTCCATTTATTATCATTTTTTTCCTGTTTTCCCTGGTCTGATTTCCATACAAACTCGTCGGTATTAGATCTGGAAATCTGCCTTGACATATTATCTCTATTTTGTACCCTTGGTGGGCTTTCTTTTTCATCCGTTATGGCATCATAATTGCATTTCCTAATGCTGAGGTTGTGCTTTGTTTTGTTTTTATCAATTTTTGTATTTACTGACTCCAATGTAGATCTTATCTCTTTTTATATTTGGGACTTCCTTGAATTGTGCCCCCTTTTAACTAATAAGGGTATGTCTAATTATGTCTTAAGATGTCACATGTTTTCTTGATGTTTGCTCATAGAATACTACAGTGATTATTTTCCAAATTATATCTGTCCTCTTACTCTAGGAGTTAATATGTTATTTTTCAGTAGTGCTTTTCTCCACATGATTTATTTTCCTCCTCATTAGTTTGTTTTTGATTTTGGGGGCTATCATCAGATCCATCCAGAATAAGTTTTAACCAATAAAATAGAATGTGTTGATTCTTTTGACTTCACTTTTTGCCCATTTGAGTGATGATCCCCTCTCAAGTGAGTCTGCTTCTTCAACCATGTCCCACATAGTTGAGGATAAGGGTTTGGAGTTGGTGTTCTCATCTTCCCATTTCTCTTACAAATTTTTCAATCATGCTTTCAAGGCCCCTCCGTCTCTTTCTACCGTAGTCTACTTCTCTTTGTTGCTGACCAAGTACTGAATTCCTAGAACTCTACTTTATTTAGTAAAGATTTGGTACCTGGTTCTCTGATTTTCTTTTCATCCTGAAGCACTAGTTCACACACTAGAGTGTTTCAACTGTTATGTGGGCAATCTATTCTATTCTCTGCCTTCTAACTTCTTTGACCGTTCATCTCCATGCTATAACAGCGTTACTCTATCATTACCACGTGCTGGATAATGCTGTCACGCAGAAGTGCAACTCTGAAATGCTACATTAAAACATTCTGTATTTTACTTTTCCAAAGAAGACATCCAGATGGCCAACAGACACACGAAAAGATGTCAACATCGCTCATCATCAGGGAAATGCAAATCAAACCCACAAGGAGATACTACCTCACACTGGTCAGAGTGGCTAAATTAACAACTCAGGAAACAACAGATATTGGCAAGGATGTGGAGAAAGGGGAACCCTCTTGCACTGTTGGGAATGCAAGCTGGTGCAGCCACTCTGGAAAATAGTGTGGAGGTTCCTCAAAAAATTAAAAATAAACTTACCCTTTTGAAGGGTCACATGCACCCCCATGTTTATAGCAGCACTATAAACAATAGCCAAAGTTGCCCAAATGTCCACTGATGGATGAATGGATAAAGAAATGTGGTATATGTATGAAATGGAGTATTAGTCGGCAATCAAAAAGAATGTAATCTTGCCATTTGCAACTATGAGGATGGAACTGGAGGGTATTATGCTAAGTGAAATTAGTCAGAGAAAGACAAAAATCATATGACTTCACTCATGAGGACTTTAAGAGACAAAACAGATGAACATAAGGGAAGGGAAACAAAAATAATATAAAAACAGGGAGGGGGACAAAACAGAAGAGACTCATAAATATGGAGAATAGAGGGTTGCTGGAGGGGTTGTGGGAGGGGGGATGGGCTAAATGGGTAAGAGGCATTAAGAAATCTACTCCTGAAATCATTGCTTCACTATATACTAACTAATTTGGATGTAAATTTTAAAAAATAAAAAATAAAGTTAAATTATATATAAAAAAAATAGACTTACCCTATGACCCAGAAATAGCACTACTAGGAATTTATCCAAAGGATACAGGAGTCCTGATTCATAGGGGCACATGTACCCCAATATTTATAACACCACTGTCAACAATAGCCAAATTATGGAAAGAGACCAAATGTCCATCAACTGATGAATGGATAAAGAAGAGGTGGTGTGTGTGTGTGTGTGTGTGTACACAATATTACTCAGCAATGAAAATGAATGAAATTTTGCCATTTGCAACAATGTGGATGGAGCTGGAGGTTATTATGCTAAGTGAAATGAGTCAGTCAGAGAAAGACATACCATATGTTATAACTCTATGTGGAATATGAGAAACTTAACAGAAGACCGGGGGAAGGGAAGGAAAAAAAAATAGTTGCAAACTGAGGGGGAACCAAACCATAAAAGATTCTTAAATATAGAGAACAAACTGAGGGTTGTTGGGAGGGAGGAGAAGGGGGAAACTGGTGATGGGCATCGAAGAGAGCACTTTTTCGGATGAGTGCTATGCGTTGTATGCAAGTGATGAATCTGCTCCCGAAGCCAAGAGCACACTGTATGCTCTGTATGTTAGCTAACTTGACAATAAATTATATATATTTTACATTCCATATTTTATTCTTAGACTCCTACTTTTTTAGATCTCTAGATTGTACATCCATACCTATTTCTTCATCACCTCTGAGTACATAATTGTTTGACACCCTCAAATTTCTTCCCATCATTCAACCTCCTCTTTTGTGCACTTCCTTCCCCATGTAATATAAATTTAAGAGCACCCATTCAACTAGAAAAGTTCGTGTCTTCATTTTTTCCAACTATCTCCTCGATGCAATATCAGAAAATGGAAGAACTACTTGAAAACATAACAAAAGCTTGAGACTAGTGAAACTGCGTATTAGCAATCACTAATATCAACAAGACCCTCACATTTTTTTACAGTAAATATTTTTTATCTCTTCAAACATTCAGTACACCACTTATGATCTCATTCATAACAGATGAACAATCTCTTAGCTTACTAAAAAAGAGGCAACCGTCAGATGGGGACTACTTCACCTTATCAGCACCTTAGCAAAAGAAGCATGGAGAAAAGTGCACCAAGATGTGTAATAATCAAATTACTCAAAACCAAGAATGCCTGGCTGGCTCAATAGGTAGAGCATGTGACTATTGATCTTAATTAAGGTGGTGAGTTCGAGCCCCATGTTGAGCAAAGCTTACTAAAAAAATAAAAATTTGTTCAAAACCAAGAAATCTCAAAAACATCTGGAAGAAAAAGACACATATGATATGCAGAAAAACAAAGATAATGAAATATAGGTTTCTTGTGGAAAAATAATTCCACAAGAAAAGAATAGAGCAATAGCTTTAAAGTAATGAAAGAAAAAAGTTTCAACCTAGAATTTTAAACTCAGAGAAAATACATTTCTAAAATAATATTGTAACAAGATAGTTTCAGACATACAAAAGCTGAAAGGATTCATCATGAATCCCGCAGAGTAAACTATAAGAAATTTTTGAGAAAGTCTTTTAGGCATGGGTAAACTAATATCAGAGAGAAGTATGGATCTGGAAAATGAATGAAGTGTAACTGTAAAAACTTTCCTATGGAAGTAACCAAAGAAGTGTTTTAAATGTGAAAGTTCCAGAAAATTGGGAAACTTTTTATTTGAAATTGAAAATTTCCTGAAATAGAGGCCTGTGGAATATACAGTGCTTCAGAACCTTCAGAGAAAAGAACTACCTCAGCAGAATTCTGATTCATTCTAGATCAGAGGGAGTTGAGTTACAAGTGGCACTGGACCAAGTTGGTTGGTTGGTAAAAGATTAGAGGGTTATAAGCTGCTACAACTAGGGCTTTTGGATCTAGCATTTGTCCTTAAGCTAAACTGCTTATTAGGGAAATCTCATGGTGACCTAAGGGACAATACTGATATGCAAAGAGGAGCCTTAGGTAATTCCTATTCTCCATGATACATCAGCCCATGTCATTTTGAACTCTGAGCATTTGACACTGCTGAGCACAACTTCCTTCATGAAACACACTGCAAAACAGATTCCTTGGATAACTTCAAGAAAATAAAATTGTTACAAAATATGGGTAGACGATGGAAAAAATTTTCGGCACACTGAGTTTGACAAATCAGCAGTATGGTGAATCAATGAATGGTGACTCGGTATTCTGTGGAGTGGTATTTAGTCAATTGAGTTTAGATGAATCTGATAAATTATTATTAGCAAATAGCTCTCAGTGGATGCATCTTTCACTTTCTCTGTCTACTCTTAAGTATTGGCTTTTCTTAGGATCCCATCATGGGTTCTTCACTCTAGAATAAAGTCTTGAACAGATGCTTTTGACCTAGATCTATCTCCAGACAGTTTTATCTAATTAGCACAGTAATTGAAATTTTCTACATGCACCATTAAACTCATCTTTTTCACTCTCTTCTAACTAATACTTCTGGCTACTGAGAGGTCACAATTCCATCCAGCTTGTAGCCTTGATGTCATTATTGTTTATCCCTAAAGTTTTTACCCTCACATATTATTGAGAAGCATGCATTTAATTATTTCATATCATAGATTTCTTCCTATCTGAACTCCTGTTATCCACTACTAATTCCTTGGGTTCAATTCACCGTAATATCTCAACCAGATTCCTACTAGTGCTCCAAAATCGGGCTCCTTCCCCCTGGCCTTTCCCTAAACTGCATCCAATGTATATTATTCTAAAATGAGAACCTGATTATTTCATCCCTTTCGTTGCAACCCATTAATGACTACATGTTTTTAAATAAAACAGAAACATTTAGTTTTGATATTTAGACATATAAGACTTCTCAAGATCTCCCACCTACTGACCTGCATTTGATTGAGGGCATTTGCTCACAATCACAAAGGGGCTTCAGAGATTAGTGGTTGTGATGGGCTGCAGGTTTTTTCCCAAGTCCATTCTGTGCTTCTTTTATGAGTGATAGCGTTTTAGCTGGGCACAGGGTCATCTTGCTAGAGACGACACATTCCAGCCTCTCTTGCGGCTAAGTGAATGTGTTATTACCAGTGAAAAATGAGTGCAAGTGATATATAAACCCTCTCCATCATTTCCTCAAAAGATTGTTTTGCTACAGTCTTTCTTTTTTATAGACTAGACTGTAGACAAGGAGCTGAGTCAGTGGTAAACAAGTAAGTAGGACAATATGCTGAGAACAATAAAATGGAAGACCCGCTTTCTTGCCTTAAACCACCATCAAATTCCAGACTATTACTTATCAGATACACACATTTTTATCTCTTTAAGCTACTATATTTTGGAATCTTTTGTGACACAAATTCAACCTGCAACTTAACCAATGCAACAGCTGGAGGTAAGGCTTATACATTTCCAATATACAACATATATGAAGAAGGAATTTCAAATATAGTTGTAAAGAAAAGAAAAAGCATATATTTTTCTATGTCTTGAGCACTTAAGTCTTAAGCAAATCTGTACAAATTCCAGTTAGCTAAAAGGCCAGTGCAGTCTCTCATTTCTGGAGTGATGTTCATATTATTTCCTCTACTGGAACATATTTCCAATCTTCTTTTTAAGGAAAACCCTTCCATTCTTCCAAGCTTTAACATAAATGTTACTTCATAAAGTTTTTGCCAAATCCCATACCATATCCAAATTTGGGGACCGTGCTATTGCTTCTCATATGCACAGATCACACTCCCTTGTAATGACCTATTTAGTTGCCTGTACTCACCACTACATTGTATGCTCCATGATGGCAGGGACAGTGTCTGTTATCTATGAGGTCCTAACTCTAAAGCCTGCTTCAATATCTGGTACACAGTAGATTCTCAAAATTATTTCTTGGATCAAAGTCATAAAACTCAGGTAACTGTATGAAATGAATCCACTATTGAAACCCCTGTCTATGTCAAGAACTGTGTGAGGTTCAATTGAACACAATGTCGAAGTCCAAGCAGCTGTACTCACAGCCACCTTCCAATCATACCTTCCCCTCCCCTCCAAACATAACCACCATCTTGAGTTTCAACACCATAGATTAGGTTTGTTTGTTTCTACACTTTAGTAAATGGAATCATGCAGTAGGAAAATATGTCTTATTCAGTTCAGGCAGCTACAACAAAATACCATAAACTGGATTGCTTGTAAACAACAGAAAGTTATTTCTCTTAGTTCTGGAGGCTAGAAGTTTGAGATCGGGCCAGCATGGCGAGATACTGGTGAGACCCCTCTTCTGGGTTGCAGCCTGTGCACTTCTCACTGTATCCTCCCTTGGCAGGAAGAGAGTGAGCTAGCTTTCTGGGGTCTCTTTTGTAAGGGCACTGATCCCACTCGTAAGGCTTTCATGACCTAATTACCTCCCAAGTTTCTACTCCCAGATATTATGACATTGGGGGTCCATAACAAATTATAGGTTATGGGATGGAAGAAGGAAGGAAGGAAGGAAGGAAGGAAGGAAGGAAGGAAGGAAGGAAGGAAGGAAGGAAGGAAGGAAGAAATAGAAGTAAAAAGCACCAACTGATAATAACTGAGTGTTGTAAAATCTGGATAATTTTAGTTGGAAGTTCACTTATACAGGAATAATTACTTTAAAAATAATATTGTTATTCACATATGACTTTTATTTTCTTCAAATTACCTACTTTTAGCCATTATTATTCACTTTTAAAATACCTGACCTCTGGCTGATAGCAAGAAAAGCAGAACAAAACAAAACCTGGTCTTTGAATAGTTTCTAATTATGGGTTTAATAGTTTAAATTAACAAATCTCCAAAATTAAGACCAATGTTCTCTCTTATAAAACTTTTTAAGTGAATTTTCTCAGAGGATCACTTTCTACAATTTTAAATTTAATATCTGACAGAAACAAACTTAATAAAAATTAATAACCATAATTTATATTCAACTTGTATATAGCAGCATAAACATCTCTTTCCTTCTTTATCTTAGGTTATTTATCATCATAAGAGGATGTTTTACACAAAATTATTTCATTGACTACAGTCTCCTAAGAATAGCTTTTACCTTGACAGTTCTTTGACTTCTAACTGTAAGCCTCAATAATAGGGTCCACATGGCTCTTTACTAGTGATACATTTATATACCATCACAGAATCCCATTAGCATTATAACTGACATTAACTGAATGCTATTATCTTCTTTTAAGTATTTATTTTCTTTAAAATAAGAAGAAAACAAGCAGGTATTTAAGAAGTGAACTGTATTTCCAAATACCTCTTTTGCCTTTAACTGCCTCATTAACACAGTAAGCAATATTCAATCATCTCTTGTATATTTATTACTCAAAAATGGGTTTTTATCTATAATGAACTGTGTATATCTCCATGCCCTTGGTATCTGACTAAAAGAATACGCATAGATCAGAAAATACTTACATTTTTTTTTCACAAACTTTGGAGAGATACATTTTATATCAGTCCATTTTCTTTCTACCCTTAAATATATGTATATGTACACATTCACAAAAATAGATGCATAGATGGATAGATAGATGGATGATAGATAGATACAGGTATAGATACAGCTAGCTGTTTTCTTATTTAGGTGTTTTTTGTTTAAGTCATTTGTAAACAGAAAAGAAGAACAAATATGTATTATTAAAAATAGCTATTTTCATAATTAATTTTCAAGACATGTTCTCTGGACCTGTTGACTTGGTATAACTTGGGACAGTTGTCAGCTGTCTTGTGAAATTTAATGAGAGGAATAATTATGAAACCTGAAAATTGATATATTAATATTTTTAAGAGGTGGAATTTGAACTTAATATTATAATATTAATATGAGTGAGTTTAATTTTAAAGTAACATGAGCAAAACACTAACTTTACTAAATATAGCTTGAAAAACTGAACAGAATCAACATATTTCAAAAGGTTTAAGAAAAATAACTCCATATCACAGGAATGGGAGGTATATCAAGAGTCCATTGAATAAACCCCATCCCACCCAACTTTTAACAAACCCCAACCCAGCCAACATCTGAAAATAAATTAAACAAGGAATTTATTTTTAAAAAATTCTTATAGACAAAATGTACATACTTTCATTTATTCTCTAACGTGAGGAAATAGAAATAGTTTAATTCCCATTATCTGATTTAGAGCAATCAAATCATGCCCCAGCCTTTTTTTCTATAGACCAAATCACTCCAATTTCCTTCTTTTTTTTTTATTAGTTGAATTTTAATCGCCTTTTTGGCACTCAACTGCAAGCTATAAAATGTAGCCTCTGAGAAAATTAGAGTGGAAAGATAAGAAGTTAATCCAAACTGTATATGGATGAAATCCAAACCATAGCAAGCTTTTCATGGTCCTCATTCATTGTAAAATCCTAGACATAATAAAAAAAAAGGTCACCACATTATATTTAAATTCAATGTTACTATTTTACCATACTCAACTCTCATGGCAGTTTTCTTAACTGTAATTTATTCACTATAGGATTTTGCTCTCCAATTTATAACTCCTGGGCTCTTGTGTTGTATCTGAGCATTGTCAGATGTGCCCAGAATTGTATTTGTTAAATGTCTTTTTCCTCCTAAATTTATAGCTCTATATTTATTGAAATTTCCCATTTGACCACTTAGCTCTTTTACCATGATTAGTTAAATCTGATCATGCTTTTAGCTATGTTTTTATGGCTTATTCTGTCTATAGGTAATGCTTCTATATTCTAATTATCTATTAAGTCATTTATCTTTATAAAAACGACCAACATTAACCACATAGGCTAATTAATCAAAGGGAGGAGCCATATCCTGAACCAAGCCAGAATAGACAACCCAACAAAACATAGTAAGAGCTAACAATGTTGGGGATCAGTACAAGACCAACTTCCTGTTGTCAAATCCTTCAATCAAAGTCAGAGATACTTTGCTGCCATCCTTCCAGGGATTTGCGTTATTCATTATATATTTCATTTTAAGTTAAATGGACATTAAGTTTCTAATTCCAAAGATGGCTATTTTAAAGGCAAAAAAACTATTCTCTGATATTCTGTCTATAAATTCTCCTAATATTTAGGCATATAGCCAAAAAACATAATAAAACATGCATTTGGACAGGTCTCTAATACCACTGGCTACAGCTTCAATAAAAAGTCCCCTTCACTGGTGGAATCTGCGTGAGTGTACCAGCAATGATGGTGCTCCTTAGATGAACAACAGAGGTGGCACCTTGTACATTCCTAGTTCAGGTCTACTTTACAACCTGTGGTCAACGTTCCTAATTAGAACTTCCCTCGCTGAACCCAGAGATACCTTAGAAAACATTTCAATACAAAGATTGAGGAGACATTCAGTCTTGAGAAATCAGATTGCTCCCTTGAAGACTGATTCAACTAACGGATACATACAACAGATATCTCAGAATAGAGCCATAGCAAAACAAACAACACATACATGACTGTGCTCATTCCTCTATCCATCTGTGACTTAGGACTTAACTACCCCCCCTCACCAAATAATCAATATTAGAAAGTCATAAATAATTGCACTAATATGGCTTCATTGTGATAACCTTATTAGCTTATTAATGTAGATGTGGATAAAGAAAACACTATCAGCCACACCGGACTCCATACTCCCTTTCATTAATAGCATGTGTAGAGATCATCTACAAGTCTTAAACTTCACAGCAGCACAGATTCTCAGAGTTTAAATAAATGTTAGAGATGACCTAATCCCATTCCCTGTCTGATTCTTAAATCCTTTCAGTTGACTACCTATGAAAGCAGCCTATTCTATTTTCAGACTCTTCCTCGTGTTAAGACAATCTATCAGCCACACCAGTGACTTCATACATGGGCCAAAGTTCTGGCCTGGGAGCATTCCCCATAAAGCCTTAAGAACAGCTCTTCTTGTATTTGGAGACGGACTTCAGTTTTAAGTCTCCTATTTCCCAGAATAGTTTCTTTAGGATGTTTTATATAATTCAAAACTTCCTCAACTTTCTAAAAGAGCTCCCCTACAAGTTTTAATTTACCGAGTATTGCTGATCAGTGCATGATTAAGCAAGACTATCCACTCTCTTGTCCTATATATTGTACATATTTCAATATATACAACAATTGTTTTAGCATGTATGACATTTACAGCTTACTGAATAAAACACTTTAAAAGTTATAAGCATGAGAGAGATCCAAATTTCACTCATGTGGTCCTGAAGAGACATCATGTATAAAACAGAAAGAATTCAGGTTTGTATCAGATAATTGTTGATCAGAATTTGATAGAACAGAATAGAGAAGCAAGAAATAGACTCCCAAAATCTAGTCAACTGATCTTCAACAATGAAGCAAAGGTAGTACAATGGAGCAAAGATAGTCTCTTCAACAGATGGTCTTAGAACAACTGGAATCCACATGCAAAAAATGAATCTAGACACAGATCTTATGCCCTTCGCAAAAGTAACTCAGAATGTGTCATAGACCTAAATGTAAAACACAGAACTAGGGGCGCCTGGGTGGCACAGTTGGTTAAGCATCCGACTCTTAATTTCGGCTCAGGTCATGTTCTTACGGTTTGTGAGTGCAAGCCCTGCATCAGGCTCTGGGAGAATATATTTGTACAAGAAATGTTTGATAAAAGGCTGTTATGCCTGATATACAAAGAATGCTTAAACATTCTACAGTAAAAAAAGCAAAGACTTGCTTAAAATATAGGCCTAGACCTTAACAGACACCTCACCAAATAAGATATATAGATGACAAATAAAGCTATGAAAAATGAAAAAAATGTTCTACATCATATGTCATCAGAGAAATACAAATTCAAACATTAATGAGATACCAATGCACATCCAGTAGAATAACCGAAATCATGAACATTGACAACACCAAATGCTGGCAAAGATGTGGGGCACTAGGAACTGTCTTTCATTGCTGATAGGAAAAAACAAAATACAAATGGCACAGCCACCTTGAAAGATGTTTTGGCATTTTCTTGCAAAACTAAACATACTCTTTGCATTCAATCCAGCAATCACACACCTTGGTATTTACCTAAGGAGTTGAAAACTTATGTCCACACAAAAATCTGCGCTCAGATGTTTGTACAGCTTTATTCATAATTGCTAAAAACTTAGAAGCCACCAAGATGTCCTTCCGTAGGTGAAGGGACAAGTAACTGTGGCGCGTCCAGACAATGGTCCGTTACCCAGCAGTAAAAAGAAATGTGTTATCAAGTCATGAACAGACATGGAGGGACCTTATTTCTATGGGACAGAATATGATCTGAGAAGGCTACACATTCTATGATTTCAACTACAATTGACCCTTGAACAACATGGATTTGAACTGTGTGGGTCCACTTATATGCAGATGCCTTACAACACAGTACTGTAGGTGTATTTTTTCCTCTTTATGATTTTCTTAATAACATTTTATTTCCTCTAGCTTGATTTATTGTGAGAGTACAGTATATAATACAAATAGCAGACAAAAATGTGTTGATTGTCTGTTTACATTATTGACAAGGCTTCCAGTCAGCAGTAAGCTATTAGTAGTTAACCTTCAGGGGAGTCAAAAGTTCTAATATATAATACCCTCTACATTCATTCATGTTGCACAAATGGCAAGATTTCATTCATTTTTACGGCTGAGCAATATTCCATTGTGTGTTTACCCCACATCTTCTTTAGCCATTCATCTATCAATGGACACTTAGGTTGCTTCAATATCTTGGCTATGGTAAGTAATGCTGCAAAAAACATAAAGATGTATATATTTTTCTGAATTAGTGTTTCCATTTTCTTTGGATAAATACCCAAAAGTGGAATTGATGGATCATATGGTACTTCTTTTTTTAAAATTTTAATAACTTTTTATTTAACCAAATGTATCTCAGATATTATATTTTCAGTATCAAAACATAAGTACAGAGATACTTTGCATTCTTTTTTGGTACTCAATATTTGAAATATGCTGAGTGTTTTACACTTAAAGCATATATCAAATTGGACTGTTTCACATTTCAGATGCTCTGATGGTCACATGTGGCCAGTGGCTACTGATTGGATAGCACAGCTCTAGACTCCTGAAGAAGCTTTACAAATAAGCTACAGTGAATCAAATAAAACCAGCTTGTCTTTACTCCTGACACTCCTGTTTCCCTTACACCTTCAGTGCTTCCTCTTTATTTTTCTTGAATCCTGCCTGTCCTTTGGATTGGTTTTCGAAACACTGGCACAATAGATGTTTGGGGACAATTGTTGGACTATTGGTCCTATTATTGGACTGTTTGATTGGTTCTGAGACCGTTGCTGGTCGTGGCCTTGGTTAGGAATGCCTGCCGTGCTCACCTGGGCACATCACTTGTGGCAAATTCCATAGGCAGTTCCCCTTTATGGGTGGGCTGCCTCTTCCGGTTCTTATAATGATTTGCAGGACACACTTCAGCAAAAATCATCAGGGAACTTTGAGGATCAAGATTTATTACTCACAGGTCCTGGAGAGTACACGGCACAACTGCACTGTGCGATTTCAGGTAGGAAGACAGGGCTAGTGTGCATGCACAAGTGACGACCTGCGTCTTTATTAGAGTCTGAGAATGGAATGTCTAGACTTGTGTGGGCTTACTCTTTATTGGCTAATTTAAAGCAAAAGAGCAGGAATTGGGGCATGAGAACGGAAAGCAGAGTCACTCAAGCAAACAGTTGTCTAGGTTACCCAGGGCTTTCTGAAGGGACCTTCATGTGGAGGGCTGTCTAGATCCTTATTGGTTGTTTTGTTTTGTTTGTTTGTTTGTTTTTGGTCATATATATATATATATATATATATATATATATTAATTTACAGTTAGGTTTTATATAGTGAAATAATGATTTCATGAGTGGAATCCAGTGATTCATCCCCTACATATAACACCCAGAGCTCTTCCCAGCAAGTGCCCTCCTTAATGCTCTTTGCCCATTTAGCCCATCCTTCCACCCACAACCCCTCCAGCAACCATCAGTTTGTTCTCTATATTGAAGATTCTCTTATGTTTTGTCCCTCCCTGGTTTTATGTTATTTTTGCTTCCCTTATGTTCATCTGTTTTGTATCTTAAATTCCACATATGAGTGAAGTCATATGATATTTGCTTTTCTCTAATTCCGCTTAGCATAACACCCTCTAGTTCCATCCACATTGTTGCAAATGGCAAGATTTCATTCTTTTTGATTGCCAAGTAATATTCCATTGTGTGTGTGTGTGTGTGTGTGTGTGTGTGTGTGTGTGTGTGTGTATGTATTCTTTATCCACTAATCTGTTGATGGACATTTGGGCTCTTTCCATAATTTGGCTATTGTCAATAGTGCTGCTATAAACATTGGAGTACATGTGCTCCTTCGAAACAGCACACCTGTATTCCTTTGGATAAATACCCAGTAGTGCAATTGCTGGGTCTTAGGGCAGTTCTATTTTCAATTTTTTGAGGAACCACCATGCTGTTTTCCAGAGTGGCTGCACCAGTTTGCATTCCCACCAGCAGTGCAAAAGAAATCCACTTTCTCCGCATGCTTGCCAACATCTGTCGTTGCCTGAGTTGTTAATTTTAACCATCCTGACTGGTGTGAGGTGGTATCTTATTGTGGTTTTGATTTGTATTTCCCTGATGATGAACGATGTTGAGCATCTTTTCATGTGTCTGTTAGCCATCTGGCTGTCTTTGGAAAAGTACCTATTCATGTCTTTTGCCCATTTTTAAAAAAATTTTAAACATTTTTATTTATTTTTGAGAGCTAGAGAGAGTAGGAGTGGGACAGGGGCAGAGAGAGACAGAGACACAGAATCCAGACCAGGCTCCAGGCTCCAAGCTGTCACCACAGAGCCCAACATGGGGCTCAAACCCACACACGGTAAGACATGATCTGAGCCAAAGTCAGACACTTAACTGACTGAGCCACCTAGGAGCCCCTCTTTTGCCCATTTCTTCACTGGATTATTTGTTTTTTGGGTGTTGAGTTTGATAAGTTCTTTATAGATTTTGGATATTAACCCTTTATCTGATATGTCATTTACAAATATATTCTCCCATTCCGTTGGTTGCCTTTTAGTTTTGCTGATTATGTCCTTCACTATGCAGAAGCTTTTTATCTTGATGAGGTCCCAATAGTTCATTTTTGCTTTTGTTTCCCTTGCCTCCGGAGACGTGTTGAGTAAGAAGTTGCTGCAGGCAAGATCAAAGAGGTTTTAGCCTGCTTTCTCCTCAAGGATTTTGATGGCTTCCTGTCTTACATTTAGATCTTTCATCCATTTTGAGTTTATTTTTGTGTATGGTGTAACAAAGTGATCCAGGTTCATTCTTCTGCATGTTGCTGTCCAGTTTTCCCAGCACCACCTGCTGAAGAGACTGTCTTTATTCCACTGGATATTCTTTCCTGCTTTGTCAAAGATTAGTTGGCTATACATTTGTGGGTCCATTTCTGGGTTCTCTATTCTGTTCCATTGATCTTAATGTCTGTTTTTGTGCAAGTACTATGATGTCTTGATGATTACAGCTTTGTAATACAGCTTAAAGTCCAGAATAGTGATATCTCCACCTTTGGTTTTCGTTTTCAAGATTGCTTTGGCTATTTGGGGTCTTTTCTGGTTCCATACAAATTTTAGGATTGTGTGTTCTAGTTCTGTGAAGAATGCTGGTGTTAATGTGATAAGGATTGAATTGAATATGTAGATTGCTCTGGGTAGTAGAGACATTTTAACAATATTTGTTCTTCCAATCCAGGAGCATGGAATATTTTTCCTTTTTTTTTTTTTTGGTCTCTTCTTCAATTTCTTTCATAAGCTTTCTATAGTTTTCAGTGTATAGATTGTTCACCTCTTTGGTTAGGTTTATTCCTAGGTATTTTTGGATCATATGGTACTTCTATTTTTAACTTTTTTAGTAACTGTCATACTGTTTTCCATACTGACTGCACCAGTTTACATTCCCACCAATGGTTCCCATTTCTCCACTTCTTTGCTGATACAAATAGCATATGACTTCATTCACATGTGGAATCTAAAGGACAACCAAATGAACAAACATACAACAACAACAACAGAGAAACAGATTCATAAATATAGAGAACAAATTAGTGATTGCCAAAAAGGAGGGGAGTGTGGAAATGGGCAAAATGTACAAAAATGGATTAAAAGATACAAGCTTCCAGTTACAAAGTAAGTTACAGGGAAGAAAAGTATAACACAGGGAATATAGCTACTACTTTTGTAATACATTTACAGTGGCAAGCACTTTGTAAAGTATATAATTGTTGAATCACTATGTTGTACACCTGAAAATAATTTGATATATGTCAACTGTACATAAGTTACAAATTCAAAGAAGTTTTTAAAGTTTATACATGGGCTTTTGATTGTGCAGGGGTCAGCACCCCTAAACCCTGTTTTTCAAGTGTTATCTCTAAGTGACATTTTGGAAAAGGCAAAACTACAAATACAACAAAGAAAATCTATGGTTGCCTGGTAGGGTAGGGCGCAAAGATGAAAAGCAGAACACACACGATTTTCAGGGCAGTGAAAACACTCTGTATGATATTATAATAGTGGATATACGTAATTATACATTTGTTCAAACCCATAGAATGTGCAAAACCAAGAGTGAACTCTAAGGTAAACAATGAATGTTGAGTAATTATGATGTTTCAGTGTGGGCTCATCTTTGGTAAACAAACAAACAAACAAAAAACAAATAAAAGTACCATTTTGGTGAGGATGTTCATGGAAAAGACTATGCATTTGTAGGGACAGGGGATATATGAGAAAGTTCCATACCTTCCTCTGAATTTTATTTTAAACATAAAACACCTTTTTAAAAAATCCTTTAAAAAAGCTGAAGTAAACTTCTGAAGAGTCTTTACTGTATATAGTTTCAGCTTTGAAGGTATCAAAGTCAATTATATTAGCAATTGTCAATATTTACTGAGTATCCACTAAACCAGGAAATGTGCACATTGAACCATTTATGTGTGTATTCTAAATAGCTGTATACCCTCTCTAGCCAATTTTACTGTTCTTCACAAGTATGCTGAAAAATTCTTTCTTCCTCATCTTTTAGACATTCACAATTAATATTTTTCTGCCAAATATAAATGAATACCTATTACATTTTCTCCTTTAAATTGAATATAACTTAACTCTTACCACAAACACACATACCCAATGAGGAGCAATCAATTGTCTGAATTAGTTTTACTAAATATTCAATGAGCAATGAATCCCTGTGCCATGTACATTATTCCAGAGAATAGAATAGACAGAAGTCTCCCCCATTCTCTTTCATGAGCCTAAGGTTGCCATATGACATAGTTCTGGGCAAGTGAGAAATTTTAGCTGGGTACATTTCCAGCATGTACATAATCAAGATTCTGTTGGTTAAAAAGCTGAATGGAAACTGGGTGGCAATTAGTGTCTCTACTCCCCTCCCCAAATTAGCAGATGGTGGAAGGGAAGGGAGAAAGAGTAAGATATCAAAAGTTCAGTTTGAAACATGTTAATTTTAAATGGTCTATGGGATATCCAAAGAGATATGTCAAGTGGCCATTGGAGATTTAAGTCTGCATTTCAGGGAAGAAGACTCCTGTGCTTCTTCAGTGTACACATGGTGTATAAAACCTTGAGAATGGGTGAAATTACCTAAGGAATAGGTAGAGATAAGAAAACACAGAACCCTGGAGCAACCCAATATTTAGAAAACAAAAAGAGGAAGAGACTCCAGCAATGAAACATAATTAGCATCAGGTGAGGAAGGGGACCAGAAATGGGCAGTGCCCTGGAAAACGTAATGAAGAAAGTGCTCCAGGAAGGAGGGAGTTTTCAAAGACCAATGGGATATCAAGTTCATTGACGGCTTGTAAATGAACTTTCAGTCTGATAACATAAAGACCATTGATGAACTTTAACCCAGAGATGAGTCAAGGAAAGCTGAAACTGAGTGGGTTTCATTAAAAAAAAATTAATTATACAAAGACAGATAATAGAGACAACTTTTGCAAGAGATTTTTCTAGAAAGAGGAGCAGAAAAGTGAAGTGGTAGCTGGAGTAGGGGATATAAATGAAGAGAGGGGGTGATTTCTTAAGACTGAAAATATTTCATCATGTTCATGTTCACATGTTGATGGAAATGATCTATTAGGGAGTTAAAAAAAAGATAATATAACAGAGGAAAAAAGTTATAGAAACAAAGGGCATCAGATCCAGAGTTCAAGTGAAAAATTTTGGCCATAATGGTGATCCATTGTGATGGGTGGAGAGAGTATTTGGACATAGCTGTTCTTAGGTTGGGCATCTGTAGTAAAAGGAAAAGAAGTTTTCTTCTGATTGCTTCTACAGAGAATTAGATGTAAGTTGGAGAGAAGAGAATGTGCAAAATATTTGATTCAACAAAGTAGAAGACAAAATTAACTAAGGAAGTAGAATTAAGATGACAGGTAGTTCTGGGGCGCCTGGGTGGCGCAGTCGGTTAAGCGTCCGACTTCAGCCAGGTCACGATCTCGCGGTCTGTGAGTTCGAGCCCCGCATCAGGCTCTGGGCTGATGGCTCGGAGCCTGGAGCCTGTTTCTGATTCTGTGTCTCCCTCTCTCTCTGCCCCTCCCCCGTTCATGCTCTGTCTCTCTCTGTCCCAAAAATAAATAAAAACGTTGAAAAAAAAATTTTAAAAGATGACAGGTAGTTCTGAGTACCTCTGAGTACAAATCTCCCTGAGATTTGTAGACATATATTTAAAGTAAGCACCATCCAAATGGTTATGTTTTCTTCAAACACATTCTGTGTATGCATAGCAGATAGTTATGCTTTAAATAAAGGTTAGGGTTTTCACTAGGCCAATATGATGGAGGGAAAGAGAAATTCAAAGTTAGTTTTTAAATAATGATGTGGATCTCTATAGTTTACATGGAAACATACCTTGGATATATTAAAGTAATTTAAAACTATTAAGTAAACAGTATGTGTATATCTGTGTGTGTATATTATGTACATATATATATCTATGTGTGTATATACTCTTTGTTTCTATTTATATGTAAGTGAGTAGATGTGAGTATGTACATGAGTAGAGAAAAGAAGTTAAAGTTAAAGAGAAAAGAAGTTAAAGTTATGTTCTTTATTACCTTTTTGTCTCTTTGTTTATATTATTTTGTTCACATATAATTTCCCAATTGACCAATAATTATTTTATATTCCTCAATACAGAGTTCATGTATATAAATGGTCTAATATCTAAAGTTCTATTTTTCCCTCTCACATACTAAACTCACAGCCACACCATCCATTATCATTCTTACATGATCTTATGTGACATAAGAAATTAAGCCATTTCCACATTGAAAAATAAAAACATAAAAAGAGTACTGTTTTTAATTTATTCAGGGTGGTAGAGTTTCTAAGTTTTTCTGATTATTCAAATTCTACTCATCATTTTGAGGTCCAGATCAAGGTCAGTCTAATCCATAAGCACGTTCCTGACTAATTCTACCATCACCAATCATCTGGGTCTTTGACCTACTTCATTATCATCACCACAGCTATCACCATCATCAGTCAAAATCAGTATATAAAATTACACACGAAAGCTCTTATCTACTCACTGTGTATTCTACTCAAATAACAATAAGAACAATAATGACATAACAATAGTAATTTAAAAGATTCACGCTGCCATGAGTTGCTTTTTTCCCCATTTTCTATATTCAGTCTTGCTTTCAAATGAAATTTATACTTCTATATGACAAAGACTTCATTTTACACTTATTTTAAAGGATTGTCAACTTTTGTCAAAGTATTCTCTTATTTTTTCAAATCTGACATGGTAACACTGTTTAATACAGCTCATACATTAATCAGAAATCAAAAGTGAATTAGTTTTTAGAAACTGATAAGTATGCATATATGTTATATAAACAGGATTGTATATGTGTACATAAAAGTAATACATATAATAACAATAACCAAACATACATACACATAATTATATATGTCAGGACAAATGCAAGGAGTATATTAAATAGACATACTAGAATCATATTTGACTGAAAGTGTAATTATTTTCATTTTATTTATTAACAGCTATACTGGAAACTTAACAATAAATTCATGGAACTGATTGTCTAAATATAGCCACTGTGAAAAAATGCAAATCTAGGATGTAAATCATTCATCATTATTTTCTCTGCAATGCCCTGCATGTTCATATGCACTTGGTTAACTTTAAATGACATTTCTCAGGCAATTAAGGCAGTTGCATTACACTAGTGTTATTAAAATGAATCTCCTCATGCCAGATAAAGGACTTACCCAACTCCCTGTTAACTCTCATTACAAGTTTGCATAATTTTACTGGGTTCACAAAGGTCCTGACAGGATGGCTAATTAGATCTTACCAAACAGTTAAACACAATAGCAGTTTCTTAAATTGCAGAATTTAGAATTGGAATGGCTTAGAGAGGTCATCTGGTTTAACCTTCCACACAATGATAGATTATTTCTTCAACATCCAAACATTTAAACATGGATATTTTTAGCTAGAACTTATTTTTCTTTAATTCATAAAGAGTGCTTAATTCTTCAGTCCTCTCCCTGCATATATAAAGCTGGGGGGGGGGGGGGAACAAAATTAACTCAAGGCATAGAACAAATAGTTCCTTTAAATGGGTGATAATACAATAAAGATGATTTCTTCAAGGATGCATTTATCGATTGAACATAAAATCGTGTTTAAAATACCTTGTCTCTTTCTTTTTTTAAAAAATTTTTTTAACGTTTATTTATTTTTGAGACAGAGAGAGACAGAGCATGAACGGGGGAGGGTCAGAGAGAGAGGGAGACACAGAATCCGAAGCAGGCTCCAGGCTCTGAGCTGTCAGCACAGAGCCCGACACAGGGCTCGAACTCACGGAGGGCGAGATCATGACCTGAGCCGAAGTCGGATGCTTAACCGACTGAGCCACTCAGGCGCCCCGTCTCTTTATTTCTTAATGCGGGAAAAAATAAGTAATGTATTTTTTAAAAAATCAAAAGGATGGTGGTTAGGTTCCTTCATTTCCATCACTTCAAATGATGACTTTTGGTTTTGGATTTGTGACAGTCCACAGACATAGAGAAAATATTCCCTTAAATCTTCACTGTTCGACCAACTACTCAGTCCATACAACAAGATGGCCATGCCCCTATGAACAGTGTGTCCCGAGAAAATTCTGAAATGATGATGGTAGCAGCTCGGTAGCAACTATTAAAGCAATTCATCTTACACATCGAAATCTATCAACCTGTTTGTTGCTTTTATTATCAGAAGCTTTCTCCACTAACTAATGAGAAAAATTTTCTTAAAGAATGTTTAACCCAAGAACAAGGATTTTCTGTGTGTTTGTGTGTCTTGATGGGCTTTGTTTCTAAAATATATCCTTTATCCTAATTCTATTCACACATTAAGTTTTCTGGCATATGTCGCCTGGAAAGAACACTTACTATTATCCAAGGTCAAATAATCTAATCGTTTCTTAGACATAAGAAGGTATCTTTATAGGTACTGTTGTTTGTCCAGTTTTGCTTTTTAGAAACCCAGACCTTAATTTTTTCGTCCTTGAAAAATGTAAACAAATCTTCAAAAGAAGTTCTCAACTTGAAACTAATGAATCATAAAATTCTTTTGTACAAACTATAATTTGTAAAACTGAGGTATATCCACACAATTAACATCACACTCAGTGATGAAAAACCCTATGATAAGGAGCAGGACAGGATGCCACTTCTGCCATTAATATTCAATATAGGGGCGCCTGGGTGGCTCAGTCAGTTAAGCGTACTACTTTAGCTCAGGTCATGATCTCATGGTCTGTGAGTTCGAGCCCTGCGTCAGGCTCTGTGCTGACAGCTCAGAGCCTGGAGCCTGCTTATGATTCTGTGTCTCCCTCTCTCTCTCTGCCCCTCCCCTGCTCATGCTCTGTCTGTCTCTGTCTCAAAATTAAATTAAAAAATTAAAAAAAAATTCAATATAGTAGTAGAAGTTCTAGCTAGAGAAATTAGGCATAAAAAGGAAATAAAACAATGAAATTGGAGAGGAATAAATAAAATCTTCTTTGCAGATGACATGGTATTTTAGAAAATTCTGAAAAATTCTAGAAAATTCTAAAACTCCTCAAAAATACTAGTAGAGGTAATAAATTTAGCAATGTTGTGGGATGTTAAATCAACACAAAACCTGATGCATTTCTGTACGGTAGTATAAACAATCCAAGAAAGAAGTTGAGAAAATAATTCAGTTTGTAAAAGTATCCAAAAGAATATAATATTTATTTAAATTTTTTTTTTTTGAGAGAGACAGAGACAGAATACAAGTGGGTTAGCGACAGAAAGAGAAGGAGACACAGACTCCAAAGCAGGTTCCAGGCTCTGAGCTGTTAGCACAGAGCCCGATGCAGGGCTTGAACTCACAAGCTGTGAGATCATGACCTGAGCTGAAGTCGGACGCTCAACCAACTAAGCCACCCAGGCACCCCGAGAATATAATATTTAGAATAAATTTAATCAATGGACAAAACATGTAACCTGAAAACTAAAAAATGTTGCTAAAATAAAGAAGACATAAATAAGTGGAAAGACATTCTGTGTTCATGTATTGGAAGATGTGATATTATTAAGATGACAATATTACCCAAGGCAATCTACAGATTACATGCCATCCCTATCAAAATCCCAATGGCATTTTTTGCAGAAATAGAAAAAAATCCTAATTTTCATAAAAAATCTCCGAGGACTCTGAAGAGCCAAAGAGTCTAATTTCAAAACTTACTACAAAGCTATAAAAGATTACAAAAGTAATCAAACACATGGACAAACACACAGACCAACAGAATAGAAAAGAGGTCCAGAAATCGACCTCATATATATGGCCAATTGATTTTCAATGAAAGTGTCAAGACCATTCAATGGAGAAAACATAATATTTTTAAAAAATGGATTTCTTTCTCATTTCTAAGGTTGAATAATATTCCATTCTATCTATCTATCTATCTATCTATCTATCTATCTATCCATCCATCCATCTAACTATCATCTATCTCACATTTTCTTTATCCATTCATCTGTTAAAGGACTCTTACGTTGTCTTGGCTACTGTGAATAATGCTGAAGTGAACATGGAGTGGAGATTATCTCTTCAAGATCCTGACTTCATATCCTTTGGATATGATTGCTGGATCATATGGTAGTTCTAATTTTTGGAGAAATCTCCACACTCTTTTCCATAATGGCTGTACCAAGTTATATTCCCCCCAACAGTGCACAAAAGGTTTCCTTGTCTCCACACCTTCTCCAACACTTTGCTTCGACTTTTGGTAATAGCTATTCTAACTCATATGAGGTTTTGATTTGCATTTTCTTGATAATTAGTGATGTTGAACATGTTTTCACATACCTGTTGGCCATTTGTATGTTCTCTTTAGAAAAATGACCATTCAGGCCCTTTGCCCATTTTCTAATTAGGTTCTTTTTTGTTATTGAATTTTTATGAATTCTTTATATGTTTTGAATTTTAACTTCTTATCAGATATAAGGTCTGCAAATATTTTCTTCCAAGAAATTCTTACTTTGGATAAATTTACTATGATTTAAAGCCCGAGATCTAATTATCTGTGAGTATATACCTTCATATGTGGTTTATAGATAATCGTGTTAAAATACTACAGTTATATATAGGATGACCATATAATTTACTGTTCAAGCCCTAGACACCTTTATAAATGGAAGAAAGCACCATTAATAATTATTAGGCAACTGGCATAAACCAGACCTGGCCTAGGAAAACCACAATATCTAGTTATCCAGTCATACATTATACACGGAACAGGTTCTTTTTCACAGAAGAGCAGTATCCCTTTGAGTTCAAGTATTAAGACTCTTAGTATGACTTGTCTTCCTGGAAAAATAGTGAGGACAAATGAAAGTTTCGATGCAGAAATTTGCTTGCTTCTATTACATATAATATTACTTAAATGCAAATTTTTCTGACTGGCATAATAGATGCATATGCTTCTGCAGTACTGTGCTAAGAAAATATTTACACAGGAGTTCTAAGGGCACAATTTGCAATTAAAATCACAGAGCAAATACATGATTACCTACTAGAAAGGCTTGCAAATGAGTGGAAATTTACTGTGTGTCATTAATGTTTTAGTAAGAGCAAATCCTGCAAGCTAAGCAACATAGAGGCTATCCAAATGGACTGTGAGGGCTTTCTGATAAAGCATATGTTTGAGGATAGCATCGTTTTTTTTTAAATAATTATTTCTGATGATGCATTTTTAACATTGTACCTTAGTAGGGCCATTTGCCAGGTGATTATTCCAGTAAAAATGAGTTTTTAAACATACATATTTACATGTACTTGCTCACCCTGAAATACTATGTTCTCTCTCCTTTAGTCATTCCCATATCTGTCAGTATCTTAGGCATTGGAGTTTAGATGATAAGGATAAAGGTATTTGAAGGAAAAGAGGAAAAAGCGGTGGGGGGGGGATGGGGAGGTGGGGGGCGGAAGGAATTAAGCTCCGACATAGGCAAATTCCTTCGTGTATAAGATCTCAAATTCTCACAATAACATTAGCAGCTGGTTATAACTGTCTCAAGTTCATATGTGAAGAATGTTCCCTTTAATAAATCACTCCATAACTTGCAGCTTAAAAGAGTTACAATGTATTAGTTCCCTAATTCTGTGTTATCTGGGCTCAGTCCAGTGGTTCTTCTGTTCCATTTGGTGATGGCTGCACCCCAGATGACTTCATTCATGTATCTGGTATCTCAAATGAATGGCTGAAAACAGTGGAACCAGGATGGGCTTCTCCTCCAGCAGGGTGATTGAAATTCTTGCACGGGGGCTGAGGGCTCCAAGACAGGGAACGCAGACACTGCCTGAACTCCCAGAACTGACTCAGCATTCATTCAGCCATATTCTATTAATCTAGCAAGTCACAAAGCCGGTTCAGATTTAAATGGAGGAGAAACACGCCGCCTTTTGATAGGATGAGTGGCACGTATGTAAAGAGATAGTGGATACTGTCGGCAGCCCTTTTGAAAGACAATCAATTACAAAGAAATGAAAGATCAGAGAAGTTGTTTAATAATTTGTCCAAGATCACCCTGCTAGAAAGCAGCAAATCTGGAATTAAACTATCATGTTGGTCTGATTCTAAACCAAGGTCTATCACAACAGTGTTTTTCAAACTGTGCCTCACCTTACAACCCCTAGGGATTGCCATGAGTCCTTCAGGGCCCCCAAGTGAACAATTCCACATTTAGCTATATGATGATACATTCTTTACATTAGGATTCCTTTGAAGAGAAGGTTCAGAAGCTAAACATATTTAAAAATCAGCCCCCTACGCTGAATTTGCTTGTTTGGAGATATGGAGTCAGTAACTGTGTTCTCAAGTCATTTAAAGTGCCTCAGATATGACAGCTGAATTTTGGTTACAAAAGAAAGAACTGGAAGATTCCTCCCTCATTCTTAGGAACTTTTATTGCTATCACTAGAGGTATAAATACAAAATTTCCTTCAATGTTTTGCCATAAAAGTTTTTTTTTAATATTTATTCACTTTTGACAGAGAGACAGAGATAGAGTGTGAGTGGGGGAGGAGCAGAGAGAGACACACACACAATCACTACCAGACTCCAGGCTCCGAGCTGTCAGCACAGGGCCTGACACGGGGCTCAAACTCATGAGCCGCGAGATCATGACCTAGGCCGAAGTTGGATGCGTAACCGACTGAGCCACTCAGTGCCCCTGCCCTAAAAGTATTTACAAAGCTTTTCCCATAATTTTTCCAGCAAAAATTTGCCACCTCACAACTTTACTTTTGATACCACAGTGTAAAATAATATCATCTAAAATTAAGCCATTTCTTAAATCAGCTTTGTTTGGCACTTTATATGCTTCCAAATTATTTTTATCTTCTGTCAGTTGGTGGGTATTAAAAAAAATAGTTTTTGAAAATTACATGGTCTGTAAATAAAAGAAAATAATTTGGCTTAAAAAATAATGGTTTATTGCCTTTTAAAATCAGTGAGATAATTGCTTAAATCAGTTCCCACCTTATGTAATCCCGGCTATTGTTCTATTTTTCATATGTAAATACTCAATAGATGACTGTAATTACCTCAAATATAATTTTTATGGGAAAAATGAGTATATGTTTCTTGACAGATTAGATGTTCTTATTAATAATCCAAGTTAAATGAATATGGACAATATGATTAAATTCTTGTAACCCAGTTTAAATGAATATGGATAAGAAGTTTTAGAGACAGATTCCTATTTTATTTGTGTCCTTTGCTCATGAGAATAAAAAAAAACAAAATAAGATAAAACTTTGTATGAAATTCTATAGAACATGCATCATTATAGAGCTTATCGAAAAAGAAACATTTTTCAAATGTTGACATCACATTTATATTTGGAGAAGTGATTTTTTTTTGGTGGATACTAAGGGTATGAGATATCCTAGATAATTAGATATTAGAACAGCAAAACTGGAAAGAACATTAAAATCATGTTTACCTTTAATTTTAATGTGGGGTAGCTAATACCCAAAGACTTGGTTTCTCCTTCAAGTCATGTATCTAAGTTAAAGGAAGCTAAGAGAAAATCTCAGGTCATCTTGTCCTCACTCCATGCTGCTACATATGCTAGTTTTCCCCCTTGCATTTCTCTTGTCACATAATAGATTACAACTTGCATCACAGTAGAAAGGAAGTTGAAATACACCATAAGATAATTTGGGTGTGTAGGGAGGCATACTTCTCATAAATCAGGCTTTAATAACTGAACATATCTAAGGCTAAGCTTAAGTGGGGTACTATGTCATTTAACTAAATGTTGTCATGTTTCAGAATTTTTTTCTATTCTCTAAGAAATGATAGAACACCATAATTTTACCCCTAAGCCTGTCAGTGCATCCGAATTCTGACTTGAAGACTTTAAAATAACAAATGAATTGAATTGTGAGTAGGTTTGAAATAATGTTCTTTTATTTGATTGCATTAGAGTGTGCCTGGCAACCTGTATGTAGGACATCAGCAAAGCAATTTCTGCTCAGACTGTCTTACATTTATTCTTTTCTTGTACTTTCACACATATTATTCTCATCAGCTTAGAAGATGTTAGATATTCCTACTTATTACTGAAGTGCACACAGCAAGATTGCATTCAACAAGGCTTACGTAACTCTGCATAAATTTTGTATTAACCTACCCAAAGCCTTAAGAAAATTCTCTTTTATTCTATAATTGTATGCTTTATTAAATCAGAATATGGAAATAAATAAACACCTACAAATTTGAGGTTAAATATAATTTTCACTGAGGTTAAGAGAAAAAAAATTTCTATTAATAATACTTCACTCATGTGATGCAACTGAGCATATGACAAATATAAAATTTTCTTAATTGTCATATTATCTAATGTCTTCCTGATTACTTTTCTACTTCACAATAAAAAGTAAAATGTTTGCTCTTCATGGATGGTATTTCAAAGACAATCAAATAGCCTCCAACCCCCTGGGCTCTGGAGCTCTTTAAAATACTATTTTGGTGCTGGGGCACCTGGGTGACTCAGTCAGTTTAAGCATCTGACTTTGGCTCAGGTCATGATCTCACGGTCCATGAGTTTAAGCCCCGCATCAGGCTCTGTGCTGACAGCTCAGAGCCTACAGCCTGCTTCAAATTCTGTGTTTCCCTCTCTCTCTCTCTGCCTCTCCCCCAGTCACTCTCTGTCTGTCTCTCAAAAATAAACATTTAAAAAATTTTAAATACTATTTTGTATCATTGAACTCATTCATGTATCATTGAATTAGTTATTTCATTTAATCAACAACTACTTATTGTGTGATTAATATGTAAAAAGAAGCATTAAGATACAACCATTGCCCTTGATAAATTTACCATTAAACTCCAGATGGAAAAACTAAATCGTTCCATTAGCAACAAAACAACAAGCTGTAGTTCTTTCTGCTTCCTGCATGGATGACATAATTTATATCAATGGGGAAAAAAATGAAGCTCTGTATTTCTTCCTTCCACTTAGATGAACATGGGTATGATAAAGAAAAATCTCAATTATTAGAGCCTTAGTGCTGCTATGGAGTAAAGTCTGAAGTGGCTTCTTTTCTTCTTTTGTAAAGTAGAGCACATTAATTAATTTTTGGCAATGTAAAATGAAATCCTTAGCCAAGTATGTGATAGAGGTGGAAATTACTTCACCTGAAAATGAAAAGGTAGGAGTTTCGTTTCAAGCTTTGGCAGATGATATGGTTCAGAGCAACCTTCTTATTGAAAGAAACTAGAAAACCAGGACAAACTATACAATACAAAATATTTTGAACACATCAGACATGAAAAAAAGATAACTCAGAAAAGTTAATCCACATCTGGGACTGCTTTTCTTCCATCCAAATGTTTCTCCTGAATGTGAAGCAGATACGAAGAGACTGAGAAACTGAGTGTAGGTTTCAAAAGTCTTGTGGAACTACCTGAAGAAAATGTAGATTTTAGAGCCAATAATACGGAATGATTTTTATAAACCCAACAAGGTTAAACATTTAAGAAAGGCTGATCTGGAAGTTCAACAAACAAAAACTAAAAGCCAATTTTGAATCACTTCAAGTATCAATTGAATTAAGATTATCTGATATTACAACTGTCCCTCAAGTAACAGCCAGCCAGAAGTAAAATCATTCCTCTCTGGAGAGAGATAACATCGTTCCAAGTCTTGAATTATCTCTGATTTTTTCCTATACCATGTCCAGCACTCAATCAAAAATATCAGGCATATGAAAGGATAAGGCCATAGTAAAAACCAATATGATATATAAATATCCACAGGGGATTGAGGAAAAAGGAAATTACACAGGTTTTGAAGCAATTTTGTTTAATATGTTCAAGGAACTAAAATATGTGATTAAAAATTTTGTCAAGGGCACTGAAAGCTATAAACCTATAAAAAGGAACCAAGTGTAAACTCTAAACTGAAAAATGTAAAAACTGAAATTGAAAACTCATGGGTGGTCTCTAAGGAATAGAGGCTTCAAATCCCAAATTGAGCACCCCTGCCCTTAAGACATGCACATGAGAGAGAAGCCCCCAACACATCTATTTTTAAAAGTCAACAGGGGCTCATGTCCCAAGACCCATAAGACTGTAATGATCAGGGAAACACCTTAAAGGGCTTGCACACTCAGACTCACCCACTGCAGGGCCCAGTTCCGAAATAGCCAATCAATCACACCTAGACTTAAAGCGAATGAGGCTCACCTGCTTATGTTGAAACCTTAGCTTGAGGAGAATGCATCTAATTTAACTCATATCTGGGGGCCTGCTGAACACTCTCCAGGGATAGATACTGGCAGGTGTCACCTTCTCATCTTTCTTTGCCATGCTCCAGAGCACCAGTAGTTCCCAGAAGGAGCCTTTACATGCACCTGATGTCCTGATTTTTGTGGCTCCCACCCAGGGGAATATGTGTTAATCACCTGGCTCTGGAGGCTGAGGAAGCTTGTGTTCCTGATCACATTAGACGGTAACAATCAGTGTCACCCAGAAAATAGCTCATACCCTATCTGGCACCCCAATTATTGTGACTGCTACCAGGTGACAACGTTATCTTGTCTGGCTCTGGTAGCCAGTGGGACTTACACTCATGGGTCCCACAAGATTGTAAGCAATGGAGAAAGAGTTCTTAAATGGCTACCACCTTCAGGGCAGAGCAAGAGACAACAGACCAGGAACTCAGTCTTTCTGTAAAGGAAGCCAGTTAGCTAATCTTCATGACTGCAGCCTGAGGGACAGGTTTCTAATTAAACATACCTCGAAGGGCTTACTGTAATCCTTTCCAGAGACTTTGAAAGTTAAGTGATGTCTTTATACTCGCCCTCTGCTGCACTCTAGAACACCAATGTCTCTTGGAGAGATTTACACATGGCTTGTGCCCAGTTCTTGTGGCTGATGTCCAGAGAACACCTCTGGCTCTGGTGGATGGAGAGGTTTGTGTTTGTGGGTCCTGTGGGGGTATGGCGATTGGAGGGACAATTATTGGCAGGCTACCACCCCCAGAGCACTGCACAGACAGTGGACAGATGTTCATCCCCTCACCCCTTTCCTAATCTTTCTCTGAAAAAGGACTCTTCGATTGTCCTGGAGCTTTAGACTGAGGGGAATGCTTAGGGGTTTGGCATACATTTAGTGGTCTACAGAACTGCTCTCAAGGAAAGTAGGCTGTGGATGCCATCTTGGTACTTTTCCTCTATCTTGCTGTAGCTAGCCAATATGTCCCAGAAGAAAATTTATACACTCATCTGGAACCCTGATTTTTGCAATTGTTGCCCAGGGAACACATCCCTATCACCTAGCACTGGTGGCCAGTGAAGCTTAAGCTTGTGGTCCTTCCAAACTGTGTATGTATGTATGTATATGTATGTATATATATATATATATATATATATATATATATATATATATATTTTTTTTTTTTTTTTGAAAGCTGCTGCCTGAGGGTAATGCTTCCTGTTAGCCTGAATCTAGGTCCTGATACCCTCCCCTTTGGGATACTGACAGGTCTTGGCATATTGTCAAATACTGGGAGCTATTAAACATATAATAGCCTGCTTGTACATTCATAGATGTTTAAAACACAACAAAGTCCTGAGGCAGAGCTGAATGAAAGTTTCATCTCCTACATGAAGCTACTACTTCAAGACTGAGAGAAGTGGTTCTTTCAACTGCAGAAACTGACTCAGAGGGTCAAGCAAAATTAGGAAACACATAAATATATTCCAAATTTTTAAAAAATGTGATAAAACCTCAGAACAAAATCTTAATGAAATGGAGATAAGTAATTTACCAGATAAGGAGTTCAATGTAATGGTCATAAAGATGCTCACCTAATTGTGGATAAAAATTTATGAAAGCAATGATAACTTCAACAAAGAGATGGAAAATATAAGAAAAGTGACAGGGAGAAGTCACAGAGCTGGAGAATGCAATAACTGAAGTAAAAAAAAATATGCTAGAGGATCCATCACAGACTAAATAAGGTGGGAAAATGATCAGTTAAACTGAAGTAAAAGAAGTGGGACGCACCCAATCAGAGTAATAAAAAGGAAAAAGAATGAATATAGTTTAAAATACATATGGAACAACATCAAATGGACTAACAGCCATATTATAGGGGTCCTAGAAGGAAAAGAGAGAAAGGAGCAGAAATCTAAATTAAAGAAATAATGGCTGAAAACTTTCCCAATGTGGGGAAGGAAAAAGACATACAAATCCAGGAATCTCAGAAAGTTCCAAATAATTTGAACCAGAGAAACCCATATCATAGTTAAAGTGTCAAAAGTTAAAGACAAAGAGAGAATCTTAAAAGCAACAAGACAAAAACAATCTGTTACATATAAGGAAACCGCATAAGACTAATAGATTTTTCAAAACAAACTATGCTGACTAGAAAGGAGTGACACAATATATTCAAAATGCAGTAAGCAAAGCAAAACAAACAAACAAACAAACAAACAAACAAACAAAAAACCCCTTCTAAACAAGAATATTGTACCTGGCAAATATATTACTGAGATTGAAGGAGAGTCAGTTTCCAGACAAGGAAAGCTAAAGGAGTTCATCACTACTAAAGCAGCCTTATAAAAAAATGTTAGAGGGACTTTTTTAAACTGGAAAAAAATGGTACTAAGTAGTCAAATGGTACTAAGTAGTCACACACACGCACACACACACAGAATAAATCGCTGGAAAAGTATATATAGTAAAAATAGTGGATTATTATAAAGCTAGTATGAAAGTTAAAAGATAAAAGTAATAAAAAATTATTATTACAATAATTAGATAAGGAATACATAAGATAAAAGGAAGGAAAATGTGACATTAAAAACATAAAATGAGGGGGAGTGGAAATGTGGAGATTTAGAATAAGATCAAACTTCAGTTGAAATCAATTTGAAACAGACTGTTATTAATATAAATTGTTATATGTAAGCCTCATGGTAACCACAACGGAAAGCCTATAGTAAATATACACACACATACACACAGAGAGAGAGAAAGGGATATAGGCATACTACTAAAGAAAATCATTAAACCATAAGGGAATAGATTAAGAAGAAAGACACAGATGAACTACAAAAACATCTAGAAAACATGTCTATAACATGTCTATAAACATATCTATCAATAATTATGTTAAATATAAATGAACTAAATTCTCCAACCAAAAGACATAAAGTGGTGGAATGCATTTAAAAAAAGACCCATCTATATGTTGTTTACAAGACACACTCTAGATGTAAGGACGCATACAGGCTGAAAGTGAAGGGATGGAAAAAGATGTTCCTTGCAAATGGAAACCAAAAGAAAGGTAGAGTAGCTATACTTATCAGAAAAAATAGACTTTTAAATGAAGCCTAGATAATAAGAGACAAAGAAGGGCCTTACATAAAGATAAAGGGGTCAATCCAGCAAGAAGATATAATGTTTGTAAATATTTATGCACCCAACATAGGAGTACATAAATATAGAAAGCAAGTATTAACAAATCTAAAGGGACAAGTAGATACCAATACAAATAATAGTAAGGGAATTTAATACCTCACTTACATCAATGGATGGAACATCCACAGAGAAAATCAGTAAACATCAGCCGGAAATGACATGTTAGATTAGTTGGACTTAACAGGTATTTAAAGAACATTCCATCTCAAAGCAATAGAATACACATTGTTCTCAAGTGCACATGGAATATTTTCCAAGATAGATCAAATAATAGGCCACAAAACAAGTCTTAATAAATTTAAGAGTATTAAAATCATATCAGGCATCTTTTCTGACTGCAGTGATATGAAACTAGAAAGTAATTACATAGAGAAAACTGGAAAATATATATAAATATGTGGAGATTAAGCAACATGATAGTAAATAACATATGAATAAAAGAAGAAATTAAAAAAATACCTTGAGACAAAAATGGAACTGTGACATACCAAGATTTATGGGATACAGCAAAAGCAGTTCTAAGAGGGAAATTTACATCAATAAATGCCTACCTAAGAAATAAGAAAAGTCTCAATAAAGAACCTAACTTCACACTTCAAGAAACTAAGGAGAAAAGGGAAAACAAAACAAGCCCAAGTTAGTAGAAGGAATAAAATAACAAAGATTGAGCAGAAATAGAGGCTGAAAAGACAATAGAAAAGAGCAATGAAACTGAGAGCTGATTCTTTGAAAAGATAAACAAAATAAACAAACCTTTAGCTATACTCATCAAGGAAAAAGGGAGAGGGCTAAAAAAAGAATCCAAAATGAAAGAGTAATTACAAGTTGTACCACAGAAAATAGGAAGGGTCATAAAAGACTACTATATACAATTATATGCAAACAATTTGAACAACCTAGGAGAAATTGATACTGGAAACATATATCTACCAATACTGAATTGTGATGAAATAGAAAATCTAAACAGAACAATTATTGTCAAGGAGACTGAATTAATAATCAAAAACCTCCCAACAAACAAAAGTCCAGGACCAGATGGCTTTACTGGTGAATTCTACCAAACATTCAAAGAAAATTAATAACAATTAATTAACAATCCTTTTGGGAGCACCTGGGTGGCTCAGTTGGTTAAATGTCTGACTTTGGCTCAGGTCATGATCTCAAGGTTGTGAGTTTGAGCCCTGCATCGGGCTCTATGCTGACAGTAGTGAGCTTGGAGCCTGCTTTGGATTCTGTATCTCCCTCTCCCTCTGCCCCTCCCTCACTCACGGTCTGTCTCTCTCTCTCTCTCTCTCTCTCTCTCTCTCTCTCTCTCTCTGTATCAAAAGTAAATAAGCATGAAAAAAAATTACCAAACCAAGAGTTTTGAAACTCTTCCAAAAAATAGAAGAAGAAAGAATGCTTCCAAACACATTTTACAATCCCAGCATTACCCTAATACCAACACCAGACAGAGGTGCCACAAAAAGAGAAAATTACAGGTAAATAACCCTGATGAATATAGATGAAAAAATCCTAAATAAAATATTAGCAAACCAAATTCAGCAATCACTAAAAGGATCATACACCACAATCAAGTGAGGTTTATTCAAGGCTTATTCGAGGCATGCAAGGATGATTCAACATCTGCACTCAGTCAACATGATACACCACATTAACAACATAAGGGAAAAATTATGTGATCATCTCAATAGATGCAGATAAAGTATTTGACAAAATTCAACATCTATTTATGATAAAAATTCTCAAAAGACTGGGTATAGAGGGAATGTACCTCAATATTATAAGAGCCATATATCACAAGCCCATAGCTAACATCATATTTCATAGTGAAAAGCTGAAATTTTTTTTCCTCTAAGATCAGGGAGAAGACAAGGATGTCTGCTCTCATCACTTTATTCAACATGGTATTGGAAGTATTAGCCAGAAAAATTAGGCAAGAAAAAGAAATCAAAGACATCAAGAATGGAAAGGAAGAAGTAAAATTGTCACTATTTGCAGATGACATGATACTATCTATAGATACTATATATTAAGAATCAACCAAGATGTATTAGAATTAATAAATGAATTGAGTAAATTTGCAGCATACAACAAATACACAGAAATCTGTTGTGTTTCTTTTCATTTAATAATAAACTATCAAAAAGAGAAATTTTTAAAAATCCCATTTACAATTGCATCAAAAAGAATAAAATACCTGGGAATATATTTAACCAAAGATGCAAAACTGTCTATATTGAAAACTATGAGACATTAATGAAAAAAAACTGAAGAAGACACAAATAAATGGAAGACATTTTTTGCTCATTGATTGGAAGAATTAAATTGTTAAAATTTCCATATGAACCAGAGCAATATATTCATATTCAATGCAAAATCCCTATCACAATTCCAGTGATGCTGTTCACAAAAATAGAACAAACAATTCTAAAATTTGTATGGAAGCCCCCAAAGCCCCAAGTGGCCAAATAAATCATGAGAAAGAAGAACAAAGCTGGAGGCATCGCATCCCTTCATTTCAAATTATGTTATAAAGCTATAGTAGTCAAAACAATATCAAAACAGTATTAAAAGAACAGATATATAGATCAGGGGAACAAAATAGAGAGCCCAGGAATAAACCTATGTATATATGGTACAATAATTTATAACAAAGGAAACAAGAATATACAGTGGGGAAAAGACAGTCTCTTCAATAAATGGTGTTGGGAAAATTGGACAGCTACATGCAAAAGAATGAAGCTGCACCATTATCTTACACTGTACAGAAAAATTAATTAAAAATGAATGAAATAATTGAGCATAAAGCCTAAATTATAAAACTTGTAGAAGAAAACATAGGTGGTAATCTCCTTGACATTGATCTTGGCAATGATTTTTTTTAATCTGACCCCAAAACCAAAAATACCAAGAGCAAAAATAAACAAGCAGGGCTTCATCAAACTAAAAAAGTTTCTGGACAGCAAAGAAAACCAACAACAATATGAAAAGGCAATCTATTTAATGGGAGAAAATATTGTAAATCATATACCTAACTGGGGGCTAATATCCATAATATATAAAGAGCTCATACAATTCAATAGCAAAACAAACAAAAAGAAACAATTACAAAATGGGAAGAGGACTTGAATACACAGTTTTCAAAGAAGACATACAAATGGCCAAAGGTACATGAAAAGATGCTCAATATCATTAATCACTGGGAAAATACAAATCAATACCACCATGAGATATTACCTTATACCTGTTACAAAATCAGAAAGTTAAGATGTAAGTGTTGGTGAGCATGTGGAGAAAAGAGCCCTCATTCACTGTTGGTGGGAATGTAAACTTGTATAAATATCATGAAAAGCAGTATGGAGGTCTTCAAAAATTAAAAATAGAACTAACATATGATTCAGCAATTCCACTTCTGGGTATTCAACCAAAGAAAACAAAAGGACTAATCCAAAAAGATCTATCTTCTTTTATCTTCACTGTAGCATTACTCAATATTAGCCAAGTTATGGGCAAAACCTAAGTGTCCATTGATGGATGAGTGTATAAAGAATTTGTGGTATACATATACAATGAAATATTACTCAGCCATAAAAAAACAACATTTTGCCATTTGTGACAACATGGATGGACCTGAGGGCATTATGCTAAGTGAAATGAGTCAGAGAAAGACTCATGTGGAAACCAACAACAAGCTTATAGTTATGAAGAGCAGATTAAAGAGGTGGGAGTGGAGGATGGGATAAATGAGTGAAACACTTTTTTTTTAGTTTAAAGAAATTGAAAAAAAAATTAAAAACTCATGGGTAGATTTAATATATTAGACAACTGAAGTGAGATTTGCTTATCTGCAAGATTTATAAGATTTAAATAGCCAGAGTGAAACACAGAAAACAGAAATGATAAAAGTGTGGGAATTGTCTGAGTTATATGTGGACATGGTGAAAACGTCTTACATGATTTAGTTGGAGTCCCATATTGAGAAGAAAGAAAGGATAGGAAATATTTGAAGAAAATGACTGAGAATGTTCTAGACTGATGTGATTAAACTATTGTTTCAAGAAGTGCTGCATATTCTAACTAGAAAGCAAACATAAACACACACACACACACACACACACTTAAATTTTAATAGAAGTTAGAAAATTTTAATAGAAGTGAAAATATTTGAACTAAATAAGAATGAAATATGTCATAAAAATTGTTGGTTTCATACTTAGATGGACATTTACACCATTAAAGTAATCATAATAAAAAAACAAGCTAAAATTGATTACATATCTATTAAAGAAATTTTGAAACATAACAAATAAAAACAGTGGAAAGAATAACAGAGGAAAAAACAAAGATAAATCAGAAAATAAAATGAATGGGAAAACAAATAAATAAAATAGGATGATCAGTATATCCAAAAGTTGACTTTTTAAAAAGCTACTTATCTGAAAATTATTACTGTGTCAAATTTTTTTAAAAAGTAGAATTTAACTACTCTAGATACTTCACATAAGTGAAATTGTACAATATTTGTCTTTGTGTGACTGGCTTTTTTTTTAACTTAGCATAATGTCCTCAAGATTCATCCATGGCATTGGATGTGTCAGAATTCCCTTCCCTTTTAAGGAAAAATAATATTCCATTGGATATGGATATTACATTTTCTCCATCAGTGCATGCACGGGTTGCCTTCACCCTTGGGATATTGTAAATAATGTTGCTATAAACATAGTTGTGCAGATATCTTTTCAAGAATGTTTTCAAGTCTTTTGGATATAACCCAGAAGTGTAATTACTGGGCCATATGGTAATTCTATTTTTAAGTTTTTGAAGAACTGCCAAACTATTTTCCATAGCAGCTGCACCATTTTACATTTTCAGCAGTGCACAAGACTTCAGTTTTGTACATCCTCATCAACATTTGTAATTTTCTGGTTTTTCTTTTTGATAGCAATCATCCTAATGGATGTGAGATAATATGTCATTGGGGATTTGACTTGTGTTCCCAAATGGTTAGTGATGTTGAACATCTTGTGGACCATTTGTATGTATTCTTTAGAGAAATGTCTATTCAAATGTCTTTTGCCCACTTTTAATGGGATTATTTATTTTTTGTTGTTGTTGAGTTGCATGATTATTTATATATTCTGGATATTGGCCCCTTATTAGATTCTGTTACTTCACCAAATTTGCAAATATTTCTCCCATTCTGTGGATTGATTTTTCACTCTATCGATTGTACCCTTCAATTCACAGAAATTTTTAGTTTTAATGTAGTCCAATTTATCTATTTTCACCTTTCTTGTCTGTGCTTTTTTGGTCACATACAAGAAACCATTGAAAGTCCAATGTCATGAAGATTTTCCATACATTTTCTTCTAAGAGTTTTATAGTATTAGGCTTTGCATGTGGAATTCAATTTATTTTTGGTTAATTTTTGGTATATGGATAAAAGATAAGAATGCAACTTCATTATTTTGCATGCCAATAACCAGTTTTTCTAGAACTGTGTGTTAAAAGATTGCCCTTTCCTTTTCAGAAAGAATTTGCCCATACATGTGAGGGTTTTTCTGGGCTCTTAATTCCATTTTGTTCTTCTGTATGTCTGTCTTTATGCTCTTACCATACTGTTTTCATTACTACGTCTTTGTAGTAAGTTTTGAAATCAGAAAATGTGAGGCTTTCAAGTTTGTGTGTGTGTGTGTCCCAAAATTGCTTTGTATATTCAGCATACACTGAGAATACATATGAAATTTAGAATGCATTTTTTTTATTTCTGCAAAAAATGCCATTGGGATTTTGGTATGGATTGCATTAAATCTGTGGATCACTTTTGATGTTACTGAGATGTTGATGATATAAAGTTTTCCAACCCATGAATATAGGATGTCTTTTCCTTTGTGATATCTTTCAGAAACGTTTGTAGTTTTCAGTGTACAAGTCCTTTGCCTCCTGCATTAAGTTTATTCCTAAGTAACATTCTTTTTTGGTATTAAATTGTTTCCTTAATTCCCTTTTCAGATTGTTCATTGTTAGAATACACAAATGCAACTGATTCTTGTGTGTTAATTTTATATTATGTTACTTTATTGAATTCAGTTATTAATTCTAACAGGGTTTTTTTTCTTGTGTATGTGTATGTGTACTCTTTAGGGTTTTCTACATATAAGATCATGTTTTCTATGAACAGAAATAATTTTACTGTTTCTTTCCAATTCAGAAGACATTTTATTTTTTTTCTTGTCTCATTGCTCTAGCTAGGACCTCCAGTACTATGTTAAGTAGAAATGCCAAAGCAAGAATCCTTGTCTTCTTCCTTATCTTAAAGGAAAAGCTTTCAGTCTTTCACCATTGAGTATGATACTAGCTGTGGCCTTTATTATCTTGAGGTAGTTTCCTTCTATTGCTACTTTGTTGAGTGATTCTATCATGAAACACTGTTTAATTTTGTCAAATTCTTACTTTATATCAATTGAAATGATCATAAAGGTCTTTTCTGTCAGTATGTTAATGTGATACATTACACTGATTGATTTTTTTGTGTTGAACCATCCTTGCATTCCTCCAATAAATCCTACTCATCATAGTGTATAATCCTTTTAATGTGCTGTTGAAATCCATTTCCTAGTATTTTTGTTGAGGATTTTTGCAGCATTGTTCATGGGGATATTGGTCTAGTTTTCTTACAGAGTCTTTTCTGGCCCTGGTATCAGGGTAATGCTAGTTTCATAGGATAAGTTTGGAAGCAATTTCTCCACTACAATTTTTCTGGAAAAAAATTTGGGGGGGGGGTTACTGTGCATATCCTAGCCTGGAAATTCAAATAGTTTGGATGGATTTTATGGCTTTGGAATAAATTATGAGAAAGTACTTGTTGGCTTTTCAGATCCTCCTTGATACATCAAGGTGTTCTCAGTTACTGCTAAGTGTCATTTTTCAGTGTTTCGTTTTGTTTTTTACATGGGTCCTTTTATTTGTTTATTTGTTTAATTTATTTGAAGTATAGTTTACACACAATGTTACATTAGTTTCAGGTTTACAACACAGTGATTTAACAGGTCTATATATTATGCTAGGCTCACAAGTATAGCTGCCATAGTCACCATTTTATATTATAGTGCCATTGACAATATATTCTTTATGCTGTATTTTTGTCCTCATGACTTATTCATTCCATAACTGAAAGCCTGTACCTCCCCACTCTTCACCGATCTTGCGTATCCCTCTACCTTACTTCCCTCTGTCAGGCATCAGTATGTATGTATTTATGGCTCTGTATTAATTATTCTTTAAATGTTTAATAGAATTCTGAAATAAAGCCATCTGTTCCTAGACTTCTCTTTGTTGCGAGGTTTTTGATTACTGATTTAATCTCCTTACTAGTTGTAAGGTCTGTTCAGAATTTTATTTCTTCGTGAGTTATGAGTCTTTGTAGGTTATGTTTTTCTAGGAAATTATACAATTCATCTCAGTTATTTAATTTCAACATATAGTGTTTCATAGTATTCTCTTATGGTTCTTTTCATTTCTCTAAAATCAGTTGTAAGGTCCCCTGTTTCATTTCTGGTTTTAATTATTTTAGAGTTTAATTTTTTTCTCAGTTAAGGTAGCTAAATGTTTATTGTTTTTTTCCTAAGAAATCCTGCTTTTGTGATTTTCCCTTTTGTTTTATTTTCTCTATTTTATTTATCTCTGTTCTAGTCTTTATTATTTTCTTCCTCTGATAGCTTTAAGCTTAGTTTGTTTTTTATTTTACTAGTTCCTCAAGATATAAAGCTAGTTTCATAATTTGAGTTCTTTTTTTTCTTTTTTAATGTAAACATTTACAGTTATAAATTTCCCTCTTGGCACTGCTTTATTTGCTTTCCATAAGTTTTAATGTGTTGTGCTTTATTTTACTTTGTCTCAAGATATTTTCTAATTTCCATTGTGATTTCTTCTCTAACTCAATGGTCTCTTGAGAGTGTGTTGTTTAATTTCCACATATTTATGGATGTTCTAATTTTTCCTCTGCCATTGATTTTTATTTTCAATACATTGTGGTCAGGAAAGATGATTTAAATCATTTTAAAGTAATTAATATTTGTTTCACAGCACAACATATGGTCTATCCTGAAGAAAATTCCAGGTACACTTGAGAAGAATCAATATTCCACAATTGTAGGGTTGAATGTTCTGTACATGTCTATTAGATCCAATTTTTTTTTTTTTTTTTAGTGTTACGGGAATCCTCTATTTCCTGACTGATCTCCTATCTGGTTTTTCTATCCATTATTGAAAGTATAGTATTGTAGTTTCCTCCTGTTATTGTTTTGCTATTTCTGTCTCCAGTTATGTCAATGTTTGCCTCATATATTTAGAAGCTCTGATTTTTGGTGCATATATAATTCTAATTGTTATATCTTCTTGGTCAGTTACCATTTTTACCAATATATAATGTCCTTATACCAGTTTTTGACTGGAAGTCTATTTTGTCTGATATTATTATAGTCACTTTTGCTCTCTTGGTTACCATTTGCATGGAATGTCTTTTCCCAACCTTTACTTTCAACCAATGTGTGTCCTTAGACCTAAAATGAGTCCCTGTAGATAGCATATTGTTAGATCCTGGTTTTGTATCCATTCGTCCAATCTGTATCTTTTGTTTGAGTATTTTAATCCATTTACATTTAAAGTAGTTAGGGAGTAGTTAGGGAGGAACTTAATATTGCCATTTCGATCATTGTTTTCTTTATGTCTTAAAGTTTTTTGTTGTTCATTTGCTCCTTTATTGCCTTCATTTGTGTTCAGTTGATTTTTAAATAGTGACATACTTTGATTTCCTTCTCATTTCCAATTGTGTATATTACACAGATATTTTCTTTGTAGTTTCCATAAGGATTACATAAACTATCTTAAAGCTATAACGATCTATTTTCAACTGATAACAACTTAATTTCATTTGCATACAAACTCTAAAATTCTTTATAAATTCACTTCTTTTATGCTATTGTTTTCACAAATTATATCTTTATATATTTGTTCCAGTTAGCATAGATTTATAGTTATTTTTATACCTTTCTTCTTTTAAACCCTATAGAAGAATTAAAAGAGGGGCATGTGAGTGGCTCAGTTAAGCGTCTGACTTCAGCTCAGGTCATATCTCACCATTTGTGAGTTCGAGCCCCACATCCAGCACTGTGCTGACAGCTCAGAGCCTGGAGCCTGATTCAGATTCTGTGTCTCCCTCTCTCTCTGCCCCTCCCCAACCCATAGTCTGTCTCTCTCTCCCTCTCCCAAAAATAAACATTTAAAAGCAAAAAACAAAAAAGAGGAGTTACAAACCAAAATTATAGTACATTAAAAAAAATGTATATATATTTACCTTTACCTGAGAATTTTATGTTTTCGTATAGCTTTAAAATACTATTTAGAATATTTTCATTTCTACTTGAAATACTGTTAACATTTCTTAAGGCGGGTCTAGTGAAAATAAACTCCCTCAGCTTTTATTTATCTGGGAAAGTCTTATTGTATCCTTTGTTTTTTGAAACTCATTTGCCAGATATAATGTCCTTGGTTAACAGTTTTTTGTTTGCTTGTTTGTTTGTTTTGAGCATTTTGAAATAGATCATATAATTACCTATTAACCTGCAAGATTTCTATTGATAATATTATAGAGGCTTCCTCATATATGACAAATCACTTTATCTTTTTTTGCTTTCAATATTCTTTTTCTTTGATCGTCAACACTTTGGTTATAATTTTTTGCAGTGTGGGTTTCATTGTGGATTTATCTGATCTAAGGTTCATTGAGCTTATTTAATTGTGTATTTATTTCATCAAATTTGAGAGGGGTTGGTCATTATAATTTCTTCAAATATTCTCACTACCTCTTTCTTTCTTCTCCTTCTGAGATTCCTATAATGAGTATATTGATCTTTTTGTAGATATCCCATAAGGATCTTTGGCTCTGTTCACTTTTCTTGTTGTTGGGTTTTTGTATGCCCTTTTGAGAATTTCAAATAATCGAATTCAAATTTGATGATACATTCATCTGCCTATTTTAGTTTGATATTGAATCCTCTAATGAACTTTTCAATTCAGTTATTATATTTTTTAGCTCCAGAATTCCTGTTGTTTTTTTAATAATTTCATTTCTTTGTTTATGTTCTCATTTTGCTCGTGGCCTCATTTAGTTGTCTGTGTTCATTAAACACAAACTGTTTTAAAGTCTTTGTCAAGCAAGTCAGAGGCTTTCTGAAGATTTATTTATTTTTCTATGAATGGGCCATGCTTGCCTGTTTCTTTTCATGCTTTGTAATCTTTTGTTGTGATTTGGGTATTTGAAAAATCAGTCATCTCCCCCAGTCTTTACAGAATAACTTCGTGCAGAAAAAGCACTTTACTATTCAGTATGCCCTAAAGATGTATGATTCTCTCAAAGCATTTTTGGAGATGCATTATCCCTCACCCTGTGCATGTGTTTTTATTTCCTTTCCCTGTATGGCTGCTTTAAATGTGTTAATTGTCTTAAGAGTCTCACCCCTGCTTAATTTCTGAAGTGTTGGATTTCTGTTGTATTCCTTTGCCCATGATTTCTTGTGTTCAGGTTAGCTTGGGGTCTGCTGAACTTCTTCGGGTCTAACACAACATGATGTCTGCAATGGTTTTTAGCAGCCTCCAAACTAATATCCAAACTATGCCACCATTCTAATCAATGCTCAAGTCATCTGAAACAGAAACCAGTCCCTAGGGTATCCCCCCCAAAAGCCAGAACATTACAGGCAAGTTCCAATATTTCCCTTTTGTTCAAAGTAAAAAGCCAGGAAATAGGTAGTCAGTCACTTATCCTGCACTAGAAAGGGAGGGGGGCAAAATGAGCAATATGTCAGAGAATTTACCATTGTTTTTAGTGCAGTGTTTTTCTTAGTTAGGTGTTCACTTGGTTGCTGCAGCTTTTTAGCTTATTTCAGAACTCTTTCAAAGGTGTTTTGATCCAGCCATCTGGCCTGGGTGGCTCAGTAGGTTGAGCATCCAACTTCAGCTCACATGATGATCTCACTGTTGGTAGGTTCAAGCCCTGTGTCGTGCTCTGTGCTGAGATGTCAGAGCCTAGAGCCTGCATCAGATTCTGCGTCTCCCTCTCTCTCTGCCCTTCCCCCACTCGTGCTCTGTCTGTCTGTCTCTCTCAAAAATAAATATTAAAAAATTTTTGTTTTAAAGGTATTTTGATCCATTTATTGTATATTTGATATCTCCATGGGAGAAAGGCCTGGAGCCTCCTAGTTCACCATCTTGCTGATATCATCCCCATATAATTTTTAACAGATGCAATTGAATTTATGTAAACTATGTGTCCAACTATTACAAAATAAAACACTGTGTGGAAAGTAAGAATAAGTTTATTTTTAGATGCATTTTAATTTAAAGTGCTGCAAAAAGTGAACAATTCTCAAACAGCATGCTGTGGAATCCTGTGCTTTCTTGAAAGTTCTCCATGGGAGGGCATAGGAGGCAAAGGAAGCTGTTGACTCCCAATACCATATCCAACCAAAGAAAGAAGTTTTTCTAAATATAGATATTGAGTTTAAGCATAATATAATTTGGAAAAAATATTCAAAGAATATTTAAAGAAGTAGTCTCAATATTTAAGAAAATTTGTACATTTCCCCATAATTATAAAAATTAAAATAACTTGCATTTCTCTTTGTGCAAAGGGAGTAATAGTTTTTGAATTGTATGAGTTACTGACATTTTTATTCAAGTAGTCAGAAGATAGCCAAAGTCCTAAATTTACTGAACCCAGAAGGAACCCTAATAAGAACTATGCTAGATTGTAAAATCTACATTGTAGAAATTCAATGAATAAAAATGTTTTTATTCCCAGCTGTAGATTTCTAAATAGCATGGATTTTCAATTATATATAGAAGTTTCAAATAATAATTTGGAGTAATTTGCAGGTGTGATTATAGAGCTATCCACAGGATACTATGGAAATATATAGGAGGAATCCTTAGTTTTTAAAAGGATCAATATCTTCCTGGAGAGGACGACATCTAAAAGGAAGATTAAGTGTTATCTAAGTACAGAAATATGAGAAGAAAGGATGCTTGCCCTTGGTATGCACACAGTGAATGCCAAGGGCAAGCATAAAATAGCATTGAACAGAAACTACCAAAACTTCTATTTTATTAAAGTGTACAGTGTGAGAGAGTGATTGCAGAGAAATTGTTAGGAGCCACATGTGGAAGTTTTTATATGCCATGCTTAGAGGTTTAGGCTTGAAATTATAGGGTTGTAAGAAAGGAAATTACATTTTCTGATTTGTATTTTATATAAAGTGCTCTATCAACATTTTTAGTGGCTGGTTTGAGGATGAAGATTGGAGTCTGAGAGACTGGATTGGAAGCTATTGCATTACACTAGATGAAATAAGATAAAAACCTAACTAGCAAAGTACAGAAAGGGATAAGGAGGAAAATAGGAATAAAAAACATATTGAGGAAGTAAAAATAGAACTTGTGGGAATGTGAGGGAAAATTGGGAGAAGGAATCTGAGCTGTCTTCCAATTTCTAGATTGATTGAACTGAGCAGCATTTTAGACCTTCGAATTCCTGTTCCATAAAATTGTATAATAATGTAAACACAACAAAAGATTAAGTTTCATATGCAAATTTCTTGGGGATTTCCGGAGACATACTCACAGATATGATACAGTTCCCTTTGCTTTGTCTTCTGCAGAAATATATAAAAAACACTGAAGAATTTTTTTCTGCAATTTTATGAGTTTTCCTTTAAGTGTTTATCTTATTGAATAAGAAAAGTGAGGTACAGGGCTGCTGCTTATTTGATTCAATCCACTAAATTTATTGAATTGAATGAAAATATCTCATTAATACCTTGAAACATGTAGTCACTGTTATTATTTAAATTGTTTTGCATGATAAAGGTATTTAACTTGTTGAGCCCTCTTATTAAGTGCTAAAATATGCAGTGTTATGCTGGTGAGAAAAAGGAATTGAGCCAAATTATATTCCAATGACTTTACACAAGAATTCCCAAATGTATAATCCCATGTATAATGCCTTTTTGTTACATCTATGCACTTTGTTACCACCATGGTAAATATGTTAGGATTTAACTGGCAATTAGCTTATGGAATTTTATACAGTTCAGCCTTTGTTCTGAGGCTATTATGACTTTATAGGAAAATAATTTTTAAACATACAAATTAAAGTGCAAATACATCTTAGAGAAATAAAATAGTAAGATTATTGAGAGCTCTGCAAGAAACTCTTAAAATGAGAACATTATTTAGCAATAACACAGCAATAACATTTCTAAATTGTCACTACCAAGAAAATATGAACATATTTATAAGTCACAATTTCTATTCAAATTATATATGGTATCTTGGATGCTTATATTCCAAAATGATATTACATCTTGATAATAAAATTATAGTCTCCTATGATAATAACCTCTGTAGTTGATAAATGAATGCTTTTTGGATATGCTTAGTATAAATTTGTTATTATGTAATAATCATGTGGTGCTGTTAAATAAACAAAACACTAAATCTCATCCTCTACAAATAAGTACTGCCTAAAACATCCACTTATTTACCCCATGTAAAATGGTCTGAATTTTGGTTTTGGTTGCTCAAGATTTGAAGTTTCTGTATACTTAAGCTTGCTCTCTCGTTGTTTTTTTTTTTTGTTTGTTTTATAAAAAAGGAGTTTCTAGGGGTATCTGGAGGACTCAGTTAAGTGTCCAGCTTTGGCTCAAGTCATGGTCTCACCGTTCACGAGTTCAAGCCCAGCATCAGACTCTACTGTCAGCACAGAGCCCACTTCAGATCTTCTGTCTCCCTCTCTCTCTGTCCTTTGTGAGCATACTTTCTCTCTCAAAAATTAACATTAAAAATATAAAAATAAATAAAAAAGGAGTTTCTAACCTTTATAGAAATATATACTAATCCTTGTATTTTGGTATATAAGCATACAAGGAAAATATAAATATTTAAAAGTTTAGAACCTTTATAACCTAGATGTAGTAAATAATGAATTTTGAATTTTATCTAATCTGCATAGGTATGTCTCACTGAGAACCAATCAAAAATCTGTTTTTTAAATAACAGGGGAAAAATGCAATAAGAAAAAGTATATAGTATTTTTAAAGTGTTTGATTAATTTTTTTCTTAAGGTAGAAACCAGTTTGACAGCATTTAAAAGAACTGTTGTCAAGATGATGAGCTGAGAACTGGCTCCTAAATTTCTCCTCTTTTTATCCCAAATACCAATAAAGTGTTAAAAAGATGCAGCACTGGAATTGAAACCTAAAGAAGGGTATCTCTCATGTGCCTTACATTTAGAAGACTTTCTGCTAGATATGTGGTGCAAATAAAAAGTTTAAAATGAGAAGGCATACATAGGTTAAAGTTAGATACACAATTCCATTTTCTTAAAAACCTGGGTACATCCTTGAGAGGGAATGAGGGCTTTTTTGCTTGATTTAGTTCTAAGGACTAAGGCCGAAGCAGGAAGGAGATCATGGTACAGACATCCTTCTAGACTGTGTTCAGCTACAACATATCATCAGACTTCAAAAGCACCTCTTCTTAAGCCTTAAGGTTTTAAACAGGTATGAGAAGAGGAAAATTGGAAGGATGCAGGACTTTTCTTGGAAGACCCAAGACAAAACCTGATGGAATTTGGTATCAGGGCAAAAAAGAGTCCAGAAAAAGCCACATCATGTAGTTGGGGTGTAGATCATGCTCCTGTTAGAAGACACTTTTCCATGGATTTCTCATGTTGCTGCACGCTCAGCACCTTCTGGGCAAAACACATATTAAACAACAAATTTGGAAGATAGAGACGGTGTTTTCTTTTGGAGAGATTTAAAATGTACTTTCCTGAGATGTTCCAGAGTAGTAAAGATAGAACCTTCTTCCTCTCCCCAGACATTTGCTTATATCTCAAGGTAACAAATCTAGAGATGCCTCTCCCCCAACTCCACTGCAGATTTGCTTACATTCTAAGGAACTGAAAATATCTTCCTCCAGAAATCCCGTAAAAACTCAGTCTCCCAATTTTAACATTTCTCACCCAAAGCTGGCATATCATCCAGTTCTCATCCCATCACCCTGATGGGTACTGGAACATAGGAATTTGATGCAAGATGCTTCTCTGGCTTCCGGTTTTGCTGCCAGTGATAACTGCCTCTGATACCAGAGTAATCAATAGATAGAGATGGAGATAGAGACAGGGCTGTATATACATACATACGTGTATGTATGTACTTAAAATATCTATATGCAGACCTATATGTAGAACTTGTTAGCTTGCAAGTAGGGTAAAATCTCAGGCCACTCACACAGCTTCTGATTTAATATCTCTCCCCACCACCCCCCACCCCCACCAAAAAAAAAAAAAAAAAAAAAAACCCACTGCGGTCTAGTAGAACAATTTAAGCAAACACAAACCAGAAGTTTAAAAAAGCTGAAATTTCTACCAGGATCACTCACAAGTCTGAGGTTAATTTTTCTTTTGTTGGGTCTCTGAATTGCTAAGCTAATAACATAAATTTGTAGGAGGAAAATTATAAAATCATTAATATATACATTTTTGAAAATCCATAGAGAACCCACATGCTCTACAGAAAATACCAAGGCTGGATAGACATGTGCCTGCCAAAAATTTCTCAAAAATAAAAGAAGACTTCAGCATTTATCATAAAGAAGATTTTAGCATTTGTAGAGCATACTTTCCTAAGAAATGTATAAAAGGAATAAATTATGTGCTTCATGTAAAATCTATAAAAAATGAAATTTGTGAGCAAAACATGATAAATATGAGATACAACAAAATACTGAAATAAAAGGATGACCAAATTCCTGCAAAAATTGCAAGATTAAGAAAAAATTATAGAATGAAAGAAGCTGAGTGGGAAAATATACCCTGCAGAAAGTTTGAAAGAAAGCAGTTGATTATGAGATTCCCTTCCTCCAATTAAGAGGGAAAAGAGTTTGGAGGAGGAGCCAAGATGGCAGAACAGCATAGAAGTTTTTTGTGTGTCTCACGTCCATGAAATACAGTCAGACCAACATTAAACAATACTGCACACCTAGAAAACTGATCTGAGGATTAACACAACAATCTGCATAACCTGAACCACAGAATTCAGCAGGTACGTGGTGCGGAGAGGTGATCTTGGGGAGACAGAAGCCACGGAGGGCAGGGAAACACTTTTGTGTGCAGAGAGAGGATGGAGACTGTGGGGGGGGGGGGGATGGGGAGAATATGGGAAAAGCACACCCTCCCCAAAAGCACCTGGAGAGAAAGTGGAAAATTGGAAACAGCTGCAGGCCTGAACTAAAAAGGGAGAAAGGAGAAAGGAGAGGGTTTAAATTCCATTAAGACTGTAAACAGAGGAAGCACAAAGTCTGAAACTCCGCAGCTCGATACCTGTGGGTGCTCTGGTGGGAAGGGCAAATCCCCAGGAGCAGAGTGGGGTCCCAGAGGTTCTCAGGCCACATGGGGAGAAGTGGTTCCACTGCTAGAAGGACATTTGGTGGAGGCTGTAAGGTCACCTGGGCCCAGCAGACCCCAGGGAACGGCCACATTCGCTGGTGCTGGAACAAGTCATTGGGGTGAAGCTGGTGCCAGATGTGTATTGTGATTTTCCATAATCCCTGAGGCACTGCTGCTACACTGTCTTGAGAACTTTTTCTGGGGTAGGCTGGCACCTGGCCAGTCTTTGGGCATCGGCAGCAGCACGGTGCCACAAGTGTTCCTGGGCGCGGCCAGCACCCAGCCAGTGCTCGGTGAGACCCACCACAGAGAGGCTGAGCGGGTCAAAGCTGCAGTGCCTCAGAAGTGGGGGCCAGGGAAGGCAGCAGCTTCTGAGACAAAACTCGAGAGGGAGGTGCTGCCTGGGGCTTGGTCACGGACAGTGTGGAAGCAGGGAGTGGATGGAAGCCAAAGATGCAGGACAGTTGTGTGATTGTTGATCAGGGAGAACAGACTTCCTATACTAGAGACTGGGTAGATGGGTGATGCCATTTTCACCGCTCCGGTGCCTGTGCATGTGCACCTACAAGTGCCACAACAATCCACCCCAGTAGCAGCGCCATCTAGTGGAGAATGGAGCCGTTAGACTAAGCCCTGCCCAACTGGGCCAGCCTCCCTCTTCAAGAACACAAGTCTCACCGCCTGCTTAGTTTATGGACTATCAAGTGCTTCATAGTTTGACTTTTAGGGGAAAACGAAGTAATTTCAATTGTATTTCAGTCTGTTAGCCAGTCCAACTATTCAATTTTCTTTCTCTTTTTTTTCTATCTTTAGTTTTTTTTTCTTTTTCTTGAATACAGAAAGAGAAAAAATTCATTTTTATTTTCAATTTTTATTAAAAATATTTTTATTTCTTTACTTTTTTCTACTATCTTTTTTAATTTTGTGTATTTTTTTTCAAATTCTATTTTACTTCCATCATTTAACTTTAGTCTACTTCAGTGTATTCATTTTTTCAAATTTTCAAACGACGTCTTTTTTCTTTTTTTCTCCTAATCTATCAAGCCACTTTCAACACCCAGACAAAAACACACCTAGGATCTAGCATCATTTATTCGATTGTGTGTATGTGTGTTTGTTTTTAATTTTTTAATTTTAATATGTTTTTAATTTTAATTTTTTTTAATTTTATTTTTTTCTACCTCATCAATACCTTTTCACCCTTCAAAATGACGAAAAGAAGGCATTTACCCCAAAAGAAAGGGCAGGAAGAAACGATAGCCAGGGACTTAACCAACACAGGTACAAGCAAGATATCTGAAACAGGATTTAGAATCACGATAATAAGAATACTAGCTGGAGTCGAAAATAGATTAGAATCCCTTTCTGCAGAGATAAAAGAAGTAAAAGCTAGTCAGGATGAAATAAAAAATGCTATAACTGAGCTGCAATCTGAACGGATGCTGCAGCAGCAAGGATGGATGAGACAGAACAGAGAATCAGCGATATAGAGGACAAACTTATAGAGAATAACGAAGCAGAAAAAAAGAGGGAGATTAAGGCAAAAGAGCATGATTTAAGAATTAAAGAAATCAGTGACTCATTAAAAAGGAACAACATCAGAATCATAGAGGTCCCAGAAAAGGAAGAGAGAGAAATAGGGGTAGAAGGGTTCTATGAGCAAATCATAGCGGAAAACTTTCCTAACCTGGGGAAAGACACAGACATCAAAATCCAGGAAGCACAGAGGACTCCAATTTGATTCAACAAAAACCAACAATCAATAGGGCATATCATAGTCAAATTCACAAAATAGGAAAGGAGAGAATCATGAAAGCAGCAAGGGAAAAAAGTCCTTAACCTACAAGGGAAGACAGATCAGGTTTGCAGCAGAGCTATCCACAGAAACTTGGCAGGCAAGAAAGGAGTGGCATGATATATTCAGTGTGCTGAATCAGAAAAATATGCTGCCAAGAATTCTTTATCCAGCAAAGCTGTCATTCAAAATAGGAGGAGAGATTAAAAGTTTCCCAGACAAACAAAAATTAAAGGAGTTTGTGACCATTAAACCAGCCCTGCAAGAAATTTTAATGGGGACTCTTTGAGGGGAGAAAAGATGAATAAGTAAACAAATAAATAAATACCAAAAGCAACGAAGATTAGAAAGGACCAGAGAACACCACCAGAAACTCCAACTCCAACGAATAAATTCGTATCTTTCAGTACTCATTCTAAATGTCAGTGGACTAAATACTACAATCAAAAGACACGGGGTAAGAGAATGGATAAGAAAACAAGATCCATCTATATATGCTGTTTACAAGAGACCCACTTTAGACCTAAAGACACCTTCACATTGAAAATAAGGGGATGGAGAACTATCTAGCATGCTAACGGTCAACAAAAGAAAGCCAGAGTAGCCATACTTACAACAGACAATCTAGACTTTAAAATAAAGACTATATCAAGAGATGCAGAAGGTCATTATATCATAATCAAGGGGTCTATCCACCAAGAAGACCTAACAACTGTAAACACTTATGCGCCAAATGTGGGAGGACCCACATATAGAAATCAATTAATTACAAACATAAAGAAACTCATCGATAGTAATACCATAATAGTAGGAGACTTCAACACCCCACTCACACACAGCAATGGACAGGTCATCTAATCAAAAAATCAACAAGAAAACAATGGCTTCGAATGACACACTGGACCAGATGGACTTAACAGATAAATTCAGAACATTTCATCCTAAAGCAGTGGAATATACATTCTTCTCCAGTGCACATGGAACGTTCTCCAAATAGACCACATGCTGGGACACAAATCAGCCCTCAGCAAATACAAAAAGATCGAGATCATATTGTGCATATTTTCGGACCACAACGCTATGAAATTCATAATCAACCACAAGAAAAAAATTTAAAAATTTAAAACTAAAAAAAAATCAGCAAAATAAAGAGTTTCATCAGGTTTACAATTTATGAATTGCTTAAATTGTACCTTTTCAGATGTTTTCCTTTTAGTAAAATTTAAATTATATAAGACTGCTACTGAATGGTCAAAGTTCAAGTTGTTGACAATAAAAACTATTGAATAAATAGTTGTGCCTCTTTACTGCAAGAACTTGGGTTCTGCACTATTTCTGCAATATGAACAACTGCTTCATACTTATTCTGAGCAATTTCCTAAAAAATTTTGCAGTTGAAAATCTATGCCAGCATGGAATGGCATTGACCAGAACCAGTGGAGAGCTCAACAAAGGAATATTTTTATCAAGCAGAAAGGGATGCTATTGAAGCAATATATGAGTCTGGTCATATCTAGTTGGAAACATATAATGTCTTCAACATCACATACAGTTAAGAAAAGTTGTAAAAAAATGCAAGCTACACATCCAGAGAATGTATACTGGAAATGAGAAAAGTTTCCAATGTCATAGGGTTAAAAGATGACAATAACCTTTTTATAATTATTGACATGATAAAAAGTAAATAAATTTTATCATGATTTATTACCAAAACGGTTAAATACATAATAATAAAGGAAACAAAAGATAGTAGGTAAGGTTTTTCTTGACCATTGTATATTTAATGCATTATGTAATTTTTTTCAAAATTAAATTAATAAGTATTCTTCAAATAACTAGGCTAAGAAAGACCAATATGACTCTACTGTATATTGAATATAAATATTCAAAAATAAGATACATTTTAATAAAATATTAATATTTGCAGAACTCTCAAAAATAGAAATTGCAGTGTATTTATTACCGCCAACATTTATATATAGATACAATTATTCCATTTTTAGAAAAAATGCATTTTAATGTAATTAAAATATTAAAAATGCTTTTTAATGGAATCAAAAAGTATTAATTGTATTCCTTTATGGTAGTATAGTATTCATTTTATTTTTCAAATTTTTGTGTGTATTGGCAATTTATTTTTTTATTAAATTTTGTATTTTAATTCCAGTATACTTAATAGGCAATGTTAAATCAGTTTCAGGTGTACAAAATACTACTTCAACAACTCTATACAATACTCAGTGATTATCATGATAAGGGTAGTTTTTTTAATTTACTTTTTTATTTTTTTAATTAATTAATTAATTTATTTATTTATTTATTATGTGAAATTTATTGTCAAACTGGTTTCCATACAACACCCAGTGCTCATCCCAACAGGTGCCCTCCTCAATGCGCATCACCCACTTTCCCCGCCCTCCCACCCCCCTTCAACCCTCAGTTTATTCTCAGTTTTTAAGAGTCTCTTATGGTTTGGCTCTCTCCCTCTCTGACTTTTGTTTTCTTCCTTTCACCTCCCCCATTGTCTTCTGTTAAGTTTCTCAGGATCCACATAAGAATGAAAACATATGGTATCTCTCTTTCTCTGTATGACTTATTTCACTAAGCATAACACTCTCTAGTTCCACCCATGTTGCTACAAAAGGCCATATTTCATTCTTTCTCATTGCCAAGTAGTATTCTATTGTATACATAAACCACAACTTCTTTATCCATTCATCAGTTGATGGACATTTAGGCTATTTCCATAATTCGGCTATTGTTGAAAGTGCTGCTATAAACATTGGGGTATACGTGCCCCTATGCATCAGTACTCCTGTATCCCTTGGGTAAATTCCTAGCAGTGCTATTGCTGGCTCATAGGGCAGATCTATTTTTAATTTTTTGAGGAACCTCCACACTGTTTCCCAGAGTGGCTGCACCAGTTTGCATTCCCACCAACAGTGCAAGAGGTTTCTCGTTTTCCACATCCTCTGCAGCATCAATAGTCTCCTGATTTGTTCATTTTAGCCACTCTCACTGGCATGAGGTGGTATCCCAGTGTGGTTTTGATTTGTATTTCCCTGATGAGGAGCAACGTTGAGCATCTTTTCATGTGTCTGTTGGCCATCTGGATGTCTTCTTTAGGGAAGTGTCTATTCATGTTTTCTGCCCATTTCTTCACTGGGTTATTTGTTTTTCGGGTGTGGAGTTTGGTGAGCTCTTTATAGATTTTGGATACTGATATGTCATTTGCAAATATCTTTTCCCATTCCATCTGTTGCCTTTTAGATTTGTTGATTGTTTTCTTTGCACTGCAGAAGTTTTTTTTATCTTCATGAGGTCCCAATAGTTCATTTTTGCTTTTAATTCCTTTGCCTTTGGAGATGTGTCAAGTAAGAAATTGCTGTGGCTGAGGTCAGAGAGGTCTTTTCCTGCTTTCTCCTCTAGGGTTTTGATGGTTTCCTGTCTCACATTCAGGTCCTTTATCCATTTTGAGTTTATTTTTGTGAATGGTGTAAGAAAGTGGTCTAGTTTCATCCTTCTGCATGTTGCTGTCCAGTTCTCCCAGCACCATTTGTTAAAGAGGCTGTCTTTTTTCCATTGGATGTTCTTTCCTGCTTTGTCAAAGATGAGTTGGTCATACATTTGTGGGTCTAGTACTGAGGTTTCTATTCTATTCCATTGGTCTATGTGCCTGTTTTTGTGCCAATACCATGCTGTCTTAGTGATTACAGCTTTGTAGTAGAGGCTAAAGTCTGGGATTGTGATGCCTCCTGCTTTGGTCTTCTTCAAAATTACTTTGGCTATTTGGGGTCTTTTGTGGTTCCATAAAAATTTTAGGATTGCTTTTTCTAGCTTTAAGAATGCTGGTGCAATTTTGATTGGGATTGCATTGAATGTGTAGATAGCTTTGGGTAGTATTGACATTTTGACAATATTTATTCTTCCAATCCATGAGCACGGAATGGTTTTCCATTTCTTTATATCTTCTTCAATTTCTTTTATAAGCTTTCTGTAGTGTTCAGCATACAGCTCTTTTACATCTTAGTTAGGTTTATTCCTAGGTATTTTGTGATTCTTGGTGCAATTGTGAATGGGATCAGTTTCTTTATTTGTCTTTCTGTTGGTTCATTATTAGCATATAAGAATGCAACTGATTTCTGTCCAGTAATTTTGTATCCTGCAACTTTACTGAATTCATGTGTCAGTTCTAGCGGACTTTTGTTGGAGAATATCGGGTTTTCCATGTATAATATTATGTCATCAGCAAAAAGTGAAAGCTTGACTTCATCCTTGCCAATTTTGATGCCTTTGATTTCCTTTTGTTGTCTGCTGATGCTAGAACTTCCAACACTATGTTAAGCAACAGCAGTGAGAGTGGACATCCCTGTTGTGTTCCTTATCTCAGGGGGAAAGCACTCAGTTTTTTTTCCCATTGAGGATGATATTAGCTGTGGGCTTTTCATAAATGGCTTTTATGATGTTTAAGTATGTTCCTCCTATCCTGAGTTTCTCAAGGGCTTTTATTAAGGAAGGATGCTGAATTTTGTCAAATGCTTTTCCTGCATCGATTGACAGGATCATATGGTTCTTATCTTTTCTTTTATTAATGTGATGTATCACATTGATTGATTTGCAAATGTTGAACCAGCCCTGCATCCCAGGAATGAATCCCACTTGATCATGGTGAATAATTCTTTTTCTATGCTGTTGAATTCGATTTGCTAGTATCTTGTTGAGAATTTTTGCATCCATATTCATCAGGGATATTGGCCTGTAGTTCTCTTTTTTTGCTGGGTCTCTGGTCTAGTAATCAAAGTAATGCTGGCTTCATAGAATGAGTCTGGCAGTTTTCCTTCCCTTTCTATTTTTTGGAACAGCTTGAGAAGGATAGGTATTATCTCTGCTTTAAATGTCTGGTAGAATTCACCTGGGAAGCCATCTGGTCCTGGACTCTTATTTGTTGGGAGATTTTTGATAACTAATTCAATTTCTTCACTGGTTATGGATCTGTTCAAGCTTTCTATTTCTTCCTGTTTGAGTTTTGGAAGTGTGTGGGTGCTTAGGAATTTGTCCATTTCTTCCAGGTTGTCCAGTTGTTGGCATATAATTTTTCATAGTATTCCCTGATATTTGCTTGTATTTCTGAGGGATTGGTTGTAGTAATTCCATTTTAATTCATAATTTTGTCTATTTGGGTCGTCTCCCTTTTCTTTTTAGAAGCCTGTCTAGAAGTTTACCAATTTTGTTTATTTTTTCAAAAAACCAACTCTTGTTTCATTGATCTGTTCTATAGTTTTTTTCAGATTCTATATTGTTTATTTCTGCTCTGATCATTATGATTTCTCTTCTTCTGCTGGGTTTGGGGTGTCTTTGCTGTTCTGCTTCTATTTCTTTTAGGTGTGCTGTTAGATTTTGTATTTGGGATTTTTCTTGTTTCTTGAGATAGGCCTGGATGGCCATGTGTTTTCCTCTCAGGACTGCCTTCACTGCATCCCAAAGCATTTGGATTGTTGTATTTTCATTTTCATTTGTTTCCATATATTTTTAAATTTTTTCTCTAATTGCCTGATTGACCCATTCATTCTTTAGTAGGGTGTCCTTTAACCCCCATGCTTTTGGAGGTTTTCCAGACTTTTTCCTGTGGTTGATTTCAAGTTTCATAGCATTGTGGTCTGAAAGGGTGCATGGTATCATCTCAATTCTTTTATATTTATGAAGGGCTGTTTTGTGACCCAGTATTTGATCTATCTTGGAGAATGTTCCATGTGCACTCGAGAAGAAAGTATATTCTGTTGCTTTGGGATGCAGAGTTCTAAATATATCTGTCAAGTCCATCTGATCTAATGTATCATGCAGGGTCGTTGTTTCTTTATTGATCCTGTGTCTACATGATCTATCCATTGTTGTAAGTGGGGTATTGAAGTCCCCTACAATTACCACATTCTTATTAATAAGGTTGCTTATGTTTGTGATTAATTGTTTTATATATTTGGGGCTCCCATATTCAGCACATAGACATTTATAATTGTTAGCTCTTCCTGAATAATGGACGCTTAATTATTATACAATGCCCTTCTTCATCTCTTCTTACAGCCTTTAATTTAAAGTCTAGTTTGTCTGATATAAGTATGGCTACTCCAGCTTTCTTATGACTTCCTGTAGCATGATAGATAGTTCTCCATCCCCTCACTCTCAAGCTGAAGGTGTCCTCAGGTCTAAAATGAGTCTCTTGTAGACAGCAAATAGATGGGTCTTGTTTTTTTTATCCATTCTGATACCCTGTGTCTTTTGGTTGGAGCATTTAGCCCATTTACATTCAGTATTATTATTGAAAGATATGGGTTTAGAGTCGTTGTGATGTCTGTAGGTTTCATGCTTGTAGTGATGTCTCTGGTATTTTGTGGTCCTTGCAACATTTCACTCACAGAATCCTCCTTAGGATCTCTTGTAGGGCTGGCTTCGTGGTGATGAATTCCTTCCGTTTTTGTTTGTTTCGGAAAACCTTTATCTCTCCTTCTATTCTGAATGACAGACATGCTGCATAAAGGATTCTCGGCTGCATATTTTTTTCTGTTCATCACATTGAAGATTTCCTGCCATTCCTTTCTGGCCTGCCAAGTTTCAGTAGATAGATCTGTCACTAGTCTTATCGGTCTCCCTTTATATGTTAGAGCACGTTGATCCCTAGCTGCTTTCAGAATTATCTCTTTATCCTTGTATTTTGCCAGTTTCACTATGATATGTTGCACAGAAGATCGATTCAAGTTATGTCTGAAGGGAGTTATCTGTGCATCTTGGATTTCAATGCCTTTTTCTTTCCCCAGATCAGGGAAGTTCTCAGCTATGATTCGCTCAAGTACACCTTCAGCCCCTTTCTCTTTTCTTCTTCTGGACTTCCTATGATACGGATATTTTTCCATTTGATTGCATCACTTAGTTCTCTAATTCTCCCCTCATACTCCTGGATTTTTTTTATCTCTCTTTTTTATCAGCTTCCCCTTTTTTCCATAATTTTATCTTCTAGTTCACCTATTCTCTCCTCTGCCTCTTCAATCCTTGCTATGGCCGCCTCCATTTTATTTTGAACCTCATTTATAGCAGTTTTTAGCTCCTCATGACTATTTCTTATTCCCTTGATCTCTGTAGCAATAGATTCTCTGCTGTCCTCTATGCTTTTTCAAGCCCAGTGATTAACTTTATGACTATTATTCTAAATCTTTGTTCCATTATATTGCTTAAATCGTTTTTGATCAATTTGTTAGCTGCCGCTACTTCCTGGAGTTTCTTTTGAGGAGAATTCTTCCGTTTTGTCATTTTGGGTAGTTCCTGCGATGGCTCCAAACTGCAAGGCACTTCCCCTGTGCTGTCTGGAGTAACTTGTGTTGGTGGGCGGGGCTGTAGTCAGATCTGATGTCTGCCCCCAGCCCACCACTGGGGCCACAGTAGACTGGTGTGTACCTTCTCTTCCTTTCTCCCTGGGGCAGGACTCCCTGTGTAGTGGTGTTGCCCCTGTCTGGGCTACTTGCACACTGCCAGGCTTGTAGTGCTGCTTCCATGGGATCTGGCCAAGTGTGTATTAGCCAGGGTGGATCCTCAAAGTGCACAGGGGTGGGAGGGGCAGGCTTAGCTTGCTTTGCCATTGGTGGTCCCCTACAGGAGGGGCCCTGCGTCACCAGGAGGAAGGCAGACCTGTCGCAGGATGCATCCACAGAAGCACAGTGTTGGGCATTTGCATGGTGCAAGCAAGTTCGGTGACTGGAATTGGTTCCCTTTGGAATTTTGGCTGGGGGATGGGAGAGGGAAATAGTGCTGGCCAGTGCCTTTGTTCCCCAGCTGAGCTGAGCTCTGCCTTCGGGGGATCAACAACTCTCCCTCTTGGTGTCCTTTTGCCCTCCCCGCTCTCTGAGAGCAGAGCTGTTGACTTTTTAACATTCCAGATGTTAATTCCCACTGGCCATCAGAACTCACGGAGTCCGGCCCCTCCGCTTTTGCAAGCCAGACTCTGGGGCTCTGCCTTACCAGGTCGGCTGCCCCTCCACCACCCAGGCTCCCTCCCGCCAGTCTGTGTAGTGTGCGCCACCTCTCTGCCCTTCCTACCCTCTTCCGTGGGCCTCTCGTCTACGCTTGGCTCCAGACAGTCTGTTCTGCTAGTCTTCTGGTGGTTTTCTGGATTATTTAGGCCAGATGTGGGTGGAATCTAAGCAATCAGCAGGACGAGATAAGCCCAGAGTCCTCCTATGCCACCATCTTCCATACAGTTTTGTGTATTTAATTTACATTCAAATTAGTTAGCATATAGTGCAACAATGATTTCAGGAGTAGATTCCTTAATGTCCCTTACCCATTTAGTCATCCCCCCTCCCAAAACCCCTCCAGTAACCCTCTGTTTGTTCTCCATATTTAAGAGTCTCTTATGTTTTGTCCCCCTCCCAGTTTTTATATTATTTTTGCTTCCCTTCCCTTATGTTCATCTATTTTGTCTCTTAAAGTCCTCACATGAGTGAAGTCATATGATATTTGTCTTTCTCTGACTAATTTCGCTTAGCATAATACCCTCCAATTCCATCCATGTAGTTGCAAATCGAAAGATTTCATTCTTTTTGATTGCCGAGTAAGACTCCATTGTGTGTGTGTGTGTATACACACACACACACACACACACACACACACACACACACACACACCACATCTTCATCCATTCATCCATTGATGGACATTTGGGCTCTTTCCATACTTTGTCTATTGTTGATAATGCTGCTATAAACACTGGGGTGCATGTGTCCCTTCAAAACAGCATACCTGTATGCCTTGGATAAATACCTACCAGTGCAATTGGTGGGTCGTAGGGTAGTTCTATTTTTAGTTTTTTGAGGAACCTCCATACTGTTTTCCAGAGTGGCTGCACCAGCTTGCATTCCCACCAGCAGTGCAACAGAGATCCTCTTTCTCCGCATCCTCACCAACATCTGTTGTTGCCTGAGTTGTTAACGTTAGCCATTCTGACAGGTGTGAGGTTTTGATCTCATTGTGGTTTTGATTTGTATTTCCTTGATGATGAGTGATGTGGAGCATTTTTTCATGTGTCGGTTGGCCATCTGGAGGTCTTCTTTGGAGAGGTGTCTATTCATGTCTTTTGCCCATTTCTTCACTGGGCATTTGTTTTTTGGGTGTTGAGTTTGATAAGTTCTTTCTAGATTTTGGATACTAACCCTTTATCTGATACGTCGTTTGCAAATATCTTCTCCCATTCTGTCGGTTGCCTTTTAGTTTTGCTGATTGCTTCTTTCACTGTGTAGAAGCCTTTTATTTTGATGCGGTCCAAGTAGTTCATTTTTGCGTTTGTTTCCCTTGCCTCTGGAGACGTGTTGAGTAAGAAGTTGTTGCAGCCAATGTCAAAGAGGTTTTTGCCTGCTTTCTCCTGTAGGATTTTGGTGGTTTCCTGTCTTACATTGAGGTGTTTCATCCATTTTGAGTTTATTTTTGTGTATGGTGTAAGAAAGTGGTCCAAGTTCATTCTTCAGCATGTCGCTGTCCAGTTTTCCCAGCACCACTTGCTGAAGACTGTCATTATTCCATTGGATATTCTTTCCTGCTTTGTCAAAGATTAGTTGGCCATATGTTTACGGGTCTATTTCTGGCTTCTCTATTCTGTTCCATTGATCTGAGTGTCTATTTTTGTGCCATGATAAGTGTAGTTTTTAATCTCCATCACCTATTTCACTCATCCTCCCACCTACCTCACCTCTGGTAACCATCAGTTTGTTCTCTGTAGTTAAGAGAATGTTTCTTGGTTTGTGTCTCCCCCCCCCCACTTTTGCTCACTTGTGTTGTTTCTTAAATTCCACATATGAGTGAAATCATATGGATTTTGTCTTTCTCTGACTTATTTTGCTTAGCATTATAGTCTCTAGCTCCATCCATGTTGTTGCAAATGGCAAGATTTTGTTATTTTTATGGCTGAATAATATTCCACTGTATATATAGCACATCTTTATCTATTCATCAGTCAATGGACATTTGGGTTCCTTCCCTAACTTGGCTATGGTAAATAATGCTGCAATAAACATAAGGGTGCATGTATCCCTTTGAATTACTATTTTTATATTTTTTGGTTAAATACCCAGTAGTAAGATTACTGGATCATAAGGTAGTTCTATTTTTAACATTTTGAGGAAACTTCATACTGTTTTCTAGAGTGGTTGCACTAGTTTGTATTCCTGCCAACAGTGCAGGAGCGTTCCTTTGTCTCCATATCTTCACCAACTCTTGTTGTTTCTTGAGTTTTTCATTTTAGCCATTTTGACAGGTGTAAGGTAATAGTTCATTGTAGTTTCAATAAGAATTCCCCTGATGATGAGTGATGCTGAACATCTTTTCATGTGTCTGTTGTCCATATGGATGGGGAAATGTCTCTTCTTTGGAGAAATGTGTCTTCATGTCTTCTGCCCATTTTTTAATTGGATTGTTTGTTTTTTGGGTGTTAAGCTGTTTCAGTTCTTTATGTATTTTAGATACTTTTATTGGATATATCATTTATAAATATCTTCTCCCATTGTATAGGTTGCCTTTCACTTTTATTGATTCCCTTTGCTGTGCAGAAGCTTTTTATTTTGTTGAAGTCCCAATAGTTTATGTTTTCTTTTATTTCCCTTGTCTCAGGAGGCATATCTAGAAAAATGTTCCTTTGGCCAATGTCAGAGAAATTACTGCCTGTGCTCTCTGTAGGATTTTTTGGCTTGGGTCTCACATTTAGATCTTTAATCCATTTTGAGTTTATTGTTGTATATGGTATAAGAAAGTGGTCCAGTTGCACATTTTGCCTGTAGTGGTGCAGTTTTCAGAACACCATTTGTTGAGACTATCTTTTTCCCATTGGATATTTTTTCTACCTTTGTCAAAGATTAATTGATTACTTGTGGATTTATTAGATTAATTGATTACTTGTGACTTTATTTCTGGATTTGCTATTTTGTTCCATTGATCTATGTCTCTATTTTTGTGCCAGTACATACAGTTTTGATTACCACTGGTGTGCAATATAACTTGAAGTCCGGAATTGTGATGCTTCCAGCTTTGTTTTTATTTTTCAAGGTTTCTTTGATTAGTCAAGATCTTTTGTGATTCCATACAGAAGTTAGGATTGTTTGCTCTAACTCAGAGGGAAATTCTTGTAGTATTTTGATACGGATTGCATTAAATCTATAGAATGCTTTGGGTATTATAGACATTTTAATAGTATTTGTTCTTCCGATCCATAAGTATGAATGTCTTTTCATTTCTTTGTGTCATCTTCGATTTCTTTCATCAATGTTTTGTAGTTTTCAGAATACACATCTTTCACCTCTTTGGTTAAGGTTATTCCTAGATATTTTATTATTTTGGTGTAATTGTAAATGCAATTATTTTCTTAATTCTTCTTTCTGGTGTCTCATTATCTGTGTAAAAGAATGCAACAAGTTTTTGTAGATTGGTTTTGTATCCTGCAACTTTACTGAACTCATTTATCACTTCTATTTTTTGTCTGAGTCTCTAGGGTTTTCTATATACAGTATCATGCCATCTACAAATAATGAAAGTTTTACTTGTTCCTTACCAATTTGGATGCCATTTATGTATTTATTTACTTATTTATTTTTGAGGTCTCATTGCTGTGGCTAGAACTTCCAACAGTATGTTAAATATTGGTGAGAGTGGACATCCCTGTCTCATTCCTGGCTATCTCAGGTCTTCTCAATTAAGAATATTAGTTGTGTGGTTTTATTATAATTTATTATATGGCCATTATTGTGTTGAGTTATGTTCCCTTTGTCCCTAGTTTGTTGAAGGTTTTTTCATGAATAGATGTTGTACTTTGTCAAATGCTTTTTCTGCATCTATTGATATAATCATGTTTTTGTTTGAGTTTATTTTTATTTTGAGAGAGGCAGAAAGAGGGTAAGGGGTGGAGAGAGAAGAAGAGAGAGAGACTCCAAAGCAGTCTCCACACTGTCAGCACAGAGTCTGACACAGGGCTTGAACCCATGAACAATGAGATCATGACCTGGACTTAAAGCAACAGTCAGATGCTTACCTGACTAAGCCACCCAGGCACTCCAGAAATAATCATATGGTTTTTATCCTTTCTCCTATTGATAGGACACATCATGTTAATTTATTTGTGAATAGTTTTCATAATATTCTCTGAAAATTGTTTGTATTTCATTTGTAATTTTGCTTACTTTGGTCTTCTCTCTCTCTCTGTCTCTCTCTCTTTTTGATGAATCTGGCTACAAATTTATGAATTTTGTTTCTCTTTTCAAAGAACTAGCTCCTGGTTTCTTTGATCTGTTCTATTATTTTTTTTAATTTTCTATATCATTTATTTCATCTCTAATCTTTATTATTTCCTTCCTTCAACTGGTTCTAAGTTTTGTTTGTTCTTTTCTTCTAGCTCCTTTATGTGTAAGGTTTGGTTGTACTTTTGAGATTTTCTTGCTCCTTGAGATAGGCCTACATTGCTATGAACTTCCTTTTTAGAACCACTTTTTCTGCATTCCAAAGATTTTGGAACGTTGTGTTTTCATTGTCATTTGTTTCCATATAATTTTAAATTTCTTCTTTGATTTCTTGGTTGATTCATTCATTACTTAGTAGTATGTTATTTAAAGTCCATGTGATTGTGCTCATTCAAGATTTTTTCTTGTGGCTAATTTATAGTTTCATAGCATTGTGGTCAGATACATATTTATTGCTATTTGTTACTTGTTTTGTAGCTGCTTTTCTAGTTTTCCCCTGATCCTTTGTTCTCTTGTTCTCTTTTATAGTTTGCTAGCTTTCTTTAGTGATATACTTGGATTCCTTCATTTATAATCTTTGCATATCTATTATTGGTTTTTGATTTGTGGTTATCATTACATTTGTATATAACATCTTATGCATATATAGCAATCTTATTAAGTTGATGTTCACTTAAGTTTAAAACCATTCTTTACTACCCTTCCCCCATGTTTTAGGTATATGGTGTCGTATTTTACATTCTTTTATTTTGTGACTCACTTGACTAATTTCTACAGATGTATGTAGCACTTTTGTGTTTTTTACTTTTCATACTCTCACTTCTCATCTCAAAGAGTCCCCTTTACTATTTCTTGTAGGGCTGGTTTAGAGGTCATAATCTTCTTTATTTTTTTTTTTTTGTCTGAGAAACTCTTTATCTCTCCTTCTATTTTGAATAATAGGCTTGCTGAATAGAGTGTTCTTGGCTGCAGATTTTTCCCATTCAGCACTTTGAATGTATCATGTCACTCTCTTCTGGTCTGCAAAGTTTCTGCTGAAAAATCTGCTGATATCCTTTTGGGGTTTCCTTTGTGCGTACCTTTTCTTTTCTCTTGCTGCTTTAAATTTTTTTTCTTTTTTTATGTTTACTTATTTTTGAGAGAGAGATGGGGGTGGGGGGTGGGCAGAGAGAGGTTGACATAGAATCCAAAGCAGGATCCAGGTTCCAGGCTGTCAGCACAAAGCCTGACGCAGGGCTCAAACTCACAGACTGTGAGATCATGACCTGAGCCAAATTTGGATGCTTAACTGACTGAGCCACTCAGGTGCCCCAGACTGTTTTCTTTATCACTACCTTTTGTCATTTTAATTACTTGTGTATTGGTATGGACCCCTTTGGGTTGATTTTTTTAGAGTGATCTCCCTGCTTCCTGGATCTGGATTCTTGTTTCCTTCCCCAAAGTAGAGAAGTTTTTACCTATTATTTCTTGAAATATTTTCTGGCCACTTTTTCCTCTATTCTTCTTCTGGGATCTGTTTAATGCAAATGTTATTATGCTTGATGGAATCACTGAGTTTTTAAAGACTATTCTCAACTTTCATAATTTCTTCCATTCCCATTTGCTCAGCTTGATTAATTTCCATTGCTCTGTATTCCAGGTCATTGATTCATTCCTTTGTTTAATCCAGTCTACAATTCATTCCATTAGGTGTATTTTTAATTTCATTTATTGTGTTCTTCATCTCTGATTAGTTTATTTTTTTATCTCTTTGTTAAGGGTCTCACTGATGTCCTGGACTCTTCTTCAAGCCCAATGTGTATGTTTAAACTCTCTATTAGGCATACTATTTATATTCCTTTCACCTAAGTCTCTTGCTGTAGTTTCATTCTGTTCTTTCATTCGAGAGCTATTCCTGTCTCCTCATTTTGTCTAACTCTCTGCATCTGTTGTGTGTTAGGAAAGTCAGCTGTATCTCCTACTCTTGAAGGTAATGTCTTAATGAAGAAGAGGTGCTATAGTGCCCTGAACTGCAATGTCTCCTGTTCCTCAGGACCGGGTGCTTCAGGGAGTGCCCTGCTGTTAAGTCCCAGTTTCTTTTAGTCTGGTTCTCTGCAGAGGCTCTCTTTGCCTGGTGTGGGCAGCATTTGGTCCCCAGCCAGGTGGGGCACGTTTCAATAGTGTGTGCACTGGTCTGCTTGTGAAGTGAAACCTGCCACCCCTCACTATAGGAACTTAGTTCCTGCAAAATGCACGGGTTGGGAGACACAATGTTGCCAGGGTTTGCACTGGTTTTCTGGTGGAGTGGTCCCACAGCACCTGGGACTGGGAAGGGTGGATCTGCTGAAATGTAAGAGGCAGGACTTGGTGTAAACAAGTTAGGTAGCAAGTGTGGGCACTGAGCTAGTTCTCATAGGTGGCCGTGTGTTTATGATGGCAGGGAGGAAAATGATAAATGCCAGCTTCTTTGTTCCTTGAGGGGTTTCTCTATGAACTCTGGTTCTCTGGGCCAGGCTCTCAGATGACTAAATCACTCTCCCTCCTGTCTGCCCCCAGTATATTTCAAACTGTTGCTTCCACACTGTTTCTCTGTGGGCTGTGTCATTCTGTCTCTTCAAGGGTTGGGACTCAGCTTCCCAACACCCTCTGGGCTTTCCCAGAGCTGAGCCTGACAGTAAAATGTGGAAGAAGAATACACAATAGTATGAATACCAAGAGGTAAGGATCATTGAGTATCATCTTAGAGGCGTTCTATCACATGGTAGATGTTGACAAATTATCTGCTTTGGCTTTCAAATATCCTAAACATGTCACTGATTCCTATTATTGGAATAGTTACTAATATTTGTTACTTTTACTTTTAATTTCCTATTCCATGTTTCATTTGTCCAATCAGCATCTTAGCCAGTCAGTATGCTTTTGCAGACTAACTCAAATTTTCCAAAAGATGTCAACTTTTGGTATATTTGCCAGCTTGTGACTGGAAATGGCAAAATTAGTTAGTTTTTTTAGTTAGTAAATGAAGAGTAATACATGATATGGGGGTAGTTAGCCTGCAATTCCCTGGATCACTATTACATAGCCTCCTGAAAGTATTCTTTTCTTGGGTACAGAGACATAAAAAACAACCTAAAAGTTCAGGGTTGCAGGGAGAGAAAACAAAAAAGTTCCAATTAGATTATTTCTCATTGAGTGTAAAGTCCCAGTTGCATTTCTATCCCATGTAAAACTGGTGTAGTTAACTTTGCTGCCTTTCCACCTATGACACTTTCAAAAGTAGGTTGAAGAGAAAACTTCAGTATAAGCCAGAGTGGCATGAAGGGCTACTTTTGACAGCAACCAAAAGCAATACACACACACACACACACACACACACACACATACATATATATGTATATATATACACATATGTATATTCTGAACTCTCCAAAGTATACCCACAAATGCATTGTATGGCTCAAAAGAAAAACCACTTATTGTGTGGGTTATGATTAATTTTCCAATTTAGATACACAAGAAAAAAAGTGTGTTTCTTATACTAAAAGGAATGTATTCTCATGAGTCAAAAATAAGTCAAGAATTCTGACCCCCCTTTTCCATTGTTGTATTTCTGAGGTTACAGAGGACAAGTAAAGATAATAGTAAATATGTCTTTTTTAATTCTTCTGTTTGGTTCTCTAATTGAGGATAGGCTAGAGACTCATTTTTTTCTTCTCACGTCTCTTTTACGTCAATATATAAGAGTAATTCTAGAAATATGGTGATAGAGCAAAAAGGCATTCTAAAATTAGCACACCTCCAGAGTTAACTTTGAATAGCTGTTGCATTATCAATATTTAATATTCTTGGCTTTATGATGTGTTTTTGATATCAGTTCGGTAATTATGTGTTTAAATGGATTTTATATTTCCTTCTTTCTTCTCTTCAACCAGTTTTTTCCTGTTACATGATTGCTTTCTTAATGAACACAGCATAAACTCTGATTTAATAGCAATAGCTATATATCGATTAGGGGTAAGCTCTTGTAAAATATGGTGATAAAATTACAGTTCTGTTTGGTTTCCTGTTCTCTCATAAGGGATGCAGTAACTTTAAATTTTGAACCACTCATTAAGTCCAGTTACAAAAGATGAAACCACCAGTTAATTATTTTTATAGAATTTTGGCAAGGCATTTTGACATTATTTGGCAGACTTTTACCTCTCACAGTAGACATGAATCTCCAGAAACAGAAACAAACAAGGTTCCTGAGAGCGGTAATTACTCAAAGGTACTTGTTGACTAAATGAATTATGTATGGAATTAAGTCACCTAGTTCCTGATAAAGGAGAGTAGTCTCCTCTTGCTTGGAGATCCAAACATTTGGCAGATAGCTTGAGACATAATTCTTATCCTACCCAACATCTGTTCCCAGCATTCCTCATTGCCTATAAGAAAATAACCAAGGTTAGGGCTCAGCACAGCCTGGGCAGGAAAACAGTCTATAGTACAAGAGGAAATACTTATTAAATAAAAGAAATATAGGATCTGGCCAGTAAATACCACAGAATCCTTGGGAGTATATGTCAGATGACTTTGGACTGGGATGGATGTAGATTACAGGATGGATAAGGGAGAATTTAATAAAATAATTCAGTTTTCAACATTATGGCAAGAATACTTGCAACATTGCCTAACATTGCTGGTGTGGTTTTTTTTAGTTTTAAAAATGAAAATAGGCTCTAGTAAATGAGGTGGAAGTTAGACAATTGCTTTGCTAGAACACTAAGACGCGGGTCAAAAGTCTCACAGTGGTGGGATTGTGAAAGTGGATTTATTATATGAGAATGGGGAATTTTTCCTTGCCTTCTATGTTGCATGGGATGGCCCAGTGGACAGTTGGAGAAAAAAAGATTATACTGGTAAAGTGAACATTAATTAGCATCTTTGAGAAGCTTGATAAAGGTAGCATTCTGTAGTTGCCAATAGGACATACTGTCATAAACTGAGCTCCCTAGAATTATTGGGAAGATCAGATTCCATAATGATGGAGCCAAGAGGTAGTACTGAAAGTCAAAAACAATTACTTATTTTTTTTTACTTTTTATTTTGAATTAACCTTACACATGCAGGAAATTTACAAAAATAGGGCAGAGATACTTTTAATAAATGGCATTGGGACAAGTGGGTAGTCACATGCAAAAAATGAAATAGAACTCCTACTTTATACCATATACAAGAAGTAACTCAAAAAGAATCATTAATCTAAATGTAATAGCTACAACTAGAAAAAATTTACAGGAAAACATAGAAGGAAATCTACAGGACCTTTAAAGAAATTTAAATATTTTTTTAAAGTCAGAGATAAAAAAATAAAAGATTCCTTGAGAGAGAGAAATGGAGGAAGAGGAGAAGGAGGGAGAGAGAAAGGGAGGACAAGAAAAGCCCTGAAGACAGGGGCAGATGCTAAGCGAAATCAGTCAGACAAAGAAAGACAAATAGTCTATGATTTTTATCAGGCCACATGCATTAGGTCCCACTGGCTCATTCCATGTGGCCTCCCAACTTATGTCAACCACTCCGATGCATCTATATCTACCATACTCGGGGCCTTAAATTTTTAGCTGAAGCTGGGGGTCCCTGTGTCTAGGAAGTAGCTTCCCTACATGTAACAATGCAAGCATCTGAAATCTTGTCACTTTTCTTGCATGCTTTCAGAGAATGAGAAACTAGTTCCCACGTCTTGCAGCATCTGTAGAGGGAAATCTCTTTAATTTCAGAGGCCATCCTAAAATCATTTCTATCTCACTCTCCTCAGTGAGTTTAGGTTTTGTAAAAGATACCCTTTTTCAGTCCTGCAAAAATGCCCAAGGCAAAGCTTATGCAAAGAATCTACCTTTGTACAGGGAGAAGGGAAATGAAGCAGTGGAAATACAAACCAGAGTAAGAAATATACAATTTATCCTATTCCACAGACACAGAGGTAAATGCTGATTGGAGAATTATCAGATGTTCTAGAAGAGGTGCCTATAACCCAGACTTGGGGAGGTCAGAGGAATTACATGGCAGAAGTGATGTCTCAGCAGAAACCTGAGAGATGAGTAGGAGTTAGCCAGGGAAGGAGAGGGGGATGGGCACCTAGTGTGTTGTCTCTGGGAAAAGAAAAGAGGCATGCTTGAAACATTGGAATGAATTCAATAAAACTACAGATCACAAAATGAGCTGAAGTGTTGAGTGATGAGCTGAAGAGTTCCACATAGGTTAGATTGTTGTAGAAGCTTGTAAGCCATAGTAAAAAGTCTGGTTTTTATCCTATGCACAAAACAAGGTCATTAAAATGTTTTCAGTCAGGGAAAGACAAAATCAGAATTTCATTTCAAAAGATCATTTTAGTTTCAAAGTACACAGTTGGGGATGGAGTAAACAATATCAGAAGTGGAAGGACCCATTATAAAACTCTTACAATAAGCCTCAGGAGAAACAATAATAGTGTGACCTTGAGAAGTGGCAGAGGAAATAGAAAAAAGTGGATGTATTCCAATCATATGAGGTGGGACAATTTTTAGATGTGGCAATATTATATTTCATGAAATCTAAAACTCCATTGATTTAAAGTATAGCATTTTATATAGCACTAGGAAGGAAAAACTTGCCAGTTAATAACATACAATCTAATACCACTGATTGTTAGAAGCACCACAATTTCAGAGATATAAAATGTGGAGGGAAATGTACGTTGTGGAATCGATGAAAGACAATAGATTGGATGTAGGAAGAGAAGAAGGAGGGAAAGATGTGATGAGACAACTGAATAAGAAATGAGTGAATGGGCAACTTAGATAGAAAAGTGAAGATTGGGCAGCAGAGGCCTGAGAAATAATGAACTCAATTTTGAATATGTTGCATTTGAAGTGTCTGTGTGATATTCAGGTGGAAATGTCTAGCACTCAATTTGTTATGTGTGTCTAGAGGGGTTTTTTTTTTGATTTTTTAATTTTTTTAAAAAAATTTACATCCAAATTGGTTAGCATATAGTGCAACAATGATTTCAGGAGTAGATTCCTTAGTGCCCCTTACCCATTTAGCCCGTCCCCCCTCCCACAACCCCTCCAGTAACCCTTGGTTTGTTCTCCATATTTATGAGTCTCTTCTGTTTGGTCCCTCTCCCTGTTTATATATTCTTTTTGTTTCCCTTCCTTTATGTTCATCTGTTTTGTCTCTTAAAGTCCTCAGATGAGTGAAGTCATATGATTTTTGTCTTTCTCTGACTGACTAATTTCACTTAGCTTAATACCCTCCAATTCCATCCACATAGTTGCAAATGGCAAGATTTCATTCTATTGGATTGCCGAGTAATACTCCATTGTGTATATATACCACATCTTCTTTGTCCATTTGTCCATCGATGGACATTTGGGCTCTTTCCATACTTTGGCTATTGTTGATAGTGCTACTATAAACACTGGGGTGCATGTGTCCCTTCAAAACAGCATACCTGTATGCCTTGGATAAATACCTACCAGTGCAATTGGTGGGTCGTAGGGTAGTTCTATTTTTAGTTTTTTGAGGAACCTCCATACTGTTTTCCAGAGTGGCTGCACCAGCTTGCATTCCCACCAGCAGTGCAACAGAGATCCTGTTTCTCCACATCCTCGCCAACATCTGTTGTTGCCTGAGTTGTTAATGTTAGCCATTCTGACAGGTGTGAGGTTTTGATCTCATTGTGGTTTTGATTTGTATTTCCTTGATGATGAGTGATGTGGAGCATTTTTTCATGTGTCGGTTGGCCATCTGGAGGTCTTCTTTGGAGAGGTGTCTATTCATGACTTTTGCCCATTTCTTCACTGGGCATTTGTTTTTTGGGTGTTGAGTTTGATAAGTTCTTTCTAGATTTTGGATACTAACCCTTTATCTGATACGTCGTTTGCAAATATCTTCTCCCATTCTGTCGGTTGCCTTTTAGTTTTGCTGATTGTCTCCTTCGGTGTGCAGAAGCTTTTTATTTTGATGAGGTCCCAGTAGTTCATTTTTGCTTTTGTTTCCCATGTGTCTAGAGTTTAAATAGAGGCCTGAACCAGAGATAAAAAGATTTACAAAGTGGTCTATTTCCTTACACCATATGCAAAAACAAACTCAAAATGGGTTAAAGAACTAAATGTGGGATCCCAAACTAGATCTCATCCTAAAAGAGAACATGAGCAGTGATTTCTTTGTTATCAGCCATAGCTTAGATGCCTCCTAAGCAAGGGAAACAGAAGCAAAAATAAACTGTTGGGATTATATCAAAATAAAAAACTTTTGCATGACAGAGGGAACCATCAACAGAACAAAAAAGGAACCAACTGAATGGGAGAAGATATTTTTATATGATATATCTGACAAGGGGTTAATGTCCAAAATATATAAATATATAACTCAACACTAAAATAAACAACAACAACAGCAACAATCTGATTTAAAAAATTTTCCAAGAAGACATTTTTCCAAAGACGTGCAAATGGGCAACACACACATGAAAAGCTGTTCACCATCACTCATCATCTGGGAAATGCAAATCAAAAGCCCAGTGAGATATCACCTCACACCTATCAGAATGGCCAGAATCAAAAACACAAGTGACAACAAGTCTTGTCAAGAATGTGGAGAAAAAAGAATCCTTGCACGCCATTAGCGGAAATGCAAATTGGGACACTCACCAGGGAAACAATGTGGAGGTTTCTCAAAAAGTTAAAAGTAGGACTATCATATGATCCAGTAATTCCACTACTGGGCATTTAGCCAAAAAAACCAAACACACTAATTTGAAAAGCTATATGCACCCTTACGCTTATAGCAGCATTATTTACAATAGCCAAGATACAGAAACAGCCCAAGTGTCCATCAGTAGAAAAATGAATAAGGAAGATGTAGCATATGTATATGATGGAATATAATTCAGCCACAAAGAAAGATGAGTCTTGCCGTTTACAACAATATGGATGGACCTAGAGGGTATTATGGTAAGTGAAATAAATCAGACTGAGAAAGACATATTTCATATGATTTTACTCATATGTGGAATCTAAAACAGAACAAATAAATTTTTTTAAAAATTAAAAAATAAAATACAAAACAAAACAAATGAATAAAGAAATGAAAAGGAGAATCAGACCTATAAATACAGAGAACAAACTGATGGTTAACAGTGGGGAGGGAGATATGGAGATGGGCAAAATGGGTGAAGGAGAGGGGGAGGTACAGCCTTTCCAGTTATGGAATGAATAAGTCGCATAAATAAAAGACACAGCATAGGGAATATAGTCAATGATATTATAATAGCGTTGTATGGTGACAAATGGTAGCTACATTTGTGGTAAGCATAGCATAACATAGAGGTGTTGAATCACTATGTTATATGCCTGAACTAATATAATATTGAGTCAACTATACTCAAATAAAAATATAAAAGCAAAGCTAGATAATGAAAAAAAAATATTTGGGAAAATTTCAGAATATGCATGAAAATGAAACTGATATAAGAAATGAGAGAGTGGTCAACAATGTTAAATAATACTAAATGATTAAATAAGATGGAAACTTATTTGTTTCAACTAGATGTTTTTCCAAATTGGCAGACACTGATTGTAGAAGCTGGGGACAAGTTAGATCCTCAGTAATAAAAACAAGATAGTTGAACCCACAAGAAATTAAGGAATTGGCAGAAGAACAAATTTACTAGAGATAATAATGTTGCAAGAAGATACAAAGATGAATAAAGAGAGGAAGGCATTAGAAACAAACTTTACATAGTCCACAAATTAACCAAGATGGAGACTAATGACCATGACAACATCCAAAATCTAATACGTTGCTTTTTTTTCTTCAGTAAGAATTATGTCTCATTTACTTCTTCAATTTTCTATTTGCAAAAGAAGATTATATAGTCATAAGGAAAACTTATCAATGAAATCTTGTTTACCGATATGTTATGAACTACATTATTTTCCCCCAAAATTCATGGAAAAGCTCCAACCCCCAAGGTGACTGTATTTGGAGATGGGGCCTTTAAAGAGATGGGCCCTTAATTAAGGTTAAATGAAGTCATATGGGGGAGCCCTAATCCAATAGGACTGATGTCCCTCTAAAAAAAGGGGAAGAGGAATCAGAGATCCACATGAAAGGCCATGTGCACGGAGGACATAGCAAGAAGACGGCCGCTGGCAAGCCAAAGAGAAAAGCCTCAGGAGAGACCAACCCTGCAACTGCCTGGTCTTAGACGTCCAGTCTCCAGAACTGTAAGAAAATAAATCTCTGTTGTTTCAGATGCCCAGCAAGAGAGACGGTGGGAAGGAGGGAGTGTGAGAAGAAGCAAAGGAAGGAGGGAAATTAATGCTGCTAAATTTCCATTCATAGATCACAGTAATGGTCAAACTTCACTAGCTCTTTCCCCTTAAGTTAGACTTTAATATTTAATTAAAACTTGAGTTTCAAATGTTCTGCTACGAGTTTCATTTAAATCGCTTTTATTAATATTTTAAAACCTGTTGTTTAAGCCAAGGAAATTCTAACTAGAATTATTTTAATAAGAAAACCCAAAAATATTCACCTTATTACTTCAAATACTTAGCTTAGATATTGCTAGACATGACTTTTGGCAGAAAAATAGGATTCCTTTTCAAAATATCAAAAAGCGATATATTTTATAATTTCATTGATATAAACTATTCTTACCCTGACATTCCTAAAACTGTCATGGAGCTCACTGAACAACTAACGAGTCATGAATTTTAAGGTTTGACTTTTAGTGACTCAGCACCTCTGGTTGGTGTAACCTATTATCTTAACCAGTTTCTGCCCTCCTATCCAAGTTTCAAGTCAATAAATACCTACAACACGTACACAACAAGTTGCAAAAGTTGACTTGGAATCATTAAGAATTTGACACTACATTTAGAGGCATTTATTTTGTAAATGACACACTTATAATGATTATGCTATAAGCACATCAGTTTTAAATGCATGTATTGCTGACCCATTCAGTTGCACAGAATTCTCCATGAAGGGGTATTTCACGTACAGCATAAATATGAGGCATTTACACTTGGATATCTTTCAAATCTGAAATTTATGCCATCTTCACTCCAAATTTCCATATAATGTATTTACATAATGGAATTCTATTTTTGACTGTTTGCCTAAGTGTTGATACTAATCCTTGTCTTAAGAACAGGAACCATTTTGGAAAGAAATCTGTGAATATAAAGTAGACAGTGTTTTTGTTGTGTACCAACATACCTACAGAAAAAAAAGTAAAGCCTTTGCTCCCCTACACTGCACTGTTGAAAAGTTTCACAAAAATGTTAATTTTACAGACTCTGCAGCCTGAACACTCATTTCTGTCTTAATATGTGAGAATCACCAGAATACACTGAAAGAGAATGCTACCACTCCTTCAGGATAGATTCTGTACTTCTTGTTTCAGGGGTTTGGGAATAACTCAAGGAGTTCCTGGGTAATAGAAAGCTTGAGATAACAAATTCACTGGATCAAATCCTAGTAGGTCAAGAATTCGAGAAGGGTGTCAGAAGATTAGAAACCGTAGCTTCTCTGGAGAATAGATGGGGTATAGTCTTTAAGTCATGCTCACCATAGGGGCATTCACTTTCCACTGTCCCCTTTCTGTAAAGAGAGCTTTCATACTGTTCTTCCTTTCTGGTCTTATACTCTACTAAACTTTTGCCCGCCGCTCAAAAAAAAAAAAAAAAAAAAAAAGTCGTGCTCACCACAAATAATCCTAAGCTGGTGGAAAGGTCAGTTGAAGAGAGAACTGTGGTAAATGGTTCTTGCATCAATCTCACCCTCCGTAGATGGTTTTCATTTTGGTGTGGGCACTATTTATCTCCAGAAAACTAAAGAAGCATGAAAACCAAAGAAGCAAATGGAGGATGAATATATTCCCAAAACAATAAGGAATCCAGTCTGGTTCTTCATAGAGTTTTAGGAAAGAAGGTGGTGCTTTGGCCTGGCAAAGGCTTGCCCAGGGGGTTTGGCTGGAAAGTGATTTGGGGGCACATCCATAGAGGTCAAGGTGAGTAAAACAAGGAAGAATGTGTCTACAAGTTGGCTACAACTACTGGAGACTCATGGTCAATCCTGAGAAATCTGAGAAACCTTATGAAGTACATGTAATGAGGGAAATGAAAGGGAAAAGCATGTATCCATCAGTTTCCATGCCCCCCAATTGGTCGAGAGTGGCCTCAGGGGCATCGATTCCCCTGCTCTTCTGGTTTATGCATGCATGAGTGCTGGGTAAGTTTGCTATGGGCATTATAACAGTGGCATCAAAGGAGTCCCCAGGAGGTATCATGTACTTGCATGTACCTAGGTGATTACTGATCTTCACAAGAGTGTTTGATAAAAGAAAAGTGCTAAGAGGATTTGATGTGTGGCACAAGAGTGGGCCACATTCATGTCATGGATCCACTTGTATCCGCTACTGAGTCAAACTCTTTTGGTGGTGGCCAGCCATAATGCCTGAAAAGATTAGAGATTGTTGAAGACAGACCGCCTTGCCTAGCTTGTCCCAAATCCATAACTGATATTCATGACCTTCCTTCTCCATGAAAAACTCTATATTCCCCTCACTCCTGGCCAATTCAGCTGGTCTAGGGATTCTTGCCTGTTGCATTGATCCAGACCTCCATCTCCTAGTGGCTTTTATATGTGATGGTTAGTTTTGTGTGTCAACTTGACTAGGCCGTGGGGCAGCTAGATATTTGACTGAACATTATTCTGGGTATTTCTGTGAGGGTGTCTTTAGATGAGTATAACGTTTAAATCAGTAGACTGAGGGGTGCCTGCTTAGCTCAGTTGGTTAACCATCCAACTTTGGCTTAGGTCATGATCTTATAGTTTGTGGGTTTGAGCCCTGCATCGGGCTCTGTGCTGACAGCTCAGAGCCTGGAGCCTGCTTCAGATTCTGTGTCTCCCTCTCTCTCTTCCCCTCCCCTGTTCATGTTCTGTGTGTGTGTCTCTCTCTCTCTCTCGAAAATAAATAAACATTAAAAAAATAATAAATCAGTAGACTAAGGCAGATTGCCCTCCGTTTGTAGGCCTCATCTAATCAGTTGAAGGCCTCAATAGAACAAAGATCTGGTGCTCCCCTAAATAAGAGGAAATTCCTCCTGCCTTTCAAGCTGGGACATTGACTCTTCTTCCTGCTTTGGACTTAAACTGAAACATCAGTTTTCTGAGTCTTGAGCCTGCCAGTCTTTGGGCTGAACTACATCTTTGGCTCTCCTAGGTCTCCAGCTTGCTAACTACCGATCTTAGGATTTGTTCTCTGGAGAATCCTGACTATGGCGATATTCTTGCCTTGCCCTTGTCAGTTATGGTTGCTGAATTTCCCATTTACAGTGAACTCCAGACACAGAGCATGCCTTCTAGTGAGATGCTTGTTGTAAGATAACCTGACCTCTCTCCCAAAAGTGATATTCGAAATAGCCTGTTTCCAGTATTCCAAAATCTGTTTTTCTGTAACTTTTACCTACTACTACTTTGATCTATCTGGGGCAACATAGAGTAAGTTCACTTCTTCACCATCCTAACAACTCTAGAAAACCTGAGAATAGAAATCATGCTTTTCCTTCAAGCTCAAGTTACCTCACATTGCCTCATATAATCTTACGGCTCCCAGTTTTCTCATGTCCCCGTTTGTTTTCCTTTTATGGAGGTCAGTGTGTCTGTGGCCCTTTTAAACAGTGTTGCCCTGAGGTGGGCATAGGACTCAGCTGTAGTCGGATTGATGCAAAATGAAAAGGAACCATACTTGTGTCTAAGAATTCTGTACCACTTTGATTATCTCCATGTGGGACTCACCTATTTATATATTTACCTTCTGGTAATTCCACTCCCTGTATATAGGCATCCTCAATTTTCACTGTACATCCTACACAGATATAAATATGTCTAGGAGTACTTCAGGTCACATCAAACTCTGGCCTCCTGGCTGGGGCATCTTTTCCCAAACTCCTAGCAGTAGTTTGAGGAGTTAGAACATCAACTGATACGAAGTTGAAAATTTTTAGTATATGTCAGCTATCCACCACATAAGTAGACAAACTCCACCTGTACGTAAGGAAAACTGGCTTTGATCCCACTAGCTGAATATTTTTACTCAGAGGTCTTAGAGTCTGTAAGAATAGTTACTTGCACCCAATATTGTTGAGCCAATGAAAAGACACTAAAATGACGCTATTTATTCCAACCCTAATATCACAGGCAAGCCCTGTAGGTCAATCAATCCCCTCTCAGAGTGGGTATGACTTACCACAAATGCCATGCTATCAACCCCTTAGGACTGCCCATTGCGTCATAATGGAATTTCAATTGGATTTCACTGCAACCAATCAAATAACTTATAAATAAGATCAGAGCACCTCCCTGCTTATAAAGATAGATTCAATTATGGGCAATGGTCTGCGTGTACTAGCTCCAAAGTGAGAAGTATTAATTTGTTCTGATACTTGGGAGGAAAAAAAGAGAGAGAGAGCATACAATGATTTGTTTTATTTTATGTAACTTTTATTTTGGAACAGTTTTAGATTCACAGAAAAATTGCGAAGATAATATAGAGGGTTCACATAAACTGCACAGCCAGACTCCCCTCCCCATTAAAACATCAACATTAGTATGGTACATTTGCCACAATCGGTAAACCCCATTAATATGTTATTAACAATTAAGCCCTTACTTTATTCAGATTGCATTAGTGTTTTCCCAATCCTTTCTCTGTTCCAGTATTTCATTCAGGACATCACGTCCTAGGTAGTTATCATCTCTTCTTAGACCCCTCTGGGCTGTGATGGTTTGTCAGATTTTTCATGTTTTTTATGACCTTGATGGTTTTGAGTGGTACTAATATGGTGTTTTATAGAGTATCCCTCAGTTGGGATTTATCTGATGTTTTTTCTTCTAATTAAATTGGGCTTATGAGTTTGGGGAGGAAGAATACAGGGATGACTGCCATTCTCATCACATCATGTCAAGTGTACATGCTATCAAATGACATATCATTATTGAAAAAGACCTTGATCTCTCTTAACCAGACTGAGGGATCAAATTCATTGCTGTTATAAAAGAACCAAAGTTAGGACCGCCTCTGTTTTAAACAATGTGTTAGAACATTTGTAGGTAGCACTTAAGGAATGGGAAGTTAGGCTTCTCCTCACTGAGGGTGGGATATCTGCATAAATTATTTGTAATCCTTCTCTACGTGATACTTGTCTATTCACCCCATTTATTTGTATAATTATTAATTTGTATCAGCATGGATCATGACTATTTAGTTTATAAGCAGGATTATAAGCCAACACTACCAATACCATTTTATTGATTTGTTATTTCAGTCTTGGCCTTTGGGAACTATTTCATTTGGCTCCTGTGGCCCTTTGAACTACCCTCCTTAATATGTGTGTGCATTTGCTTACGTTCTGGCAAGATAAGTTGCTCCAGACTGATCTTGTCTACTTCTTGTTATGGTCCTATGATCAGCAATTTCTCCAAGGAGCCCTGGTTCCTTTTATTGCAGAATAGTAATAGAGGCCAAGATCATTGTGTTAGGTATGTTCATTGCTACTGGGGTACTATTGCTTCTAGGCTCTCTCAAGAGCAAGAAAACATGTGTATACAGTAGACTCATGTCTATATAAATATCTATTAACATTTATTTACCTAACCATCTTTGTAGACACAGATGCTGTATTAAGTAATAAGGTTTTTAATTAATGAAATATAACTTATTTCATCAAATTATATGAAATTGTAATTTTGTATATCAAAAATGATCATTATCAGCAAGTTCATTTACATAGCTCAATCTAATACATACAGAAAAGAGTATAAAACAAAAAATTTAGTTTCTCAAATATCCATGTAACCCCCTCAGTTAAAAGGAAAAAAGAACATTACCAACACATATGTCCCTACCATGGACCCCTTCTCCCTGGAAGTATCTATTCTCCTCATGTTTGTAATGGTTATTTTTTATTCACTTTATCCATAGAGTACGCTTTAACACCTGAGTATGCATTTCATAAATATATAGTTTTTCCTGTTCTTCCTTTTATGTGAATGAAATCATAGAACATATAACATTTTGTGTCTTGTGAGATACATCATGGGTTACATGGATCTTTAGTTCATTCATTTTCATTGTGTATAATAATTTATGGTATAAATGTACTATAATTTATCCATTTGCCTGTTGATTGATACTTGGTAATATTGTCCTGAACACAGAGCCAAAGAGCAGCACAATTACACCTTGACTGATCATCAGGCTTCTTGTTATCATAAAACTTCAAATTCATTGCCACTTTAAAAGAAAGAAAATTAGGACTACCTCTGATTTAAACAATCTCTTAAAACACATAATCACTCCAAAAACTTCTGATTATAATTTGGCCTCTCCAGTAATTCTGTCTACAGAGAGAAAATTATATGATCCATTACAAGTATTCCAGTTTCCATGACACTTGGACTTCTCGTTGTGAATGGAATAAATTGGCAATATGTTTTTATACACCTGTCTCAGGAGTTTGGTTAATGAGTCCATCTCAGAGAGATGATCTCCTTTTGGTACGTTGATAAAATCAGATATTAAATTGCAGTGGGACCACTTGAGAGGCAAGCAGGGAGCCTTCCACGGACAGATATATACTATCCTTCAATTGTGAACATGAGCAAGCAAGAGCCTAAAACCTATTTGAACTTGTAAAATAGCTAACTCCCATGGTCCCAACTGTGGGATCTGTGTAAGACGATTCAACAAAATTCCTGCCAGAAATGTATTAGTGTTTCTTATTTATAAAGATTTTTATAATATTCTATCTTTTAAGAAATTTCTTTCTATAATATACTCATTCTCTTTTACCCGTCCTAATTATATGCAATTGTCTGTGACCAAGTTTTTTTAAGAGCACAAAATTCAAAAATAGCATTTTAAGAAAACTGCATTCAAGATTTTAAAGAAAAAAAACAGATAACTGTATTTCTAAAGTACCGTGTGTGTTCAAAATACCTTCAGGGGGTTGCATTTAATTCAGAGAAAAGTAGGTCAATCCTTCCAAGATCAATTTATAATCAAATAGCTACTCTGTACTCTTATAATATTTATTTTATAGCTCTTTCATTAATGTCATTCTATATTTCTCTACCAAACAAAACTACATGACTTTTATGTTAGCCACTGTTAACATTTTTCATTTCTTGTATGGATTTGTGTTGTTAGAACAAAAGCAAAAACAATTTACCTTTGAAATAAATTGTACAGGAGGCTTTAATTTTAATCCTGCCTAAATGTGCTTTGATTATTTTTACAACAAATTCCGGGAAATAAAAGAGTAGACATCTATTTCTTTAGTCCCCTTTTCTCACATTAGTCTCTTCCAATGCATGGATCTTACAGATGTGAAAAAAAAAAAAGCTTTATGAACCCTATCAGATACGCTTAATATACTTCAAATGTTTAGTCAGTTTCTGGGGTAATTGTATTCTCCTGTTAGAAGACATACAAATAGGAATGAAGGCTGAGAAATGGGGTAGCATGGCTCCAGCGTCGCTGGCATTCACCATATATCGCCATCTTCTGGGAAGATTAGGTACTGCAATGGTGTACAGGCCCGCAAGCAAATAGCTTAGTGCCGATGGAAGGATGGTGGGAAAAACAGCAAGGATTACATTTGAAAATATCAAATTTAATCAATGAATTCCATAATTATAATAATTTATGTAAAATTCTAAATACCGTCTTTTAAAAATTATATGCAATGGTCATTTAAAAGCAAAAACATTTTATTGTACTTTACATGAAAATCATACTATGCCTATTTTTCAGTCACCGGGTAGTGCCCAGTATAGTTTCCATTAAATAGTAAGTATTCAAAAATTATTTGTAAAGGGATTGAATGAATGAATGAATGGTAGCCACTATATCCAAGAAGTCATTTATTAGCGTATTTCTTATGGCACAAAATTATTTCTGTAAAGTGCAATTTGAATGAAAAGCATTAGCTAATTGAAAGCACTCTGAATTTCTTCTATGGTACTCCATAGACTAGTTTTGAAGCATATCCATATAAAATTAATATTACCAGAAATGCAATGGAGTTTCATTAATATTTTAACATTATGAAACACTTTGAAATGATTAAAAGATTTCCATGAAGTAAAATTGATGCAGATTCGTGAAACTGTGTCATTGATTGAAGTGTTGATTTGAATTATGTCCGTGCACAAGGACCTTTAGACAAACTCAGAAAATATTAATGATTCACCTATAAGTTTATAACTTTGACACTATTATAGACTAGAATATAGAGAATAAACTATCTGACATATATGACCTTAGATTTTTTTTTAATTTATAATGCTAGTGTTTTCAATAAAAACAAGTTCAATAATTCTTCTCCAAGTGCCACAGTCTTTGTAACCCAGGCTCCTAATAGAGGGGCTAGCATGGAGTACACCCTCCATTAGTTATTGAGTTTATTTGAATTTAATTTAGTAAGTTAAATGTTCAATGCAAGTAATATGTGGACTATTAATATACCCTTTCCATCAATAAATTATACAAGCTTACCAAAAACAAAAAAATATGCATTCATTTGATATATCCAGCAGTCTGCTTAATGCTGCTAAGCAGGAAACATTTAATAAATGCTTATAATTCACAGTCAATGAAGAGAGATTATAAAACATTTTATGAAGTAAATACAGACTGTCATTAAGATAGGGCTAGGTGAGGAGCACCTGGGTGGCTCAGGAAAACTCAGGTCATGATCTCCTCATTGAGTGTGGAGCCTGTTTGGGATTTTCTCTCTCTTTCTCTCTGCCTCTCCCCTGCTCCTGTGCATGCCCACATGCACACATGCACTCTCTCTCTCTCTCTCTCAAAATAAATAAATTAAAATTTTTTTTAATTTAAAATAAATTAATTAATTAATTTAAGAAAAAGATGGAGCTAGGTGACATAATGAGCTCACCTTGGAGTAGAGAATACTGTTACTTTTCTAGAAATTTCTCATTTCTCATCTTAGTGTGATACAATGAAGACTAAAACTTAGTTTGATCAAGGTCATGCAACCAGGAAGGTTTAAGACGCAGACCCAAGTCTACCTGATGTCCCCCCCCATTCCACCGCCATACAATTCCCACCCCCATCTACTGTATCCCAAGGCCCCACCTTGTCCCACCACACTGCTACCCAATGGTTTTACAATGCTTTAAATTCCTCAAGTTCTACTTCTCAGTCAATGCCTCTTTTTATCTTTATAGTTCCTTCCCTTAGAAAGCAAGTACATGCTAGACATAGGTAATAGATGCTAGGATAGGTGTGGTGTCGGCAAGTCTTTTTTATTTATTTTTATTATTTATTTTTTTACAATTTTTTTAATGTTTACTTTTGAGAGAGAGAAGAGCACAAGTGGGGGCAGAGCAGAGAGAGGGAGACACAGAATCTGAAGCAGGCTCCAGGCTCCAAGCTGTCAGCACAGAGTCCCATGCAGGGCTCAAACTCACGAGCCTCGAGATCATGACGCTTAACTGACTGAGCCACCCAGGCACTCCAAGTCTTTTTTTATGTTTTAAAGTTTGTTTATTTATTTTTAGAGAAAGAAAGGGAGCACGCGCACACACATGCATGTGAGCGAGGGTGGGGCAGAGATAGAGAGGGAGAGAGAGAATCCCAAGCAGACTCTGTGTGATCATGACCTGAGCTGAGATCAAGAGGCTGACGCTTAACTTATTGAGCCACCAAGGTGTCCCTGTATAGGCAGACCTTACAGTAATAAGGCACCACAAACTTCCTCTTATTCTAGAAATGAAGAACCAGTCTCTTTTTTTGCAAAACATTTGTGGGCTGCTAGAGAAAGAGTCATGCCGTCAAAGGCATCTTTCATTCACCTTCTCACTTCAGCATGGCTATAGCAACCCATCACAATGTACAGTGTTACAAAATAATATTTAAAACTGCCCAGAAGAGTTGATTGATTTACTGGCCAATTCAAACACCCACTACCGTGCACTGAATTGCGCCAGCCCTCCTAAATGCGTACGTTGAGTCCCTAACCGCTAGTACCTCCGAATGTGACTGTATTTGAAGATAGGGCCTTTAAAGAGGTAATTAAGGTGCAAGGAGTCATAAGGGTGGGCCCTAATCTGACTGGTGTCTTTATAAGAAGAGACCTCAGAGACGTGCTCATTCAGGGGGAGCTCAGGTGAGAACACAGAGAGACACCAAACCTGGCAACACCTTGAACTTGGGCTCCCAGCCTTCCGAACTAGGAGAAAATAAATTTGAATTGTTTAAGCCCCCTGGCCCATGGTACTTTGTTACTGCAGCCCTAGAAAACTCATACAACCAGGGAGGTTCTACTTTCACCCAAATCTGTCACCTTTTGTTAGAAAGATGATGTAAAATGTACACGTACGTGTAGAAGAGTAGGGTGGTGTTGGTGGGTTTTATTTCTACTGAATCTCTAGAAAGATGCTGATAACGATTAGTATTCATTTCCATGATCTTCATGTCCTTTATTTATTAAATAGCTAAGAATAACTTACATTAATTTTGTCATAACTTGCTACAAATGAAAGCCTTAAAGACAGGCATGGTTTTACAAAACTGTCATCCACTGTGAGACATATGATAGACTTATAAAATGTGCCTGCTAGTGATTTGTCTTTCCGTTTCTTGGCAACTGAATGGCTTTTGGAGTGTCAAATGATTAGGTGGAAGGAAATAAGGCTTTGTGAAAGTACAATGAAAACCAAAGCCATATTGTGGGATGCGGGAAAGACGCATTGAAAATTTTGCAGTTATTTAGACGATCCAGATCAAATTCTGCCAAACTAGGCCATGCTCCCGAAATTAATTTCTCCCTTTCCCACACAGCTTTTGAAATGCTCTGATTAAAGTTATGTGTTTTGTTAGTAATTTTCCCTACTTCTCCTTTCATGTCAGTATGCTTGGAGTGAGCTCCAAATCTCCAGACAGAGGTGGGGATTGTCTTCTTCCAACCCAGCAGCTCCCGGACCCACACACGCGTAAGCGTGTGCGTCCTGAAGGCACTCGGTACATGTTAGAGGAAATAACATGATGAAGGTGTTTTGGAATTGTCTAGGTTACCTAGACAAGTCCTATGAGTGTAGATAAAGTGAACTGAGAAAATCAAGCAACTTTGAAATAAAATGATAACATGTGATAAGGACCAGCGGGTAATGAGGAAGTCAAGTTTCTTAGGAAAAGGAGAGAGTCTTGGAGCAATAATTACCTAACCTGAACTGAAGGAATGTCCCCCTAATCCCAGTGCTTAATACAAAGCTGAAAACTGTGAACATTTACATCAGATTGGTGGGTTTGTTTCTTGTATCCTGGCAGAAATTTGTTCATTCCTGCATCACTAATGGTGTGAAGTGCTGAATTCTACATATCGTCACTGGTGGGGAGAAGAATACAATGAATATGACTCACAAGCAGTGTCATAACGTTAACCGAAGGGGGTGGGAACTTGTTTTTAGTTTGAATCCCAAGGAGAAACCTATCTTATTCTTCAAAAGGAGAGAAATAAAATCTCCTCTTTTGAGATTAAAAGATAAAAAAGATAAACAGCGAATTATCAGAGTGTAGCTGATACAGGATAGAAACAGGACTGAGTACTCAGATTAGAAAAAGTGCTCTACAGCCGAATAAAAACAAAGCCCTTTTTAAGGGCAACAAATAGAGCAGGAAGCAAGCATTTTGCGGTGCATGACTGGAGGGAAACTAGCCAATTAGAACCCAGAACCCATTTTGCTTGGAATCTAACAGTGGTGGTTATATTCTCAGGATAAACCACACCAAAAATAAATAAATAAATAATTACATACATACATACATACATACATACATACATACATACATACTAAGGAAGAAAGAAAATCGCATTTAAATAGTGTTACTCTGGCAAAATGCTGCACGAACTTGAGGCACATCTCCTGTTGTGACATTATTTTTATCTGTGTCTTTTTAAGTTGGGTCTTCTCAGATGAAGGATTTCCTGCACTGACTTCGCTGACTTGTCTGAGAACACTTTCACACACATCGGTTGATAGCTGGCTTTTTAATAATATCCCATGGAGAGTTCTATGCTACTGTTGCCTTTATACTAACCACCCCACTAAGAAATAGTTACAAGCTCAGAAATGCCCTTGGTCGAGTTCTGCATCCACATTTCATCATAGCCGGGTTTTTTTTGCCCCCTGGGACAGACTACGTTGTCACACTTCTGAAGCAAACCTCAGTGATGTGTTTTGTCCTCTTGAAGTAGTCCTCTGCCTGAGGTCTCTCTGATCTACGTCTCTGTGGCCAGAGTCCATTTCACTTCTGATCTGCTGCCATTGGCAAGAGCCGTAGTTGCTCTGTCTTCAAACTGCCCTTTATTATAGCAGAGATCTATGGTGAGTTCATTCGTTCGACTAGTATTTGACAGCTTACTGTCTGCTAAGTACCACACTGAGACATTGCACAACGATTACGTAAGACCATGTTTCACATATGATGAATTCAGAATTTCAAATTTAAAACTCAGAATGCACAGCCACATAAACGCATGTAAGGCCAAGTGGTTCATTCTGCCCGAGAGAGCCAGGTAATGCTTTATGGAGTGCTTAGTCCTTATTCTGGGTCTTAAAGGATGGAAGAGTCTTTTTAAAAAGCTAATTCTGGCATTTAAATGAATGTGGAGAATAAAGTAAGGTGAGGGAGAAAATGGTGTGAAGGAGAGCAGTAGCATCATGGTATATCAACTTGAATTAGACTGAGCTGTGAGTAACAGGCATCACCAATCAGTAGCTGAGACAAATATATGGAAGTAAGTGGTCCAGGTCATCCAGTATTGGGATTCGGTCCCTCAGAGGCCTCAGGGGCTTACGCTCTTTCTGTCTGGCTGCTTTGCTTTACATGGATGCCATTACCAAGATCACGTCAAGGTCCCACCAAGATGGATGTTTCAGACCCAACAGTATGTTCTTATTCCAGCCAGACCAACAGTTAAGTTCAATATTAGCCTCTCGCTTTCTTGAACTCTCTTTTGGTGTTCACTTCTCCCATTCTTCCACAGACAGCCACTCACCTTCTGACCGTCACATTCAAGGTTCTTGTACTGCATCCCATAACCTCCTTTGCATTGCACTCACTGGCCTCCACTGCCCAACTTTGCCATGCACTTCCTCTAAGGCATCACTGGCTCATCCAATTTCTGTAGTCTTAACTATTACTATTCATCCCCTAGAGACCCCAGTAACCTCCTTATTCAGTACAAAAACTCACTGTCAAAAGTTGTAATCATCCCTTGCATACAGCCCCAACTCACTTCCTCTCTGTCAATTTGCCATGCTTTCTTAGCAAAGCCACCACGCTGGGTAAATTCATCTTTCTGCCTTCTCCATTACTGCATCAACACAGCTAAATATAGGTGGGGAGAAAGAGTTACATCAATTCTTCCCGCTTACAATAAATAACAAACTGTAGGCAGGTCCTTGCAAAGCATATATCTACTGTAGTCCTCTAACTCATTTATTCTCCCAGTGTCCTAGGTCCTATTTTATACCTTGTTCTGTGTCCTCAAATCTCCACCATTTCCCCCTGCATCTTCTCTCTCGGCTGATGACCTGACTTCCACCACATTCTCCTACCCATCTGTGCCCATATCTTCTGTATTCCTGACTGTTCATCTCCTGTCGAAGGCTGCTTCTTCCCTTATTGACTAGACCTCAACCACTCTCTTCCTGGTGAGCAACCCTGCCTTCTCTCGCCTGTGTGATCAGCGTTTCCTTCTACACTGGTTCATTCCCCCAAAGTATTTTCTTGATACTAATTTCCTCATGAGCTACTGACCCAGTCTCTTGGTCACTCTTTCTATAGAACCCTTGCCTCTCTGCTGCTCCTCGGTTATAGTAGACATGATTGTATACTGACATTGGCTTTTGCTTTGTCTGGAATTCCCTTCCTCCAGGTATACATTAAAAATACTAATTAATTGTGATTATGTTTTATTAGCTATCTCCCCCAAGTAAAATGTAGGATTGAAAAAGACAGTGATTTTTTAAAAAAATCCCATGTGCCTGGAATAGTGCCTAGAACATATTTGAAACTCCGTATTTGTTAAACACATTGAATTTAGTTTCAATTTCCCAAGCCCTGGTGTTTTGATGGAATAATCTGCTAATATCAGATAAAACTCTTGATTTGGAATGACAGAGCCTAACTGCAACCAACACAAGCAGCGACGGTTCATTTGTTTGTCTTATTGTTTTTCTTTGTTTTTCTTTGTTTTGGTCTGGTTTGGTTCATGTAACAAGATGGCCCAGGATTCATAATTCTTATAGAGGCTCATCTGAATCCAGGTCCTCAAAGAAAGCCAACAGGGTTTCACCTCTTTTTTTTGGGGGGGGGTAGAGTATGAGTAGGGTATGGGCAGAAGGAGAGAGGGACTCTTAAGCAGGTTTCATGCTCAGCATGGAACCTGACGTGGAACTTGATCCCACGACCCTGAGCCAAAATCAAGAGTTGGATGCTCAATCGACTGAGCCACCCAGGCCCCCCTCACCTCTGTCTTTTAACGGTATTCTCCTGTCTTTTTGCTTCATTGTCCAAGAGGATCTTTCCCTTGGAGGAGAAATCGGCCCAAGCAGCTTTAGGTTTACATGATCTTTGTGTCCCAGAGATCACAGTGGCATCTCAAAACACACAGGTGGGCCACTGCTGGGTCAGAGCCAGTCACATTCTGGCAATAATCTGTTAGGCCAGGTCTGGCTCACATGCCCCTCCTGAAGAGCCTGGGAAGGGCTGAGATAGAATCAGAACAAACATGTCAGAGTCATGTGGAAGGCACTGGCTCTCTCTAGAAAGTGGAAGAGATAGGTCCTTTCCCTAAAATACAATGCTGAAAAAATTTTAATCTACTCTGGAACTAAAGAAGTCCTGGAAAACATGTTTATTTTGTTTCTTCATTATTTTTTTTAACATGAAATTCAGACCCTGGAAAATCTAACATTAAAAAATTCCCTATCATTATTTGAGCAATACCATTTCAAATTGGCAATGTGCCCATCTGAAATGTCTCCAAAAGTTTTTAAACCAAAAAATGAACATTTTTAAATTTATTTTTTTGTATTTTCAGAAAAATGAGAAGCATAGAAATCTATTAAGCAAAAGATGTAGCTTTTTTCCTTAGTAAAACAAAAATAAAATAAAATATTTTCCAAAATTTTGTTAAAATTTTATTATAAAAAGGAATTAGGTTACACATGACTTAGTTTAATACAAGTCCTATATACTCTTGAGGTAGTTTACATATATATATATATATATATATATATATATATATATACACACATATATATATATCTTTGCCTACATGTAGTACATGAGACTTACATTATCATATTAATAAATAAGATAAAGTTTTAGAAAGCTCAAAGAATAATAGTTGGGTTTAAAATTGGGGCGCCTGGGTGGCTCAGTCGGTTAAGCGTCCAACTTCAGGTCAGGTCATGATCTCGCAGTCTGTGGGTTCGAGCCCCAGTTGGGCTCTGTGCTGACAGCTCAGAGCCTGGAGCCTGTTTCAGATTCTGTGTCTCCCTCTTTCTCTGACCCTCCCCTGTTCATGCTCTCCCTCTCTCTCTCTGTCTCAAAAGTAAATAACGTTAAAAAAAATTTTTTAAATTACTTTAAAGAAATGTGTGTGAATTTTAACAAGTTTTAGAAAATATTTATTCTTTGTACTTAACCATTATATGAGGAAGAGAATAGCATTATTTGTTAAAATAGCATATAATCTAGCTTATTTTCTTATTAGGGATCGTATATATGTATAAAAGAATTGTTTAAAATTAGTGTCACATTATTACCATTCTCTGATCAGCAAAAATATGATTGCATTAGAAGACATTAATTTACCTCTCTATACACAAATATTTTATCTCTAATTAATCAAAGTATTTATCTTAAAATACTTATTAAATGAGTTCTTCCCTAAAATATATAATGATTATAATATAGTAAAGTCATAATTTAGACTCTGTAGGGTTATCCTGTTAATTAAAATTCTATCTATGGCACAACATAATTATAACTTTAAAATAGTTTAAGTAACTTTCCGTGCCCTCCAGGTTAAGTGTAAATTATAACTGAATATATGTAAAATAATTATGGGAGAAAATCTAATATGCCACACTGCAAGCAAAAAATACTTTCTTGGAAAGTTGTGTGTAAATTGAACTATATTTAAAAAGATATATAAGGAAAACTTACAATGGGTATCTCTATAAAATTAATTTTTAAGTTTACAATGCCTTTGTAAAATGAAGGAGTCTTAATTTCTTCTTTTCAATTTCTGAATTTTTAAAAATAAGATATGTGTGAAATAGTGTTGTCTCTCAATCACTGAGCACAAGGGCTGAGGCTGGACCCACCAAGCTCAGAGAGAGAAGACGTGGTCTAAGCCTGCCTCAGTGATGGCACTTGTAAGCATGAAAACAAGTAGCAAGTGATATTTCCTGATTCTAAAAAATATTCCCAAGCCACCATTTTCCTGGGTTCTTCAGGCCACTTGCCTACCTGTCCTGAATATGTGAAGGCTTGGAGAACTGCCCTTAGCATATAGATTTTCTGGAAAAAAATCAACCATGAAGATAAGGAATAAAATGCCAGCTAGTATCCACATAATTTTTACTATAATTAGCTTTCAGCAAAATATGTCCTTATCCTTTTCTGTCACAGAGATAACATTAGCTTAGGTGCAATGGAAAAACATCAAAATTGTTATGTTGAAAACTCTAAAACTTTTTCATTCAGAGTTTGATATACCTTACTCAGAGTACAGATGTAAGTTTGTTTTGTTAAAACTAATTTGTATGCACAAGAAAAAAACAGTAATCTGTATGCTTGTAACCATATGCCCTTTCTTAATATTTCTCCCATTTAAATGTAAAGTGTTTTTTAGAGATTTTATTTGGGATTGAACATGTACGTTTGACATTTGTGAGCTTTTAAAATCATAATGTAAATGGTGACGGGCTCCCAATTTTAAAAATCTATTTCAAATAATTACTTGTGAAATATAGGGTTTACTATTAACACCCTCTTACTTCAAAAAGCCTATTGCTCACACATTTTTTCTAGCTTTGTTGAAATATAATTAACATAAAATTTTGTGTAAGTTTAAGGTGAACGGCGTGTTGATTTGATACACTTATATATTGTAATATGATTACCACCATAGTATTCGCTACCCTTGTCAGCACTTCTATGTAAGCAATTTTTAAATCAGTGCTGAGGAACATGACCACTGTGGAATGTAAATAGCTGTTGCAGAAAATGAGGGTCTAGTGATCAATCAAGATAGAAAACACAGGACAAAGACATTTCTTTAGAATCATTCACATGCTAATACATAATAGGAAACTCCAAAAGGGAGGTGAAGAGAATTTTCCCACTTTATCTGCTAAGAATTCGTTTTTTGTTTTTTTTTGTTTTTTTTTTTTAAGAAGCATTTGTTTGTGGACCTTGTGTTTCTCCGAAAAGACTTTGGGACTTGTGGGCAGTCAGTAAAAATGCTTTATAACAGCAGGAAGGACAGGGCAGGAATCCTGAGAATACTATCACTGCCACTAGCCACATCTAGAATGTTTTCTGGTAATGCTTGATTTTGATGCAAGGACTATTTGACTATTTAACTTATAATTTGGAACCCTTAGTCCTGACCCACTTTGGATTTTTTTTTCTTTACGTCGGTACCTTTTGATATAATAGTGGTTGCCACATGGTATGTGATGGAGATATTTGCTTAACAAATAACCAGAGTTTGAGCTGAACTCAACCACTTTGTATCCATGTGTTTCTGCACGCTTTGTCTGATCTCTTTAAACCTCAGATTATACATTTGTAAAATGGAAATAATAATAATACTGTGTTAGTCTATGAGGATTGCCATAACAAAATAACACCAACCAAGTGGCTTCAACAATAAAAATTTATTTTCTCACAATTCTGGAGGCTATAAATCCAAGATGAAGGTGCACAAGGGTTGGCTTAATTCTGATGCCTCTTTCCTTGGCTTGCAATTGACAATCTTCTCCTTTGGCTTCACATGATCGTCTGTGTCCTTTACAGAGAGAAACACCAGTAATATTGGATTAGAGCTTACCTTATGACTTGATTTTACCTTAATTACCTCTTTAGAAGCCCTGTCTCCAAACACAGTCATATGATTTGGAGAGACGTATAATTCAACCCGTAGCAAGTATTTGCCTCACTGGGTTGCCATATAGATTCGGTAGCATTTATACAAAATTTATCACAAAGTCTGGAATGTAGCTAGAACATATTAGAAGTTAATTATTTATTTATTTCTATTGGCCTGGACCATCTCCGTTTGAAAATGTAGTGTTTTAAGATTTTCGAAGGAATCTTAAGTATTTTTGAAAATAACAAACTGACAATAAATTTCATATATTGAGAAAAAATAAACAAAAAGAAAGAAGAAAATAAAAAAAAGAAAATAAACTGTAGGCAAAAGATATGATAAATGATATAGTTTTGACCATAAAATAGTAGATTTTGAGGAAAAAAATTCCATAAGCTTTGGCAATCCTGAACTCATGCTGAAAATCATCTACAATTTAATCGCAGCATCTTCTTAAAAGTTATTTATAAAAGTGCAGTTCCTAGAAAGAGTAGATAGTGTAATCTGCATATATAAGTCATTCTTTTGCATAATCATTTCAAGTCACATGCTTATATTGGGCCAGATTCATCCAGTTACCAATCACCTATCATCATCAATGGACACATCAAAGAAGAAAATACATTCAATTAACTGGAAATCTGAATCTTTGCAAAGCAGGTACTGGGTTTATTCTCTGAAAGTTATATATGTATGAAATCACCTTAAATAGCTAAGTATAAATACCTGCTAATGAAGAGAATTTTTTTTTTTAAGAATGAAAAGAAAGTTAAAGTAGATCCAGTACCAAGAGGTGAACAGTAGATGAGCATTAACTGAAGATATCTAACTTTTAGCCTAAAAACATATATAATCTGGTGTGCAACTTATGACTGAGCTACATCACATTTTAAGTTTTCCAATTTAAAACACTTTTATGTTTGGAGAGCCTGGGTGGCTCAGTCAGTTGGGCGTCTGACTTCAGCTCAGGTCATGATCTTGTGGTTCACGACTTTGAGCCCTGCGTCTGGCTTTGTGCTGACAGCTCAGAGCCTGGAGTTTGCTTCAGATTCCGTGTCTCTTTCTCTCTCTTCCCCTCCCCAGCTCATGCTCTGTTTCTCTCCCTCTCTCTCTCTGTCTCTCTCTCTCTCTCTCTCAAAAATAAATAAACATTAAAAAAATTAAAACATTTTTATGTTTTCATGACTTCTAATTTCCTAATAACTGGTGACTGATTTGACAAACTTGGACATTTAACCACAAAGGAAGATGGGACGCCTGGGTGGCTCAGTTGGTTAAGCGTCCGACTTCAGCTCAGGTCATGATCTCACACTCTGCGAGTTCGAGCCCCGCGTTGGGCTCTGTGCTGACAGCTGAGAGCCTGGATCCTGCTTCAGATTCTGTGTCTCCCTCTCTCTCTACCCCTCCCCTGCTCATGCTCTGTCTCTGTCTCAAAAATAAATAAAAACATTTAAAAAATTTTACCCACAAAGGAAGAAATGTTTATTACCAAGTAGAACAGCAAGTCAACCAAGAGCAATGAGCAGCCCTGTAGTCACAAACAGGTTTATTAATGTCAACGATAGATGCTAACCGGACTAATTATTAAATATGTTTAAAGAATTATCACACTTGGGGCATTGTTATGTATCTGACACACTCAGTCGTTAAGTGGCCGACTTCGGCTCGGGTCATGATCTCGCAGCTTGTGAGTTCAAGCCCCGTGTTGGGCTCTGTGCTTACAGCTTGGAACCTGGAACCTGCTTCAGATTCTGTCTCCCTTTCTCTCTGCCCTTCCCACACCTGCGTTCTGTCTGTCTCTCTCAAAAATAAATAAATATTAAAAATTTTTTAAATAAAAAAAAGAACCATCACACTTATGCTTGGATGAATAACAATAGAATCTAAACTTTAGAATCGGGCAATTACATATTGTGTTAAATAAACTTATAGACTAAACATTGGGGTCCCCTGCCTGACATACATTGTGCTAATCAGGACTATTACCCAGAGGTTCTAACTAAAGATTTACTTTCTAGCCATTCAAGTCAGAAGTCCACTCTTTTGCTACTAATTGCTTTCTGTTTTCTGACCACATTGCCTTGGTCCTCTTGGATATTGTCTTGCCCTGAGGGATTTCCAAACTGCCATCTCAGTGTTTTCTCTTTTTTTCTATCTACAGCTGCATAATTTTCCCAGTCAGGATCACATGATCTTGTAGAACAAGTGTTGGGCTAGTGAAAGTTTACTGGCTGACTCTTGGGGAAGGGTCCTGATTTGTAGATTTGCTGATTTCTGTGGTGCAATCTGGCAGATTTCCAGCTACCAATATGATGTCAACTGGCTTGCTAAATTTCTGGAAATCGAACAACCGCCTCTCACCAGGCAGTGCAAACTGACTCAGCCATTCTGTACCCAACAAAGGGCAAAATTAGACTTTCGCCCTATTTCTCCAGCAGAAATGATTCAGCTGCTGAAGAATTCCAGAAGCAAACTTAGAACTAGAAGGGTCTTTGAAGGTCGCCACTCTGCCTTTCTTATTTTACAGGTGAAGAAATCGCCATCCAAAGAGGTTAATCGTTAATGTTCCTTGTACTGTATCTTTACGACTACTGTCTTTATGCCAGTGTGGCTTAGCAGACCGGAGTGTGCTCAAATGTTCTTCCTTCGTGCTACTGGATTAAAGACCAGTCTTTGATTTACAGTTACTTTCACTATTTGCTGAGCTTTTGCTGTTTATCACTCGAAATAATAAACTTATGAAATCTCTATGTTTGCTGTGACTCCACAGGTTATTCTTCTACAGTGCGGTCCCTTTTGTACCCTGTCAGGCAAATGGTTATCCACCTCTTATTTAAAGTACTCTATCTTTTTCATTAGTGGTCAGCCCTAACCGTGAGAACGTTCTTGTGAAATAAGGGACAGGTAGCAATAACCCAAATGTACAAATGAGAAAGCAGAGGAGAATCCAGTAAGCCCAAGTTCACATGAAAGCCAGCAATATAACTAGAATTAGAACCCTGAATATAAATCTAAGCCAGTAATCTTTCTCCGGTACCATGTAATACCTCACTTGTTCCTGCATATGATTTGGAGAGGATAAGGCAGAGGCTGTGCTATGTAGATTGATTCGACAAAATTGACAACTTTTCACAAGTACAAGGCAGTTTTCTATCCACACATATTTGTGTGTTTAACAATAGGCCAAAAACTTAGCTAGGTGCCATACAGCTTGCAAAGATAAAAAAGGCTCTTCCTTTAAAAAAAAGAAACTTACAAGCCAGCTGGAGAAAGGACAACTGTATATGAAAAGATAACTGGTAGCAGAAGACTATAAATAATAAATGTCTGTGAATAATACACGTACAAAGTGTTACTAGGGGTCAAAGGAGAAAATGATCTTAACTTTGGCAGATACAAAATGCCCAGAAGATTTGGAATGAGACTCTTTACGACCTGATCTCAACCTAATTTTCTGGAATTATTATTTCTTTCTTTCCTATACGAAGAGCACAAAACAAACTTGTCATGTTGAAGCGCCTGGCATTTTTCTTCCTCTGGATGTGTACTTGCTCTGTTTCCGACTCTACGAATACATTTGCCACTATTCTTCTATTGTCCCTATTGTAGCAGTTTTCAAAGTTCAGATCCAATGGTGTCTCCTGGCATACTCCGTCCTTATTTAGCCAGCAGAAGTCATTTCCAAACATCTGCAATGCTGTGAAACTTCATAACTTTTTTAGGATAATTTTCTTTTCAACAAAACATCACATTTGCATATACAAATGAATACTTTTCAGGGTACTCGGGTGGCTCAGGCGGTTAAGCATCCGACTTCGGCTCAGGTCATGATCTCATGGCTTGTGAGTTCAAGCCCCACACTGGGCTCTGGGCTGATGGTTCGGAGCCTGGATCCTGCTTCTGATTCTGTGTCTCCCTCTCTCTTTGCCCCTCCCCTGCTCATGTTCAGTCTCTCTTTCTATCTCTCAAAAATAAGTAAACATTAAAAAAAAATTAAAAATAAACAAGTATCTTTAAAAAAACAAAACAAAACGAATACTTTTCTACAAAGTAAAATCTACAGAGTCTCTACATATGTATTACAATAAGGTTACCATTGCTTAAAACTTTTTTCTTTTAATTTTTTTTAATGTTTATTCATTTTTTGAGAGGGGGGAAGGGGCAGAGGGAGAGGGAGACACAGAATCCAAAGCAGGCCTCAGGCTCCAAGCTGTCAGCACTGAGCCGGATGCAGGGCTGGAACTCACAAACCGTGAGATCGTGACCTGAGCCGAAGTTGGACGCTTAACCCACTGAGACACCCAGGTGCCCCAAACTTCTTTTCTTTTAAATTCGACGTTGGAATAGCCATCAGAGCCAATTCTAAAACCAAATGAATTTACTATTCTACTGACTGTTGTCATTTGGTTGTCGTTTCTTTCTTAATCAGTCATTATTTATAGTCGTATCATTACTTTAGAACAATAGTAGACCATATTCTTCCTGGATTTAACTTTATAATTTCAAATGTTATGAATGATACATAGCAGTTATGACTCATATGAGATGTAGTTTTTTTTAACGTTTGTTTATTTTTGAGAGAGAGAAAGAGTGTGAGTGTCAGTGCAGAGCCCGCGATGCTGGGGCTCAGACTCACAGTGAGATCGTGACCTGAGCCGAAGTGGGACACTTAACTAACAGAGCCACCCAGGCGCCCCAAGATGTAATTTTTCTAAGATAAACACTTGAGAAGCACATGACGTAAGATTACTATATAGAAGTGAATAACTAAGCTAACAAGCAAACTTACCTGACTGCCCAGCCTCCGTATCTCAATGCAGGGTTGTTCTGTTCTCTACCAACACTCTATATTCATAAATTCCCGTGAAGTGATCCTCTTAAAATGATTCTGAAAATAAAGCCTATTCTCTGTGTTAGTTTAAACAGAGTAGAGATCTTTGGATTTTTTTTAAAAAATGGAATATTGAGGGGCGCCTGGGTGGCGCAGTCGGTTAAGCGTCCGACTTCAGCCAGGTCACGATCTCGCGGTCCGTGAGTTCGAGCCCCGCGTCGGGCTCTGGGCTCATGGCTCAGAGCCTGGAGCCTGTTTCCGATTCTGTGTCTCCCTCTCTCTCTGCCCCTCCCCCGTTCATGCTCTGTCTCTCTCTGTCCCAAAAATAAATAAACGTTGAAAAAAAAAAAAAAACTTAAAAAAAAAAAATGGAATATTGAAACGGACAGTGAATCACATCAACGACGTGAATGAGTCTACCAGGTACTTTGTACGGAAACAGATCAAAGAGATTTGTGAAACTCTTATGGTGAATGCCGCAGCCAGACCAATAAGTACACAACAATTGATAGATAAAGCTTGGAAGGAAGTTGAGTCTGTGAGTTATCTTACTTTGACAGAAGTATTATTCAACAGAATTTTTTTGGTATTTGGTATTTAAATCACTTGATATTTATATACTTATTAACAGTACAAAGGAGTAATTTACTGGATTTTATGAAGGAAATTACATATCTAGTTCAGTAGCTCTCAGCCCCTCTACTCCTTTAAGATTACAAGTACGCATCTGAAACAAATATTTGTGTAGATTTTTTTTATACACAATTTTAGGGATTTTACAGATCCCTGAGGATCACCATGGACCCCAAGATATAATTAATCACTAAGTTGTCACTAAATGTATCACTAAAAATTTATCACTAATTTTTAAGGTTATGTAAGACACAGAATAAATAGCTCCAAAATACCAAAGGGCTTGCTCTCTTTTATATTTCCCGTCATGCTTCATACATTGCTTGGTAATCATCTGTGTCCAGGAATATTGTAACAACTTTCTATGACAACATCTTCTGTGTCTAATCAAGAGATATCTACATGTAATTTCCAGTAAGCTTTATTACTCATATTTAGGTAATATACGTACAAAGTCTGATCCTATCGAATTTGATCATGGTCTATATAGTTACAAGTGGGTAACCCATTATTTTCTTCTCTTTCAAATCCTGAAAACCTCTGATATGAATTCATGACTATAAGATTAAGTGAGACAGAGGCCAGAAGACATGATTAGCAGCATGCTATTTTATCTTAAGTGGTCTTCACCATTTTTTAATCTACTTGACATGCAGTGACAACACATTAAAGTTATTAAGATCAATGGCCTGATGATTAATGCCAGAGTGCACGTTTGCAATCAAGTCTGTGAGGAAGATTGTAGTGAAGCAGGTAGGAAACATCTGGAACATAAATTCGCTAGTGTAGCATTTGTACCATTGAGTATCTAGCATCCGGTTAATGTACAAAAGAGATCATGAATGCGAAAGTAGTTTACACCGCAGTGTGAACTCTGAAAGAATGAATTTTTATCATCATTGCTTTCTCACCAAGTTAGCAGTTTATACTCACATGCATAAGTCGAAAAATAGAAATTTGAAAAGGTTTAAATAAACTCTTTAAATGCAAAATGGTGCAGATTCATTTATGGGCTAATCTCATCAATGTAACTCTAACACACAAAAAAAGAATACGACCTGGTTACAATCCCATGAATATAGGCAGTAAAGCCTACGTCTTTGTCAGTAAATAGCTTTCCCATTGCAGTTGTTGGGTAAAGATGTCAACACAGAACAGAACATGTAACGCTTGCCCAGCTGGTAAATGTTTTTAGAAAGTCTTCTCATGGCTTATTTAGAGGGATTCTTCAGACACAAAAACAATTAGGTTTTAAAATCCACAGTGATTTGTTTTAATCGACTGATCAAAGTGCTAGCGATCATGCCCCTTGGTTGTCTGAAATAGTTAAAGTTATAGCACCAGGCACATCCAGGTCAAAAAGCCCCGATTTGGATTGAAGTAAATTGGTAGAAACCACTTTTGAAACATGGAGACCCTGAAACAGATTTACATTTCTTTCAAAATAGCCTGGAAAAGAATAATTGGAATTCAGTAAAGAAGATTTTATCACTAGCAAACCCAAAGTACAAATGTGTTTTTGCACTGTAAATATTTCACTGGCTTGAGAATGGAGTAAGCTTCCTTCTTGGGGGAAAAACAAAAAACAAAAAACAGAAGGCAACAATGAAATATTCTTTCCTACAGCTGTTTGTCCTAAGTCTCATAATTAGTAGTGAGATCCTGGCAACATTTTTTAAAATAATTTTCAATCTATATAGATGTTTTAACTTGACATTTGGGTAAATAAAATAAAAAAAAAGAAATTAGAAGTGAGTAAAACTGTATTTATATTCTTTTTTTTTTTTTTTAAATTTTTTTTTTTTCAACGTTTATTTATTTTTGGGACAGAGAGAGACAGAGCATGAACGGGGGAGGGGCAGAGAGAGAGGGAGACACAGAATCGGAAACAGGCTCCAGGCTCTGAGCCATCAGCCCAGAGCCCGACGCGGGGCTCGAACTCCCGGACCGCGAGATCGTGACCTGGCTGAAGTCGGACACTTAACCGACTGCGCCACCCAGGCGCCCCTATATTCTTATGTAAGTCCACTCTAAAGACTTGTGCGTAGATAAACCTCTCAACCCTTTCTTTTATTTGAAATAGGAAATCATTTGAGGTTTATCCCTGTAGGTTTGAGGATAACTTTTGCCTTGAAGAAATCATCTAAACTCACAGATCTTTTTGAAGACAGTTACTCACTTACTGCTGCTGATAGAATGCAAAAGAAAAACAAGAACCTTGAGTTAAAGATTTTCTATAAAAAGAAGATTCACCTCCAAAATTATTACACACATATTCTTGATTAATATTCTACACTATTCTTATTGCAGCAACTGGGAGCAGATCAAAAGAAAGCAAAATTTCCAATGTTGTAAATAGCAGTGTCCTCTGATAAACCCATGACCTCACTGGCCACCATACGGTAACTGAGGGTAATTTTGCTTTCTTATCCGGAAGCAGTCTCACAATTAAGGACTGAGACAGTTCAACCTGTCCATAAACCTTTCATCTGAGATCCAGTACAGTAGCATCAAGTGCCCACTGGTCCTTCATCCCCTTAAATATCCCACTATCATCCCATCATTTTTTCCAAAAGTGAACTCAGCTATTCACCCGCCCCCAAACCCACTCTCCTTACCAATTACTCTAGTTCATCATCACCTCCAACTTCTTCTTCTTCTTCTTCTTCTTCTTCTTCTTCTTCTTCTTCTTCTTCTTCTTCTTCTTCTTTTTAAAGTTTATCCATCCATTTTGAGAGGGGTTGGGGAGGGCAGAGAGCGGGAGAGAGAGAATCCCAAGCAGGCTCCACACTGTCAGCACAGAGCGGAACATGGGGCTCGAATTCACAAACCACAAGATCATGACCTGAACAAAAATCAGGAGTTGGACGCTTAACCCACTGAGCCACCCAGGGACCCCCATAACCTCCAACTTCTTAATATTAATCCTGAAATATTAATTTTATCTTTCATTTCACTAACTTCTCTCTTAATAGCCAAATAACTGTTCGCCCTACGGTCTCTCCTTTCTACAATCCTACAAATAAAATGGCTTCAACCGTCTTACTATTCAAATGGAATTATAGCCCTATGTAGCCACGAATTCTGCTCCATACAAATCATACACACATCTTAATTTTGAACATCAAATTTGTTTCCTCCAAGCACATACTTATGAAACTGTATGTGTAAGCAGAGATGTTCTCTCCTTCCAGAACCACTCTGTGGTTCCAGAACCACTCAGAACCAAGTTTACACTATTTAGGAGTAATCTTAATTTCTCCTCTCTCTATCTGCTCACCTTAAGTCAATACCTAACCCTCTCCCCTAATGTCCCTTAAATTAACCTCTCCTTTCTAAACTCCCTCAACTATGTTGTCACCTTCCCTCTTTTCTTTTTGAATAATTGAAATAGACTTCCATCTTCTCTTCCAACTTTTGCTTTATCTCCAGCCTCCTCCAATCCACTCCCCATATTACTGTCAGACTTACTGTTCTACATTATAAATTTGACTGTGTTGTTCTCTTATTGAAGTTCTCCAATAGCTCGTCACTGCCTACATCTGTTTCTAAAAGCATAGGCAAAGATCTGCATCTGAAGAATCTGGGATTCTTGTTAAGAATACAGATATTTAGATCCTACTTCAGACTACTAGTTGTAAATTTCTGAACATTGTTTCTGAAAAAATAATGCTAACAAGAATCCCATTGGCCTTTGGGTTAACGTCTAACTCATATGCTACCATGATCTTATTCCTACTCTCTGACTTCATATCCTCCTGCACCTTCAACCTATACCTTTATTGCAACCTTTAAGAATTGCTTGTATCCAGGGACACCTGGGTGGCTCAGTCTGTTAAGCGTCCAACTTCGGCTTAGGTCATGATCTCGCGGTTTGTGAGTTCGAGCCCCGTGTCGCTCTCTGTGCTGACAGCTCAGAGTCTGGAACCTGCTTCAGATTCTGTGTCTCCCTCTCTCTCTGCCCCTCCCCTGGTCACGCTCTATCTCTCTCTGTCTTTCAATAATAAATAAACGTTAAAAAAAAAAAAAAAGAATTGCTTGTATCCAGAGGTGCCTGAGTGGCTCAGTCGGTTGAGCCTCCGACTCTTGGTTTCACTTCAGGTCAGGGTCCTCGGGTCATAGGATTGAGCCACGCATCAGGGTTTATGCTGAGCGTGGAGTCTGTTTAAGATTCTCTCTCTTCCTCTGCCCCTCTCCCCACCGGAACGCCCACTCTTCAAAATTAAATTAAAATATTTTTTTTTTAAAAAAGAAAAGAATTGCTTGTGTCCTCTTCAAATGTTACACTCTTTCATACATCTGGATTTTCAATCTAGTGTTTCTCTTGCCTTGGTTAGCCTCTGCCATCATGTTGATATAATAAATATCATCCTTCAAGATCCAGTGAAAGCAACATCTTACCTAAGAACCTTTTACTATCCTCAACCCCCTAGTTCAGTTTGGTAACTTATCTAGTGTCCCTAAAACACTACTTTGCCATTCTCTACTCATAAGTTTCTTTCTTGTAGGGTACCATAAACTTCTTAAGAACTGCTAATATATCTTACTTAGGTTTATATTTTTAGTACTTACCTCAATAAACTGTTGTTAAGTGGATGAATTCAGTAAATAAATGAGGGAGGAAGGGAGGAAGTGGAGAGTGAGTACATGAGTGACCTAAAAGTATTTGGTAAAAGTGTCCTATCAGAATATCCAGGGCACATTCTATTTTATGGGATTTAAATTAAACAGTAAATATCCATTTAATTCAGGACTATTAAACTCATAATTCTTTTTTGATTCTCTCCCCAATTTCTTTTCTCCCATCTGCCAGTCTGGCATAATTACAATTCCTACCTCAGGTTAGTGAAAATTAATTGGCTTGTAAATAATGATAAATTAGTCAATGTTCATAAAATCCTCTCAGGATGAAAAGCACTCTAACCATTACCTCTAAGCATTTTTATTTATTAGAAAATAAATTGATGCATTATCAATATCTAGACCACACCTATGATTTATGCCCTAAATACCATTAAGCTTTTTCTCCATCTAATTCTAAAATTGTCTTTCTTTCATTCTGTTATGTAGAGTCTTACATCACTGTCACTGTGGAAAGACATGATGAAATTAGTAACCATCTACAGAATCTAAAACAATGATTTGGATCTTAGAATTTAGAACAGTCAGCATACTCAGACTATCATTCTGACTGTGACCTTCTGGTTTAAATTTTACTCCCAACCTTGGAAGGCCTGAGCCTGGTTAGGATCAAGTAGAAGTATGTTAGAAGTATGGGAAGTATGTTATTTCAAATTCAGGATATCTCATGAGATACACAAATCATAGGTCTTGGCAAACTCAAAACACGATGCTAAGAAGCCAACATGGAGTTTAGAGATCTTCTCTCTGAAAAGGACCAGAACATGTTCCAAATAATACCACATCCCAGAATGTATGTAACTACACATGACTATGTAAAGATAGAAACATAAACATATGGCAGAAAGAGAGCTGTATAAAGTTGCCAGTTCTATAGTCTATGTGTTTGGTGTTAAAATGTAATTTCACTCATAAAATGGAGGCAGTAGTAAATGGTATTATCTGACTAAGCTTTGTTTCTCTCTCCTCTCCCACCTGTTTGTGTTTAAATTTTAATGACTAACCAAGGTATTAGGAAACAACACAATATATCACTTTAATGTTCACAACTATTATGTCCATTTTACAGACGAGGAAGCTGAGCCTTTGAGAGATTTAACTTGTCTAAACACATTAGTGAGTCAGTAGAATGGGTCTCAAACTCAAAAATAGGTTAAATCAATGTTTTTCCTCCCAGCTGCTATACTATGCTTACTTTATGATAAGTTGATAAAAGGCCAGACATACTAATTAGGTCCTATGCCATTAGGGCAACATTAATGGGGAACGGGAATTCTCAATACAACTTGTAAAAATCCTTCAGAGTTGATGGACATTTAGGCTCTTTCCATAATTTGGCTATTGTTGAGAGTGCTGCTATGAACATTGGGGTACAAGTGCCCCTATGCATCAGTACTCCTGTATCCCTTGGGTAAATTCCTAGCAGTGCTATTGCTGGGTCATAGGGTAGGTCTATTTTTAATTTTCTGAGGAACCTCCATGGTGGAGGGGAAGGAAAAAAAAAAAAAAAAAAAAAAAAAAGGACGTTAGAGTGGGAGAGAGCCAAAGCATAAGAGACTGTTAAAAAACTGAGAACAAACTGAGGGTTGATGGGGGGTGGGAGGGAGGGGAGGGTGGGTGATGGGTATTGAGGAGGGCACCTTTTGGGATGAGCACTGGGTGTTGTATGGAAACCAATTTGTCAATAAATTTCATATATTAAATAAATAAATAAATAAATAAATAAATAAATGTAAAAAAAAAAAAGAATAAATAAAACATTAAAAAAAAAATCCTTCAGAGTGTTCCTACCCCAGTTTTCTTGAACAAATTTTTGACTTCTAGAATGAGGGCCAGAGATAGTGCATGAGTGGGGGAGGGGCAGAGAGAGAGAGAGAGAGAGACAGAATGTGAAGTGGGATCCAGGTTCCGAGCTGTCAGCACACAGTCCAATGCGGGACTCAAACTCAAAGACCACGAGACCATGACCTGAGCTGAAGTCAGACGTTTAACCCACTGAGCCACCCAGGCGCCCCTGGAGCCACTTTTAATTAGCATCAGCAGAGGTAGTATTGTCTTTGGAGGGCACATTTGATGGTAGCACAAGCATTGCTTCAAAGTTTCCATTCTGGGCTCTACGATGAGATAGGAGGAGAGAAGAAAATGTCTGATGCTGTGGCAAAGCCAGAGAAGTTTTTTCACAAAACACATGTGAGCTATTTCTGGAAAGACCCCAAAATTATCTGGGAAGAATTTATTTTGGAGACAGATGTTCTCATAAAAATGAATGATGCCTGAGCTAGAAAAAATATTGTGACGGTTGTATCATGACTATTTTACTAGAACTATTCTAGTTTATTTATTATTTTGAAGGTTTCTTTTACCTCTAGCATTTTATAATTTTTAGATAGAATATCTCATATTATTAGTGCCTTCTTACTCAAAGCAATCATATTGTTAGGATCACCAAGTCAAACAAAACAAAACAAAACAAGAACAAAAACAACAAAAAAATGGCAGACATCAGGACAATGCTGGACTGCAAACATTCAAAGGATAAACGAACTATTACATTGTTTTTTTCTTTAAGTACTAGTGCTAAACAATAAAATGAAAACATGAGCTATCAATAGGGTGTTTTTTTTCCTACTCTAAGAGACTGGGAAACGTTAAAATGATCAGTTATTCCTTATGTATAAGAAGTTGTGGAATAAGTGATGTAATTTCACGTCAATGTTTCTACGTGAAATCTGTGAAAATCAAGGATAGGTATTAAGACCATTTGCTGACTCAGTCAGCCCATGATTTTATCATTTCGTCTGAAGAAGGGTGATGTATGGAACATCTCTGTGTGGCCTCTTAGGGCAAGCCAATCCCCAAAAGAGTATTATTCATTCCCTTCAGAGAAAAGAGCTCTTCAGAGCAACACTTACAAAGGAGAGAAAGAAGCAGGATTTGACAGAAGGAAAGGTTGAATAGCAATGCAATTGCAAAGAGTTCTTAGTAGATTCTTTGGGGAGGGCTGAAATTCAAATGACCCATCAGAGTTGTCCTGCATCAAAGAAAGGGGTCCGGGACTTTGTACCATGCTTGACTAGTCACTGGTTGCAGACTAACCCTTTCAAGGGGGTGCCACCATGACTGCAACAACATCCTTTCAAAATGACAATTCCAGGAGATGGATTTAGCAGCCAATACTCCTGAAGCTGGGAAATGAGTGAGCTGACCCTGAAGGGCCATCTGAACAGCGCACCACAACATCCGAGGCAACCTAGCTCTTGACCTTCTTGCCTTTGTATCCAGTGTTCCTGCCTGCTCCTTCACCTTGAGCTCCTTGTTTTGACCTTATATACTCTCTAAGGGACTGCTTTGGTCCCATCCTCTGGTTCTTCCTTTTTTGTTGCTATTCTGGATTGCAAGATGTACTTGCCACCTCCAAAAATGAGCTAGACTAGATGACTAGAATTAAAACAATATGACTAGAATTAAAACAAAAGCATTTATGCAGATTTGTTCGTCCTACCACAAAGTAATTCTTCCACATTCCACTTCATGAAGGATTACACATAATGAAGTTGAGAGCCTGTGACTTTTCTCTCTCTGAATACCCTCTTTCTGTATGCCCTTCGACTTCCCTTTCCTATCCCTCTGTGGCAACAAGACCAGGATTTCGGCTTCTAGGTCTTTGCCAGAGTTTTTACTTCCATGATGACATCCTTATACTATATGTATATCTAAGTTCAATGCCAAGCTTGAGTTGCACCTCTGCCTCTATCTTTCTCTAACTTTCTTGCCTCCTTCAGATTTTTAGCGAACATCATCTCTGTCACTCATTGGGAATTTGATAATATATCTTTGTTTGTGCCTTTTCATACCAACTGTTGTTCATGTTAATAGCCATGAATTTCTTACCCTTTTCTTCATGTACTCAATGCTTGTTATAGTATCTTGACTGTGGCAGGGTTTTTTGGAGAAATGATAGATAGATGGATGGATAGAGAGATAGATATAGATATAGATATAGATATAGATAATTATATTCCCTTGGTCCCATCAGGACCCATCATATTTGTTGTTTTCTGTAAAAGAAATTGATGACTTTTGAGCTTTAAATAATTTTTTCCAAATCTATTAAGACATAAATGAGATGTAACATATGTAAGTTTAAGGTGTATGACATGATGGTTTGATACACACATATATTGTGTATTGATTACCACAATAAGTTTTGTTAATACCTGCATCACATCAGATTGCCATTTGTGTGTGTGGTGATAACACTTAAGGTCTACTGTCTTAGCATCTTTCAAGTATTGTTAACTATAGTAACATGCTGTACCTTAGATACCATGAACTTATTTATTTGATAACTAGAAATCACTGTCACCAACATCTCTCCATTTTCCTCATTCCCAAGCCCCTGGCAACCACCATTCTACTCTCTCCATTTCTGAGTTCTGCTTTTTAAGATTTTGCATATAAGGAATAACATGACGGAAAAGTGGGTGGAAGGATGGGCAAAACAGGTGAAGGGGATTAAGAGGTACAAACTTCCAATATTAAAATAAGTAAGTCATGGAGATGAAAAATGCATCATAGGGCATATTCTAAAATTTTTTATTTAAATTCTAGTTAGTTATCCCACAGTGCAGTATTGGTTTCAGGAGTAGAAATCAGTCAGTCATCACATACATAAACACCCAGTGCTCATCTCAACAAGTGCCCTCTTTTTTTAAATTTTTAATTTATTTTTGAAAGAGAGACAGAGAGCACAAGCAAGGGAGGGGCAGAGAGAGACACACACATACAGAATCTGAAGCAGGCTCCAGGCTCTTCACTATCAGCACAGAGCCCGGCACGAGACTTGAAGCCATGAACGGTGAGATCATGACCTGAGCCGAAGTCGGACGCTTAATCAACTGAGCCACTCAGGCACCCCAACAAGTGCCCACCTAATACCCATCATCTATCTAGCCCATCCCCTACCCAACTCCCTACATCAACCCTCAGTTTGTTCTCTTCTCTTTAAGAGTCTCTTGTGGTTTATTATCTTCTCTTTTTTCTTCCCCCCGCTCCCATATGTTCATCTGTTTTGTTTTCTAAATTCCATGTATGAGTGAAATCATATAGCATTTATCTCTCTCTGATTGACTTATTTTGCTTAACGTAATACACTATAGTTCTATCCATATTGTTGCAAATGGCAAGACTTCATTTTATTTGATGGCTGAGTGATATTCCATTGTATACATATGCCACATCTTCTTTATCGATTTATCATTTGATGGACATTTGGGCTCTTTCCATAGCTTGGCTATTGTTGATAGTGCTACTATAAACATTGGGAGTGTAAATACCCCTTTGAATCTGTATTTTTGTATCCTTTGGGTAAATACCTAGTAGTGCAATCCTGGACTGTAGGGTAGTTCTATTTTTAACTTGTTTGAGGAACCTCCATACTGTTTTCCAGAGTGGCTGCACCAGCTTGCATTGCCACCAACAATGCAAAAGAGATCCTCTTTCTCCACATCCTCGCCAACATCTGTTGTTGCCTGAGTTGTTAATTTTAGCCATTCTGATAGGTGTGAGGTGGTATCTCATCATTGTTTTGATTTGTGTTACCTTGATGATGCATGATGTTGAACATCTTTTCATGTGTGTATTAGCCATCTGGATGTCTTCTTTAGAAAGGTGTCTGTTGATGTCTATTGCCCATTTCCTAACTGGATTATTTGGGGGGGGGTGTTGAGTTTGATAAGTTCTTTATAGATTTGGGGTACTAACCCTTTATCCAATATGTCATTTGCAAATATCTTCTCCCATTCCATCAGTTGCCTTGTAGTTTTGTTGTTTCCTTTGCTGTGCAGAAGCTTTTTATCTCGATGAAATCCTAATAGTTCATTTTGCTTTTCCTTTCCTTTGCCTCCAGAGATGTGTCTAGTAAGATGTTGCTCCAGCTGAGGTCAAACAGGTTGCTTCCTGTGTTCTCCTCTAGGATTTTGACAGTTTCCTATCTCACATTATGTCTTTTATCCATTTTGAGTTTATTTTCATGTATGGTATAAGAAAATGGTCTAGTTTTATTTTTTCTGTGTGTTGTTGTCCAGTTTTCCCAACGCCATTTGTTGAAGAGACTGTATTTTTTCCATTGGATATTCTTTCCTGCTTTGTCAAAGATAAGCTGACCATATAGTTGTAGGTCTATTTCTGGGTTTTCTATTCTGTTCTATTGATCTATATGTCTATTTTTGTGCCAGTATCACACTGTCATGATGCCTGCAGCTTTGTAATATAGCTTGAAGTCTAGAATTGTGATACCTCCAGCTTTGCTTTTCTTTTGCAGGATTACTTTGGCTATCTGGGGTCTTTTGTGGTTTCTTAGAAATTTTAGGATTTGTTATTTTATTTTATTTTATTTTATTTTATTTTATTTTATTTTATTTTTTAATATGAAATTTATTGTCAAATTGGTTTCCACACAACACCCAGTGCTCATCCCAATAGGTGCCCTCCTCAATGCACATCACCCACTTTCCCCTCCCTCCCACCCCCCATCAATCCCCAGTTTATTCTTAGTCTTTAAGAGTCTCTTATGGTTTGCCTCCCTCCCTCTCTAACTTTTTTTTCCCCCTTTCCCTCCCGCATGGTCTTCTGTCAAGTTTCTCAGATCCACAGAAGAGTGAAAACATATGGTATCTTTCTTTCTCTGTATGACTATTTCACTTAGCATTACACTCTAGGATGGGTTATTTTAGCTCTGTGAAAAGTATTGGTGGTATTTTATAGAGATTGCATTAAATGTGTAGATTGCTTTGGGTAGTATACACATCTTAACAATGTTTGTCTTTCCAATCCATGAGCTTGGAATGTTCTTCTATTTCTTTGTGCCTTCTTCAATTCCTTTCATAAGCATTCTATAGTTTTCAGTGTGACTTTTACCTCTTTGTTAGGTTTATTCCTAGGAATCTTGTGGTTTTCGGTGTAGTTCTAAATGGGATCAATTCCTTGATTTCTCTCCCTGCTGTTTCATTATTGGTGTATAGAAATGTAACAGATTTCTGTGTGCTGATTTTATATCCTGCGACTTCGCCGATTTCATGTATTAGTTCTAGCAAAATTTTGGTGGAGTCTTCCAGGTTTCTACAGAGTATCCATGTCATCTGCAAATATTGAAAGTTTGACTTCTTCCTTGATGAATTGGATGCCTTTTATTTCTTTTTGTTTTCTGATTTCTGAGGCTAAGACTTCCAGTACTATGTTAAGTAGTAATGGTGAGAGTGGACATCCCTGTCTTGTTCCTGACCATAGAGGAAAATCTCTCATCAGTGTTTACCCCTTGTGGGTGATATCACCTGTACGTCTTTCATATATGGCCTTTATGATTTTGAGGTATGCTCCATCTATCCCTACTTTGTTAAGCATTTTTACCAAGAATGGATGCTGTATTTTGTGAAATGCTTTTTCTGCATCTATTGAATCATATGGTTCTTATAATTTCTTTTATTAATGTGGTGTATCACGATGATTAACTTGTGGATTTTGAACCGTCCCTGCAGCCCAGGAATACACACCACTTGATCATGGTGAATAATTCTTTTAATATACTGTTGGATTCAATTTGCTAGTATCTCATTGATAATTTTTGCATCCATGTTCACTAGGGGTATTGGCCAGTAATTCTCCTTTTTAGAGGGGTCTTTTTTCTGGTTTTTGAATCAAGGTAGTTCTTGCCTCATAAAAGGATTCTGGAAGTTTTCCTTCCATTTCTATTTTTTGGAACAGTTTGAGAAAAATAGATACTAACTCTTTACCATTTTTTTAATGTTTATTTATTTTTGAGAGACCAAGAAACAGACAGGGCATGAGCAGGGAAGGGCCAGAGAGAGAGAGAGGGAGACACAGAATCTGAAGCAGACTCCAGGCTCTCTGAACTGTCAGCACAGAGCCTGATCCCGGGCTTGAACTCACGAACTGTGAGATCATGACCTGAGCCAAAGTCAGATGCTTAACCAACTGAGCCACCCAGGTGCCCTGATATTAACTCTTTAAATGTCTGGTAGAATTCCTTTTGAAAGACATCTGGCTCTGGGCTTTTGTTTCTTGGGACATTTTTTATTACTCGTTCAATTTCTTTGCTGGTTATGGGTCTGTTCAAATTTTCTATTTCTTCCTGTTTTAGTTTTGGTAGTTTGTGAGTTTCTAGGAATTTGTCCATTTCTTCAAGACTGCCTACTTTGTTCACATGTAATTTTCCTAGTATTCTCTTAAAATTGTTTTATTTCTGTGGTGTTGATTGTGGTCTCCTCTTTCATTTATGATTTTATTTATTTGGGTCTTTTTTCTTTTTGATAAGTCTGGCTGGAGGGTTATGAATTTTATTAATTCTTTTAAAGAATGAGATCTTAGTTTTGTTGACCTGTTTTACTGTTTTATATGAGTGTGTGTACATATTGTTCTATATCATTTATTTATGCTCTAACATTTATTGTTTCCCTTCTTCTGCTGGCTTTAGGCTTTATCTGCGGTTCCTTTTCTAGCTCCTTTAGGTGTAAGGTTAGTTCATGTATTTGAGGCTTTTCTTGCTTCTTGAGGTAGACCTATATTGCAAAATACTTCCCACTTAGGACTGCCTCTGCTGCATCCCAAGTGTTTTGTATTGTTGTGTTTTTAATATTCATTTGCTTCCATGTACTTTTTCATTTCCCCTTTAATTTCCTGGTTAACCCATTCATTCTTTACTAGGATGTTCTTTAACCTCCAAGTATTTGAGGGCCTTCCAAATTTTTTTTTCACATGGTTGACTTCAGGTTTCATAACATTGTACTCTGAAAATATGTATGGTATGATCTCAGTCTTTTTGTACTTGTTGAGGGCTGATTTGTGACCCAGTATGTGATCTATTCTGGAAAATGTGGAGATTCTTAAAAGGCAGTGAGAGAACATGGAGTGTTTGTCTTTGTCCAACTTATTTCACTTAGCATAACTCCCTCAAGGTCCACCCATGTTGTAGCGAATGATAAGATTTCCTTCTTATGGCTGAATACTGGTCATGTGTGTGTGTGTGTGTGTGTGTGTGTGTGTGTGTGCACGCCATGTTCATTGCAGGATTATTCACAATATACAAGACATGGAACAGCAAACCAAGTGTCCATTAGGGGATGAATGGATAAAGAATATGTGATATAAACATGTCTTGTTTATTGTGAATAATGCTGCAATGAACATGGGATTATAGATATCTCTTTGAAATAATTATTTGATTATTTGTAATTAAGTGTAATTGCTGGATTATATGGTAGTTATATTTTTAGTTTGGTGGAACCTGCATATTGTTTTTTATATTGGCTGTACCAATTTATATTCCCAGCAACAGAGCCCAAATGTTGTCTTTTTCCCACATCCTCACCAACAATTATTCCTTGTCTTTTTGATGAGAGCTATTTTAACAGACATCAAATGGGACACCAGGATGGCTCAGTCAGTTAAGCGTCCGACTTCGGCTCAGGTCATGATCTCACAGTTTGTGAGTTTGAGCGCTGTGTGGGGTCTGTGCTGACAGCTCAGAGCCTGGAGCCTGCTTCGGATTCCGTGTCTCCCTCTGTCTCTGATGCTCCCCCACTTGTGCTCTGTCTCTGTCTCTCAAAAATAAATAAATGTGAAAAAAAATTTTAAGACATGAAGTGATTTCTCACCACAGTGTTGATTTGCATTTTCCTGATAATTAGTGATGTTGAGCATCTTCTCATATATCTGTTGACCATTTGTGTATCTTCTTTAGAAAAATAGTCTATTCAAGCCGTTGCCTATTTTTTAGCCAGATTATTTTTTTCTACTATTGACTTGTATAAGTTCCTTATATATTTTGGATATTAACCCCTCATCAGACAGACGGCTTATAAATATTTTCTCCTATTCTTTAGTTGCCTTTTCATTTTGCTAATTCTTTTGCTATGCAGTAACTTTTTAGTTTGACATAGTTCTGCTTATTGATTTTTATTTTTGTTGCTTGCAATTTTGGTGTCATCCAAAAAATTGTTGCCAAGACCAATGTCAAGATGCTTTACCGCTGTATTTTCTTTTAGGAGCCTTATGATTCCAGGTCTTAAATTTAAGTTTTTAATCCATTTTGAGTTATTTTTTGTGAGTGGTGAAAGATAGGGGCCCCGTTTCCAAAAAGTTGGAATATCAAATTTTTCCAACACCATTTACTGAAGAAACTATATTTTTCCCATTGAATATTCTTGGCTGCCTTGACAGATATTAGTTGACTGTACATGCATGGGTTTCTTTCTGGGCTCTTGATCCTGTTTCATCAGCATATGTTTCTGTTTTTATGCCAGTACCATGCTGCCTTGATTACTGTAGGTTTTTGATACAGTTTGAAATCAGAAAGTGTGATACCTTTGTTCTTTCTCAGGATTTCTTTGGCTATTTGGAGTCTTTTATAGTTTCACACACATTTTAGGATTGTTTTTTCTATTTCTGTGAAAAAAAATGTCATTATAATTTTGATAGGGATTGCATGGAATCTGTAGGTAGCTTTGCCTGTCATGTGCATTTTAATATTAATTATTTTGATATATGAACAGAGCACGTTTATTTGTGCCTTCTTCAATTTCTTTCATCAAAGTCTTATAATTTTTAATGTACATGTCCTTAATCTCCTTAGTTAAACTTATTCCTAAGTATTTTATTGCTTTCAATGCTATTTTCAATGAGATTTTCTTTATTTCTTTTTCAGATTGTTAGTGTATAGGAATGCAATTGATTTTTATGTGTTACTTTTGTATCCTGCAACTTTACTGAATTTGTTTGTTAATTCTAATAGCTTTTTGGTGGAGTGTTTAGAATTTTCTATAAATAAGATCACATCATCTGCAAACAGAGGCAACTTTACTTCTTCCTTTCTCACTTGGATACTTTTTTTTCTCCTTTTACTTGCTAAATTGCTCTGGCTAGAAGTTCTAGAACTATGTCTAATAGAAGTGGTGAGACTGGGCACCTTTTTCTTTTTCATGATCTTAAAGGGAAAAATTTCAACCTTTCACCACTGAGGATGATGTTAGCTATGAGTTTGTCATATATGGCTTTTGTTATGTTAAGGTGCATTCCTTTATACCCAATATTTTGAGAGTTTTTATAATGAAAGGATATTGAATTTTGTCAAAAGCTTTTTATGCATAACTGAGATAATCCTGGATACTGTTCCATGTATACTTGAGAAGAATATGTATTCTGGTGCTGTTGGATGGACTGTTCTCTTTATGTCTGTTAGGTCCATTTGGTCTAAGATATTATTGAAAGCGAGGTTTTGAAGTTCCCTGCTATTATTGAATTGTTGCCTATATCTCCCTTCATATCTGTTAGTATTTAATATATTTAGGTGCTCTGATGTTGGGTGTATATGTATTTATAATTGTTATATCTTTCTAATAAATTGACTTTTTCTCTGTCTCTTGTTAGTTTTTGACTTAAAGTCCATATTGTCTGATAAAAGTATGGCTAGGCTTGCTCAAATTTTGGTTTTCATTTGCATGGAATATCTTTTTCCGTCCCTTCACTTTGAGCTTATGTGTGTCCTTAAAGCTGAAGTGAGTCTCTTATGAGCAGCATATACATGGGTCTTATTTTTAATCTAGTCATCCACTCAGAGCCATTTGATTAGAGAATTTAATCCTTTTACACTTAAAGTAATTATTGGTCAGTAAAGACTTATAGATGCCATCTCATTAATTGTTTCCTAGCTGTTTTGTAGTTTCCTTCTTCCTTTCTTCTTCTCTTTCTTTCTTCATGAATTAATGATTTTCCATAATGGTATACTTGCCTACTGCAGGTTTAGTGGGGCTGTTTATCTCCCACCTCATCTAGTTTACTTGTCCCTTATTTTACATTTTGCTCCAATATCATCTTTCATAAAGAGACACTCCCTGACCCCATCCAAAGTAACTTTGAACTCACTCAACTATTACATCATAACTCTCCATCTCTTTGCCATGAGGCTTTCTTCTTCGTAGCCCTTTGTCTCCTCATTGTAGTACTCCCAATGTCAATTAGTGTTCATAGTGTATAATAACTACAATAAGTATGTATTGAATGAATGAAATCACTCATTAACTCGTATTTTTCAACCATCCTATAGGTGGTGCAATGTTATTTCTAGGTATATACTAAGGAGGACAGTAGTTATAGTCCTTGACTTCATGTAGTTTCTAATCAGGTAACAGAAACAAATGTTAACCAAAAAGCCAAACAAATAAATATGTAAAGCTTATATTTTATTTCTGATGTTGCAGCTAGCATCTAGATGATGCTGTAGTGCACCTGTGAATAACTCAGGTTCTTGCCAGTAAACAGAATGCAATTCCAATTATTCAAAGATTTTAAATAAAGGAATATTTACAGAGGTATGGACAGCGCTAAGGCAATGGACAAAGAAACTGAGATGCTCAAAGGTCACCAAGATCGAAAGCCATTGTTACCCTTAGGGATCAAAGATTAAAGAGACAAATATTATTATTGGGACCCAGTAAGTGCTGAAGATATGGAAATGGGCCACACAACAGGTGTGGTAATGAAAAAAAGATGGCAGCCACTTCCAGAGACATAGCCAAATGTGAGTCAAGATCGAGAAGAAATAACCCATTGCCTTTCTTTTCCTCTTCTCTGATCCTCTGCTCATGCATCCTGCTGGCCAAATCCAACTGGAATCCAGGTAGCAAGAGAGCATGGATGATGAAGTTTCCAGGCGTCAACCTTTTGGGGCACAGAGCAAGGCAGGGAGAGGTGAACACAAGATTTTGAGTGTGTGTGTTGAGGGATGGAGGGTTGAAAGGATTTGAGAACAGAAAATAGTCCAGAAGACTTAATAGAACTGAGCAGTATTATGCTCAGAGATTGATTTGCTTCCCTCCCTATTCTATCACACAGGAGTATAGTGTTAGCATCATGACAAATACCCAATAAAGGGAAAAATTAAGTCAGTTAAGCTTTCACAGTTTTAGTATTTAATTTTATATTTTTATGCTCATAATTTAAGCATTTGTTGATAATCCTGAGGCATTTTTCTAATTACCTTTTTCAGACCAAAAGGAAAAAAAATATTTTCTTTTAAACATCAGAAGTTTCTCCTCCCCATAGTATTTCAAGGTGATATAATTTACTGATGATTCTGTGGACCATTAGTAAATTCCATGGAAAAAGTAAAAACTTGTCCCAAAATAATCATTATATGGAATGGCTTATTTGTAAATCAGCTAATAAAAAAAGTCATTTTTAAATCCTAAATTATCACTTAGGTAAGGACTACTGTGTTACCTATGTTTTGCCAAATATATGTGTATTCTTGGCAGTTTATTGTAGCAGGAAATCTCATTCTTTCTCTTAGACTATCATGAAGCTATTGTCTCTCAGCTCTAAACCTCCCCACCTACACTCTAATTTGTGGTGCTAGAACTGGGATACTTCCAAGTACATTTATTCTTTTTCAGCTGGTAAGTTCTGCCACTGAGAGGAAGACCAGCAGGCGGGAGGAGGGACAGAGAACCCACAATGCGTCCTATTTGTACTAGCATTGCCTTAGTGGCAGCAGGTTGTTCCAATAACAGTCAGTTCCAGGTTCCCACCTCCTCCTCACTCTCAGAACTGGTTTCTCTGTGGCCCCTGTGGATACCAGTAGCAGCTGGGCAGCAACTCCCCTGAGATCTGACTTCTAGCCCAGAGTGCTTCCTCCAAGCTTCTCGTTCTAATGATCGCACCTTCTTCTCTTTGAGGCTAACCCCGGGGATGGTTGTTACTATGTATGTTTACTGTCTCTCGTGCCACTTTAGTGCCCCCTTTTCACTTTGCTAGCTCTCTTATACCTCTTTAACCAACACCCTGTATTAAATTCTATGTTAAAATAACTGGTGTGGCTATGTTTTATAGACCCAGACAGATACACTCCTTCTCACTGTGCCATTATTTCCATTCCTCTTCCCTACCCTACTCTACCGTACCTTACCCTAACCAATCCATTGTTTAAGAGTATAGTACCCATTCCATAGCCATGAATGCATTGCTTTGTATAGCTACAGATAGAATCTCAGTGAATCCAGAAATGAATCAAATTTATTTGTGTATCTTCGATGTTAGGTGTTGTTTTAAGCATGGTAGGAAATATTTCCAAGTGTCATTGTAAACCTACAGTCTGGTGGGGAAGACATATTTCACAGATGTGGGAGAAAAAACTACCATAAAATGAAAGGCCACGTATATTCATGATGTGTGACATTTGGAGAAGAAAAGGGATTTTGTGAGGATTTAGTAGCTAAAAATTACTTCATGCAGGAGTTGGAACTTGACATCCTTCCAATTATGGGAAGAAGGGAATAAAAAGATTGACAAACCAGAGGGCATAATAAGCAGAAAGGCATTTGAGACAAAAGATGGATACAGTATCTGTGGAGTTTATTTTCATTCATTCATTCACTCCATTTATTCACCTTTTCGTTTAATCCACACAACTTTTTTATAAGCCTTCACTATAGCCAGACCCTCTGAAATCAATGAGAGACCCTGATACACTGGTAGAACAAAACAAATATACCCCTGCCCCTTGAGGCTCATATTTTAATAGAAGAGAGGAGTTGGTCAAATAATCACATCACAAATGTATGATTGTCACTGTGCTGTGTCCTGTAAAAGAGGCTAATGAGTCTATGGGAAGATAATAAAGGTAACTAGACCAACTGGGGAAAGAAAAGTCTTCAGTTCAAGCAATTGGCATGTGCAAAAATTTATATGGAGAAGGAACAACGTGGGTACAAGGGACTAGAAGAAGATCTATGTGCCTGGAGGGAGGAGGGAGCGTGGAAACATGGGTTTCGATGGAACGCCATCTATTGCCATCTTACAGGCTCATAATTAGAAGCATTGAGAATCAATAGATACAGCAAGCCAATAAGAAACAGTAAGGAAACTTCCAGAGCCACCACCTCCTGTTTCTGTAAACCAAACAGACCTTGGTCAGAGTTTCAGCCCCAGGAAATAACATACCAGGCCATAAGCTGAGAGAATATAAGAGACAAGTCCTTACCCCAGTGTGCTATAGAGGAATTTTGCTCACTAATGATTCCACAGGGGAGGAAAAAACAGGAGCAGCATCTGATGTGGAAACAAAGGACTAGCTCTCTGGAGCTGAGCATTTTAATTTCACATACACAGGGTACAGCATGCTAGAATCCTCTCCTAGCATATCCTTTTGGTCTCCAAACTGCATGAATTTATTAAGAGTGCAGATGACTTGGTTATAGAAAACAGTTTCAGCATTTGGCATAATTAATGTAAATATTGCATGCAATATAAAAATAAGCTAACACCTTCTTTATTTAAAGCAGGTTTAATTAATGTCAAGTGCTGTAACAAGTGGTAATCTCCCCCTGCCTGCCTCTCTCCTCACCCTGCGCGCAAATGCTCCCTGCTGCCTTGTTTACCTGCAGACTTTAGTTTCTAAACGCACAGGAGGGAGTTTACGCTTTATTTTTAAAGCCTTCTCTCTTCTTTCCTTCAGAAAGAGCTTCTTTCTTTCAGTAAGAGAATCTATTCCCAAAGCCTCTTGAAAATTATTTTCTTGTACACAAGTTCTCTGTCTTGCATTCCTTGCACCGACCTACACAGACCCACTCCAGGTTTATAGGCCTAACCACTGGGAGCTGGAATGTAGGTCATCCATATTGGCCACCGTCTAACAACTGGACTCCTTCTCCTCTCATTCTGCCTTCAGAGTGACTCCACGGGGATCCTAAACAAGACAAGAAACTGGTTGGGGGTGTCAAAAGCAAATGTCAAGAAAACAGAAAGAGTTGTATTAGCCTTACAAAATAGCCAAGAGGGATTCTTCCACTGAACTGCCTTCCTCAGGAGTGAGACCGCATGTCTGCGTAACATCAGCAGTTTAACATTTGCAAAGGGGCTGAAGCCACCAAGTAATGTCTCTCTATTAAGCATTTAATTTCACATACACAGAGCATGCTAAAATCCTCTCCTAGCATGTCCTTTTGGTCTCCACAATGCATGAATTTGTTAAGGGTGCAGATGACTTGGGGGCACCTGGGCAACTCAGTTGGTTAAGTCTCCAGCTTTGGCCCAGGTCATGATCTCGCGGTTTGTGAGTTTGAGCCTCGCATCTGGCTCTGTGCTGACAGCTTAGAGCCTGGAGCCTGCTTGGATTCTGTTTCCCTCTCTCCGTGCCCCTCCCCTGTTCACACTCTGTCTCTCTCTCTCTCTCTTCCTCAAAAATAAATAAATATTAAAAAAAATTTTTTTTAAAGAGTGCAGATGACTTGGTCATAGAAAACAGTTTCAGCATTTGGAATAATTATTGTAAATATTTCATGCAATTTAAAACTAATCTAACACCTCCTTCATTTAAAGCAGGTTTAATTACTGCCCATTAATTATGTCATATTTTATCATAACTGAAGCTTGCTTTTTCTAAGTATAATTGACATATGATATCCTATTAATTTCGGGTGTATGTCGTAGAGATTCAATGTTTTTATACAGTACAAAATGGTCCCCATGATAACCTTAGTTGCCATCTGTCATCATACAAATTTAGCACAATATTGTTGACTACACTCCCTACGCTGTACATTACATTTCCATGACTTATTTATTTTATAACTGGAACTTTGTACCTCTTAATTCTCTTCACCTTTTCTGTCCTTTTCGATCCCCGCTTTCCCCTCTGGTAATCAACAGTTTGTTTCTCTCTATTAAACACTTACGAACCGTGAGGTTCATAAATTGACATATGTATTGATATATGTATTTTAAGCGGATAGTTGCTTAAATTTGATCGCATTCTAAAAGCACTACATTTTTCTCCCCCTCCCTCATTTTATGTTTTTGACATCTTTTTATTTTGTGTGTCTCTTAAGTACTTATGTGTAGTTATGATTGATTTTACTGTTTTGTCTTTTTTTTAAGTTTATTTATTTATTTTGAGAGGGGGAGGGGCAGACAAAGAGAGGGAGAGAGAGAACCCCAAGCAGGTTCTGCACTGTCAGTGCCCAGCCCCACATGAGGCTCAGTCTCACAAACCTGAGGTCATGACCTGAGCCTAAATTGAGAGTTGGATGCTTAACTGACGGAGTCACCTAGGGTCCCTACTATTTTCTCTTTTAACCTTCATACTAAGTGATTGATCAACTGCTTTTACTACATATTTGCCTTTACCACTGAGATCTTTTTTTTCACGTATTTTCTTATTTCTTTTCTTCTTTTTACAGAGAGAGAGAGAGAGAATGAGTTGGAGAGAGGGGCAGGGGGAGAGTGACAGAAAAATCTTAAGTGGGCTCCATGCTCAGTGCAAAGTTCGATGCAGGACTTGATCCCACAACTCTGGGATCATGACCTGAGCCACAATCAAGAGTTGGATGCTCAACCAACTGAGCCACCCAGGCACCTGCGTGTATTTTTTTATTTCTAGTATGGCCTTTTCTTTTCTCCTTAAAGAAGACCCTTTAACATTTCATGTTAGGATGGTTTAATGGTAATGACCTCCTTTAGTCTTTGCTTCTCTAGGAAACTATTTATCTCTCCTTCAACTCTGAATAATGACCTTGCTGAACAGAGTATTCTTGGTTACAAGTTTTCTCCTTTTGGCACTGTTCCCCCCTTTTATTTTCTTTTAATTCCAGTCAGGTTAACATACAGTGCTATATTAGTTTCAGGTGTATAATACAGTGATCCAACAATTGTGTGTATTACTCAGTGCTCATCCTTCCTTTCAGCACTTTAAATATATCCTACCATTCCCTTTAGACCTGCAAAGTTTCTGCTGAAAACTCAGCTGACAGTCTTATGAGGTTTCCTTTGTATATGACTGTTTTTTCTCTTGCTGCCTTTAAGACTGTCTCTTTATTCTTAACTTTTTCCATTTTAATTATAATATAACTTGATGTGGATCTCTGTTGGTTACTCTAATTTGGGGCTTTCTGTATTTCCTGGACCTGGAAGTCTGTTTCCTTCCCCAGGTTAGGAAAGTTTTCAGCCATTATTTCTTCAAATAAGTTTTCTACTCTTTTCTCTTTCTCTTCTGCTGGGACCCCTATGATGTGAATGTTAGTACACTTTATACTGTCTTAAAGTTCCCTAAACTATCTCATATTTTCAAATTCTTTTTATTTTTGCTATTCTGATTTCTGCTCTTCTGTCTTCCATACCCCTGAGCCATTCTTCCATATCATCTATTTGGCTGTTGATTCCCTCCATTGTAGTTTTCACTTTATTGTATTATTCATCTTTGATTGATTATTTCTTGCATTTTCCAACTCACTGTTAATGCTCTCACTGTGTTCTTACATCTCTCCCCCAATTTGGGTCAGCATATTTATGACCGTTACTTTGAACTCTTTATCAAATAGATTGCTTATCTCCATTTCCTTAGGGCTTTATTTTCTATGTTTTTATCTTATTTTGTTTAGAACATACTTTTCTGTCTCTTCATTTGTTTGACTTCATTTTCTATGAATAGGTGGAGTGTCTACCTCTCCCAGTCTTAAAGGAGTGATTTTGTGTAGGAGTGTACCCTCTGTAGACTGAATAGGCCTGGCTTCCTTGGTGGAACACATGGAGCTGGAGTGAACAACCTTTGGGAAATCTCAGCGTGCACGAGGCCAGGGCCACGTAGGTGGGACAGGTGGAGCTAGAGCAGGCACAGGTATTGTGGCTGTCTTGAGATGCAGCTAGGCTGTGACAGGTGCAGGTCGGGGCCATCCTGGCAGGATGGTTGGAGATGGAGCAGGCACAGACAATGAGGGTCTTGGAGCACACTTCACCTTGGCAGGACAGCTGTGCCCCATATAGGCCAGGAGAGTCCAAGAGCACACAGCACTGGGGTCACCCTGATGAAACAGCTGCAGCTAGGATAGGTACTGGGATGCAATGCACCAGGGTCACCTTGTGGGGAAAGCAGAAGCTGATGTGAGCCAGGACCCTGGGGCAGCTGGAGTGACCCTAGAAGCCTGGCTAGAGCAACTGTAACCTGCTCACACCACACTATCAAGGTGGTGGGGCAGTGTAGAATGGTGTTCACCAGAACTTCCAATCCTAGAGAGAATTCCAGCAGTTCTCCACCCATTTGGCCAACACTCTAGGGTTAGTAAGTAGATACTTTTCACTTATAGTCTACTTGCTCCCTAAACTTCTATTTTTCCACTGTGCCCCAGTGTGGGTGAGTCTGCATGTGGGACCCTCAGTGATATCCTTTCTGCTGTAGATTGCAGTGTTGTAGGTAGTGTTCCCATTGTTACCATGTCTGTCTCTCCCTTTTGTATATGATACTTCCATTGCTTCTTGTGAAGAAGCTATTTGTTCAGCCTCTGGTTCTATTGCAGGAGGCATTTCTCTATATGTAGGTGTAGATTCAGTGTGTCCAAGGGAAGACGTGAGTTCAGGGTCTTCATATGCTGCTATATTGGACCCTATTCTCTAAGAGGTTTTAAACGTAGGCCTTCAAATAAAATGTCTGTTTTCCTTTGGTTGATAGTTGAATACTACTAAAGAAGAAATGTTCAATGTTATTTTTTAGTTTCTTGTGGTATCTAGGAAAACAGTTAAGATGCTTACTAGGTAACAGGACATCAATAGAATAAAATGATTGACTGTCAAAGAGCTTGTGTTACTCGCCATAGCTATTCCAAGAATTTAAAGTAGTTTTATCTGTCTGGGCTTTACAAATTACTGATTCTCAATCATGCTTGAATAATTTTGTTTCTAACCACAGTTTCCATAAAACAGAGACTTGGGCAAAAACTAAAATCCCTTTAGGTCAGAAGCCTTCAATTCCAGAGTCCTTAACCTCATGAGATTATTTCTGAGAATCCAAACCTGAAATGATGAGATATTTTCTTTGTCAAGCAGACTTAGTACTTCGAGGGTTACCTGCTGTTTCAAAGATCTAATTTTCCTTCATATTTAAACATGAAGAAAAACATTGGCCCAAAAAGTACTTTTCTTATAGAAAGTTTCAAGTTGGTATAAAAATACTTTGATTTGCTTAAAGCCATTTAATAATTCTAAATCAAAATATATTCATAATGTATAGGGCTGGATTTTTTTAACTTAAAAATGAAGCTAATTCTGATTTATCCTAAATATGGTTTGATGACATTTAGACTTTAAAATGTATACTTGTGTTTGTGAAATTTGCCTGCTATTTTTATAGAGGGTTCACATGTCTGATTTAAAGCCTAAGTATTGCAAAGGAATGAATCAAAGCTGAAGATGTTTTTAATTGCCTCTGTGAAAAGCTCTCTAGGCTCTTAAAAAAAATTAAGATGTATTCACAGTATATTTTCTGTCATGTAAAAGCTTTCATAAATGGAATTGAGACATACATGCCCCCCCCGTCAGAACTACTGGGAACTACAATGGGGGAAGAAAATTATCCTCATAATGAGCACCCCAATTCTCTCACTATGGATCAGCCTTAAGAAATTGGCAAAATTGTTTCCCCCACATTTTATTCTATTTTTTTTTACTTTTGATATCTTACTGCTGATTAAGCTCTTTTCTTTCCTGAGGCCCCAAAACTATTCCCTGTTATTCAAAAGAAGTTTCTGGAGCAAGGGGAGATATTTTTTACCAGACTACTACTTCCCCATAACTGAAACCTCTCTCCCCAATTTTAGTCCCTCTAGACTCTATGAAACAAAGAGTTAATATTTATACATAGCATGTCTCCTGTTCCAGCTTCTCAGTGTGTTAGATCTTCCATTTAAAAGTTAAAATTTAGTATCTCTCAAAAATAATTGAAAAGTAACTTTAATGGTAATCATTTCAGGCCCTTTGGTTGACAGCTAGGGAGGGATAGTACTGGGAGCATAGAGACAGCTGATTCACCCGTCCTGTGTCATGCCTTCACTCCCTTTTATTCAACTTCCCCCTGTTACCACCACCAATAAACCTCCAGAGAATTTTCTCCATAGATTTATGACAACTACTGTTCCGATGAAAAGGTCAAGAATCAGTTAATCAGCAAGCTAACAGCACCAATATGTTCCTTACAATGTGCTAGGCACCTTGGGAATATAAAAAGAGGTCAAAGCGTAGAATGGTTGTTAGACAAGTATCCTAATCCCCAATAATAACTAGAGAACAAGATAAGCCAACAGGCTCTCCTGGGGGTACTTTTAATAAAGGCTGAAGGAGTTAGAGAAGAGAAGCATTCTACAGAGGCTATAGTGCTTGAGGAAATGTAGGAGGCCATGGGACTTACTCAAATCCTCAAACGGTAAAGTTATTTGGATGAATAGTTAGCAAGTGGCCCTACTAGAGTGCTCAAAGATTAAATGTTTGAGTTTTAAAGCCAGAGTAATAACCAAAAATATCACAGTAAAAATAGGATTAGCCAATCACCCTGAAATCACTAAGGTTAGCATTCTCTTAGAGACACAGGGACACAGCTTGTAGCTCCAACAGTTCTGGGAAAACGATCTAAATAAGATGTGAATTTTGAGAATTTTAAAAAGCCATTCCATACCTAGAAAGTTAGTCACAGAGGAGGAAGAGCAAATGGTAGTTCTAGATCTGAAGACCTTCAGAGACTTGGTAACATGCCCAGAAGAGCTCTCCTGGGGCTAGTCCTACTCATTGCCCCATTCCAAAGTCACTTACAAAAAATAGATGGTTTCAAACAACAGAAATGTATTCTTTCACAGTTCTGGAGGCCACAAATCTGAAATCAGTGTGTCAGGAGGGTTGTTTCCTTCTGACAGCTCTGAAGGAGAATCTGTTCCAGACTTCTCTCCTAGCTTCTGGCAGTTTTTGGCAATTTTTGACTTATAGAATCATCACTCCTATCTCTGCCCCAACATCTCATGTATTCCTATGTTTCTCCGTGTCTTCATATGGCATTCTTCTTTCTGTGTTTCTCTCCCCTCTTCTTATAAGAACACCAGTCATGTTGAATTAAGTGTTAACCCTATTCCATCATGACCTCACCTTAACTAACTGCATCTGCAATGACCCTATTTCCAAAATAAGGCCGCATTCTGAAGTACTGAGTGTGAGATCTTCAACACATCTTTTTGGAAAATACAATTCAACCTACAACAAGGTATAATTTGAAAAATGCCAATAACTCAGATCTCCTAGTCATAATAGCCCCTCAACTAAGTGTGACCATGGGAAATCACCTTTCTGAAGAGAATCACATGAAGATAGCAGCTGGAGCAGAGAAATACCATTATTGCTATAGTGTAGACATGAACTCTGTGGGTAGGCTTGTGGTACAGTTAGCTTCTTCATATTCCTATAGCCTCCACCTTTGCCTAGAAAGATTCACTTGTTGTAAGGATGCTTATATGCAATTAGTGATCCTGTGGTCATGTCCATCAAATCATCTTCTTTTCAATAAGAGTCAGTCTAACCTCCCCCTAACTCCTGCATTTGAAATGGCAAAGGATTAAAAAAATTATAACGTAAGGGTCCTGGGCACTTTGGCTTTAAATCTACGTCTCAATGATTAGCCAATCTAGTGTGGCAAATTGATTACATCAGTGCCAAGTTGTTGATGACTTTCGGTATCTATGCCCTTTAATGTTTGCTCTGACTTTAAGCTTGTCCAAGTCACTTGCTTTGGCTAATGGAACAGTATTTAATTTGGTTTAAGTAAAGATTTGAAAAGAATTCTTGCACATTTATCCTCTTTCTCTCTCCATTTTGCTCCTCTGCCTTTGCCTTGATAACATGCCAACATGCCCAGACTAGATTGCTAGAAGATGAGACACATTAAGCTAAGCCTCATCAGTTGTCTTAGATGGGAACCTAAACAAGTGAGAGAGCCCGTCAATATCAGAAAAGTCACCTGTCCAACACACAGTTAAGCAAAGATACAGGAGTAAGTTTTGCTAAGCTTTGTTTCAGCAGAAACAACATATCTATAAATTTGAAAGAAATAATAAATGCTCGTTGATTTAATCTACTACATTTTGTGGGTGTTTGTTATATAGTATTATTGTGGCAACAGATAACTAATACATGCAACAATCAATGCTACTCTAACAACCCCGACTTCTGTAGCTACAGAATATAGTCAACATCCATGCCTCAAACAAAACTCATGCCATTTTGGTGCATGAGTTCATATTAAGAAGGTTGTATTTTGGGAGAGGATAGACTATTTTGTATTTCTTAAAGAGAGCAAATCTTCTTCCTGTAACCCTATGCCTTTGCTCAGTCCCTAAAACAAATCAGATTCTCAGTAAATAGTTTTGGATTAATGAATAAATGATTTTTCCATGGAGCATACATATAATAAGGAAATGAAAACCGCCAAAGGACAACTATGATGTCTTATACATCTTATGCTTCCCAGTTTTATAATTACAGTGATGACTGTGTGGTAAGAACTCAATAAATAGTACTTGCTGATTTGTTGATTGATGATACTCAGCCACTATCAATTACCCTTGAGGAATGAACCAAGAAACAGAATTAAACTTCATTAAGAGATGTTTCATTTGGCCCATGAGAAGACTTCTGTGACTTTCAAGGTTCCTAACCACTAGGAAAGGATATTGTATTGCTTCTCTGGAGAACGGATGCCTCTGTGACTTGCAGAGACGACTCTTCTGTATGGGATATAATATAATCCATAGTCATTGAATAGGCTAGTTATTGTTCATCATCCTTTCTCTTTTTTTAATTCTATATTTACATGTCAGCTTCAAGTTCTTAGGACAAAAAAGGTATCCCAAAGTATATTCTATTTTATTTAATAAAATATTTTAAGAAAAATGGCCCAGATATGAGAATTGTAGTTTATAAAATAATGCAGAAACAGAAATATTGACAAGAGCCCAGGATCCATCTATTTATTAACACTGAGGAGCCTTCACAACACACAGCTGCTATACTTGGAGATGGGCAGAGTATAAGCTCTAATTTCTACACTTGCAGAGGGGGAAAAAGGCAAATAACTAATTACATGACAACATGATGCTATAAGGGGCATGTATTTGGTGACAGAAAAAGGGAGTGACTAATTCTTCATGGAAAAAAAGGAAATGCTTCAGAGGAGTGTCAACTTTGGAGCTGCAAACAAGCAAAATTTTACCAAACCGAAAAGGAGAGGAAAATCATCTAAGCAAAGAGAACAGACTGCAGTCACAGTGAGTAGCTCAGTCTGTTGCTACCATGGACCATGTGAGGTCAAGTGTCAGCAGGTGACATTAGAATGTAAACTTGGGTCCTTACCTGCGAAATCATATATGTTCAGCTCAGAAGCCATGTGATGGCAAGCCACTGTGGGACTTCTATGTAATTAGGACCTAAAATGCTTACAACAGGTAATAATGTAATAAATGCATTAGAGTAAATTTGCACTAGAAAGGAAACAGTGCTACTCATTCACATGTGAAAATGAGAAGCAGCAGTCATCTGAAAGCTATGCTGCTGACTTTGGAGGGGTGGCATGCCCAATAGGTGAGATACCTGTGAGGTAGCCCACTGTCATATTTTACAGTTAATGTTCCTTATTCGTGGTGGCTTATGGTTAAGTTGTCATGCTGCTAAATACGACTGGTCTTTCTCTTTCACTCTCAGTATGGAGTTATCTTAATTAAGTCGAGAAAAGGGAAGAAGATATAGAAACCTGCCCATTTTAATAAGCCATGTGAAGGTTTTTAACAGCATTGCAGAAGCAATTATTAAAACTCTTGAAGCCTGGGAAGCTGTGACATTTTATAACCCTTGAAAACAAAATCTTTCCAGGTATCTATTCCATTAGATAGACAAGTATGAGAAATTCATATTTAATTTAAAAAGGAAGAAAGCAATGTATATTTCATGTTGAAGAAAAAGAAATCAACAGTCAGTAACAGATAAGCACAATAAGTCAACTAGTCAACATCAGTCATTGAGAACATACTGTGAAATTCATCATTAACTGTATTGGGATCTCCTGTAGTTTGGTCAGCTCCTGTGCTAGTCTCTTATCAACATGCACTTAGTTTGCCTCTCCTGTTATAAAGATAGATAGTATTCATATCTGAACAGACTGAGGAAGATCAACAAAAAGTACTTTTAAATAAACATTTTCCAACTCAGATTATACAGGGTTCCGAACAAAAACACTCTCATCTTCCAGAAGTCCTAAAAGTTTTAGGTCTTTACAAGTATTTACTTGAAGCAATATGTCTCAAACTACTGCTGCGTGTGAAACTTGTATTTTACAAAGCTGTCATTAATCACCCAAGGCTGTCAAGAAACACTATTAATAGACAGCAAAAGAGAAGAATTAGTAGTCAGATTTTATGTCAGAAAATAAAAATTAATAAAATTGCTACCAAAAGGCAATGATGAGAAAGAATGTAAACTAGCAGGAAAGAAATGGGTATATTGATAGTAGAGTAAATAAGGTTAAGAGGGAAAAACTCAGTACTGTTTTTGTCAATATCGAAGAGTTAAAATTAAGAACTGAATTTTAAAAATGTCTTGCAGCTAAATTTCATCTGGGCATCATAAGACAAAATGATTATACATTTCTCCCTTTCCAAATATTCCCTTTGAAGTCTGTGTAAAGAAGTCTATTCTGTCTCATCCCAGTGAACAAAGAGACTGAAGGTAACTGGGAGAAAGGAGAAAAGGGTTTCTGTCCCATGATAAAAGATACGGCACAAAAATGCTAAAAATATTTCCAGCAATTGTCAAGTGTCACAGTGTTTTCATTATAATACAGAAAAAAGCAGCCGACAGGGAAGACTGAACTGTCGCGTTAGCTTCCCTGTTTGCATAACTTTGGATACGCTAAATGCCTAAAAGGACGGTTTAAGTTTTGCGGATCTTATAACTGAAGTCAGTTATCTTCTCAATGTTAGTCTTTGCTTTAATGAGGAGATATCAATGATAATATTTTCGACTGTTTATTCACAAATTTAGGAGAAATTGTTACTCACATGTGGTGCCAAATTTGGTGCAGCGAACGTCTGAGAAAAAAATAGCAGTGCAATTCCTCCTCTCAATTCCTCCAGTCTAGGGATATATGTGCGGGAAAGAATGCAAAGCAATGAATGCAATGAACTAATGTGAACATAAAGGCCAAAGGTGTTTGTTCTATATTTTTGGGATATAGAGTATTAGAAAGAACATTGGAATATCTATACAATCTTATACAATTTGACTTTTGTATATGCTAAGTATCAGTTGCTTCATCTGTAAAATGAGGGTATGTATTTAATACCACTGTATGTTCTCAGTCCATTTTGTGGAGAGTAAAATCGAGGAAAAGATTATTTAGCACAATGTGTCATTGAAAGCCTCGAAATCATTTATACTTTAGAGAATATTTGTACTGTCTTTTATAAACCCACCTATTTGGATGTCTCATCATGTTCCACATATTCGATTACAATCACCAAGTAAAGGTCGATATATTTCAAAGGATTCATCCAAAACGTGCATTTTAAGTATTCATTGTTTAACAAATAATTAAATATGGCTGTGTGTAGCATGTAATCAGTATCTTAATTAAAAATTTTTTTTAATGTTTATTTATTTTTGAGAGAGAGAGACAGACAGAGCGTGAGCATGGGAGGGGCAGAGAGAGGGAGACACGGAATGTGAAGAGGCTCCAGGCTCTGAGCTGTCAGCACAGAGTCTGACATGGGGCTCAAACTCACGAACTGTGAGATCATGACCTGAGCCGAAGTCGGAAACTTAACCGACTGAGCCACACAGGTGCCCCAGTATTTAATTTTTTAATGTAATGTTGCCAAAGATATAATTTTAAACAAATTTATATACTCTGAATGGAACATTGTGCTGGCCTTTGAAGATTCACTTTTAGAAAGTTATATTTTAGTAATAAGCAGTTGACTTTTATAAAGATCATGTTAAGTAAAAGTCATACAGAATCTGCTTCCATATCAGGGGCACCTGGGTGGCTCAGTCGGTTAAGAGTCTGACTTCAGCTCAGGTCATGATCTCGCAATCCCTGAGTTTGAGCCCCAGGTCAGGCTCCGTGCTGACAGCTCGAAGCCTGGAGCCTGCTTTGGATTCTGTGTCTCCCTCTCTCTCTGCTTCTCTCCCACTCGCACTCTCTTTCTCTCCTTGAAAAATAAATAAATATTTTAAAAATTTATGAAAAAGAATCTGCTAATGTATCAGACACAACCTCCTCTGACCTTATTTTCCCCACCTGTTACCACCCATTTGCCTGCTCCTCCTTCCTACAAGATTCCTCAAAAGATTATAGCTTCTCTCTTTACCTCATTTCTTTCTGTTCTCTCTCAAACCATGTCCAATCAGGCTTTTCTTCCCTAGTTCCAAACAGTGCCTCCCTCAATGTTACCAGTGATCTTATTCATTAGCAGATTTAAAAAATGGCATTCACTCTGTCTTCACTAATACTCTTTCTTCAAGTGGACTTATGCTACTCAGCTTTGTCTTACAAGTCACTGGTTCTCGGTCTTTCATGCAGATGCCCACTCTTCTCCCTGGCACCCTAACTTTGGAGTGGCCTGGGACTCAGTCTTCTCTTCTTTTGCACACAATCTCTTGGTAATTTCATCTGGCCTCTTTGGTTTAATGCCCTTTGCATGCAAATGACTCTAATTTTTATTAATCTCCTGCCAAGACTCCTGTACTAAACTCTTAACTTGTATATCCAACCACCTACTCAGCATCTCTGCTAGAATGTGGCATAGCTATATCCAAATTATCTCCAAAACCCAACTACTGTTTCTGGCTCCCTTCCCCAAATTATTCCATTTATAATCTTCCCTATCATATTTGATGGAAACTCTATCCTTCTAGTTGGTCAAGCTAAAATACTTAGAGTCATCTTGATTTTTCATAGATTTACTACCTGATCATTCATAAAATCTTTATGGCATCCAAAACATGTGGAAAAAATAACTCTTGGCACTATCTCCATTGTTCCCTTTATGGTTGGAGCCACCGCCATCATTTAGCTGGGTTACCCCCCCCCAATAACCTTCGAAGTAGTCTCACTGCTTATAACACTGACTCTTCCACTGCCTATCCTCCCGCCACTGCAGCCAGAGTGATCCTTTTAAGACACAAGTTAGATCTTGTCACTCCTCTGCCTCTCCAGTGTCCTCCCCTCTCATTCAGAGTAAAAGCCAAGGTCCTCATGGTGGCTCACAAGGACCTACCACATCTGATTCTTCTTTACCTTCCTAAATTGAGTTTCTACTTTTTTCTATTTATTCTCTGACAAAGACACAAGGCATAGGCCATCTTAGGGCCATTATCCTAGCTATTCTCTCTGGCTACAACACTCTTTCAGATATCCTAACTCCTCCTCCACTTTCTTCAGGTCTTTGCTCAAATATCAGATGCTCAAAGAAGCATCCCCAACCATCTTGTTGAAAAGAGCAACCTGTACCCCCCCCAGTGTCATTCTATTTTTATACCACTTATTGCCATCTAACACACTATAAAATTTATTTATTACATTATTTGTTATTGTCTCTAATTCCCAACTAGAATAAAAGGTCCACACAAAAGGGGAATTTTGTCAGTTGCATGCATTCATGTGACAGTGAACAAAGAACATAACATGTACCAAAGAGTGTAGGTACCTACTCATTGCATGCATGCATGAATGAAATAGAGCTGAAAGACAGGAAAGACAATAAGATCTGCATCTCTTCTGAGACCCTGAATCGTGGGCATGTGATAGGGTAACATGCTCAGAGTTATATCATCCAAAAATTTCTAATTTCATACAACTAGTTTGATTTGATTTTTTCTTATAATAAAACATACAATAATTGTTTGTTGAATGCATCTTGACTTCAATTTGTTTTTCTTTTCCTTTTGTTTTTAATTTTTTTATTTTTTTAAATTTACATACAAATTAGTTAGCATGTAGTGAAACAATGATTTCAGGATTAGATTCCTTAATGTCCCTTACCCATTTAGCCCACCCCCCCTCCCACAACCCCTCCAGTAACCCTAAGTTTGTTCTCCATATTTTTGAGTCTCTTCTGTTTTGTCCCCTCCCTGTTTTTATATTATTTTTGTTTCCCTTTCCTTATGTTTATCTGTTTTGTCTCTTAAAGCCCTCATATGAGTGAAGTCATATGATTTTTGTCTTTCTCTGACTAATTTCACTTAGCATAATACCCTCCAGTTCCATCCACGTAGTTGCAAATGGCAAGAGTTCATTCTATTTGATTGCCGAGTAATACTCCATTGTGTATATATACCACATCTTCTTTATCCATTCATCCATCAATGGACATTTGGGCTCTTTCCATACTTTGGCTATTGTTGATAGTGCTGCTATAAACATGGGGGTGCATGTGTCCCTTCGAAACAGTACACCTGTATCCCATGGATAAATGCCTAATAGTGCAATTGCTGGGTCGTAGGGTAGTTCTGTTTTAGTTTTTTGAGGAACCTCCCTACTGTTTACCAGAGTGGCTGCACCAGCTTGCATTCCCACCAACAATGAAAAAGAGATCCTGTTTCTCCACATCCTCGCCAACATCTGTTGTTGCCTGAGTTGTTAATATTAGCCATTCTGACAGGTGTAAGGTGGTATCTCACTGTGGTTTTGATTTCTATTTCCCTGATGATGAGTGATATTGAGCACTTTTTCATGAGTTGGTTGGCCATCTGGATGTCTTCCTTGGAGAAGTATCTCTTCATGTCTTTTGCCCATTTCTTCACTGGTTGATTTGTTTTTTGGGTGTTGAGTTTGATAAGTTCTTTACAGATTTTGGATACTAGCCTTTTTATCTGATATGTCTTTTGCAAATATCTTCTCTCATTCTGTTGGTTGCCTTTTAGTTTTGCTGATTGTTTCCTTTGCTGTGCAGAAGCTTTTTATTTTGATGAGGTGCCGGTAGTTCATTTTTGCTTTTGTTTCCCTTGCCTCTGGAGATGTGTTGGCTAAGAAATTGCTGCGGCCAAGATCAAAGAGATTTTTGCCTGCTTTCTCCTCGAGGATTTTGATGGCTTCCTGTCTTACATTGAGGTCTTTCATCCATTTTGAGTTTGTTTGTGTATGGTATAAGAAAGTGGTCCAGGTTCATTCTTCTGCCATGTCGCTGTCCAGTTTTCCCAGCACCACTTGCTGAAGACTGTCATTATTCCATTGGATATTCTTTCCTGCTTTGTCAAAGATTAGTTGGCCATATGTTTGTGAGTCCAGTTCTGGAGTCTCTATTCTATTCCATTGGTCTATGTGTCTGTTTTTGTGCCAATACCATGCTGTCTTGATGATTACAGTTTTGAAGTGTAGCTTGAAGTCTGGGATTGTGATGTCTCCTGCTTTGGTTTTCTTTTTCAAGATTGCTTTGGCTATTCGGGGTCTTTTCTGGTTCCATACTGCATTGAATATGTAGATTGCTTTGGGTAGTATGCACATTTTAACAATATTTGTTTTTCCTATCCAGGAGCATGGAATCTTTTCCCATTTTTTGGTGTCTTCTTCAATTTCTTTCATAAGCTTTCTATAGTTTTCAGCTTATAGATTTTTCACCTCTTTGGTTAGATTTATTCCTGTGTATTTTATGGTTTTTTGTGCAACTGTAAATGGGATCAATTCCTTGATTTCTCTTTCTGTCACTTCATTGTTGGTGTATAAGAATGCAACCAATTTCTGTGCATTGATTTTATATCCTGCTACTTTGCTGAATTCACGAATCAATTCTAGCAGTTTTTTGGGGGAATCTTTTGGGTTTTCCATATAGAGTATCATGTCATCTGAGAAGAGTGAAAGTTTGACCTCCTCCTGGCCGATTTAGATGCCTTTTATTTCTTTGTGTTGTCTGATTGCAGAGGCTAAGACTTCCAATAGTATTTTGAATAACAGTGGCAAGAGTGGACATCCCTGTCTTGTTCCTGACCTTAGGAGGAAAGCTCTCAGTTTTTCCCCATTGAGGATGTTATTAGCATTGGATCATTCATATATGGCTTTTATGATTTCAAGGTATGCTCCTTCTATCCCTACTTTCTTGAGGGTTTTTATCAAGAAAGGATGCTATATTTTGTCAAATGCTTTCTCTGCATCTATTGAGAGGATTATAGGGTTCTTGTCCTTTCTTTTTTTGATGTGATGAATCACATTAATTGTTTTGTGGATATTGAATCAGCCCTGCATCCCAGGAAAAAAATCCCACTCAGTCGTGGTGAATAATTTTTTTAATGTATTGTTGGATCTGGTTGGCTATTATCTTGTTGAGACTTTTTGCATACATGTTCATCAGGGAAATTGGTCTATAGTTCTCCTTTTTAGTGGGGTCTCTGTCTGGTTTTGGAATCAAGGTAATGCTGGCTTCATTGAAGGAGTTTGGAAGTTTTCCTTCCATTTCTATTTTTTGGAACAGCTTCAAGAGAATAAGTGTTAACTCTTCCTTCAATGTTTGGTAGAATTCCCCTGGAAAGCCAACTGGCCCTGGACTCTTGTTTTTTGGCAGATTTTTGATTACTAATTCGAATTCCTTATTGGTTATGTGTCTGTTCAAATTTTCTACTTCTTCCTGTTTCAGTTTTGGTAGTGTATATGTTTCTAGGAATGTGTCCATTTCTTCCAGATTGCCCATTTTATTGGCATAAAATTGCTCATAATATTCTCTTATTATTGTTTTTATTTCTGCTGACGTGGTTGTGATCGCTCCTCCTTCATTCTTGATTTTATTTATTTGGGTCTTTTCCTTTTTCTTTTTGATCATACTGGCTAGTGGTTTATCAGTTTTGTTAATTCTTTCAAAGAACCAGCTTCTGGTTTCATTGATCTGTTCTACTATTTTGTTTTTGTTTTGTTTTGTTTTGGTTTGGTTTCAATAGCATTAATTTCTGCTCTAATCTTTATTATTTCCTGTCTTCTGCTGGTTTTGGGTTTTATTTGCTGCTCTTTGTCCAGCTCCTTAAGGCATAAGATTAGGTTGTGTATCTGAGATCTTTCTTCCTTTTTTAGGAAGGCCTGGATTGCTATATACTTTCCTCTTAGGACCACCTTTGCTGCGTCCCAGAGGTTTTGGGTAGTGGTCTTATCATTTTCATTGACTTCTATATACTTTAATTTCCTCTTTAACTGCTTAGTTAGCACATTCATTCTTTAGTAGGATGTTCTTCAGTCTCCAAGTATTTGTTACCTTTCCAATTTTTTTCTTGTGGTTGATTTCGAGTTTCATAGTGTTGTGGTCTGAAAATATGCACGGTATGATCTTGATCTTTTTGTACTTACTTAGGGCTGATTTGTGTCCCAGTATATGGTCTATTCTGGAGAACGTTCCATGTGCACTGGAGAAGAATGTACATTCTGCTGCTTTAGGATGAAATGTTCTGAATATATCTGTGAAGTCCATCTGGTCCAGTGTGTCATTCAAAGCCATTGTTTCCTTGTTGATTTTTTGATTAGATGATCTGTCCATTGTTGTGAATGGGGCGTTGAAGTTCCTACTATTATGGTATTACAACCGATGAGTTTATGTTTGTGATTAATTGATTTATATATTTGGGTGCTCTCACATTTGGTGCATAAATGTTTACAATTGTTAGGTCTTCTTGGTGGATAGACCCTTGATTATGATACAATGCGCTTTTGCATCTCTTGATACAGTCTTTATTTTAAAGTCTAGATTGTCTGATGTAAGTATGAGAAAGCTACTCCGGCTTTCCTTTGTTGACCATTAGCATGATACATGGTTCTCCATCCCCTTATTTTCAATCTGAAGGTGTCTTAGGTCTAAAGTGGGTCTCTTGTAAACAGCATGTAGATAGACCTTGTTTTCTTATCCATTCTGTTACCCTATGTCTTTTGATTGGAGCATTGAGTCCATTGATGTTTTGAGTGAGTACTGAAAGATATGAATTTATTGCCATTATGATGCTTGTAGAGTTGGAGTTTCTGGTGGTGTTCTCTGGTCCTTTCTAATGTCTTGTTGCTTTTGGTATTTATATATATATATTTTTTTTTTTTCATCTTTTCTCCCCTCAGAGAGTCCCCCTTAAAATTTCTTGCAGGGCTGGTTTAGTGGTCACAAACTCCTTTAATTTTTGTTTGTCTGGGAAACTTTTCATCTCTCCTTCTGTTTTGAATGACAGGCTTGCTGGATAAAGAATTCTTGGCTGCATATTTTTCAGATTCAGCACACTGAATATATCCCGCCACTCCTTTCTGGCCTGCCAAGTTTCTGTGGATAGGTCTGCTGCAAACCTAATCTGTCTTCCTTTGTATGTTAGGGACTTTTTTTCCCTTGCTGCTTTCATGATTCCTTGCCTGAGTATTTTGTGAATTTGACTATGACATGCCTTGTTGATGGTCGGTTTTTGTTGAATCCAATGGGGGTCCTCTGTGCTTCCTGGATTTTGATGTGTGTCTTTCCCAGGTTAGAAAAGTTTTCTGCTATGATTTGCTCACATAACCCTTCTACCCCTATTTCTCTCTCTTCCTCTTCTGGGACTCCCATGATTCTGATATTGTTCCTTTTTAATGAGTCACTGATTTCTCTAATTCTTAAATCATGCTCTTTTGCCTTAATCTCCCTCTTTTTTTCTGCTTTGTTATTCTCTATAAGTTTGTCCTCTATATCACTGATTCTCTGTTTTGCCTCATCCATCCTTGCTGCCATGGCATCTGTCTGTGATTGCAGCTCAGTTATAGCATTTTTAATTTGATTCTGGCTATTTTTTACTTCTTTTATCTCTGCAGAAAGGGATTCTAATCTATTTTCAACTCCAGCCATTATTCTTATTATCGTGATTCTAAATCAGACATCTTGCTTGTATCTGTGTTGGTTAAATCCCTGGCTGTCCTTTCTTCATGCTCTTTCTTTTGGGGTGTGTTCCTTCATTTTGTCATTTTGAAGAGAGAAAAGGAATTAATGAGGTAGAAAAATTGAAATTAAAAAAATTAAAATATTAAATTTAAAAATTTAAAAAAACACACACACAAAAAAGGAATAGATGATGGTAGATCCTAGATGTGTTTTGGTCTGGGTATTGAAAGTGGTTTGACAGATTAGAGAAAAAAAAAGGGGGGAGGAAAGAAAAAAAAGAAATCATTTGAAAATTTGAAAAAACGAATACACTGAAGTAGACTAAAATGAGATGATGGGGGTAAAATAGAATTTGAAAAAATATACACAAAAGTAAAGAATATAGTAGAAAAAATTAAAGAAAAATATTTTTAATAAAAATTAAAAATAACTATGGGTTTTTTCTTTTTCTGTATTTAAGAAAAAAGAAAAGAAACAAAAAAGAGAAAAAAAATAAAAAAGAAAAAAGAAATCGTTGGAAAATTCGAAAAGGTGAATACATTGAAGTAGACTAAAATAAAATGATGGAAGTAAAGTAGAATTTGAAAAAATTTACATAAAAGTAAAAAATATAGTAATAAAAATTAAATAAAAATATTTTTAATAGAAATTGAAAATAAAAATGAATTTTTTTTCTTTCTGTATTCAAGAAAAAGAAAAGAATTGTAAGGGAGGAAAAGAAAAAAGAAAAAAAAGAAAATTGAATAGATGAACCTGCTAACAGATTGAAGTAGGACTGAAATTGCTTTGTTTTCCCCTAGAAGTCAGTCTATGTAGCTCTTTATAGTCCATAAATTAAGCCAGCAGTGAGACGGTGTTCTTGAAGAGCAAAGTTGGCCCAGTTGGGTGGGGCTCAGTGTAACATCTCCGCTCTCCACTAGATGGCGCTGCTAGCCTACTGGGGTGGATTGTTGCAGCGCTCATAAGTGCACATGTGCAAGCGCAGGAGCAGTGAAAATGGCGCCCCCCAGCTACCCAGTCTGTTCTCCCTGATCATCAATTGCGCACCCATCTTCTCTCTTCGGCTTTCCTGCACTCCCCACTTTTTCACTCTCTGTGACCAGGCCCCAGGCAGTACCTCTCTCCCGAGTTTTGTCTCAGATGCGGCTGTTTTCCCCGGCCCCTTACTTCCGAAGGACTGCGGCTTTGACCCGTCCCGCCCCTCTGCGGGAGGGTCTCACCGAGCAATGGCCAAATGAGCAATGGCTGAATGTCGGTTGCACCCAGGAACGCTTGCTGGACCCTGCTTCTGCCGGTGCCCCGAGACTACGGCCAGGTGCCAGCCCACCCCAGAAAAAGTTCACAAGACAGTGTAGCTGCAGCATTTCAGGGATGATGGAAAATCACAACACACACCTGGCACCAGGCTTCACCCTTAAAGACCTTGTTCCAGCACCAGCGAATGTGGCTGTTTTCTGGGGTCTGCTGGGACCAGGTGGGTTCAACAGTCCTTCCAGCAGGGGACTGTTTCCCCGTGTGGCCCAAGAACCTCCCAGACCCCACTCTGCTCCTGGGGATTCGCCCTTCCCACCAGGGCGCCGCCACGTATGGAGCTGTGGAGTTGCAGCCTTTGCACTCCCCTTGTTTACAGTCTTAATGGAATTTAAACCCTCTCCTTTCTCCTTTCTCCCTTTTTAGTTTAGTCCCTGCAGCTGTTTCCAATTTTCCACTCTCTCTCCAGCTGCTTTTGGGGAGGGATGCTTTCCCATATTCTCCCTCCTCCCCAGTCTCCATCCTCTCTCTGCCCGCAAAAGCGGTTCCCTACCTTTTGCTGCTTCTGGCTCCCCAAGTTCACCTCTCTGCACCGTGTACCTGCTCTTGTTTTTCTTTTCCTTTTTAAAGATCACTTTCTCCTTTTACCTTGGAACATCCTAATCTACTAACTATACTTATTACTTATTTCGTGTCCTGTGTTGCAAATGACATTGTACTTTAACTGTCCCTGGATTCTTTTATTTTCTCTTTCTAATGCTCCTTTTTTCTTTACTCCTCCTCTGTCAAAATGCCTGTTATCTAAATTTTGCTAAGTGAATTCAAACTATAACCAATTAAGTATTTAGACATAATATTTTTTAATTTTTTTTTCAAAGTTTTTTATTTATTTTTGGGACAGAGAGAGACAGAGCATGAACGGGGGAGGGGCAGAGAGAGAGGGAGACACAGAATCGGAAACAGGCTCCAGGCTCCCAGCCATCAGCCCAGAGCCTGACGCGGGGCTCGAACTCACCGACCGCGAGATCGTGACCTGGCTGAAGTCGGACGCTTAACCGACTGCGCCACCCAGGCGCCCCTAGACATAATATTTTTTAATGTGCTAACTACATTAGTCTCATGTCACTGTTATTTTCATATAAATTTATAATATTGAGTAGTAAATAGACAATATCCTCAACAAGCCTTTGGTTCTATTCTATTCTGTTTGGTTCTATTCTATTGTTTTGTTTTTCTCCCTTTGACTCAATACCACCCTGCCTCAATTTCTACCGTTTTATAAAGGTCTTATCCACTAGAAAGATTAATACTTTCTTGGTCTTTAAGAGTGTCTTTTCTAATGTTGACCTTTTGTATTTACATCTTAAAATCAGCATGTCAACTAACACATACACAAATACACAGACATATATGTACATGCCAACACCTATAATACATACACACTCATGTGCATATATATATACATATACATTTGTATATACATATGCATATAGATACTGTATATAGAGATATGTGTATATACACGGATTTGGTTTGCTAATATTTTTACATCTATAATTAGGAGAGAGATTGGTCTGTAATTATCCTTAAAGTGTTCTTGTAGAATTTTTTTTAAGGTTATGTTTGCTGAATTTAAGATGAATTGGATTATGTACACTCCTTTTCTATTTCAAGGTCTGCCTTAGTTCTAGTGTGCTGCATACTAGGCTTGCCCCTACATGGTGGGTCCCACAAGTCTGTCATAAATTCAGCCTCTTTGAGAATCAACAAATGTGCCTGAGGGAACAGTATATTTAAATTCTAAATTTCCTTCTCTCAATTTCCATCTTCTGGCTCTTGGTCCAATAATTTTTCAATTCCTTATTAGCTCCCAGTGTTTGTTAAACTTTACTCAGTTATTCTAGTTGTTTCTAACAGGAGAGTAGTTCTGAAATAGTTACTCACTATTGCTGGAAGTCTAAGTCCTTCCAAGGGTCCACTCTTGACCCTCCTATAGGAGTACGGCAGGCTTACTCCAAGTGGAAAGACAAGTCGGAAGTTTACCTTTACCCTCTTTTTAAATAGTATGCCTGAGGATATTTTTATGAGCTTCATGGCCCTTCTTGCCCTCTCAAGTCCTTGTAACAGGGGCAGGACTACAAGTCCCCATTAATAGGGATCAGTAGTGATCTCTGTTGGGAGAGGATGAGATTACTCCTGTTGTCCAGGGCTTTTTATTGACTCCCAGATCCTTCTGGGAATATGTTCATTTTTCTCTTTTGTATTCACTCTTTATATATAATCAAAGAAGGCAGTCACTGTTGTAGCAGTAAGATTAAATCATCCCACCTTATCAACTCTAGCAAATGGCAGGATTTTTCTCTTCTCCCCAGTATTTATTTATCAACCTCAAAATAGAACATAACAAACCAAATCTTGACTATGTCTAAGGAGAGGGAGAGAAAAATTATTTTCTACCCATAAAACCAATAGGAAATCAAATAAAAGTGGTTTCTCCAATGAAAATTTGGGCAAACAAAAGGGCCATCTGCCCATTATAGCTGTCTATGTACCCAGCACTACAATGTTCAGCCTTAGGGATTCAAGCTGAATAAAATTCAGCAGCACCCTCCTCCATTACTAGCTTTAGGGATTGAGTAGACACGTACAAAATAGTTATCGCAGTGATGGGATAGTACTATAACAAAGGTGTTAAAAACACGCTCTTTCCTTAGGGATAGAAGTGTTCAATTCAGTTAGGCTTGTGGAGGTCAAAGAATTATCTTGGAGGAGCACCTGGGTGGCTCAGTCAGTTAAGCAACCAGCTTTGGCTCAGGCCATGATCTTGTGGTTTGTGCCTTAGGGTCCCGCGTCAGGCTCTGTGCTGACAGCTCAGAGCCTGGAGCCTGCTTCGGATTCTGTGTCTCCCTCTCTCTCTCTGCCCCTCCCCAATTCCAGCTCTGTCTCTCTCTCACTCAAAAATAAATAAAGATTAAAAAAAAAAAAAGGAGGGGAATGCCTGGGTGGCTTAGTCTGTTAAGCGTCTGACTCTTGGTTTCAGCTCAGGTCATGATCTCACGGTTCATGAGTTTGAGCCCTGAATCAGGCTCTGCACTGACGTTGTGGAGCCAGCTTGGGGTTCTCTGTCTCTCCCCTGCTCGCTATCTCTCTTTCTCTCAAAAGAAATAAATACACATTAAAACAAAGTTTTCTGGGAGAAAGAGGTATAAACATAAGATCTTATTAGCAGTAATTAACCTTTGTTAAGGTAGGCAAAGGAATAGTATGGTTAAAATAAAAGATCATGGGGCTCCTGGGTGGCGCAGTCGGTTAAGCATCCGACTTCAGCCAGGTCACGATCTCGCGGTCCGTGAGTTCGAGCCCCGCGTCGGGCTCTGGGCTGATGGCTCAGAGCCTGGAGCCTGTTTCTGATTCTGTGTCTCCCTCTCTCTGCCCCTCCCCCGTTCATGCTCTGTCTCTCTCTGTCCCAAAAATAAATAAAAACGTTGAAGAAAAAGAAAAAAAAATTTAAAATAAAAGATCATTTGCTAGTGAGGGAATTGGGGATTAAGTGGAATAGTAAGGTTTTTAATATGCAATAAAGAATCTTAGAAAAAAAGAAGTGAAAAAATTACTAAGCAGTATTCAGGGCCCAGTTGAGGTTGAGAACTAAATATTTCATGGTACACAAATTTGTCATTTGTCATATCACAGAACCTTCGTAGTTGTGTGATTTTTTCTCCTTGAGAATGCGTTAGCAGCCTCCTTTTAGGATTGGTCATGACAAATGGATATACAGTAAGGTAAAATTTTCTCACAAAACAGGTACCATAGTCCTAGGACAAAAATTAAGGGAACTTAATTCTGGACTGAGAGAAAAGGAGATTTCGTTAATTGGGTGGGAATTAGAAGAATCAGAAGGCAAGAGAGATGATTTTTCAAGTAGAGTCTGCATGTTGCTTGGAAAACCCATCCTTCAAGCACAATGTTCAGAAGATCTTGGGAAAACAGCTGTGTTTCGTGTAAGTTCAAAGTGGTGCTGAGTCTGAGCTATGGGAGAATTAATTTCATGGGTCTGCATGCTGAAGACCCATGGACCAAAACCAAATATTATATTATTATCTACCTTTTATTCAGACAACTTTCTAACGGCCTTGTTCTTATGGCAAGAAATTTGTGCACTAGTCAACACTGTCTGTAAAGAGACAGGGTTTCTGCCAGACTGCCTCATGACCAGCACCTTCCCGCAGATGTCAACAATATATCCTGCATCACAACTCACAATTAAAATATGCAAATATATTTATTTAAATACTTAAATTAAATTATCCTCTCCTACCTATTCCAGCCATGCAGAAATTATCAACCTCACCTGCCCCAGAATGTTCTCTCCTGTGATAACTCTGCTTCTCTCAAGGATGCATACCTCAACCAAGTGGCCAGTTCTGGTTATTATGTGTTCAGAGTGAAAAAAAATGGAAATTTTTGTTTTGTTGTTCTTTAGAAATGTTCTGCTAACATTGACATACAGAGTAAGGATAAATGGAGATAGTCCAATCACACTGCCATCATCCTTATCACAGCAGTAAACTTCACTGAAATTTTTAGATTAAGAATGGTTTCTCTTTTTAATTAATAATTTTTACAGCAGTTTCATGTCTACAGCAAAATAGAGCAGAAAGTACAGAGAATTCCCATATACCCCTGTCCCCCCCCCCCGCCAACAACCTTCCTTCTATCAACATCTCCCAACAGAGTGGTGCGTTTGTTATAATTGACTATATGTTGACAGATCATTATCACCCAGAGTCAATAGTTTACGTTGGAATTCACTCTTGGTGTTTTCAATTCTATGAGTTTGGACAAATTCTACAGTGATATGTGTCACCATTGTGGTATAATATAGAATAGTTTCACTTCCCTAAAAAATCCTTTGTTTTTTGCCTATTCATCCCTCACTCTCCCCTAGTTCCTGAAAACCACTGATCTTTTTCTCTATTCATATTTGCCTTTTCTAAAATGTCATAGTTGGAATCATATGGTCTGTAGCCTTTTTAGGTTGGCTTCTTTCACTTAGTAATATGCTTAAGTTTCCTCCATAACTTCTCATAACATGATAGCTTATCTGTTTTTAATGATAACTAGTATTCCATTGTCTGGGTATACCACAGTTTATTTATCCATTCACGTACTGAAGGACATCTTGGTTGCTTACAAGTTTTGGCATTTATGAATGAAGCTTCTATAAACATCCTTGTGCATGTTTTTAAGTTTTCAAGTCTTTTGGATAATTACCAAGGAACTATCATATGGTAACAATATGTCTAGTTTTATTTAAAAAAAAAAAAACTGTCAAACTTTGCATTGCAAAGTAGCCGTACCAGCTTTCATTCCCTCCAACAATGAATATTGTTGCTTCACATTCTCACCAGTATTTGGTGTCAACAGTATTTTTTATTTTGGCCATTCCAATAAATGTACAGTCATATGCCATTATTGTCTTAATTTACAGCTCCCTAGTAACATACGATGTCAAACATTTTTTCATAAACTTACTTGCTATCTATGTATCTTCTTTGGAGAAGGTATCTGTTCATATATTTTGCCCATTTTTCAATTGGGTTGCTCATTTTCTTATTGTTGGATTTCAAGAGTACTTTACATATTTTGGATAACAGTCCTTTATCAGATGTGTCTTCTGCAAATATATGCTCCCAATCTGTGGCTTATCTTGTTCTATTAACATTATTTTTTGCAGAGAAGAAATTTTTAATTTTAATGAAATCCAACTTATCAATTTTTTTCATGGGTCGTGTCTTTGTGGTTCTAATTGCTTTATTATCTCTTAAGAAGCTTATGATCTCTAAAGTGAGATGCCTATTTTATTATTATCTTCTGGTCTTTATTCTCATTTTTCCCCTCTGTGTTCTCAGAGAGTTTGTGTGGCTTTTCTTTTCATTAATTCATTTTTTTCTGGGCCAAATCCTCTATTTATCTGCCTTCTTCTATACGACTGTACCTGGTTTTCACTGTGAAGTTTCATGGAAAGTAATTTTTTAAATAATCTTGAAAACAAGTTTAAAGTATTTTTGTGAATATATCCTAAATAATATATTAAAAAGGATAAGTGTCTTGAATCTCTAGAAGGGGGTCCTCCTACTATGTGAAGGAGATTTTCATACCCACTGTCACTTCTCTTTGTCTCTTCATCCTTCTTTAGAAGCTACCATGCTGGTCCCGGGTTGTCTTATAGTCTGACAAGACTTTAATTACTTAAACCAAGATGTAAATTGCATTATTCAAAATCCAAATTTTTCTTAACACACAACAGGTCTTAATTTAAGGAAAAAATGAAAGCAAAAGTCTGGCAGTACATAATTTAAAAGATTGGAAAGAAAAAGGAAACTCTAATCATTGGCAGAGCCGTGGTCATGAGTAACATCTCTGCATAAATATGCAGAGTCCCCTCAGGGAAGGGTCCGTTGTTATGACTGTCTATCTTCTTTAGAAGTAGTTCACTCTTAATGTACCTGCTACAGTGTCCTTTTCACAAAGGCATGGGGCAGTGAAATGGAAGTCTCTGACTAGCTCCTGAGGCTCCTGTGGGCTTCCATGTCTTAGGAAAACACAATTTTTACTTTTTGGACAAAAGAATTGTCTGTGGGATTCTGCCAGAGTATCTGTCTTCTTTCTAGGGCAGGGAATGAAGGGAGAACATTTTGTTTATCTCAGGAAGATAATTATATAGTAGTTCTCAGTTTTGCTTTTCCACATGGTCTCATCAACAATACATTTAGCAGAAAGACTTCAGATTTCTAATAGCCACATGATACTCATTCTCTTTTTAATTTCCAATCTATATTTTACCTATTTATAAATATTTTCTCTATTTTGTAATATATTCCTATGCTGACACCACCATCTTGCCATCCAGATTTTATTTTTTTAACTTGTATAAAGTTACAAATTTCTTCCATGGGAAAGAGAGTGAGTTATACTTCTGGATTCTGACTTAAAAAAAAAATGTGGAAAGATATTTGTGAATAAGTCCTAAGTGATAAGCAGATGTGTGGAAAATAAAATACTGTGTTCCAGAAATAAATGGCAGAGAGATAAAAAAGAAAAACTGAGAAAAAAGATAATTTAAGATGATTGACTCTATTTTGATAACCTTAGAGGGTCAAAGACTTTAGGCAGGGTTAAAGCAAAGCCAGGGAAACTGCTGGTTTTACTGGAGAAATTTACTGTACTGGAAGTTTCCATTAGAAGCCTAATTGACGTGTGTTCTTAAGATCCAAGCAAGAAATGGCTTTTCTCTTTAAGTACCAATTCTAGTAACTTCCAATGAAACTGGAAGGTGAAAGCAAGATAAAATAGTGCAAAGAACAGCAACCACAAGACTTAGGAATTAGAAAAGTGTGCTGGCCTGAAACAGAGGTATCCCATAAGTCTGCATTTGTAATTTACTGCAGTTGATTCTGATTAGGATGGGTTCACTTGAATTTCTTCACATCGTGACTTCAACTCAAGTTGTTCGCTTTGTGAGCACAAGACACAGGAAGGTGATAGATAGTGAAAGAAGAAAAACAATAGAGAAAAGCTTGGAATCAAATCACATTTTTTTTTTTTTGACTAGAGAATTTTCCTACGTAATCCCTTTGGATGATATAAGAATGAGTTTCAAATAGAATGTCATTCTAGTTCACATTAAATATTCCTGACTACTCTTAAGAAAACCTATCAGTGTTGCTTTCTAATCATTCCTCATGGATTTTATTTTGTTACTTTTTCATTAAATGTATGGCTCTTTTCTGAATCCTTTCCAAATTCTCCAAGCTCTTAAATTGTGTAACCAAAAAAGTACACAATACCCTGGCCTCTCCTTGCTGTATGTATACACTGGGAAGATCACCTCTTAAATGTCAGTGGAGTGAGTATCCAAATGAGAGTGAAGCCACAAATTTAAATATCAGAAATTTAATTTAACTGAAGAAGAAGTGTCTGTTGAGTGGAAAAGAATCAATGTTCAATGATCATTGGTCCTCTCAGTGACAATTTAAAAGTGAAGTGATTGAGAATGGAACAATTTTCCATTCCCCTGAAGGAAAACAAGAAAAAGAAATAATGAATTTTTAAATACCTCATTTCTTAAAGTTTATTTATTTATTTTGAGAGAGGGGAGGAGGGGCAGAGAGAGAGAGGAGAAAGAGAATCCCAAGCAGGCTCCATGCTGTCAGAGCAGAGCTCACCGCAGAGCTCAATGCTCGATCTCGCGAACTGTGAGATCATGACCTGAGCAGACATCAAGAGGTGGACACTCAACTGCTGAGCCACCCAGGTGCGCCCCCCCAAAAAACCTCATTTTAAAGCAAAACAACAACAAAAACAGGGAAAAAAGCTCATAGGACACTTGTTTTCATCTCCTGTTCAGACAAATGCAAAAAGAAATGCCCTATTTAAGTGAGATGGCTGGTATGTGAGTTGAGAAAACATTGAAAGTCTCTTTAAATCAAATGTTAAGAATAAAACCTGCCTTACAATTATTAATAGCTTAATTTTGCATATACTACTGAATTTTACTTAAGATATAACCTAAGAATGATTTTTAAAGTTTTATTATTCATTTTCTTAAAGTTTATTTATTTACTTTTGAGAGAGACAGAGAGAGTGTGAGCAGAGGAGGGCAGAGAGAAAGGCAGAATCTTAAGCAGGCTCCACGCTGTCAGCACAGAGCCTGATGTGGGGCTTGAAGTCATGAAACCAATGAAATCATGACCTGAGCTGAAACCAAGAGTCAGAGGCTAACTGACTGAGCCACCCAAGCTCCCCTGAGTTTTTAAATTTTATATAACCATTTTTCTTATAAAGTACTTCTTGGACAATAACTTTACATTTTTATAATTTTGAAATTTTTTGTAACTTATATAAAGTTCTAAAGTATACAAGTCATACAATTACTCTTGAATATTTAGATTCTATGCAATATAAAAAGCTATTTTCAGTTCCAAAGAAATTCCCTAGAGAATGGTAACTTTTAATGATTACTGCTTTTTTTAAATTAATGTATGTTGACACTGTATTATATTACGTTCACGTGCACAGCATGATTTGATATTTATATACCTTATAAAATGATCACCATAAGTCTAGTTTCAGTGTGGCAAAATACATGGTTTTTCGATACTATTGACCATACTCCCTAGATTGTGCATTAAATCCCTATTTCTCATTTATTTTATAACTTGAAAATTATACATTTAAATTCCCTTCACCTATTACATCAATCTACCCACCACACTCCCCTCTGGCAAACAAGTATTTGTTTTCTGTATCTATTAGTCTGTTTGTGTTTTTGTTTTTTGTTTTTTGGTTTTTTTTTTAGATTCCACTCATACATACAGCCATATGGTATTTATCTTTTTCTGTCTGACTTATTTCATTTAGCATAATAGTTTATAGGTGTATCTATGTTGCTACAAACGGCAACATTTCCTTCTTTTTTATGACTAACTAATGTTCCATTGTATCACATCTTTTTTTTTTTCCTAATTATTTACTGATGGACATTTATGTTGCTTCCATATCTTGGCTATTATGAATAATGTTATATACAAAGGAGTGAATATGTCTTTTCAAATTAATGTTTTCATTTTCTTCTGATAAACACCCTGGAGTGAATTGCCGGATCATATGACAGTTGTATTTTTAATTAAAAAAAAATTTTTTAATGTTTATTTATTTTTGAGAAAGAGAGAGAGACAGAGTGCAAGTGGGGGAGGGGCAGAGAGAGAGGGAGACACAGAATCCAAAGCAGGCTCCAGGCTCTGAGCTGTCAGCACAGAACCCGATGCAGAGCTCAAACTCACGAATCACGAGATCATGACCTGAGCCAAGGTTGGATGCTTAACCGACTGAGCCACCCAGGTGCCCCTGTATTTTTAATTTTTTAAGGAAACTCCATACTGTTTTCCAGAGTAACCACACAGATTTTCATTTTCACCTACAACACATGAGGGTTCCCATTTCTCCACTTTCTCACCAACATTTGAAAATTCTTGTCTTTTTGATACTAGCCGTTCTAACAGGTATGAGGTGATATCTCATCATGTTCTTTTTAATTTAAATGCAAGTTAGTTAACATACAGTGTAGTATTGGTTTTTATTTGCATTTCCCTGGTGATTAGTGTTGTTGAGCGTCTTTTCATATGTCTGTTGGCCATTTGAGTGCCTGTGGAAAAATGTCTATTCAAGTCCTCTGCCCATTTTCTAATCAGATTATTTGTTCTTTTTGATATTGAGTTGTATGAGTTCTTCATATATTTTAGCTAATAAGCCCTTGTCAGAAATATAATTTGCAAATATCATCTGCCATTCAGTAGGTTGCCTTTTCATTTTGTTGATGGTTTTCTTCTCTGTACAAAGTTTTTAAAAATTTTCCATTCCAGTTAGTTAAAATATATGTAATATTAGTTTCAGGTGTACAACACAGGGATCCAACACTTTCACAAAACACCCGGTACTCATCACAACAAGTGCACTACTTAATCCTCATCACCCACATAATTCATCCCCCCTCCCACCTCCCTTCTGGCAACCATCAGTTTGGTCTCTACACTTAAGAGTCTGTTTCTTAGTTTGCATCTCTCTGTTTTTTTCCCCTTTGCTCATTTGTTTTGTTTCTTAAATTCCATGAAATCATATTGTACTTATCTTTCTCTGACTAACTTATTTTGCTTAGCGTGATACTCTCTATCCATGTCATCGCAAATGGCAAGACTTCTTTTTTTAATGGCTGAGTAATATTCCATTGCGCATATATATATATATATATATATATATATATATATTAGCCATTCATCAGTTGGTGGGCATTTGGGCTATGCCCATATTTTGGCTATTGTAGATAATGCTGCTATAAACATCAGGGTGCATGTATTCCTTTGAATTTGAATTTTTGTGTTCTTTGAGTAAATACCTAGTAGTGCAATTGCTGGATCATAGAGTAGTTCTGTTTTTAACATTTTTTTTTTGAGACAGAGACAGGGAGTGGGGGAGGGGAAGAGGGAGAGTGAGAGAGAGAATCTTAAGCAGACTCCACGCCCAGCACAGAGCTTGACGCAGGGCCAGTCTCACAACGATGAGATCATGACATGAGCCAATATCCAGAGTTGGACGCTTAACCAATAGAACCACTCAGGCACCCCTATTTTTAACCATTTGAGGAACCTCCATAATGTTTTCCAGAGTGGCTGCACCAGTTTGCTTTCCCATCAATAGTGAATGAGTGTTCCCTTTTTTCCACATCCTCACCAGCACCTGTTGTTTCTGGTGTTGTTGATTTTAACCATTCTGACAAGTGTGAGGTGATATTTCATTGTAGTTTTTATTTGTATTTCCCTGGTCAATGATGTTGAGGAACTTTTCATGTGTCTGCTGGCCATCTGTGTATCTTCTTTGGAAAAATGTCTGTTCCCGTCCTCTGCTTTTAAGTTGGATACAGTCCCCTTTGTTTATTTTTACTTTGTTGCCCTTATCTAATGAGACAGATTGTTTAAAAATATTGCTGAGATTGATGTTACAGACCTTATTGCCTATGTTTTTTTTCAAAAAGTTTTATGGATTGGGGTGTTACATTTAAGTCTTTAATCCATGTTGAGCTTATTTTTCTATATATGAGAAAGTGATCCAGTTTTATTCTTTTGCATGTAGCTGTCTAGTCTTCCCTGTACCATTTACTGACAATACTCTCTTTTCTCCAGTATATATTCTTGTGTCCTTTGTTGTGCATTAATTGAAATATAAACCTGTGTTTAATTTTGAGCTCTCTGTTCTCTTCCATTGATCTATGCGTCTGTATTTGTGGCAGTACCACACTGTTTTGACTACTACAGACTTGTAGTATATCTTGAAATCCACAAGTGTGAGAACTCCAGATTTGTTCTTTTTGCTCATGGTTGCTTTGGCTATTTGTGGTTCTTTTGTGATCCCATACAAATTTTAAAATTATTTGTTCTAGTTCTATGAAAAATGCCATTGGTATTTTCATGGGGATTGGATTGAAGCTATAGATTTCTTTGGGTAGTATGGGCATTTTAACAACATTAATTTCTCCAACCCATGAGCACAGTATATCTTTCCATTTATTTGTGTCACCTTCAAATTCTTTCATCAATGTCTTAATTTTCAGAGTACAGGTTTTCCAACAACTTAACTAAATTTATTCTCAGGTATTTTATTCCTTTTCATTCCATTGTAAATGAGACTGTTTTTTCAATTTCTCTTTCTGTAGCTCATTATTAGTGTAGAGAAATGCAATATATTTCTGCATATTAATATTTTGTATCCTCAAATTTATTGAACTCATTTATTAGTTCTAACGGTTTTTTGGTGAACTCCTTAGGGTTTACTGTATCATGTCATCTGCAAATAGTGAATGTTTTGCTTCTTCCTTTCCCATTTTGATGCCTTCTATTTCTTTTCTTGCCTAATTGCTGTGGCTACAATTTACAAGACTATGTTGAATAAAAGTGGTGAAGGTGGGCATCCATGTCTTCATCATGATCTTAGAAGAAAAACTTTCAGCTTTTCACCCTTGAGAATGATGTCATCTTTGTATTTGCCATTGATGGACTTTATTATGTTGAGGTATGTTCCCTCTGTACCCACTTTGTTGAGAGTTTTTAATTATGAACAGACGTTGAATTTTGTCTAATGTGTTTACTTCATCCATTAAGATGATCATATGGTTTTTATCCTTTGTTTTGTTAATGTGGCATATCACTTTGAGTGATTTGAAATATTGAACCATCCTGGCATTCCTAGAATACATCCCACTGGATCATGGCACAACTGATTCCTTTAAAGTATTGTTGAATTTAACTTGCTAATATTTTGTTGAGGATTTTCCCATCTATATTCATCAATGATACTGGCTGTAATTTCCTTTTGTGTGTAGTGTTTTCCTCTGGTTTTAGTATCAGAGTAGTGCATTCCATTCTTTTCAATTTTTTGGATTAATTTGAGAAAAAAGGTATTTCAGTTACTGTATTATTTAGCTCTTCTTTAAGTGTTTAATAGAATTCACCTGTGACAGTGTCTGGTTCTGGACTTTTGTTTGTTGGCAGTGTTTTGATTACTGCCTCAATTTCATTAGTAGCAATCAATTGTACTCAGATTTTCTATTTCTTCATGATTTTGTGTTGGAAGGTCATATGTTTCTAGGAAGTCTCCCTTTTCTCCTAGGCTGTCCAATTTCTTGACATACTGTTGTCCATAGTAGTCCATTATAATCTTTTCTAGTTCTGTGGTATAAGTTGTAGCTTTTCTGATTGTATTTATTCAGACCATCTCTCTCTCTCTTTTTTTTATGAGTTTGGCTAAAGGTTTTTCAATTTTATCTTTTCATAGAACTAGCTCTTAGTTTTAATATCTTTTTTTTTTTTTAGTCTTTAGTTCATTTATTTCCACTCTGATCTTTCTTATTTTCTTCCTCCCATTAACTTTGGGTTTTGCTTGTTCTTCTTTTTCTAGTTCCTTTAGCTATAAAAATAAATTGTTTATTTGAGATTTTTCTTTTATCCTGAGGTAAGACCCTCTGACTATGAACTTTCCTCTTAGAACTGCTTTTGCTGAGTTCCATAGATTTTGAAATGTGTTTCTTTTTTCATGTCACAAGATATTTTTCGATTGCCTTTTTATTTCTTTATTGACACATTAGTGGTTTAGTAGAATGTTTTTTAGTCTCCATTTATTTGTGTTTTTTCACCTTTTTTCTTATAAGTGATTTCTAGTTTTATACTGTTATGACTGGAAAAGATGCTTGATGTGATTTCAATCTTAAATCTATAGAAACTTGTTTTGTAGTCTAATATGTGGATGGTCCTGAAGAATGTTCCATGTGCACTTGAAAAGAATGTGTATTCTACTGTTTGGGGATGGCATGTCTGGGATAGAATGTATGTATATATTTATTAAATCCATCTGGTCTGTTGTGTTAAGGCCAATATTTTATTGATTTTCTGTCTGGATGATCTATACATTGATGTACGTGGGTGTTAAAGTTCTCTACTATTGTATTCTCATCATTTTCTCCCTTTATCTCTGTTAATAATTGCTTTATATATTAGGTGCTTCTATGTTGGGTGCATAGATATTTAGTTATATCTTCTTGTTGGAATGATCCCTTTATTATTATGTAATGCCCATCTTTGTCTCTTGCTCACATTTGTTTTAAAGTCTATTTTGTCTGTTATAAATATTGCTACCCTCTTTTTTCATTTCTATTTGCATGGAATATCTTTTTCCATCTGTTCACCCTCAGTCTGTGTGCATCTTTAGATATGAAGCAAGTCTCTGATAGGCAGCATATAGATGGTTCTTGTTTGTACTTATTACCATTTTGTCTGTTTTTCTCTGGTTGTTTTTGTAGTTCTCTCTTCCTTTTTTTCTTGCTCTTCTCACTTTTCTTTTGATGACTTTCTTTAGTGTAATACTTGGATTCTTGTCACTATATTTTTGTGTATCAGTTATAAGTTTTTGGTTTGTAGTTACCCTGATATTCATATATACATATATTTCCCAGTCAATTTTAAGTTGATGATTGCTTAAAATTGAATGCATTCTAAACTCACTATGTTTTTATTCCCCCCTCCACACACATGTTTTATGTTTCTGATGTCATAGTTTACATCTTTTTATTTTATGTATCTCTTCACGACTTAGTGCAGTTACAGTTTATTTTATTACTTTTGCCTTTTTTTTATATATATATGAAATTTATTGACAAATTGGTTTCCATACAACACCCAGTGCTCATCCCAAAAGGTGCCCTCCTCAATACCCATCACCCACCCTCCCCTCCCTCCCACCCCCCATCAACCCTCAGTTTGTTCTCAGTTTTTAACAGTCTCTTATGCTTTGGCTCTCTCCCACTCTAACCTCTTTTTTTTTTTTTCCTTCCCCTCCCCCATGGGTTCCTGTTGAGTTTCTCAGGATCCACATAAGAGTGAAACCATATGGTATCTGTCTTTCTCTGTATGGCTTATTTCACTTAGCATTACACTCTCCAGTTCCATCCACGTTGCTACAAAAGGCCATATTTCATTTTTTCTCATTGCTACGTAGTATTCCATTGTGTATATAGACCACAATTTCTTTATCCATTCATCAGTTGATGGACATTTAGGCTCTTTCCATAATTTGGCTATTGTTGAGAGTGCTGCTATAAACATTGGGGTACAAGTGCCCCTATGCATCAGTACTCCTGTATCCCTTGGGTAAATTCCTAGCAGTGCTATTGCTGGGTCATAGGGTAGGTCTATTTTTAATTTTCTGAGGAACCTCCACACTGCTTTCCAGAGCGGCTGCACCAATTTGCATTCCCACCAACAGTGCAAGAGGGTTCCCGTTTCTCCACATCCTCTACAGCATGTATAGTCTCCTGATTTGTTCATTTTGGCCACTCTGACTGGCATGAGGTGATACCTGAGTGTGGTTTTGCTTTGTATTTCCCTGATCAGGAGCGACGCTGAACATCTTTTCATGTGCCTGTTGGCCATCTGGATGTCTTCTTTAGAGAAGTGTCTATTCATGTTTTCTGCCCATTTCTTCACTGGGTTATTTGTTTTTCGGGTGTGGAGTTTGGTGAGCTCTTTATAGATTTTAGATACTAGCCCTTTGTCTGATATGTCATTTGCAAATATCTTTTCCCATTCCGTTGGTTGCCTTTTAGTTTTGTTGGTTGTTTCCTTTGCTGTGCAGAAGCTTTTAATCTTCATAAGGTCCCAGGAATTCACTTTTGCTTTTAATTCCCTTGCCTTTGGGGATGTGTCGAGTAAGAGATTGCTACGGCTGAGGTCAGAGAGGTCTTTTCCTGCTTTCTCCTCTAAGGTTTTGATGGTTTCCTGTCTCACATTTAGGTCCTTTATCCATTTTGAGTTTACTTTTGTAAATGGTGTGAGAAAGTGGTCTAGTTTCAACCTTCTGCATGTTGCTGTCCAGTTCTCCCAGCACCATTTGTTAGAGGCTGTCTTTTTTCCATTGGATGTTCTTTCCTGCTTTGTCAAAGATGAGTTGGCCATACGTTTGTGGGTCTAGTTCTGGGGTTTCTATTCTATTCCATTGGTCTGTGTGTCTGTTTTTGTGCCATACTTTTGCCTTTTTAACCTTCATACTAGCTTTATAAGTTTTTGGTCCACTACCTTTATTGTATTATTGCCCTTTCCAGTGAGATTTTTTTCTTGTATATGTTTTCTTATTTCTAGTTTAGACTTTTCTACTTTACAAAGTCCAAGTCCCTTTAACCTTTCTTTTAAGTTTGGTTTAGTGTTTATGAACTCCTTTAATTTTTGCTTATCTAGGAAACGTTGTTGTTGTTGTTTTTATTTTAGTTATTATTTTTGGAGAGAGAGAGAGAGAGAGAGAGAGAGAGAGAGAGAGAGAGAGAAGGCAAGTAGTGAGGGACAGAGAAAGAGAGGGAGAGAGAGAGAATCCCAAACGGGCTCTGCACTGTCAGTGTGGAGCCCAATGTGGGGGCTCGAACTCACAAACCATGAGACCATGACCTGAGCCAAAGTCAGAAACAACCAAATGAGCCACCCAGGAGCTTCTGGGAAACTCTTTATCTCTCCTTTGATTGTGAATTATAACCTTGCCAGATACAGTGTGAGTTATAAGATATTGCATTTCAGCTCTTTGAATATATCATGCCATCCCTTCTGGCTTACAAAGTGTCTGCTGAAAAATCAGTTTACAACCTCATGGGGGTTTCTTTGTATGTGTCTAGTTTTTCTTTTCTTCTTTGTATGTATCTGTTTTTCTCTTGCTGCTATTAACATTCTCTATCTTTATGTTTTGACATTTTGATCTTAATCTTAATCTTTTGCCATGTGTCTTGGTGTTCAATCTCTTTGGGTTCATCTTGTTTGAGACTCGGCTCCCTAGACCTAAGCCTGGATGTCTGTTTCCTTACCTAGGTTAGGCAAGTTTTTAGTCATTATTCCTTCAAACATGTTTTTGCCCCCTTTTCTCTCTTTTCTCCTTCTAGAAGCCCTAAATGCAAATGTTAGCATGCTTGATATTGTTCCAGAGGCCCCTTAAAATATCTTTATGTTTTTTCTTCTTTTGCTGTTCTGATCGGATGATTCCTACTACCTTGTCTTCCAGATCACTAATCCGATCTTTTGTATCACTTAAACTGCTGTTGATTCCCTCTAGTGTATTTTTCACTTCAGTTACTGTATTGTTTAGCTTTTGTTGGTAGTATCTTATGTTTTTCTATCACTTTGTTTAAGTTTTCACTGTATTCATTCATATTCTCTAGAGTTTGGTGAGTATCTTTGTGGCCATTACCTTGAACTCTTTTATTAGCTAGATTACTTACCTCTGTTCCATTACGATCTTTTTCTGAGGTTTTCTCTCTCTTTCTCCTTCTCTCTCTCTTTTTAGAATGTTTTCCTCTCTCTTCTCATTTTGACTCTCAGTGTTTATTTGTGTGTGTTTGGCAAATCAACTACCTCTCCCAGTCTTAAAGGAATGGCTTCATATGTGAGATGTCCCACAGAGCTCAGAAGCATAACCCCCTTTTCTCACCAAATCCAGGTTTTTAATGAGCATTCCCTGTGTGAAATGTGTGGTAGGGCATTGGGTGGGGCCTGATGGGTGTGTGGGGCTCTCCCCTCAACCTGACTGGCTGAGTCTCTTGCTGTCTGGAGGGACTCTCCCTTGGGCTGGCTGGCTGGTATAATATGCTGTCTCTGGGGTCATGTGTGCTGTCCTCCCCTACCCAGCTGGGTGGGGTACCATAGTCACTTCAGCTATAATGGTGGACAGAGCTCTCTCTCTGGCCCAGCTTGCTGGTTGCCCTGGCTGCTGCCACAGCTGCAGTGGTGGGTGGAGCTCTACCCCCAGATCAGCTGGCTGAGGCACAGTATTGGCTGTCATGGCTGTGGCTGTGGTAAGGGCTTTCAGTGGGGCACCCCACCAAAATTAGCATGTTAAAGTGAGAGTTTCAAGATGGCATCTGCTAGCATGGGCACTAACAAGGTAGATTATGCTACAAAAATGGCACCTGTTTCCCTGTCCATGGGGAGGATGTCAGCAGTTTCTTGCCTCTCTGGGAGACACCCCCACAATAGTAAGTGAGTCTTCTTCACCTATATTCTGGATGCTTTTCCAATTGGTGTATTATCACTGAGTCTCATGGCAAGTGAGACTATGCATGAGCCCTTTAAGAGTAGATCCTCCTTTTCCTGTAGCTCTATGGTTTTTCTGTTGGTTTTCAAAGCCCAGATATTGGGGGCTCATCTCTCTTGTGATCTAAGGGTTGGAGTGCCTGCTGTGGCGATCCAGTCCCTTGCTCTTCAAGGGGAAGTTCTGTGTTTTTGAAATCCCTCCCCAGTTGTCCATTGTTGTACCTAGAGTGGAGTTTTTCTTCTTTTGGCAAGACCTTGTTTCCACCACTTCTATCCATCTCAGTGCTGTCCTTTGTCCCTCATTGTGGAAGCTCTGTTCATCTAGTTTTCAGGGCCTTTCCTGAGAAAATTACTCCATATGTAGTCGCATATTTGTCATGTCGATAGAAGGTGAGCTCAGAATCTTCTTATGCCACCATCTTGAATCCTCCACCCTTAAGTGATTCCTTTTTGATGTAAACAGTTCTTTAGATGTTTTGAAAGTATTCCAGAGGAATGTGTCTCCTGCAGGTAGGCTCTGGCAGAAAAGATATTATCTTTAAGAGAAAAACAACTTCAAAAATGCATCTTTCAAAATAATAGTGATTTCATTGTAGTTTCTTTCAGTAAAACTAATATAACCCTATTTAACTATTATTATGTTAGATATTATTCATAGAAAATAAAAGAAGCATATACTACATTTTATAAACTCAGTATTTCCTGAGTATTCGCTGAATTAGGGATCAGTAGGTAGATTGTGACAGAAAATGAAAAAATGCTAGCCAACTTTGAGGGCACCTAGAATGCAAGCAAGACCAAGAGGAAACGAACCAATTCACCACGTAAATTACTTATATGAACAAATGAGCAGGTATGCATTGCAGAAAAGTAATTTATAGAGTGCCTTTATATTTGATCTTTAGTTACAAAATTGTATGTTATTTTAAGCATGTCTTGATAAAAGTTGTTTGCAGATGAAAGTTTTATATAAACTTAACTTCCTGATCTCAAAAATAAGGCTTTTATAATGCAGCATTGGAAACACTGTATGTAGTTTTGTGCAGCATAACTATGATCATGTTTTATTAAATATAAGGTGCATTTTTTAAACATTTTAGTACGTCTTAAATCAATTTGTATTTTATAATCAATAATGTCTTTCAATCATTGTTGGTATAGGCTGAGATCATTTTTTTTTTAATTTTTTTTAACATTTATTTATTTTTGAGACAGAGAGAGACAGAGCATGAACAGGGGAGGGGCAGAGAGAGAGGGAGACACAGAATCTGAAACAGGCTCCAGACTCTGAGCTGTCAGCACAGAGCCCGATCCGGGGCTCGAACTCACGGACCATGAGATCATGACCTAAGCCAAAGTCGGACACTTAACCCACCAAGCCACCCAGGCGCCCCAGCTGAGATCATTTTAAATTACAATTTCTTTATGAGTTTTTGGACCACATTGGTGGTGTAAATTCAAAACATAAACTTAGTTGTAGTTCAAATTCTTAGAGGAAACTCACTTTTTCCTTCTAATATCCAGTGTTAAGATTAAGACTTGCCAGTTTCCTTACTCTCTCAATTTGGTGGTTTCATTTATTTTTATCTTTACACTACTGAGTGCAGCCCTTTGATATCTCACCTTGGCTATTTTTGCTTTCTTAATGCCATGCAAAATAGCAATGCATCTGACAATGGAGGATTTTTCACGTTCAATGTAAAACATAAATTTGTCTTAGAAGTTTTTGAGGATTTCTAGAAGATATCAATTATGGTCATGTTTTGAACAGAAAATACAGCCATCATATGCCTCATGAAGGTATAATTTCCAAGAGATAACAAACCGGATATACATAAAAAGGGTTTTAAACCCATTTGCTTTACAGACAATAAAAGTTTAGAATTCCATTATACATTTGCTCTGATTAAATATGGACCTTCCATAGCTCCAATTTAAAAGGTAAAATGTATTGATAAACTGACGCAAATTAAAGTCAATTGGTTGAAAAAATATATTCACAAATATGCAATAATTTACTTGTATATTTAGTAAGTTTAAAACGTATTTTGTTTCATGCTTCACATAGAACACTAGAAAGAAAGAAGCATGAAAACAAATGTTCTTTTTCTGTTTACTGCTATTATATCTAGATTTAGAATATTGTTTAGCATATAATAAGCATTTATGAAATATTAGTTTAGCTAATTAATTAATGGGTCAAGTTACATCCAGTGATACATAGTTATTTTTATATGTAACATACAGTCCCTCCTGATTTATTGAGTTGTTGAAGCATGGATCTGTGCTTTTTTCATGCTTGAGTCAATTTAATGAGACTTCAAGCCAGTAAGCAGAGCCATCAACCTGGCTGACATTCGTCACTCCGTATCTGCTCTGAGATACACTGAAGTTCAACAGAATCCAGTTTTATCTCAAAAATTCAATAACCTTGGTAATCAGTAAACTATATTGGCCAATTTGCTCTGCTCCAGTTGACAATAATGCTTATGGATTGATTAACTCTTTGACACTTGAGTAACATTTGGTACACTCTTACTAAATAGCATCTTATAGGAACTTCAGGTATCTTTTTCATAAACACAACAGTTCCTTCATCCATAAGACTGTAGTCAAGAAACACTACATTAGAAATGCACAAGTCCACTAATTATCAAAAAGGTAAGTGGACCTTGATGGGAAGAAAATAACAAAACTTGATATGTACAGTTTTGAAAAGATGTGACATCATAGCAAACTCTGGGGCACTCGTAAACGAGTATAAATCACTTCATTGTAGCAGCATAATCATCATGGTTTTAGAGAGACTCTAAATGGAACTAACCACCTCCGACATGAGAAAGTAAGCCAAGCTCTGTGAGTTTTTCCCTTCATTATTCTCTTTAATGCAGGTGAAGGGAAAAAAATTAACTTAATGGTGCTTTGCAGCACTAATTATTTGGCAATAATCAAAAGGTTTCATGATCTGAAAAAGTTGTTTCAGTACAGCCCATTAAACAATATGAAGAGCTATTATTCCTTCCTACTACCTTTCTTTCACTCAGGTGTTCATTTGCCAGATGCTTTCTAATTAAGAGCATATAAAAGGAGAATAACACGAATCACACACTCAGGTAAATTTATCTAGTCCAATTTTGGTGCCAATAATAAATATTATATTTTATAACAATTTTATCAAAACAATTATTTTCTCAATGTTTATATTGACACTATTCTAAGCCTCAAAAAAATTCTCTGAGGCTAGTTAATTGTGTGAATCATAGAGATGAATGGCCTCTCTAAATTTAGGCCAGCTAAACTAACAGCATATATTTTTGTCTTACCAAAATGCTTTCAGTTACTGAAAATTCATGCTAAGTAATTTGTAGTAAACCAGTCTCCTGATGAAAATTTTTGTTGCATATATTCCATAACTCCCATAGTTTGCTAAATATCTGTAACCAGAGAGGAGAGCAAGGATAAGAATGGAAAGGAAAGATTAAGGATAGAAAAGAGGAGAAAAGAATCGAAGTCATTACCCAAAGATATTCATTTTATTGTCTCCTTTTACTATCCCTTTACAGTTGAGAAACTGATTTTAGACTTGTTTCACATTTGCTAGAAAAATAAAAATACCTCTTTTCCATGGCTTCTTTGATCCAGGGAGTTGGTAACTCAGCATTGTTGTTAAAATAACAGCATCCCTTCTGCTCATTGTTGGATTTTATTTTTGAAGCCAAAGATTTAACAGATTTGTACAGGTGCAAAGGTAAATTGCTAGGCAGGAAGTAGATATCAGTACCACCACAAGCCAGTAAAATACACTGAATTTTAGGAATTAAATGCCTCTCAACCAACTTTTTCCATCTCTTTAAAAAACAACAAATATTTTGGTTTAAACATAGCATTGGCTTGTAGTTAAAATAATGCAGGTTTTTAAGATAGTGATACTTAAATTCTTCTGGAGAAATGTCATTCTAAAGTCTGAAAATGGATTTAATACCATAGGGAGATAACTTCAAGATTCAATCATCATGTGTAGGTTATGATGTTTGCATACATTCAAATCATGACTCTGTCCCCCTAAACAATCTCTTCAGTCACCATGTGCCTCAATTTCCTCCTCTATAAAATGAAAATAGCAGTACATTCTTTTAAGAAATGTCTACACAGATCTTTTGTCCAATTTTCAGGGTTGTCTTTATTATTGAGCTGTAATAGTTATTTATGTTTTAGATACAAGTCACTTTTCAGATACATAATTTGGAAAATTTTTCGGCCTCATAGAATTGCTGTATTAAATGATTTAAGACATATAAACTGCTTTACAATTTAGCCTGACACATGGTATGCACTACTTAAATTAATATGAAGGTTGGACCAAGTTCTCTTAGTAACCTAACAGTTATTAAATGCTTCCCTCCTGACCCTTAAACACTTTTCATCTATTAAATGCCCATTGAGGGGAGACTGGGTGGCTCAGTCAGTTAAGTGTTGGACTCTTGATTTTGCCTCAGGTCATGATCTCATGGTTCATGAGTTCAAGCCCTGCATCAGGTTCTTCATTGTCAGTGCAGAGTCTGCTTGGGATTCTCTCTCTCTCTCCCTCTCTGCTCCTCCTCTGCTCATTATCTCTATCTCTCTCTCTCTCAAAATACATAAATCAACATTAAAAAATCTTTAAAGATCCATTGATATTTCATTGAATCCAAAAATCTTATAATACAACTTGTTCAGAAGAAGGAAGGAAAGAAGGAAGGAAAGAGAAAGAAATAAAAGGAAGAAAGAGAAAGAAAGAAATGGAAGAAGGAAGGAAGGAAGGAAGGAAGGAAGGAAGGAAGGAAGGAAGGAAGGAAGGAAATGAAAATACAGACCTTCCTTGACTTACAATGGAGTTACATCCTGACATACCCATAGTAAGTTGAAAATATCATTAAGTTGAAATGCATTTAGTACACCTAACCAACTGAGCATGATGGCTTAGCCCAGTACACCTTAAACATGTTTAAAATATATTCATTAACCTACAGCTGGACAAAATCATTTAACTCAAAACTGTTGAATATCTCTGTAATTTATTGAATACTATCCTGAAAGTGAAAAATGGAATGGTTGTGTGGGGTATAGAATGGTTGTAAATGTATTGGTTTTTCACCCTTGTGAAAGTGTGGTTGACTGGGAGCAGTGGCTCACCAATGCTGCCCCGCATTGCAAGAGTATCATACCTCATCTTGCTAGCCCAGGAAAAGATCAAAACTCAAAATTCAAAGTACAGTTTCCACGGAATGCATGCCACTTTTGCACCATTTTAAAGTCAAAAATCATTAAGTTGAATCATTGTAAATTGGGTGCCATGTGTTTGTCCAAAGTTTTGACACCTGTTCCATCATCTGAAACAATGTCAGCCACACTTCAGCCATCCATTCACTTTTCACCTTCATGATTTTGCTGTAATTTCCAAAGAACCCTACTATATTTTCATGAAATGTTTCTTTGTACTGAGCCAAGTAAATTTATCTTAGAATGAAATCTTATATAATTTTAATCTTTTAATTTGAACACACATACAAATCTATTTTTGCAACTTTTAATTTGACATACATACAAATGTCTACATTAATTAATAATTGCTTATTAAGAAAAGAGTTTCTTCAACTCCCAGTTAAGCAAGAATATGGACAGTCATTAACAACAACTAAATACATATTTGAAACAATTTCCATTATCACTTTAAAAATGAAGAATTTTCAGAACTAGAAAGTAAACACTATTACTGGATGCAAACTAATAATTCAGCTAGGACTTGTTTTTTTATTTTTTTTGTTTTTGTTTTTGCTTTTGTGAGGGAGAGAGAGCACAGGAAGCAGAGAGGGGCAGAGAGAGAGAGAGAGAGAGAGAGAGAGAGAGAGAGAGACTCTCTCAAGCAGGCTCCATTCCCAGCATGAAGCCAGATGCAGGGCTTGGTATCACAGTCATGAGATCATGACCTGACCCCAAATCAAGAGGAGGATGCTTAACCAACTGAGCCACCCAGGTTCCCCCAGCTAGAACATTTTGATAGCTTAAGCTAAGCATGATAAACGTTGTACTGATGAAACTTTTGCCAAGTCAAGGATATATATATATATACACATATATACATATATATATTTATTTATATATATTTTTAATATATTTACAATATATTTTTAAAATATAAAATATATTTAACCAAATTTATTATAAACATATGTAAATACAGTATATAAATATATGATAAAATATATATTTATTTCCTTTATAACATATACAGTATATATAGTTATATGGTATAAATATAATTTATATAAAATATATTAAAATATATCAATTATATTTAATATATGGTATATACAATTACATACATTAATTATAAAAGGATTCATCAGATGAAAAAAATTTCCAATATTAACCAGAGGAATTTGGTTAATTTACACAAAAAAGTCAATACTAAAGGAGTATACTGAGAACATACAGGGTAACCTCATGTCCTCTGTCAAGTTCTCAATAATTCTAGTTTCTTGATCAGATGATACTTTATGTAATAGTTTAAATTAAAAGACATAAGAAATTATGACAACAAGAGGTCCATGTCCTGCTTGGTCATATCAGACTCCTTTATTTCATATAGTATTTGAAATAGCTTTGTTGGGGCACCTGGGTGGCTCAGTTGGTTGAGAGACCGACTTTGGCTCAGGTCATGATCTCATGGTTTGTGAGTTCAAGCCCTGCGTTGGGCTCTGTGCTGACAGCTCAGAGCCTGGAGCCTGCTTCTGGTTCTGTGTCTCCCTCTCTCTCTGCCCCTCCCTCACTCATGCTCTGTCTCTCTCTGTCTCAGAAATAAATAAACATTAAAAAAATTTTTTTAAAAAGCTTTGTTAATCAAGGAATATTCAGGAACACTGAAAGAGATGTAGACACCTAATTTGCAATATGTTATTAAGTAAATATGCATTGAGCAACTGCTATGGGTTCCTAATATTTTAAGTATTTGGCATAGAGCATGAGCAAAATAGAATAAAAACAAACCTTGCTTTCATGGACCTTAAATCTAAGTTATGAATATAGATAATAAATAAGAGACAGAGTGTTTATTTGATGGCAGGTGCTAAGGATAACTTCAAATCAGGAAGGAGGGATGCGCAGTTTTGGTGAAAATACTTGAAAATTTAAATTGTTCAGGGAAGTCGCCACTCCCCAAGGTGACTTCATCAAAGACTACTAGGATGTGAGAGGGAAAGCCATTCAGCTATTAAGACAACTATGTTTAATGACTCTAAACCCATGTATTTCAATAATAACACTGAATGTGAACGGACTAAATATTCCAATTAAAAGGCATAGCGTATCAGAATGGATAAAAAAAAAAAAACAAAAAACAAGACCCACCTGTTTGTTGTCTACAAGAGACTCATTTTAGACCTGAGGACACCTTCAGATTCAGAGTGAGGGGATGGAGAACTATCTATCATGCTACTGGAAGTCAAAAGAAAGCTGGAGTAGCCATACTTATACCAGACAAACTAGACTTTAAATTAAAGGCTGTAACAAGAGATGAAGAAGGGCATTATATCATAATTATGGGGTCTATCCATCAAGAAGAGCTAACAATGATAAATGTTTATGCAGCGAATTCAGAAGAACCCAAATATATAAAACAATTTAACACAAAAATTAGCAATCTTATTGGTAAGAATGTGGTAATTGCAGGGGACTTTAATACTCCACTTATAGCAATGGACAGATCATCTAAACAGAAAATCAATAAAGAAACAATGGCCTTGAATGATACACTGGACCAGATGGACTTCACAGATATATTTAGAACTTTTCATCCTAAAGCAGCAGAATACACATTCTTCTCGAGTGCATGTACTGGGTCAAGATAGATCACATACTGGGTTACAAAACAGCCCTCAATAAATATAAAAGAATTGAGATAATACCATGCACACTTTCAGATCACAATGCTATGAAGCTTGAAATCAACCACATGAAAAAGTTTGGAAAACCTCCAAATGCATGGAGGTTAAAGAACATCCTACTAAAGAACAAATGTCTCAACTAGGCAAGTAAAGAGGAAATTTAAAAATATATGGAAACAAATGAAAATGAAAGCACAACAATCCAAACCCTTTGAGGTGTAGCAAAGGCAGTCCCAAGAGGAAAATACATTGCAATCCAGGCCTATCTCAAGAAACAAGAAAAATCCCAAATACATACTCTAACAGCACACCTAAAGGAACTAGAAGCAGAACCACAAGGAAACCCCAAACCCAGCAGAAGGAGAGAAATAATAAATATCAGAGCAAAAATCAACAATATAGAATCCAACAAAACAAAACAAAACAGAACAGTAGAACAGATCAATGAAACAAAGAGTTGGTTTTTTGAAAACATAAACAAAATTGATAAACCCCTAGCCAGACTTATCAAAAGAAAAGAAAGAGGACTCAAGTAGATAAAATCATAAATCAAAATGGATTTATCACAACCAATCCCTCAGAAATACAAGCAATTATCAGAGAATACTATGAAAAATTATAGGCCAACGAACTGGACAACCTGGAAGAAATGGGCAAATTCCTAAACACCCACACACTTCCGAAACTCAAACGGTAAGAAATAGAAAATTTGAACAGACCCATAACTAGAGAAGAAATTGAATCAGTTATCAAAAATCTCCCAACAAATAAGAGTCTGGGGCCAGATGGCTTGCCTGGGGAATTCTACCAGACATTTAAAGCAGAGTTAATACCTATCCTTCTCAAGCTGTTCCAAAAAATAGAAATGGAAGAAAAACTTCTGGACACATTCTATGAAGCCAGAATTACCTTGATTCTCAAACCAGACAGAGACCCTGCAGAAGAGGAGAATTACAGGCCAATATCCCTGATGAATACGGATGCAATAATTCTCAACAAGATACTAGCAAATCAAATTCAACAGCATATAAAAAGAATTATTCACCATGATCAAGTGGGATTCATTCCTGGGCTACGGACTGGTTTAATATTCATAAATCAATCAATGTGATATATCACATTAATAAAAGAAAGGATAAGAGCCATATTATCCTGTCAATAGATGCAGAAAAAGCATTTGACAAATACAGTATCCTTTCTTAATACAAACCGTCAATAAATTTGGGATAGAAGGAACATACTTAAACATTATAAAAGCCATATATGGCCAAAAAGCCATATATACAGCTAATCTCATCCTCAATGGGAAAAAACTGAGAGCTTTCCCCCTGAGATCAGGAACACAACAGAGATGTCCACTCTCGCCACTGTTGTTTAACATATTGTTGGAAGTCCTAGCATCAGCAATCAGACAACAAAATGAAATTAAAAGGATCAAAATTGGGAAAGATGAAGTCAAACTTTCACTTTTTGCAGACGACATGATACTCTACATAGAAAACATGAAAGACTCCACCAGAAGACTGCTAGAACTGATACATGAATTCACCAAAGTTGCAGGGTACAAAATCAATGTACAGAAATCGGTTGCATTTTTATACACCCATAATGAAGCAACAGAAAGAGAAAAAAAGAAACCGATCCCATTTACAACTGTAACAAGAACCATAAAGTACCTAGGAATAAACCTAACCAAAGATGTAAAAGATCTGTATGCTGAAAACTATAGAAAACTTATGAAGGAAATTGAAGAAGACACAAAGAAATGGTAAAACATTTAATGCTCATGGATTGGAAGAATAAATATTGTTAAGATGTCAATCCTACCCAAAGCAATCTATACATTCAATACAATTGCACCTACATTCTTCTCAAAGGTAGAACAAATAATCCTAAAATTTGTATGGAACCATAAAAGACCCCGAATAGCCCAAGTAATATTGAAGAAGGAAACCAAAGCGGGAGGCATCACAATCCCATACTTTAGCCTCTACTACAAAGCTGTAATCATCAAGACAGTATGGTATTGGCACAAAACAGACACAAAGACCAAAGGAATAGAATAGAGAACACAGCATTGGACCCCCAAATGTATGACCAACTAATCTCTGACAAAGCAGGAAAGAATATCCAATGGAAAAGAGACAGTTTCTTTAGCAAATGGTGCTGGGAGAACTGGACAGCAACATGCAGCAGAATGAAACTGGACCACTTTCTTACACCATACACAAAAATAAACTCAAAATGGGTGAAAGACCTAAATGTGAGACAGAAAACCATTCAAACCCTAGAGGAGAAAGCAGGCTAAAACCTCTTTGACCTCAGCTGCAACAATTTCTTGCTGCACACATTTCCATAGGCAAGAGAATTAAAAGCAAAAGTGAACTATTGGGACCTCATCAAGATAAAAACCTTCTGCACTGCAAAGAAAACAATCAACAAAACTAAGAGGCAACCGAAAGAATGGGAAATGACATTTGCAAATGACATATCAGATAAAGGGTTAGTATCCAAAATCTATAAAGAACTAACCAAACTCAACACCCAAAAAACAAATAATCCAGTGAAGAAATGGGAAAAAGACATGAATAGACATTTTCCAAAGAAGACATCCAGATGGCCAACAGACACACGAGAAGATGCTCAACATCACTCATCATCAGGGAAATACAAATCAAACCACACTGAGATACCACCTCACACTGATCACAGTGGCTAAAATAAACAACACAGGAAACAACAGATGTTGGCAAGGATGTGGAGAAAGGGGAACCCTCTTGCACTGTTGGTGGGAATGCAAGCTGGTGCAGCCACTCTTGAAAAGAGTGTGGAGGTTTCTCAAAAAATTAAAAATAGAACTACCCTATGACCTAGCAATAGCACTACTAGGAATTTATCCAAAGGATACAGGAGTGCTGATTCACAGGGGCACATGTACCCTAATGTTTATATCAGCGCTTTGAACAATAGCCAAATTGTGGAAAGAGTTTAAATGTCCATCAACTGATGAACGGATAAAGAAGATGTGGTTTATATATACAATGGGATACTACTTGGCAATGAGAAAGGATGAAGTCCTGCCATTTGCAGCAACGTGGATAGAACTAGAAGGTATTATGCTGAGTGAAATGAGTCAGTCAGAGAAGGATAAATATCATATGTTTTCACTCATATGTGGATCTTGAGAAACTTAACAGAAGACCATGGGGGAAGGGGAGGGGGAAAAAATAGTTATAAACAGAGAGGAAGGAAGGCAAACCCTAAGAGACTCTTAAATACAGAGAACAAACTGAGGGTGGATGGGGGAGAGTGGGGGGGGGGATGGGTGATGGGCATTGAGGAGGGCACTTGTTGGGATGAGCACTGGGTGTGGTATGTAAGCGATGAACCATGGGAATCTAACCCCAAATCCAAGAGCACACTTTACACACTGTATGTTAGCCAATTTGACAATAAATAAACTTTAAAAAAAATTTTAATAAAAAAATAAAAGAAACACAACAAAGTTTCTTCTGACAGTTTTAAAGATGTTGAGTTGCCTACAACTCTTCCTTTTTTTTCTTTTTCATCATTTTAATTTGTTTTTTTCTAATCCCGTCTATGAGATAGGAATCCCATTTTGTCTTTATACACATGGACAACTATTTTCTTCCAGTTTTATTTATTGAGGAGTTTCTCTTTTCCCTGCCTCTGTCTATATCAAACTTCCATAGATGAATGGCTATATTTCTAGACTTTATATTCTCCTCTGTGGACAACTGTGTTTTCTACACAGATAACACTCTTTCTTAATTAAGTTCATCATAGGCCCTGGTAGTTATTTAGGCAACTCTTCCTCTCAGCTCTTATTCCTCTGTAGTATCTTTGCTATTATTATTCCTTTACTTTTCATATATATTTTAGGATGGGCTTTTATACTTTCTATTCAATTTGCTTTTTTTCTTCCTTCTAGTCAAGGGGGTCAGCAAACTAGGGGCCACATTGGCCTGAATCCTGTTTCTGTATGGCCAGAGACTTATTGGTGTTTACATTTTTAAATAGTTCTTTTAAGTTATTTAAATGACAGACACCATGTGTGGCTCACAAGTCCTAAAATCTACTATCTGACCCTAATCAGAAGTTTCCCAACTCCTATTCTGGAAGATTTACTCAATCCAGACTTTCAATGAATTAATTCATTATTCAATTTTATATTTTCAATGTTTATTTCACATATATTATTCATTCATTCAAAAAAGTTTTGCCTAATATTTATCTTGATTTTTCTCATGTTTTCTTATTCATAGTCATACTGCTAATCTCCTCCCAATAATTTTTTAGAACATTTATTTGGATTAGTTTTATATGATTGGTCCATCTTTTTAATATGCCTGCTCCCAATGGAAATCTGTAGTCCAATATGGCCTTTTCCCCTTTTCAATGTTTAGGCTCCTCAAAAAGCTTATCATTTTGACCAGAGGCCCCAGGATGAAGAAACCTAAGCATTAGAAAGCCAGTCACTAGCTCCTCAGTCTATAAAACACGTCTACAGATTAGGATTTTACTCTTCACTCCCCAAAGAGAAGTCACGTGAGGCATTCCTTAGATTATGATTTGCCAGCCCTGAGACTTTGGAAAGGCAAATGCTAGAGATGAGTTACTATGAACTTATTTTTCTGAGATCTTCATTTACAGGTATATTTGCAAGGCAATAATGGGGATAAGCAAGAGTAGAACTCCAAGAAATGTGTCCGTTACTACTTCTGCCATAGCCCATTGAGGCTACCTACTGCCCCAGGTCAAAGTAATCACTTTGCCCAATTATCTCAATCCCTCTCACAATTTTCTTGGTCTTTTTTTTTTTTTTTTAATCTTTAGGTGCTCTAGGATTCATCTTGGAAGGGGAAGTCAGTAATAGCTGCTAAGAGAATTTATACAGAAAAAGTTTATATTTGGCATGAAAAATATACACAAGCCAATAGACACGCTTATTTAAATCACTGATTGAATCATATCCTGACAAAGTTTAGGATAGAATTCTCCAAACCAACTTTGCCTACTTAGCTGTAAGAATTGAGCGGGCAAGTTCGATACTTCCTCCAAATTATTTGTGGTTACATAATACACACACAATAAGGGCTCCATTTGAATTACAGCAATATTTGATTAAATTTACAGAGTAAAAGGAACCCTAAGAGAAGAAAATGAACAGCTAGCTGGAGAAAGCTGTGTTCTTGATAGAGAACAGAATTGAAACAAATAGCAAGCTGGAAGGCTAGTTGGAACATCAATACCTGACAGAAAATCTGGCAAGACAAAATAGATTCCTTTAGCTAAATATAATCTATACATAACCTAGAGGGTCCACATTGGGAATAGTTACCCTATTCCTGAGAAGTAGTCCTCTATGTAATTTTATAAGGTCCCGAGTGATTGCTACTAGTAGAATGTTCTATGAATATATTTAAATCCTGTTTGCCTATGTCTTGCTCTTTAGGAAATGCATGCATTTATGCATGTGTTGAAAATGTGGCCGTCATAGCTAATGAAACTGTAACTGAATGAAAAAAGAAAGCTATTTGTTAAACCCTTCATAGCAGTGGCATCAGTCAGTGTGCATAAGTTAACAAGTCAAAAGTCTGATCGAAAATCACTTTTTCTTGAGAAATGCTGGCAGAAAAGGAACTACTTGCTATTTTGCTGGTGCCATAGAAGTAAACAGGCAGTATCATTGGGACTGAAATGAACATTTAATAAATATATATTCTGCCTCAACTTATTTTTTAGTGATTAAGGAATAAGAGCCTATTGTTTTCATGGGGCATTATTAAACTTTGAAATAATTATGATAACCATACAAAGTTCTTAGACAGACATTCTTCGAAACCATTGTCCCAATTGGCCGCTTTTGAGCAATCACATGTATTAGTTGTGTGTTGACATTTACAGAAAGTGAAAAGGACCTGGTCACCCATGTATAAATATTAAAGTCACCAGTCTATCTGTATGTTAAATTATATTCTAGGCACTGACTCTAGTTATATATTCTCTTTATTCTACAGTATCTTTAATTGAAAATGAGTAGCGCTAATATGTTTTGCCTTCTCTTAAAGTTTGGGATTATTGTAGAATTGAAGAAGATATCTACAACTGGTGAACTGTTAATCCTCAGGAGGGGAGGGTAATTTCCCCATGCACTTAATTAAAATAATTAATTGCCCTGTGCAATTAATCAGTTGCCATTTGCCTTCATTAATGGATCTTCTGACATTTAATTTACAAGTTCATCTATTTTTTTTTTACTTGAGGAATGCAGTATTTAAACCAAGAACTCAAAACATTTTTAAACAAGTTTGGAAAGGAAAGGAAATGGGGAGTAAAGAAAATGTTCCATTGTTGACAAATGTTTTCTTTCCCGGGCAGGGGTGGGGGGAATATCTAACATTTTACATGCATATCATAGTGCTATGTCTAAAATAAACTAAAACAAAAAATTCCCATGTTCAGTAAGATAGACCAGCTACACTGATGGCAAAAATGATAATTTCCCCCCCATTTCTTCTTTATTACTGGCGTAGAAAGATATGCTAATAAATCTGGTCGAGAATAAATACATGTATATTTCCCACCATCAGCAGCACCACAAAAAAGTTATTTTAAGATATATGGGAGGCAGTTCAGCCTCAGAATTCAGAGTATGAGCATTGGAACCAGATTTCCTGGATTAAAAATGTTATGTTGCTCATTTACTCTGTGACCCTGGTCAATTTTCATAACGTCTCTGTAGCTAAATTTATGCGGGCACTAGTAATAACTACTTGATATGTTTGTAGAAATTAAATGTGATCTTACATTTAAAACATTTTTTAAAAAGTGCAAACCGTCAATGATTTCATTGTTCAATTAAACAAAATACTGTTACCATTAATTCAGGATTACTGCAGGCACAGAAGGAGTTGGAAGAGAAAGAAAATGGTGATGGTGCTGAGCACTTTCATATTCTATTCTAATTACTCGTATGAGACGTCATCGCTCTTCTGGGGCTGCCCATGATCTAGAAACACCCCACAGTATAAAAGCTGAAATGCTTGCTCCTTTGAACCTTCCTTTGCAGATAGGGCATAGTCTCATGACCCAACATCAGCATGGGGATTTTTCAGTCAGGAGCTAGTGATGTCCAGGAAAGGGACATCGTTCTTGTCCCTCTGTGGTGTATCTTCTCTGGCCACTGCAGTTCTCAGACAGCAGTAGCAATGGTGCTAGTTGTGGTGTCTGTTTCACTGCCCACGTGGTCAGCCTAGCCAGCCGCCCATCCAGAACTCAGCAATATCCTCTCAATGGCTGATTCCAGGCATATCTTCTGGTTGCAGAGGCTCTAAGCCTGCCCCCCCCCCAGTCCCCTAGAGGTTCTAGGAGCTACCCAACATCCTTTTAATATCCTTCTTTTCTGCTGAAAACAGTCAGCATCAATTTCTGTTTAGGTTTAAGTAAGATCTGTGACTGAGAATTTGAGTGTTATAAATAATGTATTAGTAATGTGCTTTAAACAAAGTATTCCTTGGGGCACCTGTGTGGCTCAGTCAGTTGAGCATCTGAGTTTGGCTCAGGTTATGATCTCATGGTTCAGGAGTTTGAGTCCCACATTTGAGCTCACTGCTGTCAGCCCAGAGCCTGCTTGAGATCCTCTGTCCCCTGTCTCTCTGTCCCTCCCCCACTCATGCTTGCTCTCTCCCTCAAGAATAAAATATATAAAACATTAAAAAATTAGAAAAATATAAATAAAGAATTTCCTAGTTGGGAAAAGAGTCAACCTTAAGTACATAGTTCACCAAATAAAGTATGTATCAAATATATATAGACCAGTAGTTTTCTATGTCATCCTTTAAGAGTACTTTATAAACTTGCTACACAAGCAAAAACTGATCCTTGTTTTAAAAAAAGAGAATAGTGAAAACAGATAAACACACACTTTAAAATCCCATTACCCAGAAATAAATCATATTAAGAGTAAATCCCCTCAAACTTTTTTTAAGTGCGTTTATAAATATATATATGTATGTAATATTATGTCACATATACCTTTTAGACTACTCTGGTTTATTATAATTATTATGCAATGTTACATTAGTTTCGGGTGTACAACATAGTGATTCAACAATTCTGTACATTATGAAACATTCACCACAGTTGGTATAATTACAATCTGTCACTGTAAAAGATTATTATAATATTATTATCTTCCCCATGCTGTACTTTTTATCTCCGTGACTTGTTTATTTTATACTTGAAGTCTGAACCTCTTAATCCCCTTCACCTATCTTGCTCATTCCTATTTCCCCTCTAGTAACCACCAGTTGGTTCTCTTTATAAGTCTGTGTCTGTTTTTTGTTGTTTTCTCTCGGTTTTTAGATTCTACATATAAGTGAAATCACATGGCATTTTTCTTTGCCTAACTTATTTCACTTAGCACAATACTCTCTAGCTCCACCCATGTTGTCACAAATGTCAAGATCTCATTCTTTTTTATGGCTGCATAATATTCCTATGTGTGTGTGTGTGTGTGTGTGTGTGCGCGCGCGTGCGCACCATTTCTTTATCCATTCATCTATTGATAGACACTTAGGTTGTTTTCATATCTTGGCTATTGTAAATAGTGCTTTTTTATATTAGTGTTTTTGTTTTCTTTGGGTAATTACCCAGTGGTGGAATTACTGGGTTGTATTGTATTCCATTTTAAATTTGTTGAAAAATCTCTATACTGCTTTTCACAGTGGTTGCACCAATTCACATTCCCATCAACAGTGCACAGGTGTTCCCTTTTCTCCACAACCTCACCAATGGTTGTTATATTTTGTCTTTTTAGTAAAGACAGGTCATCCGACAGGTATGAGGTCATATCTCATTGTGGTTTTGATTTGCATTTCCATGATGATTAGTGATGTTGAACATTTTTCATGTTTCTGTTACCTGCCTGTATGTCTTCTGTGGAAAAATGTCTATTCGAATCTATGTCTCTTCTGCTCATTTTTAATCAGATTGTTTGGGTTTTTGGTGTTAAATTGTGTAAGTTCTTTATATTTTGGATATAAATGCCTTATTGGATAAAGCATTTACAAATATCTTCTCCCATTCATTATGTTGCCTTTTTGTTTCCTTCACTGTGCAAAAGCTTTTTCTTTTGATGTAGTCCCAATGGTTTGTTTCTGCTTTTGTTTCTCTTGCCTGAGGGTACATCTGTATAAAAATGTTGCTAAGGCCAATGTTAAAGACATTACTGCCTATGTTTTTCTTTAGGAGTTTTATGGTTTAGGTATCATATTTAGGTTTGGTTTTTTTTTTTTACACTCTGAGTTTATTTTTTGTGTATGATGTAAGAAGGTAGCCTAGTTTCAATGTTTTGCATATAGCTATCTGGTTTTCTCAACACCACTTGTTAAAGAGTCTTTTGGTCACTATGTATTCTTTCCACTTTTGTCATAGATTAATTGACCATATAAGGGTGTGTTTATTTCTGGGCTCTCTATCTCATTCCATTGATCTATGTGTCTTTTTTATGCCAGTACTATGCTGCTTTGATTACTATAGCTTTATAGTATATCTTTTTTTAAGTTTATTTATTTATTTAGAGAGAAAGAGAGCATGAGTGGAGGAGGGGCAGAGAGAGAGAGAGAGAGAGAGAGAGAGAGAGAGAGGGAAAATCCCAAGCAGGCTCCACACTGTCAGCACAGAGCCTGATGGGGCTTGAACTCATGAACTGTGAGATCAAGACATGACCTGAAATCAAGAGTCAGAGGCTTAACCAACTGAGCCACTCAGGTGCCCCTTTAGTACATCTTAAAATCTAGGATTCTGATGCCTCCAGCTTTGTCCTCTTTCTCAAGATTGCTGTGGGTATTTAGATCTTTTGTGTTTCAAAGAAATTTTAGGATTATTTGGTCTAGTTCTGTGGAAGCTACTATTATTATTTTGATAGGAATTGAATTGACTGTAGATTGCTTTGGGTAGTATGAACATTTTAGCAGTATTAACTTTTCCAATCTATGAGCATGGAATAACTTTCCATTTGTTTGTGTCATCTTCAATTTCTGTCCTCAATGTCTTGTAATATTCAAAGTATAGATGTTTCACCACCTTTGTTAAATTTATTCCTAGGTGTTTTATTCTTTTGGTGCAGTTATAAATAGGATTATTTTCTTTTTGGTTTGTTTGTTTGTTTCAAGTTTTTATTTAAATTCTAGTTACTTAAAATGTCTGTCTGTGGTCTTTTCATATCAGATATTTAAAAATAACCCTCTTGGGGTGCGTGGGTGGCTCACTCGGTTGAGCGTCCAACTCTTGATTTCACCTCAGGTCATGATCCCAGGGTCGTGGGATTGAGCCTGAGTTGGGCTCTGTGCTGAGTGTGGAGCCTACTTGAGATTCTTTCTCTCTCTCCCTCTGCCTTTTTCTCATGTGCACACTCGTTCTCTCTCTAGAACAAACAAAACACAAAAACAACAACAACAAAAGGCCCATAACCCTCCTTAAACTGCTTCATAGTTATAGTAGGTAGATATGTTCTGTTTTGTTTTTTTAAACTCTGCTAGGCATTTAATCTACTTACAAGTTTTCCTATTACATACAATGGTGTAATAAACAACCTTAAACATGCTTCCTTGTTCACATGTGCAAGTGTTTCTCCAGAATGATCACCAAAAATTTAAATTTCTGGATCATAAAATTTTTAACTTTAATTTTAAAATAACTCTAGATTACACTACATTTTAAAATTGTACTCTACAATATTATGGAATTTTATTCCCACCTGTAGCACATAAGAAAGTCCCTTTACCTGTAGACTTGCTAACAATTAGGTTAAATCAAATTTTAATATCTTTTGCAGTGTGATGGGCGAAGAAAGGTATTTCATAAAAGTTTGCGTTTTGGCATTCCCTTGGTTTGTGGTACAGTTGAGCATCTTTCTATGTTTACTGATAATTTGTATTACCTCTTCTATGAATTGCCTGTTCATATTGTTTGTCATATTGTTTGTAAAATTTGGGGTATTGATCTATTGATTAGATAGGTTACAAATATTTCCCCCATCTACTTGTTGTAACTTGATGTCTCTTAACTTTATGTGCAATGATGTTTGTTAAACAGAAGTTTAAAATTTTTATAAGATTAAATGTATCCATCATTTTTAAGAAAGAAAGAAAGATAAAAAGAAAAAAGAAAGGAAAAGAGAAAAGAAAAGAGAAAAGAAAAGAAAAAAAAGAAAAGAGAAAAGAAAAGAAAAGAAAAGAAAAGAAGGAAGGAAAGAAAGAAGGAAGGAAGGAAAGAAAAAGAATTTCTAGTTAGTTAACACATATTATAGTATTGGTAGGATTGTTTTCTTAATTTCTCTCTGTGCTATTTTGTTATTAGTGTATGGAAATGCAACAGATTTCTATGTATTAATTATGTATCCTACAACTTCACTGAACATATTTATTGGTTCTAATAGTTTTTTTATGGAATCTTTAGGGTTTGCTGCATGCAAAGTATCACATCATCTGCAAATAGTAAGTCTTACTTTTTCCTACCAATTTGGATGACTTTTATTTCTTCTTCCCCTCCTCCTCCTCCTCTTCTTCTGCCTCCTTCCCCTTCTTTCCTTTTTTTCTTTCTTTCTTTCTTTCTTTCTTTCTTTCTTTCTGTTTGGGTATGATTTCTGTATCTAGGTCTTCCAGTAATATGTTGAATAAAAGTGGCAAGAATAGACACCCTTGTCTTGTTCCTAATCTTAGAAAAAAAAGCTATGTTTTTTACCATAATTATGATGTTAGCTTTGGGTTTTTCATATATGACCTCTATTAGATCAAGGTATGTTCCCTCTAAACACACTTTATTGACAGTTTTTATCATTAATGGTTGCTGAATTTTGTTAAATTTTTTTTCTGAATCTATCAAGATGATCATATGGTTTTTATCCTTCATTTTGTTATTGTGGTGTACTACATTGATTGATCTGTAGATACTGAACTATCCTTGTGTCTCTGGAATCCTTGTGTCACTTGATTGTGGCGAATGATTCTCTTAATATATCTTTTGGTGAATCCAAGCTTATTTTTATTTATTTATAATTGAAGCATAGTTGACACAATGTTACATTAATTTCAAGTGTACAACATAGTGATTAGACAAGTCTATCCATGATGCAGTTACTTTTTGTTATCATTTCTTTTAACTGTGCTAATTATTTTTAGTTACAGGTTTGCTTTGTTTGTTAACATATAAAGTTCTCTTTTTTTAAATTTAATTCAAATTAGTTAACATACAGTGTAGTATTGGTTTCAGGAGTAGAACCCAGTGATTCATCACATACATGTAACACCCAGTGCTCATCCCAACAAGTGCCCTCCTTAATGCCCATCACCCATTTTCCCCACCCCCATCAACTCTCAGTGTGTTCTCTGTATTTAAGAGTCTCTTATGGTTTGCCTCCCTCTCTGTTCTTATCTTGTTTTTCCTACCCTTGTCCTATGACCATCTGCTAAGTTTCTCAAATTCCACATATGAGTGAAATCATGTGATATCTGTCTTTCTCAGACTGATTTATTTCGCTTAACATAATAACCTCCAGTTCCATCCACATTGTTGCAAATGGCAAGATTTCATTCTTTTTCATCACTGATTAGTATTCCATTGTATATTTATACCACATCTTCTTAATCCATTCATCAGTTGACTGACATTTGGGCTCTTTCCATAATTTGGCTATTGTTGACAGTGCTGCTATAAACATCAGGGTACATGTGCCCCTTCAAATCAGCACCCCTTTATCCTTGGGATAAATTCCTAGTAGTGTAATTGCTAGGTTGTAGGGTATTTCTATTTTTAGTTTTTTGACAAACCTCCACACTGTTTTCCAGAGTGGCTGCACAACAGTTCAAGAGGAGTCAACCACAGCCAGTTTTGTGTATAAACTGGGATGATGTCTCCATTTCAAATAAAAATAAGTTCATAACTTGAGTTTTAAAATTTCTGACATGTCCCATTTAGAGGAAACTATTCATTAAGAATTAATTTAGTCACAAAAAAATGAATTTAGGCATACGTCAATGGAGACTTTAAGAACCTTATACGTTATGATCGAACAGCATAAAATCTTGCCGTTTGCAACAATGTGGATGGAACTGGAGGGTATTATGCTAAGTGAAATAAATCAGAGAAAGATATCACATGATTACACTCATGTGGAATTTGAGAAACTTAACAGATGATCATAGGGGAAGGGTAGGAAAAACAAGATAAAAACAGAGAAGGAGGCAAACCGTAAGAGACTCCTAAACGCAGAGAACAAACTGAGGGTTGATGGGGGTGGAGGAAATGGGTGATGGGCATTAAGGAGGGCATTTGTTGGGATGAGCACTGGATGTTATATGTACGTGATGAATCACTGGGTTCTACTCCTGAAGCCAAGACTACACTATATGTTCACTAACTTGAGAATAAATAAAACCTCTTAATGTATTTTTAAATTCAATTTGCTGTATTTTGTTGAGGATTTTTGCATCTACATTCACTGGGGATATTGGCCTGGAGTTTTCCTTTTTTGTAATGTCTCTTTGGTTTTGGTATCAGGGTAATGCTGGCCTTAAAGAATGAAATTGAGTTTTCCTTCTAGGTTTTGGACTACATTGAAAAGAATAAGTATTAACTCTTCTTACATATTTAGTATAATTCATCTGTGAAACCATCTGGGTCTGTTTGTTTGGGAGCTTTTGATTACTCATTCAATTTCATTACTAGTAATTGGTCTATTCTGATTTTCTATTTCTTCCTGATTCAGTTTTGGATCATTGTTATGTTTCTAGGAATTCATTCATTTTTTTCAAGATTGTCCAATATATTGGCATGTAATTTTTCATAGTAGTCTCTTATAATCCTTTGTATTTCTGGGGTCTTGGTTGTTATTTCTCCTTCATTTACGATTTTATTTATTTAATCCCTCTCTCTTTTTATCATCATGAGTCTGGCTAAAGGTTTGTCAATTTTGTTTATGTTTTCAAAGAACCAGCTTTTGGTTTTAATGATCTTTTCTGCTATTGTTTTAGTCTTTATTTCATTTATTTATGGCCTGATCTTTATTATTTCCTTCCTTTTACTCATTTTGGGCTTGGTTTGTTCTTCTATTCTAGCTCCTTTAGGTGTAAGTAGGTGTAAGTTTGGATCATTTATTTGATATTTTTCTTTGTTTCTTGGTGTTTTTTGGGTTTTTTTTTTTTTCATTTACTTTTCGACATAGGCCTGTATGGGTATAAACTTCCTTCTTTGAACTGCTTCACTGCATCTCAAAGATTTTGATCTGTTGTGTTTCCATTTGCATTTGTCTCCAGGTATGTTTATTTTCTCTTTTGCTTCTTTATTAACCCGTTTATTGTTTAGTGGTAAATGTTGTTTAGCATCCACATATTTTTTTTTCCAGTTTTCTTCTGATAACTAATTGATATCATTTCATCATTTCTTTTTTTTTATATGAAATTTATTGACAAATTGGTTTCCATACAACACCCAGTGCTCATCCCAAAAGGTGCCCTCCTCAATACCCATCACCCACCCTCCCCTCCCTCCCACCCCCCATCAACCCTCAGTTTGTTCTCAGTTTTTAACAGTCTCTTATGCTTTGGCTCTCTCCCACTCTAACCTCTTTTTTTTTTTTTTTTCCTTCCCCTCCCCCATGGGTTCCTGTTAAGTTTCTCAGGATCCACATAAGAGTGAAACCATATGGTATCTGTCTTTCTCTGTATGGCTTATTTCACTTAGCATTACACTCTCCAGTTCCATCCACGTTGCTACAAAAGGCCATATTTCATTTTTTCTCATTGCCACGTAGTATTCCATTGTGTATATAAACCACAATTTCTTTATCCATTCATCAGTTGATGGACATTTAGGCTCTTTCCATAATTTGGCTATTGTTGAGAGTGCTGCTATGAACATTGGGGTACAAGTGCTCCTATGCATCAGTACTCCTGTATCTCTTGGATAAATTCCTAGGAGTGCTATTGCTGGGTCATAGGGTAGGTCTATTTTTAATTTTCTGAGGAACCTCCACACTGCTTTCCAGAGCGGCTGCACCAATTTGCATTCCCACCAACAGTGCAAGAGGGTTCCCGTTTCTCCACATCCTCTCCAGCATCTATAGTCTCCTGATTTGTTCATTTTGGCCTCTCTGACTGGCGTGAGGTGATACCTGAGTGTGGTTTTGATTTGTATTTCCCTGATCAGGAGCGACACTGAACATCTTTTCATGTGCCTATTGGCCATCTGGATGTCTTCTTTAGAGAAGTGTCTATTCATGTTTTCTGCCCATTTCTTCACTGGGTTATTTGTTTTTCGGGTGTGGAGTTTGGTGAGCTCTTTATAGATTTTAGATACTAGCCCTTTGTCCGATATGTCATTTGCAAATATCTTTTCCCATTCCGTTGGTTGCCTTTTAGTTTTGTTGGTTGTTTCCTTTGCTGTGCAGAAGCTTTTTATCTTCATAAGGTCCCAGGAATTCACTTTTGCTTTTAATTCCCTTGCCTTTGGGGATGTGTCGAGTAAGAGATTGCTACGGCTGAGATCAGAGAGGTCTTTTCCTGCTTTCTCCTCTAAGGTTCTGAGGGTTTCCTGTCTCACATTTAGGTCCTTTATCCATTTTGAGTTTATTTTTGTAAATGGTGTGAGAAAGTGGTCTAGTTTCAACCTTCTGCATGTTGCTGTCCAGTTCTCCCAGCACCATTTGTTAAAGAGGCTGTCTTTTTTCCATTGGATGTTCTTTCCTGCTTTGTCAAAGATGAGTTGGCCATACGTTTGTGGGTCTAGTTCTGGGGTTTCTATTCTATTCCATTGGTCTGTGTGTCTGTTTTTGTGCCAATACCATGCTGTCTTGATGATTACAGCTTTGTAGTAGAGGCTAAAGTCTGGGATTGTGATGCCTCCTGCTTTGGTCTTCTTCTTCAAAATTCCTTTGGCTATTCGGGGCCTTTTGTGGTTCCATATGAATTTTAGGATTGCTTGTTCTAATTTCGAGAAGAATGCTGGTGCAATTTTGATTGGGATTGCATTGAATGTGTAGATAGCTTTGGGTAGTATTGACATTTTAACAATATTTATTTTTCCAATCCATGAGCAGGGAATGTCTTTCCATTTCTTTAAATCTTCTTCAATTACCTTCATAAGCTTTCTATAGTTTTCAGCATACAGATCCTTTATATCTTTGGTTAGATTTATTCCTAGGTATTTTATGCTTCTTGGTGCAATTGTGAATGGGATCATTTTCTTTATTTGTCTTTCTGTTGCTTCATTGTTAGTGTATAAGAATGCAACTGATTTCTGTACATTGATTTTGTATCCTGCAACTTTGCTGAATTCATGTATCAGTTCTAGCAGACTTTTGGTGGAGTCTATCGGATTTTCCATGTATAATATCATGTCGTCTGCAAAAAGCGAAAGCTTGACTTCATCTTTGCCAATTTTGATGCCTTTGATTTCCTTTTGTTGTCTGATTGCTGATGCTAGCACTTCCAGCACTATGTTAAACAACAGCGGTGAGAGTGGGCATCCCTGTCGTGTTCCTGATCTCAGGGAAAAAGCTCTCAGTTTTTCCCCGTTGAGGATGATGTTAGCTGTGGGCTTTTCATAAATGGCTTTGATGATCTTTAAGTATGTTCCTTCTATCCCGACTTTCTCAAGGGTTTTTATTAAGAAAGGGTGCTGGATTTTGTCAAAGGCCTTTTCTGCATCGATTGACAGGATCATATGGTTCTTCTCTTTTTTTTTGTTAATGTGATGTATCACGTTGATTGATTTGCGAATGTTGAACCAGCCCTGCATCCCAGGAATGAATCCCACTTGATCATGGTGAATAATTCTTTTTATATGCTGTTGAATTCGATTTGCTAGTATCTTATTGAGAATTTTTGCATCCATATTCATCAGGGATATTGGCCTGTAGTTCTCTTTTTTTACTGGGTCTCTGTCTGGTTTAGGAATCAAAGTAATACTGGCTTCATAGAATGAGTCTGGAAGTTTTCCTTCCCTTTCTATTTCTTGGAATAGCTTGAGAAGGATAGGTATTATCTCTGCTTTAAATGTCTGGTAGAACTCCCCTGGGAAGCCATCTGGTCCTGGACTCTTATTTGTTGGGAGATTTTGATAACCGATTCAATTTCTTCGCTGGTTATGGGTCTGTTCAAGCTTTCTATTTCCTCCTGGTTGAGTTTTGGAAGAGTGTGGGTGTTCAGGAATGTGTCCATTTCTTCCAGGTTGTCCAATTTGTTGGCATATAATTTTTCATAGTATTCCCTGATAATTGTTTGTATCTCTGAGGGATTGGTTGTAATCATTCCATTTTCATTCATGATTTTATCTATTTGGGTCATCTCCCTTTTCTTTTTGAGAAGCCTGGCTAGAGGTTTGTCAATTTTGTTTATTTTTTCAAAAAACCAACTCTTGGTTTCGTTGATCTGCTCTACAGTTTTTTTAGATTCTATATTGTTTATTTCTGCTCTGATCTTTATTATTTCTCTTCTTCTGCTGGGTTTAGGCTGCCTTTGCTGTTCTGCTTCTATTTCCTTTAGGTGTGCTGTTAGATTTTGTATTTGGGATTTTTCTTGTTTCTTGAGGTAGGCCTGGATTGCAATGTATTTCCCTCTCAGGACTGCCTTCGCTGCGTCCCAAAGCGTTTGGATTGTTGTATTTTCATTTTCGTTTGTTTCCATATATTTTTTGATTTCTTCTCTAATTGCCTGGTTGACCCACTCATTCGTTAGTAGGGTGTTCTTTAACCTCCATGCTTTTGGAGGCTTTCCAGTCTTTTTCCTGTGGTTGATTTCAAGCTTCACAGCATTGTGGTCTGAAAGTATGCATGGTATAATTTCAATTCTTGTAAACTTATGAAGGGCTGTTTTGTGACCCAGTATATGATCTATCTTGGAGAATGTTCCATGTGCACTCGAGAAGAAAGTATATTCTGTTGCTTTGGGATGCAGAGTTCTAAATATATCTGTCAAGTCCATCTGATCCAATGTCTCATTCAGGGCCCTTGTTTCTTTATTGACCGTGTGTCTAGATGATCTATCCATTACTGTAAGTGGGGTGTTAAAGTCCCCTGCAATTACCACATTCTTATCAATAAGGTTGCTTCTGTTTATGAGTAATTGTTTTATATATTTGGGGGCTCCGGTATTCGGCGCATAGACATTTATAATTGTTAGCTCTTCCTGATGGATAGACCCTGTAACTATTATATAATGTCCTTCTTCATCTCTTGTTACAGCCTTTAATTTAAAGTCTAGTTTGTCTGATATAAGTATGGCTACTCCAGCTTTCTTTTGGCTTCCAGTAGCATGATAAATAGTTCTCCATCCCCTCACTCTCAATCTAAAGGTGTCCTCAGGTCTAAAATGAGTCTCTTGTAGACAGCAAATAGATGGGTCTTGTTTTTTTATCCATTCTGATACCCTGTGTCTTTTGGTTGGCGCATTTAATCCGTTTACATTCAGTGTTATTATAGAAAGATACGGGTTTAGAGTCATTGTAATGTCTGTATGTTTTATGCTTGTAGTGATGTCTCTGGTACTTTGTCTCACAGGGTCCCCCTTAGGATCTCTTGTAGGGCTGGTTTAGTGGTGACAAATTCCTTCAGTTTTTGTTTGTTTGGGAAGACCTTTATCTCTCCTTCTATTCTAAATGACAGACTTGCTGGATAAAGGATTCTCGGCTGTATATTTTTTCTGTCTAGCACACTGAAAATCTCGTGCCAGTTCTTTCTGGCCTGCCAAGTTTCAAAAGAGAGATCAGTCACGAGTCTTATAGGTCTCCCTTTATATGTGAGGGCACGTTTACCCCTTGCTGCTTTCAGAATTTTCTCTTTATCCTTGTATTTTGCCAGTTTCACTATGATATGTCGTGCAGAAGATCGATTCAAGTTACGTCTGAAGGGAGTTCTCTGTGCCTCTTGGATTTCAATGCCTTTTTCCTTCCCCAGTTCAGGGAAGTTCTCAGCTATGATTTCTTCAAGTACCCCTTCAGCACCTTTCCCTCTCTCTTCCTCCTCTGGGATACCAATTATGCGTATATTATTTCTTTTTAGTGTATCACTTAGTTCTCTAATTTTCCCCTCATACTCCTGGATTTTTTTATCTCTCTTTTTCTCAGCTTCCTCTTTTTCCATAACTTTATCTTCTAGTTCACCTATTCTCTCCTCTGCCTCTTCCATCCGAGCCGTGGTGGTTTGCATTTTGTTTTGCATTTCCTTTAAAGCGCTTTTCAGCTCCTCGTGACTGTTCCTTAGTCCCTTGATCTCTGTAGCAAGAGATTCTCTGCTGTCCTGTATACTGTTTTCCAGCCCAGCGATTAATGTTATGACTATTATTCTAAATTCACTTTCTGTTATATTATTTAAATCCTTTTTGATCAGCTCATTAGCTGTTGTTATTTCCTGGAGATTCTTCTGAGGGGAATTCTTCTGCTTGGTCATTTTGGATAGTCCCTGGTGTGGTGAGGACCTGTAGGGCACTTCCCCTGTGCTGTGGTGTATAACTGGAGTTGGTGGGCGGGGCCGCAGTCAGTCCTGATGTCTGCCCCCAGCCCACCGCTGGGGCCACAGTCAGACTGGTGTGTGCCTTCTCTTCCCCTTTCCTAGGGGCGGGATTCCCTGTGGGGTGGTGTGGCCCGTCTGGGCTACTTGCACACTGCCAGGCTTGTGGTGCTGGGGATCTGGCGTATTAGCTGGGGTGGGTAGGCAAGGTGCACGGCGGCAGGGGGGGGCAGGCTTAGCTCGCTTCTCCTTAGGTGATCCACTTCAGGAGGGGCCCTGTGGCAGCCTGAGGGAGTCAGATCCGCTGCCGGAGGTTTGGCTCTGCAGAAGCACAGAGTTGGGTGTTTGCGCGGAGCGAGCAATTTCCCTGGCCGGAACCGGTTCCCTTTGGGATTTTGGCTGGGGGATGGGCGGGGGAGATGGCGCTGGCGAGCGCCTTTGTTCCCCGCCAAACTGAGCTCTGTCGTCCGGGGGCTCCGCAGCTCACCCTCCCTTTGTCCTCCAGCCTTCCCGCTTTCCGAGCAGAGCTGTTAACTTATGACCTCCCAGACGCTAAGTCGCGCTTGCTGTCGGAACACAGTCCGTCAGGCCCCTCCGCTTTTGCAAGCCGGACTCGGGGGCTCTGCTTGGCTGGCGAGCCGCCCCTCCGCCCTGGCTCCCTCCCGCCAGTCCGTGGAGCGCGCACCGCCTCGCCGCCCTTCCTACCCTCTTCCGCGGGCCTCTCGTCTGCGCTTGGGTCCGGTGACTCCGTTCTGCTAATCCTCTGGCGGTTTTCTGGGTTATTTAGGCAGGTGTAGGTGGAATCTAAGTGATCAGCAGGACGCGCGGTGAGCCCAGCGTCCTCCTACGCCGCCATCTTCTACATCTAATTGATATCATTTCAATCTTCTTAACTTTATTGACATTTTTTGTGACCTAAAGTGTTCTCTATCCTGGAGAATGTTCCATATACACTTGAAAAAAAAAATGTGTACTTTGCTGTTTCTGAAAGGAATGTTCTATATATATATGTTAAGTCCATCTTGTCTAATAATGTCATTCAAAGCCACTGTTTCCTTATTGATTTCTGTCTGGATGATCTATTAATATGATTGAGGTGTTAAAGTTCTTTACTACTATTTTATTACTGTAAATTTCTCTCTCTATAACTGCTACTATTTGTTCTATGTATTTAGGTACTTCTATGTTGGGTGCATAGATATTTACCATTGTTGTTGATCCTTTGTTGGGATTGATCCCTTTATCCTTTATCATTATGTAATGCCCTTTTTTACCTCTTGTTAGAGTCTTTGTTTTAAAGTCTAATATATTATGTACAGTATACATTATATATATATAAAGAGTATGTAATATATTAAGACTATATATGAAATATCTTTTTCCATCCCTTCACTTTCAGTCTCCACGTGTCTTTAGGTCTAACATGAGTCTCTTATAGGCAGCATATAGATGGGTCTTGGTCTGTAGTCTACCTTATGGCTTTTGATTGGAGCATTTAGTTCATTTATATTTAAAGCAGTTATTGATGAATATGTACTTATTGCCACTTTGTCAATCATTTTCTAGATTTGTGGTTGTTGTTTTCTGGATTTTTTGGTAGAGTGCTTCTTTTAGCACAATTCTTTTTTATTTTTTACAATGCATCAAAAATTTGTTTTCACTTCAATTAATTTCAATGCTTACCTAATAGTGCTAGGTACCTACTTATTTCCCCCAACACTCTAATGTTATTGTATAAAAAATTATCTCTAGTATTTCTATATTGGAAATAATACTATAATGAACACTCATCTGCATATACTTTTTTTCACATTTGACCTACTATTTTCTTCAAATAGTACAACATTTAAAACACTGAGTAGATCCCTCTGTGAAATAGGAAAAAGCTCCAAAGATGACTCTGATATGTACATTTCACCTTTTATCTATATTAATTTGCTCTTTAGAACAACACTGTGCAATAGAATTTTCTGTCATGATGGAAATATTCTATATCTAAGTTGTACAATACAGTAGCCACTCACCACACATGGTTATTTGATCACTTGAAATGTTGCAAATGTGATTGAGGAACAGCACTTTTAATTTAATTAATTTAAATTTAATTTAGGGGTGCCTGGGTGGCTCAGTAGGTTAAGCATCCAAGTTAAACATCTCACGTTTCATGAGTTCAAACCCCACATTTCTTGATATTTTGCTAAGAACTTCTGTATCACTGGGGAGCCTGGGTGGTTCAGGCGGTTTAAGCTGCCAACTTCGGCTCAGCTCATGATGTCCTGGTTTGTGAGTTCAAGCCCCACGTCAGGCTCTGCGCTGACAGCTCAGAGCCTGGACCCAGGTTTGGTATCTGTGTCTCCTTCTCTCTCTGCCCCTTCCCCACTCATGCTCTGTTTCTCTCTCTCTCAAAAATAAACATTAAAAAATTTAATAAAAAATAAATTATTTTAAATTTAAATACCCACAGGTACACAGGAGCTACCATGTTGAACAATGTGGCTCTGCATGGTTTATGACTTTTTTTTCATAATCATACATTATCTTACATAAACATTTTGAGGCTTTCTCTGATTTTGAATGTTCTTGCATGGTAGCCTTTACCACTTTTTTTGTTTGTAATAATTTTTTGATATTTTCCATCATATACACTTGATTTCCTGCAGGAAGGTGGATGTAATCTATCCTAAATAAAAAAAATAAAAAATAACTGATCAGATGATATAATTACTTTTTGTTTTCATAGGTAATCATTAGCCTGTATTTCTGAAGTTTGTTAATATCAAGAGTGTCAAAAGTGACAGGGAAGCTTTGTGTCAAATCTATTTTAAACAAGGCATTTGTTATATTTTTATTGCTTCTTTTGTTGTTCCTTAGTCACCAACTTTCCAGTCTTTGAGCATTTCAATCAAGAAATATTTTACTACATTTAAAATTGCATCCTAAAAAACTTTTTAATATTTTAAGTTTTAGTTTCATTATGAAGTATCTAATAGTAATTTTATTTGTATCTTTAATCTCCATTAGTATCATATCTTCCTCATTTGTGTGCTTTTATTTATTTCTAATGTTTGCCTTTGTTTTTCTGACAGCTGAGGTACTAACACATATAAATTAATTGAGTTATAATATTTTCCCATCAAAACTTCTTAGATCTTGTTCCACTGTCTTCTGGATTTTCAGGTTACATCCTTGAACTATAATATTAGTTGCTCTGGGGGTTTTTTTGAAATTGTTTGGTTTTTTTGTTGTGTTTTTTTTCCTGAGCGGATGTTTTTATGGACTGAACTGTGTTTCCTTCAAATTTTATATACTGACGCCCTAATCCCCATGTGACTATTTGAACATAAGGCCTTTGTAGAGATAAGTTAGTTAAATGAGGTCGAAGTGCGGGGCCCTAATTCAGTAGGATGGACGTCTTCTCAGAACAGGAAGATAGTCCAGGGATTTGTTCTCCGTGTACGCAGAGAACAGAAGCCATGCAAGGACCCAGCAAGAAGGCAGCTTTGTGCAAGCCAGGAGGAGACGTCTCACCAGAAACCAACCCTGGCTGTCCCAGCATACTAACACAGATGTTCTTGAGATTTCTTTTTACACTTTGTCTCGAACTAAATTTAGGAACATCCGTTATGTGTATGAACACTCTACATTCTCTGTCCTCTAATTAAGTTTATGCTTCTTCATCTGCACTTAGAAAACAGTAATCAAGTTGCTCTCCACCTTGCCATTTGATTTTTCGTCAGAAGCATTTCCATTTGGGGCACCTGGGTGGCTCAGCCAGTTAAGCTCAGGTCATGATTTCAGCTCAGGTCATGATCTCAAAGTTCATGAGTTCGAGCTTCACAGCAGGCTCTGTGCTGGCAGCTGCCAGTGTAGCTGCTAACCCTACATGTGCACTGGGGGGTGGGGCTGGCCCTGTGTCCAGCTGTCTGCAATGGACTGGCAAGAGTTTTTTTTCTAATATTGTTAAAAGAACCTGTTCATAGTTGTCTTTTTGTTGACTTCCAGCATAGCCTACTATATATTGTAATGATTCTGTATGTCTATGAGCATCATTTCTTTCCATTCAAATGTCTGTGCTCCAAGAATATAACCAATATTGGTTAGGTCTAAATAATTCCTCCAAATTTAGTAAATATTAATTCTGTAGGACCACTGTAACATGAATTTTCACATGAATTTTTCGTTTCATTTTATTTATTCATTCATCCATTGTTTTACTTTTGGTTGCAAGTGAGGAACCCAACTCAAATTGGCTTCAGCAACAATGGGGAATATAATCAAACATGTAATTCCAGATGGAGCTCTCCCCCCAAGCATCTCTAGCTCCATGAATTCAAATTATTAAAAAATTATTCCATCACCGTAACTTGGCACTGCTTTCTTCTTTGTTGGATCTATCTCCAAGAAAGTTCTCCACTTACAGTGACAATGCCACCACCTCTAGCTTAAAGTGATAGTTATTAACATTCCCATCAAAAATTGTCTCCCTCTCTTTCCAATAGTCCTGCAAAATCTCCAGAGTTGGGAAACAGTCCTCTGCTTAGCCAGGCCTATTTCACATGGGTACTCAAGAGCTAAGGTGAATTCATTTCCTGACAACTCACCCAGGTTTACGCTGAGGAAGACTTAGTTTCCTAAAGAAAATTAAGGTGTCTGTTCTAGAGAAGTTCACACTCATGTGCACAAATCTGTAAGCACAGGAAGATATGTTCTTTGTAGCATAGTTTAATATAGGGGGGAAAGGCAAGCATTCAGTAAAAGGAAAGGTTAAATAAACCATGGCATTCCATTTCATAAGACACTGTGTCTCAATGTCTTCAACAACCTTCTAACTGGTCTCTTTGAGTCCCCTCTGGCCCCTTTCAACTTTTCCTCCCACTCTGCAATGTCACTAAGTCTTATTAAAATGAAAACTTAATCATGTAATTCCCTGCTTTAAATCCTTTAATTGCTCTATTGCTCCTGGGAAAAACACCAAAATCTAATACAGATCCTAGGGCACTTTCCAGTCTTCCTTTTGCCTCCTTTCACCCACCTTCCTCTATCCCTTTCCCTTTCTCTGTTCCCCTTCCCTATAAGCTTTATTTTATTAGATATGCCATACTCCCTAAAGCCACAGGCACCTTTCTTGGTGTTCTCACCATCTAATAAATTCTCCTCCCTATCCCCTTTTTCAATTTATTTATTCCTGCTCACCTTTCAGGTGTCATGTGATGCCTTGCTTCCTTAGGGAAGCTGTCCTTAAAACCTAAGGTCAAAAGCATGTAAGTGTCTCTCTTTTTTAGAGCACTTATCTCAGCTTGCAGTTATGCACATATTAATGCAGTCATTGGATGAATTTTATTTTTTTTAAATTTTTTTAACGTTTATTTATTTTTGAGACAGAACATGAGTGGGGGAGGGTCAGAGAGAGAGAGGGAGACACAAAATCTGAAACAGGCTCCAGGCTCTGCACTGTCAGCACCTAGCCCGACGTGGGGCTCGAACTCACGGACCGTGAGATCATGACCTGAGCCGAAGTCGGATGCTTAACCGACTGAGCCACCCAGTCACCCCGGATGAATTTATTTTACAACACCACGAAAGCAGGGACCATGTTTGCTTTTACTAATTTCTTGACCTGGTAAATAGTAGCCCCTCACTATATAGCTGTCAAATGAATGAACGATTGAGTGAATGAACAATGAATGAATTAATAAATGATTGAATTCAACTAGTATTGCATTATTTCTAATGAACAAACCGATATGATGATTAAAAAGAAAGCTTCCTACAATTAATGAACTGACAGACTTGTAGGATGTATTGGGAGTAGATGGGTTTGTACAGCGATAGAGTAAAGCAAAGCAAAAACTGATAAAGATTGTATATAGAAGGAGCAATATAGGAGGGGGATATTTATTGAGATAAAGGGAGATAACATGGTATATTAAGAAAGAGAAAAGAAAAGAAAAGAAAAGAAAAGAAAAGAAAAGAAAAGAAAAGTCTACAATTCAAAGCACCTGAGGTCTGGTCCTCATTCCCAAATTTGTATAATCTTAGCCTGACCCTCTTAAAATGACGCGTTCTAGAAAACTTACATTTGCCCTTTCAGATTCATTGATGCTTCACCACTCTGCTCTGTAACTCAATGGGAAGACTATTATGGACTGTATTAGTGGGCTTTCTTGACCCTTGGTTTCCAATTGGGTTTGATTTATGAGAGCAACACCAATAGATCAAAGGGAGATAGAGGACGATCAGATATTTATCTCCAGGCTTATCCTATTGAATCCCTATGTACTGGTTGCATTCCTGAACCAGATCACAGTCTAAGCAGGCAGCCCTTTCTCTCTAGTTTCAGATAACCCCTTCCCATCACTCTTTGACCCTTCAGGCCAGAAGGGCCCAATGGCTTCTGATGTTTCTAGCTCTGAATTATATGACTATCCTTTGTGGTTTCCTCATATACTGACCACATAATTGTAAGGAGTGTATTTATTAAATTCTCCTTGTGTTACTCAAATTGAATGAGCTTGTATTTCCTGCCAGGAGTCTGACTGCCATATTCAATTTTATCAAATTGAAATAGAGATAATAATATCTTCTCTGCTTAACTTCTGGGATTATTGGGGGGCAATGCTTAACTTCTGGGATTGTTGGTGGACAAAGCACATAATATAATGCTTTTTAATGTAATTTGAGAACACTGAAACCCTATACTAAAGTCAAAGATTGTTTTATGAAGAAGATCATGCCTGGCACACAGAACATATTCAATTCGCTAAAGGCATTACTGATATAAAGCACTCTTATCGGGGTACCTGGATGGCTCAGTCAGTTAAGCCCTCTTATTAAATCAAGATGGTATTATGAATAGTATATAATTGTTTTTTAAGCCCAAAAATGTCTCACCACTGGCTTACTTCAAATTCCTTAGATATTCAACAGAAATAATAACCTGCAATTATCAAGTCTCTAAGACTGTGCCAGATACTGCTGGCACTTCCTGGGCAGTGTCTCCAATCCACACAACAACCCCATTTCATAGATGAGAAAACTGATATTTGGAAGAATTGAACAACTTGCTAGTAATGGGTAGAAAGAGTTTAAAGCAAAAATCTAGTTGATTGCAAAGCCATTATTCTGTCTACTTCTCATACTACCATTTTAGCATTACCTATTCAAATTAGAATTATCATGTCATCCAAATAGAGTGCATTCATTTTGTGTATCAACAGACATGAATTATATAGATTAGTATTCAGAACGGGTACTCACTCCTGAGTTCTTGAAGATAATAATATAGAAGAGGGGCCGCCTGGGTGGCTCAGTCAGTTAAGTGTCTGACTTCAGCTCAGGTCATGATCTTGAGGTTCGTGAGTTAAAGCCCCATGTTGGGCTCTGTGCTGACAGCTCAAAGCTTGGAGCCTGGTTTAGATTCTGTGTCTCCCTTTCTCTCTGCTCCCCCCCTCAAAAATAAATAAACATTTAAAAAAAGAATATAGGAGAAAATATGAAACTAGAAATATGGATACTGGTTTCCACGAAGAAATAGGTGTCTGGGGGCACCTGGGTGGCTCAATCAGTTAAGCTTCTGACTTGATTTTGGCTCAGGTCATGATGTCGCAGTTCTCAGGATGGAGCCCCAGCTAGGGCTCTGTGCTGACAGCGTGGAACCTACTGGGGATTCTCTCTCTCCCGCTCTGTCTCAAAAATAAATAAATAAACTTTAAAAAGTAGAAGAAATCAGGTGCATGGTATCTGGGACTGCCCAAAGAATGTGGCTGGAAGGATCTAGAGGTAAGGTTTGCCTCTGTGGTCTCAAAGCCAGACCCGCTTCTAGCTATACACATACTTTTTAAAATCTAGGTAAAGCTTTAGATCTTAATATAAGATGATTGTCCTAATGTATCTCATCTTCAGTACATTTTCTTAATGCTTTCAGAATTCTCAAACGGCAATGAAAAGGTAAAAATCATTATCATTGCTACACCTTTCCAACTCAAACTAAAGAACTGAGCTCTAAGCACTTACAATAGCTATGGAATAAAATCATGAATCTCTTTCAGGATGTCATTAGCGATAAAAAATTAAGAAACTTGCCAAATACATTCAGAAAAATGAAAGCCACTTAGAGATATAGTGAACAGAAGCATGTGCTGTCTAGACCAATGGCCTCAAGCTTTCATCCTCTTTTGCTTTTATCTGATGAAATAACTGGAACACGTCAACAGCTGGAAAGTTGTGCCCCTTGAACTTTGCATTGACCTACTATTCTTTGTTCATATAATATAATTAATACAATGACAATGGTACCAATAACTAGAAAAGTGTTTTAAAGCAAACAGAACGTCTGGAATTCTGTAATTTTAGAGATTGTTTTAATATTTCACCTCAAAAGGCTAATTTAATTTTCTTCAAATTTTTAAATAATGGCAAAGAAATAATTTCTTAAAACTTGCCCATTTTCTGCATTCCTTCATCCATTTCAAGTGGCAAATTGTCTCAAAGTATCAAAATTGCAATGTTTCAATGCGCGTAAGCACAATTGATCTAAATTAACAAGATGGAAAATAATAATAAGCAGAGTCCTAAAAGTCCAAAGACCTTGGTTATACTTCTGATGGTGCCTCTTCCTAGACATGGAAACATCACTTAACCTCACTCAGTTTCCCCATCTGTAAAACAATTTACAATTGTGAATAAGGTTAATGAGACGTGCAAACTATGAAACACAATATTTGATTCATTTTATTATTACAAAATATGTACTTTTCTAAAAGTTCAGGGTGGGGGTGGTTGCAGCTAAGTACTGATACTGCTTTCAATCACATAGTGAATAAGTAATGGAACCAGAATTTGAACTCATGTTCACCTAAATCATCATGCTCTATCCCCCATACTGCTTCTGTGCAGAGCTCAAAAAACTAATTTATTTAGCCTCAGTTTTTTTCTGCGTAAAAATGAAAAAAAATCACATCTATCTCACAAGGTTATTTTGAAGTTCAAATTAGTCCAAACAAAACAGCAAAGCAGTGGATGTTCACTGTTGGTTGAATCTGAAATTCAGAATGGTAGCCGATGGTTTTTAACATGTTCTCGTTACAATCTGACTTTGGCATAATTCCACCCAGCAGTGATCCATGTTCCTTCCTTTTCGTAATTGTCTCAACCAACCATATGCAGCAGAAGTGACTCGTGTGACTTCTGACACTAGATCACAAGAACCAGGTTTGTACCTGGTTTACTCTCTCTCAGACCTCATGCTCTCGGGGAAGGCAGCTTCCTTGCTATGAAGACATGCAAGCGATCCTGGGGGAAGAACAGAGACCCCCAGTTGATGGCTGATATCAAATTACCAACGATGTGAGTGAGCCATCTGTGAAGTGAGTACTTCAGCCTCAGTCACGCCTTCAGGTATCTGCAGCCCAAGCCAGCATGTGCCTTGTGACTGCATAAGAGACCCTGGTTGACAAAGAACTGCCAGTCAAACCCTCCCTAAAATCCTAACCAGCAGAAACCATGTGAAAAATGAATGATTATTGTCTTAAGCCACTATGCTTTGGGGTGATCTGTTGTCATAGGTAGCAAATAGATAACAAATACAAAAAACGTTGTTTAATTTGTTGATTAACCTGCACATGGAAATTGTGAAGTTATACCTATCCAAATTCCAAGAGCAAATAAGCCAGTTTAAATTTCTTAAAATCCTTAGTTCTTACTTTAGATGCCCAAATAGGTGAAGCTTTATATCTCTATGTTAGCCCTCTAAAAAGAGGGAAGCTTTTTATAAGTTCTTATAATATCTATTGTATTTTTTAGGTACTAGATGGCTTTAAAAAGTTTCAATAACATTGTTTCATGACATGGGAAAGTAGAGAAGGTCCAATATTTCTGTATTAGTTTCCTACTTCTGTGTCTTTCGACTATGTGTGCAATATATACCCTGTTCAATCAAGTTATAGTCATGGTAAACAACTTTTTAAATATTCAATAATACATGTGAAATATATAGAATAATTCTTAGCTTTGAGAAAATTTCTTTGGTGTATCTCTAGTGGGAATATCTGGAAGGAATTTTCCAAATCGGAGTTAGCCTATTTCACATACCATATGGAAAAAGCAAAATAAAAATTTCTCCTACTTAGGCCTAAAACATGATTTGTCTTTGTATGGTTAAGTCCCAAAATGTCTGGTGATTTCTGTAATTTAAAGTCTAAGAAATGGTAAAAGATTCTCAGACTAAGGATAATTGGTCACAAAAATGAACGTAAAAAGGATTCATAAAACATTGTCATCCAAGAGGTTGAACTAAAGGTTCTATATCATACTTAGATAAAGTTATGGTATTGCTATGAATAACTCATTTTTTTGCAGAGACTCTTGAAGGTCTAAATTTTGTATCTGACTGGCGATTCTTTCTATTTATGGACAAAAGTATGTTCAAAGTAGAGAAAACCTCTTTCACATCTCAATCTCTTAAGTATTTGTCAAGCCCAAACTCTCTGTTCAGAGTGGGACATCAAAGTGAATCATATTTTTTTTTCTTCTGAAATAAAGCTCACTTCAGTGATGTCCAGAATGGCATACAGACCCACACAAGAAAGTAGCTTGCCTAGGACTCCAGTTGTAAAGTGGAAACAATATTAATTTTAAATTTTTTAATTTATGTGTTAACAGTCTAAAAGTCAAGGCCATTAAAAAATTTTTTTAAAAAAGAAAAAAAGAAAAGGGGCGCCTGGGTGGCTCAGTCGGTTAAGCGTCCAACTTCGGCTCAGGTCACGATCTTGTGGTCCGCGAGTTCAAGCCCCGCGTCGGGCTCTGGGCTGCTGGCTCAGAGCCTGGAGCCTGCTTCCAATTCTGTGTCTCCCTCTCTCTCTGCCCCTCCCCCATTCATGCTGTGTCTCTCTCTGTCTCAAAAATAAATAAACGTTAAAAAAAATTAAAATAAATAAATAAATAAATAAATAAATAAATAAATAAATGTCAAGGCCAAATTTATTATGCTATTAGAATCTGTTCAAATATTTTTATGCAATGGAATGGTAAGTGCATTACAGATATAGGTGGGCAGAATGCAGATGTTTAGGATGGAATATATTCACTAAACAGACATAAACATTAGTTTATAGTTATGCTATATGAGATTGTATCTGAAATCATACATGAACTCCATATCTATGTCTAACGCAAAATCTAAAATAGTTTACTGAATTTTCACCTTGTTATTTACCTAAACTGCATGACACAGGACAGTCACTATTTCATTCCCTCTGCATGAATGATAAAGTGATAGAAACAATACTGACTTTGCAATCGGGCAGATCTGGATTTTAACCTCAGCTGTGACCCTCACCAAGGATATGAACTTGAATATATTGCATCGTTTGAGTCTCAAGTTGTGAAAAATAATGTTTTCATTCTATAAATGCTTCAAATACAGAAACATATTTCTAGAGACAAAGATATTATTGAGACTTCCTGGCCATGGCATCAATAAACAGCTTCCCAGACTTACTAAGAACTAATCTGTATAGTTTGTTTTCAGAAATATTTGCCTGAACATGTCTATCAGTCAGGGATGAGAAAAACCAATCCCATATAGTTTAAACTTGCAAAGAAAGAAACCAAAAAGTTATATTCTCTTAATAAGCAGATTTTTAAGAAGTCTTTTGGAAAAGACAGAGGTGTAAAGCTGAAAACATACTGATTTCTCAGTGACCTTTGAGAAAAAATAAGATCATTTGAAGTCTTTGTTCCTTCTATATCAATAAAAACCCACTTTCATAGACTTTGCTCCTAATATGTCATAAGTGATATTCAGTGGATTAAAATATTACCCTTGTCAGGAATATTTACGTTTATATAGAACATAAATAGTGGTATTTTAAGTTTGAGCCAATGTATTGGGTCACATGGGCCTTCCCTGTGTATCTAAAATATCACTATAACATGGCCCCAAGATCAGCTGGTGTTAGAGAAAACACCAATGTTGAAGATCTGCCACACCATTTTTTTAAAAGGTTTGCGTGATGTTTTATAGCATCCTATGTGTTTTGAAATAGGAATTTGATTTATTTTTATTTTTTTCATGTAGTACCTGTTATTACAGGATAGCTTTCTAATCTTAGTGATTTACAGCATCCACTCCATGATATATAAAATTTCTTTACATGTATGCGCCTATTTTGAAGAGCTCTATTCTGTTATACTGAACAATATGACTAAGGTCTCATTGCTCCCAATTAGTATAGCTTTATATTATGCCTTGGTATCTTTCAGGGAAACTCCTCAGGCTTTCTTCTTGTTCTTCAAGAGTGTTGTGCCTACCATACCTCTGCTCTACCGTATAGCCTTTACAATAATATTATAAATTGGAAAAATTCTGTTGGAATTTGGAAAGGAATTATACGGACTCCTTGCATCAATCTGGAGAATAGATATTTTCAACTTGTAGTATAATTTTATGATTAATATTATCGCTAAAACTAGTCAAACTTTCCCCTGATGGGTAGTAGAATATCAAGTGTTGTGATGTGCACTTGGAATTATACGGACTCCTTGCATCAATCTGGAGAATAGATATTTTCAACTTGTAGTATAATTTTATAATCAATATTATCGCTAAAACTAGTCAAACTTTCCCCTGGTGGGTAGTAGAATATCAAGTGTTGTGATGTGCAGATGAGGATCCATAAAACTAGCAGTAGGCCTCCTTAGGTTCTAATGGGTTGCTCAACCTATTAGTTAATCAGGAAAATGCAGATTTAGACCATAGTGAAATACCATTCTTCAATGGCTAAAATTTTTAAATTTGATAATATCAAGTTTATTGAGAATATGGTCTGGCAAGAACCTTTATACAACCCTAGTGGCAATGTAAATTATTACGAACATTTTGGAAAATAATTTGGCACTATCTTAAAAGGTGAACATTTGAAACCCCTACAACCTAGCAATTCTGATCCTAGCCACAAACCCTAGAGACTTTTACATTTGTGGACCTAGATGAAATATACGAAGACATTTAGAGCAGCATTATTTTTAAGAGTCCATCAGTAGGAGAGGAGAGAAGTAAAGTGGAAGTATATTTACTCACTGGAATGTATTTGTGAAAATGAATAAAGTATAATTACAGGCTACCATAAGGGTGAACACTGGAAAAATATTGAATTTTAAAAGCGGGTCACAGAAAACCACCTATACTATGAGACCATTTTATAGAACCTAAAAATAAGCAATGCCAATTAATGTAATATGCAGACATATGTAAACAACAATACCACTTTTTATAAGTAGGACTGATAAACACAGAAAAATAAGCACACAGTTTACTTCTGGGAGGAAACTAGTCATCCAGAAGGGGGTTGCTATGCAGAGACGTTGAGGGAGGTGATCCTGAGGCCAGTGATAGTGAACTACAGTACTGACTTTGGAAAACCAGTCACGAAAGAGCCTCTCATAAGGGGGTTGAGAAGAAAAATCCGACACTAATAAGTGGCTCTTATGTACAGGCCTCATACATGTGACACTTAAAAATTGTCTCCACATCCCAACATGGAGAGTTGATATGGTGTCATCTTACAGATAGGTAAATAGAGTTTAGGTGAGGTTAGAAACCTTACCTAATGTTATCTAACAAGCAAATGGCAGAAGTAGGATTCAAACCCATGATTCTTTGGGGACAAGGCCAAACCCAAGGGCTTTGCAGTATATACTACCTTTGTGAAGCTGGATGGAAAAGGTCTCAAGTCGAGCGTATTTTTCTCATTCTGTTTATTTTCCCTCATTTAAGGTCTCACCTCTGAGTTAACATCCATTTTCAACATGGTGAAGTGCTAACATTTGGAAGATGTGGCATTTACGTGTAACTTGTAACTACTTGATCAAAACATCTGATGGTGATTATGAAGGGTACAACCTGGACTGCTTACGACACTTACAAAAATAATTTCTGCTCAGTTTACCCAAAAGGAAATATTTTAGCCCTTACTTTGTCCTTGCTAGTCGAATAAATGTCTCTTTCACATGAAACCATTAAAGAAAAAAATCTGGCTTCATCTGAATTTGCTCTTCAAGTTCAAGTCTTATTGGCAGTCAATCAAAGCACTGGTTTGGAGCTCTGGGTTCATAGAGCAAGTTAAAAAACTTAGTTTTACTCAGCAAAGAGACCTAATTTAATTGGCACAATAATTTAATTTCACTAGAGTAACAAATGGAACAGGTATAGAAATGCTGCATGCACCCTGGAATTTAACATCATTTCTGGGAAGTTGAAGATAATGCATAATTTCACAGCTTGCAGGGTGGGGGCGATATTTTTTTTAATAATTAAATATGTGCATTTGCTTTGTCATAGTAGAAAAAGTTAAAATTGAATGTTCAAAGAAGTAAGAGAGTACAGTAAAAAAATTAAGTAAGTTACTAGGAAATTTTGACAGTTCAGAACTTGGGATTTAGGGGTGCCTGGGTGGCTCAGTCTGTTGAGCGTGGAGCCTTGATTTTGGATCAGGTCATGATCTCAAGGTCATGAGATCCAGCCCTGCTCAGTGTGGACCTTGCTTGGGATTCTATCTCTCTCCCTCTCCCTCCCCTTCTGCCCCTCTCCCTGCTCACACATACTCTATCTCTCTCTCTCAAAAAAAAAAAAAAAAAAAAGAGAGAGAGAGAACTTCAGATTTATTTCATAATCTCACTTCTCACATTCTTCCTTCATATTCACCCACATACATCCCAGTTTCATTCTACCACAGTCCTGAGCCAGCCTTTCCACAACCATCGTTATTTAAGCCATCCCTCTTTTCTGTGACACATGCTGATATAAAGATTCACTTTCTTTATTTTGCTATTATCTACTTAAATGTTTTGATAATTGTCAACTGCTATGATCCAACTACTGCATTTATAAGGGTCCCTTTAATGCATGATTTGCTGCTACATTATAATCATAGCTAATTTTACTGAGCAATTATTACATTGTTAGGCACTGTGCTAACCCCTGAAGGCTTAAATTATCCTATTTAGTCTTGACAACAACTCTAAGAGGTTTGTATGATTACTAGATCTGTTTTATAGATGAGTCTAGAGATGTTAAGAAACTTGCCTAAAGTTATGAAAATGGTAAAGGGCAGAGCTAAGACCAGAATCAAAATCAGCGTGTCCCAAGATAGAACTACTACTCTACACTGTTCCCCACACCTTTGTATGGTGCGTACACAGATAAGGCAGCATTTGAGATAATTTTTAGGTAGTATCATCTTTGGATTCAGTTAATTAGTCCACTATTATTCTTCCCATCTGTCAGTTTTCTGTTTATCTCTCAGCCTCTTAGCCAAATCCCAAAAGCGATTTTTAAATTCCCCTAGATAAACTTTGAGATCAGAAACTGTTTAACCCTGTACAGATACTTTCATTTTCATAGAGCTGAAAGAAAAAATATAAACAGAAAAACAGGAAAATTGAAGCTTTGGAGTATTTGGGGATGCATACCATTACAATAGCTACTTTTTAAAATAAACTAATCATTTTAGTTTTATATGAAGATTATTGGCTTAAGTATGTTTTTGCCTTAGTTTAAATTGTGCACATTAACATAAATACACAGAGCAAAGGGAAGTAAGTAATTTGCATTTTATAAATGTAATTAGCATTAATAGGACGTATGCACTCTGAAAGTCTAGATGATATAGTTGCATTAATTCTCCTCCCCTGATAGATTTAAGTGATTCCAGAATATATTCGTTTCTAATTAGATTGTTCTAACAAGGATAATTCAGTTTGATGAACATTTAGAACTCAAAAGAATAGAACTTTTAGAACTTTAACAACATAATGAGATATTTTTTGGCTTTCTGTACATCAAACTTTCAATGATATCTTTAAAATTATTGCTACAATTCTTGTTTGCTCTTACTTTGAAATTTCATTCTGAATAAAGTGAATTTTTTTAACACACCAAAGTGCAGCTTGTACCCAAAGAATGACTAAGTAATTGTGTGATTTTTCAAATAGGTTTTATACTCTTATGTAAGAAAAAAAATCTATTTAAAGGAAAAAGAAATCCAGTTAGTAATATCTAATTCAATATGAACACTGAGCAGAGCATTATATAAAAAATATATATACAGTAATTCCTAGGAAATACATTTAATCACCCAAAATGTGTATCTTGCTTTGGAATGTATTTTATTCTTTTGTGTTCTATTTCACCCTTTATTTTGTATAGTTCAGAGGTTTACAGGGTGTTTTGACTTAACACATGATAGTCTTTTTATTTCTTAATTAAAGTGATTTTCCTCCCTAAGGAGCACAGTAGCTGTATCACCAAGGCTAATAAATCTCAGATATTAAGAGTTAAGACATGGCTCACTTATATTTTTAAAATGTCATTTACCAGGGAATTCATTCTATAGTGTGCCCCCAAATTGGAATTTCTGAATTCCATTCACCAGAGGGTAAATGTGCCTCCATCTAATGGTCTACGTGGTTATATCTACCCTCCCCCACTTTATTGCTTTCTAAGTTTTCTAGGATAGAGACTTAGGAAACTTTGCCTACAACCTAACGCTATCATTGTAAAGATAGTGTAATTCTGCAAATAATGACTTGCAACCAATTAACTAACTTGAAAAATTGACCTCACTTTTCACATTGGATAACTTAGAAGAAATAAATTTAGTGAGAAATATATTTGTATATATACACATATGCTATTTTCAAATAAATTGTCAAAGAATTCTGGATCATAAATAAGGTGATACTGCTTTCCTGCTTTACTTTTTTCTTGTTTTCCTCTTTCTTATCTTTTATCCATAAAGTTTCATAATGCTACACAAACCAGTAAAATTCCATGGAAACTTTTATGAAAAGTTGCTGTAGTTGATTTGTGTTAGCCTTCTAGGGCTGCCCTCACAGATTGAGTGGCTTAACCAACAGAAATTTATTTTCTCACAGAAGTCCAAGATCTAGTCCAAGACTTCGGCTGGATTGGTTCATTCAGAAACCTCTCCTTGAATTACAAATGACCACTCTCTCTCTCCCTCTTCGCATGGTTGTCCCTCTGTGCACTGCACCCATGGTATCGATAAGTGCTCTAATCTCACATCCTAAAGACAGTTGTCCAGGTGGATTAGGGCCCACCCATTTGATCCATTTAATCTTAATTACCTCTTTAAAGGCCTGTTTTCAAATTCAGTCACATTCTAAGGTCTAAGAATTTAGAATTCTAAGGTCTATGAATTTCAGACGAGGGAAGGTGTCGAAAAGGAGAAACAATCCAGTCCATAGCATGACTAATTTTTTCTGCCAAAGAAACCACTTTCCCTCACTCCAGTCCCCGTCCTGATGGGGAGATGATTATTATACATTCCTGTTTTTTTGGTCCTTAATATGGTCAATGAAATATAATGAAAACTTTTGAAAGCCACTTTGTGGCTCACAGGATCTCTCTTCCTTAGGTAGTGTCGTGGATAAAGGCTACTGTATCATTCTGGATCCCAGAGGAAAGATGGCATAGAGCCAATCAGCACCCTACCTTCAATGGATATCTATGGTGAGCAAGAAATATATCTTTGTTGAAATAAGCCACTAATATTTGGGGGGATGATGGTTTCTGCAGCACGTAGCTTATTCTGATTAATACATAAGTACATATACATCACTGACGTTCTATTAAGTTCTTTGTGGTTCTTTATACCCTACGAGTAAAAATGGAGTCCCTCATTTTGTTTAGTCTGGCTTTGAAAACAGGAAATTAAATTATTTAATTGATTAATGCAATAGGTGTGTGAAGTTTTATGAATTAGATGTTTCACCTTAAATCTTCAATTCCTGTGCATTCAGCTTCACTCTCTATGACCTCGTTTTTTCAAGGCAGATAAAGAAAATAAGTGATGGATTCTACTGGTGATTTCATGGTTAAAAATTAATATAATTAAGGAAGAAGTTGAGTATCAGCATACTAATCACTGTTCTTTTAATGATAGGTTTGCACCACTACAGAACTTTCAAGGCTATTTCTAGAATTGCCCTTTCAACTGTATGATATATACCTAATTTAAATTATGATATATATACTTAGCAAAACATACAATTGTTAAAAGGATGATTATAAAGAGTTTATAATGACTGGGGGAATTAGTGCTGTGGTAAAGCATGACATACACACAAAAAAATTTCTTTATATAGAAATTCTTAGGAATAGGAAAAAAAATTGGGAAAATCCAGGGAACACAATTTTAATTGCAGTGTCTTTGAATGATAGAATAAGTGACTTTTTTCTCCTTTTTCAACTTTGTAATATGTTCTGAAATGTGTACATTGAATAAATAAAATAACACCTGTACAAAACAGAAATTCAAACTATATAAAAATTTCAAGGAAAACTATTATTTAAAGCTACAAACACATTAAAAACCACCTTAAACATTTACAAAACATGCAAAAATATTTCTGTATTCATATGTCTTAGCAGGAATAAAAGGGAGAGGTAACAAAAAGAATGTGTTAATATTCTTTCAATGTGTTAAAGAATGTGTTAAAAGAATGCTTGGGGTACCTGAGCGGCTCAGTTGGTTGGGTGTCTGACTTCGGCTCAGGTCATGATCCCACGGTTTGCGAGTTCGAGCCCCGCTTCAGGCTCTGTGCTGACAGCTCAGAGCCTGGAGCCTGCTTTGGATTCTGTGTCTCCCTCTCTCTCTGCCCCTCCTCCACTCGCACTCTGTCTTTCTCTCCCTCAAAATTAAATAAACATAAATTTTTAAAAATTTGAAAAATTAATCTATACTCTTTTTTTTTTAATTTTTTTTTCAACGTTTATTTATTTTTGGGACAGAGAGAGACAGAGCATGAACGGGGGAGGGGCAGAGAGAGAGGGAGACACAGAATCGGAAACAGGCTCCAGGCTCTGAGCAGTCAGCACAGAGCCCGACGCGGGGCTCGAACTCACGGACCGCGAGATCTTGACCTGGCTGAAGTCGGACGCTTAACCGACTGCGCCACCCAGGCGCCCCTCCATACTCTTTTTAAGTTAAATCAATTAAATTTTATTATTAATTGTATTTCATAAAAGAAAAAGAAACTGCAAGAAAACTAAAAATATTTCTAAATTTCAGACAAATTTTCTTAAGTGACATATTATTAGTTCCTTAAAAAAAATACCTCTGAGGGGCCCCTGGGTGGCTCAGTTGGTTGGGCATCCAACTTCGGCTCAGGTCATGATCTCCGGTTCGTGAGTTTGAGCCCCATGTCGGGCTCTGTGCTGACAGCTCAGAGCCTGGAGCCTGCTTCCAATTCTGTGTCTCCCTCTCTCTGTCTCTCTGCCCCTACCCTGCTCGCACTCTGTCTCTCTCTCTCTCTCAAAAATAAATAAACATTAAAAAAAAATTTAAAAAAAATACCTCTGAGATTAAGAATAAAAGAAACCATTGTGATTTTTAGCTGTGTTATTTCTCTAATATTAACGATGAAGCGATAAGCAGTAATGCATGTCCTCCCTTTCTTGCCCACCATCTTCTCATGTATATTACATTATGTCTACTTCAATGAGATTTTTAACATCTACATTTGGTTATACAACCAAGAAATTTCAAATTGTTTAAATTTGCTTTTGATTTAAGTGGACTTAGTGTTCTCCACCGACACTGTGCCACACACTTTCCATCCCTAAATTCACTTGTTTTTTTACCAAGTAGGTTTTTTGTTTGTTTTTTTAAAGAGAGACTTGTACATAATCTATTACCTGGATTTTTCCTGTGTGAAGAAATGTGCCTGTTGCACTTACACTTGTTCTTGGGTCAGACTTTCTTTCCTTTTTTTCTTAGCAGATTTGCTTCATTCCTTTCTTGCAGTGCATGTTGCTGTGAAACAGTCTAAGGCCAATCTGATTTTCACTGCTTGGAGGTTTCAATTTCCCAGAATCTTGAGGAGGTCTTTTATTATCAGAGATGTTCAATTACATAGTAAGATATTTATCAATGACAATAAGTTTTCTTGGCATAAGTGGTGTCCTTTAGAACTACAGAATCCGTTTTTCCTCATTTCAGGAAAATTATGCCATGTTGTATCTGATTACTTTTGTGCTCCATTTTTTGGAGCCAGTATATCAGGAACCGATTTTTTTTTTTTGTTTTCTTATTTTCATCTATGTCTTACCTGCTTTATGTCATAAGCTTTTATTTTATTGAATTCTTATTCTTAAAAGACTTTCTACTGCTTGAAGCAATGGAGGATATGACTGTATTCCTTGATCTGTCTTTTATAACCTGGTCTTTTTTATTCTTTTTTTAAAATTTTCTCATTACTGTGTCTGTAATATGTTTTACATAGTTACCACATTCTTTTATACATCTTAATCATCGTTAAATAAGGTAGCTCTATGCGGATCTGCCTTTTGCTTTTAATATATTAGATTGACACTCTTCCCGTTAATTAGAAATTATTTCACTACCTATGAGCTATCATTTGAAGATTACGCTTATTCCAGCCAGTTTTCCAGGAATCAGTTCTTTCTCTGGTGCCTCTGCTCATGTTCTATTAACAATTATCTTACCTCTTATCTGCAACCCCATTTAATGAAGTGCACCAAGGCGATGTGCCACTTTCAGATCTTGGACTAAATAAACAGGAATTTATAAACCAATGCCTTTCTTGAAGGAAATAGATATTTCCTGATGGCGTATAACTGTAAATCCGGTTCAAAAACACGATTCTCAGAGTTCATGCTATTCTCCAAATTCCTGAATGTTTGTGTTCACTTTGGCAGCATATATACCAAAAGTGGAACGAAGTCCTGTTTTTCTAGATGTTTGAATTCAGTATTTGCCTTGCGTAAGTCTTGATAAATGGTAGATTCGCTCTCCTTTTTTTGATGTATTTCTGGTTCATCCCTTGTTCTGACCTAGGCACTAACCTACAGAGTATTTGGCTCCTTTGTTTGCATGTTCTGGCAAACTCCTTTTCTACTCTGGGCCTTAGTGTTATCAAGCACATGGGTGAAGACAATAGCCACTGATGATCTGGCACTGATATGATGCATCTCCTTCCTAGAATATAATCCTCTCTACTTTTCCAAATCCTTCTCATAATTCAATCCTAAATCCCCGCTCCTCCCTAAACCCAATCCCCCAGGAAGCATCGCATCACATTAATCTCTTCTTACCAGAAAGGAATATAATTCACTACCTAATTGTCCTCTAGTTGCTTCATTTGTGCTCATTTAGATTATGACTGTTTCATAGAGCTACAGAGGGAAAAGGTTCTTTTGTTTTCTCTGCATTTTGTAGCACAATAGAGGCCACACAGGAAATACTTAGTGACCCAATAAGTGTTGTTTATGGGAGACGCACCTTAGTATTTAGTAAAATAAGATTTAAAATATTTATCCCTTTCTCGTTCCATAGTAGGATATAGATGAAAATTTATATTACTCGCGAGTACCTTTACTCTTTATAAAAATAATTTGGCAACATCTTATATTATTCTCGATACATAAAAGCCAGTTGCTTAGCATAGGCAGTTCTTGTTTTGCACAGTAAAATGACTGTGCGAGTGGAGCCATGCAGAGCAGCCTTAATAATAAAAGGGCAAGGTTATGATAGTTCAATGTCCTTTACCATTTTTGTCTAAATATTAAAAGCTCTTACTATTGCTTGTAAATATATAGAAAAATAAAGATAGTAAAGACATATACACTTTGTACATTATAATTTAAAACATTAGAAAATTGAGAAGTAAAGGGTTTTTTTGTTTCATTTTGTTTTTGCAAAACAATTTATCAAGACTAATTTGAACATGGCTTACTTTTCTTCTCACAGTATAGTTTGCATGTGTGGTGAGCATCTTTTCTATGCGTTGGAGAATCGATACGCCATTGCAATGTCAGGAAGTATCTCCCAGAGTTTTTGCAAGTGAAGTTTCCTGCCAGCATCGCTTCCTCTAAGACCCTTGTATCGCTGCTGTCACCACCACATTCTTCGTTTGTATAGAAGTTCACCTCCACAAAGTTCTCTTAGCTCCATGCCTAGTTTGTCAAGCAGCAGCAATGTCAACATTGTCATTACAGCTATTTCTTCTATAACCGCACTTCTGTTCAGTGTGAATCTCACTTCCGATGTCATCATTTTTTACTTCTTTGCTGCACTTTCATCTTTATTGGCTAAGCCCCTCTTTCAATGAGCATCTTTGTAAAATGCCACGTGGGTTTATCACTGGGAGACAAAGCAGCAACATAACTACACACTTTGCTGTCTGTTCAGGAACTGAAAAACAAGTGTAGTGAGGAATTACCTGCAGATTTTGAAAGCAGTGAGGTGATTGGTCACTGATCATGATGTAAATCTCTGATTTGCGTAGTGATTTGTGAACTGGAGAGCTAACAGCTAAGTTTTTCCTCCCTGCAATCTCACAGTTAGTATATGGTGGTAGCTGAAACTTGAGACAAGTGAAGCTGGTGTTGCTGGGGACTGGTATTTCTTAACTAAAATTTGGTAACTGAAATGTGTGCATATCTGGACTATACAAAGCAAGACTGCTAGTACTAGGTTTTAACATTTTTTTAGATTTTTAACTGTGTAATTTCCAAGAATAATCTTCTCCTCTTCTTCTACAATTTCTGACATAATCAATTTATCACCTTTTTAAAAATGTAAATATATACTATTTTCCAGTAGATTTACTTCTGTTTACTGCAATGCTAAACATTTTTAAAAATATTAATACATAATGGTAGCTTTGGTGGCTCAGTTGGTTCAGCATCCAACTCTTGTTTTGGGCTCAGGTCATGATCTCACGGTCATGAGATTGAGCTTTGCATCAGGCTCTATGCTCCACATGAAAATCACTTAAGGTTCTCTCTCACCCTCTCCCTTTCTCGACCTCCAAAAAATAAAAATAAAAAATAAATGTTAATACACAAGTAAACACCAGCTCTCTTTTTAGTTTCTCAATCTTGATTTAACTCAGCATTTCAATTAGATGCCATACCATATAATCTGTTACTCCAATATCAGCACAACTTTCTTCATAAGCTAAAGCACCTATTTTCCTAAGCAAGTTCTATCACCTTACATTTTTATACAAGAAAATATACAAGTGTATGGCCAACTAATCATGGACAAAGGAAAGAATATCCAATGGAAAAAAGACAGTCTCTTCAGCAAATGGTGTTGGGAAAACTGGAAAGTAACATGCAGAAGAATGAACCTGGACCACTTTCTTACACCATACACAAAAATAAACTCAAAATGAATGAAATACCTAAACATAAGACAGGAAACCATCAAAATCCTTGAGGAGAAAACAGGCAACAACCTCTGTGACCCTGGCCGCAGCAAATTCTTACTTGACATTTCTCCGAGGCAAAGGAAACAAAATCAAAAATGAACTATTGGGAACTCATCAAGATAAAAAGCTTCTGAACAGTGAAAGAAACACTCAGCAAAACTAAAAGGCAACCAACAGAATGAGAGAAGATATTTTCAAATGACATATCAGATAAAGGGTTAGTATCCAAAATCTATAAAGAACTTATGAAACTCAACACCCCCAAAAACAAATAATCCGAAGAAAAGGGAAAAAGACATGAATGGACACTTTTCCAAATAAGACATCCAGATGGCTAACCAACACATGAAAAAGTGCTCAACATCACTCATCATCAGGGAAATACAAATCAAAACCATGGCGAGATACCAAATCAAACCTGTCAGATTGGCTAAAATTAACAACTGTGGAAAAAACAGATGTTGGCGAGGAGGTGGAGAAGGATGAACCCTTTTGCACTATTAGTGGGAGTGCAAACTGGTGCAGCCACTCTGGAAAACAGTACGGAGGTTCCTCAAAAAATTAAAAATAGAACTACCCTAGACCCAGCAATTGCACTTGGTATTTATCCAAAGGATAAAGGAGTGCTGATTCAAAGGGGTGCATGCATCCCAATGCTTATAGCAGCACTATTGACAGTAGCCAAAGTATGGAAAGAGCCCAAATGTCTATTGATAGATGAATGGATAAAGAAGATGTGGTATACATATACAATGGAATATTACTCAACAATCAAAAAAGAATGAAATCTTGCCATTTGCAACAACATGGATGGAACTAGAGTGTATTATGCTGAGTGAAATAAGTCAGCCAGAGAAAGACAAATATCATATGATTTCACTCATCTGTGGACTTTAAGATACAAAACATATGAACATAAGCGAAGGGTAGCAAAACTAATATAAAAATGGAGAGGGAGACAAACCATAAGAGACTCTTAAATACAGAGAACAAACTGAGGGTTGCTGGACAGGTGTTGGGGGGGGGATGGGCTAAATGGGCAGGGTGCATTAAGGAGGATACTTGTAGGGAGGAGCGCTGGGTGTTATAAGTAAGTATGAATCACTAGATTCTATTCCTGAAATCATTTTACACCATATTCTAACTAATTCGGATTTAAATTAAGTACACACACGCACACACAAGATATGGAACTAAAAAGACCCAAATAGCCAAAGTAATGTTGAAAAAGTAAACCAAATCTGGAGGCATCACAATTCCAGACTTCAAGCTGTATTACAAGGCTATAATCATCAGGAAGGTATGGTACCGGTGCAAAAATGGACACATAGATCAACAGAACAGAATAGAGAAACCATAAATGGACCCATAAATATATGCCCAACTAATCTTCAACAAAGAATATCCAATGGGAAAAAGGCACTCTGTTCAGCAAATGGTATTGGGAAAACTGGACAGAGACATGCAGAAGAATGAAACTGGGCCACTTTCTTACACCATACACAAAAATAATTTCAAAATGGATGAAAGACCTAAATACAAGATAGGAAACAATCAAAATCATAGAGGAGAAAACAGGCAGCAACCTCTCCTACCTCAGCTGCAACAACTTCTTTCTAGACATGTCTCCAGAGGCAAGGGAGACAAAAGCAAACATGAACTATTGGGACCTCACCAAGATAAAAAGCTTCTGCAAGCAAAGAAAATATCAGCAAAAGAAAAGGCAACCAACAGAATGACAGAAGATGTTGCAAATGACATATCTCTGTTACTAAATTATAACTGAAGTATAAACTTTTTAATTCAAGTATAATTAACATAGAGTGTTATATTAATTTCAAGTATAAAATATAATGATTCTACAATTCTATACATTAATGCTCATCACAACAGGACTCTTAATTGCTTTCACCTATTTCATTCATCCCCCCCACCCACCTCCCCTCTGGCAACGACCAGTTTGTTTTCTGTATTTGAGAGTCTGTTTCTTTGTTTCTGTTTTAATGTGCTTGCTTTTTTGTTTCTTAGATTTCACATATAAGTGAAATCATATGGTATTTGTCTTTCTATGACCGACTTATTTCATTTGGTTTTATACCCTCTACATCAATCCATATTGTTCCAAATGGCAAGCTTTCATTATTTTTTTGTGTCTGAGTAATATTCTGTTGTGTGGAATATATACCACATCTTCTTTATCCATTCATCTATGGACAAACACTGGACATTTGGGTCTGGGTCATTTCCTTATCTCGGTTATTGTAAATAGTGCTTTCTCAAACTATTGTTTTTGTTTTCCTTAGTAATTACCCAGTAGTGGAATTAGTAGGTCATGTTATTTTTATTTTTACTTTTTGAAAAGTCTTTATACTGATTTTCACAGTGGTTGCACCAACCACTTGGTTAATATTTTTTGGTCATTTTGATAATAGCCAACATTATAGATAAACGCCAATATTATAGATATGAAGAGATAACTCATTGTAGTTCTGATTTGCATTTCCCTGATGACTAGTGATGTTGAACATTTTTTCATGTGTCTGTTGGCTGTCTGTATGCATCTTTGGAGAAGCATCTATTCAGGTTCTCTGCACATTTTTAAATTGAATTTCTTTTAGTGTCGAGTTGTATAAGTTCTTTATATATTTTGAATATTAACCCCTTATCAGATACACCATTTGCAAATACTTCTCCCATTCAGTTGGTTACCTTTTTGTTTTGTTGATGGTTTTCTTTGCTGTGCAAAAGCTTTTAATTTGGTATACTCCCAATAGTTTAATTTTGCATTTCTTTCCCTTGCCAAATGAGACATATCTAGAAAAATGTTGCAATGGCTGATGTTGAAGAAATTAGTGCCTAGGTTTTCTTCTTGGAATTTTATGGTTTCAGGTCTCACAACTAGGTCTTTAATCCATTTTAAGGTTTTTTTTTGTGTGTGTATTGTGTAAGAAAGTGGCCCAATTTCATTCTGTTGCAAGTAGCTGTTCAGTTTTCCCAACACCGTTTGTTGAAGAAACTGTCTTTTTAACATTGTATGTTCTTACTTCCTTTGCTGTAGATGAATTGATCATAAAACATGAATTTATTTCTTCACTCTTTATTCTGTACCATTCATCTATGTGTCTGTTTTTGTACCAGTACCATACAGTTGTTATTAATACAAATTTGTAGAATATCTTGGAATCTGGCTTTGTGTTCTTTCACAAGAGTGCTACGGCGATTTGGAGGTGGTTTCTGGTTCCTCACAAAATTTAAGATTATTTGTTCTAGTTCTGCAAAAAATTTTGTTGGTATTTTAATGGAGATTGCATTAAATTTATAGATTTGTTTGGGCAGTATGGACATTTTAACAATATTTGTTCCTCCAATCCATGAGAATGGAATATCTTTTCATTTGTTTGTATCGTCTTCAATTTCTTTCATTAATGTTTTATAATTTTTGTAGTAGAGGTCTTTTACGTCCTTGGTTAAGGTTATTCTTCAGTATTTTATTATTTTTGGTGCAATTGTAAATGGGATTGTTTTCTTAATTTCTCTTTCTGCTGCTTCATTATTAGTGTATAGAAATGCAATGGATTTCTTTCTATATATTAATTTTGCATCTTGAAACTTCACTGAATTTATTTATTAGTTCTGGTAGTTTTTTGGTGGAACCTTTAGAATTTTCTCTATATAGGATCCTGTCCTCTTCAAATAGTGACAGTTGTATTTTTCTCTTTTTAATTTGGATGGCATTTCTATTTCTTGTCTGATTGCTGTGAATAGCACTTTCAGTACTGTGTTAAATAAAAGTGAGAGTGAACATCCTTGTCTTATTACTGATCTTAGAGGAAAAGCTCTCACTTCTTCACCATTGAGTATGATGTTAACTGTAGATTTTTCATATATGGCCTTTATTATGTTGAGATATGTTCCCTGTAAACCTACTTTGTTAATAGTTTTTATTACAAATAAATGTACTTTGTCTAATGTTTTTTCTACATCTATTGAAATGTTCTTTTGGTTTCTAGCCTTTCTTTTGTTATTGAGATGTATCACAGTGACTGATTTCTGAATATTGAACTACCCTTGCATCCCTGGAATAAATTCCACTTCATCATGGTGAATTACTTTTTTAATGTATTGTTCAATTCAGCTTGCTAATTTTTGTTGAGGATTTTTGCATCTATGTTCATCAGAGATACTTGCCAGTATTTGCTTGGTTTTGTTGTTTTTTGGGTTGTTTTTGTTTTTTTAGTGTCTGTATCTGGTTTTTAGGGTGATACTGTCCTCATAGAATACATTTAAAATCTTTCCTTCTTCTATTTTTGGAAAATTTTGAGAAGAAAAATTATTAACTCTTCTTTAAATGTTTGGTAGAATTTACCTATGAAGCCATCCGGTTCTGGACTTTTGTTTGTTGGGAGTTTTTAAATTACTGATTCAGTTTCATTGCTAGTAATTAGTATGTTCAAATTTTCTATTTCTTCCTGATTTGGCTTTGGGAGGTTATATGTTTCTAAGAACTTTTCCATTTTTTTTCTAGATTGTCCAATTTGTTGGCATATAATTTTTTATGATATTCTCTTAAAATCCGTTGTGTATCTGTTGTATTGGTTGTTATTTCTCTCTTATTTCTGATTTTGTTTATTTGAGTCCTCTCTCTTCTTTTTTTAATGAGCCTGAAGAAAGGTTTATCAATTTTGTTGATCTTTTCAAAGAACCAGCTCCTGGTTTCATTAATCTGTTCTATTGTGTTTGTTTTGTTTTCTTTTGTTTTAGTCTCTATTTCATTTATTTCTTCTCTAGTCTTTATTATTCTTTTCTTCTACTGGCTTTGGACTTTGTTTGTACTTCTTTTTCAAGCTCCTTATAGGTGTAAAGTTAGGTTCTTTATTGGAAATTGTTTCTTGCTTCTTGACGTAGACTTGTGTTGCTTTAAAAATCACTTTTAGAGGATCTCTTTTGCACTGCTGGTGGGAATGCAAACTAGTGCAGCCACTCTGGAAAACAGTATGGAAGTTCCTCAAAAATTAAAAATAGAACTACCCTATGACCCAGCAATTGCACTACTAGATATTTATCTAAGGGATACAAGTGTGCTGTTTCGAAGGGGCACATGCTCCCCAATGCTCCAAAGTATGGAAAGAGCCCAAATGTCCACTGATGGATGAATGGATAAAGAAGTGGTATATACACACACACACACACACACAATGGAGTATTTCTTGGCAATCAAAAAGAATGAAATCTTGGGGCACCTGTGTGGCTCACTCAGTTGAGCGTCTGACTTCGGCTCAGGTCATGATCTCACGGCTCGTGGGTTCGAGCCCCACGTCAGGCTCTGGGCTGACAGGCCAGAGCCTGGAGACTGCTTCAGATTCTGTGTCTCCCTCTGTCTCTGCCCCTAACCCACTCACATTCTGTCTCTATCTCTCTCAAAAATAAATAATAAAAAACATTAAAAAAATTAAAGAAAAAAAAAGAATGAAATCTTGCCATTTGCAACTATGTGGAAGAAACTAGAGGGTATTCTGCTAAGCGAATTTAGTCAGAGAAAGATAAATATCATATGTCTTCACTCATATGAGGAATTTAAGATACAAAACAGATGAACATAAGGGAAGGGAAGCAAAAATATAAAAACAGGGAGGGGGACAAAACATAAAAGACTCATATAGAGAGAAGAAACAGAGGGTTGCTGGAGGGATTGTGGGAGGGGGGATGGGCTAAATGGGTAAGAGGCATTAAGGAATCTACTCCTGAAATCATTGTTGCACTATATGCTAACTAACTTGGATGTAAATTTTAAAATTAATTAATTAATTACCCAAAATACAAAAATAAAATGAAAAACAAACTCCCTCTTAGAACAGATTTTGCTACATCTCAAAGATTTTTGGACCATTGTGTTTTCATTTTCTTTTGTCTTCATGTATTTTTAAATTTCTACTCTGATTTCTTTATTGACCCACTCATTGTCAGCATGTTATTTAATCTCCATGTATTTGTGTTCTTTCCAGACTTCTTCTTGTGATTGATTTATTTCATACTGTTGTGATGAAGAAAATTCATGATAATATTTCCATATTTTAAAATGTGTGGCCTAACGTTATCTATTCTGGAGAATGTTCCATGTGCACTTGAAAAGAATCTGTATTGTTGTTTTAAGCTGGAACGTTCTGAATATATCTGTAAGATCTACATGGTACAATGTGGGTAATCTATCTATTGATATGAGTGAGGTGTTAAAGTAAAGTAATACTATTGTGTTGTTGATGATTTCTTCCTTTGTCTGTTAGTAGTTGCTTTATGTATTTGGGTGTTTCATGGTGCATAAATATTTATAGTTGTATTCTCTTGTTGGAATGTTCCCTTTATCATTATATAGTGCCCTTCTTTGATTCTTGTTATGGTCTTTGTTTTGAAGTCTATTTTGTCCTATATAAGTACTCAGTTTTCTTTCTGCTTCCATTTGCATAATTAATGTTTTTCTATCCATTCACTTTCAATTTGCATGTATCTTTAGGTCTGAAGTGAGTCTCTTGTAGGTAGCATATAGAATCTTGCTTTTTTTTATCCATTCAGTCACCCTGTATCTTTTGAATGGAGCATTTAGTACATTTACTTTCATAATAATTATTGATAGGTATGTACTTATTGCCATTATGTTACTTGTTTTATAGCTCTCTTCCCTTGGGATTTGATGGCTTTATTTAGTAATACGTTTGTATTCCTGTCTCTTTATTTTTTGCGTATCTATTTTAGTTTTTGATTTGTGGTTACCACTGACTTTATATATAATATCTAATGCATATAGCAGACTATATTTAGTTGATGGTCACTTAAGTTTGAACTCATTCTAAAATCACCAAATATATTCCCCCCACATCTGTTTTAGATTTATGGTGTCATACTTGACATCTTTTTATTTTGTGATTCCTTTGATTTTTATACATATAGATATTTTACTGCTTTTGTGCTTAAACCTCCACACTGGTTTTGCATGATTCACCTACTTTTATTATGTTTATATGTACCTGTGAAAATGTTTCCTTTCATAATTTTCTTATTTCTGATTATGACCTTTCCTTTCCACTCAAACAATCCCCTTTAACATTTCTTTCAAGACTGGTTTACTAATGATGAATTCCTTTAAATTTTGTTTGTCTGGGAAACTCTTTGTCTTTCCTTCTTTTCAGAATGATAGCATTGCTGGATAGAGCGTTCTTGGTGGTAGTTTTGTTTTGTTTTGTTTTGTTTTTTCCTTTCATCATTTTGAATATATCACTCTCTCCCTGCTGGCCTACAAAGTTTCTGCTGAAAAATCAACTGCAGGGTTATGGAGTTTCCCTTGTATGTAAGTATTTTCTCTTGTTTCTGTTAAAATTATCTATTTTTTAATGTTTATTTCTTTTGGAGGGGTGGGGGAAGAGAGAGAGGGAGAGAAAGAATCCCAAGCAGGCTCCACTCTCAGCACAGAGCCCTACACTGGGCTCCATCTCATGACCATGAGATTGTGACTGGAGCAGAAATCAAGATCCAGATGCTTAACCTATTGAGCCATGACAGTGCCCCTAAAATTCTCTTTTCCACTACATTTTGCCATTTTAATTATGATGTATCTTGGTGTGGACCTCCTTGGGCTGATTCTGTTGGGAGCTTTCTGTGCCTCTTGAATCTGGATGTCTGTTTCCTTCTCCAGATCAGTGAAGTTTTCAGCAATTATTTCTTCAAATAAATTTTCTTTCCCCTTTTCTCTCTATTCTTCTTCTGGGATCCCTGTAATGGAAAATTATTATGCTTGAGGATGTTGCTGAGTTACCTTTAGCTATTTTCATTTATTTTTAAAATCATGTTTATAATGTTTATCATTCTTTTTTATCAATAGATATTTAAATATATCTGTTACAGGGGTGCCTGGGTGGTCAGTTGGTTAAGTGTTTGACTTCAGCTCAGGTCAGTGAGTTTGAGCCCCACATCAGGCTCTGTGCTGACAACTCAGAGCCTGGTGCCTGCTTCAGATTCTGTGTCTCCCTCTCTCTGCCCCTCCCCTGCTCATGCTCTCTCTCTCTCTCTCAAAAAGACATAAACATTAAAAAAATTAAAGATATGTGTTACAGATTAGCTTTTCTGGGAAACAGACTCTGAGATGGAGTTTAGCACACAGAATATTTATTAAAGGTTGTCTATGGGGGTGGCTGGGTGGCTCAGTCGGTTAGGCATCTGACTTTGGCTCAGGTCATGATCTCAAGGTTCATGGTTTCGAGCCCTGAATTGGGCTCTGTGATGACAGCTCAAAGCCTGGAACCTTCTTCGGATTCTGTCTTCCTCTCCCTCTGTCCCTCCTCCGCTTGTGCACTCTCTCTCTCTCTCTCTCTCTCTCTCAAATACAAATAAATATTAAAAAATTAAAAAATAATAAAGGTTGTCTATGGAAGGGAGAAGAATCAAGAATGAACAGAGAGAGGAATATAGCTCTGATGCAAGACAAATGACAACGTCAGATAGCCCCATGGGAGACTCTGGAGGAGAAGGTCCCTTCAGAATACTCAGGGATATTCTAATTCTAATCAGGAAAGGTTGTGACTTTGGGCAAGGAGGCTTTCAGGAACCAAGGCAATTCCTGAAGAGGATTCAATGACAAAGCCTTTCCCAACAACTTTTTTGGCAGCTAGAATAACAAATAGTTCACTGAATGGGGATCTAGACAACACATCACAGTGTCCACTATAACCATTTCCTTAAGCCGCTTGGAGCACAACTCATACATAATCTGTGAATCCAGTGGAATACTTTTCTATGGGGAAATTTATAAGAGAAACATCATTGGAAAGACTACAGCCTCCAGCACTGTAGCAGGTCTCAAAACTAAAACTAAAATTGACTAATTTCCTCCTCCATCCCTGCCCTCATGGCCATTTCATTCATGTGTCATTGTAACAGCATGGGAATGACTGATTGCAGAAGCTCTCTGACATAAATTGGCCAAATCTTTTTGTCAAGTTGTTGTCTCTTGCCCAGTGGAGGCTCACTAGGTGGAATTAGCATGTGATACAAATATTAACACTTTGTGCCCATTTTATTATGTCCAACTTCATACGTTTATCCCAAATCTACTTTTCCAATCCTCTACACTTTTTCTTTCTTGGACTCTGACGAAGGAGACCAGGCTGTATATCATGTACCTGACTGGCCAAACAATTCACTACTGTCCATGAGTACTAATACATGATATATATGAGCCACTTCTCTTTTCATGCAAAGTAAATGAACAACCACATTAATCTTGGTACCATCTTCCAAGGTCCACCCATTAATAGGGTGGTGTTACAGTTGCCCTCCATTTTCAACTTGTATCCATTGAGCTAACCCATTTGTGAACGAAATTCAGGCTTAGTTAATAGATTCTCCACATGTCTGTAAGTATAAGCTATGGCAAGTGATGTGAGTTTCTTGGATACCTCCTCCTGTGCCCTCTAGTCCTGCTGATGCTTCTACCCAAATGTGCCACTCCCACAGAACAGTGGATTGTTGTTGAGACTGCCTAACCTGATGATTTGATTGTTCTGACAGAAACCAACTCACAATGAGTAGTTATGGCTACCAGGTCACTTAGTATCTGTATTCACTTCCTATGGCTACTATCACCAATTATCACAAATGTGGGGCTTAAAGAACACATATGTATTCTCTCATAGTTTTGGAGGCCAGAGGTACAAAATTGGTAACTTTGGGCCAAAATCAAGGTACTGGCAAGACTACACTCTCTCAAAAGGACCTACAGAAGAATTTATTTCTTAACTTTCATTTCCTGGTGGTGGTCATCATTCTTTGCTGTGTGGGTGCATCACTCTATTCTTTGCCTTCATGGGTGCATTGCCTCCTCCTCCTCCATTAATGTCAAATCGTCTTCTGTCTTCCTTTTATAAGCATACCTGTTACTCAATTTATGACCTGCCCATATAATCCAAAATAATGTCTCCACTTCAAAATTCTTAAGTAAATGCATCTGCGAAGACTTTGCCATGTAAGAACATTCACAGGTTCCAGGAATTTGAATGTGGATGTCTTTAAGGGTACCATTTTTCAGCCTATCACAGAACTCCATGGTCAGGCACCTTGTCTTTAACAGCACCCAGTAGGAGGCCTGGAAGCAGTTTTTTTCAAAATTATATAATTATCTGCTAAAGATGCCATGACTTTGCTCTAGTAACCTAGCAATATAAATGGTGAGCTTCTCATTTGGACAGCATCTTTTCCTACCACTGATATGACCAGTCTCATAGGGTTGCAGGGTCATATGGCCCAACTGGCAGGAAAGCTTGTAGCACAGTCTAGACCTGCTGCGGAGCCCTTTTCTTGCATTGAGAGGCTCTCAAATCTGGCAGTATTTAGAATCATCCAGATAATGGATCAGAACATTATTCCTCGGTATGGAATGTTCTGCCTCAAGAACCAAAGAATCCCACATGGTATTGTGCTTCCTTTGCCGTAATACTGAAAGTGGGAGAAGGAATAATTTGTCCTTTGCCTTTAATGAGATATTGAAGCATGCCCCTACTCACTGGACCCCTAAACTTTTTACTGGTGAGGTAGGCTTCTAAATCTTGATAGAGCTTATCTTTTCCATTCTTACCACGGCTTTTAGCACTCCAGCCAGCTTTTGCACATCCTATCTGATCACTATTATGTCACAGTCAATGTGATGTCATGTAGAATGTCCAGGCAGAACAAATATCCTGGGGCTATATTATGGCAAAGGATAAGAGAAATAATGTAGTCCTACAAAAAACTGTAAATATATACTGTTGTCCTTTCTGTGTAAATGCAAACTGTTTTTGATCCTCTTTTGTACTACGAATGGAAAATAACTCATTTGTCATATGGGTGGCTGCATACCGTGTAGCTGAGGTCGTATTAATCTCTTCTAGCAAAAATAGAGCATATGTGGCATAGCAGATGCAGTTGAGGATTTCTTTTGATTGAATTGATGGTAGTGATCTTCTAGGATCCTTCTGGTTATTGCATGGGCACCAAACTGGTAAGTTAAATGGAGGTATGATAGAAACCACCAGTCCTAAATCCTTCAGATGTTTTAGAATGGCACTAATCGTTGCGATCCCTTTGGAGCAAAATATTTGTTTTTATTTCCTCCTTGGCTAGACTGGGGAAGAAAGGAGAGTAGTTTCAAAGACTTCCACTTGGCCTTCCCAAATGTGATAGATTTTACTTCAAAAATAACCTAATGGTAGTGTTTTGCCAAATACTAGTTATTTATATTCTGAATATACCATAAAAAATTATAGAAATGATCTTTAGGTGGATTCACAGAACCAGTGACCTACTTTGCTTGGAAGTTTGCAGAACTTCACTTTTTACCTGTCTTATAAATGCCTCATCTCTAGCAGGAGCCTGTGATGAGGTTTTCAGTCGTCTCAAGGTGTTAGTAACAACTCAGATTTTGTGCGTTGTAGCCCTTGATGTGTTTGTGCACTCCTCTTGGGTGTAATTCCACCCAAGAAAATGGCTATATGTTCCTTTGGGGAAAGATGGAAACCTTTACCAAGTATATACTTGCCATAACCTTTCAGTGTCATTATTCAGGGGAAGCGTCCCCTTCTTTAGAGGGTCTCCTAATGTCAAGATCCAAAAACTAGCTCAGGCATAGAAATTGGGAAAGAAATTGTAGCCTTATATTGGATAATTTTCTCTCAGATTTATAATCACTCACTTTAAGTTTCTTTTGATGTTACAAAGAAAGTGTATCCTTGTTGACTACTCACTTATTTTGTCTCTAGGGTTATCATGTTATATTAAATTTGTAGAGCTCTGACTTCTACTTTGCCATTAAATGTGAAAATTGCATCTACCTGACTTCTAACAGTTAACTCTACCAAATAGTCTCTATTTTTCCAGAATCCTATCATCCTTATTGCTATCAGTGATCCTAATTTTCTAATACTCTCTAATATTGTCAGCCTTGTCCTACAGAGGACTCAGCTAATTTTAGTGGTGCTAGTTTTAAAATCCCTCTCTCAACAGCACATTCTTTATAGCCTTAATAAATGGTCTATCCTCTGAGTCTTTCCGTTGCATATAATCATCTGGTATAGCTCTTTGCTTTATATAGCACGCCCACTGCCTTGAGACTTTAAACACATTTTTTGCTCTCTGCCAAAGTGATATCTGGCACTTGAACCTCACTTAGCATAGGCCATTGATTATTCCATGCTTCGAGGAGACATCCTAAAAGTAAATTTACACCATCTCCTAGTGTCATTACCCAGGTATTAAATCTAGTATTCTGGGAGAGTGATCTCAAATTAATAAACTTTCCCTTATCCAACCTTATGCACTGCCCTCTTGATCAAAAGCCCTCAAAATTCAGTCCAACACATATTTTCTTGACTTTTGCTAGCATAGTGCTGGCAAGGTCTTGAGAGTCCTTTCAGAGAGAGTCATTTTCCTCCTCGATCAGATTCAGCCCATTCCCAACTGGGCTATTCTGCGATTTAGCTGAGATATAGACCCAGTGACTTGATAGAGAATAGAAACAGATCCTGAGGAAAGGACATGTCTCACAGGGAATAAGCCTCTATATTCTCTCCAAGCAAAAAGGAGTTGGTCATTTTAACAAGGAGGGCTGAGCCATGTTAGCATCCCACTATCTTTCAATTTACCGTTTCCTCCATATTTCTTAGACTCATGATACATCACAACAGCTAATTCAGTCCCTGCACTGACATACCATACCAAATCTCTACTGATAAAAGTTTTAACAGTCAGTGCTGGGGGCTATCTCTGTTCTATCTTCCACCAGTTTGGGGGTCCTTGTTGCCAGCAGCCAGTGAGTGATGCAGTTCCTAACCCCCTCTTAGCACCTGCTTTCTCAAAGCATTCCTGGTATCAAGTATCGCAAGTCAGTTCGGGTTCTCTGTGAAGCAAATTCCTAAATGGAGGTTAGCAGGCAGGATGTTTACTAGTGTCCTTGGGATCAACACCTGTGTGACAGAGGTTGATCTGCTCAATTTCTGTTAAAAGTAGGAATTTCTATTGCATTAGATCGTGACGATGTGGGTTATTCAATTGTTATCAAATGTGTAAAATTTAACTAGAGAAAAATAAAAATACTAGAAAATTTACTTGACAAGTCCTTTTCAATGTTTATAGCTTCCATTAAACCTTAAATTTTACTTTGCTGTGAATGAATTTTCAAAACCTTGCCTGGTTTCCATAGAGAATTTTTATAGCAGAATTAAAAGAAACTAGTGGTAGAAATCTAGGAAGAATAAAAAATGAACTTACTTATTCTTTTAACATGTAGTTATTGAACAGCTACTATGTGCCAGATCCTGTTTTAGACACTAGGAAAACATTGGTGAATGGAACAGAAAGAGATCTCTGTCCCCAAGAAGATGAGGAAATCCAACAAAGAACAGTAAACATACTAAATAAGTAAATGATATAACGTGGGAAATGTGATAAGCGCTGGGAGACAAATGAGCAAAAAAGAGTTGATGATAATAGTTTCAAATGAGTGGGGTATTCATTGTAAGCATCTCTGAGTTTAAGTTTGAGCAAAGACTTGACGGACAGATGAACCATGGTATAGAGTGTCAGCTTTTGTCTTCAAGCCCCAGTTCTCACAGGATGATATAGAGGGCCAGGTAATGAGTACACAGACAGTGAGTTGCATTAGAGAAAAAAGCCTTAAGCTTAGGGTATCCGAATCTTTTATAATGAGCAGTATTTTTCTTGACTTTTATCTCAAGGGGAGACACTGTTTCTATCTTTCAAGGTTGGTTGCTACACCAACATCCTTAAAAGATATTCTAGAACAAAGGGAGTCATTGTGTCTTCTCACAAAACTTACAGAGATGCTGTAGACCCTAAAGGAATGGTCTCTTTGTAAATGAGACCTTAAAAAGAGCAATTCGTTGGAGGAATGGGATTTAAAACCTAATTGGAATTAAGTCCTAGAAAGAATAGAAGGAGAGGATTTAGAGACAATAATTACATACAGACATTTCTTTTTGAAGAGCTTTGCTGCAAAGGAAGGCAGGTAAGTGGGATAATAGCTGGGAGAGAAATGTTATCAAGACAAGTTTCCTCTTTTGGGTTTTTAAGATGGAACAGACAGAAGTGTTTGTTGTATGTTGATGAACATGACCTATTAAAGAAGGAAAAAATGATTATTTGGGAAAGGGGATGCAAAGTTACTGAAATAGTGCCTTTGAGTAGAGAAACAGGATGAGATTTATTTTAAAATGGAGGTTTCAACCTTAAGATAACAGTGTAAGAGGGAAGAGATCATAAGAACACAGGTTGAATGAGTGAATGGATGTGGTGGTGAATTTGTGGAAGCTTTCTATCGATCGCTTCAATTTTCTCAGTGAAGTAGGAACCAAAAGCAAAAGTGTTGGAGATTTGAGTAGAGATGAGTAAGTATATAAAAGAGTATTCTAGAAGGGTGGGAGAGCACATGGACCAGAAAACTACAGTATGGTTGCCAAGGAACCCACCTAAGTCTCCTAACCATGAATTTCAGTTAAATCATTCAGTATGATTTTGTTTTCTTCTAGTCTTGATTAATGGATCAGGTGGACAGTGTTTCAGATTTCCCATCTTTCTGCTCCTTCCCATCAACTACACTGTCAAGGTGTCAAGACAGTGAAAGATATAATAGGTTCTGGTTTATCCTTATGCGTTCCAATTTTACTTCTTTTCTCCCCTTCAAGCTTTTCCTCCCAATTTTTGGCCCTGCTGAGCCACAGCGACATTTAGCCACCCCCAGATGCAGAGACTAGAGCCTTCCATAGACTCCTTCACCACTTCCTGCAAATGTGTAAACTCTGATCCATATAATAAATTCCTTTGTTTCATCTCACTCAGTGTTTCTGCTTACTGAATTGAACTTCAACTGACAGTGGTGGCTTTTTATATTCTCCTACAGACCTTCTGAAACGGGGTCTGGAGGTCAGCTAGGTGTTTTCTTTGTTTCTCATTGTTGGTTAGAATTATTTTTCTTGTTCTTGCCTAACCTTTGCCTCCCCTCTTATGTCATCATGTTATATCACCCACTACTTTCCACTGTTGCTTTTGTCTTGATACTTTTCATTCCTGGTTCACTGTCACTCCCTCCAATGCCAAGCCAGCCTCCTTTTCTCCTATTCTCCCCACCCTCTCTCTCTCTTTCATGTCTAAAATTCTTTAAACATTTTTGTTTTTTTAAATATATTTTCCTTATTGAGGTATACGCTATACGATGCAAAGATCAAAGTGTGCAGTTAAGTTAGTTTTGTCAGATTATACATCTATGTTATCATCACCAAATCAGATAGAGAGCTTTTATATTATTCCAGGAAATCCACCTGTGCCCATTCTCAGTCAGCATCCACCTCCCACCCCCCTGCCACACATATACACGGGGCAATAAGTGTTCAGGTTTCTATCATATTAGATCAACTTTGCCTATTCTTTGTAGTTCATATAAATGGAATCATATAGTATGCATTCTTTTGCATTTGAGAATGCACTTAACCATAATTTACAATCTGATATTCACTCTTGGTAACTTCAATTTCCATATAGATAATAGTTCTCATGCCCTGTGTTTTGAACACCTTTCCTTCAATGATTTTTCTTTTCTAATTCATCTTATCCACTCATTGCCACTGTTAACCATAGCCTGGCTGTTACCAACAATTGAATCTTCACACCTTCAAATCTTAATTCTGTGCATCCCACTCTCTAATCACCACCACACAACTCTCTGGCCAACATATTTTTATATCCTCACTGCAACAAGTCTTCAATGTTATCAGAGCAAATAATTTATTAATACTATTACCATTTATTTACCTTTCCTCATCTCCAGAAGATCCTCTTCCTCCTCCTTGTCTACATTAAGTTATCTGGCCATGATTATAACCACCCTCTTGCACATACACCCAATTCCCTTGACACCCTCTCATTGCCTCCAAGATTGATAAAGCAGGTGATCGGCAGAAGATAAAGCCTTTCTCCACGGAGTTACACACATACCTGGCACAGAAGTTGGAGAAACTCAAGGAAGTGATTAGGAAGGTTTTCAAGGAGCTGAGGGCTCAACCTGCTGCCCCATGAAAATAAGATGAGTCCAGAGGGCAGTGAAACTATGGCACTGGCACACTTGACTGACCTTCAGAGCATAATGGCTACAGCTTCACTTTTGTTTTTCAAATTCCATGCAAATCTCGCTTGTAGCCAACTTTCACTGAGAGCCTTAAGAGGAAGAGAATTCTGAGTATGGAAGTTGACCCAGTACAATGCAACCACGTGATCTCTTGGGAGCTCTGTAGGGGAAACAAGGTTCTTAAGGGAGAGCCAAGTTTCTTTTCGAGCAAGAGGATAAAAGGAACATTTAGAGAAATTATGACAAAGCACAAATTCCACTGGGATTAGCAGAAGTGTTTCTGTAGATAGAGAGGCATCGGTGATTAGGACAAAATAGGGAGTGCAGCCAGTTAATTGGAAATTAGAAGGCAGGTGTGGAGGGTAAGGTGGGATATTTGTGTTTATTGAAGCCACATGTATAAGGATAATGGGGTTAGTGAGATTAGTTTTGTTGAACATGGTGGTCAGAGCTCTGATGGTTGAGGACAAATTGGATGTCTGAGAGCTACCTCTCAGAGACAAAGAGGCCTGGGCTGGTGGTTTTACTCCAAACTCGAAAAGATCTCTATTAATGGAAGTGAACAAATCAAGGGAAGTCAGGCTTTCTCTTATTCTATACTTAATTTCCACGAGAGCCACTATTTTATAAGTTACTTGTTTTCAACTTAATTTTTCACCAGAGTTCCCATAGGCTCTTTTTCCTCTATGGTGTTCACATTTTGAAAGTATTTTTAAAATCAGAGACATTGAGAATTTTAGCCAATCAAAGATTTACTGCCAATCAAAAGTTTGGACTTTCATGAACTAGTCACTGTTATCACAAAGCAGAGAAAAATCAATATTCTAGTCGGTCTGAGAAAGTTTGTAAAGGAGATAATTTTCTTTTTAATTTTCTCAGATTCCAAAAATATTGAAAATAGAGTAGGATTCAGTTGAACTTGATAGACTGAAAACAAAGAAGCTCTCCTAAATAACACTAAAATAGATTAAAAACAATTTTTTTATCTTCATTTATTCTTGACAAAGGGACAGGGTGTGAGCAGGGGAGGAGCATAGAGAGAGGGAGACACAGAATCCAAAGCAGGCTCCAGACTCTGAGTTAGCACAGAGCCCAATGTGGGACTTGAACCCAGGAACATGAGATCACGATCTGAGCCGAAGTCCGACTCTCAACCTACTGAGCCACCCAGGTGCTCCACTAAATAGATTTTTTAAGTTATTAATCTGCAAAGACATAGAAAATAGGACATGAAACATCAGTAGATAAATTATTTTAATAAAATTTTACAACCTGAAAATTCCATGATTTATTCTCAATTCGTGCACATTAAGTCTTCAGCAATGGCCAAAATGAAAGAACCCCAGTTCTCTTTCTTTCAACTGGTCACTTGGCCGGCCTGGTTAATATTTCTTCCAAAGCAACAACAACAACAACAACAACAACAACAACAAAAACGTTAAATTTTAAAATTTAAGTCTTCCAGTATAGCTAAAATGCCAAGTAACAGTTTTCCTATCTATTCTCTCTGCCTTCCTCGGTCCAATCAAGTTTAAGACTAAGACAGTTCAAGGGGCACCTGAGTGGCTCAGTCGGTTAAGCATCCACCTTCGGCTGAGGTCATGATTTCATGGCTCGTGAGTTCAAGCCCAATGTCAGACTTTGTGATGACAGCTGAGAGCCTGGAGCCTGCTTCGGATTCTGTGTCTCCCTCTCTCTCTGGCCCTCTCCCTCTTGAGCTTTCTGTCTCTGTCTCTGTCTCTCTCAAAAATAAATAAACATTTAAAAACTAAAAAAAAAAAAAATGAGACGGTTTATGAAAACAGATCACTCAAAAAATTTGCCCCCCGTTTGTCTACCTTCATCTACACTCCTTTACCCTGAACTTCAGTCACAAAAACTATGCTTTTCTCACATTTTGTTTTCCCTTTTGAGGCTTTGCTTAACCCATTTTCTCCTCCTGGACTTACCTTCTTTCCATTTCTTAATTAAATCAATGAACACACTCTCAAGGCTTAAGTAAAATACATACCACCTCCTCCATGAATCCTTCTACGAACCCAAAATCTAGACCAATGGCTCTATATTAATGTACACATGGTACTTTGATTGTACTTCTCTTTGGCGATTAACAAAACGCGACAGATGTTTATTACGCCCTGTAGGCCTTATGTTGCTGGAAAACAGAAAATGTCAGATTACTTATCTTTGAATGACTAGTGCCTTGAAAACAGTAGCTGCTTAGTAAATGTATATTGAATTTGGAATGGTGGTAGGTTTGTTTTTTCATCTTTTGAGTTAGTTGGTCACAGTATTCTGAGAGCAGGGAGGAAGAAGCCAGGTTGATTTTTAGTACTAGTCCTCAAACTGACAAAAGATTTCCACAGGCACCCAAGAATACTGATGATGAGAGTCAGCAACTGACTCTTTTATCTTCCCTCTCCAGCCAAGGGTTAAATAAGAATTATAATACTTATTTAATGCTTTCTGTATACCTAACAGGATGCTGATTGCTTTACTTATTTGTTTCGAGTGCTGTTTTAGAAAGTGTTTATTTCTGTCAAAGTCATACTGGTACAAAGTTAAAATTCAAATTATATTTGAAAACATTTGCTAATAGTAGTCTCTTATTTTACCTATCTCTACCTTCCTCCTGTCTTGATCCCTAGAAGCAACCACTGGTAAGTTTTAATCTATTCCCTCTGATATCTGTCTCCGTATTTCCAAACAATAGACTCATAATGTTTTTTCCTGATTTTTCAATTTTAGGTACTATCTATTGACTTCCTGTTTTTATGAGGATTTAATTCCTTTATACTACCATTTCTTGTGTTTTACCAACATCTGTCCAACAGAATATTTTGACACTTAAGCCAAATAGTAAAGTATGATTGTGTCTTCCTTTGCACATGTTTTTTGCTGGAATCTGTAAATTCCTTATCTCTTCACTTGCTTAGTTTTATATATACATTTGAATTTCTTCCCCAAATGCTCCACCATGATATGCCTTGACATGGGTCTTTTAAATTTACTGTGCTAGGTCCTGAAAGTGAGTGTTAAATCTAAGGACTCATATGCTCTACCAAATGTGACTGAATGCATCCAATTTACCAGTTATGAGTGATTTTGTAAAAGACTTAAGAATTGTCAAGTGCATGCTTCTCACTGTAAAAGTTCCACAAGTAAAAGCATGTAGGACAGATGAAGGAACTAAATGTGTTTTTTTACCCAATTGACTATCCAAACACAGGCTGGCCTCTTATTTTCATTTTTATTTGGCATTTGTACAAACATGCTACGTCACACAGTTTCCATTTTCTCTTCTAATTTGAGATTTTTAGAAAACTCTGAAGACCCTAAGCTGCTTTTCTTCCACACTCATTCTTTCTGGGCCTCAGTTTCTCCATTAGTAAAAAATGAGTCTTTTTCTTCCGTAAAATTCTGTGGAATAAATAAAATATATGCACAAGCTTTAGGATATATTAATCCAGTTGCAGTAGGTTGAATAATAATCCCCAGAGGTGTCTATACCCTAAACTCCAGAACCCAGAGTGAATGTTTTACCTTACACGGCTAAAGGACTTTGCAGGTGAGATTGAGTTAAGTGCCTCCAGATGGGGAGATTATTCTGAATGATCCAGATGGGCTCAATATAATCATAACAGTCCTTGTAAGAGGAGACAGAAGGACCAGAATGGGAGGAGGGGATATGATGAGGGAATCAGAGGTCAGAGAGAGAGAGAGAGAGAGAGAGAGATTTGAATATGGTATGTTGCTGACTCAGAAAATGGAGGAAAGGATCACGAGCCAAAGAATGCAGGCTGGCTCCAGGAGCTAGAAAAGGACACATATTCCCCTAGAGCCTCCGGAAGGAACCAGACCTGCTCACAACTTGATTTTAGACCTCCAAAACTATCAAATAATACATTTGTAGTATTTCAAGCCACCCAAATGGTGGTAACTTGTTACAGCAGCAATAGGAAATAATACATCAGTTGATAGCATATCACTTTTGGAACTCATGATAATCTGGTCTTGGCATATTATTATCATGTAGTACTTATTGACGAATTTTGTAACAATCTCTTTTTAGGGCTATATATTGAACTTTCACTATATGGGCTGTAGGTCCCAAAGGTACGGATCTAAAAAGAATTTCTATGGAAAAGAACACAGTTTATTTCTTCCTGTCCACTGTTCACCTACTCCAGATGGGCACACAGCGCTTCCAGCAAAGGCAAGCCTTTACCACTACAGAGTAATGGGTAATGGCAGAGGCCTCAGAGCCACACTTGCCTGGGTTCAAGTGCTGACTCTGCCACTTGCCAGCTTTCTAACTCTGTAAGCCCGTTTGCTGAATTGTAGAATAAAGATCAACTAGAATTCCTACCCTGTAAAGGTTTTGTGAGATTTAAACAATTGGTCCATATAAACTATAATGCCTGGCACAAAGTAGGTGTAAGCACTCAGCAAGGGTAAGTTATTATTAGTATTGGTTATCACCATTACTATTAAAATCAGTTGTTAAATTACTCAAAAGAAATGGATTCCTATTACAGCCATAATGTCACTGCTCTTTAGATGTGCGTCCCCAGTTCCCTCAACAAATTCTTTTTTTTTTCAACGTTTATTTATTTTTGGGACAGAGAGAGACAGAGCATGAACGGGGGAGGGGCAGAGAGAGAGGGAGACACAGCATCGGAAACAGGCTCCAGGCTCTGAGCCATCAGCCCAGAGCCCGACGCGGGGCTCGAACTCGCGGACCGCGAGATCGTGACCTGGCTGAAGTCGGACGCTTAACCGACTGCGCCACCCAGGCGCCCCAACAAATTCTTCTATTAATGGCAGCATTTGAGCTCTATTTTTGAAATTTCTTACCTTCCTTTTTGTAATTCATGGGTTTTCCATTTCAAAGGAGGTAGAGACTTTCTAAGCAATACTATTTCAACATCCATTAAACATTAAACAAAATAATAGAAATTTTATTGCCAAATGGCAAGAGTCTGGAAATATTGCCTCCCACATTGTGAAAATATGACAGATTGCCTGCCATCCACCACAAAATATCCATCAGTTGGAATAAATCATCCCTCTTAGCAATATGAGAACTGGCTTTACTTCATGACTATTTTCTTATATGGCTCAGACCCTTTGCCACAGCTACTTTTTTGTGATAAAATATTTTTGGAATACTTTTTTCAAACAAAGCAAATATGTCAGTAAGTTGAACTGCACTGTCAATTCTAAAAAAAATAAAAATAAAAAAGGAAGAAAGAAAGAAAGACAGGAAGAAAGAAAGAAAGAAAGAAAGAAAGAAAGAAAGAAGGAAAAACAATGAAAAGAAGAAAGAAGGACCAGAATGTTGTTCTGATGGCCAAGCTTTTAATCTGTTCTTATGGCATTGTGCCAAGTCTAGTTGTTTTCTGACATATTTTTAGGTTTGTACTTAATGTACCGTGTCTATTTCTTTATCAGTCAATTTGAGTGTTCATTGCTGGTGCAGAATCTTAGCAACATTATCATTCCTGTTGATAAAACCTCCAGCATTGAACAACAATACATTTCCCAAATGCATGTTCCAGCTACCCTAGCTGTACCTTCTCATTCTCTGGCTTTTGTAATTTACCACAGTATTTCTCAAACTCGTGTGTCCTAACAACCCTCAACTACAAATAGAAATACTCAGGACTCTCCCATGGAGAATCTGATTTAGCAGGTCTGATGGGAGGCCAGAGAAACTATAATTTTAACTGATGAATTCCATGATTAGACAAATTAGAAGCACTGTTTTTGTGAAGTTATGTCTGGTTGTTTTATTTGTTTGTTTGTTTTAAGTCCCTCAGAGGGAGTAAGGGTTGATAGTAAACACATGAAAGGATTTGATAAGCTTCCCTGGTTGAGTGAGAACATTCCTTTCCCATATCTGAATACAGATCTCTGTAAAATCTTAGGGAACATATTCTTTCCTAGTCTGGCCACACATACAATAGGACCCAGTGAAGAGGCTAGAACTAATGTTTAAAAATCTATTTTACCGACTCTTGATCCTCGTCTACAACCATCTGGTGTACTAGAGCTTCCGATGGCTTCTAGATGAGAAATTCTGTATCAATAACTGTAAAAATGCCTTGAATAGAAATTAAAACTTTCACTTCACACCGGAACACAGAGTATATTATCCAAACTATAGAAGGACTCTGGATCTACATTCATTAAGTTGACGGAAGGAAAGTTAAAGCAAATTTTATTGTTTCAAAACATAATTCTCTTCTAGTGTATATTAATTCCTTGGCCTCAAGGTCCTTTTAAATTGAGAGGAGAAACATTGGTTGTTTATTCAGATATTTCTGATATGTATGTGTATATATATACATTTCTGATATGTATGTGTATATACACATACATACACATGCACTATATACATATATATGTATGTATGTAGGTGTATATATGTATATATATATATATATATATATATATATATATAGTGCCTTACCAAAAGTCTCTTCATATAAATCTGCACAGTCAAAAGTGGAATTTTTGTTGAAAATCAGACAGGTGATTCAGCAAAAAGAAAAAAAAAAGGAAAACACCCATTTCCTTTGTATCTTTTAGATTCCAGCTACTTTTTATACTTAAAGAAAATTAGGAGTCTGTGCACTTTCTGAGTTTTAGCAACTTTTTTAAACTTAAATAAAATTCTTTTCAAGTTAAAGGAGACTCTAAGAATAAAGACGAGACATAGAAAAAAGATGCAAATCAGGGCAATTTCTATAACTTCCCGTAGTCTAATTCAAGAATTATTTCATGAGCGCTAAGTACTGAGAACTTGATATTTGCTGTGATTTAAAGAATAAAAGTTTTCGCACTCTTGTAGCTAACAGTCTACTAAGGAAAAAAGACAGAAAAGAATTCTAGTTACGTGAGAAACATGCAAAGGGAACAAAAAGAAGAAATTGCTGAACCAAAAAGTAGGGCCAGACAGAAAGAAGTAGAGGTGACCAAATGTTGATAGAGAGGTAATACTCGAACCAGAGTGATAAGAGAGAAGTCAAAACTTGCTCTGGGCATACCGTGAGGAATAAAAAATTCTTTCTTACTGAGACAGACTTGCGGATATTTTATTAACTAAAATGAAGGACCCTGTGAAGAGCAAGAGGGATGGACGATTGACAAGATCTCAATGAGGGGGGCAGAGCATGGGATCTAACAGTGCAGGTTCAGATTAGCTGTAACTAGAGATGGAGTCCTTTTCTTACAAAATGGACAAGATGGTTAAATGGGATTAAGTGAGTTTACAGATAGATGGATAGGACCAAAGACACAACACTGAGGTAGTTTAGGAATCTAAGGCTTCCTTTCAAAGTGAATTTTTTCCCCATTATCTTTACAATGCTTTATGGAAACCTGTACATCAAGGTGACACTGATTCAGTGGTTAGAACCCATAACAAAAAAAGGTTATCCCAGACTCAGATTTAACAAATAAAGACGACAAAAGCCAGTATTGACATTAGTATGCCACTCACTGCGTTAAGTGCTTTAAATGCATTGCCTTAAGAGACTGCTGGGTGTTTAACCTTTAATAGGACTCTGTGCCGACAGCATGGAGCCTGCTTGTGTTTCACTCTCTGCTCCTCCCCTGCTTATCCTCCCTCTCTCTCAAAATAAATAAATAAATGCATTACCTGAATTTCTCTCAACAGAATTGGTACCGTCTCCATTGTACCAAATAGGAATTTAAAAAAATTAAGAAATGATCTAACTGCCCCAGGTTACAGAAGTCTTGACTGGTGGGATTGTACTTCCAAATAAGAACATCAGCTCAGAACGAGAGGGATAGTTAGGGCAAGCTTTGAGTGGTGTGGATAAACTGGGAACGGGAGAAGCAGTTAATGGGGAAAGAGGAAAAGAATAGCTGAGGAATATTTGGGACCAGGGTAAGCATGAAGTCCTTTGCCTTGATAAAAGCCAACTGTATTTTCCAAATAGAAAAGAAAAAATGGATATTGGAGAATAGGAGTGACAGGGTTTTTCGAGGTTTTTTTTCTTTTTTAATGGTCTTATCAATAACACCTCATGTCAGTTTCCTTTTTTTTTTTTAGTCAAATGCTCTGTAAAATTTGAAATCATGATACAATAGTGCAAAAACATCAGATTAAGTATTACCAGAATAAATTTATAGTCCCAATTTTGGCGTTGCATTTTAAAGAAGCAGATGATTTTGAAGCTCACATTTCATCCTTATAAATGAACTGACGTAATAGAAGTAAGATGAATGTGAATACATAAACGGGCTGTTTTCTTGTGTATGAGTTGAGCAAAATATACCTATGTATATACTTTTTACGTTAATAAGCTATTTCTCATTGTGTAATGCTGAATAGGAGATTCTAGAATGCTTTGACAATTCAAACATGGCAAATGGTAATAAAATTAATCTTTGCATTGTATGTGTGCTTTAGATTACGAGATTTAATTCATCTTCTATCTTTTTAAATATCTAATTTCTAGCTGAACTCAGCAGTCCGATTTAAATTAAACATTAAGACAAAAGGAAGCCCAATGTTTGAAAGTTACTAAAGACGGAGTCATGAAGTCCTATTTAGTAAAGTTTCAATGAAGATGAGCGTCTTTGGGAAACTTGTAGGGTAAATTTCTCCTTGGCTAAAATTATGTACTAGAACATTATAACTCAAATTCTGCCTTGCTTTGCTCTGGGAAACAACTAAACTCATTTAGTTTATAAATAAGAGTAGCTTGAAACATGATACACATACTTTTTCAAGTGTACATGGAACATTTACAAGATAGATCATATTCTAAGCTATCAATAGATTTCAAAGGATTGCAGTCATATCAAGCATGTTCTCTATGAAAACAGAATTGAATTAAAAATAACAAAAATATATCTGGAAAATCCCCAAATATTTGGAAACTAAATAATACATAAGTCAAAAAAGATATTACAGTGTAAATTAGATAGTATTTTGAATTAGGGCATCTGGGTGGCTCAGTTGAGCATCCCACTCTTGATTTCAGCTCCGGTCATGATCCCAAGGTCATGATCCCTACATTGGGCTCCTGTTGGGCTCCACACTGAGCATGGAGCCTGCTTAAGATTCTCTCTCTCTCCCTAAAAAAAAATAAAAAATGTTAAAAAATGTTAAAAGAAAGTATCTTCAGCTGAATGAAAATGAAAATACATCATATCAAAATTGTAGGATGCTGCTAAAGCAGTACTTATGGAGAAATTTTTCTCACTAAATGCCTATAATAGAAAAAAGAAAAAAAGGCCTCATTCAAAGGCTTTGGCTTCAAACCTTAAGAATCTAGAATATTAATCAAATGAAACCCAAAGTAAGCAGAAATAAGGCTATATTACAGATCAAAGTAGAAACTAAAGCAATAGAAAACAGAAAAAAAAAAGAAGAGAGTAAAATTAAAGAAAGCAAAAGCTGGTTCTTTGTGAAGATCTATAAAATTGATAGACTTTTAAAAAGACTATTAAGAAAAAGAAAACGTGCAAGTTAACAGTATCACAAATGAGAGAGGTGACATGACCACAGAAAATTATAGATATTACAGTGACAACGGGGGATGTTATATACAAATGCACACCAATAATCTCAGCAACTCATACAAAAATGACAGTTTACTTGAAAGATAACTACCAACAGTCGCTTAAGAAGATGGATGGTAACTAGTCTTATTGTGGGAATCATTTAATAATGTGTAAAAATATCGAATCACTATGATATACACCTAAAACGAATAAGATATTGTGCATCAATTATACTTTGATAAAAAAAACATTTTAAGTAGATAATCCTATATCTATTTTTTAAATGATTTTGTATTTTAAAAACTCCCTACTGAGAAAACCAAACCCAGATGGTTCTACTGGTGAGTTTTATCAAACATTTGAAGTGATGATGCCACTTTTACACTAACTCTTCCAGAAAATTGAAGAGGAGGGAATACTTTCCAACTTTTCCCATGAAATCAGCATTACCCTGATCATAAAACCAAAGATATTATAAGAACATAAAACCAGAGACCAATATCCCTCATGACTGTGAATGCAAAGATTCTAAATAAAACTTTCAAAAATTTAATTTGATAAAGTATATAAAGGATAATGCATCATTATGAAACTGAGGGCATCCATTCCTGGAATGCAAAGTGGGCTTAATATTTGAAAACTCAATCAATGTAAATCACCTTATTAGCTAAAAAAGAAAACCATTGGGGTTTCTCATACAAATGGTGACATAGGAAGACCCTGAACTCACCTCCTCCACAGAACAGGCCACATTACACATGTTAATAGAGCTCAGGCAGAAGAACTGAGAGCTGACTAAATACCTTCTGCACCATGAAAGAACATCAAGAGAGAACATCAAGAAAGATGGAGACAGAGTAACCAATGAAACTCCCATCCCCAGTGTTGTGAATTGCAGGGGGAGGGATAGTCCTGAGGGACTGAGCTCAGATTTGTCTGTCCTTGATCACAGAGAAAAAAGCTTTTAAGTTCATAAAAGACCCAGCCCTAGAATTCTGCCAAGCAATGGAAGAGCTGCTGGAATTCTTGTTGGGCCAGAGGAACTGGAGAACAACATGATTTATGCTCCCCTTTCACCATGAAACAGGCACCAGTATATGGTACAGGTGTCCTAACTGGCCTGCCACCTCAGTACGCCTTGGGGCCCTAGCCAACACCAGCCCCAGCCATCCCACCCAGGTGGCCACAGGATGGTACACACCAGGACAACCCTGATCAGCACTCACTACAGCTCCAGCCTCCACACCAAGGTGACACAAGCACAGAGCACCCAGGAACACTCCAGGCCTGCACCACTTGGATTTCAGACAGCTTTCTAGGGCACCCGGGTGCTTAGCACTCTAGTACCTTCCAGCTGATGTCTATTTCGGATTCAGCCCCCCCACTGGGGTGACCGTTGCATGGAGCACTCTATAACACCCCCACCCGTGTCAACCTCAGCCCCATTCACCCAGCCAGGATACCCCTTGTACAGAGCACTCCAAGACCCCCAGCCTGTAGCCAACCTTGGCTCCAGCTGCCCTCCAGAGCACGCTCTGTGCAGAGTTATGAAACAGTACAGTTTATACCCACTTTAACTTCAGCTAGCCTGCAAATGTGCTCTGTGTATGTAGAGCCTTGGGACACTCCAGCTTGTGCCCACTTCAGCTATAGATGTCCTGCCTAGGATGCCCACTGTGTGAAGAGCCCTGGGACACTCAGCCCACACCAGCAACAGCTACGACCAGCCAAAAAAGTCATCAAGCACACACAGTCTATCTAGGGAATGACCATACACAAGACCATTCCCTCAAGTTTAGGAGAAGTAGCTGCTCTGCCTAATCCATAGAAACATACACAGAAAGTCACATGGTAATGGAAAGCACCCAAGCTGAAGCATGAAAAGAGAAAAGAATTTTAAAAATGAGGATAGGTTAAGGGATCTCTTGGATAATAACAATTGAACAATCATTATCATTATATTGGTCCCAGAAGAAGAGAGAGGAAAGGGCAGAAAACTTATTTGCAGAAATAATGGCTGAAAATTTCCATAACGTAGGGAAGGAAACAGACATCCAGGTTCAAGAAGCACAAAGTTCCAAACACATGAACCCAAGAAGTTCCACACCATGACACATAATAATTAAAATCTCAAAGGTTAAAAAGAAAGAGAAAAATTTTAAAGCGGCAAAAGAGAAGCAAAAGGATACATACAAGGGAAATTCTGCAGGCCAGAAAGAAGTGGAATGATATATTCAAAATCCTGAAAATAAAAGACTACAACCAAGAACACTCTACCCAGCAAGATTATCAGTGAAATTGAGGAAGAAATTAAGAGTTTCACATACAAACAAAATTAAAGGAGTCTACCACCACTAAACCAGTCACCTATATCTATATCTATATCTATATCTATATCTATCTATCTATATCTATACCTATCAGTAGATATCTATATCAGTAGATAGATAGATATAGATATAGATATAGTTATAGATTTAGATATAGATATAGATATCTACTATATATATAGATATAGATATCTACTGATAGGTATAGATATAGATAGTTATATTGCTCTAAAAAGAGCAATATCTATCAGTAGATAGATATAGATATAGATAGATAGTTATATTGCTCTAAAAAGAGCAGTATACATTCTTTTCAAGTGCACATGGAGCATTCTCTAGAATACATCATCTGTTAGGCCAGAAAACAAGTCTCAATTAATTTAAGAAGATTGACATCATAGCATGGATCTTTTCTGATCAGAGAAGTATGAAACTAGAAATCAATCACAAGAAAGAAACTGGAAAAAATGCAAACACATGGAGGCTAGAGAAGAACATACTAAACAACCAATGGGTCAGTGAAAAAAATCAAAGAAGATATCAAAATATACATGGATGCAAATGAAAATGAAAACACAACAGCCCAAAATTTGGGGGGACTCCCCAAGAGCAATTCTAAGAGGGAAATATATAGTGATACAGGCATGTCTCAAGAAACAAGAAAAAGTTCAAATAGACAAACTAACCTTACACATCAAGGAACTGGAAAAGGAAGAACAAATAAAGGCCAAGAGGAAAAAAATAAAGATCAGAGCAGAAATAAATGACATAGAGACTAAAAAGCAATAGAAAAAGAACAATAAACCAAAAGTTGGTTCTTTGAAAAAATAAAATTGATAATCACTTAGTTGAACTCATCAGGAAAAAAAGAAACCCAAATAAATAAATAAATAAAATCAGAAATGAAAGAGAGCTTACAACTGACACCATAGAAATACAAAGGATTATGAGAAAACATTATGAAAAATTATATGCTGACAAATTGGGCAATATCAAAAATTGGATAAATACCTACAAACATACAATCTTCCAAAACTAAATCAGCAAGAAATAAACTATCAAACAGACCAATTACTGGTAACAAAATTGAATCAATAATCAAAAACTACCAAAAAATAAAGGTCCACAACAAAATAGATTCATAGGTGAATTGTACCAAACATTTAAAAAGTTAATACCAGTACAAAAGAAGAAAAATACAGGCCACCATCCCCGATGAACATAGATGCAAAATTCCTCAGCAAAATATTAGCACACCACATTGAACAGTATATTAAAAGGATCATTTCCCATGATCAAGTAGGATTTATTCCAAGATGCAAGAATGGCTCAATATTCACAAATCAATGAGCATGGTACACCACGTCAAAAAAAATGAAGGATAAAAATATGAAGAAAAAGCATTTGATAAAATTTAACATCTGTTCATGATAAAAATTGTCAATAAACTGTTACTATTTGTGGATGACATGATACTTTACATAGAAAGCCCTAAAGACTCCATGAAAAAACTAAAATGAATTCAGTAAAGTTGCAGGATACAAAATTAACACCCCAAATTGGTAGCTTTTCTATACACTAATAACAAACTAGCAGAAGGAAAAATTAAAGAAATAATCCAATTTACAACTGTACCAAAAAGAATAAAATGCTGAAGAATAAATTTAATGAAGGAGAGAAAAGCCCTCTATTCTAAAAACTACAAAACATTGATGAAAAATTTGAAGATGACACAAATAAATGAGAAGTTACTCCATCCTCATAGATTGGAAGAATTAATATTGTTAAATGCCATGCTACCCAAAGCAATCTTCAGATTCAATGCAGTCCCTGTCAGAATACCAGTAGCATATTTTACAGAACTAGAACAAATAATCTTAAATTCGTGTGGAGCCACAAACAACCCTAAATAACCAAAGCAATCTTGATAAAGAAGAACAAAGCTGGAGCTATCCCTATCCCATTTCAAGATATACTACAAAGCTATAATAATCAAAGCAAGATGGCACTGGTACAAAAATAGACACATAGATCAATGGGAAAGAATAGAAAGCTCGGAAATAAAACCATGATTATATGATCAATTAATCTATGATAAAGAATGCAATAATACACATAAGGAAAGGCAGTCTCTTTAATAAATGGTGCTGAGAAAATGAGAGTTACATGCAAAAGAAGGAAATTGGACCATTTTCTAACACCATACCAAAAAAAAAAAAAAAAAAACCTCAAATGGATTAAAAACCTACATGTGAGAACTAAAAAAATTAAAATCCTAGAAGAGAACATAGGCAGTAGTTCCTCTGACACCAGTCATAGCAACATATTTTTAGACATGTCTCTTCCAGCAAGGGAAACTAAAGCAAAATTAAACTATTGGGACTACACCAAAATAAAAAAGCTTTTGAATAGCAAAGTAAACCATCAAAAAAATAAAAAGGAAACCTACATGGGAGAAGATATTTGCAATGATATATACATTAATAGGTTCCTATCTAAACATATAAAGAACTTATACAACACAACACCAAAAAAAAAATTTAAAAATGAGCAAAAGAACTGAACAGTTTTCCAAAGAAGACATACAGATGTCCAACAGACACAGGCAAAGATATTCAATACCACTAATCACCAGGGAAATGCAAATCACACCTATCATATTAGCTATTATCAAAAAGACAAAAAATAACAGCTGTTCATGAGGATGTGGAGAAAAGGGAACTCTTGTGTACCGTTGGTGTGAATTCCAGCTGGTGCAACCACTGTGCAAAACAATATGGAGGTTCCAAAAAATAAAAATAGAATAACCATATGATCAGCAATTCCACTGCTGAGTATTTACGGCCCAAAATAAAAACACTAATTTGAAAAGATACATGCATTCTCATGTTCATTGCAGCATTATTTACAATAGCTAAGAAATGGAAGCAACCTGTGTCCATCAATAGAGGAAAAGATAAGAAAAATATGGCATATATGTATAACAGAATATTAACACAACCATACCAAAGGATGAGATCTTGCCATTTGCAACAACATGGATGGATCTAGAGGGAATTCTACCAAGTGACATAACTCGGACCATGATTTCACTTATATGTGGAATCTAAAACACAAAACAAAGGAATAAAGAAACAAAAAGCAGAATGAGATCTATAAATACAGAGAGAATAAACATATTACTGCCAGACAAGTGGGAGGATGCACAAAACAGGTGAAGGGAAGTGGGAGATACCGGCTTCCAGTTATGAACTGATATGTCACATGAATAAAAAACACAGTATAGGGAATATAGTCCATGATACTGTAATAGTGTTGTATGATGACAGATGATAGTTACACTTGTGGTGAGCTTAGTATAACATATAGAGAAGGTGAGTCACTCTACACCTGAAACTAATGGGCCATTTTATATTAACCATACCCAATAGAAACATTTTAAAGAGAATTATTTAATAATTTTAATAATCTCCATAGATGCAGAAAAAAATTTAAAAATATACATCGATTTCTGAAAAAGTATTCAGTAATCTGAGACTAAAAGGGAACTTCCTCTACTTGATAGAGAGCATCCAAAAAATCTTACAACTAATATGAAACTTAATAGTAAAATCCCGAATGCTTTCCCCTAAGTTTAGAGAGAAAACAAGAATGTCCACTCTTACCACTTCTATTAACCACAGTACTGAAATATCTGCCCAGTGTAATAAAGCAAGAACAAAAAGGCATAAAGCCATCCAAATTGAAAAGGGAGAAGTAGGGGCACCTGGGTAGCTCAGTCGGTTAGACGCCCGACGTTGGCTCAGGTCACGATCTCGTGGTTGGTAGGTTCCAGCCCCATGCTGGGCTCTGTGCTGATAGCTCAGAGCGGGGAGCCTGCTTCAAATTCTGTGTCTCCCTCTCTCTCTGCCCTTCCCCGACTTCACTCTGTCGCTCTCCCTCAAAAATAAACATTTAAACAAAAAAAAATTTTTTTAAAGGAAAAGGGAGAAGTAAAATGCTCATTATTTGTAGATGATATGATCATCTATGTAGAAAAATATGATGAAATATACAAAATAGCTATTAAAACGAATAAGTGAGTTTAGCATAGTTGCAGGAATGAAAATCAGTATACATTACATAGTAAAGAAGAATTAGAAAAAGTTAATTTTAAATGTTTATATAAATTTAAGACAATATCACCAGTTACAATAGCATCAAAATGTGAAAATTTATAAATACGACAAAAGATGTGCAAGACTTGTACTCTGCAAGCTACCACACAAAACTGAGAAAAACTAAAATCTAAATGGATGGGGATACACACTCTTCTTAAATTAGAAGACTCAATATTGTTAAGATGTCATGTGTTCCTAAACTTTTGTGTAGATTTAATGCAATCCCCATCAGAACCCCAGAGGTCATTCTGTAGAAGTTGAGAAGCTGAGTCTAAAGTTAATATGGAAATGCAAAGAACCTAGAAGATCCAAAACAATTTTGAAAGTGGGAAGATTTTATGGGGCGCCTGGGTGGCGCAGTCGGTTGAGCGTCCGACTTCAGCCAGGTCACGATCTCGCGGTCCGGGAGTTCGAGCCCCGCGTCAGGCTCTGGGCTGATGGCTCAGAGCCCGGAGCCTGTGTCCGATTCTGTGTCTCCCTCTCTCTGCCCCTCCCCCGTTCATGCTCTGTCTCTCTGTCCCCAAAATAAATAAACGTTGAAAAAAAAATTAAAAAAAAAAAAAAAAAAAAGAAAGTGGGAAGATTTTTCACTATGTGATTTAAAGACTTATTATAAAGCTGCAATAATTAAGACTGTGAGATATTTGTGAAAATATATAGAAATAGATCAATGAAACAGGAAAGGATTCCAGAAAGAGACTCACAAATGTATAGTCAATTGATTTTTGGCAAAGGTGAAGAAGGCAATTTAATTAAAAAAGGAAATTCTATTCAACAAATGGTGATGCAAACATTGGACCTCACACGAAAAAATTAACTTCAATTCATACTTTATTCCATATATAAAAATTAACTCAAAATAGAACATACTTCTAAATGCAAAAACTATGAAACTTCTAGGAGAGAACAATAGAGAAAATCTTTTGGACCTTGTGTAGAGCAACACTTTTTAGATAGAACACCAAAAGTAGGACCCATAAAAAATGAGTAAATTGGATTTTTTCAAAACTAAGAAATTTTTAAGCTTTTTTACTTTTATTTATTTTGAGAGAGACAGAGAGCATGAACAGGGGAGGATCAGAGAAAGGAGGAAAGAGAGAGAGAGAGAGAGAGAGAGAGAGAGAGAGAGAGAGAATCCCAAGCAGGCTCCACACTGTCAGTGGGGAACTGGATTCAGGGCTCAAACTCAGGAACCATGAGATCATGACCTGAGCCAAAATCAAGAGTCAGATGCTTAACCGACTCAGGCACCCAGGCTCCCCAAGAATTTTTTAACTTTAAAAGACACTATTAAGAGAATGAAAAAATAAACCACAGACTGGGATATGGCCAAAGCACTGTTTCCAAAATATTTAAATAATTCTCAAAACTTTAGAAGAAAACAAAAGCCCAGTAAAAAAATGGGCAAAGATTTTAACAGATCCTCATCAAAGATGGAAATATATTGCAAGTAAGTGCAAAAAAAAAGATATTCAACATCATTAATCATTAGTGAAATTCAAATTAAAATCACAAAGAGATATTATGATAAAAAGAATAGAACAGGAAGAAGAGATTATAAAGGGGCATGAATAATCTTTTGAGAGTGATGAATATGTTTATTATCTTGATTATGGTGATGGTTTCATAAGTGTGTACATATCTAAAACCTGTCAGATTCTATGCTTTGAATATACTTACTTTATTTATATCAATTATACTTTAGAAAACTGTTTTTAAAATCCCCCAAAGAAATAGCTGAAAGAATTGAATATTGTTGCCTCTGAGAGGCAAATATCATGTGAGAAGGATTAGGTGCAATCAACTGCATTATTTTTTTTTATTTTTTTAGTGTTTATTTTTGAGAGAGAGAGACAGAGTGTGAGCAGGGGAGGGGCAGAGAGAGAGAGAGAGGAAGACACAGAATCCAAAGCAGGCCTTAGGCTCCAACCTGTTAGAACAGAGCCCAACAGGGGGCTCGAACTCATGAACTGCTGGATCATGACCTGAGCGAAGTCAGATGCTTGACCGACTGAGTCACCCAGGTGCCCCCATAATTGCATTATTTTAGCAAAGTGATTTTGATACTATGTAATTTTTTAAGTAAGTGTGTGTATTAGTTTGTTGAAAAGAAAATGGAAATCATTTTTTTTCTATACAAAGCAAATGATATAAGAAAATTTTATTTTATTTTTTTGAGAGACAGCACAAGCAAGCGTGAGCAGGGGAGGGGCAGTGAGAAAGAATCTTAAGCAGGCTCCACACTCAGCACAGATTCCATACCCGGGGATATGACCTGAGCTGAAATCAAGAGTCAGATGCTCAACAAACTGAGCCATTCAGGCACCCCAAGATTGTTAACTTGTATATCATATTCCAAAGTTTCAAGTCTCAAAGTTTTCAAAATTATTTCTCCATCTACCATCTCTTATACTCAAATTTATTTTAATATCTGCTTATAGTTAAATCTTTCTAATGTAGCTCTTGAACCAGGCCTGAAATCATTAATGGCTCTCTACTGCTTACCAAAGTATGTTCGCATTAGAGTTTGCTGCATGGTAGGTGGGTTATTGATTTAGGAAAAGACAACATGTACACTCCTGCTATAAATTCTGGATTAATGAGACTTGAAGCACAGACTACAACAGAACAAAGTGGTTGCATAGAGCAGGGAATGATGAGGATCTCTTTAGAATATTTCTTTCCTTGGTAGATGTTATGATCATCTATGCAGATAGTCTTTGGTCCCTAGAGGGATACATACCTGTCTGTAACTTTTCAGAGTTGAGAAAAACGCCGACATCTCACTACTCAACGGCTCTTTTATAACAAGGCTTAGATCCTTTCTGAAACACAGGACAGAGCTTATAGTCATCAGAACTCCTGGATCTTGAGCCAAATTCATCATCAGGAAGATCCCATCCTCCAGGGATTAAGTGACAGTTATGTGATTTTTAGTATTTTAATGTACCAAAACAAACATAAAAAAGAAGAAAAGATGGAGGGGAGGGTCACAGATAATTAAGGCCCTAAAATGTGAAACAAATTGAACAATGAGGTCAAGATTTTTGGAAGGCAGTTCTTCATATGTAAGTCTCTTTTTTTGAGCAAAAATTGACAGGTTGGCTCCAGACTGTTTTCAAAAATGCTTGTATAGCAAACAGCTTTGGAAGAGAGAGATGGTGTCTCTCATTAGGGTCAAGGGAAGATTCACGTCTTGACCAGAATAATGAAGGTAATTTATCTTTCTGGGGCAAAGGATAGTAGGTTTACTAGCAGCCGAGCATTAGATTGATGGTTTTTTAACCTCCAATTTCCTCAACTGTGTGCACAGTATCCACCTGAGGTATTCTGTGTTGTTACCCTTTTGGGATATCAGGGAAAGGAGGACTTATGCAAACATTAAGATCATACTTCCCACTGTGCCACGAGGAATAAAGTCCTTGTCTCTGATCCAGGAGTGTTGTGTCTTTCGCTAACATCAATGAAAACTGTGGTAGGCTAATTTGTTAGCTTACAAGTACAGTAAAACCTTAGACCCTTCCCAGTTCTTGACAAAGATACACTGTACATTTCTATTGACCTTGCAGAAGACAGTAACCCAGAGGCCTTACAAAGAATTCTTGCTTAAAAAGAAAGTGTTCTGCAATATGAGTAGACCTTGAGAGAAGCAATAAATATCCTACTAGAGGCCCATTTCAACCTGATGATCAGTGGAGAGATTAGGTAGAAGAAGAAACCATTGTCATTTTTTATGTTTTTCAACCAGTTCTCTTAAGTGAGACACAATGGAGAGAAAATGATGATAATAAACAGCTAAACTGAATTCTCATGTCATCCAGATACTCTACTGAGGTCTTTGAATTTATTGTTTAATTTGCTTCTCACAACACCACTTTGAAGGAATTTTTAAAATGTCACTTTATAGACAAGGAAACTAAAACATGCATAGATTAGAAAATCATCCCCAGACCATATAACAACAACATCAACAACAATAATGCATGCGTAAATGTTGAGGAATACTAAAGAAAAACTACTGAGATTCTTCTTCACAGGTCTAGATACAAGTTGTCTATTCAAAATGAGTGAGACTTCTGGCTTTCACATAGGATGTAGAAAGCTGGAAAGAACATTGCTCCTACTTTTACTACCATGACAGCAATAAAAATCTAGAAACAGGAGGTCACAAGTTTTTTTGAACCCATCACAAGACTGAGATTACAGGGCAACCACACAATGTGAACTATAAGGGAAGACAAGCAATCTAAGGAGAGACAGAAAGCAAGAACTTGCTTCCCTGGGACAGAGGCTGCTTTTCATCAGTAAAACTTTGGTTAAAACTCCTAATGAATTGCTAAAAGTCCAATGTGGAATAATGAGGGAATGCAGAACTCAGGAGAATTCCAGACATGGGGTACGTGCCTCTGCTCACAGGCTCATCTTGACAGATCTCACCAAGTGCTCACAAAGACAAACAAACGAAAAATGGTTACAAGATTAGAGGCTGAGAAAGGCCACTCAGGTGGCAGTACTAAGGAGCGCAACACCAGCTCTCAGAGAAAAAGAAGATAAGCGTGATGGTCTTTCTGAGTCTCCATTGCCTTATACTGCTGGAGAAAGGTGAACAAACCCTGTCTTTCTTAAAGCACTGTTGAATACCCACTGCAGATGGGAGAAAGGAACAGAGAAAAACTCTCTATTCCTGGGAAAAGATAGGAACATATCCTGGACTCAGATCCACAAATCAGATCAGGGCTGGATCACAGAGAAGGCCCACTGAGTGTTAGGTACACGGTGCCTACCTAAGACTGAGGCTTAATCAAAATAACAGAGAAGACTTCTTCCTATTTCCCCTCACTAGGCTAAAAAAGTGTTGGCTCATAATAATAACCTATTGCTGGGAAAGGAATAGCATGATAAAGAGAAATTCTCTCTCAAGTATAGTACAAAACTAAAGATGTATGAAACATCAAAAAATTTTTCTTTATTTTTAAGTTTTTATTTACTTTTTAGACAGAGAGAGAGAGACAAAGTGTGAGTGGGGAGGATCAGAGAGAGAGGGTGACACAGAATCTGAAACAGGCTCCAGGCTCCCAGCTGTCAGCACAGAGCCCGATGCAGGGCCTGAAATCACGAACCGTGAGATCATGACCTAAGCTGAAGTCTTAGGTCTAACTGACTGAGACACCCAGGAGCCCCAAAAAAATTTTCTATAAAAAGAAAAACAAATAGTCATGTCAACAAAAATGGTGGAATAAAGATTTCCGGAAATTCTCCTCTCCATAAAACTAACAATAAAGTTGGAAAAAATTGTCAGAACTAATTTCTTCAAAATTATGGGGGTTAACCAAAGGCTTGCAGCATGCTAGGGATATTAAATTTAAAAAATATAGTTGAATCTTGGTAAGAACAGAAATCTTCATGGTATTTTAAATAGCCCTAGTACATCTCCTGCTCTATAAATCAGTGGTAACCTAGAAAAAGAACATTCAGTTCTGAAGCTCTTTCAAAAATCCATTCTCAAACAGTTATTATATAACAAATTACAAAGAAAATAAAGTGATTCACTGGAAAATATCTAACACAAAAGAAGGCAGTAATGGGGAATTGAAGAGTGAAAAAATATATAGAAAAAATATCAAAAAGCCAGACATATCTCCTACCTTACCAGTAATTACACTAAATGTAACTGTATTAGACTCCCAAATTAAAAGTCAGAAGTTGGCAGAATGGAGTTTTAAAACTTGCTCAACTAGAGAATCTCTTCAGATTCAAAGACACCAATGGTAAAAATAAAAAGATAAGAAAATATATACCGTGCAAACAGTAACCAAAAGGATGCTGGAGTATCTATTCTAATATCAGATAAAATAGAACCTACGACAAATTTTATTACTAGGGGAAAAAAAGAGGATACTTTAGAATGGAATGGTCTATACAGCAAAGAATATATAATAATTATAAGAATATATACACCTAACAACCGAGCCCCCAAATGACATGAAACATAAACTGATAGAACTGAAGGGAGAAATACACAATTCAACATTAGTTGGAGACTTCAATACTTCGATTTCAATAATTAAAAAAAAAAAACTAAACAGAATGTTAGCAAGGAAGGCAAAGGAAGATTAATATGGACCCCATACCTCATATCACATATAAAAGTTAACTCAAAATTAATCAAAGACCTAAACCAAAAATAGAACGCTGAGAATAAACAAAATTTAAATTGCAACAATGTTCAATTAAGCAATGATTTCTTAGATATGACACCACAAGCACAAGTTACCAATTGAACCCCATCAAAATTCAAAGGTTTTCATTATTGTTATTTCAAAAGATGCTGTCAAGAAAGCAAAAAGGCAACTACACAATGGAAGGAAACATGTGCAAATCGTATATCTGATAAGAATCCAGTATTCAGAACACAAAAATAAGTCTTACATCTCCACAATGAAAAGAACCTAATTTTAAGAACTTGACAAAGTTCTTGACAAAGAGCTTAAATAGACATTTCCCCAAAGATGTGAAAATGACTAATAACACAAAAAGTTGCTTAACATCACTAGTCATTAGAGAAACATAAATCAAAACTATAATGAGATACCAACTGACACCTAGTAGAATGGCAAAAATAGTAATAATAATAATTAATAAAACAAAAAATGAAAATAACATCCTTTTTGCAAGAATGTAGACTAATTAGAATGCTCATAATTTGCTGGTGGGATTGTGAAATGGTATAGCTGCTGTTGAAAACATTTTTCATTTCTTCAAAAAGTTAAATGTAGAGTTACTGTATAAGCCAACATTTCTACTCTTAGGTATATAACGAAGACAGTTGCAAATATATGCTAACACAAAACTCACACATGCTACACTTACTGTGGTGAACATAGCACATAATGTGTAGAATGGTTAAATTACTGTGTTGTAGACCTGAAGCTCATACAGCATTATATGTCAGCTACACTTTACTCTTTTTTAGAAGATAATAAATGTTTATTAAATCCCTGCTACATGCCCAACACTGAACTACATGCTTTCAGCAAAGTCTTTTTTTTTTAATTCCAGAATAGTTAATATACAGTGTTACATCAGTTTCAGGTGTACAATATAATGATTCAACAATTCTATACATTACTCAGTGCTAATCATGATAAGTGTACTATTCATCCCCTTCACCTATTTCACCCACGCCCCCATACGACCCCCCTGGTTGTTGTCTATAGTTAGGAGTCTGTCTTTTGGTCTGTCTTTTTTCTTTGTTTGTTTTGTCTCTTAAATTCCACATTGGAGTGAAATCATATGGTATTTGTATTTCTCAGTCTGACTTATTTCACTTAGCAGTTATGTTCTCTATATCCATCCATGTTGTTGCAAATGGCAAGATTTCATTCTGTCTTTCATTCCATTGAATATATATATACCATGTCTTCTTTATTCATCTATCCATGGACACTTCAGCTGCTTCTATAATTTGGCTACTGCAAATAATGCAGCAATTATACTTAAAGTTTTAACAAATTACAAGTGAAAAAAATACTTATACATGAATATTCAAGACAGTATAACTTATACTAGTTAAAAAGTGGAAATAACCCAAATATCCATCAACTGATATACAAAATGTTGTATATCTATACTCTGGAATATTTTTCAGCCATAAAAGGAATAAAATTCTGATATATGCTATAACCTGAATGAACCTTAAAAACACAAAAAGCCACGTATCATACATATGATTCCATTTATATGAAAGATCCAGAATAGGCAAATCTATGGAGACAGAAAGTAGATTGGTTGTTGCCAGGGGCTGGGGGGAAGAAAGAATGGAGAATGACTGCGAATGGGTACCGTGTTTGTTTGGGGGATGATGAAGTCATGCCGTAAGTAGCAGTGATGGTTGTAAAACCTCTTGAGTAAACTGAAAACCACTGAATTCTACACATTGGCAGTGTGAATTTTATGGTATGAGAATTTTATCTCAATAAAAAAGAAGTAATGGTGAGGCACTTGGCAACTAATGATATCAGGAAGCTGTTACCTATTAGAGCAAAGAGAGGGAACTGTTCATGGAACCTAGATAGTGTTGTAGCCAAAAGAGACAGACCATGTATCATGAACAGTGGAACTAAGTAGAAGATAACAGCCACTGCCTAACTTCTTCCCATCAAGGAGGGGGACAGAGGGATAAATATGTCTCTCCCCTTGCACCTTCTGATTTTCTGCCATTGCTTTTGATTTGCTGAACTCAACTGGAAGGCAGAAAGCAGAAGAGGATCTGCTTATACAGACTTTGGAGGCCAGGCTCAGGCCACAGATCAGGGAGAAGGGGATGGAGAGTGGCTCTGGGGAGACACAAAAATATTATTCAGCACATCAGTTGCTCTCTACCTCATCTTATCTTCCATGTTTCACCTCTTCTTTAGCCCAGGTTTCACTAAGATTGCTATTACTTACGTTCTATGCTAGGTGACTTCCAGGGAAAGATGGCGGAGTAGAAGGATCCTAAGCTCACCTTGTCCCATGGATACACCTAGATAACACCCTTTTCTATGTATATAAGCCAGAAAATGACCCAAGGCCTGGCAGAACAGACTCTCCATAGCTAAATGTAGAGATGAAGCCACATTGAAGAGGGAACAGAGATGCAGTCAGGAGCTAAGTGGACCCACAGGACTGTTGCCAGGAGGGAGGGATGCTACAAGCAAAGAGAGAGAAAAGAAATAAACTCTCACACCAGGCACCCCAGACAGGTGGAACCCACACGGGGAAGATGAATTCCCATAACATTTGACTTTGAAAACCAGAGGGGCTGAATTCCATCAGTTTTTGTAATCAGCAGGGCTTAACACCTGGAACCTTAAAAATCAGCTGGCTCAGCTCTGAGAGAGCAGGAGGGTGAGAGACAGCACAAGAAACAACCCTGAAATATAGCATAAAGGCAGCAGTTTGAAAAATGCCTGGGGTGTACCGGAAGGAGATTTTTTTTTTTTTTACTGATCTCAGAGCATGCACTGCAGGGGCAGGGATCATTGGGGGGCTTCTCTAGGAACAACGGAGCTGACAGGCAGGCACCATTTCCCTCCCCTCATCTCCCAGCCTACATACACAGGACACTGCAGGAACTAGTGTGGCTGCTAACACTCACTACCTGACTTGCTAACAACATGCTCGTACCCTCGTTCTTCTGCAGCAACACCTCCTCCAGCTAGGCCTTGGTTCCAGGTCTCCTTCCACAAAAGGCTTGAGCAAACTTTGCTGACTCCACACACCCCAGCGTCACTCACTTCTGCAAATTTACCCCCTTCAACTTGGCATGCCTTGGTCCTGCCAGCTACAGGTCCCCTTCCATGGCACATCCAGAGGGCCTTGCTGTCTTGGTGCCCCCTCCCCCATGTTCTCCTGAGGATCTGTCCCCTCCAATAGGCCCATGGCCAGAGCCCCCCCCCCCCCCCCAACATAGTGCCAAAATCCTGGCAATGTGCAAGTAGCCCTGAGAGGGGCCAGCACCAGTCCAAAGTGACTCTTGCCCTGGGGAGAGGGTAAAATAACCACACACACCAGTCCAGCTGGTCCCAGCAAGAGGCTGGGGCAGACATCTAGTCTGACTGCAGGCCCTAACACCAACAAAAGCTTCTCAGGGGATAACCCATGGAAGGTGCCTATGGTTTCATGAGACTGCATTTCTAGCAAATGCCTGGTCTGACCCAACTCAAGCCCGAGGTGACCCCAGAATGGCCCGCTAACAACACAGGGACCAAATCCCGCCCACAACAGGCAACAAGAGTCACCACAGATGGCTGGACTAAAGGCAAAACTGGTTTAGCCACAATAGCAGGATACACACAACACACATAGGAGACACCTCTGAAGCAACAGGTTCTGGTGAACAGAGGACATTGTACTGCAGGATACAACAGGACCACTTCTTCAAGGCCACTACTTTTTTAAAAACATTTATTTATTTTCGAAAGAGAGAGAGAGACAGAGTGCAACACAGATTCCGAAGCAGGCTCCAGGCTCTGAGCTATCAGCACAGAGCCTGATGCGGGCTTGAACTCACGAACCGTGACATCATGACCTGAGCCCAAGTCGGACGCTTAACCGACTGAGCCACCCAGGTGCCCCCAGAAAACTTATTTTAAATGGTCAATTGTCTGAAAAATACTAAAACTATTTAGATATACTAACAACTAAGAGCTGTGCTCTTGTAATTATACAGGTATTTAGATACATTTTGCTCCTGTGTATTGTAAATGATAACAAGTTATTAGATGTAAGCTGACAAAATAGATGTTTTCTTTCACAATAACAATTTATATTTGTAGTGGTAATTTATTTTCATATTTAAATTTTTTTAATGTTTATTTTTGAGACAGAGAGACAGGCTGTGAGTGGGGGAGGGGCAGAGAGAGGGAGACACAGAATCCAAAGCAGGCTCCAGGCTCCGAGGTATCAGCACAGAGCCCAATGGGTGGCTCGAACCCACCAACCGGGAGATCATGACTGGAGCCAAAGTAGGACGCCAAAATGACTGAGCCACCCAGGTGCTTCTATTTTTATATTTTAGATATTTTTTTCATAACAGTGTGCCAAAAGTGAGTTGGGCAAGAAAATTAATCTAACAGGCATACTAAAAAATTGTTCATCATTACAAAGCATGCAAAATAAAATATATTCCTTTGGATGCTATAATCCTCTTAAATATTTTAACTATAAAAGACAAGGTAGAAGATCGTGAAATCTGAAGTTAAGATTCACATTAAAATCGAGCCAAAGGCAGAGCTCCATGTATCTTGCACATTCGAGGTACACAATCACTGCATTTTATTTCGATTTTGGTATGTATTTGCCTACCATATTCATTCATTAAACATTTTTAGAATTTAATTATGTTTATTTGGGGTTAATAACATTCTTCAATATCCACCTTATCTTATTTATTTTATAAAGGTATGTCCGAGCAGTTACACAGGGTGGTATTCATGATTCCTTTGGAATCAGGCTCCAAGATCAGGGGAACCTGCACTCAGAATTATAACTCAGCCATTTACTAGTGGGTTGGCTGAACCTCTCTCCAACTCAAATTCCTTATCTATATTACGGGTAGAATAAAAGCTGCCCTGAATGGCTGGGGTTAGGAAAGGAAGAAAATAATCTAAATATTGTAGCTCAATGCCTGACATATAAATGACACTCCATGAATGATAATATTTTTACTTAATTTTGGTTGGAAAATCAATGGACTACAGATGTTGGAATCCAATTTTTTCCCATTGATAATCTATATGTTAATCTACTGGCCAAGACCACATTGTCTTGATTATTGTATCTTTGTGGAAAGTTTTAGAATCAGAAAGTTCTTGTTCAAGGTTCTTTTAGGTATTTAGGGGCCTTTGTATTTCTATGTGAATTTTAGGATGAGTTTTTCAGTTTCTACTTTAATATTTTTTAAAGGACTTTTTTAAAAATCCAGTTGTGTCAGCTGCCAATCCTCAGTGAGATATAAATACTGCCAAAGTCGAACATACATTTCTTTCTAACTTGCTCTACTGAGGTGAAGATAAGACCTTGGGATGATGGACTAATTCACCGAAGATTGACTGATAATCTAGTTGTGTATTTTACTTAAATTCTACTCTGTCATTTCTAGTATGAAAGGTCATGCAACATCTTCCTGACTCTAGCCAATGTTACATTTTCCTTAGTTCTTTATTAGATGTAGATTTTGAAATCAAATTTGGAGACTGTCCAAACATCAACCTAGAAAAATCTACAATGGAGTTTTTATTAATTGTCTTCAGATACAAAAATGTATACAGTACAGTTGTATAAGAAATTTATTATTTCCTATATAAAATTTTCCCAAATCCTTAGTACTTTCCCATAATTTTATATTTTTTGAAATGATCCCACAAAGTTGTAGGGGACTTTGGAGGAATGTACAAAGAAGTCAGGCTAGTATAGATTTTTACAGTTACTCATTGTTAATGACTTTCATGCTTGAGTTAACTGAATTTGACTCACCCTCATCTACCATATCAGAAATGCTTCACTGGTCTTAGAATTGACATGTATTTCCTACATTATTATGTCCTTGATGTATTTAGCATATAGTGGACATTAAAACAATTACAGAGGAATGCACTGCCAACCAATATACAGAATTCACGATCTATTTCAACATTTAAAGCAAGTTATTAAAATGTTTCTAATGTCCTCACCTGACCTTGATTGCTGACAATTTCATTTTGTTTACTAGCTTCCTTTGTTGCAGACTGCTTTTCACTTTGATTACTCGAGGGCATCAGTCATTTCCAATACATCACACTTGGACTGAATGTCTCTTGATACATACATAGCTTCTTGATACTATGGCAGGTGATTTTTTCCCCCAAAAATGGTTTGTATTTCCATTACCATGAAGATTACTTTTCTTAATTAAAGTGGGTAGGTTTATAAATTGGAGCTGAAAGCATTTGGCTCCTCCATGAAATTCTGTCCTGCCATTCATTAATTGAAGTGTTTTTCCTCACATTCACACTACCATTAACCAGAGGGCAAAAATGCTTCTGATTTAGACAGGCAATGTAGACAATTAATTCTATGAAATATAATGGGTTATTCACTATTTCCTCAATGTTTGTTGAATAATAAAAATTACGAGTAATAGACAAAATATAAAAATGGGGGTTATCCATTACAAAGAATATATTTCCAAGTGATCCTATGGTTTTAATGGTAGGATGTAATATGAAAATGTTCATATTATTTAAGTTTAATTTTAAGGAGTGAGCTGACTAATTTTATACTCTGTTTAATACAATTAGTTGAAATTGTATGCTAACTGGGGAAAATTTCAATAAAATGTGATAGAATTTTAGAAATATGAAGGTTTTTAAAGGTTATTTACTTCATGGTAACAAAGCCTAGATTAATTTCTTCTCTTATACTCGTGACTGGAGTTACTAATCAATAGCTGTACTTTTCTTGGGAACCTGAACTTCCTTCTGAACAAAAGACTCTAGGGAGCTTTTATCAGTGGTTCAGAGTTGTCACTTGAGATCACAAATATTTGCCACACTTTGCTTTAATCCAGCCTGTTTTTATGAATGAAGAAACGGAGGAAAAAAGAAGTAAATTGAGAGGTGCCTGGGTGGCTCAGTTGGTTAAGTGTCTGACTCTTGATTTTGGCTTAGGTCATGATCTCATGGTCATGAGATGAAGCCCCACATCGGGCTCTGTGCTGGCCATGAAGCCTGCTTAAGAATCTCTCTCCCTCTCCCTTTGACCCTCCCGTGCTTGTGCACATGCATGTGCTCTCTCTCTGTCTCTCTCAAAAAAAAAAAAAAAATGCTATTAGACCTTTCTAAATCTTTATTTGTTTCCTTTAATGGAAGATATATGTATGTGTATATATATATACATATATATGTATATATATATATAATATGTCAATATGTATAAAAAAATATAGTAACACATAGCTATAATATATATCTAATATGTATAGAATATATATGTACATATGTATTATATAGAAGAATTTTCTTTTTAACTAATTGAATTAAGGCTATCATTATATTAATGCTAACTAAGTTAAGCTATATATTTATAGCTATATATTTATAGCTAGTCATGGCAGTATATCTGAACTTTGAGAGAAAAACATAGGGTTAAAGCAGCACATGACATTAAAAGGTTTATTCAGGGATACTTTAAGGACATACTTAAGTATTTCAATGCTAATAATCCCTCATCTTTTCATAAAACTAAACATAAGTTTTATGCCCAAATTTGCATCTAAACATGAAGAAATAATTTCATTTAAAAAAAACAGAATCAATCTAAATTTTATTGTTCTCTCTATCCGAAAATGTTTATTGAACTATGCCCATGACACTACAAGACTATCCTAAAATTGAATCAATAAATGAAATTTTGTATGCAAATAAGTCACAAAATAGCATTTGCTTATACAACAAAAACATTATTACCATAGTGCTGTGCAGTTCCGTATTTTGGCTCATTGATTTGGCTCCCTGCTCACTCTCATATACACATCTGCTGACATAAGATTTATCACCTATCTTTTAATTAAATTGTTGAAGCATGATGGAGGAGTCATGATTGTAAGAATAATTATTGCATTTTATTCTCTTATTTGGCTAATTTTAGGAGAGTTTTAAAACTTTTTTGGAGATTAAATCCTAATTGAAACTTATTAAAGATTGTGAAGACATTCATATCTTTTGGTAATAATCCCCAAAGTATATTTTGCATAATCAGCATTTTTCATAGATCTTCTCTGTGTTATAGCTATGTAGGCTTTCAACTAATTTACTACTCCTAAATCACAGATGCTCGAAGCTATAGTAAACTCAATGGTCGTAGAGTGGTAGTAAGGTCTGTATCTACCATCAAAGGGAACGGGATACTTGTTCTACTTTTAAGTGTTTTTATACAGGAAAATTCTCTAATTTGTTCACTAAGTAGTCCATTCACTAGGAAGCAATAGTCTTGGCTTGTGGTTATAGACACTATGACCTTTAATATATCTAGATGGAGACACTGGAGGTACATATGGATGAAAAATTGGGAGACTCTTCACTGGTGGTTCTTCAAAACTGCCACATCACTGATGATGCTCCTGCAGCCTCCTCCCCTACAGTGTGCCTAATTGGATTTAGACAGATTCCAAAATGGTATCCTTCCAATTTACCTCTTCATCCTACTTACCCTTCCATCACCTCATTTTTTGCAAGTTGCAAGTTATCTTTTACAATTACATTGAAATGAATTCATATTTAACCAACACTCCCTTTTTGAAAGGCACTGTGGAAACACTGAGAGAGAGAGAGAGAGAGAGAGAGAGAGAGAGAGAGAGAGAAGGCATGGCCCCTGCCAATAAGGATTCTTGATTTTGTAAGTAGATAGACATGTTTAAATACCTTTACCCCTTATGATGACGGAGATTAATGCTAAGTTGGATTTTATTTCCTGCTGTAACATTTAACAACATTATGACCTTGAATAAGATATTAAACTTCGGAAAGCCTTAATTTCCTCATTTGTAAAGGAGATAATTTATGCAAACCACTTGGTCCACTGTCTGTCATGATTATAAAAAAATTTTGGCATTCTGTAGGTACTTGTTATTTAAACATCAGTCTGCATTCCTACAAAAGCAAAAGAGCCAAATAGGATGTCATGAAACATCCCCTCCTCTGTATTGTATCCAACCTCTGCATTATATGGTAGCAAACAACGTTTTTCTTGTAGGTATTAGAAATATAAAGATACACAAATGGTAGAGGAGATTCATGGGTCTATCCCTCCACAATTTTTCTCATGCATTAATATTTCTCTTTACCTATCCAGTTCCAGCCTGCAACCTGTTATTGATTCTACCCATAGAAAATTTCTCACAAATGCTACCATTTATCCATCAAAACACACTAAGGTTTTACTATGTGCTAGGCTTAGGAGATGCAGAAATAAGTAAGTCAGAATTCCTGTCCATATAGTCTTGTTGGGAGAGAAAAAAAAAAAGTAAACCAATGTTTACAATAACATAATGAAAGTGATTGCCAAAGCAGAATCTGAAACAAGGGCTATGTGCATGTAGTTTATTTAGGAATTGATCACAGAGGAATAAAAGGCAGTGGGAACAAAACAGGGAAGAAAGAAAGTCTTTACAAAGATGTTATCTAAAAACATTTTTAAAATTATATTTATTTTGAGAGAGAGAGAGAGAGAGAGTGAACAGGGGAGGGGCAGAGAGAGAGAGACAGAATCTGAAACAGGCTTCAGCCTCTGAGCTATCAGCACAGAGCCCAATGCAGGGCTCAAACTCACGAGTGTGAAATCATGACCTGAGCCAAAGTTGGACACTCAACCGACTGAGCCACCCAGGTGCCCCCAAAAATGTGTTATCTAGTTGGCCCCAACTGTTGGAGGCTGGCACATGGTCCCATTGGAACTTCCAAGGCACTTTATGAAATGTGTCTTAGTCTCAGAATTGATGTCCCCACTTGGCCACTCATTCCTTTTTCTCACTGGTCCCCTCCTCATTGATCAAGGCTAATCCAGGCCTTTAATTCCCTTGCACTTTCAGGTTGTGCATTTTTGAGTGACTAGCAGGTGTTGCAGGTAAACCACATCATGGGGGCTGGAAATATGAGAAATATGTTCTAATGTTCCAACCTATCTAGCCTCTGATTCCTTCCTTTAAAGCCACAAGGAAGATTATTTGTGCTTGAATAATTGTGACCTTATGGGACTTCCCTGATTCTTTTAATTTTTCTCAAGTAGATAGAGATATAGATAGAGCTAATGAAGGACTCACTTTTAGATACCCAAACCTATGGTTTAACCTATGGTAAAACTCGAGGCACCTGGGTGGCTCAGTCAGTTGAGCATCTGACTCTTGATTTAGGCTCAGGTCATGATCTCACAATTTGTGGGATTGAGCCCCATGTGGGGCTCTGTGCTGACAGCATGGAGCCTACCTGGGATTCTGTCTCACCCTCTCTCTCTGCCCCTGCCCTACTTGTGCTCTCTCTTTCAAAAAAAAAAAAATCTATGGTAAAACTCTTCACTATTATTCTCTCATGAGTGTACAATGGAGTTTTCCAGAATTTATATGATATGTGATATCACAAAATTAAATGTAGAGACAGTATGAGGACACAACTATCTCACATTAAGAAGACTGACAAAAATGTAAAACAATGTCACTCTTTCCACTAATGCTTTAAAAAATAACAATGTTATTTTATTTATGTTAACAAGCACTGGAGTTACTATTATTTTTAAATAACTCATTTAAATTTTTGTTCTCAATTTTAATTTGTAATATGACAAATATTGATATATAAAGCCCACACAAACAAAAGCTCTTGAGGTCCTCAATAATTTTCAAGAGTGTAAAAGGGTCCCGAATTAAAAAAGTTTGAAAATTGCTACAATATATTGATAAATGTCCAATGGCAGAACTAGGCAAAGAATTCAGAGAGTTCGTGGTGGACTGGAAGATTCCGTGAGGACTTCTAGGAGAAACACAAACTTGCGCTGAGTCTTAAATGACACAGAAGGATTTGAGCTTTGTAGAATGGAAAGGAGCCAAAAGTAGGGAGCCAGAAAGATCAAAGACACAGGTCCCAATCAGAGTGGTCGGGGGTACAGAAATTGGATCAGTTCGGCTGTAAGGAGAAAGCAGGTAGTGGCAAAGTACTTAGAAAAGAAAGGTAAGAAAGACAAAGGCTGGAACACAGCACTAGGGAAGTTTCAATTTAGGGAGTTAAGCTTTAGGGAGCCAGTGAAGGCTTTTAAGCAGGAGGGTGACATAAATCCAACTCTGCTTGAGGGAAATTTGTCTTGGGAGTGGATGAGATTCCATATAGAGGGAAATTAGTAGAAATGTTATCATAAGACTCCATGTATAAAATGATAAGGACCAGTGCTAGAGTTTCAGGGCTTGAAGCCTGAGTGCTGGGGGAGAAGGGGGTAGCATTAAGGGAAATAGAGCACTCAGTAGGAAGGAGAAAGATAAAATATTGATTAAGACAATAAGTAGCCATTTGATGTTCAAGAGGCTTCTGGGTCATAACTACTAATTGATATTTGGTATAATTTAAATACTATTTCTTTTTTGTCACATTAGAATTTTTAATTGTGTGAATTCATAAGCAAAACATATGAAAGTTCAGAACTTAATCTGAGTAACTCATGAATTCCCCATTTTATTTTTTTATTTAAGTTTTAATTCCAGTGTAGTTAATGTACAACTTTATATTAGTTTCAGATGTGTAGTATTGTGATTCAACCCTTCCATACATCATCCAGTGCTCATCACAAGTGCACTCCTTAAACTCAACACCTATTTCATCCATCCCCAGACCCATAAGTTCTCCATTTTCAATCATGCCAGATCACTAAAAGTTTACTATAATTTGCACATTGATGTACACTGTTGGTCTGTTTCACTGAATGAGAAAGAAAATATAGTCCTTGTTGATTTAAAATTATTGATTCGTACGTTATTAACCCCTTTCTATATGAAGCATGAATGTTCTGGAAGCTTGCTTTATTCTCAGTGGGAAAGGTCCTATATGCAATTAGTAAGCATTGCTCCTGAGAGCAACAGTTACAATATCATTGGAGAAAACATGTCCCTGATTTGGAATGCTTTTTCTCTCATTCTTTAAATGTTCCATACACATTCTCTTCTTCGTACCCGGTATTCATTGATATACAATTTTAATGAGAAAGATGATTTTTTAGTAATAGAATCAATTTAGACTAAACATTATTAACTAATAAATTGGGGTACTAAACTTAGAGCTTCTAGGTTTTAGCCTAGCCAAGAGAAATATCCCTTGACATATTTCTTTTTTATTTCTTTTTTTTTCTTTTTTCTTTTTTTTTTTTTTTTTGAGAGAGAGAGAGAGAGAGAGAGGGAGAGCAAGAGCACGACTGAGGGAGGGACAGGGGGAAAGGGAGAGAGAGAGAATCTTAAGCGGGCTCCACACCCAGTGTCCAGCCCAATGCGGGGCTCAATCTCACAATTGTGAAATCATGACCTGAGACGAAATCAAGAGTCAGATGCTTCACCGACTGAGCCATCCAGGGACCATGACATATTTCTTAATATCTAATTTAGCCTCTGGAATAAATGATGAACTCTTGCAGGAAACCAATGGAATTTATCATAATTCTACCAATATAACTTAATTACTGATTATAATTCCAGTTAAAAACTTAATATGAAAAAAAATTCATGCTTATCTCAGCATTTGTGATTTTTTTAAATAAAACTAGCCATCATTTCTTTCCTTAAAAATGACAAAGTTGAAAATGAACATTTATTCAGTGAAATACAATTACTGGCACAGGCATACAATCAAATAAGTTGTTTGTCGAGTTTAGGAAATATATTAGGAAGAAAGTGATGCACTTGGAGATTCAGTGCACAGTTTACTCATTAATTTGAAAAGTTCAGTTCAACCTTTTATATATTCAAAAGAATGGAAAATTGAAAGGAAGTAAAACATAAGTTAAATTGGTCATTGTATTTAACAAATCACAGCGGTTTCAAATCAGGAGAACCACAAATAAAAGGACACTGTTAAGAATTCTGCAGCAAACACATCTGTCCAAGTTCAAACAATGTTTGGCCTAATAAGGATAGTGAAACTATCTCTTAAGCTCACCTGGCTTCATAGTTTCCTTTCTAATATTTTCCTGGCTCTGTAGAACACTTCTTCAATTATTTCAGAATCTCAGAGACACTCTCTGAGACCCTCTTGGATTCTTCTGTGACCCTCTTGGATTCTTTTCTTTTTTAAAAAATTGCTACAGATTGCTTGAATTAAATACCTTCAATCATTTGTCCACTTCCCTACCTTGTTTCTATATCATTTCATTAAGATAAATTGGATTTTCTTAGTGAGTCTAGAAAACTCTGGAAGCATCTTGCCAAAAGGCAGCCAAACTTTGGACTTTGACCTCAGAGCATCTGATATATAAGAATTTAAGAGAATAATGCCTTCTGCCTTGCTCCACACTGTGAGCCCCCACTTACTAACCTATGTACAAGTCCTTTGAAATAGTATTTTGTGGTGCTAACATATGCTCCACTGGCCTTTTCAGATACAGGGAACCTGCTGAACAAATAAGTGAAAGGCTAGAGGCGCCTGGGTGGCTCAGTCTGGTAAATGTCCGACTTTGGCTCAGGTTACGGTCTCATAGTTGATGCGTTCGAGCCCAGAGTCAGGCTCTGTGTTCAGAGCCTGGAACCTGCTTCGGATTCTGTATGTCTCTTTCTCTCTGTCCCTCACCCACTCGCACTCTCTGTCTCTCAAAATAAATAAATGTTTTAAAAAAATTAGTGCAAGGCCTTCTGAGTCAACCATATGTTCAACATAATGAAAACACGTGCTGGGGGTTGTTTCTGAAAACATCCCAAGCACAAACATAGCTTCCAAATGTAATTGTGTGGGTGCGTGCTCCTTAGTGCTGTAATTGATTTGGCGAATCTTTACTAGACTTTTCCTTAATTCCGTGTTTCAAATATGAATTTATATTGATTTTGAAATTCTAAGACAGGAGTCAAACAATAATGAAAAAATCATATGCAATGAAACACTACTAAATTGTATGAATAAAAGAAAAAATTTTTTTTTAATCTTTATTTATTTTTGAGAAAGTGAGAGAGGGACAGAGTGAGAGCAGGGGAGGAACAGAGAGAGAGGGAGACACAGAATCCGAGGCAGGCTCCAGGCTCTGAGCTGTCAGCACAGAGCCCAACGCGGGGCTCCAACTCACAAACAGAGAGATCATGACCTGAGCTGAAGTCAGATGCTTAACCACCAGACGCTTAACTGAGCCACCCAGGCGCCCCCAGAAAATGTTTTAATTAAGGCCATGGGAAGTGGCATTAGGTTGAAGTGTAACAATATTTACAAAAATAATCTAATTTCTGATGATTACACAGACATAGTACTTCAAGGCTTCAGTTATTTGTTAAGATATAGCCTAAAAGTAATTGAATATAATTTGGCATAATATACAAAATCACTTTTATTCTAGAATATATCTAGGAGACACACTCATTACATAAAACTTATTTTTAAATTTTCTTTAACATTTATTTATTTTTGAGAGAGAGAAAGAGACCGAGTATGAGTAGGGGAGAGGCAGAGAGAGAAGGAGAGAGAGTTCGAAGCAGGCTTCAGGCTCTGACCAAGCTGTTAGCACAGAGCCTGAGGCAGGGCTCGAACCCACGAACTGTGAGATCATGACCTTAGCTGAAGTCGGACACTTAACTGCCTGAGCCACCCAGGCACCCCTATGATTTTTTTGATTAGGAAATTAAGATACTTTTACCCAAGATGCGAAAGAATAAATCAGCTCCTGACTCTAGTCAGCCTGGAGCTGATCTAACTCCAACAGACCTTGGTATTTCTTTGCTGAATATAAAAAATTGCACCAGAGACCGACATCAGACAAGGCCACTCTGTGACTGTGATAGAGCAAGATGAAAACGAGTCCCTTGCATAATCTTGTCAAAAACAAGAGCTCTGTATAAACCACAATGACCAAACACCTGCCTCTCTCAACTGATAGAAGTGATTGTTCCTTTCTTGATCAATTTTATATTTAGTTTTATTTTGTTCCTTTCACCTTCCAGGCAGAAATTATAAAGATGCCTTACCACAGAATTTTTCCTTCTTCTGAGAGCCCTGAATCCAGAATAGAACCATACTTCCTTGAATTCTCCCTAAAAGGTTAAAAACAAGCGTTAATGCTTTAACAAGCCCCTTCTAACATTCTCTTACTTAGATTACCCACAATGCCTCATGGAATGAGGAAGGAGTGTTTGCAATGAGCCAATAAACCCAACTCGATTTGGCTTCAATTGTGTTTAGATTGAGAACAGTAACAGAAAAAGAAATTCCACAAAGGCAAGCTGAGACCCTCACCCTTGGACCAGGACTTGAGGCTCAGTAAGAACGTACACATTGGAGGCCCTAGAAACAAAGGGTTTGAAATGTCACCCCGGCCACGGATGAGAGGTAAGTTTTACTCTGTACTGAGTTCTGATTAATATTTCATTGTGATTCTTCTGCACCAGATTTATTTTCCTTTCTCAGGAATAAGTTCTTTTGCGACTTTTTGGTTATATGATCAGGTTTATATTGTATTCTTGGTGAATTGTCTTTCTGCCCTGTGGCATGTACTTTCATGGTCTGCTGGTGTAGTCTGTTCGAGAACAGTCTTTGAGGAGGGTCTGGACAGAGACCTGATAAGTCTGTAAGTCCACCCTCGGGCCAGTGGGGAGGAACGGGGAGATCAGAAGTTGCCCTCAGCCTGGCATTCTTTGGGTAAAAGTTGCTGTAGGCCAGCATTTCCAGACGTTGCAAGGGGTTCTCCCTCAGGCTTGTGAGAAATGATTTCTTTAGTTTCATGTGCCCAGAGTCAGTTTTGTCCGGCCCCTGATCAGTGAAGTTCCTCAAGCACCGACCCCACTCACCGCGAGAGTTCTCACGGGGACTTCTCAGTCCGAAACTGCACATCTTTCAGGCCAAACTCCTGTTTCCTTTATGTTTTCTAAATGTATACTTATCCTCTGACTGGTAGTATTTTGCAGAGGTAAATTGGAACTGTAGTGACTGTTGGGGGGAACTTTGATTTAGCAAGATGTTTACTTGGTAGCTCCTTTCCAACAAAAGGAGAACAAACACTCACGGGGAGGTTGTATTGTGTAGAAAAGCGAGATCATTTTATTTCATGTCGAAGACTCCTTTTATGTTTCATTTCTATACTTCGGGGTCCCACAATCTCTGGATTTTAAATTCTATGGCTTGATAAAATTGCCAAGGTCCTTCTCTTTTCTGTGTGTATATGTCAGATGGGTTTTCCTGCATCTAAACTTTGTCTCCTCTCTTGCAGAGAGGACACTATTAGCTCTTCACGGTGACAATTCAATATTTGTCTACAATTGGTTTCTTTGCACTTTTGGTTTATTTATTTATTTCTGAGAGAGAGAAAGAGACAGAGAGAGAGCGAGCATGCACATGTGCTTGTGAGTAGGGGAGGTGCAGAGAGAGAGAAAGAGAAAGAATTCCAAGCAGGCTCAGTTCCAAGCCCTATGCAGGCACAACCTCATGAGCCGTGAAATCATGACCTGAGCTGAAATCAAGAGTTAGTCATTAACCAACTGAACCACACAGGTGCCCCATGCACTTATTTTTCTGTTTCTGTTCCTCTCTGTCCCTTTTTCTCCAGCTGGGAAATTTAAGAGTAACAGATTAGAAAAATCATTCTGTCACTATGTGTACACTCTGGGAATATCTAGTGTAGAGAAACAGTACCATTTTCTTTTTTTTTTTTTTTTTTTTTAATTTTTTTTTTCAATGTTTATTTATTTTTGGGACAGAGAGAGACAGAGCATGAACGGGGGAGGGGCAGAGAGAGAGGGAGACACAGAATCAGAAACAGGCTCCAGGCTCCTAGCCATCAGCCCAGAGCCTGACGCGGGGCTCGAACTCACGGACCGCGAGATCGTGACCTGGCTGAAGTCGGACGCTTAACCGACTGCGCCACCCAGGCGCCCCTACCATTTTCTTTTTTAAGAAATAAATACGTTATTGTTACATTTATTCTAAAAATTGTGGTGGCTGAAAAATGCATTGACTGAATAGCCTTCCTTACTATAATTATGAAGTTTAAAAAAAGACCTCAGTTGCAATATGAGAAAAGACTTTTTGGCATTATTTAAAGCGTTTGCAGGGGTGCCTGGGTGGCTCAGTTGGTTGAGTGTCCAGTTCTTGACTTTGGCTCAGGTCATGATCTCAAGGTTCGTGGGATGGAGTCCCACACTGGGCTCCATATTGAGTGTGGAGCCTGCTAGGGTTTCACTCTCCCTCCCTTTCTTGCCCTTCCCCCACCCCCATCTCTCTCTCTCTCTCTCTCTCTCTATCAATAAATAAACTTAAAAAAAAAATAAAGAATCTGTAAAATTCAGTTTACCAATAAAAATAACATCGGCACAATATTTAGATTTATACAAGACCAGAGTTAAATGTTATATAGTTTAAATTCACTAAACTGATTTCATGAGTTAAGTAAATTAGAACTGTTTTCATGACTTTTTAAAGAATTGAATAATATAAAAACATATATTTAAATAAATGAAATGATAATAATGGATGTCTTTCTTAAAGTTTATTTTTATTTATTTTGATAGACAGAGACACAGAGAGAGAGAGCGTGCGCATGAGCAAGTGGGGGAGGGGCAGAGGGAGAGGGAGACAGAACCCCAAGCAGGCTCCACACAGTCAGTGCAGAGCATGATGTGGGGCTCGAACTCACGAACCCTTTTTAGCGGGGTCTTTGTCCAGTTTTGGAATCAAGGTAATGCTGGCCTCGTAGAATGAGTCTGGAAGTTTTCTTTCCATTTCTATTTTTTGGAACAGCTTCAAAAGACTAGGTATGGACTCTTCTTTAAATATTTGTTAGAATTTCCCCAGGAAGTGCCTGGATAATTTTGAAGTAAGTAACAGGAAAATACATGGATCACTGAAAGAATTCTGCACCACATTCCAGTGTGGCAGGGATTTTTCCACAGCACCAAATATTTCTCAGACACTAGCTGGGTGTCCTAGAATTTAACTCTATGTGGATATTCTCTATCAGGAGATAGTTGATGGGGGAAACAAAGACAGAAGGAAATGGCAGATAAAATTAAATTTCCTTATAATCTGCAGATCAATGACAAATACTTGAGGCAGGCAGAATATAGTATTTCTCCAGGAACTCCCTACCCTCTTAAGGTTAATGTTTTGCTAGAGGGAGAAACAACCTTAGCCTGACAACCGCTAGGCCTCTGGGATCCTGCGTCTTCTTTATCATATGAAAATCCTTTGGGGAACCTCCTTTTTGCCTTTACCTCTCCCAAATCCACTCTCTTCCCAACCCCAGGGGCAGCTCTTCCTACCTATGGGTCCTGTCCCTGTGGTTTATTAAAACTACCTTTTTACATGAAGAAGTCTCAAGAATTCCTTCTTGGCTGTGGGCCCCAAACCCCCACCACCACTCCAAAACCACATCAATAGTGTCAGATCCCATGGGTTAAGGGCTCAGTCCTACAAGACTGCTTCTCTTCCCCTATCACCCCACCAACTCCAGTCACAAGGCCAAGTTAACAACATCTGTGCTTCTGCCCAACTGGTTGGAGGTTTCAAGGACCCCTTCCTTCCGGTCGAATGATTTGCTAGAGTGACTCACAAGACTCAGAGAGACATTTTACTTCCTAGATGACCAGTTTCTTATAAAAGGATATAACTCAAGAACAGCTGGATGGAAGAGATGGATAGGGTGTTGTATAAGGAAAGGGGGGGTGGAACTTCCATTCCCTTTCAAACTATACCATTTCCCTAGAATCTCCACGTGTTCACCAACCCAGAGCTCTTTGAACCCAGTCCTTTTGGGTTTTTATGGAGGTTTCACAGCACAGGCATGATTGATTCAACCTATAGCTCCTCTCCCTTCCCTCTAATCATGTGGTTAGCTCCCCTGGCAACCAGCCCCACCCTTGGGTGGAGTCCAAAAGTCACCTAATTAACATAATAAAAACATCTTTCTCACCCATATCACTTAGGAAATTTCAAGGGTTTTAAGGAGCTCTGTGCCAGAAATGGGGATGAAGACCAGATATACATTTTATATTATAAATCACAATGTCACAATTGCTAAACATAATTTAAAAATTTGGAGAATAGCTATAGATGAGCAAAATATACACTATTTACCTTAGAAAATATATGTAAAATAAGACATTAGCACTCATGAAATAAAGATAGCTCAACAGTTCTTGCTTTTCTGTCTTCTATTTTTCTCTTGTGTCTGGAGAAAAACATAGTTACTTTGATTAAATATGGTAATTAATACAAGTGTTTGAGTATTCCAGGCACTCCAATTACAAAGATGTATAAACATACAAAATAATGCATATGATTGTCTGCTTATTAACAGTTATTATAGTTTATCAATATGGTATATTTATTATGACATATACAGTGTTTTATTTAATATACTAATATTTTAAAGCTACAGCTTTAAGTTTCACAGATTTATTAATTTTTTAATCTGTGAATGCCTAAATACATATATAGTAATATAATAGGAAAAGATAAGACTCAGTAGACAGAAAGGAAAAGGTTTGGACCTGATGTTCCTGAGTGGGGAAAAACACATATTCTGGAACAATGCTGGGAGCCTCTTGCCACCGCAAACTCCCTCAGGCATATGGGTCCTCTTAAGAATGTAACAGACACCCATCTACTCCCCCTCAGCTTCTTCTCAGGAATTTGACCATCAGAATACCTAATTAAAGGGGCGCCTGGGTGGCGCAGTCGGTTAAGCGTCCGACTTCAGCCAGGTCACGATCTCGCAGTCCGGGAGTTCGAGCCCCGCGTCAGGCTCTGGGCTGATGGCTCAGAGCCTGGAGCCTGTTTCCAATTCTGTGTCTCCCTCTCTCTCTGCCCCTCCCCCGTTCATGCTCTGTCTCTCTCTGTCCCAAAAATAAATAAACGTTGAAAAAAAAAATTAAAAAAAAAAAAAAAAGAATACCTAATTAAAATAAGTAAAATAAGTAATAAGTTATATGGTGGATAGTATGACCATAGCCTGACTCTTCCCACAATGAATTCCAGCCAATCAAGAATGACAACCCAGCAGCTACAGTGATCAAGCCAATAGGGTAGGACCTGAGGAGGAACAAGGGCGAAGGGAAGGGGCCCACCCAAATCCTATAAAACAAAGTCGCTTGCCTGTAGTTGGGGGCATCTACATTTGAATGCCCCCTCTCTGTAAAGAGAGCTTTCCTACTATTCTCACTTTCTCATCTTATATCTAATAAACTTTTGCCTGCTGCCCATTTTATTTTGTGTCCACCTCTTCATTCTTCAAAGCGGTGAGACGATGAACGTGGGTATTGACGTAAAAAAATCTTGCAACAGTAAGGTGTGTTAATAAATCCTTTACTACGTATTGTTTCAAGAATAATGCACAGAAAGCCTAAAATTATAATTTTAATCTCTATCTATAAAATCACCGTGTTATTTAATGCCTAGATTAGCACTTAAGTTTTGTCACAAAAAAATGCTTTTATAGTCTCTCAAATAATTTTTCGAAAGATTATTTATATTTGAAAGAAAAGTTAAGTTCTTAGTAATCATTACTGTTTGTTGCAGTGTTTTGACACAATTACCTGTAAATATTTTTTGTCTTTAGATACTTATGACTTGTGTGACTTTAAATAAGCAACTTGTGAACAAAATGTATGGAAGCAAAGAGAAAACAGTGACCACTGTTGACTAGGAGTTGGGAATCATAATGGAGATGATATTTAAGTTGTGCACTAAAGAATGAGCAAAATTGTGAACTACAGGGAGGATAGACAAGTTCATTCCAGAAAGATGCAACAGTGACAAAGGCAGGAACACACAGAATGTGATCTTCAATAACATTCTTCTAAAGGAATTTAGAAGACTAGATATCCCTTGGTGCATTTTAAAGTAAACATCTAAAAGTTTTCATTACAACCTTAAAATACAAAGATGAAAATTTCCATCAAGTTATAAATATTGACATTCAAAAAATAAAACTGTCATGGCATTCTTTTAAATATTTCTGAAGGAATGGAAATGATAGCTATCCATTAAAAAACAAATGCACACACAAGAAGGAGCTCTTCTTTTTAACAATTGCTTGTTTTATATTATCTTTTTATCCTCCTGAGTTTGCATTTCCATTTTGTTGCTTCCAAGGGATTTGAAAAATTATAATTTTTTATGGAACTTATTATTAAAAAGTAAATTTTATATTGAAATATGGCATATATACATAAATCACAAAGTTATGGCTCAAGAAATTTTCACAAAGAATACACACTTATGTAATAACCAGTACTCAGAACAGGAGGAAATTGATCATAGACTATTTCCAGTACTCTAGTGCCCTGTTGAGCCCTCTTCCACTCTCCTGACTTCCAACCTGAGATATTTAATATATTAGCCAACAATGGCCAGATCATATATAAAAATAGAACTCTGACCTACAACCTGTAGCAATATGTCCAGGAAACCAACCCCTTATATGTAATAAACATCCCAGGAAGCCAGCCTCGACCTATAGGAGGTCAGACTGCTATCTCTAGTCAATCCAGAAATCCCAACAATAACTTCTTTAACGGTTAGCCCCAAATAGCCAAGACTTGATAAAAAACTGACAGCTACCTAGTTTTTGTCCCTGTTTCCAACTTAGACCAACTACAGAGAGCCAAATATGCTGCCCTAGCCAATCACATAGATGCCCTCCTTCTATTTAGTCTAACTACAGTTTCCTCCAAGCCAATAGCTTCCATTTGGGGGGTACCTAAGATCTTCCCTTTTTTCTACATTAAGGTTTCCTACTCCCTCTGCCTGTATTTAAGTCTGTCAAAACTCAAGTGAGGGTGGCTTACTCCCTTGCTATAGCAAGCTTGGAAAAAAAATAGCCTCTTCCTGTTCTCATTTGGTTGATGTTATCTATCTCCACAAATCCAAATACATTAGCTTTGTGTCTGGATCCTTAGATTGTAAAATTCATTCACATTATGTATAGATGTCATTAGTTCATTTTTATTGATCTATAGTACGACTGTATCACAAGTTATATATCTGATTAACTGTTGTTAGATGTTTGGTCTCTTTCCGGCTTTGGGCTTTTATGAACAAAGCTGCTATACGAATTTATACATGTCATATGGTGAATTTATGTCTATTTGGAACTGCTGGTGCAGTTAGCTTTAGTAGATACTGCCACTTTTACAAACTGGTTAAACCAGTTTACCCTCCCACTGGCAGTGTAATCAGATAGACTTTTACCCTAATTTTTGTTTTGCTTGAAAGTCTTCTCTGCAAAAAAGAGTTGTGTGAATTGAAATTTGATTTAAATACACTTCTGACCATAAGGCTGTATTAAAATTTATGTTTTGCACTGAGTTATCATTAGTTATGAGTTGTACCCAATTGATCAAAATAACAACATATGTTATGAAGTTGAGAAAATAGTAGTAAACATGAAAAAATGAAAAGCAAAAGTGTACTGGGAAAAAATTACTTATAGAAATGGTTAAGGTTTCTAAAAAGTACATGTCTATGGATGAATATTAATTATTGCTGGAATGAGATAATATTCAGCATTATTTTATTCTTATTTTTAAAAAAGAATGTTTATTTTGAGAGACAGAGAGCACAAGTAGGGGAGAGGCAGAGAGAGAGGGAAAGAGAGAATTCCAAGCAGGCTCTGAGTCAAAATCAAGAGTTGGATGCTTAACCAACTGAGCCACCCAGTGGGCTCTTACTCTTACTTTTAATTTTTCTTTGTATTAGGTGTTAAAGAACTATAATCACAATGAGGAGACAAGAATAGGAGTCTGTTATCACAATATCACTCAATTTTTGAATTCCTTTTGAGTAATGGGCCAAAACTTATGTAGCGTTCTATTCCCAAAACAATTTTTAAATGATCTGTACCTGACAAGTGGATGGTGCCCTCTTTCAATATTATTGAAAGCAAAAAACCAGAAACCTCTGATTAACAAAAGGATTTTTGTCTAAGACATTAAAATCACTCACTTTTCAACACGTATACAAATACTTAGGATGGTCCTTTGGCTGCCCTGGAGGTCTTTTTGTTTTTTTGTTTTTTGCATGTTTCTTTACTTGTTTTGAGAGAGAGAGGGCGAGCACAAACGCTTCAGTGCCTGCTTTCCTCCGAGCAGGGGAGGGGCAGAGAGAGAGAATCCCAAGCAGGCTTTGCGCTGTCGGTGCAGAGCCCAATGCGGGACTCAAACTCACCAACCGGGAAATAATTACCTGAGCTGAAATCAAGAGTTGGGTACTTAAGCAACTGAGTCACCCAGGAGACCCTGTTTTGTTCTGTTTTGTCTTTTTAGTCCCTTGTGGGGGGCAACCCACCTAGACATACTAGTCAGGATGGGAGGGAGAGATCTCTTTCTTTAGCTAAGATAGAAGGCCCTTGTCCTAACAAAGCTGGGCAAGAAGAAGAGTTAGCCTGCACTTCAGCATTTTTTCCAAGTCCATTAATTTTAGGGAAGAACACAGGATTTTTGAGATTTTGGAAATGGATTCTCCTAATAAAACCATTTGTCTATGTAGTCCTTGGTGTAAACTCCAGTTTGAAGGCTGCTATATTAAAGCAGGGATAAAGGGTTTGACTTGGCTCTAAGCCATTATCCAGAGTTTGGACCTCCTTTGAAACCGAGGGATGAGCTACTGAAAGTATGTGGACTAAAGGCAGTCACATGCTTAGTGTTGTACTTCAGGGAATAAACAGAGAATGGCTGAAATCATTCATTCATTCATTCATTCATTCAACAAATGCACTATTTGGTGTAGTGTGTACTCATAAAGAAAACAGTCTCTGCCTTCCTGGAGCTTACATTACAGTGGGGAAAGGAATATAAAAGCATAATGCCACTTAGTGATAGATAACTATAAAAAATGTGAAACAGGGATTATTCTGGACAGTGCAGATAAAAAGCCCTGTCTTATGGAGCTTACATCCTAATAGGGGAGACTAGAAATAAATGAATCCATAGCATAATTTCAGGTAATGATGAGTGCTATATGAAAAAGTTAAGGGTGTATGCGTGTGAAGAGTAAGGAGTTTAGTTTTTAGAAAGCGTTGTCTGAGAAATGAGGTTGATGCAGGCAGGCTGGGTCCTGCAGGATGAGCCCGGAGGGTCCTTGGCTAAGTGCGGCAGGATAGAAATCAAATGTGAGCCAGTAGGAAGTGAGAGCAGGGTTTATTGGAGATATATAGGGAGTGCAGGAACAGACAGAGTGTCCAGGAGACTCAGAAGCAAAGGAGAGAGTCTCTTCTTTGCTTAGGGTCTGGGGTTTTTACTGATGATTGTGGTCTGGTGCACATGTTCTCTCTGGCATCCAGGAACTGGTCTGAACAAGGACAGGGGCCATGTGTGCATCATAAGTCACAGATTCCTTGGAGCCAGAGGGTTTTGGCATTGAGATGTCTAGCGCCAGTGGTCCAGAATACACACATGATGGTCTTGCCGGGTCATTCTCACCCAGTCATTCCTGAGATGTCATCTATTGGGCTGGAAGTCTCCAAAGGAATCATTAACTTCTTATCCCTTATGAGGACATATATTAAGGCGTGTGTGTATGTGTGTGTGTGTATGTGTGTGCAGATCCTAGCAAGAATAGAAATAGGTAAAGGAGCTAAAAAAAGTTTTCCCCCCTCATGGGGTCCCTTTAGTTTCCCTATCTCAAGATGATAGTTTAGGAGATCTGAGCCTTGACCTGAATAAAGTGATAAAGTTTGCCATGTGGACATCTATCTGTGTGAAAAGGGTGAAGGAACAACAGTGGGAAGGACAGAGGAAGAGTATGCTTGACATATTTAAGGAAAATAAGAAAACCAGCCTGGCTGAAGCATAGTCAGAAAGCAGAAGTAGAAATGAGTTTGGAAAGACAGCCAGGAAGAAAGTAACATAGGGGCCCGAGGGCATGGAAAAGACTGCTATTTATGCTGTACACAAAGAAAGTACTTTGCACTGGTTTCTGTATAAAAAGGATCACTCTGGCTAATTTACCAAGAATAGAATGCAGGAAGGCAGGATTAAAAAGTTTTGGATTAGGTTGGTAGAGGAGGAAGGTAAATTTATAAACAAGGGGAGAATGGACTAATAATGGTGTCCTGATGCCTTTCTAATGAATGCAAGAGTTACAAAATGAAAAGGAGAAAACAGATTCTTAAGACACTTTGGAGGCTGAGTAACTTGGAAACCAAGTATGGATGGCAGTATGGTTGGAGAGAATGAGGAAAATGGAAGGCCACCCTGAGGCTCTGAAAATTGGTAATTAGGAGGATTGTGGTATCATCAACTAGATCCCAAGACCTGACCTTTACTGTCCTACTCACCGACCTTTGTCCTACATTTTTCCTTAAGCGTTTTTTTCCTGCTTTATCTCTTAATTCAGGCAAAAGGAAGGCAAAACCACCCCTCAGGCAGTTCTGACGGGACCTCCAGCCAGCCCAGATCACTCCCACCGCTTTGAGCTTAACTCCCTGATTCACCTGCTCAAGTGGCCAGTGCAGTGACCTCTAGAATAACCAATAATTACCTTTACCTCATTATAATATTAAAACCTCTGCCCAAGGAGGAACACAAACCTCATTTACTTTACAATGCATGTATAATGCATGTTTTCTTAAGGTGCATGTACGACCTCATGCCCACCTCTACATGCACTGACAAGGATCCCCTTTTAAACTATTCTCCCTAACCCTTGGGTGAGTGGGTGGCTCAGTCGGGTAAGTGTCAGACCTCCTCTCAGGTCATATCTCATGCACGGTTTGTTGGTTCAAGCTTCGCATCTGACAGCTTGAAGCCTGCTGCAGATTCTGTGACCCCCTTTCTTTCTGCCCTTCCCCTGCTTGTGCTCGCTCTCAAAAATAAATAAACACTAAAAAAATTTTTTTGAAAGGAACCCATACACCCTTGCTTAGAGTTGCAGCTTTGTTAGTTATTTCCTATGATTTCCTTATTTGTTGCAAGTAAAATTTCCTTTGTGCAAAAATTCACCTCGTGTAGTTTCTCTCTGTGACTCAGCAAGGAGAGAACTCACATTGGTTTGGTTACGGTGGTAGCATTTAGTTACAGTAATAGAAATTAAGACGAGTTTGGAAGAGAACAGGGCAGATGGTGGATTTTGATTATGTTGAGTGTATCTTGATATAGATGTTCAGCTGATATAGACCATAAATTTACTCCTGTCTCCAAATAGATAAAAGTGGAGGCCATTTTCACACATTTCAAGGAAAAAGCAAGGAACTATTCTTTTGCGAGTAATTACTATGGGCAAAAATGCTCACATAATAGTGGGAAATCAAAAGTCTGGGAGACAGAGACGAGAGATTTATTCGTAAATACCTTTAAAAAAGGCAGCACAGAATTGTATATAATAATGGCTATCGAGCTTGATTGCCCAAGTTCAAATTCCTGGTATACCTTTTTCAAATTGTATGACTTTGAGTTGGATCTTCTGGTCTTAGTTTCTTTATGTGAAATTGTTACAATAAGACTTATCTGATAAGGTTGTTGTGGAGCAGTTCTTAATCTGGAGTCCATGAAATTTGGGGAAACTTGAAATGGAAAAAAATTAACCTTATTGGTACTAACCTCTCATGAAAAATCTTGTTTTCTTCAATTATAAAGCAGAAAGCAAACCATGGTGGTATTAACAGTACATACAGCTTTGTTTCCTGCAGAAATTACAAACTACAAATAACTTCCTATCACAGTGTTGCAGGATTTTTTTACCTCGGTACCCGGGGTTCTTTGTCTCACCGCCTGGAAGAAGAAAGCCGTGGACACAAAATGAGCAGCAGGCAAAAGTTTATTAGAGTGTAAGAAAGTAAGAGTAGTACAAAAGCTCTCTTTACAGAGAGGGGGCATTTGACAGTAAATGCCGGCTACAATAGGCAAGTGTCCTTTTATAAGGTTCTGGTCAGCCCTCTCTTCTTTCCTGCCTCGTTCCTTCCCAGGGCCTACCCTTATTGGCTTGAAACCTCTAGGTCCTGGGTTGTGCACTCCTGATTGGCTCGATTCCATCGTATGAGGGGTGGTCTATGGCTATATCATTCCTTGTGGGTCAAACGTTTTCTAGTCTACTTATTTTTAGTTAGGTCTTTTGTCAAATTCCTGAGGAAAACTTGAGGGGGAGTAGGTAGTGTCTTTTACCTTCTTAAGAGGAACCTTATGCCTGAGGGGTTTGCTGCAGTCAGCCTACGCCGGGATTGTTCCAAAATACTAGTTTCTCCCCATCCAGGGATCTCAGGTCCTTTCCCTCTCTGCCTACTGAATCCTATCTCTTCCTATGATAAGAGTACAGTAGTAGATTTTATTTTTAAGTAATCTCTACACCCAGCCTGGGACTGGAACTCACAACCTGGAGGTCAAGAGTCACAGGCTGTACCAACTGAGTCAGCCAGGTGCCCCCGTAGCAGATATTTTGAAATACTGTTTATCATCCTCGCTATTTCAGTATTACCATATTTACTAGAATTGGTGTTAGATACAGTTAGATTTGATACTATTGCAGAGCTTATTTACAGCCCTCATGCTACTTAGCTGGCCAAGTATCCTACAATTCTGTCTCTTGGTCAGTTACAATCACCCTGTGACGTCCGAATGTTTATACGGTGGTTCTTACATCTACCATTGCTTTCCAGTATTTCCCCAAATACAAATGTTGTTGACTACTAGGTCAAAAGAGGTGAATTGTTTTCATTTGGATAATGGTATTTCACTATGCTTGATTCCTTTGTAATCTATGAATTTAATTTATGCAGTTAGAAATAAGACTGGGCCCAGTAGGCTTCATCAGACTATCAGAGGTGTTCATGATCCAAGAGAAGAAACCTTGCCATGGAATAAAAGGTACACCAGAACAGTATTTGGTGCATATCAGATATTCAGTAAACAGCCTGCTGCTTTGTTCTTAAAATGTTCAGAGAGCAGGAAGTGAATGAAGGGCTCCTCCGGCCCCTCCATTGGGGCTGCAGAAACAGTTGTGAAGTTGCAGGCGGCCACTATGCATCCAGGGGATTATATTCCGTGGATTATGTTAGAGGCTTGAGAGGGCTCAGTATGTGAGCCACAGCTGTCTCAAAAAACGTCCCATGGAAACGGAGATGGCCCATGGGCGAGGGGGGCCAGGCAGGTACCAATTCCTTAAGTTGCTCCTCTATCGTCCAAAAGGCAATTAGGCCTGTCTGTGGCTACAGGTAAACAGGAATATAGTCCCGTTGGACTGAACCGGGCCCTCACATATTCCTGGAGACTCGCACCGGTTCCAGTACCATGAGAGCATTCGGTCACCCGGCTGGAGAACGGAGCCCCAGCGCGGCGCGGGTCTCAAGGAGAGCTCCGGCGCCCAGGGCTCAGCAAGGCGCGCACGAGGCCCCGGCTCCCTCGCCACGCCCACTTCCTGCCCCATCCCCGGCCTTTCCAGGTTCCCTCTCCCGTGAACCGGATGCTCTGTCAGTTTCCTCCTCCGCGTCCTCGGCGGCCTCCGCTTCCCTGGCGAAGCCGCAGGCGCCCACGAGGGCACAGGCCGGGGGCACCCGGCCGCTGGCCTGGCAGGAGTAGGACGCCGGGAGGAGCTGGGCGCGCACGGTTACCGAGCGTGGAGGAGACACTGCCCTGCGGCGATGGGTGCCAGGGGCGCTCCTTCACGCCGGAGGCTGGCGGGGCGGCGGCTGCGATACCTGCCCACCGGGAGCTTTCCCTTTCTCCTCCTCCTGCTGCTGCTCTGCATCCAGCTCGGGGGAGGACAGAAGAAAAAAGAGGTAGAATGAATCCCTTGACCTTCCGGGTGGGCCCAGGCTGGCTGGGGCGGGCTGGGGCGGGCCGGGGCGGCGGCGTTGCCAGGCAGCTTCTCCGCGTTGCTAGGCAGCCGGGCCGCTGGCGTGGGCGAAAGCGGCCTTGGGGCGCCAGCGGAGCCGTTGGGGGGCCTTGGGGCGAGTCCTTTTTGCCGCGCAGTCACGGATGTAGGGTTATCGTGGTGTTTGCTCAAAAACAGTACAGCATCGTCTTCCACTCTGCGCTTCAGCACCGAACTGTTTCAGACTCACGGCGGTTTGATCCTCGGAGGCCGAGGTTTGGGCCCTTGAGTCCCTGAAAGGGGGTGTGTTGGGTGTGAAAATACTCTTCAGGAATATTTGTAAACCTGTGAGAACTGTTTGTCCTTCAGGTTCAGTACCCAGCTCTCTTGTTACTCGATTAAAGCGACAGCGGAGCGTATTGGGAATGTGTTTTAAGTTTGTATTCGTAATTACACATTTTTAAAGCTGTAGGTTTATTTGCTTACTTATGTTGAACTCCTTTGAGAATAAACTCACATTTTTTAAGTTATCTAAATTTGTTTGTGAAGTGAAGATCACCTGATTTCCACCTTGGTCCTCTAATGACTTCGATGAGAGGGTTGAAGTCACTATATTTAAAGTAGTAGAGTTATTGGTGAATTTCAGTTATCCATCCTTCCCTTAGATACTCAATCTGGAAGGATCAGAAAAAAAATTCTTTTGGAAATGTGAGTAGTGTTTCGTACATTATTTTAGTAAGAGTATTCGCTGTAGTTCAAGATAGTTTTTACTGGTGAAGTATTACACACACGTGCCTCAAAATCTAATTCGGGTTTAAAATATTACCACACGTTTCTTGATAGCTGAGTAGAGAGTAATGAAACAGCCTCATGCGCAAAATAATTGTGATTCTCTTTATCTTTACCTGAAACAACTCTGAACTCAATATGAACTTCTTCCCTTTAGCTTTTTAATTTTAACATGAAAGCATGGCATACAGGATTCTTGTTGGAGTTCCGGTAACAGGTTTAGAGAAGAACTGTTAAAATTAAAACTGTATTTACAAGTATAAGTTAAAGGTACATTTTCTAGCATTTGGTATTTATAGACCACATTCCAAGAGTTTTAGGTGTCATAGTTTTTCTTGAGGGAGGGGATTAATAGGTGGGTTTTTTTTTTTGTTTTTTTTTTTTTTGCCGATTATCACAGCAGAGGGCAGTAAAAAATGATGAAGGATTTCATGGAAATTCTGATGATCACAGTAACTTTCAATGGGAAGAAAAAAAATCTGAACGGACTGAAAAGTGTGCATCTTCAAAGCGTCTTAGTATTTCCAATTGTGTGACAACTTAGATGACAACACTGGTCACCTTAGTACAATGACAATAAACTAACATCTGTTCCATTACCATTTTTTATAAAAGACATTTTAAATGAAAAATTAGGGAGAAAATTGTTGAGGATTAGAAAAGGATGTCTTCCAAAACCACTTTTGTTTTTCTTACACAGGAGAGTCTAATACTACTACATCGTGGTATTGCAGAATGCACATATTTAAGGAAAAGAAGAGGGAAATAACAAATAATTGAAGTTTTAATACTTTGCTCAATGAGTATACATATCTGGAATGTAATCTAGTTGGGTATCTGGTACTCAGTTCTCTGAGAATACACTCACATTATTTAAGTTACACAAATTTGTGAAGTTCAGAGCACCTGATTCAATCTTAGTCCTTAATAACTTGGAGGCTGTGATCTCTTTAAATACTGGAAGAAAAATATACTTTACTGGAAATAGTGGAAAGTGGTTGGTCTCTTGTGGTTCCAGGGTTGTTTTGAACATGTCACTTCGTTCTTTGCTGAGTTTAGAACCTGATGCCCTTGTAACGTTTGACACCGTTGAACCAGCAAGTATAGCAGTTGGAACTTAGTTTACTACAAAAAATGTTACTGACATAAATACTTGAGGAGTTCACTTGACATTAATAGTGTATTCCTTCATTCTAGGGGCGGGAAGGGGCTAAGTTGAAGTCTAAAGTTGAACCTGGAACCAAGAATGGACACTAGTTGCTTTTATGGAAGTAATAGTTCTGATGGTAATAGCTATCACTATAAGTTTTTGAGTCAGACAGGTGGTCCAGTTACAACTGAGTCACTAATTGTATGACATCAGGCAAACAACCTAACTTCCTTGAACTTTAATTTCTTTGTTTTAAAACCCATATATAGGGGCGCCTGGGTGGCTCAGTCGGTCGACCGTCCGACTTCAGCTCAGGTCATGATCTCACAGTTCCATGAGTTCGAGCCTCGGGCTCTGTGCTGAGGGCTCGGAGCCTGGGGCCTGCTTTGGCTTCTGTGCCTCCCTCTCTCTCTGCCCCTCCCCCGCTCATGCTCTGTCTCTCTCTCTCTCTCAAAAATAAACATTCAAATAAAAAAAATTTTAAACACAGAATACCTACATCTCAGGTTTGTCAATGGGATTAAATAAGACTGTATATAAATTACTTAGTGCAGTGCCTAGAGCATAACAGATGGTCAGTACTAGTGGCTATTATTATGTGTTCTTCATTTAAATGAGAGCATTAGACATGATGAGATCCTAAAATGTGATAAAATATTTTTCAATTTTCTTTTTGCTAAATAAAGTGATTTCATCATTATTGTGAAATTTATAGTTACTGAAATAAGTTTTTTATTTTATCATGACACATGGAGAATTCCACACTCTTACTTTGTTGGAGAACTTCCCAGATGGGAGATTTTGCAGCATGGAAGAATTGGTCGTATTCATGGATGTGTGTATATGTGTGTCTACATATATATTTTTATATATATTTCTTCATGAAGACATTTGATTCAGTAGAAAATAATTTTGTTATATTCTCTAAGAATGTAGTGAAGAGAAATAGTTGGGTGAATTGGCAAAAAAGATTAGAGACTTTATAGTCACTTTCCTTAATTACATTCAATGTAGTCATTAAATAATTTTTGAATCCTCTTGTTAAGTGATAGAAACTTGTGGAAGACTACCTTCTTAGTAGTAGATCATTTGCTTATGTAGTGCATCATATTTTTTTTTTAATTTTGACTGTTTCTCTATTTCTTATATTGTTAACACTTATCAGTTAATCAGTTTCATTTAGAATTGTTTTAATTTATAATAACATGTTTTGATAATATAAAAGGAGCTAAAATTCTGTAATTATTTTAAATAGATTTATTGACTTTGACATCATGAAAAGCGGCTATTATAGTAACTTATCCTTTATGTTAGCTAATAGGCTTTGACATGTAGGTAGCAATAAATATGCAATATGAAAAATTGAACAGCTCATAAATATTTTTGCCAAGCAATATGATTATGTAAATGAAATATCTCAATTGCCTCTGACATAACTTCTGTGTGTCGTTAATGTTTTGAAGCACATTTTATACTGAGATGTATATATCCAGTTGTTTTTTAGCGGCAGAGCCATGAAGTAGATGCTTCACTATCTTAGCAAGTTAAGAAAAAGGAGAGGATGGAAGTAAGCAATGGATCTTACCTTTAAGCAAAGAACTTAAGTGGAAAAAAAGTGTGTAAATATACGAGCACAACTTTAAGAAATGCCTAGTGATTACACGTGGGTACGTATACATGTAGACACAGATTCTGCCACTGCAGGTAGTTTCAGCTAGGTTAGATTTTGTGTACAATGACTCCTTGCTGAGTAATTGAAACTGACAGGTCTTACTCAGAATGGCCCAACTCCTTGCCAAGTCTGTGAGAGCTTAGCCTGCCGCATTTCCACAGATGATGGCAGAAGGCATGGGATTCCTGGATCACAAGTGGACGGTTTATTACAGCAGCGGATTTGCCAGAGGGTCAGAATTTATGCTGATGATGCAGATTAGATGACTGCTACAAGTGCAGGAAGTTGTGTAGCGGAGAGAAACCTTGAGTTTAGGGAGCTCAGGTCTTTTATAATGGACACTAAGCTTGTTTGACCTTTGACCCAGGGGAGACATTATCTTTATTAAACCCGAAAATAAATAGATCTGCTCTTTGTCTAGAAAGGACCTGTCTTCCAAGGCTTGGGTGCTAAATGCCCCCGAAAAGATGTCAAGAACAAAGTCAGTTAGTCCTTGTGCTTGCATGTTATGTCGAAATCCATGAAGAATTATTTCCTTAAGTGAGAGTAACTTAAGCAAAAGAGAATGCTGGGATATTTTCCTCCATGTGCATACACCACCACTATGTTCAGTCCCGTATGTGTAGTCTGTTCCACATGAAAGACGCAGGGGAAGAGCAGAAACATGTAACGTGAGCCACAGATTGATCAGCTGTCAATCTTTTGCCACGTTTACTTTTGCATTTTCTCAATATTCAGTGAGTTTGGATAGGAGTGGCATCTGGAAGCCAGTGACTGACATTGGTTATTTTGGTAGTCTCCAGGGTTTATTCGTCGAGTCAGACGATCTTATGATTCCTTCTTTCCATAAGAGTACCTCCTCGAGTATTGTAAACTCATTCCACCAAGATAGAAAATTTACCTTTGCTTAAGTATAGGAATGGCTGTTGTTCCCCTGCTAGAGAACAGGTAAATCATGAACAATGTATGTATTATATAACATTGAGTGTGTACATGTGTATGAGCGTGCATGCAGCATGTAACGTGGGGACCAACTAGTAGTGTTTAGGTCAGTCTCCAGTTTTTTATTTTATTTTATTTTATTTTATTTTATTTTTGAGAGAGAGAGAAAGAGCACGTGCATGTGTGAGCAGGGGTGAGGCAGAGGATCCGAAGCAGGCTCTGTGCTGACAGCAGTGAACCCGATGCGGGGCTTGCACTCATGAACCGTGAGATCATGACCTGAGCCAAAGTCGGACGCTCAACTGACTGAGCCACTCAAGCGCCCCAATCTCTACCCAGTTTTTATCTACTGAACAAGACTTCTGCAGCTTCTCAAATTGAGCATATCTAAAGGGGAACTCTTAATCTTTCTTTCTGCCCATCTGGCCCATCTGTTTTCTTTTTTTAATTTTCTTTTAACGTTTACTTATTATTGAGAGACACAGAGTGTGAGCAGGGGAGGGGTAGAGAGAGGGGGAGACACAGAATCTAAAGTAGGCTCTAGGCTCCAAGCTGTCAGCACAGAGCCTGATGCAGGGCTCGAACTCCCAAACTGTAAGATCATGACCTGAGCCGAAGTCAGGCGCTTAACCGACTGAGCCACCCAGGTGCTCCTGGCCCATCTGTTTTCTAAGTGCTATTAACAGTGCTGTTTTATGGGGAACAACTTTTACCATCCCTAGAACCTCATTTTTTAAGTAATCACTTGCCAGTATAATATATATTTGGAGCTCTTACCCTGTATTTTGCACATTGTATACAGAAAGGCTGGCTTTACATAATTTCCTGGGGAGTTGTACGTAGATTAAAGGAGAACATCTTGGAAAAATAGGATTTCTCTCAATACATAGCTATGGAAAACTTAAATATTCAGTTGGAATATTAAAATTTCAAAAGTGTTATTCAAAACAATAGGTAATATGTTTTTTCCTAATAATTGGTATCTGCCTATGCCAGAAGAAAAAAGATCAACAATGAGGTTATGGAGTCCTTCAAAATCTATGATAAAAGTCTTAACATGGAAGAGTAGCACTCTGCAGCTATCAATGAACTGAAGAGTAAGAATAAAAGAAAGTCTTCACTAGGATATTTATTGTTATTAAAGTTTTGGTTGATCATATAAAGATATGTAATTAGTTTGACATTTGGAGGTAAAGAAATTTGTCTCCACTGCATGTTACCATGACCCGACTACCTATAGAACTCTAGTACCTTTAATGAAAAGGGGTACTTGAGTATAGGTTGAATAAATTGTGATGCTGATTTTATTAATGGAACTTTCTGTTGTTTATCTTAGGAGTGTATTTTTAGAGATGGCTTAACATTATCGGTATGATTTGACTCAACTTTTGGAAGTACTTTATTTCAGAGTCTTCAGTGCTTGGAAACAAAACAAACCATTGGGAAATTAGTTTATATGAGTATTGTGGTAAAACTTAGAGTATGGAATTCATTGTAAATCATGGAATCTGTTTACTGTTCATACCAAGTATTAAATTGAGAGATCTTAGGATAACTCATTGAATTTAACAAACTTGGAAGGAAGTCTAAATTATATTAGAAAATGACAAAAAAATAACAGTAGAACAGGTAGGAGATAGAATGTTAGGCGTTTCATGTACTTAGATACAATCTTTATAATATCTTTGCTTGATGGTTTGGCAGACAGCTTTGTTTGCCTTACCTTTATCTTTGCCGACGATACCTTGTTTTCATTTAGAGAAACTGGAACTATCTTAAGCCCAAAACATTTTTCTTAGTCAAAGATTATATCATGATTATCTAGTACCTTGCAGATTATTGGTTTAGTAGTGAGCACATAAATTATATGGGACTTGTGATAAATTTCCACTTCTTTTATAAAGGACACAAGGAAAAGAAATTCTCTCTTCATGTCTTCAGTATATGAATATGAGAATGTGATGCTTGAGTTGCTGAACCCATCTTATAAACATGAAAGTATAAGCCTGAGGGCAAAAACCAGTGGGTTCCTGATGTCAGGGTAGAAAAATGGAAAGAACATGGGTGTTTGATGACATGACTTAACTAGCCTTGTAATTTCTCTAACTCTGGAATCCTTGTTATATGTTAGTAAGATTTATATTGTTCATTTTGAAATGAATTTCTGATTTTTTGTATTTGAAAGCATTCTACCAAGGAAAGTCATCTTATTTTAAGGGTTTTACCCATGATTGTGATTTACCCAACTTGTAACTTTACAGTTTTACTCAAAGACTTCTTTTTTTTTTTTTTAATGTTTTTTATGTTTATTTAGTTTTTGAGAGAGACAGAGGGAGAGACAGTGCATGCCCGTGTGCATGGGAGCAAGTGAGCGGCGGAGGGGCAGAGAGAGCGGGGGAGGGGCTGAGCTGTCAGCACAGATCTTGAGGGGGGGCTTGCACCCCACAGACTGCAAGATCATGGCCTGAGCCAAAGTTGGTCACTCAACCGACTAAGCCACCCAGGCACCCCTATTTACCTCTGTGTTGTGTTAGGAGCTTAACAATTACCTAGCTATAAGACCCTCTTTGTAAATTATATGTTAAATGTTAAAGGACTTTTTACATACATATAGCTCTCCCTTATCTTTGAATATTAACAGTCATTATTAGGAGTCTGTATATGCTTTGGAAATGTGTTTGGAAGTGAATTTTCCATGTGTTCCTTTTATTAACGTAACTGTTTTTATTGTATGAATTGAAGTTCTCTAAGTATTATAAATCCAAAAGATTGTAGGAAGGAAATTTGGGAATAAATTTATTATATGCCTTAAAAGCGTTTAGCCCAAGAAAGGAGAGAGATAATTAGTTATGCCTCAGATAGATATATTTGCTGTATGAGGTTTTCTGTGTGAATGCTTTAAAAAAAATACTTCTTTTGCTTTTGTGTATGTAATAGATTGGTACCTAGTTTCATTTTATTTTTTTTTATTTTTTATTTTTTTTTTTTTATGAAATTTATTGACAAATTGGTTTCCATACAACACCCAGTGCTCATCCCAAAAGGTGCCCTCCTCAATACCCATCACCCACCCTCCCCTCCCTCCCACCCCCCATCAACCCTCAGTTTGTTCTCAGTTTTTAACAGTCTCTTATGCTTTGGCTCTCTCCCACTCTAACCTCTTTTTTTTTTTTTTTTTCCTTCCCCTCCCCCATGGGTTCCTGTTAAGTTTCTCAGGATCCACATAAGAGTGAAACCATATGGTATCTGTCTTTCTCTGTATGGCTTATTTCACTTAGCATCACACTCTCCAGTTCCTTCCACGTTGCTACAAAGGGCCATATTTCATTTTTTCTCATTGCCACGTAGTACTCCATTGTGTATATATACCACAATTTCTTTATCCATTCATCAGTTGATGGACACCTAGTTTCATTTTAAAGACTGCCGGATAAAATAGAGGAAGACACCTTTATTTTAAAAATGTTCATATTTTAATAGTCTTTTGGTTTACATTTGAGTTTAAGATTAAGCAAAAGAAAAGTTGAGACCTCCACCCCCCTCCCCCCCCATTGAGGATATTGTGCAATGCAGATTGTTCCATGTTTTTTATTTGTTTTTTTTTAGCATTGGAGCTTTCAGAATGAATAAAGGATTTTTCTCCTGCTCAGGGAGGTGAAATGGTGTGCTCTCTCTTGCTTTGTTTCCTGTACATTCTCCTCCTGGAAAGTTCATGGGGAGAAAGAGTGGCTGAATCAAGATGTAATACTGTCCTAATGGTACTCTGTTTTAATTTAGCTTCCTGTTGACAGGTACATGAGTCAGGACTTTGATGTTGGACTGTATTCCAAATCTTAATGAGAGTAGTAACCATAGATGTTTTCAAAAGAAATACTGCATTATGGGATGTTAGAGCAGGAAAGTCAATTTTCAGGCTAAATAACAAAGTTGGGACTAGAAGTTAGGTTTCCTGACACCAGAGGTTATATTTCCGTATTCTCATGTTCATTTAGGCTGTAAAGTTCTTCCTTCCTGCTCTCCCTTCACTACTTTCGTTATACTATTTTTTCCTGTGTCGTTTCATAGCTGGTATTTTAACTCTGTAACTTCCTCTTCATGGGTACTTGTTTTTCCAAGTCTGAAATGACTAAAAATTTGGCAGATGTAAAACCTATTAATACTGCTTGGATTTGACTCCTTTGAGAACATAGTTTATAAAATTAAGCCATCTGTTTCTTTATGAAGCTTTAAATAAATGAATTTAGGTTAAGGTAAACTTAAATCACAATAGTCAGAACTCTAAAACAGCGCAGGACCCAAACCAGTGCCTCCTACATACAGTCCCTAATACTAAGTAAAGCATGTTCACATGTCTGTTTGCCAAAGCCAGAAATCTGGGCACGTTTCACTTAGTCTCAAATCTTTACTTACACGTGACTTTTTCCACACTCCTTTCCCCACCCCAGCTAAAGATACCCCGAGACTTCTCTTGACCATGGCTGTCTTTGAGGAGTACTGTTTACCTGCTGTTTCAATGCCATAGGGTGCATTCCACAGTTCTTTGCATGCTGGTAGTGCTTTTCCTGAGTGAGCCTTTGTCTAACTTTCCTGTTTGCTGTCTCCAGTGTTTCCATGCTTCTCTCCAGTGTTAACTTAAGTCAGTTATCCCCACTTCCCCATTTCAGATGAGGGACTTCTCTGTGCTCACACAAATGGAACTTTGTGCTTATGTCTTTTTTTTTTTTTTTTTTCAACGTTTATTTATTTTTGGGACAGAGAGAGACAGAGCATGAACGGGGGAGGGGCAGAGAGAGAGGGAGACACAGAATCGGAATCAGGCTCCAGGCTCTGAGCCATCAGCCCAGAGCCTGACGCGGGCTCGAACTCCCGGACCGCGAGATCGTGACCTGGCTGAAGTCGGACGCTTAACCGACTGCGCCACTCAGGTGCCCCTGTGCTTATGTCTTTATAACACTTCTGTGAATTGTCTCTTGTCTATCATTCTTATTATACAAGCCCTTTGAAGAGAGTTTTTTTTTTTTTTCCTTCATATCTGTACCTGCATATTCAGGCATAGTGCCTTGCAGTTGGTAAATGCTTAGTAAAGTTTGGTCAAGTTACCTTAATCTCTCTAAGCCTCTTTTCCTTATCTGTAAAATGTAGAGAGTATGTTAGTCCTTGCTGTAGAGCTGTGAGCTTTACATGACTTAATCTTGCAAAGTACTTCGAAGCATGGTGCATGGAACGTAGTAAATGCTTAATGTTAGCTTTGGTGCCGATCCTGGTGAATGAATTGTAGGATGTATTATGGGTTGTTTTAAATGGATAGTACAAATTGATTTGGCGTCACAAGAGAAAAGTTAAAAATCATAATTTTTCATAAATATTTTGTTTTCCTGTTTGACAAGTTTTTGTTTTCCTGTTTGACAAGTTCTGCTACTGAATTGGCTCTACAGAATGTCATTGCTTTCTTCACTGCCAGACATGAGTTCTTTTACTATTTGACTTACATAGCATTTTACATTGTTGGCTATTGCTCCCTCACCCTCCCCACCCCCAGCTTTATTGACATATGATTGACACATAAAATTTTGAATATTTAAGGTGAGCAACATGCCGACTTGATACACTTCTATATCGGAAAATGATTATCACCATAGACTTCAGTAACACTCCCATCGCATCACATAATTACCAGTCCCTTTTTCTGGTGAGAACATTTAAGATTTATAACTTTCCAGTGTGTAATACATTACTGTTAAGTATAATCACAATACTGAGCATTAGATTATGAGAACTTACCTTTTATCTGGAAGTTTGTATCCTTTGACCAATATCTTCCCATTTCCCCCACCCTCATTCACTTCCTGTGACCACCACTCTACTTGGTTTCTACAAATTTTTCTTTGATTCCACATATAGGTGAAATCATACAGTATTTGTCTTCTATCTTATTTATTTCACTTAGCATAATGCCTTCAGTATCAATCCATGTTGTTGCAAATGGCAGGATTTCTTAGTTTTTCTGTGAATGAATAATATTCTGGTGTGTGTGTGTGTGTGTGTGTGTGTGTGTGTGTGTGTGTATGATATGGTTTATATATGATGTATATGCATTTTATATATATGCCATAGTTTCTTCATTGTCCTGTTTCAGTGAACACCTACATTGTTTTCATGAGTTGGCTATTGTAAATACTGCTGTCATGAATATGGGGTGCAGATATCTTTTTGAGTTAGTGCTTTCATTTTGTTTGGATATGTTCTCAGAAGTGGAATTGTTGGATTACATGGTAGTTCTATTTTTAATTTTTTGAGGATCTTCTATTCTGTTTTCCATGGTGACTATACCAGTTTATAGTTCCACCAGTAGTGTATGAGGATTCCCTTTTCTCCACATCCTCACCAGCATTTGTTATCACTTGTCTTTATTTTTTCTAGTTGTATTCAGAAGTCATTGACATACATCATTACAGAAGTTTAAGATGTACAGCATGATTATTTGATTTACATATATTGTGAAGTGATTACCACAATAGGTTTAGCTAACCTCCATCTTCTCATATACAGTAAAAAGAAAAGAAAGAAGAAAAGAAAAATATCTCTTTTTGGTGAGAATTCTTAGGACTTTTAACAGTTTTCTTATACATCATACAGTAGCGTTAGCTGTAGTCATTATGTTGTACATTATATCTCTAGTACTTATATATGGGAGCTCGTACCTTTTGACCATAGTCCTCCAATTTTATTTTTTTATTTATTTATAGAGAGACAGAGAGAGGGAGAGAGAGAGAGAGAGGGAGGGAAGGATGGAAGGAGGGAGGGAGAGAGAGGGAGAGTGGGGCAGGGAGAGATAGAGAGAATCCCAAGCAGGCTCCATACCGTCAGCACAGAACCCAATGTGGGGCTGGAAACTATGAACCATGAGATCATGACCTGAGCTGAAACCAATAGTTGGACACTTGCCCACATATTCCTCCAATTATTCTACTCCCCACTCTGCCTCTGGTAATCACAAGTCAAGTGTGATCTCTTTTTCTATTTATGTATTATTTTTCTTAGATTATACATGTAAGTGAAGTCATAACAGTATTTCTCTTTCTCTGCCTTATTTTACTTAGCATTATGCTAAACATAATTTTACTTAGCATAATGCCTTAAGGTCCATCCATGTTGTTGCAAATGGTAGTATTTCCCAATTTTTTTTTTTTTATGGGTAATGTTCTATTCTGTGTGTATGTATATACATATATGTGTGTGTGTGTGTGTGTGTGTGTGTGTGTGTGTGTGTGTGTGTGTGTCTGTGTGTCTGCCACAACTTCTTTAGTCATTTATTGATGGACACTTAGGTTGTTTCCATGTCTTGGTATTGTAAACGATGCTGTTATGAACATGGCAGTGCAGATATCTTTTTGAGTTAGTGTTTTTGTTTTCTTTGGATACATACCTGGAAGTGGAATTGGTGGGTCATATGGTAGTTCTAATTTTATGCTTTTAAGGATCCTCCATTCTGTTTTCCATAGTGACTGTACCAGTTTACAGTCCCACCAAGAGCATATCTATGGGTTCTTTTTTCCATGTGTTTGATAGGCATTCTAACAGGTATTGGTTTTTTTTGTTTGTTTGTTGTTGTTGTTGTTTTTGATCATGGCCATCCTAACAGGCATGAAGTGATAACCCATTGTGGTTTTGATTTGCATTTGTCTGATGACTCGTAATGTTTATCTTTGCATGTACCTGTGCCCTTTTGTGTATCTTCTTTAGAAAAAATGTTTGTTCAGGTTTTTTGCCCAGTTTTTTTAATAGGATTTTTTTTTCTATTGAGTTGTATTGATTGTATATTTTGGAGATTAACCCCTTATCAGATACATAGTTGCGAATATGTTTTCCTGTTCTGTGGATTATCTTTTTACTTTTTTGTGGTTTCTTTTTGCTGTGCAGAAACTTTTTAGTTTGACATGGGCCCACTTATTTTTTATTTTGTTGCTTGTGCTTGAGGTGTCATAGCCAATCATTGCTAAGACGCATGTCAAGGGCTTTTTGTTCCTATATTTTCTTCTAGGGGTTTTGTGGTTTCAGGTCTTACGTTTAAGTGTTAATCCACATCAGTTTTATTTTTGTGTGGTGTAAGATGGAAACCTAGTTTCATTCTTCTACATGTGAATATTCAATTCCCCAGCACCATTTATTGAAGAGATAATCTGTGTTTTCTCCACCGAGTGTTCTTGACTCTCTTAGTTGACTGCAGATGCTTGGGTTTATTTGTGAGCTCTTGAGTCTGTTACATTCATATATATTTGTCTGTTTCTATGCCAGTACCATACTGTTTTGATTACTGTAGCATTGTAACATACCTGGAATTAGGAAGTGTATTGTCTCCTACTTTGTTCTTTCTCAGGGTTGCTTTGGTTATTTGGGGTCTTTTGTGGTTTCATATACATTTTAGGGTAGTTCGTCTACTTCTGTAAAAATGCCATTGGAATATTGATAGGGATTGCATTGAATCTATACATAGCTTTTGGTAGTATGAACATTTAATAATATTCTTCCAATCCGTGATCATGGGATACCTTTCCATTTATTTGTGTCTTCTTCAGTTTCTTTCAGTCTTGTAGTTTTCAGAGTACAAGTCTTTCAATAAAATTATTGTAAATGGAATTGTGTTTTTTTATTATTTTTTTATTTTTTTAGATTATTTAATGTTAGTGTATATAAATGCTTCTGATTTTTGCTTGTTAAGTTTGTGTCCTGTAACTTTACTGAATTCACTGATTTAGATCTAACAATTTTTTGGTGGAGTCTTTAGGACTTACTATGTATAAAATCGTGTCATCTGCAAATAGAGACAATTTTACTTCTTCCTTTTGATTTTGACACCTTGTATTTCTTTTTCTTGCCTGATTGTTCTGGCAAGGGCTTTCAGGCCTATTTTGAGTAAGAGTGATGGGAGTGGGCACCTTATTTTGTTCCTGATCTTAGAGGAAAAGCTTTCAACCTTTCATCATTGAGTATGATACTAATTTTGGGCTTATTATCTAACACCTTTATTATGTTGAAGTATATTTATTCTATACCTAATTTTGTAAGAATTTTTATCATGAATGGATGTTGAATTTTGGCAAATTTCTTTTCTGTGTCTTTTGAGATAATTATGATATTTTTCATTCTATTAATGTGATGTATCACAGTGATTGATTTGTATATGTTGAATGATATTTGCACCCAAGGTATAAATTTCACTTGATGATGATGAATGATCCTTTGAATGTGCTATTGAACTCAGTGTTCTAGAATTTATTGAGAATTTTTTCATCTGTATTCATCCGGGATATTGGTCTGTCATCTTCTGGTAGTGTCCTTTCCTGGCCGGTATCAGGGTGATGCAAGTCTTCTGAAATGAATTTTAGATTGTTCTTTCTTTGAGTTTTTGGAAGACTTTAAGAAGCATGCATTAATTCTTTAAATGTTTGGTAAAATTCACCAGTGAAGCCATTTGGTCCTGGGCTTTTCTTTGTTGGAGATTTTTGATTACTGATTTAATCTCCTTACTAGTAATTGGTGTATTGATAATATTTTTTCCTGATTCAGTATTGGCAGTTTGTATATTTTTAAGAATTTTTCCATTTCTTCTAGGTTGTCCAGTGTGTTGGCATGTAGTTGCTGTTAATAACCTCTTATGATTCTTTGTATTTTTGTGGTGGCTGTTGTAATATTTTCTTTTTTATTTGTGATTTTGTTGATTAGGGTCTTCTGTCTGTTTCATTGGTTAATAAACCTAAAATTCTGTCAATTTTATTTTTTCAAAGAACCAACTCTTAGTTTGGTTAATCTTTTCTATTGTTTTCCTGTTCTCGATTTCATTTATGTCTGCTCTAACCTTTATTATTCATTCCTTCTGCTAACTTTGCATTCAGTTTGTTCTTCTTTTTCTAGTTCTATAAGGCGTAGAATTAGGTTATTTGTTATCTTGCTTCTTTATATTGATGTTCATTGCTATGAATTTCCCTTTAGAGCTGCTTTTGCTGCATCCCATAATTTTGGTTTGTTGTGTTTCCATTTACATTTGTTTGAAGATACTTCTTTTGCTTTTGGTTTATTTTTTGATACATTGGTTGTTCAGAGTGTTAATTTGCAGATATTTGTGAATTTTCAGTTCTTGTTACAGATTTCTAGGTTGCTGTGATTGTGATCAGAGAAGGTACTTGGTATGATTTCAGTCTTCTTGAATTTGTGAGACTTTTTGGCGGCCTAACGTAAAGGTGTATGTATCCTAGCAAATGTTCCATGTGTGCTTGAGAAGACTGTGTAGTCTGTTGGCAGAGTGTTGCACATCTGTATATGGTTGTTAGTATCAGTTGGTTTACAGTGTTTTTCAAATCCACTGTTTGCTTATTGATTCTCTGTCTGCATGATCTATCCATTGTTTAGTGTGGGGTATTAACGTCCCTAACTATTATTGTACTTATGTTTATTTTTAGCTCAGTTAGTTTTTTCTTTATTTAGATGCTCCAGTGTTGGGCATATATTTACAATTGTTGTATATTTTTGACTTATTGACCACTTTATCATTATATGCCTTCCTTATCATTGTATACCATTTTTAGTTTAAAGTCCACTTTCTAATAAAGTATAGCTAACCCTCCTTCCCCCCCCCCCATTTGCTTGTATATCTTTTTCCATTCCTTCATTCTTAATCTCTATGTGTCTTTAAATCTAAAGTGAGTCTTTTGTAGGCAGCATGTTGTTGGATCTTGTTTTTTATCCATCAGCCATCCTGTGTCTTTTTTTTTTTAAGTTTATTTATTTTGAGAGTGAGAATGTCTTGTGGGGAGGAGCAGAGAAAGGAAGAGAGATCCCAAGTAATCCTTGTGCTGTCATTGCAGAGCCTGATGTGGGGTTGATCTCATGAACTGTGAGATCATGACCTCAGCTGAAATCAAGACAAACCTTGTGTCTTTTGATTAGAAAATTTGTTTACATTTAAAGTAATTATTGATAAGCAAGGGCTTATTATTGCCATTTTTGTCTTTTTATGTGTTTTATTGTCTTGTGGTATCAGTATGCTCTGAGTTATTTATCATGTTCTTTTGTGTAATTGCTATAGATTTTTCCCTTTTGTTACTTTGAGGCTTACATACAATATTTTAGAATTTTGTCACTCTATTTTAAACTAAAGACAACCCAATTTCAATCAAATTCTTAAGCTTTACACTTTTACTTCTCCTCCCTCTCATATTTTAGGTTATCAGTGTTAAAATTTACCTGGTTTTTTTATACCATGTAACTGATAACAGATTATTTTAATTATGATTATTTTTATATGTTTCCAATGTTGACTATATTTTTACCATTACGAGTGAATTTTTTACAGCCTTCTCATATTTTTATGATGTTGATTAGCATCTTTTAATTTCTACCCTGAGAACTTCCTTTAACATTTCTTCTAAGGTAGTTCTACTGGTAATGAATTTCCTAATAAGCTTTTGTTTTCTAGGAGAGTCTTTATCCCTTCTTCATTTCAGAAGGACAGCTTTGGTGTGTATGGTGTTATTGGATGAGGTTTTCTTTTCTTTGATACTTGGAATTTGTTATCCTATTGTAGTCTGGTTTGAAAAGTTTCTGTTAGGAAATCTGCTTATAGTCTTATGAGGGTTCTCATGTATGTAACTTCACTCTTGTTGATTTTAAAATTCCTTGTCTTTGACTTCTGACAATCTAATTAAAATGTGTCTTAGCTGTATTTGAGTTTAACCTATTTGGGGTCCTTTGGGTCTCTCATATCTAGATGTCTATTTCTCTCCCTGAGTTTGGGAAGTTTTCAGCTGTTACTTTAAATACACTTTCTGTCCCTTTCTCTTTCTCTTGTCCTTATGGAATTTTTATAGTGCAAATTATTCTTTTCATTGTGTCTCATGATTCCTGCAGGTTTCTTTTTAAAAATTCTTTTTGGGGTGCCTGTGTAGTTCAGTTGGTTAAGCGTCTGACTTTGGCTCAGGTCATGATCTCACAGTTTGTGAGTTTGAGCCTTGTGTCAGGCTCTGTGCTGACAGCTCAGAGCCTGGAGCCTGCTTCGGATTCTGTGTCTTCCTCTCTCTTTGCCCCTCCTCTGCTCATTTTCTCTCTCTCTCTCTCTCTCTCTCTCTCTCTCTCTCTCTCTCTCTCAAAAATAAATAAACATTAAAAAAAATAAAAAATATTTTTGCTCCTTTGAATGGATAATTTCAATTGTCCTGTCTTCCAGATCACTGATTTGTTTTTTTCTGTGTGGTGATGTCTGTTTTTTGAAGCTCTCTGTTAAATTGTTCGGTTTAGTTTTTGTGTTCTTGAGATCTATGATTTTTGTTGTTCTTACTCTATTTCTGTCAGAGTTCTTGTTTTGTTCGTGCATTGTTTCCCTATTCTGTTATCTGTCCTTGTAGTTAACTATAAGAGGTTTATTTGGTATTTTTTTGGCTGTTATAGACATCCATTTCTTCGGGATCAGTTACCAGAGCTTTATTATTTCCTTTGGTAGTGTCATATTTACTTGATTTTATTTGTTATCCTAGTTTTCCTTATGCCTGTATTTGCACATTTGAATAAGTAATTTCCTCTTCCAGACTTTGCAGATGTGCTTTGACTTAGTTCTTGACCAGTCAGCTTAGTTCAGGTTTCTGGATCTGTCTGCTGGTAATGTCCTTGGGCCTCCTATTTGGGCCTAAGTTTTGGGCGAGGCAACTGTTGATCTCTGAGGTCGGGGGTGGATGGGTGTTCCACTGGCTGAGGAAACCTAGATAGGACTGTTGGCTTTGTTCCCTGCCCAAGTGAGGCTGTAGGATGGGCTTTGTGGTTTCCTGGATTCTCTGGTCAGGCTTATTAGCCATTCAGGCATGGGGACTATACTTAGCAGTAGGTGGGGATATGGATTAGCTCTCTGTCTTCTTAGGGCAGCAGGACCAGACCCTGGGCCTGCATAGCCTGTTATTTTGGGTACCCAAATCAGGCAACAGTATGTACTGAATATCCTGGTCAGTTGAGACCACCGATTTTGTTTTACAGACAGGGAAAGCCACGAGTTGTGCTCTCTGTGTTAAAGTGCCACTGTAAACAGGGTTTTTGGATGGGTTGGCTGCATAGCTGCCTGTGTGCTGTGGTGAAATTCTCTGTTTGGCAGGCTGAAGGTTGTATTCAGCAATAAGTAGGGCACTGAGTTAGTTTCGTGGCTTGGGTGCAGCAGCAGAACAGCTCCAAGGCCACGAATGCTCTTTTTTGTGGTCTTGACCCAGGCTGACCTGTGTCCCAGGTTCTCTGGCAGAACACAGTCACTGGCCTTGCTCCGGGGGTAATCAGCTCTCCTCTGCATCTCCGTTTAAGAGTAGCTGGGTTATGCTGCTTCCAGGTGTCCTTACCAGCATTTCCTGTTCGATGGGATAGGGTTCCATGCTCTGCAGCAGATGGGACTGTGTCCCTGACTCCGGCCTGAGCAGTACTGGGAGTGCCTACTTGAAGCAACTCTCAAATGTTCTTAGACAGGCTTTCTAGTTAAGGGAGACGTGATCCACAGTGGTTGGGTAGGAGTCAACTATTTCTGCTTGGGCATTCACAGACCAGATTCTAGAGATGGGGGAATTTCTCCTTTGGGGCCTGAATTAGGTAGAAACTGTACCTTGCTAATTCCTCAAACTATGCCACTGACCTTGCTCTGCAAATGAACAAAGCTGCTGGTTGGTACTACTGGTTGGGCTCTGCAGGTGGGAACTTGGTCAACTAACACCCTGTTGTTGCTCGTTGGAAGTCTCTACTCCCTTCTCCATCTCAATCAGTGGTTGAGTCCCACAGATTCTCCTGTGATCCCTATGGTGGAAAACCATAGTGAGGGCTCCCACAAATAGACCTACGATGCTGGGGGACTGGATGTCACCCTTGGGCTCTGGAAGGAGGAACTGTAGGCTTAACTATTGTGCTTTCTTGGGGGTGTGGGCAGCATGTAGATGTTCCTTTCACGCTTCAGATGTTGTCTGTCTTGTCTTGTGGTGCAGGGAGGGACCTAACCTCACTCTTGAGCACTAGGATTCTGAGTGAGGTCCTGTCTGTGAGTAGTTGTTAGTTCTTCTTGTGAGGGGAAGTGAAGTCAGGAATGATCTATGTCACCATCTTGGGGACATCAGTGCACCTAGTTTTCTTTTAGTATCCTAATCTGCTTTGGTATCAGGGTAATGCTGGCCTTGTAAAATGAGTTTGGAAGGGCTCCCCACTCCTCTCCTGTTTTTTTGGAAGAGTTTGAGAAGGATTGGTATTCTTTAAATGACTGGTAGAATTCACCACTGAAACTGTTACTGGGCTTTTCCTTGTTGGAATCTTTTTTGATTGCTGATGCAATCTCTTTATCCGTTATTGATCTGTTCATGTTTTCTACTTCTCAGTGATTCAGTTTTGGTAACGTGTGTTTCTAGGAATTTAGACTTTTTTCTCTAGGTTATCCCATTTGTTGGCATGTAAATGTTTAATATGCAATGACCCTCTGTATTTTCTGTGATGTCACAATGTCTCTTTTTCATTTCTGATTTCATTTATTTGAGCCTTCTCTCTTTTTCCTTAGTCTCAGTAAGAATTTGTCAATTATATTTATCTTTTCAGGGAACCAGCTCTTAGTTTCATTGACCTTTTCTATTGTTTTACTGATCTCTGTCATTTATTTAGCTCTTATCTTTATTTTCTTCCTTTGCTAACTCTGACCTATTTTTCTTTCTTTCTTTTTTTTTTTTTTTTGGTTTCTTTTTTTCAGTTTTTTTTTCCCCTTGAGGTGTAATGTTAGATTGTTTATTTGAAATCTTTATGTTTTCCTTTTTTATTTTTTAGTTTATTTTGAGAGATAGAGCAAGAGAGAGAGCTGGGGAAAGGCAGAGAGAGAGGGAGAAAGAGAAAATTTCAGCTAGGCTCTGCATTGTCAGCATGGAGCCTGATGTGGGACTTTACTCATGCACCGTGAAATCGTGACCTGAGCCAAAATCAGGAGTCAGATGCTAAACCAACTGAGCCACCCAGACACCCCTTATGTTTTCTTTTTTTCTTTTTTTCTTTCTTTCTTTCTTTTTGTATTTTCTAAAAATTTACATCCAAATTAGGTAGCATATAGTGCAACAATGATTTTAGGAGTAGATTCCTTAGTGGCCCTTACCCATTTAATCCATCCCCCCTCCCACAACCCCTCCAGTAACCCTCAGTTTGTTCTCCATATTTATGAGTCTCTTCTGTTTTGTCCCCCTCCCTGTTTTTATATTATTTTTGTTTCCCTTCCTTTATGTTCATCTGTTTTGTCTCTTAAAGCCCTCAGATGAGTGAAGTCATATGATTTTGTCTTTCTCTGACTAATTTCACTTAGCATAATACCCTCCAGTTCCATCCACATAGTTGCAAATGGCAAGATTTCATTCTTTTTGATTGCTGAGTAATACTCCATTGTATACATATACCACATCTTCTTCATCCATTCATCCCTCGATGGACATTTGGGCTCTTTCCATACTTTGGCTATTGTTGATAGTGCTGCTGTAAACATGGGGGTGCATGTGTCCCTTCGAAACGGCACACCTGTATTCCGTGGATAAATGCCTAGTAGTGCAATTGCTGGGTCGTAGGGTAGTTCTATTTTAGTTTTTTGAGGGACCTCCATACTGTTTTCCAGAGTGGCTGCACCAGCTTGCATTCCGAGCCCCTTTATGTTTTCTTAATATACATTTATTACTATAAACTTCCTTCTTAGATCTTTTTGTAACATCCCATAGGTTTTGGTATGTTGTCTTTCTGTTTTCATTTGTTTTATTTTTTGATTTCCCATTTAGATTTTTTCTTTGACTCATTGGTTGTTGTTTAATTTCCATGTGTATAAAATTTTCAATTCCTCCTGTTATTTATTTTTAGTTTCATTACGTGTGTTCAGAAAAGATATTTGCTATGATTTCAATATTAAATTTGTCAAGACTTTTTTTTTTTTTTTTTGGTGGCCTATCATATGATCTTAGAGAATGTTCTATGCATGCTTCAGAAAAATATGCATTTTGCTCCTGTTCTGTATGTATCTGTAAGGTCCATTTGATGTAAAGTATAGTTCAAGTCCAGTGCTTCCTTACTGATTTTCTGTATGGGTTATCTATCCATTGTTCAGAGTGGGGTATGGAAATTCTCTGCTGTAGTGTATTTCTCTCTTTAGATCTTTTAGGGTTTGCCTCCTATATTTAGGTGTTTCCATGTTGGGTCCCTATATATTTATGATTGTTGTATCTACTTGATGAATTGACCCCTTTATGGAACATATAATAACCTTTGTCTCTGGTTTCCTTTTTTGGGGGTTAGTCTGATTTGTCTGATATTAGTGTAGCTACCTCTCTGTTTCTGATTTCTACTTGGATGGAGTGTCTTTTTCCATCCCTTCACCTTTAAGTTGAAGTTAGTCTTTCATAGGTAGTGAGTAGGTGTGTGTGTGTGGGGGGGGGGGGGATCCCTTTAAAAAAAAAAATCTGTTCTGCCACTCTGTGCCTTTGGAGAATTCAATCCATTTACATTTTGAGTAAGTATTGATAGGTAGAGACTTACTAATGCTGTATCAATGTTTCTAGCTGTTTATAGTTCTCTTTTTCTTTTTCTTTTTCTTTCTCTTCCTTCCTTTGGGAATTGTTGATTTTCCATGGTGGTATGCTTTGATTCCTTTCTCATTATCTCTTATGATTCTACTATAGTTTTTGCTTTGTAGTTGTCATGAGGCTTACATAAAACATAAATATAGTAGTCTTTTTTATGCTCATGACAACTTAACCTCAATTACATACAAAACAATCCTATACTCCACCTTTTTAATGTTCATTTACCTTTTTGTGTTAAGTATTAACAAATCATAGTAGCTGTAGTTATCTTCATTACTTTTGTCATTTGAACTTTATACTACAGTTAAGTGATTAACATACCAGCATATTATAGTATCAGAGTAGTATGAATTTGAATATATATTTACCTTTACTATTGCATTGTGTATTTTAATTATTTAATTTGTTTTAGAGGGAGAGAGCACACGTGCAAGTGGGGGCACGGGCAGAGAAGAAGATGGAAGATCTGAAGCTGGCTCTGTGCTGGTAGCAGAGAGCAGAGAGCCTGATATAGGGCTTGAACTCATGAACTGTGAGACTGTAACTTGAGCTGAAGTCAGACACTTAACTGACTGAGCCGCCCCCCCCCCCCCCCCGGTGCCCTGCATTGTATATTTAATATGTTTTCATGTTATTAATTACTATCTTTTCATTTCAGCTTGAAAAACTACTTTTAGCATTTTTTATAAGAGTAGTGTAGTGGTGATATATTCCTTCAGCTTTTGTGTTTCTGGGAAGATCTTTATTTCTTCTGCATTTCTGAAGAATAATTTTGCTAGATAAAGTATTCTTGGTTGGCAGTTTTTTTTTCTTTCTGCACTTTGAATATATCATCCTCCTCTCTCTGGCCTGGAAGTGTGAGTGGAAAATCTGTTCATACCCTGATGGGGGTTCTTTGGCCAGGTTACAATCTTGTCTTGCTGCTTTTAGGATTCTCATTGTTTTTGATGTTTGATAGTTTTATTACAGTGAGTCTTAGAGAAGATGATTTTAGATTCAAATTATGGTGTGGCCTAGTTTGCTTCATGTACTTAGATGCCCCAGTCTCTTCCCAGGTTTGGAAAGTTTTAAGACATTATTTCTTAAAAATAAACTGTCCCTTTTCCTTTCTCTTCTTTTTATGGAAACTTCAATAATTTGTACACTGGTTCTTTTGATGGTGTTCCACAGATCGCATAGGTTTTTTTCACATTCTTGTTCTTCATTTCTGTCTACCTCTAACTGGCTTCCTATCTTCTGACCTGTATATTTTTTTTGTCTGTTTTGTCTATCATGCTGTTAATGCTCTCTATTGCATCTTTCATTTCATTCATTGAATTCTTTAACTCTTGAGTTTCTCTTTGGTTCTTTTTATCATTTGTGTGTGTGTGTGTGTGTGTGTGTGTGTGTGTGTGTATTATAGTGTTATAACGTTTATTTTTGAGAGAAAGAGAGGCAGAGCATGAGCGGGGGAGGGGCTAAGAGGGGGAGAATCTGAAGCAGGCTCCAGGCTCTGAGCTATCAGTACAGAGCCCGATAGGGGCTTGAACTCACAGACTACAAGATCATGACCTGAGCTGAAGTTGGATGCTTAACCAACTGAGACACCCAGGCTCCCCATATCATTTATATCTTTTTGTTAAGTTCCTCATTTTGTTTATTTTTCTGGTTTTGTTGAGTTTTTGTTTTTTTTTAATTGTAACTCATTGAGTTTCCTTAAGATAGTTATTTTGAATTCATTATTGGGTAAATCATAGATCACCATGTCTTCTGGTTTGGTTACAGGAAGATTATTTTGCTACTTTGGTGATGTCACATTTCCTCTTAATTTTTCATGTTCCTTAGAGTTTTGTGTTTTTGTATTTACAGTAGTCCCCTATTCTAATATTTACTCACTGCTTTCAGGGGGAGAAATTCTTCATTTCTGCTGTAAATTCTGAGGCTTTCTCAGACCTTGTGTGGATATACCTCCATGTTTCTTGCTCCATCTTCTTGCAGAATTCTTTTTTTTTTTAATGTCTATTTATTTTTGAGAGAGAGAAAGACAGAACGTAAGCAGGGGAGGGGCTGAGAGAGGGAGACACAGAATCTGAAGCTGGCTCTAGGCTCTGAGCTGTCAGTACAGAGCCCAACATGGGGCTTGAACTCAGACCACAAGATCATGACCTGAGCCAAAGTCGGATGCTTAACCAACTGAGCCACCCAGGCGCCCCTTCTTGCAGAATTCTTAAATTTGAATGTTTTTTTGATCCTGTAATGTACCAGGCAATGTACCAGGCTGGCTGCTGACAGTCTCTGTTTTATTCTGTTGAAGGTGGCCCTACTGCTTAAGTTTGTGGCTTCTTCCTGGCCCACTGTCCTTGGCCTCCTTTTTTGCCCATGCTTCCTAGCTGTCAAAACTTACTCTCACCACTGCCCTCAGCAACATGAACAGGGAGTTGGCTGCAGACTGGAGGTGTGTGTAACTGAGGCATATGGGGCACCTGATGTGCTTGTGGGCCAGTTGGGGGGAATCTGTAGGTGATGCTTTTCCAGGGGCTTTGGGCAGGTTTCCTCATGGAATCTGCTACATAGTCAGCAGGGATTGCTTCTGTTGAATGCCTTATTATAATTTTATCCGCTGCTCTCCTGATTTCCCCCCTTCTCCCAGTCATGGAGCTGCTGATTTAGTACTTTGGATGCTGTGAGAGAAAAATGAGTTTGTCTGGCAGTGGCTTGTACCGTTAACCTCTCAGAGAAATCATGGGCTGAGAAGGTCCTGTGTAACCCTAAGCTGAGCCACCTTGGGAGAGGGGCCCAAATTCATATTTCATTTTTTTGCTGTGACAGAATGTTTGAACTTCTGCTCTGGAAACTTGGACTTTCTCATATGTGGGTAACCGTCCAAGTCATTTCTTCCCGGGACTGTGGCTGAAGGGGCTGTACTAGTTGACAGGCTATTGCAGGTTTCATTGCCAGTATTGAGGTCTGTCTGCTATACAGGTGGATGAGACTCCTCCTGGGTCTCTTGGTATATGGTGCTGGATCCCATACCTTCCACAGAGGTGCTTTTGATTTTGGATGATGCTGAACTTTGTTGTTGAGGGGAGGGAGGGATTAAAGGTGGGGTGTCTTAGGCTTACATGATGCTGCTGTCACTTCTCTGTTTCTTCTTTTCCAAACCTCACCATCCTTGGCTTTTGTGACAACCCTTACATGGTTTTCTACTGGAATGATGGATAGCATAGATTTTTGGAATACTGTCTCCCCCACTATATGTGTGTATATATATATGTGTATGTATATATATATATATATATATATATATATATATTATTTTCATTTTTTTTGATTTTATTTCTTTAATATCTATACCAAATGTGGGGCTCAAGCTCCCATCCCCAAGATCAAGAGTTGCATGCTCTACCATCTGAGTCAGCCAGACAATCTTGCTATTCATTTAATTATCATTTTTCTTTGACCTCTAGTTGAAACTTGTGATACTTGGTTTGGTCTTTTGTTCCATTCTCTGTCATTTGTTTTCTCATTCACCTTTTCTTATTTTATTGTTTGGTAGTGTTATAAAATGGAATTCGAATCAGAAAAGCAGGTAATGTGAATTCTAGCCCTGTTATCTTGGCAAATTATCTATTTAGACCACAATTTGCTTCTTTGTATACTAGGGATGATTCCTTGCATAGGTAGTTTTGAAGATGGAATGAGATAAAATGCTAACTTTACAAAATGTTAAGGGTTTTTAAAAGTTCTAAAAAATAAAATATAAACTGTTTGCTCTTGGGCAAGTCACTTAGCCTTGTGAAGCATCAGTTCACATGTAAAATGAGAACATTGAACAAGATTAGGATTTCTGAATCTGGAGAAAATTAGAAGTTTTCCATTGGCTCTCTGAAATTATGTATATTTTTCATTTATGGCATAAATGGTTTTTTTTTTTCTGGCATGAGCATCTGTAATGTTTGTTAGATTTAAAAAAGGTTGAAAATTACTTGATTAAATATTTGCTTAGATCCTTTCTAGATGTTAAGATTATATGAATATAGTAGAATGATTTATGATAGTTTTTTTATATATCAAAGGTAATTTCATGACTTAGAGGTTGAATCTTAAAAAAAATTTTTTTAATGTTTTATTATTTTTAAGACAGAGAGAGACAGAGCATGAGTGGGGGATGGTGCAGAAAGAGAGGGAGATGCAGAATCCGAAGCAGGCTCTAGGCTCTGAGCTGTCAGCACAGAGCCCGACACGGGCTCGAACTCACGAACCATGAGATCTGACCTGAGCCAAAGTTGGATGCTCAACTGACTGAGCCACCCAGGCTCACCTAGAGGTTGAATCTTCATAGAAGCTTTAATAATAGTCTGCTTTGATTTGATTATAAGAGTCTTGTAAGAAGCTTAAATATTCCTAACAACTGGTTATAAGATCCATAGGGAATAACAAAAACTAATTTGGACCGAACTATTTAGTAATTTTTTTATTTGACCATTAAATAGCAATTCCACTTATGCTTATTTTATTTTTGTCTCTTTCAATATTAATCTACAAACCAGAAATTAAAATAATCTACTTTTTTTTGCAGTGCTGTAGTTTTCAAAGTATGAGTAGGTACTATATCTGTAGTAAATCATGATAGGAATATTTCGGGTAGTAGTAATTTGTCCGACTACAATCATTAGCACTGGCCTTGAGTGTTCAAGATACATCTAAGTAGAATAGAAAGAACATATTTCATAACTTAAAAAGGAATGGTGAGGGAAATAAGGTATTGTTTTTTCTTTTCTCCACAATCCCCTTTCCTTGTAAAGTTACTTAGGTAAAGTTAAGTGAGGCTTGTGTCATTTCTCTACATCGATTGCAGTCTTTTTGTCTTTTTCATTTTCACAGGATCCCGCCATGTCATGGTAAGTAGGTGATTGCCAGGGACCTTTCTATATTGTGTTTACTTATTTGTTACTAAAATCTAACCTTTTTTAACGTGTATCTTTTCAATTTTTTATATTTGTGCTATCATAATCATTGCAGAAGGCCTAAGTAGAAAAGTCTTTTATAGTTGTGAGTGTAAGTGTGGCTGTTAATTTCTTAAGTATGTTGTAAATGTTTTTCATATCATGTCCTTTTGGATTATTTTAAATGGAAATAATACTGATGGAAGCAATAGAAAATAAAAATGTTTGGGTGTCATCGCACCAAAATGTGGCACATGTTAGTGAACAAAGGCTATTTTACAATGTTTCTGTAAAATGTGATCTGTTATATTACCCCTCCTTTTCAACAAACAATGTTGATGAGTACTACATGTCAGACACCATGCTGGCTTTGGAGCAGAGTGGTGAATAGACAGTCAGTATCCCTGATACATCCTTTAGCTCTTAGTCTAGTGTGAGGACTGCATAAACTGGGAACTCTTGGGTGGTATGGTTTAGGTTAACTCATTAGGGTAAGATGAAAACTGTAGAGATACAGGAAATAACCTATGAAGGGGAGAGTATTGTAGGCATAGGAAATAACACTAAAAAGGCCCAGAATTATGAAAAAGCACAAGAAATTCAGGGAAATCATAGGAGTACAATATGGGTAGGCTTAGAGTGCACTAGTTGGGAGAATGACAGGAGTTGAGGCTGGAATGGAAGCCAAAGTCAAATCCTAAAGGACTCTGTAAGCCATGTTAAAGAATCTAGACTTGGTCCTGAAATGAGTGGGCAGAATTGAAGAGTTTTATCTTGGAGAAGAGGATATGAGGATTATATTTAGAGAGATTATAATTTAGGTAGGGATGTAAGATCGGAGGAAGGGCAACAATGTACTCGGGAGGCCACTGCAGAAATCAACATGAGAGGTAATCATAACTTGACATGGTTTGTAGCAGTTGAGAAGGAAGAAAAATAATTGGATTCTTGAGCTATTTAGGAGCCAGATGAGACAGTTATTGGTAATTCATTATGCGATGAGGGAAGAAAAGACAAGAATGAGGACTACGTATCTTGGTAAAAGGGATGTTATATTTACTGAAATGGGAATTGGAAGGAAGAGAACACGTTAACTTCTGAGAGTGTGTGACATGCTCGTGTGAAATCTAAACTGAGATGTTTGAAAGACAGTAGAGAATGGATGACTATAGACCTTTGATCTGGGCTGAAGACAAAATGGATTTAGAAATCATTAGCATAAATGAGAATCAAATTTGTGTTGGTGCCTAAAAACCACTCAGCCAGAACAGGTACAGTGAAAACAGAAGAACTAATGCAAACCCTCAGTGTTACCAATATCGTAGTGTCCTAAAGAAGGCAAGCTTACAAAAGAGACCATGACTGCACTGCTAGAGAGAAAGAAATCCAGCAGATTTTGGATGTCACAGGAGAAGAATGTTTCAGAAAGGGAGACAACAATGACAAATGGTGATTACCGAGAAGCTAAATAAAAAGTGTGGCGTCCTTTGGATTTAGTGAGAGCGGTTTAACTGCAGTGTTAGGGGGGAAATGAGAATATAGTAGCTTAGTGAATGAGTGGGTAATGAGGAAGTGGAAACAGCCAACGCTTCTTATCAACCAATTTGCTGTGAATGAGTGGAGAGTTACGTGGGTGATGGCTGGTGAAGAGGTTGAAATGAAAAGAGAAAATAACTTCTAAAGAGCCAGGTGGCTGAGAAGGTAGGAGGAAGGAATAGGAATCAGAGAACATCAGGTGGAGTTAGTTTTGCATAGAAATGTGATACTTAGGGCTGTTCATCTATTAGGCTTTCTTCCACTCACGTGATGGGATTGCACTTTCCTACTCTTGTGAACTCAGACATGGCCTCAGGAGTTACTCTGGCCAGTGAAATGTGAGCAGATATGTTTTGTGTCAGTTTTAGGCAGGAGCTTCAAGTGTCCTCGCATGCTTTGCCATTCTCTTTTCCTCTGGAATGGTAACTGGACTGTTTGACATGGTGCATGCTCTCACAGCCTCTTGACTAGGGTGAGGAGAGTCTCTTGCTAACCCATAACATGGGGAAATGCGCCTTTATTATTTTTTTAAATACTGAGATTTGGAGCTGTTAGTGTGTTGTAATATATGCTATTTGGATGGTTACATGGAGTATTGACCTCTTACATTTTGATAGGAATGGACGAAAGGGGTGCAGATACAGATAAGTTTGTTCATTTGTTGGCAGAGGTCTCTGTGAAATGGGGTGTAGGACTAAGATGGTAGGGTTGGGAGGTTTAGGACAGGAATACAATTTCAAATAGCTAGAGTAGGTCATTTTACTTAGAAAACAAAAAAGCATTGTTAAATCACAGGCAGCATCATTTAAATTTGTAAATCACGTGCTGAATACAATTCTTACTTGATTTTTCTTGTTTTCCTCTAGCTGAGCTCAGAAGGTGGGCTGTAGCGACAAGACATGTAGGTAGTTGGGTTGATTCAGGGTTGGAGGCTTCCAGGTGGGTGGGCCAGAAGGAATGGAAAGGAAAGTTGAAGATAGGCTGTTGAGTGTGTGATGTGGGACATAGACTGTGTGGTGCTGACAGGGGAAAGAACAAAGGTCCCAGTGGGAGCGAAACAATAGGTGTGTTGTGGTGGGAACAAGATGGGAGAACAGGCTTTTGTCTTTAGTGGCTTATATCAACTCGTTTCAGAGATGAAGTAGTACCACATGGGAGCCTGCTAGTGGGTGGCTGAGGTCAACTGGAGGTTAGCTATTAGAAATGATGAGGGTAGGAGCTGAAAGCTAGGGTGTAAGGTGTTCACGTGGACTTGTTCCATCCTCAGCATAAAGGGAGGATGAAGGGGAGTGACCTAGGGTTCGTCAGATGACAATGACTAAGGAAGGCAGAGAGACTGTTCTGATTTGAAGGTGTGATTTATAAAGGAGCAGGAGTTTTTATGTGATGTAAAGAACTAGAAGGGTGCTGACTCTGTTCTTGCCCCTGGGTGAAAGTTAAAGAGAATGAATGGTTTCCATCTTAGTGGTCCTAGGGGTTCTAGCAAAGACATTATGGGCACATTCATCACAGGTACTGAAGATGTAAGGAATTGGTTATGATTGTGAAAATTTTACGTAGGCCTTTTCCTTTGATTAGGTGACAGGACTGCAGTCTTAAAATGAGAAATTGTTAGGCAGTTAATGGTAACCTTCATTTCTCTCGTAACTTGCTTCCAAGGTCTCAGACCAATTTCCTGATGTTAGGACATTTTTATGAATAAGATAAACTTTTTCATGTTTGCAGTATTTCAAAGATGTATGGAATATTGCTTCTGTTTAAATGATCTTGTAGAAATTTGGCAACATTTGATCTTCTGCAAATGACAGCCTTTTGTTTAACAATACCCACTTCAGCTAAATTCCTTACAGACAGTTTCAGCTGTGGATCATTGTGTGAGCTGTAAGCCAATATGAATTCATACTGATTCATAGTTCTCTGATTAAAAATATATCCGTACTGTATGATTTCTGGGTATAAATGCTCAAGACCATTAACAAGTAGAAGTCAGAATCAATTTTTAAGTAAGCTTTCATACCTCAGAAAGAAATAGAAAAACAGTAGCAATAACAACGAGGCAGGAGCCTGTGGCTTCGGAGATTTGGGAGATTAAAAACTCCTCTCAGCATTTTCTGATAACTGGGAGTGTCATTACAGAATAATGGCAGTGACTTAACACTTGTCTCGTGGTTTTCTTCTCACATATTATCATTTGTAGTTTGTGTACTAAATGTCCTTTTTTAGAATCATTTTATCTCTTAGAAAATGTGATGTAGCTATTAATAGAAGTGTGTTGCAATTTATCTTTCCATCACTCTTATCTCTTTCTTGTAAGATGAATAATCCACTGTGAGCATTATGAAATAGGTTATAAATACAACAGTGGTTTGTGAGTATATTAGTTTTCTATCAATGCATAACAAATTAGTGCCAATTTAGTGACTTAAAATAACACTCATTTTTTTAAATCTCATCGTTTTATATAGTTAGAAAATCTGGACATGGCATAGCAGGATTTTCTATTAAGGGTGTCACAAAGCTGAAGTTAAAGGTGTAACGGGGCTACATAATCATTTGGATCTCTAGCTCCTCTTTCCAGCTCATTCAGTTGTTGCCAGAATTCAGTTCCTGGCAGTTGTAGGACCGAGTTCTGGTTTTCTTGCTGGCTATGTTCTGTTGCCTTTCTGAGGCCACTCTCATGTCCTAGTCATGTGGCCCCCTCCATAGACAGTTCAACACGACTGCTTTCTTCTAGGCCTGTAGGATCACCTCTCTGATACTTCATTCTCTTCTAAAATCCTCACCCAGTTAGCACAGGCCCACCCAGTATAATCTCCTTTGGAGTAACTCCAGGTTAACCAATGAGGGGAACTTCATACATCTGCAGATCTCTGCCATCTAAATAACGTAATTATGGGAGTGCTATTCTATCACGTTCACAGGTCTTGTCCATACTCAGGGGAGGAAGTTATATAAGGGTATGGGTCACTGGGATTTATTTTATTTTATTTTATTATTTATTTATTTAATATTTTTTTAATTTAGTTTTTAAATTACATCCAAGTTAGCAATAGTGCAACAATGATTTCAGAAGTAGACTCCTTAATGCCCCTTACCCATTTAGCCCATCCCCCCTCCCACAACCCCTCCAGTAACCCTCAGTTTGTTCTCCATATTTAAGAGTCTCATAATGTTTTGTCCCCCTCCCTTTTTTATATCATTTTTGCTTCCCTTCCTTTGTGTTCATCTTTTCTCTGTCTTTAAGTCCTCATATGAGTGAAGTCATGATATTTGTCTTTCTCTGACAGACTAATTCCGCTTAGCATAATACCCTCTAGTTCCATCCATGTAGCTGCAAATGGCAAGATTTCATTCTTTTTGACCTCGGAGTAATACTCGATTCTTCACTGGATGATTTGTTGGTGGGTGTTGAGTTTGATAAGTTCTTGGTAGATTTTGGATACTAAACCTTTATCTGATATGTCTTTTGCAAATATCTTCTCCCATTCCATCGGTTGCGTTTTAGTTTTGCTGATTGTTTCCTTCGCTGTGCAGAAAGTGTTTATTTTGATGAGATCCCAATAGTTCATTTTTCCTTTTGTTTTCCTTGCCTCTGGAGACGTGTTGAGTAAGAAGTTGCAGTAGCCCTGGTCAAAGAGATTTTTGCCTGCTTTTTCCTCGAGGATTTTGATGGCTTCCTGTCTTACATTTAGATCTCTTATCCATTTTGAGTTTATTTTTGTGTATGGGGTAAGAAAGTGGTCCAGGTTCATTTTTCTGCATGTCGCTGTCCAGTTTTCCCAGCACCACTTGCTGAAGAGACTGTCTTTATTCCTTTGGATATTCTTTCCTGCTTTGTTGAAAATTAGTTGGCCACACATTTGTGGGTCTATTTCTGGGTTCTCTATTCTGTTCCATTGATCTGAGTGTCTGTTTTTGTGCCAGTACCATGCTGTCTTGATGATTACAGCTTTGTAATACAGATTGAAGTCCAGGATTGTGATGCCTCCTGCTTTGGTTTTCTTTTTCAAGATTCCTTTGGCTATTTGGGGTCTTTTCTGGTTCCACAGAAACTTTAGGATTGTTTGTTCTAGCTCTGTGAAGAATGCTGGTGTTATTTTGGTAGGTATTGCATTGAATATGTAGATTGCTTTCAGTAGTATTGACATTTTAGCAATATCTGTTCGTCCTATCCAGGAGCATGGAATGTTTTTCCATTTTTTTTGTATCTTCTTCAATTTCTTTCATAAGCTGTCTCTTGTTTTCAATGTACAGATTTTTTACCTCTTTGGTTAGATTTATTCCTAGGTATTTTATGGTTTTTGGTGCAATTGTAAATGGGATCGATTCCTTGATTTCTCTTTCTGTGCTTCATTGTGGTGTATAGGAATGCAACCGATTTCTGCACGTTCATTTATATCCTGCAACTTTGCTGAATTCATGAATCAGTTCTAGCAGTTTTGGTGGAATCTTTAGGGTTTTCCATATAGAATATCATGCCATCTGCAAAGAGTGAAAGTGTGACCTCCTCCCAGCCGATTTTGAAGCCTTTATTCCTTTGTGTTGTCTGATTGCAGAGGCTAAGACTTCCAATACTTTGTTGAATAACAGTGGCAAGAGTGGACATCCCTGTCTTGTTCCTGACCTCAGGGGGAAAGCTCTCAGTTTTTCCCCATGGAGGATGATATTAGCGTTGGGTCATTCATATATGGCTTTTATGATCTTGAGTTATCCTCCTTTTATCCCTACTTTCTTGAGGGTTTTTATCAAGAAAGGATGCTGTATTTTGTCAAATGTTTTCTCTGCATCTATTGAGAGGATCATGTGTTTCTTGTCCTTTCTTTTATTGATGTGACGAATCATGTTAAATGTTTTGTGGATATTGAACCAGCCCTGCATCCCAGGTATAAATCCCATTTGATCGTGGTGAATAATTTTTTTAATGTATTGTTGGATCTGGTTGGCTAGTATCTTGTTGAAGCTCTTTGCATCCATGTTTATCAGGGAAATTGGCCTATAGTTCTCCTTTTTAGTAGGGTCTCTATCTGGTTTTGGAATCAAGGTAATGTTGGCTTTATAGAAAGAGTTTGGAAGTTTTCCTTCCATTTCCACTTTTTGGAGGAGTTTCAAGAGAATAGGTGTTAACTCTTCCTTCAGTGTTTGGTAGAATTCCCCTGGAAAGACATCTGGCCCTGGACTCTTGTTTTTTTGGCAGATTTTTGATTACTAATTTGATTTCCTTACTGGTTATGCATCTGTTCAAATTTTCTGTTTCGTCCTGTTTCAGTTTTGGTAGTGTATATGTTTCTGGGGATTTATCCATTTCTTCCAGATAGACCATTTTATTGGCATATAGTTACTCATAACATTCTCTTATTATTGTTTGTATTTCTACTGTTGTGGTTGTGATCTCTCCTCTTTCATTCCTGATTTTATTTATTTGGTCCTTTCCTTTTTCTTTTTGATCAAACTGGCTAGTGGTTTATCAATTTTGTTAATTCTTTCAGAGAACCAGCTTCTGGTTTCATTGATCTGTTCTACTGTTTTGTTTTTTGTTTTTTGTTTTTTTGGTTTCAGTAGCATTGATTTCTGCTCTAATCTTTATTATTTCCTGTCTTCTGCTGGCTTTGGGTTTTATTTGCTGTTCTTTTTCAAGGTCTTTAAGGTGTAAGGTTAGGTTGCGTAACTGAGACCTTTCTTCTTTGGGAAGGTCTGGATTGTTAATACTTCCCTCTTGTCACCGCCTTTGCTGCATCCCAGAGGTGTTGGGATGTGGTGTTATTTTCATTGGCTTCCATGTACTTTTTAATTTCCTCTTTAACTTCTTGGTTAGCCTATTAATTCTTTAGTAGGATGGTCTTTAGTCTCCAAGTATTTGTTACCTTTCCAAATTTTTTCTTGTGGTTGATTATGAGTTTCATAGTGTTGTGGTCTGAAAATATGCACAATATGATCTCGATCTTTTTGTACTTAGGGCTGATTTGTGTCCCAGTATGTGATCTATTCTGGAGAACATTCCATGTGTACTGGAGAATAATGTATATTCTGCTGCTTTAGGATGAAATGTTTTGAATATAACTGTTAAGTCCATCCGGTCCACTGTGTCATTCAAAGCCATTGTTGCCTTACTGATTTTCTGTTTAGATGATCTATCCATTGTTGTAAGTGGGGTGTTGAAGTCCCCTACTATTATGGTATTATTATCAATGAATTTCTTTGTTTGTGATTAATTGATTTATATATTTGGGTGGTCTCACATTTGGAGCATAAATGTTCACCATTGTTAGGTCTTCTTGCCCTTAATTATGATACCATGCCCTTCTTCACTCTTGTTACAGTCTTTATTTTAAAGTCTAGATCTTCTGATAGAAGTATGGCTACTCCAGCTTTCATTTGGCGATCATTAGCATGATAGATGGTTTTCTATCCCCTTACTTTCAATCTGAAGTTGTCTTTAGGTCTAAAGTGTATCTCTTGTACACAGCGTATACATGGATCTTGTTTTCTCATCCATTGTGGTACCCTATGTCTTTTGATGTGAGCATTTAGTCCATTGCTGTTTGGAGTGAGTACTGAAAGATAGGAATTTATTGCCATTATGTTTCTTGTGGAGTTGGAGTTTCTGGTGGTGTTCTCTGGTTCTTTCTAGTCTTTGTTGCTTTTGGTCTTTTTTTTTTTCTTTTCTCCCCTCAGAGAGTCCCCCTTAAAATTTCTTGCAGGGCTGGTTTAGTGGTCACAAACTCCTTTAATTTTTGTTTGGGAAACTTTTCATCTCTCCTTCTGTTTTGAATGACAGGCTTGCTGAATAAAGAATTCTTGGCTGCATATTTTTCTCATTCAGCACATTGAATATATCCTGCCACTCCTTTCTGGCCTGACAAGTTTCTGTGGATAGGTCTGCTGCAAACCTGATCTGTCTTTCCTTGTAGGTTAAGGACTTTTTCCCCCCTTACTGCTTTCATGATTCTTTCTTTGCCTGAGTTTTTGTGAATTTGACTATGATATGCCTTATTGATGGTCAGTTTTTGTTGAATCTAATGGGAGTCTTCTGTGCTTCCTGGATTTTGATGTCTCTGTCTTTCCCCAGGTTAGGAAAGTTTTCCACTATGATTTGCTCACATAACCCTTCTACCCCCTCTTTTCTGTCTTCATCTTCTGGGACCCCTAATGATTCTGATGTTGTTCCTTTTTAGAGTCACTGATTTCTCTAAGTCTTAAATTGTGCTCTTTTGACTTAGTCACACTCTTTTTTTCTGCTTCATTATTCTCCGTAAGTTTGTCCTCTGTGTTGCTGATTCTCTGTTCTGCCTCATCCTCCCTTGCCGACGTGGCATCTGTTTGAGATTGCAGCTCAGTTCTAGCATTTTTTTGTTTCATCCTGACTAGCTTTTACTTCTTTTGTCTCCGCAGAAAGGGATTCTAATCTATTTTCAACCCCCGCTAGTATTCTTATTATCATGATTCTAAATTCTGGGTCAGACATCTTGCTTGTATCTGTGTTGGCTAATTCTCTGGCTGTCTTTTCTTCCTGCTCTTTCTTTTTGGGTGAATTCCTTCGTTTAATCATTTTGAAGGAAGAAAAGGAATTAATAACGTTAAAAAAATTAAAATAAAAAAATTAAACACTCAAACACACACACATACAAATCAAATAAATGGTGCTAGAACCTAGGTGTGTTTGGTCTGGGTGTTGAAAGGAGCTTGATAGATTAGAGAAAAAAATGGAAGAAGAAAAAAAAGGAAAACTTTTGAAAATTTGAAAAAAATGAATACAATGAAATAGAATGAATGATGGAAGTAAACAGAATTTGAAAAATTTATAGAAAAGTAAATATGGTAGAAAAGAATTAAAAATATTTTTAATAAAAATTGAAAATAAAAATAAATTTTTTCTCTTTATTCGAGAAAAAGAAAAGAAACAAAAAAGAAAAAAAAGGCAAATTGAATAGATGGACCAGCGAACAGACTGAAATACAATTGAAATTTATCATTTTCCTCTGGAAGCCAAACTATGAAGCACTTTATAGTCTGTAAACTAATCAGGCGGAGGGACTTGTGGTGTTCCTGAAGATCGAGGTTGGCCCAGGCCAAGATCGAGGGGGCTTAGTGTAATGGCTCCGTTCTCCACTAGATGGTGCTGCTTAGCTTACTGGGGTGGATTGTTGTGGCACTTGTTGGTTTGTATGTGCATGCACGGGAGGAGTGAAAATGGTTTCACCCAGCTGCCCAGTCTCTAGTATCGGACCTCTGTTTTCCCTGATCAGCAAGCATGCACCTGTCCTTTGTCTCTGGCTTCCATCCACTCCCCGGTTTTACACAGTCCGTGACCAAGCTGTCAGCTTGCCAGGCGGCACCTCACTCCTGAGTTTTATCTCAGATGTGGCTGTGTTTCCTGACCCCTCACTTCTGAGGGACTGCGGCTTTGACCTGTTCTGACCCTCTGCGGGAGGGTCTCACTGAGCGCTGGCCAGGTGCCTGCATACCCAGGAATGTTTGTGGGACCGTGCTTCTGCTGATGCCCAGAGATTGGGGTTGGGTGCCAGCCTGCCCCAGAAAAAGTTCACGTGATCGTGTAGCAGCAGAGTTTCAGGGGTTATAGAAAATCACAGCACACATCTGGCACCAGGTTAACGACCTTGTTCCAGCACCAGTGAATGTGGTTGATCTCTGGGGTCTCCTGGGAACTTTGCCTGTGGGGTGGCCATACAGCCTCCTCCAAACATCCTTCCAGCAGGAGGATGCCTCTCCCGTGTGACCTGAGGACCCCCCTAGACTTCACTCTGTTCCTGGGGATTTGCCCTTCCCACTAGACCACCACCAGGTATCAAGCTGCGGAGTTTCAGAGTCTTAATAGAATCAAAACTGTCTCCTTTCTCCTTTTTCCCATTTTAGTTCAGACCCTGCAGTTGTTTCCACTTTGTCTCCAGCTGCTTTTGGGGGGGTGGGTGCTTTTCCCATACTGTCTTCCCATCTCTGCCCTCTGTTCGCAAGCAAAAACCACTCTCTGCCCTCTGTGGCTTCTCTGTCCCCCAGTTCACCTCTCTGCGCTGTGTACCTTCTAAGTTCTGTGGTTCAGGTTGTGCAGATTGTTGTGTTAATCCTCAAATCAGTTTTCTAGGCATGCAGGATGGTTTAGTGTTGATCTGGCTGTATTTCATGGATGCGAGACGCAAAAAACCTTCAATGCTTAGATTTCTGTCTACTGTTTTGAGCTAACTTGCACTTTTAAATTTTTATATACTTTTAAATGGTGGCCTAAAGAAATCAACAAAAGAAATATGATAGTCCATAGGATAACTTGTAACATAAGACCATTAGCAATGTCAGTAAAATTAAAGTGGTAGTGTTGTGTATCAGTCAGGATTTAGTCAGAGAAGTAGGACCATAGGAAGATGAACGTATGTACACGTACCTACAGATGTATGTATGCATGCAGGGATTTGACCTTATGCAATAGTGGGAGATGATTATGTTGTCTCTGCAAGGATATTATTTGCATGTTTGATGCTGGAGCTTGTGGTCCAAGGGCAGCTGAGAAGAGAAGATGGTTGTAAGGTGGGGAAGAAGAACAAGCCTATGAGGATAGAGAGAAAGCATCCTTGGAGTGATTTTAAAGCTCGTAGTTAGAAATTACACTGCAGTGTGCAATTCTGAATTGCACATTATAGAAGTTACTTACAAAAACAAATAGTTGGAAATCAGATTTATTTAAACAGCTCACCTATCTTGCAGTCTCAGACTACCTATTAAATGGGTAACTAAGTTTGGAAGAATAATAGACATTTTCTTCTTCACTGGGGAAACTGACAAAGTTAAGAATTAAAAAGAAATTTTAATTCTGCCTAAAACTTGTTATGTAAAATTGGAATATATGTCAAAAATAAATAAACATGAAAAAATAAATAAAACTGGAACATATTTTAAATATATATTTTCTTACATAAGAGCTTTATAAAACTATAGGACAAACCACTGTTTTATTTACTTGTAATTCAAAACGAAAAAGAGTTTATTTTGAATATTCAAATGTTTTTTCATTTTTATGCAAAATATTTTGTCTTAGTAAGCCTCTTACAAGTGGTTTGGCTCCAAGCTATGTCTGTCCTTTTACCAGTTTTGATGTGGCTTCCTCTCTGATTAATTGTGGAAAATCTATTCTGCCTGTCTTCAGCTCATTTTCAGAGTTAGTTGAATATATGTAGCTTTTATCATAACATGTTTGTGAGATGAGGTGAGCTCAGGATCCTCTTACTCTGCCATGTTCCCTGAACTCTCCAGTAGGTCTGATCTGAAAGGGACAGGTTTGGAGCACCTGGGTGGTTCATTTGGTTGAGTGCCCCATACTTGACTTCAGCTCAGGTCATGATCTCGCGGTTTGTGAGATTGAGCCTCGAATCAGGCTCTGCGCTGATAGCGTGCAGCCTGCTTGGGATTCTCTCTAACCCTCTCTCTGCCCCTCCTTCATTTATGTGCATGCATGCTTGTCTCTCTTTCTCAAAATAAATAAACTTTAAAAAAATCTGGAAAGGGACAGGTTTTACTAGGTCCAGGGGAATAGAAAATGGGGAAAGTTTCAGAGGAAAAGGGAATTTCAGTGAGAGAGTTAAAATGAGGAAGCAGAGGTTATAGTGGAGCTAGAGACAGTATGGAAGGGAAAGAGGATGGGGGGGGCCGGGCAAAGGCTTGACACAAGATGGGTGTTGGACGCTTGGAGACAAGACAGGAGAAAGAGGTCTCAGAAGCTTTTTTATTTTCTTTCAATTGTTTGTTCACTTACATTAATTTGGACATGTTATTTTGTAAAGAGGTGAGATTACAGTGTTGGGAACGTTTGGAAGCCTCTATGTACCAATTAAAATAGCCATCCCCTGTGTGTTTAATTTCAGAGGCATGACTTTCTAATTTCGTTCTCAGAAAAATGTATTTAGAGAGGTTGATAGTTCCCCATAATAGCTATTGGAGTTCTAAATTATTTTTGGTTAAATTGGTCCATTTTGTTAAAAATGTTCATGTGGAGGGAACATAAATTTCAAACACAGAACTATCCAGGGTTCCAGAAGGAGGACTCTCCTGAGGGAATTTAGAGGATTGGCATTTTATGATCTTAGCTTAAAACCTAGAAAATAAATGAGTACTACCAAAAGCATTTTGCCGTCACAAAACCCAAAAACAGATCCTGAATAAAGTTGGAGAGTTCCGTCAAAGGGAGGAAGTTTGAATCCAAGAGAAGACTTAACCAAACCAAATGGAAAGACAGCTCATGGAAGGTGAGAGTGTGAAAGAGATCAAGTGGGTACCTGATGCTACTTCCTTAAGGGTTTAATCTGCTTTCGATCCTACTTCTGACACCATGTGATATCAACTTTGAAAATAAAATTACCAGTTACTTTACTTACCAGCACAATGAATTTATTTGAGATTAGCAGAGAAATTGCAATTCAGGACATGCCAGCTACGGTGAACAATAGGCAAATCTGGAGAACAAAGGAGAGGGGATTCTTCCTGTAGAGGAAAGAAGGAAGTTGGGAGGAGCTGTTTTGGAACAAAAGTCCATTGGAGGAGAGTGAGAGTTCAGGGTTGTGGTGACTTCACATTCTCAGAGTTACTGTGGTTCTCATTGGTTGATTGTTGCTGGGCCACAAGAAAATCTTTGTTACTACTCTTTGGCGGGGTAAGGTAAGCTGCTTTAGATATGTAAAGAATGCTGCAGTAAGTTCTTTGTGTGTGAGAGCTCCCCCTTCAGGATTTCTTGACTCCATTTTGAGTGAGGGGTCTTTTTTTTTTTTGTTTATTTTCACACTGTGTTCTTTTGAAATTGTCTGAGGTGAGATTCAGATGGAATTTCCCCATATGAATATGTGATAACAAATTATAATGATAATGAAAATACATTACAAAGATAGATGACATTTGTTTAATCTGTTTTGGAATATCTGTATAGTACCTCTGACATCTGGGCCAGCTGAAGGATAATAGCTTATGGCCAGAAGGAGCTGGGGAATAGAAGTAGAGTGACCAAGTAATTTATTGTCCAAACTAGGACACTTGGAAGTGAAAAAAGGTGCAGTTAATAATTAATGAGGTAACAGGGACTGTATTTGGGCTGGCTAGGACATATGGTCCTCTTAGAAGTAGTATAGAAGAGTTTTAAAATGGATATACAGTAAGTTTAATATGTTTTTGTTGATTGATTAAAATGATTTTATAGCAATCTTGATTGAAAAATTTTCTTTGTGTTACTCTGTAGTTAGGCACTGTTTTATCTTTATGTATGGTGTTTTTCATTCATTCCTGCACGAGGATTTTATATGGTGCTCTGGTTCCTTTGGTGCTGTTCTCTAGTTTTTATTTTTTATTTTGATTTTCAGAAATTTTCATTAAGATTTTTTATTCAAGTATAATTGTGCTATATTGGTTTCAGGTGAATAATACAGTGCAACAATTCTGTGCATTTCTCAGTGCCCATCATGAGATAATTGTGCTCTTAATCCTCTTTATTTCACTCATTGCCCCACTCACTTCACCTTTGTCAACCACCCACCTCACCTCTGTCCATTATCTGTTTGTTCTCTGTATTTATGAGTCAGGTTTTTTTGTCTCTCTTTCTGTCTCTTTTTGTCTCTCTGTTTTTGTTTGTTTGTTTTTTGGCTTGCTCATTTGTTTCTTAAATTCCACACATGAATGTAATCATACTCTATTGGTCTTTTTTTTTTTTTAATGTTTGTTTATTTTTGAGAGAGAGAGAGAGTGCCTGCACGCACTCGCAAGCAGGGGAGTGGCAGAGGGAGGGGGAGACAGAATCCGAAGCAGGCTCCAGGCTCTGAGCTGTCAGCACAGAGCCAGACGTGGGGCTCAAATCCAAGAACTGTGAGATCATGACCTGAGCCGAAGTCGGATGCCTAACTGACTGAACCACCCAGGTGCCCCCAAATCATGCTCTGTTGGTCTTACACTGTCTGACTTACTGCACTTATTAGCCTTATATGTTCTAGGTCCATCCATACTGTTGCAAATGGCAAGATCTCATTTTTTATGACTAATATTCTAGTGTGTGTGTGTGTGTGTGTGTGTGTGTGTGTGTGTTTGTACACCTTATTGTCTTCAATCATCTATAGATGGTTTCTTGGGTTGCTTCCATATCTTGGCTATTGTAAATAATGCTGCAGTAAATATAGGGGTGCATATATCTTTTCAAATCAGTGTTTTTAGTTTCTTTGGGTAAATACCAGTAGTGAAATGAGTGGATCATATGGTATTTCTATTTTTAATTTTTTGAGGATGTACCATACTGTTTTGCCCAATAGCTGCATCAACTTGAATTTCCACCAGCAGGGTGTGAGGGTTCCTTTTCTCCATATCCTTCCCGACAGTTGTTATTCCTTGTCTTTTTTATTCTAGCCATTCTGACAGGTTTAAGCTGATACCTCATTGTGCATTTTTGATTTGCATTTTCTTGATGATTTGTGATGTTGATCATCTTTTCATGTGTCTGTTGCCCATCTCTGTCTTTTTTGAGAAAAAAAAATACCTATTCAGATCCTCTGCCCCTTTTTAAAATACATTTATTGACATTTTTGGTGTTGTGTAAATTCTTTATGTATTTTGGATATTAACCCCTTACCCAATATATCATTTGCAAATATGTTTTCCCATTCATTAGGTTGCCCTGTTTTGATATTATTTGTTGTTTCCTTTGCTATGCAAAACCTTTTTTATTTTAATGTAGTTCTAAGAGTTTAATTTTGCTTTTGTTTCCCTTGACTTAGACATATCTAGAAAAATGTTTATATGGCTGATATCAGAGGAATTAATGCCAGTGTTTTCTATAAGTTTTATGGTTTCTGGTTTCACATTTAGGTCTTTAAGTTTATTTTTGTGTATGGTACAAGAAAGTGGTCCAGTTTTGGGGTGTGTGGGTGGCTCAGTCATTTAAGTGTCTAACTCTTGATTTTGGCCTGGGTCATGGTCTCATGGTTGGTGAATTTGAGCCCCATGTCGGGCTCTGTGCTGATAGGACAGAGCCTGCTTGGGATTCTCTCTCTCTCTCTACCTGTCTCTGCCCCTTCCCTGCTTGTGCTTACACGTTCTCTCAAAAATAATTAACATTAAAAAAAAAAAAGTGGTCCAGTTTCATTCTTTTGTATGTAGGTGTTCAATTTTTCCTGCACTCTTTGTTGAAGAGACTATCTTTTCCCCCATTTTATATTTTTGCCTTTTTTGTCATACTTTAATTGATCATGTAAGAGTGGTTTATTTGTGGGCTGTTTTGTTCCATTGATCTTTGCATCAGTTTCTGTTTTGATTACTGTTTTGATTACCATAGCTTTGTAGTATGTCTTGAGATCTGAGATTCTAATACCACCAGCTTTGTTCTTCTTTCTCAAGATAGCTCTGGCTATTTGGGATCTTTTGTAATTCCATACAAATTTTAGGATTATTTATTCTAGTTCTGTTTAAAATGTTGGTAAGGATTGCATTCAGTCTGTAGATTGCTTTGGGTAGGTAGTATGAACATTTTAATAATACTGGTTTTTCCAAACCATCAGCATGGAATGTCTTTCTATTTGTGTCATTTTATTTATTTATTTATTTATTTTTAATTTATTTTTTTTTTTCAACGTTTATTTATTTTTGGAACAGAGAGAGACAGAGCATGAACGGGGGAGGGGCAGAGAGAGAGGGAGACACAGAATCGGAAACAGGCTCCAGGCTCTGAGCCATCAGCCCAGAGCCTGACGCGGGGCTCGAACTCACGGACCACGAGATCGTGACCTGGCTGAAGTTGGACGCTTAACCGACTGCGCAACCCAGGCGCCCCTCTATTTGTGTCATTTTAAATCTCTGTTATCATTGTTTTATAGTTTTGAATTAGAAGTCTTTCATGTTCTGGATTAAGTTTATTCCTAGGTATTTTATTCTTTTTGGTTCAGTTGTAAGTGGGGTTCATAATTACTTTTCCTGCTCTTTCCTTATTAGTGTAAAGAAATGCAATGTTTCTGTATGTTAATTTTGTATCCTGTGACATTACTGAATTCATTTATCAGTTTTAGTAGTTTTTTGGTGGAATCTTTAGGGTTTTGTATTTATAGGATCCTGTCGGATTTGCCAGAAGTGACACTTTTTCTTCTTCCTTTCTAATTTGGATGCCTTTTATTTCTCTTTCTTGTTTGATTGTTGCAGCTAGAACCACAAATACCATGTTGAATAGAAATGGTGAGAGTAGACATTCTTGTCATTTTCTTGATCTTACAGGGAAACTGCTGTTTTTTACCATTGAGTATGAAGCTAGCTGAGTATGAGTATAATGGGTTTTTCATATATAGCCTTTATTATGTTGAGATTTAGTTCCCTCTAAACCTAGTTTGTTGAGAGTTTTTTATCATCAGTAGATATTGTATTTTGTCAAATGCTTTTTCTGCGTCTATTGAGGTGACCATGTGTTTTTCATCTTCCCTTTTGTTAATGTGATGTATCACATTGATTGATTTGGGAATGTTGAAGCACTCTTGCATCTGTGGAATGAACCCCACTTGATTATGGTGAATGATTATTTTAATGTGTTACTGGATTTGGTTTGCTAACATTTTGTTGAGAATTTTTGCATCTCTCTTCATCAGAGATTGGTTTGTAGTGTCTTTGTCTGGTTTTGGTATCAAAGTAATGCTGGCACCATAGAATCAATTTGGAAGTTCGTCTTCTATTTTGAAATAATTTGAGAAGAGTAGGTATTAACTCTTTAAATGTTTGGTAAAATCCACCTGTGAAGCCATCCAGTCCTGGACTTTTGTTTGTTGGGATTTTTTTTTTTTTTTTTTTGATTATCGATTCAATTTCACACAACATTTTATACCTTAACACTCCATTTACAACAGTGGATAGATCATTCGAGAGAAAATCAACAAGGAAACAGTGGCTTTGAATGGCTTCTTAGAGCAAATGGACCTAACAGATAGATTCAGAACATTCCATCCCCAAAACAGTACAAATTCTTTTCAATTTTTTTTAATGTTTATTTATTTCCGAGACAAGACAGAGCATGAGTGGGGGAGGGGCAGAGAGAGAGGGAGACACAGAATCAGAAGTAGGCTCCAGGCTCTGAGCTGTCAGCACAGAGCCCGACACGGGGCTCGAACTCACAAACCGTGAGATCATGACTTGAGCCGAAGTCGGTCGCTCAACCGACTGAGCCACCCAGGCGCCCCTACAAATTCTTTTCAAGTGCCTATGGAACATTCTCCAGAACAGATCACTTGGTAGGCCACAAAACAAGTCTCAAATAAAGTCAAAAACATTGAAATCACATCATGCAGTTCTTTTGACCACAGTGCTATGAAACTAGAAATCAAGCACAAGAAAGAATCTGGAAAGAACACAAATACTTCAAGTTTTAATAACATGCTATTAGACAATGAATGGGTTGACCATGCAATCAAAGAGCAAATCAAACATACATGGAGTCAAATGAAAATTAAATCCTAACAGTCTAAAATTTTTGGGTTGTGGGAAAAGCTGTTCTAAGAGGGAATTTTATAGTAATATCAGCCTATCTCAAAAAACAAAAAATCTTCAACATCTTCATCTCATAACCTGAGGAGCTACAAAAAGAAGAGCAGACAAAGCCCACAGGTAGTAGGAGAAAGGAAATAATAAAGATTAGAGTGAAATAAATGAAATATTCAAAAAAAGCAGTAGGAAATATCTGTGAAACCGGGAGCTGGTTCTTTGAAGAGATCAACCAAATTGATATTCCTTTATACAAGCTCATCAATAAAAAAAGAGAGGGGACTTTAATAAACAAAATCAGAAATAACAGCTGACACCACAGGCATACAAAGATTTATGAAGGAATGTTATCAGAAATTATATTCCAAAAATTGGACAGTCTGGAAGAAATGGATAAATGCCTATATGGCCTTCCAAAATTAAATCAGGAAGAAATACAAAATTTGAACAGACCAGTTACTAACAATGAAATTGAATCCGTAATCAGAAAACTCCCAACATATAATATTTCTCTAATTTTTAAACTCTGCTTTTAAAATTATATCATTTCTTTTCATCACTTAAGCAACACACTTTCATTTAAAATATAAGCTTTTTGCATACATATATATGTTAATAATGGATTTTGGTTTATATATTGGTTTATATATATATATAATATATATATATATAATGTTGATATTTCAAAAGAGCTCATAGACATAAAAAGGGTACCCAGGTTATTGTTACTCATTATTTATAAATTGTCCATAACACTGTAAGTTCTTTGTAACCTTTTCTGTGTAGTGACGCTGATTTTGCACATCCTGTATCTTGACTGTAATTTATTTCATTTGTTTCATAAACCACTATTGCACATGTTTTTATTTTGGAGTGTTTAAACAGTATTTTGTGCACAGACACATATACATATGAGTGATGAACCACTTCTGTTGAATGTTAACTGATCTTTCTCATGACACTTGTTAGAAATTGGTTAAAAGATCGTATTCGTTGATTTGAGATATGTCAGAAGTATATAGCATATGAAAGTACATAAACTCAAATACAGACTTAAGTTTGTACCCCGTCCTTTGTTAATCTAAGGAAAACTTAACATTTTCTTAAAAAAATTTTTTTTAATGTTTATTTTTGAGAGAGAGAGAGAGAGTGTGCGAGCATGAGTGAGAGAGGGCAGAGAGAGAGGGAGACAGAATCTGAAGCAGGTTCCAGGCTCTGAGCTGTCAGCACAGAGCCTGAAGCAGGACTTGAGCTCACGAACTGTGAGACCATGACCTGAGCTGAAGTTGGAAGCCTAACTGACTGAGCCACCCAGGCATCCAAACATAACATTTTCATGAGCAGGAATACTAGTTTTGTGCTTGGAAGAAGAAATTTGGAAATTATTTAAAAAAACATGTCAGTATTGGGACGCCTGGGGTGGCTCAGTCAGTTAAGCGTCTGACTTTGGGTCAGGTCATGATCTCACGGTTTGTGGGTTCAAATCCCACATTGGGCCCTGTGCTGACAGCTCAGAGCCTGGAGCCTGCTTCAGATTCTGTGTTTCCCTCTCTCTCTGCCCCTCCCTTGCTTGCACTCTGTCTCTCTTTCTCAAAAATAAACATAAAAAATATAAAAATAAGCATGTAATTGTTCAGATTTAATTAAAACAGCCACTAATATTTATGTTTCATTGGCATGTTTCACTGTGGTGTATAATGACAGTAGCTAGCATTTATTAAATGCCTGCAATGTGCCGTGCTCTGAGCGTTTTATATGTGTTATTTCTTTTAAGCACAGCTTAATGTGATTTTATTGTGTAGATGAGGTTCAGTTAATTGAACTAATTTGCTCCAAATCATGCAGCTAACAATTGTGCCAGTATTCAAATACACAGTTGACTTCTAAGTTGTACGGTGTAACTAATGACTAGTTTCCTGTGTTTCTCATACTGAGGACAGAAGAGTAAATGCATACCTAGGGGGATCTGGAGGTGTAGCAAGATGCTGCCTGATTGTTCAAAATGTCCATGTGGTATTAGACTTTATATTAAAACATTCTGGAATTTTTCCTTCTATTCCATTATCGGTTAGGTTTTTCCTTTAATTTTTAAAATGTAATTGCCTATTTTTTGTACTTTCAGTTGTTGAAAATAACTATTGCTTCAGGATGGTATACCATGATTCTTGGCATAATATCAAGTCATCCTAAGAGTGCCTAGGATTATTCTGTTTGTGAAACGAGATAGTGACAGGTATAATGCCTTCCGATAGAATCTTTATTCAGAATTCTTACTAGCTACAGCCCTACAGAGCTTGTGTATGGCAAGCAGTTAAACAGTTCATAGACAGTGTGGTGGAACCTGCAAAGTTGGCTTGCCATACTTCCATAGAATTTGCTGGTGAGGAGGCAGGGAGCCCAAATGGATTTAGGTAGTTTCATTACTCTGGACACAGAAGGCATTATGACCTTCAGGTTCTAATGGGCTCCCCTGTCTCCACCCAGGTGAGTGATAGAGGGGAGGGCCCTGGTAGATGCTGTGCGCTCAGTGAGGCTGTGTCATGGCCAAGGACCATGAGTTTAGGAAACTGTTTTAAAGGAGGCCTGGCTAACCTGTTCAGTCTTTGCCCTGCAGAAGATAAATCTTTATTACTCTGGTTAGGAAACAGATGTGTCCTCTGACCCAGAAGGAAACCTGTCTCTAGCTTCTGAGGCTTGTTTTGCAAACATTACTGCAAAGATATTCTGGAAGAAAAGCTATTCTAGGGCATGCAGATATTGGAGATTTGTTTCCCAAGCACACGCCGTCTTGTAACTTCCCTGGCAATTCCAAATATAAGGAGAAAACATAAGGGGGAGAATGATCGGCCAGTCCTTTTCTTGGGTGATTTTAACGATTTCCATTGTTATTTTTGGGTATTTTACTCATGGCAGTTTTTCCAGTCTTTTTCTTCTTCTTCTTCCTGAATCCATTATCTGGGTTAGGTGCACTTAGTAAGGGAAATTCAGCATTATTCCGTTAAAGGAACCTCACTGGCAGTGAAATGTTAACCTAGTTCATGGTCACCTGTTACTTTTTTTATGCACTCTCTCCCTCTGTCCCTCCCTCTCCTGCTTTCTGTACACTCCAACCCTACCATTAAGAGCTATAGATGTTTAACCTGCTGCAGTCCTCATTGTGGCTCCCCAAAGCATACATTTATGATTTTAAATATAAATATGATGAGGATGGGAAAATTGCACAGGTTATAAAAATGTCAAAAGCATTATTTTTTAAGCAATTTCTTCTATGTTTTGTTGTCATCGTGCTCTTATTTCTTCCTCCATGTGGTTAGACTTCATCAGATTGTCTGTCTTGCTCAGGCTCTTTCTTAAAACCAGAGCTTCTTTTCTGCTTTTAGCAGTTAGGTTATGGTGGGCCCCGACAGTAGATGTGGTTTAGTAAAGTATTCAGCTGCCTCTCAGCCTGATGAGAGTAATTTATTTACCGATAATTCTGGTAGCTCTGCCTCACAAAGCCTACTTCAGAGTTCTTACTCACAGGTGTTTCCCTAAGAGTTAGACTAGCACTGTCTCATTCTTCTTCAGAATTTGGGAGGACTTATATGCTGTCTTAGTTTGGGCAGCCGTGACAGAATACAATAGATTGGGTGGACTACAAACAACAGAAATTTATTTTTCACTATTCTGGGGTCCGGAAGTTCCACTAGGGTGCCAGTATCATTAGGTTCTGATGAGAGCTCTCTCCTGGGTTGGAGATGGCTACCTTATTGTAGCCTCACATGGTGGACAGAGGGCAAGAGAGCTCTCTGGGGTCCCTTTTATAAGGCACTAATCCAGTTCATGAGGGCTCCACCCTCAATACCTAATTACCTCCCAGAAGTCCTTCTTCTTAACACCATCGCATTGGGGGTTAGGATTTCAACATGTGAATTTGGGGGAGGACACAAATATTCAGTCCGTTGCAACCACCTTAGAGAAATAGATCATGCAAACATTATTGTAAAGCTAGACGTTACGTTTTGTGTCCAAATGGATTTTTATCTAGGTGTGATTGACTTGGAAAACGTTAGAGGGATCAGCCAATTAGGAGCTATTACGTATGCCAGATCTCATACTTCCAGCTGTAGGAATGTCTCCTGCTGTGGAGCTAACTTATCCCAGGGTTAGTAGAGACATACCTAGTTTATGCTTCCTTTTATTGTGCTTCAAAGATACTGCATTTCTTTTTCTTCCTTCCTTCCTTCCTTCCTTCCTTCCTTCCTTCCTTCCTTCCTTCCTTCCTTTCTTTCTTTCTTTCTTTCTTTCTTTCTTTCTTTCTTTCTTTCTTTCTTTCTTTCCAAATTGAAGCTTTATGGCAACTCTGCATCCAGACACCATTTTTTTTCCTTAGTAGTGTTTACTCACTTGTCTCTGTTCCATTTCAGTAATTCTTGAATATTTCAAACTTTTTCATTATTGTATTTGTTACAGTGATCTGTGATCAGGGATTGTAATTCACTCAAAGCTCAGATTATGGTTAGCATTTTTAGCAATAAAATATTTTTAAACGAAGGCATCTATAATATGTTTTATACATGATGCTATTACATGCTTAACAGACTACAGTATAGTGTAAACATGACTTTTGTATGCAGTGGGAAACCAAAAAATTGATTTGACTTGCTTTATGGTGATACTAGCTTTATTGTGGTGGTCTGAAACTGAACCCACAATGTATCTAAGGTATGCCTTACATATTTTAAAGTTATCTTGAAGGAGAAAAGATAGTTTAGCTTTTGGGATTTTTTTTGTTTATTTCTATGTAATAATTTTTATTTACATTTTTCTTGCATTTATTGTTTAAAAATGTTGTATACTTTAAGCTTATTCATTAAAAGCAGTAAGTGGTTCTTTAAAAATATATACATTGTCATTTGAAATGCACAGTGTATTCGGGTGAATAATCATTGCATTATATTATTTTGCATGCATATATATGTATGTAGTATGTATATAATAATTTTTGCATATATATTAACATTGCATGCATATTATATTTGTATATAAACCTATATTCTGTGTTAGGAAATAACAGGAATTTTATAAAGTTCATTTTCTTTGTGTTTGATTTTTTTTTAAGTTTACTTATTTATTTATTTATTTATTTATTTAGAGAGAGAGGGAGGGAGAGAGAGTGAGTCTGTGCCATGGGGGAGGGGCAGAGAGAGAATCCCAAGCAGGCTCCGTGCCTGACTCAGGGCTCAATCTCCCGAACTGTGAGAACATGACCTGAGCCAAAATCAAGAGTCGGATGCTTTGCTGACTGAGTCACCCCGGCACTGCCTGTGTTTGATCCTTAACACTGTTTTAAAAAGGACAAAAACTACCTTGTGAAGTAACCAGTAGAGTATAAAAAAAGCTACTGAACTGGAATAATTTGATTTTATTTTGCATTGATTATTCAGAATTGGTTTTCAACTGCAATGGAATCTTTTCATGGCAGCTAATTAGGCTAAATATCTAATATATGTACATATCTTGGTAAGAGGATAGTATATTTTATTTCAAAAATTGTTTTGTGATATACTTCCTTGAAAAATACATAATTCTTATTTTTGGTGGAAATGATATGTTTTTTAGACTTTTCGAAGTTTTATTTAAATTCTAGTCAGTCAGCATGCAGTGCAGTATTGGTTTCAGGAGTAGAGTTCAGTGATTCATCACTTACATACATGTGTATGTAAATGCACATGTGCTTCCTAAAAGCACTTTTATCCCAAGGTTAAAACAAATTTTAAATCCAGAAAAGGGTTATGAAAGTCAGTGAGAAATGTGTGATTTATATATTAAAATATGTATTAGTTACAGGTGGGTATAGTAGCGACTGAATAAGATTACCAATTTCAGATTTTGAGATTGATCTCAGCTTTTTTGTTTTGTTTTGTTTTCCTGTTGAAATTTAAAAACTGTTATTTTACTGTGGTTCTTTATTTGAACCCGTATAGTGCAAAAATTCCCATTTTAATTTTTCTAAGTAAAAGTTTTCTATTAAAGCAACAAATCAGTTTTGAATGATGTGTGCAGAACTCTTCTTATCTGTGAGACTAAACTATAAGTTCATGAGTTGATGGACCAGCTTCCTTTTGCTAGGCAATTAGGATTCTGCTGCTTTTTCTATCGGATGTGAAAATAGAGTAAAATATGTTGTTTCTCTTGAAAAATGAAACTTAAACCAGTTTTTATAAAACCTCTTTTATTGTTGTTCCAATAGTTTCCTTTATTGTTACTTGTGTATCCAAATGGGTTTATACATTAATCTATAATGAAGGGCATTTGACTACTTTGATTATACACAATTCCATATTAAGTTTCTAAAAATTCATGTTAACATTTTAAATGGCAATTAAATACTGAAAGATTAAAGAGAACAAAAATTAAAGATACTGTAAATAGGGGCTACTGGGTGGCTCAGTCGGTTGGTTAAGTGTCCGACTCAGGTTAATTGTTTCGGCTCAGGTCATGGTCTGACAGTTTTGTGAGTTCGAGCCTCGCGTGGGGCTCTGTGCTGGTAGTACGAAGCTTCTTGGGATTCTCTCTCCCTCTCTCTCTGCCCCTGTCCCACTTGTACTGTCTCTGTACTGTACTCTCAAAGTAAATAAATAAACTATAAACGTATATATATGTGTGTGTGTGTATATATACATAAAATAAAAAAAGATACTGTAAATAACTTGAAAGATAGATATAGGTTATAGGTGAACGTAGAATTGACATGAGAATTGGAATACATTAGGGAATGAAAGGGGATGCTCATAATAATTATCCTGTGGTAATAGGAATAATTTATGATTGCTCATGTATATCTGATACAAGTACCCTGAATGACGTTATTTCTTAAGGACAACATAAATAGTATATTTTGGTTTAGATATTTTTAAAATGTACATTTGCTATTTTGCACAGTGAATCCTAGAGTTAATAATCAAAATAATTTGATTTTATTATGTTAGGACAGTTCAGCTTAGATTTGTTTGAGATAGAAAACAGTTCAGCTTAGATTTGTTTGAGATAGATTTGTTTGAGATATTTTTCATTTGGTCATGCTTTGTCGTTTGTCTATTTTTTATTTATTTATTTATTTATTTTTTTTTATGTGTGTTTATTCTTTTTTGAGAGAGACACAAGCGCGAGCAGGGGAGGGGCATAGAGAGAAGGAGACACAGAATCTGAAGCAGGCTCCAGGCTCTGAGTTGTCAGCACAGAGCCTGACTTGGGGCTCGAACCCACAAGCTGTGAGATCATGACCTGAGCTAAAGTCGGATGCCCAACCAACTGAGCCACCCAGGCACCTTGTCTCTTTTATTTTTAGTCTTTATTTGATGAATTATTGTCATCCTTTAATTTTTCCAACATGTTTTTTTAGTCGTTTGAACATATTTAAATAGCTACATTAAAGTCTTTAAGTCCAATATCTGGACCCACTCAGACAATTTTTCTCTTCTTTTTTTTTTCCTGTGCAAGGTTTGTGCTTTTGTGTTTCTCCACATGTCTTTTTGTTGTTTCTGTATATGTTTTTTTTTGTTGAAAAGTGAATATCTTAAATATATTTTAGCAACTCCAGATTCTGACACCTGCCTTTTCCCCCGATTTACTCTTGTGCTTTTTACTTTTTTAATTGTTTAGTGGCTTGCCTGGAGTAATTCTGTGAGTCTTATTTCCCTTGTAGTGTTCAGCTTCGGATTTTAATGCTCCGTTTTTTGCCTCCTTATTTCTGTTTTTAACCTGGCTAAAAATTGCCGATGATTGGTCAGATTTTGTGATTAAGAGCCCAGACCCAGTAAGCCTTACACCGTTGCAATGTATCTGTGTGTGGTTTGAGGCATATTTTCAAAATTCAGGGAGTTTTTATGTTTGCCTGGCATTTAACCAGGCATTAGCAGCTGGCAAGTACTTTTTCTAGTTGTTCTGAGTGTAGAGTATAGTGTGTACTTGCAGCTTTCCAGACCACTGGGCGGGGGGTGGGGGTTCGGGAAGGCAGTGGGGGGTGTTGAGTGCGGTCACAGTAGGGTCCTTTTTGGCAGTATCTTTCCTGAATCCCTTTGTTAAATTTATGACTAGTGTACTGTTTTTCTTGCTACTTCTGGTCTCTAATTTTTTCTCTAACTGCTTGCTAGGATAAGCTCTATTGTTTAATATAAGACCTCAGGCAGTGCTATGGCACCGCCAGTTCTCATGTCTTCCTTTCCTGACAGAGCCTCTGTTTTATTGTCTTGGAACTGGGGATCAGGGGGATCCTGGCCCGTTTCTCCCTGAGAAGTAGCTCAGCTCTATGAATAGGAGTTAAAAGGGGATTCCCATCCTGGTCTTCTCAGCGTGCCCCTTGCTAGTGTGGAACCTCTACCTTATGCCCTACGGACAGGGGTTGGCAAGGAAAGAGAGCCCTCGCCTCTTCCTTCTCAGACTCATCTGCCCAGAATAGAACTTCTGCAGCTCGTAACTGGGATCGAGAGTAGGAGCAATTTCTGGCTCAAATGCCACACACTTGGTGTTCTTACCAAGATGCTGTAGGTTATCTTGAATAAATGCTTGTCAATCCTTTACATGGCCTTAGGTCAGTTTCCAGAGTTAAAATGCCTGATTTTATGTTTTAATAATCACTTTTGATAATTTTCACCAGTTTCAATCTGTTTTTCTGAGGTAGAGGGTCTGCCAAACTTCTGTAACAGCTGTTCCAGAAATCCTGATTCTAGAAAGCATCTAACAGATACTTTATGCATCTGAGTGACAATGAAATTAACACATGGGAGGGTAAATGACTTAATGCCAGAAACTAGTTTGTGATGAATCTGACCTTGTTTTTTTTTTTTGTTTGTTTATTTTTTTGTTCTGATTTTAGGTTCTACTCATTCCGTAATTACCATAGCTTCTAAACTATTATTAACATAATATCAAAATTCATCTTTGCGATACGGTGGTGCAGGCTGAAACCAGACTGGATAGGATGTGATTCGTAGAGCTGTGAAATCTCAGTCTTCACTGAACCCCAGGGCTGATCTGAAAGTCTAGATTCATGTGCCCTCTTCTCTCACTATTCCCTGTGTATCCTTAGCTCCAGGGTGACGTTTCTCCTAGATATGGAAGGTTATTTCTTGTGTTAAGAACATATGTATATGGTAGCTGTACTGCCCCACTAAAACAGCCCAAGTAAAGTTGGTAGTACCTATTAAAATTATTTTGGCTATTTCTAATAAATGACATAACAATATTTTTTAATGGGATAATAATACCCATAATCTCTACTCTCTTAAATTTACTCCTTTTTGCATATTTTTTATTAGAGTATAATTGACCTAATGTGTATTAGTTCCACGTGTACAACATAATGATTCCACAAGTTTATACGTTATGTAGTGCTCATTTCAAGTGCAGCTACCATCTGTCACCATACAATGCTGTCATAAGCTATTACAATACCATTGACTGTATTTGGTATGCTGGGCTTTTGATTCCCTTGACTTACTCATTCTGTAACTGGAAGCCTCTATCTCTCACTGCACTTAACCCATCTTGCCCATCTCCTAGCCCCCCACTCCTCTGACAACAATCAGTTTGTTCTCTGTATGCCAAGTGAAATAAGTCAAGACTGAGAAGGCTAAATACCATATGATTTCACTCATGTGTGGAATCTAAAAGCACCACCAACAATTTTTTTTTGAGTTAAATCATATACAGTTGACATGTTGAAGCTAAAGTGTTTACCTGCTGATGAAATTAAATGTAATAATATTTGAAAGGTAATCAAGATTATTCTGCTTTCTCAGGATTGAGTTGGCTATTTGTGGTTTCTGTTGTTCTGTATGAGTTACAGTATTGTTTTTTCTGTTTCTATTTAAAAATGCCATTGGAATTTTTTTACTTAAAAACATTTTTTTAAATGTTTATTTTTGAGAGCGAGCGAGCGAGAGAGAGTGTGTGAGTGAGCGGGGAGGGACAGAAGGAGAGGGAAACACAGAATCTGAAGCAGGCTCCAGGCTCTGAGCTGTCAGGCCAGAGCCCCATGCGGGGCTCAAACCCAGGAGCCACGAGATCATGACCTGAGCCAAAGTTGGATGCTTAATTGACTGAGCCACCCAGGCACCCCTTTATAAAATTTTTTAATGTTTATTTTTGAGAGCAAGCATGCCTGGGTCAGAGGCAGAGATAAAGGGGGACAGAGGAAGCCGGCTTTGCCCTGATAGCAGCAAGCCCAGTGCGGGGCTCCAACTCACAAACTGTGAGATCATGACCTGTGCCGAAGTCGATGCGCAACTGAGTCACCCAGGTGCCCCCACTGGAATTTTGATAGAGGTTGCTTTGAATCTATAGATCACTTTGGGTAGTATGGACATTTTAACAGTGTTAGGTCTACCAGTCCATGTGAATAAGATGTCTTTGCATTTATTTGTGTGTGCTATCTTCAATTTCTTTCATCAGTGTTTAATAGTTTTCACTATATAAGTCTTTCACCTCCTTAGTTTATTCCTAAGTATTTTGCTCTTTTTGGTGTTACTGTAAATGATACTGTTTTTCTAATTTTCTTTTTTAGACGGTTTATTGTTAGTGTATAGAAATGCACAGTATGGATGAGAATGCAAAATGGTGTAGCTACTATGGAAACTGTATGGAGGTTCCTCAAAAAATTAAGACTATAACTACCACATGATCGAGCAATTCAAGTTCTGGGTATTTATCCAAAAGAATTGAAATCAGAATCTTGAAGAGGTATCTGCACTCCCATGTTCATTGGAGCACTGTTCACAATAGCTAAGATGTAGAAAAAACTTAAATACTCAATGACAAATGTATGGATAAAGAAAATATGGTATATACATTCATTCAGCCTTGAAAAAGAGGGAATATGTGACAACAAGAATCAGCCTTGAAGATGTTATATAGTAAGTTAAATACTAGTCACCAAAAGACAAGTATTCCACTCATGATGAGGCATCTAAAATAGTCAAATTCCATAGAATCCAAGAATAAAGTGGTCATTGCCAGCTTCCTGGGAGAGGGAGAAGATGGGGAGTACTAATTAACAGGCATAACATTTCAGATAAGCAGCATGAATAGATTCTAGAGATCTGCTACACAATATTGTACCCGTAGTCAACAAGAATGTATTATATACACTTAAATTAAAAAAAAATTAATGTTTATTTATTCTTGAAGGAAAGAGAGAGCGTGAGTAGGAGAGGGGCAGAGAGAGATGGAGACACATAATCTGAAGCAGGCTCCAGGCTCTGAGCTGTCAGCACAGAGCCTGACGCAGGGCTTGAACTCACGAACCGTGAGATCGTGACCTGAGCTGAAGTTGGTTGCTTAACTGACTGAGCCACCCAGGTGCCCCATACACTTAAATTTTTAAGTGGATAGATCTCATGTAGTGTTCTTACCGTGATAAAATAATTTTAAAGGTTATCCCTCTCCCCAAAAGATGATTCTAAACACCAACTGGAAATTATTGTGCATGAAGCAAAATCTGACAATGTTGTTGCATTAAGATACAACCTATGCTGTGTTTCCTTACATCTCTAAATGTGTCTTCTGACTTTGTAGTCAGGAAGGATTAAGTAATGCCAATTGAATAGATTTAACAGCAGTGAACATTTCTGGTAGGAGGAGGAGCCATTGCTGATGTGGTTTCCCTTTTGCTGTGACCTGCCTTATATTCCTTCCAAACTTAGGAAGTTGAAGAGGAAATTGATTTTTTGAAGATACTTTAGAATTTCTCTATAGCATCTCTTGATTCTCTTGATCTTGTGATCCTAATTTGAGTTACAACTGAAGATTAGGCATAGCGCCCTGAAGTTTTTGGTAGATTTTTAAGCTTCATTGTTTAGGAACTTGACATTTAAGAAGGTGAAAATGTTTTTAAAAATCCAGTAAAAAAAAAAAAGGAGCGCTGAGTAATGTATAAATTGTTGAATCACTATATTGTGCACCTGAATCTAATATAACACTGTATGTTAACTATATTGGAGTTAAAAAAAAATCCAGTAGTGAATAGGGTAACTATTCTTCCATGTGATTATACACACACATTTCAGATAAAGTTCTTTACCACTATGAAGATTAGGAACAATGGATCTGTTCCTTTTATTTGTCAAACACTTAAGTAGACTGCCATGACAGACATTGTTTTTAGGTACTTTATAAATATAAATTGAGTGCTCTGATAATCTAATTGTAATCCATTAAACTTAATATTTAATCATAATTATAAGACTTGGTACCATTAGGAATTCTAAGTTGTGTTCTTTTTTTGTTTAAGCATTTATAGTCACTTTGTAATTAAATGAAGAGCAACTTAAACTCTCTTTAGATTTGAAAGCTCTAGCCAATGCAGAGAAGATTGACATAGATGGTAAAGAGTGGAAACCATGTTACATGGGTGAATATTGAAAATAATTTGGCATGTTTAACTTAAAAAATGAAAGATAACTGCTCATTATTATTCCCTTTAAGTATTTAGAAACGTATGTTCTATGGTTAAGCCTTATTCTTTGTAGCTCCAGAGGGCAAAATTAGGTTAAGTGGCTGGATATAACATGGGTAAATATATACTCTTAATATAAGAAGGAATTTTAAAGTATTATCATTGTTTTGAAATGAAATCTCCCTGCTGAGATAGCAAGCTAATTTTTATTAAAAGTATTGACCTTCAGGGGTGCCTGGGAGGCTCAGTTGGTTGAGTCCAACTCTTGATTTTTGGCTCAGGTCACGATCGCCTAGGGTCGTGGGATTGATCCCTGTGTCAGGCTCCTTCGTAAGTGTGTAACCTGCGTGAGATTCTCTCTCCCTCTGCCTGTGTTCCCTGCTTGCACTCTCTCTTTGTCTAAACAAGCAAAAAAAACTATGGACCTTCTGTGATCAATTGTCAGGATACTGTACATGTGTATTGTATGGGAGGTTTAATTAAATTACAACTACTCCAATGCTAATTATATTCTTTTGTGAAGGGAAGCGGTGCTGAATTAGTTTTTACAAAAGGGATTTTTTTTTTGGTGTCTTTCTTGGAGAACTCTGAAAAAGACAAGAGTCGTGAGCCTTTTATATAGTTTAAACCAAAAATATGTCTTATTTGAGAAGAGACTTCTCTTAAATGATTAGGATACATTTTTAGGAAGGAAAAATCAGGAATGGGAAGAAGAAAGGGGTAAATCACCTTAGTAAGCAGATGTGCTGAATCAAATCTCATGACAAGTGGTGTAAGTAGATTGCCCTTTCTACTATTGGGGTGGGAGTTTGCAAGAAAATGCTCTTAAAAACAGATACTTACATGAAATGTGATCAAATGCATTGGTACACTGTAACATTTCTGTGGGAATTAAAAACATTTAGATGCTTAGTCAATGTTAAACGTTTAATTTTAACATATTCTCAATTGTGAACCTCATAAACATACTATCATTAATTTGAGTGGATAGAGGACAAATGTTTTGATATGCCAGTGAGTAGTTTTAAAATTATTAATCAGAACTAAAGACAAACTGATGAAGGAGGATAAGAGTTTTGTTTTGTTTTGTTTTTGCATTATAAAAGTGGGAAAAGATTTCACTTACATGTCCTAATTGTCTTATAGTTCTTTTATGTTTTTTTTGAAAGTTTATTTGTTTTTGAGAGACAGCATGTGTGAGAATGAGTGAGGGAAGGGGCAGAAAGACAGGGAGAGAGAAAATTCCAAGCAGGTTCCACGCTGTCAGCACAGAGCCTGACGTGGGGCTCCATCCCATGAACTACGAGGTCATGACCTGAGCCGAAATCAAGGGTTGGATGCTTAACCAACTGAGCCACCCAGGTGCTTTGTCTTTTATGTATTTTGGTTAAGTTATTGCTTGTTCATCAAATCTGTACTAGCACTATTGAAGGTATTTACAGGTTTACGTAAATCTAAAGGTGAAGAAAGTATGTCCTATTCAGAGATTCTGTTTAGTGAGAGAGACCAATATAAATACTAAGAACAACAATATGATAAGTGCTAGGTTCATTCACTTGATGATCTGATAAGAATAAGTCATGGCTCTGCATGGTAAGAATTGACAAAGCTTCAGAGTTAGGAAATTGACTGAATTTAGTTTTGACTAGTGAGGAGTTTGACATGCTGATAAAAGCATTTGTTTGAATCTGGACTGGTTGGTGGTGGTGGTGGTAATGGTGGTGATGGTGAAGGGAGGGGAATGGAGAATCTCAGCTGGTGAGAACAGCACTCACAAAGGTACAACAATCTGAAAGTATGAGTTCAGGGAATTCCAAATAGTGAGTTTTGCATTTGCATAAGGGATTTTGCATTTGCGTTTGGGACTAATGTAAGGTGAGGATGGATAGACATAAATGGAAGCCAACTCTTGAAGGGTGTAAAATGCTATACAAAGTGTTTGAAATTTACATTGTAGGAGATGTGAAGATGTTGAAGGATAATACACAGATGTGTGAGGCGCTACATCTATCTGCATTTAGAAAGATAACTCAGTAGTATAGAATAGATTTTGGGTTGGAGGTATTTTTTAAATATGACATTCTTAGAATAAAGACCAATCAGAGCTATAAAAGTACTAGTTTTGGAGAGATAATGAAAGGCTACTGATCCTATGGTGAAAGGAATGGAGAAAAAGGGGATAGAGCGAAATATTTTAGGAGATGGAATGGCTGCTAGGGAATAGGAATAGAAGAGACTGGGGACTGGAGAATGGATTTTATGTTTCTTGCTTAGGCAGCTGATTATTCCCTGGCATTGATAGTACAAGTGTGGGAGCTATATTTGGGTACACATGATTTCAACTTTAGACACATGGCATTTGAAGTCCTTAGAAATTTCATTTAAGGTTCAGGAGAGAGGTATAGACTTGGAATCCGTAATTGGTGTTATAAATGTGTAAGTTGATAAAGCCATGAATGTAGATGAGATCACCCAGGGAATTCATATAGGATGAGGAGGCTAGATGGCCAGGAGCAAAACAGAATTCCAGGAGGAAAACAAAAACAAAAACAAAAACAAAAAACAGCGAAGAAGGCTGTAAAAATTAGGGTGGAGTGAGGAAACTAGGGGACGTTGGTGTGTCAGAAACTAGGAAAAACATTTTAAGGAGGAAGTGGCTAATGGTGCCAAATACTATGTTTAGTAAGGTAAAGCCAGAAAAGTATCCACCAGATTTGCTAGGTCATTTTTAGTTTGTCAAGAACACTTTAAGTACGGAAGATTGGATGTTCTGGGTTAAGAAGTGAACTCAAGGTAGAAACAATTGGACAGATGACTTTTTAAAGAGCAGGAGGTGGGGAAGAACACAGTTAATTCAAAGTAAATAGGAGTTCAAATGACAAGCGTTTTGTTTTCTAGAGCTGGTCTATAGGACAAACATCAGTAGAAGCCTGTAATCTACCATGAAGATCTGAAGGTGGGTTAGTAGAAGGCTAAATGATTAATCAAGGTCCTAGAATGATTTGATTTCTGGAACACAAGTATTAAGGGGCTACCTCTGACCCTGTGGGACACATACCTCTCTGAATCTAGGGTAATTAGTGTGGATGTAAATAATTTAGGGAAGAGAAATTGAAGAGGTTTATGTAACATGGCTTCAGTTTTTGCCATGAAATAGGAGGTAAGTCAGCGTAGCAAATATTATAGATTGTCCAGGGCCAAACACCTCTATTGCTGTGGAGCCAGGGCTGACATGGAGAGGTAGCTGGGGAGCAGAGTCCATAGATAATTTGCTTGGTAACCAGCATCAATGAAATGTAGTGGTTCTTAGAGTAGTCTTTGGGCCAGCAGCTTCACCATTACCAGGAGCTTGTTAGAATGAAAATTCTTGGGCCATACTGACCTTTTGACTTTAAATCTCTTAATTTGAAAAACGAAGCCTCCCTAGTAATTCTGAAGCATGCTGAAGTTTGAGAACTACTGCTGTTTAGGGGATTGCACTTTGAAAAACACTGCTTTTATTACTACCAAGTATTTCCTCACTCTCACAGCCCTTTATTCTAACGTAGCGACTATTTTTCATCTTGTGCTGAAACAATTATTTAATAGAAACTTTGTGATAAACTGTATGTTCGGATTTTATTACTTATGTACTGGTTTACTGGTAAATATGGTACAAACTGAAGCTAATGGAAATGTTTATGAACTTTGTTTCTTACACTGTTCTGTCTATATCTGTCCTGATCTTGAGTTTATTTAAAAAAATACGCCTGTATCGGCTTGCCATAAACGTACTTTTCCCGTTTATTGTATTGTCATAACATTTGATTTTATTACTCTTTGTCTTTTATGTTAAAAGAAAAGGACCTGCCATTCATACTTAAATGATGCCCCCATGGTTTTTGAGTAGCCCTTATTAAAGGTACATGCATCTTATTTCACTCTGCTCCCCAGAAACATAATAAAAGGAAGATGTGTCTCAAAGTAGGCTTTTAAGTTCTTGAGTAGAGTAAGGAAAGTTGTAGAGCAGTTTTGCTCATGACCTTTAAAATAGAATTGATATTTAGATAACTTAGTCTCTCAAATGAACTGTATCGCCAAAGATGTTATAAATTGACAGTGTTTGTGGCATAATTATTTGTAAATGCTCTATGTTTGTATCACTATTTAAAAAGTGTTCTAACACCATTAAGTGTTTGAGTTTGTTTATTATAATTGACTTTATTATTTTCAAATCAACATAATTGCTAAGGTTTTGTCTCAGAAACAAAACTTTTTTCCCCCAGTAGCTAGTCTTAGGTTGCTAGTAATTTGACCATTGCTATTCAAAGTGTGCTTCATAGATTAGCAGCATCAGTTTAACTGCAACAGTTTGGACTCACACTAGAGATATTTTCAGAATCTACAATTTAAGTAGGTTATCCATATGCATATTAAAGTTTGAGAAGCATGCCTTTAGAAAATAGAATAGGGTAAGATTAGAATCTGAGTTGGTTTTGGTAAATTGATCAGTTAGAAACTGAAAATAAAGGGCCAACCTCACTAAAATAGAGTTGCTAGGCCATCATGGGGAGCAAGGGGGGGGGGGCGTCCTACCATTCAACTGTCCATTATAGGAAGAATTGTTAATAACAGACTCCAGCAGTCCTGTCAATTACCTACCCCAATGAAAGAATCCTCAACAGGAAGGAATCAATTATAGTCCTCAATAGGGAGGGAGCTTCGTTGCATCATTTGTAAGAAATTGGCTACCCCTGCAACTCACTGAGCGAGAAATCATCATCACCCTGAACTCTTGCTTTTTTTCCAATGGAGTTTCCTTCAAAACAACCTCTCTCAACTTCCTCCTCCTCCTATTCCTCTCCTTTGCCTATGATTTTGCCTTAGCTTGCTTGTCCCGAGTTGCACCTTTCTGCTATTTCCAAATCCACTGTTGCTGGTAAAATATTTTGGTAGTTTTATTGTTAAGGGTAACAAAACATAAGGGTGAAGGTTAGAAAAGAAAAGTGTAGTGTGGAGCAGAGTTAATTTAACATAAGGTCATTAGTGGGTAATTAAAAATTAAATTTTAAATTAACATTAAATTTACGGAGATAGAAAATAAGCCCGCTGCCACATTGGGATTCATAAGTGTAGTGTGCTGGACGACTAAGCTCCTGTTCTTACATCCTGTATTTATTAGGTCGTATTAAAATTCTATGTATAATTCCAGGCTTTGCAGCTTTAGATGACTTGGACAGTATGTGTAAATTTGAATTGAAAGTTTCGAAACTGATAATGAAATTGGAAAGGAACAGTAAAAAAAAAAAAAAAAAAGAAAGATTAAAACACCTTTATAAATGCTTAAAAAGAGACGAAAAAATGCAGGTTTGAGTATTTTCTTCTTGGTGGCTCACTTACTACCACCGTCATCATCTTACAAGTAAACAGTCTTAGATAATGTAAGCAATATAGTCAGTGTCCCACCTTGGATTCATGATTCAGATAAGACATGATTTGAATTCTTCTGACTTTTATAAAACTTGGGAAAAAAATTATTTCCATGTATGAGCACAAGAGTATAAAAATCTCATTATTTCAAACAAGGATAGATGAGGAAAGAACTTAAAAACTTAAGTTTTATTTAAGGTAAACTTGTTCGTGTTGGCTGGATAAATTTCACTTCATAATGTATCTCTAATTTCTGATAACTACTTAAGTTTTGAATTAGATTCAACTCCGTTATATATTTTGGATGTTAACTCTATCGGAATGTCATTTCCAAATATCTTCTCCCATTTAGTAGGTTGCCTTCTTTGTTCTTTTGATGGCTTCCTTTGCTGTGCCAAAGCTTTTTGTTTTGGTGTAGTTTTGATAGTTTATTTTTGCTTTTGTTTTCCTTGCCTTAGGAGACCTATCTAGAAAAATGTTTCTATGGCTTAAGTGAGGAAGGTTATTGCTTGTGTTTTCTTCTAGGTGTTTTATGGTTTCAGTTCTCACATTAAGGTCTTAAGTCCATTTTGTGTTTATTTTTGTATGTGTAAGAAAGTGGTCTGGTTTCATTCTTTTGCATATAGCTGTCCAGTTTCCCAGCTTTTTTTATTTTTTTAAAACTTGTTTTATTTTTCAGTTTTTAAAAATTTACATCCAAATTAGTTAGCATATAGTGCAACAATGATTTCAGGAGTAGATTCCTTAGTGCCCCTTACCCATTTAGCCCATCCCCCTACCACAACCCTTCCAGCCACCCTCAGTTTGTTCTCCATATTTGAGTCTCTTCTGTTTGGTCTCCCTCCCTGTTTTTATATTATTTTTGTTTCCCTTCCCTTATGTGCATCTGTTTTGTCTCTTAAAGTCCTCAGATGAGTGAAGTCATAGGATTGTTGTCTTTCTCTGACTATAATTTCACCTAGCATAATACCCTCCAGTTCCACCCACGGTGAAAGATTTATACCATCTGAAGAGAAACCAGAGTATCCCCAGAACCATTTCTTGAAGAGAATTTCTTTTCCCAGTTGTATGTTATTTTCTCCTTTGTTGTACATTAATTGGCCAGGTATGTGTGGGTTTATTTGTGGGCTCTCTCTTCTGTTACATTGATCTGTGTGTCTGTTTTTCTGCCAGTATCGTTCTGTTTTTTGATTGTTACAGAATTGTAATATATCTTGAAATCTGGGATTGTGGTGTATCTCCAGCCTTGTTCTTTTTTCTCAAAATTGCTTTGGCTATTTGGGGTCTTTTGTGGTTCCATATAAATTTTAGGATTATTTGTTCTAGTTCTATGAAAAATGCTTTTTGGTATTTTCTTTGGGATTGTTTTGAATGTGTAGATTGCTTTGGGCAGTGTAGACATTTTAATGATACTCTTTCAGTCTGTGAGTGTTGTATATCTTTTCATTTGTGTCATCTTCTGTTTGTTTCATCAGTGTTTTATAATTTTCAGAGTACATGTCTTTCATCAGTGTTTTATAGTTTTCAGAGTACATATCTTTCACCTTCTTGGTTAAGTATATTCTTAGGAATTTAATCTTTTTGGTCTAAGTGTAAGTGGGATTGTTTTCTTAATTTCTCTTTCTACTACTTTATTATTAGTGTGTAGAAATGTAACACATTTCTTTATATTTTGTATCCTGTGACTTTACTGAATTCATTGATCAGTTTTTTTGGTGGAGTCTTTAGGATTTTCTATATATAGTGTCCTTTCATCTGCACATGGTGACAGTTTTACTTCTTTTCCAATTTGGATGCCTTTTATTTCCTGTCTGATCATAAAAGTAGTGAGTATGGACATTCTTGTTTTGTTCCTGATCTTAGGGGAAAAGCGTTCAGTTTTGCGTCAGAGAGTATGATGTTAGCAATAGTTTTTCATATATGGCCTTTATAATGTTGAAATGTAGTTCCCTCTCAACTTACCTATGTTGAGAGTTTTTATCATGAATAGATGTTATTTTGATAAATGCTTTTTCTGCGTCTATTGAGATGATGATGATCATGCGGTTTTCATCCTTTCTCTTGTTAATGTGATGTATCACATTGATTGATCTATGGATATTGAACCACCCTTGCATCCCGGAAGTGAACCCCACTTGATCATGATGAATGATTTTTTTTTTAATGTATTGTTGGATTTGGTTTGCTGATATTTTGTTGAGGGTTTTTGCATCTGTCTTCATCAGAGATATTGGTTTGCAGTGTCTTTGTCTGGTTTTGGTATCAAGGAATTGCTGGCTTGTAAAATAATTAAAAGCTTTCCTTCTATATTTTGGAATAGTTTGAAAAGAGTAAGTATTAACTTTTTTAAAACATATTTGATAGAATTTACCAGTGAAGCCATCTGATCATGGGCTTTTGTTTGTTGGGAGTTAATTACTGATTCAATTTCATTGCTGGTAATCATTCTGTTCAAATTTTCTACTTCTTCTTGATTCAGTTTAGGAATATCATATGTTTCTGAGTTTATCTCTTTTTTTCTAAGGTTTCCAATTTGTCGGCATACACTTTTTCATAGTATTCTCTTATAATTCTTTGTATATCTGTGATGTTGTTATTTCTCTTTCTGATTTTGAGACCTCTCCCTTTTTTTCTTAGAGTCTGGCTAAAGGTTTATCAGTCTTACTTATTGAAAGACCATATCCTCATTGCATTGATCTCTTGTTTTATTTATTTCTTTCTTTCAGTCTTTATTTCATATATTTCTGGTTAAATATTTATTATTTACTTCCTTATACTGGCTTTGGGCTTTACTTGTTCTTTTTCTGGCTCCCTTAGGTTATGGTTAGGTTGTTTATTTGAGATTTTTCCTGTTTCTTGAGGTGGGCCTGTATTGCTATAAAGTTTGCTCTCAAAACTGCTTTTAGCTGCATTCCAAAGATTTGGACCATTGTGTGTTCATTTTGTTTCTGTCTGTGTATTTTTAATTACCTCGTTGATTTCTTGGTTGATCCATTCACTGTTTAGTAGTAGTCTTTGCAGATTTTTTCTTTTGGTTTCTAGTTTCATATTGTTGGGGTCAGAAAAGATGCGTTATGTGATTTCAGTACACTTGAATTTATTGAGACTGGTTTTGTCGTCTAATATGTGATCTCTTCTGGAGAGTGTTCCATGTGCACTTGAAAAGAATGTGTATTATGCTGTTTTGGATAGAATGTTCTGTATATATTTTTTAGGAACATCTCCTCTAATGGGCCATTCAGAGCCACTGTTTCCCTATTATTATCACTATTATTTTTGGCTGGATGTATCTATTGATTTAAGTGCAATATTAAACTTTGCAATACGGTTTTATTGTATTATGTCAGTTTCTCCTTTTAAGTCTGTTAATAATTTGTTTTATGTTTTTAGGTGATTCCCTGTGGGTGTATAGATATTTATAATTATTATATCCTCTTACTGGATTTTTATGTTTATTATACATAGTGTCGTTATTTGTCTTTTGGTACAATTGTGTTTTAAAGTATTTTTTGTCTGATGTAACTATTGCTATCATAGCTTTCTTTTTGCTTTCATTTGCGTGATAAATGTTTTTCCATCCCCTGACTTTCAGCATATGTGGTGAGGTCTGAAGTGAATGTCTTGTAGGTAGCATATAGATGAATCTTGTTTTTTTATCCATTCAGTCACTGTATATATTTTGAGTGGAGCATTTAGCCCGTTTAGTATACTTACTATATACTTCATTAATAATATACCTAAGTAAATAGTTATAGGTATGTACTCATTGCCATCTTGTTACTTATATTTCAGTTGTTTGTGGAGTTCTTTGTTTCTTCTTCTGCTCTCTTCTCTTTTGGTTTTATGGCTCTCTTTATTGTTATGCTGGGATTCCTTTCTCGTGTGTGTGTGTGTGTGTGTGTGTGTGTGTGTGTTTATCTGTTACAAATTTTTGATTTGTGTTTACTCTTAGGTTCATATGTAACATCTTATGTGTATAGCAGTCTGTATTTAAAGGTGATGGGTGCTTAAATTTGAACTCATTCTAAAAGCACTGTATTTTAACACCCCCTCCCCTTGCTTTATGTATATGATGTCATATTTTACCTGTTTCTATTTTGTGAATCCTTTGATTGAGTTTCATAGATATAATTGATTTTAATGCTTTTGTGTTTTCGCTTTAGAATTCCCTTCATTTATTTTTATTTATTTTTATTAAAAATATATAATATATATTTTTTATTTAAAAATATATTTTTATTAAAAAATATATATTAATGTTTATTTATTTTTGAGAGATAGAGTGTGAGCAAGAGAGGGGAAGAGAGAAAGGGAGACACAGAATCCGAAGCAGGCTCCAGGCTCTGAGCTATCAGCACAGAGCCTGATGCAGGGCTCGAACCCACGAACTGTGAGATCATGACCTGAGCTAAAGTCGGACACTTAACTGCCTGAGCCACCCAGGTGCCCTTTAATGTGTCATGTAAGGCTAGTTTAATGGTGATGGACTCCTTTAACTTTTGTTTGTCTAGGATACTCTTTATCCTATCCTGAATGATAAACTTGCTGGGTAGAATATTCTTAGTTGCAGATGTTTTCTTTTCTGCACTTTGAATACATCATCCCACTCCCTCCTGGCCTGCAAAATTTCTGCTAAAGAATCAGCTATTAGCCTCATCAGGTTTCCTGTCCATGTAACTGTTTTTTTTTTTTTTTTTTTTCCTTTTAAAATTCTCTGTTTATCACTACTTCTTGCCATTTGAATTACTATGTGTCTTGGTGTGGTCCTTCTTGAGTTAATCTTGTTTGAGGCTCTTCGTGATTCCCACATCTGGATGTCTCTTTTCATTCTCAGGGAAGTTTCCAGCTATTGTTTCTTCAGATATATTTTCTGCTCTACCCCCTTCTCTTTCTGGGATCCCTATAATGTAAATGTTATTATGCTTGATGATGTCACTGAGTTCTCTTAACCTAGTCTCATTTATTATTATTATTATTATTATTATTATTATTATTATTGCTCTTCAACTTTGTTGCTTTTCATTACCCTGTCTTCCAGGTCACTGATCAATTTTTCTGCAACCTCTAATATCCTGTTGATTCCTTCTAGTGTATTTTTAAAAAAAAATTTTTTTTAACGTTTATTTATTTTTGAGACAGAGATAGAGCATGAACGGGGGAGGGTCAGAGAGAGGGAGACACAGAATCTGAAACAGGCTCCAGGCTCTGAGCGGTCAGCACAGAGCCTGATGCGGGGCTCGAACTCACGGACCGTGAGATCATGACCTGAACCGAAGTCGGCCACTTAACCGACTGAGCCACCCAGGCGCCCCTGTATTTTTTTTTTTAACGTTTATTTATTTCTGAGACAGAGAGAGACAGAGCATGAGTGGGGGAGGGTCAGAGAGAGAGGGGGGGAGGGGGACACAGAATCTGAAGCAGGCTCCAGGCTCTGAGCTGTCAGCACAGAGCCCGACACGGGGCTCGAACTCTCAAACTGTGAGATCATGACCTGAGCCGAAGCCGGACGCTCAACCGACTGAGCCACCCAGGCGCCCCTCTTCTAGTGTATTTTTATTTTAATTAGTGAATTGTTCATCTCTGACTGGTTTCTTTTTTATATTTTGTATTTCTTTGCTGAGGGTCTCACTGAAATCCTCCACTCTTTTTTCAAGTCTAGTGAGTATCTTTATGGCCATTACTTTGAATTGTTTATCAGGCATAGTGCTTAACTTCATTTACCTCCTTTGCTGTAGTTTTGTGCTTTTGTTTCGTTTGGGATGTATTTCTTTGTCTCTTCATCTTGTCTCTCTGTGTTTGTTTCTATATATTAGGAAGGTCAGTGATGTCTCCTGATCTTGAAAGTAGTGGCTTTATGAGTAAGAGGTTGTGTGGTGCTCTGTGGCATAATGTTCACTGGTCACTAGAACCAGGCGCTTCAGGGTGTTTCCTGTGCGGGCTGTGTGCCCCCTACTCTTGTGGCTGAGCCACATTTTTCTTCACTCCTGTGGGCCGTATTGGCCAGTTTGCCTGCCATAGATGCACAGGGCAGGATATGGTCCCTATGCTGTTGAGGGGCCTGAGACCATACCACTGTGGACTTGTCGTTGGGGGGTTGTCTGTTACAGATCCTTGTCCCTCCAGCTCATGTTCTGAGATTCCTTGTCATGCTTTTCTCTGCAGGCAATTACATATTATAATAGTAATATTTTTTTTGTGGCAGTGTAAATTATAGAATATTTGGAAAATACCTGGTATGATGATTTATTCAAGAACAGTTGAAAAGAAAATATATACCTACTTTTGATGCATGAAATTACCATACCTACTTGTTCTTTTGGGGAAGGTTGGACTAATGCTTAAGCTCCTTTCTACAGAGATGCTGACTTAATTATTCTGAGAGGGACCTTCATATTTTTGTGTTTTAAAATTTCTTAGGTAATTGCCATGTAAAGCTAGCTAAGGCTTTATTTTAGGGCTTCTGATTGGATTTCTGAATCTTTTGTCCTCAGGCTTTATCTCTCAACTTCTATCTTGATGACTTACAAAACTCAGTCTCTGGGTCAACAGGTACAGTGAAATGTTTACTGGGTGGACATTAGCTCCCAGGTTTTCTTTCTCCCCTATATTCTGATTTTCTTTTCCTGTAACTGTGGAATGACTTACTTTACTTTCTTGACAACTTGGTCATACATTAAAATTTAATTTTTGTTTTACAATTTTTAGATGTTTTGAATGTGAGGAATTTCTTTGAACACTAACTAGTCAGAGGCGACCTGCACGTAGAAGAAATAGGGCAAAGCATTTATAATTTGTTTCCGGGAGACTTGACATAATCAACTAGGGGAAATGTACCTGGGAGGAGCATTGAGTTATAGTGCATAGTGAGTGAGTGAGCGAAGGAGAGAATGGTCTTAGTGAGAGGCAGAGGGCAGAACAAGGTAGTGCCCAATGTAAGAAGAGAGAGAATTTTTATTTTGGGTTGCAACTGTAGATGGTGAGGAATATTAAGCAAGGAGGCGATATGATCTCGTATACATTTTAAAATGATCATTCTCTGAATAATACAGAGAAAGATTTTGAGAAAAAAATGAGTGGACATGTTTGGGAATCCTTTTTAGCAAGCAGCTGCAGTGTCCAGGTTAAGAACTGTTGATGTTTCGACTAGGCAGTTGAGAATGGAAATGGGAAGAAGAGAAGGCAAGATTGAATCCCCTGTGCTGGTGATAAGAGATATGAGGTAGAAGGCAATTTGAAATGTTTCCTAGATTTCTGATTTGAATAGCTGTAAACATTTAACTAAAGTAAGAAAAAAGTAAAAGAGGAGTAGATTTTGAAAAGGTCAAAATTCATTTTGGATATGATCATTTTTCTGTGCTTTAACATACTCTAGCTTTTAAGGTGGGCAGTCTTATATTCTAATAGTAGCCAAAAGAGTATAGAGTATGTTAGTAGTAATAACTAGTGCTTATTGAGTCTCTGCGATGTGAATGCCACTGTCGTAAGTGCTTTGACATACATTCACTCTTAAGCCTCACAACAACATCACGGCGTTGGTACTACCATTAATCTTCAGAAACTGAGGATGCAAGATGAATTATTTCACCTGGGTCAGGTCACCCGGCCAGTAAGTGGTGTCGTCAGGATTCAAACTCTGACTTTGGCTCTGGGGCCCATGCACTGAATCACTAATGTGTGTAGTGCTTATGAATTTGGAGTTTGAGGAAGTGTCAGGTTTGGAGATCTGGACATTTTGAGATTTCATTGGCCTGTAGATAATACCAACATAAACCATTCATTTTGTAATAATGTGCTTTTAAGCAATGTTAAATGGTACAAAGTACATTTTCCCATGCCAGTAGTATGGTCAGAACACTGTTACACAGTGATATTTTTAATAGTTATGTATATATATTATCATCTACTTAGTAAGTTTCATTGGGTTTTTTTAAAATTTTGTTTAAAATGAGAACTGTTGGAGTTAGGATTTGGCCCCTGTCATTCCGAAAGATTAGTTTAGTGATACAGTTACAATTCAAGTGTCCAGATTTTTGTTCCCCATGTCTCTGCTATCGATACCTTCTTAACTTCTTCTAGTCTTTTTTTTTCCACCATTATATTGAAATTATTCTGGTACTTTTTGCTGATTTTCTCCTTTCTATATCCAGGATTCTTTTAATGCTTTTATTCTTCATTCACTTTGCACCATAGGTTGTCATTACTTAGGCCCAACTTTCTTTTTGTCTTCCTTGCCTTTTAATTACTGCTGTCTCTCTTACTTTCTTCTCCATCATTCAAAATGGTACCGATTGTGAAAAACTAGTGAAAACATTAACCTCTATTAAGTTGTCTCTAGTCATCATAGCCAATGTTAAGCATCTTTTCATTATTCAGTATTCCTAAGTTTGGTGTGTACTAATAATACTAAGTTATAAGGCGTTTTATACATGTGTGTCTTTTCTCCCCTTACTTGTATGAATACTGAGGGCAGGAATTGTATCTAAGTTTCTTTTACATTCAGAATTTGGCAAATGTTGTGTCCGTTGAAGGCACTCACTGAAGAACTTTTGATTGTTGAATTCGCTTATGAAAATAAAATGATCATTGATTATATGTACTTATTTTTAACTATTTAAAAATATTTTTAATTTTTATTTTTGAGAGAGAGAGAGACAGACAGAGTGTGAGTGGGGGAAGGGGAGAGAGAGAGGGAGACACAGAATCCGAAGCAGGCTCCAGACTCTTGAGCTGTCAGCACAGAGCCCGATGCCGGGCTTGAACTCACTAGCCATGAGATCATGACCTGAGCTGAAGTCAGACGCTTAACTGATTGAGCCACCCAGGCGCCCTGGTGTTTTTTATTTTAAATTTATGTTCTGAATCCAGTTATTCTTATTTGAGAGAGCCCTTTTTAAATTCGAGAAAACCAAAGCATTTGTTTTATTTTCGGTCCTTTCATGCACTGTGGTAAGAGCCAACCAAGAATCAAAGCTGTAATACCTATGTTGGTATCCAAGGTCACACTTTGGCCACACTTTGTGTGATAGGCTATTCGTGAATGGTGTGAGTATTAACATGTGCTTATTTGTGTTACTGTTATTTACTTGAGGATCAGAATTGATGTGTGTTTGATTCACATGTTAAAAATAAGTTTGAGGATGAATGGAAATAAACCTGAACATTTTTTTAATAGTGAGATTCAGTTTAGAACCATAAAATTTCCTGATTTGGAATAGGTATAAAGATTTCGGGGTTTAATATAACATCTGTATATAAGTTAAACATATAATCTGGGGTGATGACATGTAATGTGTCCGTACTTTATGTTACTGTGCTCTCTTCTTCCTGGCATTATATCATAACAGTTAAGATTTTCTTTCTAATACTGGTTTTGAGAAATTTGATTATGCTGGGCTTTGGTCCAATTTTCATCATGTTTCTTATATTTGGAATTTGTTGCATTTCTTCGATCTCTGGGTACATAATTTCATCAAATTTGGAGAAATTTCAGCTATTTTATTTCTTCAAATATATTTTTTCTTTTTCTGACGTTACACATTTATTGGACCCATTTATTGGAGCTAAAGTCCCACAGCTCATTGATTTTCACCACAAATTTTAATCTTTATTTTTCTTTGTTTCATTTTAGAAAGCTTTTCTTGGTATGTCTTTAAATTTACTAATCTTTTCTATTATATGCCTAATCTTCTGTTGATTCCAACCATTGTGTTTTTCATCTCAGATATTGTAGTTTTCACTTCTGGAAGCTCAGTTTGGGTCTTCTTAAAAATATTTTCCACATCTAACATTTTATACATATTGAATGCAGTGAAATGTACTTCTCTGATAATTTTAACGTCTCTGTCAGCTCTGGGTCAATTTTGATTAATTTTTCTTCTCATTACAGAATGTATTTTTCTGCTTTTTTGAATACCTGGTGACATATGATTGGATTCAAGAATTGAAAATTTTACCTTATTGGAGGCTGGATATTTCTGTGTTTCTGTCAACGTCACTGAGCTTAATTCTGGCATGCATGTGCTTTTGATCCTTTTGGGCCTCGATTGTAAGATTTATTAGGCAGTCCCAAAGCAGCATCCCATGTAAGGATAATGTTTCCCCACTAATGAGGCAAGACCCTGTGAGTATGGCACCCAGTGCCTCGTGAATTAAGTTTACAGTCTGGCTGTCGGAACAGGCTCTATTCTGATCCCTTTGTGAGTGCCGGATACCGTTTTCATTATGCTTATGGGTGGAGTTTCTTCCTGGCCTCAGGTAAATTCCCTTACATGCTAGTTTTGATCATCACTCAGCTGAATACTTAAGGGGACCATCTGTAAACCTCTGGGTTTCTCTCTGTGCAACTCTTTCCCCTCAGCTTCTCTGTCCTGTGATTCTAGCTGCTTTGGTTACCTTGACTTTGAGCTGCTTCTTAACTCAGGAAGTCAACTGAGCTCTACCTATATTCCTCGTCTCTGCGCCTCAGCCTTGACTCCGTCTCAGGGCAGGAAGGCAGGACAGTCATGGGGTTCGCCTGGTTTGTTTCCTGTCTCTTCAGCATCACTGTCTTCTATTTCCTGATGTCCAGTGTCGTAAGAACTGTTTAATATATTTTATTTGCTTTTGTTTGTTTCAGGTAGGTGGGTAAATACAGTCCCTGTTGCTTACGCTGGCTAGAGATGGAAATGTTGTATTTGTTGTTGTTTTTTGAAAGCATTAGGAGATCAGTGAGAGAAGTGTTTAGAGTTAGTTGTTTTTAGGCCTAGTGCAGCCCAAGGTAGCACTCATTTTAGCTTTGTATTACTCTGTAGTTGTCTCAAAAATTCAGTAAGTCTTTCCTGGTATGTGTATGGAAATCGAAATAGACTTAAAAACAAACTTTTTAAACATACAAATTGTACTTCAGCTATCTTTGCTGTAAGAATTACAATGACAGTCTTAGTAAGTTAAAAGTACGCTACAGGGAGGTAGTGATTTTAGGGAATGACTGTAATCCAACCAACTGAATAATAAAGGTTCCAGTGGTATATATGTAACATATTTTCCAGGTCTTTACAATTAAGGTTTTGTGTAAAATGGTAGACTTAGTTTGACAGTTTTCTAATCTCTCACCTGAAGTCATATAACATTTATTTTCTCAGAATGTGTTTATAGGAGGTATTTAAAGATGTCAGTGTTCCTTCCCGTTTTATAGTCACATGTTCTTATTGGGAGCATATAATCTATCTGTAGTCATGAGATGAATTATCTGAAATGGATTGTTTTTAAATTCGATTTTATGTGCTGGCAGAAAAAAAAATACTTTTCTAGTGTTTTGGTAAAAAATTATTTGGAACTTCAGTTAGTATGCCTTATAATAGTAGTGATTGTAGGCTGATTATGAGGTATACTGTTCATGAGTTGTAACCTTAATTTTTAAACAGTTATTATGCTAATATGCTCCTATCAATTATTGTTACATTTTCCCTATAAAATCCTAGATTTCATTGATTTCTGAAGAGGCTTCAAAGCCTCTTGGCTTTGAAGTGGGATATATGGTATGGGCATTGGGAGAATTTACATTACTTGAAATGAGTGGATATAGTTTTCTGGTTGGGCATGAGTGTAGTTGTATTATTCATAACTCTTTTTCTCCATTCCTTCAATATTTCTTTAAATAAGTGTCTTCTAACTATAGTCAAGTATCACTTCAACTAATAGAAGTTTTTTTTTTTTTTTTTTTAATTTAACCTAGTAAACCGGTCATCACATATTGTGATGGAAGGTATGCAGTAGGTGACAGGGCTGACAGTGTGATTTAAAGCTTGGGCAGAGAGCAGCAGTTTAAAGTAAGTAAGTGGTAGTGGAAGGCCAGGAGAAAATGAGTCCGTTGAATAAAAGTAAGAATTGTTGCCTGAGAATATCAACAAGATGTCAGAAATAAAATGAAAAGTGAAATATAGAGATGAAGTAGCACCTTGCTCAAGGTCAGAAATAGGATAGGTGTGAGGGAGGAGCTTAATAATAGAGACTCGTTGCAGATTTTGATGATGGTAATTTAAGTCTCTCTCAGTCCAACCCAGGAATTGTATATATTGATTGAAAAGGCCCAATAGCCCTAGGAGCCTGGGAGATCTGAACCAAATTTCGTTCAGTTTATCTGAGTATAATCTGGGAAAGTATTTATTTGAAGAGAATTTTGTACTATTCTTGGGCCAGTTAGATGCTGGGTTCCTGAAATATTAGTTGCTAATTTCAATTTGTCAGTATGCTTGGTAATTTACTGAGTAAATTCATGTGTTTTTCTTTCTTTTTTTTTTAAATTATTAATAACTGAGAATAAACTGAGGGTTGATGGGGGGGTGGGTGGGAGGGAGGGGAAAGTGGGTGATGGGCACTGAGGAGGGCACCTGTTGGGGTGAGCACTGGGTGTTGTATGGAAACCGATTTGACAATAAATTTCATATAAAAAAATAAATCGTTCTCTTGAACTCAGTGTAAGTTTGAATTATATAAAACTCTGCAAATCGTTTTTGTAAAATGATCAGGCCTATAAAATACTGACAACCTAACATCTAAAGTATTAGTTTCACAAACCTAGAACTTTGGGTATATATAATAGCAAAATATACCTTGAGATGAGACTGACACTAGTTAGAACAACCTTCATAAATGTGTTCTTGCAAAATGGTGACTAGATATCTGTCATTGGAATTAAGGACGTCTATTGAAAGCATATGCCTAAATCTAAGCTTGTTGCCCTGTAACTATTCCACATTTTATCATTTGTCAGAAATAAGCATCACCGAATTTTTTAAAATTTTTTTTAAAATTTGTTTTTAGTTTTTAAGAGAGAGCATGAGTGTGGGAGAAGGGCAGGGGAGAGAGAGCGAATCTTAAGCAAGCTCCGTGCTCAGCACAGAGCCCCATGTGGGGCTCGATCCCACAACCCAGGGATCATGACTTGAGGTGAAATCAAGAGTCGGACAGTCACACAACCCTGAGATCAGGACCTGAGGTGAAATCAAGAATCAGATGCTCAACCAATTGAGCATCCAGGAGCCCTGGTATCACATAAATTTTTAAAACAATTGGAATTATAATTTGGTAAGAAGGGGAAAACCCTTTAGTTGATACTGTGTGTTGTTTTTAGGTTGTAGTATGCAGTAATGTGCACTGATTAGCATTTATATATGTATACATATGTATACATACACTTATTCTGTGGGCCATCATTGATAGTTTTGAAGTGCTTTATACATAAGGATGTTTTTGCTAGGTTCACGATAAATGATTACTGTAAGCATCTAGATATTTCTAAACTTAAAAGAGTTTCTGGTTGAAGAAATCTGGTTCAAGGAGGTGTTTGGAGAACATAGTATAAATTGAGATTTTATATGATTTCTGTCATTATAATCTAGACCCTCATCCCCCCCCCCAACACTCCATTCAGATGTTTATTAATTAATACATTAATAGTTTTTCTCGGGCGCATGGGTGGCTCTGTCAGTTGAGCATCTGACTCTTGATGTCAGCTCAAGTCATGATCTCCCTGTTTGTGAGTTCAAGCCCTGTGTTGGGCTCTGCACTGTCGGTGCAGAGTCTGCTTGGGATTCTGTCTCCCCCTCTATCTGTCCCTCCCTTGCTTGCTCTCTATCTCTCTCAAAACAAATAAAAAATAAAAAATTTTTAAAAAAGTTTTTCTTCTGGGGTGCCTGGGTGGCTCAGTCAGTTACGTGTGCGACCCTTGATTTGGGCTTAGGTCATGATCTCAGGGTCATGAGATTGGGCCCTGCATCGGGCTCCAGGCTGAGTGTGAAGCCTGCTTAAGATTCTCTCTCTTTCTCTCTCTCTGTTCCTCCCCCACTTGTGCACACGTGTGTGCATGCTTTACCTCTCAAAGACAAAAAAGTAAGTTTTTCTTGTTCATACATACTTTAGTTTCATGATAAAATCCCCTTTTACTAAAATTTTGATTTGAGTTAGATGACCTTTAGGTTTATTCCCACCTAGAGGTGTGATATTTATCAGTTGTCCCCTATCTTAAATGTAATCAAAACTGACTTGTTACATTTTGTTCCATTGCATGCTGGATCATAACTAGAATTCTTGAAGTAGATTTTCCATTCTCTTTTATTTCTGTACTTTAAGATAGGTTTGTAGCAACTTTTTCAAAGTCAGTTAATTTCAAGTAAAATATTCTTCATTTACCCAGTATATATAATTCAGAATTTTGCTATTGATTTGATATTTAATCTATGCTGTATGACTTGGGACATCTTTTTGTGTTGATGAAGTAATGAGTATTTCCCATTTTTATATCTTGACTTTCCTCTTAAAGATGTACAATTTTAGTATGGTAAGACACGGTTTCATATAATTATATAGGCTATGTGTACGCTGCATGCACTTTTGTTGTAAAGTTATTTCATAAGCGTTTCACCTGTGAAATTTGAATTTGTTGTCTAAATACATTTTCTATTAAAAGCCTATAGTTAGTCCATGGAAGAACATTTAAGTGGCAGTATGGGGAATGCTGACATTTACAATGAAAGTAAAAGAAAATTATACTGCTGTAGTAGTAGTATTAAGAAAAATGTTGAAAGTTAAGTTAGATTAAAATGTCAGAAATGCTTGTGTTTAAGGACAAGCAGGTTTGATTAGGATTTAGGTAGGTTAGAGAATGCAGTGAGAACTTTAACATTAAAGGGAATGAGAGATGCGTGGTGATTCTTACAGTTTATTCTGTGTATAAATTTTCCTGGATCAAATTTTAGCATTATTGTGATTCTTAAGTTTGTTAGGCATATGGATAACCTTGTTTTATCTTTGCTTTGTCTTAATGGGTTATACATTACAATGAATTGCCTGGGCAGTGGGAGAGAGGGATAAACGTACGTGAACATTTGAGGGGGTGACTCGGTGCTGGTCATGGGATATGTACGAAGTGTGAGACACTATTTTGCCATGCAAGTTAAGAAGTAGAAATCACATGAATAGTTGAGCTACTTGCTACGGATTGTGAACTTCTTTGTGTTTATTAGAATTGTTGATCTTGCTAATGAAGGATTTTGTTCCTAGTAGATTAGGTAAATAGAGTATCAGTGGGAAATTGCTTTATAACAACAGAAATGGCTAATCCAAATAGCTTAATAATGGGAATTATACATATTAAGAGCTTATGTGTTCAGGTACTGTGTTAAATATGTGTTTAGTGGAAATATCTTTTTCTTATTGCAGTAGGAAAAACACATGTTTATTGAAATCAAAATAATTAAAACAGGCCTACAACTAAAGAATTTAAAATATGAGTTAACTTGGTAAAAGGTCATCATTGGATTCATTTTCACAGTATCCTTGGGTAGCAGCCTAAACTGGATTTATTTAACCAAAAGATTCTTAGGAAGATGAGGTCTTAACCATTTTCAGAGACCGTTGTTTTAAGAAGCAGCATTTGTATTTATTTCTTAATTATAGTGGCTGTCTCCATTTGTATTTGGTAGTATATGAAATGCATTATCCCCACTGCCCATCCCTCCCCCGGGGTCCTCACCCACACGTTTCTCCAGACTGTTCTGTGACCGGTGTGCACTCATAGTAGCTGTGGGAGGAAGGTCTAAGTAAGTGCTTGAAGCAAGAGGTTTGTAGATTGAAAGGATCTGACAAGAGATGCTAGTCCACTGAGAAAGAAAGACTGCAGTGGTGACATGCTTACTTGGTGGCACAGCCTGGTAACCTACAACGTTAAAGCAAAGCTCAAGTCCCTTTCTGTGGGGTTTTTTCTTTATTCTTCTTTAGAAAAATAAGCCACAGGCCAAACAACTGATCAGAGCTAGAATTTGGGTTACTTTTGTAGAATAACGTTTAGATTTGATCATTTCCACTTAAATTTCTCATCCACTTATAAAATCTGTGCTTCTATAGCAGTGAAGACATTCCTCTGATACTAGGTTCATGCAAAATCTGAGGAGACTTTATGAAGGAAGTAGAGATGTATAGAGGTATTTTGAAGATAATGGTGATCACTAACATCATCCTCAGTGGGGAAAAACTGAGAACTTTAACGTCAGGAGCACGACAAGGATGCCCACTTTCACTACTGTCATTCAACATAGTGGTGGAGGTCCTAGCCTCAGCAATCAGACAACACAGAAAAATAAAAGGCATCCAAATCAGCAAGGAGGAAATCAAACTTTCACTCTTTGCAGAGGACATGACACTCTATGTGGAAAACTGAAAAGACTCCACCAAAAAACTGTTAGAACTGATCCATGAATTCAGGAAAGTTGCAGGATATAAAATCAATGTACAGAATGTACAGAAACGAGTTGGATTTCTATACACCAGTAATGAAGCAGCAGAAAGAGAAAAACAAGGAATCGATCCCATATACAATCACACCAAAAATCATAACATACCTAGGAGCAAACCTAACCAAAGAGGTGTAAAATCTATACACTGAAAACGATAGAAAGCTTATGAAAGAATTTGAAGAAGACACACAAAAAAATGGAAAAAACATTCCATGCTCATGGATTGGAAAAACAAATATTGTTAAAATGTCAGTACTACCCAAAGCAATCTATGTATTCAGTGCAATCCCTATCATAGTAACACCAGCATTCTTCCAAGAGCTAGAACAAACAATCCTAAAATTTGTATGGAACCAGAAAAGACCCCAAATAGCCAAAGCAATCCTGAAAAAGAACCAAAGCTGGAGGCATCACAATCCCAGACTTCAAGATCTATTACAAAGTTGTAATCATGAAGACACTATATACTGGCACAAAAACAGACCCTCAGGTCAGTGGAACAGAATAGAGAACCCAGAAATGAACTCACAGACATATGGCCAACTAATCTTTTGCAAAACAGGAAAAAATATCCAATGGAATAAGGACAGACTTTTGAGCAAATGGGGAAAATTGGACAGGGCATGCAGAAGAATGAACTTGGACCACTTTCTTACACTTTTCAAAAACTCAAAATGGATGCAATACCTAAATGTAAGACAGGAAGCCATCAAAATCCTCGAGGAGAAAGCAGGCAAAAACCTCTTTGACCTTGGCCGCAGCAACTTCTTACTTGACATGTCTCTTGAGGTAAGGGAAACAAAAGCAAAAATGAACTATTGGGACCTCATCAAGACAAAAAGCTTTTGCACAGCAAAGGAAACATTCAGCAAAACTAAAAGGCAGCCGACAGGATGGGAGAAGATATTTGCAATTGACATATCAGATAAAGGGTTAGCATCCAAAATCTACAAAGAATTTATCAAACTCCACACCCAAAAAGCATATAATCCAGTGGAGAATTGGGCAAAAGGCATAAATAATACACTTCTAAAGAAGACATTCAGATGGCTAACAGACACAAAAAAATGCTCAACATCACTCCCCATCAGGGAAATACAAGTCAAAACCACAATGAGATACCACCTCACACCAGTCTGAATAGCTAACATTAACAACTCAGGCAACAACAGATGTTGGCGAGGATGCAGAGAAAGAGGAACCCTTTTGTGCTGCGCTGCTGGTGGGAATGCAAACTGGTGCAGCCACTGTGGAAAACAGTATGGAGGTTTCTCAAAAAATTAAAAACAGTACTACCCTATGACCCAGCAATTGCACTACTAGATATTTATCCAGAGGATACAGGAGTGCTCATTTGAAGGGGCACATGCACCCCAATATTTATAGTAGCACTATCGATAATAGCCAAAGTATGGAAAGAGCCCAAATGTCCATTCCAAGATGAATGCGTAAAGAAGATGTGATACACACACACACACACACACACACACACACACACACACACTGGAATATCACTCGGCAATCAAAAAGAATGAAATCTTGCCTTTTGCAACAATGTGGATGGAACTAGAATGTATTGTGCTAAGCAAAATTAGAGAAAGACAAATGTAGGACTTCACTCACATGTGGAATTATACAAAACAGATGAACATAAGGAAAGGGAAGCAAAAATAATATAAAAACATAGAGGGAGACAAACCATAAGAGATTCTTAAATACAGAGAACAAGCTGAGGGTTGCTGGAGGGGTGTTGGGTGGGGGGATGGGCTGAGTGGCAAGGGGCATTAAGGAGGACACTTGGGATGAGCACTGGGTGTTAACATGTAGGGGAAGAATCAGTGGATTCTACTCCTGAAATCATTGCACTATATGCTAACTAACTTCGATGTCATTAAAAAAAATAAATGCATTGAAAAAAATGAAGTTAAAGGTGATGATTCTAATGCAGTGAGTGAATGTTGCTGAGTAAGAGGTCACTTGAGATTCTGAAGGAATGAGGGATTTAGAGACCTTGGGATTGATGATTTTTCTAGATTTGAGGATAAATACATGCTAAATGTTTTGTATTTCTGCTACTATTGTTATGCCAGTCATTAAGGTATGAATTTCTATTAGAATTGATTTATATTTTATCACTTGACGATATACATTATACTAACCTAAACATTTGGTTTTACTCTATGTATGAGCATAATGTTAGAATTCTTTCAATTTATTACATTGCTGTAAGCTTCAGGCCAGTTTTTCCTTCTGAAAGATTTTTCTATATGTACTGTGATTTGAACCTTATAGGAATGGGTACACATTTACTGCATTTTGTGGCTTGCTTTGTACTAGTTTTTATGAATCTGTTTGGTTTGTCTGCATATACTATTTAAGAATTTATTCAGATGAGTTTGGTTATTTTTATTCTGTTTTATTTTTTAATTTTCAGAATTAACTGAAATGCGGGACCATTTATTACTTTTACATGACAGCAATTTGTATTACATGGGACTTCATTTGCTAGTAAATTTATTGTTTTAGTGCCTGCTTTTCCCACAGAACTGTTTATTTCCTGTGGACTTTGTATAGAATACAGTTGATCCTTGAACAATGCTGGGGTTATGGTTGTTGAGCCCTGTGCAGTCGAAAGTCTGCCTATGACTTTTGACATATGCAAATTTAGTTTCTCATATCCTGCCATTAAACAGGAGGCTTATCAATAACAGAAACTGTCTTTAACACATATTTTGTATATTATATATATGTATTATATACTGTATTCCTGCCATAAAGGAAACTAGAAAAAAGAAAATGTTAAGAAAACCATAGGAAAGAGAAAATACATTTATAGTATTATACTATATTTGTTGAAAAAATTTGCATATAGGCAGGCCAAGATGGGGCAGTGCTGGTGGGCCTGGCCCCAGGATGACAGTGTTGTGCAGCCTGGTGGCCTTGGCTCAGCAGTGGCAGCGCTGCTGGGACTGTGGGCTGTGTATGAAGGTAAACCACCAGCCCTGCCCACTGACAGCTGTGGCCTGGCTGGCAGAAGTGTGCTGGCCTCTGTGGTTCCGCAGCAGTGCGGGGGGGTGGGGGTGGGGGTGGGGGTCTGTGCAGGGCCTGTGAGGGCCGAAGGCCCGTGTCCTCCCAGTATAGCTCTGAAGCCTGGAGCACAGGGGACTAGGGCAGGGAGTGGGCAGCACGAGGGCCATGGGTCTCCATGTGTGGTACCGTTCCTGCCCTCTGGGAACTTTCCTCCCCTTGCCTGCCAGCCCCAGGCCCTTTACCTAATTACCCCTTGGCACACAGGGGAACCAGCAGGCCTGCCTGGTCCTGGCCCCCTGGGGGCTGCTGATGGCCTCAGTGGGCCTTTCTGGGTCCTCAGAGGGCAGCATTCATGACCTCTGCACCAGTAATGCTGCAGTAGGTCCTGACAGACTGGGGTGGGTAGTTGTAAATAAATGTCTTACGGCTTTTGCTGTCAACTCTTAGAAAAAAAATCCGCATATAAGTTGATGGGGCTATTCAAACCTATGTGGTTCATGGGTTGACTGTATATGATAAAATTTTATTTCTCTGGGGGAAAAACCTCCATTAAATTAATGTTAATACGAATATGATGAAATACGTTTACTAGCCTGTATTTCCACACAGTTTGTCAAATGGATACTGTCATTTCTATCTTGACATTTTACATTCACTTGTTATAAGTGCTGTTGCATTTATTCAGTCAGTTTCTCATCCTGGAATGAGAAGATAATGCAGTATAAATAAGGTGAGTAGCACAGAGTTTGCACGTCTTGTGCAAATTGCTTAATCTTTGTTAACAATCTGCACACACCCCCACACAACATCTGTCAGCATAGTGCCTAGAAAATAGTATGAGTTCAATTTATGTTAGCTGTTATTGCTACAAAAGGCACTAAGAGTGATCTATATAGAAAAATAAAAATAGGTGATTACCTCATGTTACCATAAATAAAAATTAAAAAAAATAAAAACCTAAACGTTAAATAAAACTTTAATGCTATTATATTAGGAGAATATTTTATTATATCAGAGTAGAGAAGGTTTGTTTGTTTAGTTATTTTATTTTATTTTATTTTATTTATTTATTTTTTTTCAACATTTATTTATTTTTGGGACAGAGAGCGACAGAGCATGAACGGGGGAGGGGCAGAGAGAGAGGGAGACACAGAATCGGAAACAGGCTCCAGGCTCTGAGCCATCAGCCCAGAGCCTGATGTGGGGCTCGAACTCCTGGACTGCGAGATCGTGACCTGGCTGAAGTCGGACGCTTAACCGACTGCGCCACCCAGGCGCCCCTGTTTAGTTATTTTAGTGTTTGTTTATTTTTGAGAGAGGGACTGAATGCAAGCAGGAGAGGGGCAGGTAGAGAGGGAAACACAGAATCCGAAGCAGGCTTCAGGCTCTGAGCTGTCAGCACAGAGCCCAATGTGGGACTTGAACTCACAAACTGTGAGATCATGACTTTAGCTGCAGTTGGATGCTTAACTGACTGAGCCACCCAGGTGCCCTGAGAAGGTCTTTTTTTTTTTTTTTTAAGTTTATTTATTTTTGAGACAGAGAGAGACAGAGCATGAACGGGGGAGGGTCAGAGAGAGAGGGAGACACAGAATCTGAAACAGGCTCCAGGCTCTGAGCTGTCAGCACAGAGCCCGACGCGGGGCTTGAACTCACGGACAGTGAGATCATGACCTGAGCCGAAGTTGGACTCTTAACCGACCAAGCCACCCAGGCGCCCCGAGAAGGTCATTTTAAGTAAGGCAGAAAGAAGTATAGATTATGAAGGAACAGATTGAATTTGGCCAATTTAAAAACAAAATTCTGTATGACAGAAGACAATGTAAGTAAAATTATATGTGCAGTCTTAGATGATAGAAGATAGTTGCCACTCATATAAATGAAGGATATTAATTACTAATACATTACTAATTAATTACCAGTTAAAAACCATGAATTCCTTAGAAAAGACACCTCAGTTGAAAAATAGGTAAATGATCTGAACGGTTTGTAGAGGATATCCAAGTGGCCAATAAACATATTAAAATGTGTGTAATATCATTGCCCATCAAGGATGTGAAAACTACAAGAAGATTGAGATGCCATTTGTTACTCATCAGCCTAGAAAAAAATGTAAAAGTCTGAAAGTCGTGTTGTTGATAAGGGTGTGGAAGAATGAGAACTCTTGCATTGCTGATGGGTAAATTGGTAGAATTAGTTTGGATGAGCAATTTGGCATTGTCTTATGTTCGGTTACTAGCTTTTTTGTGTGTTGTGAGCAAATTTGGCAGTCTGATCCTTTGTACTTGGCAGAATAATTTTTAAATGAATAAAATGTACAGAAATACAAAAGGTAACCATATTGAAATAGAGTTATCGAAAGATTAAACAGTGTGATACAGTAATATGCTTCTTTAAAAAATATATATTTTTAATGTTTATTTATTTTGAGAGAGAGAGACAGAGAGTGATCAAGGTAGAGGCAGAGAGAGAGGGAGACACAGAATCTGAAGCGGGCTCCAGGCTCTGAGCTGTCAGCACAGAGCCTGACGTGGGGCTTGAACTCATGAGCCGTGAGATCATGACATGAGCTGAAGTCAGACACTCAACCGACTGAATCACCCAGGTGCCCCAGTAATATGCTTCTTTGTGAAGTCATTTATATAATAGTCTAATGACTAGGCTGATAACAACTACAGTTTCAAAGTAGTGATGAGTATAAACGATATCTAAGAGTTATATCAGTAACAAATCGAGTAGAATAGTAAAATATCTGTAATTTCTTTTTTTTTTTAATTTTTTTTTTTTAACGTTTATTTATTTTGGAGACAGAGAGAGACAGAGCATGAACGGGGGAGGGCCAGAGAGAGAGGGAGACACAGAATCTGAAACAGGCTCCAGGCTCTGAGCTGTCAGCACAGAGCCCGATGCGGGGCCTGAACCCACGGACCGCGAGATCATGACCTGAGCCGAAGTCGGACGCTTAACCGACTGAGCCACCCAGGCGCCCCTCTGTAATTTCTTTTGATGACCAAGTCACAAATGCTGTTCATTCTAATGTGTTGTTCTCTCCATTTATAATTGAAATGTTAAATTTCTTTTGGACATTTGTGAAAATGAAGACCTGTTTTTCCCCCTTCCCACGTTCATGGTCTCTCTCTGAATTCTAACCATGGAAGCTATGGGGACCCAGTAAGAACCTCTGTAGAGATTCTCTAAACCATGAACAATGTTCATGATTGTAGCATTGTTTATAAGCATTAAAATAATAAATGGGAAGAATTGAAATGACTATTATTGAAAAGGCTAGAAAACGTTAGTAATATATATTTATATGATGGGATGCAAATGAATAATACCTGTATACTTCATGCATAGGTTACTAAAATGAAATGTTGACCTAAAAGTTCCAGTATGATAGTAGAAGAGGACATTATGCAAATTAAAAAACATATAAAACTGTATTTTATATTATTTATTGTTTTAAGTGCTTGTGTGTGTTTGTGTAGGTGTAAATAAAGATAGATTTGAAAAAAAATACTTTTACCTGGATGGGAGAGAGAATAAGATGAGATAGAGTTCAGATACACCTGCAGTGTTTTCATTATGTTATAAAAAAAAAAAAGCAACAAAATAAAACAAAAAAACCCCAAAACCCGCAAACCTTAATGATCATTGTCATCTGTAGATAGTTGACACATAGGTGTTTATTTTGCTTCTCTTCGTACTCTTCTTACTTAAAACAGTTCTCAATTCTTAAAATAGTGGTTATGATAAAAATATCATAGTTATCACGAAGAAACATTGCAGTAAAGAAGTGGTGCAGGGATATGTTAGTTGAAAAGGGGATTAACTTCCATCATTTGCTCCAGGTATATATGGCATACTTGAGTACATAATGATGCAATTGATACATCGGGATTAATGCAAGATTTTGTTTGCCCTTTGCTTTTCTGTGTATTTGGTACAAGTAAGCCATTGAATAGTGGCTGATGTTGATGGTAGCAGAATGGAAGCTCTATTAATGTGGTTAGGACTATATTGTCCAATAACTGAACAGCCCTCAATTTGTCCATTTCTGATATGTTCATCACCAGAACAGCTCAAACCTGTATCTTACTAAACATAGGAAAATGGTTTCATTTTTTGACTTCCTGTTGGTTTCTTGTATCTCTTTTCTCCAATGGTTTACTGACTTGTATTTGAAATGTCTGGGATTGCTTTCTTAAGTTTCATGGTAAAGAGATAAGTAAAATCTGGTAATTGAAGAAGAATTTTTGATCCATGCTCCAGGTCATGAAATAAGGTGCTCGTTAATAAAGATGAATGTAGTAATTGTGCAGGTGAGAATATTGTGGTCCCCTTCTCGATGGCTTTGCTTTCCGTGGTTTCAGTCAGTCACCATCTGGAAGTGGATGATCCTCCTGCTGACAGTCAGACGGTCAATAACAGCCTAACGCTGTGTCGCAATGCCTATGTTATTCATCTCACTTCATGTCAGCATGTAGGCGTTTTATCGTCTTACACTGTCATCATAAGAAGGGTGAATACAATATTATAAAATATTTTTAGAGACCACATTCACGTAATTTTTACCACAGTATATTTTTCTATCTATATTAGTCATTGCTAATCTCTTACTGTGCCTAATTCATAAATTAAACTTTATCATAGGTATGCATGCATAAGGAAAAACATAGTAGACATAAAGATTGGTACTGTCTGCAGTTTCAGATGAATGGGGGTAGTGTTATCCCCTACAGATAAGGGGAGACTGCTCTATAATGAAACATCGTCATTTTCTCAAATACCCAGCCTGACAAACAGTAAGGATTAGACTGAAGTGAAGTGAGTGTAGCTTTCATGAGAATGGGATCAATTAATAAATGGAGAGATTAGTAGAGGAATACAAAGAGGCAAACATAATGATGTGGCACCTGACTGTATTAAACATTTCTTCTTAGAGGAATCAGAATTTCTTATCTTTCAGCTGCTCTATTTGGGATATCTCTTTTACTGTCTCTTTCCATTGGGCAATAACTGTTGTTCTGTATAAAGTAATACAGGCCAAAATGTCAAACAACATGGAAATCTATAAAGTAGTAATAAATATGCCTGTATAATCTCTTCTAGAAATAAGCCATTATCATTTTGCTATGTATCTTACTGGATATTTAGCATATATGTAAAAATAAGTTGAGTTAGTAGGCATACACATGTATTTTTAAAATATGAAATAGTACTTAATACAGTGTTCTGATAAGTAATCCTTTTGGATTCCTTAAAGGCAAGTTGTGAATATCTTTTTTGGTAAGTCTGTCTCATCTTGTTAATGACTGTAATAGTGCTCTATTTTATACTGTATTATCATCCAACCAGCCTCCTTTTTATAGGCACAGAAATTATTTTCAAGTCCTTGTGGTTATAAACAGTGTTGCAGTGAGTAGCCTTTTGTCTAAACGTGTGCCTTGTCTACTTCTTGAGGATAGATTCCTACAAATGATATTGCTGTACTAAAGGATATATAAATTAAAATTTTATGTGTATTAGTAGTGTGATCTTGAATGATTATACTGATGTATATCCATATTGTGTCCCTTAACACTTTCAGTGGCATTTTTTACTCTAACATATTTATATGTTAAATGATGCAAAATGTTTTATAATACTTTTGCCAGGTGACTATTAGCACTAAACATGGGACCTGTGGACACTACGTCCAGGTTTTAATGACCAATTTTTGCCCTGGGCTGCTGTCTCTGATCATAATCGTGAAATGTTTTAAAAGGAGTCATTTTCGGGGCACCTGGGTGGCTCAGTCGATTAAGCGTCTGACTTCAGCTCAGGTTATGATCTCACGGTTTGTGAGTTTGAACCCCGCATCTGGCTCTGTGCTCACAGCTCGGAGCCTGCAGCCTGCTTCAGATCCTCTCTCTCTCTCTCTCTCCCCCTCCCCTGCTCATGCTCTCTCTCTGTCTCTCACTCTCTCTCAAAAAAAAAAAAGATCAAGATTTAAAAAAATTAAATGGAGTCATTTTCCTTCTGAAAGTAGATGGGGAAGGTTATCTGGACCAAGGACCATGTTATTCGTAAGGGGGCTGTTTTATTTCTGTTTGTGCATTTCCAATCAATTGTTCCTTGACTTAATTAGCTGTACGGGTATTTATTTAAGTGTCAAGCATGTGTCTGGTCACTGGAGATACAATGATGAACAGTTCTGGGCTTTTAAGTTCTGGGTTTTATTTTAATAATTTAGTGGTTGAAACTGATATGTAGCTGATGATAGGCAACTCTTCCTAAAACTAGCATCCTAGTTATGAAATGATACATGTTTATAAACTGATACATTATAAGGAAAGAAAAATAGAAATGTACAAAGATGAGAGCAAAAAAAAAAAAATTAAAGAAACTTTCATCATCCTGAAGCATCTTACTTAATGTAAGGTGAATTTCATTTTCCTCCATTTTGTGAATGTTTTCAAACACACAGAAAAGTTAAAGGAATTTTTACACTGAATACTCAAATACCTACCATCCATATGATACAATTAACATTTTACTTTGCTTGCTTTATCACATGTCCATCATCCATCATTTATCATCCATCATTCCATATTTTAAAAACGGAATTTAAAGAAAGTTGCAGGGGCGCCTGGGTGGCTCATTTGGTTAAGTGTCCGACTCTTGATTTCGTCTCAAGACAAAATGATCTCATGATCCTGATCAAGCCCCACATAGGGCTCTGTGCTGGGCATGGAGCCTGCTTGAGAATGTCTCCCTCTCCCCCTCCCCCTCCCCTCCTCCCCCTCCCCCTCCCCAGCTCGCACTCACTCGTGCACTATCTCTAAAAAATAAATAAATAAAAAATAAAAAAATAGTGCCTTTATTAAAAAAAATAAAGTTGCAGACATAATTATATTTCCTTTCTTCAAATGCATGCTGTTAATTATTTTAAATAACATGTTATAATTAAAGCCTGTATTGGTTGGCTAAATGCTGTAGAAGATGTGGAAATTTATATTCTTACATCCCTCCCAGGCTTCCTTCCCCCATCTCTAAATAGTAATAACTTTGTTTAATTATGAAACATAATGTAAGTGTTGTAAATCTTGAACGACCATATAGCTTATCCAGACTGGGATATTTTTGAGAGAGAAAAGCGGTGCTAATTGATGAATATGTAGTGACAGCAAGTATAATTTGGGACCTCCTAGGCAAATCGGAGTGGTCTGTCTATAACAGTAATTTCTGGAGTTGTTGACTCTTGGTTTTATAGTTAAATGTGTTTGTACTTAATACATTAAACACTACAGTCACCATTCAGTCTTTTACCATAGCTCTTTATTTCCTGAGTTCTTTATTCGGATTCACCTCTTCTTAGCTGGATTTTATCTGTAGTTTGTCTTTCCATAAGTTACTTATTTTGATTTATCACTTGGTTGGGTTTTATCCTCAAGTACCGCCTCCTCTGCCCCAAGAGGGTCTAATTTGTATTGAATTTGTTACTTTTTGCTTGCTTTCTCAGCTTATGTTCTTTTTGTACTTGTAATAAACAGTAGATTTCATGTAATACTGTTCGTTGTATTGTAGGGATAAATGGAACAATAGTAGGGGCATGTCATTCTGTCTTTTCTGGGTTGGGGGGTGATATGAAGTTAGAATATTATCTCCAATATTACTCAGTGTTTTCTACATAAAGCCCCACATAAGAAGTTTGTTTGGAGATTTTCTGCCAAGAATACAGATTTAAGTTAGTAGGTAGCTGTGATAACTTTTAAGTAGCATACTTTTTATACAGAATAACCAAAACAAATCTTTTTTCTCCCTCCAAAACTTAATTTGCTCCTGGCATTTGGAAATAATATGGTAGACCAAATCCAATTTAGGCCAGTAAAAAAGGAATTGGAAAACATTTTAAGGACATGTAAAGCTTTGTTCTTGGCTTGTTTTCTGTTGGATTCTATTTAATTTTTCTTGATTTTGATAATTTAACCACAGATTTTACTGGTTAGTTTGTGTGACTCCAGAATAAACCTACTAAAAAAAAGTCACTTCTCAGTTTTGCAATTTATGAATAGTTAATAGTTTTCGTGTTTTCATATTCCTAGAGTAAAAATTTTCTTCAGCTCTAGTACACAGTATGATGCTATTAATAGTGCAGTTACATGCGAGGACTTCTAAACAGTGCAGATTATTTTGTGATGCACTATAGTATTATAATAGGGCATCTGCTGTACTCATTGAAGCTGCCGATGGCTGGATCCATGCTTGCTCTCGAGGGAGTAAGACCAGATGGCTGTGTACAGCTCCAACGAGATTTTCTTCTCTGCTCTTTAGAGAGAAAGGCCTACACCTTCTTTTATTTTTTTAAACATTGATTCATTTCTTGAGAGAGGGAGAGAGAGAGCACGAGTGGTAGAGGGACAGAGAGAAAAGGGAGACACAGAATCCGAAGCAGGCTCTAGGCTCTGATTTGGCATTGAGCCTGATGCAGGGCTCGAACCCACAAACCGTGGGACCGTGACTTGAGCCAAAGTGGGACACTTAACTGACTGAGCCACCAGGCGCCCCTCTTCTCTGCTCTATAACTGCTCTGGACTCTTTGCATCTGGTACCTGTTTTATTTTTTTATTTTTATTTATTTATTTATTTTTTTTCAACGTTTATTTTATTTTTGGGACAGAGAGAGACAGAGCATGAACGGGGGAGGGGGCAGAGAGAGAGGGAGACACAGAATCGGAAACAGGCTCCAGGCTCTGAGCTGTCAGCACAGAGCCCGACGCGGGGCTCGAACTCACAGACCGCGAGATCGTGACCTGGCTGAAGTCGGATGCTTAACCGACTGCGCCACCCAGGCGCCCCTGGTACCTGTTTTAAAATGGGATATTTATTTATACAAGAATGAATATCCAAGAGAAGGGATATGAAGGAGTTCAAAACAGATGATGACAGAAACTAATGCAGTGGTGGTATGAAAATGAGATGCTCATTTAACCCACATTTTGCCTGCCCCTTATTAAAATGACTTTATATTTTGATCTTGCAGTGAAATATCATGGTCCCCATTAAAATTTTTTTTATAATTTTTTTTTAGTTTTTATTTTATTTTGGAAGAGAGACAGAGTGTGAGCAGGGACGGGGCAGAGAGAGAGGGAGACACAGAATCCGAAGCAGGCTCCGGGCTCTGAGCTGTCAGCACAGAGCCTGACATGGGGCTCGAACTCATGGAGTGTGAGACCATGACCTGAGCTGAAGCCAGATGCCCAACTGACTGAGCTACCCAGGTGTCCCTCATGGTCCCCATTTTAATGATGTTTTGTCTTGACAGGAAAGCAGGATACTTAAGTAATGTTGTGGTGAAAAACAGTCATAAAGACAGCTCATGTGAATTTAAGAAAACCTCTGAAAACCACACACACAAAAAACCCGTTTTCACTTTATAGTAAAAATTAAAACAGAATAACTTTCAATCCTGAAAAAAAAAACATTTTGACTATTTGCATGACTTTCTGATATATCTTTAGATATAATTTTGTATAGTTAGTATAAACATACTGTCTTCTATCTTTTTAATGTTAGGATAGAAAATTTTCACTAGTTACAAATTACACATGGGTCATTCTAGTTCCTAATATTTCATTGTTTTAATATGCTTTTTATTTTGGGCTATTTTTATTTTTATTACTGTTAATCACATAATTGTTGTGAGTTTTTTCTTTTGAATTATTATTTAAATTTTTTTAATGTTTATTCATTTTTGAGAGACAGACACAGAGCATGAGTGGGGAGGGGCAGAGAGAGACGGGGACACAGAATCTGAAACAGGCTCCAGACTGAGCTGTCAGCACAGAGCCCGACAAGGTGCTTGAACTCACAAACAGCAAGATCATGACCTGAGCTGAAGTAAGATGCTTAACCGACTGAGCCACCCAAGCACCCCTCTCTTGAATTATTTTTTAAGGTATATTTAAAAATGTATGATTAATAAACTATTAGAATCAGTTTGTATTTTATATCAGTGTTTTTACATGGGGCCTGCATTTGGGGAATGAGATGTAATTCCTGTATGCCTGAATTTATGTAATTCTATACATGGACTAATCTTGTTTTTTGTTTTTTTTTTTTTTTTTAATTACTACTAGTATCACATACAAACTATTTCTGAAAACTGTATGTTTCTGATGTATTTTCTCTAACAAAACTAAGTATAATAGCATTTAATGTTAGGCTTCTTAAAATTTTTAACTTCCATGGGATATTTAAGTTTTTTTATGGAGCAAAAATTCTGATATTTTTCAATGTAGAATTTATATTGATGTGTTTATATGTAAAGGTACTGCTCCTTTTATTTTTGGGAATCAGGAAATCTTAGAACAATAAAAATTGATATTAAATTCATGAATTGCTAATTTTAAATTTGACCACAGCATCGTTCTTTGGCTATTAAATTCTTTTGTTAACTATATACACGATAAATATTTAAGTTTAGGAAATAACTTTTTTTTATAATATTTTTTCTACTTTTGAACCAGTGAATAGAGCAGAGTCTATGACAGACTGAAGTTATAAACTCTTTAATGTACTTATTATTTTTTTCCATCAAAGTAAGTGTATTCATTAATCCCCATCACCTATTTTGCCACAATCCATCCCCCCAACCTCCCCTCTGATAACCATTAGTTTATCTCTGTAGAGTCTGTTTCTTGGTTTCTCTCTCTCTCTTTTCCTTTGCTCATTTGTTTTGTTTCTTAAATTCGACATATGAGTGAGATCCTATGGTATTTGTCTTGCTCTTATTTCCAGTAGCATAATACTGGAGTAATATTCCATTGTGTGTAGGTGTGTATCACATCTTCTTTATCCATTCATTTATCAGTGGACACTTGGGCTGCTTTCATAGTTTGGCTCTTGTAATAGTGCTTCAGGACACGTAGGAGGTCATGTATCCTTTGAATTCGTGTTTATATATATATTTCTTTGGTAAATAGTAGTGTGATCATTGGATTGTAGGGTAGTTTTTAATTTTTGAGGAACCTCCATATTGTTTTCCATAGTGACTGCACCAGTTTGAATTCCCACCAACAGTGCAAGAGGGTTTCTTTGTCTCCACATCCTCACCAACACTTGTTGTTTCTTGTAGTTTTGATTTTAGCCATTCTGATAATTGTCAGGTGATATTAATATTTAATTTATTCAAATTAAATTAAAAAATAATCCATTCAAATAGGGAAATAAATGATCAGTTCCTAGATTATAGCTTAGAAATCTTACAAATTATCCATTCATTGAGTAGATACATGTAGGGGAGTTTATATATACACATAGGGAGAGGAGGCGCAGGAAGATGGCGGCGTAGGAGGACGCTGGGCTCACCGCGCGTCCTGCTGATCACTTAGATTCCACCTACACCTGCCTAAATAACCCAGAAAACCGCCAGAGGATTAGCAGAACGGAGTCACCGGACCCAAGTGCAGACGAGAGGCCCACGGAAGAGGGTAGGAAGGGCTGCGAGGCGGTGCGCGCTCCAGGGACCGGCGGGAGGGAGCCGGGGCGGAGGGGCGGCTCGCCAGCCAAGCAGAGCCCTCGAGTCCGGCTTGCAAAAGCGGAGGGGCCTGACGGACTGTGTTCCAACAGCAGGCGCGACTTAGCGTCTGGGAGGTCATAAGTTAACAGCTCTGCTCGGAAAGCGGGAAGGCTGGAGGACAAAGGGAGGGTGAGCTGCGGAGCCCCCGGACGACAGAGCTCAGTTTGGCGGGGAACAAAGGCGCTCGCCAGCGCCATCTCCCCCGCCCATCCCCCAGCCAAAATCCCAAAGGGAACCGGTTCCTGCCAGGGAAATTGCTAGCTCCGCGCAAACACCCAACTCTGTGCTTCTGCGGAGCCAAACCTCCGGCAGCGGATCTGACTCCCTCCGGCTGCCACAGGGCCCCTCCTGAAGTGGATCACCTAAGGAGAAGCGAGCTAAGCCTGCCCCCCCTCCCGCCGTGCACCTTGCCTTCCCACCCCAGCTAATACGCCAGATCCCCAGCACCACAAGCCTGGCAGTGTGCAAGTAGCCCAGACGGGCCACGCCACCCCACAGTGAATCCCGCCCCTAGGAGAGGGGAAGAGAAGGCACACACCAGTCTGACTGTGGCCCCAGCGGTGGGCTGGGGGCAGACATCAGGACTGACTGCGGCCCCGCCCACCAACTCCAGTTATACACCACAGCACAGGGGAAGTGCCCTGCAGGCCCTCACCACACCAGGGACTATCCAAAATGACCAAGCGGAAGAATTCCCCTCAGAAGAATCTCCAGGAAATAACAACAGCTAATGAGCTGATCAAAAAGGATTTAAATAATATAACAGAAAGTGAATTTAGAATAATAGTCATAAAATTAATCGCTGGGCTGGAAAACAGTATACAGGACAGCAGAGAATCTCTTGCTACAGAGATCAAGGGACTAAGGAACAGTCACGAGGAGCTGAAAAACGCTTTAAATGAAATGCAAAACAAAATGCAAACCACCACAGCTCGGATGGAAGAGGCAGAGGAGAGAATAGGTGAACTAGAAGATAAAGTTATGGAAAAAGAGGAAGCTGAGAAAAAGAGAGATAAAAAAATCCAGGAGTATGAGGGGAAAATTAGAGAACTAAGTGATACACTAAAAAGAAATAATATACGCATAATTGGTATTCCAGAGGAGGAAGAGAGAGGGAAAGGTGCTGAAGGGGTACTTGAAGAAATAATAGCTGAGAACTTCCCTGAACTGGGGAAGGAAAAAGGCATTGAAATCCAAGAGGCACAGAGAACTCCCTTCAGACGTAACTTGAATCGATCTTCTGCACGACATATCATAGTGAAACTGGCAAAATACAAGGATAAAGAGAAAATTCTGAAAGCAGCAAGGGGTAAACGTGCCCTCACATATAAAGGGAGACCTATAAGACTCGTGACTGATCTCTCTTATATATACACATAGGGGAGTTTCAAGGTCTATCAAGAACGAGCCATGTTCAGATGCATTGAGGGAAACAAAATAGCAGAAATGTGGATCTTTCCTCAGGGAAATTTTCTGAGCAGAGTTCAGGTTGATAGAGCCACTAATTAAGAGTGTTTTTGGAGGGGCGCCTGCGTGGCTCAGTGGGTTAAGGTTCTCTTGATTTTGGCTCAGATCATGATCGCAGGGTCGTGAGATTGAGCCCCATGTTGGGCTTTGCACTCCGGCTGAGCGTGAAGTGTGCTTAAGATTCTCTCTTTCCCTTTTTCTCTGCCTCTGCCTTCTCTCTCTCTTAAAAAAAAAAAAAAATGTTACTGGAAATACTACTGAGTTTCTAGAAGAAGTTTGCATAACTGAGTATTGTAGTAATATATATTGGGACTGGCACATAGATTATGGCAATTTGTTTATTACAGTAAATTGCCTTAAAATTTAGTTTTCATAAAAACATTAAGATAAAAATATAATTCAGAAAGCTGGGCACCTGTAGTTATTATGACTATCTTCATTAACTTGTGGGACGTGGTAGCCCTTGCTGTTTACAAGGTAACAGGTAAGGACAGGGTTTCCCCCTTGAAGAATCTCATTTTTAGATTTCATTTTCCTTTACTGATACATGGTCAGTTTATGGTACCTGTGTCCTTGTTTGCCAGCTTGTCCCAGAGCAGACAAAACCCAGTCCTTACTGATAGGACCAATTTAGGTTTCAGAATTTTCCTCTGTCCTGAATTTAAATTAGCCACTATGAAGCAGGTAGTATTCATAGAAATAAGATCTTATAGGCCATAGTTTCCTTAATTAGCATCAAGCTATTTACTTAACAAAGTCACAACTGTCACACATCAATATAAATAATATGTATATTCTAGTAATAGAGCTTATTTGCTGTAAGGCATTAAGAGTAGGATTTAGGTGTACTCATTTTTCATTTTCCTTAAATTTAAGACAATGCTTGTCATGTAATTAGTAATTCCTAATGCTTATTAATAAAATTAGCATAATGCTTGTCATGTGATAAATACTCAGAAAACACTTGGTAACTCTGAGGTAGAAGGTATCATTAATGAGATTTTTTAAATCCCCACTGGAGATGTTTAAAAAAGTCCTTGTTGCTAATAGAAATTGACCTGAGGCAGGGAGAAAAATTGGAGTACCTATCCTTTTGCAAGATTCCATGCTAGAAGTTTTCCATACATTAACTCACTTAATCTTGACAACATCTTTATGAGGTATTATTTCAGTGATACAGATGAAGAAACTGAGATGTACAGAAGTAATTTGGGCTATCACATTGCATGTAAATACAGAATCATCATTTGAACTTGAGCCAATGAATCCTTTTCTATTTTTAAAATGGACATATGGCACTTTCTCAGCTTTATGATTATATTCCATGTTAGGGATGTTTCTGTGCTTTGTTAACTATGCAGAGTTCCCTTAGGTGTGAGTATTTTTTTATTCTCTAGTGGGCACAGGGAGTTAAGATTCATGAACATCACTATTTTCAAGAGGCCAGAAGGGACACCGAAACAGAGAAGGTGAAATCTTGAAAGTAGTAAGTGAAACTGTGGCAGGAAGAAAAAACTCCCAACCAAGAGGAGTATATAGATGGCCCTGGAAAGGGAAACACTTGGACATATTTCTGTCACAGAACAATATAGCAGTAGAATAATCCCTATTTATGGACATAGGTCAATGTGTGAGTCTTTCTTAGTAGATTTTAAAATTGTGTTTTACAATTGTATTCAAATTAATACAGTTTTTTCCTTACTGAATATTTCTATGCTGTCTTGTAACATTTTTTTTTTTTTTGAGAATTAGCTCTACCTTCTTTTTTTTTTTAATATGAAATTTATTGTCAAATTGGTTTCCATACAACACCCAGTGCTTATGAAGGAAATTGAAGAAGATACAAAGAAATGGAAAAACATTCCATCCTCATGGATTCGAAGAATAAATATTGGTAAAATGTCAATACTACCCAAAGCAATCTACACATTCAATGCAATCCCAATCAAAATTGCAGCAGCATTCTTCTCGAAGCTAGAACAAGCAATCCTAAAATTTGTATGGAACCACAAACGACCCCAGATAGCCAAGGTAATATTGAAGAAGAAAACCAAAGCGGGAGGCATCACAATCCCATACTTTAGCCTCTACTACAAAGCTGTAATCATCAAGACAGTATGGTATTAGCACAAAACAGACACAAAGACCAATGGAATAGAGTAGACACTCCAGAATTGGACCCACAAACGTATGGCCAACTAATCTTTGACAAAGCAGGAAAGAATAGCTAGTGGAAAAAAGTCTCTTTAACAAATGGTGCTGGGAGAACTGGACAGCAACATGCAGAAGAATGAAACTAGACCACTTTCTTACACCATTCACAAAAATAAACTCAAAATGGATGAAGTACCTGAATGTGAGACAGGAAACCATCCAAACCCTAGAGGAGAAAGCAGGAAAAAACCTCTGTGACGTCAGCCGCAGCAATTTCTTACTTGACACATCTCCAAAGGCAAGGAAATTAAAAGCAAAAATGAACTATTGAGACCTCATGAAGATAAAAAGCTTCTGCACTGCAAAGAAAACAATCAACAAAACTAAAAGGCAACCAATGGAATGGGAAAAGATATTTGCAAATGACATATTGGACAAAGGGCTAGTATCCAAAATCTATAAAGAACTCACCAAAGTCCACACCCGAAAAACAAATAATCCAGTGAATAAATGGGCAGAAAACATGAATAGACACTTCTCTAAAGAAGACATCCAGATGGCCAACAGGCACATGAAAAGATGCCCAACGTCACTCCTCATCAGGGAAATACAAATCAAAACCACACTCAGATACCACCTCACGCCAGTCAGAGTGGTCAAAATGAACAAATCAGGAGACTATAGATGCTGGAGATGATGTGGAGAAATGAGAACCCTCTTGCACTGTTGGTGGGAATGCAAACTGGTGCATCCACTCTGGAAAACAGTGTGGAGGTTCCTCAAAAAATTACAAATAGATCTATCCTATGACCCAGCAATAGCACAGCTCTACCTTCTTTACAACAGATACTCTTAAAAGTTTGAGTTAACCAGGATTCCCTAAAAAGCTCCCTTCCTGGAGCATTTTTTATTCTGTGAGGTGCTGTGAGGTTTCTGTTATGCAACATGTGCATTTGAATATTACGTTATTGATTGCAAGGATTTTTTTTATAACCTCCGAAACCAGTAAGATTCTGCAGTATAATGTAGAGGTTTAGTGTATATACTTAGGAATAAGACTGTCTGAGAATCATGACTCTGCTGTTTGCCAGCGGTGTAATCTCGGACCGTTTACTTAGCCTCTCAGTGCCACGGTTTCTTTCCTCTCAACTTGAGATATCAATGATCACCCCACTCACGTGCTTGTTATGAGGACTCATGAATTCCCTGATACAAGGAAAGTGTTTTGTACAGCACCTAGCATATAGTGAGTACCCAATATTGGCATTAGCTATTATTATTACTACAGATCTGTAAGGTTCGTTACTGTTATGCTTATAATACCTTTTCTTTTTCATACATTTTTTTAGACTTAATCATTTAAAACTTTAAAAAATGTTTATTTATTTTGAGAGAGAGTTTGCAAGTGGGGGAGGGGCCTAGAGGGAGGGAGAGAATCCCAAGCACACCTCCTGCCACTGGTACAGAGCCTGACACGGGGCTCAATCTCACAAACCGTAAGATCATGACCTGAGTTGAAATCTGACTCTGAACTGACTGAGCCACCTAGGTGCCCCTAGACTTAATAATTTGTTAATATCGTTCAGTGTCTTCAGAAGTTGTTGCTATTTATATATTGTTTTTCACATGGACAGACATTACTTACTAAGCATGTATATTGTTTTCTCTACATACTGAAATTTTTGACTTATTTTTTTTAAAAATTGGAATGTTTCTTTCCAAAAACATGTAATAGGGGCACCTGGTTAAACATCTGACTCTTGATTTCGGCTCAGGTCATGATCTCACGATTTGTGAGTTTGAGCCTCGTGTCAGGCTCTCCCCTCTCATGCAGAGCCGGATTTGGATCCTCTGTCTCCCTCTCTCCTTCCACCCCCTACCTGCCCCCTCAAAAATAAAATAAGCAATTAAAATTTTTTTTTAAAAAGCATGTAATAAAACTAATCCTCTATCACTCATCATTTTATCTCAGACAATAGGTCAGCAGTACCTTTTACAGTAATAATGGGGTTTTGTGGCTTGTCGAATGAAAGTGATAGAACTCACTAGAGATGTCAGTTGTTGGATGAAGATAACTCTTGTGTACTTCTGAGAGTCCATTTCAAGTAAGCCATTCAGTGTAGGGCAATGGTGAGAGCTAAAGTTCTTTAGACTTGGGTTTCCTCATCTGTAAAAGAAGTATATCAGCTGCTTGCTGCTGATGGTTATGGAATTTCACTAAGACATCATATGTGATGTCCACTGCAGAGTGTTTAGCATATACAAAGCACTTAATATTTTTAGATGGTAACTAGAGAAAGATACGCTTTTATTTGAGATACATCTCATTATTTTTTGCCATCTAGTATTTAACCTGAATATAAAGGTCTCAAGTTCTCTGGTAATACCCAGAATTAAAACTAATTCTCACAGAAGTGTTGTTTTAATGTATTTTTAGAATATGTGGGGAATGTGACAATAAAGGAATTATAGGATTATAGTTGTAAGATCATCATCCTTGGGTATTTAACAACAACAAACACAGTACTACTAATAATACTGCATTATATTCGTATAGTAGTTTATCACTTACAAAGATTTTTATCTGTCACCCATTGTGTGTTTATCAATAAATTTGTATATTGATTAGATTGGTTAGATGTTAGTAGATGAGTCCATAGATTCTAAGAGGTGAAGTGACTTGTCCAAGCTTTCCTGTTTAGTGACCAGAACTTCGTTCTTTTTCCTTGTTCTACATTATTTGTAGACTTGCTTGGTACCGTCGGGTGTAACTCTGGGTATTGTCTCATCAATGAAGATTTGCTTGAGTTTTGAAGCTAGAAGTGTGCATATAGAAATTCAGTAAGTTATGTATTCCTTATATTTCTTAGACATTATTTTTCTTGATTTTTACAACTTAAGTACAGAATTTTAATTCAGAACATAAAGGTTTTTCTTGCTGAGGTGCTTTTTCCATAATTTTGTTCCTATCATTTAGGAATATATAATGGTCAGTGCTTATAGGGTGTGTGGCATGCTCAACAGTTTACATGGGGTAGTTTTTAAAATCAGAAAAGTATGTAAGTTATGACGATATAGTTTGGTGATTTTTTTTTTTTTTTTGGAAACTGACATTACCAGAATCCCAGAAGTCAGCCATCAGCCCCCTTTGGTTATTACTCATTCCCACTCCCAAAGTTAATGACAATCTTGACTTTTCTTTTTATAGATTACCTTTAGTTATTTTTGAATAGTTGACTCATCACTCATTATATTTGTGAAATTCATCCAAATTTTTCAAGTAGTTGTAGTTTATTCATCCTCATTGATGTATAGTATGTACTATATGAACATACCACAATTTATTAATCCATTCTACTGTTGATGAGCTTTTGAGATGTATCCAAACTGGAGCTTTTAAGAATAATGCTGCAATGAACATGAATGTACATGCCTTTTGGAGAGCATTTATATATGCATTTCTGTTAGGTAGTGATCTAGGAATGGAATTGTTGGTTTATAAAACATACAGTTAAGTGCTTTTCAAATCCATTGTACCATTTTACACTCCCTTCAGTGTAGGACATTCAGGGATTGTCTTTTTCTCCTCTTGTAGTCTTTCTGGTGGGTGCTTAGTATTATCACATTATGGTTTTTGTCTGCTTTTATTTGATGAATGATCATATCGAGCACCTTTTCTGATGTTAGTGGATATTTTCTCTTGGGAAGTATCTATTCAGATCTTTTTGTGCTCTTTAAAAAGTCAGATAGTCTTTTTCTTACTGAGTTGTAAGGAGTCCTTTGTATATTCCTCTTCTAAAGTCTTTGTCACTTATGTGTATGGCCAGTATCTTTTCCTATCTGTGATTTGCCTTTTCCCTCTTTATGGTATCTTCCATAAATTAATAAAGTTCAGTTTACCAATGTTTTTCTTTTATGATTGATAATTCCTCCTCCTCCTCTTCCTCCTCATATTTACTTCTAAAGATTTTGTTTTGACTTTCATATTTGTGTCTAAAATACTATTTGGAATTAACTTTTATGTATGTTGTGAGGTGTGGGTCTAGATTCAAACTCAGATTAGAATAATCTGCAAGTATTGTACATTTTCCTTTCTCTAAATGGCATTTATGTAATTGTACTGGTTTAGGGTTTTGATGAACTTGATTTTAGGGTAAAATATGGTGACCAGGAAGCTGTTTAATTAGACTGACATATGAATGTTGGGAGTAAAGATTGGGGGATAATTGATGCACCAGTTGCCTCTTGTGATAGCTTTTTGGCAGTAACAATTTTAGGTACTGCTCTTGTTTTGGTTTGGATAATGGAAAAAAAAAAAAAAAAGAAAGGAAAACCTGTAACCTGTGAAAATGTTGTCCAGAATCAGAATTTTTATTATAGATTTAAAATTCTTTTTTTTTTTTAAATTTAAGTATGTTCAGTGTTATTTTACATTTTGAGAGAGTAATTTCAGTGTATCTTTTATATAACTGATTTATACAAGTCATATCCATGATTTCAGTATTTTCTGTGGAAAGCCCATAATTAAACAAGCTTTATAATGGTTCTGTTTAGTCATATCTTATTTTCAGTCATTGAGACCATCTCACTGAATAGACTAAGACTAATAGCTATCCTTTTCTTGTCAGATGAAGAAATAAAAGTTAAAAGGGTTAAATTTTCTTTCATACTGATTAGAATTTGGAATTCCAAGGCTAGAAGCCACAAATCTTAATTTTAAGTTTTCAGGGTGCTGACTCTTGACTCGTACCTACTATACATACTTTGCAGTCATCTTTATTGAGACCTTTGAAAATCCTCAGATATTTAGTACCAAAATGATGTCTTCTAGAGGAACTATACATTTTATGTGCATTGCTTCACAGTACATGTTATTTTCATGAACGTTTTTATGTTTTCTCACCTCATGCAGGTACTGAGTATGTGAAGACAGGTAGAGAACAACTAATCTAGGTTGAGAGATGGGTATTTAGCATTGGGCCAGGCTCACTCATTAGTAGGTAGAATACTCCCTTATGCCCACTAGCCCATGACATTTAATTTTTTTAAAACAGTGTTATTTAGACATATATTACACATCATAAAATTTACCTGTTTCAGCTATACAGTTTAGTGATTTTCATTAACTTTAGCCGAGTGGTGCAACGTCACCACAAATCAGTTTTAGAACATTTTATTCCTCTAATAGCAGCCTCCTGCCCATTACAGTTAATCCCTGTTACTACCCCTCAGCAACAAGTTACTTACTTATTTTCTCTATAAATATGCTTTTTCTAGAAATTTCATATAAATGGAAAGATACAGTGTGTGGTCTTTTTTATATCTGGCTTCTTTCAGTGAGTATAATGTTTTTTTTTTTAATTTTTTTAACGTTTATTTATTTTTGAGACAGAGACAGAGCATGAACAGGGGAGGGGCAGAGAGAGAGGGAGACACAGAATCTGAAATGGGCTCCAGCTCTGAGCTGTCAGCACAGAGCCCAACGCGGGGCTCGAACTCACGGATTGTGAGATGATGACCTGAGCCGAAGTCGGACCCTTAACCGACTGAGCCACCCAGGCGCCCTGAATGTTTTTGAGGTTTATCCATGTTGTCCCGTTTCTAGTACTTTGTTCCTTTTTATTTCCCAGTAGTATCCATTGGATGGGTATACTACATTTCCTTTGTCCATTAACCAGCATTTAGGTTTTGATGACATTTAAATTTAAAATCATGCTTCTATAAAATTGTAAATTTCTTTGGCCATAATGTGGTAATTTGTTAATGATTAGATTCTTCCTTGCCAAGGCATATAGTAGTTTATACTTGCACCAGGTTCCTTGAGTTAGAATTGTAGTTTGAAATTCAATCTTGATATGTTTTAAAATTACATAAGTACAGCTAATCAGATCTCTTCTGCACGTTACTTCCTAAATAGAGAATCTGACACGTTAGTCTCTTTAATCATGTGTTCTAAGTTTTACTTGAAAAAAAAATTTTTTAATGTTTATTTATTTCTGAGACAGAGAGAGACAGAGCATGAATGGGGGAAGGGCAGAGAGAGAGGGGGACACACAATCTGAAGCAGGCTCCAGGCGCTGAGCTGTCAGCACAGAGCCCAACGCGGAGCTCGAAGTCACAGACCGTGAGATCGTGACCTGAGCCGAAGTTGGACGCTCAACCAACTCAGCCACCCAGGCACCCCCCCAAAAAAATTAATGTTTATTTTGGAGAGAGAGAGAGAGAGAGAGAGAGCGAGCACGAGTGGGGAGGAGGGGCAGAGACAGAGAGGGAGACACAGAATCCAAAACAGGCTCCAGGGTCCGAGCTGTCAGCACAGAGCCTAACGTGGGGCTTGAACTCTTGAACTGGTGAGATCATGACCTGAGCTGAAGTTGAACCCTTAACTGACTGAGCCACCCAGGCGCCAGCTAAGTTTACTTTTAATAGTCAGCATTTTTGCTCTTAAGCTCAAGTGTGTTGTTAGTATATTGGCACTTTTAAAATACATTTTTCTGTATTAACTAAAAACCTTTAAGCAGTTGGAAACTACGCAGTAATTGTTTATCTAGTCTTGATTTTGCCATATATCATACATGCTTACAAAGAATTACTTTCTAAACCTAGTCAGGGAATTAAATTGGAGGAAGTTTTACAATAAACTGTCACTGGGTAGAAATGTCTAATTTTGTTTAAATAGTTCCATTTTAAAAACAAAAAAAAGAATGTGTATGTGTATACATATATATCATATACATACATGTATATATCTGTATAACATACATACACACACACATCCCATTACATAGAGATAATCGCATAGGCATTAATGATAGAGAAGCCAAGTTTGAATCCCTTTTAACTACTTACTAATTTGATCTCAAGTAATTTAGGTTCACCGAACCCAAACTTTCTTCTGTAGAATGGGTTGTTGGTATGGCACCTGACACATTGTAAAATGAGGCACACCTAGTATGATGCCTGGCACATTGGAAGTACTTACTAAATATTTGTCCCTTTCCATTGATTTTGAGCCTCATATTATGGTACAGATGATGATGCTACATTTAAAAAATAAATGAATTATTATGATTTCTGTAATGAATGTAGTTAAAAGTCATTGTCTCTGTTGACATTAGTGAGGTGGGAAGGCAAAAATTTTAATTTGGCTTAGTTTTTTTTCCCCTTTGTATATAAAGGTCATTTGTGTTGTTAATGTAGTTATTTGTATACCTTCTAACATTTCCTTGTGTTTTTCTAGTGTACACAGATGAGAGAATTCAGAAATGAGTCAAAACTATAATATTTTAGAGTAATTTCAGCTGCCTTTGACTTTGGGATTGTTGACTTTTAAACAAGGAAAAGATGCTTTCAGTAGGGGATATAAAAACTGATCACTTGCTTCTTATGGATAGAAAATAGAATAAAATTAAATGACCTAACATACAGAAATATTTGCAAATATCTTCTCCCATTCAGTAGGTTGCCTTTTAGTTTTGTTGATTTGTTTCCTTTGCTGTGCGGTAGTATTGACAAGGATGTGGAGAAAAAAGAACCCTCGTGCACTGTGGGTGGAAATGCAAACTGGTGCAGCCACTTTGGAAAAACAGTATGGAGGATCCTCAGAAAGTTAAAAATAGAACTACCCTATGATCCAGTAATTACACTGCTGGGTGTTTACCTAAGAAGTACAAAACACTAATTCAAAGGGATACTCGCACCTCTATGTTTATTGCAGCATTATTTAGGTAGTCAAATTATGGAAGCAGCCCAAGTGTCCATCGATTGATAAAAAGGATGAAGAAGTAGTGTGTGTGTATATATATGTATATATACATATATGCATCGTTGAATTGTTGAATCACTATTTTGTACACCTGAAACTACAATAACACTGTTAACCATACTGGAATTAAAATAAAAGGTTCATATCCATATCAAAAGAAGTTGCACATCTAAATACCGAAGCCTAAGTTTATACCTATTCTATTTCTACCTATGGGAATAGCATCACAATAAAAATAATTAAGACCCTTGGGATAAGGGGCTGCAAGAATTCCTTTTCTTCAAAGAGGGATCAGAGCACTATTAAAGTTTGAGAAACATCACTCTATAAAGTCAATGATGGAAGGGACTATATCATATTTACTCTTCTGTTCTCAGGTCCTAATTCAGTGCCTGGCACGTAGGAGATAGTAAATATTTTTTGAATTACGGAATGCTTCTCATGTGTAAATAGATGCACCTTTGAAGTTGTGCTTCAGTTTTTCAGGGCATGCTTCAGGAGGCATCCTGCGTACTAGGCAATGAGTCTATCAAAATCTGTTGACTTAAGGAAGAGTTTTGCCTTTTTTCTCACCTTCACGATCCTGATCCTAATATTTTCAAAAAATAGAAATAATTATTCATTTTAAAAATGTGCCAGTATCAAGCAACACTTAAATGTAATTTTTCTCTGAATTTAGAGCACAGAAGCTTCCATTCCAACTTAGACTAACCAATAGGTAAAACTTGTGCATATTAAAAACTTGAGAGACCTAATGTATATTTATATCATATACTTATGCATGTCTTTTTTTTTTTTTAATTTTGACATATGGTTTACCTTTGAACAACATTGGTTTTATCACTGCAGGTCCCCTTATATGTGGATTTTTTATAGTATAGTACTGTAAATATGTTTTCTCTTTTTTTAACTTAATTAACATTTACTTTTCTCTAGCTACTTGTTTGTAAGAATATAGTGTATAATACAGATAATGTACAAAATATTTGTTAATAGACTATTTATAGTCTCAGTCAGGCTTCCAGTCAACAGTAGGCCATTAGTAGTTAACTCTTGGGGGAGTTAAAAGTTATTGGCGGATTTTCAGCTGCATGGGGGGTCAGGGGCATTAACCCCAGGGTTTTTCAAGGGTCACCTGTAATTTTAAATTTATAGAAATGTTGCAGAAATTGTACACTGGTCCCATACGCCTTTCACTCAGTGTCTCCCAGAGTTAACAATACGTACAGTTACCAAAAATGAGACGTTAACTTTGGCTCAGTATTATTAACTAACCTATAGATATTATTCACATATCACTAGTTATTTCACAAATGTCTCCATCCTGTTCCAGAATCCATTCCAGAGTTTCACATTGTATTTAGTTGTCATTCTCTTTCGTCTTCTGCATTCTATGACAGTTCCTGGGTGGTTGCTTATTTTCATGAACTTGACACCTTGGAAGGATACTGGTCAGTTATTTTGTAGAATGTTAGTAGTGTGGGCTTGTATAATGTTTTTTTTCATGATTAGATTGAGGTCATGTGTTTCTGGCAAGAATAATATGCTCTTCTCAGTATCAAGGAATACATGATGTTCATCTCTTATTACTGTATTGTTAACATTGACTGCTTGGGTAAGGTATCGGCTAGGTTGTTTCACTATCACAGTACTATTTTTCTATTGATAATTAATAAACATTTTTAGGAAGATACTTTGAGACTATGCAAATATTCTGCTTCTCTTCAAAATGGTACCTCCTAACTAAGCTTAGAACCCATTGATGTTACTTACTGTGGTATTCCTGTTACCCCTAATACTTCTCCATTTATTATTTGGAATTCTTCTCTGAGGAAGAGTAATCCCTTTCTCCTATTTGAATTTGTTTGTTGTTTTAAACATTTTTTTTAAGTTTACTTACTTATTTTGAGAAAGAGACAGCGCGAGTGAGGGAGAGAGAGAGAATCCCAAGCAGGCTCTGTGCTGTGAGTGCAGAGCCTGACATGGGGCTTGAACTCGAGAAACTGTGAGATCGTGTCCTGAGCTGAAACCTAGAGTGGGATGCTTAACCTACTCAGCCACCCAGGTGCCCCTCTCCTATTTGTTTTCTCATTCAGTAATTTACATGTAAGTATGGACTCATAGACTTTTTTTTTTCCTCTTAGTATTTGGTTTAAAATTCAGTACTATGGTCATTTTTATTGTTGCTTAAACTTTACAGCTTTGGTTATTGGGAGCTTTTTCTAGTTGGTTCCTATGCCCTTTGACATGCCTTTCTTGAGCACTTGTTTACTTTCTGGTACCACAAGATACTCTAGTCTCATGTTGTTTTTCTCTGTCTCAGCTTTTTAATCAATTGCTGCTCTAAGAAACCTTGGTTCTTTTTAATAGAGAATGTTGTTTAGGAACTAAGATCTCAGTGCTGTGTGTGCTGTTGGGATGTTCTTGTTCCTCAGCCTTCTCATTGAACATAGTTAGGAAATATATTTATAGTAATCCATACATATGTGTGTGTCTGTATACTTGTACGTATGTGTATGTATGTGTTTATCTGTTTTAAAAGCCATACTTAATATGGATGCCTCTAACTCCTGTTTAATACCATAGCATTGTTCCTTGTTTTCCCTTTTCCTTACTTGTAAGTTCTTTTGTTTTGAAAATAATAAATCTGATAATTATATATATTTAATTTTTTCTTCAACTCTAGTATACTCATAAAGTAACACAATTGCTAATCTTGTGAGAAATAGAACAACAAACTAGAATATGGGATTTATATACAGTTCTTTTCTCTTTAGCTTTAAGAGTATCCAGTCAAATACTGTTTTCCAAAGTAGGTGTATATGATTGATTTGTAATACAGTGAGCTTGGCTTTTTAAAGTTTATATTTCATTTCAGAACCCCCCACCCCATCCTGGTTGATTTTTAAAAAATACTTAAAATTCATTTTTGGGTTGTATATTTCTATGGGTTTTGGCAAAAGCCTAGTTTTGTTTCCATCACCACATTCATGAGAGAGAACACTTCAGTCACCCCTTATGCTTATATTTTAGAAGAAGACATTAAAAGTTGTTTGGTACTTGAAATGCATAAGAAAATTTTACCAGTGGATTTTACTCTGTTTGGTTTGAATCACCACATTAAGAGAGAAACTTGTTTGAGTAATCAAATGGTTAGGATATTAAAAGAGAAAAGGAGGGAGACTTCTTAATGGCACCATCATTTGTTATTCGTTGTGGCGCCAGAACATGGATTTGTTTTTTCAGATTTTAAAGGACTGAGATTTTTCACAGTGTAAATTGAAACTTTTTAAAGAGAAATAATTCACAAAGTATAATCAAATACTTTAATTAATTATTTGAGAGAGACAGAGCACATGTGAGTGAGGGGCAGAGAGAGAAGCAGGTCTCACCTGATGCGGGGCTCATCATCACCCAGTGTGGGCACGAGATCACCCGATGTGGGACTTGAATGCATGAACCGTGAAATCATGACCTGAGCCAAAGTCAGATGCTTAATGACTGAGCCACCCAAGTGCCCTCAAATACATACTTTTAAAATATTACTTGGCTAGTGCTCACCCTGTAAGCAAAATGAACATAATTTAGAAGTGATAAAATCTTATCCTAGTGCTGGTTTTAATTTGAATCAGTATGGAAAGGGGTTTATTCCATATATTTTCATGTCTTCCATAAAATTGTGTTCGTGAATAGATGACAGATAAAGGACATGAGGTAACTAGGAACATGGAACAGGTATGCAGAATTGTAGAAAATTGTTCAGTTTTGCCAGCAAATCGCAGTGCAAATTAAAACAATGAGATACCATTTTTACTTAAGTTAATAGAGAGAATATGAATGAACATGAGTACCCTAATCTGGTAAAGGTGTGGTGACACTCACTCAAGTACATGAATACATTGCAGGCAGCATTAGCAGTCCACACTGATACCCTGCTTTTAAGCACGGTAGGAACAAAAATACCAATGTAGTTGACCCTTGAAGAACGCAGGAGTTAGGGGTGGCGACTCCCATGCAGTTGAAAATCCAAGTATCACTTTTGAGTCCCCAGAACTTAACTACTAATAGCCTTCCTTTGCCCTAAAGCCTTACAGTGACATCAGCAATTAACACATATTTTGTATGTTGTATTAAATACTGTTTTTTCACAATAATATGTTAACTTTTTTTCTTTTTCAGTATTTCTAAGTTACACAGGTTTTTCAAATTGTCTCAAACAAATCTCCAAAAAATTTCCTATATACGTATTTGTTTATATTTATATATTTATATTATTTATATTTATATTTCTCTTTGAGAGATAAATATATCTCCTTTGAGATATAAACCCCGTTGAGAGTGGGGCTGCAAGTGAATGAGGGGCAGAGAGAGAGTCCCACAAGGGGCAGAGAGAGAGAGAAGCAGGGCTCCCCCCGAAGTGGGGCTCGTGGGTTTTGTTTTGTTTTGTTTTGTTTTTTAACTGGAAGTAGGGCTTGTGCTCACCCAGAGCAAGGCTCGGAGTTCATCTGATGTGGGACTTGAACTCACTAACAGTGAAATCATGACCTCAGCCGAAGGTAAATGCTTAATGCCTGAGCCACCCAGGCACCTGTCCTGTATGTTTATTGAAAAAAGTTCATATCTCATTGGACCCACACACTTGAAAACGTGTGTTGTAGAGGGTCAACTGTAGTTAGTCTATCAGGCTGATGTACCTGGAACTGATGGGTATTTTCTTCTAAAAAAGTATTTTCCTGATTATTTGCAGTAGGAAAACTACATAAAATTGGAATTTTACTTTTTTCCAGGCATGACTGTGTAAAAGTTACATGTTGACATTGGTGTTGAATGTGACTGTGTACCCTAAAATCTGTAGCACCGTGACTGTCAAATTATAGAATCTGAATAGTCAGAAAAAGGGAAGATTTATATTTGCTTAATTCTGAAAGAGTAACTACCCAGTAACTAAAAGCGTACTTTAAAAAAGGAATTTGGGGCACCTGGGTGGCTTAGTTGGTTAGGTGTCTGACTCAGAGTTCATGAGTTTGAGCCCCATGTGGGGCTCTGTGCTGACAGCGTGGGGCCTGGAGCCTACTTTGGATTCTGTGTGTGTCTCTCTCTCTGCCCCTCCCCTACTCACGCTGTCTTCAAAAATAAGTAAACATTAAATAATAAAAAAGAATCCACTTTAGCCAAGTTATTATACATTTTTTGTATAATTTTTAAAGGGTGGATGTAACTTATTTAGTCTCTGTCAGTAAGAAGCTTCATATTATCTGAAAGATGGAAGCACTGGGAAATATGAATAATAGGCTTGTTTACCTGCTTCTTTTCTTTAACATGTGTTTTGATGGAATGAAAGTGTGTGTGGAATATCTGTTAATGTAGGTGGATGTTTGTGGAAAGTGAGTGCCATATTTAACCTTTCAAGTCTTTGAAGGCTTAAAAAAATTTTTGTAACTATATACATCCTGACAAAAGATATTTTAGAATATATGGATACATTTTTCTTAGCTGATTATGATGTTGTGACAGAATCCAGTTGTGAAACTATGAGGGACAGCTACCCATATCCACCATTCAGAGAGTAGTTATTCTTGACAAGTTGAATTATATTTCCATACCCTCTTTTAGGCATATTTAGCAGAACTAGATTTGTAACTCCTAAAAGGTCAATAAACAACCTGTATTTAGTATTTGACTTGATCTTTTTCTTTTTCTTTTTTTTTTGGCAGGTTGGGCGGGGGGAATTATGTTTTCAAATTATGTGATTTAAAGAATGCATTGATTGATATTTTGGGGAGGCAAATCTCCATGGATCTCTCATATTTCTGCACGTCTGAACCCAGGCATTAGCTGGACTGTCTTTTCAAGGATATTGTTGTACAAACAGCCTTGAAAGATAGTAAATTGATTTTAATTTAGATTTCTTTTTTTTTTTTAACGTTTATTTATTTTTGACCCAGAGAGAGACAGAGAATGAATGGGGGAGGGTCAGAAGGAGACACAGAATCTGAAATAGGCTCGAGGCTCTGAGCTGTCAGCACAGAGCACAATGTGGGGCTCGAACTCACGGACCGCGAGATCATGACCTGAGCTGCAGTCGGATGCTCAACTGACTGAGCCACTCAGGTGCCCCTAATTTAGATTTCTTTAGAAATCTAGACTTAGGAAAGTTTCAGGACAGATTTATTTCCTGTTTAGGATAATAAAGATCATTTTTACCTCTAGAGCAGAGGTTGGGCATGTTTGCCAGCAGTACCTTTAAAAGATTGGGTTTTCTTAAACTTAGAGTTCTTCAGCTCTCTCATAAACCCGCTAAATGATCATCTATCCGGGCTGTTCCACACCAGCCCCATGAGACTTGGGTGACAACATGGAGCTCATGGTGCCTTTTGTACCATGAGAATGGATTAACAAGTATGATGTATGTGTGTTTATAAAATGGAGTCACTTATATGTTGAATTAAAAATATATGTATATTTGAATTCATAGAAACAGTAGGGACAGAAAAGTCGTTGTCAGGAGCAGGCCCATAAAAGGGTGGTGGTGGAGGGGGACAAGGAAACTTGATAAAAGGTTACAAACTTTCAGATATAAGGTGAATAAGGTCTGAGGATCTAATGTATAACATGGTGACTATAGAACTGAAGTGTTCTTGCCTACCCCCCCCCACCATAAATAAAAGAAAGAAAAAAAGGTATTCTGTGTGAGGTGATGAATATGTCAGTTAACTAGATGGAAGGAATCTTTTCACAGTGTATATGTATATCCATTCATCATGTTGTATACTTTAAATATCTTACAGTTTTGTCACTTATACTTCAGTAAAGCTGGAAAACAAATAAACCTTGCCAGAGAAAAAAAGTATATTTCTGACTCAGGATACTTGTTTTTGCCAGCACGCTTGAAACTGGCTTGCTTCTTTGATAACTGAAAAAGTGGAAGTAGAACAGAATCTTCTACTTTTCAAATTTATTGAATGTCATGATAGATAACGTATTGGTGTAAAGATGTGATTGTTTTTAACAAGAAAAAATAGAGTAACATTATTATAGACTGATTGTAGAATAGAAGTAGATTATTATAGAATCTAATTGTTATAGAATTATTATTAGAGAATTTAAAAGGAACGTGTGTGTGTGCGAGTGTCTCGGTAGCCTAGTCGGTTAAGCGTCTGGACTCTTGGTTTTGGCTCCGCTCACGCTCTCACTGATGAGATCAAGCCCCGCATCGGGATCTGCACTGACAGCGCTCAGCCTGCCTGGGATTCTCTCCCTCTCTGCCCCTCCCCTCTTGGGTTGTGCGTTCTCTCTTTCTCTTCCTCTCAAGATAAATAAATAAATAAATAAATAAATAAATAAATAAATAAATAAATAAATAAATAAATAAGAGGAAAGTGTGTGTGTGTGTGTGTGTGTGTGTGTGTGTGTGTGTGTGTGTATTTGTTGAGAAAAGTATACTAAAACACCCTAGGAACCTGCAGACAAACTGCTGTTTTTTAGACCAGCTCTTTTTGCCCTCATTAGTGTATTAAGACTTTGCTTGATTTGCTAGTTGGAGGGTCTGTCTTTAACATAGAGGGTCACAGTCCCTATAAATAAAATGCTTTATTTTAAAATTATTTCAGAAGAATTTATAGATGCTAAATTGACTCACTGAGTGTTAGGGTAAACAATTGAAGAGTTTAAATCATATTAAATATATGACAATTTTTATAAGACAAACACTAGGAAATTATGCTTAACATGGAAACAGCCTCACTTTATTCCTCAGAATTCAAAGTAAGAAAAGTTCGTGTAAGTCCTTCTGCTCAGTTTTGAGCTGTTTTGTGTGTATTGCTGAAGCAGAGCAGTGTCTTCTAAAATTTTATTTAACTTTCAGTTTAGCAAGAGTATTGTTTTTATGGAAATATATTCATGTTCTATCTGCACGTGGAATTAAAGGCCTACAGACAAATAAAATCAAATCCAAATAATTGGCCTGTTTTGAGATTAGGATGAATTTCAGCTGGTGCTTTTTTGGTAAGGTAAAATTTTGTTGTCTTTTTTTTTTAAGTAACATTATGCCAGTAATTAGTTATATTTCTTTTTTGTTATTGTCACTCTGCCATTGTGCATTTACCCGAATGTTGTGTCCAACTACTAACTAAGCATGATGCTCTTTGAGCAGGTTACTGCCCCTGCTTCCCTTTTCTCTTCCATTTCTTTTATCTTTTTTCTCCCTCAGGTAGGTGCAGAGCAGTTCAGCAAGTCTTTTACCCTAACTCAGGGTAAGATGCCTGCCTCTCCTCTCTCTTTCTCCTCCTTTCTTAAAAGTTTTATTGGGTTATCATTGATATACAAAACACTGAACACCCTTAATATATATATTGATGGCTTCAACATATGTACACGTCTGTGATTCCGTTACCACAATCAAAATACCAAACACACGCATCACCTTCAAAAATTGCCTTGTGTTCTTTGCGTGTGTGCGTGCGTGTGTGTATGTGGTGGTGTGAACACTTAACATGAGATCTGTCCTCTTTAGCATATTTTAAAGGTCACAATACTAGTTGTTAACTATAGATACTATGTGGTCCAGTAGATCTCAGGAACTTACTCATCTTGCTTAACTGAAACTATACCCATTGAGCAACAATTGTCCATTTCTTCCTCCCCTAACCCCTGGCAACCACTGTTTTTTCTCTGCTTCTAGGAGTTTGACTATTTTGGGAACCTCATACAAGTGGAATCATGCCATATTTATTCTTACACGACTGGCTTATTTCACTTGGCGTAATACCCTGTATTTTTATCCATGTTGTTGCAAATAGCAGGATTTCCTTCTTTTTTTAACATTGGACATCCTTTTTCAGAGCCTTCCTATATTTGCTTTTTATGTAATGGACAGCATGTTTTTCTGTATTTAGTGGTAGATTAGGGAAAAGCATGTGTGTTTTATCTTTGTGGAAGTGGTAGTCTGTTTTACTTTTTATGTCTGTTTTATAAACCTTTGCAATCTTTAGGGAAAATGAAATGAAATATTTTATGCATATACAGTCAATTAATAATAGATATATTCACCAAAAGAAAAACTTTTAACAGAAATTAATTTGGGGTAAGGTAGAATCTCATGCAATTCAGTATATATGAAATACATAGTGGAGGACTTTAACCCTGTGTAAATTTAAATTCCTGTGTTTAATTGCAGAATCTTTTAGCTGAAAAAGTAGAACAGCTGATGGAATGGAGTTCCAGGCGCTCAATCTTCCGAATGAATGGCGATAAATTCCGAAAATTTATAAAGGCACCACCTCGAAACTATTCTATGATTGTTATGTTCACTGCTCTTCAGCCTCAACGGCAGTGTTCTGTGTGCAGGTAATTTATGTGTTCTAAAAAATTTTAAAACTACTATCCCGTGCTTGTATATTTATTACACTTAAGTAAATCTATATAATAGAATTCAACAGCTGTTCAAGATTATAGTCTGCTCTAAATGTGTACTTCAAGGTAAGCTCAATATCGGTATATTTTAGAAAATAATTTTGGCTAATATTCTTTTACTGTGTGTAATACTTATTAACCAATGCAAGAGTAATCATAAAACATATTTTCTTCTTTATGTCCTGTATAAAGGTAAATGTGTGATAAGATTTGTTTCGAATATTGTCTGTAAGTTACCTAATTATATTTTATGGGCAATCAAGTAACCTCCTAAAACATATTCTATTTTAACAGTTTAATCGAGAGTCATACTTTTACCTACAGAAATCCATTTACTTTTAATTACTTCCAGTGATTAGGAGGTTCTTCTATAAAACAGAAGTAAATCATTCATTTATAAATTTATTTATTTATTTATTCAAAAAAATTTTTTTTAATGTTTATTTATTTTTGAGACAGAGAGAGACAGAGCATAAACGGGGGCGGGTCAGAGAGAGGGAGACACAGAATCTGAAGCAGGCTCCAGGCTCTTAGCTGTCAGCACAGAGCCCAACGGGGGGCTTGAACTCATGGACCGTAAGATCATGACTTGAGCTGAGGTCGGATGCTCAACTGACCGAGCCACCCAGGCGCCCCAGAAATAAATTATTTAAATGATTGAAATATCTTTTAGTGGGAACATAGTAAGGAAAATTTTGGACAAGTACAAATACATATGCAACGTCCTTTAAAATTTTTTTTTTTAATGTTGAGATAATGTAGGTTCACATCTAATTGTAAGAAATAATGCAGAGAGATCCTATATACCTTTTGGTCAGTGTCCCCCAATGGTAACATCTTGTAAAACTGTAGTACAATGTCAAAAGTAGAGTATTGGTATTGATATAGAAGGTATACAACATATGATATAGAAGGTATTGTATAGAAGGTATACAACAGTTCCATTACCATACGAATCCCTCCTCCTGCCCTTTATAGCCACACCCATGCACCCATTCCCATTCCACTCCCACATCCTGCATTTGTACTCCATTTTGTTGTTTTAATAATGTGATGTGGGTGGAATCCTACTCTTGATGATTTTTTGGGTTTGGTGTTTTATAATTTGCCATAATCCCCTCAACATCCATCCAAGTTGTTGCATTTATCAGTAGTCATCATTCTTTTTATTACTGAGTAAACTTTCATGGGGTGAATGTCCTGCAGTTTGTTAACCATCCATCTGTTACAGGACATCTGGATTGTTTCTGGTTTATGGCTATTAAAAATACAGCTTTTGGGGCGCTTGGGTGGCGCAGTCGGTTGAGCGTCCGACTTCAGCCAGGTCACGATCTCGCGGTCCGTGAGTTCGAGCCCCGCGTCGGGCTCTGGGCTGATGGCTCAGAGCCTGGAGCCTGTTTCCGATTCTGTGTCTCCCTCTCTCTCTGCCCCTCCCCCGTTCATGCTCTGTCTCTCTCTGTCCCACAAATAAATAAACGTTGAAAAAAAAAATTAAAAAAAAAATACAGCTTTTGTGAACACTTTGGTGTGGATTTTTCTATGAACCTAAGGTTTCATTTCTCTGGGATATGGCTAGGTTGTTTGGTAGTTGCATGTTTTGCTTTATGAGAAACTGCCAAAATGTTTTCCAGAGTGGCTGTATCATTTTACATTTCCTCTAGCAGTGTATGACTGATGTAGTTTTCCATATCTTCACCAGCATTTATCACTGTTTTAGCCATTTGACAAGTATGTAGTGATAACTCATTGTGGTTTTATTTTGCATTTTCCTTATGGCATTGGGTTGAACATCTTTTCATCTGCTTATTTGTTGTCTGTATATCATGTCTTTGATGAACTATCTGTTCATGCCTTTTGCCCACGTTTTAATTGGATTTTTTACTGAGTTTTGAGAGTTCCTTATGTATTGTAGATACTAGTCCTTTGTCAGACATGTAGCTTCCAAATATTTTCTCCTAGTCTATGGCTTATCTTTTCATGTTCATAACATATCTTTTGCAGATATTTATTTAATGAGTCCATTTTACCAGTTTCTTGCTTTATAATTTACTTTTGTTATCCGGGTGAACTCTTCGCCTAGCACTGTATCCCTAAATTTTTCTCTTATGTTGTTTTCTAAAAGTTTTATAGTTTTATGTTTTACATTTTAATCTGATCTTTGGAAGAAATTATGTAGTCTTTCATTATTAATGATCATACTAGCTGTAATTTTTTTTTAATGTTTATTTATTTATTTTGAGAGACAGAGTGCAAGTGGGGGAGGGGCAGAGAGTGAGGGAGACAGAATCTGAAGCAGGCTCCAGGCTCTGAGCCTTTAGCACAGAGCCAGATGCGGGGCTCAGACCCAGGAACTCTGAGATAATGGCCTGAGCTGAAGTTGGGTGCTTAACCCACTGAGGCATCCAGGTGCCCCACTAGCTGTAAGATTTTTAAAGATGTTCTTTATCAACTTAAGCAAGTTCTCTATGAGTTTGCTGAGAGTTCTGATCATGAATAGGTGTTGAATTTTATCAAATTTTTTTTTGGCGTGAATGATAGGATTTTTCATCTTTAGGTGCTTAATATGGTACCTTATGGTAATTGATTTTTGTATGTTGAACCAACCTTCCATTTTGGAATAAATCCTACTGGGTTATGGTGTATTCTTTTTATGTATTGCTGGATTCTATTTGCTAATAAAAATCCATTACAAATATGCATCTAAGTTTATGATAGATATTGATCTATACTTCTTTATTTTTTATACTCTCTTTAGTCTAGTTTGGTATCAGGCTAATACTGGCCTCATGAAATGATTTGGAAAATGTTCCCTCCTCATTTACTTTCTGGAAGAGATTGTGTAAAATTACACAGTTTTAGAAGATAGTGTTAGCTAGTGTTAATTCTTCTTTAAATATTTGATAGAATCCTTCAGTAAAACCATCTTGGCCTTGTGATTTTAAATTGCATTATTTCATTTCCTCAGTGGTTAAGGACAATTCAGATTATCTATTTCTTCTTGGCTGAACACTTGTTCTTGTCAAGAACAAACACTTTTTTATGCGGTGTCTCCACATCTTCACTCTTCATGTTGTATATTTATGTGTAGGCTTTTAGATTTTACATAATTGTGAATTCGATTGCAAACTGAAGTTGTTAGTAACGTGGGTCAATGGAAAAAAGTTTAATTCATTCAGACTAGTTTGCAGAAAGGGAATTTCGGTGTCTCAGAATCCTCTAGAAGGATTGGGTCACCTGGGTGGCTCAGTTGGTTAAGTGTCTAATTCTTGATTCTGGCTCCGGTCATGATCTCAGTTTGTATGATTGAGTCCCATGTCTGGAGACATGGGCTGTGCTGAGAGCATGGACCCTGCTTGGGATTCTCCTCTCCCTCTCTCTGCCCCTCACCTGCTTTCTCCCTCTCCCTCCCTCTGTCTCCCTCCCTCTGTCTCCCTTCCTCTCTCTCTCTCTCTCTCTCTCTCTCTCTCTCTCTCGGCTTTCAAAATAAAAAAAAAAAAAATTCTTTTTTTCCAGCCTTTATTTATTTTTGGGACAGAGAGAGACAGAGCATGAACGGGGGAGGGGCTGAGAGAGAGGGAGACACAGAATCGGAAACAGGCTCCAGGCTCTGAGCCATCAGCCCAGAGCCCGACGCGGGGCTCGAACTCACGGAGCGCGAGATCATGACCTGGCTGAAGTCGGACGCTTAACCAACTGCGCCACCCAGGCGCCCCCAAAAAAAAATTTTCTAGAAGGATCTTATTATGACCCTATGACCCGATAAAGACTGTATGTTGGGGGCATGTCTGAAAGCGGGTAGAGAAGAAGGTGAGCAAAGTATTTTGAAAAACAGCATTGCAGATGATTCTGGGTTCTCCTCCTATCGTATATGAGGACCAGTATTCAAGTTGGCATTAACAGTGTTGTCACAATTGGGCTAGCACATTTGGATAAAGGTTTCTGTACCTTCAAGGATGCCATAAGATCCCACTCAGACAAAAACACCACCTTAACTGGCATTTTGGTGTAATATTTAATTTTCCACTAAAAATACGTGTCTTCTGGCATCCTACAATACTGTATGTTTCAGGGAAATAATTCGCTCTTAAAAAGTAAATATATTGATTTCCTATATTTTTCACTATTAAGAAGAAATATATTTAATTGATCATTATGTTTTTTTGTAACTGTGACCTAGAAAGACTTTGTTATCCAAGTATTTTACTTCATAGTTCTATAAAATTGCATGTATTCTGATGACATAAACTATAGCATACTGTTAAATGCTATATCCTTTAGGTATTATTTTACTTACTGCATTATGTTTTTAAATGAATTGTCGAATATGGAACCTTGATTTTTTAATGACACATAGGCCAAAATAACCTGTGTATTACAGCCTATTTTGTAATAAACTTTAACATTTTAGAAAAGTTTTAGATTATATAAGAGAAAAATATTGAAGTTATTAGAAAAGTTAAGACAATTTGTGGATCAAGGAAGGGGTGGGATTTTTATAGAATTAAAAATAGGTGAAGGTTTAGAGGCAAGTAGAAAGTAAACAGCAGACATGGTTCCCATATCCAGAATTCTTTTTTCTTCCCCTAGAATTCTGATGTAATTGTTTTGGGATGGGACTGAGGCATTGCCTCTTTAAAAAACACGATCTCTGGGTGATTCTAGTGTGCAGCCAGTATAGAGAAAGGGAAGGTAAGAAGCAGGTACATGATTCATACCTTTTGTTTATTTACTTTCATTGAGGAGCATCAAGAATATGGAGGTTAACTAACTGAATGACCATGTAGCATTGAGGATCCTTTTGAGTCTATAATATCCAAATTCTTAGTGAAGAATCTGTAGAAATTAATGACTTTTTTTTCCCTAATCAATACTCAGCAATCAAGGAAGAAGAACACCCTTCTTCTAAGTTGGCATGTTTGGTTTATGGTGTGAACTGGATTAGGCAGATGATTTCCGAGTGCTAGGAAGAGTGTATTTGAAACATAAAACTCTGGGTTCAGAGTTGGGTGATGGGTCAGAGGAAACTGGAGACCCCTGATAAACTTAGCTAAATTTCACAAGAGTGGAAAGTTTTGTGTAAAAGTGGGATGGGATTGAAAGTTAGGAAGTAGTTATAGAAGGTTTTATTTAATAAGTAAACTGGTGAAATACAGATTATTATTGATCTTGTAGAGACATTTGAGGAGCTATAAGGCTATGGTAATATCTATGTTATAAACATGTATTTGAAATTACTCAGGGTGATCATGGAACTGGAGAGGAAAAAAATTAAGTGAGCTGGTAGAGGGATACTTTGGACTTTGGTGGATGAGGATAACAAATTTATACTACAGGATAGTATAAACCTCAAAGAAAGATCCGTTAATTGTGTTTTAGCAGTGGTCTGTGATTTCTATTGAGCCAAGAGAGTACTAACTGTAACCCATATAATAATGGGCAGCGTGGGCCAAAGAGATTCCAGGGTGACAACTATGATGAAATACAGTTTCAAATAAAATTTTCAAGAAAAATTATTCAAATTATGTTTCTTTATTATAAATTAAGCCACAAAAAATATGTAGATTCACTGAGAAAGGCAGCCTATCATCAGTAGCCATTTTTTTTTTAACATGAATTAAATTTTCCTGGATCCTTCTGTGTCATTGTAATTTTGGACCATTTTAATAATACTGCTATAATTTTTATAATTCTATCAAATCATTGAAAAGTTTATAGCTACAATTTTTTTCATAGCTACAATTTAAAACTCTTAGTGCTGTCTTCTGTGAGATGTTTTTGCCGTTTTTATTTTCTTTAAGAAAAAGTGAAATTTTCTTCCAGAGTTAACTCAGATTTTCCAGTTGCTTTTCTACTGAAAGGCTGGTAAATGAGCTATTGGCTTCCTTGTAAACTCTCTTACCAAATCGTTCTGCTTTTCTTTTACAGTTAGTTTACTCACAAATTTCAGAATTCAATTCTCACCTTCCTCAGTTGTAACATCAAACTCCTTGGGCAAATGAAGTTGTTAATTAAGACTGCTCAGTACAATTCTCACCTCCTCTAAGTGTTTACTCCAAACTTCCTTTATCATATTGTACTCTAGGGAGCATTTCCCATAATTGCTAAGTCTTTTAGGTGTATTCTACCACAACGTTACTCATCTCTTCCAGAATTCACTAAAAATTCTAAGAACAAAATATCCTTTTCTAAGATTATTATGGATCAATAGATGTAGGAAAAAAATCAAGTAAAGGAAAATTAAAAAGTCATGTAGGATCAAGCAGGGTGCATGTGTAACCAAAGTTTTGGTGATGTGTTGGAGATTAGTATGTTACTGGATTTCTATAAATGAAAAAGATTAGTAATTATACAGGTATTTTAAAGGGGAATGTGAATAAATTATGATATTGACACATGAATATTACCTGGATAACATCCTTTCTCCTCTAGGTATAATAATTAATTATGTATAAACTATTGGGGTCCCATGTAAAGTCATTTATATAGTATCTCATGTCATTCTCACTATTCAGGAAGGTACTCCTGAAGAAATAACCATTGTATAGATGAGAACATCAAAACTAAGAGGTTATGTAATTTATCCAAAGTCACGCAGCTTATACCTGTCAGGAATGAGGTTTGGAACTCCAGAGCTGTTAGAGTTTAATGTTTTCCTTAGTGTACATGTTCACCATTGCCTTTACCCTGTGAACTGTACTTTGTATTTTGCTTTTGCGTTGCTTTCTAAGATTATTAATCTTTTAGGGCAGGGATCCATAAGCCAGCATTTCTTAAATTCATTAGATCATGAAAAGCTTTGATTCAGAGTAGCCATCTCCTAGCAAGGACTGGCAGTTTAGAGATGGCTGGTGAAAACTGTGTGAAAAGGAGCTCATCATCAGCCTTTGGTTTTACTACAGTGAGCTTACATTTCTTAGGAGATTAGATTCTAAAGTGAGCACAGAAGGTGAAAATTGCATAAAAATAAAATTACCCTTGTACAGGGGCGCCTGGGTGGCGCAGTCAGTTAAGCATCCGACTTCAGCCAGGTCACGATCTCGCGGTCCGTGAGTTCGAGCCCCGCGTCAGGCTCTGGGCTGATGGCTCAGAGCCTGGAGCCTGCTTCCGATTCTGTGTCTCCCTCTTTCTCTGCCCCTCCCCCATTCATGCTCTGTCTCTCTCTGTCCCAAAAATAAATAAACGTTGAAAAAAAAATTAAAAAAAAAAATTACCCTTGTACATAGCTTAATGCACATGTAAGTTCTTTATAAATGGTTTGGAGACTACAACCTTCTCATTTCCTCTTTGCTTTAGATAATATTTCTCTATGACTTAATTCTTAATACTTAAGAATTCAGTATTCCTCATACGCTTGATTACCTGAACAGGGTATTTCACTTCTTTGTCAAAGACTGGCAAACTCTCATGCATTGACACACACATTCTTTGCCTGGCTTGAGTGTTACCTGAGAACTGTTTCAGGCTTGATTGAATCCATGACCAGTGTAATATAAATAATGATCTCACTTCTTGATGAGCTCCGTCTAGTTTAATTTTTTTTTAAGTGAAGGCATATATATAACTTACTCATTGTATGAAATTTCTTGCTAGGTGTCTCTTCCTCAGATTGGGTAATTTCAACTATTTTAGTATTTTCAATGAACTCAGTGTGACATTGTAACATTCGTGGAGCGCTTTGTATTTTCCATATTATTTGCGTGTTCCATTTCGTTGTTTTTAAGTCCGGTTTTAGTCCCCCCATATTTTAAATTTCAAACCTACCAGTAATTGAAACAGTAGTACAAGGACACCAGTCTACTTTTTACCAAGATTCACTAATTATTAACATTTTGCCACATTTCCTTTTACACGTTTTTAAATACAGATAAAAAATAACACCAAATATATCTATAATTTTTAGACATTATGAAATATCACCACTGAATACTTTAGTATGCAACTTTTCAGAAAAGGACTGCCTTACATAATTAGAATACCATTATCACTTTTAAGTGAATTAACATTAATTCAATGATATATTCTTATACTGTCCGTATTGAAATTTTGCATTTATCTCCAAAATGTGTTTTGGTTCTTATTTTTTTTTTTCAACTTCATCAAAAATTTGAAATGGAAGTATCCTTAACGTACAATATTATATTAGTCTCAGATATATAACAGTGATTGGACATTTATATACATTGTGTTCATTACAAAATGTTCACCATGATAAATGTAGTTATCATCTGCCACTCTACAATGTTATGACGTTTTGACTGTATTCCCTGTACTTCTTATTCTTGTGACTTCTTTATTTTGTAACCGGAAGTTTGTACGTCTTACTCCTTTTTACCTATTTCACCACCCCTTTCAACCCTCTCCCCTCTGGCAAACACCAGTTTGTTCTCTGTTTTTATGAGTCTGTTTCTGTTGTTTGTTTGCTTGCTGGTTTGTTTTGCTTTTTTAGATTCCACATAGAAGTGAAATGATACGGTAATTGTCTTTCTTTGTCTGTTTCATTTAACATAATATCCTCTAGGTCTACCCTGTTGTCATAAATGGCAAGATTTTTTTTCTTTTTTTAAGGCTGAGTAATAATATTCCATTGTGTATATACCACATTTTCTTTATCCAGTTAGCTATCAGTGGATGTCAGGGTTGCTTTCATATCTTGGCTACTGGAAATAATGCTACAGTGAACATAGGGGTGTGTATAACTTTTCAAATTTGTGTTTTCTGTTTTTTTTTTTTTTTTTTTTGGCTGAATATCCTGAAGAGAAATTACTAGGTCATATGGTATTTCTATTTTTAATATTTTGAGGAACCTCAGTACTATTTTCTTCAGTGGTTGCACCAATTTATATTCCCACCAGTAGTCTTTACGTTTTCAGCAACATTTGTTATTTGTTGTCTTCTTAGTTCTAGCCGTTCTGACTGGTGTGAGGTGATGTCTTATTGTGATCTGGATTTGCATTTTCCTGATGATGAGCATTTTTTCCTGTGTCTGTCGGCCATCTTACATCTTCTTTGGAGAAATGACTGTTTACATCCTCTGCCCATTTTTAATTAGATTATTTTGTTTTCTTGATGTTGAGTTGTAAGGGTTCTTTATATATTTTGGATATTAACCCCTTATCAGATACATGTTTCATAAATACCTTGTCCTTTTCACTTTGTTACATTGTTTTGTTGATGATTTTCTTCACTGTGTTAAAAGCTTTTTATTTTGATGCAGTGCAAATTGTTTCTTTTTGCTTTTGTTTCCCCTGCTTCAGGAGACAGATGCAAAGAAACACTGCTAAGACCAATTACTGCCTACATAATCTTAAGGGATTTTATGGTTTCAGGTTTTACATTAAGCCTTTAGTCCATTTTGAGCTTATTTTTGTATAGGTGTAAGAAAGTGGTCCAGCTTCTTCTTCAGAATGTAGAGATGGTTTCTTCCCCTTTGTAGATTCTTGTCTCCTTTGTTGTAGATGAACTGACCCTATACATGCGAGTTTATTTCTGGGTTGTGTCTTCTTTTCCATGGATCTGCATTCCTATTTTTATGCTAGTACAATATTATTTTGATTACTATAGCTTTTTTTTTGACATTTTATTTTTTGAGAGACAGAGCATGAGCAGGGGAGGGACAGAGAGAGAGGGAGACACAGAATCCAAAACAGGCTCCAGGCTCTGAGCCGTCAGCAGAGAGTCCAACACGGGGCTACAACCCTTGAATGCGAGATTATGACCTGAGCCGAAGTCGGATGCTCAACTTACTGAGCCACCCAGGCATCTCTGATTACTCTAGCTTTGTAGTAGATGTTGAATTCTCAGTTATGATACCTCCAAGTTTTGTTCTTCTTTCTCTGCTTTGGCTACTTGGGGTCTTTAGTGGTTCCATACAGATTTTAGGATTATTTGTTCTAGTTCTGTGAAAAATACTATTGAATTTTGATTGGGATTGCATTGAATCCATAGAGTGCTTCGGGTAGTATGGAGGTCTTAATGGTGTTAATTCTTCTAGTCCACAAGCATGGTACATCTTGCCATCTGTTTGTGTCACTTTCATTTTCTTTCGTCAGTGTTTTATAAATTTCAGAATACAGGTCTTTTACCGCCTTAGTTTATTCCTAGATATTTTATTTGTTTGGGTGCAGTTTGTAAATGTAATTGTCTTATTAATTTCTCTTTCTGCTACTTTATTAATAGTGTATAGAAGTGCAACTGATTTTTGTTTATTAGTTTTGTATGCTGGGACTTCACGTATTTGTTTATGGAGTCTTTATTTAGGGTTTACTATGAATAGCGTGTCATCTGCAAATAGTGACAATTTTACTCTTTCCTTACTAATTTGGATGCCTTTTCTCTTTCTTATTGTTGGAGCTGAAGCTTTATGCTTTCTTAAACACTAAGCACTGGATAGTCTCTTATCCATCCTTAGGTACAGTTTACCATGGTACTGATGACAAGGTAGTATTAGACTTTCACATGAGGAACACGGGAGTGCATATTGTGCCCCTAAGAAATGTTGTTTATAATTATTGAGGTTCCCCAGTAGGACCTACGTGATTTAAGGGGCACTGGTTGACAGTGCCTCCGATGTCCTCTTTTGACTGGTTGGTAGACTTCACCCAACTGGTTTGCATGATTAAATTGTGTGCATGATACTAGGCAGCACCTGAGGATAGTCTCACTTGTCTTATTTGCCCATGCCATTAACATGATATCCCTTGTCTACTCCCAGGAAGCAATAGCCGTGGGAATGGGCTGAGAAAAATATCTAGAAAGGTTGATTGATGTTTTGTATGGAAGCCAAGTAGCCATTTATGTTTCCCATAAATTCCTTAAGCTTCAGAAGAATGGCAAGGTTAGTTCAGAGCCCACTGGTAGAAGATGGCAGGTCCAGCAATTGGGTAATTTAAGGGTGCTTGAATGGTTTTTGGAGAGCTGCACTTGGGTGTGTTTTTTTTATTTCGAGGAAGTCTCCAAGTGTGGTTCTTAAAGGCAAAAGATCATGTCTCTCCTTTTCCCGTACCTCCCAGGGTCTGAGGTGTTCTCTTTTCATGTGCTGAAATTGCTGCTTGCCTTCTACCACCATAAAATCAGTGTCTCTCATCCTATCTTTTTAGTCCAACTTTGATATCATGCCTTTTTCACTTTTATGTTGTTTTTGTTCTCTTACCTGTTTTAAATTCTTTTCAGTGGTGTCCTTTATTACATTTTCAGTCAACTCTGTTCTTTGAGTACCTTGCAATACAGTGCTCAGTTCTTCAAGGATTCTGCTTTGTTTTGTGTAGTCTTGTTTATTCCTTCTGTTGATTTTTTGGTCGGCTCTCGCCTAACATCTTTCTGTTTTTATTTCTCTTTTGAGTTTTTGAATTTCTAATGTAAGTGTTTGATTTTTTAATATCCTCAAATGCTTACTTAATGATGCTTGCTACAGTTGGAATACTGTGTTTTATTTTTCTCTTCCTGGTTGTTTTTTTAGGTAAATTTTTCATCAGTTGAAGGATCATGCACTTTTGGTTTTCTTTTTTGTGTGTTTTCTTTTTATAGTAGCATCGCATGGATACTGCTTGCTATTTGCTGCTTTAATTTTTTTTCTTTTCTACACTAGAAATAATAGTGTATATGTGGGAGTGATGGTTATCCTAATAGTTTTTTTTATGTTATGTTATGTTATGTTATGTTATGTTATGTTATGTTTAAGTAATCTCTCCACCCCAGTGTGGGGCTCGAACCTACAGTCCGAGATCAAGAGTCTCCTGATCTACTGACTGAGCCAGCCAGGCACACCTAGCCTACTAGTTTTTAATTTTTTTTTTTTTTTTAACTCAGGTACCCTTTTCTCTTTATAAAGTGGAATAGGTTGAACACAGCAGTTTTCTCCTTCCTTCCTTCGTTCCTTCCTTCTCATGACTTGCTTCTCCCTTCACTATATCAACAAGCCCCTAAGTACTGTCTAGCTCTCCTGTGTCGCCTCTCATTTCCCAGAGTAGTGCATCCTCAAGACTGCTATGTTGGTTCCTGTATACTTTTAAGCCTCTTCTTTTATACTGGCCAGCAGCCACTTGTCTTATCCACCAATTCTTAGACCTATTGTCAATATTTCCTAATTCAGGTGAAATATTTTCTTTCTTTGCGTGATTTTTCTGTTTTGCATTTCACCACTGCTAGGATTTCTCTTCCCCTCCTTTTCCATGGTCTCCACCCTTACTTCCCGTTCTTGGATGGGTAGGAGGTTGCAGATGTTGATTTTCCCACTTTTGTATATTTTACAGTCTGTAGTCTACTTTTTATCTTAGTTATGCTACAAGGATGAATAGTTTTGTTTCCTCTTCTGGTCAATCTGCACATTTTTTAGAAGTTGTTAGTTGGTTGTTATTATCTGACAAGAAAAGTGAACTCTTCAAGCAGAGTTAATCTTAGTAGGAAAATTTGGAGTCTGCACACAAGTGAAAAGTTCTTTGAAGGAAAAACTATTCTACAAATACGATGATGATTTGTCAATGCTAGATCACATGCAATTAAGGGCGTTGCATTTTCTGTGTACTAAGTAGGATTTGATTGAATGAAATTATGATTAATATTACATAATTGGAAAAAAAAACACATTGAAAAGTTTCTTATTACAGTTATGGAAGCAAGTAGGCATAAAATAGTATTTTATTCCTTTAGAAAGCTTTATTTATGAAGATTATAGCTAAAATGATACACTTACAGTCTTTTTTTTTTTTTTTTTAATTTTTTTTTTTCAACGTTTATTTATTTTTGGGACAGAGAGAGACAGAGCATGAACGGGCGAGGGGCAGAGAGAGAGGGAGACACAGAATCGGAAACAGGCTCCAGGCTCTGAGCCATCAGCCCAGAGCCCGACGCGGGGCTCGAACTCACGGACCGTGAGATCGTGACCTGGCTGAAGTCGGACGCTTAACTGACTGCGCCACCCAGGCGCCCCAATACACTTACAGTCTTGATAGCTACTCTCAAGCATTCAAAATAAAGTTAATTTTATCTGTAATGCCAGAAATACTATTAATATATATAAATTCATACTCACAAATTATAAAATGTTATATTTAAGCATTTGTCCTTGATTTCCATGATTTTAGGATGTGTTAGTCATTAATATATTAAGTATAGCTTACTATTTATTGGGTTCCCAACCTTAGTCCCTAATTAATTTCTCTTAGATACATAGGAGGCTTGGTCCCATGTGACTCCTTTGTACAATCAGTGCTTTGTCAATTATTAACAACTTCAGATTTATTCTTTGTGGTAGATCATTGTCTTTGTGAGTAAAATCCAATGAACAACATGACTTGGTTGTTATTTGTTTTGCATAGGTGATGAACCTGTGCAGAAACCAGTTAACATATAGCAGACCCAAGATTACTAACCTTAGAAAGGATTGGTGTATGGGAACTTGGATTTTAGGAGTGTTCCCACAATTCCATAACTGATAAGAGTGGCTCACTGTACCTAAACTCTTTATCCAAACAATGTGGTTCATGCGGAACACCTGTCTTTCTTCTGAGAGTCTGGAATTTTGGTTATGTGTTAGACAGAGGGAATCTACATGATTGGCCCTCCGTACACACCCTGGACACTAAATCTTTAGTCAGCTTTTTTGGGTGTTGTCACAGCTCACTGTTGAAGGAATTGAGTGGATCTTGTGTGACTCCACTGGGAGTCACTCTTTGACCTTTGCATCTAGTTTCCTCAACCTGATTGCAGATCCCTTTTCTCTTTGTTGATTTTATTTTGTTTTCTTCCACTATAATAAATCTTAACCTTTCACTGCAGTGAATATGACTATATGCTAATTTCTGTGAGTCCTTTTTTGTGAATATCTGAGCTTGGGGTTGATACCGAGGATCCCTAACATGAAACCTTTTAATAATTATGAAGTATTTATTAACACTCTAGGCAAGGAAGTAATATATTCATTATTCATGTAAGTTTTTTAATTCAAATTCCCATTTTTCAGGTCTGCAGAGTAGGGTTTATTATTTTGTTTTTCCCTTAATCTAAACAGAACTGGCACTAAAAAGAATCTTTATTTTGTGAAGTTGTGGTTTTCCGCCATGGAATTGGATACTACTGTGATGATACAATGTTATATTGATCCTGACATTTAATTTATTTTTTGAACCAATATTTATTGAACAGTCAGTATGTATAGATATTGTTCTGGATGCTAGGGAGAGACTGTGAACAAACTGACCTGGTTGCAGCTCTCATTGATCTCAGAATTTAGTTGAAGAGCTCAATAGTATCACATTACATAGTTAACCTTCTAATTACCTGTCTCGCAAATACGATAAAGGAAAAGCACAGAGATCTTTGAGAGGACCCTGCTCTTCTCTGTTAATACTCATGTCTAAAACAGGCTTATTTTGCAAAATAATAATTGAAGTAATAAGATCTATGTGATGAGTAGGCATTTACAAGGCATGTATATCCTATCTCTGGAAAAGTTTGTGTGATGTGTGTGCTAAGTGTGTCTGTGCTCTGTGTCTAGACAAAGTAGGGTTGAAGAGAGGAAGGAAGAGCACGTAAAAACAATTCAACTTAGGGGCGCCTGGGTGGCGCAGTTGGTTAAGCGTCCGACTTCAGCCAGGTCACGATCTCGCGGTCCATGAGTTCGAGCCCCGCGTCGGGCTCTGGGCTGATGGCTCAGAGCCTGGAGCCTGTTTCCGATTCTGTGTCTCCCTCTCTCTCTGCCCCTCCCCCGTTCATGCTCTGTCTCTCTCTGTCCCCAAAATAAATAAACGTTGAAAAAAAAATAAAAAAAAAAAAACAATTCAACTTCATGAGTAAGCCTAGTTTATTGAAGGAAGTAAAAGAAAATTTGGGGGCCTCGTGTAGAGTAAGAGGGAATAGATGATGATATTTGAAAATGCAGTCAGGAGATTTTAAGGTAGACGAGGAACACTTTGAGATTTGCATAACCCTTTGCCTTTTAGTGAGGACTGTTACGTCTCAGGCTTTTAACTTCATGACAGTCACTGAGAGAGGAGTTATCATTGTCCTGCTACGAAGGGAAAGATAAAGTATATGTGACTTTTCTAAGTATAAACTTGGAATTATTATGAAGCACAATGCCAGTACACAAGTCCAGATTTTCAGAACTCAGATGCCATATATATATATATGCCATATATATGGCATATATATATATATGGCATATATATATATGGCATATATATATATATATATGCCATATATATATGCGGCATATATATATATATTTTTTTTTCTTTCTTTCTGATTAATATGTTTAACTTTTGGGGGGAAATGTAGTACAGGATCAGATGAAAATACTTCCTCTAAGAGGCCTTCCATTGATTTTTGTTTTTGTTTTTGTGGGTTGTTTTTTTTTTTTTACTGTTCATTTATACCAGCTGTTCTCATACTTCTATGTGCATAAAATATACTTGGAAAGCTAGTTACAATATATATAGTTCTGGAATACATTCTTAATGGATTCTGACTAATTTAACATGATATGTGGTCAGGGATTTGTATTTAAACAAATAATCCACTTTTGGTTTCCAATTTTGCATATAACAAGCTGGCTTAGAAGTTACAACTCCATCCTGTCAACAAGTAAAATGTTGAACAGACTGAAAAATCAGCTCTTCCTAGATCTAGAAGAGATCCCAAACTGGAAGGGAAAGAGAATACAGTGAGTGTCATAGCTTACCACAGCAGAGACCAACGAGCAGAAACCAGTGTGGGAACAAGTGCCGAGGTAGAAAACCTAAACTGTAATTGATGAATTGCCGGAGGCTCAGTGCAGACAACTCTAAGGGTTAAAAAACCAAGGGGGACCCAGTCATGGGGAGCCCCTTTAGTATTTGAGATTTACCTCCAGGAGCTTGACCAGATTCCTGTAGTAAATATCAGAGAAAAGTCCTTTGGGTTTTTTATAGGTGGAGGGGAATGGAAACATTTTGAAATATACCAGATCACTTTGTTCTTCTAAATAAAGCCTGTTCTCAGGGGAAACTTGTTAACTAGACTCTAACCTGCTGGAGTATTATCAGAGACTAAGTGACCTGGGGAAGGAGAATACCCAACTAGTGTTTCATGTGAATGAAAGAAATTCCCAACTCCATCCCACTCTAGCCATTCTATCCCATTTTCTCCCAGAGGAGAAAAAAAACCTGAAAAGCAGTTGTGACATTTACAGTCAAGGGGCATAGGCTTACTAAAAGACTTGAGACCTAATTAGAGGACTATAGATCAAATCTCCTATTCTCACATCTCACCACTGCATTTTTTAAACTTTTTTTTTAAATGATTTTTTTTTTTTTTTTTTTTTTTGACAGAGATGAAGCATGAGAAGGCGGGGTAGGGGCAGGGAAAAAGGGAGATAGAATCCGAAGCAGGCTACAGGCTCAGAGCTGTCAGCACAGAGCCTGACACGGGGCTTGAACCCATGAACTGTGAGATCATGACCTGAGCCGAAGTCGGTCGCTTAACCAACTGAGCCACCCACGCATCCCTTGCCACTACATTTTTAAAGGCCTATTTGTAGCAGTGCCTTTCCTCCTGACACATCATCTCTGGCTATCAAGAAAAATATACAAGACATATCAAAAGGCAAAAAAACAAAATTTGAAGAGAAAAAGCAAGCATCAGAATCAGACATGGCAGGGAGATTGGAATTATCAGAGCAGGAATTTAAAATATCTGATTAATATGCCAAGAGCTATAATGGATAAAGTAGATTGCATGCAAGGACAGATGGGCAATGTAAGCAGAGAGATGGGAATCCTAAAAGAGAACCAAAAAGAAAGACTAGAGATGAAAGATTTCACTCATACAAGGACTTTATGATACAAAATGGATGAACATAAGGGAAGGGAAGCAAAGAGAATATAAAAACAGGGTGCAGGACAAAACAGAAGAGAATCATAAATATGGAGACGAACAGAGGGTTTCTGGAGGGGTTGTGGGAGGCGGGATGGACTAAATGGGTAAGGGGCATCAAGGAGTCTATTCCTAGAATCATTGTTGCACTGTATGATAACTAACTTGAATGTAAATTAAAACATAAAGTTAAAAAAATCACTAACAGAAATGAAGGCTGCCTTTGCTGGACTTACCAGTAGACTGGACATGGCTGAGGAAAGAATCACTGGGCTAGAGGATATATCAGAGTCTTTGAAAACTGAAAAGCAGAGAGAACAAAGCCTGAGAAAAAGAGACTATCCAAGGACTGTGGGACAACTGTAAAAATTTCAGTACGTGTCTAAAGGGAATGCCAAAAGGAGAAGAAACAGAGGAACAGAAGAAATATTTGCAATGGTAATGATTGAGATTTCTCCAAATTAATGTCAGATCCTAAAGTACAGATTGAGAAAGCCAGGGAAGACCAAGCAGGATAAATGCCAAATAAACTACACCTTGCCACATTGTCTTCAAAGAATCAAACAAAAATTCCTGAAAGAAGCCAGAGCAGGGGGTAAAAAAACCTTACCTATGGAGGAACAAAAACAAGAATTGCATCTGACTTTTCAGATACCATGCAAACAGTAAGAGAATGGAATGAACTACTCAAATGTTGAGAGAAAGGGAAAAAAAAAACCCACCTAGAATTCTGTACCCTGCAAAATTATTTTTCACAAGTGAAGGATAGTTTGTCAGACAAACAGAAATTGAGATTTGTTGCTGACCTTATAAGAAATTTGTTGACCTGCCTTATAAGAAATGTTTTAAAAGAAGTTCTTTAGAGAGAAAGAAAATCTATAGGTTAAAAACTTGGATCTATGTAAAGAAAGGAAGAACATCAAAGAAGGAATAAATGAAGGTCAGATAAAAACTTAGAAAAGGAAATAAAATATGTACAGTTGGGGGAAAAAAGACATAAAACTGTTTCTGTTTACAGACGATATGATTATCTTTGTAGAAAATCCAGAAGAATCAACAAAAAAAGATGTTTGGAACTAAAGAGGAATTATTTCAGGGTTGCATGATACAAGGCTAAGATACAGAAGCCAGTTACTTTCCTATATACCACAACAATACATGAAATTTGTAATTAAAAACAATGCCATTTACATTAACACCCCCAAAATGAAATAAGTACTAAGGGATAACTAACAAAATATGTAAAAGATCTATAGAAGAAAAATTACAAAAACAATGAATAAAATCAAAGAGATAATAGAGATATTTTATGTTCATGGATAAGAAGACTATTTTCAAGATGTCAGTTCTTCCCAATTTGATCTATACATTTAGTGCAATCCCAATAAAAAAAAAAAAAAAAAAAAAAACTCCAGCATGTCACTTTGTAGATCATGATAAACTGATTCTAAAGTTTATATGGAGAGGCAAATGTTCCAGAATAATCAACACCGTATTAAGGAGAAGAGTAAAATTGGAGAGCTGATACTACCCGATTTTAAGATTTATTCTAAAGCTACAGTTATCAGGAAAGTGTAATATTGATGAAATAATAGATGAATACATCAGTGGAACAGAATAGAGAACCCAAATAGACCTCCATAAATAGCAGATTTTTGATGAAAGAGGCAAAAGGCAACACGGTGATGCAAAGACAACCACTCTGACAAATGGTGCTAGAACAGCTAGACATCCACATGCAAAAAAAAAAAAAAAAAAAAAGAATCTAGATACAGACCTTATACCCATCACAAAAATTAACTCAAAATCTGTAGACCTAATTGTAAATGCAAAACTATAAAACTAGAAGATAACATGAGAAAACCTGTATGACCTTGGGCATGGTGACACCTTTTTTAGATAGAGCATCCAAAGATACAATTCATGAAAGAAATAATAAATGATAAAATAGACTTCATTAAAAAATGAAAAATTTCTCCTCTGTGAGAGGACAATTTCAAGAGAATTAGTAGACAAGCCACAGACTGGGAGAAAATGTTTGCAGAAGACTCCTAAAGGACTATTATCCGAAATATAAAAATACTCTTAAAAGAATAAAAACACAAGCCAACTAAAAAATGGGCCAAAGACCTTGAAAGACACCTCACCAAAGAAGATATACAGATGGCTGATCAGAATATGAAAAAAATGCTTCACATGATATGTCATCAGGGAAATGAAAATTACGATGGTAATGAAATACCACTACACAACTCTTAGAATGCAAAAAAAAACAAAACAAAACTGAGAACACCAAATACTGACAAGGACATGAAGTAATAGGAACTCTCAGACATTGCTGGTAGGAATACAAAATTGTACATAGCTGCTTAGGAAGAAAGTTTCTTCACAAAACTAAACAGATTCTTGTCATATGATAGCAATCACTCATTGTAGTATTTATCCAAAGAAGTTGAAAACAATATCCCCGCAAAAACCTGCACAAAGATGTTAATAGCAGCTTTACTCATAGCTGCCAAAAACTTGGAAACAACCGTGATGTTTTTCAGTGGGTAAATGGATAAACTGGTACATCCAAACAATGGAATGCCATTCATTCAGCTCTCAAGACATGAAATCAGCTCTCAAGACATGAAAAGACATGGAAGAAGCTTAAATGCATGTCACTAAGTGAAAGAAGCCAATTTGAGAAGGCTGTATACTGTTTAATTCCAACTGTATGACATTCTGGAAAAGTCAGAAATCTGGAGACAATAAAGATCATTGGTTGCCGGGAGTGAGTGATGAGAGATGAATAGGGAGAGCACAGGACTTGTAGGGCAGTGACCATACTCTGTAGATATTATAATGATAGGTGTGTGTCATTATACTGTAGTGCAGACCCACAGAATGTACAATATTATTAAGAGTGAACCCCGAGGTAAATTGTGGAATTGGATGATATGTTCATTCATAGTAAAAAAATAACCAAAAAACAAAACATACCATGCTGGTTAATGATGTTGATAATGGGAGGGTCTGTGTATGTGTGAGGGCAAGGAGTGTATGGGAAATCTCTATTTCTCCCTCCAATTTTGTCATAAACCTAAAACCTAAAACTGCTGAGAAAACAAACAAACAAACAAACAAAACCCCAAAGTCCTGGGGAAAAAAATCCCAGGTGATTTTTTATTCAAGTGCTCGGGGAACAATACTCTGAGAACTGAATTTGCATCTCTGTGTTTATATGTAGCCTAGCTGTAGTTGTAACCTGTCTCTTACTATCTCTGAATTCATACTCTTCTGGCTCTGATAATTACTGAGCATAGAACAGAGCTAAGATGATTAAATTCTGTTCTTCAGATTCATCAAATGAAACAGATAAAACTAGTACCTGTATTACAAGGCGTTGTGGAGGCCAAATGATCTGGGTGTAGATGTGTAAAAGGGTTCTGGCACATGGTACACCTCGATAAATGTCACTGATGATGGTGATGCTTTTCATGAAGTAGAAAACACCTAATCTGCATCTCATGGAATACAGTTTTTTTAATCTTAGGTCTGCCTTTTTGATTGATTCCGACAAAGTTTTCTCAAGGTTGTATGTATTAGGCAGACATGAAACCAAAGCATAGAATTTCTAAAGAATCCTGTAGGATTTGAGGTGTGAATTAATGCTTCCCTGATTTCAACTTGTTAGTTTTTATGACAGATGTATTCGTTTATTCAGCAGACAATTTGGATATTTTAATGATTCCTGGGCAAGTTATCATGAACAAGATTTACATAGTTTTGAACTTGATCACTTGTTGTTTGTATTCATCATTTAACATTGTAAACATTTCCCTAATGGATGGACGTATCTTGAGACGGCCTTAAGCCTTTCTGCTCATTTTTACCCTTTCCAAACACTGTATTGCTTCATCCATTTTTTCATTCATCTGTTAATTCTTTATTGTTAGTTCTACAAATATTGATCAAATATATATTACAATTTTCGTATCTATACTGTGTGTGTATAAACTTAAGAGAACAATGGGTGAGTCAGTTTATTACTGCATTGTGTGTCAGTCTTCTTCTGATGTATACAACCTTGAAGCATTTATATCTTGTTACCATTTTATTATTTATTTATGTAATATTTATTTTGAGAGGGAAAGTAAGCATGAGTCAGGGAGGGGAAGAGAGAGAGAGAGAGAGAGAGAGAGAGGGAGGGAGGGAGGGAGAGAGAGAGAGACGAAGAGAGAGAATCCCAGGAGCCCAGTGCAGGGCTTGATCCCACATACCATGAGATCCTGACTTGAGCCAAAATCAAGAGTCAGTGGTCAACTGAGGCACCCAGGAGCCCCTGTTGTTACCAGTTTTAAAAGAGAGCAAAAAGTTTACTGAGTTGTAAACTGGTAACTATGCATATATATATATATATACAATTTAATATCTCGTATATCCATATACATTTTTGCCTTGAGATATGTGTCAGAATCACATGTTTCATGTTAGTTATTTTCTAAGGAAAGGTAATCTACTTAGGACTGAGAAAGAAAAAAAAAATGCATAGGAAACATGGAACATGTTCACCAAGTAGTCAGTTATGCCAAGTCAATTACAGTGTAGTAGTGAACTGTTGGTACCTCAACTCTTCAGAAGCTTTGGGTTTATTAGTACATTTCAGTATATTTAGTAGAATCCTAGGTGTGTATAGCACAGCCAGAGAAAAATCACCCTGTAAAAATGTTTGTACAGGGCGCTGTTTACCAGTTTGTTTTTCTCTTCAGGGTATCAGAACCATATGTAATAGGCAGTTCTACTCAACCAGATCTGTCTCCATATATCATTATCTATAAAAATTGATTAATTAGGGGTTTTATGAAGAAATACTTTGGAATAACTTTGCAATATAGATTTATATACAGACATAAGTTGTCATAAATATATCACTCTAAAAGGCATACATTGAGATTTTGATAAGAATCTGTTACTTTCTAGAAAGTTTGGTTAACATTAAAAAGAGAAACCATGTTTCTTAAAAAAATCCCTTCAAGGACATTAAAGATAAAAATTACTTTCACCATGGGAAATATGTTAAATATCTACAGCTACAGATTAATAATCCCTTTTAGTTTTACATAACCTTTTAAAAGGGGTTATAATACTAAAAAGTTACGGTATTTGGATTAAGTGGTATTTTTTCTTGTTCCTGTAATAAAAAATTGAGAAGACTTAATATAACGGAGTTAACAGAAGCATGCCCTGCGGCTATTGCCTAAATCTTCCTGGATGCTTTGATGCAACTTGAGTGCCCTCTTCAGGCTGCATTTGAGTATATTAGAACAATTTAGAATGTCCTTTGAATTGGTAAAATTGGGCCTCTTCCATTCCTGTGAACTACCAAAACAAAAAAATATTTTTTTAGGTAACAGTTAAGTGCTTGTAGCTTTTGTGCTCATCAATTTTGAATTTCAGATGGCAGTGAGGTCTGAAGTGTGCTGAGCACTGGTGAGGTCTTAATTTGGTTGTTAGTCTAAGCTGACATAGACATATGCAAGAATCCAGTGAATTTCTTTGCCATTATTAGTTTGGATTTCTCTATTTACCTATTAAGCTTTAAGGAGTTGGAATATGGGGCTGAGGGATAACGGAGCCAAGTTTAGAGAAGTCAGTTTATGTTATTGGCACACATTCCCTCTAAGGAGTCCTTTTCACTTTGAGTAGATATCATTAATGTTGAAATATGTATTTCTCAGGCTCACTGAATTATTTTTAATGACAGACAGATCTGTTCACTGATGCTCTTGCTACTGAATTGCACCCAACAGAAAAAAAGCCCCATCTACCCTGTCAGTATTAAATTTTCTCAAAGTACTGCATTTGTGTTGAGAAAGTATAATTTGCTTGGCTTCCCTGCAATTCTGTATTACAGCTAGATATATCCTTAAGTAGAAGCAACCTGTCTAGAAAATTTTTTGATTACTTTGGTGCTCTAGGTTCCAAAGGAGAATGTGTAAGAAATACGTCATCATTTCATTTATGTACTATTTTAATAGCCTCATATATTTTCCCAATTAGACCAGTATAGTAACATTCTAAGTCCCTTCCATTTATTTTCTTCCCCTCCAATATGCTGTACACACTGTTGCCAGATCCTGATTTTTAAATTAGTATTTTGCATAATCCACTTTTTTCAAAACACTCATAGTTGTTCACTGTTTATAGAATAAAATCAAGGTCCTATTTATCTTTCTACTGAAAGAAAGCTTCCAATCTCTCCTTAGTTTCGAACATGAAGCTTATATTCTGTTATTTGAAATGCATAATATACATTTCAGACTGGGTAGTCCTTGTTTATAGTGCATTTTCTACCTTAATGTTCTCTTCCTATCCTTTTGATTATAATTTTAGTCCTTCCATTCTCTTTGAATTTTTCACATTCACACTTTATACAACTGCTCTAATCTGTGATCTCATTCTCCTCTACATATATATATGGCACTTAAAATCTGCATTCTTTTTTTAATATATAGTTGATCTCTGAACAACACATGAGTTAGGGGACTGACCCCCACACAGTTGAAAATCTGTGCATAACTTTTGACTCCCCTAAAACTTTACTAATAGCGTACTGTTGACAGGAAGCTTCACCTATAACATAAAGAGTCGACTTACAAGTATTTTATATGTAACATGTATTATATACGGTATTCTTAAAATAAAGCTAGAGAAAAGAGGATGTTATTGAGAAAATACATTTCCAGTACTGTATTATATCCAAAAATTTGCATATAAGTGGATCTTTGCAGTTCAAATCCATGTCGTTCAAGGGTCAGCTGAATGTATTTACTTATGTGTTAGTGTGTTTCTGTTCATTTCTCTAAGAAGCTTCTTAAAGGTGGAGATTGTGAGTTATACTTCTTTATTATTGCAGCGTATATTAAAATGCTGAATAAACATCATTGATGATTTAGATCTAGATTCCATATTTGCATATGAAATTAACATGAATTATGTTAGATGATGTTAGATGTTAGATGATGACTTAGTCATTATATTAGATGATGTTCGATGATGATTTAGTCATTATAACCTTTCAAATTATGACTACCATTCCTTTGGGAAATACCATGTATTTGTGATGGTAACTTAGAATTTAAAGTATTTCTTCTTTTTCTTCCCAAGACCACCAATAGAGTGAAGTAAATTGGTCTTAAAAGAGACATTAACCTGTAATGTAAATCTCACAAAGTGGGCTTTTAGTCCCTTTAGAAGTCAGAAACTTAAATGTAGTGATATTTAGTTTTAGAGCATATATATATATATATATATATATATATATATACATACATATACATATATATATATACATATACACACATATATATATATACACATATATATATACGTATATATATATTTAGGAAAGTATGTTATCACCATCATCAAACCTTTGTTAAATGACTGTTCTGTACTAGGTCCTAGACATTGAACAATCAGTGCATAAATACAATATGCATAAACAGAACAGATATATGCATTAAATAGTGCTATACATTAGCTGAGAATTTCCATTTCAGGCACTTGCCTTAACAAGCATTGTAGGTGTAGAGATTTGAAGTGACTTCTGAAGGAGAAGCAGTTTTTAAGCAAGCTTTGAAAGAAAGAAGGACAGTCTAAGCAAGAGATTTAAGCTCAAAGAATGAACATGGATGTCATAAAACAGAGAGAGTCTTTAAGTGTAGACTGTTCATATAGACGTAGGCCATAGATACAAGTTGTGGCCAGGAGGATCTTGTCTTCGTTCTGCCCATTGTCTTCATTAGATAGGCAATGGGAAGCTCCTTAGGATTTGAGAACATAGGATAAAATCTACAATTGCTACTTGGGAAATTTAATTGAAAAAGTGGATTGATACGGATACAGAGTTAAAAGGCAAAATTAATTCATCCTCTTTGACTCCTCAGTACTCTGTCACATAATCTTGCTTTATTTTCTTAGGGTATATTTGATGATCTGAACTGTTGTGTATACTTGCATGAGGCCTCTCTTTCCCCTTGGATTGTATTCTCCTTAAGATCAGAGCCCTTGCTCTTATATTAATTTTTGGTGGCACTAAAGTATATTTGTGTAATGAATTAATGAGTGAATGAATGTATGTACATTCTAGTAGGTCTGGGCTTAGGTTACAACATTATGAGGGAAAGAAACTCAACATTATCCCTGTCTCACATCATCATTCTATAAGATACTGTACACAGATGTTGAATAGTAAAATTTGATTATTTTCTTCCTGCATTATTTTTCGGAATGAAGCATTTTCATTTCTTAGAATAGCATCGTCCCAAGAATGCAAGTTTTTGCTGAGATGCTGTTTTTCTGAGTTTCATTTTTCTGAAGTTAAAATGTTCTTCTGTGTAAAAATACACTGTTTTTTTTTTAATTGCAGTGGTACCTGTTTGATTTTTTTTTTTTAAGGTCGCATTGTCCTCTTGAGTTTTATTGGCATGCAAAGATGTTCAGACATACTTAATTGTTGCTGCCAATTCACTGTGTCAAGTGCTTCTTTAAAAATCAATGGTGAATACTTTCCAGTAATATTATATTCCATATGACAAAAATCAAATCAGATTTTAGTACTTATGCTGGTTTTTACTGGTTTTATTGTAGCAGTGAGGCACTGCTTTAAGTAGATGAGGGAGGGCACAGGCTGTGTATTCCTCTCATAAACAGAGCGCATGTCCTCATTTATGCCAGAGCTCCTTTTTGCCTTTTGGTTCTTTCCCTTGTTAGGCCTTTGTGCTTGCTCTTCCTGCCGCCTGAAATCTTTATTCTCCAGCTCGTTTCGATAATGTGTTCTTCTCATCCTTGGGACCTGAGCTTCAGAGTCACTTTATCTGAGAAACCTTTTAGGACATTCCATCTCTGTAGAGCCTCCACTGTTTGCTGCAATACCAGTTCCATGTGCTATGTTCTCAGTGTATATGGAAAGTTTAATTTGTCACTTGGTTGTTTATTATGTCTCCCCACTAAAGTATCAACTTCCTGACAGCAGAGACCTTGGAGTTTAGCTCATTCAGTGTCATTAAGTCCTCAGTAAGTAGTTTTGCAGTGAATTATACTAAAGTAAATCTTATTTAACCACCAGAGCTTTAAAAGATTATGACCATTTCCATTGAACATATTTCTGCCTACTGAGCCCAGTGCAGCCTTAGGCCGATCCTTGCAGTCGTCTGTGTTTGTACTATGGTCCAGTAAAAAGATGCCCTGAAGGTCTTTATGCTGACCTCAGATTATAGAGCCCTGTTCATATTTAGCCCTTTTAAATACGTATTTTAATAACAGCAATGTTATGTGCTCCTTGTTAATAATAAAAGAAAGAAAAAGCCTAAAATGAACAACTACACTCCCTAGTCTTTGCACTCATGTATTTGTATACTTGGCTATGGGCAATCACTATTATTTCTTTGGCTTTTCTTCCTCTTGTGGTTTTTTTTTTTCCCTTCATATATCTAAATGTTATAACAATATTTCATACAGCATACTTGTCTTGACATTTCTTGCTATGATAGGTAAGGATTTAACTCATTTCTCCCCTTCTTCTTTTATTATTGTAACAATAAATAGCATCCTTTTATTTCTTGTCCACTAACTAGAGATGACATCTCTTGGTTCCCTCATTTGTCATATGAAGATTAGCAAACACACCCTTTCTTGTTCCTTCTTTTCCTTCCCTTTTACCTACCAAATCTTGTTAATTGTACTTTCATGTTTTCAGAGTTGATACCATTTACATTCTATACTATTCAAAATAATTAACCTTTCTCATTTCCATTAATCAAAATTATGATACATTTTAATTTGCATTTTATTTAGACCTTTTATATTCATTTTCTTATAGTTTTTCCTGGAGTAAATATGTCTTCCATACTATGGTCTTAGTATCTTCCAACTTGTACTGATTCTGATGACTGCTTAGAATCTTTTCATTTTAAAGTCCAATTAAATTTCAGTTCTAATTTGTACTTCATAGTTTCTTAGTTGGATCACAGCTTTCTTAGACATCTTCTACCCTTCCTACCTTAACCATAATTCTGGTTGCCCTTTTCCGTTTCTTATAGTATTCCTATCATACTCTTAAATTTTCTTATTTTTTCATTCATATTCCCTTTCTACCATTTACACCCTAAGTCAATTTCATGTTTCTTACATCTCTGAGAACATGTTTATTTCAAACTTAAAATTGGTTTGATATAGAATTATACGTTGAAAATAACATGCTCTCAACACTGAAGGAATTGTTCCATTATCTGCCAATATCTAGTGCTGCTAAATACTAGTCCAAGCCCAGTCAATCTCATTGTTTGTCACTGTTGCATTTTTTTTTTTTTTTTTTTTGGTCAGACATTCTTTTTATCTATAATGATCTAAAATATCACAGTATGTCTGGGTGTCTGTCTTTTCCCATTCCTCTTATGCAGAACCTAGGAAGTAATTTTAAGCGTGGAGACTTAGTCTCCTTTAATTGTATTGTGTCTCCAGAAGTATTTCCTCCATGCTCGCTTCTTTTTCTAGATCTCCTCTGAAAGTTGAAATTTGGGGGTTATATCTCTGGGCCCCTTCCTCTTTTCTTTTTCCAAATGTAGTCCACCTGTGAATTTTTTGTTTTTTGAATTTTATTTAACTCTATCTTCTTACGTTGGTATTTAATTTGAACAGTCATATGTTAAATTTTAAATGCTGTCCTTTACTTTCTTTGTTCCTTTTCTGTGATACCATTCTGTGTGTGTGTGTGTGTGTGTGTGTGTGTGTGTGTGTGTTTGTTGAATACTGTTGGAAGAAGCAGTCTGTCAGGGGCCCTGAGGATCCCTGCATGTTTTTACCTGTTATGCCAAGAAGGCATAGGCTTGGCTGCTCTTTTCCTGGACATGTACAGTGAGAAGCCTTAAGGAAGGAAATAACGTCTTCCACTGAACAAAGCACATTTATTTCATTTATTATAAAAACAGTAAGTGCCTCAAACTTGTTCCTCTCCTGTAACACAGTTAACTGTGTGCTGGCATTCATGAGGGACCCTTTGTGTCACTGGTAAGATATGGGGGCAAGAGGAACTGATGCTAACAAACACGAAGTAATAAAGTCCTTTGTCTCTGACCCCGCCGTCTCATCTTTTTCTGCCAGCATCCATGAAACGGTAACAGGGTAGCTTGTTAGCTTGTACATAAGACAGTTTCTTCTGGAATCTGTTTTGTTTTTTAAATCATGTCAGGTTTTCCTCAAATATAAGGTGATTTTTTTTTTTTCATTTCGCTGTAGAAAGACTAACATTGGGACTGGTTGGGAGTGGGGCAGAAGTTTGGGTCTTCTGTTCTCTATAAAGAAATTTAATTATCTCTATTTTGAGTTCCATTTCTTATCTCCAGACTCTGCTGCTTCTTAACCCAGCACTTTTCCTAACTCTTTCCTGCACTGCAGTCTCACTTTGTGATTGTACCCTTCTCCATCAAAACTTTGCCACTAGCTTTCTGTTTTCCAGGTACTTCAAGAAATCTCTTATCTGCTGCTGACTGTCCTCCAAGTCTTTTATGTTATGATGAGATTGTGCATTTTTATCTCTTCCATTTTGGGGAGAAGAAGAAGACAAACTCCTTTCTTAATTATATGGAGGGAACACACTTTTTTAAAAAAATGCTTCAATGATCCCATGTTGCTTTTTGTTTCTAGACTGTGGCTACGTCCTTCTAGTAATACTCCAACTGTACACTTAAATATAAAGCTTTGATATCCGGAAAATCAGCAAAATGTCCAACAGAAATTCAAAATAGGAATGACTATTATTCATAGAGGAGGGCTTATTTGTGGCATTTGGTTCGGCCACCAGACAAGTTTTTGCTGACTTACGGTAATTTTGAGTGTAATTGCATTTTTAGATAAATGGAATATATAAAGATGCAGTATAACTGCATTTACAATTTAAAACATGCCTATTTTTTTGTCTCTGTTAAACTGAATTGCTAATATTATTAAAATCTGCTTTATGTTTTTTACTAAAAGTCATTCAAAGATTTAAATTATATATATGTATATATATATATAGGGGATGCCATAAACTCTAGAATAAGAGTTGTCGCTTATTTATTTATTTTTTATTTATTTTTTTTTTTAATTTTTTTTTCAACGTTTATTTATTTTTGGGACAGAGAGAGACAGAGCATGAACAGGGGAGGGGCAGAGAGAGAGGGAGACACAGAATCGGAAGCAGGCTCCAGGCTCTGAGCCATCAGCCCAGAGCCTGACGCGGGGCTCGAACTCACGGACCGCGAGATCGTGACCTGGCTGAAGTCAGACGCTTAACCGACTGCGCCACCCAGGCGCCCCGAGTTGTCGCTTATTTAAAGGGCCATGCCAGGCTTTCAGTCCACACAGTTTCCATTACAACTACTCAACTGTGTCCTTACACAGCACAGTAGCCGTCATAGCAATATGTAAATGAGTCATTGTGGCTGTGGTGCAGAAAACCTTTATGGACAACGCAGTATGAATCTTACATAGTTTTCAAATATCCTGGACTATTTCTTCTATTTTTTTTTTTACAACCATGTAAAAATATAAAAATAATGCTTGCAGTATGTGTAGAAATTAGCCAACCCATGTGTTAGAATTACCTGTTTTACTAACAGCTTTGTTAGTGCTTGAGTGCTGACGTGTTTTTACTCTGCCCCATTATCTTTATCAGGCAAGCTAATGAAGAATATCAAATACTGGCTAACTCCTGGCGCTATTCGTCTGCTTTCTGTAACAAACTCTTCTTCAGTATGGTGGACTATGATGAGGGGACAGATGTTTTTCAACAGGTAAAGAGTTGTTTCTTATTTTGCTACTATATATGATAGAGTTGGTTATGGTCGGTACATTTTTGTTTGCCAAGTAAAAATACAATTCGTTGAATAAGTCAATAAATACAATGAGTAGTTGTAATAAATCGTGTGATGGGATTAAAGTAATTTTAGCCAGTATTATCTTTGTCAGTGCACAGTTTTTTCTATTAGTGTGTGTGGTTTAATTTTTTCGTTGTGGAAGAAATATGTCTTTTCATGTATATAGTGGTGGTTTACATCCATTACCCTTATTTTGATATTTAACTGTATTGGGCTTAGGTGATATTTTGCACCAATTTTTGAAATTTTGTGTAAATTCAATGTAATTTTTACTTAACCCTCGCTGCTTCTAGTGTGAAAGATACCGAGAACTTTACATGTAAAGTATTAAATATTTATTTAAAAGTGTTCTCTGTGGTGGACTGAATTGTGTCCCTCCCATAACCCCAAAGTGACTGTATTTGGAGATAGGGCCTTTAAAAGGAGATAATTAAGGTTAAATGAGATCATAGAATGGGACACTAATTCAATAGGACTGGTGTCCTTATAAGAAGAAAAGATACTAGGAGAATACGTGCACAGAGGAAAGGCCACATAAGGACACTCCAAGAAGATGACTGTCTGCAAAAAAGCAAGAGAGGCCTCTTTAGGAAACAGTTCTACTGCTGTCTTAATCTTGGTCTTCTAGCCTCCAGAGCTGTTAGAAAACAGATTTCTGTTTTTCAAGCCACTCAGTCCATGGTATTCCGTTACGGCAACCCAGGCAGAAGAATACATTCTCATTTACATAGTCTTCTCTGTAGAGCAAGGTAATGAATTGTGGCGTAAGGATGCTAGTGGTCATGACTTTTGTCATGGTTGTGCCATCATCTTTCCTAAACTCATGTTCCAAGCACTCTTTGAAATGCTTAATTTGTATTCTTTCATTTAGTTTCACAATGATCCAATGAGAAAAATATTGTGATCTCCATTTCACAAATAAGGAAGTTAAGGTATGGGGAGGTTGCTTAGCTAAGTTTACAAATTTAGTATCATTTAGGGCTAGAATTTGAGCTCAGCAGTCTGGCTCCCAGGGCTCTAGTTCTTAATTATGCTGTTATCCTGCGCTGATTAATATATTTATATTTATACCGCATGATCAGTGCCTTTCAAATGTAAAACTTATGTTAGTACCTGGCATTGACTAGTTTGGTCTATTTTATTTTTCTCATATGTGACATTCTTTGGCTTAATACTTTACCAGGTCATAGAAAAGCACTTAGTTTTGTAAAGAATCTAGATCACTAATTATAAATGGGCCATTAGTAAGTAGTTTTGCTTGTTTGCTTCCAGATTGATTATTCATTCCTCTTTGTCAGTTTCCACTTGAATGAGAGAAATTCTCTCTTTACCTTCAAAACCCTTTATTCTTGGTCATTCCTGTTAGGTTTCCTTACTTACTTTTCCCCTATAAATTTATTTTGCTTGTGGGATGTTTCTTTTTGTTCACCTGTTCAGCAAATATTATTGACTGTCTACAGAGCAATGGATGCGAGAGAAACACACACATAGCTCTTACCCATAAAGAGATTATGGATCAGAGAGCTGATAATAATAGTAATAATATAATAATAAAAACATATAGAGGCACCTGGGTGACTCAGCTGGTTAAGCATCTAACTCTTGATTTCAGCTCAGGTCATGATCTCACTGTTTGTGAGTTCGAGTCCCATGTCGGGCTCTGCTCTGACAGTATGGAGCTTGCTTGGGATTCTCTCTCCCTCTGCCCCTCCTCTGCTCGCTTGCTCTCTCTCTCTCTCTCTCTCTCTCTCTCAAAATAAATAAATAAACGTTAAAAAATGCCTATGTACAGATCTTCTTCAACTTATGATGGGGTTATGTCCCAATAAACCCATTATAAGTTGAAAATATTACAAGTAAAAAATGCATTTAATACACTTAACTACTGAACCTTATAGTTTAGCCTTACCTTAAATGTGGTCAGAGCACTTACTTACATTAGTCTACAGTTGGATAAAATCAGTTAACACAGTCTGTTTCCTGTTAAAATGTTGAATATCTTTGTAATTTATTGAATATGGTAGTGAAAGTGAAAATCAGAATGGTTATATGGATACAGAATGGTTGTCACTGTATCAGTTGTTTACCCTCATGATTGCATGGCTGACTGAGGGCTGTGACTCACCGCCCTTGTCCAGCATCAGGAGCTAGTATTGTATTGCATATTACTAGCCCACAAAAAGATCCAAGTTCAAAATTTGAAGTACAGTTTCTAATGAGTGTGTATTACTTTGGTACCATTGTAAGGCCCAAAAATTATAAAGTTGAACCATCGTTAAATCAGGGACCGTCTGTAATTTCAAATAACATTAATGTTATTTACAGGTCTCCGTAGAATCTCAGGAGAATTGACCTTAGAGATAATCAGTTGAAGTGCTGTTCATTATTAGGAAATAGTTGTCCAGGTCTGATCTGATGGCTAGAGCAGAGGCTTCAAGCCCAAACATCTACTCTGGCCAAGTTTGTAAATTAAATGAAGAAATCAGATTGGATTAGCTTAATTTCATTGTGGTATGTTTATTTACATATATTCTTGATATATTGAACACATTTGTTCTTGACTTGCTTAATTACTTATGTTTTCTCCTATTAAAACCAAGTCTTGGTCTTTTTTTTTTTTAATCTTTGATGGAAATACTATTTCATTTTTCTCCTAACTGCTGTAAGAAATAAAGCCAGTAAAACACAGTGGAACTAACTATTGGTCTCATTATTGAGGAAACAATATGGTGTGGATGAGGACTACAGCAAAGTGGAGAGGATAAACTTGATCTCAGTGAGAGAGATAGAGCTCATTTGAGCTCTGTTGAGCAAATGCAGGCCACATGTAGCTGGAGCTGTTTTTTCAAGAAGGAATCCAAATATGAATTTTTATAAAGTTTGGCATAGATAGGAAAATTGACATAAAGATTGTGTTTAATTGAAAAATTTCCTCAGGTTAATTTTTTTTCAGCTGAATTCTGACTATAGAACTGCTTTGTCTTTTCTAAACCTAGCCCCTTGCTTAGCAGTAAGAGTTATTTTAAAATGCATAAAAGTTGTGACAGTTAACAATTTTTATGGGAAACTTTAATCTAAAAAATACGGAAGTGCACATTTTGCTTTACTGAGAACTACTAAAAGATTTTCAGTGCCATGTTTCTTTTCTTACTAACTGTTGACCCACATTTTGTTGAAGTGCTCTTTCTAAAGTGACATTTTAAAACACTGTGCTGTCTGAAGATAATATTATCATGAGTGCTAAAACTTGGCAATTCCTGGCCTACTGGGGACTTGTTGGGAAAGTAACGTCAGCTCTATGTGATTTCTGTGTAATGCTCGTGGGTATGAGACTGATGACAGACCAGCCAGTTAACGATGACGATGTGTTACAAGCCCCTGTGGACCAGCAATAAGATTTGTGTTGTACTCTGCTTTGTAGCCTTGGGAAATTTGTACATTTTAATGAAGGTGAAAGCTTTGAATTATATGCTCTTTTTAAACTCTAAAGTGTTTAGATATTCACCTTTATTAGGAATTTTCTGATTGTTCCAAGTATAGAGACTTTTTACTTGGAATCTGTTATTTACATGTTGGCTGTCGCTCTCTCTTGTGCACCCATCACGGAAACGCACATAAACACGTCTGGAGTGGGAAAAATCACAGAGAAGAAAGCAACTGGTGACTGTTTTGTGCTTTTTAACCAGTGTTACTAATATCCATAACATGCAGGCCCACCGCTGGTACTGCTGATTCGTCACTTTGATGTCAGCTGCCATGACAGTTTTTGCTTTTTCATTCTCATTATGGGGAAATGCTGAGCTATTGGCCAAAGAAGGCCAAAAGTCTCTTGGCCTTCTATTTGAGACATTTTTCATAATTCCTGAGCAGTGAGAATTTAATTTACATAATTGTTATAGCTTGTTACTCAATGCAAATTAACCTGCATTTGTTTTAGATACCATATTCTTAATAAGCACCATTTATATTAAGGTAGTGTTCTGTTCAGTACAGTTTTCGAATGGAATTACCTGTAGAAAACAATTGGGAGATATAACCATTTTAAGACAGTTGAATTAACAGAGAAGTTGAATAGAAGAAGACTGTCATTGTGGATTTCTCCTGTAGTCTGGTAAATTTAAGCTGTTTGGAACAAAAATCTTAGTTTCTTATACCCTCATTTTTAAAAGTCTTTAAATTTTTAATAATTTAATAATTTGACATTAATTCTATTATGCATTTATATTTTTCATCAAATGCCAGTATTTTTCTTTAATAAACTGGGTAAGTGAAATAGTACGATAAGTGTGCAGGTTCAGAGAACTTAGCCGAATTCACAAGTTCTTTTTCAGTCAGTAGCACATTACAGTGAGTAAACACAGTAATTAAACTCTGGAAAGCCACTTGGATCTTCAGAATATATGCTCTTTCCAAAACTCATGCAGAAAAAATAACCCATAAAATGTTCGATTAATGATATGTAAAGATTGTTGGGATATTATATTTAGTATTTCTTATCTGATGTTTTTCAGCTCAACATGAACTCTGCTCCCACGTTCATGCATTTTCCTCCAAAAGGGAGACCCAAGAGAGCTGATACTTTTGACCTTCAAAGAATTGGATTTGCAGCTGAACAACTAGCAAAGTGGATTGCTGACAGAACGGATGTTCATGTATGTTTTTATTCCCTGCAGTTTTAATAAGAGGCTAATTAGTTTGCTTTGTTAGAGCACTGTAATAAGGCCACAGGATTTTTAAAATTACGCTGTACAACATTTTTTCTTGCTTAGAGAAAACTGTCTGATAGCTGTAACCTGAACTTTGACTGAGTTAGGTGAATTTAAGTGGCCGTTTAGAATAATGGTACACGGATACTTTAAGAACCATTAAAAAGTACATGAGTTAGTCACAAAGTAATTTCAGAGGCTAAAATATATATGGAACATTGTTCAAAGGTATTAAGAAATTCTAATTAAAAAGATGTGTAATTTTTATTTAGCTTTTGGGCAAATAAAAATGATACAGTACTCACTTTTCATGAGCCATGTGAAAAATACTCATATATGCTGTTCTTGGGACTGGAATAACTATTTTAAGAGCGTGTGTAATGTCTGTCTTTTAAGTAATGTAACTTTAACAATTCCACGTCTTAACCTAAGGACATAATTAGGGATGATTCAAATACTTAGCCATAGAGACTTTAATTAATTAATTAATTAATTAATTTATTTATTTATGTGTGTATTTTTTAGAAATATTTTAAAAATAACATTCATTGTAGTAGGAAAAAACTGGAAATAAGTTACATACTTAAAAGATAGAGTAGTTGAATGTACTGTAGCATGGACAGCAATGATCTGCAAGTACATATGACATCAAAAGAAGCCCAAAGTGTAGGTTAGAAAAACAGTATTTATAGTATGATCTGTAATTTTGTTTTAAACCATAAATAGGAGTGTGGATATGTAGACTGTTTATTCAGGAAGTAAACAAACCAAAATCTTGATGGTAGTTAATGTCTATGTGGAGGGCTCAAGGCTGCTTTATTCCCAGTTCTCACCAGAATTTTCTAGAGTGAACAATTACAACCAGTACCTTTCTTCTAAAATATGTAACTATATCATAGGGTGTAAACACATTTATTTCTTAGTCAAGATGGGTGTCTGTCATCACTGTTAAATTATTTACATCATGGGTTTTAATGATATTTTGGCAACTAAACCCATTTTCTTAACTCTTGACATATTTTTTAAATGTTTTGGCAAATATTCAGTTCTGCAACAGTATCCTGTAGTTCGTACAAGATACTAAGGGTAATATTGCAGAAGTACTATTAGTTCTTTATAACAGTTGCTGAATTTTAATCAGAAATGATCCTAACTTGTTGATCATACCTATATGTTAAGTTACTTGATAAATATACTTTTGTTAAAAAATCTATTTGAGGGGCACCTGGGTGACTTGGTTAAACGTCCGACTCTTGATTTTGGCTCAGGCTCCTGGTCGTGGGACTGAGTGCCACTTCAGGCTCCGTGCTAAGTGTGGAGCCTGCTTAAGATTCTCTTTCCCTCTCTCTATGCTTCTCCCCTGCTTGCGTACATTCGCTCTCTTCTCTCTCTCTCTCTCAAAAAAAAAAAAAAAAAAAAAAAAAAAAAAAAATATATATATATATATATATATATATATATATAGATACACACAATTTTTTTCTGAAGGTGAACTGCATTTCCTGAGAAATAGGTAAGAACAGTACAGATAACACCTTCAAAGATTTACATTGATGTAATATTTTTATTTGAGCTGCTATCCATATTCTGGTCAGTAGACCTAATAATAGCCTACGGTAACATTTTCATGCCTTCAATACAAAAATCCAGTCTAGAGTTAGGTATTGCATTTAGTTGTCAGGATTTTTTAGCCTCTTTTAATCCAGAATATTTCCACTGCCTATCTTTGTCTTTTAAATACATTGACATTTTGAATCCTTTTCCATTTTTTAAATAGAATGATCCTCATTTGATATGCCTGATATTTATTTTTTCTGATATTTGTTTATGATTGGATTCTATTTATGCACTCTCAAACACAATACTACATAGGTCATTTTTTGTTCTAATGACATCTTTATGCACATGATAACTGTCTGACCCTCAATGATCATGTTTAATTCTGGTCAAGGTGTTTTCCATTTCTCCCCTGTATAATTACTGTTTTCTCCCTTCTCCTTTGTTGTTAGTAAGTTGTCTGTGTGGAGACACCTTAGATTAAAGAAATATCCTGCTCCTCATCAAAATTTTCTGCTGGATCCAGCATCCACTGGTCATATTACTCTGATTCAGATTTTACTGTGATGGTTGCAAAGTGATGATCCAATTCTGCCTGTCCCTCCGTATTTCTGCTTGGCCTTCAGCATTCTACTCTGAGCAAGAGACTTCCCCTCCTATCAATCAGTCAGTCATTGGTAGGGGCTCATAAGTTGAATTTTTCTACAGTGGTTTATAAGTTATTACTACGCTTAAATGTTTTGGTGCTAAAATTGTTCTAGATTTGACCATTGGGATCTTCTTATTCTGGCTCTTATGTCTGTGTGACATCTTTCCATCATTTCCTTTTAAGCATTTTCTTACTTTCCTGACGTAGCCATATATTTCAGGCTTATCTGCCTAATCTGCCCTATGTGGCACTCAATTAGCCATCTCTCCTCAGAGTGTTCATTTTTTTTAGTGAGAAATGTTATTAGAAGCAAGATCTTTATGTAATTTGAAATCATGATTTTATAGAAATGCATTCTACTTTTTAAAAATAGTTTTTATGCTTGTGGTGCCTTGGTGGCTCAGTTGGTTGGCATCCGACTTCGGCTCAGGTCATGCTCTCACGGTTTGTGAGTTTGGGCCCCGCATTGGACTCTGTGTTGACAGCTCGGAGCCTGGAGCCTGCCTCAGATTCTGTGGTCTCCTTCTCTCTCTAACCCTCCCCAACTCTCCTTCTCCCTCCCTCCCTCCCTCTCTCTCTCTTTCTCTGTCTCTCTCTCTCTCTCAAAACTAAATAATAAACATTAATTTTTTTTTTTAAATAGCTTTTATGCTTTAGTGGGCACCATCAAGAAAATGAAAAGACAAGCCACAGAAGGGAAGAAAATATTTGCAAATCATTTTTTGATAAAGGACTTATATAGTATGTATATAGGAATCTTATAACCCAGTAATAAAAAGTCAACCCAATTACAGATGAACAAAGAATCTGAATAGACATTTCTGTGAGGAAAATATGCAAATGGTTAATAAGTACATGAAAAGATGCTCAGCGTCTTTAGTCATGAGAAACCTGCAAATCAAACCTACAGTGAGATAGTGTCTCATACCCACTAGGTTGGCTGGGATCAGTAGTGAGAAAATATATTGGTAAGGAAGTGGAGAAATCCGAATTCTCATTTACCCCTAGTGGGAATGTAAAATGGTGCAGCCTCTCTGGAAAACAGTCTGTCAGCTCTTCAAATCAAGAAACATAGCGTTACCATATCACCCAGCAATTGTACTCTTAAGTGTGTACCTGAGATAAACGAGAATATGTGCCCACACAAGGTCTTGTCCAAGAATGTTTATGGCAGCATTATTCACAAGAGCCATAAAGCAGAAACAACCCAAATGCCTATCAACTGATAATGGATACCAAGTTTTGTTGTATCTATACAATGGAGTGTTCAGCCATAAAAAAGAATAAAGCACTAAAACATGTTACAAGAAGAACCTTGAAAACATCATGCTAAGTGGAAGAAGCCAGTTGCAGAAGAACACATTTTATATGAAAAATCCAGTATAAGGGAAGTCTGTACATGCAGAAAGTAGATTCTTTGTTGCTTAGGTTTAGAGGGTAAGGGGCATAAGACGGTTTTGCTAAAGGGTTTCCATTTGACCTAATCACAATATTCTTATACTGACTTTGGTGATGGTTATGCAATCCCTTGAATATACTAAAAACCATTGAATTGTACACTGGGTGAATTTTATGGTATGTGTATTATATCTTGGTAAAGATGTTAAAAAAAAAAAACCCTTAACATGTTGAAGCTGTTAAAATGCCCCAATTTGGAATAATACATGTATTACACCCATCTCATCCCTACCCTGTACTAGATGATCCCATCTTCCATAGGTGAAACACAGCAATTCTGGGTTGAATATAAGTCATGTTTGCATGTGTGAACTATATGCATCTAAAGCAAGTCTTTTTACATAGCCACGATGTTGGAAACCGTTTTTGATTTGTAAAGAGTAAAGGGAGTATTAGTTCCACGTGTGAAGAGGAGGGTTTCATCTTCCTAAAGTTTGGTGTTGAAAATTGGAAGGACTAGAATATGGTCAAGATAAAAACACTTTTACTGAAGTACTTTTTTCAGCTCATAAAACTTTTGTTGCATGTTTGCAGATTCGAGTCTTTAGACCACCCAACTACTCCGGCACCATTGCTTTGGCCCTGTTAGTGTCACTTGTTGGCGGTTTGCTCTATTTAAGAAGAAACAACTTGGAATTCATCTATAACAAGACTGGTTGGGCCATGGTGTCTCTGGTATGTTGTTACACTATGCTTTTTCCCTTTATTTCTTTGTATAATATTGTAAGTTGTATGGTTGTTGGTATTCAACAAAGGTGTTAAAGTAATTCAGTAGGGAAGAAACAGTCTTTTCTTACTGGAAAATTATGCTGGAACAGTGAAATATCCTCATGTGAATAATGAATCATAAGTTTTAGCTCACACCACATATAAATTTACTCAAAATGGATTATTGTTCACCATATGTAAAAGCTAAAATGATAGATCTTCCAGAAGAACACAAAATCTTTATGACACAAAAAGCACGGACCATGGAAGAAAAAATAGTAAATAGCACTTAATGATGATTTAAAAGTTTGTTCTTCAAAAGATACTGGTAACAGAATGAAAAGACAGTCCATAGAAGCAGAGAACACATTTGGAAAATATATGTGTATGGGACATGTATCTGGAATATGTAAAGAATTATTGCCACCCAGAAGACAGAATCATGGTTTTAAAAAATAAGACAATCTATTTATAGGTAAGATGGCATATATACATGCTAACCTTTCTCTCCCACTGAAGAACTATAAGCCTGGAGAGAATGCAAAGCTCATCAGGTATTTGGTGTTTCTAAAAAGTAAATGTTAGCAAGTAGATCAGGTAAGAATGCCAGTATTCAAGATGACAATTAGTAAATAAAAAATTATCTTCCTTTTGTTTTGTTTTTTTCCTTCAGTTGAATTGGGGCAGTTTGGAAGAGGCATATATGTAGGAGGTAATTCTAGTAGATCTTGTTTTTTGTTGTTGTTTATTTTATTGTTTTTCTATTGCTCCCCAATTGTCAAGCAATCCTGTGGCAGGACAGTAGGGGCAATGAAAGCAGTTGGCAGTGGGAAACTATAGAAGCCAAACTCTTAATGAGAGGAAACTTTCTCAGTCTGTCAAAATTTACAGGACTGTACACCAAAGAATAAAAAGTCAGTTTTATTGTTTAATAATTCAGAAAATAAATAGGCAAAAGATTTGAAGTGATGCTTGACTAAAGAGACGAGAAAAAGGGCAGAGAAGCACACCAGTTCAACATGCCAATTAAATGGTAGTGAACCTGTATCTTCTGGCTCGGATGTTCTCGTGGTCCAATAAAAGTTTGAATTTTGTACACTGATATATATCCCGTAAGCCACCTAAAGCAAAGTGATAGGACCCTGTTAAAGAAAATATTGAACTTTGAAGCCTCTAAGTTAGGGTTATTTATTTATTGATTAATTGTTTGGTTGATGTACTTGTAGGCAAAATTCCCATGTTCTGCACTGTGGGGATAAATAAATTGAGAAAGAGGTTATAGTCTTCCATGGCTGACTGCTGACTAGCCATCCTAATCTCTCCTTAATTTGAGACATTATGAGGAGATTAAAAGCTTGAAGGCTATGAAGGGCCCTTGTGGGGTCCTCTGTGGAGACCAAGATGTCAATGTTGTAAAATAAGGGTGTGCAATTGGAAAAAAAGGGGAAGGTGGCTTGGTTAAACATGTAGCACAAATATACCCTTTCAGAAAATTGCTGTATTGAGACCCCACGCTGCTGAGTAGAACACTGTATAAATCTAGAAACAAAGTAGACTTTTTGTTTGTTTGTTTCTTTGCCACCTACAAGGACAGTACTTCCCTGCCCCACCCCCAGCTTTACTGAGGTATAACTGACATATAACATTGTGTGAAAGCTGAGGGTATACAACTCGATTTGGTACCTGTATATATTGCAAAATGATTACCATAATAAGGTTAATACTTCTATCACCTCGGATAATTTACCTTTGTGTGTGTGTGTGGTGAGGACATTTAAGATTTTACTCTCTTAGAAATTAACTATAGTCACAGTGCTATAAATGACAGTCCTGGAACTTACACATTTTATAACTGGAAATTTGTACCCTTTGATGAACATCTCCCTGTTTTCCCTACCCTACAGCCCTTGGAAATCACCATTCTACTCTCCCTTTCTTAAGATTCCACATACTAGGGAGATCACACACTGTTAGCCTTTCTCTGTGTTATTTCACTTGGCGTTGCATTCTCCAAGGCCATCTCTGTGTTGCAAATGGCATGATTTTTTTTTTAATGGCTGAAATGTAGGGTGTGTGTGTGTGTGTGTGTGCGCGTGCATGTGTATACACACACATACACATTTGTATATATAATGTGATTAATCATTAATCTAACAATGAACACTTAAGTTGTTTCTGTGTCTTGACTGTTGTGTAAAATGATGCAGTGAAAATGGGGATGCAGATCTCTCTTCGAGATAAAAATGTGGTTGCCTTCAGAAATACACCAAGAAGTGAGGTTGCTAGATCACATGGTAGTTGTATTTTTAAGTTTTTTAAGTTTAACCTCCATACTGTTTTCCATAGTGGCTGTATTTTTTACATTCCCACCAACAGTATATAAGAATTCCTTTTTCTTCATCCCTGCCAACACTTGTTACCTCTTATCTTTTTGATAATTAATAGGTATTAGATGTTACTTCATTGTGGTTGTGATTTTCCTTTCTAGGATGATTAGTGACTTTTGAGCCTCTTTTTACATACTTGTTGGCCATTTTTAGGTCTTCTTTGGAAAATACCTATGCAGGTTTTGTGCCTGCTTTTTAACTGGATTTTTATTTTAGTTGTGTGAGTTTCTTATACATTTTGAACTTAACTCCTTATCCAATATATAATTTGCAAATATTTTCTCCTATTCTGTAAGTTGCCTTTTCATTTTGTTGATTGTTACCATTGCTTTGCAAAAGCTTTTTAGTGTAATGTATTCCCATTTGTTTATTTTTGCTATTGGTGTCATATTCAAAATATCGTCAAGACCAATGTTAAGGAGGTTTTTTCATATATTTTTTTCTAGGAGTTTTATAGTTTTGTGTCTTAGGTTTATGTCTTTAACCCATTTAAGTTTTGTGAGTGGCATAAGACAGGAATCCATTTTCATTCGCGTAAGTGTGAATATCCACTTTTCCCAGGACTTTTTGTTGAAGACACTATGCTTTCTCCATTGAGTATTCTTTACTCCTTTGTTAAATACTCATTGACAATGTTTGTCTGAGTTTATTTCTGGGCTTGCAATTCTATTGCAGTGGTCTGTATGTTTTTATGACAGTACCATTCAGTTTTATTATTTTTTAAATTTAAATCTTAGTTAACATACAGTGAAATATTGGTTTCAGGAATAGAATACAGTGATTCACCACTTATATACAACACCCAGTGCTCATCACAAGTGCCCTCCTTAATACCCCGCACCCATCTAGCCCATCTCCCACCCAACTTCTCCCTCCGTCAACTCTGTTCTCTGTCTTTAAGAGTGTCTTGTGGTTTATTTCCCTCTCTTCTCTTCCACTCACTTTCCCATATGTTCATCTGCTTTGTTTCTTAAATTCTACATATGAGTGAAATCATATGGTATTTGTCTTTCTCTGATTTATTTCACTTAGCGTCATACATTCTGCATCCATCTATGTCATTGCAAATGGCAATATTTCCACCCTTTTTGATGGCTCAGTATTATTCCTGTGTGTGTGTGTGTGTGTGTGTGTGTGTGTGTGTGTGTGTACACTATATATATACTATTTGGTATATACCAAGTATGTGTGTGTGCGTGTGTGTGTGTGTGTGTGTGTGTATGTATATATATATACATCTCCAAACTGTACAGAGAGCCCAAATGTCCATCGACTGATGGATATAGTATACATACTACCATCAGTATACCATGGATATATATACACATTACCATCAGTATACCATGTATATACTGTGTGTGTGTGTGTGTGTATGTGTGTGTATATATATGTATGTATGTATACATACACACACACACACACACACACATACAGACCTACCATCAGTCAGTGGACATTTGGGCTCTCTCCGTAGTTTGGCTGTTGTTGATTATGCTGCTGTAAACATTGAGGTGCATGTACACCTTTGATTCTGTATTTTTGTATCCTTTGGGTAAATAAAGGTGCATTTGCTGGATTGTAGGGTAGTTCCATTTTTAGTTTTTTGAGGAGCCTCCATACTGTTCTCCAGAGTGTCTGCACCAGTTCCTACCAACAGTGCAAGAGAGTTCCCCATTCTCCACATGTTCTCTTGGTTTCCATTTGTGTGGAATATCTTTTTCCATCCCTTCTCTTTGAAATTATTTGTCTCCTTGACGCTGAAGTGAGTGTCTAGGGGGCAGCATTTAGTTGAGTCTTCTTTTTTTATACCTTTACCCACTCTATACCTTTTGAATTACATTTAAAGTAATTATTGATAGGTAAGGACTTATTAATGGCATCTTAATGGTTTTCTGGCTAGCTTTGTAGTTCCTTCCTGTATAAATTGATGCTTTTTTACAGTCGTTGCTTTGATTCCCTTCTCTTTTTCTTTTGTATGTTTTGTATAATTTTGTTTTGTGGTTACCATGAGGCTCACATAAAACATCTTAAAAATATAATAGTCTATTTTACATTGATAATTTAACTTCAATTGTATACTAAAACTACCTTTTACTTTTCCCCCCACACATATCTTCATTCTTGAGGTCACAGTTTACCTCGTTTTATATTGTTTGTCATAGGTTTTCATAAGTTATTTAAGTTATTAAATATTTAAGTTATTAACATGCTACCATAATATAGTATTAGAAAATTATGAATTTGAGTATATATTTACCTATGCCAGTGCTTGTTTCATCTTGTGTGTTGCTAATAAGTCTGTTAATTTTGGCATTTCTTACAAGGCAGGTCTAGTGGTGATGAACTCCACTCCTTATTTGGAATTTTTTTATCACTGATTCATTTCTGGAGGACAACCTTACTAAGTAAGATATTCTTGGTTGATAGTTTTTTCCTTTTAGTATATTTAATATATCATTCTACTCTCTTGTCTTACAAGGTTTCTGATAGCTTAAGGGTGGGTTCACTTGCATGTGATATTTTTTTGTTTCTGTTTTAAAAATTCGCCATATTTAATTTTAGACAGTTTTATTATAATGTAATTTGGAGAAGATCATTTAGGGTTGAAATTTTATGAAAACCTATGAGCTTCAAGAACTTGTATTTTCAAACGTCTCCCCACATTTGAGGCATTCTCACCCATTATTTCTTTAATCTTTCTGCCCCTTTCTCCCTCTCTTCTCATTCTGAGACTCTAGTAAGATAGGTTTTTTTCACTCTTTGTCATTTTTTTTTGTCACTGTTCTCTCCTGTCTAGATAATTTCAAGTGATCTGTCTTCTACTTTGCGAATTATTTCTGATTGATCCAGTCTACTATTGATATTCTCTATTGCATTTTTCATTTTATATATCCTATTCTGTTTAGTTCCTTCTTATGATTCCTATCTCTGGTAAACTTCTCACTTTGTTCATGTGTTGCTTTTCTTACTTTGTTGAATTATCTTTAATGTGTTACTTTGTAGTTCTTAAAACACATACTTTTAATTCTTTATTGTGCAAATCATAGCTCTTCATTTCTTTGTTGGTCAGTTACTGGAAAAATTACAGTTTTCCTTCGGTGGTATCATGTTTCCTTGATTTTTCGTGTCCTTGAAGTTGAAGTCTTCATACTTGAATATTCATCTCTTCTAATCTTTACTGACTGGCTTTGGGGAAGAAATTCCTCCTTTCAGTTATGTTAGGGAATTCTGAGGCTTTCTCCTATCTTTCTTGTGAACACACCTGCTCTATACTTCTTGGTCCCTCTGAGGTGGGGGAATTCGGGTTTGTATATCTTCCTCTTGATCCTGCAAAACTAGAATGCTCTAGTTTGTGTCCTTTCTCCTCATGCTGCAGAGTTGGGCTGGCTTTCTGCGTTTGTCCAATTGTTATCTGAAAGGCTTACTTTCACTGCCAGCAGAGTGTGCGCAGGGGGACAGCCACAGGACAGAGGCTGTGCAGGGGCTGCACGTGGAGCATGAAGGGTGCCTCTGGGCCTGCTGGGGGGAATCCACAGGTGCAGTGTCTTCAGCAACTCACTGGCGGGCTTCCTGATGGATTCCACGAAGTGGTTGTTAGAATCTGCGTCCTTTTGATGTGTTCCGTTCTGAGGCCTGGTTGCTGTTCTCCCATCGGTCCACTGCCCCCAACTTGTGCAGTATATGACTCAGTATTCTGGATGGTATAAGATTTGTGTCTCTTCTCAGTGTCCTACATAGCTGGGGAAGCTGGGTGCTCACTAACACACTCTCGCTTTCCCCTCTGGGAGAAATCACAGAGAAGTTCTCTCAGGACACTGAGCTGTGCCCCCTGGGCGGAGTGAGCTACGAAATTGAAACCGTTTGTCTTACCCTCTTCAGTGCATCCAGTATTTCGTTTTTAGTGTTTTTCCAGTAGTGCTGGCATTACTCAATTGGACTCAGCTTCCACAGAGGCACTCTTGTTCATAGGCAGTTGTCAAAATCCATGTTTTTTTGGAGAGAGAATGCTAGAATGCTCTTATTCTGCCATGATGAGGATATCACTTACACATAATCAAAAGTTCTTAAAAAGTCAGTACTGTCAATTTTATACAGAAAACAAGTTTCTTGGAAAATATCAACTGAAATTATGTCAGGAAGAAATATAAATTCATAGTATACTAGTAAGCATTACATAAGGTGAAGTGTTTGCAAATCATCCTTGAAAAATGAAAAAGTCCAGTAGCTTCTAAGTCATTTTTTGGCAAGGATACGTGAAGGAATTATGCCAGTTAGTCAACTTATTCAGAAGAGAGTAAAAGGGAAAACTACCCACCTTCTTTAATGAGGTTCTTGTTTGTATTCTTCATATGAAAGTGTTTCTTTGGAGCATGATTGCAGGTCAGAAAATTTCCACTTACCTCTTGGAAATGAAGCACATGACAGAGAACTAAAAACCTATGTCAAGTTAAATTCCAAGTGACTGGAAGACAGAAAAATCTGATACATTCCATTCTGTCTGCAAATTTTTTCAACAGCTACTGAAACCACAACCACTATAAGACGCTCTTTTGCATAAGGATCCTTTGTTATTGAGAAGAGCAGAAAGTGCTAAGGGGCATAGTGTTAGTGGCAGATGTCAAAAATTGGCAAGAAATATTTTCCCCCAGAAAATGAGGACCCTGTCCTGAGAAGGAAGAGTTGTGATTGGGACCTTACTTCGCTACAGAAGGCTTACATGGGGCAGGGGGTAAAAGACAGCTGAGTCAGTGAGTGCTGAGGAACAAAAGGTGGCAGAATTCAAAGTACAGGCAAAGATCCACCCAGTAAAATTAGTGGCTTACCTTGAGATACTGATTGTATTTCTTGGTGGCAGTGACTCATGAAGAAATCAAGGGGAGTAAAGATTTAATGGAAGAAGTCCACCTGAGAGATAAAGGAGGTATGGCTACACAGAGGTGTCATATTTTAAAGAAATGGCCAGTTTTCATAACAACAAAAAATTGAACCACTGAGCTATGTAGTCTCTTGCTTATAGCCACTTCATTAGTTCAGGAAAAATGGGTGCTGTTCAAATATGAGCAAAATCAGAGCAATATCAACAAAGAATTTAACACATTGTCTGTACATATCTAGTGCAAGAAAATAATTTGCAAATGAGAGCAACTGCTCCTACAGAAAAGTTTTTCCTAGGGAAAACCTACCGGAAAAATTTTCCCGGAAAGTTTAGCGAAATTATAAAAATTACTCTAGTAGGGATAATGAAATACTTGCAGGAAAGACCATAAGGCTAAGGATGAGAATTTAGAGATGGCCAGCAAATAGGAAAGGTGGCATGGCATATGTCAAATCTTGCTTAGGAACATGGAAGCAAGATTTTTTTTCTCTTTAATTTTTTTCCAAATTCAGCTGTATATGAAATAGCAAAAGGTTGTAGGAATGGGTGGTTAAGCCATAGGGGAAGTAGAAATTAATGGAAAACCATCACAGCAAGGGTGTAAAGTAGAAATAGTGTCACTAACGCCATAGACATTACTTAATATTCATCATTTATGATTTTAGAAAGTTAAACTATAGGGGCACCTGGGTGGCTCAGTCGGTTAAACGTCCGGTTTCAGCTCAGGTCATGATCTCACAGTCTGTGAGTTCGAGCCCCGCTTCGGGCTCTGTGCTGACAGCTCAGAGCCTGGAGCCTGCTTTGGATTCTATGTCCCCCTCTCTCTCTGCCCCTCCCCTGCTCATGCTTTGTCTCTCTCTGTCTCAAAAATAAATAAAAGCATTAAAAAAAAATTAAACTATAAATACAAGTGAACTTTATTAACTAGGTAAAGGATATCTTAAAATCTCTAGCAAATATCTTATGTAGTGATACTTTAAAATAAAGCCTATAATTACCTACTGTTCATCATTTTATTAGTGGTCTTAGTCAAAGCTTAAGAACAGAAGAAAGAAATGCAGGGAGTAAATAAATCTAAATGACTTGTCATATTTACTTATGACTTTCCACATGGAAAATTCATCACCATTTATGGAGAACCAATAATAAAATTATTACTAGAGTTGGAAGAGTTCATGTCCAATAATCATTAGGAATTTTATACAGGAAGCAATTTGATATATAATTGAAAATAAAATCTTTAACAATAGGAAGAAGAAATGTGTGGTACTTAAATCTAACAAAAGATGTATAAAATTTATAAATAGAGTATCAAAATTGAAACTATATACATGTATATATTTATAGCTAATGTTGGTTTCTGCCTTTTGTCTTCATGTAGTATTCCCTCATCCTTCTATTTTTATTTTCCACAAATTAGTGGTCTTTGTGACTGAGTTGGATGCGATAGGACAGATTAAGAAGACCAGGCACATCACCTTATAGCAAACGTCTTCTGCAATAATATCTAGAGTCTAGAAATTCAAACAGAACCCCTGTAACCTTCTAGAACATACTTAAAAATACCTCTATAATAAATGGAGAGAATATAAATGTGGGTTTTTTAAAGTTTAATATTTGGTCACTTTTGATAATTGAGTCATAATGGATGAATTATACTGTAATATAATTGGATACTAGAGATGATCTCAATCACCTTATTAAGTTTAAAAGTGTTGTGGGTTTTTTGCTCAGGCTAGTTTTCAAGTTGCTTCATTCAGTAAAGCTACCCAGGTTTTTTGATGAAAGTATAGTATGTACTTTTTTCACTGTTATGGTAAAGTTAAAACTTCTTTAGTATTTAGTGTCTTACCAAATCTTGTCACTGCTTCAGTCTATCAAAACACTGACGGTCTCTCTGAATTATAGTCAGTTGACAATAGCATGCCTTCATTTTTCTCTCCAGAATTACTGTTAGAAACTAGTATTAATCATCATTACTATTGATTGAATTTTTCCTTCTTTGGGATATGTTTTATGTACTTATTCCTTACAATAACGATGAAAAGGAATTTACATTCTCCTCCTTGTACAAACAGGGAAACTAAGATTCAATAAACTCATTTTGCTAGCTCACATAGCTAGAAAATGATTAACTAGGACCTGATCCCACTTGTCTGACTTTTAAGTTCTGTATTCTTACCACGTTGCGGGGCGTCTCATAATGTGGGCACATAACTCATGTTGGTTGTTTAAACCAGTGGATGTAGTGAGCCATTATGACTGCAGATAAATGCCTGAGAATATTTATATGGTGCATAAATGTTAAATACTCGAACAGTCAGTTTTCTTGCATCCCCTGCTACATCATGCAGATTTTGCATTTCTGCTTTGAATCCTTGGAAGCTAATTACCTTGGCATAGCAGAAAATAGTCTAACATTCACAGACACATACTTGAGAAGGAATTCTTGGCAAGCATGCATGCTCACCAATGGAAGCCTTTTAGAAGTCAGTAACAGGCTGCAGAGAACAGACATGTTTTCAAACAGTGTGTTTTAAAACTACTCTGATGATACAATGTTGAATTCGAAAAGCTCCTCTTGAAACTCCCCTTTTTCATTACTATAGAAATATACAAACTTGTGGTCTTTTCTTTAGCTGCTGATGGCTTCTGGGAACTAATTTGAATCTTCTTTACCATTTTCTGCCTGATAGCCAGCACTTCCACTGCCAAACTTGACTCTTTATTTTTAAAAAAGGGCTATTTTGAAGGATTTGTTCATTTGTTCATTTCCAATCTTATCCAATTCTTAAGATACCCTTGCAAAGTTAAGAGTCTACCCAAAATGGCTAATCATGTATTCAGATTCTCAAACATTTGTCTATGCAAAACAACCACTATCCTGCTTTCCTTTGGGAAAGAGAATACGTATTTTGGTAATCTTTGGCAAAGTATTGTCATCTGATGTATAGAAACTCTGATGAAAGCCCTGGATTACACAGGAAAGGAAAGCTCCTAAAATAAAAACAATGAATTAGATTAGAGCAGACCCCTTGTGTAATACCAAAGGTGCAGAATGTGAATAGAGAGAAAAAAGTTTGTTAAAGAAGCTCTCTGTCCATATAGCCACTTCTTAGTACAGAACAAGTCTGTGTACAGTGAGCACTTGTGTATTGAACCTCTGCAGAAGTACCTCCCAAGGGATTACTTAGTGTTACATATCTTTAGTTTGATGGACAATGTTCTATGTTCTATGGCTTGTGCTGTTTTTGTTGTTGTTGTTGTCTTTTTCATTATTATATTTACCTTATTGTATATGACCCACAGGTAGACTAAGAATGAAGTTTTTGCAGGGGAAAAGAAGCTGTTCATGGTGTTTTAGAGGGTATGAGAGACAAAATTTGCAATTTCCTTATATAGAGAGAGATATGCAAATATTTAAAAAGTAAATATGAGAGCTTCCTGATTCCGAATTGAAAAAAGTAGGGAAAGGAGTATTCATAAGTTCTTCCTGATCTTGAAAGAAAGTGCTGTGAACTCCTGTTTGTACGTGATGATGATTGTTTATAGAGCAGAGTAAGTTCTGGTTCTGGTTTTACTCCGTTTTCCTTCCTCCACCCGCAAAGGAAAAGCAATGATAGACAATAAGCATATACATTACCTGTTTTATGATGAGTTTAAAGTGGAATGGTTGAGTAAAATATTGAACTACACTGGTACATAACTTTAAGGAGTATAATATAGATCTATAGTTTATGGTTTTCAGAAATAAATGTTGACTTGGAATATCAAAATGAGTTAAAATGTTATGTTTTATAGCTCATAGCACAGATCTTCTTGGCAACCTAAAGCTCTTTATAGATGGCTGTCATTTCAAAGCAGAAATAGAAGTGTGATGAGTAGTTATATTGATTGCATATACAAAGAAAAATATCCTAAGAATTTGCAATTAAAAACATGAAAGATAAACATCATTTAAAAAAATCTAATAACCAGACTTTATTATCATAGTAAATCTTGGTAGGACAGAAGCTGTTTTGTGCCTTTTAACACTGATGCTCTGTATTATAAGATGATTCACATACCTTAATGTGTCTTCTGTCTCAAAGAAAGTATATCAGGTTAATTATGTAAGTTTTGTGAAAAACTTAAGCTTGAAATTAATATAAATTATTATACAGTTTTCACATTCTTGAAGAGTTGTTTGGTGTCTGCACATTGTGTTGTATCAGTGGAAACGTATTTCTTAAGCGCATTCAAAACTGCAAAGCAGTTCTGACCTCAGAATGAGCGCCTTTACAAATTTATTTGAATAAAATTATATAACTTCTAATATTATGCAGATACTGTCTCTGCGGTTTATTACTTTGTTCTCCTTACAAGTGAGAAGCAAATAAGTGCTGCTAATATTTTTTTTTCCAGTGAAGCATCTGTTGTTTGAAGATGATTCTAAACATAAATAGTTTAAGTCATTTGAAGATGGGTATGTCTGTTTGCAAATAGATAGTTTCTATATATAGTCCCATGTATACTTTTGTATTGGAGTTTTGGTAACAATATAATGAAAAGAATTAATATATTTTTAGTGTATATTTTTCCTAATTTTCTATAATGAAGACCGACAATGCCTTCCATAACTCAAAAGAGTATCTTAAAACTACTCAGACATGGATGGACCTCCTTTTTCTTTCTTTCTTTTTCTTATTTTCTTCCTCCTCTTCCTCTTCCTCCTCCTTTTTTTTTTTTTTTTTTGATGTTGTGTGGTTGCCTGAGTCTTTTGCTTATTATAAAGTCATAATTAAATAAGCTTCACTATGAAGATCCAATACTTGGAATGACTGCCTAGTTTCTGTATTCCATTCCATGCTAATGGTATTCCACTCAGTAGTGGTTATAAGTAATATTTATTGAGACAGTGATCCTCAATGTAGGATTCCTTTCCATGAAATAAAATAGTCTTTTTAAAATTTTTTTTTTCTTTTTTTTTTTTTTTAAAATTTTTTTTTTCAACGTTTATTTATTTTTGGGACAGAGAGAGACAGAGCATGAACGGGGGAGGGGCAGAGAGAGAGGGAGACACAGAATCGGAAACAGGCTCCAGGCTCCGAGCCATCAGCCCAGAGCCTGACGCGGGGCTCGAACTCACGGACCTCGAGATCGTGACCTGGCTGAAGTCGGACGCTTAACCGACTGCGCCACCCAGGCGCCCCTAAAATTTTTTTTTTCAACGTTTATTTATTTTTGGGACAGAGAGAGACAGAGCATGAACGGGGGAGGGGCAGAGAGAGAGGGAGACACCGAATCGGAAACAGGATCCAGGCTCTGAGCCATCAGCCCAGAGCCTGACGCGGGGCTCGAACTCACGGACCGCGAGATCATGACCTGGCTGAAGTCGGACGCTTAACTGACTGCGCCACCCAGGCGCCCCAAATAAAATATTTAGTCTTAAGTAAAACTACACAGATGCTCTTTTCACAGAAATTTATGGCATTTCTAGGCCATGGCTAGGACTACTGCATTTTCTTTTCTTTTCTTTCTTTTTTTGGGAAACTTACCTAATTTAAATTTCATTCAGTTTTAGAATAAATATTTATGTTTCAGTATATTCACCTCTTCTCTGTTAATTCATGTTTAGCCATTTATTGACCATTCAAGAAGAGTTTGAAAGCCTACTATGTATTAAGAACTGTGAAGAACCATGTGGATATAAAATGATAGGACAAGGGGCACCTGGGTGGCACAGTCAGTTGAGCATCCAACTTCTGCTCGGGTTGTGATCTCATAGCTTGTGAGTTTGAGCCCCACATCGGGCTCTTTGCTGTCAACGCAGAGCCCAGTTCAGATCAGGTGTCCCCCTCTCTCTCGGCCCCTTCCCTGCTCATAGTCGTCCCCCACCCCTGCAAAAAAATAAATAAATAAAAGGACAAGATAAAAAAGATTAGGATATAGTTCTTGCCCCTAGAGACCTTACTTGTCTAATGATGGAGGAGAATCAACAGGATATAAATGCTCCGACTAAAATGTGTCCAAAATCTTGGTTTTCTAAGATGGTACTATTTTTTTTTTTTTTGGCTCTCCAGGAAAATGTGGCAACCAAAATGCTTTCCAAAGGGACTACCAAGGTTTTCTTTGATTATTGAACTGCAGCAAGTATCTGAGTAGCTTTTTTACTGTTTCAGAACATTACCCTTTTTTTAAATTTTTATTTGAGAGAGAGAGAGAGCGCACAGATGCTAGTGGGGGAAAGGCAAAGATAGGGGGAGAGAGAGAATCCCAAGCAGGTCCACACTGTCAGTGCAGAGCCCGACACAGGGGTCGAACCCATGAACTGTGAGATCATGACCTGAGCTGAAATCAAGAGTGGGTACTTAACTGACCAAGCCACCCAGGCGCCCCTCAGAGCATTACTCTTTAGTCTCACTTTTGGCTTCAAGTCATCCAATGCCCAAAAAAAAAAAAAAAAAAAAAAAAAAGCTTCTGATATTATATGAAAGTTTGGACACCTGAATGTACTGTTGATTATACTTTATTTTACTATATTATACTTGCATTCAGTTTTTTCCTTCCATTTCAGTGTCTGATCACTCCAGTTTGTTACTGTTTCATGGCTATTTTGATGTTAAAGAATTACAGAAGACGAAAACTTTTGATACTAACAGATAGTCTGGCTTGTTAGATGAAGCGCCAACCAAAACATGGGTCTATAGGCTATTCATCTATTGCTGAATATGAAATTAGATGGCTTTCAATTTAATAAGTTGGTCAAATCTGCCTTCTCAGGTAACTGTTTATATTTCCATGGCGTATTAAATATTCTTACGTATTACAAAAGGATCCTCTCTGACAGTTGTGAGTATTGTGGGTGAATGTGTGTGAGAATTATAAACCAAAGGAAAACAAACCATAGTGTGGGAGATGCAGGAGAGAAGCATCAAAGGAAAAGACTTCAAAAGGGAAGGGCTGGAGAAGGTGCAAGGCCTTAGGACATGTTTACACAGCTGAACCAGGCTGAGGCTTGTAAGGAACACCTAGAACCATTAACATTTGTCCAGGGCTGGATCCACCTTCGCACCTGACCCTTCCTAGTGTTATAGAAACCATTAACCATTAGACTGATTAACACACTTGCTTAACTGACTTCATGCACATAGTCTTTAGCAATTACCCTAATAAAAAGAAGCTTCATTCTGGAGTCGGGGCCTCATTCTGACTTGAGTATGAGGATCTTCACTTAACTGAACTTTGCGGACTCACCTTTTGCGAGTCTGGCCATACTTCCAGCAACACCACAGGATATTTATATGCCAAGTAAATCAAAATTTGACTTTTGCTTTTGGGTGACAAAAGTAGCTTAATGCAGGCCAGTGCTTCTATTTGAAATAATTTATAAAGCTAACTAAAATAAACGAATCATCTCTGATTCATGGAGAGCTACTTAGGTAATGAGAACTAAAGGGTCTCAGACTTTGATAGGGAAGGAACCTTGGACCAGTCATCCTGCCAGGGCAGCCCTGTCACCAAGCACCCTATGGACTTCACCTGGAACATGCCCGTTCCAGCTCAGGCTGTCCCTCCAGGGGTGCTTCAGTGCAGAGGGCAGCCCAAGACTCCCCGTCTGCACCTGTTCCTGCTGGCCAGTCAAAGCCATCAGGCACGTGCAGTCTACAAAGTTCCTACAGGAGACCCTCCTTCAAAATTCAGAGAGATAGCTGTGCATAATTCATAAAAATAGATACAAAGTCAAGCAAAGTGAGAGGAGTATGTTTCAAACAAAAGAACAAGGTAAAACCTCAGAAAAAGAACTAAAACAAAATGGAGATGTACAATGCATCTGATGAAGAGTTTAAAGTAATACTCATAAAGATGCGCATCAAAGAAGAGGGAGTGAACTTAGAACTTCAACAAAGAGAAATATAAAAAAGAACCGGTCAGAACTGAAGAAAACAGTAGCTGAAATGAAAAATACACTAGAGGGAATAAAAAGCAGATTAGAGGCCAGAAGGGGGAGTGGCAGGATATATTTAAAGTGCTGAAAGGGAAAAACTTACTCTACCCAGCATGGTTGTCATTCAGAACTGAAAGAGATAAAACACTTCCTAGGGTCATGGTCTCAGGGTTTGTGAGTTCGAGCCCTGCGTCCGGCTCTGTGCTGACAGCTCAGAACCTGGAGCCTGATTCGGATTCTGTGTCTCCCTCTCTCTGCCCCTTCCCTTCTCATGCTCTCTCTCTCAAAAATAAATATTAAAAAAAAAAAAAATTAAAAAAGAGCTTTCTAGATAAGCAAAGGCTAAAGGAGCTCATCACCACTAAACAAGCCATGTGAAAAATGTTGACGGGTTTCTTTAAGTGGAAAAGAAAAGGCTATAACCAGAAATAAGAACATGTTATGAAAGAAAAATGTCACTTCTACAGGCAAATATACAGTCAAGACAATAAATGAACCACTTAAAAAGTTAGTTGAAGGTTAAAAGACAAAAATAGTAAAATCTATTACAACTACAACAACTAGTTAAGGGACACACAAAATAAAAATGTCAAGATGACAAAAACAAAACATGGAGAAGAGGGGAGTAAGGAAATTATCAGCTTAAAATAGACTGGTGTGTATATATGTATATATAATCTCAATGTATATGAAACTCATGGTAACCAAAAACCTACAACATATACACTAAAATAAAAAGAACCAACGCATAACACTGAAGGAAACTATCAGTTGATAAAGGAAGTGACCAAGAGAAGAAACAGAGAAGAACTACAGAAACAACCACAACACCATTAACAAAATGGCAGTAAGAACACACCTATCAATAATTACTTTAAATGTAAATAGACTACTCTAATCAAAAGACATAGGATAACAGAATGGATAAAAAGCAAACAAACAAACAAAAAACCAAGACCCATTTATATGCTGCCTACAGGAGACTCACTTCAGATCTCAAGACACAGAATGAAAATGAAGGATTAGAAAAAGATATGCCATAGAAATAAAGAGAAAGCTAGTCTAACAATACTCGTATCAGACAAAATATACTTTAAAACAAAGACTGTAAAAAAAGACAAAGAAGGGCATTACATAATGATAAAGGGGTCACTTCAAGAAGAGGATATAACAAATATAAATATATATTCAGCACAGAGTCACTGAAATGTATAATGCAAATATTATCAGACAATAGAAATTGACAGTAATATGATACTAAGGGACTTTAATGCCCCACCTATATCAATGGATAGGTCATCTCGATAGAAAATCAATAAGGAAACTTTGGCCTTGATTGACAGACCAGAAGGGCTTAATAGACATGTACAGAATATTTCATCTAAAACCTACAGAATACATGTTCTTTTCAAGTACACACAGAACAGTCTCCAGATCACATTAGGCCACAAAAGAGGTATAAAATTCAAAAAATGGAATCATCAAGTATTATTTTTGACCACAATGGGATGTCTAGAAGTTAGTTACAAGAAGAAAACTGAAAAAAACACAACACATGGACACTAAATGATGAAGAAATCAAAGAGGAAATAAAATCACACCATGAGACAAATAGAAACAAAGCTTTTCAAAACCTACTGGAAGCACCAAAAGCCACTGTAAGAGGGAAATTCATGCCACCACAGGCCTATTTAAGAAATAAGAAAAATCTGAAACATTCTTAACTTTAAACCTAGAAGAACTGAAAAAGACGAGCAAACAAAGCACAATGTTAGTGGAAGGAAGGAAATGATGATCAGAGTGGATTAAATGAAATAAAGATTTAAAAACTACAGAAAAGATCAATGACACTAAAAAGTAAATAAAACTAGGGGCAACTGGGTGGTTCAGTTGGTTGAACATCAACTCTTGGTTTCAGCTCAGGTCATGATCTCACGGTTTCATGAGTTTGAGCCCCGTGTTTTACTCCACTGACAGTGCGGAACCTGCTTGGGATTTTCTCCATCTCTCTCTCCTGCCCCTCCCTGGCTTGCTCTCTCTCTCTCTCAAAATAAATAAAACATAAAAATAAAATTAAAAAAAAAAAAAACTAAAAGGGTCTTTGAGAAGATCAACAAAATTGATAAACCTTTATTTAGACTCAAAGAAAAAGAGATTGACCAAATAAATCAGAAATAAAAGAGAAGTTGTAACTGACACCACAAAAATACAAATGATCATAAGAGATTACTACACACAATCACATGCTAATAAACTGAACAGTTTATAAGAAATGGATAAATTCCTAGAAATTCCATCAGTCTTTGAAGACTGAATCGTGAAGAAATGGAAAATCTGAATAGATGGATTACAAGTAATGAAATTGAAGTAGTAATTTTAAAACTTCTCAAAAAACAAAACTCGAGGACCAGATGGCTTCACAGGTGAATTCTACCCAAATATTTAAAGAAGAGTTAGGACCTGTGCTTCTCAAATTATTCCAAAAAATTGAAGAGCAAGGAAAGCCTCCAAATTCATTCTGTGAGGGCAGCATTACCATGATACTGAAACCAGACAAAGACACTACAAAAAAAAGGAAACTATAGGTCTTCTCTCATGAATATAGATGCAAAAATCCTCAATGAAAATTAGCAAACCAAGTTCAACAATACATTTAAAAGTGTTATACATCACAGTTGGAAGTGTGAGTTATGCAGGGAAGCAAGGATGGTCAACATATGCAAAACAGTTAATGTGATATTTATAACACATTCACAAGAGAAAGGGTGAAGCCCATGTGGTCATCTCAGTAGATGCAGAAAAAGCACTTTAAAGGGCAACATTCTTTCATGATAAAAACTCAGCAAAGTTGGTTTAAAGGGAACATATTTCAACATAATAAATTCTATATATGACAAACCCACAGCTAACATCATACTTAGTAGTAAAAACATGAAAGATTTTTCCTCGAAGATGACAAAGAAGACAGAGATACCACTCTTGCCACTTTCATTCAGTGAAGTATTGGAAATGCTAGCCACAGCAGTTAGCCAAGATAAATAAAAGTAAAGAAGAAATAAAACTATCGTTTGCAGTTGATACAATACTGTATGCAGAAAATCTTAAAGCATCCACCAAAAAACTATTAGAACTAATGAATGAATTCAATAAAGTCCTAGGATAAAGTTAGTGTACAGAAATTGTCCTATTTCCATACACTAATAATGAGCTACAGAAATAGAAATTAAGAAAAAAAATCCCATTTATAATTGCATTAGAGAGAATAAAATACCTAGGATAAAGATTAACCAACATGGTAATTCTGAGGACTATTTAAGATGTTGATGAAGGAATTGTGGAAGACACAAATAAATGTAAAGATATTCTGTGCTTATTGAATAGAAGAATTAATTTTTCTAAGATGCCCATACTTACCCAAAGCAGTCTACACAGTGCAATTCCTATGAAAATACCAATGGCATTTTTCACAGAACTGGAGCAAAGCATGAATGAAATCTAACCATTTATGACAAAATGGATGGGCCTAGAGGCTATTATGCTGAATAAGTCAGAGAGAAAAGTACCATATGATTTTGCTTATATGTGGAATCTAAAAACCAAAACAAATGAACAGGCAAAACAGATACAGACTGGCAGATACAGGAAACAAACCGGTTCCCAGAGGGAGATGCCGGGTGACATGCATACTAAATCAGGGGGATTAAGAGGTCAAAACATCCAGTTATTGAGTTAGTCATGAGGATGTAGTGGACAGCATGGGGAATACAGTAAGCAAAATTGTAATGACTTTGTATCTTGACCGATGTTAACTAGATTTTGTTAGGATCACTTCGTAATGTATACAAATATTGTATTACTCTGATGTACACTTGAAATTAATAGGAATTTTATGTCAATTACACTTTTTAAAAATGAGGCCTAGTAGAATTCATTTGGCTTCTGCAGCCGCTTTTATACTGGAGCCAATTGCTGATTTGGGCAAGAATTGAGAATCCAGTCCAGGTCCCAGCAAAGGGGTACTGTAGAGAAACGGAAAAATAAGCACATCTTTTGGTACAAATTTCATTATTCTCAAGCACACTCTGGTTGTTTGCTGATGGAGAGTGGCTGAAAGCCCTAAGCATCAAGTCTCAAAAGCAGAGTATTTTTCAGTCTTGTGTTTAAAACGGATGTGGGAGCCACCTGTCTTTGAAAATCCTGTCTGAGTTCAGTCAAGAGAGATGGCACTTTATCAGGGCCATTACCCGTGACTCAGTCATTACATTCCCTGATTGGATTAAGGCGATTACATTTTACTAATAAATTTGACAGTATTAAAACAGAAATTAGACCATTTTATCCATTCATCAGTTGATGGACACTTGGGCTGTTTCCATTAATTGACTATTGTAGATAATGCTACTATAAACATTGGGGTGCATATATCCCTTTGAATTAGTATTTTTGTATTCTTTGGGTGAATACCTAGTAGTGCAATTGCTGGATTGTAGGGTAGTTCTCTTTTAAATTGGAGGAACCTCTACACTGCCATACTGTTTTCCAGAGTGGCTGCACCAGTTTACATTCCCAGCAACAGTGCACAAGGTTCCCCTTTCTCCACATCTTCGCTGATCCCTATTGTTTCTGATGATGTTGATTTTAGCCATTCTGACAGGTGTGAGGTGATACTCGTTGTAGTTTTGATTTGTATTTCCCTGATGATCAGTGATGCTGGACATCTTTTCTTATGTCTGTTGGCCATCTGTATGTCTTCCTGAGAAAAATGTCTATTTAAGTCCTCTGCCCATGTTTTAATTATTCATTTGGGGGGTGTTGCATTTGATAAGTTCTTTATATATTTTGGATTCCAACCCTTTATCAGATGTGTCATTTGCAAATATCTTCTCCAGTTCCATAGTTGCCTTTAGGTTTGTTGATTGTTTCCTTCGCTGTGCAAAAGCTTTGTATTTTGATGAAGTCCCAATAGTTTAGTTTTGCTTTTGTTTCCCTTACCTCAGAAGTATCTAGCAAGAAGTTACTGTGGCCGCTGTCAAAGAGGTTGCTGCCTATGTTCGCCACTTGAATTTTGATGGTTTCCTGTCTCACATTTAGGTCTTCAATCCATTTTGAATTTATTTTTGTGTATGTTGTAAGAAAGTGGTCCACTTTGAATCTTTGGTATGTTGCTGTCCAGCTTTTCCAACATCATTTGTTGAATATTTTTTCCTGCTTTGTTAAAGATTAATTGACCATACAGTTGTGGGTTCATTTCTGGGTTTTCTATTTTGTTCTGTTGATCAGTACCATACTGTTTTGATCACTACAGCTTTGCACTATAAATTGAAGTCTGGAATTGTGGTGCCCCCAGCTTTACTTTTCTTTTTCAAGTTGCTTTGGCTATCTGGGGTATTTTGTGATTCCATACACATTTAGGATTGTTTGTTTTAGCTCTGTGAAAAGTGCTGGTGGTATTTTGATAGGGATTGCATTAAATGTGTAGATTGCTGTGGATAATAGAGATAATATAGACACTTTAACGATATTTGTTCTTCCAATCCAATCCATGAGCATGAAATGTCTGTTTCTTTGTTTCATCTTTGATGTCTTTCAAGAGTGTTTCATAGTTTTCAGAGGCTACAGGTCTTTCACCTCTTTGATTAGATTTATTCCTAGTTATCTTCTATCTTATTTAGTGCAGTTGTAAATGTCTTTCTGCTGCTTCACTATTGGTGTATAGAAATGTGCCAGGTTTCTCTACGTTGATTTTGTATTCTGCAAATTTGTGTATCAGTTCTAGCGATTTTTTTTGGTTGAATCTTTTGGGTTTTCTACGTACAGTATCATGTCATCTGCAAATAATGAATGTTTGACCTCTTCTTTGCCAGTTTGGGTGCCTTTTATTTATTTTTGTTGTCTAATTGTTGTAGGTAGGAATTCCAGTACTATGTTAAATAACAGTGCTGAGAGTGGACATCCCTGTTGTGTTCCTGACCTTAGAGGAAAAGCTCTCAGTTTCTCCCCATTGAAAATTAATATTAGCTGCAGGTTTTTCACATATGGACTCTATTACGTTGAGGTATGTTCTTGCTAAACCTACTTTGTTGAGAGTTTTTATTATGAATCGATTTGTACTTTGTCAAATGCTTTTTGTGTATCTAAATGATCATATGGTTCTTATTTCTTTTATTAATGTTGATTGATTTAAGAATAAATGAGCTTTTAAGTATTGGTGGATTCTCTTGGCTATCATTTATTAAAAATTGATGTGTTTCTGTTCATCGGAGTTATTGGTCTGTAGTTCCCTTTTTTATTGTAGTCTTTATCTGCTCTTGGTATCAGGGTAACATTAGGCTCATAGAATGACTTTGAAAGCTATCCTTTCTTTTCTATATTTTTGGAATAGTTTGAGAAGAATGGATATTAATTCTTCTTTAAATGTATGGTGGAATTCACCTGAGAAGCCATCTGGTCCCGGTCATTAGTTTGTTGGGAATTTTTTGATTACTGATTCAGTTTCTTTGCAAGTTATTGATCTGTTCCAATTTTCTCTTTATTCCTGTTTGTTTTGGTCATTTATGTTTCTAGGAACTTATCCATTTCTTCCATGTTGTCCAATTTGTTGGCATATAGTTTTTCATAATACTCTTATATGGTGTTGGTTGTTATTTCTCCTCTCTCATTTATGATTTTACTTATTTGGTTCCTTTCTCTCTTTGGTAAGTCTGGCTGGAGGTTTACCAGTTTTATTGATTTTTTTTTTCAAAGAACAAACTCCTGGTTTCATTGATCTATTCTATTGTTTTTTTGTTTTGTTTTGTTTTTAGTTTCTAGATAATTATTTCTGCTCTGATCTTTATTATTTCCTTCCTTTCGCTGGCTTTAGGCTTCTTTTATTATATTTTTTTCCTAACTCCTGTAGGTATAAGGTTAGGTTCTTTGAGATTTTTCTTCTTAGGGTAGGCCTGTATTGCTATATATTTCCCTCTTAGGGCCACTTTGTTACATCTCAAAGGTTTTGGACTTTTGTGGGTCCCCCCCTTCATTTGTTTCCTTGTATTTTTAAAAAATTTCTTCTCTGATTTCCTAGTTGACCATTCATTGTTCAGTAGCCTGTTTTTTAACTTCTATATATTTGTGGTCTTTCCAGATATTTTCTTTTGGTTAACTTCTGATTTCATAGCGTTGTGGTCAGAAAAGTTGCATGGTATGATTTCAGGTTTTTGTATTTATGGAAGCCTGATTTGTGACCTAATCTGTGATCTACTCTGATGAATGTCCCATTTGTACTTGAATGTGTATTCTGCTGTTTTAGGATGGAATGTTATGAATATATCTGTTATGTCCATCTAGTCCAGTGTGTCATTCAAAGCCATTGGTTCCTTGTGTATTTTCTGTTTAGATGATGTATTAATTTAAATGGTGTGTTAAACTCGCCTACTTTTATTGCCTTACTATCGATTACTTCCTTTTATGTTTGTTACTGTTTTATATATATGGGTGCTCCCATGCTGAACATGTAAGTATTTACAATTATTATATCTTCTTGTTGGATTGTCCCCTTTATTGTGATATAGTGCCCTTTGTCTCTTAGTACAGTCTTTGTTTCAAAGTATAGTTTATATGATAAAAGTATTGCTACCCTAGCTTTATTTTGACCTCCATTTGTGTGATAAATGTTTCTCCATACCCTCACTTTCAGTATGTAGGTGTCTTTAGGTCTAAAATGATTCTCTTGTAGGTAGCATATAGATGGATCTGTATGTGTATCTATAGTGTTTTTTTTAACCCATCGTGACACCTTATATGTTTTGATTGGAGTGTTTCGTCCATTTACATTCAAAGTAATGATAAGTGTTTATTGCCATCTTAATACTTGTTTTGTTGTTTCTGGAGATTTCTGTGACCCTCTCTTGTTTCTGTCACTTTTGGGCTTTCCTTTCCACTCTGAGTCCCCTTTAATATTACTTGCAGGGCTGATTTAGTGATCATGAACTCCTTTAGTTTTTGTCTGTGAAACTCTTTATCTCTCCTTCTAAACTTAATGACAGCCTTGCTGAATAGAGTATACTTGGCCGTAGATTTTTCCCACTCAGCACTTTGAGTATATATACCATGCCACTTCCTTCTGGCATGCCAAATTTCTGTTGAGAAATCTTCAGCAGTCTTACCTTGTAAGTTAAGGACTTCTTTTTTCTTGTTTGTTTTAAGACTTTTTCTATACCAGTATATTTTGCAAATTTAATTACAATATGTCTTGGTATTGGCCTCCATTTATTGAGTTTGATTGGAGTTCTCTGTGCCTCCTGAATCTGGATGTCTGTTTCATTCTCCAGATTAGGGAAGTTTTCTGCTATTATTTCTTGAAATAAATTTTCTGGCCCCCTTTCTCTCTCTTCTTCTGGGACTCCTATAATATGAATGTTATTACATTTGATGGAGTCACTGAGTTCCCTAAGTCTGTTCTCATGTTCCATAATTCTTCTTCTCTCTCTCTTTTGTTCACCCTTATTTTCCATCATTTTATCTTCTAGTTCACTAATTTGTTCCTCCACTTCTTCCAGCCTGCTGTTCATTGCATCAAGCCTGTTTCCAATCTTGGTCATCACATTTTTCATCTCTCAGGGATTCTTTTTTTAACTCTTTTATCTCTATGGTAAAGGTCTCCCTGATACCTTTTATGCTTTTCTTAAGCCCAGTGAGTTGCTTTAAATTCTCCATCAGGCACATTACTTATATCTGTTTTGCTTAGCTCTCTGGCTGTCGCCTTATCTTGTCCTTTCCTTTGGGATAAATTCCTCTGTCTTGGCACTTTGGTCTAAGTCTCTGCCTTCATCTGTGTATTAGAAAAGCCCGTTATGTTTTCTGCTGTTCACCATAATGGCCTTATGAAGAGGAGATCATGTAGCACTTTAAGGAGTGTCTCTGGTGTGTGGTGCGTGCACTCTGCTGTTGTATTGTGGCTGCTCTAGCCTTCAGGCTGGTCATCTGCAGGGGCTCTCCTCGCCTGCTGTGGGCAGTGGTTGGTCCTTGGCCTAGATGTGGCAAGTTTTAACTCTGGTGAAATGAGACCGGATGCCACCCTACCAGAACTGAAGCCCTGCAGAACTCTGTTTGGGGGACGTGGCGTGAGCAGGGATTTGTGCTGGTCTGTGGGAGGGGGCCCGCTCCGTTGGAACTGAGGCAAGCTTGACCGAGAAAGGCAGTCCCACCAGACGCAGGGGTGTGGGGTTTGGTGTAAGCAAGGTAAGCAGTCAGTATCAGAGCTGCGCTGCTTCCAGCAGGTGGTGTGTGTTTATGCTGAGTGGTGATGGAGGAAAATGGCTCCAGCCAGGTTGTTTGCCTGCCTTCTCTCCAGGAACAGGAGAACTCTATCTCAGCCAAGTCCTCTGACCTTTACAGCTCTAGGCTTTAGGTCTCACTGTTGCAAGAACTCAGGAAATTCAGTCCCTCTTGTTTTCTAAGCTAATGACTTTGGAAAACCATTCTCCTTGTTTTTTCCCCCTTTTCACGCTTGGTTACCCTCCCTCCCTCCCTTTCTTCCTCCATCCCCTTCTCTCTCTCTCTGTCTTGCTCTCTCGCTCTCGCTCTCACTCTTTCCTTCAGTATGACCTCTTCTCTCCCTTTAGTTGTGGAGTTCTGTCAGTCTTCAGGTCAATTTTTGGGGTATTCAGGATGCTCTGATAGTTAATCTAGTCATGTTCATGGGACGAGAAGAGCCTAGAGTCATCCTCCTCCACTGCCTTCTTCTCTGAGTTGAGGTCTGTATATTTAAATGGGTTAAAAACATTCTTCATCTTCACTATTTTATAATATATATAATTGCCTTCAACTATGAATCTAGGTGGTTAATAACCTATGCTTTGGACTGTCTTTGGTTAGGACATATCAGATTGCCACTATGCCAGATGCTTTATATATGTTATTGAATTTAATTATTAACATTTTTAGCATGATTTTTATGCCTATTTTATAGATAAATATGAGAAGCCAGAAAACAAATAACTTACCCAAAGTCCCACAGTTAGTAAGTGAAAATCATGCCAATGGGTGAACTGATACATGATTTTTTAAATTTAGTTTCATGACCATTATATTTTTAAAATTCAGTATTCTGATATTCTTTAACTCACATATACACTGTTTTTCAGTGTATAGTCTTTGCTATGACTTCTGGCCAGATGTGGAATCATATCCGTGGACCTCCGTATGCTCATAAGAACCCACACAATGGACAAGTGGTAAGTGTGTGTTCTAAGTATCCACATTTTGCACTTTAATCTTGTTTATATAGGAATCAGAAATTATGTTTACTATTTAGTGAGAAAGGATTTTATTTGTAAATTATAAGTTTGTTCTTTCTCTTCTAATACTACGTCTGCTATATACATACACATATATACAATATATTGTTTTTGGGATGAGGACTGCTTTGCTGTTTAAGAAAATTAATGTACTGGGCCACCTGGGTGGTTCAGTTAGTTAAGCATCCGACTCAGTTTCAGCTCAGGTCATGACCTAACGGTTTTGTGAGTTCAAGCCCCACATCAGGCTCTGTGCTGATGGTGCAGAGCCTGCTTGGGATTCTCTCTGCCCCTCTCCTACTCCTGCTGTCTCTCTCTCTCTCTCTCAAAGTGAATAAATAAACTTAAAAAAGAAAAAAAAATTAATGTTCCTACCATATCGAATAGACATTCATAACCTACTTTTTCAACTTTACATATTGCTCCGGTAATAATATGTAATGCCAGCAGAGGAAATAGGAACAGTTTGTAGTCACTGTCCTATCAGTGGTAAATTTAATTTAGTTCAGAAAAGAGTAATGAAAACATCATTATGAACTCTGGTAGTCCTTGTATTAGAATGCTAACAATTGTTTGCTACAAAATTAAAAGTGACATTAATGAAATCAGTAGCAAAGTTAACATTAGTAACTACTACTGAATTTACTTATTTTGTTGCTTTCCTTTTTTAGGGTATTGTTTTCAGGAGGATTATTTCAGGTGTTTTTTTTTTTTTGGTGAATGGGATATATTGTAATAGATCAACTATCTTTGGGGCTTAGTATTTATTAGGTTGGTGATGATTAACTGTTTAAAAATGTAATTTTTTCTGTAACTTTTTCATTTGGAAAACATACAGATTCTGAGAAAATAATGTCATGACAACCCTGATATACCAATGGCCAAACAGTTACTAGCTCATAACCAATCCTTGTTTCATCTAGTCCCCCACTCCATTCTCTTTACCTGCTGTTGGATTCTTTTGAAAGAAGTGCTCAATGTCAGTTCATGTCATACAGAAATACTATAGTAAGCATCCCTAAAAGATAAGGCCTTTGAAAATCATAACCATGTTACTGCAATCACCTAGGATAATAAATTCTTAATTTCTAAAATTGTGGTTCTGAATAAAATTTTCATATGGCAGTATAGTTATAAATTCTCTATAAGTATAGATTATAACATAACCTTATGAGATTTATTCTTCACTGCTCACAATACTTGAAATATGTTTAATATTAAAGCCAACAAGTTACTTATTTCTTCTTCCTACATTGTGACTTTCTTTAAATTTCTTTGTGTAACTCTATAATACAAGGATATAATTCACTTTATTCAATTGCCTGTTCCTTGACTGCACAGTCAGGTTTTAAGGACTAGTTACTAATTGCCAGATTAGATACTACATAATAATCAATTTGGCCTCATATTTTTGTGAACGTACTTAGATTTCTCCTAAAGATGGCAATGATATGGAGTCAGAGTTAGTTTCTTTGGATGCTCAGCTGCCATCGTCATTTAGCCATGGGTTTTGCTATGTGTATGTTTTTGAAATCTGTCACTACTTAGAAGAATTGAATGTTTTTAATATTCAAATTGAATTATTTTAAAGAAAAATAATTGGAAATATTTTTCAAGCAAGTCTTTCTGACCATCCTGTTGGAAAGTGTAGTCCTTTCCTCTCTTTCTCCCCAGTGCCCGCACTATCTCCCTTTTCTGTTTTATTTTTTCTTCATAGCACTTTATCATCTTCTAACATGCTGTATTATCTACTTATTTTGTATTATTTTTGTGCGTGTCTGACTTTTGTCATGATACCAGTAAGATATAAGCACCTGACAGCATGACTTTCTATCGGTTTTTGTCACTGATATTTTCGTATTACATAAAGAACGTCCTGACACAAAGATTTGATCACTGTTATGTTCATGATACCTAAACATGTAAATTTAGGAAATCTTCTAAGTTTATCATTACTGTCTTTTAACATTCTTTTAAAAGAATATTCCTTAGGTTGAAAGCATTAAGCATTGCTTTTTATATTGTTCGATTTGTTCAAGTATATGGAAAATTAATCAACATTCCTATGAAATGTGGTAACTTCTCTACTCTTCAGAGGTTTTAGCTAGGATCCCTATAATAAAATACAGAATTATAAGAGAAAATCACATTTATTAACATGTATACTGCCTGCATACATAGGAGGTACTTGGAAAAATTTGTAAACACACAGAGATAACTTAATGTACATGCTCAAATACCATCGTTAGTTAAAGAGAGACAGAAATGTGTGGAGGGGAGGCCACATTTGTGCAGGTGACCAGGAAAAGTAAGATGTATTACGCAGATTTAAGTCACAGGTGCCTTCCTTCCATTCATAAGGGTCTAAAATTGTCTCCAGAAATTTACCTTTGTCCTTCCTGGTAAGGGGGGAGGAGGGACACCTTTGTAGATGTGTATGCTGCTTTTAGCCAGATTGGGGAGGGCAGAATGCTTTTGCTGTATCTGCTTGTTGGTTGCCTTCAGCTCAAAATAATCCTTATGATGGGGGAGTATGGGGCAAGCTGAGGGCAAAATATGGGCTGACACACTGCCTCATTCCCAGGTGGAATATGTGTGGTATTCCTAGGACACCCCTGGCTACCCAAGAACAAAGGAACCGGGTTTAAGTGCTTGGCCATGATAATGCGAGAGACTAAGGCAAATGAAAAACTAAATTCCCTTACTACCTGTAGCCCATTGAGAAGTCCTTGAAACTGGCAGAGTGACCTCCCTCTAGGAGCTAGCTACCTCGATGATGACACTTTGTCAGTGGCAAAAGAGAACCTTAGTTTAACATTGTCCCAACCTGGAGGATCCTGTCAGTCTACTTCGTTTTTCTCACTGCCCCAAGATATATGCTGGCAATCAGACTCCAGGCTTATGCTCCGCCTCCATATGCATCTGAAGGGTCTCATGACTGAGGTTTTATTAAACGGTGATAAATGGTGTTTGCCTAGCAACAGCTAGCCCCTCAAGGTCCTGGAAACTTGGCGTCCAAAATTTCTTAGAGAATAACTCTATCCCTGACCTCCTCCCAACCAACCTGAGGGTGTATAATGAGTTACCCATCACAACCCTAAGGGTTGTGTACAACCAGGAAGAGTACAGCTCTTCCTGCCCATGAGTCCTGCCCCCATGCTTTAATAAAATTGCCTTTTTGCACCAAAGACATCTTCCAGAATTCTTTCTCGGCCGTCGGCTCTGCACCACCCCACCATGCTCCCAAAACTTCATCATTGACACCAGTGGCATATTTTGAAGTGTCATATTCTGCTACCCTTCATTCTTACTGTAATCTCTATTAATATTTCAACTACTGCTTTTCTAATACATGTAGTTTACTGTAGTTTATATGTAGTTAATACAAAACATGTAGTTCATTATTCCATGTAGTTTACTGGAGTAAGCTTCTAAAATGTTTGTGCTAATAGCGGTGATGACGGTGGATATGACCTGTTGCTTACTCAGTGCATGTGAGGCACTACACTTCATAGCTGAATATTTTGGGCTACCAGATGAATATTCCTGAAACATAACTTGTTATAGGTATAATATTAATATGTGTATGGAACTGAGTTACCAGTTCAAGAGCCTCTCCATTTCCTGACCCTTATAATTCTGCTTTTTTAACTTGATAACTCTGCTTTGCAAAAAAACTCAGTATTCGCATATTTGCACTGTTGCTTGTTTCCTGAATATATGCTTTATTTTGCTGTTTCCATTCCTGGAGCGTTCTCTGTATCTATCAAATCTCACCTGATTTGCCATCCTGCTGAGATGTGTTAGTTCTTAATTACATTGGAAGTGCTCCCTACTTTCTTTATATATTTATTAACATGTAGTTAGTCCACTTATGTATCTATGCATTTTTAGTATAATAATTTTTTAATGATTCATATATCCTATTTTTTACTTTATTGTTTTATGTTTCAAGTTTTTATTGAAATTCCAGTTAATTAACATATAGTGTAATACTAGTTTCAGGACTAAAGTGACTCATCACTTACATATGATACCCAGTGTCCATCATAACAAGTACCCTCCTTAATGCCCATCACCCATCTAGCCAATCCCCCCACCTACCTCCCCTTCGGCAACCCTCAGTTTGTTTTCTGTAGTTAAGAGTCTATTTTGTGGTTTGCCTCCCTCTTCCCCCCACCCCATGTTCAACTGTTTTGTTTCTTAAATTCTGCATTTGAGTAGAATTATATATTTGTCTTTCTCTGACATATATCCCATTTTAGTCAAGCCCTTAGACATACAGAGTTTCTCCTAAGCTATTTTTTATCTTTACAACTTGCATTTAGCTTGTTCTCAATAAATGTTTTATTAAATGATTATAAGGTTTCATACTGGGAAATTTTTGTTTCTTAAATTGGATTATCTTAATTCTCCTTTTAATTTTTTTTTCTCACTAGTCAGAAGAATAATAGGATTAACATGTCACTGTTAATTCAGCATAAACCAGTTACTGACCTTAATGTGACAGGAACATTTAAAGTTCAGATTAGAGACACATTTTCTTTATTTAGAAAGTTATTTGTTTTTCAGGTAGAGATTGGTGTGGCTCTTAGGAAAAGGAACTCTGATGGCTCAGAGGAACACATTAAGAGAATTTTCTGTATTTTGAAAGGGAAAAACATTTCCTTCTTATGTACCTCTTTTAACATATTTATCGTAACTTTCAGCACCTTAATAAAAATGATAGAAATGATGAAATTGAAACCATAGCCAAGGTATTTAAACAAATGAATTCTGTTCCAAACTCTTCACCCCCTTTTATTTCACATAAATATAAAGGTCTTAGAAATTCTGGAGTTTCTTACTACAGAAACAATTGCATGAGAGATGTGGCTACAGTTGAAGGTTTATGTGAAATGCTAACTGCTTAGCAGTGTAGAAAGGGCCTATTATAGCATCCAGTAAAGGGGAAGCTGAATGTTGCCCATGAGTATGTAGCTTTTTTCTTGTTTTGCATTTTAACATATTCCAGCAAAATTTCTCTTCCTGCCTTTTTATATGCATAATGTCAACATACAGTGAAACAGGAAATTACGGTTTAAGTTTTGTTTTAATGAATTGATTTACATAATAATGTGTTTTCATATTACTGAAACAAAATAGAAGATTAACTTTGCTTTACAAAATGAAATGGTTACTGGTACAGAACTTTAATGATTGCTCATTAGAATGATAATAGTAAATGTTTTTCTTTATAATAGATGTATTTAAATTTTAAGATATAACTTAAAAATTAGCACTATCCTTCTTTGGTAATTTCTTCATATTTTAACCTACATTTCTAAAGAGAAATTACCATGTAGCATTTGTGTTATTATAAAGAGGCTATTTACCTCTTTCAGTGGTATGGAATAAAATGACAAAGGGAACCTCCACTCACATTTTAAAGACTTATTTGTAGGTAACTATTATACACAAAGATCAGCTAATTGAGTTGTAATTTTTGTTCAGTTTTGCTAAGTTACAGAAATGTTGTATTTCAACTCTATCTTAGGTGGTCAGAAGAATTTGTGTTAAAATTATTCATGAAGGATTATTTCAGTGTTATGTTAAAGTGAAGTAACTTTGTAAATACCTTAGGATTGTGCCACGGAAATCTGTGATTTCCCAAAATAGTGGATTTTTTTTCCCTGCTTTTCTCTGAAGTTGTAAATTCTAAATAGAATTCTGGGTGATGATGAGATCTTTTGTGCCACATATTAATTACATAATGAGATTGACATTTCTCTGTATAAGTAAGTTTTAATAGAATTTGGCTTTATAACATCTAGTGTTACATTTTTTAAGCATAAAAGCCACATTAGTTATTAAAAGACTTATTTTTTTTTCTCCTTCAGACTGACAGTTTTTACTTAGGGCACTGATTTATTAGATATACATCAGCATTATCACGTGGTATTTTAAATTTCAGGTTATACTTTAGGAAATCTACAGGAAATTCAAATGCATAAGAACAGTTAGACAGTGTTGAAAGAGAAGTACAAAGCTAACTCTAACTTTAGGTCACCAGATTTCAAAACTTACTTTAAAGCCGCATTAACTAAGATGGATTTTATTCATCGAAGGATAAACAAATAGACCAATTTAACAGAATGAGTTTTCACAAACCTATGAACGCGTATATGGCTACAGTGACACCATAATACTGTGTGGAAGCATAAACATATGAAAAAGATTTCAACCTTATTATTACTTTATTAAGTATGTGAAAGTTAAAACACAATAAGGTGCTGCACTGCATTTACCATAATGATTAAAATCAATAGCACTGATACCATGCAGAGTTTCAGTCACTAGAACAGGAATTGGTTCAAGCAATTTAAAAGCTGACAGCATGTAGTGAAACTGATCAGACTCCTACCCATGATCCTGAAATTTCATTTCATAAATGTATATTCAGGAGAAATGCATGGAAATGATTGCCAAATGCAGTGTACAAAAATGTTAATAGCATTATTCTTAATAGTCCCAGAGTGGCAACAACCCAAATGTCTATCAGCAGAATGATTAAATAAATCATAGTACAAACAGTGGAATATATGTAGTTGCTTTTTACTTAGAACAAAAAGAACTGATTTCAAAAATGAAATGTTAAGTGAAAGAAGCCTGGCACAAAAAAAAAATGTATTTAACTTCACAACCAGGCAGAACTTATCTGTGTGTTAAATGTTAGAAAAGTAGTCCCTTTGAGCTGTGTGAGTTGTAGCTAGAATGGGACATGAGACAGCTTCTCGACATCTATCTCTTCATTTAGGTGGTATATTCACAGGTGCTATCAGTTTGTGAAATTCATCTAATTGTAAACTTGTGAAATAGGAACTTTTCTGTGTGCATGCTATTATACTTCTATAAACATTCTTCTGTACTCTGCAAACTGTAAGTCGTTGACAGAAGAAATGAAGATAAACACAAACAAATGGAAAGATCCACCATGATCATGAGTAGAAAGAATTAACACTAAGAGGTCTGTACTACTCAAAGCAATCTGTAGCTTTAGTACAACCCCTATCAAAATACGAAGGGCATATTTCTCAGAAGTAGAACAAAGAAATCTAAAAATTGTATGGAACCACAAAAGAAAGCAATCTTAAGAAAGAAAAACAAGGCTGGAGGTGTCAGGCTCCCTGATTTCAAACTGTACTATGGAGCTATGTCATCAAAATACTGTAGTACGAGCACAAAAACACACAAATCAATGGAGCTGATTAGAAAATCTGAAAATAAGCCCATGTGTGTATGGTCAATTCATCTTTGACAAAGGAGGCAAGAACATACAATGGTGAAAAAGATGGTCTCTTCATGGTGTTGGGAAAACTGGACAGCTGCACAAGGATGAAATGGGACCACTACCTTACACCATACAAAAAATAAACTCAAAAGGAATTGAAGACTTCAATATAAGTCTGGAAAATAAAGTTCTTAAAAGGTAACATAGTATTGGACATTGGTCTGAGCAATATTTTTTTAGATCTGTTTCTTTAGAGAAGAGCAAAAAAGACAAAAATCAACAAACGGGACTACATCAAGCAAAAAAGCTTTTACACAGCAAAGGAAATCATCAACAAATGAAATTGCAACTACTGGATGGGAGAAGATACTTACAAATGATATATTTGATAAGGGATTAATATCCCAAATACATAGAAAACTCACACAGCTCAGTATCAGAAAAAATATACCATTTCAAAAATGGGCATAGGACCTGAACAGACACAGTTCTCCAAAGAAGACATATAGATGACCAACAGGTACATGAAAAGATGCTCAGAGCCACTAATCATGAGGGAAATGCACAGCAAAACCACAAAGAGATATCATCCCAGACACGTGAGAATGGATGGTATCACAAAGACAGAAAATAACCAGTGTTAGCAGGAGGAAAGGGAACCCTGACGCACAGTTGATGGGAACACAAAATGGTGACACCAGTGTGGAAAATCATAGGGATGTTTCTCAACTACAAAATAGAACTGTGTGATCCAGCAATTGCACTTCCGGGTATTTACCCAAAGAAAACGAAGACACTAATTTGAAATGACATATGCACCCCTATACTTCTTGCAGGATTATTTACAACAGCCAAGATATAGACACAGTCTAAGTGTTCCCTGTTAGGTGAATGGATAAAGTTGTGGTATGTACACACATACACAGTGGAATTTTAGCTATAAAAAGAATGAATTCTTGTCGTTTGGCAACATGGAGGAACCTTGAGGATATTATGCTAAGTGAAGTATGTCAGAGCAAGACAAAAGGCAAATACCATATAATTTCACTTCTATGTGGAATCTAAAAAACAAATGAACAAACAAAGCGGAAACAGAGGGGATGGTTGCCAGAGGGGAGAAGGGAGAGGTTGGGAGATGGGTGGAATAGGGGAAGAGCATTAAAAGGTACCGACTTCTGATTATAAAATTAGGGTAATGCAATGTATTGCATAGGAAATACAGTTAATATTTAAAAATTTTTTTATGTGACAGATTGTAGCTAGTTATTATTGTGTTCATTTCATCATGTTAATAAGTAGGGGATCACTATGTTACACACTGGAAGGTAATATAATATTATCATTCAATGGCGCTTAAATAATGAAAAATGTTTTAAATACATGCTTAAAACAATACATGCTTTGAATGCTAATAATTCTGAGTTCAACTCTACCACATATTTTTTGTAGATGAGTTTGTCTAATGGTAAAACTTACCTAACAGGCTGCTCTAGAATCTTTTCCTCATCACATGTTTGGTAAACACTGCATCTAATATTATTCATGTAGAAGTTTATGGTACATATTCATGGATTAAAAAAAAACTTATTTAATTTTGTTTAACCTGGTGCCTTTCAACTTAATTTTGCCTCCATCTTAACGTAGCTACTAGACACACTCCGGGAAATGCTAGGATATAACATGTCAAGTGCTTTGGTGTGCGGTAGCTAATAGATGTTCAGTAACGATACTATGAGGTCAGAGAGAGCAGGTCTTTTACAAGTGAGGAAGAGTAACATTTCAAGAGAGAGTAATAGAGCCAGAATTAGAATGGTGGGTCTTGTAACATGATAAAGAGTCATTCATGGACTAAATTGATGATAATTAGACTCAATTATTTTTAAATATATATGTCTAAGTTGTTAGTAACAGTGGTTAATGTTTGAATCTTGCCGATAAAATCCATTTTAAAATTTTGCCTGAAATGCTAAGAAATCTGAGTCCCTGAACAATCTGAATCAGGGATGATGCCTCCTATTTTCTGCATAAAGATTGCTTAATTAAATATGGGGTGAAGGTCATGAGACCTCTGTATTCTTGGCAAACATGATCCTTTTAAATATGACCAGGGCCTAATAAGGCCCTAGAGACTTAAAGATATGTGAGGCTAGGTGTAGTCCAAAAAAGTTGTCATTTACTTCCACGTTGTTTTTCTTTACTATCTGATTCTTCTAATTATTTTTTGAAATAGGATACTTTGCCTTCTTGTATTTCAGCTTTTGCTTTTAAAATTTACCCTTTGATCATAAAATAAGTGCTCGTTTTGGAGATTTAGAAAATTACAAGATATATGTATCAGGAAATGGTACCACCTTATAGTTTCTTATAAAGGGGAAAGAATATATTATGTAGTTAAGCAAAGTGCTATCTATAGGTAGTAGATTAAAGAGAATGTTCTTGTGTTAAACTGTAAAGGCATGACAAATATGAAATGCAGGACATTAAAAACCAGGCTAGCCATTCAAAATATGAGCAGAGAGCTTAAAAAGCCACTGAGAATTGAATGGCTTTTTCTTGCATCAAGTAAATACCTCCTACATACACACAGTTGAACAAAGGGAATGAGTCTGTATTTTTCCCAAGATGAGACTATAAAAAGATGATAGTGAAACAGAAGAGAGAGATTCAGGGTTAAGACGCTACACCTGATGTATCACCTTACATGATGATGTATCATGTATCATGTATCACGTACATGTATCATGATCGCCTGATACACCTTATCCTTCCTTCTGGTTATGACACTGGTAGAGATTCAGCAGAATGCAAAACTTGAAACAGAACTACAAAGCAAAGCAAAGGATCCCTAATGCCAAAGTTCTGGAAAACTTCCATTAACATCCAGGATCATTTGAAGTGGACATTGGTGCACAGTTTCTTTGTGTTTAAGAACTTCATCAAAGTTCACTGTATGTTTTCATTAATATGCTTTCATGTATTTTACGTATACCCCAGAAATAGTTTCACTTCACATGCCATATCTCTTTTATCTTACCAGAGTGTTTTGTGTGTTATTTCATCCTATTATGGCTCTCTTGGGCTATTCATGGGGAATACAAGTTGTCAACAGATGCACATGAAGATCTATGGTTCTTTATGTATAACACTATTAAGTAATGTTTCAGAAGCATAAGCTTCACACCTAGTATTATTCCTCCCATACTTGATATATTTGGAACCATGTAACACTAGATGAGTGTTAACAGAACTTTTCCTGATTTGTAAACTTTCAACATAGGTATAAATGATTTTGGTTCCAATGCTACATTAAACTTGACTGCCCTTATATATTCATTCATTTGCTCCTTCCCTTCCTCTTTGTGTCTTTCTGTATTTCAAGTTACTTAACATACAGTGCAATATTGCTTTCGGGAGTAGAATTCATTGATTCACCACTTACATACAAAACCCAGGGCTCTTGACAAGTGCCCTCCTTAGTACCCATCACCCATCTCACCCATCTCCCACCCACCTCCCTCCATCAACCCTCAGTTTCTTCTCTACCATTAAGGGCCTCTGGTGGTTTGTTTCCCTCTCTTCTCTTTCCCCCTACCCCTTCCTATATGTTTATCTGCTGTTTCTTAAATTTCACATACGAGTGAAATCATATGGTATTTGTCTTTCACTGATTGATTTATTTCGCTTAGCATAATGCGTTCTAGCTCCATCCACGTCATTGCAAATGGCAAGATTTCATTCTTTCTGATGGCTGAGCAATATTCCATTGTACACACACACACACACAAACCCACACACCCACCCCACCTCTCCTTTACCCATTCATCAGTCGATGGACATTTGGACTCTCTCCATAGTTTGGCTGTTGTTGGCTATATGCTGCTTTAAACGTTGAGGTGCATGTACCCCTTCAATTCTGTATTTTTGTACCTTTTGAGTAAATGCCTAATAGTGCAATTACTGGATCGTAGGATAGTTTTATTTTTAATTTTTTGAAGAACCTCCATACTGGTCTCCAGACCTGTTGCACCAGTGTGCATTCCCACCAACAGTGCAAGAGGGTTCCCCTTTCTCTGCATCCTCCCCAACACACGTTGCTTCTCGTGGTGTTAATTTTAGCCATTCTGACAGGTGTGAGGTGGTATCTCAGTGTGGTTTTGATTTGTATTTGCCTGATGATGAGTGATGTTGAGCATCTTTTCATGTGTCTGTTAGCCATCTGGCTGCCTTCTTTGGAAAAGTGTCTATTCAAGTCTTCTGCCCATTTCTTAACTGGGTTTTTGGTTTTTGGGGAAGAGTGTTGAGTATAAGTTCTTTATAGATTTTGGATAGTACCCCTTTAGCAGGTATGTTGTTTGTGTGTTTTAATAAACCCGTTGTTTAATATATACTGAAGACATCCATGCTTTCAAAACTTAATATATTAAACAATAAGCAAAATGGAGAAAAATAATTTTTTTCTACTTATAAAAACTTAAAATATAAACAATACAAGAATATCATGAAGGCGTACCACAATCCAAAGTATAAAAAACAATTTGTATGTAAAATGAGGGAAAGGTACAGGGAAAATCTCCTAAATATCAAAATGCACTGTCAGATACTGCAATCACCTGACAAGAGATATTGTTTTGAGATACAATAGTTCCAAACAATTTAGGTGCCATAGAGATTACGATAATAATAATTCATATGTGAGGCTTGAGATACTTTGTGTGAATCGAAAAGCTGTAGGACTCCTTAAGAACAGCAGAAATTGATAGAGAGTACTTAATATGTGTGCAATCTTACACACTTTTTATACTATTAATTTTTTTTAAAAAAATGCTGTCCCATTTTTGGTCCCTTAGAAGTTTGAGTGGATGAGAATAAATTGTGGGTACTAGTTTGCATATTCAATTAACTTGAACCTAAGCAGATCTGTACTTTGGTGAAAGAGTACAGTGGTATGATGCAGTATCGTTTAACTGGAAAGGATTCCTGAAGACTCATTGTTTACATTTTGAACCTGAAACTGTAACTTAAAGATTGAATAAGTAAATAAGTTGCCAAAAAAATTCCAGATACACAGTGAGTGGCAACTTACTTCACAGTGTTCCCTTTTGTTGTTCGTCGAAAAAAAAATGACAATTTTCGAAAAATGCAATTGTCGAAAAAAAAAATAGTGAAAAGAAACTAATGTTACCTAACTTTCAGGGCTTTTGACAGATTCTTGTGAGATGTGATGTCGGACACAATAATTTTATTCCTTGGCAGAAATAAAATGTTGCTTTTCACAGTAATTGCTTCCTTGGGAGAGAATGAAGGCATTTTTGCATTATTAACACAGCAGCTCTGCTACTACATCTGTTATAAAATTCATTTCAGGAATGAAGCTTAATTTTTTAAAAAAAAAAGTTACACTCATGGATAAAATAAGAGTAGACACTATAGTAGAGGCAAACAATAATTTAAAATTGTTTTAAAGCATTTTATGGTATATATTAACTCTCTATTTTATTACCCAGTTTGGGGTAAGTTCAAATTAAATACACTTGGAACAAGTCCAGAATCTTTCAAGTGGGTTAAATTGTAGTGCATGAAAGGAATAAGCAGCCACCTGTATAGGTAGCCTATTAAGCAGACTACACATATACAGTTATACAGCAAGAAAATAATTTCATAATCATCTCTATACTATTTTAGTCAGTGTTCTCCTAGTTAGTAAAATAAACAAATAAATAACTAGGTGGATAAAGCACTTACTTTTTGAAGATTAACTTGAAAATAAGCAAAAAACAAACCAAAGCAAAAACTTTGACATTTTCTAAACATCTCGGAAACACAGGCAGCATTAGTAACCTAAATACAGAAAAAAATGCACATAAATCCATGAGGTTTGGTCATTTTGTGTGCATATTTTTTGGCTTGTTCATTCATTCACGTACATACAGTCTTAAAGAGGATTATAAAGGTGAGTAACATTTCAGTCTGTACTCAAGATACTTTAATTTTATTAGTGGACATGGTTGTTCAAAAATATAAAGTTGAAAGGAATAAACAAGACAAATACCTGTCATGGCCATTCTGAATAGAAGAATTTTATAGGTGTCCAAGGACATAAAGAAGCAGCTTTATCAAAAAGTGACAGTTGAACTAGGAAAGAGAAAGGGTTTTAGAAATATGGAGAAAGTAAGAACATCATTCCAAAATAAAATACATTATGTGTTCGTTATAAACCAGAATTAACAGAAAAAATATATGACTCATTTTTCTACCTACATGCTATTCTTACATGCTTTAGGCTATTTTAATTTTTAGCTAAAGTGACACCACAAGTTTAATAACATTTAGGGAGAAGGAGGAAGCAGGTGAGAGATCTATTGTTATTTTAAAATATTGAGCATGACTCATCCAAAATGATGGGAAATTTCACCAGTGCATATTATCGTTTCTTCCCTTTAGAGTTACTAATTATTCTGGAGTTTGAGAACTTATTTATAAACTAAAGCATAATATAACAACATGATCAAATGCTACTGTGACCTTTTTTTTAAATATAAAAGTAACACAGTATATTTTAGTTTTTGATTTTGGTAAGTATGACATATGTGACTGGTGGTACTTAAGACTTTACAAAAAAAAATAAATAGATAAAGCTTCCTTAATATAAAAACATTAAAACATATTTTATTGAAGCTAATACTTAAATTTTATGAGTTTTTCCATAGCTCCTAATCCTTTTACCTAAAGGCAATATAATATACTAAAATCACTTTTGAATGTAAATTTCATCCAGGTTTATGAAAAGTTAATTGTATTTAAATCACTGATGAGCTTTTTAGAGAATCAAAATATAATGATGTTTAAAAATCATGCATTAAACAGGAATTACTCTGTTACTGACCTTTACCTGGTCTTATTTTTAATATGAAATTTATTGTCAAATTGGTTTCCATACAACACCCAGTGCTCATCCCAACAGGTGCCCTTCTCAATACCCGTCACCCTCCCACTCCCCATCAACCCTCAGTTTATTCTCAGTTTTTAAGAGTCTCTCATGGTCTTATTTTGAAGCTGTAAAGATAAAACTTTAAAATGCTTTTTTAAAACTAGAATGTGTATGTCCATTATGAATTATGTTTAATATAACAGACTCAATTTTATTGGTAGGATGAGAATAATTTCCTTGGGTTTTAAAAACCACATTACTCTTTTCAATGCTCTAAATAATTTTCTCAAATTGGAAAAATTTAAATACTATGAACCAGTTAGAAAGTAATATATCCTTTTCTCTGTGGAAGGGATCGTCTTCTGTTTTCTTTGTTTGTTTCTGATACTGCATTTATTCTGGATTCTCAGAATATTTAACTATGTTAGATTAGTAAGTATAAGTGTGACATAAGAAAACTTTTATCTTCTTTTTATAGTTCTTTTATCTTCTGTGTATGTGCTTTCAATGTTTTAATTACAAAGTGCAAACAAACCTTAGAGGGAAAACCATTGTTTTAAATAAATATTTTTGAGAGGGTGAATATACAGTTTGAGTTCCTTTTGGTAGAGAAAGATTTATTCCTCTTTTCAACTATTCATTTAATATCTATCATATGTGAAATGCTTTAATGAAAAGTAAGGATACAAATCCCAGGTTCCTACACAACTGCTAGGATTGTAAGCGGCAACAGTTTAAAGTAGGTGTAGGGATAGTCTGGGCTAGTTCCGGAAGTTGGTAATCAAGGTCAGTCAGAGTTTAGGATTAAGAGTGCAGATGTGATGCTGGAGGCATAGAATAGCAGCAACAGATGGTAGAAAGGCATTAAGTTTTACCCAAGTCCAACTGGACACAAACAATAAGAAGATTTAAGGCAAAGCTTGCAAGATGTAAGATGCAGGATCATACCAACAAAGTGACCGTGGTACTGAGGCAGAATTATAAAACAATGCTAGGTTCTGTTACCATGCAGGGCAATAATAGGTAAGGCTTTACTAACTGAGACTTTAGGCAAACCTGTATATTACATTTCTCCACTTGTCTATGAGCTCCATGATATATTGGCACTACTAAGGCAAATAAAGTACCTAGCATTTAATGGGTTCCCTAGAAATATTTACTGGATGGAAAAATAAAAACATGAATAAGTGAAAGGGCAGAATCCCAATTCCAAACTCTATTGTAAGGTTTCTGTGTACCTTCAATATGTTGATTATGATTAAGTGTTTGGTTAAAAACTTTAATGGTATGTTGACATTGTCTCTGGTGGAGGTAGGAAGATTACCGTGAAACTACCCAACACCCTTGTAAATATTTTCATTCAAGATAATTATGTTTAGTTTAAATAAGTTTTAGACAATTTCTAACTTAGGACTAAAATGGGTCCTTCAAAAAGCTAACATATGCAAGATCCCTGAGGCATAAAAGTGTATAGGAATTGGGGAAAATGTAAGACAACATGGCTGCCTGAGACACAGAAAAAGTACTTCCATTTTTTGGAAAAAAAAACTTTTTGTTAATGTGTGTATATATATATATATATATATATATATATATATATATATATATTTTAGAGAGAGAGAGAGTGAGCAGAGGAAGGGCAGAGAGGGAGGGAAACAGAATTCTGCAGCAGGCTCTAGGCTCTGAGCTGTCAGCTAAAAGCCCAATGTGGGGCTCAAACCCACGAATGGTGAGATCATGACCTGAGCTGAAGGTGGACCCTTAACTGACTGAGCCACCCAGGGGCCCCCAAAAAGTGCTTCATTGAGGATAAATTTTAGATGAAGCAGCATGCCATTTTTGCAATACAGTGCTTTTGCATGTACACAGAGGGCACAGCTCTTCGTTTCATTCACAACTGAACTGACTTCAATGCAGCAAAATATTTTGGGTTTTATATGGTAAACCCATAGCAGTCCTCAGGCAGCAGCTAAAAGTGAAATCTTGGGAAATTAAGAAAAAAAAACAAACAACACTTCATTCATATATGTTGGGAGTTATAATAAGTACTTATTTCACTGAATGCATTTTATTGAAGATGATTTTTTTTTAACAGGGAATATGTTTCTGTCCCATGTAACCATACCGTTGTATAGTTTCCCTCTAGCTACACAGTAATAACTGCTTTTGTGATGGCTTTCATGCTGTTAAGTGAACCATTAGTACTTGGCTTGTGCTATTACATAGCATCTTAATAGTGACAAACAAACAAACTTGCAAATCAGCACAGCATCATACTGAGTGCACTATCAATTTTCTTTACACTCTGTATACGCTTAAATTTAAGTTCAATACAGTGAAACTCATTCTAGTAACATTTTTAGGTCTTGCAGATATGTTTTATTCTGTAATTAATATATGAAAATATGAACACTAACAAACATTACAAATGTTTAATGTTTAATTTTTAAATTTTGTTTATGTTTATTTATTTCGAGAGAGAGCAAGAACGAGCACAAGCGAGGGAGGGGCAAAGAGAGAAAGGGAGAGAGAATCCCAAGCAGGGTCCGTGCAGTCAGCACAGAGCCCAACGTGGGGCTTGATCTCAGGAACCGTGAGATCATGACATGAGCCAAGATCAAGAGTTGGAGGCTTAACCAACTGAGCCACCCAAGCACTTGCAAATGTTTAATTTCAATAAATTAAAAAAAAAGCTAATAGCTAAATGAAGACCCAACAACATACCCCACAGTCTTTAATTAAGCTGTCTCATCCAGTTAGCTCAATCTAGTTCGAACATTGGACTATGAAAGCTAGAATCAGAAGTTCAGAGTGGACAAAGAGACCCATTATATACAGATTCTACTGATGACCACAAACTACGTGCCATTGTCACCAGTGTTTCCCTCAGTGTATACTGTTGATTTTAAGGTGAAAAAGCAGTAGGGCTGCATAGCTAAGAGGACGGCATGCATACTACTGGAATACAGAGCAGAGCAGTGGTGACCAGCATTGGGGATGGGAAACAGGGAATTACTGGGCAAAGGATGTAGACTTCCAGTTATAAGATGTATAAGATGCTGGGGATATAATTTAAAGCAGGATGAATATAGTTAAAAATACTGTATCATATAAAGTTGCTACGATCTTAAATGTGCTCACCACAAAAAAAAGAAATGGTGATACGTGACAGGATGGAAGTTTTAGCTAATGCTGTAGTGTTAATCACCTTGCAGTATATAAGCGTATCAAATTCATGGGTTGCACACAGTGTTACAAGTCTTTATCTCAATAAAGTGGGAAAAAATACTGCACAGAATACACTTTAAAAAAAAGTAATACTTGCTTTAGAAAGAAGTTTAAATGCAGGATGAAACTTCATTTATTATAGTTGGGTTTTCTAATGAATTCTAGATTCTGATTGCATAGGACTTTTTTTTTCCCCCTCTTACGAGTTTAGGTAAGAATGACAAGCCACTGGAATGCTTTGTGCCTTTTAAGACTTCATTTAGTGTCATAAAGAACAGAGACTTTCTATTAGGCCATAACTAAAGGCACTGGAAAAATCTACTTCAATGTTAATACAAAACACTTAAAGGTAAAATAGTACTTTTAAAGTTTTGTTTTGTTTTGTTTTTTTCTCTCCCACCAAGTGGTTGTCCTTGCAACAAACGCCACTGAAGAATGACATAAACAACAAAACCCCATATAAAATGTCTTGCTAGCTCATAAGCAGGATTTGGGTCCAGGTAGAGTATTGTAATGCTGCAATCTACTTGTAGAAAACACTTGTACAGAATTCATTATTAATTGTAGATTGAATCCTTTGTCTTTTGCACGTTTCTTAGATGCAAAAAAAGAACAAGATTACAATGACTGCAGTAAGCCTTGGTGATGATATAATAAGTATCCGAGGCCATTGAAATCCAAATACTCTCCTAATCTTCCTAATCCAAATTAGGAAACTAATGGCAGTGACTCGGGAAAAATGAATTTCACCATGTTATGCCACCAGAAATATTTACCTTTGAAATCATTTGAGTTCAGTTCCGTGAATAACTGCTGTGTGCCTTTCACTCTGTGTTGTTCTGGTGCCGTCACAATATTCTGCGCTTAATTCTCACGTTCGTAAATTTCACAGTTTAGTCAAGGATGCAGGTTAAGTAAATTATAGTTCGTTTCTGATACAGTGTGACAAGAGCTATAATCGTGATAAAAGCAAAATGATACAGGAGCACAGAGTAAGGAGTTATGAAAGACCTTTTCCCTAAGGCTGAAGATTGTAGGAAAAGTAAAATTTCGTCAAAGGAGAAATGGGAAGTATATTCAAAATAGGACAGCATGAGCAAAGGCCACATGCCTTGTCCAGAGAACAAAGTAATTTTGTGGATTAGTGCCTATAAATGTTGATTGAGCAAGGAGGCTATCACAGATAACTTTGTGCTAGATTATGAAGCATCTTGAAAGCCTTGTGGTAATTTGCTATTAATATTGTGAGGAGTAGAAAGTCATGGGATAATGTGAGGTAAGAGTTGGGTGGAGTGACCTGAGAGAATGTTTATTTAAAAGTCATATTGCTAGGCTGCACCTTTCCTGGTCCTTTGGCTGTAAACATCAGGCTTTTATTGGAGCTTCGGAGCTTTTTTTTTTTTTTTTTTTTTTTTTTTTTTTTGTGCTGATCGGGTGGGGGTGTGGGTGGTATCTGAGCCCAAAGACATTTTCTGGCTTGCTGGCTTCTCCAATATCATCCATTCCCAAATACATCAAGTGCAAAGAAAAAACAGTGAATTCACTGTTGTGTTCAACCTGGGTCCCTGAGATCCCTAGACTGTATGCTTCTTTCTCTCTACCTTTCTAAGTCTTTTTATGTTTGTTTTATGTATGACATCCAGGATTTAGGGCAGTATTTACAGGAAGAACAGGGAGAAAATATACTTAACCATCTTATCCAGAACCATAAGTCTTTTTCTTTTAATGTGTTTTTATTTCTTTTGTGAGAAACAGAGTGCATGTGAGCAGGGGGAAGGGATAGAGAGAGGGAGAAAGAGAATCCCAAGCAGGCTCCATCCCACAAGTGGAGAGATCATGACCTGAGCTGAAATCATGAGTCGGACCCCTAACGAATTGGGCTCCTCATGGGGCCTCAGAACCAGTAATCTTAATTTGACTTTTAGGGTCCCCTGCGTGGTTCATTCAGTTAAGTGTCCGATCTCAGCGTTCATGGGATCAAGCACCACATGGGGCTCTGTGCTGACAGTGCAGAGCCTGCTTGGGATTCTCTCTCTCCCTCCCCTTACCCCTCTCCTTGCTCACATGCACTCTCTTTCTCACAAAAGAATTAAGCTGACTTTTAAAAATTGTTATAAAATATACAGTGTAATAGATTTTAAATGCATAACTTGACAGGCTCTGATAAATACATGTATCTTTCAGCAGTCAAGATATAGATCATTTGTATTCCCCTACAGGTTGTTTTTAGGTCCTCTTCCATTAATACCTTCCCCCTCATGGGAAGCCACTGATTTTCATCACCATAATTAATTTGCCTGTACGTGAATTTAAAACAAAACAAAAAATATTGTATGTGTCTGGACATTTTTGCTTTACACAATGTTTTTGAGATATTTGAAGTGATTTATAAAACGTCTTGTGCATGTGTATATATTTTACTATTAACATTTTTAAACCATAGGACAGTATATTAAAAGTAATGTTTTAGGAAGGAATTTTATAGTAGATATAGCGGTTGTTCTGGGTGTGCAGAGGTGGTTGGTGGGTCATCATCAAAGTAGGTGCACAGAGATGTTGATTTCCCCACAGTGTCCTTGTTAGCAGTTGTTAAAGCAAAGCTAAATGTAATAGAACTTCTTGGCATAAGAAAGTCATTTCAGTGTTGCATAAGTAGGAATGGGAGAGTATAAGATCTTGGGATCTGGACTTAGATGGTTTAAGATACGCTTTTTAACACAGGGTCTGATTTGGATCAGGCAAAGTTCTGTACAGAACCGTTTAGGTTTGTTGGACGCTGTGAGGCGAGAATGGTAAAGTACGTGCTTTGGCCAGGTGTTCAGACTCTTGTCTCTGATCAGTTGATCTGTAAGAATTTCCTGAAGCAAACAGTGAGGTTATTTTTTGAGTGGATAGTCTTATCTTTGCCAGGCAAAGATTTCTTTGGACAAACTACTAAGTCATGTTGACACAGATAGTCTCAGTTCTCACAGATAAGTTAAGAGGCTGTTGATGAATTTCAGGTTATTAAGGCTGCAATCCAGGTAGTAACAATGTGATAAGAATGTAAGAACCATTATATAAGGAACGAATAGGGTGTGTGTGGAGTAAAACTAAAGGGATTCGGTTTTCAGGGGCTAATGGGGTTTTATTAATTTTTTTTATTATTTTTTTTAATGTTGATTTTTTTTTGAGACAGAGAGAGAGCATGAACGGGGGAGGGTCAGAGAGAGAGGGAGACACAGAACCTGAAGCAGGCTCCAGGCTCTGAGCTGTCAGCACAGAGCCTGACGCGGGGCTCGAACTCACAGACCGTGAGATCATGACCTGAGCCGAAGTTGGAAGGTCAACCGACTGAGCCACCCAGGTGCCCTCCCCCCCCTTTTTTTTTTAATGTTTATTTATTTTTGAGAGAGAGAGAGACAGAGCATGAACGAGGGAGGGTCAGAGAGAGAGGGAGAAGGGTTTTTATTTTTAATGACACTTTGCGTTGTCATTTATTCTTTGAAGACTTTTCATAGTTCTTATGGATGGAAGGGAGTCAAAAAGTTATTAAAGCCAGAGTCCTCTATTTGAGTGAGAAACCCCTTTATGACATCCGTATTGAATAATAGTTAGTGAGCTTCTTAAACAATTTGGATGGTAGGGCACTTGCTTCCTCACAAGGTAGCCAATTTTAGCTTTATTTGTTGGGAAGATGTTTCTTCTGTGGAGCTGAGAGCTATTCTTCTTTGTGATGTCTAACTCTAGTATTAGTCCTTTCCTCCCCGCACTCTGGAATCTCAAATCTGGACTTTCCTAGGCCGCCGATTTCCAGTCCCTTCATGTCGTAACTCCCCGCCATCCTGGTTACGGCGGTGTCTTCCTTGCTTTCTAGTCTGTCAGTGCCACGCTGAGAAACTGCGCCGTCCAAGTTTGGATACCACTCTCCACATGTCTTCCCAACAGGGGAGAAGTCCAAGCATTTCATTTCTGGGTACCAAACCTACATTACCTAAAAGAAATTCACAACAGTTAACAAAAACAAAGCTAGCTTTTCTGTTAGCTTTTCTGATAGCTACGTCGGACTCAGGTTAAAGTCCAGATTCATTTGGTTTCAGCATTACCTGGCACGGTTGAAGACTACCAGGAGTGGAGTTGCAGAGAGTGGAGCTGAAGGTGCCCGTTTATGTGCATGATCCGTGCAAGTGTATCGCCCCTGTTTCTTAATTCAGAAAAGACCATTCTGCCCTTGGCTTCATATCGGTGCCCCCGCTAAAAATGAACGGTGTAACAGTGTTTGTAATGAGGTTGTGTGAGTCAGGAAGTCAACACTCCTGCAAGTTAAGAGAGAAAATGTAGCTGTGTTTCTGAAGTAATCGGCCTCACACACTTCAATGGTTTCAAAAAGGAGATTTGAAAATATTGTCAGCAGAAGTCCAAAAGAACAGACAGCTTTTGGATTTCTCGTTTTCTTAACTAAGCCTCTGTCCTTTGGTAATGAACTCTTAGGGAGAGATACAACATACTTGAGTCTACTAGTTCTTTTTTTGAAGCCGCAAACAGTTGTGCAAAGGAGGCAGCCTTGAAGCTATCTTGTTACTCTTTAATTTAGATCCCGGATGAGGCAGAACTGCCAAGATGCTTGCCGTTGACTCCCCACATGGTGACAACAGTCCCATTCGAGCTGCACGGCTTGCGCGCTTAGGGAAGGAAGTGTCTTTCTGATGTCTGCGAATTCAAGGACTTTGTAGAAGAAATAGCGGGGGACACTAGTGCAGCTGTAAACTTTAAAGAGACGTGTGACGTGAGCCTAATTAATTACAGAGTATAATATCCTGCTAATAGAGGTAAAACAAATACTACGTTCCGACTACCCTACACTATTCATTTTGTTCTCTGAGCTATTTTAAGTGAGAATTTCCCCTTCAAATTTAGCATACTTTAGGCTGCAAATGAGTGAGAGAAGCTGAAGTTTCAGTCTTGTTTTTAACACGTATGTATTTTATATTTGTCAGTGATGCTCAAAGTGACTGTTTTGGGCAGCCTCGTCTTCATTCAGCAGAAGTTTAAAGAGGGTCTGCTGTGTGCCAGATACTGTCCTTGTCTGGCTGCTAAGTGAGCTTGGCGAGGCACTGCAAATTAAGTAGTGAACAAAACAGATTAATCTCCTAACCTCTGAAAGCTTTCATCTTAGTTGGGGGAAACAGACAAATGAAAAAGCAAGTATGTCAGGTGGTACTAAGTACTTCGAGAAAAATAAAGCAGAGCGCTTGGGGGTTGGGGAGAATGCTTTTTTCCATAGTGGTACGAGAAGGCCTGTCCCAAAAGAGGTCATTTGAGCACAGACCTGAAGGAGAGGAGAGAGTGAACGAGCAGCAGCAGCAAATTGAAAGAACTTGAGGTGCGAACATGGTTCATGTTCTGTAGGAATAGCAAGGAAGCAGCGTGGCCTTGGCAGTGAGTGAAGGAGAGAGTGATACAGGAGATTAGCCCGATTGCCGGCCTCCAGGGGCACGGGCAGCCGTGCCAGTGCGGGTCGGTGTGCGGAGGTCGCACGGCCCCATAAGCTGTGGGACAGACTTTGGATTTTGATCTGAGTGGGAGGCTGTCTTGACGGGAGGATATTAAGCAGAGGAGTGAGATGAACTGACATTTTTAAAGAATCACTTTTACAAAAAGACAGCCACAGAGCTTAGCTTTCATTAAGTTCATGGCAACTAATAAAGCGGTTCTTTGCTTACATACTGGTTCTGCATAGCACATATACTGCCCCTCCTCATCCAACACAGAAACGCATTTTGGAAGTGCAGGGAAATATTTTTGCTTTTATCGTGACTGACATTTAGAGACCAAGGATCAGAGAAGCAAAATGTTCTGCAATGTGTGGGATACTCACAATGAAAATCATCCCGCACCAAATGTGCCCCCATTCAGAAGAACACGGCCCAGGAGTAGTACCAAGGTAAACATGAATGACAGTTGGAAGAGGTTTTCTTTCCTTTCTGTTCCCTTCCCTCCTTCCTCTTCCCCGTCTCTATTTCCGTCACCCTCCATCTTTTCCTGTTTCTTTTGCAACAGATTTGGGATGTTTGGGAATAGAGAGAATAAGCGATCTTTGTTTCTGTGTGACTCAGCTTTATCATCGTAGATTTTTAGTTTTTCATCTTCATAGACTTTGCAATGGGAAGGATCCTTAATCATGTACATTTTTAGGTAAAGAAACCAGAAATCGAACAGGTTACATGATTTGCCCAAAGCCGCATAGCAAGTTGGCATTCCATATTTTGTGGCTTTATTTGATCACTATGTTATTTACATTTTTGTGTTTTTATGATTCAGTTGTTCAAAGATCGTTTAAAATGTCCTGGAAGCATGATTTTTTTTTTTCCTGACCTTTTTAAAGACAGGAGTTAGAGCCACAATCCACCAGGATAATTATTCCAAAGGAGAGCAGACACAGTATTTTGGTGATGAAAAGCAGTATTGCTGGAATATTTTCCTAGCTCTTTATGGTGAGTGGAACTTTATGGTGGTTGAGATTTTTTTTTACATATATATTTTGAACAAAAATAAACTAAATTTTGAAGTATTGTAAACATAAATATTTAAGTAGTAAGGCTTCTTAAATTATTGTTTTCTAAATTCAATACAGGGACACTTAGGTGGCTTAGTCAGTTAAGCTTCCACCTCTTGATTTTGATTCAGGTCATGATCAGGCAATTTGTGAGATCGACCCCCACATCAGGCTCTGTGCTGACCGTGTAGAGCCTGCTTGGGATTCTCTCTCTCCCTTTGCCCCTTCCCCTCTTGTGCTCACGCTCTCTCTCAAAATAAATAAATATTTAAATTAAAAAAAAAAAAAGAAAAAATGTCCAATTCAGAAACTATTCCTTTTTGTGAAAACGTTTTTATTTTTTTTTCTTTTTTTTTTATTTCTTTTTTTTTTTTATGTGAAAACGTTTTTAGAAACCAAGATGAATATGTGTTAAATCAGATTGTACCATATATGTGTTTATTAATTTACATAAATTTAGAAGAGTCTTTATGTAACCAGTTTTTTGTAACATGATAGAGCTACCGAACTGCCTTTAAAATAACTCTTGCCCGAGAAAACTGTCTCAGAAGATTGTATCCTAACCCCCTTAAGCATTATTCTGTGATAGATTGGAAGAAACAAGGTCTTCTTGCATCTCATCTTTGTAGTACTGCTTTACTCCCATGGTGATGGCAGGTTGGGTTTTTCTTAGATATCTTAGAAATAGCTTCTCTTTCTGCTGCCGTTCCCTCTTTCTGCTCTAAGTCTTATTTATAATCAGATAAAACTCCGTATTCCCTTTTTCACTCATAAAGCTTGAATCCCTGTGATAGGAGTCAACAGAGATCAAATTCAAGGCATCCATTTTCTTCTCTTTTCTTATATGTTGCTAATTAGTGGCTTAGATGCCAATTAAATGTACTCTTTTAGGGTGATCATACTGTACATGGTTGAGCCTCTCCCCAGTTTCAATAATGAGTCTAACAGAAACAGTGATCTTTTGTACCTGATTGAACTAGATTGTACTGTAGAGACAGCAGCGATATCTGCTACTTTCTCAGGACTCCTGATACAGCAAAGTATTGCATATCACTCCCTGAATTTTCAGTAAATAATGACTGTGAAAGGTATATATTTGTGGTATGTCTTGATGTATGTTTATATATTATAAACATACTGGAATATTATTCTTTGTATTTATCTTATCAGTAGGTCAGTTAAGGGAGCAAAGGGAAAGAGGAAAACGTTATTTCTCATGAACAGCATTCTATTTTGAGGTAATTTTCCCAGGAAATGGAACAAAGGTTTTTCGTAATATATAATCTAACAAAGACATTCTATTAGGTATTAAAATACTTACTCTTAAGTAGGCTAATTAAGAAAGTTAACTTTCAGACTTCCTTCACAACTTTGCATTTATGAGTCAAACATCACAGTCAAAACGTGAATACTTTAAAAAGTGTTTGAAGTCAGAGTAGAAGCTTCCATTCTGAAATTATGTTTGCAGGAGTGGAGAAAAGATAATACTATAATGTTTTTATACATAGTATAGCCAATTTCATGCTGCTTATATTAAAATGTACTCTATAGTAAAAGAAAGATAATACAGTGGTGATGAATATTTCATAACTTGAAAACAAAATCGCAATTATGCCTGTGTACAGATGAAGTGTGAACCATATTGAACTCTTGATTATGCAAAAATGTGGTCATTAACATATTCTGAACATCATTCTACAGCAGTTTCAACGTTTTAGGAATCTAAAGCACTTCTAGAGAAGTGTATATTAAGCTGTCAACTTTATTCTGCTCTTTATTCCACTATTTTGTCCTTTTGGAAGTAAACTCATGAAATGGATTCGGGCTTCCAGAGCAACATTAAAAACAATGATCACTAGAAGAATGCTAATTTTGGTCATTCAGTCATAGGAATTCTATAAATCACCATTTGCTAACTGTAAAAGAAGTAGAGGGGCGCCTGGGTGGCGCAGTCGGTTAAGCGTCCGACTTCAGCCAGGTCACGATCTCGCGGTCCGTGAGTTCGAGCCCCGCGTCGGGCTCTGGGCTGATGGCTCAGAGCCTGGAGCCTGTTTCCAATTCTGTGTCTCCCTCTCTCTCTGCCCCTCCCCCGTCCATGCTCTGTCTCTCTCTGTCCCAAAAATAAATAAACGTTGAAAAAAAAAATTAAAAAAAAAAAGTAGATTTAATGAGTTTTAGACTCCCATTTTTTTTCTGAATACTGATTTTGTTTTCTTTTTGCATCATTAAGTCTCTCCAAGTTTTACCACACTGTTTAGTATCATATTAAAAAAAGTCTGTAAATATATAGAACTGGTGGTTGTAGTTGGGAGAGTCGTGGTGGGTAGACGAAATAGGTGAAGGGGATAAGAGGTACAGACTTCTAGTTATAAAATAAATCATGGGGATGAAAGGTACAGCATAGAAGATACAAAAATACTGTAAAAACTTTGTATAATAACAGATGGTAACTATACTTACTGTGGTGAGCATTTGGTAATGTATGTAATTGTTGAATCACTGTTATACACCTGAAAATAATATGTTAAATGTCAGCTACACTTAAATTTCTCAAAAGTCTTTTGAACTAATCTAATTTTATATAAGATGGTATTAATCACTTTGGGATTCAGCTTCTGCTTTCATAGTGCCTATAAAGACTAAGTGAACTAGGTAATAGTTTAATGGAAATGCAGATACAACTGGAAAATGCTTTTGCCCAGTTACTCTCAAAAGCTTTAAGTTTAGGGTTTAAGAAAATCTGAAATTAGGTTGAAGTTGTTGGGCTTCTGCTTCCTATCCTGAACTTCGGTGACAAGCACCGTAATGACAGTGTTGAATATAATACAAAAATGTGTAAGGTGAATGGCTTCTGTTATCTTCTTAAAACCTATACTTTTAGCAAGTAATTCTTGAACATCTATTGTATCAAGCACCCTTAGCCACTGTAAATCAAAGAAAAATGGGTCTGTTTTCTCTCTTCGTATGCTCTCAGATGTACAGGGAAAACGACAATGACCATACAACTCAGTGGCAGACAGATGTAAGGCTGGACATGTTTTCATGGGAGCAAAGAGGTGGCAGCAGCTTACTGCCCAGATGCATCTTCGGAAGAAGAAGAAGGAGAAGTGGAAGGACCGAGACCTTTAAGTTGAACTAGGATTTTGACAAGCAGATAATTGTCTTCGTTTCCTAAAACTCCTATAACAAAGTATACCACCAGCTAGGTAGATTAAAACAACAGAAATCTGTTCTCTCATAGTTGGGAGTCCAAAGTATGAAATGAAGATGTTGGCAGCCTTGGTTTCTTTTGGAGGTTCCGAGAGAGAACCCACCCTCCCTCCCCCCCCATACACACCTCTGTTCCAGCTTCTGGGGATTCGTGGCAGTCCTGCGCGTTCCATGACTTATAGCTCTTTCACTCCAATCTCTGCCTCCACCTTCACAAGCACCTTCTCTGTGTTTCTGTCTCTTGCAGTGATACTCTCCTTGGATTTAGGACCCACCCTAATTCAGTATGATTTCAATCATAACTAATTACATGTGCAACGACCCTATTTTCAAATGATGTCACACTGAATTTCTAGGTGGGCATGAATTTTGGGAGTCACTGTTCAACCCCCACTACACTGGGCAAAGTAGCATCAAGTAAAGAAAATGCCTAAAGGCATAGAGGCATGAAAAGTTACTGGAAGGTTCAGGGTAATTAAATTTAGAGGAAAGAGAGTAATTGAGTACCATTCAAGCGATGCTGACACAGTTAATTGGCACAGGTTTGGAAAAGCCTTGTGGGCTACACGGAGATGTTCAGAAGACCATCTTCTGTAGGCACTGGGCTCCCAGGAGCCTATCAGCCTTTGGGCTGCACGGGCAGATACGTGTTTTAGGAAAGTGACGTATGAAATCGTTGAAAGACTAGTTTGGAGATTGAGGCAACAGTTGAAGAAAAGTGTGGTAGTGACTATAGACTGATTATTACAGAACTTCATTGGTAGTAAAATGAGCAGAGTTAAAAAGAGGATTGTGATGATTTTCAGATTTGCTTGGGAGACAAGTTGATCATGTATGCCATAACTAGGATTTTGGGTGGGGATGGAAAGAACATTGATATTTTAGATATAGCATGTGGTTGAACAATCAATTAGGAGTTATTTAGCAACGCTTTCTGTCTAGCATTATGCTGTGTACTTTGAAGATTAATATGCATAATCACGATCCTATTTCAAGAACTTTACAAACCATTTATAGTCATGAGACTAATAAAAGTGAGGTGGAAAACAATTCAAATCAGAGCATGACCAAATGTAAACTTAGTGGTTCTGATTTATAAATACTTGAGAGTTTCAGATTAGGAAAACATCTGTGTGGAGTGCTATGAAAAGCTTCACTGAGAAAATGGTACTTAATTTAGATTTGATAAGTCATATTTAAGTTGGTTCAAAGAGGATTAGAAAACACTCAAAATGATAGGTGATCATATGTTAAGATGGGAAGGCAGAAATGAAAGTAGTTTGTGCTATATATACAGGAAAGATAACCTCAGGGAGGCCAAACGTTAGATTGTATTAAGTTTGGAAAGGTACATTGCAGCCAACGTAATCTATTTTGGAAGGTCAAGGTAGGCAGATTCGTTACCTGTTTAGCTGACTGGTTAGTTTCCATTGAAAAGAGGGAGGTTTTTGTTTGTTTGTTTTGGTTTGGTTTTGGGGTTTTTTTTGGTGATGCTAACTTGACAGCTGGGTACAGTTCGGGTATTTCACTAGAGGGAGGAAAGCCAATCTGGAGCTTTTGCCCAAATCGAAGTATGAGATGATGAGAACAAGCATCACTAGAGAAGTTGGATTCTGTATATTTTGGCTACTCCCTGTATTTCCCAGTTCTCCTTTGGCATATTGAGCTGGGGAGTCTGTCATCTTGGTGTTTTATGCCTTCATTTTCTTTTTCCTTCTGACTTATCCTTTATTGCCCTCATCAGAATCTAGTTCAAGGCAACTCACGTGAGCCATCTAAATACACCGTACCTAAGAGCACCGGAAAAGCGATGAGCCATGTGAACAAATGGGTGATGATGACGAATTACCTCTAATGTGTTAGGAGCTTACTGTGTTACCTCCTTCAGTCTGTGCGGTACTCTTACATGAAGTAGTCGCTGTTGTCTCCTAGTCGAAAGTGAGGAAACTGTGACTCAGAAAGACTAAGCAGCTCGGTCAAAGAGTTGCAGTGGAACCTAGATCTGGCCACCTGTGTAGCCTACATTCACAGTCACTATGATACTGGCACGGTGACTCACCTTTGTCTTGCTCCTGCTGCAGTCCGTTAAATTGATGGCTTCCAGATTCAGCTTCCCAAGTTACATCTCTTTTCTGGTCAAAGTCCCCTGTGACTTCTTCATGCCTCTGAAATTAAAATAAGGTATAGTTATCTCTGCCTTTTAGCCAAGGCCCCTCCAAATGTAGTGACAACCCACATTTCTAGCTTCATCTCTACTTCCTTCCTGGTAGCCCTGTATAAGACTATTATTTCTCACCTTAGTGCTCCCCCGACCTGCCCTTTCTGGAAATGTTTCATTCTTCTGTCTTCTGTTGAAATTTTACTTTAGGTTTTATCTAGCTTTTGTGATACCTTCCAAGAAACATGTTGTTTGTCCATTCTTCCTCTTTTTATAGTGCTTTGTTTGCTACTACTTACCATTTAATTTTTGTTTGTTTTATATTTTAGGTAATATATACTAACGCAAACTGGATTATAAACTTCTTGAATGCAAAAACTCAGTTTTTCTTATTTTTGTGTTATGTAGCACAGGACCTGGTAGTTTTTAAAACCTAGATACGATAAAAGAGTAAGGATGGAAGTGAGTTCTGACCTAAAATGAGCCCCCATTCTATAGTCAGTGATCAGTTTGCTTTCTGGACAACTGGAGTAAAAGGATTTAAAATCAGCAGATTCATTGAATTACCCAGAAATGCCTATGGCAGAGCAAAAGCATTGCTGAGCTGATAAAGAAATTACTTCCGAAACTCTCAACTGTTGTTTTTCCAGTTACGTTCTGGTTATTGGCTGCATAGACTCCTCAGGGTATTTGATAAAATGAAGATTGCAGAAAATGGGATGCAGAAGCAGACCTTTGTAGCATGATTCCCAGGTTATACTGGTTTTGTTTATCTGAGTGGAAGTGGAATTTCTACAGAAGCATCTCATATATTTAGAAATATATACAAATCCTAAGTGGGCAGATTAGTTAATTTTCATGAAAAGAACACACCCGTATAACTACCACCAGATCAAGAACCGGAATGCAACCTGCATTCCAGAAGCCACTCCATACCCTTCTGTAATCACTAAGTTATTTACCACCTCAAGCTGCCCACCCTCCTGCCCAAGGCTTTCCTGAGTCTTCTGTACATTAAATTGAAGAACTTCTGCCCAAAGTCCAGCCTTACTTCTGGTAATGTAGACATAATAAACATTATTCCCCAAACTACTACCTCCTTTTTCTTCTTCCCCACTTTGTTGTCTTGTCTCCCCTCCCTACCAGTTGCCCTCCTTTGTAATAAGAGGCTATGAAAAATTTCTTCTGAAGAATTCATCTAAGATTTTCCTCTGTGTTTAACTTCTTAAGCTCTCAGGTTATATTTCTCCCCCTTCTCTTGTAGTATTCCATTGTTAGTCCAATAGGCACAGAATATTCTGCCCTTTTTCTCAGACATTATTTGGACGATTGAGAGAATAAGCATAATTTCATAGTATATGTGCCACTAATAATTTATTTTACTTTTTCTAAACCAAAAGCATAGCTTAGGAAAGATGTTACTAGGTTTTAGACCCCCCCCCAAAAAAAAGGTACATAGCTGTATTTTTAACTTGCTTTCAGTGTTAATCAAAGACTGTTAATTTAGGAATTTATGATAGTTTAATATCCTCTTGAGAAAAATTTACCGTTGTTGATTTGTGCCTACGTGTACAGGCCTGTTTTACTAAGCCAATTGAGACTGCAGAGTTTTATCTGAGTTCTGTTTACTTTACTCAACAAATATCTTTTAGCGAATGATAGAACCTTGATTATTTATATCCATAAGGATGTTACTAATTGCCAATATATTTTGTTTACTGAAGTAAGTTTTCCACTTAAAAATTTTTTCTTGACAATTGGAGTTATTCTACTCTTTAAGAATCTGTCTTAAAATGTATACCTTTCTTCTCCCCCCAGTTTGATATAGTCAGATTTTCACTATATTTTTGGGAACTGAAAGGAAATCATAAACAGGAAACTAACTCTCTGAATACATAATGTTATGATTTATTAAATAAAACATTGCAGTAGCTGCCATATGATATATTCCAGTTAAGAAGGATAAATTATAATTGCTCAGCCCTTTATTTTTTATATTTTCAAGAGAAAAACCCTCCAAGTTGATTTGCACAGTTTCTGTAAATGATGCACATTTTTATTTCTTAGAATCTTTGTGTCATTTATACTCCTTTTTGGAAGTGTCACCTATTTTTTTTTTTTTTTGCAATACTGAAGACAATCACATAGTAACTTTTTTGAAAAGTAAGATTAGAAGGTCTTAAAGGACTTTTAAAGGTTATCTAATTCATTCTTCTGTCTTCAGATATGGTAAAAAAAAGTTTTTAAAGTCCCTTTGTTGAGAACACCCATGCTGTCAATTCTTTGAGCACAGTGCCTTCGTATTATCATTTTTCTTTTTAAATTCCATAACCTACCTTTCCATTCCAATTAAGCTGCTCATTTAGGAACTAGTACTTGATGTCTCATCAAGACTTGTAACAATTCCAAAACCAAGATCTCAAACTTGAAATTATTCATTGAATTCAATTTTTTCTATTCTCTTATTTTTGCTTATTCTGATCTTTATTCCTTATCCATTTTGTTGGATCTCTCCTGTATTTTCCTATTCCATGAGCTTCTTTAAAGAACTTAACTGTTCTCCTAAGGACACTAAAAGCGATCTTTCTTTAGAATCTCCAGGCTCTTTTTCTTCAACCGTATCCTCCTTACCCGTCTTCATTCCTGTTAAGCTCTAGTCTCTATTTGGCTGCTACCCATAAAATACTGTGTCCAATTATAAAGTTTTGTTTTCATTTAATGTATTCCACACTTGTTTGCTCCTAAAGTTTCTTACTACTACACCTGTATCCTAGTCTTCACACTCATTAGGCGATCTTCTTTCCTGTGTAAGATACCAAAAGAGTTGCCTGTGCCCCGGAAGTTACTTCCCTAGTTCACTTCAGCCTGGCACCTGTACCCACGAAAATCACGCTCACCAAGCTCACCAGGTATTTCCATGTTGTCGAATTAGGTGGACATTTTTCAGCCATTTTTAAAATTTAATTTATCCTACAGCATTTGCAGGCAATTCTTATTTTTCTAGAATATTCTAAAACTACTCAATGGCAGGAAGTAATATTTTTGCCTTTCTTTAAAAGACCATGCTGCTCTTCACAGAATACAAAAATACTTTTTTGGTAAACAATTGAAAAGACTCAAATAATACAGAACTGTAGGGGTGCCTGGGTGGCTCAGTGGGTTAAGCATCCGAATGTGGCTCAGGTCATGATCTCACAGTTTGTGGGATCGAGCCCCACATTGGACTCTGTGCTGACAGCTGACAGCCTGCTTTGGATCCTCTGTCTCTCTCTTTGCCTCCCCTGCTCGTGCTCTCTTTCTTTCAAAAATAAATAAACATTAAAAAAAAATACAAGCCTCCTTTTCATTACTCTCCTATCAACTTGTAAAATTTGTTCTACAGGTAACTGGTTTACAGTTTTATATGGATCTTCCCAATTGCTTTTCTGTATATCTCCACTTGTAGAAAATACATACATATGTGTAATAGGTATAATTTGTGTTTATAAGCATTTAAAGTTAATAAAATAGGAGAAGACATTTGGAAACAATATATCTGATAAGGAGTTGATATCCAAAATTTATAAATAAATCCTACAACTCAGTAACAACAAAAATAATTAGAAAATAGGAAGAGGACCTAAATAGACTTTTTGCAAAGAAGACATACAGATGGCCAAGAAACACATGAAAATATGCTCAGCGTCACTGATCATCAGGGATATTTAAATCAGAACCGCAATGACATACCGCCTCATACTTGTCAGAATGGCTGTTATCAAGACGACAAGAAACGACAAGTGTTGGTGAGGATGTAGAGAAAATGAAATCCTCCATACCCTGCCAGTGGGAATGTAAATTGAGAAAACCATTGTGAAAACCAGTGTGTAGGCTCTTTAAAAAGTTAAAACTAGAAATGCCTTGGAATCCAGATATTCTCCTTGTGCACATGTATCCAAAGAAAACAAAAACACTAATTCAAAAAGATATGCACCCTATGTTCACTGTAGGATTATTTCCAATAGCCAAGATAACGGGAGCAACCTAGGTGTTGGTCAGTAGCAGAACAGAGGAAGATGTGTACATACACAGTGGAATATCATTCAGCCATAAAAAAGAATGAAACCTTGCCTTTGTGACAACATCTGTGGACCTGTAGGGTATTATGCTAAGTGAAGTAAGTCAGAGAAATATGGATACCATGTGATTTCACCTATATGTGGAGTCTAAAAAACACAACAAAACAAAACCAGAAACAGACTCACAGAGACAGAGAACAAACTAGTTGTTGCCAAAGGGGAAGGGGGGAGAGGAATAGGGTGAAACAGATGAAGGGGATTAAGAAATACAAACTTTTAATTATAAAATGAGTCTCACAGAGATACAAAGCACAGCATAGGGAATATGGTCAATAAGACTGTAGTATCGTATGGTGACAGATGGTAACTAGACCTATTGTGATCATTTCATAATGTATAAAAAATATCAAACACTATGTTGTACACTTAAAGCTAATATACCGTGTGTCATTTATAATTCAGTAAAAATAAACCATAAACAGAATACAGTTGTTGCTCATGCCCTAAACAACAAAAAAGTATTTTTAAGAGTAAAATCCAAACATTAAAAAAAAAAATGTTGCTATTATTTTTCAAAAGGAAGCTGACCATGAGAATTTCAACCATCAGAATCAACGATTGAAAGATTTTAAGAAAACTAGCAATTAATTTTTGTCATTTGGAACATGTATTATTTTGCCAGGAGTGCCATAACAAAGTACCATAGATTAAAATTTTGTGGTTTAAGCTCCCCATTTTCTCAAAGTTCTACAGGCTAGAAGTCTGAGATAAGGTCTCAGTGGGGAGTTTTTGGAGCCCTTTCCCTGTAGCTTATAAATGGCTTTCTTTTCTTCCCTTCCCTTTGTCTTTATGTGGTCCTCCTTCTGTTCATGTCTGTATCTTAATCTCCTCCGCTTAAAAGGACATCAATCATACTGGATGAGGGCTCACCCTAATGACCTCATGTTAACTTAACCTCTTTAAAGACCTTGTCTCCCAATACAGTCACATTCTGAGGCTCTTGAGTTTAGCACTTCAACATAGGGACTTGGGGTCTAGTGACACAATTCAGCCCCTAAGAGAGCATTACCATCATAAAAACATTTGTTAAAAAGTTTTCTCATAAAAACTTGTAGTCACTTATTCAAGCACTCGGTCTCATTTGGAAAGTGCTTAATGGACTACAAATTTCATGTTAATGTCTTGCAGATTAAAGGCACTTCCAGCGAAAGTGCGCCTTAAAGGAAAGTGGCTCTTCATTGAAGCTTTTAGCATGTGTTCACGGTTAAGAGTAACTTTCAGTACTTCCACCTCGCTTGCTGAGTGCGGGATAGATATCCTCACTGGTGACGTAAGGCATTTTGAGAAAGTGTACATCAAGTGCACAGTGCACCATACAGAGTTCATATTCTGGGTGTTACCATTACTATGTTCCGTTGTTGGGAGTATGACAACACAATTGTTGTTGTAGCCCTTTACCTCAAACACATTTATAAAGGTTTTGGAATAATCAACCTGTCAATTTATGTAAATAAAAAGTATTGCAAATACAGAATTCTTTTGTTTTGAAATTTTCATTTTTGAAACCCAAGTTTGTTGAAGGAAGTTATTATGCTGTCACCAAAGATAGAGGAATGAAACACGTAGCCATCTTAGGTTCTTCAACCATAAAGCTATTTCATTACTTCAAATGTATACATTATAATACAGATACTATATGTTTAGTCATACCTGGTAAATTATAACTGCTGGAAATGCCTATCAGAGGCTTTAGAGTTGATAACAAACTGGTTCTTAAGTAACCATACTAATGAAAAGTTGTGAGATATCTTAAAGCATCTGGTATGAATCCAAAGCAGATATTTCAGTACTGAATAAATAAAAGCCTAGGTTATATTTCTTTCTTTAAAAAAAAAAAATTAATGTTTGTTTATGTGAGTGGGGGAGGGGCAGAGAGAGAGGGAGACACAGAATCTGAAACAGGTGCCAGACTTTGAGCTGTCAGCACATAGCCCCATGAGGGGCCCGAACTCGGGAACAGCAAGATCATGACCTGAGCTGATGTTAGACCCTCAACAGACTGAGCCACCCAGGTGCCCCAGGTTATATTTCTTTCTTAGCATGAACGGTAAACAGATAGTTTTTTGTTCTCTATCTGCTAACTTTTCTTTCAGTATAATCACAGTTTTATTAATAATTTACGATAGTATGATGGACTCACTTTTTCTGCCTATTTTTTCCAAATAATATTTTTTTAAAATATTAATTTTAAATTAATACCTCCATTTTGTATTGATTTATATTTTGTATACAGAAAAGTGTAAAAGTTATAAATGTGTAATTTAAAACAAGTTTTGACTGTGCTTTCCCAATGGGGAATTTGTGAATGCCCTGTTCCTCCTCCTGTGTATTTCTGATAAAGGACAAATCTGAGGGATCTCTTACGAATTAGCCAGTTAAAAAAGAAAAGAAAAAGCATACAGTTAAAAGAGAAGTACTCTTGGTGTTTACAGTAGGTATACTTAACAGGATCACACTCAGTAAGTGAAAGTAAATTTTGATATTTGCAAGCTAATATAAGTGTTTTAAATCTATGAAGAAAGTGTCAGTGTTTTAAAAATAGAAGTCTATACAACAAAACTGATTTATGTATAAAAATGGATTAAGTGGGGACGCCTGGGTCTGACTTTGGCTCAGGTCATGATCTTGCGGTCTGTGAGTTCGAGCCCCGCGTTGGGCTCTGTGCTAAGGCTCGGAGCCTGCAGCCTGTTTCAGATTCTGTATCTCCCTCTTTTTCTCTCCTCCCCTGCTCATGCTCTGTCTCTCTCTTCTCAAAAATAAATAAACGTTAAAAAAATTTTTTTAATGGATTAAGTGCATACAAGTAATGCATTAATTACTAATGATGGAATGCACTTTTGAAATCTCCAATGAAATACTACTTTTTAGATTTTATGGTTATAGTGCATACTAATAACCACCAAATATTTGTTAAAAATCTAATTAGCTTTTTAAAAAATGCTTACTTTGAGATTATTATTTAATGAACTCACTATAAATCTAAAAACAGTAAACCCTGGTTTAATTAATTTTAAATGACATTCACTGTAGTTGTTTAAATCATCACTCTTTTTCTCTGAGATTTCTATAGATCAGAGTTTAACTGTTCTTCTTGCCAGTTTGAGGAATTTAACTTCAGTGTTAGCTTCATTTGAGACATTAAAAAAACAAAACAGGAAATTGTCAATAGATGTTCTAGGTTTTTATTTTAACTTCCTGAATACACTAAATATACAGATTCTTATAATCATTTTACTCTAAGGTTTTAATGTATTTTATATTTAAACTGTATTAAAATATGTCAAAGTATTTGAACACTGTTCTTTTTTTTTAAAGTAATGTTTTCTGTTTGTATCCTATAAATAATATATCCTTTTTCCTGAAACAGATAGGATTCTGGAGTTAAAACTCACGTGAACAACACTAAAATTATAGGTAATAAATATTATAGTTTAAGAGCAATAAATATTACCCCAAGCAATATTCTTGGGGAAAATTTTATTAAAAGATAGGGAATTTGAGTTTGCCTTAAAATCAAGGTGACTTTTGGTTAACCAGTAAATAATAATAAATAAATGAATAAAGCTCATTCCTTGGTGCTTTAGGAATCTGTAGAGAGGTGGAAATGAGCATAGTTTTTTAGAGGCTGGGATCAGATTTTGTTTACTAAAACATGATTTTATATATGGAGGAGGTAGAAGGGAAGGCGGCGGCGGGGGGGGCAGGGGGAGGTGAGAGAGAGAGAGAGAGAGAACAAGAGAGAAATAATGTGAAAAAAATTGTGTGTGATCTGCCTATCTCCAGACCCCATCCCAGTAAGATCAGGTAAACGATTTTGTTTCCCATCCTCTGTTGATCTCCTTATTACATTCCACCAGTTCAAAATTATCTCCCAATATCTGTAACTCACCTTAACGTAAAATACATTGAACTAGGGATCCTGTTTGCAGTTAGCCATTTTCGGGGTTTTTCTCTTCCAGTTTACATACAGTAATTTCGCCTTTTATATTTCACTGAAAGGCACTGTACACATAGCTAAATTGATAACCAAAACTATAGAGTCCTTACTAAATGCCATGCAACTTAGTAGCTACTTTTACTAATTTATGATGTTCAATCCTGTGGCATTTCTCAATAAGAAAGATACATTGTTCCCATTTACAAAGGAGGTAACTCCAGCACAGATTTCAAATCTTGGTCTAGTAAATCTTCAGTGCTACAGTGCTCTCGCTCTCTTTGGCCTGTGTGATTACATATCTCTTTGTGCACATACACTCTTTCCTTTTGAGCCAAAGTACTTTCTTTTGTATTTACTTGTTTTTCTCATTTTATGAGGTATAGTATCTTTTACTCTAGTACTGAATAGGCATTTGTTGTATTGACGGACTGATTGACTCAAAGGTATCTGGCTCATATTGCCCAGGCCTCGCAGCAGTTTTAAATTTTCAAAGGTCTGTGAGCAATACACTGATCAAAGTGGTGATTTTGGAAGATTTATCTAGAAGTGAGAGATTAGAGAGGAAAGATTAGAAAGCCCATAATCCAAGCATGATATGATAAGCATTCAGACAGAATCAGTTGTGTCAAAGTAATAGATAAATGGCAAATATAGAATAGGAAGTATTCACTGGCTTTGTGATTCATGTAGGCACAGATGTTGAAGTTGAAACGGAGATCAGAAGAGTGGTTGTATTACTCAGAGAAGCTTGGAAGTCTGGCAAAGATAAATTAGTTTGTGTGGAGAATATTGACATTTATTTGACTATATTTCAAAGTGTTAGGGAATTCAAGTGGGATTACTCAAATAAATATATACAACTCATAGTTAATAAAAGGTGAAAATATAGACGTGACTGGAAAGAGGTCTCATACAGAACTGTTGGATTTAAAAGTATGAATCATTTAAGAGAAAAAAGGAGAATAGTGTAACATATCTCTTTTGTAATTAAAGTAGGTTTACCATTTTAGTGACTTCTTTATTTTAATAAACTCATATAACTGGATCTGTAGACTTTGTTTTAAATTCCTATTTCCACAAATGAATGTAAATGTCCTATGCATGTATCATTATAAATACTAGAATGTATATATTTACCATGAATTTTGAAGTACATTTTTACTACCCGTTCATTCTATCATTTATAGTTGCAGATTCCTCTTACATAAAAACACAAAGGAAATAAGAAATACTCTTCTTTCTTCAAAATATATCCAGGTTCAGATCACTTCTTAAACACCTGCCATCAACCTTCTTTAAAATATCAACGTTTTATGTCTGGATTACTCTAGTAACCTCTCTCTGGTCTCTGTGCTTCTATTATAGTCTGTTGTCAGCATAGATCATGTTACTCTTCTGCTCAAAACCTTCCTATTACGGCTTCCCACAGAACTCACAGTGGAATCTAAGTCCTTGCCAACCCACGGACCTTCCTTGAACACATTTCTACCTTAAGGCTTTTGCTCTGACCATTTGTCCTTTGCCTGATTCCTATGGCTAACTACGGTCCTTAGTGTACAATTTATTTTATATTATTTATACATTGTTTCTTGTCTATCTCCCTCCAGTATCCTGTTTCCAGTTTCCTACCCCCCCCCCCATGACTGTAAGCCCTTGAGGCCAGGGATATTTGCTCCGTTAACTCTTTTACCTCAAGTGCCTAGAAATGTACCTATCACATGTTAGATATTCAGTAAATATTGGCAGAATACAAGAACAGTAATAGCTAACACTTCAGGCTTACTGTTATACTTTTTAAAAAGCTTTAAATTTTTACAACAACCTAGTTTTATAGGTGAAGAAACTGACCCCATAGGTTGATTAAATAACATGACCAATCCCTCAAACTCGAATTCAAACCTAGCAGCCTGGTTTGGAACCATTGCTCCCAACAATTAGAGTGTGGTACTTCTATTGAAGATTATTGTGGTTGGTGCTATAAGGTTTTTATAGTAGAACATGAAGTTGTATAGCAGCTTTTTCTATGCAAAATACTTCTTACATAACTGAATTCGCATTGATAGTACACTGAGTAAAGACGAATGTTGATCATTTGTAGCCTTCAAATAGTAAGTTGAAGGAAATGGAAAATTAAACCAAGAATTTAATGTCTCATTTGGTAGATTAGCACGTTCAGCTAGTAACATCCATCATCAGTTAAACCCATTCTCAAGGCCTGCAAAGCCATGTTACTGTCAAATGTGTTATATGGGCCTAATACCTGAATCCTTATCAGTCTCATTTTCATTTCTTGGACAGGTTTCATTTATCATACCTTTGTACTACATTTCATATCAAATGTCAAGATAGAGTCTCTGATGTCAAAGATTTAGAGGCAGTGATTTCCCAGTTTCACTCATCAAAATGCAGTGGTCCTAGACATATGGAGAAAATGGATGACACTGGACTTTTAAAGCAATTGGGAAACTTCAAAGAAAGTGTCGTTATTAAGACAATTTAAGTTCCAAGGATATAAACCAAAGCTTTCTGAAGAACGAGACTAGAAGAACTGTCATAGCAGGAAGTCCAGCGTGATGTAATGGGACTCAGACTCAGCAATATTTTGCTCAGACTGCAATCAGTGAGGCAGCAACGTGAATAAATACAAAGTACAAATAATGATCCAAGGATGATTTAACAGAGATGTGCTAAAAGATTCATTATTAAGGAATAATTGTCTGGCCACCCAAACCATTTGTCATCCACGTAAATATGCTTACATGTATAGAATTATCAAAGAATGATCTATCTTGGGAGTACTAAGAATGGAGATGTGGACATCCATTTTCATAGACACATGAAAAAAAGAAGTCTAAGGAACTTTGCTTCAAAAGAGTGATTATTGTTTATTTTTTGTTTAAATGCCTTTTATAGACTTTGCTTGATAATAACCCCTTTTTTATCACATAATATAGCATCGTAAGTAACAAAAACTGATCCGTGCTAGAAAAATAAATTACAGAGAAGTTAAATTGCTTTCCTAGGGGAAAGCATTCAATTTCTTGGCAAAACTGGAACAGGGCACAGAGAAGCTCTGTTCCTAATACATGTCTTAGACCAGTCACAGGGCCAAAATATTTGGTGATAAAAATGAGTGATTTTGTTTTTAACACAGAGTAAGATGTATAATGTAAGCTACATTAGTTTTTTTTTTTTTATTGTTGTTGTTGTTCTTGCATTTTGGATTACTTTTATAATAATGACTTGGGAGTATTAGTCTTCTTTATTGGTTGCTTATTTTTGAGGATAAAAAGACAAAAAAACATACATTTTGATCATACTTAGCATATATACCAGATTTGATGGAACTACCAAAGCTTTTACATTGTAGATTTACCGTATTCATTATATCTCACATTAAAAGCTATCCAGTTGGATTTTAAAATGCTGAAGATTCTAACAGATAACTTCTTTTGAACATTTTATTTAGTTACAAAAGAAAATTCTTTGAGAATAATTATACTAAGCGTTTCAAGTTTTCTTTTGTTACTGAATGAAATGAAAACTGTAGTAAGCTGAGAAATGTGTCGTCAACAAAATATTAATTCCTAAAATTACTTAGAAGTGACAGGATCTTTAAAATTTGTGCCACATGCTTGGAAGAAACAGTCTTACTACATTTTTATTCTCTCAACATTTTGAAAGTACAAATGAGAGGTTTATCTCATTGGTCATATCATCAGTTCTGTTCAAAAAGTAAAAGGTGCCTTTCCCAACATCATTTATCCCCAGTTGCTCTCACTAGTGTCTGGGGCTTAGGGTTGTTTTATGTTTACCCTAGAAGTTTTCCAGCCCCGCATTCTATGTTCTCATTGGTCGACCTTCTAAGAAGGGGCAATTATAATGAACTATTGCAGCTTTTTCTCCTTAGGATTTCCTTAGTATTGGGTTGACTGCTTCTTTTTTTTTATTCTGTTTTGTTGTTACTTTCTGCCCCGCCCCCACCCTGCTACCTTACAGTATATGAACTACCGTCTCATTGACTCTGTAAATTCAGGTCAACTTCATAATGGGAGAGATTTGTCTACTCCGCTATCAGAGCCCACAACTCTGTGGAGAAGGGTTTGAGTAGGACCAAGCACACCCTTTGTAGCCTTAGGCCACAGTTATTCTAAAACTGTCAACTTTTCTTAAGACCCCAGTTAGGAGGTGCTAGCCCACCGTTTGGTTTTAACAGGCTCACTTTCTGCCTCCCCGTAACTTTTACCCTGTGTTGTTTAGTGTTGTAGAAAATATCCCATAATACCGGACGATTGAAATCTGAGTTTAGACTTGTGCTGTGGTAACATCTGTTGGTCACCTACCTGACAAGCATCAGGTGGTTTTCCTGTTGCTTGAGTCCAGTTTGTAGCCAGCACCCTTGTTACGGGCTCGCATCCCTAGAGCTAAATGACTACGTTTGAAACAGCAATTCCTTATTGTTTGCAGAAACAAAACCCCTTCCTACTCGTAAGATGTTTTCTGTGGATATGCAGCAACTCTTTTATTACCTGAAACCAAACTTCTCACTAGTAAGATTTTTTTTTCTCCATACCTAGCCTTTTTGACAACTTTTAAAGAATTACACATTCCCTTCTTCCTATACAGCCTCTTAAAAAATGTAGATGTATAGAAATGGCCTTCTGCTCATGAACGGTGCAACCTTCTGGTACTACCAGAGGCCTGTTTATTGTATTACAATCTCCACATAGGAAGTCTGAGAACCTGTTTTATTAAACAGATATCCCAGGTGAGTGTCATGCACACGCCTTTTGAGAATCGCTGACCGACGTTAAAGAGGTCAGGCTTTTTGATATGCAAATAAACAAAAACTGAAGAGATTCTTTTTTGCAATATGGCTGGGGCAGGTATGGGTTTCACACTCCACGACTGGTCACGCAGTAAGTTCGACTGGAACATGGCTGAAAGATGCCCTAAAATTTCAGTTAATGAGAGAGTGGTAGCTTATTGCTAACAGCTGTCAGATTCAATACTTTGAGAGGCAAACAGATTCATCACTGTTCACATGAACTGTTTCATGTCTGTTGTAATTATTTTTTAGTTTAGGCCAAATATTTAATGAAGTACTTAGGAATTTCAAGCATGAGGTAAGTGCAGCCTCTGGAGAAATCAAACACAGTGGCATTCTTTACCACCTAGATGTAGATAATACCTATTTATATCTCTTCTTTCAGGCAAATCCAGAAGGACTCAGCTTAGCTATTCTGTGATCTGTATCACATCTGTCATTTGGTGGAGCAGCCTAGCAAAAACTAGTGCTACCTTAGAAAAGTTGATGGAGGCTGATGACGAAAAAGACAATCCCTAAGGAAAAGTTTAGAAATGTGTAACTATCAAAAAATCGGGCAGTCTTGTATTCCAATGTCAGAGTGATAAGTACCTTGGGATTTCAGTTTGTTTTGTACGGTAACAGTGGTGACCCAGGATACTTCCTTTTGCCGTTAGCTAAACAGAGCTCTGTCTGCCTTCCTACCTGCCTTCCTTATCTCACGCTTTGTTTTTACTAGAGACTCAATTAATTGCTTCCATCTCAAGCAGGATTATAGTATATCATGCAGGGAAGATCATAGGACGCCTTTAAGTATTTTTGTTAAGGTACAGTATCTTATTTAGTGTTAAAATTAATGGTTCAAAAGATTCCTTTCCTGGGAATTAATATTCCCGTAAAGAAACTGAAAAAGAAATAACAAAAATCATTCCATTATCATATTCTGTGTACCTTAGCACACAAAGGAGACTCAGGATGAGGATATCATTACTGCAGTCCAACTAACATACACATTTGGAAATACCATCTCATTTACTTAGAACGAGATACTAAAAAAATGGTTGATTCTATCATACACAAAAAAATGGGCCCCTCATTCTACATAGGATTTGATCAGGAAAGCATTGTTTCTTCTACTGCAAACTCTTAAATAGCCAAGATTAATTTCATAGACAAAAATTTTAAATTAGTGAGGCAGTTCTTTTGACTTCTTGGAAGTGCTGTCAAAGAAAATGCAGTATTTTCATCCTATTTTGTTATGTTGATAATAAATTGGGCTTCCTTTTTTTTTTTTTTTTTTTTTTTTTTTTTTTGCTAACGCAATTCTTCTTTTGCAAAGAGTAAGAATCATATACTAGGCAATTGAGAGTCTATTACTTAAAAGATTTTCTTAAATTTTAAGTGTGTGTTGTCCTGGAACTAGGAAGTACTACATAAGGGACTAAAAAAGGCTGTAAGGATTCACAAAGGTAATTTTTCACAATATGTGCAAGAAGTGGGGAAAAAAGTGGAAGGAAAGGAAATTTACACGCCATTTGAGTCAAACTGCTTGAAAATACTAGGCAGAAAAAATTCACATAAGATGCTAAAAGATAATCCCTGCACTGTTTCTTCTAGAAGTTGACAAGTTCTGGGTTCATGATGCAATCACGTATTTTAATTTTTTTTTTAATGTTTATTTTTGAGAGAGAAAGAGAGAGAGAGAGAGACCGGGGGAGACACGGAATCCAAAGCAGGCTCCAGGCTCTGAGCTGTCAGCACAGAGCTCGATGTGGGGCTCGAGCTCAAGTGGCAAGATCATGACCTAGGCTGAAGTCAGACCCTTAACTGCCTGAGCCACCCAGGTGCCCCTGCAATCATGTATTTTAAAGGGAAAGGACCAAAAAGCACTTTGGGATTTGACCTTGAACTGAGACACCTTGCCATTTGGGTAACTCAACAATATCAAATCTTCACTTCATGCATTTGCCATTTTCTCGGTGTCTTAATGATTCTTTTACAATAAATTACATTTTTAAAAATGATCAGAGTTTAAAACCACTTATATCTCTCTAGCATTGGTTTAAGTACACTTTCGGTTTTTTCCCCAACAAGGAACTTACAGGCCAAAGCAGATAATCCATGAATAAGGGAGAAATAACAACTAATTTGATTCCTATGTATTATTGTATTTGAAAGAGTTATTTCCTGGCTTAGATATGTTAGTGAAGAACTTTTTGTTTTCTGCTTATGTTAATATTTGGTTTTGCTCCAAAGCCCATTTAACTGAAACAGTCTTTGTTCAGGTTCATCAAACAGGTTGGTTGTTTAGAGCTTGCTTTTGCTCCAAGGCAAATAATTTTAATATCAGCTTGGAAGTTTAAAAAAAGTAATTAGTCACTGACAGAACTTAACCCAGACATAATCTGCTAATTGACTACCGATAGGCATAACTCAATGGCCACTGTGTTCATTTGTGAGTCATAACTGAGAGTGGAATTTTGAAATTTTGAAATAATTAATGGTAGTAATAATGATAGATAATATTTATTGAGTGCTTACTGGGTTTTAGGCCTGATACTATTTCACGTGTATTACCTAATTCACCTCTCACATTTTGTTTTTTCAACTCAAATAGTTGTTTCCAGTTGAACAGTTTGAGGCTTAGAGTAATTTTGTTCAAGGTCACACCTGTGGCAGATCCAGGATAGGGATTCCACTCAGGCATTTTGATTGAAATGTGTCTTTCAGTGTCTTTGTTTTATAGATTAGGAAACTGAGACCCAAATGATTGAATTGACCAAGATTAACAACTAGCTTGTTAATATCTATTCAGTTCATCAGCACTAGAAACCTAGACCCTTGACTCTAAGTTCAGTGTACTTTTCATCACACTAGCTTCCTTCTCCGGCAACAAACTGTTGGTCCATACTAGCCAGTTACTGTCAAAATATTTCAGTGTATAACAGGACCCTGTAATGATTATTCAAAACCAACACAGTTTTGAGATATTGAAAGAGCAGAATGACTCATATCATTTTCCCAAGAATTTTGGAAAAAGTTAAGTGAAATGAGATTCCTTTAATCTACCGACCTATACTATATTTAGCTTAATTTCCGTTTTCTTTTCTGAAACGGTTGATAAGAGGTATTAGAACCATTGTATTAAAACATACTAATTTTTCTTTTTTTTTTAATTTTTTTAACGTTTTTATTATTGACAGAGAGACACAGAGCGTGAGCAGGGGAGGGGTAGAGAGAGGGGGAGACACAGAATCGGAAGCAGGCTCCAGGCTCGGAGCTGTCAGCACAGAGCCCGATGCAGGGCTCAAACTCACCAACCATGAGATCATGACCTGAGCCGAAGTCAGTCGCGTAACCTACTGAGCCACTCAGGCACCCCTTAATTTTTATTTTCAAGTATGTTGCTTGGAATTAAGATGAGTCCTATTCATATATATTATTTATTTATATTATGCTATGCAAAAATCAAATCATCTAATTTTTCTTCTGAATAAAGTGGCCTGTAAGTAAGTGATATCAAGGTAATGAAGTTTCTGATACAGTAATTTTTATGAACCAGTCTTTAATTTTGGTTTATATAAAGTGTTCAATGGACTGGACAAGTGAAGAATATTTATATTCATGGTTTGCTAAAACATTTGATCTCTATAGAAAAACTCTACAGAGTAGAGTAGATCTCTGTAGATATGTATCCAGTATCTGAGACCATGCTGATTTTCTTCTTGAGTAGCATTCTGTAAATGCATTGTGCTTATAAATATGTTTAATATATATTCAGTATGAAATTTCCATTCGTTACTAATATTTCCCTTATCAGAATTAGTAAAAAATCAGAAAAGGAAGTGATGTAAATTAATACCATGCTAAAGCTGCAAAGAAACATTACTTGATGTTTCTTCTTTGAGAGGATCTTGAAAGTATGTGCATTAAATACAATATTTTAAGACCAGTTTAAAAATCATGCGCCTTAGCTCATTTTTAATTGGATTAAGTCATTACTTTGGGTGGCACCATAAATGAAACATAACTATTTTCTTGGAGGGAGGAAGGGGGAGAAGGAGTGGGTGAGGGAAAGAGAATCCCAAACAGGCTCCTTGCCCAGTGTGGGGAAGGGGGTGTTGCTCATTCCCACACCCATGAGATCACTACTTGAGCTGAAGTCAAGGGTCTGAGGCTCAACCAACTGAGTCACCCAGGCACCCCATGAAAGATAACTATTTCTAAGGTCAATGCATAAGACCTTTGGAATGTTGATTTGTGCTTTTATTTTTGTGTTTGCTTTTATGGCTTTTAGTGTGTGCTAATAATCTCTGTTTTACTTTGGTAGACAAATTGTGTTCTCACAATTAAATGTGTAAGTCATGAAAATATAGTTTTTTGGGCTTTTGGTTTTCTGTTTTATTATGCTGGGTCTTCATTGCCTCGTTGATACCTGGTATGTAATAATTGCTCAGTAAAAATTTATCAAATGACTTCTCCTTCATTGAATCCTGAAGTCTTTTGTAGTATCTGGGTTTGAAGTGATTTTAATGACTAAAGAGATGGATAAAAGTCATATGTTAGTACAGGTTCCTGAATATCATCTTTTTAAATGATCAGTTCAACATACTGAATTTTCCTATAAAAATAAAAAGATTTCTGAATGGTATTTAGGCATGTTTGTCTAATGTTTAAAAGATTCAATTACTTTGGAATAAAGACCTTAAAATGATTTGTCCTTGATTATATTTGATTATGTACTGTAAAGAAAGCCAGATGCTATGCAGGTTACTTACCTTGACGTTATCTTATTTAATTTTTAGGCCTATATTTTGGGAAATGTCTTCCTATTCCTATTAAAGATGTGAAGTTCAGTAATTTATTCAGGATAACATAGCTAGCAAGTAGCAGATTCAAGACTGTCCCTAAGCCTTTACTCTGTCCTGCCTCATGTATACAAGAAGTAAGCCTGCAAGTATTATAGGTCTGATATAGTGAAGTGAGTCTCTAAGGACCAACAGTAGATTTTCTAAATCTAGCTGTATTTTTTAATTAGGTAGAAGTATGTAGATTCTTTGGCATTGTGATTAGAAGTGGAAAATAGATTACATGATATATTTTTCTCACACATTTAAGAAAGAATTGAACGGTTCTGAATGGGATAATGATATAGATGCTTGTTAGTTTTAGCAGGATTAATCTGGCTGGCAAACAGATTATAGGGTAGAGGCAGGGAGAAGAAAGAAACTGTTGCAATAATCTAGATGAGAGATGGTGACTGCTTAGACCAGACAATAAGTCCTGGACTTAATCTTTGGGAGCTTTTGCCAATGCTTCATGGAAGTAGTTACAAGTGGTTGAATTTGGACTGGATTTTGAAAGTAAAGTCAATGGTATTTTCTGAATGATTGAAGATAGAGGAAGAGAGGGAGGAGAAAAGAATGAACTAAGATGATTCCAAGTTTTGGCCGAAACAACTGGGAAAATCATGTTGCTGATTCTGGGATAGAGAGGGAAGCACATCAGTTTTTGTTTGGACCATTTTAAGTTTTGGGCTTCCAAGTGGAATATATTAGTGAAGACTATCAGACTACCAAGTGAAGATGGCTATGTACAAGAGCAATGTAAAAGTCTGACGTACTGAGCCGGAGATATAAATGTGGGCATCATCAGTATAAAAATGGTAATTATTAAGGCATTGGGTTGAATAAGAACACTAGGGAAGGTTGAGTATAGAGAACAGACCACAGTCTATGGAGCTCTGAGATTCTCCCAAGTTTAGTTCAGATAATGAGATGGAAGAACCAAGGAGCATGAGGAAGTGGAGCCAGTGAACTAGAAAAATCAAAAGCGGCATCCTAGATGCAAACATTTTCAACAAAATATTAGCAAACTAAATTCAACCATACATTAAAAGGATCATTTACCACAATCAAGTGGGATTTATCCCAGGATGCAAGGTGCAGCTCAATGTTCAAAAATCAATCAGTGTGAAACACCAGATTTCCAATAGGAAGAATGAGAAGTACATAATTATCTCAATTGATGGAAGAAAGCATTTGACAAAGTAAACATCTGTTCATGATAAAAACTCTCAACCAAGTGGGTTTAGGGGGAACATACGTCAGTGAGTGTCATATATGGAAAAACCACAGCTGACATCATACTTGGTGAAAAACTGAAAGCTTTTCCTCTAAATACAGGAACAAGAGAGAGATGTACAATGTCAGCACTTTTATTCAACGTAGTAGTGGGAATCCTAGCCACAGTAGTCAGACAAGAAAAAGAAATAAAAGGCAACCAAATTGGTAAGGAAAAAGAAAACTGTCACTATTTGCAAATAACATGATAGTATGTATAAAATATCATAAAGACTTTGCCAAAAAAAACCCAAAAAACCAAAACTACTGGAACTGATAAGTGAAATCAGTACAGTTGCAAGATACAAAATCAGTATGCAGAACTCTGCTGATTTTCTATACACTAGTAACAAACTAGTAGGAAGAGAAATTAGGAAGCAATCCCATTTACAGTTGCACCAAAAAAGAATAAAATACTGGGGCACCTGGGTGGCTCAGTCAGTTAAGCATCCGACTTTGGCTCAGGTCATGATCTCGCAATCTGTGAGTTTGAGCCCCGTGTCAGGCTCTGTGCTGAGGACTCAGAGCCTGGAGCCTGCTTCAGATTCTGTGTCTCCCTCTCTGACCCTCCCCCGTTCATGCTCTCTCTCTTTCCCCCCCTCTCTCTCTCTGTGAAAAATAAACTTAAAAAAAAGAATAAAATACCTGGGAATAAACTTAACTAAGGAGGCAAAAGACTAGTACTGCAAAAATTATAAAACACTAATGAAAGAAATTGAAGATGACACAAACAAATGGAAAAATATACCATGTCCATGGATTGGAAGAATCAATATAATTACAATGTCTGTACTACCCAAAGCAATGTACACCTTTAATGCAATCCTTATCAAAATACCAACAGTACTTTTCACAGAAATAGAAAAATAATGCTAACAAAAATCCCTGAATAGTCGAAAGCAAAGTTGATAAAGAGCAAAGCTGGATCACAAGCCCACATTCCAAAATATACTATAAACCTGTAGCAATGAAAACAGTATGGTACTGGCACAAAAATATATATGCTGATCAATGGAACACAATAGAGAGCCCAGAAATAAACCCACAATTTCATGGTCAATTAATCTATGACAAAGGAGGCAAGAATCTCCAATGGGAAAAAAGACAGTCTCTTTGACATGATGTTGGGAAAATTGGACAGATACATGCAAAAGAATGAAAGTGGACCACTTTTGTACTGTGGACCAAAAAAAAAAAAAAAAAAAAATGGATTAAGGACCTAAATGTGAGATCTGATACTGTAAAAATCCTAGAGGAAAGCAGAGGCAGTAATTTCTCTGACTTCAGCCATAGCATCATTTTTCTAGATATGTCTCCCAGGGCAAGGGAAACAAAAGCAAAAATAAACTATTGGGACTTAATCAAAATGAAAACCTTCTGTAAGGAAAGGAAACAACAAAACTAAAACACAGCCTACAGAATGGGAGAAGATATTTGAATATGATATATTCATTAAAGGGTGTGTATCCAAAGTATATAAAATAACTTACACAACTCAACACCCAATAAACAGAGAATCCAGTTAAAAAATGGGCAGAAGACATGAACGGACATTTTTCCAAAGAAGACATCCAGACGGCCAGACACATGAAAAGGTGCTCAGTATCACTCATCACTATTTTAAATGCAAATCAAAAGTACAATGACATATCACCTGTACCTGTCAGAATGACTAAAATCAACAACACTGGAAACAAGTGTTGGCAAGAATGTGGAGAAAAAGAATCCCTCTTACACTTGTTGGTGGGAATGCAAAGTGGTGCAGCCACTGTGGAAAAACAGTATGGATGTTTCTCAAAAAATACAAAAATAGAATTACCATATGATACAGTAATTCCTCTACTGAGTATTTACCCGAACAATACAAAAACACTAAGGGGCACCTGGGTGACTCAGTTAAGTGTCTGACTCTTGATTTCGGCTCAGGTTATGATCTCACAGTTGGGAGATAGAGCCCCATGTCAGGCTCTGCTCTGAGAGCACGTAGCCTGTTTGGGATTCTCTCACTCTCTCGCTCTCTCTTTCTCTGCCCTTCCCTTGCTCACATACTCTCTCTCAAAATGAATCAACTTAAAAAAATACAAAAACACTAATTTGAAAAGATGTTTGCTCCCCTGGGTTTATTGCATCATTATTTACAATAGCCCTATTATGGAAGCAGCCCAAGTGCCCATCAAAAGATGAAATTATAAAGAAGAGGTGGTATAGATACACAGTGGAATATTACTCAGCTATAAAATGAATGAAATCTTGCCATTTGCAACAACATGGATGGATCTAGAGAGTATGACGCTGGGCAAATAAGCCTGCTGGAAAAATACAAGTACCCTATGATTTCACTCAAAACAAGCAAACAAAGGAAAAAAGAGACAAGCCAAAAGACTCTTAAATACAGAGAACAAACCAATGGTTATCACATGGGAGATGGATGGGAAGATGTGTGACATTGCTAAAGGTGATTAAGAATCCACATCCGGGCGCCTGGGTGGCGCAGTCGGTTAAGCATCCGACTTCAGCCAGGTCACAATCTCGCGGTCCGTGAGTTCGAGCCCCGCGTCAGGGTCTGGGCTGATGGCTCAGAGCCTGGAGCCTGTTTCTGATTCTGTGTCTCCCTCTCTCTCTGCCCCTCCCCCGTTCATGCTCTGTCTCTCTCTGTCCCAAAAAAAAAAAAAAAAAAAAAAAAAAACGTTGAAAAAAGAATCCACATCATGATGAAGGGAAAAAAAGGTTAAGATGGTTAATTTTATGTTGTATGTTTTTACCACAATAAAAACAGTTGGAATAAAAATATATTTCTGTTGATGGAAAAAAGAAAACAAAGTAGACGTTGTGTACGTATGTATACACACAGAGACATGCCCATATACACAATAGTTGATTAGTACTCAACCATAAAAAATCATGAGATTTTGCCATGTGCAACTACATGGATGGACCTATAAAGTATTACGCTAATTGTAATATGTCAGGGAAGACATATACCTCAAGATTTCACCTATGTGGAATCAGAAACGAAAACAGATTCCTAAATCCAGAGAACAAACAGATTGAGGTGGGGAGGGAGGGGATGAAATAGGTAAGAGAATTAAGGGTTACAGACTCTCAGTTACAAAATAAATAAGTCATGGAAATGAAAAGTACAGCATGAGCAGTAGAGTCAATAATATTGTAATAATGTTGTATGGTGACAGATGATGACTACACTTTGGTGAACTTTGAGTAATGTGCAGAATTGTCAAAGGTGTTGTGCACCAGTGACTAATGTAACATATGTCTCAGTTATACTTCAATTTGTAAAAACAGTGGCATCCTAGAGGTCAAGAAAATTTTACAAAAAAAAAAACCAAAAGCGATCACATGTAGCAGATTCTTCAGATAAAGTCAAGTAAGTCTGAGTTATGACCATAGGATTTGAAATGTGGAAGGGTATTGATGACTTTCACCAGAGAAGATTCTTTCTTTAACACAAATATTTTGAAACCACTCATCCAGAAAATATCTTACGTTCTTGCTTCTCTAAATTTGTTATTCTTACATAGGCAAACTACTTGGAGGTTGTTCTATAAATTTGAGCATATTATTCTTTATTGTTGTATTCAGATATTTCAGTCAGTTATATAAATGTTCATTTTATTTATTGTAATGGTCAAGAGTTAATTATGTGACTGCCAGATAAAGCTTTTATAAAATGTTTTCCTTGATTTTCTTTTAATCAGTTATTGTATACCAGAAAAGACATGGACCTTGGAGGTCATTAGACCCAGGTTTAGGTCTATATTCCACCAATTAATAGTTGTACGATCTTAAGCCAATTAATTTCTGTAAATCTCAGTTTTCTCCTTTGGAAGATGACAGGATAATACTCATTTTATGTGGCTGCTAATAAGATACAATGTGATAACATACAAAACATGTCTAACAAATGTCCAACAAGAATACATGTGCCGGATCTGAAATGAAAGAGACCTAACATCAAATCCCAGAGTTTACATCTAGTAGATGTGAAAACTTGGGCACATTTCTCACTTCTCTTAAGCCTTAGTTACCTTGTCTGTAAAATGGCTGTACTAAAAATACCTCTTTTGTAGGATTATTAGAATTAAATAAGCTGTTGTATTTAAAAGTTTTAAGTGTCTTATACAAAGTAAGTGTTTGATAGATGGTAGCTATTGTTATTAGTACTCGCTGGGGTTGTATTTATTATCCTCACAGTTACAATTAAATAATAAAGTCTCTGTTTCTCAGTTTTGAGGGTCTCAGTTTCTAATCAGACTTTAAGTGATGCCAAACATAGCTTATGGTGTTTGTTTTGCTACCTGTTTTTTTTTTTTTTCATAATTTCACTGTTGTCACTCACTAACCCTAGAGTCAGCAGAGAACATTTATGTAATAGGATTTGTGAATGAAACAGAAATGGTTCTCTTTTAGTCAGTTTGCTTGATGCTGTGCTTAAAGAACACACCTAAACATACCTTCAGATAAGACAGCTGTCCTATGAATTACTGAGATTAGACACGGGAACAAAGACAGTTTAGATCAGAATAGAAAGGACAGCCTTTAATGAAAATACCAGGGCACAATTTATGACAAAACACAGAAGACTTTATACACTTCAAAAAGATCACAAATCATCTAATTCAGTTTCCTGATTTTACAGATGAAGGATTATTCAATTTCTGAGAAATTTGGTGACATGACTCATACGAAGTCCAAGGAGGAATAATTTTCTGTTACTCTTTATGAGAGCATACTCATATATGCTTTCAACTGTATTTATCAAAAATAAAAACAAAAGATTTTGAGAGGGCCAGCATGGTCCTCTGAAATGATAGTTCTGCTTCAAATGTGTTGTGAAATTGAGGGCATTAAGTTAGATTACACAGTTTATTTTTTTCTTCAATTATTTTTTGATAATCAGAAAACCTAGAAAAGGATTTATATTTAAAGCAAATGCAGTTAATTTTCATGAGATTAACAGCAAAAATAATGGAAGTCAGTGTTTTCAGCAGTAAAATATCCTAGATGGAGATTTGTGTCATAATTTCTGTAATTGACTGATATCAACTGATAATCATTCTTACTAGGTATAGAAAACTGTACATTTCTCAGTGTGGCAAACATTTTAATAATTTCATTTTGAAAAAAAGCCAGTTTGAATGCTCTAATGGACTGAATGCTAATATAAAGCTATTTTCTTATTTTAAAACTCTGATAATGTGAAAAAGAGTGATTTAATGTTTGATAAGTCATTTTTTTTTTGCTTAAAGATAAACTTAATTGCTTTGATTTGTATCTTACAGCTTAACAGTAACTCTGGAATAACCATTACATTGTAATCATGTGTTTGTGGTAAACCTTTTAACAAGTTCTATTAAATTTACTTTTGATAATTAAGTTGCTTTCTACAAATAACAGTAATAACTGTAAACAAATGAATATGTTGGGTGATAACTATTTTATTCAAAAGAATTATATATAGAAGATTAATTCGATTTTTTCATTATTTCCCTTCCTGGTATAAAACTACAAATTACAAAAAAAAAAAAAACAAATGTACAAAAGAACTGCTTGTCTCTAGGTTGTAATTTTTGCTTCTTTGTCTTCTTTTATAGAGCTACATTCATGGAAGCAGCCAGGCTCAGTTCGTGGCAGAGTCACACATTATTCTGGTACTAAGTATCCTTTAAAATACTGATGGATTGAAAAGGGCAAAACCAAAGTTGCATGCTATCAAAGTGACTTTTTTTTTCCCTGACATTAATCAAGATTTTTAAAAGACATTAAATTTTAAACTTTGTTACTTTCCAGTTCCTAGGTTAATTATTTCCAATTACATAATTTTGTTTTTATTCTCAGTCATTAACAGATTTATAATTGTCTTTTTTTACTAACTATTGAAATTACAGAGTATAGCTTTTGCTCTGCATTGGTTATCTCTGGTTAAAGTCTTGTGGAGTTTTGTGTGGTTTTACCTTACAGGATCCTAAGGGGGGAAAAAAAGTATCCTACAATATAAAAAGCAGACTTTGAAAACATTATCTTAGTACTGGTTCCCTTAAACATTATGGTAAGTCAGAGGAGGGAGATTTAAGATGGTTGGATGTCTTTTTTGGAACATACCAGACTAAATGTTATGAATCAGATAAGAGAGTGCAATTTTATGGTTTGGGGGTAAAGGGTCGGAAGATAGAATAGGAAAGAGATGAGGTAAAAGTGTCCAAATAAAAACAAACTCTGAATACTCTTAGAATGGAATAAAGTCACTCTTTAGGTAAACAACTATTTCTTGGGGAACACTGATGTTTGTGTGTCGTGTGAAATATTTGAAGCTTAATTTTATGATTTTTTTTTAAGTTTATTTATTTTGAGAGAGAGATAGAGCATGAGCTAGGGAGGGCAGCAAGGGAGAATCCCAAGCAGGCTCCACACTGTCAGTGCAGAGCCTGATAAGGGGCTCGATCACATGAACCGTGAGACCATGACCTGAACCAAAATCAAGAGTCAGACCCTTAACTGACTTAAGCACCCACGCGCCCCTTAAATTTATAATGTTGAAAATAGTGAGCCATTATCAGGATTTAAAGGGTGACTGTAGTATTGTTTATACATTTGATTACTTTCCTGGTTACTAAGATTCATCCTCAACTGCAGTAGTCTAGACCAAATTTTCAGTATTTTATATAGTCAGAGCTATTTAAGCTTCTAAGGAATCTTCGAACTTATCTAGGCCCAAACCTCATTTTAAAAGTAGGAAAACTGGGGCGCCTGGGTGGCGCAGTCGGTTAAGCGTCCAACTTCAGCCAGGTCACGATCTCACGGTCCGTGGGTTCGAGCCCCGCGTCGGGCTCTGGGCTGATGGCCCAGAGCCTGGAGCCTGTTTCCGATTCTGTGTCTCCCTCTCTCTCTGCCCCTCCCCCGTTCATGCTCTGTCTCGCTCTGTCCCAAAAATAAATTAAAAAAAAAAAAAAAAAAAGTAGGAAAACTAATACCCATAAAGTTTACTTGGCTTGCTTTAGATTAGAGGAAAACTAGGATTAGAAATCACTTTTCTTTTTAATGATCTGTTGGTTAAGTTTTATATATGTTATTATGGTCTGTGGCATAGGATTTCATAAGTAAATATCAGTCATGCCATCTTGAAGTTTTTGTTTTGAATCTGGAAGGAAATGACTAATATCATTAATGTTTGTGTATGTTGCTACCTTATTATACCAGTACGCTTTTTAATTCACCAGCAAATATAGATTTACTACCTTCAGTTTATTTAAGCAGTCTATTTTATTTGCATAATATGTGCTGGACAGTGTATCAGGTATTGGTATATACTGAGTCTTATATTGATTAAAGTGAAGGAAAGGGGTGGGAAGTGCTTATGGCACATCCGATTCTCAAGAAGCTCTCAAAATCCTCATTTATAGAATCAGGATTATTGAAGTAACCACATGGCACTTCTGTGTGAAGTAAAGGAGATAGCACACAAAAAGCATCTGGTCCTCCCTAAAGGCTATTGTGTTTATTTTCCCATCAGTTCTACATTTTTACCTTTCCCCCTTTCCACATGCTTGTGTGGATATGTGGAATTATGCAGATCTAGAGCCCATTTCTTGCTTGCATTTATTTAGCCGTGTGCTTTTTAAGAAGCTACTATTACGAACATGTTTTTTGCTGTAGTTTGTCTCATAGACTAGAATCCGAAATATCTAGATTTGAAGTCACATTCTCAAGTTCCGTGATCTGGATCATTAAGTGCCAGCTTCTCTTTTCTGACTTTATTATGGGAAGAGATTCATACTTTCCGCACATCAGAGGGGCCTTGCGTGAGAAAATGAAGTATTTCCAAATCTGTTTGTTGGAAAATAAGGGAAGGCCATCTTTACTCTTTACTTCTCTGTTATATACGTGTATTTATGAAGCAAAATACATTTGTGTTAAAGCACATTGATAGGAAACAAATTGTTTATTGCAGGTAACATTTTAGCTTTTATTTATTGTAGGCTTTTTTTCCTAACCTGTTTCCATCCTTGATGTGGCATTTTAGTAGTGTACTTCCTTCAAAGCAGCTAGTCTATTAAACACATCAGGAGTACGTAGCAAAGAGCTGTGTTGAGACCATCTCTGTGTGGCAGGAATCTCCCAGGTTTCATTTCATGGCTCATTGACATCAAGCATGCAAAGAACTTTCACAAGCAGTATGAAGTCTTCCATAGAGATTTTTAACAGCAATACATAAAAGAGTTAAGAGCACTTATTCTCTTTATGCTACCAAAAATTACTTGTTTTATTTCCCCTGATTTTTTGTTTGCTTTACAGATACCTGTGAAAGAGAAAAGTTGTTTTAAAATGGTCGGCTTATTAAAATTGTTGGTGAAAGTCAAGAAGTAGCCAAGTAATAATTTCTGATTTTATTTTCACTTGGCAGAGTCTACTGCTATTTTTCCAACTTATCATGTATTTTTTTCCTTTATATGAAAAAAATGTAAATTCCAGATGGTCACTTTTTGTTTATCTGGAGAGAATATGCCTGTTTTTTGGTTTTTCTCCTTCTCATTTAGTAAGCCAGATTACTAGCTGCAATTGCTATATGCAAAATTTGTTGAAAAAACCCTAAGAACAGATGGAGTCATTTGACTTCATAGGTTATAGATTCATATTTACTAAGAATAAGGTTTTTCTCTCTATTAGTAGTGTTTTATTTTTTCAGTACCTGTTTGGGGGTGGGGGAAGAACAACAGTTCTAAGTTCATAAGAGAGAACTATATAAAAAAGGAGTAAGAAATATTTGACATTTTTTTTAATTAAAAAAAATTGTTTTTAATGTTTTTTAATTTTAATTTTGATTGAGAGAGACAGAATACGAGTGGGGCAGGGGAAGAGAAAGAGGGAGACACAGAATCCAAAGCAGGCTCTGAGCTGTGAGCACAGAACCCAAGGTGGGGCTCGAACCCATGGACCATGAGATCATGACCTGAGCCGAAGTTGGATACTTAACTGACTGAGCCACCCAGGTGCCTTGGCATTTTAATACAGAATATGGGAACTAGGAATAATTTATATAATCCTTACATTTTTCCCAGTAAAAATTTGTTTTTATTTATTTTTTAATTCGGTTATATTTCAACACCTAATGCAAATGTAAGATATTCACTGCTTACAAGAAGGTAGACTGATAGAAAATTAATTGTAATCCAGTGTGACAAATGTTCTGATCATTTCTTGGAAGCAGCAAAAGAAGAAGGAGCCACTCAATGCCTAGAGAACTTGAACTGACTTTTCAGTTGGTTTTGATACAATAGAAAAAGGAGTTTGCCAGACCGAGAATGAGTGAGAATATTCCAGTGGAAGGTCCAGCAGGCACAAAAACATAAAATGTGAGAGAATATTCACAAGTGCTGAAGACAAGATCGATGAAAGGTTACTTGGGATGGATAATGAAAATCTTCCCAGCCCTTGCTAAGAAATTGGAATCTTGCCTGAGTCCACCAGGATGTGGTCTATGTGTGCTTTTGGCTACAGAAAGCCTGACTTCTAGAGTTGGCTTTTACTTTATTTCAACTCTGATCTGTCCCTTAGCTCTCCACATCCTTCAAGTTCTACAGTGTTAAGATGATGACATGAGATAAATATCAGTTGGAAGAAAAGGGCTAATATCAAAGGCAAAGGGCACAGTAGAACAATTTTAACATAAAAATACATACATTCTAAAGAAGATCACATTTGCTTTTCCGATGAGAAATACATTTGTTTTCTATTTATTATGAATATTATTTGACTTTGCATTTGTTTTCGATCTGTGATAGCAAATGTTTTAGAATGTCATTTCCAAGGAAAAACATACTACATAAAAAAATTAATGATGGATGAAAATTGAAGATAATTTCAGATTTAGATCTCTCTGAGTCTTCTATAACTTGCTAACATTTTTTTCAACATCTGTTCTCATTTATCTTTAAACTGACAATCCTCATTCTCTTCCAAGGAGCAACAGTAAACTTAACATCATGTATAACTGAGAATGGATTATAAGATAGTGCAAATGTATTTGTTACTCATTCAGTAGCATAACTCAGTGCCTCTGGGTGCTGTACATAATTTATACAAACAGCTTCTGTTTTATGTGGGATTATGTCAATATTTTGCATAAGCAGTAAGAAGGTGATTGACAGATTCAGCAGAGTAACTCAGGTGTGCACAGTAGTTTAAGTATGCATTGCTGTGACATTACTCAATACAAATGTGCAAAGTAATACATGAGGTAGACTAGATGTGTGTGTGTGTAGGCAGACATGAGCAATCTCAGAACAATAGAAAAAGTTTCAGAAACATGGTTTATCCACTATATAGTTCCATCTCTTACTGTAACATTGGGACTCTTCAATAAGACACAGCCAAAATGGCTACACCCACAGTTTAATGGCAGAAAATCAGCTGTTATTTCAGAGTTAGAGAGCCATAGAATCTATCAGATTTGAAGGGGCTTTGATTTGTCATTCAGCCTTCTACTCAAGGAAGGAAGCCCTACACATCACGTCTCACCAATAATCGTCAAACCTTTTCCTCTTTCTAAAAATTAATACCCTACCTAAAAATTACGTTACAAGTGTGACTTTTTTCCAAAGGGTAAGTATTATGTAGGTTCTTTTTTTACCCAAACTGTTTTTTAAATTGATATATTAGAATGGAAGTTAAATAATTCTCAACACTCAGAGGCCTCAACTTAAAAAGGTATGGTTAAAAAAAGAGAGGGAAAGTTGGCTAGTGTAAAGCCATTTCAGTTGAAGTCATACTTCATTACAACTATCAAATGTAAAGTAGGTTCGCAGCTTATTTTTTGGTAAAGCCTAGAAAACTTAAGTTTGCAGGAAACGTTCTGACCCTACTGCTTTGTAACAGAATATTTTACCTCACGGTTAAAGACAACCATATATTTAGTCCCTCCTTTGCTTTAAAATCCTACTTTGGGGTTATATGCAAGTATATACTAAGTTATTGCATTTATTTTCAAGTATGAATAAAACTAACTTCCTCTCAGATATTACAGTTTACAGTATTTTTGGTAGCAACAGTTGACAAACTAGGACCAATGAGGGTCAAATCCAGTCTATCTACTATTTTTGTAAATAAAGTTTTATTGGAACACAGACACACCTATTCATTTATGTATTGTCTATGATTACTTTGCACTACAACAGCAGAGTTGAGTAGTAGCCATAACGTGATACAGCTTGCACAGACCAAAGTATCTACAGTTGAACCTTGAACAATATGAGTGTGAGGGGTGCCGACCCCCCACACAGTTGAAAATCCACACGATACTTTTTACTCCTCAAAAATTTAACTATTAATAGCTTTCTGTTGATTAGAAGCCTTACTGATAACATAAACAATCAACACATATTTTGTTATATTACATACTCTAATCTTACAAATAAAGTAAGCCAGAGTAAAGAAAATATTAAGAAAATCATAAAGAGAAAGTACATTTACAGTACTGTACTGTAGTAACAAAAAAAAATTATGTAAGTGGACCCTAACAGTGCAAACCTATGTTTTTCAAGGGTCAACTGTACTTTCTGGGCCTTTTCAGGAAAATCTTTGTAAACTGCTCTATAGGATGTGTTAATTAAAAAAGAAAAAAAACCAACAACCTTATTACCTCAAGAGAGTTGCTACTGACTTTATTATCTTTCCCTGCCTTTCTAGCTGTTTTGTTCCTTTTCTCTTGTTGTTTTCATCTAACCCTGTGATCTCATCCTACCCAATTTCTTTTTTGCTTTTTTGACTTGTGCTGTCACTTACTAGTTTTTTGGCTTTGTGTAAGTTTTCCAGACCTTGCTCAGCATCGTTTTCCTGATTGGTAAACTGAAGAGGGTATCTGTGTCTTAGAGTTGTTTGGCAATGGGTGAGAGAGATAATGAACAAAAATTTACTGCCATTTGGGGGCTAACATTGTAGTGGCAGGAGAAAAAGTTATTAAAAAAAATGAATGCAAAATTTCTTTCAAAAACAGTGTTACAGAAGAAAAGCAGAAAAAAGCAAGCAGAGAGGTTGGAGGAGGCTTTTCTAATAATTTGTCATTTGAGCAGAAACTCAAAGCGATGTGACTTAATGGGCCTAATTGGGAGAAGAGCATTAAGCAGGGGAATAGGAAGTACAAAGATGCAAAGGCAGAGAGTTTTCAGTCTTGTTGGAAAAATAGCGAGTGGGACAAGAATAAGAGCAAACAAAAGCAGACAAGTACAAGCAGCGGATCGGGGTACAAATCATGTATGGCCTAGAGGCCATTTTGAAACCTACTGTTTATTTTATTCGGAGTGACATGGAAAGCTATTAAATTGTTCTGAACAGAAGAGTGGCATTACTGATTTAAAGCTATCAAGAAAGAGAACATTTTTAAGAACTTAAGGGCAGGAATTTCATGAGGCAGACACAACAACCAAAATTCACAGGAAAAGATGAAAAATTTTGCCACATTAAAATGACAACCCTCTGCCTAACAAAGCAACTTGACATCAGCATCATGGCACTCTGAGTTGTTCCTTTCGTGTTTTTTGATTTACAACTAATTGGAGGTCTATAACCAAACAAAAGTACCTCTGTTCAGTATGTCAGGATGACCCTCACAGATCCAAAGGAGTCTGTGAGCCTGCCCCAGACCCATTTGTAGCCATCGGAAAAGATAATCTGGAGAGTGCAAAACCGGTACACTGACCAGAGATTGAGTATTTTGGGTCCAACCAGCTTGATGGGAGAAACTGGCAAGCCATCAAAACAGAGCAGAGAAGAGTTTGGGAGCAGAGAAAAAAGGAAAACACACCATGGTGCCCTTCCTGAGGGCAACACTGCCACCTGCTGGGCTTTGCAGGGGGTGGGAGGGCAGAGCATGCAGCAGCTACCTCTCTGGGCAGAGGAGGTGGGAAAGGAAAGTGGTGAGGGACAGATGACCTGGTAGCAGTTGGAGGAACCCATTTCTCCAGCAATACCCACCTCTCTGAGACGGGACCCCCCATGACTCGGGGGAGGAAGAAGAAAGGGAGAGAGGGAGACAAGAACATCAGAGGGCCCTGAAGGAAAGTGTTTTTTGCTATAGGCTCCAGGATTTCAACACAAGGTCTGCCCATGGACCTCTGGGATTTCCCCACTAGAGGATCCTCTTACTGGCCCAAGGCCACTCCCAAAGCCCCAGGTGCTAAGACCACCCCTACCCCCACTTTGCCACCAGCCTTTTTTTGAACCCCAGTTTTTTTTATAGGCCTGCTCCCAAGGGCTCCAATAAGAAAACCCAAAACCTTGTGCTATAACACCACCTTCTGGGACACAAGAAAAGTTTCTCATTGCCAGCGTGTCGAACTTTATAACAAAGTAAACAAGAAGGGTGTGTGCCACTTCAAATGGGAGAGCAGAGGCACACTTCATTAGCCACTGGAAAATCACAGTAATGTAGTGTCACACAAAGGATCATTCTCCAGCAGTGGAACTGCAAGGCATGTAATATTGTAGTCTAACTGATTAAAGAATTCAAAATTTCCTCATGAGAAATGAAGACATTTAATTAGCTACAAGAAAACTTAGGCAATTCATTGGACTCTGGAATAAAATTAATTAACAGAAGGAGTCGTATTTTTTTGTTTTTAAACCAAAGAGATTTAAATTATAAAAACAGAATGAAACAAGTTCTGGAGCTCAAGAACTTAAAAAGATGAGTATGTAGAAAGCATAAAGATTAGGACACATCAGACAGAAGAAAGAATAAGCAAGTTGGGGGATAGGAATTTAGAAATGACTCAGTTGGAAGGCGAGAGAACTAATATTTTTAAGAAGTTAAGAAACCCTACAAGAGTTGTTATTCTGTCAGACAAGCAAATATCAGAATGGTTGGTATATCAGGAGAAGAGAGTGGGGAGGGAGCAGAGTTTATTTTAAAGTGGTAATAGCACAGAGCTTCCTAAACTTGGGAAAGAAACTAGACGTAAGTCTATTAAGTTAAGGGAACGTCTTACTATCTCAGTGTAAAAAGATCTTTTCCAAGAAACTGTTCAAAATCAGAGAAAAAAAAGCAAAGTAACCTAGAAAGGAACTTCCTATTAGGATATCAATGGATTTCTCAGCAGAAACTCTACAGACCAGGAGAGAGTAGAGTGACATATTCAAAAATTGAAAGGTAAAAATTGCCAGCTAAAAATACTTTATCTGGCACAGTAACCCTTTAGATATGAACAATAAATAAAGGCTTTCCCAAACAAAAGTTGAAGGATCTCAACACCACCAGACCTATCTTGCAAATAATGCTGAAAGTTGTTTTTCAAGCTGAAATGAAAAAGTGCTATTTGGACACATGCATAAAAAATGAAAGTCTATAAAACTCTGATAAAGGTGGTAGAATTTAAAAACTGTAATTCTATATTAGTATATTAACCCCTTAATTATAATATGAAGGTTAAAGGAAAGAGCACTAAATAATTATAGCTACTGTAACTTGCTGATGAATTCACAGTGTAAACATTTTGTGACATTAGAAATATAAAAGGTGAGGAGTAAAACAGAACCTTTATAGGTCAATGAATATAGTCTTTTTTTTCCCCTGCTGATAGCAATTTATTTGAGATATCTAAGCCTCATGGTAACCACAAGTAAAAAAATCTAAAGACACGAGACAAAATAAAGGGGGTGGGGGTATGAGGGAGACTGAATAAATCACCATGGAAAACCACAAATTCACAAAGATACAAACAATGGAGACAGAACAACCAGAAGACAAAAGATAAGATGGCAGTAGTAAGTCCTTATATATCACTTACCATATTAAATGTAATTGGATTGAAATAACCAATAAAAAGACACAGACTAGCTGAATGATTAATTTTTTTTTAAAGCAAGACCCAAATATACGCTGCCTGTAGGAGGCTCATTTCAACTCTAACACACACAAGGGCTCAATATCAAGAGACAGAGAAGGATATTCTAAGCAAGTATAAACCAAAAGAAAGTGGGATTAGCCATACTTAGATTGGGCAAAATAGACTTCAAGCCAAAATGATAACAAGAGACAAAGTAGGTCATTATATAATGATAAAAGGGTCGATACATCAAGAAGACATAACGAATGTTATGAATGTTACCCAACATCAGAGTGCCAAAATATATTCAGTAAATACTAACAGATCTGAAGAAAGAAATAGAACAAAATGCAGTAATAGGGAATTTCAGTAACCCACTGTCAGCAATGAATAGATCATCCAAATAGGTAATCAACATGTTGGGATCGAACCACACTTTAGAACGAACGTAACAGACATATATAGGATATTCCATCCAACAGCCTAATATTCTCTTGAGAGAGAGGCTGTATGCACAAGTGGAGGAGGGGCAGAAAGGGAGGAGCAGAATCCCAAGCAGGCTCCACACTCACCACAGAGCCCTATGTGGGGCTTGATTTCACAAGTGTGAGATCATGACCTGAGCCAAAATCAAGAGTTGGACACTTAACCAGCTGAGCCATCCAGGCACTCCTGTAGAATTTGTTTTTTTGTACATAACAGACTTTGTATCCTGAAAGTTTTTTTGTTTGTTTATTTTGAGATAGAGTGAGCACATATGAGCAGGGGAGAGAGAGAGAGAGAGAGAGAGCATGAGCCAGAGTTGGGGGGGGTGGGGAGAGAATCTCAAGCAGACTCCAAGGTCAGCAAATAGCCCAACACAGGGCTCTATCCCACGACTCTTGGATCACAGCCTGAGCTGAAATCAAGAATCAGACACCCAACTGACTGAGTCACCCAGGTACCCTCCATTCAATAACATAAAACACATTTTCTTATGAAGTGCATGTGGAACATTCTTCAGGATACATCATTTGATAAGGCCCCAAACACATATAGGCAACTCTCTTTTCTGACCACAATGGTATGAAACTACGTATCTACAAGAGGAAATACACAAATATGTGGAAACAACACACCTCTAAACAACCAGTGTGTCAAAAAGAAATCAAAAGGGAAATTAAAAATATCTTTAAACACATGACAGTGGAAATACAACATACCAAACTAATGGGATACAGCAAAAACAGTTCTGGGAGGTAAGTGTATAGCAATAAATGCATAAATTATGAATTGACAGTGATCTCAAGTAAACAACTTAAATTTACACTTCAAGGAACCAAAGAAAGAACAAGAAAGTAAGTCCAAAGTTAACATAAGAAAGGAAGTACATAAGTATAGAGTAGAAATAAATGAAATAAAGACCAGAAAATCAATAGAATGTATCAGTGAAACTAAGAGCTGTTTCTTCAAAAAGACACAAAATTGACAAATAGCTAAACCAAGAAAAAAAGACTCAGAAATGAAAGTGAAGACATTACAACTGATACTTCAGAAATACATAGTATAACAGACTTCTATTAATAATTATATGCCAACAAATTACATAACTTAGAAGAAATAGATACATTCTTAGAAACATGACTTGCCAACAGTGTTTCAAGAAGAAATAGAAAAATCTAAACAGATCAAAATTGAGTAAAAATATTCTATCTGTAATCAAAAACCTCCCAATGCAGAAAACCCCAGGACCAAATGGCTTCACTATGGAGAATTGTACCTAACACTTAAGTAAGAATTAACACTGGGGCACCTGGGCGACTCAGTCAGTTAAGCTTCCAGCTTCAGCTCAGGTCATGAACTCACAGTTCGTGAGTTCGAGCCCTACCCTGGGCTCGCTGCTGTCAACACAGAGCCTGTTTTGGATCCTCTGTCTCTTTGCCCTTGTGTGCTCTGTCTCATCAATAAAATTTTTTTAAATAAAAGAATTAACACCAATTCTTCTCAATCTCCAAAAAAAAAAAAAAAAAAATTGAGTAGGGAACACTTCCAAACTCATTCTCTGAGGCCAGCATTACGATGATACAAAACTAGATAAAAGCACCACAAGAAAAGTATACACTAATATCTCTGATGAGTACAGATACAAAATTTCTCAAATTATGAGCAAACCAAATTCACCAACACTTAAAAAGGATTATACATCACAACCAAGTTGGAATTGAAAGCTTTTCCTATAAGATCAGGAAGAAGACAAGGATGCCTGCCAGCATTACTGTTATTTAATAAGCTAGAGCAATGAAGACCAAGAAACAGAGGGCATCTAAATTGGAAAGGAAGAAGTAATATTGTTGCTATTTGTAGACGATATGAACATACGCATGCACACACACACAGACACACACACTTACACTGAGAGAATATCCCAAACTCTCAACTAAAAATCCGTTGTAACTAATTAACAATTTCAGTAAAGTTACAGGTTACAAAATCAACATGCAGAAATCAGGTGCATTTTTTACACTAATGATGAAACATCTGAAAAAGAAAATCCAATTTATAATAACATTAGAAACAAAAAAATTCTTAGGAATAAATTTAACCAAGGAAATGAAACGTCTGTACAACAAAACTCCCAAGACTTTGCTGAAAGAAATCAAAACACAAACAAATGGAAATGCATTCTCTGTTCATGGATCTGAATAATACTATTAAAATACCCATACTCCCCAAAATCATCTACAGATTCAGTGCAATCCTCATCAAAATATAAAGGCTTTTTTTTTTTTACAGAAATGGGAGAAACACTCCTAAAATTTGTACTGAACCACAACAGCCAAAATATCTAAAGCAATCCCAAGGTAAAAGAACAAAACCAGAGGTATCACACAGGTTTCAAACAATACTTCAAAGCTATAGTAATAAAAACAGTATCGTACTGGCACAAAAACAGACACAGAGACCAATGGAACAGAATAGACAGCCCAAAATTAAATTCCTGCATATACGATTTACTGAAATTTGACCGGAGGGCCCAGAACACTCCATGAGGAAAAGAGTCTCTTTAACAAATAGTTTTAAGAAAATGGATAAGCGCATGCAGAAGAATACTAAATCGACACTTTTCCAAAGACAACATGCAAATAGCCAACAGATGCTCAACATCACTCACCATCAGGGAAATGCAGATCAACACCACTATGAGATACTACCTCAATTATGATGGCTGTTGTCAGAATATAGACAACAATGTTGTAGTATGATCAAACTTGCTAAGAGTCTCGAACTAGATTATTTCAACCTTTAAAAAAGGATAATTATGTAATATGATAGAGGTGATAATTATTATTACAATGGCAGTCAAATTACAATATGTAAATATATCACATTAACATGTTGTACACCTTAAATTTACACAATGTCTTATGTCAACATACTAAAAAAACATATTAAGGTTTTATTTTTTAATATGTAAAAAAAACACATTGCATTGTAGTTAAGAGCAAGTAGGCATTGGCTTCGATAGCCTTGGTTTGAATTCTGGCTCCAGTAGTGCCTAACAGTGTCCCGGTTATTAACCCCCGTAAGTTTCATTGTCCTAACTTATAAGTAAGAGTAAAACAATACCCACTTCACAGCACTGTTAAGGGGCTTAATGAGAGAAATCCATGCATAGTGCTTAGCTCAATTGCCTGCACATAGTTGGGGTAAATAAATGTTGGCTATTAGTATTAAATAACCTATATACGTATATACAAGACAACACATGAAAGGAAGAGAGTTTATATGCAACACTTTCATGTCCAGAAAAAGGAAGTGTCCTACAAATTAAGAAAAATACACAGATGAGGAAAAAGACTTATGGGAAAATGAGCAAAAAAAAAAGAAAAAGAAAAAAAAGCAATATACAAAAGATTAAAAAGAGAAATTAGCTTATCAAAAGATACTCAAACTATTAATACAGATTCTCCCTCATCAGTTTGATAAAATCAATAGTTTGGCAATACTATTGGTGAAATATAAGGAAAATACAATATGATTAACCCTTACTTAATTTAAAAATATGTATATGCACTCTCTAGAAAACTCTATGTGTAGACCTTAGAGAAAAATATTGCACATGTACATGTAAAAAGATCTTTGTAGGAATATTTGTAATCGCAAATATTTGGAACAATTTTGCATAAGATAAATACCCAGTAAAATGTGGTTTATGCTTATGAAAATCTTATACATAATTTTCCCTTGCAAACTGAATTTGTGTGAAGTTCAAAAATTCCAATGAGAAGCATGTTGTTTGCTCACATAGTTTTCCCATATCTTAAAAATTTGTAGAGGAAAAATGGTAAAAACGGTATGAAGATCTTTGAATAGGGATATGTTATACTTGTGTAACTATAGTTAACATCCAATTTTTTTGCCTAATAAAACATACTTTTCCTTGAGATTATATCTACATATATGTGTATTTATGTCACATCTATATATGTGCACATGGGTGTTTGTGTATATATAAAATTTTACCCTGAGAAAATTTTTATATATAGCTATACTCTTAATCAAAAATTTTAAGCATTTAATTTTGTAAACCTTATTTTCCTCAGATATAGATTTATGTTATTTTCCCCTTGATTTTATTAATAAAATTTCAGAAGCTATGTAGGAAACGGGGTCCTAAAGTAAGTATTTTATTTATAATATCTACATAAAATCATTTTAAAATGTCATTTCTAATTTGAATATTTGAAAAAAGTATTTTGTTACAGTTAAAATAATCTGAATTTTCTATGAATTTTCAGATCAAATGTGTCTATTTAAATGTGTATATTAAAATTTGTACCTGAATAAAGTAAGGGGTGTTAAAGTGAAATATAAAATAGAAACCACACTTGAGAATTCCCCGGCAGAAAAAATCATTCAAGCCACATAAACACTTTAAGACTAAATGTAGCCCTTTTCATGAGTATAAGCAAACCTTAACTTGGGATATTTCTTGTAAATACCTCTGATAATCATAAAAAAAAACTTATGTCATCATCTTAAAACTGTTTGAGATAATCACTTGTAACCAATCACCTGCCACCTGGAAACCCCCATTATAATAACCAACCACTATTAAAGTCAACAACTTCTTCATTTTACTTTAGAAGCCATTCTGTAACTTCATGTCCCTGAGTTTTATAGTAGTAAGTCCTTGGGGTGCCTGGGTGGCTCAGTCAGTTGAGCATCTGACTTCGGCTCAGGTCATGGTCTCACAGCTCCTAGGTTGGAGCACTGCATTGGGCTCTGTGCTGACAGGTCGGAGCCTGGAGCCTGTTTCAGAGTCTGTGTCTTCCTCTCTCTCTGCCCCTAACCCACTTGCATTCTGTCTCTGTCTCTCTCAAAAATAAATAAACATTAAAAAATTTTAAAAAAAGCATTTATATTAGTAAGTCCTTGAATTTGAGGATTCCCCGTTTAAAAACTGTTCTTATATTCCCAATAAACTTATTAAGTATTCTTTATTGACGTGGTGGTTTAAATTTGGTTATTTCTGGATTTTTGGCAAATGGAACCAGAAAAAGATGAAAGGGAGACCTACTTTAACGCCTTAGGATCTATACAGTCCCAGTAGTTTGCTCCAGGGAGCTAAGTCAAGCAGTAGAAATCCTTACATATGAACAGTTTGGTACAAGCTTTTAATTTTTTCCCATCACTTTATTATTAGCATTGTCCTATGACTCTAGACTTGAGTTTTTTTCCAGTGGATTATCCAAAACATTGTAAGAATAAATCCTTAAGGTGCACAGACTGATAATACTGAAATGTATTTCAATATGCTGGTAATAATGAAATATTGATTCTCTTATGTTACCCTTTTCAGGCCCTCATGACATGACTGAATCTCAAGGAACTCTAGTAATTAACCAAATTTCAGTGTTTTCAAACTATGTATCATGGGTCCCCCCAGATTTAGTGGTAGTATATGGTGTATACGTGTGTTCGGCTTGGTTTGAGAGGGGAGAGGGGAGAGGGGAGTGCTGATACTGCATAGTGCTGATAGTGGCTTTTTCTCTTGTATGCAGTAGGCTTCCAGGCAAGTTTGTTTGGGTTATTGTTTGGTTTTCTCCAGAAAGGGTTTCATAAAGGATTGCTAAATAGAATAAATTGAAAACTATTTGTTGACATATTAGACGAAGGGTTAGTATCCAAAATCTACAAAGAACTTATCAAACTCAGCACCCAAAAGACAAATAATCCAATGAAGAAATGAGCAAAAGGCATGAACAGACACTTTTCGGAAGAAGACATTGAGAGGGCTAACAGACACATGAAAGGATGCTCAACATCTCATCTTCAGGGAAATAGAAATCAAAACCACAATGACATACCACATAACATCTGTCAGAATGGGTAAAATGAACAGCTCAGGAAACAACAGATGTTGGCAAGGATGCGGAGAAAGGGGAACAGTTTTGCATGGCGGGTGGGAATGCAAACTGGTGCAGCCACTCTGGAAAACAGTATGGAGTTCCTCAAAAAATTAAAAATACAACTACTGTATGACCCAGCAATTGCACTACTAGCTATTAACCCAAAGGATACAAAAATGCTGATTTGAAGGGGCACATGCTGCACCCTATCAACAGCAGCACTATCAACAAAAGCCAAATTATGGAGAGTCCAGATGTCCATCGACTGATGAATGGATAAAGAAGATATACATAGAATGAATATTACTGAGTAATAGAATATTACTCAGAAATTAGAAAGAATGAAATCTTGCCATTTACAATATTGATGGAACTAGAGTATATTATACTAAGCAAAATAAGTCAGAGAAAGATAAATATGATTTCACTTGTGGAACTTAAGAAACAAAACAGGTGAACATAGGGGAAGGAAAGGAAAAGTAAGATAAAAAGAGGCAGGCAAACCACAAGAGACTCTTAAGTAGAACAAACTGAGGATTGCTGGAGGAGTGTTGGGTCAGCGAATGGGCCAAATGGGTGATGGGCATCAAGGAGGGCACTTGTTGGGATGAGCCCTGGGCATTATAGCTAAGTGATGAATCACTAAATTCTATTCCTGAAATCATTACTACACTATATGTTAACTAACTTGGATTTTAATAAAATTTAAAAATCAAAAAAAAAAAAAGAAGAAAGAAAACACTGTATAGAGAAGTTATTGTAAGCATAAATGCCTAACTGGAGAAGTCAGGCATCTTTTGTTTACCAGAAATTGGATAATAGGGTCATGAAAGACTCAAATATTTTACAGTTATTAATCAGTACTTTGATCTAATGATTTTGAAAATAGAGTGGAAATATTTACTCTGCAGAATTTTCCTTGACTTCCTCCACTCAATTGCATACACATAGGCAGATAATATTCTTTGAGCTTTCACAGTTTGGAGTAGAAGACATTAGAGACCCTGTACAAGATACTAATGCTGGGTTGTACATTTGTAGCAGTAGAAACGAATACAAGGGAACCTTAGTAAAGTTGAACAAATTGAGGAATTTCTGGGCTAAAATTATTTGCCTCTTCATTTTTTTAATCCATTAGTCATTTGGGCAGAATACATAATAAATATATTTCCAGAATTGATGAGTTCTTAAATCTTAACATTAGTCCATGTCAAAAATGTTTTTTTAACACGGTTAAGAATTTTCTTATAAAGGTAGAAAGCTCCCCTCATTTTCTTAATCTCTGGCTTCTTTCAGTATAGTATGAAAATATTCATCCTGCTGCAAGCAGACATTAGGTACAGAATTTTGTGTTCATTCTTAAAATGTAAATTTCACTAAATTAAGATGCTGCTGAATTTGTTAGTGTGTTTTATTATAATGTGCATGTTTTCTTTTGTAAAATTTGTAATTGAATAACAAAAAATTTCTGAGTGACACAATACCTGATCTTAATAAATGTTTCTTTAAACAAGGTAATCTATGAAACAGCACATTAGTTAGAAGTCAGGCAGAAAAAAACTATGCACACAAGCGCTCGTTGTGAACTGGGGGGGAAATCATGGTAAATACAGTCTAATTTTCCGTGATTGCCGATGAAGTTTGTCCCTGTGACTAGAACTAGTACATCTCTTCATGTATAACATGAAATGGCATAATTGATTATGAGAGCCATATAAATCATATGTGCTAAGAAATTAAAGTCCTGGAACTTAAGAACATTTTGAGTTGAACCTTCAAAATCTCGCCATTTCAGGCAAATACCAAAGAATGGTAATTTTGTGTTGGATAATAAGAATAAGTCCTATCTACCTCTGTGTACAGTTGCAACTTAACGATTCTGGAACAGAACACATTGTGTTCAGATCCAGAAAAATTAATAGATTTTATCCGCATGTATTTCTACTGTTTCCTTGACAACTACTATAGATGCTGCTATTACCATGGGGATGGTTCTTCTAAATGAAGCAGCAACATCCAAGGGAGATGTTGGAAAAAGACGGAGTAAGTCTGTGTTGCTATTTTTGTAGTTTTGCTTTAGTCTTAAGGTTCATTTAAATAAAATGGGAAATGTATAAAAGTCCTTAGAAAACAAATTTCTAAAGAAATGTTCTGATTTAAGTGTTTTTGGAGGGCTTTTCTGTTTTGTATTTGTTTGTTTTTTGGGTTTTGTTTTGTTGTTGTTTTACTTTTTTTTTTTTTTTTTGGATGTGTGTGTACAAATACTTAAAAATATATTTCTTCCAAAATGGGTGTGGGGGATTTTCTGTGGAATTGCATATAAAGGAAAGCTGTTACCCTTGTCAGGGCTACTCGGACCCATGTCTACTGAAGCTGAGTCTCCGCAGTAATGTCCACACTACAGAGTGACATAAAATTCTCTGTTCAGAGTCTTCAGAGACTTTATTGATTAAGGCTGTGTTCCTTTTACCCCAAGGACATTCAAGGACTCTGTTTTCACATGGGTTTTGTACACTGAAATATAATACCTTTCCATTACCTCCAAACCTCTTTTGATCAACATTTGAAAAAGGAGTGATCTGTTGACAGTGTCTCTTCCAGGGTCTTTGCCTTTCCCGTTGGTATTCCAAGATTTACAACTGTACGGATTTCCAGCATTCTGCTTCTAAGCAAGTTAGCTAGGTTTTATCCTTCCTTCCTTCCTTCCTTCCTTCCTTCCTTCCTTCCTTCCTTCCTTCCTTCTTTCTTTCATTTATTTTTTTTATCCTTTGATAGAACTATTCCTTTCAGGGGGTTGTAGAAAAAAAATACATTTTTATGAAGTAATAGATTTTGGCTAGACAAAGGAAGAACATATGAAAAAAATCTACCCTCAGGAGCATAGGTTAGGAACGAAGAGAGGGCCTTAAATTTCCTGCCACAAACCTTTTTACAGTATTATCAGATCCCTATATAATTTTATGATTAAACCCATAATTAAAATTTTTCCCAATACTCTGCATTTCTGGAAACTTTTTACACCCTGAATTTATTTATAGGTATCCAAGAGACACATAATTTATCTTAGTTTAAAATAAAAATCTAGACTTACTTTCTTCTTGTAAGTATCACCTATGGTGACATGTATATAAATAAATCATCGTGATTTCTAAATAGTTGTCTTAAGTGTTAAAATATTTTGGATGTAATTTACAGTTTAGTCTGTCCTTTGTTTTCCCATGATTTACTATTGTAAAGAAACTACTCAAGACTCTAATGCATAAGTAATGTGCAGAATATCATTTTATGATATATCTATCAAACAATATGATGCTCTTGGAAATGACAGATAATGTTTATGTTATTTATTATATGTCCTGTCTTATTAAAGTAGGTAATGGTAAGAAATACATAAATTTTTAATCTTACAACATCTGTGAAGTTTATAAAATCAGTACTTTCAACTTTCCTCTTGGTAGAAATTTTTCTGCATATCACTCCAGCCCCAGCACTGTCAAACTATTTATTCATGTGTAGTTTGAGAGGAAGAGACATGGGAAATATATTTTACAATTATTCCTTTTTGATATATAATAATACAGTGGCTGTGATTGTAATTGCTCGGGTCAGAATGATTGTGTCATAGCATTTTCTCACAAGCCTGTTAACTTGTCTGGGCCGCAGTGGTTCATTCAGTTAATTACTACCTCCTCACTAGTACTCACTGAGTTCCGCTCCCTTCCCTATATACGAGGACTTGACTACTACTATTTTGTTCCACTGCACAGAATTAAGTAAATATTTTGTTTTACTTGATCATGTACTTTGAGCTTCATTGCCCATGGAGCACGACCAGAGTGGCAAAGGGAATAAAAGGGTTTTACTTAGCTTCTAATAATTAGAAAAAAAGAAAAAAAAGCAAGAAAAGAAAGAAAGGATGAAGTGTTTGATAAAAATACCAAACGTGGTGGGGTATGAAATAAAGCATCATGTAATTAATTACGGGTTTAGTAACATTGTTATAAGCAGGGATGTTTTAACATTGTTACATCTAGTGCCTGGTGTCTGTGATAGTTGGATAGTCCACACATTTTTAAAAAGGTGTTTTTTTCATTTTGAGGTATTCAACCAGATTTTTACTTTATCTTCTGCCAATATTCATTTGAAGTTTAACTGCATGAACTTTGTCTGAAATGAAATGTCACAGAGGCTGCAATTGAATGCTTTTAAGCGCTTATGACTTTCAACAATTTGTACTCAGAACTGATTGATATTCCTGTAGAAATGAATGAAAACTGACAGATTTCTAGACCATTTTTTGACAGTATCATACCTTACCTACTGCTTGATTTCCAGGATTGTAATTAAACCTGGTCTCAGACCTGCTAGAAGAATACTTTTAAATGTATTTTATCATTATGGAAGTATATAGAACTGCTAACTTTTCCTTGTTCTCCTGTGCCTTAGTATTTCATTTCTTTACTCCTCTTTCTTTTACAATTATTTCAGATTTTTTTCAATATTTTCTAAGAATTACCTGAAACTAATGAAAGTATACAAGTATTGTGCAAATGTTTGATTCTTAAGACATGCTTAGATTTTTCTTATTAAGAGCTAACTCCAATTTCTACTTATTTATGGCATAGATTTAAGTCAGTTTCAATTTTTTAAAATGTATTTAAGTTTTTCATAATTCTAAACATGTCTGCATTTAATTGGCTCAGATTTTTAACAAGTATTTTAATTTTATGAACATATATTTTACTAATAGAAATAAATTTTGTTTAAATACCCAATATATTTTCATATGTACTCCCATTGCTTATGTTACAGATACTATTACTCTTTTAGAGTAAAATCTTCCTAACCATAACAGAAAGAAAAGAAAACAAAAAAGTATTTTCCCTATTGTCAACTTGCCTGGTTTAAAGTGGTAGGGGAAACCTAGACCACAGCACCTCTTACTGTAATACTGGTCTTCCCTACCTTTGTGAAAACAAACAACTCTTTGACACAATGACCTACAATGTAGGGGGATGTCCCCACTTTGGCTTTCCAGAATCCACATTACTTTGCTCCTGAAGCCTTTATTCTTAACTTTTTGTCCACCAGGATGACTACTTCTAAGTAATAGGCTTTTACCGAAGCAGTAATCTAGTCAATAACCTAAAATAACATTTCCTTGTAAATATTGCATGGCACCTGAAAAAAGTAAAATTATAGTTACTTTTCTGATAATGCAAATGTCTATGCTAATATAGCCAATGCTTTATAATGCAGGGGCTGATAATCATGTTTGTGGTTTTCACATATTTTGTCTTGTTTTGATCCCTCTGGGGCATTTTAGTACTCGTAGGAACTCTCTACGAGAAGAAAACCACCAGAAGACTTAGATCAGTCACTTTTGTTGTTTTCATACCCCAAATAGTCCATTTTCATTGAGAAGAATGTGGAAAATAATGAATACATTGTATTTTGGATTATCTGGTTTGTTGTGCCTGTATGTGCCATGAACTATTAAAATGTAAGTATACTGTTATTAATTGAATGCATTTCAAAAACACGCATTTGGGTTGCATGCGTCTAGACCCTAATAGCATTATCTGTCTCTTTCTAGTAATTTGCCTAGTGGGATTAGGCCTGGTGGTCTTCTTCTTCAGTTTTCTACTTTCAATATTTCGTTCCAAATACCATGGCTATCCTTACAGGTAATATCATTATATTAATGTGTGTGTTTGTGTTTTTAACTAATAAACAGAATTTCCATGGGTAATACATATTTAAAGGCTAACATAAAGTAGCTAACTCATTTGCCAAGTGACTTTAAACTCACTTAAGCAAGTTTTTGAGCACCTACCATGTGTTCAGCTTAGACTTTGCAGAGGAGTTATTAGGCACAGGCCCTGTTCCCAGGCAGGGTATAGTTTCATTTTAGAGATACGTATTACATATGTATTATATATGTACATATAATAAAATGGGTTTAGCTTTGTGGAATTCATCAGAATTTCTCTCTCTTGTTTTGTCTGTCCATCTGATCATTCACATGCAGATTCTCTGGCTTCCTCAGGTTCATATAGGATACATGTTTCCTTCATTTTATTTCTAGCATCTCTCAGAGCTAACAAAATACAGTGTAGGAAAGCAGTATGAACCCGAAAAGACACTAATTTTACATTTGACAGGTGTTATTCCTTTATTAGTCTAGCACATGGATTTATGCTAGTTACCTTAGTTGTGGTAGATCCTGCTTTGGGTTTTGTTTTAATCGCACTGCATCATTTTCCTTTTGAATAAGCTTTTATTTTTTTCTCAGAAATTTTAATCAGCTCTCTTGTGAATGATCATGGTAATAAGCAGATGATACACATCACAAGAGCAAGTTTTGCTAAAAGGACTGCAGAGATTACATGCCAAAGATTTGGACAAATCCTGAGCTAAATCCTAAAAACCTGACAGTCCAGGGGAAAAATATCTATTTGTACAACTAGTTCACTGGAGGAAAAAATAAAGGTGATAGCAGAAGCAAGAGTGACAGAGGTAATAAATGAAAGAATGAAAGAGAGAAATAATCCTAAGAAGAGTAGAAATGTAAGATGTTGATAAGGAAGTAAAAGAAATTTCCTCCCACTGAACTGTTGTGTGTGAGAAGCTTGGTCAGTTATGAACATAACATAGCACCACGTTCTCAAACGGCTTCCATTCCCAGAAGGGTGTGTCTGTGGCACAAGCATTGTAGTACTTGATTTAAAAGAAAAAAAAAATCAACTTGCTTTTCTCAACAACAGCAGTTTGTAAGGAACGAGAGAATGAGATATAGGACACCATCATCAGAGGGAAAGGAAAACATGCACAACATTCCCGAAGGCATGTGCTGGTCTGAGAACTTACGGACGGAAAGACATTCGTGGCTATCCATCTTCACAGAGAGTGAGGCCCTGCGTTTAACCCTGAGGACCAAGGGCTAACTTAATGTACTCATTTGTGGCAGACATACACTGAAGTGGGCTTGCAAAAGAAAAGAAGAATGAGTTCTCATCCAAGACCAGATCCTTGACTTTGAGATGAACTGCAAGGACAAGTACACTTTTTTCCTTTAAAACGAATGAAAAAACTGCCCACTGCTTGCCTACCACGGATAATACCTGTCCTGTGGATAAAACTGTTAAGCTCTCCCTTCGTGAAAATGCACATTTGAACATAACAGCATACACTAATTTAAAAATCACCTTTAGCCAGGGACGTCAGTTCTAGTTCTCCCTTTTAATTACAATGTCTGAGAATTATAACTTTTGTATCCAAAAAATACCACTGATAGTTTAGAGGTAATTCTGAACACAGTTCTGAATTTTTATTAGTTCCTCATAATTTTGAATTCTGTTTAATCTACAGTCTTTCATTTCTTCTGTATGTAGTCATCTTTACGTGTTTTATTTCTGTTTTGACTTCAATCTTAAATGTCACAAAATCTTAAACCTTTACACCCTTCATGATATTTTCTCAGTACTTGACGCTGTTATTTTTGTTGATCTTTCTAACTTTTGAAGGGGATAGGATCTGCATGAAATATTTATCCTGTTTCCTTCAATCTGTCCCACATTTTAGTCTTAAGGGTTTTTTTGTTGTTGTTTTTCTACAGTATCAGTAGGTTTCACACCATCACTAACTCTCCTAGGTTCTCTGTTAGGTTTCAGTAAGCAAACTTCCTGGATTTAAATTCCTGATCTGTTACTGGATGTGTGACCTTGGACAAGTTACTGGACTCTTCTGAACACTGGTTTTCTCATTTGTAAATGGAAAAAAAATTTACATGCTTCATAAGACTCTTGTCAGGATTACATGAGAGAATGCATGTAGATTACTTAACACATTACCGGATACATGGTAAATGCCACATAGTATTAATTACTCAATAACTGTAAGTTGCTAATTATCAGTATTAATTATTCAGTAACTAAGTTGCTAATTATCATTAATTCAGATGTAAATATTTCAAACTCATTTGTATTTAATCTCCTTTCCTAAGCAGGATTTTCTTTACACTGAAGATTACGTAACTGTTTTATATTTGCATGATTCAGTTGAGTGAAGAACAGATTTTCCCTGAACCTTTTGATGAACTTAATTGGACTCCTGAGTCCCTTGAAACTACCAGTGAAATATCAAGATTATTAAGAATTTGGTCTAATTACCATCTGAGCCATGGTTCAGAAAGGAAATTTTATTCCAGGAGTAGCAATGAATTCCTTTTGTATATTAAATAAAGATTAACTTTAGGCTTGTCCCATCTTCAAAGAAAAGCAAAGAGCTAGTAGTGATACACGATAGTCTTCAGTAATGGGTAATTTCCCATTATTTTTCAGGAACATACTTTGACCTACAAAAAATCACTTGATCTTAGCCAAAAGGCCGAGAAGCGATGACCTACAAAAAAAATCAAAAAATTTCCATAAAAGTACTTATGACCCATGTCTCTCGTTTGGTAAAAAACTAAAATGAACCATTCTCTGTTAATTACCACTTCGCTTCCTGTTTATAAAACTCTTTAGAGAGAGAGAGTGGCAGAATGGACAGATAATATTTACAGTCAGAAGAGTGGAGTTCAAGTTTAATGTATATTATAGTGATTGAGAGCTCTAACTCTGCAGTCACACAGATCGGAGTTTGAATCTTAGACCCTCTCTTCACTAACTTTGAGACTTGGAGTTAGTCACTTAAGTTCTTGGTCTCATTTTTCTTCATTTCTAAAATAGTGTTTTAGTTTCTTTATGGGGTTTGGAGACAGGCTCGGTTGTTAGGTTTGTGTCATGTTAACATTAATGCTGTATCGTTTGCCAAGATACTTAACTCTGCTGAATTTCTTTCTTCATTGGTAAACTTGGTAGAACACCTGTCTCAGAATGTTGTGGGGAAAAATTATATAATTCGTAGAGCCTGAAATGTAGGCTTCTCGATAAATATTGCTTCGCCTGCGTCTTACCTTTACAATAACTTCAGCATTTTACCTCATTACATTTGTGTTCAGCATTTTACTTCATTACATTTTTCACTAAGTATTCATACAGAACTGTTTCGTGCATTCAAGTCATTTTCATTCTGTAATACTGTATGGTATTATAGAGAGAAGTCCTTGAAAATACCTTTTTTGTATCTCCAAAGTGCTGTGCACATAGTAGGTGCTCTTCATACTAGTTGAACGTTGAACTCAAAAACATTTTTTATTTATTCATCATCTAAATGCAATAGGAACCGTTAAGATAGAAAAGTAGCGGGGAAAAAAGAGTACTGGTTTGCCACATTGCACAACTCCAGAAGATGGAATTCACATCAAATGACACCCCATGGAGTTGTCAGGGTATTCCACACACCTAAAGGGATGTGTGGTGTGTTGAAAGATAATTATGTCAGAAACCAGAGCTATAAAGATACTTATTGCAAACTCAGATTGATTCTTAGCTGGCTGACATCAAATATTAAAAATCTATTATTAATTAAAATTGCGTATAATGGACATAGAAACTATCTTCTATTGTTTTTTTTAAAAAAATACTTGTATTTCCTGATGTCCTTGGCTATTTTGAGAGATAATTGAGTAAAAAAAAATGGATTTACCTTCAGTAATGGAAAATACACAAATAGCTGGAAATGAGAGCTATTCATATGAATTTTGAGAAAAGTATACTGAATAAGTACAGCAGGGCCAAAAAATCCCAGGGTACAGTATTATAGCAGTATCACATTAATTTCTATATCTTACATGTGGATCTTTCATCTGTAGAGACCATATTAAATATAGCCTTGAGCCGTACAGATATAAAAATAATATCAAAATGGTGTGGTGATCAGCCCAAAATACATGTAACTGCTAAGAATTTCACTGGGATTGTCTTTCTCCTGCTGGGTTCCAGCTTTGAAGAATGACATAAGTAACCAAAGATGTAGAGAGGATTCGGGGAAGAGCTGGAATGCTCTAAAGGCACCATTGTCTGGCCCTTCTCTTGTATAGATAAGGAATACAGTGCTAAATCTTGTAATAATACTGTGCAAATGGAAATTGAATCTTAAGGACTATTTTTTCCATATTGTTGTATTTCATTGTGGTGTATTGGAAAGTGATCTGGACTGAGTGAGAAGATATGATTTGGACCATGGCACTTTAAAACTGTAACCTCAGGCAAGTCTTTTAATCTTCTCTGAGCCTCAGTTTTCCTCATCTTTCAAATAAAGGCCATAATATTTATCTCATGAGTAAGACAAGTTGTAGCAAACTATCGTTTTACAGATGTAAGATAACTTTTAACTGTGAGACCCCACATTCCAGTCGTGGGCTACTGTGCTTAGCGGCTTTACAGACAAGCCCTCAGATACAAATCTCAAGCAATAGACTCTGACCCATGGAATTAACCATCTGACAAGCAGTATATTTTTAAAATACTCCTATATGTGCATACGCACTCCACTCCAAACAAAATATAATTTCATTTAGTTACCTGTGTTTTATTACTTTAAGGAGGAAAGCAGAACCAAAACAAATGACAGAAATATACTGAACTCTGCCTAGGACAGATGTAGTCTCAGCCCTTTTTCAACTAACGAAAATGTCAAGATAATAAAATAAAATACAAGTCTCTGAAATATGTACTAAGATTTTTTAATTTTTTAATGTTTGTTTATTTTCGAGAGAGAGTGTGTGTGTGAGCAGGGAAGGGTCAGAGAGAGAGGGACACACAGAATCCAAAACAGGCTCCAGACTCCTGAGCTGTCAGCACAGAACCCAACACGGGACTCAAACTCACAAATCCTAAGATCATGACCTGAGCTGAAGTTGGATGCTCAACCGACTGAGCCACCCAGGCGCCCCTCTGTACTAAGATTTTTAATCAACATTTGGTAATTTCAGCAGTAAATACTAGGAACCTCTACATAAGGCCAAAATAATTTTTGTAGAAATTTGTTTTGTTCCTTGACGTTTTGTACTGCACATTCCAAGCCCTTCAACCTCAGAACACATGGTTTGAGCAGACACACACACACACAGATAGCTCTCGAGGGTCAGTTCCGTCTTGAAAGTGCAACTTTCTCCACCATCCACCAACCCACTGAAAACAGGAAAAGCATAGGGAGCTCCCATGGCCTAGAAGACTTTGTGCTTCTTCACCTTTCCCCCAACCTTAGTCCACACACTAGCTTTATGTTTTACCCCAGAAATAGTATCCACATTCCTGATCATGTCTAATCATTAATAATCATGTTAGACAAACTGTTACTAAGTTTCTCTGTGTTCAGGCCGTTTAGAGAAGTGGCCTTGGCAGTAGATTTGACCCCTGGTGCCCTGTGCGACCATAGATATAGAAAGGTTTCCATACTCAAAGATCTCTTCCCTTCTCCTAATAAAGTCCTGAATTTCCTTAGGCCTTGTTTTAGATCGTTTCCTTCAGACTTGAAACTTTTTCTGGGTTCAGTAATTTATTATTACAAAGCAAAGAAGCAGGTTAAAGAGGCCTAGCTAACAGCCATAATGTACTTCTCCCTTGCAGTCCCTTAGAACATTTAATATAAAGGTTAAAAAAAAATCTCAAGAATAGGAATCATTGAGTTCCACCAACTACAAGGCCAAACAGGAGTGAAAAATCAAGTAGTGGGCCATCCATGCTGTCTGGAAAGAAGCAAGGCTTTTCCTGTCTTCTATACTTTTTTTTTTTTTTTTTTTCAAAACCAAAATGAAGTGTGAGCAACTGCTGATTGAACACATGAATGATTTCTGTAAGACAGAGTGTCTTGTAATCAGGTCTCCCTGACCTACTTTGAGAATAGGCAGTAAGTATAGTACAGAAGAAAATTGTGTCTACCTGAAGAGCTCAGAGAACTTAACAAGCTCCCAGTTGGACAGAATTCATTCATTTAAGAGCATTGTGTACATGCTGGTTTTTTTTAAACACCAACAAAAGACAGTTTAAGGTAAGTAAAAACAAAATGCATGCCACTGTTTCATCCCTATTTAAATATTTCACAGGAAGAAAAAAGGAATAAACATGCTGTGCATATAATCAGTGTCTCCAGTGACCAAAACCAGAGGTCTCTTCTCGTTCTACAACCCACATAATCATTCTAGCACTTTGGTTGACCAGCTCCTCTTTGAAACGTTTTACCTTGGATTTTGTAACATGATACTTTTACACCTTCCTTTTTCCTTCCCAGTTATTTCCCACTTCCATATGCAAGTCAGATCCTGACCACCTTTCTCCTGAGATCTAGAACCAGACCTGAATACCACATTACCACCTCACCCCCCACACGGCTAAAGGGCAGCCTCCTCTGTGCTCCAAACCTATTTTCTGCTCTTCTCCCCATTTTCCCTAAGACGATGTTCTTCTCACAGTCCTAGAGGAGTCACTCGTCTGGGCCTCCATCACTTTCTGTTCCCACTGCTGCCCTCTTGATACACGTGGGCCTTTTTCAGACTATCCCCTAAGCTTATCTCCCAATGTATAGTCATTATCTTCCATAAGCAATCACTTAGTCTAGAGTAATACAGAATTAAGATATGCACAGATTATGTTGCTTTATCAAAATCCATTAATGGATACTAACAAGAAAGAGGGGAAAAGCTAATACATATTCCTTTACATGATCTAGATAAGCAAAAAGGAAAAAAATATGAAATTTTTCATAATCAACACCTAGGTTATTGATGTCAATTCTTTGGCTTGTTTATCTTTTGAACCTAAGAAGGGATTATACCATCCATATTTTATAAGCTACTTTATCCCTCTCATATACATCATGAATAGATTTTAGTGCCATTAAGTATTCTACAATATGATTTTACTAGCGACATAATAACTCCATTGTATCCATCACCTTAAATTCTTTCAAGTTTGATTCCGTCTGTGTCCTCTATTTCTTCTTATAACACACACAGCCTTCATCATACCCTATGACGTAGTAGTAGACGAGTCAGCACCTATTGCCTGTGACCACATCTGGCCGCCTGGCCATTTTTGTGTGCCACGTCAACTAGGAAGTGTGTTTACAGTTTTAAGTTAAGGGGTGGGGGATATCTTGTGATGTGTGAAAATTATTTAAAATTCAAATTTCAGTATCCGTCAAGAGTTTTATCAGTACACAGCCAGATTCATTTGTTTCTATATCGTCTATGGGCTGTATTTGCACTACAACAGCTTAGTTGAGTGGTTTCAACAGAGACTTCTAGCCCACAGTGTGTATTCACTTTCTGGGCCTTTTACAAAAAGTGTACGGACTCCTCATTTAGACATACTGAATACAACACAATGTTATTGTCATTCTTTGGGACATTTCTGCACTCAGCCCCTTTAGCCTAAGCCACTATCGCTTCATTTAACTTATTCTCAAAGTCAGAGTTTTGCCTTATATGCTTGTTTTTCAATTCCTCTAACACTTTGACTTGCCATCGTATCAAGTATATCACTGTGCTATACTTAATTTTGTCTGGGTCTTACTTTCCTCTGGAAGAGAAATATAATGGCCATGACCTTTAGTCATTACATGTGTTACGACCACCCTTCTATACATGATATTCTCGTATGCGATAGGTGGTCAATAAGTCTTTGCAGAATACTGATTGAGATGGACAATGTTTGGCCCAAATTTGAGACAATAACTACCATTTTAAACAATGTTTCTCTAGAAAAACTTATTTTGAATTTCAGATAATAACCTTGCTACCGACTTTTAGAACCTTGGTTCTCAGCAAGTTAAGGACTACATTTTTATGTAAATAAAATGTGTGCTAGTGTGAGGGAGTAATTAGGAAAGAGCCGGACCTGGAAGGTGTTTTGAGATTTCCATCCCACCCCTTCTTTGTATACACAGTCTCCTCTGCATCAGTGATGTGCTCTAATCAATAATCAAGTTACACAGACTAGAAGGGAATAGTTGCACCCATTTAAGCTAGAAAAAGGGAGAGTTTCTGGGACCTAACTGTGCTGGTTCTACCCGGCTCTCTAATCCTCTCGTGTAGAACTCACCAGCCTGGCCTCCTACTACTACTTGAGTTCGTTGACCATACATACAGTCACTTCAAAGCCGGTCACAGTAGTCAGTGTCTGTCACACACGTGCCGACTACCATGAACTGTGAGGAAAACCATTCATGACAGGGTGGAGGAGAGTCTAGACAGAAGTTGCTGGTGGCACCCAAGGCAGCTGCTCCCTCTCTGAGGAAAGCAGCCACAGCCCTGAAAAATACATTTCAAATAGGAGGCTACTCTGGTTTGCTATTCAACAGTTTTCGTATTACACAAGTATTTAATACCTTTTTACAGTAAGCATTATTGGAAAGATAATATCCAAGCATTATTAGAAACATAAATATATGAGAACTGTTATGCCCTAAAATTACTAGACAGGTAAATGAAAAGAAAAAAAAAAAAAATCTTGTCAGAACTTGATGTGTAAGACTGAGGGACAAGTCCCAAGTGGTGAAATCCATATGAAACATTCATACTGGAATATACGTTGGCTATTTAATATTAATATTCATGTTAATATTGAATGATTACCTAGAGAATAACAGTGTACCCTTCTCTAAGAAGCATTTTAAGCAAACAGTTTTGACAGGCTTCAAGCTGTCCAATGTCTTCAAACACTTGTAAACTTATAACGCTTTTTATGAAAAGGATTTTAACCATAAAAGAACAGGAAGTACTCTGTTAAACTTATCCTTCATTGTAGAACAATAGTATCAGTTCAAGATAAAATATATATTTGTCATTGCACAAAAGAATAAAAACAAAGGATTGTTTTAACAGCTTTTTAGAAGAAATAAGTATTTTAGTTTGGGAAAAATCCCTAGCATGAACCAATAATGTGGTAACTAAGGATTCTTAGTTTATTTTAATATTAAGATACAGAGATCCTTTTATTTTGTAAATTCAACATCTAAAAATGATAGAATCTTTTTTGCTTTTCCAGCTCCCAAAAGTTAGGAAGTATAAGATGATCACAGGGGTCATACTACTGTTTTTGCTCTTATGGTAATGTATTTTTAGCGGTGATAAAAGGTGATCTTTAATGCACCACACCTTGAAATGTTCAGACCACGTTTAGAAAACAAAAACCAACACCCTACAAATCCTCAGTTTTGTTAAAGTTATAATTTTTTCAACTTTACATTTTAAATTGTTTATGATCAAGTTTTCTTTTTATCATTAACCCTCCTTCTTCAGTTAGCTTTAATCTTTAGGGGAAGCTTAAAATGCATGACGGAAAATGCCAGAGTTCCTCTCCAAAGGCCACATCCACGTGCATTGCCATCAGTGTTAAGGATTGTGTGGCCTGAACGGCAGCCGCTGCTGAATGCGCCGGGGACGTTTCCTGCGGACGTTCTTGTTCTCAGAGGGGGTTAGCCTTGCGGTACCTCAGCCAGAACTTGCTAGTTTGAAAACAGAAGCAAGGTCTTGTTGCATCTAGGTATCAGCACATGATGTCCACCCTTTACTAATTCCTCAGAGACAGATATACAGAGTAATTGTTTTAGTTTGCATAGCATGTTTACTTTATAATTTACATTATATAACATTTTAAGTATTTACTGCAGATTTTATGTAAGGTTTTATTTTTTTTAATAGTGTTTACTTTGAGCACATAGTGTCACTAGGTTTGCAAAGTACAAGCTCTAGAAAGAACTCTGGAGATCATCCAAACAAACGTTCTTCTCACTAATGAGGAAACCGAGGTTCAGAAAGACCAAGAAATATATGACGAGGATATTATAAACACCCAAATATTAAACTTACTAAGCTTAGTTTTCCAGCTACATGGCTTTTTAGCTACAGTAACCATTAACTTCATTTTCGTTTTAATGTTTAGTTAAAACGTGGTTTGTCTCTGGTTGTCCTCCAAAGTTGTGTTGTCAAGACAAAAAAACCACCACGTGTTAGAAAAAGGTACAAATCTCAAACAAAGTCAGTCAATGTTCAAACTGACTTACCATTCTACAAGTTCTCTTTCTGTTCATAGATTAAAACTTTGCTTAGGGAAGTTAAAAACAGCGATCTTCTGCTTTCATTTCTGTATGGACAAGCATCCATTTGTGTTTCCTCAGAATCTGATGACACCATTTGCATGTACGTTCTTTTTGGTTCAATATAATTCAGTTATGTATTTCATTTAAAAGAGATCAAGTGTTTAGTTACTTTGTGTAAGTGAATGAATTGCGGATTCAAGAGGGAAAAGCATTTTGTTTTAATCCATCCACAGTTTTTATTCGAACTTTTACTTACATTGCCAGTTTAAATGCTGCTTTAACTATGCTCTAACCAGCAATGAGAGCAGTTCATAGAAATAGGGTATTTTACCCAAACTTAAACACCACTAGTTCAAGTTCTTATCAGCATCTCTCCCACCCCTGCCTCTTCTCCCCACAAGCGTGACCCCATTTCAGGAACTAGTTCAGAGAAAATGCCCCGATAAGAAAGGAAAATGAGGTGAATTAATTATAATTATGACATTTTATATTACATTTACATGTAGTAATTTAGAATGAATAAAAAGCATATTATGTTTCCTTGTTTTCAGCATATACTTTTCTTTCTTTTTCAGCTTTTTAATTAAATGAAGCCAAGTGGGATTTGCATAAAGTGAATGTTTACCATGAAGATAAAGTGTTCCTGAGATATATTTTGAATTCTTGAGTTCATTTCCACATTGTGATAATCTAGCTTATTCTTGTGTAATTTTTTTTAAATGTGAGTTTTCCTGGTAAATTTAAGTTATGGAAGTAGATGGTTCAATTTCATATTAGCACTGGAAAGAACAAAGGAGACATTGAAATGTTTTCGAGCATATTATAGTCAGCGTATGCCTTAGGACTGAAATAAATGACAATGTAATTATCAATTCATGTGCTAGAACTGTTCACTCATTAGTAAGGAAAACCACAATGTTAGTAAGAGGAAACTATGAAATATATGTTAAAGAATCCTTAAGGTTGTACAGAGATAAGGTGTATGCATGAAAATGTCACAGTGAAACTCTACTCTTTGTCACTTCAGTATAAAGGATACGTGTATGATTACAAATAATGTTTTGTTCTTATTAATCATAATTAGATAAAGAGGGAGCTGGATGAATAGTGCCTATAACTGGAAGCCTAACCTGGGAAGTGGAGGTTTGTTCCTAAGATACAAATTTTAAAGCAAACAGGACCAAATCAACAAGCTTGAAGGCATCAGATGAGGGAAGCCTCCTGCCCAAACTAGACATTAATTCCTCTCTGACTTTAGAGGTATCAGACGTCAGAGCAGTCCTTCTCTCATTTCACTTCCGGGACGAGTTCTCGGAGCTGACTGGTTGCTGAAATGCTACCGTTTTAAAATTTAGATGTTAAGTTGAAACCCTCTTTGGTTTTAAATACATCTTCAGCTAGAGCACTGTGATAGACTCACTGAGAATTCTTTCTGTAGGGGTGGGGCGCAACGGCCTTCCCTAGCCTTCTCTGCTTTTCCCAAGACATGGAAACTTCCCAGCAGTGTGGATGAACCTGGAATCAGAGAAGTCTGGTTATGTACCTGCTGGGCCCCAGAGTTTGGGGGAATTAGTCATACTTTTTCTCTGTCTTCCCTCTTTGGAAAGTGTGAAATGAAACCAAAATTAGACTATAAAAAAAGAAAAAATCCAGGAATCCAGACTTAGAACTACAAAACTAACCCAGTGTGGCCATTTTCCCTATGTTCCATGGTAAAAGTTTGCAATTACAACTTGGTTCCCTGAATCCAGATAGCTAGAGAGTAGTCATCCTGTACCTGGGTGACTCAGTGAAGCTTTCTATTATGTTTGTATGCCCTCTTTTAATTTATAAAGCGCTTTGGTAGATTTTTTTTTTTCTTTACAACAACCCTGTAAAGTAGACAGGAATATAAATTTTGTCTGACTTACAAAAGCACTAGAAGCTGAAAGCTGCAAAGAATAGAAAAACAGAGCCTGTAACCGGGCTTTCAAACTCTCAAACCTGAATTTTTATTTTCTGTGGTGCTAAACAGTTGAGAAACACAATCAGCTCAATCAACTTTCTTCTTTTTCTTTATTTTTTTTTTAAGATTTTGTCATCTAATTTTCATTAAGATCCAAATAATAGACCATGGAGAACTTTGTTGGTTAGGAGTTTCAGGCACACAGTTTCAAACAGGGACCAGGTGTACATCCACTGAATTTACTTATTTTGTACCTTTATGAAATTAATAAAGAATGGGAAATATCAAAGCCTATAGGGGCATATGAAGCTAAATTCCAGGGCAGTATGTGTGCTAGCAGGAAGCTGTCTTGTCAAAACATGATATGCAGTGAAAATTGCATAGTAATTCAGAACTATATTCACCTTACTACATATTCCCAAATCTGTTATTAAAAAGCACATTAGGTCCCCTAGTTCCTGTTCAAAGATTGATAGGTTTAGTACTGAAATGTCACTTATGGAAAAGCATTAAATGATCATGATCATTTATTTAATGCCTATCCCTACGTAGCACTTGACATGTACATGTAACTCCATTGAGTATTTGTACAGTTTCTAAGATTCTTTGAGAAAAGACATGCAATTGAAGTTTGAGACCAGATTTTACATGTAAACATATCTTTATTATAATTACGTTGGTCTGTCCCCTTAAGGCTGAGAGTTCTTATTAAACAACATACATCTAGTCTCTATAAAGCTTAACATAGTGTTCAGTCATGACCAAAGTCAGACAATGGCCCAGGTAAGGAGAACTTCCCTATCCCAGATTAGTAAAAGTTTTCTAGCCTATATTATGTAATTTCCTCTCAACATTAATTTTATGCCAACTATAAAGACAGTTTTGTTTTTTTTTTTTTTAGCATTGTATAGCTTACAAAGCTGTTGCTTTTCTAGACTGTTGTTGCATTAGGGAAGTGATTCTAGAAGGAAATAAAATGCCTCAAGACAAGTTGTTACTGGAAAGTGCTACAGGCAAAAACTACAAAGAGTGGTTCAAATGGAGTTTGCTTTCAGAAGTTTGCATGTGGAAAACCACACATGTGATATAGGCTACCTTTACCTTTGCCAAACAATTCACATTGAAAAATTAATTTGTATCTACTATGCTATATCCTCCAGCATCACTTTTCAACCCTATTTACTGTTTTGAAGACTCCCTTAAAAACTGGTGTGTTTCACCGTCTCCAGTTAGAATAAAAAGAATGGCTTTCCTACTTAGAATAAAAAAATCTTAACATACAGTTCCATCTAAAGGAGTTTAATTTCTAACATCTGATGAATAAAATGTTGCATTTTGCTCAGCTGACTGTTCCTTTCATCAGATATTTCACATGAGTAAGCCTACGAGTGTTGTGTGTATACTGTAATTTTCTTTTGCGTATACAGTCCCTTGTCAATTAGCAATCCAACAAGCATGGTGATTTAGGGAGATTAGATCTTGTAACCATAGAGCTTGACAAGTACTCCCTTTCTTGCTATTAGGAGAACCTCCCTAAAGGTACGTGAACAGAGTAGTTATTTCTAAACAAGGCATATTATTTTGAGATCAAACACAGTAAACACTGCATTTTAAAAGTACTGGTAACAAAGGCAAACACATTAACTAGAGCATCTAGGAACAAAACAGTTGAGTGGACTTTAGGAGACAGTGTTCCTCAGAGCTCATTAACCATTCGGTTTAAAATATTAAAACAAGAGGTTTTTCATATTCTAGCAAGAAGCTGTACTGGGCCAAACCAATAATTTATCTAATAGAATTTTTCTAAGAGTGGGAAAAGGGGGACCATAGTAGTCACACTAAAATGGTACAAGTATGTTCATGTTAGCCTCTGAATTCCTTTATTTAATTCATGACCGTATGTCATTTATGACTTTCCATACTCCTTTTGTTATCTACTTATGTCTGAAATATATATATGCTGTGTTTTTATCATATAACAGTCTTAAGTATATACAAAGTTTTAATAAAGTATCACACATTTGGACTATAATAGGAAAATCAGGTCACTTGTTGGTACGTGTAATTCCATTAAAAATGACGCATACATATAGGCAATGAAAATAGCAAGATGAAAAACTGTAAGGACTCATGCACTCCACAGAAACACTAGGAAAACTGGCAGTGTCCCTCAATATTGCTTGAAGTCTGAAAGATAGTGAAAGGTTGACAGCAACCCTATGAATGCTTAAACAAAATATGACTGAAACTCAGATGGATAGTTTAATAGCATTTTAATCTTAGTCTCCCCAGTCAGCAGTGGTCTTAAAAATGGCAGCCTGTGTACCTGACTGTAGAGGAGGCAGAATGCTCCTGTTCCTAAGGAATCGTGTTTTGACCTGAGGATTACTGGGAGAATTCAGCCAAGGGGTTTGTCTTTGTTTCACCTAACTCGAATTCCTCGGGGTAGAAAAGTGACTACTAGGGTGTTTCTCTGAAATAATGAAATGAATTTTTGCCTCAGGCAGGAGCATGGTAACAGTTGTGACGGACATAGACACAGGGCTGAATGCCTGAATGAAAGGAAGAGCTGGAGAGTGAATTACTTTGGGGAATAAAGGCTTTGAGAAGCTGCCACGTGCCAAAGCCCAGATCAGGATGCATCCTCAGAAAAGATCTGAGAAGACGCGAAGCTTTTGCCTCTTGCTGATGTTTACACCCAGCCCAAGCAAGACATGAAGGCTAGAGCACAGTTGTAAACTCCCTGGATAAGTGCTCAAGGGTGCCCCAACAGAGTCAGTCTGCAAAGGTCCAGGGGACTAGTTTCTTGTTTCTTTTTCTCTCTTTTGTCTGCAGGCACTTAAGGACACCTCTGTCAAACCACTAGCTGACCACTAAACCAATGAAATACAAACTTCGCAGACCACAAATGACAACATAATTTTACAAAAACAGTTTTGAAAATTCACTAAATAACTACAAAACTCACAGCAAGCCACAAAAACTAGTTGTGGAGAGGGAGCAGAATCCAATTTCTAGAGTTGCTTCATTACAGTATGTAGAATGACCAGTGTAGAAAACATACAAAGTATAAATTATACCCATACACAGGAAAGAACTTAACAGACACTGTCCTTAAAGCAGCAATTCAACTTCCTAAAGAATTCAGTGGTCGGTAATGTACTCAAAGAGCTAAAGGAAACCAGATGAACAAGGTATCACCAAGCAGAGAATATAAATGAAGAAATAAAAATTACAAATGGAGTCAAATACAAATTCTAAAAGTGGAAAAACCATAAGTGAATTGAAGTCCCTAGAGCAACTCAACAGAACACGCAAATCAGACACAGGGCATGAGATGTAATTTGGCAATAACCTCATAAAAACCAATGGATAGAACTGTATATGAGCAGTTCTTATACACTATCAAATGTAAGCTGCTATTAATTCCAACTAGATTGTTATAAATTTAATATAAACCACAAAGTAGTAAAGGAAGAATTGAGTAACTATATATATAACACATGTCGAAAACAAGTTGTAGAATGACAGAATTCCTTATGAGTAATTTCTTTAAATATAAATGCATTTAGCATTCCACCTAAAGGAAAGATTTGTCAAAAGGATTTTTAAAGTATGATATGATATAACTATATAAAATTACATTCCAAAGGAAATCTCAATACCCTTACTTTACACCTTAAGGAACTAGAAAAAGAAAAGCAATCTAAACCCAAAGGTAGCAGAATGAAGGCAATGATAAAGATTAGAGGAGACCTAAACAAGCTAGAGATGCAATAGAGAAACAATAGAAAAAGTCAATCCAGAGACACCTGGATGGTTCAGTCAGTTAAGCGACCGACTTCAGCTCAGATTATGATCTCGCGGTTCATGGGTTCAAGCCCTGCATCGGGCTGTGTGCTGACAGCTCAGAGCCTGGAGCCTGCTTCGGATTCTGTGTCACCCTCTCTCCACTCCTCCCCTACTCACACTCCCTCTCACTCTCTCAAAAAAATATATAAACATTAAAAAAAAATTTTTAAGAAAAAAAAGTCAATTAAACCAAAACTTGGTTTCTTGAAAAGAACAAAATTGACAAACCTTTAGCTAGACTAAGAAAAACAAAAATAGTTCTCAAGCTTCTAAAATTAGAAAGTAAGAACATTAACACCTACCCTACAGAAGTAAAAAGGAGGATCAAAAAGTTCTGTAGAAAAATCTTGGAAAAATGGTATTCTAGGAAGATTCTGAGCTCACCTCTTCTTACAGACAAATTAAGGCTTCACCTACATATAATGCAATTCACTCAGAGTGACATACTGAAAATAACAACACACGCACAAAACAGAGACACAGTGGGAACCCACAAGCAGGAGGGATAGTATATGTATGGAGGTCCTCCATGAGGAACAAAGGGATTAAGTCCCATATGGGGCACTCCTAGCCCTGGGGACCTGCACTGGGAAGCTGAGCCCCCATAACAGCAGAGCTTAACTCTAGGACCTCTGCAAATCAGTGGGGCTTAACCACCTAAATGCTGTCAGGACTGGCATTCTCTTGAAAGCAGCTACCAACCCAACACACCTGGCAGGCAGCCCCAGTGAGGATCAGGAAGATGCCTACTGAGCCCTACAGGATGCCTTCCACCTAAGGCCACTACCTTCAAGACCAGGAAATGCAGTTGACCTCCAAAAAGCATAGAAACAGAGAGAGACAGACAAAATGAGAAGACAGAAGAATATGTCCAAACTAACAAGACAAAAATCTGAGAAATACCTAAATGAAACAGAAATAATCTAATTAAGAGTTCCAAGTAATGGTCATAAAGATAGTCACTAGACTTGAGAATGGATGACCTCAGTGAGAACTTCAGCAAAGAAAACATAAAAGCCAACCAGAACTAAAGAATACAATAATGAAAATAGATACACTAGAGGGAATCAACAGCAGATTTGAGGATACAGAAAAACAGATCAGTGATCTGGAACAGAGGGTAATGGAAAGAACCCAACCTGAATAGCAAGAATAAAGTATTTTAAAAATGAGGATATTTTGAGGGATCTTTGCAACAACATCAAGTGTACTAATATTTGCATTATGGGACCCCATAATGCAAAGGAGGAGAGAGAGAGAAAGGGGCAAAAAACTTACTTGAAGAAATAATACCTGAAAATCTCTGTAACTTGGGGAAGGGATCAGACATCCAGGTCCATGAAAAACAGAGAGCTTCAAACAATATGAACACTTTGTATGCAGGTCCATACAGACAATGATAAAGTCAAAAACTAATAAAGAGTATCTTAAAAGCAAAAAGAGAAAAGCAACTAGGTACATACAATGGAAACTCTACAAGGCTATCAAGAGATTTTTCAGCAGAAACTTTGCAGTCCAGAAAAGAGTGGTATGATATATTCAAAGTCCTGAAAATAAAAAGCATACAACCAAGAATAGTCTACCCAGCAAGGTTATCATTCAGATTTGGAGAGGAGAAAGAATTTCCAAGAAAAAAGTTAAAGGGGTTCATCACCACTACACTGGCCTTATAAGAAATGTTAAAAGGACTTCTTTAAGTGGAAAAGAAAAGGTCATAACTAGGGGAAAATTATGAAAGAGGAAAATTTCACTGATAAATCAAACATACTGTAAAGGTAATATATCAAATACTTACAAAGCTAGTATAAAGGTTAAAAGATAGAAGTATTAAAATCAATTTTATCTACAAATATTAAGAGATACACAAAATAGATGTAAAATACAATGTCTTATTTTTAAAAAATGGCAGGGTGCAAAGAGTAAACATATAGTCTTTTAGAATATATTCAAAGCCAACTGACCCAATTTAATATAGACCCCTATATACATAGGAAGTTATTTATGAACCTTACATTAACCACAAACCAAAAACCTGTAAGAGACACACAAAAAATGAAAGAATCAAGCCTATCATTAAAGAAAGCTATCAAATCACAAGAGACCTGAAAAAGAACAGTTAGCACCAACAACAGAAAACAATTACCAAAATGGCAGTAGGTACATAGCTATCAATAATTACTTGGAAGCATTAAGTCCATTTACATTTAATCAGAAGACATGGGGCATGAAAGGATTAAAAAAAAAAAAACACCTATATGCTGCTTTAAAAAAAAAGTTACTTTAGTACTAAAGAAACAGAGAAAGTGCAGGGATGGAAAAAAAAATAGTCCATACAAATGGAAACAAAACATAAAAAATAAAAACTGAGATAGCAGTACAAATCTATCGGACAAATAGACTTTAAAACATAGACTGTACCAAGACACAAACAGGGGCATTACATAATGCTAAAGGGACGAATTCAATAAGAGGATATAACAACTGTAAATACCTATGCACCCACTGTAGGATCATCTAAATCTATAAAGCAAATATTAACAGACATAAAGAGAGAAATTCACAGTAATACACTTACAAGTAGATAACTTTAGCTACCCATTTGGACCAGTGGATAGATCATCCAGACAGAAAAATCAGTAAGGAAACTGGTGTTCATTGACACATTAGACCAGGTGGACTTAATAGATATGGACAGAACTTTGATTCAAATAACAGAATACACATTCTTTTCAAGTGCACATGAAGCTTTCTTCAGGATAGTCACGTGTTAGGCCACAAAACAAGTTTCAATACATTCAAGAGATTGAAATCATATTAAGTATCTATTCTGACCACAACACTGTGAAACTAGAATTACAAGAAAGATACTGGGGTAAAAACAAAAACAATAGCAACAACAATAACAACAAACCCATGTGAGACTAAACATTCTACTGAACAACCAGTGGGTCAAAGAAAGCAAAAAGAGAATTAAAAATTAACTGAATACAAATGAAAATGGAAACAACTGTTCAAAATCTTTGGGATGCAGCAAAAGCAATTTTCAGAGAATTTATAATGATACAGGCATACCTCAAGAAACAAGAAAAATCTGAATGAACAATCTACCCTAGCCCCTTAAGGAATAAAAAAAAGAACAGCCCAACGTTAGTAGAAGGAAGAAAAAATTAGAGTGGAAATAAATGAAATAGAGACTACAAAAGAAGAGAAAACATAATCAATGAAACTAAAAGCTAGTTACTTAAAAAGATAAAATTAACAAACTTTAGCCAGAATCATTAAGAAAAAAAAGGAGAGGGCTCAAAATCAGAAATGAAAGAGAAGTTATAACCTACACTACAGAAATATAAAGGATTATAAGCAACTCCTATGAAAAACTATGTGTGAACATATTGGAAAACCTACAAGAAATGAGTCAATTCCTAGAAACATAATCTTTTAACAATGAATCAAGAAGAAATAGAAAATCTTAACAGACTGATTACTAATGAAATTGAATCAATAATCAAAAAATTCTCCATAAATAAAAGTTTAAGATCATATGGCCTCACAGGTAAATTCTATAAAATATTTAAAGAAGAGTTAATACCTATCCTTGTCAAACTATTACAGAAAAAAAAAATAGAAGAATTGCTTTCACCTTCATTTTATGAGGCCAGCATTGCCCTCATACCAAAGCCAGAAAAGGATACTACCAAACACAAACCAACAAACAAAAACAAGTTTTAGGCCAATATCCCTAATGAATATAGGTGCTAAAATTCAATAAAATATTGGTAAACCAAATTTAACAATACATGAAAATTATTGTTTACCATAATCAACAGGATTTAATCTAGGGATGCAAGCATGGTTCAACCTCCCAAATCAATCAACATGATACATGAAATAAAGGATTCATGAAATAAAGGATTAAAAAAAAATCATGTGATTATCTCAACAGATGCAGAAAAATCATTTAACAAAATTCAGCATCCATGCATGAAAAAAACTCAACCAAGTAGGTATAAAGGGAACATACCTCAACATAATAAGAGTCATATATGACAATCCACAGCTAAAAACATTCAGTGATAAAAAGCTGAAAGCTTTTGCTCTGAGATCAGGAAGAAGATAAGGATATGTTCATTAGGAATATATAATCTTTCAAGACTAATCAGGAATAAATAGAAAATGTGAACATATTTTCATTATGTAGGTAAGTCCACTCTCACCACGTTATCCAACATAGAATTGAAAGTCTTAGCCATAGCAATTAGAAAAAAACTCACTGAAATTAGTAAGGAAGAGGCAAGAGTGTCACTACTTGTAGATGACAGGATCCTATTCATAAAAAAAAAACAAAAAAACAAAAAAAAAAAAACACCTTAAAGTCTCCACCAAAAACTATAGAACTAAGAAATCAATTTGGTAAAATTGCAGGACAGAATATTAATACACAGAAATCTGTTGCATTTCTATACACTAATAATGAACTAAGAGAAAGAAATTTTAAAAACAACCCCATTTACAATTGTATGAAATTAAGACATGAATTAAATGCCTAGAGATAAATTTAATTCAAGATGTGAAAGACCTATACTCCAACAACTATGAGACAACGATGAAAATATTTAAAGACCACACACACACACACACACACACACACACACACACGGAAAAATAGACCATGCTCATGGATTGGAACAATACTGTTAAAATGACTATAATACCCAAAGCAATATACAGATTCAATGTAATCCCTATCAAAATACCAGTAGCATTTTTCAAGAGAATGCAAATACATAATTGTAAAATTTATATGGAATCACAAAAGACCTGAAATAGCCAAAGCATTGTTGAGGGGGAAAAAATAAAAACAAAACAAGCCAAAGGTATCACAATCTCGCACTTTATAATACAAAGCTATAGTTATCAACAGAGTCTGTTACTGGCCTAGTAAACACATAGATTAATGGAACAGAATATAGCACTCAAAAGTAAACTCACACTTATAGGGACAATTAATCTTCAACAAAGGAGGAAAGAACTTACAGTGGAGAAAAGACCATCTCTTCAATAAATGATGTTGGAAAAACTGGACAGCTACATGCCAAAGAATGAAACTTGACCCTTTTCTTTTCCTATATTGAAAAATAGAACTCAAAATGGATTAAGGACCTAAATATGAGACCTGAAACCATAAAACTTCTAGAAGAACACATAAGCAGCAAACTCCTAATCATCATCAGCCTCAGCAATATTTTTCTGGATCTGTCTCCCCAGACAAGGAAAACAAAAAACAAAACATAATAATTGAGACTACATCTAACTAAAAAGCCTTTGAACAGTGAAGGAAACCAGCACAACAAAAAGGCAACTCAGTGAATGGGAACAGATATTTGTAAGTGATATATCTACGAAGAAGTTAACATTCTTTTTTTTTTAATTTTGTAAAATGTTTATTTTTGAGAGAGAGAAAGAGACAGAGTGCAAGGGGGGAGGGGCAGAGAGAGAGGGAGACACAGAATCCGAAGCAGGCTCCAGGCTCTGAGCTGTCAGCTTAGGCCAATGCGGGGCTCGAACTCACAAACCGTGAGATCATGACCTGAGCCAAAGTCGGACATTCAACCGACTGAGCCACCCAGGAGCCCTGGCGTTAATATTCTAAATATGTAAAGAACTTACTCAACACCAAAAGAAAAAAATGATTAAAAATGGACAGAGGACCTGACTAGACATTTTACCAAATACATACAGTTGATTGACACATAAAAAGATTCTCAATATCAGAGAAATTAAAACCACAATGAGATACTGCCTTACACCTGTCAAAATGGCTATTATCAAAAATCCAGAAAGTAACAAGTGTTGGTGAGGATGTAGAGAAAAAGAACTCTTGTGCACTGTTAGTGGGAATGTAAATTGGTGCAGTCACTATGGAAAAACAGTATGGAAATTTCCCCCCAAATTAAAAATAGATATACCATACAGTACAGTAATTTCATTTCTGGGTATTTACCCAAAGAAAATGAAAATACTAATTTGAACAGATTTATGCACACCTCTGTTTACTGCAGCATTGTTTACAATAGCCAAGATATGGAAACAACTCAAATGTCTTTCAATAGATGAATGGATAAAGAGGTGGTATATATACTCAATGCAGCATTTTTATTTAGACTAAAAAAGAATGAAATCGGATCTGGGAAATATGGTGAAGTAAGGGATCATAAGCTCACTTTGTCTCATGAATACACCTATGCAACATCCACATTAGCATAAATAACCCAGAAAATGATGTGAAGACTGGCAGAACAGTACTTTTAGCAGACATAATAGACTTTAAAGCAAAGACTGTAATAAGAAACAAAGGACATTATATAATCAGAAGGGGAACAATCCAACAAGACAGTACAACACTTGTAAATATTTATGCACCCAAAATGCAAACACCCAAATACATAAAGCAGCTAATAACAAACATAAAGGAAGAAATCAATAGTAATAGGTAATAATAAGGGACTTTTAACACCCCACTTAGGTCAATGGATACATCACTCAAACACAAAATTAACAAGGTAAAAGTGGCCTTGACCGACCTATTGGACCAGATGGATCTAAAATATATTCAGAGCACTCTATCCCCAAACTGCAAAATACGTATTCAGGTGCACATGAAACATTTTCCAGAATAGATTCCATGTTAGGCCACAAAACAAGATTCAACAAATTCAAAAAGATCAAAGTCATACCATCCATCATTTCTGGCCACAACACTATGAAACTAGAAAATGACCACAAGAAAAAAATCTGGAAAGACCATAACTACATGGAAGTTAAATAACATGCTACTAAACCATGAATGGGTCATCCAGGAAACCAAAGAGGAAATTCAAAACTACATGGAAACAAATGAAAAAGAAAACAACAGTCCAAAATCTTTGGGATGCAGCAAAAACTTTCCAAAGGGGGAAGTTTATTCTAATACAGGCCTAACTCAAGAAGCAAGAAGAATCTCAAACAATTTAACTTTACACTTAAAAGAGCTACAAAAAGAAGAACAAACAAAACCCAAAACTGGCAGAAGAAGAATACAAGATTAGACCAGAGATAAAAAATATAGAAACAAACCAACAAGCAAAAACAAAGACAAAAACAAAAAACAGATCAATGAAATCAGGAGCTGATTCTTTGCAGGAAAAAAAAAAAAAAAATCAAATTGATAAACCTGTAGCCAGACTCAGAGAAAGGATTCAAATAAACAAATCTTTCATTTGAAAGAGGGGAAATAACCAACACCACAGAAATCCAAACAGTTGTAAGAGAATACTATGAAAAATTGTTTGCCAACAAACTGGACAACCTAGAAGAAATGGATAAATTCCTGGAAACATATAAACTACCAAAACTGAAGCAGGAAGAAATAGAAAATTTGAACAGACCAATTACTAACAAGGATGTTGAATAAAAAACCAACAAAAAATACCCACCAACAAACAAGTCCAGGACCAGTTTCATAGTTAACTTCTTTTTTTTTTTTTTTTTTCAACGTTTATTTATTTATTTTTGGGACAGAGAGAGACAGAGCATGAACGGGGGAGGGGCAGAGAGAGAGGGAGACACAGAATCGGAAACAGGCTCCAGGCTCTGAGCCATCAGCCCAGAGCCCGACGCGGGGCTCGAACTCACGGACCGCGAGATCGTGACCTGGCTGAAGTCGGACACTTAACCGACTGCGCCACCCAGGCGCCCCTCATAGTTAACTTCTAACAAACATTTAAAGGAGTGTTGGTATTTATTCTCAAAGTATTTCAAAAAATACAACAGGAAAGAAAACTTCCAAATTCATTCTCAGGCCTGCATTACCCACATATCAAAACCAGATAAAGACACCAAGAAAAGAACTACCAAATCCAACAATACATTAAAAAAAAGAAAAAATCATTCATCATGATCAGGTAGGATTTCTTCCTGGGATACAATGGTGGTTCAGTGTTCACAAATCAATGAACATGATACATCACACCTATAATAGGATAAAAATCATATAATCATTTCAATAGATGCAGAAAAAGCATTTGACAAATTACAACATCCATGATAAAAACCCTTAGCAAAGTAGGTTTAGAGTGAATATATATCAACATAATAAAGGCCATATATGAAAAAAGGTACAGCTGACATCACACGCAATGTTGAAAAACCTGAGAACTTTTCTCCCAAGGTCAGGAACAAGACAAGGATGTCCACGCATACCCACCAAATTGGTAAGGAAGTGAAACTGTCACTATTTGCATATGACATGATACTCTATATAGAAAACCTTAAAGACTCCACCAAAAAACTACCGGAACTGATAAATGAATAAAGTAAGATTGCAGGATGCAAAATCAATATACAAAACTTGTTGCATTTCTATACACTAATAATGAAGCAGAGGAAATAGAAATTAACCATCCCATTTATAATTTGCAACACAACTGATAAAATATCTAGGAATAAACTTAACCAAGGCGTTAAAAGAACTGTACTCTGAAAATTATAGAACATTGATGAGGGAAGTTGAAGATGACATAAACAAATGGAAAGATATTCCATGCTCATGGATTAGAAGAACAAATATTGTTAAAATGTCCACACTACCCAAAGCAATCTACAAATTTAATGCAACCCCTATTAAAATACAACAGTATTCTTCACAGAAGTAGAACAAATAGTCCTAAAATTTGTATGGAAACACCAAAGACCCCAAATAACCAACGCAAACTTGAAAACTAAAACCAAAACTGGAAGCGTCACCATACCAGATTTGAAGACACTACAAAACTATAGTAAAACAGTATAGTAGTGGCATAAAAATAGACATATAGATGAATGGAACAGAATAGAAATCCCAGAAATAAACCAACAATAATACGGTCAATTAATCTAAGACAAAGGAAGCTAGAATATTCAATGGGAAAAAGACAGTCTCTTTAACAAATGGTGTTGAGGAAACTGGACAGCTATATGCAAAAGTATGAAACTGGACTAGTTCTTTACACCACACACAAAAATAATCTCAAAATCAACTAAGATGTGAGACCTGAAACCATAAAAATCTAGAAGAAAGCATAGGCAGTAATTACTGACATTGGTCATAGAGACATTCTTCTAGATATGCCTCCTAAGGCAAGGAACACAAGGAACACAAAAGCAAAAATAAACTACTAGAACTACACCAAAGGGGAAAAAAAAAAGGTTTTGCAAAGCAAAGGAAATATTCCACAAAACAAAAAAGCAACCTACTAAATGGGAGAACACATTTGCAAGTGATATATCTGATAAGGGGTTAATATCCAAAGTATATACAACGCTTATACAACTCAACACCAAAACAAAACAAACCTCACATCCAATTAAAAAGTGAGAAACATGAACATTTTTCCAAAGAACGTATACAGAGGGCCAACAGACACATGAAGATGCTCAACATCATTCATCATCAGAGAAATGCAAATCAAAACCACAATGAGTTACCACCACATACATGGAAAAATGGCTAAAGTCAACAACATAAGGAAGAAGTGTTGGCAAGGGTGTGGAGAAAAAGGAACTGCACTGCGTTGTTGGTGGGAATGCAAGCTGGGGCAGCCACTGTGGAAAACAGTATGAAGGTTCTCAAAAAATTAGAAACAGAACTACTATATGATCCAGTGATTCCACTACTGGGTATTTACCCAAAGAACACAAAAACACTAATTTGAAAAGATATATGCATCTCTATGTTTATTGCAGTGTTTACAACAGCCAAGATATGGAAGCAACCCAAGTGTCTGTTGATAGATGAATGGATAAAAATGATGTGGTGTACATATACAATGGAATATTATTCAGCCACAAAAAGAATGAAATCTTGCCATTTTCAACAACATGGATGGATTTAGAAGGTATAATGCTAAGTGAATTAAGTCAGAGAAAGCAAATACCATATGATTTCACACATATGTGGAATTTAAGAAACAAAACAAATAAAGATAAAAAGAGACAAAAAAACACAGAGAACAAACTGACAGTTGCCAAGGAGAGAGGTGGATGGAGGGATGGGTGAAATAGACAAAGAGGATCAGTAGTACACTTTTGTAATGAACACTGTGTAATGTATAGAATTTGATGCACTATACTGTACACCAGAAACTAATATAACACTGTATGTTAATTACACTAGAATTAAAAAAGAACTGAATGAAAAAGAAAAACTAATAAGAATACAATATTAACATCTCCAACAATATGGATCAACCTAGAGGATATTATGCTAAGTGAAGTAAGTCAGTCATGGATAAATACCATATGATTTCACTTATATATGGAATCTGAAAAAGACAAATGAATAAATAAATGAATAAATAACTAAAAAAAAAAAAGAAGTTGAACAGAAAGTAATCTGATGGTTGCCAGAGCAGTGGGGGGCTGGGGGTTAGGGAAAATAGATGAAGGGGATTAAGAGATACAAACTTACAGTTATAAAATATGCCATGGGGGTGAAAACTACAGCATATGAAATACAGTCGATGATATAATTTTATATGGTGACTACACTTATTGTGGTCAGCATTTTGTAACATGCAATTGTCAAATCACTATGTTATATACCTAAAATATATTTTACGTCCACTTCAATTAAAAATAGAAATTCTACCCAAAACAGTATTATAAATAATTCTACAACAACAAATTACATAACCTAGATGACAGAGACAAATGCCAGGAATATAGAACTACCAAAACTGAACCAAGTGCAGAAAGTCAGAACAGACCTGTAACACAAAATGAAATCTGTTTTCAGAAACCTCCCAATAAATAAAAACCCAATAGATGATAACTTCATCAGTAAAGTCTACCAAAGTTTTACAGATTGGTCATCAATCTTTCTTAAACTTTTCCCAAAAAAAAAAAAAAAAAAAAATATATATATATATATATATATATATATATATATAAAACATATATATATTACATATATATTCTCATATATATATATTACATATATGTATTCTCATATATATATATATATATATATATATATATATATATATATATGAGAAGCAAGCACTTCCTAACTAGTTCTATATGACCAGTATTACCCTGAGACCGATAACAAAGACAAGAGAAGAAAAAAGACTTACAGAGCAGTAACCTTTAGGACTATACATACTTAAGAAAAGAAAAAATTCTACCAAACCTAATCTAGTTGAATATTAAAAGTTTTGTACAGCATGACCAAGTATGATTTATTCCAGGAGTGTCAGAGTTATTAAACATTAAAAAAAAAATCAGGGCCACCTGGGTTGCTCAGTTGGTTAAGCATTCAACTTCAGCTTACGTCATGATCTCGTGGTTCATAGTTTCAAGCCCTGCATTGGGCTCTGTGCTGACAGCTCTGGAGCCTGAAGCCTGTTTCAGATTCTGTGTCTCTCTCCCTCTCTCTGTCCCTACCCTGCCAGTATTCTCTCTCTCTCTCAAAAATAAGTAAATGTTAAATTAATAATAACAACCAAAGCAACAATAAAAAGTAATCAGTATAATACACCCAATTGACAGAATGAAGAGGGAAGAACTAATCTTATTTGTTCATGAAGAAAAATAGGCAAAATCCAATACCCATTTATATTAAAAAAGATTCAACAAACTGGAAGTTAGAAGATAACCTCCTCAACTTGATATAGGACACTTTTGAGAAATGCCAGCTATGATCATACCCAATGTTGAAAGATATATTTCCCCCTAAGGAATATGAAAAGATAACATCTTTCCCTACTTCTATTCAACATTGTAGATGCTCTAGCCAGAATATTCATCAGGAAAAATAAAAGACAAGAGAATTTGAAATGAAGACATGAAACTGTCACTATTAAAAATCCTAGAGAATTTAAAATAAACTGTTAGGATAAATGAGTTCCCCACAGTTGCAGGATCCATGATCAACATGTGGGGTTTTTATACACTAACAGTGAACAATCTGAAAGGAAATTAGTAAAAGAATTCCATTTATAATAGGGTAAAAAAGAATAAGATACTTTAGAATAAATTTTACCAAAAAAAAAACCCCCACAAAACTAAACGAAACAAACACCTAAAATATAAAACATTGCTGAAAGAAGGTAAGGAAGACCTAAATAAATGGGAAAGTACCCCGTGCTTTTAAAATGGCATTTTTACCATTATTTTTGGTAAAGGGTATTATTACCAGTATTTTTAATATGGTATAATACTCCCCAAAGCAATCTGCAGATTCAATGCGATGCCTATTAAAATTTATAGTTCTTTTTGCAAAAATAGCAAGTTGATTGTAAAACTCAGATAGAATTGCAAGAGGTCCTAAACACCCCAAACAATATTGAAAGAGAGGAGCAAACGTGGAAGATTCTCCTGTCCCAATTTTAAAACTTTCTATAATGCCACAGCAATGGAAACATTGGTATTGACAACTACAAGTTTCCAACCATTAGGCAATGGCAGAATGATAAACATATAGATTGTGGGGAATAAGTTTAGGAATTCCCTGAACTTGCACCAATGGGTCAACAAGGCTTAGGATGAAAGTATCCAGAACAGGTAAACAGGGTGATAGACTGACAAAGCAGGGTTAAATTGCCCAGAGCTAATTACCAAAAGAAAGGTGCCTTGTTGACCTTGAGGTAGCATGCTCTATTGGTCTTATCCCCTAGGCAAGTTAAGATAAACAGATGGTTCTGGTGCCTGCCTTAGACAGCCATCTGCTCAGTGCCAGGATTTTGTTTTGTATTGACCCAACCCCCTAACACTGCATAGCTTTGAAGCCCCCTTTTTCTCATACACTTGACTTAATGATCATTGTTTCATTATCTCTTTCTGCACACCTAATCACATTTGTAAGCCTTGTGATCCTAATAAATATGGAGCAAGGACCCTTACTTGTGGCTTGTCTCGTCCCGAACATTAGCCTCTCTCATATTTAATTCTGTGTCTGCTCTCTTGCTGGACAAGAAAGAACTCCAGACCCGAAGTCTGCAACAATAGATTAATGCAAAAGAATTGAGAGCTCAAAAATATACCTGTATTTCTTGTTCTTTTAATTTTTGACAAAGGTGCCAGGACTATTCAGTAAGAGTGGTCTCTTCAGCAAATGATATTGAGACAACTGGATTCCCACATATGGAAGAATAAAAACTCTTACAAGTAAAACTTAAATCTCTTATAAGTAAACATAGGTGTAAATCTTCATGACTTTGGATTTAGCAATGGTTTCTTAGATAAGAAACCAAAAACACAAGTGAACTAAGAAAATAAACTGGACTTCATCAAAATTAAAAATCTTTGTGCAAATGACATTATCCAGAAAATGAAAAGACAATCCACAGAAATGGAGAAAATAGTTGTGAATCAAATCTAATCAAGATCTAATATCTAAAGTGTATAAATAACTTTCATAAATCAACAACAAAAAGACAGTCCCAAGTTAAAAAAAAATGTTACAGGTTGAATTGTGTCCTTCCAAAAAAAGGTATGTTGAAATCCTAACACCAGTACCTCAGAATGTCTTAATTGGAAATAGAGTTGTAGATGTAATTAGTTAAAGTGAAGTCATACTGGAATAGGGTAGTCATTCATTCTAATATCACTGGTGTCCTTTTACAAAGGCTGCCACATGAGGACAAAGGGAGAACCCCGTGATGAAGGAGGAGGATTGGAATGATGCATTTCTATGCTGTGAATGTCAAAGATCACTATCCAATGACCAGAATTTAGGAAGGGACAAGGCAAGATTCCCCTGAAGATTTCAGAGGGAAATGGCCCTGCCTACATCTTGATTTTGGACCTCTAACCCTTGGAACATGAGACCACGAACTTCTAATTTATGTTACCTAGTTTGTGGTGTTTTATTACATGAGCCCTAGAAAATTGATACAGTGGGCAAAGGACCTGAGTAAACATTAGGGCTAAGATACACGAATGGCCAACACACACAGGAAAAGATGCTTATTGCCTGTAGTTCCTAGGAAAGACCACTCAAAATCACAGTGAAACACTACTTCACATCCACCAGATGGCCATCATTTAAAAAGAAAAAACACATGTCCTCAAGGATGGGGGAAAATGGGAACCCTAATACATTGCTGATGAGAATGTCAACTAAATAAACTGCTTTGGGAAAAGTTTAATAGTTTCTCAATGAATTAAACACAATTGTCACACACCCAGCAATTTCACTCCTGGGCCTATAACCCCCTCCCCGCCAAAACTGAAAACAAAAGTTCAAACAAAAATGTGTACATGAATGTAAATAGCAGCACTATTTATAACTGTCAACATATGGAACAACTCAAATAGTCATAGAGTGATAAATGGACAAGCAAAATGGGTATATCCACACAATGAAACATTGTCTAGCCATAAAAATAACAAATTATTGATACATGTTACATGTATGAACCTCAAAACATGCTAAGTGACAGAATCCAGACACAAAATGTCACATATTATAATGTAGCAGGATTCTCTCACAGAGAGATGGGACATCAAGGCTCTTCTTTCCAGGAAGCAGCTTTATTTGTGCCAGCACAGGCTCAGGGGGCTAAGACCCCAAAAAGGCTGAGCCCCAAGCACAGCGGGGTGTAGCCTTTTATGCAATTTCTACTTCTTTGTCTCCCATACATGGTGACACATACAGTCTGATTGGATACAGTCCAAGTTATGGAGTAATGTCAGAGCTATGCATACGTGTATGGGAGTTGATTGGGGCACGTTGCCTTTCTTTGTTCTATGAAGTCTTCCACCATATCACTTAGGGAAGGGCTCTACCACAGTAAGATTACATTTATATGAAATTCCCATTATTGGAAAATCTAGAGACAGAAAGAAGACTAGTGGCTGCCAGGGGCCAGAGGAAGGAGGAAGATGCGGGGTGACTATGTCATGGGTTCAGGGTTTCCTTCTGAGGTGACAAAAGTTCTATATGTATATAAATGTCTATACATGCACACACACAAACACGCACACATAAATAAACACAACACCCATATTGGTGAAAGGCAACATTTAATCCTTTTAAAAAAGGGAGTCATTACCTCTGAATGTGTCTCTCCCCATTGTATTGTGCCTCTGTGTAGGAGAAAAGAGGTTGACTGGTAAGGAAAGCAAGAGAAAATGAGCAAAAACCAAGATAAACCAATGCAGAAAAAAGAAATCCAATTAAATGACGGGGGGGGGGGGGGGGGGGGGGGGATGAAATTAATCAATGGTTTTTCAATCCTTAAGTTTTACTGAATGAGTTTTAGGTTTTAGGTACAGAAAAGATGTGCTTATCTAATTTAGTGCTTTTCAAATGCATAGCAGTTTCCATGTGGTAAAGCACTTTTAGCTTATCACTATGCAAAGGACAGTAGCCTTGAAGAATATCTTAACTGGTGATTGCTTTTCTATCAGCAGCTTTTAGTCAATTATGAAACAAGATTCACCCTATTTTAATTTTTTTTTTTTTTTTAATTTCTGGTGCTTCATTTTCACCTAGGATCACTTTTTTTTTTTTCTGTGACCCTCAGGAAAGAAGACATTTCTATGTTTAGTCTGTATTTTCAGATTTATTTATTAAAGGACAAATATTCTTAACATGTAAACACATGGCTTACCATTCCTTTGGTAGCATTATACCTAAGGAACACTCGTTTTTGAAACATTTTCAATACTTGACATGTCAATATGGTGTTTTTCAAGTCTAGTCCTATTATATCTCAAAATTAAGGTCTTTGATTCATTTATCATGTACAGTTATTCCTATTTGTAAGTTTCAACACAGCTTTTCAGACTTCTCGGTATTACCATGCTTTAGTGTTTAAGAAATATTAAAGTTTAGAATTATGGTGTTAGATCAATTCTTAGATCTCCTAAGTTTTTAACATTTGGACATTTTTGCCTTATCCTTATTACCTATAATTGGCAGTGAGCTATATTATCTTTTAATTATTACTTCACAAATGGTTTTACATTATACCATTGCAAAATACTGAAGATTTTAAAGTCTTTTTTTGGATATTGTATATTTGGCCCTTGAACAACAGGAGGGTTGGAATGCCAACTCTAACACAGTTGAAAATCTGCATATAACTTTGGCTCCCACCCCCCCCCCAAATTAACCACTTATAGCCTACTGTTGACCTGAAGCCTTACTGGTATCCATTAACATATATTGAGTATTTATGTATTAAGTACTGTGTTCTTACAATAAAGCTGGGGGGGGGGGCGAGTTAAAATCCTAAGAGAAAATACATTTGCAGGACTGTATTTATTGAAAAAAATTCACACATTAGTAGACCCGTGTAAGCCCATGTTTCAAGGATCAGTTGTAATCATTTTAACTGATGTGTTCCAAAGAGTCTATAAATCTCTGTAGGACAATACCTTTTACTATTATGTGAAAAAGGCAGAGGAACAAGGTGAAAAAAACATGAGGCTGAAGTATAACACTTGTATTTTTATGGTCATTAAAAAAATCTAACTTCTGAGCATTGCCATGTCTACCTTTAAAATAAAGTAGTGACACTATACCTACTGCGGGCAGGTTGTGAAATCTAGAAAATGTGTTTTATTCATTTCTTTGTTTAGGTTTCAAAGTTTTTCTAGTTAGAGACATTGAAGAGTAGAAGGCACAAAACGAGAATTTTTCCTGCCCTTACAAACTGGAATTGGAAGAGTCAACTGCTGTTTAACATCTCTAACTTCCAGTTGTATAAAAAAAATTAACAGTTCAGAGAACGTATACAGACACCCCAGCAAATTCAAGGAATCTTGATTACCTTCACCCCCTTTTGGGGGTCAGTGGTGTTATAAAGCTGTTACCAAAGATGAAGAAAAAGGTATAACTTGCCTTTGAGAGTTTTCCTCTAGTTTACAATTCCTTTACCTCAGTCATAAGTGCCCGTAAAGGTAGATTTAATTTTATCAGATCTTGGTGCCAGTGCACAAAAGTTCAGGGGTAGAAGACAGACATCTTTATGTATTCTGCTTTAAATATAAACTTGAAAATATAATTCAATTTTGCACTCTGTTGCATGTTATGGGATCAAAGAGGAAAGACATAGTCGCAGATCTCCAACAAATATAATGTATATAAAATAGTACATTTTTTTTAAAGTTTATTCATTTTTGAGAGAGGGAGACAGAGAGTGAGGGGGGAGGGGCAGAGAGAGGGAGACACAGAATCCAAAGCAGGTTCCAGGCTCTGAGCTGTCAGCACAGAGGCCAACGTGGGGCTCGAACTCACAAACCGCGAGATCATGACCTGAGCCCAGGTCGGACGCTCAACGGACTGAACTACCAGGCACCCCTAAAATAGTACATTTTCATATGGCATCTTTACTTACTCAAAGTTTTGCACATTAATTAGCTCATTTGATCCTTACAGTTTCACATAGTTAATAAGCCAAGTGTAACTTTATTTTATAGACGTCTAAGGCACAGAGAAAAAACGCTCAAAAATTGATGAACTGTGATGCCTATTCACTATTCCTGATTCATCCTCTTTTCTTCTCCTTGAAGTTCCCTTTTAAAATACCACATACATATACATAAACACATGAAACGTATAAATTCCTAAGAGTTTTTAATAATCAAGGCTATTCATATACAGTTGTGTCAGTTTCTTGGAGAAATTAGCATAAATTGAGGGTAGGTGGATCAGATACAAGATGATCAAAGAATCTATGCCTAGATCTTTGAGATGAAAAGAGAATTGGAGAACATCTTCATTTCCCTCTTCTTGCCTCCACCAACCTCAATGTGCCCCTCACATCACAGATTCTGAGCCCCTATTGTCAGGCAGAAAAACTGGCTAACACCACCTCAGCTGTCAACTAATGAGTTGCTTTTCAAGGACCAAACCTGCTTCTTCCACCTGACTTTCCTAAGGACTGGATTTACTACATTCATTCTGGAAACTATAATCAGTATGAAGGTAACAATACAAAGTGAGAAAGAGAAAGTGTTAAAAGTAACAGATACCATTTTTTCCAATAATTATGTGTTTGTAGGGTCCTGGAAACAACAGACAAAAAGACAAGCAAACATCTTTGGGCTTTGGTATTAGGTGTTTCTGCTAATCGGCATCCACTATGCCAGGGGACTAAAATTCAAGCTTGACTCAAAAAAAGGAAACTATTAACAAAGATTTTTATAAATTCTAGCATCTTGCTTCTTTTTAACTTTTTAAAAAAATGTTTATTTTTGAGAGAGAGACAGACAGACAGAGACAGAGCCTAAGAGAGGGAGGAGCAGAGAGAGGGAGACAGAATCTGAAGCAGGCTCCAGGCTCTGAGCTGACAGCACAGGGCCCTATGTGGGGCTCAAACGCACAATCTATGAGATCATGACCTGAGCCAAAGTCGGATGCTCAACCAACTGAGCCACCCAGGCACCCCAGGCATCTTTCTTCTTTTATCCTGCTGCCAACATTTATCATCACTTGCTGAGTACAATATAAAAGGTGCCTTATGCCATTAATTTAAAATCATTATTTACCTAGATTTTATACCAAAAAAGGGAAGTGTATATCTCCGAATATACTTCTCCCAAAATGGATTTTTTCCTCATAGAAAGACAATAACTGGCGACACACACACACACACACACACACACACACACACACACGGGTGGTTTTCACATAATCAGATTATCTGGGAGTGAAGGTTCCAGCAATAAACTCTTTATGCAAGACATTTTGCCTTGAATTATTAGATATACAACAATGAATACAGAATGAAGCATTTAGAAGTTTTCTGCCTCTGAATTTACATTAATTCTATTTGAATATTAAACCCCAGATGTTCTTTAGTTCACTTTAATATCATTTTGTTATGAGCTTAACTTTAGTAATACTTCATTAGGGCTGAAGTTGGGATATTCTGTTTCACTTATGTTCATATGCATCCTGGACAAGTGTTAGGAATAGTCTGTCCTTAGCATTATCTTTTTTCACATTACTTTCAGCCACAGAGTAATGGTACAAGGTTTTAGATTATCCAGAAACAAGTATTGTTATCAGTGGGATCAAGGGAAAAGCCCATGTATCTCCAACATGAGGCACCAGGACCTTGGGTAAAAGCTTTGTGGTTGGGGCATGATGACAATAGAGACAAAATGGGTAGCAATCCTAAAGAAACTTTGGAATTAGAAGATGTACTGTCAACAAAGACCCTGATTTCTATTACCTAATGGGTAATTTATTAGTATTTACTAATAAAGAGAAGAAATATCATGGAGCCTACGAATACCTTATGTCACACACATAAAAGTATCATACCAAATTTACAAAGAAAAACCAGATATTAAATAGCATATTTTTAAGAAAGTGAGAAAACAATGGGAACTTTGGGAGTAGTTTGCCTAAGGTGTTATTATTGACCTTTAGATAGGCAATAACAAACACATACAACTATCATCTATTTTTAAAGATATTTAGAGACTCACCTTTACATTTAAAAGATATAACAAAAGCCACACATATAAAAGCATGTTGTAATATATAAACAAAATATTTCATTCTCTAACCCGTTTTTTTACCCTTGTTCTCAAAAGCAAAGAATAAATCATTTCTTTCTAATTTTAAATTCCCTTCTAATCTTTTCTTCTCCACGTGAAATAATTTGTTTTCTTTTATCAAGTTTGCTTTTCAGCTTTTTAAAATAATTAGAATGCTCTTTCTGTTGTCTACTCTCCCTATTTATATCTGAACTGAATCCAAGCGTTTATTGAGCACCAACATTGCTTTGAAACTCATGATCTTTATGGTCTAAGAGTTTATCTGAGGTGTTGAGAGGGTACCTTTCTGGCTAGGTTTCAAAAGAAAAAAGTACCTTTAGTTTCCGTGTCTTTCTGTCAGTGTTGGACTTTTGTCACTCTTCCAATGCCAACAGGTATAAGGCACTCAGTCTGGAATCTCAGCATCCACCTGGAAGGATTTTGAGACAGAGAGATCAGAGTTATCAAGAATAGAAGAGGTGGTGCGGATTCTTTAACAGGGAACCCATTCTTTCAGTGACATATTGGTGGATCTTCTAGAATATAAGAGTGCTAATTAAAGTCCTCACAATGTTTTTGGAGATTATTCTATGACACTGGTGAGGCCCATGACATACTCAAGAAATTTCTTCACAGGTGTTAACAATTGTCCCAAATTTCAATTGATTGATCACTGATTTATTTCATTGAATTGGGACGCTACACTGCCCAATAGGCTCATTTGTCAAGTGAAAAGCAAAAATGAGAAAATTAAAGCTGCTTTGTGTTTTCAGTAAATGGAGACATCAAAATAAACCATGCCTAGAGCAATGTAAAATAAGATGAAAAGGGACATGATCAAGATAGGAGAAAAGATTAAAAAGAGATGGGAGTGCTGAGACAGAACAGAAAAAAAAATCAAAGCAAAATGGAATTATTAATTGAATCAAAAAGATCAATGAATAGAAGCAATCTGTAGGGAATGAAATCAGTGTGGTAGAGAGAAGCTTGAGAATATCTAAGAAATCCCAGCAGGGATGAAGATATTAGAACACTGAGAAAAGACATAAAAGATGCAAATTTTCAGTCAAAAAATAATGGACACCCTTCAAGGGAAACAAAATAAAAAATAAACTACTGGGAATACATCAAAATAAAAAGCTTCTGCACAGCAAAGGAAACAATCAAGAAAACTAAAAGGCAGCCTATGGAATGGGAGAAGATATTTGCAAATGACATTATCTAGTAAAGGGTTAGTATCCAAAATATATAAAGAACTTATAAAACCCCAAAAACAAACAACCCAATTAAAAAATGGGCAGAAGCCATGAACATGTATTTTTCCAAAGATGGCATACATATAGCCATCAGACATATGAGAACATGCTCAACATCATCAGGCAAATGCAAATCAAAACTACAATGATATATCACCTCACACCTGTCGGAATGGCTAAAACTAACAACTCAGGAAACAACAGATGTTGATGAGGATGCAGAGAAAGGGATACCCTCTTACAATGTTGGTGAGAATGCAAACTGGTTGCTTCCACTCTGGAAAACAGTATGGCAGTTCCTCAAAAAATTAAAAAAAAAAAAAAACGGTACTACCTTATGATCCAGCAATTGCACTACTAAGTATTTACCCAAATAATACAAAAATGCTAATGCAAAGGGATATATGCACCTTGATTTTTTTAATAATTTTTTAAACGTTTATTTATTATTGAGAGACAGAGAGACACAGAACGTGAGCAGGGGTGGGGTAGAGAGAGAGGGAGACACAGAATCTGAAGCAGGCTCCAGGCTCTGAGCTGTCAGCACAGAGCCCAACACAGGGTTCTAACTCACAAACTACGAGATCATGACCTGAGCCGAAGTCGGTCACCCAACCAACTGAGCCACCCAGGCGCCCCGCATCTTCATGTTTATGGCAACATTATCAACAATAGCTAAATTATGGAAAGATCCCAAATGTCCATGGACATGCAGTGATGAATGGATAAAGTAGTATTATAGATACAGGTGATACAGATGATATAGATGATATACATATAGATATATAATGGATTGTATGGATACATGGTATAAAAAATAAACCTCATTTTTTAATTCAATTTTTTACAAAAGGTAACTCAACTATTTTTGAAAAAAACATCTAAGTCATCAATTTGTTTGCACACCTGTAAATTTAAAAGTCGACAGAGAAAAATTGCATCCGTTTCTGATTAAAAACTGTCCAAGGATGCAGAAGAGAATTTCCTCAAACTGATAAAGAGCATCTATGGAAACCCTAAGCCAATGCCATCTTTAATGAAAGTGATCTTTCCCCCCGTTGATATTCAATCTACTAGAGAGAAATCTTACCCAGTACAGTTACTGGGTAATACTTAAGTGTCAGATTAGAAAAGATTAAGTACAACCATCTCAACTCACAGATGACATAATTGTCTAGGTAGAAAATCTTATTGTAACTGCCAAAAAAATGTTATTAGAAGTAAAGAGCTTAGCAAGTCTGTAGGGTACAAAACCAATATACCAAAATCAATTGTGCTTCTACATATAAGGACTGGGGAAAAAATTAGAAAGTGAGGCAAAAAGGCCTTTTACCAAACATTTCAAAAAATCTGAAATATTTAATAAATCTGATGAAAGAAATCTAAGATTTGTACAGTGCAGTCTAGAAGACATCGCAGAGATAAATTCAATAAAATCTAAATGCCAAGAGATACGTTATGTTCACGGATGGAAAAGTCACTATCATTAAGAATTTACTCCTCCTAGATATATCTATACGTTCATGAAATCTAAATCTAAATCCCAGGAGGCCAGGTGGTTTTTCTTGGTTTTGTTTTGTTGTTATTGTTTTGCGGTATAAACTGACAAGCTGATTTTCAAGTTGATAGAGAAATGCAAAGGATCAGGGCCTCTGGATGGCTCAGTCAGTTAAGCCTGTGACGCTTGATTTCGGCTGACATCATGACCTCACAGTTTGGGAGCTTGAGTCCCACTGTCAGGTTCCAGTGTGGAACCTGCTTGGGATTCTCTCTCTCCCTTTCTGCTCTTCCTCCCCCCCCCCCCCCCCCGCCAAAAAAAAAATAAACATAAAAAAAAAAAAAAGAAATGCAAAGGGCCTAAAATAGCCAAAATATCTTTAATAAAAAAGGAAGGGATTATATTAATTCCAAAACTTAATACAAAATAACAGTAATCAAAACACATTTGCACTGCATCAACAGAACAGAATAGAGCCCATACTTAGGGCCAAAGATATGGATAACTGATTTTTGACCGAAGTCAAAAGCAACAAAAGTGCCAAAACAGTGCAACAGAGAAACAACAGTTTCAGCAGGTATTGCTGGAACAATTGGACATCCATATGCATAAAAATATATTTTTATCTGTCAGACTCAAAGTTAAGTCAAAATGGATCACAGGCTTATATTTAAAACTTAAAATATATGGAGAAAAATGTTTGTAGTCATAAGTATCATGAGTTTGTATCTCATGTTTGTTTGTATCTCATCTAAACAACTTTGTAGATGTTATACTAGACATGTTTTTTTTCTTTTCATGTTTATTTATTATGAGAGAGAGACAGAGCATCAGTAGGGGAGGGGCAGAGAGAGAGAGAGAGAGAAGCAGAGACAGAGAATCCCAAGCAGGCTCCACGCACTAGCACAGAGCCAGATGTGGGGTTCAAGTTCACCAACCATGAGATCATGACCTTAGCCACAATGAAGAGTCAGATGCTTAACCAAGTGAGCCACCCAGGCACCCCTACATGTGTGGTTTCTAAGAATCCTAAGTGATAAATTAGACTTCATTTAAAATAAAAAACTATCTGTTCTTCAAAGGATATTGTTAAGAGAAAAGACAAGCCATAGACCGGGAGAAAATCTTTACAAATCATCTGGTAAAGTATCTAGAGTACCTAAAGAACTCATAATTACAACCTAATTAAAAATGTTAAAGACATGAAGAGACACTTCACGAAAGAAGATTTATTATTAACAAATAAGCACATGAGAAAATGCTTGGCATCATTAGTCATTAGGAAATACAAATTAAACCACAGTGAGATAGGACCACGTATCCATTATAATGGCTAAAATTAGTAAGACTAAGTATACAACACACTGGTAAAAGGTGAAAAATGCATAGTATCGAGAACTCCATTTCTTCAATAGGATAGTGGGTTGACAATTATGTAAAGGTTAAAGGAAGAGAATATTAAAAAAAGCTATAGCCACTATGATTTTTTATTTTTTTTAGAGAGTGCAAGCAGGGGAGAGGGGTAGAGGGAGAGAGAGAATCTTAGGCAGGCTCCACACTCAGTGCAGAGCACAAAGCAGGGGTGAACCCACAGTCCTAGGATCATGATTTGAACCAAAATCAAGAGTCGGATGCTTAACTGACTGAGCCATCCAGGTACCCCTATAGCTACTATAATTTTTTTTTAAGTTTATTTATTTGAGAGTGAGAGAAAGAGAGAGAGAGAGAGAGAGAGAGAGAGCGCACATGCATGTGAGCAGGGGAGGGGCAGAGGGAGAGAGAATTCCAATCAGGTTCCACAACGATCAGTGTGGAGCCTGACACAGGGCTCGAACTCATGAACTGTGTGATCATAACCTGAGCTGAAATCAAGAGTTCAACCTTAACTTACTGAGCCACCCAGGTGTCCCAGTTGGGACATCAAAAATGTCAAAGGTAAGTGTAAAACAGAGGAGCATTTACAGATGAAAGAAGGTAAGTTACTATCAGCCTATTTTATCTACAAGATGTTTAGGTAAGCCTCAAGCAAAAGTATACAATCACGAAACCCAGAAGGAGAAATAGAGCATACCACTATGGAAAACCACCAGTTTACAGAAGGTATGCAGAAATAAAAGGAGAAACAATAGAAATACAAAACAACCCGAAATCAATAAGATTGCAGAAGTCCTTACATATCAATACTTATTCTAAATGTAAATGGATTTAAATCACAAATCAAAAAGCCCAAGTGGCTGGATGAATTAAAAAAGACAAGACCCAAGTTTATGCCACCCATAAGAAATTTCTTTCAGTTCTACAGACATACAGGACAAAAGTGAAATGATATAACATTCAAGTGGAAACCAAAACAAAGTGGATGTAGCCATACTTAGATCAGAAAAAATAGACTTCAAGTCAAAAATTATAACAAGGGGCAATTTTTGATGTCCCAATTGGGACACTATATAATGATAAAGGGGTCAATACATCAAGAAGATAAATATATATGCACCCAATATTGGAGCACCTAAATATATTAAGCAAATACTAAAAAATCTGAAGTGAGAAATAGGCAATAATACAGTAATAGGGGACTTGAGTAACCCACTTTGAACAATCGATAGAAAATCACCAAGGAAACATTGGACTTGACCATCCTTTACACCAAATCGAGCTAACAGACATAGATAGATCATTGCATCTAACAGCAGCACAATACACATTCTTCTTAAGTACACATGGAACATTCCCCACAATAGATCACATAGTAAAACACAAACAAGTCTTAGCAAATTTTAGATTGAAATAATACCATCTTATCTGACCACAATGGTGTGAAAGTAGAAAACAAGAAAGGTGGAAAATCTACAAATATGTGGAAACTCAATAACACACCTGTAAACAACCAATGGGTCAAAGTAGAAATCAAAAGGGAAATTTAAAAACAAAAATCACAAACAGATAAAAATGGAAACACAGCATACCAAGTCCTCTGGGACACTGCAAAAACAGTTCTGGAAGTTTATAGTGATAAATGAATATATTAAGAAATTAGAAAGCTCTTAAATAAACAACCTAACTTTACACTTCAAGGAACTAGAAAAAGAACAAAGTGGGCTGGAATAAACAGAAGGAAGAAAATCATGAAGATCAGAGCAGAAATAAATGAAATAAGGCCAGAAAAATAACAGAAAGCATCAATGCAACTAAGAGCTGTTTTTTAAAAAATATGTAACATTGGCGACCCTTTAGCCAGACTAACCCAGAAAAAAGTTCAAATAAAATTAAAAAGAGACATGGCAACTGATACTACAGCATACATAGGATCATAACCAACTTCTTCGAACATTTATTTATCAACAAATTAGATAACTTGGAAGAAAGGATAAATTCCTAGAAACACAAAATTTACCAATACTGACCAAGGAAGAAATGGAAAAGGTGAAAAGGCTGACAACAACCAAAGAAAGTGAATCAATTCTCAAAAAACTCCCAACACAGAAAATCCTTGGAGCAGAGGGTTTCACTGGTGATTTCTATCTAACACCTCCTGCAGAATCAATGCCGGTCTTGGCAACCCTATCCCACAATAGCATCGACAAAGAAAATAATGGAAAGGAGGGAACACTGCTGAACTTATTTCACTGGGCCAGCATTACCCTGATACCAGGGTAAGACAGAGGACACTAAAAGCACTAAAGCCAGCTGAGGACACTAAAAGCAAACTGTAGACCACTATCCCTAATGAATACAGATGCAAGTATACTCAAAAGATTAGCAAACCCAATTCAAGAACACATTAAAAGGATTATATACCATGATCAGTGGGATTTATCTCTGAGATATAAGGTTGGTTCATCACATGAAAATCAATAAATGTGATACACCACATTAATAGAAGGAAAAAGTCACAGGATCACCCCAGTAAATGCAGAAAAACCATTTTGACAAAATACAATATTCTTTCATTAGTAAACACCTTTTACAGATTGGGTATACAAAGAACATACCTCAGCATATAAAAGCCATTTACAACAAACCAAGAGCCCAAATTATAGCTAGTGTTGAAAAATTTTAAAATTTCCTCTAAGATCAGGAACAAGCCAAGAACGCACATTCTCACCATTCCATATTCAACATGTCCTGGAAGTCCCAAGCCAAGAACGCACATTCTCACCATTCATATTCAACATGTACTGGAAGTCCTAGACAGAGCAATCAGGTGCACACGTGCACACACACACACATAGGCATTCACATCAAAAAGCAACAAGTCAAATTGACTTTGTTTGTGGATATGATCTTGCATATAGGAAATCCCAAAGACTCAACTAAAAAGCTTTGTAACTAATTAACAATTCGGTATTATTGCAGGATATAAAAATCAACATACAAAAATCAGTTGCATTTTTATATGATAATAAAACATTTGACAATAAAGAAAACTATCCCATTCACAGTAGTATCGACAAAATAAAATACCTAGGAATAAACTTATTAAAGAAGTGACAGATCCATGCAACAAAAAGTATAAAACTTTGTTGAAAGAAATCAATGAGGACATTAACAAATGGAATGACATCCTGTGTTCATAAATTGGAAAATATTGTTAGAATTTTCATACTACCTAGGGGCGTCTGGGTGGCTCAGCTGGTTAAGTTTTGGACTCTAGATTTTGATATCGGGTCATGATATCAAGGGTTCATGAGAGCCTGATTCAAGAAATCAGCATGAAGCCTGCTTGGGATTCTGTCTCTCCCTCTCTCTGCCCCTCCACACCCCTATCAAAATAAATAAATAAACAAAAAAAGTTAAAAAAAAAAAAAAAGAATGTTCATACTACCCAAAGCCATTTATAGATGTGATCCAATCTCTATCCAAATTCCATTGGTATTCTTCATAGAAATAGAAAAACAATTCTAAAATTTGGACTCATGAAAGACTATAAATAATCAAAGCAATCCTGAGAAAGAAGAATAAAGCTGGAGGCATGACATCATCATCATATATATAATATGTATGATTATATCATATAAAATATTATTTGAGCAGGGAACCAAAAACATTCAATAAGGAACAAATAGTTGCTTCAACAAATGATGCTGGGAAAACTGGATACACATACACAGAAAAATAAAACCAGACCCCTATCTTATACCACACACAAATTTATCTCAAAATAGAACAAAGACTTAAACATAAGACCAAATCTCCTTAAAGAAAACATAGGGAAGAAAACAACATCAGTTCTGGCAATTATTTTTTGGATAAGACAACAAGAACATAAAAGAAAGCAAAAATTAGTGAAGTAGACTATTTTAAAGTTAAATGCTTTCGCACACACACACACACACAAAAAAAAACAAAAAAAAAATGAAAAAGCAACCTGAAGAATGGGAGAAAATATTTGCAAACCATATACTGTGTAAGGGGTTAATATCCAAAATACATAAATAAAAATTCCTACAAACCAACAACAACAAAAACAAAATGTACAATCTGATTAAAAGTGAAGAGGAACTAAGTGAACATTTTTCCAAAGACAACATCCAATGGTCAAGAGGTCCACGGAAAGATGCTCAACGTCACCGATTATCAGGGAAACCCAATTCAAAACCAGTATGAAATACCATTTCACACCTGTTAGAATGGCCTTCATCAAGAAGATAACAAATTCTGGCAAGGAAGTGGAGTAAAGGGAAACCTTGTTGTATACTTTTAGTAGGAATTAAGTTGATTTCACCTTTAAGGAAAACAATATGGATGTTCTTCAAAAAAATAAAAAATACAACTACCCTATGATACAGCAATTCCACTTCTGGGTATATACACAAGGAAATCAAATCAAGATCTGCAAGAGATATACTCACTCCTATGTTCATTGCAGCTTTATTCACAACAGCTGAGATATCCATGTACAGATAAATTGATAAAAATATGGTGTATATACACAGTGAAATATTATTCAGCCATAAAAATGAAGGAAGTCCTGCACATTCACAACAACATGGATGGATCCTGAGGACATTATGCTAAGTGAGATAAGTCAGACAGAGGAAGACACGTACTACATGATATCACTTATATGTGGAATCTAAAAAAGCCAAATTCCTAAAAAGAGAGTAAACTGTTTGTTAACAGGGGCTGGGTGTGGGGGGTGAGGGAATGTGAGAGCTGTTGTTCAAGGGTGCAAATCTGCAAATAAGTCCTGGAGATCTAATGCATAGTGTAGTAAATATAGACAATATTGTATTACAATGATCAAACTTGTTAGGAAACTAGCTCTCCATTCCAGCCACCAGAAAAACAAACAAACAAACAAAAACATAATTATGTGACATGATAGAGATGCTACCTATTGCTACAATAGCAGTCCTATTATAACATATAAAAACGATCAAATTAACATTGTATACCTTAAATTGTACAGTGTTGTATGTCAAATATATTTCAATTAACATTGCAAAAAAGATTATGAAAGATAAATTACAATTATAGATCTGTTTCAGAATTCCAAAGTTTTTGGAATTACATACTGAAAAGTTTAAGAATCTAAAATTATTATAATCAGTGAAAAAACACTCTTTAAGCATGTCCATGTATAGCAAACTATGAAATCAAGTAATCAATTCAAGTGAAATTGAAGATATCAATAAGGAGGAATAAAAGTAAGCATAAATTAGAGAATTATAATAAATGAACAAATAAATTAAAGATACTCTTTTGGTGATAAAACAAGAAAAGCAAAAAAAAAAAAAAGAAGCAGTAAGCACTGACAAGATCAGATTGTAGGGGGAGGTTATCAAAGCTTTACATAGTAATACAGTTATTTTAATAGATATGAATGCAAATTTTGAAGTGTTCAAATGCAAAATAAATAGAGTTCATCTTCAGGGTGGCTTATTATTAGTGCATGCACGACATAGTGACATGTTACTTTCTTTAAGTAAATGATTTTATTTTTTGTAGAAAAGGCCTTTGATAGGGCAGCACCCATTCTTGATTTTTACAAATTGCTTTCATAATTATTAACTTTCTCCTGAAAATTCATACCACTGATAATTATTTGAAAGTGGGAGTTTGTGCAGAGAATACAAGATAGGATTAAACATCCTAGAACCTAAAAAGAACTGAAAAGTTTCAAACAATTTGAGAACTTTATATGTTGTCCAGCTGCATTACATTTGCAAAAGTCTTTATATATATGTATGTATGTGTTTTTAAAGTTTATTTTTATTTTATTTATTTTGAGAGACAGCAAGTAGGGGAGGGGAAGGGAAGGAAAGAGAGAATCCCAAGCAGGCTCCACATTGGAAGCCCAGAGCCTGACCTGGGGCTTGATCCTATTAACCTTGAGATCATACCTGAGCAGAAATCAAGAGTCGAAGTCAGTTGCTTAATCAACTGAGCTACCTAGGCACCCCAAAGTGTGTCTGTTAACATAAAAAACTCTTTGCTATTTAACAACAACCACAGAAAGATAAGGTATCTCATTTGCAAAACAAAGAACACTTAGAATTAATCCTAAACAGAATTCTGTGAGTTTTTTGTAAAAAGAAATTATAGATAAATAAATGGTGATACCTCACTTGAGGACAGGAAAATTGGGCAATTTACAGAAGTCAGTTATTCCTAATTCTAACAAAATTATAATTTTATGATATTTAAATGTCACCACACACATTCATTTCTATGAATAGTTAAAATTTCACTAAAACAATTTAGCCATCGAGTTGTGCATACAGGAGGTATATACAAATGGAAGGGACCAGAAGACGATGAATGAAAACGTTAAATGATTATCATGGAGTAGTGGAATTAGGGTGATTTTTGTTTTTTCTCATGTTAATTATTTTTTAAGATGCTTTTTTTTTTTTCAGGATTTTTTTCACCATGATACTTCATGATAAAAATAATTCCCTGAATTGTACCACCAAATACCAAATTTTATAAAGTTGATTTTTGGGCCACAGTCTCCCCAAATCAGCCTTTGGATAATTTTGGCTCAGACGTATTTGGCACGGAAAGAGCAAACTGTCAAAGGCAATAGGTGGGTGGAGCTGAGGGAAGCTACTCCCTGCTGGATTTCAGTGGGTGCGGAAGTGAGCGGAGGACATTGTGGTCTCCTGCTGAACACACACACAGACCCCAGTTCCGATGTGAGCGAAACGCTGCACACCCCAGAGTGTTGTAACCATACCTTACCCCAGGACATTTAGGATCCCCAGTTTGTTGTAGCAACTGAATAAAGCATTTGTGTTACAGAAACTGAATGTAGTTCGCTTATAATGTGTTGCTGATCTACAGACCACTAATTCTCCTGTTTCAAGGCACTTCAGTAGACTCACTAGATGCTGTTTCAAAAAGGTACCTAAAGACAGACTTCAAAATTTGTATATGGCAAGTATTTAATGCATAATAAAAATCTCCTGGGTCGCCTGGGTGGCTCAGTCGGTTAAGCAACTGACTTCAGCTCAGGTCCTGATCTTGCAGTTCATGGGTTTGAGCTCCGCATCCGGCTGTGTGCTGACAGCTCAGAGCTTGGAGCCTGCTTTGGATTCTGTGTCTCCCTCTCTCTCTGCCCCTCCCCTGCTCTCTCTCTCTCAAAAAATAAATTAAGAAAATTTTTTTAAAATCTTGAATTAACAGGAAAAATATGTTCTGACACAGTTTAGAATGCTAATCCTCTAATTAAAAAGATAGATGTTAATTTATTGCTTATCTTTCTATATCCACTTATCTATATACGTTGAAATATTTAAAACTACATCTATCCATCTGTGAACACCTGTGATTGTATCGCTCTAAATATGACCCTTTTACCAGGTAGATAAGCAGATGGGTCAGCCACATCCAGCTGGTCACCCCGTTCCTGACAGATGGCTTTCTAATCTATATGTCCCTGTCCATTCCTTCTAGTCTCTCTATAAAAATGTTTTTACTTATCATGATAGCATATGCCAGTAGAGTTCACTCTGCCTGGCATATAGTCAGCATGTAAATATTTAATGACTAAATTCGCTAAAACTCCTAGAACTCAGGTTGTTCAATGTCATCGTCTATCATCTGTTTTGGCATTCTAACATTATATTTAAAAACCAGGTGAAAAGGTACTACTAAAATAGGACCACCTCAATTCCTATAAGGAGTGTCTATTTGATTCAGATAGAAAATTTTTCATACGACTTACCTAATAATTTTGGCTGCCATTTTTACTGGAAACTTTAACTACTCCTCTACCCCAAGTATTGCAAAAGCAGAAGAGTTTAATCAAAATTATCATCTTTATAGAATTTGCCTCTAATTATATTCACTTTTATCCCCTTACCAAAAAAGAAAAACAAAAAAACAAATAAAGACACCCTGCATTCTTAAGTGGTGTGACCAAGATGAAAGAAAATATTAACCAATAAACTTATCTGGTATCTTTTCCATAGAAAACGTAAAGTGTTATTTACAATTTTAAATATTTTGTGATTAACATTGCATAACATCTACCTTCTAAGGAGAGAATATGGAACATCTAGGAAACATTTTTTTTTTTTTAGGGTAAATAGGGATTTTCTTAAAAAAAAACAACTAAACATTCCTTGAATTTTCTTCCTCTTCTGATCGCACAAATTAGCAATATTTTATATCATTCCAAAAAAAGGTAATGTGTTCATCTAGCAAATTATGAACTTCCAACATCAGTAGTTAAAATATTTAAATTATGATGTGAATTGCCATATAATGCCACTAATAAACTGATTTTTACTTTAAAAGTCTCAATGTGTGAAGACTTAATTTTATGTATTAATTTATTGTTTATGTAGTTACACTGGCCACTAGTGCTAATATGGTTTGTGTACAATAAAATTATTATTTTAAAAATATTGTAGGGGCGTCTGGGTAGCTCTGTCGGTTGAGTGACCAACTTCGGCTCAGGTCATGATCTCAAGGTTTTTGAGTTCGAGCTTGGCATTGGGCTCTGTGCGGACAGCTCAGAGACTGGAGCCTGCTTTGGATTCTGTGTCTCCCTCTCTCTCTGCCCCTCAACCACTCATGCTCTGTCTCTGTCTCAGAAATAAATAAACATTAAAAAAATTTTTTTAAATATTGTATTTAATATGGTACACTAAGCACATGTGGCTTTTATACCTCTTAGACACCAGTGAAACTTCATTACATGCAGAAAAAAAAAAAATGTAAACAGGCTTGGTAACCATAGGTATGCAATCAACAGCTGCAACTTTTTTTTTTTTTTAAGTGATTTCAATAGACCCAAAGTTGTTGGGATCTTATCAGATTAATAACAGAAGAGACAGTTGGGAGGAGGGGGCAGTTATGTTACCTGTGGGAGAGTCTGCATTGTGAGAATGGAGGTCTCAGTTCCTGGATTCCCCACAAGGGATTTATGGGAGGATCCGTGTTCCAATAAAGACAGAACGAAAGTACCAAGCACAAAGCAGGTTATTAAGGACACTACATTGGAGAAGGGAGAGTGGGCAGGCCCAGAGGGGGCAACAGCCCTGAGGCTACAGAAGTCTTTTCCTTTTACATGAGTGGGGTCTTGGGTCACAGACCGGGTGGTCTCTAATGGAGGTTGCTTCCAGTCATTTGAAGGACTCCATCTACAGGGTGGGAGGGAAAGGTTTTGACCCTACAAGGTTTGTACCAGAACCGTCATGGCTGCTTTCCTCCACTGAGTGGTCTAAAACTGCAATGCAAATGCATTATATTAAGTCTTCGGGTTATGCTGGGGCAGAGGTGGAAGGGAAGAACACTTATTTTGCATCTGTGGCTCTTCATCTGTTAGGCTCTGGGTCTTGGAAAGCACAAGGCCAGGATGTTGAGGGGTCTTAGAAGCCACAAAATCAGGATGCTGTGCCCACAGGACTTCTAATGTAAAACCTATTTCTCACAGGCCTGGCCTCCAGCTCATGTCTAACTGTCTAGTCTATTAGTCACTCTGTTGATAGCAACTCAACTTGACCAAACAAGACATGGCAAATAAAAAACTCCTTTAGAAACATGGTCATTAAAGAAATGATTCAATAAGCTCTGATGAAAATATCTGCCTATGGGATAGACACTTGAGACACAGGGTGGAGGTTTACTGGTAAAGGAGAGTAGGAGAGACTCTACATTTTTATACCAGTATAGTTTTAATAGGTTTTTGCCAAGTTCTTCAATTACTCTAAAGTAATAACTGAAATATTATACCTAAATATATTTTTCAAAGGTCTGGGAAGGTGAGTGCCTACCTGGTAATTAATAATGGTAAGTTGGGTCCAGTTTTGAGTTGGCTGAAATTAATACAAGCAAAAGAATTTCTATTTTCCTACGTAGTTTTCTATCTGCAAAGGTATTACATTCCTTCTAATGGGGAGTCCAGTCAATGCAGAGGAGCTTCGAGTGGAGTCCAAGTCCTTTCCCACTGAGAGCTCCCCTGTGCTAGACAGCTTTGGTGGGTAATTGGCTAAGTAGCCTGATTTTCTTCAATGCACATTTCTATTACTTTCATAATGCCTATAAAACATTAAAATTTTTTTTTAATGTTTATTTATCTTTGAGAGAGAGAAAGACAGAGTGCGAGTGGAGAGGGGCAGAAAGAGAAGGAGACAGAATCTGAAGCAGGCTCCACTCTCTGAGCTGTCAGCACAGAGCCTGATGTGGGGCTCAAACTTATAGACTGCAAGATCTTGGCCTGAGCTGAAGGTGGACGCTCAACCGCCTGAGCCACCCAGGTGCCCCTAAAACATTTTTATGAAAAAAGAAAACTTCAGGGGTGCTTGCATGGTTCAGTCAGTTGAGCATCTGACTCTATTTCAACTCAGGTCATGATCCCAGGGTTGTGGGATCGAGGTCTGTGTCAGACTTAGTGCTGAACATAGAGCCTCCTTGAGATTCTCTCTCTCCCTCTGCCCTCCCCATCCCCACTCATGCTTTCTAAAATAGAAATTAAAAAAATAAAGAAGGGGCGCCTGGGTGGCGCAGTCGGTTAAGCGTCCGACTTCAGCCAGGTCACGATCTCGCGGTCCGTGAGTTCGAGCCCCGCGTCGGGCTCTGGGCTGATGGCTCAGAGCCTGGAGCCTGTTTCCGATTCTGTGTCTCCCTCTCTCTCTGCCCCTCCCCCGTTCATGCTCTGTCTCTCTCTGTCCCCCCCCCCCAAAAAAAAAATAAATAAAAACGTTGGAAAAAAAATTTTTTTTTAAAAAATAAAGAAAAGTTTATAATGATATAAAGATGTGAAATATGCTCATCAAAATCTGTTAGGTGAAAAATGACTAAAATAAAAAATTGTATGTGATTATTATTACAGCCAAGTAAAGAGAGTAACAAATTGTCTATGCAAAAAACAAAACAAAAACATGCTGTGTCTTTTATTGGACAAGTAGCTTTAAAATGATACTAACCAGAAAACAACCATCACCAGTTCAGCCCTAGGTCAGCAATTTTAAAACTTTCATCATCTTTATACCACAGACACACATCACCTTAGGAGGGAAAAAAAGGCGATTTGTGAAGCTATCATTCTAATCTATAAAATGAAAGATTTCGTCAAACGATAGCTAAGGTCCTTCTAACTCTAAAGTGGTTTTTTCCACAGGATTCAAAATAAAATAAAACTTGCAAGAAATTCTAATGCATTAGTGAATGGGATGAGAAGACAATGTACAGGCCATGTTGGATTTCTGAAACTATTTGGGAAACGTGGTTATTTTTTTATTTTAAAACTTCTCACTGGTATTTCCATAGTACAAATCTAGTACTTTCCTGGTTATTTTCACAATATTTCTAACATCTCATTTATATCCTGAATTGAAAGATAAGTGCATCTTCATACCATGTCAAATATTTTTTCATGCATATCATGTGTTTTTGAGACGGGCTTTAGCAAGGTCCAAGCTAGGCCTGGATAAGAGTTAACTACCTTTGGAAACAAAGTTTATCAGACCTTATGACACAATTTTAATGAGGTAAAAGTTACTAAATGTTACCTTTAAAAATGTCTATGAATTGAAAACATTTATCTTAAAGGTACAATATGTCCCTGTCAAACTTTTACAGCAAAGTATTTTAATGTGTCTTTCAAAAAAAAAAAAGATAAAAGAGTGTGGAAGTTAAATATAAAGTACTGAAAAGGACAGAGAGCAAGCTAATGGTTCTTGTTTTGATGTGAATTTGCAACAGTAATTTTCTTTCCTTTTGAAAAACCTAGAACTAATCAGGGAGGTCTAACAGAAGGGGGAAAAAAGCATGATACATTGCTAATTCCCTTCGTCTTCACAAACACACATGCATGTACACAAAAGTAGATAGACTTAAAACATATAAAACCATTTAGAAATGAGACTATGGTAGAATTAGATGATACAGGGTCCAGGGAAGGTAAAAAGGGAGTCACGAAGCTTAATGGCTTTTGATCTATATTGTTACTTGTTATATATATTTTTTCTTGTCTTATTCATTCACCCCATTACCCTGCACCTCAAAATTTAGAACTGCAGCACTCTTCAGATATTTCAGATGTCCTTCTAGAATTTAGATTTTTGCGGTGGCTAAAATTAGGCTATCTCGTATGTCTTTTTCAAAAAAAAATTTTTTTATACATGTAGTGTTAAATTTGGAGATATTTTTCAACATGGCTTCAAAAGTAAGGTAAGCAAGTTGCTTTTACTATCAGCATCATATACACTACAGAAAGAAACATCAATGTGCTGGTTAACAGTGGATTGGAACCAATCTTCGATAATGAAACTAGGCAAGAAATAGGAAAGGCAATGGACAAAGTAGATGATGATTTGATCTGTGTGAAATCCTGCCAACAGATTATATGTTTATTATTGATTATATTTCTTGGAGTGTTTGGGTCAAAGTCTTGTAAAACTTTCAAGAAAATTATATTTGAAAGGATTTTATATTGCCAATGAAAGCTTTTTTTTAGAATATCAGGCCAATATTAGTGACTGCTGTCTATTTCCTCACGACAACCAATCACTTCTTCCTCTTCTAATATATATTCCACAGGATTAAAATTTGATGTTTCACCTCTGAAGACCCATCTCCTGCACTGAATCTTCATTCACAGCAAAGCCAATCAGATCACCATATGTCTGTTATTACACTGCTTATTCACCTTTATCCTAGACTGAAAGTCTTTGAAAATAGAACCCACTTCCCAGGGTTAATACTAAAAACACAGTTCAAGTAATTCCTTTTCATTTTTTTTTCTCGAGAGAGAGAGTGAGTCTAAGCAGTGGAGAGGGGGGAGTGAAGGCGGAGGGGGGAGAGTGAGGGGGGAGAAGGGGGGAGGAAGGGGGAGAGAGGGGAGGGGGGAGGAGGGACAGAGGTTTCTGTGTCTCTCCTTTTCCTCTCTTTTTCGATCTTGACTTTTTTCGATTTCTTTGCTCTCTCCCTCCCTTTTTCTCCTCTCTCTTCCTTGTCCGCTTTTCGCTCTTGTTCTGGTTTAGTTGCCTGTTTTCCTCGTTGCTTACCTTCTCTCTTCATGTCTGTCTCCATGCTCAGATGTCAGCCATCCGTTCCACAGGACTTGATCACAGGACCCTGGGATCAGACCCCGAGCTGAAATCAAAGTCAGACACTTAACTGACTGAGCCACCCAGGCACCCCTGTTTCTCATTCTTTGAAGAATTTATGCTTGCGGGGTGCCTGGTGGCTCCAGTTGGTTGAGCACCTGACTCTGGCCCAGGTCATGATCTCACAGTTCGTGAGTCTGAGCCCCACATCGGGCTCTCTGCTGTCAGCACAGAGCCTGCTTTGGACCCTCTGCCCCCTCTCTCTCTGCCCCTCCCCTGCTTGCTCTCTCTCTCCTCAAAAATAACAAACTTTTAAAAATAACAATAAACAGCAACAGCTGCTAATGCTTAAAAAAAAATTTATGCTTGCATAAATTTTAGTCAGGAACCCTAGTGTTAAGGAAAGTTACCATATTCCATTTGGAGAGGTGAATGGAGTTATGTAGTCACAAAAGATCAATTCTTCTTCCTCAGAGGGTTCCTCTATTTGCTCTTTCATAAAGAATAACTCAGGATGGGTACGCAAATTTCGGGGGAATGTTTCCAAACCCCCCTGAACTGCCTGGCCTCACCCCCTCCCCCCTCAGTAGTTAGTTCTCACCTTTACAGGGTGATGAGGGTTTTAAGAGACCATGGCTGTGAAGAAAACAGCTGAGAATAATTGGGGGAAATTTTCTGCTTCCAATAACTTGGCCTAAAGTAACTAAATGTAAATAAAATAGACATTAACAAAACTAAATCGTGGTAAGTGTTACATTAGAATACAGGCATTCTTGGGGCGCCTGGGTGGCGCAGTCGGTTAAGCGTCCGACTTCAGCCAGGTCACGATCTCGCGGTCCGGGAGTTCGAGCCCCGCGTCGGGCTCTGGGCTGATGGCTCGAGCCTGGAGCCTGTTTCCGATTCTGTGTCTCCCTCTCTCTCTGCCCCTCCCCCGTTCATGCTCTGTCTCTCTCTGTCCCAAAAATAAATAAACGTTGAAAAAAAAAATTAAAAAAAAAAAAAAAAAAAAAGAATACAGGCATTCTTCCCTCCCTGTGGGGGAGGGAAGGGCTTACCTAAGAGTCAAATTTTAAAGCTGGTTAAAAGAAAACCGAGCCTTCATCCAAGCAGCCTATCTGGAAACTGATGGAAACATTAACAAAGAATACAATCAGGTGAAAGGTTAATTTCCCTCCGAAGCCTCTTCCTTAATCCCTCTCTTATTTCACAGTGCACCAAGAATGCTCTAGGCACTCGGGAAACCAGACTTCACATCAGCCAGGGTATCGTTGAGAGTCACCAGCATCCTCATCCTTTTAGAGCCAAAGGCTAAGTTGGAAGCCACTCTCCTACTGATGACAGCGAGGGCCCTGCAAGAAGTTATTGTTGACGTTTCTACAACGCTCAGCCATTTTGGGATCCGAGAGGAGTCTCACTGGCAGGTGTTCGATTATTAGGAAAATGAAACAGATGGCGTTGGCAGCCCGTGGCTCCCCTTTTCCTCAGCTGCCAGGAATTCCTACCCTCAGGCTTAGCGCCACATATGTTTGTTTAATAAAGTTCCTGCCATTTCCAGGAAACAGAATCAGTGTCATCATTCAAGCATGCCCAGAGCTGTGAACGAATAACATCATCCACGTTTTCTCAGAGTGGGAGGCGACAAACCGCTTGGTGTTTTCTGTGGCCCTCATACCTGCCTCATACCTGCGGAGTCCACTGAGGCACCCCCTGTCCCTGGCTCCGAGGAGGAAGGTGTGTGGGTATCTCGGTGGTTGTGTGCAGTGTTCAGCAGGCTGTAACATGGATCGGATGCCCTACGTTAAGCACGTGAACAAGAGCCAAGCCTCCAGTCTCCGCACAATCAAGTAACAGAAAATACCATCTCCAAGAAGAGCGTTTCCTATTGTCTAAATCCAGTCCACTTTGGTAACATTATGTTTACCTTTTCATTGTAGGCTCATTGGATTGACCAGCCAGTCTTAAGAAAGAGCTCACAAGTTTATTGACAGAGGATCTCCTGGAGATGCCTCATTAAGGCCACTAACATAATGAAACCATGAAATTTTAGGAACGAAAACCATTCTGAAAATTCAAATCATCCTAACAAAAATAAAACAAACATCACTTGTGATTGTGCGTGTCAATTACGTATGCAGACTTTTCAATAAAATACAATCAGTTCCATATATATTATAATGAGCCAAAAATTATTCATTCAACAGAGACGTACTGCACATTTACCCTTAGCCTCGCACTATGACATACACGGGGGCTACAAGAAGGAACAAGACAAATACAGCCCCGGCTTTGGATGAGTTTATGAACGATAAGGAAAAAGAAAAGCAGACGGCAATGAGAAAAGAAAATGATAGGGCTATGTGACACGAAGGAAGGACACCCCACCTTCAGAAGGGCAAGAGTGACAGAGAAATGCCTTGTGATATCAGGAGGGGGTCAGGCAACACACACCGATGAGAACTCCTGGAAGAAACTGGAACTTGAGGAGAACCAAGGTTTATCTGGGAGCATGAGGTTAGTTCAATATGGCTGAGAGGTCATGAATGAAAAGGGGGTGGGCAGAAATGTACTTAGAGGCATCTGTGGGGTTCCCAACATGATCCCATTATGGAGTTGGTGCTAAGTCTGTCAGAAAGCCCCTGGCAATTTTTAAGTAAGGGAGAGGCACAGATTTGCTTTTTTTGAAACAGCGTTTTGACTGCCATGTGGAGATAGATTAGATTGGGGCAGCTATGGAGGAACTCGGAATACTCGAGATAAAATTAATGAACTTCAACCTGGTTGATGGAAGTGGGGTTGAAAGAGAAAGAAAAAAAGAGAGATTTTTTTCTTAGAAGAGAAAAAAAATTAACAACCCTACCCCAACTAAATCTTTTATGAGAATCACCAGCAGAATTACCTTTACCGAATCTGTCTTTCCTTCAGGTTGTCCATTTGCCAGGACAGATACTAATGTCATGATAAAAACAGGCTAACTGGAGATAGCCCCTTCTTAGTCCAGGGTATTGGTTATACAGGTGCACACAGATGCACAGCCGACCCCCCCACCCCTGCCTTGTTTGCCTTTAAATAGGAATGTGTGTTATGGTAAATACTGGTAATCCTAGCATTCAGGTACCAAAATAGAACATACCCTTTGACTTGTTTTTTTATATTTATATACCCAGATATCCCAACGTGATTGCATGGCACAGATTTAATTTTAAACTGTACTAGAGATCACTTAATCTGGTTCCTGCTTGGATAACAGAACTGGGGGGTCCACTCAAGAAATTCTGTCCCATTATTGGCCAGCTTTGTTATGTTTTTTTTTCCCTTTACGTTAGATCTAAATTTCTCCTAATAAATTTCACACCACTGCTAGTGCTGAAATAGAAAAAAAAATCCTTTATCTTACACAATAAAAACAATTGAAGGTAAGAAGTCAGAGAGTTCAGCCATTCACAGTTTTAGAAATATACTAGTTTGACCTCTTGATAAAACCATGGGTCTTCTGTTGGCTATATGTATTTTTTCTCATCTTCATGGTAAGATATGTACATGCTATTCCACTCTAGTTTATAAACTGCTTCAAGTAACAAATCTCATTCTATGCCATCATCTGTGTGGCCAACTTTTATCACTTCCTCTCCCACCCTCCCCCCGTATGAAATCTCACCTATTGAGGGAAAAAATTAAATACTGAACAGTCTCCAAGACTTTCCATTCTTGAATATAAAAAGGCTATAGACATTTCCATTAGGGCTATCAATCTTATTTGGACGAAGAGAGTGTTGTGCTTTATGGGTTAGAGGTTTGCCTTCCAGTCTGGATTTATGATTCAGAAAGTAAGTCAATCTGCTATTAACCGACTTCCAACACACACACACTGTAAGGGGAGCGACCATTTATTCATCATTTATCACACAACTAATATATACCAAGCAATGTTTCAGAACTTAGCAGGGAATGAGGTGGAAAACACATTCACATTTCCCTATGAGAAATGGGTAGCCTCCAAACAACCAAATAAACAAGAAAACTGGTGACACACGCTATGCAGAGAATTAAAATAGGTGGAGGTCAGGGTGGCTGCCGTGGGGTCAAGGAGAGAGAGGTCTCTGAGGATACAACATTTAAGCTGAGATGTGAGCAAAGACTAGGTTGTTTCACGGCTGTACCTGCAGCTGAATTTAGCCTGGAGAGAAACACATGACCGTGCTGACGGCGTCTCACGTGAAATTCACGATCACAGATTTCTACGGGGCCCTTGATGCTGTCGGCGATCATAGTAACATGTTTCTAGTCCATTTCATACCTACTTCTTTTCCAAAGCCCCCATACCTCCTTTCCTCGCTCTCTGCTGAGGCCCCAGCCTTTCATTTTACTGGGAAGATAGAAGCAGTCCTAAGAGAGGTTCTCCAGGGGCCACCGCGCCATCTACCCACTTAAGCTGCCTTTTCCCCTGTTGCCCTGGACGAGCCTCCTGGGCTCCTGCACAAGGCTTTTCTGCTGCCTGGCTTTCCCTGAGATGGCTTCAGCTCTGCTCCCCTGTCTCCTCTCCATCTTCCTATTTCTTTCTCTCCCTGATCGATCCAGTCGTCACTCCAGCCTGCCTGCAAATGGAAACAGCATCTCACCACGCACGGTGACAGCCCAAGTCCTTACAATGACCGCAAGCTCACCGATACCTGACTGTGGGGCTTGAGGATTTTAGCTCCTCCTCTGCCGTCCTTCTCTCACTTTGCTCCAGCCACATTGGCCTCTTCATTATTCCTTGAACAGGGCATCGCACACTTCCACCTGAGGGCCTTTGCATCTGTATTTTTTTCTTCCTTGAGCTGTCTGCCTCTAGATTTCTATGACTCAATCCCTCCTCCTGTGTTCTTTGTTCAAATGTTACTTCTGGGTTATTCCCTACACCCTATCTAAAACCTGCACTCTTACCCTGCCATTTTCTATCTTTGTTGCTAGTTTTATTTTTCTCCTTTTATCATTAACTGACACACAGTAGGTCTCATTTATTTATATAGTGTGTTCTCTGCCCTCCCACACTCCACTGGAATGTAAGTTTTATGAGAACAGGATTTTTTTTTAGTTTTATTTTAAAAAATTTTTTATTTTTGAGAGAGAGAGAGAGAGAATATGAGCAGAGAGAGAGAGGGAGGGAGACACAGAATGCAAAGCAGCTTGCAGGCTCTGAGCTGTCAGCACAGAGCCTAAGGGGGCCTGGAACTCGCATACCGGACCGCAAGATCATGACCTGAGCCGAAGGCGGATGCTTAACCGATTGAGCCACCCAGGTGCCTGGAGAGCAGGATTTTTAAAAGCATTTTTGTTGTTTAGTTTTATTATGGATTTATCTTCACATTATAGAAAAACTCTGGCATGCCTAGGGTCCCACTAAATATTTGTTGAATGAATTGAATGCATTCAAGGAGCTAGTTTTGCAAGGTTCATGGGAAGGAATACTCCGGGCAGAAGGAATAGCTCAAACAAAGGCCCGATGAAGGGATAAAGGTTGACGTGTTTGAGGAAAATAGAGGTCAGTGTGGCTAGAACAGAGGAGGAGAGGGTAGGGTGGTCCAAGATCTTCCCTCCTGAAGAAGGGGAAGGGTCAAAAAACACAAAGGTCTTTGGAGACGCTGAGTGCTGCCTGTCATTCCTGATGCTTTTCCCCCTCCGCTAGCCAGGGCCCCCAGTCGGTCGTTAGGTAGTGAATGAACTGTGAACTTCAGTTGTGGCACTTTGGGAACACCATACCTTCTGCTATATAATGGCCCTCACACAGTCTGCTGCAGGACTACAACACTATCTTGGCCCTTGAGAGTCGTGCCCTGCCGGGTTCGGCGTTTTTCTCCTTGCCCATCGCCTTTTTCCGAAAACGCAGCCGTTTCTGTGAATGAACTTTTTCCTATAGTGACACAGCCAGTAGAAAAGCTCTTATTTTTCTAACCAGCTCTATCTAGGGAGGTGGCCACTGAGCCTTCCATCTTTCCCCTTAACTGGAAAATGAGATTACATTTTTAGTGTAAAAGTGATGATTCCTCCCCAACAGCCGAATAGCTGTAGCATATTTGAATTCATTGGAATTTATCATCGAGAACTGTCAAGAATTTGCCATTTTATCCCACTTGCAAGCTCACAAGTTTGCCTGACATATTTTCACAGATGCAGGTAGAAGGCATCAGCTTCCTCACCATCAAGGACAGTTTGTTACTCAAAGAAGTAACTGTAGCCGGAACAACTCTACTTTTTCTGCCGGTTTTCCAAGCTCCAACTCCAAGAAAGCAACAGAAAGAGGGCCAGAGGATGCCTGCACATACAATGGGTTGAATAACAGGGCAGGACCCCTAACCTTTCGGAACCCCTGCTTTTTAGAGTGGGCAGTGAACACATTAGCTCTTTGCTCCCAAGGGAAACATTGCCTTTATTATACCGGTGACTATGTCTGCCCTTTGCTCCAGAAAGACAAACTATCTCTGTCTTCCATGGCTGTTGTCTGTATAAATATCCCTTAGAAGCCCATCCAGAACAAAGGGAAATCAGTGCCTTACAAGATATACAGGAATGTGAGAGGCTCATGAAGATTTATTTCCTAACAATATCTGCCCCTCGTTGCTATCCCATCCTGGTTTCTGATCAACTTCCCACATGCCACTCTGACAGCCGCTCTGCTCTCTGATAGAGACTGGGACAAATCCTTCACGTTATGTAGCATTTTATTGAGACCATTAGCCACAGGACTCCAAGCAGCAGTAGTGATCTTAATCATGGCCTCTGGAATCCCAGATGCAGTCCTTCAAACAAATCCCATAGGCCATCAGAGTTTACTGTAGAAGGCCAGATAGCTTTCTCTCTAAATCTCTGTACTGACCTTTCTATCTGGCTGAAACACTGATCCATGCACAGCAGGATGTACTAGCATTTGCACACCCTCTGCTTCGGCCCACAGGCAGAAGGTATTGGGCAATTCTGTCGTCATCACAACCCTGGCCAGTGAGCAGAAACTGACCTGATGGTCTTCCGGGGCCAGGTTGACATCACTGATCACTTGAGCTACAGCCAGGGGCAAACTTTAACATTTCTAATTGGACAATTCCCCGTGTACAGGTTACTGCCTGCAGGTTGCATGTAAATAATGTGTCATTTACTCCTCCAGGAAAGCCTCTTCATTAAGCAAGGTGGCCTCGTTTGGGAGAGATCTGTCATCTGAGAGCTCTCAGGTCTACCTATAAGGGATGAGTCCCCACGTTTTCAGGAAGGAGGTAAGAAACGCTTGTCTTCGTATAAGCAGCATGGAGCTGGGGAGACATGGTGCTTTAGAAGGAAAATGTTGTGGACATTAGAGTGCCTCCAAGTAGTAACTATACCAGTTTTTGTGCAAAGGTTGCAGGGCCTTTAACGTGGCTTCCCAGCTGACTGGTGAATCCTAGGGTTTGCCGTTCAATTTGGATAATGTCATCAATTCTTCTTTGGGAGGGACTGCTTGAGGTCAGTGGTCCCAACCTGTCCTTTGGGTTTATACCACCAGCTGAGTGCCATCTGTCTACCCCAAAGAATGCCCCAAAGTCAGATGAACAGACTGGAACAGCAACAATGCAAACTGAAAATACATCAACAATGCTGAAGAACCATCAACAGTCCTGAGAGAGGGTCAAAGTTCAATGAAGTCAGTCTTCCAGGAGTAGAGGGGACCAACACTCCCAACAGTGTGACCCTCCCCGATCTGGAGACAGGCTTTCAGCACGAGTCGCAAGCCTGACTTGCACCAGTTGCATCTGCATCAGAAACAAAGAGTCCCTTCCTTGGTACCCAGCGTATACTGGAGGATGTGTTACCACGCCCAGTATGGCGACAGCTCCAGGAAGCAGAAGTGACAATCTGGTGCTTAAATCCAGTTCAGTCTCCTTAGTGTGTGTCTACATGAGTGGCCCAGACTGACAAGCAGTTATGAATATTACCCCGGTTTTGGACCTGAGAAAGGGGTATTTTTAGTCTGCTAGTCTGGAGTTTTCCAAATGTCACACCAAACAGTCCCGCCATTGGGAACAGTCTCCGAGTCAGTACGAGTATAACAGAGTTCACCAAGGATTATAGCAGGCAGACCTACACGAATGGCTTTGAGTAATGTCCACTGATGGGAGTGAACCACATACTTTTTCTGCAGAGCCACTACTGAGATTAAATAGCCCCAGCAGCCTAGTTATGCTAGTGGGTTTCAGCTCAGCCAAACCATCAGTGGGCCAGGCCTACATGTTTAAGAAGCAAGACATACCAGGAGCTACCGGTCTGTGTAAGGGATTCGACTCCTCTTAAAATGTCTACATCGGCTGAGGCTGTGGGAGCAACAATTCAATTCCACCGGTGACCATTGGCTGCAAACCTCTAGCTCCTGTGAAATTTTCCTGCTGATGGTGCAAGGCTGTTGTTGTATTCAGCTGTTGCAGCTCTTAGTTTGCTTCCTTACTTTTAAGTCCTTCATCAAGACTGTGATTTTCTCATCCTGTTCTGAGCTGCTGTCCTCTTTCTGTGACACCAGCCAGGGGAAGACGGGGATGCAAAGTGGGGAGCAACTTCCAGGTTCCACTAGAGGTTTTCTACAAGTGGCTCTTTCCAATCATGGTGCCCCTGGCACCATGGGACAGGGAAGGACAATGATCCCACATCAATTTCTACTGTACAAAGGGATGTGGAAACAGAACAATGACACAACGCAGAAGAGGCACACAAGGTTCCATGAGCTCCCTTTCCCCGCTGTCAAGTCTTTCCAAACCTGGTCAGCTGCGTCTAGTCACCTTCTCTTCCCATTGGTCTGTTTACAATTATGCCTGAGGTAACTATATCCAAAAGCCATGAAAGTTTAAGTTCTTCCCTATTCAAAATTCCTAACCATACTCAGGTGGGTGGATACAGTCTTTGATTTCCCCCTTGGGGAAGGGGACCTCAACTTACCTCTAATAGGCTTCTTCAGTGGAGTTGAGGTCCGCACAGAACACTGGAGGACCGGGAGAGCACAAAGAGGGAGGATCCGTGCCGTTCACCGAGGCTTCCATTTACCTTCAGTTTTGAGCAGTGTAGCAGCAGCAATGGTTCAACCACATGAACTTCGAGTATTGTCACCCCACCCAGGACTCTCTCTCTGGGGGTGAGATCCTCTCTGTAGTGGGGAGCCCCTCCATTCAGGAGCCCCATTGATGGGATATGAAGTGGCATCCAAGAGCCAATGGCCAAGAACAAACTCTTGAGATGTTTTTGGTGCAAAAAGATGTGTTTACTATAGAGCAGGGACAGGACCTGTGGGCAGAAAGATCCACACTGGGATTGTGAGAAATGACTGATTATATACATGTAAGTTTGTGGAGGGAGAGGAGGATAGAGATAAGCCAAGTCTCTAAAGGGATTTCTGCATGTTAAAGAACTGTAGGATCCTGGGGGCTTGGCTATCGTTGTCAAGATAAGGTTGTTTTCAGTCTCTGGCAAACGTTAGCATTAAGACAGCCATGAGTTCCTTGGGGAGTCTTAGCTCCTGGGTTGGGAGGGGGCTGCGGTGTGGGGTGTTAGCTCCTGCTTTGCCCTCAGCTTGCCTTGCGCTCCCTCATCACCTTCTTGCGGCTTCGCAGCACCAGCACCACTAAGCTTGCGCGAAGCCTGACTCACGCTGGCCTCCCACGCAGCCACTTTTTAACAGTGTCTACTTTCATGTGGGACACCTGGGACTCTACTCCCACACTAACATCTCTTAAGCTCTCGCCTCATCTCCACATAAGGGCGAGGGAAGTTTTCCATTGTGGTGGGGCTGGCCACAGAAATTCACTTAAATTCCGGTGGGTCAGTTTCTCATTCTCCACTGGGTCTCCACAATCAGCGCTGTAAATCCAATCCAGGTGCGCAAATCCAGGATCCTGGTCAATGTCGCTTCCATGGTCGCCCCAGGACTTTGTGTCAGAGAGATCTGCCGGAAAGGACTAACACTTTCTAAGTGCGGCCAGGATCCACTACAAAAAAGCAAAAACAAAAATGCCCCACCCCAACAACAAGCCAACCTCTGAGGCCTACACTGTTGTCCTCAAATAGGTCTACAGCTGGCATCACAGACCGCAGGGGGGATTGGGCTGTGGGATGGCCCAGCTGCTGCCACTCTTCCTTTACAAGCCCCTCACCCTCACATCCCAAGGGAACCAGCCAAGGTTCTAAGAATTAGCTTAGTTTCTCCTCATAGCAGCCTCACATCTCCCTCTTCTCATGCTCCGTGTAGACACGCAACTCTGTAAGTGTTGCCTGAAAAGGGTAGGAAACTTCCGCCTGCCTGGGATGAATCTTACCCCTTACGATGCAGTGTGTGCGGGCTGGCCACGATGCTCTCAAGGAAGTTCTCTGCCTGGAGGAATGTCAACTACAATGACATACCGCTTAGGCAATTGTTTTTGGCCTGCTTCCTACTACTCTCAGCCTGTGACCACTTCCCCAGTTTCCCCTCATTAATGGTCAATGGTGAAGGACCATTTATAGTCCAACTGATCACTCAGTGTGTCAACAGGTTCACTACCAGTTCCCATAGACTCCCCCACATGGCGTTTTTCAGCCCGTGACGTTCTCATTCTTCATCTCCTAGCAAGGCGTGTCCTCGTCAGCATCTTACCCTCACTGCCAAAACTGTCGAGGACTATGAGTGGTCTGAAATATCACCCTACTTGTGAGCTACCAAGTTCGCCTGCCACAACTTCATAGATCTTGGTAGATGACATGAAACTTCAGGTCAGAGATGAAAGATAAATTATTACCTAAAGCAACAGCAGCGGGAGCGTTTGCATTTTTTCGCCGGTTTCCCGAGCTTCGGTTCCCACAGGGCCACACCAAGAAGACCAGAGGGCACCAGCCAACGGAGTGGGTTGTACTACAGAAGAGGACCTGCAAAACCCAAGTGTTTTCATAACGGGCAGTAGGCGTGCTTGACCTCTGTTCCAAGGAAACACACCCCTCTGTCTTCCAGGACTGTAAGTAAATTTCTTGTTTGCTGCACAGAGACACTACTATCTCCAAGGCTGTTCCCTGAATAGACAGTTCACAACAGCCAGTGCCTTGGTTTTAAGACTTAGAGGAAAACAAGAGAGTTGTGCCAAACAAGCTCTTTGTAGCTCTTCCCCGACAGCACCACTTGGAAACTGCACAGACAGTGCTTTCTTCTGAGGCGAACCTACTTTAAAGCGATGCGGATGATGTGACCACTTATCCTCAGCCTCTGGTATCTGCCAGCTTGCCAACCTGCTCTGTAGAATGTAGAAAGTCACCAGGTGCCTTCCCAAGAATTCATACACCTTGACATTCATGGCATGGCTGTAGGGACACCACTCTTATCTTTATCCTTATGACTTATTCATTCCATAACTTTGAGACCGTACCTCCCACTCCCCTTCATTTTGCCCATCCCCCCCTAGCAACTACGAGTTTCTTCTCTGTATTTCTGGGTCCGTTTCCACTTTTAGTTTGTTCATTTGTTTAGTTTTTTGGATTCTGCGTATGAGCAAAATCATACGGTAGTTGTCTTTCTCAGCCTGACTCATTTCACTTAGCATAATACACTCTAGCCCCATCCATGTTGGCACTAATGACAAGATTTCATTTTTTTATAGCTAAGTAATATTTCATTCTATGCACCTGTGTACACATTACGTTTACACATACATACAATGAAATATTATGTATATATAATATATTTATATATATCACATCTTCTTTATCCATTCATCTATCAATGGACACTTGGTTTACTTTTATATCTTGACTACTGTAAATAATGCTGCAATAAACATAGGGGTGCATCTATCTTTTTGAATCAGTGTTTTGGTTTTCTTTGGGTAAATACCCAGTAGCAGAACCACTCTTTTTAATACAAGAAACATGCACAATTTTATTCTTAATTTGACACATTTTTGTCTGACTTCTAATGATCTTCCATACCCTAGGATTCTCACATGCTCGGTCTAAAAACTCCAAACAAGTTAGGGACTTGCAGTTAGGGACTACACTAGTCATTTAAGCTTCCATACAATATTTATTGAGCTCCTGTTATGTGCCTAGCTGTTCTAGCCACTGAAGGTAAAACTATGAAAATCAGCAAGATTCTTACTCTTGTGAGCACACGTTCTATGGGAGTAAATACCAAAGTAAATAAGTGTAGGGCCAGTGTAATGGAGAAAAATAGAACCACATAAGGAAAACAGGTGGTGCTGAATTAGAATGATAGGGCTATCTTATAAGATGGTCAAAGAAGTCATCTACGGTAAGGTGATATTTGAGTGCAGACCTAAGGTGACCCTAAGTAAGCCCTGTCACCCACCCACCATCTTAGGCGAAGGGAGGAGCAAATGAAAAGCCTTGGGATCTGGGCTTGCTTGGTGTTTTTGAGTCTGTTGTGTAGGACATGCTGTCCAGGAGGGGGGCAGGGGGTGCTTGTGAGCCATTGCCACAGCCTTTGGATTTTACTGAATGAAAAGTCGACAGGGCGTTTTGGGCATGACATGATCAGGCTTATATTTTAAAAGGGTTACTGGCTATTGTAAGGAGAGAGACTAAGCGGGTGAAGAGGGAAATAAAAGGGAAAAAGTGGAGGTAGAGAATCCAACAAGGAGGCATTTCATTTAAATGAAGTGAGAGATGATGGAGGCTGGAACAGGAGGAGGAGAGTAGAGATAGCCAGAGTTCCTGGCCCTGTAGAGATAGAGAGTGTGCTGCATATGAGAGAATAGCAGAGTTTTTGTGATTGTTAGTTTGTTTTTCCTAAGCGACTGCATGAAAAGAGCGTTAATATAATGACCTGGGGACAACTGCCAGAATTGGGATGGGGCAGGGGAGGGTGAGCAGGAATCAGGAGCCTGGACTTAGGTATGCTAATGTTGAGATCCCACATCCAGCAGACAGTGAGTATGTAAATCTGGAGATCAGAAGAGAAGTTGCAGGGGTGAAAACATTTTTCCTTACTCCCTCCTATGCTCTTTGGCTGGTGTAATAATAAAGTTGACATGAGGCAGGTTAATAAAAGAAAAAAATTAATTTTATAATATATGAAACACAAAGAAGTGACCAAAGCAGGCAGCTTTTAAAACTTTTAGAGAAAGGAACAGTAACTTTGTGAAAACTTGACAAGACAAAGGGGTTTGGGCCTGGGGTAGTAAACTGATAAAGAAGTAACAACGTTTGTTTATACGGTCTTCTTGGCCCTAAAATTCCTCTCTCTGGTGATCAAGATGCCTTCTACCCGGTACTTTCACATGGGAGATTTATCTCCTGCTTTCAGGGAGGCAAAGGAAGCTCAGAATGTCCTTCTCGTACCAGCTGTTACCCAAGTAGCTTTTATTCAAAATAATCAATGTGCCAAAATGGCGTGTTCTGGTCCCCTTCAATTTCCAGACAGGGGATGCGTGCTTGGGAACTGTCAGTTGTACATTGTTGAAAGCCAGTGAGAATGGGTGAGATCACCAAGGGAAGTTGTGTATACATAGATCCTTGCAGACAGAGCCCCAAAGGCATTGAACCCTGAGCCCTCAGGAGATGAGGAACCACCAGCTATGCAGATTGAGGGTCGGGATGGGCACTAAAGTGGAGAACCATGCAGCTGCACCCCAGCAGACTCTAGGGCTAGGGTGGCTGATGGTCCAGTGAGGCCACAAAGAAGACCTGGAGAAAGTGACCAGACATAGGTTTATTGGAGGGACTTACATGCAAGGAGTCCAGAAGCTACTGCCTGGACTAAGCTTCCACTGCTGGGGACCATGTGCAGCAAGCTTTGACGTCCCAGCAGCTTCCCCTCGCTACTATCGGTGGCCCTCCCTCTCCTTGCATGGCCAGGGTTTCTAAGGAGCTTAAGGCATGACACTTGAACACTCTTTGTCACAAGAGAGATGCTCCAGGTTGGCCACCCCCATAGCCCTTGACCTTGAACACTGAACAACATATCCTGCTGCAAATTCTAAGTGACGGGAATATAGAGGGAGGACTGGGTTACTACATTCTCAAGCAGTGATTAACAAGGACATTCAGGGTATGCTTGTACAAACTAGCTACCCATCATGTACCATCTAAGAACCAAAATGATGTGTTCTGGAAGCCAAGTGAAAGAGAAGTTTGGAAAAGGGGGAGTCCTAAGCTGACTCAAATACTGCTGATAGGTCAAGAAGGCGAGGATTAAATGCTGCTCCTTGGGTTTGCCAGTGTGAGGTTCTTGGTCACCTTGACAAAATCAAGTTCGGCAAGTTCAAGGGCTAATGCCAGAGTAAGTGGAAGCAGTGAAATTAGACAACTGTTTTCAATTTTTTTTCCGTTAAAAGATACAAGGAAACTGGTGGTACCTGTAGGATGGGTGGAGGCCAGAGGCAAGGGGAATGGGAAGAATTCAACCAAGGCAGAACGAAAGGGCTAGAAGTTTATTGAATATGCTGCAAGGGGCAGCGGGCAGGACAGCAAAGGAGAGACAGTCTGCCAGGAGGCTGTGGTGGGGGGGCGTAGTTAAGGGGGAAGGTGAGGAGGAAGGGGAGCATATGGAATTTTCCTTTTTTGGTACGTGTGTCCAGGTAAAAGTAACCCATTGGTCAGCTAGGGCTTGTGGATATTTTGAGGTGGGTCGCCTAATGGGCCAAGGGGTCACTGGGGGCCCTTCTACCTTTCTCAGGTTTCCATTGCTCAAGTTGGTTGCCTAAAAGCAGGCTGTACAGTACCTGGAAGATTACAGGAGGTCAAGGGAGAACTTTTTTAAAAAATGTGCTATAGCACCATATTTTTGATGCTAAAAATGATACAAGACAGACATCGTGCAATAACGCAGGAGGAGAGGGACTCTTGCTGGAAAAATGGCCTGAGTAGGTGAGAGAAGCCTGGGATCCAGAGCTCAAGCCGAGTGGCCAGCCTGGCACAGGAGCAGAGAGGGACGGTCCGCCCATGAAGAAGAGGCACTGAAAAGAGGACAGTGTTGTTAGCGGTGGGAGCTCGTTGAACTGCTCTGATTAATATGATTTTCTCCCTGAAACAGGAAGCAAGATTATTAGGATGAAAAGGAGAGACCGGGCGTGGCAGCTCTGAGGAACAAAGAGAAGATGGTGAAATCATCATATAAGGGAGCGGAAGAAAAACGGGATTAGGAAAACGTGGGGGGATTGCGAGGAGGCCCTGAGGGCTCATGAGTGTGCAGGGCAAGAATTGAAACTGGTGGCAGTCAGGATGACACTATGTGCGTTTCCTCAGCCAACTTCAGCTGCCAGGGTACAGGCAGAGTAGGCAGAGAAGTCCTCATTTGGGATTCTGGCCTGGTATATCGCAGGGTGTATTTTTAAAGGGCCATGCAATCTAGGGTGTTGGTGGATAAAGGGCCAGAGGGAGCAGCCCTCTAGGGCTTTGGGCTAAGATTAGGAGAAAACAAGATGTATACTGCAGGCTTCAATTTATTAAATCACTTTCGTGCCGGGGAATAAACAGTTCCTGCTCTATTACCCCCACTGTAATGCTAATGACCTTTTCAGCCGCGTTTCAACCTCCCCTGAAGCAGGAGCTTACCCTGCAGCTGCTGCTGGGTCAGTGAGCATTTTCCACAGCGTGAGCCTGCGCTAAGCCCTCTTCACGTTTCCTCAACTTCACTTCTCACAGAAGCCTTGTGAAATAGATATGCTTATCGCCACTTCCCCTTAACAGATCAACAACAGCCAAGATGAGACAGAGAAAGGTGACATAGCTCACCCAACGTCCTATGTGGGGTTACACTTAGATTTGAACCCAGATGCCTCTGATTCAAAATCTGTGGGCGTGACTGCTACATTTTGCTAAAAACCCAAATTCAGCTGAGTAGATTTTAAAGCTCTTACGGCCTTTATTCAATGATTCGTGAAGTGGGCAGCATCTAATCTAGAAGGTAGAAAGAGGCTCCAAAGAGGTATGCAAGGCATGAGATTTTATAGGCAGAGGAAGCAGGAATGAGGACGTCGTACTTGGCAAGAAGTGGATTGGTTATTGCAGGGTTACTTTCGTTGTAGGGGATCAGAGTGGCCCATCAGGCAGATTACCTAACTAATGCTGACCGGGTGACCAGCATAGAAGAGTCCCGAAACTATTTTAAGATTTTATTTCTGGGTGAGCTGAAATTGTAATTCAGCCTCAGTTTGGTGACATGAGGCTTAGCATACGTGACTCCATTATGAGCCTGTTTTGTTTATTTTTAACAATTCCCAGTTCTTCCAAAATACTAATGTTAATACAAGTTCGATTTAATACAAGTTAATGCTGATGCTAATACAAGGTAATACAACATGGCTTGTTTTTAGGAGTATCTAATGCTAATATTTCTTATTCTTCTAATACACAACTAGTTTGATTTCAATACGACTTCACAGTCAGGTTGTCCTGATACTAAAGACGGGGTTGCATTTAACATGTTGTGGAGAAGAGATAGTTTGATTCTATCCTGCCTGGAAACACCTCTCCCCGCCACAAAATGTACTTCCATTCCCACATGAGGCTTGAATGTCTTTAAAAAACCCCAGTGCTTGAGAGGTGCTTAAGACTTCAGACACGTCATTCGTATGTTCAGAATCTAACCTGAAGGACCTCAGAATGCAGGATGAAAACTCACAGGTGAGAAAGAACAAAACAAGGGAAGTTAAGGGCCCCGAAAACACAATTTTATAAATTTGAAAAGCACGGTGTTACAAGGGTTTAATTCGAGTGAGAATATTTCTGTTTTCCCACGTTTCATTCCCTGTGTGAGGGGAATAAAACACTTTGTTTTTATTTATTTTTTAAATGTATTTATTTATTTTGAGAGAGACACAGACAGCACGAGTCGGGGAGGAGCAGAGAGAGAGGGAGACTGAGAATCCCAAGAAGGTTCCGCATTGTCAGCATGGAGTCTGATGTGGGGCTCAAACCCACGACACCTGGGCCAAAACCAAGACTCAGACGCTTAACCGGCCGAGCCACCCAGGTACCCTGGGAATAAAACACTTTAAATAAATGCAAATATTTGCATTGAAGAGCACGACTAAAAGAGACCTGTTAACTCTAGCTGGTGAGGTCTTGAAAACACGAAGGGTGGGTCAAGAATTTCCTGTAAGTAATGCCTAGCCGACCAGTGTTCGTTCGTTAATGCACAATGGCAAGGGTGTGCTCTGAGCTCATTTCCCAAATTAAGATGCAGAAAACTCCGCAGCAAAGTTGCCTGAAAATCAAGATGGGAGGAAATATAACTATATCCCCCAGCTACTAATAAAATTGTAACCACAATTATTCCTGATGGTTTGCAAAACAGTCACAGACTCCCGTGTTCCTGCAAAGAGAGGCATTTAGTGAGGATATCAAATCAATCTCTGTGTCCATTAAACCCTTCAGTGAGTTCCATGCCTGTTGTGTTTCTCAACTTTTCAGGGATAAATTTTCCTATTTTGCTTCGTGCTCTAAATCCTGAGAACATTCCAGGAGACTGGTGGTGTGGAGTTCAGGGGGCGTGAGAAGGACAGTTTCAAGAATTCAACAATGCGTGCAGTTGCTAGAGCACGCTTGCTGAAGAAATCATATTTGTGTGCTGAAACAGCTTCACAGATTTTACTGTAGGGATAATCGAGCTCTGCTATTGTTTCTTGTTAAAGCCTTTTAACTAGCACTCATGAGGAGATAAAACAAAATGACCCGTCCATTTCCCTGTCTTGTGGGTTTTAGAAAACATGACAACAGTTCTCCTTAGAGAAGAATCTTGGATAATGTCTGCGTGAAAGAGGGTATTAGAGCCTGAAAACTTCAGGGCTGTTCGACGCCAGCCTTGGCCGTACAAAGGAGCAGAAGGAGAATGCCTGAGTCCCTAGTTAAAGCACGACATTCATTAAACATATTTTAATCCACAGTAGAGCGGGCAGGTGTTTGGGGAGACACTGGGTGAAATCCCACATTGCAGGTATGAAGAACCCCAGAAATCACTAGGTAATTAACGCTTTCTTTCTTGTCGCAAGACACGGCATTAATAAACTATGTTGGTGGTTCATGGTTCTCAAGTAAATTCCACTAAGTTGCAAGTGCCCCGTCTTAAATCTTAATTACGCAGACTGTAATAGGGGAAGAAATAATAATTGCAAAATTCCTGTAAAAGATTTTTCTTTGTAAAGACATTAAGCTTGTGTATTTAAAGATATCATATCTCTTAGGTTATAGAGAGGAACTGATCCCTCAAGCTTCAGAAGAAGTTAAAAAAGTGCTTGAGACTGGACATCTTCACTCAATTGGAATTTGCTGATAGACTTGTGCTTGGATGTGGTCTTGGTCAGCTTGGAGTGCCATCACTAAATGCCACCAATTGGGGTGGGGGGTGGTGTAGGGCTAAACAACAGACATTTCTTTCCTCACTCGCAGTTCCGGAGACTAGAAGATCAACACCAAGATGCCCGCCTGGTTGGGTTCTGGTGAAAGCTCTCTTCCTCATTGGTAGATGGCCCCTTCTTGCTGTGTCCTCACATGGCCTCTCCTTGGTGTTGCTTGGAATGCTTGAATGAATGATGAGATCTTAGAGACCAGAAGCCTTAGGCTGGTGAAAGGGACCTCCAGAGATGCTGAAAAGGTGGAGAAAATATAATGATGCTGTCACAGGAACCACGCTGGTTTTCCTTTAGTCATGTAGACTAAAGTCTGTGTGGTGCCCTGGATGAGAAGAGACATAGGACATCTCTAAATGGTGTCCCCTTTGTTTGTAGATTTACATGGGAAGTCATGTGACATGACTATAATGGCATCTATTTTTCTAACATGTGGCATGGCTATAATGGCATCTATTGACTAAACACAGGGTTAATCACTTTTTTTTGTGTGTGATCCAGAAATATATCTCTGTCATAGAATCCACAGTGTGGTCAGTCTGAGAACCATTAATCAGACAGCAGGCAGAATTCTTAGGTAACTCAAATGAAGCATATCTTCTCAAAAGAAAAGCTATTTGTGGAGCCTCATACCCAGAATTTGGCTAAATGTAGCAGAAAATTGCTAATTGTAGTCATGCTCAGTGGTCATCCCAGCATTAAAACTGTTTAAAGATTAATAAGCAGAAGCAATTATTATGTATGTACTATGTCACCTACAAATAACGGCTGGATAAAAACAGTATTCACTTTAGGCAAATGTGTGATCCTTACAAACAACTCACGGCAATAATGGCCAGGAGAAGAGGGAAAAAAGTTAAAGAACAGGGTCAATGTCAATGTTCACTCCTTTCTTCTGAAAGTTTATACTCTTTACAGTGTCATAATCATGGCAGCGAGTAAACAATGAGGGCAAGTTATTTTCAAATTGTTCAAAAAGGATTTCATTAAAAAAATAGGATTTCTGTTTTAGGCAATGTACTTTCATGACTATTTTTGATGATTCTTTCACTAGGAAAGAGAAGTAAAGCCTATTAAGAAATATTACATCGAACTGCTTATATGTCTTACTAAATTTAGTATTATCATCCTAATTAAACACATACAAGGCAGTTTAAACCACTATGAAGTCTGTTATTGTTATTAGGCTATAAAATAACTTTATAAGCCTACATATGACTGTAAAAACCTAACTCCTTTCGACATTATAATTTCTGAAATCAAAAAACATTTCTAATTAAAGATAAGAAAGGTCACATTTAGAAAATGAGACCTGGGGGCGCCTGGGTGGCGCAGTCGGTTGAGCGTCCGACTTCAGCCAGGTCACGATCTCGCGGTCCGTGAGTTCGAGCCCCGCGTCAGGCTCTGGGCTGATGGCTCGGAGCCTGGAGCCTGTTTCCGATTCTGTGTCTCCCTCTCTCTCTGCCCCTCCCCCGTTCATGCTCTGTCTCTCTCTGTCTCAAAAATAAATAAACGTTAAAAAAAAAAAAAAAAAAAATTTTAGAAAATGAGACCTGGAGAATTTAATATAACAACAAAACATATTCCCTTATACCAGGTTGAAATAAAAATTGGCAGGAAATTTCAATAGCAGATAAGGCTACATATCAATAGCAGATAAGGCTACATATCTATGTTTCAAAATGTTTACACTAGTATAATATTTTTGGAGGATAGTTGACGCACAATGTTACATTTGTTTCAGGTGTAGAACATAGGGGTTGGACAACTCTATACTGTCATGCTCACTACCGTCTGTCATCAAATAACACTAATACAGTACCACTGACTCTGTGATGGGCTGTACTTTTCATCTCCATGACTTATTCATTCCGTAACTGGAAGCCTGTAACTCCCGCTCCCCTTCACCCATTTTGTCCACACCCCACTCCCTTCCCTCTGGCAACTATCAGTTTGTTCTCTGTATTTAGGACACTGTTTCCCTTTGTTTTATTTTGTTTCTTAGATTCCACATATAAATGAAACCATATGGTATTTGTGTTTCTCTAACTTATTTCACTTAGCGTTATACACTCTAGGTTCATCCATGTCGTCAAAACTGCCAAGATCTCATCCTTTTTATGGCTGTGTAATATTCCTGTGTGTGTGTGTGTGTGTGTGTGTGTGTGTGCGCGCGCGCGTGTGTGCGTATGCCGCATCTTTTTTATCCATTTCTATCTATGGACATTTGGGTTGCTTCCATATTTTAGCTATCATAAATAATGTCGCAGTAAATGTAGGGTGCATATGTCTTTTTGAGTTAGTATTTTTGTTTTCTTTGGGTAAACACCCAGTTACACTAGTATCTTTATAAAGCCTCCTACATATGCTGGCTTATCAGCGTATTATGAATGTCTTACCCCATATCATTTTATTGTAGAGATTAGTGATGCTTTATTTTGTCACCTGTATTGGAAAAGGTTTGATTAACAATTACCTACCATTTTCAGTGCATACTTCCTTTACTTGGTAATAAATGTTCCCTAAGAAACAATAGCACTGCCTGGACTTTTTGTTAAAAAAATTTTGTTAAAAAACTTTTGTAAAAAAAATTTGTTAAAAAAATTTGAAAAAATCCTATGTCATAAACAGCGGGGGATAAAATGGATACATTTACTTACCTACTTAAGCCTTCCTTGATATTCCTTTGCATTTTATTTTATTTTATTTTATTATTTTTTTTAACGTTTATTTATTTTTGGGACAGAGAGAGACAGCGCATGAACGGGGGAGGGGCAGAGAGAGAGGGAGACACAGAATCGGAAACAGGCTCCAGGCTCTGGGCCATCAGCCCAGAGCTTGACGCGGGGCTCGAACTCACGGACCGCGAGATCGTGACCTGGCTGAAGTCGGACGCTTAACCGACTGCGCCACCCAGGCGCCCCTCCTTTGCATTTTATTACTACACATGAACGTTTCTGATGTTAGACAAAGCACAATTGAGGAGATAGGAAATTTCTTTGTATATATACCTTTCATAGGCTATTTCTGCTTTCAGCCTGAGCTCTGATTGTTCAGATTACTCTTTAACCCATGACCTTTAGACCTGCCCTTTACTTCTCCCATGAAACTAAGAACATGGAAAACAGAAGCAGTTCATGTAAAAGTCTTTCATACTTCCCATGAGTTAGAAGCTAGAGACAGTGGATGGAAATTTGCCATTAAAATAACTCCTCACTGTAAATAATTTCTAGACTCAGGTGTGTGATGTTCACGTGGGCTTGCTACTGACCCCAGACACTGCTTTCTTTCTGGTTGTCCTGCCACCAGGCTCGTGGCTGTGCATTCATTGAACCTGAAACTCCTCAACCCAACAAACTGTCTTTTTAAAGGATGTTTCCGTAGACTACAAACATATCTAATTATATGTAATTTAAAGGTTCCCACC